>NC_135713.1:17160441-21960441 GCF_964656455.1 Halichoerus grypus | reverse complement strand
TCAAGTGGTGTAACAAGAAAGGAGCAGAAGGCTTTATAAAATTAAACATACACTTCTTTCCAAATAAATTAGAAGGATGTTGCTGATCCCATATCACCAGACTTTTGGTCTGTTTTCAAGAGCTTTCGCCTCAGGAGATTCTGAGAGAATGTTATTGCATATTGCGGGAGCTAACCTCCATCCTATGGTTTCAGTAGAGTAGTAAATTATGTTTGGTAATTTCAATTTAGGTCACTACAATGTTTTTCCTATTTCTTTAAAAAGTAATTGTTTTATTATTTTTCAAAGTGTACCCTAGAAGGAAAACAATACTAAAAATAATTATCAAATCCACATGAATTATGCAAAAAACAACACATTAACTAAACAAAAGTGGTATTGCTTCATTTTAAGTAAATCATTTAATATTTCTTTACATAAGGCCAGAGTTATTCATATTCTAAATAGAAAAATATGTATGGTACAAAAATTGTTTAGCCTACCAAATGACAGGAAGGCAAAATAGATAATTTTAGGGTCTAGGATAACAATTTCTATATTCAGCAAGTCTTTACACCTAATTTAATTTACTATTACATAAACAGTAGAGTAGAAAATCTTTGATTCTAGTGAAGAATTCTTTAAGAAAGCTTGTTATAGCACTGAAAGTATTTCAATACATCAATAAAAGGAGGAAATATGCTGAGAGTAAGTCAATAAGTTTTACAATACCAATTTGTTTGCAAACAAACTCCAAATCAGTGAAAAGTGCATGCAAATGACTCCATTAAGTTTAATCTGGTTTGAAAAGAAAGTATGCTTAAGGATGTAATGAAAATTGAAGCACTACTTTAATTATCTGCATAAATTACTTAGCCATCAGTAAAAAAAATGCAGTAATGCATTTTGGTTAACAATCGAGTATTTAAGCAAGATAACATGAGTAGGTTTCTACTAAAAGTCAAAGAAAAAAAAATCCACCATATAAAAGTTTGATGAGGTGATTATAGAGAAGATGAATTGCAATATTTCACTCTTGATAACTAGTAGAAGATGATGGAATTTTGAATACCAGTAGAAGTTCAATGTTACTATATTTTAGTATACATCCTCAAAATAGTATTTAAAATCCAATGTGAATACAATTTTCAGTGTTCTGAAAATCTTACAGATAATTGAAGAATTTACAATATTGTGCATCCTATTAGGTCAAAGTTAATACAAGTGCATACTTATATACTTCATCAAGCCTTTCAAGATTATAGAGACTAAAGAATTACTAAATTAATTGCATCATGGAACAAAAATAAAAACAATTACTTCAGTGTAAATACTTTATTATTTATTTCAAATTTAAATTAATTCAAAATGTTGTAACATACTTTCATAAATATGCTTTCAGTGAGTTCATAGACACTGAAAATATTAGGTAATTTTATGACATTTTAGGATGATGTTCCCTGGGTAGTTGAATCGAGGAAGGGGTAGGGGTACATGGGGAGGGAGAGACTCACCTCAGAGGAAATTCAGAGTTTTTAAAGTGTTTCAAATATACATATATTTTTTAAAAAGATTAAATATAGTTTAAGAACTATTTGGAGGTGAGGAGAAAAATAACTTTATTTTGTCTTACCATTCTTTTACATCAATTTAATTCATCCAATTTAATTTACTTAAAATAGCTTAACTAAAGACTTTCTAATAAGATGAAAGTGTTAAAAGGATGCCTCCATTCAAGAAAATTCAAATAATTTCTCTGATTGTAAGATACTAGGTAGCTTTTAACCCTAGGTTAATTCAAATCCAAAATTATTTCCCATATTTCACTCTGAAGATTCTAAAGACTGAAATAACCTCTAAGGGATGTGGCTTCAGTCACTTGATAACCTTCATCTATGCATTTCATGTAACACCAAATTTTGTAAAGATGGAACCATCTGCTCTGTGGAAAGCATGCTTTCTTCCAAATTTATTTGTAAAATCTATGTGTCCTAGAATAATAGACCTTCCTTAATAACCAAGAGGAGGGCTAGACAATTTGTAATCCTGTCCACTTCCTGATCTTACATGTGAGGAAACGAATTTTTCAAGTAGGCAACAAGATGTACTAGATAAAAACATATATTCTCCACAAGAGAATTCATTGGCTTGAAGTAAAACTCTCGTTCCAACCACCTCTCCTATTCCTGGTATTCTTCCCAACTTTTTTTTCACTTAATCACCAGATTTATATAATTAAAGTCATCAAGCAACTGTATCATAAACTGTAGTCTAGTGCTAATCAACATTGAAAATTAATAAATTACAGTATTAATTTTATTTGGGAATCCCTCCTATGCATAGCTGGGGTCGTTTTCCAAGAGCAATAAGGCAAGATGGAATTCCCTAACTTTCTCTTTTTGCCTTCTGTGCTGATGACACAAAAGCTCAGAGAAACACAGATAGGCGGAAGGCTAGGTGACAGATTCTGGTATGAATGGACAACTCCTGGGTGACCAGACGTGGGGTAGAGGGAAGGTGGGTAGCAAGCTTATCAATCGAGACTGCCTATTCTGAGGTCCATGACACTTGGAATCTTACTTGAAAAAGCACAGAGTAGGGTTAGGTGAATTTAATTCAAATCTTACTTGAAAAAGCACAGAGTAGGGTTAGGTGAATTTAATTCACTTTGACAGCAGAGATTGCCAAAGGGGAGGAGATCATAAGGAAAAATGTTCAAACACCTAGAAAAAGAAGCACTAAGGAAAAAAAAAAAAAAAAAGGAACGGATGGAAAAACCTGTCATAGAGAAAGCAGAATTAATGAAATAAAAGTCAAAATTAAAACAATATCTTTACACTGATAAGAAAATATTAGAGATATTAAAAACACAATTGTTGAGCTAAAGAATCCAGTGTTAGAAATGAATGGGAGAATTATACAGCAGCAAAATGTGAGTAGGCTGGGAATTAGGATTAAAAAAAAAAAAAACTCACCCAAGAGGTATAAAGAAAGCAGATAAGATGAGAGAGAAAATGAGAAAAACATTAGAAGTAACTCAACAACGGTTAAGGAATCTAGATGGTAAAAATGATATAAATAGAAAGGAATTGATATTTGCACAAATAAGAAACAATGATTTCTGAGAACTATTAAAAATAGATTGAAAGGGTTCATAAATCTCTGAAAAGGATAGGACAGACTAACAGTAGACAAAAACATGGAAAAGCCATATCAAGAACTCTGGAGACACACTGTGAAATTTGAGATGATTTTAAAAAGAGGAAATTCTAGAGAAAAGAAGATAGTGCTCATACAAGAAAAATAGATAAATCAAAATATATTTCTCAAATGCATCACCAGGTGAAAAAAAGACAGTGTAGTAATACCTGTAATACCTGTAATAATCAAAACACATTCATACCTATGATAAAGTTTAATTTATAAATAAAACACAGCAAGAGATTAACAATAACTCATCATGAATAGAACAATTATAACAATATACTATAATAAAAGTTACATGAATGTGGTCTCTTTCTCTCTCAAAATATATCTTTGTACTTTACTCACCCTCTGTGTCTTGTAATGATGTGAGATGAATGTGATGAGATGAAGTGAGGTGAATGGCATAGGCATTGTCACAGAGCGTTAGGCTACTATTGGCATTTTGATGATTCGCTAAGAGGATCATCTGCTTCTGGACTGTGGCTGACTGTGGGTAATTGAAGCCACGAGAAGCTCAGAAAAAGGGGAGAAAACTGTACTCAAGAGAGAAACCACATAGATACCACGTGGCTTGCAAGACCTCAAATATTTACTATCTCACTCTTTACAGAATAAATTTATTGACTTCTGATCTAGACTTTCATTTAAATGTCAGAGTGAATTATGTATTTTCGGGCATCTCAAGACTATTACCACAAAAAGACAATCTCTGAAGTAATTTGGGGGATAGTCTAAACAAGAAGAGTAATTAATCCGGTTGGAAGCAATAAGACATAAAAAATTAGAAAAATAAAATCTTAATAAAAATCTACTGATGACTGAATTTAAGAAATGGCCAAACAATAAAAGTATAAACATAAGATATAAATATATAATATTCCAGGTGGAACCAATTGGACCGATGTAAGGAAAACAAGAAGAACGTGAGAGACCCAAGGGGTTGAAAAAATTCTAGTTCTAGGAAAGATACAGATATTGGTAAATGTCAACGTTAATAGGGAAATTGAGTTTGAGTCTTACTAAGCTAGTAACCATTAGAAGAATACAAACAAAATGCAGGGCACCTGGGTGGCTCAGGTGGTTAAGCGTCTGCCTTCGGCTTGGGTCATGATCCCAGAGTCCTGGGATCGAGTCCGCATCAGACTCCCTGCTCAGCGGGGAGCCTGCTTCTCCCTCTGCTTCTCTCTCTGTCTCTTATGAATAAATAAATAAAATCTTAAAAAAAAATGCACACATTTCAAAGCAGCAGAATAAATGACATGAAAATAAATTTAAAAAGGAGATGACAACAAACTGTAGTTAGGTGACAATATAAAATAGCATAATCTTAGTAACATTAAGGCAAATGTTAATTGGTTGTACTTAATGATTGAAAATTAATTCTTTTAGGTTAGATAATAAAGTAAACAAAGGAACTCAAGCAATATATTGTCTATAAGAGATACATTGCAAACCAAAGAATAAAATGTTGGAAGTAAAAATATGCATACCTGAAACAACATCGTGGGGAGGCTAATTTTAGTAGGTGTATTAGAATTTAAGGTAAAACTATTAAAGAATATTTATACATGCAAATGCATTAACATCTCAAGAAAATATAACAGTCATAGATATTTAATCAATAGAATACACAGACCTGTGGATATAGTAATAATTTTAATTTGATATTTTCAGAATAGTCCTTATGGTATATTAATGCAGAAAAAGAGAAGAAAAATTATAAAAGATTAGAATAACAAGGGTTTATACATGCATCCTTCTTTATAAAAACCTTGGATGAAAGATCCAGTTGGAAAAAACTATATCTAAGATTATATGTTTATATTATGTGAAAATAAAACTAAATTGCATATGTTCAAAAGAAAAACTTTATAGTAATTCACAAAGAATAAAAATTATTTTTAAGGTATAATTGGCAGCTTATTGGCCCACAAAACCTTAATATATTTCAACAAATCAAGATCATTAAAACTGTCTAAATTAAAAAAATATATATCAAAAATTTGATTATCCCACTCAAAGATCTAGGAAAAAAGAGAAAATTTAAAAAAAAAACTATAAAAGATTACATAATTCAAAATGTATATTAGCAAACAAAAGTAGATCAATAAAAATACTGAACATGAAAGATAATTATTAAAAATTAGATCTTTGGCCTGAATTTTCCTTTGGGCAAGTTCTAACAGCCGTTCATAAGTATATATTTTCTCAACAAATAATATGGTTCAAAACATAGAGAAAGATGAAAGCTTTCCTAATTTATTTTAATAACTAAAATAACGGGAAAAAAAAGAAACTACAAAATGCAATTGTATACTACTATTGATGCAAAAGTTATTAAGTAATCAGTGGGAATAAACCAGTTACTATATGTTAAAAACTAACAGTTCACAGACAATTAGGCATCATATAAGGAATAAAAACATGGATGAATATTACAAAATATAACATGGAAATATCAAATATATAAATTAAAATGGAAAACAAACATCACAAATATTTGTACCCTGATGGTTGCCAAATATCATTTCATAAAATTCAACATGCATTGTTAAGTAAAAAATGCAGAAAGATTTTATTTTATTATTTATTTAATTATTTATTTTGTAAAAAGGTTTTAAATGTTTATATTACCCCTCTATTTATATCAGATAGGAACTAATGAGAAAAATCCAAAAGCTTTAAATGGAGTCAAGAAATTCTCTTTTCTAGGGGCGCCTGGGTGGCTCAGTTGTTAAGCGTCTGCCTTTGGCTCAGGTCATGGTCCCAGGGTCCTGGGATTAAGCCCCACATCGGATTCCCTGTTTGGCGGGAAGCCTGCTTCTCCCTCTCCCACTCCCTCTGCTTGTGTTCCCTCTCTCACTGTGTCTCTCTCTGTCAAATAAATAAATAAAATCTTATAAAAAAAAAAGAAATTCTCTTTTCTAACAGCTTGATGTAATGTGAGTAAATTTGTGAATCTGCCACAAATGTAAGAAAATATTCTTTAATCCCATTTCTCAATAATGCATCACTAAACTACTGTCACACTAATTTGAGTTTTATTCTATACAAAAGCAAAAAAAAAAGAAACAACACTTTTACTCTGAATTATTTATTTTTATAATAAAATCTACTCAAGAAACTTAAAATACTCAAAAATTATGTCATATTCATGTAGAACTGTAAATTAGAAATGTGTGAAAGCATTAATATAGAGTAAGAGAAAATGCAAAATATTTGACATTTGTACATGTTTTGTCAGAATTAAATAGTTAAGTGTCCTTGAACAACACCAGCTTTCTTACTTAAGATTTTATCTATTAATATGACATATATTCAGAAAATATCTTTGAAGAATAGGGAACAGAGAATAACTGCTTATAAGAACAAATTTTTTTCAGATTAAATATTTCCACCATATCAATTAATTTGCAAATATTCAAAGAATTTCAAATTGTTCTTACTCCTTAAGGAATGTTTTTGGGTGTTTAAGAGATCACATCTAAATGACTACTTTAGTATAAATATCTAATTTGTATAACTTTATAAGTTACAAAGTGTATCATATGATCTCTAACTGATTCCCATAATTATTCTGAGAGGGGACATTATAATGTTTCTCTTTTTAAAATGAGGAAATTGGGGCACCTGGGTGGCTCAGTTGGTTAAGTGACTGCCTTCGGCTCAGGTCATGATCCTGGAGTCCCTGGATCAAGTCCCGTATCAGGCTCCCCGCTCAGCTAGGAGCCTGCTTCTTCCTCTAACCCTCCCCCCTCTCATGTACTCTCTCTCTCTCTCTCATTTTCTCTCTCTCTCAAATAAATAAATATATCTTTAAAAAAATAAATAAATAAAATGAGGAAAGTGAAATGAAGTCATACAATTAAGGTGAGTAGCAAGAAATCTGTTTTAGATATACAAATACAAATCATTCAAGTATTTCTCTAGCAAATGATTTAATGAAAGAGCTTGTTGCCTTACTTCATCTCGGCTGTATCGCTATGTATATACTGCTCTGGCATAGAGATAAACTGTCAGTAGTCTGCTAACTTGTTTCAAATAGTAATCTAACATGCACTGCAGTTATAAGGACAATAACCATGTGACCTGTCAAAAGAATATTCAGACAGCTTTACTTGAATATTCCATTGAGCGAGAAACAAACTGTTAGAAAGCAAGGAAACTTCAACCCCAGAACCGCTATGGAGCTTAAAGGCATGACATTACAGAATGGCTTATAAAGTGAAAATGAGAAAGTTGTTCGACCTTTACAATAATTAGTTATTACAGGGGTTTCCCAGGCAGCAGGGGATTGACTAAAAGTAATTATCTGACCATTTTAAGATTTGTTTTGTTTATGATTATCAGACGCTTTTATAAGAAATAACCAAAGCTAAATTTTGCTTACATTCATGAAATAAACTAGATTAAGTTTTGGATACTGGTTTATCTGGGTTTTGCCTGTTCTTGGGGTATTCCATCCTGGTCTCCACCTTATTTTGTTTTAACAGACTGCAACAAAGTATTCTTTAAAACCATAATGAGATCTGATTTTTGGTTGTGAACAGAGGACCCTTGGGCCACTACCAAGATATACATTAAATAAAATTAAAAAGTCAAACACCTTAATGATACAAGTTCATTGGGATGATTCCTGCTTAAATAATTGAATGATGAACTGAAGATATTTAGGTACAATGGCATTTTTTTTCTAGCCCTGCAGGCTAATAGTGTGTTTTGACATATAACAACTCTTCAGTAGATTTTGTTGGTGAATGAATGCATGACACTAGAACAACCTATGGTATTATTGATATATCATTGATTATATTATTACATATTTTGACCTGTCAATAATTGTCAGGAACATGTAATTGTAAGCATAATTCAGTTTATTAGTGGCTGACCCAACTTTACCTACTAAGGGCTGATGGGATGGTACTAAACAGACAGAAAATAATTACATTTGATGTTAAAGATTTTAGATTCAGGAGTCCTAAGAGAGTCAGAAAAAAACAATGCCGTAATATCATATAGAAAGCATTTAACATTTGATATCAAAAGACTAAAATTCCAGTTGTTTCCATATTTCTTAGACAGCTTAGTAAGGGACTTACTTTCTTTTATCTTACTGAGTTACCTTCAAGATACACAAATGTTTGAAAATCAGTCTGTCAAGGATTAGTTATTACTATTGCCTAAAACATCTGACTATAGATTCAAAATTCTGACACTAAGGTTTACCTTTTATATCATTGGAATTTGGATCTGAAACTAGAGCTGGAACTTCTCATTCCCACACCAACCAAATATTACATGTAAGGATACACACATACACACACACACACACACACGAGAGAGAGAGAGAGAGAGAGAGAAAGAGAGAGAATGCTTACACACACAAACACACATATTAATATTTCCAAAGAGAAGGATATGAATTTGTCTGCTCACCTATGTGTCCAAATATCTGTGACATTTTAAAATTAGATATCTGATGTTTAAACCATGGTAAACTGATAAAAATCTTTCATATTGAAAATTAGCTTTATGCTGCGTTAACAACTACATATTATGGTACAACTATAGGGCTACATTTCCTTTCAATTTACTTTGTGGCTTTTTAAATATTTTTGCAGGAGGGAGAACATATTAAATATATTATTGTATAAAGAGCATTCACTATGCCTCTTCTCTCCATTAGAGTCTTATTATGCAGTATTGTTCAAAAAGACGAATAAAAATTAAACTTCTGCTGATTTTCTCTCTAGCATAATGAATGATGGCTAAGACATTATATGTATATAAATGCACATGTACTTATTAAAATACAAATCTTATTTACTTATTTCAACTTAAGTACACATCAGAGTTGTTTTACTGTGATACATTTGGCAACTATTTTCTCATTTAATAGCTTTCATTGGTCTGGTGTTCCATGTAATAAATATTACTCTTTTCTAAGAGTTTGCTAGGAATATCAGAAGATGTAGCAGTCACAGAATTCCTTCTTTATTCAAAAAAGTGCATATGCATCTGTTACTTTTATAAATTAATTTTATTTCTATGGAAAATGAAGATTATCATTATTTTTAAGCACATTGCTGTTTATTTGACTTATTTTATATATGGTACAAATGTTTTCATAGTTTTTTTTTAATTGTAGAAAATGTTAATTTTATTATTGTTATGTTAATCACAATACATTACATCATTAGTTTTTGATGTAGTGTTCCATGATTCATTGTTTGCGTATAACACCCAGTGCTCCATGCAGTACGTGCCCTCTTTAATACCCATCACCAGGCTAACCCATCCCCCAACCCCCTCCCCTCTAGAACCCTCAGTTTGTTTCTCAGAGTTCATAGTCTCTCATGGTTCGTCTTCCTTTCCGATTCCCCCCCTTCATTTTTCCCTTCCTTCTATCTTCTACTTTTTTTTTTAAACATATAATGTATTATTTGTGTCAGAGGTCTATGATTCATGAGGAATGCTTTCATAATTTTTTATTTGTCTTATTAGAGTGCCCAAAGTAGTTGTGATATTATCTGTTTGATGTTACCAAAAATGCAGAATAATTTATTTTTTTTAAATATTTTATTTATTTGACAGCGAGAGACACAGCGAGAGAGGGAACACAAGCAGGGGGAGTGGGAGAGGGAGAAGCAGGCTTCCCGTGGAGCAGGGAGCCCGATGTGGGGCTCGATCCCAGGACCCTGGGATCATGACCTGAGCCGAAGGCAGACGCTTAACGACTGAGCCACCCAGGCACCCCAATGCAGAATAATTTTTAAGATAAGAAAGTTAAAATTGTGTCATAAAGATTGTTTTAAAAACATTGCAACAATTTAATAGCTGAATTTCTGTTGTTGGATTGCTTAAAATGCTAAAAAGTGTATGGAGTAGCATGATAATAACATTTTAAGGAGAACTATATAATGAATTCAAATAAGTTCTAAAATTCAAGAGATCAAAAGTATTCACTTGTAACTCATCTTTAAAATGATTTTTAAGTTTTATATTCCTTGTATAAAAAGAAAAGTGTAGAAGATATTGAATTTCATTTGTATGTAGAATATTTAGTTTGGCTACAATTCTGAGATTAAATCTAGCATTGTCCATGGTAGTCATTAAGGGATTTTTTTTTTTTAAGATTTTATTTATTTATTCGCCAGAGAGAGAGAAAGAGGGAGAGTATAAGCAGGGGGAGTAGCAGGCAGAGGGAGAAGCAGGCTCCTTGCTAAGCAAGGAGCCCAATGTGGGACTCGATCCCAGGACCCTGAGATCATGACCCGAGCCGAAGGCAGACGCTTAACCATCTGAGCCACCCAGGCGCCCCATTAAGGGATATTCTTATCTCTTAAAATGTAAAGGTTTTTCTGAGAGAAAATTATATAATAATTGATCTTTGAGTAAATGAATTTGGCTTCTGTTATTTAAAACAAAACAAAACAAAACAAAACAAAAAAACAAAAACAAAAACAAAAACAAAACAACTAGAAGCTCTGCTTTTCCCAAGCAGCCCAAGGAAAGATTTTATATAGAACTAAGTTCATGTATTACCATTGAAAGTTATATTGTGTAAGACTGTTGAATCACAGATCTGTACCTCTGAAACAAATAATACATTATATGTAAAAAAAAAAAAAAAAAGAAAGAAAAGATAGTAGGAAGGGAGAAATGAAGGGGGGGAAATCGGAGGGGGAGACGAACCATGAGAGACAGTGGACTGTGAGAAACAAACCGAGGGTTCTAGAGGGGAGGGTGGTGGGGGGATGGGTTAGCCTGGTGATGGGTATTAAAGAGGGCACGTACTGCATGGAGCACTGGGTGTTATATGCAAACAATGAATCATGGAACACTACGTCAAAAACTAATGATGTAATGTATGGTGATTAACATAACATAATAAAATTTTTAAAAAAAGAAGTTACATTGTGACAAAAAAAAGAAAATGAGATTTAACATGGGGAAGTGGTGCTATCATCAGTATATTGAACATTTTTGAAATAAATATTTTTGAGGTACCAGTTTTAATCTTTGTGAAATATATGCTTATTACATCAACTGAGATTTTATTTTCAACTTGTTTCTCTCTATTATCCCCAGTTTACATAATTGATTGTGCTCTGATGATTTTGACCTGATTGTGTATTATAGGATATTTCACCTTCCCTCTTCTTAGTGTGGCCCTAATCATCTCACCATTGGGCTATTTTAATAGAAAACCTCCTACATTCTATAAAATTAAAGAACAGTGTTTCCCTGTTTTTTATCACTATTTTAACTCCAATATTTTAGTTTAACATCTGTTTACAGATACATTTGGCTCATAACAAAATAAGTTTCTGAGCATGAAATATCTGAGCATGAAATATTAAGTGATATTCTAGAGAGAGCTCATGGAGTAAATTCATGTATAATTAACATTATCTTGAAAAATCATTTCAAACCCTCAAAAGCAACAGAATAAAGGTTTAACACAGTGAGCTTTTCCTCATGTGCGTTAAGTTTTGAAATCGAACTTTTTACTAGGATGGGAATCAGATGAAGTAGTTGCCTTACATTTAGGGGTCATGATGTATAAAACATACATAATATGTATTAATACATTCTCAGTTAAAATTGGATTGGTACAGTTGACTTTGTATGAAGTCATTGTTTATGTGATTGACTTCACTATATTTCTCTTTTCTATTCATTAAAATATTTTTAATGGATGTTAACTCTTGTAGTGTGATAAATCCTGATACCCTGTACACTCCTAAGGAATGTTCAAACATGAAACTTCAATATAATGAGTATAATTTTTTCCAAAACTTCTCTATGTGCTATAATTGTTTTTTTATTATTATGTTATGTCAATCACCATACATTACATCATTAGTTTTTGATGTAGTGTTCCATGATTCATTGTTTGTGTATAACACCCAGTGCTCCATGCAGTATGTGCCCTCTTTAATACCCATCACCGGGCTAACCCATCACTCCACCCCTCAAAAGACCCTTTGTTTGTTTCTCAGAGTCCATAGTCTCTCATGGCTCATCTCCCCCTCCTATTCCCCCCCTTCATTTTTCCCTTCCTGCTATCTTCTTCTTCTTTTTTTTTTTTTTTTTTAACATATAATGTATTATTTGTTTCAGAGGTAAGGTCTGTGATTCAACAGTCTTACACAATTCACAATGCTCACTATAGCACATACCCTCCCCAATGTCCATCACCCAGCCACCCCATCCCTCCCACCCCCCCACCACTCCAGCAACCCTCAGTTTGTTTCCTGAGATTAAGAATTCCTCATATCAGTAAGGTCATATGATACATGTCTTTCTCTGATTGACTTATTTCGCTTAGCATAATACCCTCTAGTTCCATCCACGTCGTTGCAAATGGCAAGATTTCGTTGTTTTTTTTTTTGATGGCTGCATAATATTCCATTGTATATATATACATCTTCTTTATCCATTCATCTGTCAATGGACATCTTGGCTCTTTCCACAGTTTGGCTATTGTGGACATTGCCGCTATAAACATCGGGGTGCACATAACCCTTTGGATCCCTACATTTGTGTCTTTGGGGTAAATACCCAGTAGTGCAATTGCTGGGTCGTATGGTAGCTCTATTTTCAACTTTTTGAGGAACCTCCATACTGTTTTCCAGAGTGGCTGCACCAGCTTGCATTCCCACCAACAGTGTAGGAGGGTTCCCCTTTCTCCACATCCCCGCCAACATCTGTCGTTTCCTGACTTTTTAATTTTAGCCATTCTGACTGGTGTGAGGTGGTATCTCACTGAGGTTTTGATTTGGATTTCCCTGATGCCGAGCGATGTTGAGCACTTTTTCGTGTGTCTGTTGGCCATTTGGATGTATAATTCTTTAAAAACATATTGAATGCTTGCTATATGAGGAGCAAGTTTTTTTATGGTCTAACTGCTTAATCTTATTTAATCCTCACAGCTATTCCATGGGATAAGCATCACACAGACCCTGTTTTATACATAAGGGCATTGAGGATTTAAAGATTAAGTAAGTAGTCACTGGCGATTTCATTTGGGAGACAGACATTTGAAGTCCATATATTCTGATTCCAGAGCCTTCATTGAACTACCGCACAATCAGTATATAAACATGCAATTTTTCACTTGTTCATTAAGGTTGTTTTTTATACCACAGCTATGTCTTTTGAAATCTTATCACCAATCTTGAATGCAATCTTAGAAATTCTAAAACTCCAGTAGACTTGTTAATATTCCTTTTGCAATTGTGGTTTTAATATATCTGTCCAAATTTTATGTATATTGGCAGAACTGAAAGGAATCTAAATCTTGTGATATAAAAATCACTGCATTATCTATCAACACTATTTCTTGTTTCTGTGCATATAATGTAGTATGTTTATTAAATTAATTTCTAATTTTTTTTTTGTAATATCTACAATAAGCAAAAGGGTAACAAAATCAGTGATCATTCAATCACATTTCCTTGTATACCATTTATACAGAGTATTCATACATTTAGTGAATATTTATTGAATATATAAAATGTACTAGGCTACATGAACACAGCAATGACCTCTGTTTCATATGGAGTATACATCAAGAGTGGGAGGAGAAGAAGAAAGGCAATTAAAAAATCAAATAATAGAAGAATAAATGATATTATATGTTAGACATAATAAGTGATACAGGGCAAAAAACAAATAGTGCCACAAAATAAAGAGAAATTGAGAGTTCTGTGTGATCAAATGGAAAGACAAAATTTGGATTAAAATTTGAAGGAGGTGATTGAGTTAATGATGGAAATATTTCTAGACAGAAGATGGACTATAACAAATGAAGCAAGAAGGGAGCATAACTAGCAAATTCCAGGAATGATACAGATACCAGTGTGGTTAGAGCAGAAGAAGAGAGAGAGAGGGAGTGAGAGAGGGAGAGAGAGAGTGAGAAAGAAATAAAAAAAAACAGTCAGGAAGGAAATGAACTGATAAGGTTATACAAGGTCTTACAAGCCAATTTAAGGAATGTGGCTTTTATGCCAAATGGAATGGAAGTCACTGATAAATTCTGATTGACAAACTGATTTGTGTTTTAAAAGGATCACTCCAGTCCTGTTTTGTTGAGGATGGACGTTAGGGGATAAGGATAGAAGTGAGTACTATTAGGTAGCTACTGCTGTAAGGCAGAAAATAAATGGCTGTGGTTTAGATGAAGTAAAAGTGTGGGAAGGATCCATTTCTGGATATATTTTGAAGCCAACTGTGTTTCTTGGTGGTTGGCTATAACATATGACAGAAAGAGAGGATTCAAGAATATAAGATCTTTCATCTAGCAAAGGAAAAATGGGGTTTCCATGAACTTACATAAGGAAAAATATAGGTGGAATATGTCCTAGAGAATCAGCAGTTATGCTCATGTTTAATTCAAGATGTCTATTAGACATTCAAGTAATAGTGATGAGTAAACAGTTGAAAATGGTGGAATTTGGGCTACAGATGTGAATTTCAAAGCTGTTGGTATAAAGGTACTGTTTAAAATCAACACTGAATGAGATCATTGGGAAGATAGAAAAGGTAGAACAAATAAAAAGATCAAAGATGTATCCTGTACTTTTCTATATTAATTTAAAAAAAAAAAAAGAGAGAAAGAAGACTGAAATAGTAAGAAATTCCATCCTAGAACCAAGGAATAGTGTGATCATATAGAAACCAAATTAAAATGGTGTATCAAGTAGGAAGGGCTAATGAACCATGTCAAATGCTACCAAGAGGTGAAGTAGATTAGGACTAGCAGATGAAGGTAAAAACATGGAGATATTAGAGACATTTGTGGGGGGTCAGTTAATAGAGTAAAAACCTGATAGACATCAGTTTAGGACAAAGTGGAAGACAACATTAGAAATAGTGATATAGGCGATTGCTTACAGCAGCATCGGTGAAAATGGAAATATAAAAGTATAACTGGAAGAGGAAATGGGGTCAAGAATGTAACTTTTGAATATGAAACATTTATAAGAAAACTGGATATTTATATATAAACAAAATGTGAGATGTGTAGTTATAAATTCTCCTTTGTTCTGATTTAAATAAATTGAATCAACTTAATACTGTTTAATATTAAAGTTTTCTAGTACAAAGGTCTGCTTTAAATAGTTCCATATTAATAAGCCATAAAAGAAAGTTTATTTCTGCTTAAATTTTCAAATGCAATTCCAATTTACTTATAAAGAACTACTGAAAGGTTAAGAAGGTAGCAAAGGCAATAGTATTGAGGTGAAAAACACAAAAAGATGCAATTATAAGAAAGGTAGATGGGAATTAGGGAAGAAAAAAACAGAATGTTTTTGATCAGGGTTCTCAGTGTGCAGAAATGAAAGATATCAATGCTGTTACAAAATGAAATTTCATGAACAAATTGGAAATAAAAAGAAGATATATTTAGTTTACTTTTCCTTTTAATCAGATGGAAGAAAAAAATGCTTCTTAACCTACATAGTTAACAAAAAAAACACCTCTTTACATAGCCCTTAAGAATGGAATAACAATATGTCTCCCACAGAGAAGCAATGTGATAGGAACTTTGTTCTTGGAAGCATCTTAATTGGAAAAATGAAAAATATTCCACATCCGAGATAGTTTACCTCTTGTACTTTTTGGTTTTCTGATTTACTATAATTTCAGCATCACTGTACAATGAGTCCAAATACCTAATACTTATTAAAGAAAATGAATTATTCACATATTTATTTGTATACTCTTTAAAAAAAAAAACAGCAAATGTGCAACATCTATCTAGAATATCTATAGAAAATACTCTCCCTAACTAATTCTCTATCCCCACTCTCTCCTAAATTCTCCTTTTGGAAGGTAAAACAAGCCTAGTCTAATAGAGCATCCAACTCCCTTTGACACGGAGATGGACTTACAGAGAGAAGCATTTAGAACAAACAAGGTTGGCCATTATAATCCCCAGAGATATTGTTGGAGCTTTTAGTATAAGTTCAATCCTCTTTTTCTCTTTCTTTTTCTCTCTTCTCTGGATCACTTCATCACATCTGGTGGCCATTTGGCTATCAATGTAAAAAAAAGATTGTGCAAAGCCCACCTGAAAATAAAGTAGATCAGCAGGAAAACAGACCATGTAATGGTTAACAAAAACCTATTCTTTATAAGATAATTTGACATACCTTTCCCCAAAATGGAAGGGCTATAGAATATATAAATACTTAACAAGATTCATCTACTATTCGATATTTGTTTAGAAGCATATCTAAAATGTTTTCAAAAAATGTATTAGAACATAAAAACAAACTCAAAAATATAAATTGTAATTATAAGGCCGTAATTATAATAAGATATATATTAATAACAAGGGGGACCTAGGTGGAGCAGTCAGTTGAGCCTCTGACTCTTGGTTTCAGCTCAAGTCATGATCTGGGGGTCATGAGATTGAGCCCTGTGTCAGGCTCTGTGCTGGGTGCAGAGTCTGCATGGGACTCTTTCTCCCTCTCCCTCTGCCCCTTCTGCCTTCTCTAAAATAAATAAAAAATCTTTTTAAAAAGATATAAATTAGTAACAAAAAGTGTATATTGAATATTCCCATATGTGAAACAATACACACACACATTCTGTCTCTCTCTCTCTCTCTCTCTCACACACACACACACTCATTTGTGGGATATTTTGCTTCCAGCAGTGGCGAATTAAGTTAATTCAGATCAATCTTCCTGCCAAGAGTAACTGGAAAATTTGTGTAATATATTATAAATACCTTTGTAAAGCCATTGGCAAATTGCTTGGGAAGAAAGGTCTTGAAAAGCTAAATCCTGGAGAGAAGAAAAAGCCAAAGGATGACTCTGATATTTGACATCACTTTACCCTCAAGGTAGTTGACAATTCTAAAAATATATCTAATTGCTTAAAAAATTGAGTAGATATTTCAGCAGTTTTATGTAATCACATTTCAAGCTAGTCAAGGAGGAAGGTCCTTCACTGAGACCACCAAGTACTCTTGCCACGGTCTTTACCGCAAGTGAAGCCATTGGCGTAGACGTGTGTACAGTGACTTTCTATCATTCAGTTGTATACAAATTCATCTAGAGTAGAGAAAGAGAGAGTTCTTTGCAATTCATCCCATGACAAGTATAACATTGCAATTAAAAGCAGAAAAAGATATTAAAAGAAAGAAAAATCGCAGGCTGATACATAGGAAATACAAAGACATGGGGGAAAATCCTAAATTAAAAAAAAAAAATCATTAGTATACAAAATCTAACAAAATATTAAATATAAAACACCATTAATTTCCAGTTATCCCAGGACTAAAAGGATGATTTATTATTCTTGAATTTGTAAAGACACTATGTCTCATTATCTGATTAAAAGGGGAAGAAAACACATGCTTATTTTTATAGATGTAGGAAAATAATTTAATGTGAATCCATATTAAAGTGTAAGTATAAAAAAATGTAAATGTAAGTTCATGATTTAAAAATTATCAAGAATAAAAACAAATACCCAGAAGAATTATAAAGAATTATAAAGGAATACTATGCACAATTATACACAAAAAATTAGATGTCTTAGATATGATGGGTAACTTCCTAGAAAGACACAAAACTGATTCAAGAAGACAGAGAAACCTGAACGTACCCATAACGTTCAATGCAGAGTCTGCTTGAGAGTCTCTCTCTTCCTTTCCTTCTGCCCCTTCCCCTGCTTGTGTTCTCTTTCTCTCTAAAAGAATAAATGAATAAACAAAATCCTTAGAAAAAAAATACCCATAAATTAAAGCCTAAGCCCAGATGATTTCACAGGTAATTTCTACCAAACATTTAAATAAGAATTAATATCAATTCTTCACAAACTTATCCAAAAATTAGAACAGGAAGGAACATGTCCCAGTTCATTCTTTGAAGCCATTATTAGCTGATACAAAACAAACAAACAAACAAACAAAAACCAGAAAAATATGTCATAAGAAAACTGCAGACCAGTATCTCTCATGAATATGAACACAAAAATCCTCAGTAAAATACTAGCAAACTGAATCTAGCAACATATAAAAATAATTATACATTGTGACCAAGTGGGATTCATCTCAGAAATGTAAGCTTGGTTCAACATAAAAAAAAACATGTAATACACAATATCAATACAATATAAAACAAAAAACCACACCAGCAGCTCAATAAACACAAAAAGCTCACTGGACAAAATCCAGCTCCCTTTCATGATAAAAACTCTCAACAACTAAGAGTAGAAGAGAAATTCTTCAACCAGATTAAGGGCACCTATAGAAAACCCACAGCTAAAATCATATTAATGATTTTACTTTCCCCTCTAAGATCAGGAAAAAAAAAAAATCAATGATGTCCTCTCTTGCCATTTTTATTTAACAGTGTGCTGGTGGTCCTAGTCAGAGCAATTAGGCAAGAAAAGGAAATACAAGACATTCAATTTAGAAAGGAAGAAGTAAACTATCTGTATTAAAAAATGACATTATCTTATACATAGAAAATCCTAAAGAATCCACTAAAAAGTGAGCAGAACTAATAAATACATGTAAGAAGGCTGTAGGATGCAATATCAATGTACAAAAGTCAATTATATGTCTATAAACTTGCAAAGAAAAATCCAAAAACAGCTGTGTGAATGTACTAAAACAAAAACAAAAACAAAACACTGAACTGTATTTGAAATGGGTGAATTGTATGGTATGTGAATTACATCTCAATAGTACTGTCATTAAAAAAAGAATACATCTTTATATAAAGCACCTATAAAAAAGAAATTAAGAAAACAATTCCATTTAAAATAGCATGAAAAAAGAAAAAAATATTTAAGAATAAATTGAACAAGGTAGTGAAAACCTTTTATTCCAAAGAATTGTTCTACAGATTCAATGCAATCTCTAGGAGAATCACAGATGGCTATAGAAGTTGACAAGTTGATAAAATTCGTATGAAATTTTAAGGGACCCTAAATAGCCAAAACAATAAGATTTCCTATATTAAGGCTTTTACAAGCCACTCTATAAACTGATCTGGAGATCAAGACAACAAGAATTTCTCAAAGGTTAATTGTTAAAATGTTAAGATTGGTAGGCATTGTACCTGATTGATGCTTTTGGTTTGCATTTCTAGTTAGACTTGAGGGCATGAAGGAAAAGCACAAAGACCCAACAGTACTTCTCTGAATTTTGAATTATCCACTTCTTAGATCTTTTACAAATCTTGTTCTTTTATAATCTAGATATATCTTGTCACAACTGAAGGGAAATAGATCATGCCTATCTACCACAGCAGGGAACTAGGGCGTATTCCATTTTCTCACCTGTTAAACATGGTCTTGGGTTCTGAGAACATGCCTTAAACATGTTAAACCATTCACTCCAGTCTCAACTCCATTCTGATTTAGTATTTTTTACAAAACAGTCTTCTAGTTACTTGAATTATCTTTCAGTTACAAATTTCCAACATCAGCAAAAATGAATTTTGTGAAATTCCAATGGACAAATGAAAGAGAGAAAAGTGATTTTTGCTTCATGAACAGAGGCCAGATTACTAGCAAAATATGTCCAGGACGGTGTATGTTAACATACATACACATAAACATAATGCATGCCTTCTAATAGTATTTGTTTCCACTTGTCCTTAAAGACAAAACTAAGGGTAGAGAAATACCTGATGACATTTTCCAGATAGCTCCATTTCTTTAGAATGAGGGCATCACAGTCCACTATGTATATTGTACTTCGTGTAAGTTCCTTTACTCGCATCTAGATCAGCAGCTTGACTCAGTTGTCTGAGGCTACTTAATGCTTAGGCCTGGCAGCATTACTACTGAAAAGCCTCTGAAATGGAAGGAAACCTGTTCCTTTGTAGTTACATGGGAGACAAAATCGAGGGTTAAGAGCAAAGGTGAGAGGCTGGAAGGCAGCATGGCTACTTTAAAACAGACTGATGTTGAGACCAAAAGCCTACTACTCCAAAAGTAACTATTAGATGATAATTTACTTTTTGGGGGCAAATAGTAATAAATTTAAATTGAGTATTTAGGGGCACCTGGGTAGCTCAGTCATTAAGCGTCTGCCTTCGGCTCAGGTCATGATCCCAGGGTCCTGGGATCGAGCCCCACATCGGGCTCCCTGCTCTGTGGGAAGCCTGCTTCTCCCTCTCCCACTCCCCCTGCTTGTGTTCCCTCTCTCTCTGGGTTTCTCTCTGCTATTTATTTATTTAAATAAATAAAATCTTAAAATAAATAAATAAATAAATAAATTGAGTATTTAATCCAAGTGATAAATTTTGTCATGATGATCAACTGCTATATTCTTTATTTCAAAGCTACAGTCACCTTTATGATGTTTTGTAAAACAGCAGGTATGACAATGGATCCTGACCAAATCTCCAATAGCTCTTTCTTCAGTAAGTATAAATTCCCAAGAAAATAGGAAAGAAGAAAAAGTAGAGATGGAATAAAATCAAATTCATTACTTCTGTTTTTTCATTAGGTTCTCTGACAGAGTCTCTGTAGGACAGTTGTGATTTATTTCAGTCTCTATAATGGATTATAAGAGCTTTGGTTTGTGTTATATATTGCTCAGTAAATAAAGGAGGTGACCTATTGAGGCTCATAAATTAAGTCTAGCTTGAACAAACACTTTAATTGAATTGTCCTATGTTATAATACTAGTGCAATTATAGATGAAGTGGCATATGCACAGCAAAACATTAAAAAAAAAAAAACTATTCAGAAATAGATTACCAAGGTGGCCATTATGATGCAGGCAACACTTGAAAATGTTTTGTCTTTTTAAAAGAAAACACTACAGAGGTCAATTTCTATTCCTTGAAAACTGAACATTTTCATCGCGTAAGTATGGTAAAGCCATTTTATATTTTAGCTCAACACACCATGAGCAAAATCATTTAAACCATTGAGGTTTACACATGGCATCCCTCTATCCACCTTAGAACAATCATTCCTTCTGATCTCCATCCTAAGTACTAGGGCTTCACACTTACTCATCTCCCATTCTGGATGTTTTTCGGACAATACCTCAAGCCGCTGACACACACACACACACACACACACACACACACACACACACCCCAAAAGCAAAACTTCTCTTCAGTTGGGTTCTTCCTGTAGCTTTGCCTCAGGGAACTGCAAACCTACCTACACTATGCAAGGTGCCAAGGATAAGTGTGCTCTATTTCTTTGTGTTCCTTTATTTCTCACATAAATTAATGTGATGTCTCACAAAAACAATGTTACGGGTATTAGGTTAAATTAAATAGTATCAATGGAATTATTCTTTTTTTTAAGATTTTATTTATTTATTTGAGAGAGAGAGAGAGTGAGGGCATGAGTCACGGGAGGGACAGAAGGAGAGGGAGAAGGAGACTCTTCACGGGCAGGGAAGCCTGATGCGGGGCTCGATCCCAGGACGCTGGGATCCCGACCTGAGCTGAAGGCAGATGTTTAACTGTCTGAGCCACCCAGGTGCCTCAACAACAGAATTATTTTGACACTGAAAAAAGAATAGTGGAATAAGGAATTTTAGGGAAATTGAGCATGTCAAGATTTTTCAACTCACATTAGCCATCTTCCCTAGCAATGCGTATGAATTGTATGCACAGACTGCTCCTCCCTTCATCTGAGGTACAGACTCCCTTAGTGTTCTAGCTCCCCCAAGCTGCTTCCATTAGGAACCGACACTAGGTGCCACTTACTACTTAACAATTTTTGATTTTATAAGAATTCACTGTAATCCAATCAAATTACTGCAAAAAGGAAAGTAAATAAAGTCATATTAAGAACTAAATTGGGGGGCGCCTGGGTGGCTCAGTCGTTAAGCATCTGCCTTCGGCTCAGGTCATGATCCCAGGGTCCTGGGATCGAGCCCCACATCGGGCTCCCTGCTCTGTGGGGAGCCTGCTTCTCCCTCTCCCACTCCCCCTGCTTGTGTTCCCTCTCTCGCTGTCTCTCTCTCTGTCAAATAAATAAATAAAATCTTTAAAAAAAAAAAAAAGAACTAAATTGGAAGGTTTGGTTTTCCTATACTTGCAGTTTAACAGGAGGTTGTCTTGAGACTTATACTTAATTTCTTATCACCAAGAGAAAATCATTATAATTACTTTTAATTCTCCTTATATGCATGTACTTCAGCATCAACTTAACTAAGAGTGAAAACTTGTATACTGAAAAGTAAAAAACATTGATGAAAGAAATATGTTATAAACATTTCTGTGCAGGTTTTTGTGTAGACATGAGTTTGCAGTGCCTTCGGGCAAACAGCAAGGAGTGCAACTGCTTGATCATATGGTGAGAGTATGTTTAGTTTTATACATACCTGCCAAACTGTCTTCCAAACTAGCAGTACCACTTTGCATTCCCACCAGCAACAAATGAGAATTCTTATTGCTCCAAACCTCATGGGCAATTTGGTGTTGTCAATGTTCTGTATTTTGGCCATTTTAATATGTGTGTAGTGCGATCTCACTGTTCTTTTAATTTGAAGTTCCCCAATGACATATGATGCTGAGCAACTTTTCATAAGGTTTTATCTTCTTTACTGAAATGTCTGTTCAGATCTTCTGTTCATTTTATTTATTTATTTATTTATTTATTGAGAGAGAGAGTGAAAGCGAGAGCAAGTGCGGGGATGGGGAGGGACAGAAGGATATGGGGAGAGAGAATCCCAAGCAGGATGTGGGGCTCGATCTCACCACCCTGAGATCATGACCTGAGCCAAAATCAAGAGTCGGACGTTTAACCGACTGAGCCATCCAGGTGCCCCTGGATCTTCTGTTGATTTTTAAAATTGGGTTGTCAGTTTTCTTATTCTTGAATTTTAGCTTATCTTTGTATATTTTAGATGCCAGTCCCTTATCATGTATATGTATTGTATTATCTCCTGGTCTGAAGCTTGTCATTCCATTCTCTGAACAGTGTTCTTCACAGAGAAGTGTTTAATTTTAACGAAGTCCACATTATCTTTTTTTTTTTTTTTTCTTTCATAGATTGTGCTTTGGTGTTGTATCTACATAATCATCACCAAACACAAGATCACTTAGATTTCTTCTATGCTGGCTTCTAGATATTTTTCAGTTTTGCATTTTACATTTATTATTTAATGGATTTATGATCCAATCTGAGTTAATTTTTGTCAAAATTGCAAGATCAGTAATGAGATTCACGTTTTTGCATGTGCATTTCCTGTTGTTGCCACACCAATTATGGAAAAGACTATCCATTAACTATTGAATTGACTTTTCTTCTTTGTCCAGTATCAGTTGCATTGATCTCTCCATCTATTCTTTTGCCAGTAACTTCACTGTCTTGATTACTGTAGCTGTGTAGTAAACCTTGAAGTCAGGTGATATTAGGCCTCTAATTTTGTTCTTCTCCTTCAATATTGTGTTGGCTTTTTGGGGTCTTTGGTCTTTTCATGTAAACTTCAGAATTAATTTGTCAATATCTACAAAATAACTTGTTGGGATGTTGATTGTGATTGCATTGAATCTATAGAAAAATTTGGGAATAACTGACATCTTGCTAATATTCAGACTCCCTATCCATGTATATGTCCACTTATTGAAGTCTTTGCTTTCTTTCATCAGAGTTTTAGAGTTTTCTCCAGATGGATCTTACACATATTCCATTAGATTTATACAAAATTATATCAAATTTGGGGTTTTAATATAAATGGTATTGTGTTCTTAATTTTGAATTCCAATTTTTTATTGCTAGTATATGAGAAAGAAATTGAAATTTACATAGTAACTTTATATCCTGCAACCTTGTTATAATCACTTTTTATTTCAGGAAGGTTTTTTTGTTTTGTTTTGTTTTTGTAGTTGTTGATTCTTTGGGATCTTCTACATAAATACTCATGTCATCTGCAAACAAAGACAGTTTTATTTCTTCTTTGCTAATTTTCATATATTTTCTTGCCATGTTTTGTCTTACTGCATTAGCTAAAACCCTCAGTGCAAAGTCAAATTGGAGGAGTGAGCATGAACATCTTGTGTTCCTGATCTTAGCAGGGAAGCATTGAGTTTCTATGCCAGCTTTAGGCTTTTTGTAGATGTTCTTTATCAACTGGAGGAAGTTCTCCTCTATTCCTAGTTTGCTCAGAATTTTTATTACATATGGGTGTTGGATTTTATTGCATGCTTTTTCTACATCTATTGATATGATCACATGTTTTTTCTTAATCTGTTAATATGATAATTTTTGAATGTAAAAGCAGGCTTGCATACCTGGAACAAAGTCTGGTAATGGTGTATGGCTGTTTTCAAATTGTATTGGATTCAATATGCTAATTTTTGTTGAGCATTCTTTTTTTTTTTTTTCAAAACATGTTGGGATTTCATCTTTTGCTATTATTTAAACTTATGGGGGTGACATTTTTATATTAGGATTGAAAAATGTGGAAGGGGCTTCATAGCGTTTAAATGTTCTTTAATTGTATACTCAAGCAAAAATATTTGAAAACCCTACTTTCATTCCCCATTGCAACTGGATTACTGCCCATAAACCCTTCCTGTATAGAATTATGAATCCTCTGTTGCTCCCAAGCAAAGAACGCATTTGTTTAGAATTGCTGATGACTTCCGGATGGTTGCATATGTCTATGTGAGCCAAATGAAATCAGCAGAAGCTCTGTCTTTGTAAAGTGTAGAGGAGGGTAAGCTTCAGACTTGGAAAGAATGGATGAGCCTTTCAATTTAAGGGTAAACAGTAACATGAGGTGACATGAAGTGAAGAAGCATACATGGAAACAATTACAGTGTATGCCTGTCTGTTTTCTTCTTTTTATGAGGTTTTCTTTTCTTTCACAAAAGGTTGAAATTACACTTTTTTATTCCTTCCATATTTGATACTGTCTCATGGAGATAATCTATATGCTTTCCCAGTATCCAAAACAAATAATAGTTTTCAGTCTTTTGTACTATTTCAAATATGACTATTAGAGTTCCTAATTATGGACTGTATTGATTCTGCTATAGCTAGAAGGCTTGACAAGTGTTTTCTCATGAAATGCGACATACCTTATTAGGTTTATTACTTTTTTTAAAAAATTGAGATATAATTGACATATACCATTATATTAATTTTAGGCATACAGCATAATGATTCTATATTTGTATATAATGCAAAGAGATTACCAAAATAAGTCTAGCTAACATTCCCTCACCACACATAGTTAAACATATTTTTTCTTGTTGATGAGAACTTTTAAGATCCACTCTGTTAGCAACTTTTAAATAAACAATACAGTATTAATTAACCATAGCCACCATGCTGTGTACATTAAATCCCCAGGACTTTGTTTCTTTTATAACTGGAATTTGAATTTTGCACCTTTGTCCACCTTTTCACCTATTTTTCTCACCTCTGCTCCTGACCTCTAGCAATCACCAATCTGTTCTCTGTATCTAGGAGTTGGTTTTTGTTTGCTTGTTTCTCTTAGCTTCCACATAAAAGTGAAATCATAAAGTATTTGTCTTTCTCTGTTTGATTCCTTTCCTTTAGCATAATGCCCTCATATTCCATCCCTGTTGTCACACATGGCAAAATTTCCTTTTTTTGTATGTCCATATAATATCCCATTGTATATACGTAATTTTCTTTATCCATTTGTCTGTCCATGGAGAGGATTTTTGCATCTATATTTATGAGAGATATTTATCTGTAATTTTTTCTTTCTTGTAATGTCTGTTTCTGGTTTTAGTATTAGGTAATGCTGGCCTCATAGAATAAACTATAGAAGAAGTATATTTTTAAAAGGAAAAAAAAAGATTATATCTGTAAATTATCAATTATTATCCTTAGTTAAGTACTCTCATAATTTAAAATATAATGATATACCCTTAAACTTAGATTATAGACCAAGTAGTTCTTAAATGTACTTAATCATTTATTATAAATGCATTATAAAATTAATTCTTCTGTCATGCTTTTAAAAACATATATTGAATTAAAATTATATTCCTGTATGAGAAGTTTGAAACAAAATTATAGTGCATAACAATTTTTAATTTCTTAATCAAGACCTGAATCAGCATATTCATAATTCTCTACCATAAACTTGTCTATAGTAATTTATTTCTCTGTTAGAATTATTAATTAGATTTATTACTTCAAAGCAATTCATAATGTTTGAATTAATATAAATTTAACTAAATTCTTTTGATGCATTTCTTTTCTTAGCCTCCCTAAGTGCTGTTTAAGCCACTAAGTTTTTGAATAATTTTTTACATAGCAATAGATAAATGATACATTCCCTATGGTCATATAACTCAGGAAATTATACTTACATTAGATATTCCATTTTCTGTTTTGGATATATTTTGTGATTAGACATTGAATATGGTAGCATGCGTTTCTCTTGGACCCTAGGGACTAAAGGTGCATCATTATCCATCTCCACTTTAAAGGAGTAGCTCAGAAACATTTTTCACTAACACAAAATGTCTAAAATCATTTAGTTAATATGAATTGTGCAACAATTACAATATATTTATATATTACCTGATTTGGGCTAATAACAAATTGTGTGTTCATCTTTTATAAACTTTCTTTTAATACTATTTTCTTAATATTTTACTAACTTACTAAAGATTTTAATTAATCCATCACTATAAATGTAGTTGTAGTTTCCTCCTTAGTTTTGTTTATTTTTAACTTAAAATACATTTATAATGGTCAAAATATAATTTTTACATATATTAATTCACCTACTAATTTAGTGTTCAGAAAGTCTTTTCCTAAACCCAAGAAAATCCAAATTGTGCCATATATGTATTTTTGTATTGAAATAAGAGGAAAGTAAGTAACATTTTAGTCCTATAATTGGGCCCAGCATATAATTTCTATAATTTAGAATGGGTATTCATATGAATACCCAGCATCCCACACATACACACAAACATACACACACACAAACCAGCAAGTTGCCCTGTTCTGCGACGCGCAGAGAGAAGTTTAGGGAAGAGGGAATAAGAATACCAGGTCACTTGACACTAGATTTTGCTGTTTGGACTAAATTCCAAATGGCAACTAACCATAGCAACAGATTATTGTGAGAGTGGTGGTTAGTAAAGAGAAGGAGAGTATAATGTAAATATATGATCTACTTTGCTAGGGAGTAGTGGGATTGAGAAGATAATATTGATATAGATACATGTAATTTACAAAAGAAGGCCTACTATTAGTTTTTTAAAAAATCATAATTCATAGTTCTTAGCCAAAAAAATATTTTTCTTAGAGCTAATTCTACTTAGGGTATAATCAGGAGACTTTCAGAGTCCTAGAGTTCACCACCCACTTCTTGCCATTTCTGCATAGAGATGTTTGGGTCTGGAATTGTGGCCTTGTCACATGCAGACCAAGAAGAGCTTTCACAGGCTGGCTTGGTAGACTGAATTCTAACGATATCTCCCTAAGATTATAGTCCCTTTATTATACAATCTAACACTAATCTATCTACTGCTCTAAAGGAATTTTGCAGATGTAATTAAGGCTACTAATAAGCTGAGCTTAAAATGGGGATACCATCCTAGATTAAGCATGTGGGCCGAATGGAATCATATAAGCTTTTAAAGTGGAAGAGAAAGCAAGAGAGTCATTCTGTGCTAGAAGAGTCCAGAGAGGTTCCAGGTGTGAGAAGCATCCAATATACTGACTCTGGCTCTGTGATGTAGAAGCCTATATGCAAGAACCTGGGAAAGAAACCCTTAGTAGGGCATGAGTGACAGCAAACTGACAGCCAGCAGGCAAGTGGGGACCTCAGCCTCAAAACCAAAAGCAATTGTATTGTGCTGACAACCTGAATGAACTTGGAATCGAATTCTCAGAGGATTGGCTAGTAAGAGCTCAGCTGCTGACATCTTGATTTTGGCAATGTGAAACCTAAAGCAAAATAACCAGCTGTGCCAACCTAGATTTTTGAACTACAGAATTGGGAGAATATATTTGTCTTGTTCTAATCCACTAAATTTGTGGTGATGTTTTATGGCAGCAATTGAATACTAATACATCTGGTGATCTGGTGGTCAGGAGACATATGAACCTACACTCTAATTATTTGATTCCTGCCAAACTGAGAGTCTGTTACTCAAACTTATCTCTACCTATAGAGTTTTTTGTTGTTGTTCATGCAGGGGTTAAAACAGATTCTACTGATATCAACTGAGAAGAACATGATGAGATAGAGTACTTATTGGCTATCATGAAGCAAAGAATTTTGGGGTCAAAGGTTAGATGTTATTTGGTATCAAAAGAAGGTCATGGGAGGTTAGAGATAAAATTATTTAAGGAAAAACAACATCTGGGAAAACAATACTCCCTTCCTCCTTAACTTCTCTGAAGCATCACCCTAGAGGATAGAGCAGTCTTTTGTACTGAGCACTTCTCAGACACTAATGGCAGGACTCATTTGCCTTCCTATGCATTGAGAATAATAGAGCCAACTTTTCTGAATGTTCATGTAGCCATGTTTTACACACTTGAAGCTGGCCTTCCCAGGAGCTGTAACCTAAAGGAAAAACTTGAAACAGACTTCTGGTAGTTAAAGACAAACTCAATTTATATAGTAAATTTCCATATTTTAGTGGCATTCCAGGTAACACAAATAAAGGGATTAAAAATAAATTTTTACAGTAAGTTACTAGATTTAAAGTTAAGGGATAGCAAAAAATATTAGAAGTAACTAGGATCTGAATTTTCTTCAGAGAGACAATCTAATGTCTCATTACTCCCTTTCCCATATGAAAGACATACTGATAGAGTTTATAGTAATGTACTCAAAACTAGAGGTCATTCTCATAAACTTATTTTAATGCACCACGATGCATAACAAATTCCCTTGAAAGTGTTCTTTTTTTTATGTTCCAGAACCTCCTAAGTAATCCTTTAGTTATGACCACCTCATTTAGCATGTTTCTTGAAAATTTTATCTCTGTTTTGTATGATTTTAATATTCTCAAACATCTGACATACTACCTAAATCTCCTGTCTTTGATATTACCTCCTCTGAGGTACTTGTTCTCTTGGTTCATTTCTGCCCTTTTTGGGTAACAGTGTGTTGCATAGTATTTGCAAAGTGTCACTTAAAACATTATTTGATTTTTGTTAGTATCACACACTTAAGAATAAATCTTGAATTTGTATTTAAAAAAATACATCTAATTATCACTGCATCTTCTTAAGATTATTGAATGATTTCCCAGTGGCAATAAGATGCATATTTCATATTTAAAATAGTTAATAAATAGTAACACTTGAAACTCACATGTAAAACATTTTTTAATCTTGAAACTCACATGTAAAACGTTTTTAAATAAAGTTATTTTAATTGAAACACATTGAAAATTGAAGTAAAATTTGCAAATCTAGCTTGTGTGTTAACTTTACAAATGTTATATCATATAAGATTCTCACAAAAACATGAAGAACTGCTTGTAACTTGGATCCTCAAGACGGATAGAGCTGCAAAGTATGATTTCCTGAGGCTAGTATGTTTAATCTCACTTATGATTGAATTTTTTGTGACACTTACTTAAAATTGTAATGGAGGTTCTATTCTTTCCCAATTAAAATTTGAAAAATCAATGTTTCTCTAAGGCTTTTGTTTCTGAAATAAACCAGTCATTAACCAACCACTTGAAAACAATCAATGAAAATGCCAGAAGATGATAATTTTTTTGTATTATGGATGGCTTTTTTTCTAATTTAATGGTTATTATATGAAGCATATATTGCTAGGTTATATAACGCTGGTATTATAAATGAGTAAGTATAAGCATGTGTATATGTGTATTCTTCTATTCTGTGTCATATTCTCAGTTACTTAAAAAAATTGGCTCCATTAAATAAATTTGAACAAAATAGAAAATAATACATTTAGAATATGGCATATAATGGATGCTTAATATGTCATTATCAAATAAAAATCTTTAATGCACCATGGTGCATTAAAATACTCATAAACTGGAGCTTTGAGGAAGTTACTATAAGCTCTATCAATATATCTTTCACATAGAAAGGAAGTGATGAGAACCTGGCTTATGTGCTCATTAGATTGTCTCTATGAAGAAAATTCAGATCCTAGGTACTTCTTCTTCTTCTTTTTTTTTAATTGAAATTCAATTAGCCAACGTATAGTACATCATTAGTTTTTGGTATAATGTCCAATGATTTATTCATTGCATGTAACATCCAGTGCTCATCACATCATGTGCTAGGTACTTCTATTACCATTTTGCTTCATTCCCAAGTTCAAGGCAAATATATTTAAAATAGAATAGAACTAATATCAGTATTTTGCCAGTATACATTATGCGAGAGATATATATGTTTTTCCTAAACTGTTAATAGTTTAACCATTACTAGATTTTAGATCTTATTAAATTCCGTTTCCTTTATCAATGGGGATTATCATTTTTTCCATTTATATTAATTTTGGTAAATTATATTGATTAATGTTTGAATGTTAAACTTTTTAAAAATATTAAATCCAAATTTTAGATGATACATTATTCACTTATATAATGCTGGAGCTGGATTAATAAATTTTGTGCAGAACTTTTTCAAAAATAACCTTGTGTGACAGTCTGTAAATTTTCTTTCTTGAAACACCAAGGTTTTTGCCATTAATGATATTTCGGATTGTTTATTCATAGAAAATGTTCTGTTTCTTTTTTTAAAAAGAGGATTTCTCTCCTTAAGATGTACCTTATTTTTTTTTTCTTTATAGGACATACACACTTATATAAATGGTTGTGATAAATTTGTTTAATAAATATATAAAACTCTGAGTTCTGTATTTCATCTAAAAAACTGTTTATCTTATATTTTATTTAACTAATTTATGCTCTTAATTTTATATTTACTTTCTTCTGCATTATTATGATTTAATTTGTCCATGTATTTCTGAATTGTTGAGATGTATGTTTAGTTTTCTGAATTTTAAACTTTCTCTTTCTAATATTTTTCTTCAGACCATGAAATTCCACCTAGGCTTGGATTTGTAGTATCTCACATGTTTTAACACATAAGATTTTTATTATCATCCACCTAAACCATTTTCTTTCTATTTGCCTTAAGAGTTATTTAGAAGTATTATTCTTATTTATTTATTTATTTATTTATTTAAGTGAGAGGTAGAGGGAGAGACAGAGAGAGTGTATGAGGGTGGGGATTGGGGGGACAGAGGGAGAGACAATCTCAAGCAGACTCTGAGCTGAGCGCGAAGCTCTTGGTTGCTTAACAGAGTGTGCCACCTAGGCACCCCAGAAGTATTATTCTTAATTTCCAAATATATATAGGTTTTTTTCCTTTGTATTTTTATTCCACACAACTGTGATGAGATTTAGACATGAATAACAAATTTTTGCTACATTAATATCTTCCCTGGGATGAAGGTACCTCAAACTCATGTCAATATTTCCATAGGCACCTGACTATGTTTTTCTACTGTCCCAGCCTGCAATAAATTGAATCATTTTTCCTTAATTTTACTCAAAATAGTGACATACAGATGGAAAAAAAAAAATTTCACTTTTTATGTGATGCCTTTTCCCCATTTATTCTGAATTTTATTTTATGCAGGCATATATTAATTTCAAACATGAAAAAAGTATATATTTATATACTTATATGAACTTATTACTCATTAAAGCTAATGTATAGCATAATTTACTCATATTTGTCTTAGATATTTACTAAATACTAATACCAGTAACTAATGATAGTAAGTCAGGGAGGAATCTAAGTTTTATTAAATTATAATTATAAGGAAATATTAAAAGTAAGTAAATATTATTGTTAGATTTCTAATGAAAGAAAAACTGATACTTCCTAACTAGCAAATACATTAGTTATGAGATAAAAATGAATGAAGACTGAAGATTTAGACAAAGAAAAACTATTCTAAACCAAATGCTGAACAAATGAGCTTTGATTCATACTTCAGTTCATAAACAATTGACTGAAAATGGATAATAGAACATAGAGCATCTAAAACTATAAAACCATAGAAAATGTGCAGTAGAAAATCTTTGTGATCATATGTTAGGAAAAGATGTAGCAAAGAAAACAATTTTTTTTGTCTTTAAATTGGATTTCATTAAAATTAAAACTAATGCAATTTGGAAAGGCATTTTTTAAGAAAATAAAAACTTGAGGCACATACTGGGGGAAAATATTTTCAAGTAACACATCTGACAAATACATGCATCCAGAATATGTTTAAAACTTAAAAACTCAATAATAGCAAATAAGTAAATAACTCAATCAAGAAATGGACAAGGGGGAGACCACATGAAGACTCAAAGAGAAGGTAGCCATCTACAAGCCATGGAGAGAGTCCTCAGAATTAATTAATTCTGCCAACACCTTGGTATCAGATTTCTAGCCTCTAAAATTGTGAGAAAATTAATTTCTGTTGTATAAGCCATCCAGTCCTTGGTAGTGCTAATGGCAGTCCTACAAAACCAATATAAAGGTGATACATATAATTAGCATCTTGATTGCAATGGTGGTTTCATGGGTGTATATAAATTTCAAAACTTTTCAAGTTGTACAGTTTAAATATGTACCATTTAATGTTTGTCTATTCTTCCATAAAACCATTTAAAACTTTAAACATTGTAAAGAAAATCTATCAAGTAAATATCTTTCTCTTAATTTTTACCCAATATGTTAAAATTATCATTTAAACTTTTCTATAAATACATTGATTATTTTGATAAAGCCATATGGAATGTAAACTAAAAGTGAAAATCTAATCTTCTCCTTTTGCAAATAACAGCTAAATACCATCGTTATGTTTAAAATGTTATCAAATTGCCAATATGTCACGATTTTTATGTTTAGTGAGTAAAGCACAAATTCTGGAGCCAACTAGGCACGGTTTCAACACTTGGCCTTAACCATACTCTTTTATGAGGACCCGAACAAGTGATTTTTTTTCAGAATTCTCATTTTTTGTAACGTGAAAGGCAAAATATCTATCAAAAACTGTTTGAGAAACTAACCATCAAAGGATCTGTCCTTGTTGCTCAATAATAGTCTCATTTTCCTTTACTCTTTCTTTTTTCTATTTGCACTTTTTTATTTTTTTAACATCTTTTTTTTCTTATTCTCTATCAAGTGCCTAATGTTTATGAATACTGATTTAATTTAATTTCCTCAGAAGAATCTCATTATATCTGCCTCTCTTCTGTTTTCTAAGCAAGGTACACGTACATCTTTGGAAAACATCATATAAAGCATTGATTAATAAGGCCCTTAGACTTTAAAATGTCATTAAAAAAAGATAAGTGATGAGAGCGATCCATTTTTAGTTTGCAATGTATGGAAAGCATTTTAGTTTATTCAATAGTAATCAACAGTCTCTGCACTGTTATTTACTGATTGCTATTACATCTTCCTAAGGGGCCTGAGTAGAGATTAAGTGCTTCACAGAAAAGTTACACAGCCTGAGCCTGAAGGCATTTCATAATGAAGGTAAAATTAGAGAGACAGTATTTTTGACATCTGTAGGAATCACATTTTGCAAATATAGCTTAACATTCTGGGATTTTTTTTTTTCCTTCAAATTCAGTTTTGCCCCAAACCTCTGTAGATATTGTAAGAGTAAAACTGTCAGCATGGTTGGTTTTCTCAGAATAAATCCAAATCTCCCTTCTGAGTTCCTGATATGTTTTTCATTTTCCAGTGGACTGAAATAGGTAGAAACCACAACACCTTTTCCCATTAATATAAATGTTATGCGATGACTCTTGGGTTCACATCCTTCTTTAGCAAAGATAAAGAGAAGAAAAGGAATACTCTCAGGAACAAATTCAAACTGAATACAAACTCTCTCTCTCTTTTTTTGATCCTTGCAAACTTTTTTAGAATAATGCAAATAACTATCATTTCAAAATCAAATGGAAGACTGGGGCACATGAACCTGAACATCTTATAGTTCCAGAAAATAAGGGCATACTCAAAAATAAAAACGAGCAAACAAGCAACCTTAATGGGGGTATGTCAAAGCGTTTCATTCTTAGTTAAAAATGATCTATTAAGATTGCCTCACTAATTGATACAAATGAAACTTAGTAACATAATATTTTAATAATTGGGAAACTAGGTGAGGGGTATTTGGGAAGGAATTCTATCTTTGTAGTATTTCCATAAATGTAAAGTATTCTAAAATTTGAAAGTTTAGTACAATAAGAAACAAGTGTACTTAATCACACAGATTTTTAAAAATAATGTTTGCATTGGGCTTATCATTAAGTATAGTATTAGTCAATATATATATTTTTTTTTAACTTAGGAAATAGGATTATACATAGATATCCTTTACAGACTTAAAGAGAGTATACCAATAATTTTCAAGTGTTCATCTAAACAAGTCAAATTAATTATTATTATTTTTGTAAAGGAACATTAACACTTCAAGATTGAGTTTATGTTTATTACTACAAATACCTTTTCATTTGACCATCATTTTTCATTTTTTATTTTCTGTGTAAGAAAAGGACTATGATAATAGAAACATTCTCACTCTTTATGGACTAGAAAGATCTGCTGCAGAAATGAAGTAATAATATTTAAAATTTTTCTGAAGCCTTTAGAGCTTAAAATATTCTCATTTGTAGTGGTTTTATTCATTGTGGCAAACTAAACAATGTATAAAAATAGGTGATAGGAATATGCCATAAATTCAGTTTAGAAGCCTAATTTCAATAGTTATGGCCCAAAATCTGAGAAAGCTAAGGAAACTTTATTATTTGGAAATAACAATAGGATAAGGTCCAAGCTTTTGCAATGTATGATCCATAGAACATAAGTCTCCTGAAATGGCATATATTATATTACTTTTTTGGATATTAGAACCATGTATTTTATATGAATAGCTCCTAGGAGTCTTACATTAACAAAATCTGTGCAACATTGTTTAATACAATATTTCCCAAACTGACTTAACGATCAAATGCTTTTTCACTCAATATTTATTAACCTTGTACAAATACGATATTTCATGACTGGACAAATGTTACCATGTTAGACAACTCATGGGTTCTAAAAACTGAGACTAGAAATGACACATACCTTTTTGGAAATGAGAAATTCACTTACATTTTCCTAGAGTTAGCTTAATCAGATATACAATGGATGTAATAACACCTATCACAAAGAACCATGAAAATAATTTAATAAATCCAAATATATGCAAATAAATTTATGTCTATGTGTGTCTGTGTATTTAAGCCTTATATTAGGTTTAATGATATTTTAAAAAATCATATGTATTAAAAACACACATACACAACCATTTTGGGAGTGAAAATGGGATAAAAATTCTTAGAAATTGTATAATTTTCATGTATGTGAAGTGCCAGTATTTTATAATTGATATAGATTTCCCATCCTTTTTAACTACCCTGAATTCAATACATGTATCTAGCAATTTTTATTCTGTCTTATACTCTAATGTTTGTTGGTTAATTTTCCCAGGCTGCAGTGATTTTTTTGGAACTGATCATAATATCCAAGACTCACCAATTACATGGTGATCTTTGCCTTCTATTCTCTTAAAACGTTTCTTTGCATTTATTTGAACAATGAGTATTAAATGCTTCCTGTGTTTCACTGAGGTAATCTTATCAATTGCAACATTTGTGTCAGCCACTGTGAATGAAAATTATTGGTTAAAATACATTTTTTTTTTGATTTCACTACTTTGATTTACTACTTTACTACTTTGACTTTGCTACTTAGCAAGGAAGCCAGAAATTGTAAACAAAACATTGTTGGTCATTCTGAACTCATGAAAGTGTTGAGAGCATTTTGAGTATAATGTGCGAATGATTATGATAGAAAAATAGCACAATTTTTTCTAGTTCACATTAACTAAAAAAGTAAAAATACACAGAATCCATGGGGAAAATGTATCAAAAGTGTTATAAGATTATCTATAAGATTATCTATCTACCTGTCTGTCCATCTGTTATTTACATACACATACATGTATACATAGGTATATGTGTATGTATGCATACTTCTTATTTATTTATATTTAGAGAGATATAAATACATGTTTAGAGATATAAATACATATCTATGTTAAGTATATAGATATTTAACATTCTCTCCCTCTTTATAAACATTTTAGGACTTAGACTATTATAATGAATCAGAGGGCTAGGCCTGAGATTGTGCTAAATGGGGTCTATAGATACTGGTTTTCATTACAGCTTTTGTCATTTTCAATTATTTAATAAATAACACATACTCAATGTCTCAAAAGTTACAGATCTAAGAAGGAGATTCTGTTAATTTTGATTACCCTTAACAAAAGAATTTGGAAGAAAAATTGGAGTAAACTAAAATAGCAGCGCTGGATGAAAACTTAAAAATCATCAAATGTATCCTGTATAAAAGGTGAGAATATTGAGTTCTATCCAAGTTTGTAGAAATAAAAATAACCTGAGTTATTTGGTTTTGAATGTATACTGTTCTTTATGTATGTCACACTGATTCTATCCTATGTGTGTAGAGAAAATTACTATTGATTTAGACAAAAAAATTTCCTCATAATCAAGCTAGATTTTCATAACTAACAGAAGAAATGATATACTATAAAATAAAGATTACAGTAAAATCTGGATGTGAATACTGTCTCTCATTTAATGGCTACATGTCCTCCATGAAGTAACTTATCCATCTAAACCTTCTTTTTTTTTTTTTTTTTAAAGATTTTATTTATTTATTTGACAGAGAGAGAGGGAACACCAGCAGGGGGAGTGGGAGAGGGAGAAGCAGGCCTCCTGCTGAGCAGGAAGCCCGACGCGAGGCTCGAACCCAGGACCCTGGGATCATGACCTGAGCCGAAGGCAGACGCCTAATGACTGAGCCACCCAGGCGCCCTCCATCTAAACCTTCTTAACATCATATTTAAAATGAGTACAATGATAGCTTAACCTCTTAAAGTATGGCTGTAATGGTGAAAATAGATACAATTTAAGATGGGCTTAGACATTAATAAAATTTCTAGTATGAAATGAATTCCAAATAAATACCATTTCTAAAAATAACTGTGAGGAAAAATTAAGTCAAAATTCCAATTCAACTAAATTCCTATGAAGTTATTAAAGGATAAGTATAAGAACTGGTTTAGAGATCATTTCATATATAATTCACTGTGAATTATAAAAATTACCTGATATAATTAATTTCATATGTCAATTTGACTAAGTTATGAGTTGTTTCAGATATTTGACTACATACTATTTTTGGGTATGCACCCTGAAGGTGCTTCTTAATGAGATTTACAATTCAATAAGTGAACTCAGCATTAATTCCACTGGGTGGGGCAGCATTTAATCCACTGGGGGGCTGAATAGATCAAGATGTAGAGGAAGGAAGAATTCACCTCTTGTTCTGCTTGACTGATTGAGCTGTAACATCAATCTTCTGACCTCAGATTGGGATTTAAACCATCAGCTCCTCTGGTTCTTAGGACTTTGAGGTTTGAGGACTTTTTGGTTTTCTTTGGTTGAGGACTTGGAGTAAATTTCACAACTGGCTTTCCTGGGTTTCCTGTTTGGCTTGTAGAAAGCAGACTGTGGGATTCTCAGCCTCCATAACCACATGAGCTAATTCCTTATGATAATCTCTTTCTCTACATGTATCTAATTGGTTCTGTTTTATTCTGCAGAATATTGACTAATACAGATTTTGGTGCCAAGAGTGATTCTAGAGGAACAGAATGTTAAGGATAAGTTTTTTTAAGTTGGGTTAACAGGGTCCTAGAATTGATGCTCTGATTAGAGTTAAAGATGATAATGAATTTTTAGTAGTAAAGAGAACACTGATAGTCCATGTCATCATCTAACAATAGAGATATGCAAAATGTCTGCATTGGATGCTACTAATCAACCACTTATAAGAAGCAAAGGAGCTGGGTGACTTTGTATATGATGCTTTTGAAGATTTTTAGAAAACTAAATAATGGGTTTCGCTGTAAGGGAGGATAGTCAGAAGAAAGGCAGGCAGGGCCAAGGGAACTCATGCTAAGAGGAAACTACTCTTAAAAGGAAAAAGACCCCACCCTGTTATTCTATACCACCCTGAAAGGAGCCCTCCACCTTTTCTTTTTTTTTTTTTTTTTTTAAGATTTTATTTATTTATTTGACACAGAGAGATAGAGAGGAATCACAAGTAGGCAGAGTGGCAGGGAGCGGCAGAGGGAGAAGCAGGCTCCCCGCTGAGCAAGGAGCCCGATGTGGGACTCGATCCCAGGACCATGGGATCATGACCTGAGCCGAAGGCAGACGCTTAACGACTGAGCCACCCAGGCGCCCCCCTCCACCTTTTCAACCTGTTGGGTAGATGATCGGGTGGACAAAGACCTGATTGGGTGACAGGCACCTGGAGGGTTAATCAGATTAAAGCAGCCTGTCAACGATCTCATAAAAACACTAGACTTAGAAAGACCCAAAGACAACCCTCTCCAGCTCCCTCCCTTTTTGGGAACTTTGTACTATTGCCCAATAAACTTTGCTTTGCTGCCCATCACTCTTGGTCTGGTCTACCTCTTCATTCTTCAAAGTGGCGTGACCAAGAACCATGGGCACTAAAGGAAAAGAAATCCTGAAACACCTGGTGGCCCCTAATGTCACTGGACAAAGTGGTTAAGATAAGAATGAGTTCAGGGATTCAAATTCCCAGGTAAAGCACTAGTAAATGACCTAAAACTTTCTATATGTGCCTTGAAGTTCTTTACCTCCTATGGCAACATGGCTGAGATTGCTAAATATCAAATGCAAAATGTCCCCTCAAGACTGGCTGAATGACAGGCCAAGTTGAACTTCCAGCTTCACAGGATGTCTACTATTTAAGTGAAGGCATTGACTGGGAAAGAATGGATCCTTCTAGTTGGAATGGGGATTTATGGGAAGACTCTGATGAGGGCAGGTACATCTAAGTTCTGACAGTGGAAGAAACTTTTCCACCCCCAGTAAAACCAGCCTCCCCACCCCCATCCAAAGTGATGTCCACAGCCCCTCCACCCTCTTCTGAGGGGATTAACCCTATATTAACTGAAGAAACTGTAATGGCCTCCCCTGAGTAGTTACTTTGCAGGACAATGAATATTTTTCTCAGGATCCACCCCTTACTACCCCTCTTTGTTTTTAGACTTTTTGTTTTGGACTCCAGTCTCAGCAGGCTCCTAAAGGTAAAGTACAAAATGTGACCCATAAAGAGTTGTTTTACTTTCCACAATAACTACTTGAGTTTTCAAATATATAGAAGTTAGAAAACCAGGGAACATACATGGGATGGCGTAATATAATGGCATGGTATGAACCTGGAGAGAACGTAAAGTTGGATCAGGCTAAATTTATTGATATGACCTCACTTAGCGGAGATTCTGTGTTTAATGTTGCAGCTCTGGAAGTTAGAAGGGATCTAACTATTTGGTTGGTTGGCTGAAACATGGGTCAAATGTGGGCAAATTGGAAATTTCAGACCTACCTTGTTTTGATGTAGAAGAGATTCAGCTTAATGAGATTGGGATGTTAGAGTTGATTTGTCATCTAAGGCCTACTCAACCACACTGGAAAGGTCCAGAAAACATACATTTTGCCACTACTATGATAAATAATTGTATGAGGGGAGCAAGTCCCAGAATCCTTGAAGAGCTCTGTCATCACTCTTCTTGGCAGGCCGGATCTCAAGATGGTAACTGCAATCACTGAACTGGGACACCTAAATGCAATAGAAGTAATTGGATCCCTAGGTATCAGGGGCCAAGTGGTGGCACTCAACTGACACAGGCAAGGTGTATATGATTTACCATAATGGACAGCAGAGTCAAAGTAGGAATCAAAATAGTCTGGCTCTCACAGACCTCTGGCATTTGGTATTTGATCATGGTGTCCCAGGAAGTGAAATAAAAGGCCTACTAAGATATTACTTAATCTGTATAAGCAGTAAAGTTCTATGTCAAGTGAACAAAAATTGAATCTGAATTATAAAAACAGAGTCATGATCCCTGACTTGAGCCACTTTACACACCCAAAAGTCCTTGAATGAAGGGAAGGCTGGGACCTTTAGAGAAAGGACCTCATTAAACTGCCAAAACTTTATACTGTTAATCTTTCTCCTAGCCTTTGCCAAGGACACCTACAACCTTTACTAAGGACACTGTGCCTTGGGAAAAAGGAAATAATCAGAACTTTCAGGAAAAACTGGACATTATGAACTGACAATAATTCCAAGAGACTCCAAAACATCACTGTGGCACACCAGTCAGAGTAGGGCCTTAAAGCAGCAATCAATAGAGTTTTAGCTCAGGTCCACCTCACAGTGGGCCCAGTGGTTTCCAAGACCCAGCCTGTGTTGTTTTTCCCCCTAGTTCCAGAATGCGTAAGTGAACAGACATGCTCAGCTGCTGACAGAATTCCACATTATTTCCACTTGAACAAATTAACAAATCCCCCGGTATATGGCATGTAACAAATGATCTGGAAAATGCCTTTTTCTCCGTCACCGTCAATAAGGTCAGCAGAAGCAGTTTTGCTTTCATTTGATGATGCCATCAATACACCTTCACTGTCCTACCTCTGGGGTACATCAACTATCCAACTCTGTGTCATAATTTAGTTTGCAAGGAGCTTGATCATCTTTCTCTTCCACAAGATATCACACTGGTTAATTACATTAATGGCATTTTGCTGATCAGACCTAGTAAGTGAGAAGTAACAACTACTCTGGATTTATCAGAAAGATACTTGCATGCTACATGGTGAGAAATAAATCCAACAAAAATTCATGGCCTTCTACCTCAGGGAAATTTCAAAGGGGTGTTCTCTCTAAGGTAAAAGAAAAGCCTTTGCATAAAACCCTTCTTGTAACCAAAAAAAGGGTAATAATATCTCATGGATGTCTTTGAATTTTGCAGGCAACATAGTCCTCCTTTGGGCATGTTACTCTGCCCATTAACTGAGTGCCCAAAAAAGCTGCTAATAGCATGGCCCAGAGCAGGAGAAGGGTCTGCAAGAGATCTACACTGCTGTGAAAGATGCTCTGTCACTGGGCCATAAGATGCAGCAGATCCAGTGGTGCTTGAAGTGGCAGTGGCAGATAGGGATGTTATTTGAAATTTTGGCAAACCCTTATAAGTGAATAATAGCTCACGCCCTCAGGATTTTAGATCAAAATGTGCCATGCTCTGCAGATTACTACTCTCCTTTGAAAAATATATCTTGGCCTGTTACTATTCCTTAATACAGATTGAATGCTAACCATGAGCCATCAAGTTACCATGCAACCTGAGCTGCTCATCTTGAACTGAGTGTTTTCCAACAAATATACACAAAAGACTTACCCCGACAAAGGAGTATTTTAATAATCAAGCAAATAGGATGTTCTGTTCTGTGGATACCAGTCAGTCACTTTCCCCAGTCTCCTGTCATTGTCCAACAGGCTCATGAACAAAGTGGCAATGGTAGCAAGAATGGAGATTATGCATAGACTTAGCAACATGGACTTCCATTCACCAAGGATGACCTAGCTACAACCACCACTGTGTGCCCAATCTTGCTAGCAACAGAGACCAACACTGAGCCCTTGAGATGACACTATTTCCCAGGGTAATCAGCCTATTACCTGGTGACAATTTGATTACATTGGAATACTCCCATCATGGAAAGACAGCATTTTGTTCTTCCTAGAATAGACAATCTGGATGTACATTTGTCTTGCCTGCACACATGGTTCAGCCAAAGCACCTGTAGGCAAACTTAAAGGATGCCTTATCCACTTTCATAGAATTCTACATAGTATTGCTTCTGAACAAGGAACTCATTTCACAGCAAAAGAAGTGTGGCAATGGGTCCATGCTCATGGGATTCACTGGCCATACTATGTTCCACATCACCCTGAAACAGTTGGCTTGATAGAATGGTGGAATGGCTTTTTGAATACTCAGTTTCAGTAATATCTAGGTGATAATATCTTGTAGGCCTGGGACAGGGTTATCTAGAAAGCTGCATGTGCTCTGAATCAGCATCCAATATATGATGCTCTGTCGTATAGCCAAGATTCACAGGGCCAGGAGTCAAGGGGTGGAAATGGGAGTGGCACTACTCAACATTAACATTTATGATCCACTAGCAAAATTTTTGCTTCTTGCTCTCCTTGTTTGGAGGTCTTAATTCCAGAAGGAGAAATGATTCCTCCAGGAGGCACAACAGTGATCTCATTGAACTGGGAATTAAGACTGCCACTGGGACATTTTGGATTCCTCATGTTACTGAGTTACAATGCAAAGAAGGGAGTGACTGTGCTGTTTGGGTAATTGGTCTTGACTACCAAGGGGAAATTGGCCTACTACTGCACAATAGAGGTAAGGAAGAGTATGCCTGCAATATAGGAGATCCCTTAGAGAATCTTTTAGTATTACCATGCTTGTGATATCATGTTTTATGATTAAGGACAATGAAAAACTACAATGACCCAATCCAGACAAGGTTACTAATGGCTCAAACCCTTCAGGAATGAAGGTTTGGGTCACCCCAGCAGATAAAGAACCATGACCAGCTGAGGTGTTCGCTGAAGGCAAAGGGAATACAGATCAGACAGTGAAAGAAAGTAGTTATAAATATCAGCTACAACCACATGACCAGTTACAGAAATAAGGACTCTAATTATTATGAGTTATTCCTCCTTAGTTTGTTATGAATACATTTGTGTGATGTGTGTATGTATGAAACAAATATCTTTTTCTTTCCTCTCTTATTCCCCTATCATATAACATTAGAAGTATTGAATTTAATTACAGTTTTTAATATTCTTTTAAAGATTCATTTATTTATTTATTTGAGAGGGAAAGAGAGAGAATGAGTGGGAAGAAGGGCGGAGGGAGAGAAAGAATCCACAAGCAGACTGCCCTCTGAGCACGGAGCCTGATGAGGGGCATGATCCCAGGACCCTGAGATCATGACCTGAACTGAAAGCAAGAGTCAGCCGCTTAACCGACTAAGCCACCCAGGCACCCACAGTTTTCAATATTTTTAATTTTACATTATAATATTCAAGTTATGGTATATCAAAGAGAAATGTGAAACTCACACAAGGACTTTTTCCTCTTTTCTGGGTAAGGGATTAGTACTTTTCAATATGTAGGATAGATATATCATGATAGACAGAATTATGACCTTGTTGTTGCCTTTATTTGGAAATTAAGTATAATTGAAGGAGGTGTGTGTCAGCACCAAGTTGAAAAGAAGTAAACTTGTGATGGTTCATTTTATGTGTCAACTTGAGCAGGTTACAGTGCCCAGTTATTTTGCTAAACATTATTTTGGGTGTGTCTATGAAGGTATTTCTAGATCAGATTTGCATGTGAATTTGGTGGACTCAGATTACCTCTCCTGCTAAGGATAGGCATCATCAAATCCACTGAGGGCCTGAATAGAATAAAAGGTGGAAGAAGAGAGAATTTATTCTTTCTTCTGCCTAACTGATCAAGCTAGGACATCAGTCATTTCCTGCTTTCAAAATGCGATTTACATGGTTGGCTCCCTATATCTCAGGCCTTTAGACCTGGACTGAATTACACCACTGACTTCTCTTGATCTCAGCTTTCCTTCTAGACAGCAGAATGTGATACTTCTTGGCTGTTCATTATTGTATAAGCCTATTTCTCATAATTATCTATCTATCTATCTATCTATCTATCTATCTATCTATCTATCATCTATCTATCATCTATCTATCATCTATCTATCTATCTATCATCTATCTATCTATCTATCTATCTATCTATCTATCATCTATCATCTTCTATCTATAGATATCTCCTACTGATTCTGTTTTTCTGGAGAACCCTAATACATACCTAAGGCACATGATTAAATGATTTTCCATGATCTTTTCTAGGGGTTTTGATTCAGAACATATGGAGTGGAAGTCAGAGATACATATTTTAAATAAGTACACAAGGTGATTTTTATAATCATTGTTTATTCCAGTTGAGAACTAAAAATAAAAAAAAAAATAAGTGCATTCAACTATCAGATTTAGTTGTTAGGAAGTTGTGTGTAAGATTCCACTTATTTGATATTTGAATATGGACATGTCACTAAATCTCTGTATCCATAACATGGGGGAAATTATGCTTATTTTATAGAATTATTATAGGAATTGAATGAGAAAAAAAGTGCAGCGCAAAATATTGGTGATTTGGTTCTTGTTTAACATAGAAACTTTTTCTATCTCTATCACCTATCCACTTACCTATCTTCTATCATCTACCTATGTTAGAGTTTTCTAACCATAAATGTCCTAATGTTGATATAATTGACTAAAATAAAGAAATATCAGAATTCCATATAATTAAAGGTGATTCATGGCTTGATAGCAAAATTAATGAATTATACTTTTGTTTCTTTTTTATAATAAAAAAAAAACTTACTGAATAAACCTTCAAAAAAAGCTAATAGAAATCAGCCTTAATTCCATAACTCAGATACAAAAGTGTTAACATTTTTTATTCAAATGAGTTTTCTTTGCTTGAATAGGTATGTGTTTGTCACATTATTTTTTATTTTAATTTTTGCCAAAGAGGGAATTTCCACAGCATCATTGAGCAAATGATTTTTGCTTTCCCATTAATTATTTTCCCTTTTATAACATATATTATGTAATTACAAATTTTAAAGCCTATTTATATGTGTGTAACTATGATTATGTACATTTATATATTAATTATTAAATTTGCATCACTAACATAAAAGCCATAGCTGTTAAAATATAACAGACAAAATTTTTGCTTTATCTGAAAGAAATGTTGGATACAACAAAAATTAAATGAACTGGCAAACATTAAATATATTTGCTATATTAGCAATCAAAAAGAAACATCTTCATAAATGTAAATTAATTACTCTTGGGAAAAGTGATTTTAGCTGTCATCTAACTAAATGCATTATTGTTCATTTTCTTGTTCAAAGATACAAGTTGTTCTAGAAAAAATAACTTATCTGCACATTGCAGTACAAACTGCAATTTGAAAAATATATATTATAAATGGTATTATGTTGGCATTTGTTATTTCCATTTTCAAATTCTGAAGACATATTGTTGTTGAGGGCCTGCGAATCAAGTAAGCAATCTTTATTATTTGACAAAAGTTTATCTCTGATTCTTTGCCTCTTCTGTAGTGGATTTCATTCTCTCTATTTTTCTCTGGAACAATAAACAATAGTTTTCAGTATCTCCATACTTTTCATTCTGAAGTAGAGACTTACTGGTCAATGGCTAGAAGAGGAGAGATAGGTGACCACCAAGTGCTCTGAACTGCCCATTACTTACCCATTGACTCGGCTTGACTAAAATTTAATCAAGTTTTATTCTGGACGACATATACTTTGGATTTAGATTTGCCCTTCATTGTCTGGTTTCTCTTCAGATCCTATGAATTTTTCTCCTTTTAGATTTGCCCCTAAGCTTAAGAAAGAACTAAGATGCAAAACATCTTCCCCTTACAGCTCATCCTGAAAACAGACTGACTCCAGGGGGAAGAAATCCTGTTCAACATCCCTCATAATACCATCTGTTCCACCCCCACCTGCTATAAAGTTCTCCTACAAAGTTCCTGCTAGACCCTCACAAGGCTACCCCTCTTTATTCAAAAAAAAGTCTTTCTTTGCTTTGATTTTGAAACTGCAGAACTGTGGTCAGGGCATTCTTATTGCTATAGTCTTCTTAAGTCTCTCCTTTCTTGAATTCAAACTGATTGTTTATTTGACAGTTACATACTCAAATTTAGGATAGAAAAATGAACCTAAAAATAATTAAAGATGTGGGTAAGATGAGAAGAAACTTCACAGAAAAGAGAAAGACATCTATTTCTAGAAAGAGAGAGACAGAGAGAAAGAGAGAGAGGGGAAGAATGGAAGAATGAGATCTCAAATGCCCAGATTCAAGTGAAAGACTTGAAATGTCAATGTTTCATAAGTAAACATTTGCATTGCTTTCATTATACTTTATGTGTATTCATTAATTAAATGCTCACAATAGCTTTATGTAATATGGACTATTATTATTTCATTCTCTACACATGGGTAAAATGAGAAACAGAGAAACTAAGTAATTTGCTCAAGGTCACGGTTTTGAAATGAGATGGAGTTTGAACCTTAGCTGCCTGACTCAGGGTCTCTCCTTCCAAACATCACATTCTCCACATCATTCTATTGGTGATTTAAAAAAAAAAAAAATCCAAGTTTGAATCATCAGAACATGGCAACTGATTATTTCTAAAATAGTACACATAAAAATGGAAGCTAATTATCAATCGAGTGGCTCAGAATCACTCCATAAACTTTGTCTCAAGAAAAGTAAGGAGATTTTGTACTTGGATGCAGCTTTCATTTTAAAAGGGAAACACAATCATCTTGTATGATTACACCTACTTTTTTTTGGTCAATTTTTTTTGGGGGGGCCAGAGTTGCTTTCTTACCACTATTCCAGACTTCTACATCATCATATAATTAGTACTGTCACATTGACAGCATTATCTGTAAATTATTAGTGAACTTATTTTAATTGGCTGGAGTACTAATTCTTTTGAAATAAAAACAAAAAGAATGTTCTGTATAGAATTAATGCTCGTGAAAAATAACAACGTTGACAAGAGCAGATGTTTCCACCTCATTCTTAATCCCTTTATAAGTCAATTTAAATGTTCTGACTCCCTGAAATTCCAAAAATAATTACTGAAAAACAGTGCTTGGAAAGACATCCAACTTTGATAATATCATAATCTTTCTCTTGAGATAAATCTGACTAAGACTGGATCTGAACAACAACTGGCAATCAGTGACACATTCTGTATTTTCATAACTTAAAATGATGTCAACTCTTTTTGTAACTGAATTTTAAAAATAGTAATTGAAAATAGCAGACATTTATTTTTTACTATTCCTTTTGTAGGTTTTAGTTTAGAAAGTCAAATTAAAGTACTGAAAATCAGCTCTTATGTTCACAATTCCTTCAATTTACATAAATAGTTAACACTTACCGTTAGGATAATTCTCTAATATTTAAACCAACTTATATTTTACTTTTGATTAAAGCACTTTCTTAGTTTAGCATTGGGCCATGTTTCTGTCTGAGTAGTAGTATGAGAGTATACCTTTTACTTTATTGAAATTCTTCTTGCTCTCTTTCCCTTTATTAACCATTTGACATTTGCAGACATCCTGTCACTTTACATACTTTAGAATGTATCTCTGAAGAATATACCATATAATCATAATACAATTATTGCACCAGAGACTTAATAATGTTAATAATATAATCTTGGGGTGCCTAGGTGGCTCAGTCAGTTAAGCTTGATTTTGGCTCAGGTCATGATCTCAGGGTCCTGAGATCAAACCCTGTGAACTCTGCATGGGGCTACATGCTCATCAGGGAGTCAGCTTGAGACTTTTTCCCTCCCCCTCTACCTCTCCCCCCTTGTGCATGTGTTCTCTGTCTCTCAAATAAATAAATTGAAATCTTAAAATATATATATATAATCTAATATATAGTCCCCTTTCAGATTTGCTCAATGTATATTTTATAGATGTTTTATTTTCATTCATTTACCTTTTCAATCCAGAACCCAATAAAAATTCAAGCATTGCATTTAGTTATCATGTGACTTGAGTCTCCTTTGATGTTATGTACCCTCTCTATTATTTGTGTCTCTCATAACACTGATAGTTTTGAAGAATCCTGATGGGTTGATAGGTTTGCATTACCATCTTTTTTCTTGGAACATGTCAACAGGTCTAATTCATTTTACCACTTTATATGTTAGAGAATTTGTATTAGCCCACAGAATTTTTTTGGCTTTTTTCAAGGGATAAGGAGTTAACATTTATTGATGGCTTAAAATTTACCATGCAGGTGCACTTGGTTGGTGCAGTAGGTTAGGCAGCAGGCTCTCTCTTGTTTTCTGCTCAAGTCATGATCTCAGGGTCTTGGGATAGAGCCTCCCGTGGGGTGTCTGCTTCAGGATTCTCTCCCTAACTCCCTCCCCTCCCCCACTTGCTCACGCTCTCTTTCTTTCTAAAATAAATAAATAAATCTTTAAAAAAAATTACCATGTAATATATTTTCCCAAATTTTATTACTTATTTATAAGTATATATATTATTTATATGCATATACATATGTATATTTTTGTGTATATATATATAGATATATATATACACACACACAAAGAATAGCATGCACATGTGTGTTTTTTTTTTTCACAAATGTTCATCTATAGTATTTCTTTTCAGGTAAAAGGTATCACTATTTTTGTTATGAGATAAATGGAGCTCAGAGGTAAGCATGTTATTTAAGACCAATTATAAGTGGAAGTTGGGATTTTACCTCAGGCTCTTTACATGAAAACACACTGCTTACTCATTGGGCACCATGTTAAGGAAGAAAATCTGTAAAGTATCATTTCTATATTTTAAATCAGGAGTACTCCACTGGGGAGATGAGATACAAAATATCCTGTAGCTGTTGGGGCAACTGAAAGTAGGGATAGGGGTGTCCAGGCAAGCCTTTCTATTAAAGAAATCCTACCCAGTTAACCTTGGTCACCAATCTTTTTAGAAATACTCCATTCAAAAAAGAGTAACTGTGCCCACTCTTTTCATTTTGATAACCATGATGGTATCACTTAATTATTATAAGTAAATTGTCTCAATTCTGTAATGTACATAAATGAACTGAGTAATCTTTTAAGTTAGAAGTATCTCAGCATTATTTAAAGACTTACATCAATGCAAGTGTATTCTTTATGTTCTGAGACTCAAATGCCCTCCAGTTAGGCCCCTTGATGAAGTAAAATTAGTTTGCAACCAAGGTACCTGGGACCAGAATGTAGAGAAGAGTCTGTAGCTAGACCTGCAGTGAATCTTGCCTGGCTGAAACTCTGTTCCAGCCTGAGAAGAAAAAAATCAGGTGTTTCTGGGTCTCTGCCTTTGCTTGAGTCCTGATATGGCTTTTTAATCCAAGGTTTCTAATTAAAGAATAAATTTTTTAAAATGTAGTTATTTTTTTAATTTTATTTTTTACAAAAATTGTATATATTTAAGATGTACAGCATGATGCTTTACTATACATCTACATAGTAAAAAGATTACTATGGTTAAGCTGATTAATGTATCCTCTTCCCATATAGTTACCTTTTTTTTTTTTAAATTTAGAAGAACTTTTGAAATTGTTAAATTTGTTTCTTCAAAAACTAAGGGAGACGAAGCATGAGAGACTATGGACTCTGAGAAACAAACTGAGGGTTCTAGAGGGGAGGGGGTTGGGGGGATGGGTTAGCCTGATGATGAGTATTAAAGAGGGTACGTTCTGCACAGAGCACTGGGTGTTATACGCAAACAATGAATCATGGAACACTACATCAAAAACTAATGATGTAATGTATGCTGATTAACATAACATAAAAAAAAAAAAAAAAACTAAGGGGAAATGTGGCCTTCAAAATCTGTCCTAAGAACTACAGTAAATTTAGAATCCAGTTTCTCAAAATAGGCTCAATTGGATAGACTGCATCACAATCACCTGTGATGTTGTAAAAGTGGAAGATTCTAGGCCCCAAATCCAGGTTTCCTTCCTCTGAATGTCTGGAATTTGATCCTGATATCGGTAATTTAAAGAGCCACCTCAGGTTTTTGGTCAGCATTAAAGTTTAGGGACCATAGGATTACAGGAAATTCCCCCCCCTTTCCAAAAAAAATGCTTTCTGGGCTCAGAAGATCTATGCAAAACTGATTTCTTAAATATACTTCTTATGTCAGAAAAAATCACTGGGTAGTTCCCAAACTGTCACAAATTCTTTTGCAATTCTATAGAAGCAAAAGTACCAATCCTTATGGGTTCAGGACAAATAGTAAAAATGATTCAAAAGATAGGTTTCTCCAGCTCTGGATTGTGGACAGAGAGAGTATTTTGAGATTCTGGAAACGCAGCTGGACAAGGTTGCTGTCGTTGAGAAAAGAAAATAAGTACAGAGTTTTGGAAATTAGAGAAGTTACAGGCCAGCATTTCCACCGACTTGTCAATGTCAAAGAGATGAGGTTGTATCTGTGGGATAATGCTGAGTATCTGGTTTCCAGGAGCCACAGGTAATAGTTTTCTCAAAAAACAGAAAAAAGATTGGGACAATAACATCTCCAAGAACTAAACACTATTTACATTGTGTTTCTATGGGTTTTCTCATAATTGTTACGTTTTGACCAGCCAAAAACACAAAGTGCTAGCATAGTCCCACCACTGATCTCTTGACATCTCTTTTTTTTTTTTTTAAAGATTTTATTTATTTATTTGAGAGAGAGAGCACGAGAGGGGGGAGGGTCAGAGGGAGAAGCAGACTCCCTGCCGAGCAGGGAGCCCGATGTGGGACTCGATGCTGGACTCCAGGATCACGGCCTGAGCCGAAGGCAGGCGCTTAACCAACTGAGCCACCCAGGCGCCCCCTCTTGACATCTCTTTACCTCAAAGACCTCACCATAAGAACTCCAAATGAGCAACCTTGTTATGTTCTCTGTCTGAGCACACCCTATACCTTTTTTTTTTTTTTTTTACCTGCTAGCTAATTCTCAAACCTGAGGGTAATTAGTTCCACTGAGGGCTTTCGTATGATGGCTGTTTATTTGGTCGCACACCCATCATTTTTATTGCAAGAGGTGGGAGTCATATACCATTTGATCTATATTTATCCAAGTAGACTTTTAATTGCTATTTTTTCCTAAGAAATTCTAATATGTTGAGGCTTCTGCCATTTCACAATGAGAACAAGCATGCTCTCACTTTCCTTTTAATTATTCTCTACCACTATACAGAGCACTTCTAATTTATTGAATAAGAATAATAGACAAGTAAAGAAAATAAAGAAAGGATGGAAGGAGGGAGGGAGGAACATAGGGAAAGAGACAATAGTCACTTGACTTAAAGTGTTCCTTTCTTCATATTTTATAACCCTCCTGGTAATTCCAACACCCATGAAATAAATTGTCAAACTCTCGGTCTTTTAGCAATTCAGATTTTCCATGTATAAAATTATTTCTCATTGAGTCCAATAATAAGACACAGCAAAAGTCATAATCAGTTTTATCACTTGTCTTGCTTCCACCATCAAAACCTGCTCACCCAAACATCCCATTCCCTACTTACAAACTTTTATCCCTCCATCTTGTTTCACTCAATTTCTTCAGTCATTCTCCAAGCTTGTTCAGAGTATTCTGCTTTCATTACATCCATTCACTTTCTTTATGTCCCTCATTATTAATCTCAGATTTCTTGGTCCATCACTTCAGAGATAGCTTCCTACTAATCAAAACTTTCTACCTGCTCTGTCGTTTTGTTTCACAACTTGAACAAATCTCAAATCCTAGTTGAGTTCAACTTTCTGTTCTCTTCATTTCTGAAGCAGCCTAAGTGCTGCCAGAGGAAGTCACAAAACAGGGAACGTGGACATGTGGCTTCATATATGTTCTATCGGTGATAAACTAATCTCTATAATCCTATTAATATTCTCTGATGAATACACTCTCCTATAATCCCCTTTCATCACTGCTGTGCACATAGAAAATAGAAGGAATCCGATTGAAATTTACTCATTTCACAGATGCTAAGTGTCCAGAGCTTTTTTCTTTTCCAGTTGTTAAAACAAAGATAGCCCTATTTCTATTCAAATATTTTCCAAGTATTTTAGATTCCATCAGTACAAATTTTTTTTTTACTTCGTCGTATATATTATAAATTGAAACTCCCCCACTCTACTAGATTTTTCCTACATGTATATATATTTTAATAAAATCAGGGAATCAGACAGGAATTAATTGAGGTTATGAGGTCTATGTAGCATTTTAACAACAAAGATAACTGTGGGAGTCTTCTATGTCTCCAAGTACTTGATAATCTAGAAATATATTGCTCAACTCATTATTTTATCCTACATGATCTCCTAACCAAAATTAGCTAAAAAGTCTCATCTTGTTATTAGAATATAGATTGTAAACCAGCACAGAGGATTATTATTAGAAATATAAGGCAAAATGAAAAATTCAAGTTAATATTAGAAAAAATTATACAATGCTTGCTGTATGTTGCTATTATACAATTGGTGTGTATGGATTATCTATTTCCATCCTCACAATAAATTATTCTTATTATATCTTCAAGCAAACTTCATTTTAAATGAAAAGTGGTGAAAAAAAAAAAGCAAGGAGAATCCATGAGGATATGGGGATATAAGAAAGGAATGAGTAGTCAAGTCGAAGTGAAGGTAGTAGGAGTGTTGTACCAGGGAAAGACTGGTGAGATTTCAATTAAATTATTATTGATTTAAAAAATGTCCTGTGGTATAATGTGTATAATACTTTCTTGAGAAAAATAAAATGGGAAAATATTCTAAACTTTTCACTGTCTAATGCAAATAGAAATAGATTTTGAACTGACTTAATGAAATTGAAATCTTGTGCCAATAGCATCTCAAATATCATCATCATTATATTATTGCTATAATGATTTTTTTTCAAGAATGTCTAAATTTTTACATAATAACATTGTGCTTTTAAACTTTTTTCTTATTGCTACCATAATGCAAATTTACTCTGTACAATTTAAGAGTATTTTGTTTCGTTGTTTTAAGGAAATAGATAAACTAGATATTCTTTTCCATAACGTTTTTTAAAAGGGAGACTAATCTATAAAAATTAAAAGAAAACATTTGCAAAATTGCATTTTCTTTTATCTTAATGATTATTACAAGCTTATATCCATCATCATAGTTTTAAGTACCTAAACTTTCTAAAACTAATTCAGACTCTTTTAGTAATATGCATACTGAGTAAGAACAATGTGCACTGAATGTTCTATGAATTAGAAATCAGTGCTGCGAACACTGTGCTGAAAAAAATAAGCAGCCATAGAAACAGCTGGAAAAAAATTATGCTTATCCAGCCTTATGAAATGTAGTTTAAAATGAAAGAAATGAGGAAAATGTTATTCATAATTTCTTTTAGACACAAAAGAATCATAAAAAGGCCTCCCGGAGGACTAGTGTACTCAATTCCCCCTAATGCTAAAGAATAGATTCCAGAAAAAGTATGTAAGAATATAATAACACGACTTGTCAAAACCGGACTTGTTTTTAGTTCTTATAATTTAGAAAAAAAGTCAAGTCCTTGTTCTGAAATACAGAACAAAATTAAAGTTATAATTATACAAAAGACCACACAGTGGCAGCGGCAAAATCCCTTATATTACTCCCTAACTTCAATTCCCAGAATTAATCCTGATCTTATTGACTGCCTTATTAGCTGCTGTAAATAGCAAAGCAAAGTGTGTTTGTGGGAGGAAGTTGGAGGTAACTGAGTATAGGATGACAAATGGCATTATGATAATGTATTCTCCCCATCCTGGATGGTATAGTCAATTCCCAAGTATATGAAAAAGGATATCAAAAATATTGTTAGTAATATCAAAAGTTTATTACTTTCATAATTAAACTTGATATATTTAATATATATATTTTTTAATTTTACACGGACTCGGAGCATCTGTTCTCCTGATTTGTTAAAGAACACACAGAATATAATTATTGTGATTTTCTCCCCTAGTAATTCTATCCTAATTTTTCTTGTGTTAAACTAGTTCTTCTTTGCTTTCAGTTGCACAATGTTAAGTGCTCACAACTATTGATTATGACTTCTCCAAAAACCCTGTATTTTCATTCAGCTTATGTTACTCTATCATTTGAAATTACACAATATATATAGCATATTCATTTGTTTTTATTACTGCTTTGGATCTCTTTTTTGGATCTCTCATAGTTCTGCATAGTGGATATTTTAAATATGTATTCCTAAATATGTTCCTAATATGTATTTCATCTCTTCCATATGGTTCTGGAGTAATACAGGTTGGGGAATTTGACATGCTCAGGAATGGCCCATACTTCGTCATAGCTAATCATTATAATTGCACACTCTTACCAGAGGAAGATTTAGGGAACCAAGCCTATATAAGCCAATATAGGCCCCATATCCCTCTTTCTAATAGTCATTAGTTCAGGAAAACACATGACATGGGTTTGCCAATTTTGACTATTTTGAAATTTCAAGTTTGATTCTTCAGGTTCTAATAATTACAGTTCTTCAGCTCCCATTAGTTTACTAAAAGGAATACTAAGAATTAATTGAATAATATTTGAAAACCAAGGGAATTTCTTTTGTTTTAATTGAGATATAATTGACATATACCATTATATTAGTTTCAGGTGTATAATATAATGAATCAACATTTGTATATATTGTGAAATAATCACCATGATAAGTCTAGTTAACATCCATCATCACAGAAAGTTAAAATTTTTTTCTATGATGAGAAGTTTCAAGATTTACTCTCAGCAAGTTTCAAATATGCAATACAGTATTACTAACTATTGTCACCATGCTGTACATTATATCCCCATGGCTTATTTATTTTATAACTGGAACTTTGTGCCTTTGACCACCTTCACCCACTTCATCCACCCTCCAACCCCCATCTCTGGCAGCCACCAATCTAAATTATTCACTTAAAATTATAAAGAAATATCTTAACATAAATAACTATAACTAAAGAAATGCATTTTCAAAAACTAAAGAAGAGTTTTTTTTCTTCAGACAATATCCCAACTATTCCAAAATGACTTATTTCTGCATCATTCTGCTGAACTCACTCTTACAAAAGCTATCAATTCATTCACTGTTACCAAAATATGAATACGCCATTGTCCTCATTGTGCATGATCTATTTGTAGCATTTAATGCAGATGATATTTTCCTCCCTTGGATTTTCTGACATGTGTCCTTCGGTTTTGTTTCTAGATCACTGGAAACTCCTTCTTACTTCGTTACACAAACCAATTATTGATGATGAAAGTCAGTCCTCATTCCCTCTTCTCTCCATGTTTTCTTCCTTAATATTATTACATTATATGTTTGCAATTGCCAGATTTATCCTCTACCCTACACTCCAATTTCTTCTATCCATTTGCATGCATAATCTCCCACTTGCATTTCTAATAGTATTTGAAACCTAACAAGTTACAGATGTCAATCATTTTTTTTTTTTTCTTCTAGAACATGATACAGCATATGCCCAGTTCTTCTCCACTTCAGTAAATGTCATCACCAGCAATTCAGGAGTTAGCCATAATTTCACACTTGCCTCAAGGTCCGCATCCTTGAATCTGTGGCTAAAATGTTTTTGGATCCATGGTTAAAATATAACCTTAATCTGTCTAGTTCTCTCCAATTTTATTACCATAGCCATAGTCAGTTCATCATCTTGATCTGCCTGCCTTGCAAAATAAAACAGTTTATCACTCCCTGCTGTCATTGTTGCTGTCCTAAGATTCATTCTCCACCAAATCCTAGAGTTAATTCTTTAACATAAATCAGATTATATAATTCCCTTAATTAAAAGCCTCAAAACCTTCTCTCTTCACAAGAATACAATCTAAACTCTGTATTGTGCCTACTAAACCTTGTATGATCTACTTCCACTTACCCTGTAAGATCTCAAACTATCCCAGAATGTATTAGTTCACTGACCCTTTGGCTGTCTCATCATTCCAGTGTCCAAATGTTTGTGTTTTCCCTCTCCCTTACTTTGTCAGGAACCTATTATTAATCCCAAATTATGGGAAAAGCTACTGAAGTCCAGGATCTAGCACATAGTTTTTAGTATGTTGGAAGAATAGACAAAGGGTCACAGAAAAGTGTTGGAAATTCACATTATCTGTAGAGTTTCCACTTTATATTGTAGATATAGTATCTTTGTAAGAAGAGAGAACAAGTATTATTTGCTTTAAAACTGGTATATTTATTAAGACTTTTAAGGAAATCAAACTCAAAAAAACTAAGCAAAAATACAATCAATTGTCTCTTATGACTGGAAAGAATACTGGGCTAGTTAGCAACATTAGATATTGAGCTGCAAGAAATAGGTACTTAAAGGTCCTGACAGCTTGCTTCTCTGGTTTATTCCTCTTTTCAAGGTAAAGCAAAAAAAAAAAAAAAAAAGGAAACAAACAAACAAAAAAAGTATACAGTTTGGAAAGGAAGAAGTGATGCTACTATTTTTATTCTCAGAGTATTTGATCATCTATAGAGAAAATGTAAAATCTACAAAAAATGAAAAAAAAAAAACCACTAGTGAGGTAATGAGCTTGTTTACAACATTTATAGGATAAAAAAAATTAATAGAAAAATAAAATTCATTTCCATATATTGCAAAGAACATTTAGGAATTAAATTATGCTATCATATATTCTGATAAATTATGATATATTTTAAGAATAAATCTGACTAAATTTATGTGAGATCTTTATAATCAAAATGGAAAAAAATTACTGAGAAAAACAAAGGAAAATCTAAAATTAAAAAATGCTATTTAATGTTCTTACATTAAAAACCCTCAATATAGTTAAATATAAATATATAAATATATATTAAATATAGTTAAATACCATTTCTCCCCAGAGCCAATCTGTAAATTAGGTGCTGTCCTCATTGTGATCCTTGCAAGCAGGGTTTTTTAATCTTTGTCAGAAATTGAGGTACTATTTCCAAAATCCATACAGAAATGCAAAGAACATAAGATAGCCAAAACTAGTGCAAAAAAAAAGTGAGAATGTAGGAACGTATGCTGTGTGACTTCATGCTTATTATTAAGTTACAGTCATTAGGAAAGCATGGTATTAGCATGAAGATAGATCAATAAAACAGAAGTCCAGAAACAGGCCAACAAATATGTTTGATTATCAATTCATTAAAGAAAGGCCAGTCATTACAACATATAGTTCTAGAACAACTGGGCAGTTTTATGATGAAAAATAAACTTTAATCCATTATTTGCACTTGAAAAATTAACTCAGTGTATCATAGACATAAATGAAAAATCTCGAGCTGTAAGAGGAAAGCATAAGGGAAAATCACTTTAACTTTAGTTTTTAGGCAAAGATTTCTTGCAAATAATACCCAAAACCCAAACCTCATAAAAGAATAAATTGATAAAAGTTGATTTTGTAAAGTTAGAACTGCTCTTTTACATACACTGTTAGAAAAGGCAGTAATCAATTTGGAAAAAAATATTAACAAATATTTTAAAGCTTGTATCCATAATATATAAAGAACTTCTGAAACTCAATTGTAAAAAAACAACTATTTTAAAAACTAAGCAAATAATTCAAACAGACATTTCTTCAGTGAAGATATATATGAATGACAAACACATAAAAAGATGCTCAGCACCATTAGTCATAAAAGATATTCAAATTAAATCAATAGGATAAAAATATTAAATTTTCAAACAGCTGAAATAAAACTAACCTTAAAAATTGTTGCAGAAGAAGCTACCAAAGCCTACCTATTTGAAATGAGTTTCTTATTATATTGAAAGTATTCCAACCAATACCATTTAGAAGCTACTCTAGCAAAGCTTAAGCTTTGAAATTATAACTAGTAATTCTCATACCCTTATGAGGTAGGTGGTCTTGGCAGAAATGTCTTCTTGAGAAACAGGTGTTGAGGTGAATGTTTCTGAAACTGGAGTCTGTGACAGATTAGTCTATAGAAACCCTATAGTATTGGTAATGATATGAAGTTCATTGGGTAGGTAAATAAAGTCTTTCACGGCAAGAAAATATATCAGTATTTGAAGATCGGATAATCCTCTTAAAAGAGAAGAGTTTAGGAGTTGCAAAGAGAAAAAGAATCAGGTGAAAAATGACAGATATCAGAAAACAAGTTTCATTAACTAACCACTTATTCATTCATTTAACAAACATCTTGAATAACTGATTTGTGACTGCTCTTGCTTATTGTACTGAGGATACCACATGGAATAAAGTCGAACACTTTTGACCTCATAGATTTATGTTAAAATAAATCTTCCATTGTAAAAACAGCACACAAGTTGTCTGCCATTATGCAGATCCTTTTTCTGAATAAAGTGCAATTTTATGAGGCACCTATAACAAACATTATTATTGCACTACAACTAAATTACATTGTTAACTTATTAAGAATTGCTATTAAACATAGATTTGCATCCGAGTTTGACTACAAATTCTTGGAATATATTTTCAACAACACAATGCCATATCTAATTGAGAAACAATATGCATTTCACTCAGGCAAATTAGACGCTATACTTTGGAAACATAGGTTTCAGCATTTAATTGGAAGCAGCATTGCAACAAATGGCCAATGGTTATTAAAATAAGGGGCACCTGAGATATTTAATTGTTTTATATCAAAATGTGGACTATATCAACAAGGGGTGCCAGTCCAAGAGGTAGTTCAAAATACTGTTTATCATGACTTAAAAAACTATCAAAGCATTGAAGAGACAATACTACATCACATAATTTTATGCTGACCAGGTATTATGATTCCATAAAATCTACACTCTCAAGATCATGCCTGGGTGGTTGAAAGCAGTGAAGTTTGGTTAAGGTATGGATGATGAGTAATGGTGGGCCATAGTCTCCTGCATGGCAGGGCTCTTCATTCTCTGCATGATGCTTTTGGTAGAACTCCTTTGCCTGAACTTGGGAAGAATCTATTAAATTAATGAACCAAGTTAGGATACTATCACAAATATTTTATATATAAATAAATATACATATACATACATATATATATATGGGGTTTATTCTCTGGGAAGAGAGCAGGACTGATAAGCATACAATGCATTAGCACAAAATTAATGTGTAAGCCAAGAGAATAGATGATATCCCTAAAGAAATGATAACATGTATTAAAAACAACCCTAATTAAAATTATAAAAGAAAGAGAAAAAAAAAGTTGCTCTCAGAGAATATAGAACAAAAGCACAAATTGAAGAGGTGGATTTTAATCCAGCGTTTTAGTTTTATACCAAGAGGACATATTTGAGAAAAGAAGATTGTGGTTAATGCTAATAGCTGCTGTTTGTGAACAGAAATCGTGCTTGCTGATTTTACACAGCTCACATTAGAGACAAAACCAACTACTAAAATCAGCACCACAGAATTACTAATCTATATGTATTTTGCACCAACCAAAATATTTTATTGGTTTCATTATTTGTTCAGCTATAAAGGACTCCAATAAAACTAGTTTTAAGATAAAACTTTGAGGAGTTTGTACGTCTAGTTCCTAAAAAAAAAAAAAAAAAAAAAAAGGTTTTTGCAGAAAATTATATTGAAAATTCAGGGCCTAGGCAATTTTGTTTTTAAACATAAAATTAAATTGTATTGTAACAATTGTCCGGATTATGAAGTCTCTGGTTAGCTTTCATGAAAACCTTAACAATATAAGGGGACAATATAAGCTAACACATTCAGAGATGAGAAAGGGATATTCCTAAAACAATTGGATTATGACCAATCGTAGGTTAAAACTAGATTTTCCCTTATGCTAAAATTGTATATCTCTTCTGGATTAATCATTTCCCTAGCAAGAGACTAAATATCATTTTAATTTAAATCTTTCAGCACAAAGGTGCTAAGGGATGAGATTTTTACTCAGACTATAAAACTTCACATCATGGGGACTGAATAATTTACCTGAATGAAATGTATACTGTTTCTCAATAAGATATGGTGTTGTGTTGTTGAAAATATATTCCAAGGTTTTGTAGTTAAACCAGGATGCAAATCCATGTTTAATAGCCATTCTTAAACAGTTAGCAATATAATTCTTTGATTAGTGCAAGATAATTATAGTAGTAAGTATCAAATGCATTTGGAAATGCAAAACTAATGTATGGTACTATTATATATAAATTGTCTTATGTTTCGAAGGTTTACATTTTTGCATTGTTTAGTAAATGTCCTTATTCTCTATAAAAAAAATCAAGACAACCCTGATTTTCTACTACAGATTTGACATTATATTACAATTACATTAAAAAAGGAAATATCCCTTGGGGCGCCTGGGTGGTGCAGTCAGTCAGGTGTCCTGATTCTTGATTTTGGGTCAGGTCATGATCTCAGGGTCATGAGATGGAGCTCGTCCTGGGCTCCACGCTCAGCTGGGAGTCTGCTTGAGATTCTCTCCCTCCGCCCCTCCCCCTGTTTGTGAGCTCATGCTCTCTCTCTCTCTCTCACTCTCTCTCAAATAAATAAATAAATCTTTAAAGAAAAAGAAAAAAAAGAAATATCCCACATCTATCCTAGGTAGTTACATGTGATTGACAAACATTTATATAATAATGAATTACGTCAAAATTTCCAAGGCTCAAATGCTATTTCATACTATTGTTTTTAAATTTGCTTAAAGAGATTAGAAGAACTCGACTGACTCAGTGATAGTTTTTGTATAAATTCATTACCTCATTCATTCAACAAATATACTTGAGAACCCAGAAGTGTTGTGATGAGAACCAAAAATCTAAGCAATGTGTTTGGTCATAAGGAATCTGTTTTATTTTAAGTAGAGAGAAGCAAGCAATACATAATATATATATAATAAGAAAAGTTCATATAAAAATATGAAATGCACTATAGAGGTGACAAAATAAAACAGGATAATGTAACAAAAACTGGAGGTTGGGGGAGGGAACCTCTTGCACTGGTTATTCAAGGAATGCAGTTTCTGAGGACTTAACATTTATTCACACACAGGGAGACAACCTGGAGATAACGGGGCAAACAGCTGGAGGCTTGGTTCAAGGAGATGCCTCAGCGGGAAAGAGCAGACTGCTCCTGACAATGCTGGATCTTCAGGCAGCGGTCAGTGGTCTGTGGTTCAAGAAAGGCACAAACTGCAAAACCCCGAAACACAAGAAAACTACTTACTATACCTAGAAGATCCAAAAGGAATCAAGAATCAGAATCTAGAGAGTGTCAGCTATTAATTTTCAAGACTGAACTCAGTTTAACATAAGCAGAGAATGAAAGCAAGCTACCCATCAAAATTTAGCATAAATATTTATGCAAATAGAAAGTAGAACCTAGAAATTAGGAATAAAATTAACAAACTCTGCAATGCTGGAAGGGATATATTAAAGTAAAAAAAAAAAAGAAAGAAAAGGCATGCAAGGAAAACAAAACCAAAAAAATAGGCGAAGAGATAACATTTCTATATATTTTATTGTGAATAACAGCATACATGCAAACATAGAACAATTTAGAACATAAAGAACAATCATCTAGACTATCCAGATGGCAGAATTGACCTTTTTACATATTCTGACAATTCCTTTAGTCTATATTTTTTTCCCCAGAATTTCACAATAATATAACTGTATAGAAATCAGAATTTCTTAGTATGTATGTTTACTTCAAATAGTGGGGCAAGATTGTTCCTTTCTCTGTCAATTAGAGTCTTTAATCTCCACCTAGTAAATCATATATCAGTGTATTTCAATCCCAATCTACATCTACAAGAGGTGGACAACTATAGTCCATGAAAGTCATTGATAACCTTTAGAGATAATGCACAGATCAGTATTAGGATGATCATTTTGCTTTTTAGAATTCCACAATAAGCCAGGAACTTAGACTCTAAAAGCAGGAGATGATTCTTTTGCCATCAGTACATCATTGTAAATGCTTCAAGAAAATTTTTGTAAAGGAAGAGAAATGGTTTCTTCGTAATAAAAGATATTCAAAATCATTTGATTTTACATAAAATTAAACATAACCTTTGGAAATATTGGTTATAGCATCACTAAATCATATACTTTATAAATGACTTGAAAGGCAAAGTACCAACAGCATAATTTGGAAAAATAAGGATTTTTTTTTTTCTGAGGCTTTATAAGAATATAAAAGTCTCTGCCTCTGTCAATGATATTTTATATGTCACCAATAAAAAACAAATATTTTTTAAGCATTGTGAGGCATTGTATTTATGGGTTAGGCCTTGAATTCTTGACAGATTTGTGACCATTTGAGACAGGAAATCATTGGGTCATTTTCTCATCTATAAACACATAAGCAACTATTGCAATGGTTATCCAGGCTTTAGAGGATGTTATAGCTTAAATTCTAATAATTTAAATGATTAAATGACTGCAATATATTACTGGAATCACATTTTAATCGGCTACATAAGAAATATATGAAAGCAGGGAGAAGCATCATCCTTCATGAAGAAATTTTCTTGATGTGCATTAAGTTTCATCTCTTGCTGAGGAAAACAGGAAGTTGTCCAAAGTATTTAGCATCATATACTGCAGGGATATTGATCCTTCTCTTTCTAACAGTGTTCTTCTAATTGCCTTGGTTAGTCAGCTGTTATTATTTTGCTCTATCCATGGGTGTTTCTGTAGTTCACTTGTTATTGTTACTGCTATTGATTCTACTGTTGTATTGTGCTCCTACCATAAACCAGAAAGTTTTCTGTGCATTCCATCAGATTGCACACAGCCTAGAACCAAAATATGTGCCTGTCTTTTACAGAGTCCAAGATTATATCATCAGTCTGCGTTGCCTCTTGGTGTAAAGCATGTATGTGTTCAGAGTATTTCACCTGAGCTACTGTGTCCAGGAAGATGTTATATACAGAGTAATATGTAATAGCTATGAAAACTAGAAAATCACTACTCTATTGGCTCTCTCTCCATCACCAGGGAGGGAAAAATAGCATGTAGGACAATGCTCAGAGTAGAATGATAGCTCCAAGAATAATACCGAGCCTTCTTGGGGTTCATAAAACAAACAAACAAATGCACTTGCAGAGGATGCTGATGAAATAAAGTCTCTGAATTAATAAATTGTTGAAAGATACACTTGGAGTAAACTTTGAATATTCACAGGTTCCAACTAATAGGGGACCACCATTAGAGAAGTGACCATTTTAGCAAGGTAGAACCTGAGAAAAATACACTGAGTCATATGAAAGGAGATCAAAAGACAGAAATTCAAGTGAGACAGTCAACCAATATATAAGAAATGCATAATATATGTGAGAAATTCCCCTTGATATTATAACAACTCAAAAGAAAAATCTCTCTAGTTGTCAAGGAAATACATAATTAGAGCAACAATGGGCTATAACTATACAATTGAGAGTAATCAGAAAAAAATGAAAAGACCAACAAGACCCACTGCTATGGATGGAAATGAGGAGAATAATCTCATAGATCAATGGTGGAAATGTAAACTGTTATAGCTTTCTTGTAAAACAAACAGAAAAAATGAATAACATGAAAACATACATATACAAGTTTTTATGTGTATACATATATGTACACACAGATGTGTGTAGCAGTTTGTAGTAGAAATATACTCCATACCAATGTTATAAATGATTGAATATATTAATAAATGGCTAATGTATATCATAGAGTATCATGCAGATATTATGTAGTTGGGACAGATGAGAAGTTGTCTATTATGTTATGAACTGAAAACATTTTATGTAATAAAATCCCCTTAAAGTGAGTGAGAACAACTTTCTAGTATGTGTGATTATATATTTATTTATTATGATGAGCATGAGAAGGCTTTGGGATACCACAGAAATGACTTATAAAATGGGAAGAGCCTGGGGACTTCCGGAAGGGAATAAAACAAGAAGACCTAGGTGAGTTACAATGAACAAAGACCACTAAAACATACATCCAAAACTAAATAGCATTGAGATCTTATTAAGTTTCACAGCTTTAACTACCTTATAGTTTTGGCACACTTGTAATTTGTGTTAACATCCCTAAAACTTCTCCTGAACTCCAGGCTCTTATATCCAAATGTGTTTTTGATTTTTACCTAATAATCATCACTCATTTGGTATGTTTTAAATAACACTCTTGATTTTTCTCTACAAACCTATTTCTTTTCACTGTTTCCTCATGAGGAAAGAGCAAAACCAATCTTCTAAATGAATCTTAGAGCTCCTCTCAGAAAGTCCTCTCTCCTATCTTTAAATTATATCCTGATTCTGATTATTCTCACTGTCTCGTACAAGCAGATCCAAAGTACCATGATTTCTCTCCTAGGCAATTGCAATCAATAATCTCCTGATGTTGCCCCTCTTTGCTTCTCTAGTATCAATTCAAAAGCACAATGACTTTGCTAAAAAAAATAAATAATATATTAGTGTTCTATTAAACTCTTGCTATAGTTTTCAATCTTACGTAGAATAGTACCCATAGACCTGTCAAAGACTTAGAAGGTCAGCTTCCAGATTTCCTCTCTGATCTCATCTTTTAAAGCTTTTATTCATTCTGGTGTAGCCATTCTGTCCTCATTGCTGCTAATCAAACTCATCAAGCATATTCATTCCCAAATCATGGCCTTAATTCTCGCTCATTACATCCAATATGTTTTTCCTCCTGATATTCATGTCTTGTTCCCTCACTACCTTCAGATCTCTGTTCAAATTTCACTTTACCACAGTGATTTTCCCAAGTGACCTACATAAAATGGATCCTCCACTCCATCCCTTGCACTCCATCACTCCCACTACCCCATATTACCACCACTCAAACACCCTCCCCCACGTACACACACACACACACACACACACACACACATACAAATAATAGAAAAAAGAGAGATGAGAGGGAGAGAGAGAGAGAGAAATGACAGTCTCCCCCAGTAACCTTTTTCTGCACCATTTCTTTGAAACTTTGTTTTTAGAACTGAACATATGTAATAGTAGATTTTTTAAAAAATCAAGGTATTTTATTACTAAAAATGCCCAGTTATTTTATATTTTTCAAAATAGTCTCTTTTTCTAGTTGCCTTACTTTTTCACAATGGCAATGTTAGTATATAAACATTTATTCTGCCTCCTCAATACAGACGTAAGCACATCTTCATTAGATGACTCTCATGTTTGCAAGGTTTCAGCATCTTCTCCTTTTTGTTCTTACTACCACCATCATAGGAGAACTATCTCTTGTTCTCTTTTCTAGATTCCACAGATCCCATCTATTTTCAACTCATGAACATATTTGTTACAATTGCCCTAACCACGTTGTAAACTCTAGTCATGTTTGTAACATACAGGATTTTTAACCTTGATTTTGCAACCCCTTTCTCTACAAATATCCTAGGTGTTTCCAACTTTCAAATCCTATCTTTTTTTTCAAGGATCCAGTTGAAATGTCAATGTTATTATACTTCTTCACTAGAAACATTAGCTAGGGTTGACCTGCTAGTTGAACTCACAGCATTTTAGGATTTTATCACATCCAACATGACATAATAGTTATTTGCATATATCATAAAAGCAGGTACATCTTTGAAAATATAAATTGTTGCATTCATCTTTGCATACCTAAAAGGTTATTGGTCTCAAAGAGATAGATATAAAGTGTATCTATAAATAACACAAAATCCTATGATAAAATTGAAGTTTAAATAATAAATTGGGTGAAATATTATCATAATAAGGCCAAAGAATGGTTAATTTTATATACTGAAAATGAGAAAGAGATAAGAGTAATACATTCAAAGCTGCTGGATGGGTGATGAGCATGTTAAAAATATATTGTTTAACAATTTATGAAAATGGAAGCTTCATTTAATCTATTTTTCTCTGGATAGACCCCTAGAGTATCTATAACTAAAATACACTAACACTATTGAGTTGCCTGTTTAAGTTGGTTTGTTTGTTTTATCATGTACTTGTCAGCAGTCTGGTCAGTGTTACTACAAGGTCAGAGTTACAACAAGGAAGGTGCTGCCTCAGGATGTCACTCATCCTTGAGGTCCCACTTTCACCCAGGGCCCATGCTGATGACTTTGCTCAACTGAAGCTATTGATTTCTTTTTCACTGAACATGGAGAATCTGTACATAGCAACATTGCTAACATTCCTCCTTCTGCTGAGGAAGCTTGCAAAGATTTATAGGAAGGCCTCCTCTCTATCTTTCTCTGTTTTTAGATATAACCATGTACTCTGAGACCAGCTTGACCCAAGAGAAGTCTGACATTATGACATCTGACAAATGGGCATCTCACCTCCACTTGCTGCATTTGCTGAATCTCTTGCTTCTTTACTAGGGGTTACATAACAAGATATATATGGGGGAAAATAACCCAGTTATGCAAATAAATCTACCAAATGACTCCAGGTTTACAAAAGTAACCTGATAGGTATACCATGTACCAGCCCATCCTATTAACTTATGGTCCTATTTCTATAAAACATTATTTGGCAGATATATAGGAATTCATGGACCTCCTAATGTACTATATACCTTCCTCCAAATTATGGAGTATTTGTGGCATTATTAAGCTTCCTAGTACTCTCCCCATGATTCAAATACATAATATATAACTCTAGAGCATCTGTCTAAATATTTTCCCCTTTGCATTTCCTTTAAGAAGACATGCATATTTAAAAATGTTTAGACATATCAACTTACAATTCAAAATAATTAAATGTTCTCACTTATTTTGTCACAGAACACATGCTATAGCCATAAAGAATATAATTAATCATTTAGTAATTGAGATACCTAAGAAGAGAACATGAAAATGCTCAATTTTAGGTACTAGAAACTGAATAAAATAAAAAAAAAAAAGGTAAGAGAAGAAAAAATAAAATGAAATATTTTTATTCAAAAATGTTATATTTCTTTAAATAAACATTCTCTTGTGAAATTACTAAAATTGTATTCTTTTTTGTGGGGGCAGGAAGGGTGGAGTGTGGGGTTTCCAGAAAAAGCAAACAGGGGCTCACAGGGTGTGAGCTATGTGGCTTGTGGTGATTGTGGTGACTAAGGGTGGTCCTGATGGGATGGGCAGGGAGAAAATGGGGAGCACTGAGCGTCAAAGGGTGTTCAGAGAATGGTGCAATCAGGCTGGAAGAGAGGTGGTACTGCTGGACCACTCTTCCCAGAGGAAGCCTAATCTGGCAGGATCTCAGAAGTTCTCCCGGGGCAGCCAGGAAGTCCAGTGATGAGAAACACCCAGAGGTCCTTTGTCCCAGACTCCTCAGGAAGGAGTCTGGCTTGTGACACTACCAAACTAACCACAATCGTTGGTGATGCCTCCCCTCACTTAGCGTTGCAGAGCAGTACTCAAGGAATCATGCAATATCTACCTAAAAGGCTTTTAAAAAAAGTTTATTACTGCAGGCAACAGAGACACAAATAAAAATAAATAACTCCAGAAGTAGAAAAACTGTGATTTAAATGGACAGATGACAAATTGTGAAAAAAAATAACAAAATATCAGTTAATTATGAAATCTATGGTTGTAAAACAGAAGGCAAGTATCCTTCATAAAAGATATAAACCATTGAACTTATAAGCAGTAATACATATACACACACACATATATTTATATATAAATGCATGTTTAAAATCTAGGCATATGTAACTGCATTGGAGATATATAAAGAGAGAGAGAGACTAGTTTCACAAAATGTACCAAAACAAAAATACAGAGGGAATGGCAGACGAAGAATACTATAAGTGAATTATTTACGGTATTCTAAAATATGGAATCCATGTATGCTATTTCACTTGTTGCATTCCTCTGCACTTGAAATGTCCAGAGGAATCATACAAAAATAAAAAGACTATCCTAGCAAAATATAGGACAAAAAAAGTATAAAAACAATGAAAGGCAGAAGATCAAGGAATCGAATAACAACAGTATATATACATTTTCACCACTTCCTCTGCTACTGCTTGATCCAAATTCCATCAAGATTATTGCAAAGGTTTTCCTGTCTGCTCATGTCTCTCTACACCCTCCCTAGTCTCAAAACAGCAGCCAGGGGGAGTCTCATAAAATGTTAGATCATTTTAGGGGCACCTGGGTGGCTCAGTCTTTAAGCGTCTGCCTTCAGCTCAGGTCATGATTCCAGGGTCCTGGGATTGAGCCCTGCATCGGGCTCCCTGCTCAGCGGGAAGCCTGCTTCTCCCTCTCCCACTCCCCTTGCTTGTGTTCCCTCTCTCGCCGTCTCTCTGTCAAATAAATAAATAAAATCTTTACAAATAAATAAATAAATGAAATGTTAGATCATTTTAAATTTCTTCTCTGGTAAGTACATTTAAATAGTGTCTTAGGTCACTCAAAATAAAAGTGTTTACCTTAACCAGAAAGACCGATGTGATTTGTTCACTCCCCATCTTACCCAGCAAAACTTACCTACTATCCCTTTCACTCCATCGAAGCCACACTTGATGCTCCTGCAGTCCCTTCAACATTGCCCGACAACAGTGTCCACGCTGTAAGTGCTGACCACTATCTTATATTCCCATAACAGAAGGGTAGAAAGAAAGAAGAAACAATTTATTCATTTTTTATACAATGGTATAATCCTTAAAATGAATTTGATAGAAATAGTAAAAGGAAAATAAAACTAAATGTCAATCTCACTTACAAGCTTGGACATAAATATTACTGGTAAATGTTCTGAGTCCTATACTCCTTCTTGCACTTGCTGAGGGTTCTCTCACGGGGTGTCCCATGGGTGCTCCTTCCTGATCCTCCCTGGTGTCATTTCAGTAGGCACATCTGCTTCTCCAAGCCTATCCGTTGCCTCTGTTATCGCCTCCTTACTCCCTTGTACTGTCTAGTCTCAACAAAGCAGGACAAATTATTATGCTAAAACTTGGGTCAGTTCATGTCGTTTCACTATTCAGAACTGCTTAACTAATTCTTAATTCATTCAATAAAATTCAAAATCCTAATGATGTCCTGAAAGGCCTTCAGGATTTGCCTCCCAACATTTTTCTAAGGTCATCTTCCAATGCCTTTCATTTATTCACTCCACTCCAACCAGACAGGGCTCCTAGCTCTTCATTGTTCATCCTCGCACTCTGCCCACCTCATGGTCACCTCATACCACTTCCCCCCAAAACTCCTTTCTTTTAATATCCAGATGCTATCTTCTCCCCTAACTATACCTTACTTCCTTTATGTCTCTTCAGAGGTTGATTTTCAGTGAGGTACCCCCGGGACTCTCTATTTTCTCTCCTTGCTCTTGACATCTCATTTATATGTATGTGGTACATTTTCTCTATAGCAATCTTCAACATCTAGAATAGTGCCCGGTGCTTAAGTGGAGCTCAATACATGTTTACTAAATGAGTATGTGGTTTTGTGTCCCTTTATCAACGATTTTAGATGCTTGGATTACCTTCCCCCTTATTAGTCCTTTCCGGTAATGTCATTCTTACTTTGGCTTGGTCCTAATTCTACATATCTAGTCTTCAAATAGTTTATTATAGAGACTTAAATTTCACAAGCAGGGACCCATTTCACTGAGATTACTGACCTTCTGAGCATTAGATGTACTAAGAAAGGGAAAAAAATCTTGGAAAAGTCCTTGCTTCTTAGAGAAGGGATCTTAGATTTTTCCAGCATGTCTGTGATCCCTAGAACCAGTTAAGTGGCTCTTCATTAATGCATTATGTTTCCACAAGTATAAAATGAATACTCATAAATTAATAATTCATGAAATATAAAGTACAATGTTAGATTTCATTTAGGTAACCCAAATTTAGATTATGTGGGCCACTGCTCAGCAAACATAGCCTCTACTAACAAAATGAATTTTTTTTTTTTAAGATTTTATTTATTTATTTGAGAAAGAGAGAGAGAGAATGAGAAAGAGAACACATGAGAAGGGGGAGGGTCAGAAGGAGGGCAGACTCCCTGCTGAGCAGGGAGCCTTACGTGGGACTCGATCCCGGGACTCCAGGATCATGACCTGAGCCGAAGGCAGTCGCTTAACCAACTGAGCCACCCAGGCGCCTTAACAAAATGAAATTTTATATGAAAAATGTTGTGAACCATATGGAGGATTTGTTATTAGTCCCTCTCTTAATTTTATTTATTTATTTATTTATTTATTTATTTATTTATTTATTACGTTCAGTTAGCCACTGAAGAGTACATAGTTTTTGATGTAGTGTTCAGTGATTCATTAGTTAAGTATAACACCTAGTGCTTATCACATCACGTGCCCTCCTCTATACCCATCATCCTGTTAACGCTCTCCCCCTCCTCCCCTCTGAAACCCCCAGATTGTTTCTCGGGGTCCATAGTCTCTCATGGTTCATCTCCCTTTCTGATTTCTCCCCCTTTGAATTCCCCTCCCTTCCCCTATGGTCGTCTGTGCTATTGCTTATGCTCCACATGAGTGAATCCATATGATAATTGTCTTTCTCTGCTTGACTTACTTCACTTAACATAATCCCTTCCAGTTCCACCCATGTCCATGCAAATGGTGCGTATTCATCACTTCTGAAGGCTGAATAGTTAGTCTCTTAATTTAGAAAATTATACTATGAATTAATTTTTCTTAATCTAATTGTCTTTGATAAAGAGAGTATACTATTCCTTCACTATTCATTTGTTGATGTCTTCATTAAGTGAAGAAATAATTGCCAAGCATCTATTTGTGTCAGACAGTGGGGTTTTATAAGGTTGAAGCTCAACATGGGCTTTCAGTAATGAAGTTACAAATAACCATTTAACTAAATATCAGACATTCTATGGAGAACTTAGGTTATAAATAAGAAGAGGTAGAATATTAACTGAGTTGTTACTTCAATTCAATAATTTAGAGCTAATACTCCCTTTTACAAATGGGAAACAGAAGAAGAAAGAAGGTACCTCATTTATTTAAGACCATGTAACTTATATTTTGAAAATTCAACTCTAAATTATTTGGTTCCAAATCCTTGTTCCAAAAGACTAGAGTCTATTTTCTTGAATATGAATAAATACAATTCCTACTGCCAAAGACTTCATAGTATAACAGAAAAGATGAGAATATAAAATATTTAATTCTATGGTATAAGTTGGTATAAGTGCTATAATAAAAGTTTGTATGGAATTTTACAGAAACTCAGATTAACATGTAATTTTGCAAATGTGTAATACATAGTAAAGCATGGAAAGCTAAAGTGTGATGATGATCTAACTAAATCTGGGCGATCATTGAACAAGGATATCCAGCCCATTCTAGAAAATAAGAAAAACAAAAAAAAATTACGATGAATTATTAGATGAGTTTGTGAGGTCACTTATAATTCTCTGTGAGTTGTTTTTATCTATCTCTGTCTCCATGACAGTTTTCTTATTACTCTGAGGTATGAATATCTATTCTTGGAGCACTTAACTTTATAAACACTCAAAGACTGGAAGGGGGAATATTAACATTCATTAGATGAATTCTTTATTCACTGTTAACATGTCTCGTTTCTCTCCTTCTAAATACAAGTGGTACCTTTCAATTTCACATACAGTAAAAGATAATTGGGTACTTGTAAATAACATAACCAAAGATGAGACCCATGAACATCCCATTGTCAATCTGTCACATTAATAAAAGTGCAATCATCTTGCTTTATTTTAAATATGCCGTGTGAGAAAATTAAAAAAAAAAAAAAAGAAATCCAGCATCCTTGGTATGCACCATTGTTATTTTTATTGCCAGGTTATTCTCTAATGCAAAAATCACAGATGTTGACCAAAATTAAAGTAATAGCTCACTCTCACAAAACTAGTGCTTTACAGATTTCTTAGATAATGTGATAACTATGAGCATGGCCATATGCTTTATGTCCAGCTATTAGAAATGTTACTACATTTGTTTGATTTAAAACTTTACATCACATAATCAACCACTCAAAAAGTTTATGTTAAAATATTTTTAAAATGGTACTTTATGTTTTCAACTTTGAGTATTATCCTCCACAGTTTCAGTTAATCTTCAGGATAGCTAGAATTACTGGAAGTTTCTTTGTACACATCTATTTCTGCTAGCCATGCCACTGAAACATGTAGTTTAGTAAAAATGCAAAGTAATGAAGTGTCTCAACTTTTGATTTTTGTAACTAGTGAAAGTTAAGAGAAATCAATGTCATAATTTAGATCTGCCCTGTTTTTATCTAATTCTTAATAGATGACTGCTTCAGACAGTTCAAATATAAATTCTACAATTTTGTGTTGAGTTTTCACTTTATGTCAGTGACCTTCTGGGTATTGGAAACACAGGTATAAAAATGATATGGAACTATCTGTTCACAGAAATGGACAATTTACATAGAGTCAAACATAATAATACCATTTAATGAGTTCTACATAGACAGTAAAAGAGCGATGATAGAAAGTGCTAGCTGGGTTTGTTTTGGAAGGTAAATGTGTTGCACTTGTGTGTGTGTGTGTCTATGCACGTGTGTGTGTGTGTGTGCACGTGCATGAATGGTTTCCCTGAGAAAATAACATGTGAACTAATCTGTTTCCTGTGTGAAAAATCTAAAGTATGCTTATACACCATCATTTGTTTCCAATTAGAATATATTCTAAATTTGTACCATGACAAAGGAGAGCCAACAAGACCAGACCAAGTATATTTCTGTGAACTCTTTTAATACCATTTTGTTCTTACTATACTCAGCCACACTGATCTCTTTTCTGATGTTTTGGAGGCAGAGACATTACATATGGATTAAATATGGAAGTAGAGCAATTGCATATGATTACAAGTGAAAGATAAAGAGAAGTGTTGACTTCCTAGGGTTTTGGCTTGAGTAACTGGGAGACTATTAGAGCCATTATGGAGGAACTATGCTTCCCTCCTTCCTCCTTTCTTCTCCTTTCTTTTGCTTTCTTTTTTTTCCCCTTCCCCTTTCCTCCTTCCCCTCACCTCACCACCCTCTCCCTCTTCTCCTTCCCTACTTCCTTCCCTTCTTCCTTCTTTTTCTTCTTCCTTCCTTTCTTCCTTCCTTCCTTCCTTCCTTCTTTCCCTCCTTCTTCTTTGTCTCTTTTTTCTTTCTGGAAGGAAAGATTTCAATATATTAATCTTAAAATAATTTTAAATATTCTACTGATTCTTGATCCCCTTTGCCCACTCATCCCCATCTGTGTGCTTCAATTCAGTAATATTCACTTTAAACTAACTTGACTTTTCTGTTATTTATATACATATGTCTCAATAATATACTTGTGCTCTTAATAAATGTAGATATGTTAAAATTAAGAGACTAAACAGAGTAATTGCAGGGTAAAGATTTTGTGACTCACATAACTAACAATTATGAAAAAATCAAATTTAAATTTAATTCCATATAAGATTGGCCAGAGAAATGAACAGGCATTTCACAAAAGAGGTTATGCATGTGACCAAATAATCATATGAAAAGATGTTCAATTTCATTAATAATTAGGGGAATCCCAATTACAACCACAAGAAGAAACTAATATAAACTCACAGAATGTCTAAAATTCAAAGATTGACAGTTATAAGTATTGAAGGGGAGGTGAAGTAAGGGAATCCCTCAGAATAATCTCAATGCACTGGTAGGATTTTTACATTGGTGTGTTTGCTTTGGGAAAACTGTTTAGCTTATCTACTAAAGTTGAAAATTATTACATTCTGTAACTCAGCAATTCCTTTCTAGGCATGTACCTAACTTGAATGCATGCACAAGTGAATCAGAAGACATTTATAAGAATGATCATAATAACATTTTCCATAGTAAACTAAAACTGAAAACTACCTATGCTTGTCTACTGCTACATAAACTATGGTTTATTAATATAGTGGAGTACTACATAGTAATATAGATAAACAAGCTATAGGTGCTCACGTCAACATGGATGAAATTCACAAACACAGTACTAAGAAAATACTTCAATAACAAAAACACACATTGTAAAATACAGGGGCCTGACACTTTGTTCTATTTGAAAATGAGTTTGGCTTGATTTTGCATTTTAATTGAGGTTGATCACCTAACCATAACTATAGTTGCACCAAATTAATATTTGACCTGAACAACCTATTTTGAACTGAGGGTTAATTGTTTCATTGACCCATTAAATAGAATATGCACCTCAAAGATTCAATTCCAAAAAGGAAGTATTAAATAGGTGACCAGTATGAAAAGGTTCAAATGGTACCAACAGGTCCAGATTTCTATTATACCTGTTCCTACTTGTATTGGTTTGCTAGGACTACCATAACAAAATACCACAGACTGGGTGTCTTCAATAACAGAAATCTGTTTTCTCATAGTTCTGGAAGCTAGAAGCCCAAGAGCAATGTATCGGCAGATTCGTTTTCTTCTGGGACCTCTTTCCTTGGCTTCCAGGTGACAGTCTTTTCACTGTGAATTCAAATGATCTTTCCTCTATATGTGCATCCCTGATATTTTTTTGTGTTTCTAAATTTTCTCTTCTTATAAGGACACCAATCAGATTGGATTAAGGTCCACCCTAATGGCTTCATTTGAATTTAATCACTTATCTAAAAGTCCTATTTCAAATACAGTCACATTCTGAGGCACTAGAGGTTAGGGTTTCAACACATGACTTTTACAGGGACACGATGCAGCCTACAACATTACTGTTTTGTCAATCACACCCCAAACTCATTCTATGGCTTCATGGAATGGTACCTATGAGTATTGGAAGAAATGAGGAACAAACATAGTCTAATTTTATAATTAATCATCATGGAATACTGCTTATGTATATGTGGTAGTTCATGGCAAATATTTTGGCTTGCTGTTTACAGACCTGAAAAAAATTTTGAAAATTTAGCAACAGAGTGTGAAGATGTTTCTTTTTTTTAATGCCCACCAGAATATATATAATTGTAGGAGAGGATCTAAATAAAAATACAAATGTTAAGACCCATCTCTGTCAATGTCAGTTAGCCCCTTCCTCTGTTCAGTGAACCTCCCATGTGCTTAGCAGTCATGATGGCAAGGATCAAGGTCAATGTGGGGTTTAGCAGTATGAACTTCCACCCATCAACTCTAATTTGATTACCACCATTGCTCAGTGCCCGCCATTGCAGAGGCTAACACATAACTCCCAATGTGGCAGCATTTCTTAGACATTGTTAGGTGAATAGCAATCTGATAGCTCTCTGGTAATGGAAGAATAACACTAGACACCTTTGATCATGGAGGGTTGGTGCTTTCTCATTGTGGGAAGAGAGACACATATCAGGGAGCAGATTTGCATTCTCTGGCTGAAGCACTTCTGTCAGCACTAACATTCATGGACATGCAGAATATTTTATCCATCCCACATTTATTCCATACAAGATATCTTCCATCTAGATAATCCATTTTGTGATTATGGATTCCTGTCTAAAGAAATCATTTATCCTGGAATCAGCTCATTTGATAAGAAAGCGAAATGACTTGCTGAAAAGTCAGCTACCACACTGACTGGAAAATAGAACCCTAAAAACTTAGAACAGTTATCTCAGACGATAGTTTCAGACATGGCTTAAACAAGAAGCCAGTGTTGGGTGCCATCTTGGTCAAAGCAAGGAAAGAGAGGATAAAACTAACAGTTTTCTCATCACAATTATCATAGCTCCTCAGATATTTTCTTTTCTATTTGTACCATGACCTGGAACTCATTTGGTTTGAAAACACCAGTGACCTAAAGGAAACCTTCTAATAGGGAATATCATCATTCCTTCATTGAATCTGAAATCAAGACCATCCTGGGCTATCGGTTTTCTACTGATTAAGCAGATATGGATGACACTGGCTATGAAATCCTAATTATCATAGGTAAAGTGGATTACCGTTAGACATTGCAGGAATGGAAGATCATATCAGAAATCTAAAGGATTCACTGAAATGACTTCTAGTACTTTCTTGCCCAGTGATCCTGGTCAATGGATAACTAAGGCAATAAAGGTCAGATCATCAAGGACTCAGCTCCTATAATATTAAAGATTTGAATCATTCCACCAGATAAAGAGTCCTGTTAGGTGAGGTGCTGGTAGAAGATAAATGGAATATGGAAATACTGGCAGAAGGAGACAACAGTGATTCCCAACTTAGGCTCAGGAATAGTTGCGGAAATGAGAAAGTGGAAGCTGCTTGTGATGTTAATTATAAAGCCCTTTATCTCTTTGCCCTTTCATATAAAGAGCATGGTGTTACCTGACATTTTAAGCTTCAGGTGGACATGTGGCTGAACTGTCATTATATCAGGATATTTGATAGCTGAGGGGCTTTTTTGTGTTCTCTGCTACACAGTTTTTCAACCCAGAAAGAACAATAGTGGATGTTGTGGGGCAAAAGGGATGTAATATGCAGGATATTTTCTATTCATTCAACTTCACTTTTGTTCCTAAAGACTGACAGACCTTGACTAAATCAAAAGGCTCTCTTGCTCTCTATTCTCTGGTGACTGATGACCAAAGATGGGTACCAGCAGGACAATAAAGAGAAAAAAAGGTGAGTAAGTTTGGGGTATTTATTGTCTCCACTCCATCTGTGAGGGTTTATTGCATTCTGATGGTATCCTCTTATCAAAAGTCACTGCTTGTGTAAGGTAACTCTCTTTAAGCAGTCCTTTCTCTGTGTTCTGGTAACACCTCTTCCCCTCCTTTCTCTCACTGCTTCTGAGCCCTGGTGGGTATAGCTCCCCACTGTTAATAGTTGTAGGAAACTACCCTGTTCATACAATCATAATTAGGCCATATGTTAAACTCTTCTAAAGTTAACATAATTATTGGTTCATGTGACCAATTCAGATATCAAGAATAAAATGTAGTATTAATAAAGATTTTATAAATATAATGAGTTCCATATTAATATGCTCACATAAAGTTAATGAACATCTCAGATAATCTTGAAAAACTTAGGATTTTCTTACATTGGCAAAAAGTATTTTCACTTGACACTTAAAACTATTAATATCTACTGATAGGCAGAACTGGCTACCAAAAGACGACTAATGTACAAGAGAATCAGGCAAAGAAAAAAGTGCCATTTTAGGAGAAATTTAGTAACTAATGGCACTTTGCCAAGCAAGAAGCAGATGTTTAACTATAACTGTCAACAAAACATGAAAAAGAAATAGCATCATGTTATGGAAGTTTTAGTTTAGAAAGTACAAAATCTGAACTCTACATAAACACCGAGATGGAAAACAAAGGTGTAGTGAAATCAGTCACTTTCTGTGATATTTCTAAAGGATAGATGGTTCCTTTTTTAACACAAAGACTATTATAATAAGAACAAATTCAAAATCAATGAATTTGATGGTTCACAAGATTTTTTGGAAAGTTTAGAATAAAACTTCTGGCAAGTAGTGAGAGTAAAGTTCAGTGATGTGGCTAGACTATACTAACATTTGGAACAAATATGGAGAGAGTATCCAGGAAGCAATGTACCAGTTTGTAGAGCTCAACAAAAACCACTGATCTAGAAACACTTGTTTTATGAAAACAGTCTTTCACCAGAGAATTAATATCTTTCACCAGTGAGTTTATTCAATAAAATGAAAAAAAAAAAAAATTCCTTTATCTGAAAAGTGTCAGTTCAGAGATCCTTCTATGTTCAATTTACAGATCATTTCATGGACAAATGTATAAAACTCTTTTCCCCTTGGCCACATAGCATGCTTTTATTATGCTTTCATGGATATTGAATAGTAACTACAAAATTCCTCAAAAGGCTAAATCTTATATTTAGTAACATAACCGTGCCAAATTTGCAACAGCAATTTATAAACATAGCTAAGTTATTTATTATATTGATATGTAATGAGCCTTGATTTGTTGGGACATTTTCTTCATTTTTTTGAACATTTCATAATAATCATAACAATAATAATAATATTGAAGTGAATGTAGGTGTGGAAATTTGTATCCACAGGCAAAACCAGGGTTTTATGTGATAAGCTTTGAGAGTTAAAAGTCAAAGAATTAGTATATTTTAATGATTACACAATATAAGCTCACAGGTATGAATGCACACTGTTGTTTCCAGTAATAACCAGAGTTATATCTACGGTCTACTCCCTAACAGATGGTGGAACAGATAATACTATCCTCCCATGGCTACACATCTGATTCTTTAAAGAATAATAGTGAATTTTTAAGAGAAATACAAACTGGCAAGCCTCTCTTCATGCATAAACATTTATTTGAGTTTAAATTATCCAGTTAAAATGGTAGTGCTATTTTTTTGTAAAACACTGTTAGCAGTTTTAACGTTTACGCAGCCGTGTACTTGAAGTCTAAGGGGATTTTTTTCCATTCTGTTTAAAATGTAGTTAAGAGTAAGTAGTGAAAAATATCTGATATAATTTCAATCAACTTGTCACGTTTTATAACTAGACTGTTTATAGAGGCATAGCGTATTTTAAAAAGACAATAGGGATAACCCAGTCTATCACATTTATTCTATAAATGTGAAAACCGACAGGTAGCTTACGTGGCCCGCGAAGGGCACAAGGCTAATGAATGACAGACCATCACTAGAGTGCAACATCCTGTTTTCCATAACGGCTATACCAATTTTATATTCCCACCAAAAATGTTTAAGTGTTCCCTTTTCTCCACATCCTCATTAACAATTATTCTTTTTCTTTTTGATAATAGCCGTTATAACAGATGTGAGGTAATACCTCATGGTGGTTTTGATTTGCATTTCTTTGATGAGTAGTGAAAAAAATTCAAAATAGAACCACTGTAGGATCCAGCAATCTCTCTTCTGAGTATATATTAAAAAAAAAAATTGGTATCAGGATCCTGAAGAGTTATCTGCACTCCTGTGCTTATTGCAGCATTATTCACAATAGCCATGATATGGAAATAACTTAAATGTCTGTCAGTGGATAAATTGATAAAGAAAATGTGGTGGAAAAAAATTTAAAAAAAAAAGAAATTGTGGTAAATATGTACAATGAATATTATTCAGCCTTAAAAAAGAAGGAAATTCTGGGGGTACCTGGGTGGTTCAGTTGGTTAAGTGTACAACTCATGATATCAGCTCAGGTTTCGATCTCAGAGTTGTGAGTTCAAGGCCCATGTTGAGCTCCACGCTGCTTGTGGATCGTACTTAAAAAAAGAAGAAAAAGAAGAGCTTACTTAAGAAAAGAAGAAAAAGAAGAATAAGAAATAAGAAATTCTGGCATTTACAATAACATGGATGATGAACTTGAAAGACATTATATTAAATGAAATAAGCTAAGCACATAAAGACAAAAACTGTTTTATCTCCCATATATGTATCTAAAATAGTCAAACTCATAGAAGCAGAGAGTAGAAGGGTCGTTTTCAAGAAATGGGGAAAGAGTAATGGAGTGACGTTGGTCAAAGGATATGGTGATTTAGTTAACAATATTGTACTGTGTACTTGAAATGTCCTAAGAAGGTCGATCCTAAGTGTTTTTACCACATACAAAAAGAAGAAAATGATAACTATTTGAGGTGATTGGATATATTAATTAGCTTGATTGTGGTTATCATTTCACAATGTATACATATACCAAAATATCACAATGTATACCTTAAATATAGACAATTTTTATTTGACAATTTTAACCCCAATAAAGATTTAAAAAAGTACAATGTTTGAATCATAGTTAGTTTTTTTCCATACTATTCCACTGCTAATAATTTATGTGACACTTTCAAAAATTGATATGTCTTTAAAATGCATGTATCTTCCATAGTACACATTCTGCTTTAGGAAATAATACCTAAAATATTTTTAATTTATGCAAACATGAAAGATGATTTCCAAAAATATGAAGTAGGAGAAAGATTCCATTAATTTCATAGTTATTCTGAGAAACATATTAACAAACACAGAATATCCACGGGGTGCATATTACTGAATATGTGATAAATGGTAAAAAATATGTTGCCTATTATAAACAAAGCTTAAGCTTGATTATTAATATATAAATACAATACTGAAGAAAGTGATTGTTTTCAGCTGAGCAAGTTGACACTATGCAGTCCTATAAACAGAAAGAAATTTATAGGCCTAAAAGGGTGAAGAAATCACTAGTCAAGTGTGAAGCATTTGTCTCTGCAGAACATGTAGCTGAGAGATCTACTGATTAGAAAACTACTATTCTCCTGAACCCCTCCCCACATACACTAGCACATGTCACATTTCATTGCAGTTGGTGAAGTCATAAAAAGCATGCCTACTCTACTACTCAAATCATACCAGTTTGTGTTTGTCATAAGATTTAAGGTTTCCCACACTCAGTCCTTTCAGAAGGCCAGTGTAGAGACAACACTATATAGTACCTATGTTAGTTCTCCTCATTATCATTAGATCCCTTCCAGTGTCCTTTATTGAGATCCAACCACATTTACTTCTGGTGTATTCAGAGGTATAGAGAAGGGTCTGCCACACAGCATAGCAGATACTTCTCATACCAAAGTGTACATTGAGACTATGTGAGGCAATTGTCCTGTCTGGACAACAACCTTTTGTAAGTCTCACAAAAGTCTCCATTTGGATTCTGTCTCTTTTCTGGTCACTTGAGGTAAGTGTAATATGTATGCACCAAATGAAAAGTGTGTGCCTATCAAGATGCAAATAAATCCACTAAATGTTGTGCTTCCTTCTTACTGGTGGGATCCTTCAAACAGAATGTTTTGTTTTCTAATGCTTGGGAAAATCATATAGTAATTTCCTAAAATTTCATACTGAATTTAGCTGGTTGCAGAATGTGTAACCAACTTCTCTATGTTGTGTCAAAAACAATTCCTGGCAAGCCACCTATTTAAGGTGAGCTACATAACTTGTGGAGATCAGCACAAAATAAAAATTCAGATCCTCAACACAGAACAGAGGGATTTTGTTTCACAGTTGTTATTGACTGAATTCTGCCAACAGCCTCAAAAGCTTGGAAGCAAATCCTTCCCAAGTTGAGCCTTCACATGAGCCTCTGTCCTTAGCTGACATCTTGATTGCAGCTTTGTGAGAAATGCTAAAGTAGAAGATCCAGTTAAGCCATTGCTAGATTCCTGACCTAAAGAGAGTGTGACATAATAAACATGCTGTGTTTCAAACACTAAGTTTGTGGCAATTTTTTATATAAGAAAACATAACCAACATTTAATAAGTGCTGAAGATCACATCTGATTAGTTAGTACTTATCAAGTAAACCCCTGATAATAGTATACCTCTTACAAAGTTATTAGACTCCTAATCATTTCTTCTGAGAATTCAAAATAGTAAAAATTCTTCAGGCATCTTTTGCTATTTTTCTGTATACATTCTAATTATTTTACACTGTAGTCCTTAGTTTCAGTAGATAATGCTTTATTCTTACACTGAGTCTGGACAGCTGTAAATTTCATTATTAAGTGTCTCATGGGATAACACTATGATTATGATATTTTCCAAGTCTCACAGAAGCATTGGGATGGCAATGTGAGCGAGCTCTTATTTCCAATACTAATCTTAAAGTAATACGATTAGGGCCTCCCCCTTCTCTGGTTATTGGATTTACTTTTGCCAATGCTTTCTGTAGCCGCCGGGAATAGTATCATTTGTAATTTCCCTGTCACTTTGGCTTTCTTTTGCTACTAATTTAGCCATTTACAAAAGGATCATATGAATAATCTAAATTCCATTGATATTGTCTGTCACATGCCACTGACTTTCATTAGCTCAAGCTTGGATCAGTTGACAACCATCCCAGCATAAAAAATATTGAAAGTACTTCCCTCCTTATCATATTTTACATCCAATAAACCTTTCCCCCCCATACTTATGGGGGGGGAGGATGTCTCCGCATCAATCTCACTGTTGTTATTAATCTGCATGCTACATAGTCAGGAACTCAGTATCAGTTGGTTTTATGTTCAGAATTCACAAAAGTATCCAAGAAAATACTCAGCTTGAATGTTTACACAGCAAGTAACAAGAGTTTGTGCAATATTCCAAGTGTAACTTCCAGGCTTCTCAACAGCATAGTGAACATTTGATTGTAAGGATGAGGTAAAGAAGATGGGAACAATTTCAGATTATAGACGCTATACCTTCAATTCACTACCTATCTTTTTTACTGTGCTTATTATACAGCCCCTGTGAAAGTACATATTAAGGTCACTTTTCTTTGTGCAGCTTTCTATCATCAAAGAGTACAGAATAATCAATCCCCAAAACCAAGTACAACCTGAATGTTCCATCTTTGTGTTAATTTATATATTTGGAGAGCAGTATTACAAGAAAATAGATCAATGTCATAATATCATGTCTCCCTGGTACTATTCTAAAAATGGAAAAGGTGGGTGGTGCCTGGGTGGCTCAGTCAGTTAAGCTGCTGACTCTTGATTTCGGCTCTGGTCATGATCTCAGGGCCCTGGGATGGAGCCCCAAGGCTCACACTGTGCTCAGTGGGCAGTATGCTTGAGGATTCTCTCTCCCTCTCCCTCTGCTCCTCCTACTGCTCACACTCCCTCTCTCTTTCTCTCTCAAATGAATACATAAATAAATCTTTTTTTTAAAAAGGAGAAGGGAACAAAAACAAAGAAACAAAATTTAATGGAACGGTGACTATGAAATATAAAAACTAAATAAAGTCCATTATCCACATTTTTTTTCAAAAGGAAACATCTCTCGTAGGAACAAGTAGAAATAACAAGTTATGTCAAAAAGATCAATGTGTACATTAGCCTATCATGTTCATAGATTAAGTGGGAAAATATGAAAATTCAAAATTTAAAAGATACACTCTCAATACTAAGATCATAAAGTTTATAGGTATGTTTATTCATGCTTATATCAGTTAGACTCTCTTTATCAAAGTGCTTTATAAGAAGTAAAAAATATAGGCATGCCATAAAAGCATTGGCACAATTGAAATCCTAAAATGTAAGCACATAAAATATAACAAATAGAACAAACAATAAAATGATAGTCACATATTTTAAGCTAATGGTTTTTCCAAATAACACTTCATCTTTAGAAGGAGAAACAGGATATAGCTAAAATATCGATGGCATTATCTATAGATTCAGCCTACTTAGTCACCATCCCAAGGGCAGAGCTTTGGGTAAGGGGATAACATGATTATTTTCCCATAATGTGTTTTGCTAACTCTTTAGCTCTAGGCTGATGTAGTTGCTAACTACAAACACCACCAAATGGGAAGAACTTCTGTCTTTTTGCTCGTTTGTTTTGGTCTAAACAACAAACATCTCTTTCTCACAGTTCTACAGGCTGAAAAGTCCCATATCAAGGTGCTGGCTAAGTGAGCTCTTGGTGAGAACTTTCCTTCTATCTTGCAGAAGATCACCTTCTTGCTAGGGTCCTCCCATGGTTGAGAGAGATCTCCAGAGCAAGCTCTGTGTTGTCTCTTCTTATAAGGCCCTTATGAGGGCCCTACTCTCATGATTTCATATAAGATCATGCCTCCCAAAACCCTCATTCCCAAATACCATAATACTGGGGTTTAGGACTTCAACATATAAATTTGGGGGAGACACTTCCGTCCATAGCACTATTTTTTTTTTTTTTCCCATAGCACTATTTTTAAAATTGTAAGATTACTATAGTACTGAGCTGCAAGGGAGTCTGGGAAATATAGTGCTTTCACTTGGGATTTTTCAAGCTCTGAAATAAAGGAGGCTCATTAAAAGGAGATTAAGGGATGCTGGCACCATCTGGTGGGCATCACCTGAAGGCAGCATTAAAGACCACATGGAAGCTGATCCCCCACCCACAGACACCTTCACCATCTATCACCAAGAAGAACCCTTATTGGTACTGTTTTGCAGTTCTTGGAGACTTTTAATCAGTGTCTATTTACACCCAGAAAAATAAATGAGATTATACTCAACATATAGCTCAATGGCTCTTTATCCATTTGATACATTGTTGAATATTTTCTCATGCCCATAAACATTCACCCATCAATTTTAACAGCTCCCTGATATTTCACAGTTTGGATAAACCATACTTTATTTAACCAAATGCCTACTGTCAGGATTTTTAAGAATATATGTAGATTGTTCCCAGATTTCCCCTACTAAAGACAAAATCATGAAGAAAATTTCAGAAGTGAAATCTAATGATGTGTCTGAAAGCAAAATTGCTTTAAAAGTATGAACAGTTTTAAACTTGGTATATGCATTACTAAATTGTCCTCAAGAAAAATCACATCAAATTAGACCTATGAGTAGCGTTAGAAAGTGTTTGTTTCCCCATGTCTTCAACTATCCTGTGTATGAGCATTAATATTTTTTTTTCCCACTTGATAGGGAAAAATCTCCGGACCCTGCTCCTATTTCTTTTTCTTAATTGAAATATAATTTGACATATAACATTATTTAAGTGTACATGTTGATTTGATACATTTATGTACATTGCAATATGATTACTACCATAGCGTTAGCTAACACTTCTATTAGTGACCTAATTATAGTTTATTTTTTGTGGTGAAAACATTTAAGATCTAGGGGCACCTGGGTCACACAGTCAGTTAAGCACTGGACTCTTGGTTCAGGTCATGATCTCATGGGTCGAAAGATCAAGCCCCACATAGGGCTTCATGCTCAGCAGGGAGTCTGCTTGAGGATTCTCTCCATCTGCCCCTCCCCCTATTCATGCACACACGCACATTATCTCCCTCTCTCTTTCTAAAATAAATAAATAAATCTTTTTTTTTTTTTTTAAGAAGCCATTTAAGATCTAGTCTTCTGGCAACTTTAAAGTATATAATACAGTATTGTTGACTATAACCACAATGCTGTGCATTCAATCTCTAGAGCTTGTCTTTTAACTGCAAGTTTGTAGCCGTTGACCAATATGTTTTTGGAGCCCCTGTGTTTGAAAGATGATTCAGAACTGGGAAGGATCATAGCAGGAAGATGATATGAAGTTGATAATCAAGCCATCCTTAGACCTCGGCCTCTAACAAAAGCAATAAATAATTCTAAAACCTCACATGGGGATTACCTATACATGAAAGGAAACTAAAGAAAATATTTACATATAGATGAGCTTGCATATTTTAAATAATATGGCTATTAAAACATCATTAGATAACATGTACTACACACTTAAATGTTCTAGGTAATTTACATGTATAAATTAATCATCACAACAAAGTCATGAGGCAGGTAGATCAGCATCCCCTTTTCTTGATGAGAAAAATAAAGTACAAGGAAGATAAATAACATGAACAAAGTCACTTACTAAGATTTGCACAATCAATCTAATTCTTTTTTTTTTTTTTAAGATTTTATTTATTTATTTGACAGAGAGGGAACACAAGCATGGGGAGTGGGAGAGGGAGAAGCCGACTTCCCGCTGAGCAGGGAGCCCGATGTGGGACTCAATCCCAGGACCCTGGGATCATGACCTGAGGCGAAGGCAGACGCTTAATGACTGAGCCACCCAGGCGCCCCACAATCAATCTAATTCTTAAGTTCATACCCTTAACCATGGAATTATTAGGTTGACTTCTCCAAAAACTTAGTGGGGGAACAACGGTCACTGATTGAGAATTAGATATTGGAGACATGGCAGTATTTCTACAACAAGTGAAGTATTAACAAAAAACTGATTTTTTATGATTAATTTCATGCTATATTAAGTGTACACACTTCCCCACACACATTCTAACTTACATATATACACACATAGAAAGTTATTTTATGAAAAATTGGCAGGAATGTTGTTTTAATTGATTAAGAAACATTATTTTTAAAAGAGCACTAGAAAAACAACTACAAGTTACTTGATAAAATGGAGAAGTAAGTAGGAGTGAGATAAGGCTGATGAACAAAGAGGTCAGTTCATTGGACATTAACAAGCTTCTTTATCTGTGTGATTCCAAAAATCTATTTCTATAATGGTGTGATATTATAGGAACACTTTGTATGTAGTTATATTACTTAAATTTTTATGATTTTTTTCTCTTTTTACATTCTATTTCTAAGCAAAGGGTTGAATTTTAGATTTTTAAAATCGGAGTGTTTATGAAAAAGATATTGCAAAATTAAGTCTAATTTTTCATATAACCTTACAAAAATATTTTCATAGTTACATATCTTTATTACAAATACCACAACAGAAACCAATTAATACCAAAGGTGTTGAAATGTGAATTGGTTGTATTTTTAATAATAAAATAATAGTGAAACCGATGTTTTGTATACTCTCTTTTTCTCATAGGTTACCATTTTAACTGCAAATCTTATCTGATTTTGATTTATCTCTTTATCCATTCTTGTAGCTAATGGGGAACAAATTACTTATTACTCATGAAAGACACTAACTACCTAGTGTTGCAGAAAAAGAGAATATTACAATTTACATTTAAATGAGATTTGAAATGTTAATGAACAGATCCAGTATTCTAATTATCTCTACAAATACTTTAAATTAAGGTGAACTTTTGTAGATGGATCATTCCTTGAGTCTTAGTCTAGAGTGCCCTACAGGGTTGCTTGATAAAATATAAAGTGTATAGCATACATATTAGATACATGTATTATTATAATGTAAATTATATAGTCAAATAGCTGTGATTATTATTAATAAATATATAATTTTACTATAATGAATGATCATAACCACATAAAGTATTTTTTAAATCACAAAATTATGACTGTATTAATTTTGGGGTTTTATTCATTTATTTTCCTCTGGTTAAAAAAACAGAGACATAGTTAGTTAGAAACATAATTTTGATAAAAATTGTCCATACAACATAGATATTTCCTTCTTACCGTAACATAACACTTTCTACAATGTATCAATGCATTTGTAAGCAGTAAATAAGAACAATGGAAAATAAGGTCATATGCAATTTTTCAGTAGTTCACTATGCGTTAAGCTACCAAAGAAAATGAATTCAACTTAAAACCTTCCATCTGACTAAATGTAGTGACTTTTTTTTTTCATATCCTTGTTTAAATATTTGTACTCTCCTAGAAGAGAGCATTGTGCTTTTCCCCCAAATTTATACAATTTTCCTGATACATGTATTTGATGAAGCATCCCAGGATACAGGAAGTCAAGTAGTGACCTCACAAGAGGGGCCCTAAGTATTGAAGAGAAATTAATAGAACATTTTGAATAAAAAATAGAATAATAGGCCTAAAGGAGTCTACATTGCTCATAGGCATTGCGAGAGCTTAATACATCAAGTTATCATAGTTATTATCTGCTTTAAATGGGATTGAAAAACTTGCAGTGAATTAAAAGTAATGGTGACAAGGCCTGGCACTGCACAATGCCACTTTATGGTATTTGGTCTTCTTTGGGCACATGAATAGCTTCTTCTTCATCAATGGAGAAAACAGGCACCCCAAACATCAGACTTACGTTTTAAATCAGAGCAAAGAAGAAATAGGAAAGTGAACTACAATCATCAATCCTCTCTGATGTTACAAAATTTCATCTGGGGCATGATGATGTCCTGTATTAGTTTGCTCAGACTGCTAAAACAAAATGCCATAGAATGGGTAGCTTAAACAACAGAAATCAACTTCTCACAGTTTTAGAGGCCCAGGATGCCAGCATGGTTGGATGCTGGTGAGAACCTTCTTTCTGGCTTACAGAAGGCGGCCTTCTTGCTGTATCCATACGTGGCTGAGAGAGAGAGAGAGAGAGAGAGAGAGGGAGCTCTATGGTGTCTTCCTAGAAAGGCACTAATTCCATCATGAAGGTCCTACCTTCGTGATATCATATAACCTTAATTATTTTTCAAAGGTTCCACTTCCAAATACCGCCATGTTAGGGGTTAGAGCTTTAACATATAAATTTTGGAGGGACATGATTCAGTCCACAGTATTTCACCAGTTTTGTGCTCCCTAAATACAATGGTGAGACAGGCATAGGATAGACATTTCATTCCAAAAGGGAGAAATAGGAAAGAAAGAAGGGATGATGGGTTCAAAGCAAGTCCAAAACCTAGCAAAGAAAATTCTATGAGATCTTAACACACAAGAATAATCCTCCTTGGTTTATAGTTCTGCCGTCTAAGTCCACTGGAGTGGCAACTGGCCCAGGGAAACCAGAGAGCCAACCCCACCCTCTGAAACTGAGGAACTAGCCTTGCCCTTGGCCTGTGATGGGAGTAGTAGCTCTGATGATCTTTGAATTGCCTTTGGCATCATTCTTTCCTTTTCTTGGGGAATAATGCCTATTGTTAGCAGAATAGTTCTTTGCTTTGTTTTGTAGAATCCAAGAAGTCCAATAGCTTCCCTTCATTCTTTTTCTGTTTGATCTTTCCCTTTTAGTTAAAATGGCAGTGTCTTTGCTAGCATAAACCATCTCTATTCCTAGCCTCTGCTAAAATAGCTGGTTAAATTCATGAATCACATCCGTAATCTCTACCAAATGACTGCTGAGCCATACCTTAAGCAGTTCTTTAGATTACGCTTTCTCACTTTTTGCAATATAAATAGACTGGTTCATTTTGGTTTAACAATTCCATCTTCAATTTTATCTCCCTCTTGTCACATTTTACTGTAAGCGCTCAGGACAAACCAAAGTGCTCCTTCAACATTTTGCTTAGAAATGTCCTCAAATTATCCAATTTCATCTCTTCCAAGTTGTACCTTACACAAAAACTAGAACACAATTCAGCCAAGTTCTTGGCCACTTTGTAACAAGAATTGCTTTTGCTCCCGTTTCCAGTAGCAGCTTCCTCATTTCTGTCTGAATGGCCTTTACTGTCACTATTACTACCAACATTCTGTTCATGATGATTTATGTATTCTCTAAGAAGACGGTAGATTTCTGTACAGCTCTCTCTTTTTTTTTTTCTGTGATCTCGTCAGAATCAACTTTAATAGTCCCTTCATGGCAATCTCAGCTTTTTCTGACATGCACCTCGAAACACTCCCAGCCTGTAGAGAGCACGATGGAGTCTCCCATGTCAAGCAGAGCCTGTGTCAGCCAGGTAAGGGACTGCCATTAGGAGATATCATGGGGACCAACGCTAGCTGACACCCCAGAACTGATGACCAGCAGAAACGGAGGAGGTCCGCAAGGGCCCGAAACCAATTAATCCCTTTAAAAAGGGGAGGATTTTGACAGCAAACTGTCAGACCCTTCAGACATAACCCTTCTATGTCTGACCACTTAAAAAAGGCAGTTGCGGCGGAAGGCTCTACCCGATGGATCTCGGAACAGAACTGAGATCCTTCACTGCTTGAACATCAGAAGCTGTAACTGCAAAGAGCTGACCCGGACCAGACCAAGGCCTTATCTCAATTGCACACCCCCAAATGGACTTTGCATTTTGTTCATTAACTTCCTGCACCCTTCTAGTATCTTGTTTGTTGTGTGACTTGTCTTTGGTCCTGCTCTGTGTGCTGTGTAAGAAGCCAAGTTTAATCACATGGTAAAACGTCATTGAATTTGGAATCCTGAACCTGCTTCGTAATTGTGATTTAACTTTGCCTTATGATTGAATAAAGCTGACGTTGTGGAAAACACAACCCATGTTTGAGCCCTCATAGCACGCTCCTGACACAGCCTGTACCCATTTCCCAGTTTCAAAAATCCTTCCACATTTTTTTTTAAGATTTTTATTTATTTATTTGAGGGAAAGAGAGAGGGGGGCAGCAGGGAGGGGCAGAGGGAGAGGGAGAGAGAGAATCTCAAACAGATGTCCGGTGAGTACAGAGCTGGACATAGGGCTCGATCCCATGACTGTGAGATCATGACCTGGGCCGAAACCAAGAGTTGGATGCTTAACTGACTGAGCCACCCAGGCGCCCCAACACATCCACATTTTTTGGTATTTGTTACAATAGCACTCTACTTGTTGTACCAGTTCTTGTCTTAGCCCAGGCTGCTATAACAGAATGCCATATACTAGTTAGCTTAAACAACAGACATTAATTTCTCACGATTATGGAGGTTGGAAGTGTTAGAGGAGGCAGTTGGTTAGGTTCTAACAGGATGCCTAGAGGCTAGCAAAGATGAAGCCATGGCCAACTCTGAGGAAGTCAGAGGCTTGTTGAGCAGCACTCCAAAGCAAAACCATAAGAAACCAGATCAAACCAGACAGGCCCAAGATGGATGACAAATTAGGCCAAAGTTCACATTTTCTTTCATTCAATGACACTACCATACTAAAATCTCCTCCCTAAGGATGCCTTGACAGGAAACCCCTAGCCAAATAAGGAAGAAAAATCATGTAACCCTGTTTACAAGAAATCTCCACCTCAGGTAATGAATATCTCACCCCTTGTTAACCACTGTCAATAAAAGAGAGAAATCCAAACCCCAGGGGACACAGCTCTCCCTAGAGCTCACCTACTCTCATATCTCCAGAGTATACTTCCACTTTAATAAACTTTCCTCCTTAAGCTGCTGTGTTATGTCTGTCTATGAATTCTTTCTCCTGAGGAGACCGAGAGCCTCCACTAACATCGTTTGGACTGGCTGGGTCCAGGCCTCAGGGCTCAGTCTCCCCAGTCCACCCAGCAACAGAAGTCCGAGATTAGGGTGCCAACTTGGTTGGGTTCTTGATAAGGACCCTCCCTTTTCCTGGATTGCAGGGCCCCCCCCCCTTTTTTTTTTTTTTTTCCTGTGTCTTTACATGATAGAGCAATCTTTCTGGTCTTTACTTATATGGGCACTAGTCCCATCATGAGGACCCTACCCTCATGATCTCATCTAAACCTAATTACCTCCCAAAGGTCCCATCTGCAAACAGCATCATCAAATGAATACTTTGAGGGCATACAACATTAAATCCATAACACCTTCTTTCCATCTTTTATCCATAATTCAAAAGCCACATCTTAACCACATCCACCTCAACCAAGGGAACTTCAGGTCTTTTATCTAGGTTTGGTGCTATAATTATTGTAATATATTGCTCTATTTATTAGGAAACCAAGATATTTAAGACTGGTAGAATGGTTTCCTTGGCTTTGTAGTAATGAAAAGACTGAAAAAAAAAAAAATGGAATGAACTGTCTCAAATCTACTTTGAGCATGAAGCTACTGCAAAAAAAAAAAAAAAAAAAAAAAAAAATATATATATATATATATATATATATATATAATGCCAAGATTTTAAGAACACATATACAATGGTTCCAAAAAAACAAAAAATCAAACCCCTCAACCAAGAAATGAATTTGACTTTCTGTTCATCAAACTAAAAATCATTACTCAATTTACTATTGAATTTTAATTAATATAAATTAATATACAAGTGAAAATCTCACACATGAATTTGTACAGAAGAAAAATGGAGAAATTCATAATTTCATTAAAAAACTCAAAAGAGGGGTACCTGGGTGGCTCAGTTGGTTAAGCGCCTGCCTTCTGCTCAGGTCATGATCCCAGGGGCTTGGATTCAAGCCTGGCAACTGGACTTCCTACTCAGCAGGTAGTCTGCTTCTCTCTCTGCCCCTCCCCCTGCTCATGCTCCCTTCCCCTCCCCTCAAATAAATAAATAAAATCTTAAAAAAAAAAAATCAAAAGAAACATAGATATTAAGAACTAATGCTCAATTTAGCAATTTAAATTTTTTAAATATAAAAATAGTCAAATATAAAACAAAATAAAGTTAAAGTGGGATTGACTTCCTAAATCTAAATTCAGTGGAAAAATCAGAAATGAAAAACAAGATAAGTTTTACAACATACAAGTAAAAAAATTTTTGAAAAATAAATTTTATAAAATATAAAACATTTCCTAGAATCACATATTTAATGTTAAGTTAATATTAAGCCCAATATTCTAATCTAATTTGTATTTTTAATTGAGCAATGATGCCAATTAAAGAGGAAATTCAACATGGGCTCAGAACATATAGAAAGCTAACTTAAAATGTATAGGTCTTATAAGTGAAAACATAAGAAACTTTAAGAATGTAGCATAAATACTTGGACTTATTTGATCCTTTCTCATTTCTAGAAATGTAATCTGTTTGGTTGCAGAGTGGCAGTGAGGATCTCTCAGTGAAAATAATTCAATGATCTTGGACAGAGTGGATTGCTTTTGATCACTTGACCCCAATTAAGCCAATGACAATCTATTTTCTACTCTTTGTGCACTTGGGACATGTTTTTTTGTTGAGAGGTGGTACATGTTCAAGAGAGGTTAATGGACCTGAATAAAAATTTGTTCCAGGGAAATTTACTGACAAGCTAAGATAAAGTTTTGTCTCTTTTTTTTTTTCCTCCAAATGGCTTAAAGACTTAGAGAATGACAAATTATAAAAAGAGTAAGATAAATTAGATGCATAATTAGGAAGAGAGGCTAAAGAAGGGTAGAAAGTCATTGTTGTCATCATATCCTTAGTTCCATTTTCTCCTGGGTCCCAGTTATATTATAATGTCTGAATTCTTTATGAGTCTGGAGTTATTATAATAAATCTCTCCTCAGATAGCCCAGTGAGTCTTTGTCACAGGGTCATATGATTGAACATCAAGACTCAACAGAGCGTAGCCATACAGGGCTTTCCTAAAGGCAAAGGATATAGGAGAGCAGGAGAAAAAAACAGGCACAGATGAGCAATGAGGACTAAGAGTTCCAGACACAGCCCCCCAGGAGGCACTTATCCAGATTAGAACCATCAAGATATGTGCAAGAAATCTTAGTTTCAAAGGAACTTAAGCAAAAGGATCCAACAGTGTCTTTTTATGTCTCACTGGTTATAAAGCCTGTCTTTGTAACCCTTTAAAAGAAACCTCTACACACACGTAAATCATATAACTGGCTCAGGGTGTTCCCAGGGGAATTTAAAACTTTAATAACATGTTGTAAATAATGATTTTGCCCATCTCATTCATTGTTTGGCTAAAGCAACTGCCAGACTTTCAAACATGCCTGGGGAGAAGTACAGAGCTGACAGTTCCAGATTATACACAGTCCAACACAAAATACTGTTAAAAATATGTTAAATATGTATGCATTTGTTTATTACTTGTTTCCCAACCATTTCAAAGTATATTTACTTTGATGTTAATTTTTTTTAAATATACATAGGTTGAAATGGGTAAACATTTTCTAAACCACTCTACATGTAAACTAGAATTGAACAATTAACTACATAGATGGTAAGTGGTGGGAGTCAGGTTTCTCATTATTGGAGAGAAAGATTATAGAGAAGCAAGGGGAGAAGGTTGAATTAATACATGTGGTAATGCATTAGAGTTAGAGTTAGTGACATGAGTATGAACAAACATTTAACTTAATATAGATACAGATAGTTACATATAGACATATGTACATAAATATGAGGATATACAAGGGTTAGTATAGACACATTTATTCCCTTGTCTGTCTGCTATGTAGCCTAGATGTTGAGACATCCAGGTAGCAGTAAGTACACACAGCAATATCATTCTCCAGTACTAGAGGGAACTAGCTAGCACTCCTTGGAGAAATGGATGAGTCTAGAGGTAGGACAAGGAATACATAACATAAGCATGGAGCATCTTACAAGGCTAGAAAGTAAGGAACCGCTCAAAAAATAAACACACACACTAATGGAGTTATGTCAAAGAGACAAAGGAACCAAATGAATGGGCTTCCAAAGGTCAAACTGGAACTATATGAGCAGCAAAATAAAAATGTATTAGATTCTAACCCAAAGAACGAAATATTTACATGGCCATACATACATAAATGTGAAAAAAATCAGCAATCTTCTGTGCAGAAGAATTCACATAATTGATGCAAAAACTCTGTTCTCAAGGAGGTGGAGAATAGTGATTTTCCAAAAGGTACATTATGGAAAATGGGGGGAAATGCACTTTTTTTTGAGAGAGAGAGAGTTAGAGAGAGAGAGATTGAGCATGACTGAGAGAGCTGGGGGTGGGCGGGGAGAAGGGCAGAGGGAAAGGGAGAGAGAGAGAGTCTCAAGCAGGCTCCACACCCAGCATGGAGGCCCACGCAGGGCTCAATCCCACAACCCAGAGATCATGACCTGTGACAAAATCAAGAGTTGGGCACATAAACGACTGAGCCACCCAGGCACCTCAAAAGGCACTTTGTAATAGAGCAATCTGACAAATATTACCTCAGTCAGATGATCAAGATTAACAACAGTGTTAAGTCATGTTGACAGCATGTGCCCTTGATATGATGTGATAAGAATGACAATTTATTTCTGTGATTTTTCTCTCAAGAGCATTATAGACCATATCTAAAAATATCAGAACATATACCCAATCGAAGGGCATTCTACAAAATACCTGACCAGTATTCCTTAATACTGTCAAGGTCAGTAAAACAAAGAAACCCTTAGAAACTGTCACAGCCAAGAGAAGCTTAAGGGGACATGATGGCTAAATGTAATATGGTATCCTGAATGAGACCATGGGGTCAAAAAAGAAAAAAAAAAGACATTAGGTAAAAACTAAAGAAATACAAATAAAGTATGAATGAACTTTAGTTGATAATAGTGTATCAATATTTTTTATTAGTTGTGACAAATGTATCATATTAGTATAAATTGTTAACAATGGAAGAAACTGGGTGTGAGTTAAATGGAATCTGTATTATCTTCAAATTTTTTCTGTACATTTAAAGTTACTATAAAATTAAAAGTTTATTTTAAAACGCATGTAAAAACCTAAGAAGACAGATTAAATAGAGATTCAATAAATCAATCAACATCCACTTGATGGAATATTATGCAGCCATTAAGCATTTTAATATTTGAAACTTTCTTGCAACAATAACTATATTTATATAACTATAGAACAGTACAGACCGCTATAACACAATATATATCACTATATGTGACGCTATATAAAATATATTAAATAATGTATCTTACTGATAACCAATATGCTTCATGTGTATATCACTGCCTGTGTATAACACCATATCTTCATATACATTAATACGACTGCCAAATGTATTTGGGAAATCAGTTCTACTATCAAGATAATGTAAAGTTTTGTAACTTTGAATATTCCCTTTTTAAGCAATGATATTATTTTTATGAAAATACATAAATAAATACAAATTTTCATTCTAGCAGATTCAATATCACTATATTTTTGGCAGTAATCTATTCTTTGTAGGCAATGGGGAACTGGTTTATTTTAAATTCTCTTTAGTAAAGGTATTCGGTACAAATGGCTGTCCTTGGGCCATCTAGCAATTAGAATTCAGGAAACAATTTTTCTGGGTTACTTCAGTTATTTTCCTCAACCCGAGGAGCTTATCATTAATTATAAGTCTTTTAGCGTAATACAGAGCTCAATAAAACATTCTATGATTTTTAGTCCTATGAGGAGTTCTTCACTATTCCTAATCACCAGAATCAGTCCACAGTGGGTTTTGTAAGCCTTCACGGAATAGATACTACCTTGCTCTCCGTCTCATCACTTTTTCCTCCACCTTGCAATCTAATCTGGCTTTACACAGTTGCTGTTTACCAGAGGCAGGTACAAAACATCAGCAAAGTCTAGTGTTTTCCAAATAGAAGAGTGTGATCAGAGGCCAGAGGTTGGCAAGATAACATTATTTTCCTCCTTCTGTTTTTCCATTAATTTACATTCCCTGGTGAATAACACTCTCTCTCTCTTTTTTAAATCTACATTAGGGGGCGCCTGGGTGGCTCAGATGGTTAAGCGTCTGCCTTCGGCTCAGGTCATGATCCCAGGGTCCTGGGATCGAGCCCCACATCGGGCTCCTGGCTCAGCGGGGAGTCTGCTTCTCCCTCTCCCTCTGCCTCTCTCACTGCTCATGCTCTCTCTCTCTCTCTCTGTATCTCTGTGTCTCAAATGAATAAATAAAATCTTACAAAAAATAAAAAAAATTAAAAAAAAATAAATCTATGTTAGGAATGTAAAACTCTATGAACATTTTCTAAATAAGGGAAACCAGTGAGGCTATGGCTATTTCTATGTTTTGTTTTGTTTTGTTTTTACACTGAATTTACAGCTTTTTTAATGGAGCTTTCAATTCATGGTGTACAATAGAACAAATAAATGTGAATGGATTGGATCATGTCTCAGTTACATACTGCTCTTGTAATCCAAGACACAGTCCCAGGGATTATTGTAATATTAAAATTAAATAAAAAGGTAATGAAAAAGATGCATTGGGCATACACAAGCAACTATTATTATTACTTTTAAAGTTCTTTTTTTCATGGCAAGACATAGTTCAACCATAAAGCTTCTTGAGTATGCATGAAAAAGACAATGAAAAAAGGTACTGGGCTATGCTTCTGTCAAGATAAAAGTGGTACATTGTATATATATTTGATTATACAGCTACATTTTCAAAAGTATTTTCTACATAAAATCTCATTGACTTCAATTAGAATTTGTAATCTAAGTACACCATATGGCTTTGCTTAAAAGCAATGAGACTATTAAATTTAATTACTTTTATATGTGTCTCGCATGGTAAAGGTGTTTGTTAAAGGAGCAGCAGTATATGAGAATTATTTCTAGTAAAAATTGAAAACTAGGAAGATGGCTACTGTGGTTACTAATTGGCAGTCAATGCCACAAGAAAAGTAATTTTCATAATACTGAAAAATAGCAGTCAGAGAACAATGTCACTTTGCTAGTTTCATTGCTTCTTTATATAGCAACATTTGAATATAACATGAATTAACACTAGTGTTCTAAAAGCAAAGTATTTATTCTACTTCTAGGTCTTGTCTTCCCTTCTCCCTTCCCCATAACAAATATTGATGACATTATGGTTATTTCCTTCATCTTGTTCCATTAGAAAAAGTGTTGCAAAGTTAAATCTCTAATAAAGTCAGATATGCAATATAACAGAGAGAAATGAGTTATATTTCACTTGCAAATATTGTTGGACAGCATTAGGGAATACTACAGTACTAAATACTAAAGTACTAAAGCTGAGTGGTAAAGGGGCAAGGTGGAGTGACCTTGTTTTGTTTGCATAGAATAGCAGTTTCCTGCCCCACCGAAGTTAACTATCTTTGCAATCATCAATCATCATATGCATTATATTTCAGGAAATGCCTGCTCAGGTAGGGAGGATATATCCTTTATGATTTTTCAACAAAACAATTTGTGCTGATTTTAAAAAAATATGTATTATGTGATTTACTCTCTGGTGGTTACTAATTGGCAGTGATTAGTACTAAATATTTTAATTAGAAAAAGTGTTGCAAAATTAAATCTCTAATAAAGTCAGATATGCAATATATGCAAACTATATCAACACTAATATTAGTACTATTCTAGTGATTAGTACTAAATACTAAATACTAAATATTGTGGCAAACTGGAAATAAGACACCATTTTAAAAGTATAATCTTATGTTAGCTCCAGCTAATTTTCCCATGTGACAACTGAATTTTATCCACTATTGCCAGATCTGGTGATTTTTCTTTTACAAAGCTGAAAATCTAGATATATGAACTAAAATATCCAAATTTTAAAAGATGAAAAATATTAAACAATTTATGAGCAAAAAAATACATATATATATATATATATATATATCTCCAGACTAAATATTGTTCATGGGTTGTCTTTTTTTTTCTTTTTCTAGCATTCTGACTTATATCACCAAAAAAATTGCTAAGAAAGTTAACAAAAACCATTTTTTCCCTACTTGCTCATGCAAGCAATAAAATCAGAAATACCAGAAATTCTAGGCAATGAAAAGTAGCTGTTTTTCCCTAAACAAAACAAAACATAAACAGTTGAGAACACAGTCCAGTAAAATTAGAAAAAAAAATTGCATTATAAAATCTTATTAAAAGCTAATAAAGTTCATTCAGACAATTTCTAAAAAAGTATAATTTCTTTCATTCTTATGGTAAACTGTTTTTTTCTGATTTTGACTTTCTTTAAGATTCTGTGCTTATTCCTAGTTCAAAAATGGTTGACTGAACATAAATGATTATCATTCCTCCTATTAGAATCTCAATAAAATCACATAATAAATATTATTTTTAAAATCAGCACAAATTGCTTTGTGGAAAAATCATAAAGGATATATCCTCCCTACCTGAGCAAGCATTTCCTGAAATATAATGCAAATGATGATTGCAAAGATAGTTAACTTCAGTGGGGCAGGAACCTGCTATTCTATGCAAACAAAACAAGGTGACTCTACCTCGCCCCTTCACCACTCAGCTTCAAAAAAAAAAGTGCATCCTTCCACTTTCAGATCATGCTTGGATTAGCTTCAAGATGAGAGGAAAAGAAGCAGAAGAACTTTTTGTTGTTTTGTTTCTTATTTTATTTTTGTCTTTTGGAAGTGTCCTTGAGGCTCTTGACAGGGTCAATGTTTAAGGAGCTGTGGAACAGCTGCACCTGTCACCTGTTTCACTTAGCTATTTCCTGCATTTTCCTCCTGTATTAACTATGTCCACAACAATCGAAATTGGGGAAATATGCATCTGGCAGCACCCAGAATAGAACTAAGCAAAAACCTTAGATATCTTCCCCATAAGAAATGGACATCTTCACTCCAAAAGGTATTTTCTCCACATTTCCTTAAAAGCAGCCTATGCATGCACACCACTAACTTACTTTAAGAGACCCCCTTTAATCATTGCCAGAGGAGCAAAAAGTGTTACTAATGCTAAGGAAATGTATGCAAGCAAACAATATATCTCAGGAGATACCCCTATTTATAAATATTAGAAGACAATTTTACATAAAATTGTTTGACAGTTGAGGGAAGTCAGTAGTATGAAGGAAAAATAAATATAACAAACTTTCTAGGGAAAAAAAAAAAACAACACAAAGAATGCTGGAAAAGTAGTGATGCAGGCAGGCCAGTCTGAGGACCCAAGGGGGGCCCTATAGGACCAGCCAAGAGGGTCCTTGGCTTCCTGCAGGAAGGAAATCAAATGTAAGCCAGCAGGCGGTAAAAGCAGAGTTTATTGAAAATAGAGCAAATATAGACCGACTTAGTGTCTGGGAGACTCAAAAAGGAAAAGAGGGAGTGTCATTTTTGTTTTGGGTCTGGGGGTTTTTATAGATGATTGTGATCTGGTGCACGTGTCCTTTCGGGCATCCAGGAACCGGTCAGAATGAGGACAAGGTCCAGGTGTCCATCATAAGTCACTTATTTCCTGAAGTCAGGGGTCTTGGCGTCGAGGTGTCTAGTGCCAGTAGTCTGGAATACCTGCCTGATAGCTTCACCTGGTTATTCTCCCCTGGTCCTTCTTTAGCTGTCACCTATTCTAGTGAAATCATTAATTCCTTGTCCTTAACAAGGAGGACATACATTATTTGCATTCTGAGGCATGTGTAGAGTGGGGTGGGGGTGCAAGCCCTAGCAAGAATACAAGCCAGATAGGAAGCAAAAGCAAATCCAAAGAGCTTTTTCTCTCAGGGGGACCCTTCAGTTTCCCTGTCTCAGTAGCATGAATTTTATAAAAATAAAATTAATACCCTCAAAGGGACTAGCGGTAATATCTCATATAAAACCAAAATTAGGTTGTTATCAGAAAGTAGAGACAGATTTCTTTAAAACTAAAATTTGTGACTATAAAGAAAAAAAATACAGAAGAGAAAATAAAATGAAAATTGTATATTCTAACAAATACATTTTTGAGACATAATCTAATGGTGGCAAATTATCAAATGTTAGTGCAGAAAGTCAAACAGACTTGAAAAAATGTAAAAAAATATAAAGCACATGAATAATTGATCCAATCCAATAGGACTAACACAAAGAGGGAAAGGAGATAAAAATGACAGAGGGGGGGAAATCCCTAAAGAATTTCTTTAATCTCCAATAATGAAGGCTAATATATTCCTTCATAGCAAGAGGAAAAACCTAAGGAAAAAATTCACATGTTAAATGTACCTCAGTGTGTTTACTAAATGCAAGATCATAGAAATATATTGTCCACAGGACTCTTTGGAGAAAGGATTGATTGCAGACCAGGAAAATATAAGATGAGCCTGGAGAATAACAGAAAATAAGGAAACATTCAAAACAGAACACGGTATGTTGTAAGTGCAAAAGAATCAAAATGAAAGAACTCCCAATGGTCAAAAGCTAAAGTGATTTGGACAAAAAATATAAATAGCAATAGCACTGGATTATAACCCATCAAATAAAATAAATTTCCATAAAACTGTACTGTTCTCTATAAATAACTGAATGAATACATATACAGAGGAGAAGGGACAGCTGTCCCTTGTGGAAGAAGTCCATGCGATGCTAAAGGCATGAGGAACGCAGAACACTGCCATTAGAACGCTACTGTCATAATTGTTGGAGGACAAAATTTCCAAGAGACTGAAAGCTATTTGCATCATCTCAAATTGTTTCTTCCAAAATACTCATTAATTTCAAAGGGAAAAATGGTCAGTTGCAGTGGAAGAAGCCAGCAAACACCATACTGGAGTAAACTGGAGGGAATTGGTGGCACATAAAGGACATTTGGTAGGAAAAGAAAAAAAAATAAATCTGCATTATAATTGTAAGAAATATAAAACTAAAAAATTGGGAGGTGCCCAAGATTTGTCCCAAGATTTATGGGTTATAAAAAGGATTGATCTTTCCTTAAATAACAGTGTTCTGGGCTTTACGAGCAAGTCTATTGACACCTTTTAAAAAAAATTTTTGAATTAGTTAAGAGAATTTCCAAACATCTAAGGAAAGCATCAAATTTTGAATAGTTGATTATCCTGCTCTCTGTCATTCTACTAAAATTATGCAAAATTATTCTTTATCTTATTTGTGAGTAAAATGAGGTGAGGTAACCCAAATAAAAAATCAAGTATACTTCTTTCTATCTGTAGAAACATGATCATTGAATAACTGTATAATTACTCAATTTTAAAATGCGAGGGACAATCATTTGTTTTCTCCCTTGAAATACATACAAAATTCAATAAATAGAACCAAACCTGCTGGAAAATCTGTGAAATGTTTAGCTACCTTAGAGATAAGCACCACAGGTTTGGGTCTTGGATTGAGAGTTTATGCTTTACAGTTTTTCTTCTTGTAGAGCAATTCTACTGCAACCCACTGGGTCAATCAGGTAGTCTATGAAGTACAGAACCAAATCTTAGAATGGGTTTGATGGCTTTGGCTTGGATGATAGGCAAGAATAGGATTTCATATTATCATCAAACCATCTGCCTTTTCCCCCAGTGAGGGATCTATTTCTCCTAATTTTGCAAAGGTATTATTAAATTCAATCTCATTATGTTATAAATCTATATCAAGATATATTCTACCTGATCTTATATACTACCAAATATTTTATCTGTGATTTCTGGCCATTTCTCTAAAACTGAATTATATTTCCTGCTTTAGAAAGGTCTTGGATCACATTTCCTCTGCTTGTGATATATCCTCAAATTTAATTTAACTTGTCCTATCAACAGAATATGATGTTATTAATAATATGGTAGATGCCATAATAACTCAATCATATTAAAGAAGAAACAGGTAGGCATAGAATTATTTTGGAGTCCAAGAATGACTTGGCACAGGATGTAGCCAGAAAGAGACATGCTAAATCATTTGATTGAAACTTGGATACCATAAAAATTGTCATGGAGGAGATTTAAGTCAAGCTGATCTAGGTTTATTTGCTGTGGCTAAAGGAAGCCTTTTCTCATGTTCATAAAACCAATAAAATACATAATTAAATATGCAGATTTAATTTGTGCTCATAATAAAGAATTTGATAAATTAGAAAGTTATTTTTAGTTTCAAAATCTTTTAAACTATAATTTTACACTATTTCATTTGAATATGAAATGTACAAATATATGTACACATATACATATATGTGCATGAAGAAATAGAGACTATGAAATTTTATGGTATGGGTATTTATTCTTTTTTCTTAAAATGTCCAGGATCTCCTCTCCAATCCTAGTGTCTAGCTCCACTGCATCTGCTTTTGAAGTCTAACAGTACAATGAGCCACTGTTCTTATCTTTCAAATAACACTGATCTGTAAATCTGGTATGTGTATTTTATCATCAATTGTCTTTGTTCATTCAACCAATCCTTACAATAATCCTTTTTTATAGGTATAATAGTTATCAATATATTATATAGATGATGAAAGTAAACCTCATAATCATAAAATTAATTATTCAAAGTCAAATAACAATATTTCAGCCCAAGATATCTCAATCAACAGTATAATTATAGCATTTCTGACTCAATCATTATCCCTCACAAATACAAGTATCTTTTGCCTACAGTGTTGTTTTTATTTTTAACTATCCAAATAATGTCAAAAGCTCTAACTCTCTTCTCTTACCTTGCCACTAGGTACACACCAAAAGCCAGAATTACTGGCTACATGTCCTATATCAATGATTGGATTATAAAGAGCAAGGACTATATTTTTAGAAATTCCTACATTAGACATAAAGAGTGAGCTGATTCAAGGTATATCTGAGAAAGTTGAGAGCCAACTATCAGAGGAGCTCAAGGCAGAATTTTTCAATTCTTTTTCAAGTGGTAAAATCAAAGACCAGCGATGAATCTGATGTGAAAGCATGTTCTGAACATTCGAGAGTAAGGAGCAGCAAAATGGTAGATCAGGCTTCAGAAGATGTATGTCAACAGAAGTTGCCTCATTTAGTGCCTAACGCTTATCAGCATATTCTTTGATATACATTGTTATGTGATAACGATTCCCAAAAATATATCCACAGCCTAATATCTGGAAACTGAGATTTTTATCTTACATGGTGCACTTTTCACAGATGTGACTAAATTAAGGATTTTGATATGAGATGATCCTGGATTATCCTAGTGACCTCTGTATCAAAACACACATAATCTTATAAGAGAGATGTTTGATACACAGAAGAGGAAGAGGCAAGGTGGCCATGGAGTCAGAGATTGGAGAGAGGCAGCCATGAGCTAAAGTAAGCCAAGAGCCACTATCAGGCACCAGAAGCTGGAAGAGGCAAAAGACAGATTCTCCCCCACAGCCTCTGGAGGAAGCATGGCCTTGCCAACACCTTGATTTGGGACAGCTGGCTTCCAGAATTGTGAGAAAATAAATTCCTGTTCTTTAAGCCATCAATTTTGTTAATTTGTTAGCCTCAGAAAACTAATACATTCCTCATGATGTTCTATAGACACTGTACTTGGGCCATTGAGAAGGTGGCATCTTCCCATAGTGCAGAATGGAGTGAGCATGGAAGTAGAAGGCATTGCAGAGTGGTGTCATTCTGGAGTGAACGGCATTACGTTAATATAGTGATTTTTATGTTTTTAATTATAGACATATTTTGTTGACCATAAATCTAATCATGCATTAATTGTTTAATATACTGTTTTAGTACATTTGATTAGCTCCATCAGTGCACAAAGGTAGGTAGGTCCTGATATAGAGTGTTCTGAGTAATGTCTCCCAAACTTGTTGGAAAATAAAGTTGATCATTGTAGTAGGCTAAATTATGGCCCCCCCTTGAAGTACACTTTTGTTCTAATCCCAAGAATCTGAAAATCTCTAACATAGCAAAAGAGTTAATATTATTTTATATGACAAAAGGTATGATTAAATTAAAGATCTTGAGAGGAGGGTTATTCTGGATTATTAGGGAGGGCCCTAAATGCAACGTATCCTTGTAAGAGAGAGACAGGGTTTGGAGACAGGCAAAAAGAATAAAAGGCGATGTGAAGATGGAGACAGAGATTGGAACGATGCATCTAAGAAATGCCCTGCTTCCAACCAAAAGTTGGAAGAGGCAAGCAATGGATTCTCTCCCAGAGCCCAAAGGGAGAAGACCCCTACCATGTTTTGGACTGCTAGCCTTTGTGAGAGAATATATTTCTGTTGATTTTAGCCATTAAGTGTATTTTGTTATAGCAACCATAGGAAACATACAGTCATAAACAAGAAGAAGTAGCAGCTTAGCCATAAAAGTGGAGTATCATTTGGTGTGTAGAATGTCAGAGGGGCCAGTGCAAATAATTGTCTAATGCAGATTATACAAATACATCATTTTGATGATGATTTCACCACAAAAAAAAATGATTTATGATGATATTTTGTAATGGATCACATTATGCCAAATACTGTACTTCTTATTCTGTAGCAGAAAAATGTATTTAATCAAAAGCAAGATAAACAAGACTAAAACTACATCAGATGTCTAGATGTTGAGTTTAGTTCAGAATAAGCACATTTAAGATCAACTACCAACATGCAAACGAAAGCTACTCTTTCAGAGCCATTTTCCTAGTGTGAAGGTCAAGGTCCTAAAGATAAACGAAGAGAAGGAAAAAAAGCTCTTGAAGAACATACTTTTTGCAAAAAAAAAATAAACACAAAAAAACATAAAAATAAAAAAGAACATACAGTTTGCTATTCTTTGTTTTGTATCATATACATCTATATATTTTCATTTTCCTACACAAATTTTACAGTTGTATTTTTAATGTACATGGAATAGAGATTTAACAATGCTTCTCATATTGATTAATTAGAGTTTTAAAATCAATATTATCTCAAATAATGATATGGTAAACCCAAGTGATATACCCATACTATATTTTTGTACTATTTCCAAAGGACAAATTTTTTTTTTATGGTTTTCATACTTGTTCTTTTGCAATTTTTTATAAAACAGCATGTTGACAATACATATAATGTCCCTTCAGCTCTTTAACATTAAGATTATTACCAGTTTTTCATAGGTACAAAATGTTGTCTTTTGTATCAATATGCATGCCATTTACAATTAATTAAGCAGAATTTTCTTGTATTTACTCAAGAATAGATCATTAGAATTGAAGAGACTTTTACCATATAGAACAAAGCTGGCATGGTCAAAATAAAGCAAAAATAATCTGAGTTTCAACAAAAAAAAAGTATACTTTGGATAAATCATTCTGAAAATATGGCTGGCAATAAATGTGCCTTCTCTTTAGTTTATGTTTCTTACATTAGAACCAGGCTTTTTGGTTAATGCTTTTCCATCTCTAGCTAGAATATTATCTAATCGGAACACAATTATATCTTAGTATTTGACTTTTACAATTGTAGTAAATTCCAGGTAAAAAGTTTCAATATCCTATTTACCAAAGATTTGAATTCTTATTATTAAGCTAAACTGCATGTCAAAGCAGCATTTTCTCATTTTTTCTCATTTTTCTTCATGGAAAACTTAACAAGAATGAAACATGACACTGTTAATCATTTTAAAAAAATGAACTTCCAATTCACGCAACATATAAATCTCAAAAAATGCTAAATGAAATAAATATACAACAGGGATATAATGTATGAACCCATTTATGTGAATTCTAAAAGAGGTAGAACTAATCTATTGTGGAAAAATCACAACAGTGGTTGCTTCTGTGTTTGAGGGTAAGGAATGAGCCTGAGAGAATTTTCTGGGGTGTTGATAATTTTCTAGATATTAAGAGGGTTTTGGGTTATGCAAATGTATGTATTTGTGAGAATTTACCTAGTGAAACACTTAAGTTTTTGCATTCCATTATATTTGTTTTAGCTAAAAAAAAATTAAATCCATAAATAATAATGAACTGTACTTAATTATATGCATACTGAAATATTTTGGGTTAAGTGTCTTGATATCTGTCATTTATTTTGAAATGCATAGCATAGCAAGATAAATGATGGATACATAGTGGATGGATAGATATGTGATAAAACTTAATAATATATTTATTTAATATAATAAAATATTTATAAAATTATTTCAACCTTACTGTATGCTTGATAATTTTCACAATATATTGCTGAGGTAAAAAAAAGAAACATAACAAACAGCAATCATAATTAAAGATTATATTAGTCATTAATAATAAATGGTCTCATTTTAATTATGAATAAAATGGGATTTTTCTCCTCCATCTCCTTCTTTCATTGCTCTCCCAAAGAAATATCCAATACTTATTAATACCTCCATCAATTTGTTGGAATATAACAAATAAAAGTCTTTGTGTGCATGTGCACATTTGCATGTGTGTGGTGTGTATAATCCTTCCAAAGTATGTCAGAAGAATGACAGGCATTGGTAAAGTAACATGCTATATACTTTTTAATACTTAAAATAGCTTTTACTTTGTAGAAATAAAATGTAACTGGCTGGCAGGTCTTCCATTTTTAAGATTTTTTTATTTTTTTTTTTACAAAAAATTTCAAACGGTGTATAAGTGACTCATTACTTTTATATTCTTCATGGTAAGGCTTAAATTTAGAAATACTTTAAAAAACTCTAATTATATTAGAATATCATTCAAATAGTTTTGGATCTCTTTCTTGTGTGATAGCTATCTTTCAGATTATCTTAAAGACCAAATACCATTATATACTGTCTACAGTTGGTTGTATAATACTTCATGATTTAGTAAAATAACCAATGTTTTGTTCTAATGGCTCTTTTTGGCCCATTAAATAATTTATTTAAGATCATTGTGTATACCCAGACACAGTGTATTATTACATTGAAACATACTTGCCTTGAATAATGGAATTTAGGACTTCCGAAGGCTAATGCAAAGGTTGGGATTGACTGAGGTACACGGTAGCTGGGGCATGGGTAGGGAACAGAGTTGAGAAATCCTACAAAAGTCATAATTCATTTTCTGTAACATTATGAGAGAGCACTATCCCTTTTTCTCATTAATTTAGCCCCCATATCTTCAATTTATGGGAGAATGTGAGAGTGAGCAAAAAATGTTACCCTGATTCTTGTATCTTCATACATCTGCACAATAAATATACACCTGCCCAGCATGAACAGTCCCGGAGTAAGGTCACCTCAGTGACACTGCAATCCCTAGAAAGTCTCCAGTATCCTTGAGATTTTTGATAGATGGTTGTCTCTCATTACTAGTTCCTAATATTCTTTTTATTTTTATATCTTTATATTTAAAATGATATGAGTAAAATAGAGCAGTTGTTGCTGGTTGCTGCCGGGGGATCTTCAGTCTCTAATCATTGGATTCTATGAAGGAGTTATATAATTGAATGACAATTCCATCAGAAGTGGACACAAACCGTGCACACATTCAACATAAACATCAAAGTATGGTTCGATTGTTTTGAGAAACAAACATAAAATTACCTCTGCTCAAAAAGTGCCTTGTCATATCTTACAACTTTGGTCAAAATAAACTTTAAATTTTGTATTGAAAAGTCTACTATGTGGAAAGTTAATGTAAAGTTTTCTGATTATTTGAGGTGGCAGAATTTTTCAACCTAAAAAAGAATATTTTAAGACGTTAATACTTCTATTTTGCAACATTTTAGGAGAATATATTCAAAAGAGAAAGCAGCTTCATTATGATTTCTCTCTCATTTCTTTGAGGTATATTTCCATAATTTAGAATACTTGGTTTTAGACAATCAAATTCTGCTTTCAGAATTTCTTTTGATTTGCAAGTTCAGACTGACAGTCCAAAGAACTGAAATGTGAGTATTTTTCCAAATCCTCTTTAAAAAAAGAAAGCTATTGTCACTAAGTCATATTGTAAAAAATGCAGAACTTTCACAATTATGGTGTTGAACTTGGTAGGTAGCTTATTTACCTAATCCTTGACACCCTAATTTACGTAATATAAAGTAGTTGTTTCATATTTTACTCTAGTAATTTGAGTTTACATTAACCACAAAAAAACATTTTCCAACATAGACAAAATACCACACATGTGCAACTTATTTATATTCAAAGTTTGCTTAAGTCTAGCAAATGTCAATGTCATCTCCAATTCACGAAATATGAAATGGGGACATAGATAAAGTAATATTCTTATAAAATAAGGCAACCATTATGATAGTATTAGATTTCAATTTTAGGGTGCCATCATTTGGGGAGTTTATTGTTTCATGATAAATCATGTGTAACACAAATAACCCCAGAAATTATGTGTACAAAGGTTTTTATCATACATATCTGAATTATATGTAGCTGATATCCTTAAGAACTTTCATAGTTCCAAAACAGTTTCCCAAATATTTGTTGGAGGCCTACACATGCATTTTTTTAAGTGTGATTTTGAAATTGCTGCTGACAACTATTAGGCCAAATATGCAATTTCAAATTCTCTCTCTTTAGAACTTATTTAAGAACTAGATTTAAAAAAAAAAAAAAAAAGTATATGTGCTTAAATTGAATTAAAATGATTCTTAGAAATCTGCAACAGAATTTAAGTAAAATATGTGTCTTTGGACTTTGTGATTTTTCCCAATGGAATTCCAAAAAATAATTCTTAAGATGAAAAACTGCAATAGCTAGGGTCAGGAGAACAGAAAGTAAAATAATATTAGTAACAGTACATAGTTGGAACAAATTGAGACTGTGTTAATATTTATAAGTGAAGTAATTATTAATGAGATTTTTTCCTTGGAAATTCTCAAGGGAAAATAATATGACATGTAAAGAAAGGAAGATGGAATAAAAATTAAGAACTTAAGTAAATATAACAAATATGGCATATGTGTACATATATGTGTATTTTTCTTATATTGTGTACATTTCTGCTTATCAGCTTTCATATAATGCCAGTGTACCAAGTCAATATGCAAAATGACAGAACAATGCGTGAGGTAATGCCAACTCTAAGAAAATAAAATTACATGTCAGTTCTGTAAAATATATTAAATGTGAAAAAATTGCTATCTGTGTGATAATCAAGGACACAGAATTATAAGACATAACACATGATAGATTTAATAAAATGTTCTCAACATAATGCATCAAGTATAAACACTGAACGGTGAAACTAGTCCTCATGTTTGACAAGAATCAATTGTTCAACACCAGATTTCTGCAGCAACCCATGACTAATATTTTTTTTTTTTCCTGTTTTAGCCTAGGGTATGTTAAGACAATCGCAACCTTAGGAAGAGAAGGAATAGGAAACACTTTGAAGTTGAGAAAATTAGAATAGAGAGTGTGGAATAAAATTAAACCCACGGCATTTCATGTTTAAAATTGGTTTAGTCATAACAGTAATTTCGTCTTTGTAATCATTTTGATGGTTTATGGATACTTTATTCTGTGGTGTTTTCCAACACCAACAACAAATTTTTTGATTCTCCAGATACCAGTTGGATTTTCAAACTTAATTCAATTCTGACACTAACTATTGAGAGTTACTGAAGACCCCACAGATTATGGGCTCAGTTCCACAAGACCACTCCCCACCTCAGAGGGTAGTCTAAATCCCAGGCCTCCTGTACTTTTGACTCACCAGCTATAAATCAGGGCTTCTCACCGCCCATCCTTGCATTCAGTAATTTGCTAGACTAGTTCACAGAACTCAGGAACACACTTGACTTACATTTATTGGTTTATTATAAAGGATATTATAAAGGACACAAATGAATCAGCAGACGAAAAGGCACATAGGGTGAAGCTCAGAAGGATCTCGAGCACAGGAGCTTCCATCACATGGACTTGGGACATACCTCCCTCTCAGCATGTGGGTGTGTTCACCAACTTGGAAGCTCTCAAACCGCATTGTTAGGGGTCTTTATGGAGGCTTCATTGCATAGACATGTTCAATCAATTATTAACTCAATCTCCAGCCTCTCTCCCCTCCCCAGAGTTTGAGGGGTGGGGCCAAAAGTCCCAAGCTTCTGATCAAAGCTTGATCCTTTTGGCAACCAGTCTTCACCCTGAAATCATCTATCTAGGGACCTTCCAAGAGTCACCTCATTTGAATAAAAGATGCTCCTATCACCCTTCTCACTCAGGAAATCCCAAGACTTTTAGGAGTTCTGTACCAGGAACCAAAGACAAAGGTCAAATTATTTCTATGATACTACATTTATATATTCTATGGAGTATTTAAAGTATGGTTTCCAATCCGATATATTAGACTTGTAATTTTTATTAAACATTTAAAAGGGTTTATAGAATGATTTTGCAGTGACTAACTTTTTTTGTTTAAAACTGTATCTTCTTGGGCGCCTGGGTGGCTCAGTCGTTAAGCGTCTGCCTTCGGCTCAGGTCATGATCCCGGGGTCCTGGGATCGAGTCCCACATCGGGCTCCCTGCTCGGCGGGAAGCCTGCTTCTCCCTCTCCCACTCCCCCTGCTTGTGTTCCTGCTCTCACTATCTCTCTCTCTGTCAAATAAATAAAATAAAATCTTTAAAAAAAATAAAAAAAAATAAAAAAAATAAAAAAAAAACTGTATCTTCTTTATTTTGCATGCTTTAATTTCAGAACAAAATAAACAAAACAAAACAAGACAAAAAACCCCACAATACACATCCAAACCCCTTGTCAAATATGAAAAGGGATAGGGCTGAAGCCCTTGTATCCTGCCTCAAAGACAGGAGGAAAAAACAAACAAACAAACAAACAAACAAAACACGTACTAGACATCAGCAGAGGGAACCAGGTGACCACTCAGGGCTGCTGGGGAGCCATGGAGACAATATATATAAGGCCCAGGGTCTACCAGTAGAAACTAATCTACTTCTTCCTTAATTCACAAGCTTTGTGTGGTTTGTTAACTTTTATTACTTATGAAAACAATGATTTATAAAATACATGCAATTAACAACTGGGAAAAATATAAGTAGTATTGTACAAAAGCCATTTCAAACACTAAAGAATCTATACCCTCTACCCACGCTCTTCAAGCATTATAAAATGTATTAGTAAAACAAGTGAAGAGGTATCCATAAAGAAAGCTAAAGAAGTTTCACCAGATGCATAAGAGGAGAAAAGCAAATAGAAATAGATGAAGAATATTTGAGCATTGAATAATACTTAAATTGGAAAAAAGTTTCATTAACATGAAGAAAATGATAAAAAGTATCAACAACTTCAGTGAGTTCATTAGTAACAACAGCCCATGTGGGGTCAGTGGCAAAGCAGAATTGTGTCTGTAGAACCAGATGATGTGTGATAATTTTTAACTCAAAATTGTACAAACATAATTTCAAGAACATGCCTAGGAGCCAGGCAGGACATGACCAGATGGTACCCTTATTATGTTGATGGACTCTGAGCACTTGCTTTGGTCTCTGCCTAAAGTTATCAGGCCCTGACTCATACTTTCTGCTAATGAAGTGCACAGAAGATTTTCACAGGTCCCAGATCTGGGCCGGGGATTAAAATATTCAAAATGAAGATGATTAAAATACCCTTTAAATGACCTTAATAGTCTTTTGACCAAACACTTGCTTCTTAACTACTTATCTATCCTCCATTTTCTTCTCCTCCAGGCTGTTCTCACTACTTAATGATTTTACTTATTTTCTCTGTAGATATGCTAAATCCATGGTCTCTGCCATAACTTCAGCTTAGAGCTAGATTGCAGTTAGTTGATTTGTAGTTATTCCTCAGCTACTCTCTTGTAGTATGGGCTAGTTATTTGGTGAGGATTATTTTCAAACACTGAGTTGAGGCTGAGATCAGAGATCATCACTTACACATATTTGAAACAAATCTAAATGTGTTACTTAGGAGAACAGTACCTGCAGAAAACAATGAGACTAAGGAATTAAGGAATTGAATGACTTTCAGAAATCGGAAAGATTGAGGATTTTGGCAGATTTTTAAAGATAAAATTAAGGGATTGGCTGACTTTCAGCATGAGTCCTGGAGCAGAACGAATATACAGATCTGGCTGGATTTCAAAAGTTAAAGTTGCAGCCAACTGATTGTTGGGCACGAAACCTCTTTTGTGGTTGCTTGTTTACTTCTTGGATCTATTACAAGAGGAAAGTAGGGATTTTTTTTTTTTTTTTTTGATAGTTTTAAAACATTTATTCTCAAGGCGGGAGTTCAACTGCTTGACACTTTTTTTCTTTGTTTCAGGAAAGCTACATTGTAGCTTCAAAATAATCACAGAATCATGAACATCAGGAGAACTAGGAGCAGGGAGTGTGGTTTTGAAATAGATGCTTCATACAAGAAGTCATCTAAAGTCAGAGACTAGGAGCTACAATGTAAAGATGTTCCTGTTCCATTGTGAAATAAGGAGAATTCTCCATGTGAGAGGTATCCTCAGCATAAGGCTAAGTATGATTTACACAGGGAGTGTTTTATTTTAAATGGGAATTTCAAAGGACACGCTGAGGATGAAAAGAGGTAGAAGAATAGCTGATGGAAGGCTAGTGGGAAATTGGCCCAGAATATTTGAGGATGAGAATCCAAGAGAGTAGAGATGACCAGAAAAGTATGCATATCTGTTCAGTACAAAAGTAGGTTAACTCCATTCAGGCTTATGGATAAGCATAATTAGGAATTCCATATAAAGATACATCCTTGATAAGACTGTAGAATTGTAGCCCTTATCAATTTTTTTAAATAAAATATCACTGACCCTTTCTCAGCTTCCACGTTTACAGTTCTTTAATTCACTGGAGGTACTAAAGTCTCAAGTCTCCCATTAACTGCAACCTGATTTATAAACAGAGAACATTTTTATTCAGCAATTTTTCCCTCTTCATTCTTTCTTTAGTTTCTTTTTTTAATTATTGATGAATAATTTACATAATGTAAACTTGACTCGTTTTAAGCTATAGGTCTGTGGGTTTTGGAAGAAATACCCATAATGTAGGCAAAACCAAAATCAAATATAGGAAAGTTCCATCACTCCAAAAAGAATCCTCTTGGGCAATTTTATTTTTTTAATTTCTATTTAAATTCCAGTTAGTTAACATACAGTCTAGTATTAGTTTCAGGTGTACAATATAGTGATTCAACACTTCCATGTAACACTCGATGCTCATCACAACCATTGCACTCCTTAATCTCCCTTTGGGCAACTTTATAGACAACTCTCCTAACCCTGACCCTTTGCAACCACTGATCTGTTTTTTTGTCCCTATTATTTTGCCTTTTCTCGAATGCCATATACATTTGATCACAGAGTGTATGGTTTTGGGGGTCTGGTTTCTTTCACTTAGTATAATGCATTTGAACTTAACTCACGGTCTTACTTATACCAGTAGTTGATTCATTTCTAATGCTGAATAGTATTCTATCTTACAGATATACCACAGGTTATTCATTCATTCACCAGTTAATAGAATTTGGGTTCTTTCCAGTTTGGGGCAGTTATGAGTAGAGACAATATAAGCATTCATACATAGGTTTTGTGTGATCAAAAGTTTTAATTTCCCATATAGAAATTCTACCAAGTTAGAATTGCTGAGTTTTATGATGGTGAATTCTTAACTTTAAAATAAATGCTACATTTTTCCCTCTGGCTATACCATATTACATTCCTACCAGTTGTGAATGAGAGATTCAGTTTCCCTGAATCCTGGAAGCACGTAGTGTTGCCAGGTTTTGTTTTGTTTTGTTTCGTTTTTCAATTTAGCCCCTAAGATAGGAGTATGATGATATGTCATTTTGCTTTTGATTTATGAATTCAATATATGATTATGAATATTGATTTCAAATAGCTTTTAATCTGTTTATTTACCATTTATACTATTTCTTTAGTTAAATGTCTGCTAAAATCTTTACATATTTTTCTATTTAGTTGTTTTTTTTCCTACTATTTAGTTATTAGGGTTTGATATATTCTGAAAACAAGTTCTTTGTCAGATGTATGGTTTGCAAATATTTTCTCCTAGTTAAGGGCTTATAAAAGTTTTTAGTATTGATGAAGTCCACTTATCAAATTTTTACCTTATAGATATATCATGCTCTTGACATGATCATATAAAATTTTACCTAACCAAGATTTCAAATTTCAAATACTCTATTATATGCTTTTTCCCAGAAGTTTAATACATTTAGGTTTAGCATTTAGGTCTGTGATATCTCTCTCTCTCTCTCTTTCTGTCTCACACACACACACACACACACACACACACACACACACGGTATGGTGTGGTTGCCATGTGCCTCCTGTTTTTAACCTTTTTGAACAGAGTTTTCTGTGTCTGTTATGCTATGTCTGTCCCACCATTGTATGTTGGGACTATGAGGGCACAATAATGTGTATCTCTATTTCATTGGTCTTGAAATCAAGAGGAACTTCAATCAAGGAGATATAAGGACCAACATGTGATGAGCTCCATCTGTACGTAGATATCAAGATTCTGAAGTTCTAGCTGGTTTTATAATAGGATAAAACCGGTAGAGGCTTTTTGAGGGGATGAGTATCTTTTGTATATGAAAGAAACAGAAATAATCTATGGTTTGCATAGGGAATATAGTCAATGGTATTGTAAAAGCATTGTATGGTGACAGATGGTAGCTACACTTGTGAGCATAGCATATTGTTTCAACTTGTTGAATCATTTTTTTTTAAAGATTTTATTTATTTATTTGACAGAGAGAGAGAGAGATAGTGAGAGCAGGAACACAAGCAGGAGGAGTGGGAGAGGGAGAAGCAGGCTTCGCGTGGAGCAGGGAGCCCAACGCGGGGCTGGATCCCAGGACCCCGGGATCATGACCTGAGCTGAAGGCAGACGCCCAATGACTGAGCAACCCAGGTGCCCCTAAACTTGTTGAATCATTATGTTGTACACCTGAAACTAACATAATGTTATGTGTCAACTACAGTCAAATTAAAAAAATAAAGGATCTGTGGCTAGAAAGGAGACTGTTTTAACATGTCTACAAATACTTTGATACTCCAGCTCTCAACAGGTAGAGCCTAATTCCCCTCTCCTTGAGTGTGGACTTAACCTGGTTACTTGTTTCTAATAAATGGTATAAAGCAGACATGATGGCTTGTAGCTTAGACGACTAGGTCATATGAACCATTGTGGCTTCTCTTTGCTCTATATTTCACATCACTTGCTCTGGAGAAAGCACTAACCATGCCATGAATACATTTAAGCTGTCTCTGAAGAGACCCACACAGCAGAGATTTAAGGAGGATCCTGACCAACAATAAGAAAGGAACAGTGTCTTCCTGCCAAGAGCCAAGTTAGGGCAGCTCTTTATATCTTAAGATAACTCTAGCTCCTGCCAACATCTTAACTACAACCATATAAAATACCTTGAGTTAGAATTACCCATCTTAGCCACATCCAAATTCCTGACCCACTGAAACTATGGTAACATAGTTATATATGTTGTTTTTTGCTACCAACTTTCAGGGTAATTTGTTATGCAGCAATGGATAACTAATATACCAACTCAGACACGAGTCTCAGTTGGGTTTTCTAAACACCAGTGGAATAGCAACTAACAAGTCGTTTTATCCTATGTGCTGGAAAAGACTATTATCTAAAAAAGATTCTTTACAATTGATTTGTGTCTTTTAAAGTAATGAGTGCTTTATTTCAAGTCATTTATCTTACATATGTTGAGAAATATTCATAATTCTTGCTGACTGATTCATCTGCTGGCAAAGAAGAAAACCGAAAAGATTAAAATTCTGAATCAAATACTTGTCTATACATTTTTCAGAGGCAAACAATAAAAGAAATTAGTTATTTGCATAAACATACAAGAAGTAAATTTTCTGGGGCACCCGGGTGGCTCAGTAGTTAAGCGTCTGCCTTCAGCTCAGGTCATGATCCCAGGGTCCTGGGATCGAGCCCTGCATCAGGCTCCCCGCTCAGCAGGGAGTCTGCTTCTCCCTCTCCCACTCCTGCTTGTGTTCCTGTTCTCGCTAACTCCCTCTCTGTCAAATAAATAAATAAAATCTTAAAAAAAAAAGAAGTAAACTTTTCTTAATGGAGTTAAGTACACATAAATTTTAGTAGGAAATACAGTTCACAGCATGATACACATAACTCATTTTTTAATTTATGCATCAAAAATATGGTTTCTCTGACATAGAGATGAAAATCGATCTGGGCATTTTGTTTCTTTGATTTTGACTTACTCTAATATCAATATTTCTTGAATGTTTCTGCACTCCTAGTACCATATCAAAATCAAGATGTACAACAAAATTCTGAGAATATTAATGTCTCTTGTCAAAAGGTTAGCTCTGAAAGCAATAAAGAGAATTTATAGATTATTTAAGACTGTTTATTTAAAATAAATTTAGCCTAACACATTTTGTATCTTCATTGTGAAGAAGTTAATTTTCATTTTATATTATTTACTTCCGTGGTGTGTAGATTCAAATATATTATTTATTTGAGAAGTTATTATTTGAACAATCAGTCTTTTGTTAGTGATTGAGAAGAAAATTTTCAAGTTCAATTATGCAATATTGATGCACTTAGGATTACTGAGTTCTTGACTTAAAGATACATATGTAATCTAAAGTTTAAGACCTCACTAGAATAGGTATTTTCCGTATAGATTTATGACCGCTGAGCAGCAACTGGAAAACCAATGATCTTTTAACCATCACTGAAAATAAATTCAACCAAGGACAATGACTAGTCAACCATGAAATTGTGCACTTAAGCAGACTTCACACTGACAACAGAAATGCTGAAGGGAATTTATATATACTTGCTAGGATCTCGTCTGATGTTACTCTGGCAGAATCTTTTCTATGATCCATTTGTAGTGAAAACAGCAGTATATCCATTTGCTATTTCAATGTCTTTTCTGAACACTTACGCTGATCAAGAATAGTGACTTCAGGTTTTAAAAGGCAGTAACTCATATTTTCACTTCAAATTTCTCTAGGAAAGATCCTTTTGATTGATGTAGAATAATAAAATCGAGAAATAACACATAGGATAAAAAATCATATCATAAAAAATTAATCTATTAATTATATACCTTTATTACTTCTAGGTAAACCTCAGAAACAAATACCATAGGTATAATTACTATTCTAATTTTATGCAGGTCAAGAAACTGAGGAAGAGAGGTGAAATAAATTGTCATGGCATAATTTTGAACCCATTCAGTCTTCTTTCAAGTCCATACTCTTACCTATTGGGCAATGTGATACTAGCTCTAAATATGAGTATAGCAGATACCTAGTAAATTACAATACAATATCTATCAACATCAATATTTAAATGTTTTAAAAAACCATTTAAAACTGTTTCTTATTTTAATATATAATAATTACAAAAATTAGGTTAGTTATAAAAATATCTATCATTCATTATTTTTAAAATGTATAATAGGAACTATATTAAGACCTTCATATAAATGATGCAGTAAGATTTTTATAATATTGTAATTCATAATACTGTTCTATCCTTATTTTACAGATGAAGCAACTATCTAAGGCAGATCGTGTGACCTCTCTGAGCCCTACTTCTGATTTGTGGCAGATTCAATTGAAACACATCCATTTAAAGACATTAATAAAAATTAATCTTTATTTTATGGATTTCTTATTATATTACTGGAAACAATTTTAAGTCAACATTGATCTTCATGGATTTTTCATTTATACCTGATTTATCTAAAATTAAGGGGTGTGCAGCAAGTAGGAATTAAAATCCTATTTTTCATGCCTGAAAGCTGAGTGAATAATTGGATAAATGAAAACACAAGAAAATGACAACGAATAATGATTGGCTAGCTCTTATATACATCTTACTGTTCTATTTAAACATTTTTAAACATATGTATCCTATGACCTATTCTTAAATGTTTCTTTGAATGGACTTTTATCTCAATTAGGAGCATATTGTGCAACAGAACAAAAATTGCACCTCTTAATTTAAGAAATAAAAACAATCTGTGGCATAAAAATAAGCTGAGAAAAACATAATTCATGTGAAATGATTACTGGCTTTTGTGAATGCACAGTTCAAGTCTTTTATAATTATAATTAATACCCTAAAACAAAGTACCAGAATTAAGGTAATGAAAATTTTACTTTTGACTTAGAATTGTAAACATTATTTATCACAGCATTATTGAATGGGTATAAGCATTACATAACATTTATTTAGTTTTCTTAATTCCATTTTACCATGTGAAAATTAAAATTTGGAGTTGAAGATATTTCAATAAAATAAATATAATGGTTCTTAAAATAAGTAGAATCTAAATCAAATGTTTAGCTTTCCTATATAAAATTATTAATTGAACGTTATCTTCAAAATTGAAGGTCACCTTGGGACATTATCCTCATCAGGTCACCAAAATATTCATTAAATAATATTTGTGATTAATCCATGAAGAACTTAAGATATTAGGCTGCCAAGATTTAAAGGGCCAGGGAAAGTTAGATGCATGAAGGAAGAATAAAAATAATCATTATTGTATATTAAATATACTTCTCTTGAGATTGAATGCAGAAGAGATGGCAAAAGTGATAAAATAAAGGTGAAGTACAAGATGGGATGGGAATGACAAGCATGGAAAAACACATTTGCATTTCTGCTTTGTTTTCTACAAATATACTCCATCAAAATAACATTGTTCAGAAGTTGCTTTCCTTGCAATTTTCAAATATCTGTTCTTATAATTTTCCACACCTTAGGTCAACATTATATATTGTATTATAGTATTAAATTAATTTTATTTTTTTAAGGAAAGAATAATTAACAACAACTAAATCTTAGTGACTTGCAGACTTACACAATCACTACAAATATTCTATTAAATAAAGCAGTATCAGTTGTTTAGAAATTTCTCCTTATCAAATTTTCCCAAATATTGTGGTGCTTTCCAACATATTTAAGACTTTGGGGAATAGCAGATGTTTATCTCTTTTGAGCAAGATAACCATATGCATATGTCATAGAATAGCAGGTTTACAACTTTAACTACTTTTGAGAAAAACTTGTCTAACAACAAAGAAACATGTTGACAGGAAAGATTGTTTACCACTTCTAAGCACTGAAAACAGGTTTGCATTCACCTCTTTTAAAGTTCAGTGTCTTTCTTGACAAAAATTTATTTAAACCTCCAGAAGCCACATAACTGAATCAAAAATGCTATAACTTCAAACAACGATTTTGACAAGGAAGACTAGTGTTAGAGCTATTATCAGAGTAAATGTCTGCATTGAGCAATAACAGAGTTTTTAAGCAGTAGCAGAAAGCAGAGGGAAACTCCAGATTATCCTGGTCTCTATATCTACACTTGATTTCCAGCATCACTGGAAGCAGCATTAGATTTTATTACATGGTCACTTATTGTCACAGTAGAGAAACTGTTGAGCCTCAAAGGGACCACACTTGAATTCTGACCCCAGCAACAGGAAGGAAGCACAGAGGACCGGTGTCTAGAACCAGAATTATGTTGTGTAAATATTGAACATATGGTGAGGGGAGTTACAGAAATCTATGACAGAAAAGCTGATCTTCCTGATTTTCATGAATGGCCAAGCTTTTGTCTTCACTCTGGCACAGTAATGCTGGTTCAAAGACCAGAATTGAAAAATAATAACTCATGTGTGTGTCCATGCGTATAGATCAAATGTGAAATGTGTATGATGTGTAAAATGCATATGAGCTTATACATATATGCACAAGATTCTTTATATTGTGAATTACAGTTTAATGTGCCCACTATTGAAATGTTTGTTCTTTTAATGTTATACAACTATTTTCATCAAATTTTCCATTCTAGGGCTCTTAATAGAAATTGTCTCGAATGTACTGTTTTACAAGAGACCAAATCAATCATTCATTAATTTTTAAGGGGGAAAATACTTCATTTTAAATGCAGTGTGTTTGTGTGCGCACACCCACACGTGTGCCCATGTATGTGTGTACACGCAGTCATATAAAAATTTCAGATGTATTGCAATGACAAATTTAAAAAAACATATTCATCCATGATAAAGAAAATAAATCTATACTTTTCAGCAGATGGCCCTATAATCTACATACCAGTCCTCTAATTTTCTTGCATTTTGATGACTCATTTTACATCATAAGAAACTCTTTACTAATCCCTGATTATAATACTGTTGTTACTATAATTCTCACTTATTTCAATCAGTCAGTTTTCTTCATCATTGCAAGTTTGGCAGAAGCTGGAGATTTCTGTAGGCTTTAGGACTGATGTAATCAGACGTTTTTGATGAAATGCCCATATACTTTTTTATACAGTCAGCCTCATACAGCTCTTTCTCTTTTACCATATCTTACCTTCACTCTTTGAAATGAAACTTTTATCACTGGTTTATTTCTCACATTCTTGTGCTGTGCCATTCGGACCTCCTTAAAATAAAACAACTCCTTCATTTCATCTATAAGCATTGCTCCGAATATTTCTTTACTAACTCCTAACTCTTTTAGCAAAATACGAATTTCCTTAAAGCATTCATAGGTAGAGAATATTCCTTTTTCCAACCAGGTAATAAGACCAAGAAAATGGTATGCTTCCGCTAACCCATGGGCATTGAAAACTAATTGTTTTTCATCTACTTTCAAATATCTTCAAACAGTGATGCTCCATTTGCTTAGTTACTCTGGTTTTCCAAATCTGGATCACTTGCCTGTGTTTATTTAGACTATTGCTCACCTAACACTAACACTACATCCTTTCACTAACCTTTTTCAATGTATTATGCATGTGTATGTAAAATTAAAAAGTCTAATATTAAACTTGTTATTTTTGGGATAATTGTAGAATTATATGAAGTTGTAAGAATAATAGAGAACAATCCTTCATACCTTTTACTCATTTACCTCCACTAGTAATTTTCTTGCAAAATTATAGTCTAATAACACAAACTGGATATTAACATTGATAAAATCAGGATACAGAGCATTTCTACCACTACAAGGATCCTTCATGTTTCCCTACTTTAACCAGATCCACTTCCTTCCAAGCCTCTTCACTTCATATCCCTGTCATCTCTGGCAACAAGGATTCTATTCTCTACTTCTATAAGTATGTCATTTCAAGAATATCATATAAATGGAATCATTTGTTATGTAACCTTATGGCATTGAGTTTTTTCAATAAGTATAATTTTGTAAAGATTCATCCAGCTAAAAAAAAAAAAAAAAAAAAAAAGATTCATCCAGCTAGTTGCATACATCACTAGTGTTTTCCTTTTTATTACTGAGTAATATTCCATGATATTTATACTGACATTAACTTTTTTTAAATATTTCACTTATTTATTTATGTATTTATTTATTTATTTAAGAGAGAGAGCACAAGTGGGAGGAGGGGCAGAGGGATAGGGAGAAACAAACTCCCTGCTGAGCAGGCCGCTCGATGCAGGGCTCAATCCCAAGACCCTGAGATCATAACCTGGGCTGAAGGCAGATGCTTAACTGACTGAGCCACCCAAGCACCCCTAACATTAACTTTTAAAAAACAATTATTTTCCTCTTTAATCAATTCAAGCAACCATTGTTCATACATAGCCTTATTCATTCTTACAACTCTGAAATCTTAAGTTCCGATACTCTTCTCTCTTATCTCCTATTCATCAACCTTACAGAAACTTCTCTCATACTTCAAATTCTAGTCTCACAAAAGTTATTTTGTTCTCTGACAATTTGCGTTCTCCTGGAGTCATGAATTTGTCTATCGAACCAGTTTTCCACCTTCAGATTACCTATTACCTTATTTTTCTTGTCCTGTTTAACATCCAAAAACCTGCCCAGTCATATCTTCAGGCACACTCCTGAGTAAAATCCTTAATTTTACTCAGTTTAAAATCCTCGCACATTTTTTCTCACCTGTTGTTTACATTGCTCACAAAGACTATCCCAAGCTTGCACTAATTTCTGTTACACTTATAAAATGACATTGCCTCCAATTTTCATGTGACAGTGGTGTTCTTCATGTAAGACGTCTGTCAAATTCCTGGCAAATACCCTGCAAATGTGAAGAGATGATGAGCTATCCAATCTTGTGTTCTCTCTCCAGTTATCACCTCTAGACATATTATATTAATCCTTTCTCACTCTGCTAGTGCTTTCCTTTCTCTTAATTGTCTCTTCTTTTAATTATTACTTAATTATTGAGTTAAACTTTCAAATCTACATTAGTAAGTAGAAACATAGTTATTCAATGTCGTTGCAAGGAGACTGAATTTTACCTGCTGCATTGGACCTGAGTGGAACCTAATTGAATGTATTAATAAATGTCAGTAAAGAGTGACACCCAGAAGTTTAGGAAGGGTTGGTTACCCATGGAAGAAGAGTAAAAAGAAAAGAATATCAGGCATAACCATTAACAATATCCAGCCAAGTACTTCAAGTATTCTAAACCCATCTGCAAGGCCATCTGACCACTTTAAGCCCTTCCAATCTTGACTCAGCCTCCTCAAATAGATGGAAGCAAGGAAAAAGTACAATACACATGCTGACAAAAGAAAAGATGTGTTATCTATGTGACACTTCCATTTTTTATTGAAAATTAACAGATTAAAATTTTGTACCTACATGAATCAATCTCTTAACTCTAGTCAGTGTGGCATCACTCTGAAGAGAATCCTGCCTTATTGTATTGCTAGTCTTTTTTTGAATTTTCTATTGTGGGACCTCAGCCCTGGATTTTTGTGATTTTACTAATGAATCTCTCTCTCTCTCTCTCTCTCTCTCTCTCTCTCTCTCTCTCTCTCTCTCTCTCTATATATATATATATATATATATATATATATATATATATGTGTGTGTGTGTGTGTGTGTGTGTGTGTGTAAATATATATATGTGTGTGTGTATCAAGAGCCAAATATATATCAAGCCAATATATAGCCAATATATATATCAAGAGCCATACTTCTATTATATATTTGTTTTATATTACATTATATTATATTTTACTAAAGTTTGAGTCTTTCATCTGATCTTCTTGAAACACATTACTCTTACTCCAACAGATGAAGAAGTCATACCTTATCTCCTTGAGAGAACAGAAGCTGTCAGAAATTTACTGCATGAAGTTCTTGCACCCCTGAGAAACTTGTGTATGCCAAGCTGCTCCCAATATCAAAGGAAAAAATATAAAACACCTGTCCAAATCTGTAGTTGTCACCATCAGTTTTCCAAGCAAGTTCTCCCAGATTTCCTTTACCTTTATGTGTTCCATCCTACAGCGTCCATGAGCTTTACTCTTAACATGAGCCTGTGAAGCCTTGGACTAATCGAAATGCTTTCCACTCAAAGTTTATGTATCCTTAAGGTAACTCTTAGCCAATGACTTACTGATGTGGGAGTGTGAAAGCCCAGCTTTCCTTCCTGGAGTAGGGAGAAATTCTGAGTTCATTCCAGAGGTTCCTGCAGAATTAGGACAATGCTGAACTTCACTTGAGATCACAACTTTGTTTGACTTCTTCCCTATCTTTCTTCTTTTACTCTCTTTTATGTTTCCCAAATGAATCATTTGTACATAAATCTGTGTCTTATGTTCTACTTCTAGGAATCTGACCAAAGACAAAAGCTAATTATAACCTGCATTTGGTATCACATCTTCTCTTGCATTCCACAGGAAATTAATCTATCTCCTATTAGGCTTATTTCATTAAACATTTTTCTTTCTCTCTTTTTTTTTTGATCCATCCAAAATACTTCTCTAAATTATTACCTAAGTCCCCCCCCCAATATTGAAGTTTCTGGAAAGAATAATTTGTGATCATTTCTCTAGTTTATCACCTCTTCTTTGCTTTCAACCTATTGAAATTTAGGTTGTGTCTTCCCCACTTCATTAAAATTCATTTACTAAGATTAGCTACTAAAGCCTCCTAATTGACAAATGCAATTAGATATTTTTTGCAACATATAACACTTCTAAACATTGTTTTTTTTCTTCAACTATTTCTTCCTTGACATTAATGAAACCAGTATATTCATTTACAAATTCACTTAACAAATATTCATTGAGATCTGTTGAATGCTTACTATGCCAGACAACAGACAAACTGGGGATAGTTGCAATAATAATAATATAAATTGTGTGCTGTGAAAGTAAATCATAAACAAACACAACAATCTTTTGGAATAAGGAATTTTATCTGAAACATGATACTTTAGCTGAATCCTATATGATTTATGAGAATTATTTGTGACATCTTTCCCCACACCTGTAATATCAGGTTGAGGCCATAATCTACCTAAATTGAAAAAGTAAAATTTGCAGTAGATATGATTATTTTCACCTAAATCCAAGTTCACATTAGCTCTCTGGAACACAAAAAGAATCTTATTTTGTAATACTCTCAAATTTTACCTTGACCCTAGAAATGACTTCTTCTCTCTTTTAAGCTCTTAATCTTACTATATTTTGTACTTATTTTTCTTTTCCCAGGTATGCCTTCTTTTCCTGTTCCCTAGAAGTAGAACCTAAGACACAGATTTATGTACAAATGATTCATTTGGGAAACATAAAAGAGAGTAAAAGAAGAAAGATAGGGAAGAAGTCAAACAAAGTTGTGATCTCAGGTGAAGTTCAGCATTGTCCTAATTCTGCAGGAACCTTTGGAATGAACCCAGAATTTCTCCCTACCTCTGTGAGCTCTTCCTTGAAATCCAGACATTCACATAATCTAGATGTTTTAAATACCTTTTTACAGCAGCTCTGCACTGGTCCCAGTTTCTTAGTATGTCTTCCCAATGCTATTTCTCTTATCTGTCATAACAGTTGAATAAAAAAGAATCCTACGATAGCTGAGTTAAAATCCAATGTCAGTTTAAGACTTACAGATATCTACTATTAAAGCATATTGACTGAGGCTAAATCTCTTCCCTGAAATGCCAGAACTGGGAAATGCAAATATAAAGCACAGAGAAACATTTGATTAAAATACCCAACCATGCAGGTTAAAATTATAACCCAGGGAAATGGGGAAAATCTATTCCAGAATTGATAAGAAACTGGTAGAAATCATTAAACAGAGAGCATCAGAGAAAAACAATTTTATTTAAATTGTGGAATCTCTGTGCAAAGTACTAGCTTTGAAAAACAGAAAATTTTGTTAGTTAGTAATAATGGCATGCTAAAGAAGAGGAACCACCCCTGCTCAGCTTGTGGGACAAGAATCACGTAGAGCAGTGTAAACTGTAGGATGCAGGAAAGACATCTATATTGAATGAAAACCAAAAAGAGAAATTATGCTTAAATTTATCCAAGCACATCCTAACAAGCAAAAGTTTCTGTACCCACATTAATCTGTATGTTGGTTTAATCTGTGTTGACTCTTTGAGGCAGATCCTCTCAAATCCAGATAAATAAAATTCCCAGGGCTATAGCAATAGCCTATGACTTCACATGGTAAGGACTCAAGGTCCATTTTCTGGGCTAGTGATTCTAATGGTGAGGTGTTCAAAACTTGATTCTCCTGTGAATTTGGGTTCCAACATCAGAGACACTTTTAGAACTTCAGGAAGTTAAATTTATGTTGTCCATTCTTGTATTTACTAATGCTTATTCAAACATGATATTTACAAGGAAAAGTGATAAGTGTTATAAACATTATTAATATATAATACAAACTTCTTTATATCAGTTATTAATATTGGGAGCATTTAACGATTGTGTGTTTTACTGATATAATCGTGAAAGGTCCCAGAAGCATAACATCTGTTCAGCTTGAAAATCACTATCACGGGACGCCTGGGTGGCTCAGTTGGTTAAGCGTCTGCCTTCAGCTCAGGTCATGATCCCAGGGTCCTGGGATCGAGCCCCACAATGGGCTTCCTGCTCAGCGGGGGGCCTGCTTCTCCCCCTCCCTCTGCTTCTCCCCCTGCTCATATTCTCTCTCTCTCTCTCTCTCTGTATCTCTGTGTCTCGAATGAATAAATAAAAAAACTTAAAAAAAAAAAAGAAAATCACTATCACATTTTTTAAATTATATTTTATGTATGTCATAAAATCTAGAAAATAAATTTCTAACAAATGTCTATAATATATAGTAAATATGGAAATTTTATCTTAAAAGCACTTTTAATCATTTTGGCTAAAATCCAAAATTTAAAAAAAAAGTAAAAATGTATTTAAAAAACACAATTATTGGGGTGCCTGGGTGGCTCAGTCATTAAGCATCTACCTTCAGCTCAGGTCATGATCCCAGCTCCTGGGATCGAGCCCCGCATCGGGCTCCCTGCTCCGTGGGAAGCTTGCTTCTCCCTCTCCCACTCACCCTGCTTGTGTTCCCTCTCTTGTTGTGTCTGTCTCTGTCAAATAAATGAAAAAAATAAATAAATAAAATAAAATAAAAATTAAAAAAAGTAACAATTATTTTCTTTTATGTTTTATTGTTAAAGAAAAAATCATAGAAACAGTTCTCAAATTTACAAAGTAAGACCTTTTTCAAATCTTTATGAAGTTTGAAATATCAATACTAGGTGACAATCTTTTTAAAATATATCATGCAAGATATGGTAATTTTGGATGTTTTCGTGGTCTGGTTTTATTTAGAGCCTGCAGGAAAATACAGCAATATGCTTACTTTTTATAATATTAATCTAAGAGAACCATAAAATTCAACACTTATTTGCAAAATAATGTACATAATCTATAATATAGATGAGCATTGAATGGCTTCATTTTTATTATTTCAAACAGAGAATGTGTTTTAAAAGGCAACATACAAATTTTGAACCATGAAAAGGAAATATGAAAACCTTTAGACAAGCTGTTAGCTAACATTTGAAAACCAAAGTAAGCAGGTTTACAATATAATGGAGCAGATGGAGAAAATGTGATCACCCTGGGAATAAATGTTCTTTATCATTTTAACTTAGGGGTCCGTTTATGCGCTTCTCAGATAATAAGTTTTTTCCTCCATAACATGTTTCATATTACCATGAAATAATGTTCTTTCAAGTATTTTTTTTTTTTTATTAAACCTGCTCTAAGTTAAGGGTAAGGGAATGCTAATATAAAGGAATCGCAACATCTTGTTTCATTTTAAAGAGTAAGCAGTTATACAATATTGTTTATTGTAGGTAGATGTGAAATATATGTATGCCAAAAAATGACACTTACCTAGAAAAATATTACATTATTTGTACTGCCATATACTTTGACCTCAAATATATGTCATTCTGACTGAAAACAAGGCAAAATTTTTGGTAGTATGTGTTATTACTAATTCATTTTAAAAAGTTAAATCAAGTGACACTTTTTAAGAGGATAAGAAATGGTAGAGATCTGAGGCAGACAGACCAGTTAAGGCACTACGTTAACATATTCCATGAGAGAGATGAACAAGTCAGCAAATCGTGAAAAAGGAAACAGATAAGCAACTCTCTCAGGTAGCAAATCCTGTAAAACATCCTCAAAGGAAATAGTGTTTCTGAAGTGATAGTTATTTGTGGTCAATATCATGTTGCTAAACTCTTCAGTGAAGAAATCTAAAATGTATGAGTTGAAGACATACACTGACAGAAAACTGAAAATGTTAATTGCAGCAAACTAGAAAGGATATATAACTACTGTAGCAGAAAAAGTAGATTTGTAACTCACAAATCTACAACATGAAAGTGAAAAGTAGAAACACTGAAATTCAAATTCTAAAGCCTTCTTCCCCTCAATTTTTATTTTGCATTTAGCTGACGGACCTGGCAGAAGAGTGAAAGAAATAGCAGACTCTGTAGTGGAGATAGCATTTGTCAACCTGTTGAAATGGGTGGAAGCCAACTGGAAGATGCCATACTATCTACAGAGAGCAAAATGACAATATTTATAGAAGCAAATACTTAAATTGACTTTGGATTATATTTTCAAATTTTCCTTAAGGACATAAACAGAATGGCTACAGACACATCTATTATGAAAGATGTAAGCTTATCAGGACCGGCCATTGAAGAAATATTTCCTGAGTATATTGATAATCAAAGTCGTTCAGGCAGCATCAACATTTGACCTGGGAGCTGGTTAGAAATCTGAAATCTCAGACCCTACCCTAGACCTATAAAGTCTTCATTTGAATAAGATCCCTGGGTGATTTATATGCACATTACAATTGATGATTTGGTACATATAGATTATGTTTGGCAGATGAAAATGCTTTAAATGCTTTCTATAGTTACATTTGCAATGACAGAAGGAAAAAGTCACCTAGTTCAGAATGAACGCAAATAAAAACCATTTTACCATTTTGTCCTCAAAGTATTCATATCATTTTCCTGTGAATAAATCAGATTCTTATTACAATTCAATTACCAAAAGTACCTTATGTAACTTATCTGGAACTTGAGACTTAATAAGAAATCATCTAGGTTCCATTCAAAATTCTAAAGCATATCAAACTTAGAAAATGTTGCAATATCTAAGCAGTTTCCAGAAAATTTGTATTGGCCCAAGATAAAAGAGATTATAATTTCATTATACATTTAATATGAGTTTGCCCTTGAAATAGCAAATGCAAGATGACATATCAATGATATCTTAATAGCTTCTGAAAAAGCCCCACCTGGTCAAAAGAAAGCATTGAATTAATTATATCTTTATAGTAGATATTAAGAGAGTTCCTTTTTTTTTTTTAAAGATTTTATTTATTTATTTGACAGAGAGATACAGCGAGAGAGGGAACACAAGCAGGGGGAGTGAGAGATGGAGAAGCAGACTTCCTGTCCAACAGGGAGCCCGATGCGGGGCTTGATTCCAGGATCCTGGGATCATGAGCTGAGCTGAAGGCAGACACCTAACAACTGAGTGACCCAGGCCCCGAGATTTCCTTTTTTTTTTCTTTCTACATTAAGGTATCATTCCACATTTCTACAATGAGGTGTAATACAGTTCCCACTCCTGAAAAAAATAAAAGGAGTCAATCAGAATTTATAATATATATTCCATATTTTATATCTTTTCTATATAACAAATATAAAAAAAAATGTTTGTGTATAAAATCAAGCAAGATATTATATAAAAGTAACTGGGTAGAGGCACCTGGGTAGCTCAGTTGATTGAGCATCTGACTCTTGATTTTGGCTTGAGTCATGATCTCGGGGTCATATGATCCAGCCTTGGGTCAGGATCCACACTTAGCAGGGAGTCTGCTTGAAATTCTCTCCCTCTTCCTCTGCCCCTCCCCCCCATGCACATGTGCATGCTCTCTCTCTCAAATAAATAAATAAATAAATAAATAAATCGTTTAAAGAAATAATGGGATAGTTTGAAAAACTCAAAAAAATGTTTTACTCTTACTAAGATATTTTGCATCAAATTGTCTATGGATATAAAGAAATCTTGAAATAAATAAATAGATCTTGAAATAACAGGTTGGCACTTAATAAAATCATTAAGAGATTAATATTAAAATATTTATAATCATGGAAAATACTCCCCATTTTTTTTGAGGGAGCAAGTCATACTAAGATCCCACTTTTCATATAAATGAATGGAACAAGCTCAGAGAAGATAAAACATAAAAAGAAACACAGAAGAAAATTGACAGTGGTTATTTTGTAGGGATATTACTACTAATATTTTATTCATGCCTCTGTAATTTTGATATCCTTTTATATATATATAGAGAGAGAGAGAGTACATTTTTATGAGGAAAAGTTCTAAAATAATAAATAATATTTACATTGGTATCTGACAAAAATTTGAACACCTTAAAGAAAGTTATGTTAATATCAGAAAGCTCAAGCAATAAAGAGGGTACCAAAATGTATGTATATGATAATTTTATTATCTATTTTATCTTTCCTCTTAGAATATAAACTTCAAGAAACTGAAAAATATATTATGTAAACTAATTAAAACATTCATAAGGAACACATCAGAAGATATTTTATGTGAAGTATTTCATCTTCCTTTGGAAAAGATATATTTTTTAAGATAAACTGTGTGGATAATAATCCAACGTGCTCATAAAAAATTCTCTTTTTTTTCTATATTGGCCAATTATTGTGGAAGTGTCCATACTGTTTTACTTAACTGATAATTAACATTATTATAAAAAATCAATTATATTACTATATACTTATTTTTACATGAGCATTTTTGAATACAAAAATGTCTATTTGTTCTTTAATGGTTTTAAAAACCAATGAAATAATTGGATTTGCAAATATTTATTGGGCACTGCAATTTACTCCAAATTACATCAAAATGCTCTCTCACATTTCTGAATGGTTTAATACCTTTCATATCAATAAATTTGGGACTGTTTCTTTCCAATATTGATATAGGAAAGTTGCTTTCTAACAGGCAACTAAAAATCTGCATGCTTTTTTACCTGAAAGTAAAAGCAATGTTTCGTAAATACCTGTTCTATTATATCACTTGTACTTCTAAAACAGTTCTACAAACTTATAATTGAAATTGAAGGTAATTAGTGCAACTGAATTTAGCTATCATAAGTGACAATTGCATACAATTATAAATCATACTTTCCATCTAATAGACACATTTTTAATTTATTAATTTTGTTTACTGAATATAACTGATAATAACATTATGCATTTATTTAAAGGACTCATCATTTGTATTAATATTCTAATAATTATTATGCCTTAACCATACTTAAATACACAAAATGTAGTTTTAAAACATTCATGTCACTAAACTATATAAAACAAAATAAAAATAAAAAGTAGACTGCACCATGAAGTTTTGAAAAATCTCATTTAAACAACATTATTTTTGCTATGAGAAACTAAATATCCAAATCACAGCAGAAACATAAAACATAACATTAAAGTAGTATCAGAGTGTTGATTATTAAATTATCTTCAAAATTTTACAAAATATTAGATTTCAAAAAGAAGTACCTTTAACCAAAAACAAAAGTTTTTTCCCAACAACATATGAATTTATCAATATATACATTATGTAGTCTACAAAGTGTTATCTCTATGTATACTGATCAATTGCAATGGAAAGCCATAAAAGCAATGATTTAAAAATAGTTCCTTTTCTGCCAAAATAGGAATTGGCAATTAATTAAATAATTTAAATAGTGTTTTACAAGTTATATTGTATCACTTAATAATTTAAAATTATATTGACAACAGAACATTTATGCCTTTATTGTAATTCTTTATTTTACACAACTGACTTTTCATACATAATAACTTTCTCAACCATTATTCAAAATGGTAACTTTGGCATTCTTAATATTTTTTTTTTTAAAGATTTATTTATTTATTTGAGAGAGCAAGAATGAGAGAGAGAGTACATGGGGGGGGAGGGTCAGAGGGAGAAGCAGACTCCTCGCTGAGCGGGGAGCCCTATGCGGGACTTGATCCAAGGACTCCAGGATCATGACCTGAGCCGAAGGCAGTCGCTTAACCAACTGAGCCACCCAGGCGCCCCTGGCATTCTTAATATTTGTCCCTATTTTGATTTCATTCATTTCAGGAATGAATTTTCTCAGTCGACTAGTGTTAAAATGTAAAAATGAACTTTATTACAAGCAGATGTTTATTTTATAACATAAATATTTAAATTAGTGAATTACATGGAGTTCTTTAATGGAAAGTGTTAACTTTATTGAGGAAAATTTAATTGCAGAATGGTTATTACTGTGAATAAGTTTTGCATGTATGTCTAGCTACCTGTCTTTTATTTTTATTGCATCATTAGTTTTAATTGCTTTAATTATATCAAGTTAAATCCATTTACATACTATCATTGTATATAGGTATATATTTTAGTAAGCAAGTACTTTGAGCCACAGACATCTATAATATGCAGTCTGTGGATAATTCTGAAATAGATTTACATATTTATTTATGGAGCTGTATTGGGATCACTGGGATAGTTTCCCAAAATAGAAGAACTAATTTCTGTGAGAGTATTAAGAAGACAGCTGTCATGTAATGCTTCCCAAGTAGTTTTCAAAGTACATAAACAATATTCTGTAATGAACACTCAGATTAGCATATCAGATGAAAGAGTAGAAATTCATCTTGAATAACTTCTTAAAAGAAAGACATTTTGAAGAATTAAAGAAACAGATTTTTTTTTTCTTGTCCAATATTACTGTGCTTTTTCAATTGAAAGTTTGAGGGTGTATTTGCTGGTTTAAGCAGCTTCTGAAATGTTGTTGAAGCCCAGACAATGTTTTCCAATGAATTTAGAATAAAGATGAAACCATGTTGTGATACCAAATGAACAAAAGAAGAATGGCACTTATCTTTTAATAAAAATGACCCTCAGAGAGAAAGAAAAGAAAGAAAGAAAAGAATCTAAAGCATGGATTTACGTAGCAATCTATGAAGTTGCTTCATTTACCCTTTTTTAAACATTATAAAAGTGAAGAACTGGTAAATATATGAAATACATAATATATATAGCAATGCATATATGAAAGTATAAATATTATAATTCTGTATGTTTATATATATACTGTATATTTACTAGCATATATCCTAGTAAAGCTTATATATTTACACGTTATGTATTATATATTTACACGTTATATATTATAAATTTGGGTATACTTTGAACTAAGTATATACTATACATACACTTTGAAGTAAGCAGTAAGAAGCACCTTGAGATCAGTGCTATTGAGAAGAAAGGTAGCCATTCACAATCACTGATAAAGGATAAACTACTGACTGACTGCTTCAAGTTATCCAGGAACAAATATATACTGAGGTAATAGGCAGTAAGACTGCAAGCAGGGCAGCTGAATGTAGCTGGGTAGTTTGTACACTATTCTTATAATCTCAGCAGAGAGGGAAAATGAGGTCTGAAATTCCTCTTGCTAATTATGACACCTAGTCTGAAGTTACCTTAATGCAAAAGGAGTGATGATTCATAATTTATTTACTCAAAAGAGATACATATGTATGTGTGAAGTTCCTACAGAGACCTACCACAGAAATGCCATCTCATCACAGTTCCTAAATAAGCTAAACCACTGCCTAGAAGTTAGCAATGAGTATTAGTAAGTACTCCAACTTAAAATATAAGAAAATGATCCTAACAGAAAATAAGCACAGAGTAAGAGAAACCAAGGAAGAGTCTGTATCTTTGTGTGTAGTCACGTATTTTGCACACATTGACCTTCTAACTAGAGTGGTGAGAAAAAGTCAATCAAACCAAAGAATTAAATCAGAAATAAATCTTACTTTTGAGAATAACTATTATAGAGTATGGAAGAAATGTATGAAACCATCTATAATAAAAACTTACAAATCCAACTATAAAAGAGTAAAAGATGGGAAAACAAAAATAAAATGCTGAGAGGAAAATGGAAATAATAAATTTGGGTTAGTTGTCGAAAGATGGTAAAAATTTAAATGGAAGCAATAAAAAAGGCTACAGAAAGAAATAGCAAGATGGAATGGAGAGAAAACTTGGTAAATATGAAGCTCTCAGAACTGAGATGACATGTGCAAATAGCATGGTGTCTAAACAAGAGAACAAACAAAAATAGAAACAAAAATATAACTTACAGGAAATCATAAACTATTGACATTTCCTTAAAATTAAAAATTAGGGAAATCATTTGAAAATATAAGCAATCAGAAGCTATATGTTGGTTTCTGAGGTTTCTATTCTTTAAGCTATGGCTAAGCAAGTCCAAGGAATGAGGAATACAGAAAGGACATGTGCTTGAAAAACAAGAGCACTTTTTTTTTTTCTTTTTTAGAGAGAGAGCAAGCGAGCAAGAACGAGCAGGGGAAGGGAGAGAGAGCAGCGCCCCACATGGGGCTTGATCTCACGACTCTGAGCTCATGGCCTGAGCTGAATCCAAGACCAACTGAGCCACCCAGGTGCCCCTAAAAACAAAAGCACTTTTAAAATAGCTTCTTATAAGCTTGATTTAGGTTTTAAATCTAGATTTAAATTTTAAGTTAGATTTAGATTTCAACTGGTAAAATATTAGATTTTACTTTTTAAACTATCCTCAGCTTAAGTTCTGAATCAAACTCAAATTGAGTAGGCTACTGTCTCATTCTCCTCTTCCCACTGCCTATTTTTATCTTGGTCAATAAGTAAAAAATACAAAAGCTAGAAGGCTCAGTTGGTTGAGCATCACACTCTTGATCTCAGCTCAGGTCTTGATATCAGGGTTGTGAGTTCAAGCCCTGCATTGCGCTTCAAAAAAAAAAAAAAAGTTAGAAGAACTATTGAAAAATTATACAGTGTAAAGCCATAATAACACCCTGCCAATTGAAGGCTTAATATTTCTGTATACTAGTAAAGTTATATATGTATTATATATACTTCTACATATATGTACAAAAATATATGTGTACAAAATATATAATACTTATTCAACAATATGTATATACAAAAGTAGGTATACACTTTATATATATAATAATAAAATTTATATATATATTATCTATATGTTATATATATTATATATACTTAAATACTATATGTGTATGTATACTTTTTGCTAGATATATTAATAATAATCATAAAATAAATACATAAAAAGCTGAAATTTTGGCCAGAATGTTCCTAAACAATTGGTTCTATAATGTGTACAGGTATGTGATAAACACATGGACCAAATGGGCTTTTGCAGTTTTACTGCCTTCTTTCTCCTTGTTTTTCTCATTGATTATGAATTTCTGTATAATTTCTATTTACATACTGGCTTTGTGTCAAGAGGGAAAAAAAAAGAGATAAATATGAGACCATAAGTCCAGCAACCTGATTATGGTATTAAAGAAGAAGTAAAACGATAACTGTCCATTACACCGCATAACACCTAGGGTGATTAAAACGTGTCTGAGTTAGAGTAGAAATTGTATTATATATAATATATGCTATATATAAAATATACATGCATTACATATATGTAATATATGTATATATATATAAAAATATAAACATTTATGAGTTTATAGAATTATTAAACCTTCAATTGGTAGCATGTGTTATTACGGCTTTCCACTGTATAATTTTTCAATATCTCTTCTAGCTTTTATATTTTTTAGTTATTGACGAACGTAAAAATAGGCGGTGAGTGGAGGAGAATGAAACAAAGTAGCCTACTCAAATTAAATTTGATTCAGAACTTAAGCTGGGGATAGTAAAAAAAAAAAAAACAACTAATTTTTACCAGTTGAAATCTAATCTAACTTAAAATTTAAATCGATTTAAAACCTAAATGAGTTTATAAGAAGCTATTTTAAAAGTGCTTTGTTTTCCAAGCTCATGTAAATTATAAACTATTAGTTTAGTTTAGTTTAGGGTAAAATAGGCAAATGTTTAATAAATCTAGAAATTATAATTCAAGTAAATTTTGATAACCTGCTGACCCAAAGGCATTGAACAAATAAATGAACATACTAGCAACTATTCAGTATTCTGTATTTTTAAATAAATTGTTCAAGAGGAGAGAAAAATAGCATAAAATGTTCCTTTATGTAATCATATAATAAAATGATTTCAAGGAATACATTATTAAGTGAAAAAAAGAATAGAGATGTAACTTGCTGTCTGTAAGCTTACCAAAATCAGAAATATAAAATTAAGAAGCAAGAATGGCAACCAGAGTATGATTATAAATGTAAATTACTTATAATTTCTCAATCCCTACCCACAGAATATGTAAATTTAATTATCTAACAGATAACACTGTGTAGATCAATAAATGCTATTCATTTTACCAAAAATTTTCATGAGCTACTAAAAGATTTTTCAGGGGGCGCCTGGGTGGCTCAGTTGGTTAAGAATCTGCCTTCAGGTCAGGTCATGATCCCAGGGTCCTGGGATGGAGCCCTTGCTTTGAGCTCCCTGCTCAGCGGGGAGTCTGCTTCTCCCTCTGCCCCTCCCCCAGCTCATGCTCTCTCTTGCCCTCTCTCTCTTTTTCTCTCTCTCTCTCAAATACATAAATAAATAATCTTTAAAAAATAAAAAAAAAAGATTTTTCAGGATCTTCTAAACATTAGTATTTTGGGAAAAATGCAAAGACAGGAACAAAACAACCTCAAAATTATTACGAAGGAAAACCCATTTCAAATGAATTTCCTCACTGTTGATACATTATAATGTGAGGCAGAAAAGAGAGAGCCAAAGTAAAAGTTGAGCAGTTAACATTTACTTAAAATGAATCACTCGGGGTATATCTAAATAATGAAGTGCTTTGAACTAGTCTAACTGGCTGTAATAAAAAATGAAAACCAATGCTGAAAATAATCTTTATCATTTAAAATGACTGACTTGGCATCATGCAACTATTGCCACAAAATCTAAGATATTACTGCTTTAAAGAACTTCACATTTGTGGGTGCCTGGGTGGCTCAGTTGGTTAAGCGACTGCCTTTGGCTCAGGTCATGATCCTGGAGTCCCAGGATCGAGTACCGCATCGGGCTCCCTGCTCAGCAGGGAGCCTGCTTCTCCCTCTGACCCTCCCCCCTCTCATGTGCTCTCTCTCATTCTCTCTCTCAAATAAATAAATAAAATCTTAAAAAAAAAAAAAAAGAACTTCAGGTTTGTTTTTTTTTAATGACACTCGTGTAAAAAATGTAAACTGATCTTCATTAGAATCTTATCCACCAAGGCCCTAGAAGTTCTTGGGAACTCATTTGGCTGCTGAAAGTTTCAATTCCCAGGATCATCCAAGCAGAGCAGATGCCAGATATCCCCATGGCAACAGGACTGAATGCCCTATGTGGTTAGGTAGAAAATGTGATATTTAGTGAGGGAAGTTATTTTTCCTTTCTTTTTCTACAAGAAAGAGAACCAAAAATAGTCCTAGAAATAGGAGATGACTTTGCTATTCCAAATACAGCCAGTGTCAGACTTCTAAGATCACAGGAGAATAGTGCCTATTTGTTTTGAAGCAAATTCTCACATTGTCATGCAATTTGATTTGGTACATGGTGGAAGGCAAATTATTTTTAAGGTTTAATTTAGGAATAATTCATAGGTATTTACAGAAGTAGAAGAGATCTTAGAGAACATAGAGGTCAAATCACAGATGGTGTAGATGAGAATATAGAGTCAGTAAAATTAATCAAGCCAATTAAGGAAATGGAAAGATTAACCGTTAATTCTCTTTCATTGGTAAAAATAATTATGCAATTATTGTAGACTTTTTGGATATACAAAAGTTGTATCTTACTGCATTTTAAAGGTCTGTTCAAACTAAGCATAATGCCCTTTTTTCAAGGACATAAAATATTAAATGCCAACTTAATTTGTATATTACTTATATGCATAAAGGTATAATATTATGAATATATAAAAGTGTTTTAAAGATCAGCTTCAGTACGTTACATTGGTCAGATATCAATATTCTTAATATATATTATATCCTCCACCTAACTTGTTCTGGTTATGTTAACATAACTTTATAATGTTTAACTGTGCCTCTAGATCATTATTAATATGTGTGTGTGAGTAGTTATAGGCAAGAATAACCAGTTTGTGCATATATTTATTTTTTATGTAAGTGAAACAAGTGAAAACATAATGTTTTCTGATTATAAAAACAATCCTTAAAAGAAGAATGAAAAAAAGTTATGCACAAAATTTTGTATTAGAAAGAAAGAACAGCCAAGTCAGAGAACACTATTTTCTAAAGGATTTTCCACAGATCTCAGTTCAGGGAGCTGTTAAGAGTAGAAAAGCAGAATAAAATATTTCAAGGTCAAGAGTTATCTTTATTTTCAACATAAAACCCACAAGGATCATACTGCACATTAGATTTTTAATGGTGCTGATGAGCCCTGCAGTAAAGAGGTGATTTGACTTTACTTAATGTCGATTTTCTGTTAGTTGGCTTGCTTAATTACTAATATTCTTAAGAATTGCATTATATAGAATAGAGAACCACACTGAGACAATTTGTTATAGAAAATTTCAGGACACATGAGGATGATGAAATATTGTAAAGGTGCAGAGAGTATCTTTGTAGCAGAAGTCTATAAAGAAATCTCATTAAATGTATTTTCAAGTATAATATTATTCAACTTATCCATACTAAATGTTCGGCGGGGGGGGCACCTGGGTGGCTCAGTCAGTTAAGCGTCTGACTTCAGCTCAAGTCATGATCTCAGGGTCCTGGGATCCAACCCTGCATTGGGTTTCCAGCTCCAAGACGAGTCTGCTTGTCCCTCTCCCTCTGCCCCTCCCCCAATTCATGCTCTCTCTCTCTCATAAATAAATAAATAAATAAATAAATAAATAAATATTTTTTTAAAAAAATGTTCAGTGGAATACTAATATATTTGATGTTTAATTTCCAGTTTAGTAATAAAATTATTAAGTCATGGAAGAGTATTATGAGTTATAAGTCATAGAACAGATACAAAAGTTACTATTTTCAAATAACACCTAGAAAATCTAAGAAAATAAGAAAATTACAATCCATAAGAGTTTGGTAAAGTATTTGATCTAAATATATGATAGCAACTCATTTATATATCCACAACTAACTAAATATAAAGAAGACGTTTCATTAATGATAGCAAAGAAACCTACAAAGCTTGGAAAAGATTTTGCATGAAATGCTAAAAGTTAAGTTTAACAAAACTATGAAACTTTAATGTAAGATATACAATTTGAATAACCAGAAGCCATTCAATGCCGGCATGGTATGGTATAGGGATCAATGAACACAGATCAGCACCTAGATTTTTGTTTTGAAATACTGTTCTTCAGTAAATCCAGTCAAAGCTCAGAGAAATGTGACTTCTGACTCCAGGAAGGAATGAAGAAACAAAACAAAATTAAAAAATAAAGGTACAAGATGAGCCTGCGGCATTTTTTTGTGCAAGACAACAAATGTGCAAAGAATGATGGGGTTGTGTCAAAATATCACACACTTCAGCCTGAAGATTATCCAGCTGGACAATCTATGTGAGGTTATAAATAGTGCTGTAACCCACTATATAGAACAGGAATCCATTATAAATTATCACTATATCACACTGATTTAGATAAATAAATTAATAGTTGCATAAGGAGAGCAATTTCACTCTAATCCAAGATGGAGTCATGGGAATCATATTTATTTTCCAATCTTGAACAACTAGAAAACTGGACAAAATATATGAAGCAATACTTTTCAGACTTTGGATAACAGGAATCAAAGGACATGTAAAAGAACAGATGGGGGGTGGGGACTGGTTGCCTTATAATTGCCTACCTTATTTTGTAGAGGCACTTTGAAGGCTTACGTAGCACAGGGAGGGTATGTCTCACTCTGACCAGAGAGTGTGACAGTCTCCCTAAATTGCAGACATTGTTGGAATCTAGAGAAGCAAAGGCAGATAAAGTCTGCTAAACAGAGTACTGGATAGAGGAAACTACACAAAAAGAGTTATTTGAGGTTTGGCAGAGGAGCTCCTGATTTTTTTCCTCTGATTTCTGATCTTTACATGGGTGAAAGAAACTACTGGAGACTGGGGCAAAAATCATCATAAATGAACAGAAAGGATAATCTCTATATATCACATAGAACTGGGAATAGATTGTTGCATAACTAACAGAAAAAAATATATGGTATAGCAGCAAAATTTTCAGAGGCATATTGCCACAATAGTAAGGCTAAATTAACCCCTGAATAAAGAATGCTCTGAATCTACCCAGATGAATTGTAAAAGCCAACCTTGAAAAGATTCAACTGTTTTCAATTAACTGTGCATAATAACAAAATCAAGCATTATTAAAAGACTGTATTCAAAGTTTCAAAAAGAGAAAACAAAATTATATAATCAATTAACATAATAATATCAATAGGATAAAAAACAAAAACTATTCAATCTCAGTAAATGCAGAAAGAGCATTTGACAAATTCCAACACCATTTCAAATAACAACACTCAGAAAATGAGTTATAGAAGAGAATTTCCTCAACCTGATAAAGGACATCTAAGAAAAATCCACAAGTAACATCATATATTATGGTGAAGACTATATGCTTTCCTCCTAAGATCAGGATCAAGACAAATATGCCTGCTTTCTCCACTAGTATTCGACATTGTACTGAAGGTTCTAGCCAAGACATTCAGGTCTGTAAAAAAAAAAAAAAAATATATATATATATATATATATATATATATATATATATTTATATATATATATACACATATATATATAAAGACATGGAGATTGGAAATGAAGAAGGAAAACTAGAAAACATCTATGTAGTAAATATTAAACACGATGACAGACAAAAACAAACGAACAAAAACCCTCCTGGAACTAATAAGCAATCATAACAGAGTTGTAGGATACAGGCTTTATAAACAAAGTCAATCATAGTTTATATGCTATCTATGAACAAATTAGAATTTGAAATTAAAAACACAATGCTATTTCCTTTAGCAACCCCCAAAATAACTCTAACAAAGTACATATAGGATCTATATGAGAAAAACTACAAAACTCTAAAGAATAAAAAGTTTTAAAAAACTAAATAAATTTCATATTTATAGATAAGAAGACAATATTGTCAAGAGGTCAGTTTTTCCCAGCTTCATCTATAGATTCACTAAAATCTCAATTAAAGTTTTAACAAGTTATTTTGTGAATATCAATAAACTGATTCTAAAATTTATATGGAGAGGCAAAAGACCCAAAATAGCTAACTCGATATGGAAAGAGAATAACAAAATCAGACTGACACCATTCCACTACAAGGCTTAATAGAAAAGCTGCAGTAATCAATACAGTGTGGAGAAATAATAGACTCCCCCCACAAAAATCAAGGGAGCAGAATAGCGAGCCCAGGAGTAGACACACATATACAGACAATTGATCTTTGACAAAGGAGCAAAGCCAATATCATGAAGAGAAGATAGATTTTTCAATAAGTGGTGCCTGATAAACTAGACATTCATATGCAAAAAGGGGGGAGTCTAGACACAGACCTTTTATCTTTCACAAAAATTAATTCAAAATAGATGATAAACCTCAATGTAAACTGCAAAACTTTAAAACCCCTAGAAGATAACATAGAAGAATATCCAGATGACCTTTAGTATAGCTATTGACATTTTAGATACCACATCAAAGGCATGATCCATGAAAGAAATAATTGATACACTGGACTTCATTAAAATAAATTAATAAAAACCAACTGTTCTGTGATATATACTGTCAAGAAAATGAAAAGACAAGCTACAATTGGGGGAAAAAATTTGCCGAAGATATATCTAATTAGAGACTGACATCCAAAATAGACAAAGAACTTTTAAACCTTAAAAATAAGAAGATAAACAACCCAATTAATAAATGGGCCAAAGACCTGAACAGACAATTCACCACAGAAAATATATGGACAGCAAATAGTCATATGAAAAGATATTCAACATGTAAAACATTAGGGATTTGTAAATTAAAAGAACAATGTGATACCACTACGAACTTATTTAGAAGGGCAGAAATCTGAAACACTGACAATATCAAATCCTGGTGAAGATGTGAAGCTATAGAAACTTGAACCCATTCTTTTGAGAATGCAAAATTGTACAACCACTTTGAAAGACAACATGACAATTTCTTACAAAGCTAAACATAGTTTTACCATTTGATTCAGCAATCTTGCTCCTTGATATTTACCCAAAGGAGTTGAAAACTTATGCCCAAACTGAAACCTTCACAAGATATTTATGGGAGCTTTGCTCATAATTGCCAAAACTTCTAAGCAACCAAAATGTCCTTCACCAAGTTAATGGATAAACAAACTGTGGTGCATTCAGAAAATGAAATATTATTCAGTGTTAAAAAGAAATGAGTCATCAAGCCATGAAAAGATATGGGGGAACCTGAAAAACGTATTGCTAAGTGAGAGAAACCAAAAGGCTATCTACTACATGATTCTAACTATATGACATTTTGGAAAAGACAAAACCAAAGAGACACTAAAAAAATCAGTGGTTGCCAGGAGTTCAGGGAAGGGAGAGATAAACAGGCTGTGAACAGAAAAATTTTAGTGTCATGAAATTATTCCATATGATACTATAAGAGTGGATACATGATATTATACATTTGACAAAACCCAATCCACTGAGAGTGAAACCTAATGTAAACTATGGACCTCGGTTGATAATGATGTATCAATGTAAATTTTACACGTTGTAACAAATGTACCACTTTGGTGTGGAATGTTGAGAGTGAGGAGATTGGATATGTGGAGGCATGCATTTATGGGAACTCTGTACTTTATATGGAATTTTGCTGTGAACCTAAAACTCTTCTAAAAAACAAAGTCTATTTAGGACCACCTGGGTGGCTCAGTTGGTTAAGCATCCCACAGTTCAAACACCACATTTGAAATAAATAAATAAATAAATAAGTAAATCTATTTATATGTCTTATAATAAATAAACATGACAATCGCTATTTTAATCAAGTAATCAAAAAAGAAAAATCAACGTCATGTACCAACCAATGAACTGCAGTGAGAAAACTATGGTTTTCTTTGTGATACTCTAGCTCTAGTTTGTAGGGATAATGACCATTTGGTTGAATTCACTGCTAGCTGCTGAGTTCCCCTGTCATGGCCCATGTGGACCAAATTTCAGTACGTAAAAGATCTTGGTGAATTTTGTTAAGAAATATCTTTGTCTTTCTAGTATTTGATTCTTGCAGGAAAACTTGTGGGTGTGAGTTAAAGATGATTAGAAGAAAGCTAATATCTGGCTACTAAAATGGGACTTGCCAGTTTTGTGGCAATTCTGGAGAGCAAGAACCCTGGCACTTGGAAAGAAAACACATTAGACCCTGAGCAGTATGGCGATAGGAAGACTACCAATCATCTTTACTCTCTGAGTCAGCTCTGCATCCTCCTTCATGAAAGGAAAATGCCTAGATACCTCTCATTCAAACTCATGAGAACACAAATATGACCGTGACTCAAACTGCCTCTCCTTAACCTTACCATGAAATTTTACTGAAACAGCAGAGGATGACTCCAATTTCTGCACCACACTATTATATTCCTATAGCTGCTGAAACCAATTGCCAAAAACTGGATGTCTTAAAACATACATGGATTTATTTACTTAAAATTCTAGAGGTCCAAAGTCCAAAATCAGGTGTCAGTTAGGCCACATTCCCTGCAAAGGATCTAGAGGAGAATCTGTTCCTTTGTCTTTCTAGGGTTCTAAAGCCCTATTCCTTGTATGTATTTCTTGGCTCATGGTCACGTCCTCCAACTTCAAAGCCAGCAGCATAATATAGAAGTTTCTTCTATAGTAGAACCTCTCTCTGTATCCCTCCTACGAGAATGCTTTTAACCAAAATTAGATCCACCTGGAAAACTCAGGATAATTTCTGCATCTCAAGATCCCTAATTTAATCACATCTGCAAAGTCCTTTTTTTTTTTTTTTTTTTCCATGTAAAATAACAATTACAGACACATTTGGACATGGATATCTTTGGGGGACCATTTGGACCTTGGAGATTTCTGGTTGGGCCCTAGGAGTCTGCACTGAATTCCATGTTGCTGCCCCCGGCTTTGCACCTCCTGGAAGGCTAGAGATTTGTGGCCTGAGCATGTGAGGTTCACTCTAGCTTGTGAGCCTGGTGGGCAGGGAACGAGATGGGTCAGGGGTAGGGGTCCAGTGAGGTGGGGGACAAGGGGAGGATTGGGTCTTGCTTGATAGGTGACATTAGCTAGGCTCCTTACAGCCAGTCGCATCTGGGACAAGGGGCGTCTAGCTTGTGGGCATCTGGGTGTTTCTCATCCCAGGTCTCTCCTACTGGTTCCAAAGTATTCCTGAGATCCTTGAAATCGGGCTTCTGGGAAAGGTGGGTCACAGCAGCTGCTCCTGAGGCCTATTTCATCCTTTCTGGGAGCCAGCTCTGACTCTCCGTGCATCCCAGACCATCGTCTCCTAGCCTCTCCATCAGGACTCACGCTTGCTGCCCCACAAAAAAAAGAGAGAAAAAAAAATATTCAGACTAACACCATCTACCCCAGGCTTCTGAAGTTTCACAACACATCCCACATACAAAATGTGGTCAAAATATATTCCCCTCTTCCGAACATCCTCTGGTTTCTTGGGGGAGTTTCTAGGAGGTATATTTCACACTTATTAAAGTCACACTCTGGAAATTTCTCCCTATGATGGAAGTCATCGAATTAGGAAAGGCAATACAAAATTCCTCCTTGACTTTAACTGAAGTAATCAATAAAACTATCTCAGCCCAGGAAGGCATTCTGGTTATCTTCTACACACTGGGGAGAATAAATTCTATGGAATATTACTTTCCACATGAGTATTTTCTTTAGGCTTCCAGGTAGGTTATTATTTTTATATTTATTATGCTAGCACACTATACTCCTCCTTATTCATACTGATTTGTGTTGACTTATTTTGCTGTGTTTATCATTAGACTATGCCCGCTTTAAAATGAGATCTTGTTTTGCTCACCTTTTGTATTCTGAAGAGTGTGGTACTGTGTTTTGTAAAATATGCTTTTAGTAGATTGTTGTTGAAAAAAATGTCTGTACAGCTATTTTTGTAGAATATTTTAATTGGGGTTTGAACAGCTCATTCAGGGCTTTTACTAAAGAGGAAATTGGGAGTCCATCGATGACTTTTTGAGCAGGAAAATTATATAGTCATATATGCAATTTAGTAAGATTAATTTGAAAGTGTTTTTTATGGTGCATTGGAGCCAAACATGCATGAGACAATTAGTTCTGTTAGGAGAGTGTTTGAATAGTCCAAGTGGTAGATGTAGTAGAGTTAATCTTATGTGGCCGAGAGTCATTATGGAAAAGAAACAAGATATCACATGGAAATATGCTATGAACATTAGAAAGAAGAGAATGTAAAAACTCAATGATGATGTAGTGGGAAGGACATAAGTGCATATTTATTTATTTTAAGTAGACCATTAATTATATCATTTATATCTTACAACTAAAGGTTCATATTCACAACACACAAACAGTAAGTTCATGAGTTAAAAATGTCTACTTATTTATTTTATGTTGATGGAAAAAATGTTTGAGTCATTCAATTTTTAAAATTTGTTATTGTGTGAAGTCACAAATAGAATCTGCATTTGCAATATTTATCGAAGTCTTTGTAGCCTACAAAATAATTAATAAGAAAATAATCTTAATTTTTAATCAACACCCAAAGTATTAGTGCTACTGAGTTTTAAAGATATAACATTATCATTGTACTCTCTGATATAAAAGTATAAATCAAGGGGCGCCTGGGTGGCTCAGTCGTTAAGCATCTGCTTTCGGCTCAGGTCATGATCCCAGGGTCCTGGGATTGAGCCCCGCATCTGGCTCCCTGCTTGGCGGGAAGCCTGCTTCTCCCTCTCCCACTCCCCCTGCTTGTGTTCCTGCTCTCGCTCTCTCTCTCTGTCAAATAAATACATAAAATCTTTAAAAAAATAAAAATAAAAAAATAAAAGTATAAATCTAATTATAACAAATAGCCGTTTAAACAATATGTGGATTTTAGCTATGTTCTAATAATCTATAAACAGAAAATTTAACAACTCTTTTTTTTTTCCGCTAAAAGTTGAATCTGTAAGTGTGATCTTCCAAGGAAAATATTATTAGAAAGGCTATTATTTTATGTTTGTATTAAATTAAATATTCTTAAAATGTTGCTATGCCTCGCTCCTTGAAATTGGCTTTGAATTATCTATAAACTTTAAAAAATTATATGCATATATATGAGTATGTATGAAAATATTAATCTTTATACAGATAATATCACTAACTTTTATTATATTTTAAAACATTTATAAAGGTAAGAATTACTATAATACAGAAATACGTTTTCAAAAAATATTAGAACTTAAAAATTGTTCCTCATGTATCTATTCTATTTTAGTCTATGTTTTATTGTAAGAGACAAATTCAATAGAGTATAGATATGCTCACTAGTTGCTAACAGGTAAAGTAACCTCTATATACAAAGATATTGATTCAAATTAAAAATAGCTAAAAATTACCTTCAATATACAGGCAAACCATTCATTGAAGTCAAAATGCATAAGAAGATTGCAATTTTTAATAGACTTTATTTATTTATGTATTTATTTATTTTTTTTAAAAGATTTTGTTTATTTGACAAAGAGAGACACAGCGAGAGAGGGAACACAAGCAGGGGGAGTGGGAGAGGGAGAAGCAGGCTTCCCGCGGACCAGGGAGCCCGATGCGGGGCTTGATTCCAGGACCCTGAGATCATGACCTGAGCCGAAGGCAGACCCTTAATGACTGAGCCACCCAGGTGCCCCTAGACTTTATTTTTTAGAACAGTTTTACTTTCAGAGCAAAATTGAGTGGAAAGTAGAGGGATGAATATTTTTTTTAAGGTTTGTTAAAGAAGTGATCTGAAGGAGGTGGGAACTAAACGGAGGTAAGAGTCTAGAACTTGTGTTTGTTTTAAACATTGAGACATTATATATAGTTTTGCTAGAACTGGCTCACCTTGGCTATCAAGAACCTATTTTTATTTTTTTATTTTATTTTGTTGTTGTTATTCAAGAGCCTATTTTTGAATGCCAAGAATTTTTGAGTTAGGTGGTAAACAAAATAAAACATATTTTTAAAAGGTAAAATACAACCTATCGCTCTCTAATTATTTCCTGAAATTTTACTAGTACTTATTCTTTTGAGATTATTTTTGTCTACAGTATCTGTATGGTGGACAATCCATATAATGTTGCACTACTATTAGTCTCTTCCTAAGTCTGTGTTCAGTAATGACACATAGGTAGTGTTATGGGTTGGCTTGTGTCCAACCAAAACTCATGAGTTGAAGTCCTAACACCATGTACCTCAAAATGTGACTGTGACTGTATTTAGTGATAAGATCAGCATTTAGTGATAGATACAGAAGTAATCAAGTTAAAATGAAATCATTAAAGTGGTCCCTGATCCAATACGATCGGTGTCCACAAAAAAGAGAAATGTGAACAGAGAGGCATGTACAGAAGGAAGATGATGTGAAGAGACTTAGAGAAGACAGCCATCTCCAAGCCGGGAAGAGAGGGCTGGCATAGACACGTCCCTCACAGCCCTCAAAAAGAACCAGCCCTATAGACACCTTGATTTTAGACTTCTATCCTCCAGAAATGTGACCCAATAACTGTTGTTTGTTTCAACTACCTGGTCTGTGGTACTTTGTCATGACAACCCTAGAAAGTTAACATAGAATCTTGGAATATGCCATCACAGGAGTTTTTACATCATGAAAATTGGCAAAGACTACAAATCACATCTTCTGTTTCTGAAGAGTTGGTTGGTAAACATTTAGAAGCATACACTGTGTGTGTGTTTGTGTGTGCATGTGCTTGTAATTTGCAGGAATTATGAAATATTTTACTACCACAGATGACCACTCTCTCCTCCATAGAGACTTATAAAATGAAGCAGCTTTTAATTTGCTAATAATTTAATCTCTGGCTTAATAAACTATCATGATGTACTTTGTTTTTCTTTTTGGTTTTCATGATGTATTTTGAATAAAAAGTGGAAAACTATACCTTCATAAGTAAAAAATCACAGAGGCGAGTGGAAATAGTCTGAGGCTTGCTAGATTCTATAGCAATGATAGATGAAAGTGGGACAATGAACTGATAAAATATGAGTGAGTTAAAGAAAGACTGTACAAGCAACATGTCAATCAGAAAAACCTGGCAATATCTGGCAATCATGTTTAACATGTGTATCCAGAGGGAGTTGTGAGTCATTTTTGGCATACTGGACATTCCTATAAAGTTGAGAAAAGTTTCCCAGCACCATCGGTTCTAAGTGCTGCTGCAGGACTGATTCTTGGTAATTATAGAAACAATTTCGCTTGGACCACTCTCTAAAAGCAGGCTCAGCCCATGAAGGCAGACACCTGTGAAGCACTGAATGAAGAAACTCTGCCAGGCACCTGCTGTGACCTTCCTAGGACGTTACAGCCTTTTGCTTGTCCCAGTACAAAACACTTAATTATGGAGTGAGGGTACAGGGAATTATTTTGCACTTCGGAGCTCTATAATTTGGAGAAGTGTAAATAACTTAATGTCTTGTATTCCTCATGTGCAAATGGGCATAATCTTTCCATACCACATATTTTTTGTTAAACAGTTAATAAGTGAAAAAAATCCCTAGAATGAGATCTGGCAAGTAAGTGCTTAAAAAATATTAGCTATTATTTTTTGGTCGTCATATTATTCTTCTCTCTATGAAGGTGGGAGGTGGAGCCCCACTTACCATCATGACAGGCTGTTACACATGGAGGCTCATTTAGGAAACATCCTGATGGAGATGGCGTTGTTAAGATTTTAGAGTAAAGTGGACCTGGGCTTACTTCTGGATTTTCTGTCACATAGAACACAGTTTTGAGCACATTTCTAGATTTCCTGAAATCAGTTTATTCATCTTCACAATGTATAATTAGAGTGCTTTTTAAAGAGGGTATTGTATGGCAAGATAATATACGTAATGTGCTCAGATCACTATTTGGTTTATGACAAATATTCAATAAATTTTATCCATGTTTGTTATATTACTAATATTACTTTTATCACTACCAGTATCAAGATTATGTCATAGTTCTAAGGGAAGTGTGTAAGTACTATATTCTTTATAAGATCCACAGTAAATATTTCCTACAGGGGCTAAACATGTATAAAAGAGCTTTATGGATTTTTAGGTCTATTCTTGGTTGTAGACATTCCCCACAGTAGTCAGACATGCTAAAGACAATAAATTAAGTAGAGAACACTTATTACTTGACTGCTGGTGCCTAGTAACTTTAAGCCGCCTGCTTACCCCATCTCATTTATGGCTATTAATATGTTTTTCTAGTTGGCAGTTAAATGGTCATTGATTATCTACTAAATTCTAGGTGTGAGATAAATAGTGGTAAACAAAAGAAAGTCCCCAAGCTCAGAAAAAAAAACCCAAAATAAGCAAATTAATATATGCCCCGTCAGTGATGCTAACTCTGATAAAGAAAATAAAGTATGGTCATGGGACAGATCATTTGTGGAAGGGTTATTTGAGTCAAAATAATCAATAAAATCATCTTCAATCAGGAGACATTTGAATAAACATGTAAATAAAGTGAAGCAACAAGTGATATAGATCAGGAGAGAGAATATTCCAGGAAGAGAAATAGTAAGAGCTAAAGCATGTGCGTATGTTTGGATGGTTCAAGAAGTACCAAAGAAGCCAGGGCTGGAAGAGGTGTGTGAACAAAGAAGAAAGTAGAAGGTGATGAGGTTGGAGCTGTTGTTAGATATGTGAGGGTAGCTGTAGCCTGTAGGGACTTATAGAGCATAATGGGGACTTTAAATTTTATTTTGAGTGAGATTATAAACTCCTGGAAGTCTTCGTGTATAAAAGTCACATAATCTTACATCAGTTTTGAAAGTATTATTAGCTGATGGTAGACACTATAATTTAAATAGGCAAAAGTAGAAGCAGGGAGATCAGTTTGGAATTTGATGCTATTATCTATGTCTATCAGATACCCAGTTTGAAAATAGCATCTTAAGTGAATTCACTAAAAAGAGGAAACTTTTATTTTTATGGAGATTATATCTCCTTATTTTAAAAAATAAACCACAAAACATCTTATCTCATTTTGTGTATAAGGAAATTGTATTATCATTCCATATGTTTCCTGAAGAAATTATATACAAATATTGATTTTTTAAAAAAAAATCACATAAAAACATCTATTTCATATTTGTCTTTTGTGCCAACCTTAAAGTGTCTCATTTCTTAAAAGTTATTTCAGGTTCTCATTGATCTCTCTTGGCATTTAACTCATCTTCTAATGAAGACATGAAATTCTATACATTTCCACGTTTTTCCTTCTTTCACAGTAACTAGTCAAATAATGCCAGCTCCTCACATATCAATGGTGTGGTGTGAGACTTGATAATCTTACGATTCCTCATACATTCTACATCTTCTATAAATCTTACAATTTCATTTCATGAATTAATTGTGTTATTTCATTGCATTGTAGTCATTTTCTGTTGATGATTAGAAAATAAGGGCAGTAAGTTGAGATAGTGGGCTGGGATAAATGTAATAAATATCAACTCATTTTATAATGACTCAGTTGATTGGTAAATGATTTTATTTCATGATGACTTGTCTCTCTAACGAAAATCTAAGCTACCTCCAAGCAAATCAAGTTAGATATACTTGGGAGGAGGGTACTGTCTTTAAACAATCAAATACATTCTATGGCTTATTGGTATTTCAGTTGTGAGAGGGTTTACGGCCAGTAATGCTGAATAAAGGATATATGATTTTAAGGACATGAAATAGTAGGGAAAACTCTTTTAATGTGCTGAATTTTTCCTCCAATTTTTCAAAACTATTCTAAACCCAAATTCCAAAGGATTTATGCCCTCTTAGAACATATATCTGGAAGATCAAAAAGCAGTGTTTGTCTTCCAGGGTCTTTATTTATACCGAAGAAAGTTTACCTAAGTCAGGACTTCAAGGTCTTAGGCAAGCAAAAGGAAAACATTTACCCAGTTGGGAATATTCTTGAAAACATGCTATTAACAGTCTGTTAAATTTTCCATTTTAATGCTACAAAAATGGCTTGATATATCACAATCAAGATGCAAAAATAAATTGGTTTTTGAGTATCTAAAATGTTTTTGCTATGGCCAAGAGCAGACAAACACCATCAGGTGCAAAGGATTGACTATGTCAAATGAATTGCAGGAAATACAAAAACTTCAGAATGTTTAGGTTGTCTTATGTCAGGTTGGTACACATTTTGTTTAACACAATATTGAGAGCCTGACTCATTGGGAAATAAAATGGATATATGTCTAAGGGGAAGCACACATGAATCTCTTGATAACCAAGTGAGTAGAGGGGGGCTACATGTAATAAATATACCCTAATTACTGAGAACACTTCAGATGGAAAGTTCTACCTTTATTATTTTTTTTTAAAGAGAAGGAAAAATAACAACATGAGTTCCTCTGAAAATAATCTGCTGTAAATGAGTAGTGGAGGGAATGGGAAAAAATCATGAAGTAAAAGCATTAATAAATAAATGCTTCTCTCTGTAGATAGATGATTGATGATAGATAGATAGATAGATGATGATAGATAGATGATAGATAGATAGATAGATGATAGATGGATAGATGATAGATAGATACACAGATACACAGATACATAGAGATAGCTAGTTATATAAGAAATTCTATGACAAAACCTCTACTATATTCTGGAGCTAAAAAGACATAGTTTCTGCCCTTAGAAATCTCGCAAGTGAGTGGGGAAGAAAGACATATAAACCTGTAATTATAGTAAAATGTGCTATCTTCATTACTAAATGCTACACAATACATTATGAAAATACAGAGTAAGGTAGATTGTATACCAGATTTTAGTTGTCAATACATATTTAAAATGCATGAGTCTCTGGAAATAAAATATTTAAACATAAGAAGAAACAATATGTGTTTGAAAGAGACTATATGTTTTGAGACTCAGACAAAGGTATGTTTTGAGCAAAATAAAACTTTGAAAACAGAAAAAAATTCTGCATGGATTAGTGATGTAAAAACAATTTTGAGAATCTGCCAGCATTTAAAGAAAACTGGGAGAGGGATAATGGAAATTAAAACAGAATACGCTGGATGAAGAGGTCAGGGAATACAGATTGAACCTGCTAATACTTAGTGGAGATACAGAAACTTGGTGGAGATAAAAGGAGAAAGAAACAAGAACTAGAGAAAAAGCCAGAGTACAACTGTGAAAATAACATATCATTCATATCAAGAAAGTAAAGATTAAAGTAAAATAAAAAAACTAGACAAAATTGAAAAAAGATAGTATATTCAATTTATAAATATACATTAATAAAAATCAAAGTTAACATATATTTGATAAAAAGTAGATATTTACCTGAAAATAACATTCCTAGAATTTCATAAAATTAAAGAAAATACATTTAAAAAGCATAATATCCTCTAATCAACAAATGGGCAAAAGACTTGGACAGGTACTTAACAAATGAATATTTCCAAATAGTTCAGAAATGTACAAAATGAAAGCAAAATCAATACTTATCAAAGAAAATAAAGAGCCCAGAAATAGGCTCACATAATCAATGATATAGTCAGTTTGCATTGGACAAAGGTACAAAGGCAATTCAAAGGAGAATGAACAGACCTTCAATAAATTATGCAAGAATAACTGGATGCCTGCATGCAAAAAATGATTCCTGACACATACATGGCAAATTATACAAAAACTAACTTAAAATAGGCAAAACACATAAATGCAAAACAAAAAACTATAAAATTTATAGAAAAGAAAAGATAGGAGAAAACTAGCATGATCTTGGGTTTCACAATGAAACTTTGGGAAAGATTTTATTATTTATTTATTTATTTATTTGCGAGAGAAAGAGAGAAAGAGAGTGAGCGAGTGTGGGGGGGGGGGAGGGCACAGGCAGAGGGAGAGAGAATCTCAAGCAGACTCCGTGCTGAGCACAGAGCCCCATGCGGAGCTCAATCTCCTCAATCTCCATGAACCTTGAGTTCATGACCTGAGCCAAAACCAAGAGTCAGGCGCATAACTGACTGAGCGACCCAGGCGCCCCAATGAATTTTTACATATGACACAAAAACACACCTTATAAAAGAAAAAATGTAAATTGGATTTTATCAAAATTAAAAATTTTGTTCTGTGAAAGACATGTTAAAAATGGAAATAAAAGCAATGGATTGGAGTTAATATTTGTAAAACACATGTATGATAAAGGACATACTCAGAATATATATAAAGAACTCTTAAAATTCAAAAATAAGGAAATAATAACCCCATTTTTTAAACAATAGACCAAATATCAAATAAGATGCTTCACCATAGAATATATATGATAGTAAGTAATCATATGGAACGATGTTCAACATCATTAGTTATCAGGAAAATATTATTTTAAATAACAGTGAAATAACCAAGATATCAGTAAATATCTGTTATAACAGATAACTCCCATACACTGATGCTGGAAATAGAAAATGATACAGCCATTTTGGAAAACAGATTGGAGGTTACTCATAAAGGTAAATATACATGCATGACTTAGAAATTATATTCCTAAATATTTATCCAAATTTATAAAAACCTGTATATAAATATTTATAACAACCTTATTCACCATTGACAAAAATCTAAAACACTCTAAATATGTATCAACAGGTGAAAAAATAGATTGTGGTACATTCATACAATGGAATGCTATTCAGTAATAAAAATTTACGTATCAGCACAAATGAGTTGCCAGAATCCAGGTTCAAAAGCTGCACTGTTTATGGTTCCATTTATATGATATTCTGGAAAAGGTAAAACTATAAGGACAGGACAATTATGTAGATGATACAACTTCAGACAGGGATTAATGACAGGGGTAAGGGTGAAGAGGGAGGTAAACTCAATGGGGCAGCCCAAGTTCATTTTCAAGATGAGAGAACTAGTCTGAATGGTCAGTACAAAAACGCATGAATATCTGGAAACAGATTATTTCCAGAGTGGACACATGGCTTTTTGCAAAACCAAATGGTCAGAGATATACAAATTAAAACCAATATTATAGTCCACCACATTCACAATGGAATGGCTAAAATTAAATAACCAAGCAAGCAAGCGAATAAATAAATGACAAATTACATATTTGAAGATGTGGAGCACCTGGGATTTTATATATTAACTGAGAAAGGGTAAACCAGTACAACCACCTGGGAAAATTTTGACAGCACCCCTTAAGTTAAATGCATGCATATGCTATGACCCAGAAATTCTACTCATATATAAACAATCCTACATATATACATGCATATTTATCCATATATTGTGTCTATCAACCAATCAAATACATATGCAATAGTGTCTGAAGTAGTATTACCCATAATTGTTCAAAACTGGAAACTCCACAAAAGGTAAGCGACACTTGAAGAGATACATGCTTTTGCATATATTCCTGTAACAGAGTATTAAACAGCAGTGAATTGAACAAAGTAGCACTTGTACATCACTATCAAAATTATAATGCTGTGTAGGGGCGCCTGGGTGGCTCAGTCGTTAAGCGTCTGCCTTCGGCTCAGGTCATGATCCCAGGGTCCTGGGATCGAGCCCCGCATCGGGCTCCCTGCTCAGTGGAAAGCCTGCTTCTCCCTCTCCCACTCCCCCTGCTTGTGTTCTCTCTCTCGCTGTGTCTCTGTCAGATAAATAAATAAAATCTTTAAAAAAAAAAATTATAATGCTGTGTAAAAGAAACCAGATACAAAAGTCCATACTGTTTTATTCCATTTATATAAAATTCAAAAAGAGGCAAATAAGATGTGTATTAGTTTCCTATCGTTGTGGAATATTATCTTAAATTTAGTGGTTTAAAACAACACAAATTTATTCTCTTACTGTTCTGGAAGTCAGGAGTCTGAAATGGTCCTCACTGAGCTCATCAATGTGCGGGCATGGCTGCATTCCTTCTGGAGGATCCAGGGGAGAAGCCATTTCCTCACCATCCAAAGAATGCCTGCAGTCCTGGGCTTCGTGCTGCCCCCTCCACTGCTTCAACTTCATCTTCAAAGTCAATGATTGTTTTCATTCTAGCTTCTGCTTCTGTTGTCACAGCTCCTCTGACTGACTCTTCTGCTGTCCACTTTCACTTTTAAGGACCCTTGTGATTACGTTGGGCCAAATGGATAATTAAGAATTATCTCCTCATTTTAAGGTCAATTTAGTAGCAACCTTAATTCATTCTCAATGTTAATTCCTCCTAGCTAAGTAACATAACATATTCATAGATACCAAGGATTAAGAAATGGTGGTCTTTGAGAGTCCATTATTCTCTCTCACCAGGTTATAAAAAATTAGAATAGTGGTTACATGTTCATAGGAGGAATGACACTAAGAAGGCTTGTGGTGTTCGTAAGATCTTATATCTTGATCAAGGTTGTCTTTACAAAGTTATGCTCCCTTTGGGTGGTGATGGTAGCTTTAAGAACTACATTCATATTTTTTTTCACAGTTTTAAGTGATGTATTAAACTTTGATGAAATAGTACATAAACACAAGAAAGGGGATATATAAAGTGATTTTTAATGTAAAATAATATAAAACATATTGTAAGAGTAAATGGATAATTGTAAGAAAATTTAAATTACCTTTTTTCCAGAAAGGAAATATTACATAATAATACATATAATATGCCTAAAATGGCTTTATAACCAATTATTTTGGTAGAGACTTTAAAATTTATGAGAAATGTTTTCAATGATACTTTTTTTTTTTTTTTTTTAAAGATTTTTATTTATTTATTTATTTGACAGAGAGAGAGAGTTAGCGAGAGCAGGAACACAAGAGGGGGAGTGGGAGAGGGAGAAGCAGGCTTCCCGCCGAGCAGGGAGCCCGATACGGGGCTCGATCCCAGGACCCCGGAATCATGACCTGAGCCGAAGGCAGACGCTTAACGACTGAGCCACCCAGGCGCCCCTGTTTTCAATGATACTTATACCTTCCAAAAACATTTAATGAGATAAAGGTATTCCAATGTATTTGAATCATATCATAAGCATAATACCAAGAGGCGACAAAAATGTCACATAAGATTCATGTTTGGAGTAAAAATAAAAATAATACAGTATTAAATATTTTGAAGATAATAGGGTGACAACCTCAAGATAAAGTTGATTAAATCCATTATGGAGCCAGAGAAAACAGTACCAGGCAGTCATTCAAAATATATTATTGTAAATAGTGAACCAGTATGATTTCTAATACTGTACAAAATCACAAAATCAGAGTGTTCTTTCAGCATAGGGTGGAAATAGAAAGGTTTTTATGTTTACATTTTGTTTATCTATATATTTTCTCTATATTCACAAATATGGACTTTATTTTGAAAATAACTATTTTTGAAAATAAATTGACTTTCAAAACTGGTTGTATACATACACACATATACATATGTACAAATGTATATACACATATATATGAATACACAAATACAAGTGTATATATGATGTGCAAATATATATATATATGTGTGTATGTGTGTATATATATATATCCACATATTTTTATTCATCCTTTTCATTCTTCTTCACAGCACGTCAAGACCTTGCACAGGTATCTATTTGTTTATTTGTTTGTTTATTATAAACTAACTGCTTCATGGCATCAGTGTCTTTTAGTGCTACACCCACTTTCAAAACAGTAAATTTCTTAGTTATGGTATCTTTATATACTAGCATTTGTATTTTATTTAAACTAAGTATTCCTTCTATATATTTAATGTTTCAATGTAATTTTAGTGACCTTAAGTTTTTTAAGTATACCTATATTCTTTAACACTATAGCTTTCATTGCATAAAACGTAATACTATTTTTTCATAATTATCATTTCTGATATAAACAATTTTTAAAATTCATTATCACCTCCTTTTATTTTTCTTTCCTAGAATTCTTCCACTTTCATCATTAAGCTCTGCTGGCTGGACCTCTATGAAAACAGGAATGCACTAGAATTGTATATAGATATGGGATTATGTTATACAGTTTAAATTTGAATACATCTATTTAGTGTCTCTACAAAACACTACATTTTTGCTTCTATTCTAATATATAAAGTACATATTATGCAGGTTATTATTTTAAAATAAATAAACTGATTGAAATGGCCAAATGTCTTTATTCAGCAAACTTATACATACTATAAACATTTCAACTTTTCTTGATGGGGGCTTAACTCAAATGTACTTAACTAATTTGCGATAGTTTCTATCCTGCTACAGTAACTAATATGTCAGTCTGCAGTTACTGAGACATTTTTTGTAACTTTTCCTGAAATTTTCCTCAAAACAGTGATTCACCCATAATGTCTCTCACTGCCCTATTATCAGAAGTTGCTTTCACCTCTCCTAAATCATAAAGTGATGTACACAATTCTTATTAACTCCACTGACTAGAAATCTTTAAGAAGTGATTGATGTGACCATTCTGGAATGAAGTGGCTCCCAGCATTCCAACTACAAAGGTGATCACTGAAGATGATGGACCACTAAATTCTGCAGGAGAGAGAATTTTTCTATTAAGGTATGATAAACGACAGCAACTTCTGTGTTCATTTACTTTTCATTTTGCTTTAACTTTTTCATTTTTTTAATTTAAGTTTTCTAATCCATCTTGAACTCAAAAGTAGCTTATCAAGTATCAGTTTAAAAAAAATAATTGTAAAAATGTTTGCAGACACCAAACCTACCTGTTTCAATAGAATGACAAATATAGTTTGATAATTTCATCAAATTTAACTCTGTGATTTCTTTTTTTTTTTTAATTTTATTTATTTATTTGAGAGAGAGGATGAGATAGAGAGCATGAGGGGAGGAGGGTCAGAGGGAGAAGCAGACTCCCCGCTGAGCAGGGAGCCCGATGCGGGACTCGATCCCGGGACTCCAGGATCATGACCCGAGCCGAAGGCAGTCGCCCAACCGACTGAGCCACCCAGGCGCCCTGTAATTTCACTATAAAGTTAATAATGGTCTTGCTATATTTACCAGATTTTTCCTGCAGTCACTTATTCAGTTAGTGATGTAACAGAGGTTACTTGTGGTGATTCTAAAATTCACAGCTCCTTGTGAGCCTTTGTCAGTATAATATTACCACTACATGCAATCACAACAGAATTAGTGTTAGGATTTTGAAGTTGAATTTAATCTAATTTTCATGTGCTTATAATAAATTGTATAGGTATGTAATGCGAGCATATAGGTTTTGTGTGTGTGTGTTTGCCATTGTGCAAGAAATCATTCCTTTTCTCAATCTATGCTTTAAAAGCAAACTTTAGTATATCCACAAATATGTATTTCCATCTTTGCTATATTTATGTAAGCATAAAAATGAATGACTGAATCCTACTAACCTAGCTATATAGATCTGCCAACATTTTAAAACCTTTCCTATTGATAATAACGAGAGTGGCATATCTTATTAGATCTAGAGTTCTGTGCTTTTTAAAAAAATATCATTTATTTCACCAATATTTATGTAAATGAATTGTAAAATATTCAGTGACTGTTACATTTCTGTCCCTTTCTTTTCCAGTTACTGATCAGGAAGTTAGAATGAATTATTATTGCCAGCTTACTCAAAAATTTGAATAATTTAAATATTATTTGCTTTCTTTCCCATGCCATAATTTGGCATTGAACTATGTTAACCACATGCAGTTTTAGCAAACTAGAGGTAAGGGAATTCAAAACTAACTCATATTTTGGCTGATGTGTAAAACACTCTGAAATAATCCACCTGTGTTAGAATTCTAATGTTCTTTTAATCCTTTTTGATGGCTGCTAATTTGAATGGCTTCAAATTAAAGGACAACAACACAATAGGAATCACACAAAGATAATAATGGCTAACACTTATTGAGCTGATACTATGCAGCAGGCAATACACTGTGAATTTTACCAAGACTGTATCATTTAATCCTCATAAAATTCTAAACGAGTTACTGATATGTTATCTATTACACATAGAAAGGAATTAATTTGTAGAGAAAGTAAGTGACCTTCCAAGGTAAGGCAGTTTGTCAATGGAGGGATTTAAGACATTTTACATCCAGTCTCCAACACAATCACATGTGGCTACACATTTGAGTTGTCTCAATACAATACACTTTTAAGAGGAAAGAAGTTCTATTTAATTAGCTTTTGTTGAGGGAAGTTCAGTAAGTGTATTTTTAATATATTTTAACTGAAAGAATTTACCAACTCCAGTGACTCTAAAACATAGACCAGACTAATGCTCTGTCCATTCACTGGCCCTGCTTTCCAAAATATTAGAATTATGTTCCTACTTTTCCAGTTCCACAGACTATTATATCTAAAATAGGTATTTATCTCCTATTGCCTGTTTTCCTTCAATGGTCACTAAGTTAATCTGGTAGTCACATTTAATTTACACAACTATTTTATTGGACTTAAACATTTTTAATTAGATATATTTAGGGATCAAATTATGTACATGCTCTAAATATATTTTATCAATTTAGTCATGGCAACTAGTCCAAGATAATATATTTTACAGGAAATGTACACAGAAACAACAATGAATACATAAATATAAATATATCAGATACAATTTAAACATCTAATGTGTCATTGAATAAAACAAATCATTTTATATCTATGAAAAAGTGAACTACATGCTTTTTAAACGCAGTATTATTTTAAGAGTAACAAGAAAATTAGTAATATTAACAAAATGAAGTGCTGTTAAATTCATAGTAAGATTGTTCTCGAATCCTCTCCTTTGTATTGCCCCTTAGAAGTACTGTGTTCACTACTAATTTGTGTGTTTTTAAGTTTGTTATTTCCTAGGTCTAGAATTGTCCTTTCTTGACAACAAAACAAATTTCTGTCTCAATTGAAAATTCAATGTCATACATAAGCAAAACAATAGCAACATTTATATTCAAGCTGATAAAAAGAGCATGCTTGTGTACCATAACTGCTGGTAGTAATAGTGATTTGAATTTTCTAGCCAAAGTAATAACTCGTACATACATACACACACATGGTCCTGAATACCAAAATGCTATTGCTGTTGTAGATGGCACCATTCTCCTGATAATCCTAACCATGGAGTAAAATAGAAAAACAAATAGTGTTCAGTTATATGGCTACATAAAATAAATAATAAAATCTATATGTTATGTATGTCATCTATGGGTAAAAATTAAAATGGTAAGAAAAATCCTACCAGTAGGAGCAAAGAGCAAGGGTAAACAAAACAATTAATCAGAATAGTGAGTACAAAACAAAACAAACCAAACAAACCCCCAAGCATGTGGACATTTATTTTAGGACAAATGAGCTTAATCTTTTTAGTATCCTTATAGGAAAAAAAAAAAATAGAACTTGACTCCTATCTCACTTTATTCTTGAAAATCAATCCCAAGATAATTGTAGATTTGAATGTTGATGATGAAACTATAAAGCTTCTAGAAGAAAACATGGGAGAATGGTTTCAAGGCTTGATATTTGGAATTTTTTTTTTAACAAATAACACAAAAGACACTAATTTCAAGGGAAAATATTTATAATTGAACTTAATTAAAATTAAATAAATTTGTGCATCAAAAAACCCCTTTGTAAGAGGAAAAGAAAGCTACAGACAGAGTAGTCGCAGATACACACCAGATGAATACCAAAGATGTATACCAAAGACAGACTCTGAGCCAGAATAATCTAACTTCTGCAAGTTAAGAAAATCATATTGAAGATACAATTTCTAAAGTCTTTTACAAAATTGGATATCCAGTTGTTCAATAAGAATGTAATACCTATTCAACCTCAATAATGGTCTAGAAAATACAAGACAAATTGTGATATGATGTCATTTCATCTCCTCTGGATAGGTAAAATTGAAAACAAAACAAAACTAAATAATAATGCTGAGCGTTGAAATACAGATGGAGCAGTAAGAATTCTCATGACTCCTGAGGGTTCTGGAGGGGAGGGCGGTGGGAGGATGGGTTAGCCTGGTGATGGGTATTAAAGAGGGCACGTTCTGCATGGAGCACTGGGTGTTATGCACAGACAATGAATCATGGAACACCACATCAAAAACTAATGATGTAATGTATGGGGATTAACATAACAATAAAAATTAAAAAAAAAGAATTCTCATAACTCCTGGTGTAAGTAAATTATTAAAAACACTTTCGAAAAAGTTTTAACATTGTTATTTAATTGGAACATATACATTCTCTTAGATAAAGATGGATATAGAGATAGAGATATATAGTATTATATAAATACAGATGATATAGATATGCAAATAACGAAAATGAGTACATATATGCACCAATAGATGTGTGCACAAATATATCTAGCACCACTCTTCACAATAGCCCACTTAGAAAAAAAACCTAATGTTCTTCAACAATAGAAAGAATTAAAGTATTAAAATAATATATGCTCTAATGGAGATGCCTAACACAACTGTTGGCAGATATCGAACATTCCCGTTACAGCAGTATGTTCATTGTACAGGGCTGCATAGGAAAGAAGCAGAATTAATCTGTACTACACAAAATCACATAGATAAATTTCACAAACATAAAGTTGATTGAGAGAAATCAGTCACCAAAGAATGAATACCGTATGGATCATTTACATAAAGTACAGGTGACCTCATCTGTAATGCTAAAAATCATGATGTTTATTTTTCTTTTGTCAACTAAGGAGAAGTTAATGAATGAAAAAGAGCATGAAAGGTAGATTCTGAATTATGATTAATATTTATTTCTTAATCTGGGAAGTAGGTACATTGGTATATTCATCATTTTGTTACAGTTCACAAACTCTTAACTAATTTGTTCACATTAGGCAAGAAATGGCATTTCAAATGATCAGGGAAAAAGAGAAAAGAAACCTGAGAAGATCAAAATAATTAGAAAACAAAACCAAAAATTTGGCTTAATATCAATTTTCTTTTAAAGGTGTCAGTTTTCACCTTGTCAGGAAATGCACTTCTAATTTTCAATCTTTTTTTTTTTTTTTTTTAAAGATTTTATTTATTTATTTGAGACAGAGAGAATGAGAGAGAGAGAGCACATGAGAGGGGGTAGGGTCAGAGGGAGAAGCAGGCTCCTTGCTGAGCAGGGAGCCCGATGCGGGACTCGATCCCGGGACTCCAGGATCATGACCTGAGCCGAAGGCAGTCGCTTAACCAACTGAGCCACCCAGGCGCCCTCTAATTTTCAATCTGTATATAATTATATGAGTGCAAATTAATAGATGTTTAACTCACACATACGAAATATACTCTTTTTTACAAGGGATATAAGCCACTTGCTAAAGTAAATCAATTTGATAACATGAATTATTAAGGATAAATAAATGTCTATAAATTTGAACTTTTATATTCATATCTGTACTGTGAAATCATTTTATTAAATAATTTTACTGAAATTTCACCCCTTTCATTACAAAGGGATTTTTTTCCAGTTAAAGAAAAATAGAGCTGAAGCACTGGACTCTCTGAGTTACCCACATGGTCTCAGTGTCTCACTGATGTGAAAACAAGATATTTTTAATATAAATGAATAATTAAATGCTACCAAAGCAGATATGTATAATTGAGAAAACATTATATTGTTCACTGTCAAATATCACTAAGAGATCCACTACCAGTTTCTTGAAATCCTTTTTTGTACGATAGATTAAAAACATGAAAAATAAACATGAATTTCTTAGTGAGAGTGCCATTGAATTTTAGAGAAGAGTCAGTCCACCTTTTTTCTGAACCACTTGTTTTTAAAGTCAGGGAAACTTTCAGCAAGTGACATCTAACACAGAAACCCAATATATTAAAAAAACAATTCAAAGCTTAAAAAGTGCTGTTCTATATCAAAAAGCAGAAGGCAGAGGCTATAGTGTATTTCCCTGTTCCTTTAATTTCCCAATACCCCTCAGCTGAGGCCCTTAGAACAATGTCAAGTAACCACTATACATAGTCACAAAACAGTTTGAGAATCAAATAACAGATTTACTTGATGCTTTGGGTTATTGAAATAAAATCCACGAGATAGACAGGTGAAGCATTTTATTCAGTGTCACATATTTGGACAGTGGTAAAATGAAGAAAGAAATTTCCTCACCTTTAGAAAAATGTTTATTTGCAATCCCCAGTGATATTCTTTCCACTAGGTATTATGTCTCAGTAGTTCAAAATTATATTTACAGTAAAAGCAAGTTTGTTGACTTGTTAAGGTAAATTTTTCTGCACATTCTTATTTCTTTTTCTTCCTGCTCAATTTCTTTCATAACCAGAGTCCTGGGTTTGAGAAGAAATATAGTAGTGTTTTTAGGAGTTTCTTATTAGTTCTTCTGGCTTCTTGGTAAAACTGATGTTTTCATCAAAACAATCCATAAAGAAATTTCTTCCACATCTTATATAATGTAAAAGCAGATGACGTTCTTAATGAAAGGAGTAGTATATTTTCATATCCTTTGATAGTTTTTCTTATGCATTAAATTTGTTTTTTTTTCTTATTTGAAAGAAAAACATTTTTATTATCTCCTTGAGTGAATTCATCCTTTAGATGCCCTAGTTGGTGGTATAGGATACAAAAATGGGATTATAACAATTCCATAGGCATATCTGATAGATATGTGAATTGATGAACATTAAGCCTATTATAAAACACCTCCCTCAAGAATCTGACAACACATAAATGTATCTATCTGCCCCATTAAAGATAATAAATGTAAGGGCAATATGAAAGGTCAGGTAAGATGTAGAGGAATTGAACAGAGAAGGATTAAAAGAGATATCTAGGAATTGGGTTAAAATCCTTAGAAGAATATGTAGACATGGAATCTGTAGCTAATTGATTAAGCAAGTTGTTATGAACATAGAATGTACAAAATGAAATAATAAGAGAGCTCATCCTGGCACTTTATTTAGAAACATTAGCATGATGATCCATCTACAATGATGACAATTTACTAAATTGCCTGACACAAGCATAACACAAAGGTATGAGGCTATAGCTGTTACCGAGGAATCAGTTAGGACTTGTCAAAATACATGGGGGAAGATAAAGTAAACCATCTCGAAAGAAAAAGGTTAGATTGTTTCATCATCCTTATGTATCACACACCTACATAATACAGAGGGCCAAGGAATTAGCTCTACTTCTGGCTATAAATTATAGATTGATAAATTGATCCATGTTGTTTCTGACAACTATTTGGTAGTCTATTCTATTATGGGTTTTGAACATCTTGTGAGAAAATTGCTATGACACCCTGTTCTCCTTGGTTACTGTGACTGTACACATAAGATTTACATTGAATCATGAGATGTGGTTATTAGGTACAAGGGATATTTGGGATCTTGCAGGAGTCAAGATTGTGGAGCTGATGGAGAGGAGATGGAGGTAAGGTGTTGAACGACACTCTCAGAAGAGTTTCAGGATCTGAATCTCTGCATCACACATGAAAAACTACCAGAATATTCCCAGTGGAAAGGGGGCTCTTAAAAGTGGACAGAATAAATGGATAAAGAAGATGTGGTGTGTATACACACACACACACACACACACACACACACATATATACACACGATGGAATATTATGCAGCCATCAAAAGGAATTAAATCTTGCTGTTTGCAACGACGTGGATGGAACTGGAGGGTATTATGCTGAGTGAAATAAGTCAATCAGAGAAAGACATGTATCATATGATCTCACTGATATGAGGAATTCTTAATCTCAGGAAACAAACAGGGTTGCTGGTGTGGTGGGGGTTGGGAGGGATGGGGTGGCTTGGTGATAGACATAGGGGAGGGTGTGTGCTGTGGTGAGTGCTGTGAATTGTGTAAGACTGTTGAATCACAGACCTGTACCTCTGAAGCAAAGAATACAGTATATGTTAAAAAAAAAAAAGAAAGGAGGATGGCGGGAAGGGAAAAATGAAGGAGGAGAAATAGGAGGGGGAGACGAACCATGAGAGACTGTGGACTCTGAGACACAAACTGGGGGTTCTAGAGGGGAGGGGGGTGGGGGAATGGGTTAGCCTGGTGATGGGTATTGAAGAGGGCATGTACTGAATGGAGCACTGGGTGTTGTATGCAAACAATGAATCGTGGAACACTACATCAAAAACTAATGATGTAATGTATGGTGATTAATGTAACATAATAAAATTTAAAAAAAGAAAAAGATAAAGAAAAGGGGAAATATATCCCCTCACTGTCTCAAGGATTCCTTTTCAAAGCTGCTGTTGAATAAATAGACCTTCCGTGTTAAAAAAAAAAAAGAAAGAAAAAAAGAAAGAAAGAAAAAGTGGACAGAATAACATGTTTTATGAATACCAGTCATAACTCACACTCATGACCACACAAGCATAAATTCCTATGAATACACAGAATGGGTATCACCTCCCAAGACTGAAGAGTTTTTGTCATCGCAGAGTTGCTAGTTTTCTAGCAAAAACCCAAAGTGTATCTGATGACATATTACTATTCTCAAGGATCACAGCCAGTAATATACAATGTTGCAGGCTGACCATATTGGAATTTTGTGATGTGAAGAGTGAATGAACAATAGAATAGATATTAATATTGGATTTGGATGGGTCATTCATATTCCTTGGGCCCTGTCAGGAAATCCCTGCTTACATGCCAATTAAGTCTGCTTGAGGATTCTTTCTCTCTCTCCATCTCCTTCTTTCCCCTTCCCCACTTTCTCTCTCTCTCTCTCTCAAAAATATAAATAAATCTTTAAAAAATAATAAATAAAAAATAAAAAAAGAATCTTAAAATGGGAGATTATCCTGGGTTATCTGAGTGTGCCTGATGTAATCACAAAAGAAGGAGGATCAGAGTTAGAAGCCGGAAAAGTGAGAACAGAAGCAAAGATTGCAGTGATGGGAGAAAGGAGGCTCCAGTTAAAGAAGGCAGATGATCTCTAGAAGCTGAAAAGGCAAGAAAATGGATTCTCCCCAGAAATATTCTGGAGGGGACAAGCCCTGCAGACACCTTGCTTTTAGCCCAATAAGATCTATGTACTTCTGATCTCCAGAACTGTGAGATAACAAACTCACAGTTTTAAGCCACCAAGTGTGTGGTACCTTTTTATAGCAGCAAAAGGAAACTAACATACAAAGTTTGTTCATGGTGTTTCCAGGATCATAACTGGTTACTGTTCTCCCAGCAACCTTGGCTATGAGCTCCCCTTTCATACAGGAAATGATTGCCAGCAATGATATCCCCAAAGTTTTTTTTTTTTTTTTTTTTCAGTCTTATTTGGAGTCCTGAGCTTTAGTTTCTATCATCTAATAGAAAGATAATAATGCATCAAGTATGGTAACATTCCTGTGACATAAAGCAAGTTGAAAAGATAGGAAAAACAGGGGTACCTAGGTGACTCAGTTGGTTAAGTGTCCGCCTTCAGCTCAGGCTATGATCCCAGGGTCCTGGGATCAAGCCCCACATTGGGCTCCCTGCTCCATAGAGAGCCTGATTCTCCCTCTGCCTCTCCCTGCTTGCTTCTCCCTCTCCTTCCTTGCTACTCCCCCTGCTTGTGCTCTCTCTGTCAAATAAATAAAATCTTAAAAAAAAAAAAAAATAGGAAAAACAAAATAAAACCTCAGGCTTACATTCTTTCCTCAACTTGTAACTTTACTGAATTATAAATTGGGATTGAAAATGCCAAAACATTCAGATAACATCCCACCCTGGTGACCGTTACCTGAGCCCATCTCTTCCTAAATAAGGAAAGCACTGTCACAGAGCGTGTTAGCGCAGGGCCTCCAAGAAGCAGATGCCAAAGAAGGCTTTTTAAAACTTGCAAGAGTTTTATTAGAAAAAAACAGCTATGAGAGCAAATGCAGTGGTAGCAGGAAGAGGCTGGGTCAGTCATCAGATCATAATATTTAAAGTCCGACCCGGTGAAGTAGAGAAAGAAGGAAGTTTGGGTTAAAATGTCAGTCCTGCTTAAGCTTAAGCAAAGCTACTGAGGATTTCTTGAACAAAAGGTCTGTGACTCCAATAATGAACTCATCTTTGTCCCCTTTTCCCGCTGTGCTCACCTTGGCTTCCACACAAACACAGTGACAGATTTCCCAGCACCGCATCCTGGGCCTTTGGTCAGTTATGGTCACTGTATTTGGATGTCTGTGAGGTGCTTGGCCTCATAGCAACCACCTGAGGCAATACCGGGAAACAAACCAGTTCTCCCGCGGCAGTGATCCAGGGGCTCAACTGAAGCCCTATAAATATTTAGCATGCTGCCAATAAGCAATGTAACCCATTTTTTTCATAGGAAGCACATTGGAACAATGAAAAATTTTAATGATGTATTGGACTTGAAGCCAGAAATCCTAAATTTTAGAACAAATCTATTGATTTTCTTGAACTATAGAATCCATTATGCAATTTGTTTTTTATTCTCAGTTAATTTATATCATTTTCTAATAGGCATTTCTTTATTTTTTTAAGATTTTTATTTATTTATTTATTTGAGAGAGAGAGTGTGAGAGAGAGTGAGCACACAAGCAGGGGCAGAGGCAGAGGGAGAGAGAGAAGCAGCCTCCTCGCTGAGCAGGGAACCCGATGTGGGACTCGATCCCAGGACCCCAGAATCATGAGCTGAGCCACAGGCAGATGCTTAACCGACTCAGCCACCCAGGAGCCCCGACATTTCTTTATTTAAAAAGTTAATCAACACATTTCTGCTGAGTAGATAGATACACACATACAAATACATACATATTTCTATTTTTATGCTAATATTCAGTGATATTTTCAGGAAAGTCTAGTGTTCCAGTCCTGTATGTATGTTTGTATCTATCATCTATTATCTATCTATCTATATCATATCTATCTATCATCTATCATCTATCATTTTAGATGAATTGTACTTCAATAGAGGCACCATCACAGTATTTTTTTTCTAAATACTGCAGATAGAGGGAAACTCAATCTTCTAAGTAACTATAGAAAACAGACCCTTAACTATAGAGAAGAAACTGAGGGTTGATGGAGGGGAGGTGGGTTAAATGGGTGATGGATATTAAGGAGGGCATGTGTTATGATGAGCACCCAGTGTTGTATGGAAGTGTTGAATGACTATATTGTACACTTGAAACTAATATTACGCTGTATGTTAACTAACTGGAAATTAAATAAAAACTTGAAAACAGTAAATAAATAAATAAATAAATAATAAATAAATAAATAAATAAACAAGAGAGTTCTGTATGCCTTACTCCTAAAGCTCAGTAATAGAAATACCACTTACATTATATCTGATTTTTTAAAACTATATGGAACTATTCAATGGATGATTGTTTTTTCAATTCATAAGGGAAACTAAAGAAGAAATAAAATCACCATTCTTTTTCACAACTAGGCAAATTACAAAAAAAGGCAGTTTATTTTATCATAAATGTAATTTAGGACAGACAATCTTTACATATGGATGCTATAAATTAGCACTAACAATGCTGGTAAATTTTAGATAATGTGTTCAAAATATTTTCCATGAGACATATTCATTTTGCCTCTCATTCTTCCACCTGTTCAAACAAGATTAGCACCTGCTAGCAAAAATAAAAACAAACAGTTCAGAAAGAATCAGATATCACTGAATTTATTAAGACAGAGTTGTTTCAGTTGAGTATGTCATCATCTGTTCCAAAGTCTACACTTACGGGGGATACATGTATTTCTTTAAAGAGTCCAGAGAACTTCGTGCTTTATACAATTTGGATTTGAAATATTACAGTATAAATAAATAACCAGGTAATTTCACATGTAAGATAGCAATTTATTAAATACTGCAGTTAAATATTAAATTTAATTGCTTGCTTATCTAGAATTCTGAATATATAAAATAAACATCCCATTTGGGATATAAGCTATTAACATATAATGGACAGTATTTATGTTTTTTCCTGTTAATTTTTCTTCACCCAATTATTTTAGCATAGTCATATATAAGTTAGAGTCTATCCATGTGAAAAATTACAATTGGTAAATTCGTGTTCATCACTGATTAAATACTTCAACAAATTGTTGTGTTTATGCTCTATGTAAGAATTGTTCTAGACTCTGGGGATTAAGCAATGAATAGAAGATAAATTTCTTACTACCAAAAGCTTGTAAAATGCATACTAAGTTAAAAATATGCTAAAAAGTGTGGAGGGAGCATATTTGAAAGGAAATCTAGGAAAAAAACTCATTCAAGTGAGCAAGTGGTAGCTTCTCTAGTTTCTTCCACAGTGAATGTTGAAAGGGAGAGGAAGACAGAGACAGAGACAATGAAAAAGGAAATATACACCCAGTATAGAAGTCATGCTCATCTTATAACTTAATGTTGGAAATGACATTGTATTACTTTTGTCATATTCTCTTTAGATTAGAGACCACAGGGAGATCACACTTGAGAAGAGGGAAATTAAGTTCCATTTATTGAGGAGTATCAAATAATTGTGGATAAATCTTTAAAACTACTACCATTATTTCACTCTACAACACTTGATTGGATTTCAACGAGTGAGTCACTGCAGGGAATTTGCTTTTCTTCCTTTTTTTTTTATTGAGATATAATTGATATATAAATTGTATAAGTTTAAGGTGTTTATTTGCTACATTTTTGTATTGCAATATGATTATCACCATAGAGTTACTGAACACTTTCATTACTTCACATAACATCTCTTTTTCTGTGGTTAAGGAAACTTAAGATCTAGTTTGATTATTTAACACCTTGTTCTTTTTTTTTTTTTTTAAGATTTTATTTGATGAGGACACAGCGAGAGAGGGAACACAAGCAGGGGGAGTGGGAGAAGGAGAAGCAGGCTTCCCGCCTAGCAGGGAGCCCGATGTGGGGCTCGATCCCAGGACCCCGGGACCACAACCTGAGCCAAAGGCAGACGCTTAACAACTGAGCCACCCAGGCGCCCCTTAACACCTTATTCTTGTTATCTATCAGATCATTATGTATTAGTTGCTTCCTTCTGCCAAAGTCCACAGCATCATTTGGCAACCCTCTCGTCCCTCAAATTTTTATAGTATGTCTCTCTTATTTCCTTTTTATGCCTATGGCAAGAAATAGCTCCCTGTTACTATTCTTTGCTATTGTACTATCAAATGCACTAAAAATGAACTAAGAATGCTAGTGTATTCTGGTAAGTAATGATATTACACTAAGAATGGAATTGCACTAGTATAATTAGTATTATATGTTATATAATTATATATGTATTTATTAATGGAAGAATGGTAAGGAACTAAAAATGATATTACAATATTCTTTGTTTGTTTGTTTTTTTTTTAAACTCTGACCATATCTATGTGAATTGTCCTTTAGCAAAATTATCCTCACATAACCTAGAGTACAGCATCTGCTTTCTACAGGGTTTCTAACTAATGTAGTAATTAAGAAGACATCAGACATTAGACTCAGATGAACCGGGATTCTAATCTAAGCTTTATGCTATTTAACAGTTGCATGACATGGGAAAGCTAATTAAATTCCCAATGCCTCAATTTCATCATCTATCATATCAGTTAAGAGCTTACTAAATGTCAGGCACTCCTCAGGCACTGAAAGAGTTACAAATCAACTCGTGTAACACTTAGGGGATTGTAGCCTCATGATGTTGATTGATTTTTGCTCATATTTGGTAGTTATCGTTACTAATGAACTCACCTAAGTTCACACAGCTCGGATGATGTTGCAAAGCTTTTGAATTGAAATCTATTCAAGAGTACATGTATTTGTCCATTGTCCTGTGTCATAGTGCCTCTTTCTTTTTTTTTTTTTTAAGATTTTTATTTATTTATTTGACAGAGAGAGATATAGCGAGAGAGAGAACACAAGCAGGGGGAGTGGGAGAGGGAGAAGCAGGCTTCCCGCTGAGCAGGGAGCCCAACGTGGGGCTGGATCCCAGGACCCCGGGATCATGACCTGAGCCGAAGGCAGACGCTTAACAATTGAGCCACCCAGGTGCCCCATAGTGCCTCTTTCAAAGGTTTGATGTGAGAAGTCATTATGTTAACGAAAGTAAAATGCTTAGATTTGAATGGGCCAGTCCTCAATAAATGTAAATTCTCCTAATCATTATTTATATTTTTTTCCTATGAAATAGTTTAGCCATAAGTCAAAACTAATAAATTTATTTTATTAAGACGTTTTCTCCTGACTAGAAATAAAAGTTACTATTTAGGGGAAGAGAGTGTTACATATATTTTGATTTAAAAATTACTTCTACCAGATCATCAGTAAAAATTTCCTCCATAAATTTGAATTGTGTTCAGCATAAAACCTTAAGATGATTCACAAGAAGGCATAAGAGAATCACACACAGTACATAGCTGTTTTTAATACTATCAAAGCACTATAATCAGAGTAACACTATTAAAAAAAAAAAAGTAACTTTCTGAAAATCAGACCCTATACTCTAAAATACCTATAATTTGATTTTAGCTTTGCTTAAACACAGAGTTGAAGCATGATTAAAAAATAAGCTGGGTGAAACATGGAAGTTCCTTTTAAAAAATTTTGATTCATATATAAATGTAACCACATAAATGTATATGATCTTACACATACATTTTTTCAAGTAACACTTTATACTTTAAAAAAAATAATTAGAAATAAAGTAAACTTTTTTGAAATATAAAATTTTTATTAGTGTAGTTTTTGTCTCAGTGGAATTTAGAAAGAAGTGCGGTTTTTCTGTTTGTAAGAATCATTAGGAATCTGGACCAACTCTCTTAATAAAGGCAAAAAAAAAAACAAAACAAAACAAAAAAAGCACCTCTTGGGAAGGCTCCCTGGACTTATACTTATGGTGACCAAGGAGGCTCCAAGGTTCCCCTCAGCCGAACTAAGGTTGAGTCAAGCTTCTTCTGACTCTGGATTCCTGACCACACTATTCTTAAAGCAGTTACTTAGAAAACTTGTCATCCTTTTTCTGCCTCTTTTGATGGAAAGCCCCTTGCCACTTTTACAACCCAGCAATGTCTTTCTCAAGGACCTGGGAACCACCCCTTTGATGTCCTTTTAAAGAAAATAGAGTCTCTGTCTCTTCATCTCCATAAGGGAGTGGAAGCCTAAATTCTGTGGGGCAGGAACAGGCATACTGCTCCAAATTGTCAAATGGAGACAGTTTATTTTCCTTTAAGTAAGACCAATTAGAAAACACAATGGCCTATGATCTCCACTCCCAGCCCATCCCAGCTCTTAAAAAGCTAGCCTTTTGTCTTGGCAGAGCACAGTATTCAAGACTTGGTCTCTACTTGCTCTCCTCTTGCTGCCAGTAAAATCAACTTCTGTCTGCTCATCTGTCTGGTGTGGTATTTTTCCTCAATAAGGGTCAGGCTATGGGAATATATATGAAGGCCAGTCTCTTGGAGGGAGTGACTTCTCTAAAATACTTCAAAAGTTAAAATTTTTATCTTTCTCCTGAGTAAGTTCTATGGGCTCAAATCTGGTTGAGTCAAATTTCATGTTCAAATCTTTTTCACTGAAGTCTGAACACTTTGATTAGAACCTCTTTAGAATAGGTGTGACTGACCTAGGTTCTCAAAGAAATAGGACTAGTGTCTCAACTGTAGTGGTGTGTTCAGTTGCACTGCAGGTAGATTAAGAAACTATTTTTGTTTTCAAAGCAAATAATTAGAAGCAGATCAGCACTCACTGAGGAATATTCCTTTGTACAGTATTCCCCTTATCCTTAGTTTCACTTTCTGCAGTTTCCGACCACTATTTGGAAGCAGATGATCCTGCTCCCGACCTCAGCAGGTTAGTGGTAGCCTCATGCTACATCACAATGTCTATGTTACTCACCTCACTTCATCTCATCACAGACATCTTATCCTCTCACATCATCACAAAAAGAAGAATGAATACTGTACAAAGGATATTTTGCGTGTGAGAGAGACCACATTCACCTAACTTTTGTTACAGTATATTGTTACAATTACCCTACTTTTTTATTGTTGTTGTTAATCTCTTACTGTGCCTAATTTATAAATTAAACTTAATTATAGATACATATAAATAGGGAAAAAACATAGGGAAAAATGTGTAATAAGGAAAAAACAATTATAGATATGTATAAATAGGGAAAAAAAAATTAGGGTGGTACTATCTGTGATTTCAGGCATCCAGTGAGCGTCATAGAATGTGTCCCCTGAGGAAAAGGGGGGACTACTATATTTAAACATGTGGACATGATTATATAAATAATTATAATTGCTAAGATTATGAAATTATAAGTAAAAGAGTCCTAGAATGTTAAAATTACAGAGGATCTTTAAGTGCTATTTTTTAAACAATCTCTTATAATTGAGGACATAATTTAATTTGCGTGATTTCTCTTGGTCAAGAGTATGTTTACATATGTATTTTCAGTCCCTAGAAAAGTAACTATGGTACTTGGGGCATTAGAGCCAGTGAGCAAACAAATATACTCTAAATTGCTTCTTTCTCTGTAATTTTCATCCACTGGTCCTTGTTTTAACCCTTCAAACTATGCATATCAAATGAATTCCTTTTCCAGATGATGTTTTAAAAAGTACTTAGACTATTTTATCTCCCTATCTCATGCTGCCTACCTAATTAATGCTTCTATTTTCCCCATTCTTTCCCCAAAGGAAATTGTTTTTCCTCAAAGATAATTTCATACAGTTCTGTACATGTCCTTTATAATATTATTATTTAAATTATCTTACTAAGACTGTCCTAAATAGAATGTCCTAAAATTCCCCATTATCACTTTTAAAAGGCAATGATCAAAACTAACTGTAACACTCAGATATCATATAAACAGAAATATCTCAACAGAAATAACACATACTCAGTTGAGTTCTGTTTTCAGGCTGAGCTTGAATGATTAGCTTTCTTGAAAGCCACATAACAGGCTAACTCCCATTGAATTTATTGTGCTGTGAATCACTTAAACATTTTTGTCACATGCTGATGTTAACTCAGTACTTACATCATTTGCAATTCGGATCTAAGTATGGTATCTTCTATGCGCCTATCTCTACTATATTTCATTTGTTCAATTCAGCCCATCATTACAGGTTATAAAGATCATTTCTGGATTGTAATTGTTCTGCAGTGCATTCACTAACCCTTCAAGCTTCCAGTGACCCACAAATTTAATGAACATAGGAGCTTCCTCTCTGTTGCTCTTTCAAATTACTGATTAAAATGTTGAACAGGACACCACTGGAGACACAGTTCTGAGGCCTCTATCCAAAATCGTATTAGTCTTATAATCTTTTTTGGCACTTCTATTTTTTAATGACTTATTAATGCTCCTAACTAATGGTCCTTGCATTTAGACTATATCATAAAATGTGTGCCATGGCATATTGGCAATAAACAGCAAGACCATTTTATTGAAAAGATAAAAAAAAAGATTACCTGTTACTTATTTCTTACATGGCATACACAGAGGATCTAAAAGCAAAGTAGAGGGGCACCGGGGTGGCTCAATCAATTGAGTGTCTGACTTTTGGTTTCTACTCAGGTCATGATCTGATGGGTTGTGAGATCAAGCCCTGGGTCAGGATCCGCATTCAGCAGGGAGCGATCTTGAAGATTCTCTCCCTCTGTCCCTTCCCCGCACTCTCTCTCTCTCTCTCTCTCTCAAATAAATAAATAAATAAATCTTTTAAAAAATAAAATAAAGGTAAAGCAAAGTAGAAAGAGTAAATGTCGAAGATTTAATAAAGTGCATGTCTGTGGCTCACTCTAACCTAAGCTCCATGGCAAACCTGGATTTATGTTCATTGATATATGCATTTGGGGGAATAATTGTGTTTACATAGATACATTTTTCATAAGGTTCACAGGGTTGTTTTTGACCCTTCCTTAAAAGTTTAAGTGTGCCTTAAAGCTTTAAAATAAATAAAGCTTCCCAATTTCATTATATCTAAGATGGAGAAATTCTGATATTTATCAAAAGCGCCAGGCAAGCAAGACTGATAGGGTAAAGTGAAGAGCAAAATACAAGTGCACATTAGAAAATAATTTTAATTCATTATATACTTCACTTTAGATATAGTTGAAGTGGATATTGTGTTCTTTCTTTCCCACTGTAATGCACTTGGAACTTCAGCAAGCCTGTATTAAAGTCTTTGTCATTTACTCTGTGACTTTGGACTATACTTGAGTTTTGTAAGCTTGGGTTTTCTCATCTTTAAAAGTAGGATATTGTTATGTGGATATATATATATATATATATATGCAATTTTAATATATATATTTATTTTTATAAACACTTGCCTTATAAAAGTTGTGAGCATAAAATAATAGCACGTAACACAGTAACAGGCATAGAGTCAACATTTTCCGATGTGTTTATTTTCTCAGGGATTTGTGTTGCTGTTATTATTTTGTTGTTTTAAGACTGCTTCATTTTGCCCTTCTTTCTTTCTTGTTACAAGAGGAAAGGGTCTGGAGTATTGCTCCTCATTTTAACTATCAAATGTTTAGAAAGCAAAGATAGCACTAGGAGGATGCCAGGGTAAAGTGGGCATGCGGCAGGCCTTCTGCTTTTCATAGATTAAGGAAAATAAATCTTGAAAACTGATGAGGGAACAGAAAGCAAGCTGAGGACAAAGCAGAAGCTGATACCCCACAACCTCTCCCCCCTTTCCAGATGGGATATATGTGACATTCCTCATGCACTTCTGGCTGCCCTAAAGCTAAGGAAAGGAAAAACAAATAGCTAACTTACAGAGATCACAATCCTCCAAGACCTGAGTCTCCCTCAGTTTACAAATGTCTTAGCAATCTACAAAAACAAAGCATTCCTATCAATAACGTAGCTTCCAGAAGGAACTGTAGATACAACTAAATGTCCTTATAACCTGCAGGCCATTGACAAGTACTTAAAGTGGGCAGAGTGTAATGTTCCTCCAGGAAGCTCCCAACTCTCTTACTGTTAATGCCTTACTAGACAGGTAAACAATCTTAACTTGACAATGGCAGGACCTCCGGTGTCCTGTGAGTCTTCTTTAACATATGAAAATCCTTTTGAAACCTCCCTTTTCCTTACCCCCATAGTATATAGTCAGCCACTCCTCACAAACCCCGTGCAGCAGCTCTTTCTGCCCATGGGTCCTGACCCCGTGCTTTAATAAACCACCATTTTGCACGAAAGACACCTTAAGAGTTATTTCCTGGGGCGCCTGGGTGGCTCAGTCGTTAAGTGTCTGCCTTCGGCTCAGGTCATGATCCCAGCGTCCTGGGATCGAGCCCCGCATAGGGCTCCCTGCTCCGCGGGAAGCCTGCTTCTCCCTCTCCCACTCCCCCTGCTTGTGTTCCTGCTCTCACTATCTCTCTCTGTCAAATAAATAAAATATTAAAAAAAAAGAATTATTTCTTGGTCGTCAGCTCTGGACCTCACCCCACCGAACCTCACCTGTATTCCAAAACCCCGGAGGAATGGGGTGCCTGGGTGACAGACATTGGGGAGGGTATGTGCTATGGTGAGCACTGTGAATTGTGGAAGACTGATGAATCACAGACCTGTATCTCTGAAACAAATAATACATTATATGTTAAAAAAAAAAAAAAAAAAAGAAGAAGAAGAAGAAGAAGATAGCAGGAAGGGAAGAATGAAGGGGGGGAAATCGGAGGGGGAGACGAACCATGAGAGACGATGGACTCTGAGAAACAAACTGAGGGTTCTAGAGGGGAGGGGGGTAGAGGGATGGGTTAGCCTGGTGATGGGTATTAAAGAGGGTATGTACTGAATGGAGCACTGGGTGTTATACGCAGACAATGAATCATGGAACACTACATCAAAAACTAATAATGTAATGTATGGTGATTAACATAACATAATAAAATTAAAAATAAATGAATAAATACATAAACTTTAAAAAAAATGATTGAATAATCTTGTCTAATTCTCAGTGCTCAGAGAACAAAGACCGAGGACTAAATGGTGATTTCCTTTGCACGTGTATATGCTGCTTTGAAACTGAGTAGGAGACATATCTGGGGCCATGCATTTGTCCCAGTTACTTCAGTGTAAGTGTATTACTAAGCAGCCATCCTTGTAGCCAGATCTTTAAGGAGAGAAGCTGCCCTAGTACAGAATCATCCGAGGTCCTTAATCTGTGCTAAAAGGATTTGATGTTTCAGCACACAAAGAGCCATTAAAAAAAAAAAAAAAAAATTAAGATTGTACAAAGCCTAAAATAATAATAATAATAATAAATCCTTACTTTTGTCTTCTGAAAGAGTGATGTTATCCAAAGGGTCTGTGCATATATGTCATTCTACAATATGTTGTAACCCCAAATCTATAGAACCTTACCTATTACTAATTTTGTTAATTCTGTTTTTTTATGTATTTACTCTCTGGTGCTCTTCAGAGATGACAGATTTGAGGCCTGAATAAAATATTGTAACCCCTTCTAAAAATTCAGAACTTCAATAAAGGATAAATAAAATCAAAAAAATTATAAAAATGATGGTCTAAATATAAACTTGTCTGTATTCTTTATATGTTGCAGCTTACATATTCACTCAGTGTATATCCTTAGCTACTTTCTCTATTTTTCCAGTTTCAAATGAACAATAATACACGGCAAATTTGTTCCTCTTATCTGAGTAGTTTCCTATGTGCCTATTGTTTTTATTTTTCTATCTTGAATACCAAGAAAATGTGAAATATTGCTATTTAAACAGCACCTTTCAATATATCACTGGCAAAAACATCTCTTAAATACAGTGAATGACTTGTTTATTATGTATTACCTTGCCCTCTAAGGGTCACAATAAAGAATCCTCAAACATTAAGCTAAAATAATTGAAAGAAAATGTATGACCATCTGCATAGTTAAAATAAGAAAGTTATTCATGTAGATAGGATGTGCCACATATTTTGCAATATTCACATCACTTACCAGGATTAAATATGGAAATATTGGAAATCGTGTGGAGAGTGTGCTTTGAAATATTAAAATGGTAAAAATGAACATTTTAATTCATTTATTTATTCATGTAGTCAACAAAATATATTTGGCTCTTACAACACAGTTGTTTCTACATCTGCCTCTTTCCCCAAAGATTTTTCTTAATCTACTGTTCTTTTAAAGAAGGGAGGTGCCTCACTTACACTCTCTTTCCAGAACACAAAATAGGGCCTGGTACATAGAAGATGCTCAGTAAATATTAGGAGAACTAATTAAATGAGTATGTAAAGTGAATTTTAAAATACCTGACTTTTGCTTACTACAGGATTGTTCTAAGCATCATAGTCAGATGAGATCTTATACTTAGAAATGTAAATTTAAAAGCACTATGCAAATGTAAGATCATTATTGTCATGAATTTTCTTAAAATATGCAAGTGGATGTTGTATGTTTTCAAGAAGGTCAAGAACAAATCTTTGCAATAGTGTCCCCCTCCCCCCGCTGCTCTCTCATGGAACCAGTACAGCTGGATTCTAAGACTTTCCTGCCTGCACCTTATACCTAGGCAAATCTAGTTTTCATTCATTTCACTATTTTGCCCTCTTCCACCTCTGTTCCTTTACTTAAATTGTCCTTGACATTTGGAGCAAACTAATCCCTGCATCTTTTTCATTCCACAGTCCTGTCTTCTGTAAGTACTCAGTTGGATTTTTGCTTATTCAAAGAGCAGTCCCACATTAAACCAGGCTCAAGAGTCTTCCACTCACTCATCCGAGAGAACAATCAATTCTAATTTACATGCATAGGAATCTCTAGCCAGTAGTACTTTGGGAAACCACCGTTTTGTCCATTATAGTTTCAATAAAGCACTGAATTATATCTGTATGCTCCAAATTTCAGGTCTGCGGTTTTCAGATGTTTGGTTCATTTTGGTCCTCTTGAAGGATAAGGAAAAATTAGTTATCTTTCTCCTGCCCTAGCTATCATGTGAGTAGGCTGGAGGCTGACACTACAGGGAAAGATGGTCTAAAGTCTGTTTGTTTTCTTAACATCTGGTGTATGTTTATGTCCAAGCCCAGGATTCATTTCCTTAAAGTGATAACGGTTGCTTTAAATTTAATGTATGTTTGTAATAACTGATAATATTATAGTGTAGTATAAGTGTAGAAAGGATGCTATATCAAGCCAGTAATACCAAGACCATTTCATTCAATGCATAACAAAGCATAGGAGAGAATTTATCTTAAAAATCATATTGAAGCTCTGAGGAGGTGATCAAGGCTATTTCTGAAGCAAGGACATTCTAAGAAATTGATTTACTTTTCCAGATAAATATACCTGGTTTCATTAATTTATATAATGATGTGTCTGTCTACTTGCTTACTTGTTCCCATATGCACTATCATGTGATATTTTGGGTTACTTTTCTGCCTCAGTGAAATAATGATAATTACACATAGATTATAGAATAAAGGGGAAATTAAGCAACTCAGGTTTCATCATGAAAGTTTTATGCATATATATGTTTATAAAATATGGATTGCTATCATCCATCAGAAATATTAAAGTGACAGAAAATACTATTGGTGACAATTCACATTTTTAACTTAGTATGCAAAGCAACTGCAGAAAACGGCTCTACTAGCTTTCAATTTGCTACAAAATTACTTCAATCAAAAGGAAGAGTGCCTTGATTTTAATTGACTTTATATTAAATCAAAAGTACTATGTGATCCATAGTTCAGGTTACTAAAAATGAAATTTGTTCAGATACACTAGTCAAGGCCATCTGATATTTTTATTTCTAACTGCAAATGATAAAACTGATACTGATGTACTCCGTGCAGCTATTTCAGAGTGGTAGCTCTGTTAATTAAAAAAAATGTAGGATAAACTAGGCAAAAAAAGATGAAACAAAGCAAATCCTCTGGTTCTCTTCATTATCTCATTAGTGCAATTTCCATTGAGCTTTCATTCAATCATTTTTGAAGTAAGTCTTGAATTGAGATTAATATGAAACTATTTTTTTACACATTCCTTTCCATCTAGGCTTTCAGGTTCATTTTTAAAGATGGAAATAATGAAACTGTATGCCTTGCACAGAGAGAATAATCCCTCTGGGTATAAGCGTGCCAGATGGGAGTGCATAATAGCTACCATAAGCTAAAAAGCAAATCTGTATTGCCAGATCTTATATTATAAAATTCATATAACTACATTCCTGGAAGAGTTGCTTTTCCTTATGTATAATAGTGAAACCTGCATACATGGAACTCTTATTGTCAGTCTTCTGTAATGCTTTTGAATTAAGGACTTTCTGTAATATTGAAGAAACAGAGCTGACCTCATGTGAGTTTTTCCTGAATCTTTTGAAGGGAAAAAAATGCAAATCAATAGTTGGGTGCTAAGTAATAATCTAATAATCTAGCTCCATCTAAACTATACTGGATGGATATGAGAGTTTACACAAACAATGGGAGAAGAGAAGGAAAATAAAACCAAATAAATGCTTTCATGCAGCTTTTTGCATTTTATTTTGGAAGAAGTTTTAAAAGAACAAAAATTTTTAAAAAATACAAAAATAAGTTAGTTTATTAAATCTTCGCAATATACGTTTTACAATTATTTGCAGATAAAATAGTAAACAATTTTCCAATAAAATCAGAATTTATTTTACCTATATGTGTTAGTACATGATTAAAAAAAAAAATATTTGGTTGACTCTTGAAATACATGGGTTTGAACCACGCAGGAATTGTTTTGATGAATACAGTATCGTTCTGTAAATGTATTTTCTCTCTTCTGATTTTCCTAATAACATTTTCTTTCCTCTAGCTTACTTTATTATAACAACACAGTATATGATACATATAAGTTATAAATGTTTGTGTTAATTGGCTGTTTATGTTATTGGCATGACTTCTGGTCAACAGTAGGCTACTAGTAGTTTTCAGGGTGTCAAAAGTTATACATGGATTTTCAACTCCAGGGGTAGAAGGTGTTGGCAATCCCCACGTTGTTCAGAGGTCAACTGTATATAACTATCTCACTTATGAACAAGTGTATGAACTTCCCATATAAATATAAGTAATATGAATTCTGAAATGTGCACAAAATAACAATCGATGACTGTTTTATCCCTAAGACTCTAAGTATAAAAATTATATATCTTATTTATTACATTGAAAGATTAAAGAAGAAACTTTAAAAAACAATATTTTGTTAACTAATGTAAAAATAATTCAATCAAACTTAAAATTTAAGGATAATTTTTTTCACAAACCAAGCATTTAAGGAATATTTTTTATCCACATAAAAATCCTCCACTAAAAGCTCACACACTACTTAATGATGCTGTATATAAAAAGTTTAAAATTAACAAGACAAAATATTACTACTTGCTGTGGAAATATTTTTCTACATAAAATACCTTTGATAACTTATTTATCATTAGGATCAGTATGGAAGCTCAACAATATGGCTGAAAAAAAATAAGGTACATGTGATTCATGGCAGCTTATTGTCAATGAATTGAAAATCACTTTGAAACTATATCCTGAGATAGTTGGTGGAAACTCTCTCAAAGATTCTTGAAAATTTCTGCAGACATCTAATGAGGTTAGGACAACCACAACTTTAAACTGTAGTAGTATCTGACAGATTAATCATAAAAAGAATAGAGAAAGAATAGGCTATTAAATAAATGGTGATTTAACAAAGTGCTGTCTATATTTAAAATGATAGATTCTTTCAGGTCATAAATAAAAACTCCAAGTAGAATACATTCTGAAAAATAAAGGTTATTTTTAGCCAAAAAAAAAAGCAACAATACATCCAAAAATTTTAGAGAAGGGTATCTTAAAATGGAAGGCAGAAGAAATTATGGGCTAAAAGACTGATAAATTTGGAGGTAACTCTTCCATATATCTGCTTCTATTATTAAAGTCAATAAATTATAAGCAACTTAAAATATAAAAATGGGTGAAGACAGAGACTCTTACTATCCATCTACTTCCAATTATGCTTTCTTCACAGTGATACACCCTAGATTTTATTTAGGGGAACAATACCAGCTAAAATGCTGTTTTCTCACCCTGGTTTGGGCATGGCTATATGACCAGTGAAGTGTAATTAAACTCAGGTATTAAATATGCCTGAACAAAGTCTTAACAAGTAATTCTAAGAAATGAGACACGAAATGGCTAATGACGAAAAAAAAAGATAAATAAAATAATAATAATAATTATAAGGATTGGTACAACTTGAGCTCTTTCACATAACTGGTCATGATTTCAATTTTGATATTATTACAGAATGATTTGGAGAGCAATTTGACAAAATCTCCAAAAAAGCTACACTATAACCAACTACACTTTTTATCATTTATCCATTTGATTAGGTTTGTCATCTGTAATTAGTTACAGTATTTTTTGTAATTGTGAAAAAGTTGTTCTGGAAATATATATTTATAAATATGAATGGAATAAAATATTAAGAAATAGCTTAATTAAAAGGAAAAATAACTTATCTTTGTACAAAGTATTTCATATCCCTAAGTTTTAGTGTGAGGGGAGAAAAAAGGGGAAATGAACAGGAGAAAAATAAAAGTTATGAATTATGCACCAAAAGCAATCATTAAGAAAAATATATCAAATATTAATATCATTATAGAAAAAATTAGAGTTTCACTCAAATTAAAAGGATGGTAAGAATTGTGTATGTATAACTTGTTGACAAAAATAGCAGCTATTTGACAGATTTTGGGCATTGGGCAACTTCTACCTTAACTTTTAAATTTAAAGTTTCTCCTGAGGTCAAGGGAGGGGGCTGTTCAGTGTCTGGGGAAAAAGAATTTTAATTACCATCTGCCAATTTTTTCCATCTCCAGCAGGAGGCTTTTGATCCGAGGTTGCCACACATGATTTATGTCCTGGGAAGGGCAGATCTACAAATAGAAATGCTCCATGTTGTCTTGGCAAATGCCTCTGACAAGGTAGGAGGCCAGAGTAAGAAGTGAAGTTGTTACTGTAAAGAGAGTATAAGTTTAGGTCTCTTTGTACCAACAAAAATGACCTTATTGAAAAAGATGGAGAAATGTAAGGTGGGGAGGTGAGAATGAGGAAAAGAGTCAATGGTAACCTATTTTTCACTTTCCTGTTTATAAATTTTGATATGACTATAGTCTTTAATTTTTTTTATTATTATGTTATGTTAATCACCATACATTACATCAATAGTTTTTGATGTAGTGTTCCATGATTCATTGTTTGCGTATAACACCCAGTACTCCATGTAATACATGTCCTCTTTAATACCCATCACCAGGCTAACCCATCCCCCCACCTCCCTCCCCTCTAGAACCCTCAGTCTGTTTCTCAGAGTCCACAGTCTCTCATGGTTCGTCTCCCCCTCTGATTCCTCCCCCCCTTCATTCTTCCCCTCCTGCTATCTTCTTCTTCTTCTTTTTTTTTTAACATATGACTATAGTCTTTTAAAAATGTAATAAATGTTTATATCTTCGAATGAAATATTATTCAGATAATTTTTCTTTACAGATATATTGTGACATTTAGCTTTTTCAGAGTCCAACTGACATCACTCTCTTTAACTCTGTACATTTTTAATGCCTTCAATGCTTCTAAAAATTTAAAAGACTAACCATAAGATCAATTGAAGTAATCATTGTTTTCATATGAATGCATGTCACAGTGCAACTTTTTGCACCCTGGTTTTTGGATTGTTTTATAAAAATAATATAAGTTTAAAAAGGAAGAAAGTATTTATTTATTTATTTATTTATGACAGTTTATCTTTCTATGTGCAGGCAAAATATCTGAGATAGAGGAACAACTATGAGCACTAAACCTTTAAAGCCAAAAGGGAATTTGGGGAGACAAATGAGAGTTACTTTCAACTCAGTCCACATTATATTTCCCTTTTATTTTGAATTTGATCTTATCCTCTGCAATATTTTATTTTAAAAATTTTATTTAAAAAAAAAAGTTATAGGGGCGCCTAGGTGGCTCAGTCGTTAAGTGTCTGCCTTCGGCTCAGGTAATGATCCCAGGGTCCTGGGATCGAGCCCCACATCGGGCTCCCTACTCAATGGGAAGCCTGCTTCTCCCTCTCCCACTCCCCCTGTTTGTGTTCCCTCTCTCGCCGTGCCTCTCTCTGTCAAATAAATAAATAAATAAAATCTTTAAAAAAAATAAAATTAAAAAATAAAATAAAATTATATTTTAAACTCTCTTTCATGGCAGACATGTTATTACCAAAAGAGGAATTGCACCACAGTATTCTGCTTTTTTTTTTTTTTTTTTTTAAAGATTTTATTTATTTATTTGAGAGAGAGAGAGAATGAGAGAGAGCGAGTACATGAGAGGGGGGAGGGTCAGAGGGAGAAGCAGACTCCCTGCTGAGCAGGGAGCCCTATGCGGGACTCGATCCACGGACTCCAGGATCATGACCTGAGCCGAAGGCAGTCGCTTAACCAACTGAGCCACCCAGGCGCCCAGTATTCTGCTTTTGATGAACTAAGAAAGGAGACTTCAGACACAAATATGGTTTATTATCAACCTAAAGATAAAGAATGTCAGAGTCCATTAACACAAAATAAAACAAAATAAACATAAATTCTACAAATGGAGGGTGATAAATGGGTGGGAGTTGTGATCTATGCTGAGCCTTGAAAAAGGTGAATAAAAATGAGAGAAAATAATCTAGGGAGACAGATTATCTATCAGTCTCACTTTCTAATAATGAGCTAGGATTGTTGCCATGTGACTCTGTGAGGTCAGTGACATTTATCAGAGTTCACACTATCATTTCACTTCTTTATGCTCAAATACCTCATTGTGGTTACTCCCTTTCCCCATTCTCCTATGACTGCTTCCACTGTAGCCCATTCAATCCATTCTGGATGGAGCTGCAGAAGTGATCTTCTTAAAATTGTAATTTGGATTATGTCACTCCCTGGCATAGTGTGACTCAAATTCTTATTGCAATGTAGTTGTGAATATGGGCATACTCAAAAACAAGATAAACTCTTCAATTTATCAACAGGATATAAAAGTTGAAACTATGAGCCTTCTGAATTACAATTCTGGAGATAGGAGAAGCATGGGGAGTTCCATGCATTGCACAGAAAAGCCAGGCTCACGACATGTTCTTAGTCACTGAAGAAACCCTTCAGCACCCAGGAGCTAGGACCATAAAACATCTGAAATTGAGCTCTAGAGCCATGGCTGTTATGGATATTGATTGCCTGGGGTAGTGAGAGGAAAAAAGAATACCACTGAAACTTGGTTTAGGCCAGGTTACATGAGCTGTGATATCCCCCCGGTTACCTCCAAACAACAGCCTCAAATTGTGGGGCCCAGAATTGAGGTCAAGCAACTATAAAATCATAAGTTGGGGAGAAGCAGGCACTGATTAAAAACAAACAAACAAAGAAACAAACAAGCAAAAAACTAAACTAAACAAGGAAAATGTGCAAACTAAAACCCTTTATAATGAGCAGTGAGCTGGCAAATAAAGATTACAAAGCAAATGAGGGAAAAGATGATTTAAAAAAAAGACATACAGATGGCGAACAGACACATGAAAAGATGCTGAACATCACTCATCATCAGGGAAATGTAAATCAAAACCATAATGAGATACCACCTCATACCTGCCAGAATGCCTAAAATTAACAACACAAGAAACAACAGATGTTGGTAAGGATGTGGAGAAAGGGGAATCCTCTTACACTGTTGGTGGGAATGCAAACTGATGTAGACACTCTGGGGAACGGTACGGAGGTTCCTCAAAAAGTTAAAAATAGAACTACCCTACAATCCATCAATTGTACTACTAAGTATTTACCCAAAGGATACAAAAATACAGATTTAAAGGGGCACATGCACCCCAATGTTTATAACAGTGTTATCCACAATAGCCAAACTATGGAGAGACCCCAAATGTCCATCAACTGATGAATGGATAAAGAAGAAGTGGTATGTATATATAATGGAGTATTACTCAATTATCAAAAAGAATGAAATCTTGCCATTTGCAAGGTTGTGAATGGAGCTAGAGTGTATTATGCCATGTAAAATAAGTTAGAGAAAGACAAATACCATATGATTTCACTCATATGTGGAATTTAAGAAACAAAACAAACGAACGTGGGGAAGGAGAAAAAAAAAGGAGAGAAGAAAGTAAATCATCAGAGACTTAACTATAGAGAACAAACTGAGGGTTGATGGAGGGAGGTAGGTGGAGGATGGACTAAATGGATGGATATTAAGGAGGGCCTTTGTTGTGACGAGCACTGGGTGTTATATGTAAGTGATGAATCACTAAATTCTATGCCTGAAACCAATTTTACCATATATGTTAACTAACTTGATTTTAAATAAAAGCTTTATTTATTTATTTATTTTTTTAAGATTTTATTTATTTATTTGACAGCGAGAGAGACAGCAAGAGAGGGAACACAAGCAGGGGGAGTGGGAAAGAGAGAAGCAGGCTTCCCGCGGAGTAGGGAGCCCGATGCGGGGCTCGATCCCAGGACCCTGGTATCATGACCTGAGCTGAAGGCAGACACTTAACGACTGAGCTACCCAGGCACCCCTAAATAAAAGCTTTAAATTAAAAAAAAAAGTTTTTAAAAGCCCTCATTATTAATGAAATAAACTTATAAAGGTTTTCAATAGTAGGGAATCTGAAAATAATTTCAAAATAAGTGCATTTAAATTTCTTAAAGAGAAGAATGTGTAAGTAAAGTGCTTAAAAGGCACTTGATGACAGAAATCAGGAAATGGACTAAGGTAAGAAACCAGGTGGAAACTCCTTATAGAGGAAGATAAGAAAGATGTCATAATTGCCATAATTCTAGATTAATCTTAATCAAAAGAATCTGTCATTTGGATATGTTTAAGAATTCAGAATATAGGCGGATTGAGGAAAGATGGCAGAGGAGTAGGGGACCCTATTTCAACTGGTCCCCGGAATTGAGCTGGATATCTAACAGACCACTCTGAGCACCCACGAAACCAGCCTGAGATGTAAGAAGATCTGGATCTCTACAAACAGAATATCAAGGGTGGTTGGTTTCGAGGTACAAAGTGGGGGGCCGTGATTCTGCAGGCAGATATCAGAGGATAAAGGAGCGGGAGGGTGCCTGGCCATGGGGATCCTACACCGCTGGTGAGCAACAGCCTCGCGCACTGTGGACGGGCCACAGACTCGCAGACAGGTAGTGGCAGGGAAAGGACTTTAGGGCAGCCCCTGGGGTGGGGTCACGCGTGCGATCTGGGGGCAGCTGGAGGTTTTAGAAGCACAAAGGGCAGAGACGTGCCCCGACCTGGAAGCAGGACTGGGAGCACTGTGGAGGGGCGCACAACCCCGGCCACTGCAGTTTATAGCAGCACGGGCAGAAACGGAGACAGTGTGGCCTGGAGAGCTCACCAAAGAACAGACTGCGGTCTCTGCTCTGAGGCAGAGGGTTGGAAACGGTCTTTTCTGCTCTGACTCGCAGAAGAGACGCGGAAAGCTGCCAGGGAAAGCCACCAGAGAACAAAAGCCCCAAAGACTGATTCCCACTGAGCCCATCCCCCGCCACAGGGGGGCAGGGCAACTCCACCCAAACAGGGTTGCCTGAGTAACAGCCCGGCAGGCCCCTCCCCCAGAAGACAGGCTGGGAAAACAAGAGGCCAGCAACCCTAAGGTCCCAAGAAAACAGGTGCATCTTGCTTGGGTTCTGGTCAATAATTTGGACTCTATACATTCCCTCAAACACCCATCAACAGAATGACTAGGAGGAGGAGCCCCCAAAACAGAAAAGACTGAGATTATGACTTATGCTGCAGATTTACAAATGGATGCAGATAGAACCAAGATGTTGGAGATGGAATTCAGGCTAGCAATTGTGAAGACAATGGCTAGAATGGAGAAATCAATTAATGGCAACATAGAGTCTCTAAGGGCAGAAATGAAAGCTGAATTGGCAGAACTTAAAAATGCTATCAATGAGATCCAATCCAATCTAGATAATCTAACAGCTACGGTACCTGACGCAGAAGAACGAATAAGCGACCTGGAAGACAATATAATAGATAAAAAGGGAAAAGAGGAGGCCAGGGAAAAACAACTCAGAATCCATGAAAATAGAATCAGAGAAATAAGTGACACCATGAAACGTTCCAATGTCAGAATAATTGGAATCCCGGAGGGAGTGGAGAGAGAGAGAGGACTAGAAGATGTATTTGAGCAAATCGTAGCTGAGAACTTCCCTAATCTGGGAAATGAAACAAACATTCACATTCCAGAGGCAGAGAGGACCCCTCCCAAGATCAAGGAAAACAAGCCAACTCCCTGGCATGTAATAGTAAAACTTGCAAATCTTAGAACCAAGGAAACCATCTTAAGGGCAGTTAGGGGGAAGAGATTCCTTACGTACAGAGGGAGGAACATCAGAATAACATCAGACCTATCCACAGAGACCTGGCAAGCCAGAAAGGCCTGGCACGACATATTCAGGGTACTAAATGAGAAGAACATGCAGCCAAGAATACTTTATCCAGCAAGGCTGTCATTTAGAATGGATGGAGAGATGCAGAGCTTCCACGACCGGCAGAAACTGAAAGAATATGTGACCACTAAGCCAGCCCTGCAAGAAATATTAAGGGGGTCTATAAAAGGAGAAAGACCCCAAGAGTGATATACAACAGAAATTTACAGGGACAATCTATAAAAACAACGTCTTTACAGGCAACATGATGACAATTAATTCATACCTTCCAATAATCACTCTCAACGTGAATGGCCTAAATGCTCCCATAATATGGCACAGGGTTGCAGATTGGATAAAAAGACAGGACCCATCCATATGCTGCCTACAAGAGACTCATTTTGAACCTAAAGATACATCCAGACTGAAAGTGAAGGGATGGAGATCCATCTTCCATGCCAGCAGACCTCAAAAGAAAGCTGGGGTAGCAATTCTTATATCAGACAAATTAGATTTTAAACTAAAGTCTGTAATTAGAGACACAGAAGGACACTATATCATTCTTAAAGGGTCTATCCAACAAGAAGATCTAACAATTGTAAATATCTATGCCCCCAACATGGGAGCAGCCATATACATAAGCCAACTGTTAACCAAAGTAAAGAGTCATATTGATAACAATACGTTAATTGTAGGAGACCTCAATACTCCACTCTCAGCAATAGACAGATCATCTAAGGAGAAAATCAACAAGGAAACAAGAGCTTTGAATGATACACTGGATCAGATGGACCTCATAGATATTTACAGAACATTCCACCCTAAAACAACAGAATACTCATTCATCTTGAGCGCACATGGAACTTTCTCCAGAATAGACCACAGACTGGGTCGCAAAATCAGGTCTCAACTGATACCAAAAGATTGAGATTATTCCCCGCATATTCTCAGACCACAATGCTTTAAAACTGGAACTCAAACACAAGAAAAAAATTGGCAGAAATTCAATCATTTGGAACCTAAAGACCACTCTGCTCAAGAATGTTTGGGTCAATCAGGAAATCAAAGAAGAACTTAAACAATTCATGGAAATCAATGAGAACGAAAACACATCAGTCCAAAACCTATGGGATCCTGCAAAGGCGGATCTAAGGGGGAAATACATAGCCATCCAAGCCTCACTCAAAAAAAAATAGAAAAATCCCGAATTCACCAACTAACTCTACACCTTAAAGAACTAGAGAAAAAGCAACAAACGATGCCTAAGCCACACATTAGAAGAGAAATAATTAAAATTAAAGCAGAAATCAATGAATTAAAAACCAGAAACACAGTAGATCAGATCAATGAAACTAGAAGTTGGTTCTTTGAAAGAATTAATAAGATCAATAAACCACTGGCCAGACTTATCCAAAAGAAAAGAGAAAGGATCCAAATTAATAAAATTATGAATGAAAGGGGAGAGATCACGACTAACACCAAGGAAATATAAATAATTATTAGAAATTATTATCAACAACTATATGCCAATAAACTGAGCAATCTGGATGAAATGGAGGCCTTCCTGGAAACCTATAAGCTGCCAAGACTGAAAAAGGAAGAAATTGACAACCTGAATAGGCCAATAACCAGTAACGAGATTGAAGCAGTGATCAAAAACCTCCCAAAAAACAAGAGTCCAGGGCCTGATGGATTCCCTGAGGAATTCTACCAAACATTCAAAGAAGAAATAATACCTATTCTACTGAAGCTGTTTTAGAGGGGAGGGGAGGGGGATTGGTTAGCCCCATGATGGGTATTAAGGAGGGCACGTACTGCTTGGAGCACTGGGTGTTATACAAAAAAAATGGATTGTGGATCACCACATCAAAAACTAATGATGTATTGTATGGTGACTAACATAACATAATAAAATTTAAAAAAAAATTCAGAATATAACAAGAATCTCTTTCTTGGTCTGTATGTCTAAACCTAGAAAGGAATAGCAAAGCTTAGATGTTCCTCTCAGTGATGAGTCTGAGAGCTGAATATGTAAAGTTTTTAATACTAAATGTGACAGCTTTCAGCCTTGCAATACTGCTTTTAAAGACCAGGTTCTTGGGAATATAGAAATATACTGCTGATGAAGACTGTCCCAGGATATTTCATGCTCCTACAAAAATCTCAGCTCTGTAACCAGCCTTAGAAGAACATTTATTACTATAACTCAGAAACTAGAGTACTGAGAGTCCATTTCCTGATTTGGATTTACCTTTGGGGATTTTCTTTTTTTTCTTTTTTCTTTTTTTAATTCTCTCAGCAATAGAATGACATTGTGTTCATAAATATTTTCCTTATTTTCCACCATTCCTGATTTTAATATATGACCTGCCTGAAATTCTTCTGTTTAATTATAAACATCTTCCTAACTTTTAAATGTCTATTTCAACAATATATTTCAGGTAATAGAGATTATACTTTTTTTAAACAATGTAAATCTAGTATCTAGCACACAATAGGTGCTCAATAATGATTTGTTATAAAAAGAAGGATGCTGTGGTTCTTTTCCTTTCACCTGACCCTTTGGTACATTGGTTTTTCAATTCACACATGTTTATACTGCACTATCTGAAGACTTTTTGTTTCTTAACTCATTTGCAGAAAGTCTGCTACTTCCTTGTTTAACTGAAGTGAATCATTCAAGTGAACAATCAAATATTTGATTCAGGCTTTAGGCAATGCAGTCCTAATGCAGACATGGTATGAGACAGTGGGCTTAGTACAGCATTTCCCATCTACCCCAAGTTGACTTTCACTCACGAATGGTGACTTCTACTAATCCAGTATATTTTCCGCACAGCATCTAGAATGAACAGGAACATTCCTGATGACTCACGTAAAGTAGAAATCTAGATAAATACCTGCCACTTCCCTTTGTACTCTCATCCTAATGGTGAAAGAAAAGGTCTAAAAGAAGGGCGACTAATATATGATTGACTGTATAACTTACCATCTAAACAGGGACAATTTTCAGAGTCAAAGGGAGAATAAAATTACATAAATCATCTAATTTTAAAATACTTTTGCTGTACCAAAATATTATTTTATAAGTTGGAGGATGTAGTAAATATTTATATTACAACATATTCAAAAATAAAATTATTTCTAAGACAGAAATGTAACTTTGTGAGTAAACAAAGTAATAATAATAATGAATACATTATTATTAATATAATAATAATTATTATTTTACTTATATAAGCAACTAATGAAGAATAAAATGAGCAGAAGAAGTACTGTGCATATTCATTTATGTGAATTGGTTTCTTAGTCCTGGCTGTCTTTAAAAGCTTATTATATTTTTCAATCAATCTGTTTTTCAATATGATCATATTATTTTGTGTAAAAGCATCAGCAGTCATCTTCAAATTTATATTTTATTGTTGTAAAATTTGAAATTGAGACAAATCCTTCCTTTAAACCATATATTTTTCATTGAAAAAGTAATTTCTCTAAAAGTGCTGAGCTGAAAACAAATTCTACTAATGGAGTGTTTTCTTAAAGCTATTTTTTTCCCTACAGTTGAATGTGTAAATATTTACATTCTAGCCTTTTCCCAGATGCTGCATTTTTTTCCTGAATGTAGAGTGTCTTTCCTTGACAAACATTTCATAAAATGAAGCTCATTGAATAAGTTATCTCTACTTATGACTATTAACAATATTTTTTCTAGAGTCAGAGCCTGAAAAAAACTTAAAGCCTTTCTTAGTTTTATTCCATTTTGGTACAGAATATCCACTGATACAATTAAAATGTGTGTTCTATATAAGTATTATTCCAAAAAGTTGAGAGATTCAATATTCACAATTAATCCACATACAACAGTTTAGCTCTCCTCATTTAATATTGTTAGGACCTCTCTTGCTTTTATAAGGATAATTGTAAATGTCTTCTGGTTGAAATTTTTGAAATATTTCTTTTCAATAAGTGCAATTCACTAAAAGTTTCAAGAGCTGCATTTGTTAACTGTTTTAATTGTGGAATATTTTACTATTTCATTAATATTTTCAACTGATATTAAACAAATTAAAAGCAAAAGATATCCACTACCATTATAGCATGTAGAGTGATTTACAACAGAGTTCTTCAAGAGTTCGAATATTTCTAAAATCTGATTAGTGACAGGAAATAAAAAGAAAAAGAGCAATTACATTTGGAACAAGTTGAGAGTGAAATCTAAATTTCTGCTAAGGGAGCATACCTATTGCTCCATGTTACATATGTACAAAGAAATCTTGGAACAGGCTATAAGTGAAGTCACTTTAGAACAGTTGTTATTCGATCTAAATGTAAAGTCAGGCTTGAAAACATGATATGCACAGACATTTTTCATAGACACCTGTGATAATTCCTTGTCTGGAGAGACAGTCTTAAAATAACCAAGTTATCATTCCCTCCATAGATGTGTTTCTTCTGGTTTCATATGATCAGGGCTTTTCCTACAGCTTCCATAATGGATGCAAATGTCGACATTTTATTCAAGTTACATATTCATCATCAAATTTCTTGAGATACTGAAATCCAATACTTACGTTTTTATTAAATGCACAATTTGTCCTTAGAAGAAAAGTTTCTATTAAGTTGCATCTAAGAAGGGTTGAAGAAGAAAAGAGTGTCTTGTTATAAAAAGAAAAACCTGAAAACATCCTACACTAAATGAGAAGTTAAACTAGAGCTGTTGCAAACAGAATATAGTCATCATTTAACTATATGACATATATCCTATGATCTCCATCCTGTGAGGTTCAAGAGTCCCTAATCATTGATTAATGCCTTCTTGCTCTCTTGTCCCACATTCTGTCCCATAATCCTTCTGAACATAGGATATCAAAAGATATTAAACTATCTTTGGCAAGATATACACCTGACCCAGGCCACAGTTGATTCCACAAAACGTTGGTAAATAAGAGTATATAATCAAAATAAGAGAGAAAGAGAGAGAGGGGGAGAGATCTTCCTTGAGCAAAAGAATGCAATCTAACAACAAATAATCCCAAGGAATTCCAATAATTTATGATGATTGATTACTGGAGACGAAATATAAAAAAAAATAAATATGCTGATTAAAGTAGGAAAGAAGAATCTAAAATATGAATCAATTAGAAGATATCATAAAAACACAGATTGTGGAAAACAAAGCATAGAATTTATGATTACTGAGCTGAACATACAATTACTGTTGAAATATTTAGTAATTGAATTTGAAAACACAGTGAAACATATACAGATTAGCTCTTCTTTTGGAAAATGTATTTGAAGATCACCAGTGACGTGCCACACAATGAACTTGCATATATCTGACCAACTTCCAAACCTTTTTGGCAAGAAATGCACTCCTTATTCTTTTGGATGGGTTAATTAATTCTTGTATATATGAAATCTACATAATAAAACTAAGTCACTGAGAGAAAAAATATATTGAATCCTTTAATGAATGAAGATGATTAAATTAAGTATTTTTTTTTAAAGTTACTATTCAGACTTCACTTATTATTTATTATATTATTAACTGCTTTTCTAGTCTGTTATCTTGTTTTAGCATAAGAAACACAGACAAACTAACTGCTTATTATTGTTCAGTTGAAGAGATAAATCTTTTTTCTTTTGAAGAAGTAAATCTTGAAGAAAAATAATTTCATGAAAGTCACATGTCTTAGAAATCAAAAATAAAATTTTAATGAAATATAAGTTAGAAAAAAAATTAGAAAAAAATTTCTTTCAAATTGATTATATGTTCACTATATGTAATATATATGTATGTAATGTATATATTGTATATATGTATGGAGGGAGGGATATTTCTTTTTTTTTCATTTTTAAAGATTTTATTTATTTATTTGACAGAGAGAGAGAGCAAAAGCAGGAGAGCAGCAGACTCCCTGCTGAGCAGGGAGCCCAATGCGGGATTCGATCCCAGGACCCTGGGATCATGACCTGAGCCGAAGGCAGACGTTTAACTGACAGAGCCACCCAGGTGTCCTGGGAGGGATATTTCAATGGAAGCATGGCTCACTCTGACAGACTACATAGTTGACTCTAGAGAATTGAGAAGGACAAAGCAATAAAGCTGTCTGAACTAGGAGAAGTGGACATTAGAAAATAATTTCAGCAACACAATCTCAGATTATTAATGACATTTGATTTTATTACATCCTCATATTGTCTTCTTAAGGTGTTTGATAATATTTCCAAAAATACAATCTTACGTAGTATTTTACTTTTTAGGTAAATATGTTAATATATTTACCTGCTTGACACAGAGTAACATACTTTGAAATATACTATCTCAGAAAGGTGCCCCAAAAAGTCTAACTATGTGTATGTCTGACTCAGATGATAATTAAAAGTAGAGTCTGCTAAAAGAAATCCTCATTGACTCTATTCTCTAGCTGAATTAACTACTTTAAATTTAACAAGGGTTAATGTAAAGAACTTTTTGTGTTATTGCAACAATTAAGCGAGTAATAATGTGTATTAAGTTGCTGAATTTAAAAAAAAATGGAGGGAATAGTTATTTCTGGTTCAAAGACATATATATTTATATGTCTATATAATTTTAAGGAGTTAGAATTGGTTAGCATAGTTAAATGGAAAGCATGGTAAATATAAGTTGAAAAGACCATTGCTGATTATTACTGAAACAGAAGGCACTAAAAATAATTAATCATTCTCTTATACAAGAGGAAGATTTGGATTAAAGTTAAATTGGCACGGTAACAGTTCTGAACAGAGCAGAACAAAACACAGCATCTGCTTGCTAAGTAAAGACTATAAAGAACTACTTCTCCATTAAAGCAGAATTCAGTTAATGTTGTAGGTGACATCATATACTCCTGCTACAGAGTAATCTCGTATGCATATCTTTTTATGTCATAGAAACAAGTAAAAATGTCTGTTACACCACCAAGTGCAAGCATCATAAATAGATTTAGCAATTCACAATGTGTAGAATAAGATAATTTCAAGCAAATTGCACATGAGGCTTTTATTATTTCTATAATCAACTATCTTTTACCAACAATAAGAGATTGTATAAATGAATACATTTGGTGTTTTGGATATGGATTTGATATATTTGGATATGGATTTGGATATGGATTTGATATATTTCTGTTTAAGTTCCAGCCAGGTGTGATACTTACCATTTATATGATTTGTGCAACTATAGGTTTCTTTTTTTTTCCTTTTCAGAAACATTGATTAATAACTACAAAGTTATCATATTAATTAGATCATAAACATTAAAAGACTTATAAATTATAATGCTTTATATAAATGTGGTCTTCATTTTCCCACAAAGAATGACAATATCCTAATTGCTATTAAAATAGCACAAATGATTTTCTTCAAATGTATATTATAATGTGCTTTGGAACATTTGGAATGTAAGAGAAGGAAATTCCACTCAAGTTTCTTCATCTTTCATCAATATTCTTTCCCACAATAAAATATAATTTATACTGAATTTTTCCTATAATCTACTGATTATTTTGAATGGGCATTACTGACAACCAGGTCATAAGCTACCTGAGGAAAGGGTTATGATGTTTAATTTTTTTTGAAGATTTTATCTATTTGAGAGAGAAAGAGAGACAGAGAGAAAGAGAGAGCACAAGCAGAAGGGAGAGGCAGAGGGAGAAGCAGAATCCCCACTGAACAGGGAACCCGATACAGGGCTAGATCCCAGGACCCAAGATCATGACCTGAGCCAAAGGCAGACACTTAACTGACTGAGCCACCTGGGCGCTTCAGTTATGATGTTTCAAATGGTCAAGCAATCTAAGAAGCTAGAATAGTTATCCTATTATCATGACTGGGGTAGTGTATTGCACTTCTTTGGTGTGTAATTATACCTAACATGATTCATTGTTCCATTCGCTATTGATGCATAGCAAATTACATAATTTAGTATCTTGGAACAGCCATTTTTGTGTTCACAGATTCTGGGGTCAGAAATTCTAACTAAAAGAAGAAGGGACATCTTGCTCCTGTTACATATTATCTTGAGGCCTCAACTGGGAAGACTTGAAGGCTTGGAGTCTCCTGATGGTTAGGGACTAGAATCACCTGAAGGCTTATTTCACTTGAAATTTTGCATTTAAGATGGCATGACTTGAAGACCAGGATGGCTATCCAGAGTATCACCATGTGGCCTCCCCAGGTGTTCTGGGTTTTCTCACAGCATGGTGGCCTTGGGACAATTGGACTTCTTATCTGTCAGCTCAGGGTTCTAGCCTTGAGAGTTCTAGTGACCAAGATGGAAGAAAGATGAATTGCCTTTTATAATTTAGCCACAGAAGTCACAGAATATAACTGCTGCCCTAATCCCTTGGATAAAGGAGTTAAAAGTTTGCCAAAACAAAGAAGAAGAAATATAGATTCCCATCTCTCAAGGGAGAAGTGTCAAAAACTTTGTACGTGTCTTTTAAAACTACCATACACATAACAGTGTGTGTGTGTTTATGTACATAAGAATATCTGTGCATACGTCACTGTCTACACATATATATTATACAAATATATACATTTGTTTAATTAATAATTATATTTAATAATAAGCGTCATAGTTTAGTAAGGAAAGCCAGTGATGGATGTATATCTGTGGATCTTTGGGAAGTATATTTTTCAGCTATGACATCCATTAAAATTGAGTGTTAAATTGGAAGCTGAAATTAGAAATGTACAAGGAAATGTACAATCACATTGCCCTCATTAAAATAGTAGAAGAGTTTAATTAGAATTTATGCATACCAAATATAAACTCAATAAAATGTATCTTTATCTTATATTTTTAAAATTTAAATTTATTTGCATATCTTACGAAATAGTTAACGGATTATAATATCCTTATATATCCTGTTAACTAATGATAATACATGTATTCTGGTTGAAAGCCCACATGTCTTTAAATGATAGGATATGAAATAAAAATATTTCAAAACTACCATCTTATAAAATCTCCAAGAAGCAGGGCTAGACTTGATTTGGGTTGAGTTAGTTTTTATTAAGCTGAGCACAGAAGCTCTTAAATGAAATCAGACACCTGATTTTGCCCATAATATATATGTCCATCCGTAGGTTGGGTGCAGATTTGGGATCACTTCACCTTTCCAGAAGCTATGGAAGTACCATTAATAAAATGTTTCTGCTTTGCACTGTAGTATACTATTTCACTAAAAGCAAAACAGACATTTTACCTTTGATCACCCATTTCTTGTTATTATATACACACATGATTTAGTGGTAAAAAAGAAGCTCAAATATTTATCAAAATAAGTGATCCTAAGGGGAGTTGTCTATATTTTTCTTTCACAATGTTTTCTCTTAATATCCTACTCAATAATTTTGGTTCCTGAATACTGGATTTAGAAATTTGAGCAATGTGTTACCTCCTGAATAAATTCCTGTGATTTTCAACATATGGTGTCTAACTTATATTAGATGGCAATATTTTATATGTAACCTGTAACTGGAAACAAAACTTCTTACAGAACCATTTAGAAAATGCAGTTATTAATCTTTCCTTTTTGTGATTCAGCATCTATTTTTAAGATACATATTATTTCAATTTGAACCGTAATACTATTTGTCAACTTTTTTCCCCTATTCTGTTTCTTTTGCTGAAGGACTATCATACCAAATGCAGAAGAATAAAGCTTCATATAATGATTTGATTATAGCTTGTTAAGAATAGACTTGTTTTCCACTCATCATTCCCTCTTCAGTTTTTCACTGAGCTGTGCTCTTTTAGAAATCTTGTTGAGTGGGAAGATGTGAGCTTATGTAAACATGCATTGAACAGCTGAACTGAAATGTTTATAGCCCCAAACAGGAGATTACTCATTGGCACTAGTACAATGCACAGACATTTTCATGCACGGTCTGTAATTGCAATATTGTATTTGAGGGAAAATGTGTTTGATAAAGAGTGAAAACAACTCTACAGTTGCTCAGGAAGATAACATTAGTTAAGTTAACCAAATCAATGTTTCATCTACTGGTTTATATTTCATCATATTTATGAAAAATTATGTTACAAAGCATGCTGAAAATACTAAATTATAATTAAATATTATACAATAAAATTAATTCTGATGTATCCAATTGAGTGTAAGGAAGGGTACTAGTAAATTTTTATGTATATAATAGAATTTATACAAGGAAATTACTCAATTTCCTTGTTATTTTCTCTATCTGTAGAAAAAATAGTATCATTTCTAATTCTACTGTTTTTTATCAATCTATCCAAAATGCTTTAATATAGCTGGCAAAAAAATGAATTTAATGCTGTATCATTTTACTTAAAGCAATTAGATATAGTTTCTTCACAGATTGTCTTCAAGTTCATTATTTAAATTTCAGGATTTTATGTAAAACAAAAAGAGAGACTCTTGATTAATTTATTTAACTTATAATATATTAATAAGATGCCTTTGGGAGAAGATAACAGTTAGATTTCAGGGTTCCATATTTCCACTTCATAATTCCTCTGCTATAGTTGGTGTAGCTTTTTCTCTTGTTCTAAGGGTGAAAGCAACATTCTTTCCATTTTTTTCAAGCTCTGACCTGAAAGCAACATATTTCAGCTTTCAAATCAGGGTTTAACAGAACTGGAAAGAATGTTGCCCCCCACCCTTAGAACAAAATAAAAAGCTCACCAACTACAAATTAATGACTTTTCTTGAAAATACAGGAGAACTGAATGTCAAACTACCTGAAATCTAAGGAAAGATAGGTCCCTGAGAATGGAAATGGAATCTGAGCATTTGCTTATCTGGGACAGACACCTGGTCATATAATCTGGTGAGTATATTTAACTAGAAAATTTAAATAAGTTGCTAAATATGGGCTAACATGACAGAGTAAAGCTCTAGCAGACCATAAATGAAGAGACAATTGCATGTACTTGGAGGCTGTCCCTTCTGGAACTCCACCAGGATCTCAGATGGAAAATCAGGAAGAATACTTAGAAAGTTTGTCCATGTGGTGTTGACTTGATAGGGGAAGGAGGCACTTCAGAAATCCATCCATACTAATCTCATTATTATATATATACAATTATATACCATATATAATACGTAATATATATATATAACATACACATGTAATTAGAAGATAGAAGAATCAGTGAATATGATATGGAATTTTAGAAACTGCCCAATCTAAATAACAGAAAATAGGCTGGAGACAACGAAGAACGCCTTGGGTACCTGAAGGAACACAATGAAAAATCTAATATTTGTGTCACTGGAGTCATAGAAGAAGAGAAGAAAGAGACTGGGGCTGAAGAAGAAAAGTATTTAAAGAAATAATGGATGACATTTTCTGAAATTTGGCAAAAGTATATAAACCTGTAGAAAGAAACAACCTGAGTGAACACCAAACTGGATAAATCTAAAGAAGTGCATGCCAAGGAATTTTTCAAATTATTAAAGAATAAAGACAAAGAAAAACAATCTTGAGACCAGCAGAAAAGATACCTTACTTGCAAGGGAAAAACAGTTGAAATGAGAGCAGATATGCATCAGAAAACATGGAGAAGAGAACTGCTACAATATTTTTCAAGAGCTAAAGAAATAAAACTTTTAATCCGGAATCCTACATCCAGGAAAAAACAAAAATCCTTCAGGAATGAAGGGGAATCTACTTCAGAAACCTCAGAAAAAGGTAAACTAAGAGAATTTTCTGCCAGTGAGACCTACCATAAAATAAATATCCTTGAAATCAAATTGATACAAAGGACTGAATAAAAGTTAAAGAGAAGGTTCAAATCTCCCTCAAAAAATTCTGATTTATTAATATAAAAGCAATGAGCTAATGACAAATATTAGTCAGGCTCTTCTAAGCCCTTTTTTTTATGAGACTGCATCTTTGGTCTTTGTCCTCAAGAGCAAGAATCCTGCTGTCATGTGAACAAGAATCTACCACCTTCAAGTCAGACACTTAACTGACTGAGCCACCTGGGTGCTTCAGTTATGATGTTTCAAATGGTCAAGCAATCTAAGAAGCTGGAATAGTTATCCTATTATCATGACTGGGGTAGTGTATTGCACTTCTTTGGTGTGTAATTATACCTAACATGATTCATCTTGTCTAATCATCTTCAATATCTGGTCAAGTTACTCATCCCCTAGATGATACCAAGTCATCCTGGCCTATCTACGGCAAGAATCTTGTCTTGTTGATTTAGCCAGAATCTTTCCTTATCCCTGATGTTCCTTCTTAATAATTTCCATCCATTGACACCCACCCTATTCCTTGACTATAAACCCTTATTTTTTCATTTCTGTTTGGATTGAGACTGATTTCCCTCTTGAATAAAGTCTTCCTTATCATTTTTAACAAATGTTATAAATAATATTTTAACAGTTAGTAGAAAATCAACATTAGAGCACCACAGTAATAATTGTTGTGGCTAAAGAATATTAAACTTGTGGTCAAAAACTTTAAGGAGAAGTATCTCCCTCAAAATAGTTAATGACTATGGTGATTTGTGAATATATCCAGACATGGAGCTTGATTCCCTTCCCCTTGAGTGTGAACTGAACTTAGTGACTTGCTTCTATTGAATAGAGTTTGGAAAAGAACTCTAAGCAAAGAAAAAGCAAAGAAAAAGCAGTAACTTTACACATTTTAACTAACTGATCAAAACAATCATGGAGTGAGTCATGTTAATACCATGTACCTTCTGATACAATGTGATAAGAACACCACATCTATGATATGCAGATATATCCAAACAGAAGGATAGGGTCTATAAGTTATTTGACTAGGATCCATCAAAAGTGTCTAGATAAAAATAATAATAATTTTTCTAAAGTTGGGGGTGAGACAAACTGTAACAGATTAAAGTAAGCTAAAGTAATATGATGTCTAAAGGCAGCACAATTATGCTAGATTGTATTCTGGAGTGGAAAAATAGTGTAAAAACTAGAGAAATGAATATAACCTATAATTTAGTTATTATTGTACTTTGTACCAAAGTTAATTACTAAGTTTTGATAATAAAGAAAATATATAAATGTACAAAATCAAAAGGAAATTCAAACAGGATAAATCCAAAGAAGAACATGCCAGGACACATTGGAAGATCTTAACCTTAATGGAAGCTGAATGAAGGATACACAGGAACTCTCTGTATTGTCTTGGCTCTTCTTCTGAAATACGACATTATTTCCAAACTACAAAACTTTCTAAAAATCCTGAGATGAACATCTGTGATATTTCCAGCTCCAACAATTCTCCTTCAAGATGTTCTATCTGGGGACACCTAGGTGGCTCAGTCGGTTAAGCCTCTGCCTTCGGCTGGGGTCATGGTTTAGGGATCCTGGGATCAAGCCCCGCATTGGGCTCCCTGCTCAGCGGGAGCCTGCTTCTCCCTCTCCCTCTGCCCCTCCCCTGTTTGTGTTCTCTCTCTCTCTCAAATAAATAAATAAAATCTTAAAAAAAAAAAAAAAAAAGATGTTCTATCTGATCCTTGTTTTTACTACATTTCTAGTTAGGTATGAATTATTTTGTGATATCAGTAAAAAATACAACCCCCAAATATGCACATATAAGCAAAATACACTTTTTTGAAATATTTAAACTTTAAATATTTAAACTTAAAAGGCACAGTCATGAATTTACATCCATCCTTTAATGCAGTCCTTTATATGAATTTAAGTATGGATGAGTCAATAATGCAAATATTCTGCATCATCATAGAAAAATTGTTCCTGACAGCACCATTCTCTCACCTAAAGGAATATTTTCATGCACATAAAATTGCTCCTTAAGTGACAACTGCCTTTTTCTATTAATGGGGACAATGTTTTTTCTGCTCTTAACCTGCCTCTGGGAAGATATCCTCCCCTATGTGACTGTGCTTAAGTAACACTGCTTTCCACTTTTCACAATCAATGGTTTATGTATTAGCTTATATTTCCACACCAGTGTTATTTTTTAAGACTTATTTATTTGAGAGAGAGAGCGCAGAGGGAGAAGGGGAGGGAGAGAGGGAGAGAGAAGCCCAGGCAAACTCCATGCTGAGTGCAAAACCCAATGCAGGGCTCGATCTCACGACCCTGAGATCAGAATCTGAGCTGAAACCAAGAGTCCGGACACTTAACAAATTGTGCCACCCAGGTGCCCCAACAACTATGTTATTTTTAATTCCTTCAAATAATCCAAGGATTTGGCGTAGAGCTTTCTTCCACATTCTTGTGATCTTCATGAAGAAAATCCCAGCTACTGAACTGCCCTTGAAAGTGTTTTTATTCTTTTGATCAACATTATCTTTTAAACCATAGGCTTGTATTTTTCTTGCACTTTATGTATGGAGATACAAATTTATTAATTCAAAATTAAGATTTTGAATTTATAGATAAAGAAACTCCAAATCACTACAAGTCAGCAAGACGGCCTCATTTTTATCTGGGAGTTTAAAGCTGATTTGGAAAGACTGCAAATTTCTACATCTTCCTATGCCTGGTTTCTACTCCACAAAATCAGTAATGAGTTAGTCTATTCTCCTTTAATATCCACCATTCTTTTTTGTTATTCTATTTAATTAACTTGTGCTTATTCCTACTTTCTCTCTCATCACCATAAACAGCAGGTGCTCAAATTATCCAAAGTCTATACCTTTCAAAAAGTCTCAATCCAGATTCACTTCTCATAAAAAAAATTCTTGGAAGATCACAGCTTCCATTGAATTCACTTCATTTGAATTACTAAATATAAACAGGAGGAAATAAAGGGAAAAATTTAATTATTTACTCTGTGTGAAATATTGCAATGTTTTTACTATCTTATTATCATTTTCACTCTGTAATATGGGTATGACTAATGTCCCTTTGAAAGAAAATTTCAAATACTAATCACTCCAGTATTATGCTTTTAGTCCATGCTCTTTTATTAGTAATTTTTTGCATGTTGTATAATCCCTTTCACTTTCAAATTCTCTGGCTGCTAAAGATACGCATAACATATACACAAACAGTACTGTTTAGAATATAGTAAGAACTCAACATAATTTGGATTATGATTTAAGGATATCAAACAAGAGAGGAAGAGTGTTACAGATTGCTCCCAGCACAAATGAAGATGTTAGAGAAATTATTAGCCTTGTAAGCACTGATAGATTCTGTTAATTTGTATCACTGTTGCCTCGATATTCTAATATAATTCTATTTTGCTTGCCATCTCTGTAAATAATTAGCCTATAGCAAGGGTTCCCTAACATCCACAATCTATTTACCAAAAGAATGCTAAATTGAAGGGTGATTCAATAAAGTATTACTATTTTTTCCTCTTTTTTTTTTTTTTTTTAATATAGATGACTTCTTAATCTTGATTGTCGGCCGTGATTACTTTTAGCCCTCAACACAAGGGTCAGTTCTTATTTTCACAGTTGATTTACTGGATAGATGAAAAGAAAATTGGGTCATGATGTAGTTGTCTGGCTTATCTTCATGGGGAATCTCTTATATTGATTAGCCCTCAGGAGAACAGCATCCTAAAACTCTTTGCGGGAGGACATAGCACTTTAGTTAACATCCATGGTACCACTGAGGATAATGGGGAAGCTTGTTTAGTAGAGAAACTAAAACTATTGTCGCCTTGGCAACCAGGGATAACTTGTGCCTGTTCTCCCTGTGACTTTCTTGGTATGTGTAAAATTCCACTCAGAGATTAATGATTTTTCCTTCATCAAATTGATTTTTCAGAAGTATGTCCCTTGGAGATGCTGAAGACATTAGTCTTATCTACCAAATGAATTACAGTTAAGAATCTGTTTTATTTCCTGTCTGAACTTCCTGTTCTAGACAGCAAGATCATTGCGCTTACCTTTAAACTTGTAAAAAAAAATATATATGCACCTTTATAAAGAGGAAAGACATTCTCTGTGTTCTGAACATGATTTGGGGTTACATGGGTGTAGGCCCTCAGTGTGCCAACCCCTCTGCATAATGTAAAGGGCACAGATCTGTGCTAAACTAGGGAAGCATGATGGAACCTCTTATCGTTTTTAGTGCTTTAGATAAAGGTAATGAATTGGGGGAATACAGCATGCAGAAATTCAAAATATTAAATCATACCTATATTTCCCTTGAGTTTCCCTATACATTTTACTGACTTGCATAGTGTATAATTTTATAGGATCCCTTCACAGGAGTAAGAATTATGTCCTTTTTCCAATCCTTGCTGCCCTTTTATTGTTACTATTGCTATAGTCTTTTTATTTCTTGTTTTAAAAAAACACATAATTCCTCACAACAAGACATTCTTGATTTTAACTTTTGTTTTGAAAGCACAGAATTCAGTGGATGTATCCTAAAGGACAGTGATGAACAATTTATTCTCCTAAAAGAGTTGTTCCACAGGATGGAAAGGCCTAATATAAACATCTTGCAATTTTCTAGAGTTATTCAGAAGACCTGTATATCTAGAGTGACCTGCACAAGGGGAAGATCATCACCAGGTGTTAAGTGGTAGATATATCACTGACTTGCATGTCATAGTGGAAACTTTGAGACTAGTCAGAGTTGGAAGATAATAAGAATATACATATATGTAAAATATAAATATATATATATATATTTGAAGACAGAACTAACAGAATTTTTGTTCAGTTAGATTCAATGGCAAGAAAAAAAGGAAAGAAAAAAAGAAGAAAGAAAAGAAAGAAAGAAGAAAGAAAGAAGAGAAAGAAAGAAAGAAAGAAAGAAAGAAAGAAAGAAAGAAAGAAAGAAAGAAAAGAAAAAAAAAAGAAAGAAATCCTCCCATATTTCTGGCATTGCTAACTATGTGGATTAGAGAGAATACAAAAATAACAGGTAGAGGAATTATAAGCAGGCAAACTTCAAAAGTGTTATTATTTAGTATGTTATATTTATATGGTTAGAGGTTATCAAATAGGCAGTGACAAATAGGCAGTGTAATATACAAGTTTGGCCTAATGAGGAAGATTTTTTCCTAAATATGTAAAAATGGTGACTTATGGAATACAGAATCTGTACTACAAATGGAACCATGATGATATAATTAAGGGAAGAATGTAGATTGTGAATAGGTCCTGGTAACAAGCCTTGAGGGACTTTAAAAATTTCAGTTAGTTTGTGTTCATTTAAGTGATAGCTTTAGAATTACATACAAATAAAAGTTGCTTTAATATGATTATTCAGGTGAGAAAAATGTGGGTGATAAACTATGTTAAGTCAATTTATCTTTAATATTGATATTTAAATGGAGTGAGTAAGCTCAATTTGACAATACTTTGTGGCATCAGGCCCATTCTGGCAACTGCAGGTCACCTCGAGTCAAGCCTTGATATGAGAAAACTGAACAAGTGCACAATGGACGTATGAGCACTGCACCTTAGCTAAACTGTGAACAATGGACTCTAAGGTGAATGGTGAGTTTCCAGTTCACTGGACTGACAAGTGACAGCTGCAAAAGTATAACTTAAAGCGTGCATACAATATGACTTTCTCTTTGTCACTGCCTTGAGGAAAGAAAATGATGACGATTTTCAGCCTTTGAAAGATGACCTATCTTAGCAACACAGACCAGCATGGAGGTATCTGAGATGATTTTAGGTAAGTATGTGATTTATCATAAAATAATATTATGAGTTATTCTAAGCATTTGCAAAGGATGTTTTTTAAACAATGGTAAACTCAACTGAATGAGGTTTGGCTTAAATTGCATCCCAGGTACTAAGTTTCAAATAAATACAAAATCATTATCGTAAAGTTCCTAGACTTTCTAATTGAACTTATGATTGATTTTCTCCTAAGCAACTTTGATAAATATCTATTGATAAGATGTATTTATTCTATGTTGTTCAAATTTATTTTTCTCCATCTCTACTGTTATCCTCTTTAGACCAGTAAGATTCCTAGAGAAGCCTTTGTCTATTTATGTTTCTGCTATATTTATTCTTTATTTTTTAACTTAAATTCAATTAGCCAACATATAGTACATCATTAGTTTCAGGTGTAGAGTTCAATAATTCATCAGCTGTGTATAATACCCAGTGCTCATCACATCACATGCCCACCCAGTTACCCCATCCCCCCACCCACCTCCCTTCCAGCAACCCTCAATTTGTTTCCTATAGTTAAGAGTCTCTGATGGTTTTTTCCCTCTCTGATGACTTCCCATTCAATTTTCTGTCCCTTCCCCTATGATACTCTGCACTGCTTCTCATATTCCACATATGAGTAAGACCATAAGATAATTGTCCTTCTCTGATTGACTTATTTCACTCAGCATAATACCCTCCAGTTCCATCCCAGGCAATGTGTGGTAAGTATTCATCCTTTCTGAAGGCTGAGTAATGTTCCACTGTGTATATATAGATATAGATGATACAGATATAGATATAGATACAGACCACACCTTCTTTATCCATTGATCTGTCGATGGACATCTTGGCTCTTTCCACAGTTTGGTTATTGTGGACATTGTTGCTATAAACATTGGGGAGCATGTTCCCCTTTGGATCAATACATTTGTAACTTTGGAATAATACCTAGTAGTGCAATTGCTGGGTCATAGGGTAGCTCTATTTTTAACTTCTTGAGGAAACTCCATACTGTTTTCCAGAGTGGCTGCACCAGATTGCATTCCCACCAACAGTGTAAGAGGGTTTCCCTTTTTCTACATCCTCTCCAACATTTGTTGTTTCCTGACTTGTTAATTTAGCCATTCTGACTGGTATGAGGTGGTATCTCATTGTGGTTTTGATTTGTATTTCCCTGATGCCAAGTGATGTGGAGCATTTTTTCATGTGTCTGTTGGCCATTTTTATGTCTTCTTTGGAGAGATGTCTGTTCATGTTTTCTGCCCATTTCTTGACTGGATTATTTGTTTTTTGGGTGTTGGGAGTTTGATAAGTTCTTTATAGATCTTGGATACTAGCCCTTCATCTGATAAGTCATTTGCAAATATCTTCTCCCACTCTATAGGCTTCCTTTTAGCTTTGCTGATTGTTACCTTTCCTGTGCAGAAGCTTTTTATGTTGACGAAGTAACAATACTTCATTTTTACTTTTGTTTCCCTTGCCTTTGGAGACGTGTCTGGCAAGAAGTTGCTGCAGCTGAGGCTGAAGAGGTTGCTGCCTGTGTTCTCCTCTAGGATTTGGATGGATTCCTGTCTCACATTTAGGTCTTTCATCCACTTTGAGTTTATCTTTGTGTGTGGTGTAAGAGAATGGTGCAGTTTCATTCTTCTGCATGTGGCTGTCCAATTTCCCAACACCATTTGTTGAAGAGACTCCTTTTTCCATTGGATATTCTTTCCTGATTTGTTGAAGATTAGTTGACCATAGAGTTGAGGGTCCATTTCTGGGCTCTCTATTCTGTTATATTGATCTATGGGTCTGTTTTTGTGCTAGTACCATACTGTTTTGATGATTCCAGTTTTGTAATAGAGCTGGAAGTCTGGCTTTATGATGCCACCAGCTTTTTTGTTTTTTGTTTTTTTTCAACATTCCTCTGGCTATTTGGGTTTTTTTCTGGTTCCATACAAGTTTTAGGATTACTTGTTCCAGCTCTGTGAAAAATGTCAATGGTATATTGATAGGGATTGCTTTGAATGTGTAGATGGATCTGGATAGCATAGACATTTTCACAATATTTATTCTTGCAATCCATAAGCATGGGATGTTTTTCCATTTCTTTGTGTCTTCCTCAATTTCATAAGTTTCTGTAGTTCTTAGAGTACTGATACTCTACCTCTTTGGTTAGGTTTATTCCTAGGTATCTTATGTTTTTTTGGTGCAATTGTATATGGGATCTGTCCCTTAATTTATCTTTCTTCTGTCTCATTGTAATGTATAGAAATGCAACTGATTTATGTGCATTGACTTTATATCCTGCAACTTTGCTGAATTCCTATATGAGTTCTAGCAATTTTGGAGTGGAGGCTTTGGTTTTCCATGTAGAGTATCATGTTATCTGCTAAGAGTGAGAGTTTGACTTCTTCTTTGCTGGTTCGGATGCCTTTTATTTCTTTTTCTTGTCTGATTGCTGAGGCTAGGACTTCTAGTTCTATGTTGAACAGCAGTGGTGATAGCAGACATCCCTGCCATGTTCCCAACCTTAAGGTTAAAGCTCTCGGTTTTTCCCCATTGAGAATGATATTCGCTGTGGGTTTTTCATAGGATGGCTTTTATGATATTGAGGTATGTACCCTCTATCCCTACACTGTGAAGAGTTTTAATCAAGTAAGGATGCTGTACTTTGTCAAATGATTTTTTTTTGCATCTATTGAGAGGATCATATGGTTCTTGTCCTTTTATTAATATAGTGTATCACATTGATTGATTTGTAGATGTTGAACCAACCTTGCAGCCCAGGAATAAATCCCACTTGGTCGTGGTGAATAATCCTTTTTATGTACTGTTGGATCCTACTGGCTAGTATTTTGGTGAGAATTTTTCATCCATGTTCATCAAGGATATTGGTAATTCTCCTTTTTGATGGGGTCTTTGGTTTTGGGATTAAGGTAATGCTGGCTTCATAGAAAGAGTTTGGAAGTTTTCCTTCCATTTCTATTTTTTGAGACAGCTTCAGAAGAATAGGTATTAATTCTTTAAATGTTTGGAAGCATTCCCCTGGGAAGCCATCTGGCCCTGAACTCTTGTTTGTTGGGAGATTTTTGATTACTGCTTCAATTTCCTTGCTGGTTATGGGTCTTTTCAGGTTTTCTATTTCTTCCTGTTTCAGTTTTGGTAGTTTACAAGTGTCTAGGAATGCATCCATTTCTTCCAGATTGCCTAATTAGTTGGCATATCGTTGCTCATAATATCTTCTTATAATTGTGTGTATTTCCTTGGTGTTGGTCATCTCTGCTCTTTCATTCATGATTTTATTAATATGGGTCCTTTCTGTTTTCTTTTTGATAAGTCTGGCTAGGCCAGGGGGTTATTGATCTAATTAATTGTTTCAAAGAACCCCAGCTTCTAGTTTCATTGATTTGTTCTACTGTTCTTTTGGTTTCTATTTCATTGATTTCTGCTCTAATCTTTATTATTTCTCTTCTCCTGCTTGGTTTAGGCTTTATTTGCTGTTCTTTCTCCAGTTCCTATAGGTGTAAGGTTAGCTTGTGTATTTGAGACTTTTCTAATTTCTTGAGAAAGGCTTGTATGGCTATGTACTTCCCTCATAGGACCACCTTTGCTGCATCCCAAAGGTTTTGAACAGTTGTGTTTTCATTTTCATTTGTTTCCATGATTTTTCTTAATTCTTCTTTAATTTCCTGGTAAACCAATTCATTCTTTAGTAGGATACTCTTTAACCTCCAAATATGTCAGTACCTTCCAAATTTTCCTCCTGTGATTGAGTTCAAGTTTCAAAGTATTGTGGTCTGAAAATATGCAGGGAATAATCCCAATCTTTTGATACTGGTTGAAACCTATTTGTGACCCAGTATGTGATCTATTCTGGAGGATGTTCCATGTGCACTTGAAAAGAATGTGTATTTTGTTGCTTTAGGATAGAATGCTCTGTATATACCTGTGAAATCCATCTGGTCCAGTGTGTCATTCAAAGCCCTGTTTCCTTGTTGATCTGCTTAGATGATCTGTCCATTGCTGTGAGTGGGGTGTTAAAGTCCCCTACTATTATTGTATTATTATCAATGTGTTTCTTTAATTTGGTTATTAATTTGTTTATATAATTAGCTGCTCCCAAGTTAGGAGCATAAATATTTATCATTGTTAGATCTTCTTATTGGATAGGCCCTTTAAGTATGCTATTGTGTCCCTCTTCACACCTTAGTACACTCTTTGGTTTAAAATATAATTTGTCTGATATAAGGATTGCTACCCCAGCTTTCTTTTGATGTCCATTAGCATGATAGATGGTTCTGCATCCACTGACGTTCAATCTGGAGGTGTCTTTGGGTGTCTCTTGTAGACAGCATGTCAATGGGCCTTGCTTTTTTATCCAATCTGATATCCTCTGTCTTTTGATTGGCACATTTAGCCCATTTACATTCAGAGTAACTATTGAAAGATATGAATTTAGTGCCATTGTATTAGCTGTAAAGTCCCTGTTTTTGTATATTGTCTCTGTTTCTTTCTGGTTTATGTTATTTTGAGCTCTCTCTTTGCTTACAGAATCCCCTTTAATATTTCTTTAGGGCTGGTTTAGTGATCACAAATTCTTTTAGATTCTGTTTGTCCTGGAAGCTCTCTATCTCTCCTTCCATTCTGAATGACAGCCTTGCTGGATAAAGAATTCTTGGCTGCATGTTTTTCTCATTTAGTACCCTGAATATATCATGCCAGCCCTTTTTGGCCTGTCAGGTCTCTGTGGCTAGGTATACTGCCAGTCTAATGTTCCTACCCCTGTATGTTAAGGACCTCTTTTCTCTGGCAGCTTTCAGGATTTTCTCTTTATCTCTGAAATTTGCAAGCTTCACTATTATATGTCAGGGTGTTTATTTTTATTGATTTAGAGGGGGGTTCTCTGTACCTCCTGGACTTGAATGTCGGTTTCCTTCCCCAGATTAGGGAAGTTCTCAGCTATGATTTGCTGAAATATACCTTCTGTCCCTTTCTCTCTTTCTTCTTCTTCTGGGACCCCAATAATTCTAATATTGTTTCACTTTATGGTGTCACTGATTTCTTGAAGCCTCCCCTCATGGTCCATTAGTTGGTTTTCTCTCTTTTCCTCAGCTTCCTACCTTTCCATCATTTTGTGTTCTATGTCGGTGACTCTATCTTCTGCCTCATTTACCCTAGCTGTTAGAACATCCATTTTAGACTGTGTCTCAGTTAAACCATTTTTAATTTTGGCCTGATTAGATTTTATTTCTGCACAAGAGATTCTCTAGTGTCTTTTATACTTTTTTCAAGCCCAGCTAGTAACTTCAGATTGTTATTCTGAATTCTAATTCTGACATTTTACTTATATCCATACTGATTAGATCTATGGCAGAGAGTATTACCTCTGGTTCTTTCTTTTGCTGTGAATTTCTCCTCCTAGTCATTTTGTCCAGAGAAGAAGAGATGAACAAGAGAACAAAATCAAAAATGTCAACCATGACCCAAGTGAAATAAATGCTAGACAAATCCAAAGAGGTCAGAAACCAAAAAAGAAAAGAAAAAAAAAGGGGAGGGGGAGAGAGAATATAATCTGACAGGTGGACAAAACAGGATGATCCACTTGGTCCTGGGTGTATTTTGGTCCGTTTGTTAGAAGACACTAAATCCCAAAACTGTAGAGAAGGAAAAATCTTATATATATACACAAAAATAAAATTGAATACAGTGAAAGGAAGACAAAAGTGAAGAATATATCTTTAAAATGTAAATGTAAAAATAAAAATTAAAAAAAGACTTAAAAACAAAGAGTTGATAAATTAAGAAACTATTTGAAAAGAAAAAAAAGAAAAAGAAAATTTTAAACTGAAAGGCTCATGAGAAAAGAACTTTGAATTCTATGTACTATTTTCCCCTAGCGCAGGAGTTTTTCAGTTCTGAGTGATCCGTAAATGTGGTATTCACCCAGTGTTCCTGCTGGTCTTCTGGGGGAGAGGCCTGTTGCATTGATTTTCAGGTGTCTTTGCCTGGGTGGAGTTGCACCACCCCTTGCCAGGGGACCAGTCTCAGTGTAAGCTGCTTCGGGTTGCTCTATGTGGCTTTTGTTCCCTGAGGGCTTTTCACATCGCTTGCAAAAAGTGGCCGCTTTTCTATTTGTAGAATTGCAGCAATTCTTTTCTTAGATCTCAGGTTTAATTCACAGGTGTTCAGAATGATTTGATAGATAACTAGCTGAATTAAAGGGACCAGATGAAACGTGGGTCCCCTACTTTTCCACCATCTTCCCTCACCGATCTGCAGATTGAAGGAAGAAAATGGGATTGAACAATCTTGCACTACACATGGAATATTTACATCTTCTCAATGAACATTTCTTAAATCTCTCCTCTGTAGATCCTGAGAACAGTTCTCTAGATGAAAAGGAAGGGTGACTGTCACTTCATTATAATATTCAGGATTCTTTCCGTAGGCTGTGTTGGTGCCCACAGTGCACCACCCACTGGCTGTGCCCTTAGCCCCTGCTGCCACCACCACCTGTTTTTGCTACTTTTATAATTGATAAAAAAATATGTCCCTAATTCTCCAAGTTTCAAAGAGGTTGACTTTAGAAAACTAAATTAAGCCTCCCAAAGAGTCTGTTGTTATTGGTAATTGTCTACACTCTGATTATGTAAAATTGAAAGAGGTTCAGGAGAAAAAAAATAAAAAGAAACCTTAGCATGAAATTAAAATATAAGTAAAGTAAATGCAATGCTAAAACTCATGAAACTGGAAATAATACACATAAACTTTACAAGGTGAGCAGAAACATATCAAGGAAAATGAAATGTTTAAATTAAACAATAATTCTCTCTACATTTACTCTGAGTTTTGTTTTTTATTTAGTGTGAAAGCCAGAAATAAAAATGATATGCTTTCCCTCTCGGCCATTTGCCAGTGATAATTTTATGTTTCTTTCTTCTAAATTTAAAAGGGGTGATAAATAATAAGATAACACATTCATAAATAAGTTTATTTCCAGTGATTGTAGTAATCATATCTATGGAAATCAGTCCATTAAGGTGAAAGGCAGTTGGAATTTTTCCTCCACATGTGACCTCCCTCAAACTCCCCAGCCTAGCAGCATATACCCAAAAAGCTAAGGCTTTTACTTTGCTTTTCACCATTTTTTTTAACTTTCTAAGATGTGCAATATATGTATATAGTATATATGTTCTTGGGTGTTATTTTTTACTCTCACCCTTTTATCTAAAGCATAACTTCTAAATTTGCTTTATAAGTAAGATGGACAACTTAGGAATCAGAATTAGCCCACATGATTTCATCTTTGAGAAAGAAATATATTGGCCATTTAGGGGCCGCCTATCTGGTATGGTCAATTATCTAAAGAGTAAATGGCTACTTTTATAAATAAATCATTTCTGAGATGTTATTAGAGAACAATTTACATGGGCTTTTTAGGCTATGGTATATTTGACTTTTCTAGACTCTCTAAAATAATGTCAGGGTGCCTGGGTGGCTCAGTTGGTTAAGTGTCTGACTCTTGGTTTTGGCTCAAGTCATGATCTCACAGTCATGAGATCAAGCCCAATGTCCAACTCTGTGCTCAGCAGGAACTCTGCTTGAGATTCTCTCTCTTCCTCCCCCTCCTGCCTCCCCCCCCCACTCATATGCATGCTCTCTCTCTCTCTCTCTCTCTAAAATGAAAAAATCTTTTTAAAAATCAATGTTACATTTTTTTATATTTTTCTATTTTAATGCCTTTATCATCCATCATTCATATGTTGAAGTCTAGTCATGCATATAAACAAAATTTATGTCATATTCAATTTACCATTCAGCAGGCCTTAGAATGACCATCACACAAATAAAATTGTGTAAGATGACCAACTTTCAACTACAACATACACAAGAATTAATCACCTGGTTTCAAATAAAATGCTTCCAGTAATGGTTATCTTGCCACCTCATCATGGAATTTGGAATATATCTCTATTCTTTATGGATAAAATAACATTATTTTTTTTTTTTAAGTTTGAGGAGGAAACTGTAAAACTGTGACTTTCAAATGTCTATCATTGTAGGTTAGATTTCTCTTACATAGGAAAGGATTTTGTTTAATAAATTAAAGATAGTGTTCAAGTGAAAAATTCCGGTGTATCCCAAATAATTTATTCTTATGTGCCACAGTCACATAAGATACTACAGAGCTTTACTTGCCATGCTCCAAGAAGGATATGTTTGTTATTGTTACTGTATTTTGACAGCAAAATTAATTCATGTTTTTGGAAGTTCATCATATTAATTACTTGTTAATTATGTTTTAACTGCCTTTTAAAAGGTTAACTCCTAACTGATTTGTTTTGGATTTTAAGACCATTAAAACTTGTAAACCTTTATTAATATTGATCTTTAGTGTCATCCATATTTGTTTAAAGAATTAAACTAACAGAAAAATATATTAAAGAGTATAGGTAGGGCTATATAATTCAAACCTGTTTTTAATCAGATATTTACAACCCTTATTATTTTTCTCAGTTTTATAAAGCTACATTTTCTTTCCTTTGATCATGAGAAATAATGGAAAATTGAGTGAACCATTATGCCATTCTCTATGGATAGGCACACTTTCTGTTGAAAATATAGTTCTCTAAAATTGATAAGGGTAATTTATAAATAATGTCATAAACTTAAAATTTTTCAAGTTAATTTCTCTTACACTCTAATTTTAGGAATTTGCAGTAAAAATATATTAAATCATTTATAATAAAAACATTTTATAGTTAGATTATAGCTATATTTATCTATACTACTATTGTTTGAAAGCCCATCTATATTTCAATGTGAAATCAAAGAACTTAAAATGTAGTAGTTCTCTGGAGATCAAACACTACAGCTCACTAACCAATATGTGGATTTCCTCAATGGCCATTTACATGTGACTCATCAGCTGTCACTTGCTGTCTGCTCCAGGAACTGGAGACTCTTTTCTGGATCCCATAGCTAAAGCAATTATTAGGAAAATCTAATAATCATAAAAAATCTTATATACAGTAAAACATATTTTTTATTATTTTTACCTAAAAGATTTTCTGTGCCCCATGATGCTCAAGAAATAAGTGTGTTGGTATTTCCTAACAAATTTTTAAAATATTTAATGATAGCTATTTTGTTTTTTCAGAAAAAAATGTCTATTGATGTGATGCATCATTAAGTCCAAACATTCATTTGCACAGGGCTTTAAGATATGTAATTTTGAATTTCCATGGGGGAAACCATAATCACTGAAGTCAATTTAAGGTAATTGGTGCTGTTTTTAAAAACATATAGGGATTCTATACAGACGGCTAATTGATAGGAATACTGCTTGCCACCTGGGTACTTTAAAATCCATTTTTTCATTACCTATGAGGTATGTCATCAAAAAGTTCAAAATTTAGTAGAATAATTAAAAAAAAAAGAAGGAGGCAAGCAGAGAAGAGGATAGAATGAAATCACTTATAATCAGTAAAATGAGGAACCCTAATTAATCTAAACTTTGTTTTATTAAATTAAATCCATATTGAGTCTTCTACACATTTAGACTGATTTCCATAATTTACATAATGTCAAAGACAGGGAGAGAAATTCAGGCAATAAGAAAACTGCTTGAATTGATCCCAGAGCAACTTGCATTTGGAACTAGAAGAAAATACTCTAGACTTCTCCTGGAAGACCCTGGACTTCTCTGCTGCTATACGGGATGACCACATTAGGTGGGAAAACAGGGAAAAGCAGTGTCACACTGTATCACGCACACAGACATTACCAGAGTTGATGGAAGAAGCAATGGGTTACCAAAAGTCTCTCAAGCCCATGGACTCACGATAATGTTTTTTTAAAAAACATAAAAATATTCCACATTTTAACCTCATTGTCTGTGGTATAAACTTCTCATCTGCTCCTTCCTACTTGTATTTTTCCCATTAGAGTAATTTCTTCAGTTTGAGTTTTGCTCCAATCTTGACTGAAATATATGCAATCACACCAAAAAGACCTAAGTAAGCTTTGAATTTTTACTTTGTTTAGTGTTCCTATTATTGTAGTGTTTAAAAGAATACAAAGCATTGCACATTTCTGTCTGCATTTGTCTAAATTTGTCTCAATTTCCATAGTCTCTCTCATTCACTGTCACAGCTTTCACTCTCAATCTGTCTCTTCACAGGAAGATTTGGTCGACTTACTTCTCTATAACCTATTTTTTTTTTGTCTTTCTCTTTTCCTAAATAATATAGTTTTCTGGTAAATCTCCCATTATTCTTATATCTTACTCAAGACTTAGAAATGTAATAGTTAACTTTAATCTTATAATTTCCCTAACATGTAGTTATGAAGTCACTAGGTTTTAATAATTTATTGATCCATCTCGCCATTAATTATCATAGTTCTGAGACCTATTTTTTTTATTAACTGTAAAGTTTGTTATTTTCCAATGGCAGATAAGTAAATATATCAATGTGTTTTATAAATTCAAAAGTACTACATTAATTCATGGTGCCATAGCTCTAGTTCATAGACATAAATGATATATGAGGAAAAAAAATGTATTACTCCAAAGACAAAGGGGGTGTGAATTGACACATTTCTTTTTTTTTTTTTTAAAGATTTCATTTATTTATCTGACAGAGAGAGACACAGCGAGAGAGGGAACACAAGCAGGGGGAGTGGGAGAGGGAGAAGCAGGCTTTCCGCTGAGCAGGGAGCCCAATGCGGGGCTCGATCCCAGGACCCCGAGACCATGACCTGAGCGGAAGGCAGACGCTTAACGACTGAGCCACCCAGGCGCCCCGAATTGTACACATTTCTTAAATCAATGCTTCTATAGTCAGAGGTCCGTTGTGTGCTTAAAGCAAATCCAGTTTAGTGATGATTTTAGATGATTTCTGTTCTGATTAATCAAGTTTTTCTTTAAAACAGATTATTTTAAAAGAGATTATGTTACTGAGTTTTATAATACAATTTTTTGGAGTGAATATAGCATCTATCTGAATTTCTAGTCTGCCATTTACAAGTTGTGTGATCTTAGCTAGTTACTATTTAAACCTACTTACTTGTTACTAATAAGGCTCTCCTAAGATTCCTCTGGATTGTTATAAGGATTAAAGCACTAGAGGTGCAGTAAAGTTAGTCTCATTCCACAGATTACTATGAGCTATTTTTTGTTCTGTCCTCTTTTCAAATAAACTCAATTTCAAAGGAATACTATTATGCAACTGAGCCAAAATAAACAAAACTCAAGCTAAAAATAGTTGTTATAAAGTTAAGTGAAATGACTAAAAAAAGAAAAAATGAACAAATTAAAAAAAGACATTTGGAATGAGAATACAGTCTACAGTTAAAAGATAGACAATGCTAGTCTCTAAAGCATAAAAACTTCACTTCTTTGAATTTACTGGGTAATTATCCATAGATTACATTTCTCCATTAACCTCCTTTCTTCTTTTTAAAATTTAATAAACTTTGTTACAAGTCTGTTAGGGAGATTTTTACAATAAGTCATACATAGAATATAATGCAATTCTAATAAAGTATTTAATAATAATACCTCTTTTATTAATATTATCAATATTATCATTACTATCATTATCAGAGTTTTATATTTTTTTGGAGCGCAATTACTTACTTTTTTTTTTATAATCTCAAATAGATCCATAAAATTTTGCAAGGGGTTGTTAATCAGAAGACTCACATTTAAAATAATCTGTGGGGGGAAAAAGAACATTTAAACAAGTAAATATACTATACAAATTAAGTGTTAGATTATAAACACCTACTATCTCTTTTTACAAATTTCCACAGTCTTCAGATTGAGTACGAGTATCAATGTAGCAATCTATTAATCAAACAATCTAGAATATTTATATACTTTGCTTGAAATTTTTTTTTTAAGATTTTATTTATTTATTTGACAGAGAGAGACACAGCGAGAGAGGGAACGCAAGAAGGGGGAGTGGAAGAGGGAGAAGCAGGCTTCCCACGGAGCAGGGAGCCCAATGCGGGGCTTGATCCCAGGACCCTGGGATCATGACCTGAGCCGAAGGCAGACGCTTAACGACTGAGCCACCCAGGTGCCCCTGCTTGAAAATTTTTAAAGATAGGAAACATTTTTTTCTTTTGTCTGTATAGTCCAGTTATTCATTATAGTGACTATGTTTCATAACCAACAATAACATTAATACTGAGTCAGTTAATAAATATATATTTCAAGTCATTGGAGAAAATTTAACAATTGTTATTCTGTATTGTATCAGGTATGTTGGGCATGTTCTTCTATCATGCTTCAGACAAAGAAATGTCTCCTTTATTCTCCAGGAAGACCATTATACCCTCTATAAATAACATTATTTTAACTTGTATCATATATCTGATGTCCCCAAACATCAATACTTTACTCTTAACTACCAATTACTTTTCTTTTGGGGACATTTCACTTATTCAAAATTTGTATTTTATTTTGTTTTTAGTGTAATTTCTGTGAAATTTACAATTGTTTTTTCAAAATGCACAATTAAACTATACTTTTCAGGGGTGCCTGGGTGACTCAGTCGATTAAGCATCTGCCTTCGGCTCAGGTCATGATCCCAGGGTCCTGGGATTGAGCCCCGCATCTGGCTCCCTGCCCAGCGGGAAGCCTGCTTCTCCCTCTCCCACTCTCCCTGCTTGTGTTCCCTCTCTCGCTGTGTCTCTCTCTGTCAAATAAATAAACAAAATCTTAAAAAAAAAAAAGAATTAAAAAAAACAAACTATACTTTTCAAATAAAAGTAAATTATTTCTTATTGTGAACATTTAAAATGGGTAAGTAGCAAGATATTTTTAAAAAGTAAGTAGATAGAAGATAGAGAAAAAAGTGAGTACCTCAAATTATGAAGAAAAAGAATGGAAAGACATAGATAGAATGGAAAGATAGATAGAAAAGAAATTTGAGAATTTAAGAAGACACAAAGACACTTAAAAAAGTTTTTTAGATTTCTGTAGTTCAAAATTATTTTAAATCTTCACAATGAAGAGAGAGATTTCAATGGGCAAAAAAATAAACATCTATTCAGAGGCAGTTTGCAACCGACAGAAATCCAAGTTTCACTGTTTTTGAAGTTTAGCAGAAGAAAATACACATTTTGTCAGTTTTTCTGTATTGTTTGCCATTGATTCTTAAAGCTTCCCAATGACATCAACTTTGTAGGGAGGATCTACTACACACCCTTATCACAGACATGTGAGTACCCACTCTGGTCATAGGAGCATTTCCATGGAAAGGAAAAGGTAATGATCATGGTAGTTAAATTCTGATTTCAGTTCAGTTAAAGTAGAATGCAAGACCCTTCTTTTTTCTTTTCTTTCTTTTTTTTTTTTTTTTCCATCCAGCAGCAGCTGTGTCAGAATGGGAACAGATGAGAGATTTAGATATAGATTAAGAACAGCTAGAGGAATTAGTGTGGTTAAAAGCTTTTATACCTAATATGCCTAGTTGCATAAAAGGCTCGGAAGCCCCTAGCATCAGAGAAAAGCCAGCAAATAGCAAAAGCAGGGAAACAGCACAGTGAGGGCAGTTTCTAAATAATCCGTATCTCACCTCTGAAGAACAACAGGTCAGGAATGAGTTGATCAGTATGCTAAGAGAGCATTCAAGACAAAAAATAAGCTATCCTATTGTGTCTTTTGTTGTAATTATTAGCCTTTTCACTGTTATCAAGGGTTAATCACACATAATAGAGACAATTATCTGGGTCGACTACTGTGTTGTTTAATATAATTTACTTAAATTTTAAGTTAACCTCTGTTTTTCTGCTTTGTTTTTGTTTTTCAAAAAAGGAGTCTAACTGATTTTATGAACCATCTGAGGATTCACTGAGGCATACAATTAGAAGATAAATCAGCAGTATCAAGAGCATATATTGTTACATTTTAACCATACCTAAATTGTAAACACCCATGAGAATGTTTTTAGTTTGAGTTCCCCCTCTTTATTATTTGAAACACCATATAAAACAGATAAATATGATTAAATGGATGCATTTAATTTTAGTTATTATTATGGTTTTGTGGATAATAAAAAACTGATTTTTTTTTTTTTTTGGAGCATAGGTAACATGAAGCTCAATAAATTATGTGCCTCATGCTGTGCAAATTTTTTTTATATCAAACTCATTATCCTAACTCCAACTTTGAAGAGATACTGACATTCATAGGAAAACACAGCACAAAACACACTGGCAATTGCAACTGGACTCCCAGTCCTAGAGTAAATTTTGGTCATCATCAAGCAGCCCCTGCTTATATTCCAAATGGTATCAGAATATTCACCTAAGCTCTCAAGGTGCACAAACATACATACTAACAATCATAGTATTAGGGTATTCCAGAGAAATAGAACCAATAGGATATGTATACGTATAGAAAGAGATTTATTTTAAGCAATTGGCTCATATGATTGTGTGGGGTTGTCAAGTCCAAATTCTGATGGGGAGGTCAACAGTCAGGATACTCAAGAAAGAGTTGCAGTTCCAGTCCAAAGGTAGTCTACTGGCTGAATTTCCTCTTGCTTAGGGAAGTCAGTCTTCTAGTCTATTCAGGCCTTCAACTGATTGGAAAGGTCTACCATGTTATGGAGAACAATATGCTTTACTCAAAGTGAACTGATTTATGTATAAATCTCATCCAAAAACACCCTCATTGAACATCCAGAATAATTTTTGACCAAATATCTAGGAATAATGGGCCAGCCAAGATGATATATAAAATTAGCCATCACAATCACAATCACAGAATCTTAGAGAATGAGAAGCAGAAGAAGAATACAGAGGGGAACAAGACTTGAGGGAGATTTTCGTCTTTTCTAGACCGAGAAAATTAGTACCTTTACTTCTTCCCATTTCTCTTTAAAATATGTCATGATCTAGAGTAGCAAATATTTTTTATTTAAATTTTCTAATTTTTTGATTTACTTTTATTTTAAAGAGCGAGCAAGAGAATGGGGGAGGGGCAGAGGGAGAATCTTCAAGCAGACTACCTGCTGAGTGGGGAGTCCAATGTGTGGCTTGATCTCACAACCTATGAGGTCATGACCTAAGCCAAAACCAAGAATCAGCCACTTAACTGACTGAGCCACCCAGGCACCCCTAGAGTAGCAAATATTTGAACAATTCTAAAAAAGCCTCTTGGGAAGGTAAGTGACAAAATTCTTATATCTATCTCACTTAAGGACCAAGAGATAAAGTCTAAATTGGTATTTTTGTCATTGAAACCACACAATCTGTCTCTCTCACTGTAATAAAGACACTGTGAATACAGACCCTTTGTACTTTTCATTACTTTTATTTTCAGAATCTAGCATGATATCTTGTATATGGAAAGTTTAAAAGCAAAACAAAACAAACTAAAATACATTGTGTTAATAATGAGTGATAAAAGATAATAAGATTTGTTCACTAAGGCAATACAATATAATACAAATAATTAATATTAAAATCAACCTAATAATAATGCATGTGTATAGACCAATCAATGCATCAAAATGGAAATTCAAGACACACCAAGGATACATAAATATTGAATAATTCAAATCAACAAATTATTCAATGTGGGTATTAATATATTTTAAATACAATTACTAACAAATAATGGGAATAGGAAAATTTGAGCATTTAAATGTTCAAGATACCATGCTAAGGATTTTATAAATATCTATTTGTGTCTTTAAGTGCATCAGTATTACTTGCTTTGTTAAGATAGAGTGCTGGGTCCCCCCTCAGGATTCTGATTAATAGGTTCGGTGTGGGCTCAATAATTGGCATTATTAACAAAAGGGCACATTTGAGAATCACTGGTCTATATAAATGATGATAAAATTTTCTTTTAAAAAGGAGCTTTAAGATAAATTTAAAAACCCACATTGTTTTCTACTCATAAAGTATGTTTAGTTTCAAGACATTAGTAAAAATTCTCAACATGCTCTAGACTACTTGATATTACCCAGGATGTTGAATATGCCGTAAGTATAATTATTTCATACAGGCATAACTCATTTTATTGCATCTCACTTCATTGCACTTCACAGATACTGCATTTTTTACAAATTGAAGGTTTGTGACAACATTGCATTGAACAAGTCTATAAGTACCATTTTTTTCCAATAACATTTGTTCACTTTATGTCTCTGTCTCATTTTGGTAAATTTTTTTTCATTATTATTATATTTGTAATAGTAATGTGTGATCAGTGATCTCTGATGTTACTATTGTAATTATTTTGGGATGTCATGAACTGTGCCCATATAAGATAAATAAACTTAATTAATAAATGTGTATGTTCTGAGTGGTCCACTGACTGACCATTCCCCATCTCTCTCCCTCTTCTGGTGCCTTCTTCTTCCCTGAGGTACAACAATGCTTAGATTAGGCCAATCAATAACCCTAAAATGACCTTTGTGTTTTCTTTTTTTTATTACTATTATTATGTTATGTTAATCACATTGGTGAGGGTATGTGGTATGGTGAGTGCTGTGACTTGTGTAAGACTGTTGGACCTTTATGTTTTCAAGTGAAAGGGAGGATCATATGTCTCTCACTTTAAATTGAAAGCCAGGAATGATTAAGTTTAGTGAGGAAAGGCATGTCAAACGCTGAGGTAGGCCAACAGTGAGGCATCTGGCATCGCATCTTGTGCCCAACACTTCGCCAACTTGTGAATGGAAAGGAAAAGTTCTGGAAGGAAATGAAGAGTGCTACTCCAGTGAGCACATGAATGGTAAGAAAACACAACCACCTTACTGATGATGTGGAGAAATTTAGTGGACTGGATAGATCACACCAGCCACAACATTCCCTTAAACCAAAGCCCAATCCAGAGCACCGTCCTAAAAACCTCTTCCAACCTGTGAAGGCTGAGAGAGGTGAGGAAGCTGCAGAAGACAAGTTTGAAGCCAGTAGGAGTTGGTTCTTGAGGTCTAAGGAAGGAAGTTATCTCCATAACATGACAGCACAAGGTGAAGAAGCCAGTGCTAACAGAGAAGCTGAAGCGACACTGAGGCAAGACCCTCCACCTGTAAAAAAAATTGCAATGCACTCAAAACCTAGATGATGGTTAGCATTTCTTAGCCATAAAGTATTCTTTAATTAATGCACACTGCTTTTTATACATTAATTTGCTCTCTTCGTGTCTCTGTCACATTTTTGACAAAATTTAATTTGTACATTTAATCATGTACACTGTTTTTTAAAGATATAATGCTATGACACATTTACTAGACTACAGTCTAGAGTAAACAGAACGTTTATATGCACTAGGAAACCAAAAAAATTTGACTTGCTTTATTGTGATATTCACTTTATTTCAGAGGTCTGGAACTGAACCCATAATATCTCTGAGGTGTGCCTGTATATGAAATACAGATTTGCTTATTTTGATTCTACTAATATTTTATTTTTTTTAAAGATTTTATTTATTTATTTGACAGAGAGAGACACGGCAAGAGAGAAAGAGCAGGAGGTGTGGGAGAGGGAGAAGCAGGCCTCCTGCGGAGCAGGGAGCCTGATGCTGGGCGTGATCCCAGGACTCTGGGATCATGACTTGAGCCGAAGGCAGATGCTTAACAACTGAACCTCCCAGGCGCCCCTTATTTTATTTTTTTAAAGATTTTTATTTATGTATTTGACACAGAGAGAGAGAGAGAGCATAGAGGGAGAGTGAGAAGGAGAAGCAGACCCCCCACTGAGCAGAGAGCCCAATGTGGGGGGCGATCCCAGGACCCCAGGATCATGACCTGAGTGGAAGGCAGATGCTTAACTGACTGAGCCACCCAGGCGCCCCATCTACTAATACTTTAAAATTGACTACATAAGTCTATCATTGCTTGTTAATGATATTATTAAGAGATTTGTTTCCCTTGTTGATAATGTATTCTGTGTATGATACTACATTTTATTTTTTATCCTTTGAGTTAACCCTTAAATGTAATATTATTCCTTCTGGACATAACCCCCCTTCATATGTAGAAGCAGAAGGATTATCATAGTGCAACTTTTGTTGAAAGCATCTTTATTCCTTTGCATGTTGAATACTTATATCTAGTACCAATTACTTGATTGATTACAAATGAAATCAGAGAGGGAGCAAACCAGAAGAGACTCTTAATCATAGGAAACAAACTGAGGGTTGCTGGAGGGGAGGGGAGATGGGGTAACTGGGTGACAGGCTTTAAAGAGGGCACATGATGTAATGAGCAGTGAGTGTTACATACAACTGATGAGTCACTGAACACTACCTCTGAAACTAGTAATACACTATATGTTAATTAATTGAATTTAAATTAATAAAAAGTCTAAAAGTATTGCATCATGAGTGGGCAAAGGCCATATGTCTGTATTATAAACATGATGTGATTTTTAAATACATCACTTAAACTATTAGCATATTAATCAGTGTTTATAAATTAACAAATAGCATATGTGATTTTAAGTATGTATAAGTAATTAAAATGTTAAGTATTATTAAAAAACAAAGATTCTCATTCTTTTGTAAAAAAGATAGTTTTTTTGTGTTTTTTTAATCATTTACTATCATCATTTGCATTTCTATGGTGGCTAAAAATGGCTTTTCTTGGAGACACTGATATTTATATGCAATAATTTGAATCTAGTATTTTAAAACTAAATTTATTTCATTATATCACCCTAAATAAGGTAGACCAACATTTTTTAGTAAATACAAGACACAATATTGCCTAGAGGAGGTAATTAATTACAAACTATTTGAAATTACTTTCTGAATAAATGATTTTTAGTTTTGCTTATTTTCCTACTTAAAACTATCAATTTTAAAATACATTTACAATTATTTAATGATAATTAGATACCCGTCTGCCGAGAATGGCCAGCAATCCCTGTACAGTCGGATGAAAGATGACTCCAAACTTTGCCCTGAAAGAGAGGAGGGGGCAAGGGGGTCAACGCTCAGAGGCGAAGACCATTTGCTCCTCTTTGCTCCCACTTTTATTGGTCCTTCAGGATAATCACAAATCCTTATCACTGTTTCTCAAGCACGTGATGTGTGACAAGGGGTCTTACTGAAACTAAGAGGATTTACGGGAAAGATAAAATATGCTAATCTGCATGTTCTGCTAAACATAGCCTAAGGGACAGTGCATACATCTCTTATATACAGGGCGGCTGTTTGGGCTAAGAGAGCTTTGGGGAAGGCAACTCCCCTTGGCATTCCAACAGCAGAGTGGTCATGAGGACCCCGGCATCCCAAAGGCCTAGCCCTTCTCAGAAACCTTCCCTGACCTCAGTGGTCTCTGTGTTATTATTTTAGCAAGCCAGGTATTATGGATGATTTCATGCTCTACATTAACCCCAACACCTGTTACTCTTACTTTTTTCTCTCAGAAAAATAATAATATTGACAACATTGTATCAATTGACAACATTCTGGATATGTATTTCAAGATTAACAATATATCCTGGAATTCAATGTGTTTGTGAATGAATGAAAGATAATTGTAGTAGTAGTGCTTATGATTTAAAATAGTTTCTATGTGATAGTTTGACCCTGTATGATCATGCAAACCAATGAACAAGAAAGCATCCAAGACAGATTCTTGTGTTCTTGACCAATGAGTTAGCAGACACTGAGAAAGCTTTCCTTTCTGGATACAGACCTCCACTTTTTGACATGATTCAGTCAGCACCTCGAGTTCATAGAAGCATCCTGCCAAAAACTCTACATCCCTTTTTAACTATTTTTCACTTAATTTCAGCAAATATTACTAAGGAATAACAACATTATTTGGAAATGCCATTCTCAGATTTCTCAATTATGTTCATATATTATTTAAATCCTAAAATGCCTTGTCTTAGAAGGGCTTTCATTTCTATAACAGCTAGTATTATGAAATATGTATAAAATAATATCAAAAATATTTATTTTAACATAGTGTTATACAAACTTAAAAATACTCAAAGAATTAGATTTTGCAGAGTATTCACATAACAAAAGTTGTTTGGATTCTGTTTTGCTCCTAGAAAGCTCTGACTTTTTTATTTTATTTAATTTGAATTAAGCTTCCCATTATGACAGCACTTTACTTTGAAGTGGGAGTTTTTAATGTCAAGAAGGAAAATCATCTCCCAGTTGGTTGACAATTTATTAAGCAAGAAGTCTCAGGAGATTAGCGCACATAATATTATAAGACATAATGTCATAGGGCTTGTCATTACAAAACAAACAATTTAATGTGGATCAAAATGCATCTCAAGCCTCTTAAAAAGTCAGAAAAAGCCTTCAGAAGGATAATATTTGGCATTAAAATGAATATTTTTATACTCTCTTCTGAGAAAAAAAAATGTTGTCCATTCAAACTCACAAATACGTACACAGTGAAGCCTATTCAAGTAAATAAAAATTGGCCATGTTTGTACTGGTAAAAAGTAAAGTGGAGAAACATCAATCAGGTGATGTATGTTACATTTCTTTTCCACCCTAGAATTTTAATTGTCTCTCACCTGTTCCTACTGCCAGTATTATGCTCAAAATTTTGTCATAGTTGATTACCAATCATCCTCTACTTTTAAAATAAGTTGGTTATGACGATTAGTATAATCTGACTTGTTTTATGTTACTCAAGTAGCAAGTTGAAGACTTAAGCTGAAATATAATTTGAATTTGAATGAGAAATGATTGAATTGCATAGGTAAGTATGGGCTATTATGTTGTAGCAGATCCTTCATTCTTAGGTTTGGTAAAGCAAAAATTCCAATATAACATCTATTCTTAAAAGTATAGATTTAAGGAGATGTTACCTATGCTTTACCAAAAAAAGGAATAAATTAAGAGGAAAAAACATAAAAGAGGCAGAGATCCTACTTGGTCTCTAGTATTTATGTTGCCTCAGTTTAATGTCAATAAATTATACTTCAATTTCCTTTTATGTATAATTAAAGTCTGAAAGCATATATATAGGTATTAATATGTGGTTAATCTTCTCAGTCCTTAACATTTATTTTACTCTGTGGACCTAGAAGATTTATTATCTTATTCATAATTTACCTCTGGGTATAGTCCAACGAATAGGTACTTGTTACTATAGGTAAGGATTTTTCATTTGCTTTTTTACATTTTTGGGTTTTTTTAAAACTTTTTTCTTGTTCTTAGTTTTAATAAAGGCTATTTCTGCGGCAGACTATTCCATCTTTCTTCATTCAATGGCAATACGGTACAAGTTATTACTGTAGCATTCTAAATTATTCACTACAGCTTGATGAACTGAAATTAAATGAATAATAATAAACTATGTGGTGAATTGCTTTATAGTCTAGACAGATGTCAGGTCATAATGATGATGTAAAATGTTAAGGGTCTATTAATGGCTGAAATACTATTATAAGAATATACACAATCAGAATATAAATATGAATATATGAACTTTACATAAAACATTTTTTTTGAAAATTGTTATCATTATCAAATCAATCACAATACATTCAATCAACAGTATTATCCAAAAACCTACAAGAAGACATGGCTACTTCTTCCACTATACCTTGTAACATTTATTCCTTTCATCTGTCCTGTGAAAAGTTTTCATGATATTTCTATACATACAAATAATAGGTTTACCAAATGCATCCACTAGAATATAAGTAAAACTGTTGTAACAAAGTTCAAAAAATACTGTCACATAAAGGTTTTCTTTTTCATTTTTCTTACTCATTCTACTCTTCACATAGCACTCTAGTGACAGGCTGGAGTAAAAGCCAGCAGCATAATGTGACTCAGCTCCAGTGTGTCATTCAGAGATCAAATTTCCTCCACCACACCTCAGGGGATTTTCCTAGTTTACATGGTTGAAGCTAGGTTATATATATATATATATATATATATATATATATATATAATGCTAGGTTTTATATATATATATAATATATATATAATATATATTATATATATAATGCTATATATATATATGTTATATATATATTTATATAATTATATATATATGTTATATAGGTAGGTTATGTATTCTGACAGATAGGAGAGGCAAAAAGCAGAAAAGGTGCGCAAGCAATATTATTTTCATTTCATGCAAATAATAAGGTAGAAAATTTCTCTTTCACTCAGATCACCTTGGCAAGACAAAAATCCCCTAGGTACTTCTAGTCAGGAAATGCAGTTTCTGATTACATGGTCATATACCCAGCAAAGATTCTTTGGATTAAGAAAGACAGGATATGGGAAGACCTAGACATCTGTCATACCAAGATTATTTCTCAGTCATGTGGACTAAAGCTATCCCTCTCTATGTTTCACCTAGGAGCCCGTAACTCTTATTTGTCTTTATTCTATATTTTCACCAACTTAGGCATAGTTGGAACTCAATTAATACTTACTAATATAATAAAGAGTACTTAGTTTCTATTCTACTTCATTTTCTCATTAGCTATCTAAAACTGGGGGAAAAAAAAAAACATTTGATCTTTAATTTCCACATTTGCAAATTCAAGTTAATAGAAATTAATTCATAAAATTGCATGACTTAAATGAAATAAAATGTATAAAGCATCTGGATACATAATAAATCACTACTAATTTCCTAACTCCCTTTAGTCTCATTACCAAAATAATTCTTATATGATGTAAAATTCACCCCAGAACTTGTAGGCATTTAAATTCCAACAAACTCCATAGAAATATAAGTACAGATTTTGTGTTTCAGTTCCAAGGCCACATTTGTCTAATAGGGAGTCAAGTAACTGTGTGGGAACATAAAATGATGTAGTAATTTTCCCTTGCATTTCATATAATTATTCATTCTACCATTTTTTTTGGCGGATTTTTACCTTCAAATTTGTTCACAAGTGTTTGGAATAAACCATTCCACTTTAGAGAAAAGGAATTAGAAATAGTATATGAACCACTATGAGTGTGTTTTCACAAGTAGAAGAAACACCTAACTCCAACCACAATATCCATGCTATAAGGAGAGATTTGGCCACAAAAAATATATTGGTGCACAAATGCCTAATTAAAAGGCATAAATTATACTCATTTGTCTTTTAATTTTTTTCTTAATTTTAATTAATATAGGGTACAGTTGACTGTTTTGTGTACAGTTATATGAATTTTAACTCATGTGTCTATGTACTACACATTACACATACAACCGCTACAATTCCAGTAGTCCAAAAAAGCTCCCTTAAGCTATCTTTGCAGCCAAAGCCTACCTCAGTCACCAACTCCCATTAACTACTGCTTTCTTCTCCAAAACCATAGCATTTGCTAAGAATGCAATGTAGAAATAAATATGCAAAGGGCTCCTGGGTGGCTCAGTCAGTTAACCATCTCACTTGTGATTTCAGCTCAGGTCACGATCTCATGGGTGGTGGAATTGAGCCTCCCCACCCCCGCCTCCACTGTGTGGAGCCCTACATTAGGCTCTGAGCTTAGTGGGGAATCTGTTTGAGATTTCCTCTCTCCCTCTGCCCCTCCCCCCACTAGTGCTCTCCTTCTGTCTCAAATAAATACATAAATCTTAAAAAAAAAAACCAAAAAACAAGATGCACTATATAACTTTTTGATGATAGCTTTTTTTTCACTCAACCTAATTCCTTTGATACTCACCCGAATTGCTGCGTGTATCAAGTTTGCTTCTTCATATTGTACAGTAGTCTTCCATTGTGTATCTGTACCACAATTTGTTTATCCATTTACTTATGTGGAACATTTGGATTGTTTCCAGTTTGGAGACATTGTGAATACAGCTACTACAAACATTTGTGTATAGGTTTCTCTGTGAACATAATTTTCAATTCTCTAGAGTAAATTCCTGAGAAGAATTGCTGGACCATCTGGTGAGTGAATGTATAGCTCTATAAGCAACTGCCAAATTGTCTTCCAGACTTACTATGCCAGTTTGCATTCCCACATGTGTGGTATGTGTTAGAGTTTCAGTTTTTTGATATAATTATCAACACTTCGTATTATAAGTGTTGTTGTTGTTGTTGTTTTCCATTCTAATAGGTATCTGGTATCATTTCATTTTGTGGCTTTAATTTGCATTTCCCTAATAGCTATATTTTCATTTATCCGTCATTTGTACATCCTATTTTCTTTGATTAAATGCTTTTGATTTTGCCCAATTTTTATTCCGTTGTTTGTTTTTTATAATATTGGGTTTTGAAAGTCCAGACTCCTGTACAAGTCCTTTTGTTAGATATATGATTGCATATATTTTCTCCCTGTATATAGTTTGTCTTTTCCTTCTCTTACCAGTCTCTTCTCACAAAGCACAAGTTTTTCAGTTCAACAAAGTCTCATGTGTTACCTTTTTTTCTTTTATGGTCATGGTTTTGGTGTCATGGCCAAAATTGTGTGCCAAACACAGACCATAATGATTTTCTCCTAATTTTTCCACTAAAAGTCATATAGTTTTGTGTTTTACATTTAGATCAATGATCCATTTTGAAAATTTGGGTCAAAGTACATTTTTTTGAAGTTTCCCCAATTATTCTAGCAATTTTGGTAAGTTTTCTTTTTTGACCCAGGATATGATAAACTTGCTGAATATTCCATGTGCACTTGAAATGAATTTGCTCTGCTCTTTCAGGGTTGGGTATCCAATGGGTATAAATTAGATCTATTTTTTTTTTTTTAATAGTGCTTCTCAGTTCTCTATAACCTTGCTGATTTTCTTTCTACCAGTTATAAAAAATTACAGAGAAGGGTGTTGAAGTGTCACTCTATAATTTAGCTTTTTCAATCATTTCTTGTGTATTTTGAAGCTCTGTTGTTTGGTGCATGTGCATTTAGGATTTTAACAGTATTTTAGAGGATTGATTATTTTATAATAATGCGAATCACTCTCTTCCCACAGTAGTTTTCTTTTTTTATGTATACTTGGAGTGATATTAATATAGTTACATGTCGTTTTCTCCATTTTAACTCTTAATCTGCTTATTATGTTTGAAATGAGTTTCTTATACACAATGTATAGTTGGTAACCCTGGTTTATTTGTTTTTAGTCCATTCTGAAAATCTCCATTTTAAATGGTATGTTTAAGCTCTTTACATAATTTATATACAATGTCTTTACTGATATGTTTGGATTTAGACCTACTATTTTACCATTTGTATTCTAGTGTCCTCTTTGTTTTTTGTTCTGCTTTCCCTTTCTTACCTCTTTCAGGTTATTTGAAAAATTTTGGTATTAAATTATCCATTATGTTTTTTACTGTATTTATTTGTAGAAGATTTTTTTTAATGGTTATTCTAGAGATTACAAAATACGTAGTTAACCCCTCACAGTCTACCTAAAACTAATAACTTACTTAAATATCTAATTTAAATAAATTAAGTTGAATGTAAACAAATTACCTCTATAGAAGTCCTATTATACTTTATTCTTAGTCCTTCATGTTATAGTTGTCAAATACATATATACATATATATAATACATATATATAACTATAATACCTATAGTTATATGTAAAACAATATTATTGTTTTGCTTTCAATTGTCAAACATAAATATTAGGAAATCAATGGAAAAATAGAATTTACTATTTATACAGATATTTAAGCTTTCTGTTGGTCTTTCATTGTTGAGATTTCCAGTCTCCATCTTCTTTTTTTTTTTTTTAAGATTTTATTTACCGATTTGAGAGAGAGAGCAAGAGAATGAGCAGTGGGGGAGGGGGGGCGCAGAAGGAAAGAAAGAGAGAGAGAAGCAGACTCCCTGCTGAGCAAGGAGCCCAATGTGGGACTCAATCCCAGGACCCTGAGATCATGACCTGAGCTGAAGGCAGACGCTTAATTTACTGAGTCACCCAGGCACCTCCTCATCTTCTATTATTTTCTTTCTTTAGAAATTTTTCAAAGTTGATCTGCTGAAAACACTTTTTTTTTTTTTTTTTTTTTACATTTCCTCATCTTAGGATGTTGCTAGATGTGGACTTTTGGATACTTCTTTTTTTTTTTTTTTTTTTTTTTTCAGCACTTCTTAAGTACTTTTCAATTTCATTTTCTTGTTAGGTAAAGTGCCATTTTCTTCTTACTTTGTTCTGAAGATGTTGTCTTCGTGTTTAGTTTTCAGCAATTTGATTATGATGTATCTGTGTGTAGATTTATTTGGGTGTATCCAGTTGCAGTTTACTAAGCTGCTCAAATCTATATGTTTATATCTTTTGCTTAATTTGAAAAGTTTTTAGCTATTTTTTCCTTAAAGTTTTTTTTTTTTTTTTTTTGCATCACATTCTTCTCTTTTTCTAGAATTCTAATGTATGTTAGAATTATTATTGTTACCATCCTCACCATCATCATGATATTAGTTAGGGTTCTACAGAAAAACAGAAAATAGGATATATACAGAGAGAAAGATTTATTTTAAGGAATTGACTCATATGATTGTGGTGACTGGCAAATCTGATATCTGAAGAGCAGGCCAGCATGCTGGAAATTCAGATAAGTTGATGTTGCTGTCTTGAGTCCAAAATCTGGAGGTTGGGAACTCAGGCAAAGTCTTATATTACAAACTTGAGGCAAAATTGCTTCTTTTTGGGGCACCTGGGTGGCCCAGTCAGTTGAATGCCCAACTCTTGGTTTTCGCTCAGGTCATAATCTCAAGGTCCTGTGATTGAGCCCTGCTTTGGGATCCACACTCAGTGCGAAGTCTGCTTGAGATTCTCTCTGTCTCTCTCCCTCTGCCCCCTACCCCCCCCACCCCATGCACTCACACACTCTCTCTCTAAAATAAATAAATAAATCTTTAAAAAAAATTGCTGCTTCTTCAACAAGTCCTCAGTCTCTGTTCCTAAGACCTTTAAATTATTGAATGTAACCCACACACATCATGAAGGATAAACTGCTTTAGTCAAAGTCATTTGGTTTAAATGTTAATCACATCTAAAAAATGCAACATTTGCACTGGTATATGTATTATAAGTATAGACTAAGTATTAGCCTATAATAAGTGTTATAGGAAATAGTAAAAACTTTAAGGATGATACCACATTTTAATTGATACTTTGCCTGTTGCTTTGTAATGGAGAACCCAAGGGGATAATATTCATTTGTTATAGGTGGCAATTATTAGTTACATGTATCCATATGGGGCTGGAGATAGGAAGGAAGAACAACTAGGGTTCAAATGCATACTGTAGATGAGCGATCGATCCTTGGTGAGTCTTTGTGTGTGTGAGTCTATGTGTGCATAAGTGAGCATTTAGAATAAGACACGTGTCTAATGCTTGTTTTAAAATGTAACTTTTTAAAAAATTTTCTAGATAGGTCTTTCCTTTTTTTCAGACTTTCTCATGTTCTTATTTTCTAAAAACTTAACCATTTTAATCTATTTTTCTTTCTGATGGTGGTACATAGAACTTAACAAATTTCTCTAACTAAAATGAATTGAGAGAATTGCATCATGACCACCACCTGTTTGTGCCATCGTCCTGCTTTATTTTAAGATCTGTATCCCTTTCGTGTTTGAGAAATAACTTGCCACACTCTATTAACATTAAATCATGGGGCGCCTGGGTGGCTCAGTTGGTTAAGCGACTGCCTTCGGCTCAGGTCATGATCCTGGAGTCCCTGGATCGAGTCCTGCATCGGGCTCCCTGCTCGGCAGGGAGTCTGCTTCTCCCTCTGACCCTCCCCCCTCTCATGTGCTTGCTCTCTCTCTCAAATAAATAAATAAAAAATCTTTAAAAAAAAAAAATTAAATCATTTTCTGCCATATTTTCGTGTGGCAAATTGGTAAAGGTGGACACTCCATATTAATAATTATTGTCTTTCTTTTCCAAAAAGAATGAAGCGAAAGTTATTCATTCTGTTTTTTATCACCTTTTCCTTATAGTATATAGCCTGGTAATTGGAAAAAAGTTCACCCAGCCCACACTCATTTCATATGCGCTTTCCCTCATCCCTGATTAGTGAATCTGTCTCTTTTCCTCTAATGTGTGAAATTAGGTCTCCCTAATTTGAGATGGTTTGTTAAAAGGGAGATAAATGCTATGTCCATGTGGGTTCATGTGGTATGATGAGCTCTAAGTATCCCGTGAAGCAATCATTTATAGGGTCAGGCACCGTGGGTCAAATCAGGCACAAAGGTATGGAGAAAATGTGCTATGATCATCTGAACTAAAATGATTTTTTAAAAAAATATGTTAATTGCTTGATTTTATAAGTCACTGAGGGTTAAACTAAGTCAGGGACTACATCAAAATTCAATTTTACATAACACATTTAATGAAAAATAAAGGTCACAGTGTAAAAAGTGCCTGGGGCATCCCATGGTTTTAAAACAAGCTGATCCCTGGAAGCCAATGCTTAAAATATGTAAGCTTCAATTACAAATTAGTTTTAAAATAACCAATTATGGTAGGTATTTAATTTTTTTAAAAAAGTATACTATTCAATTTCAAAGTGGATCTTAGGGCAAAGGATTAAATGATGTGTTTGTATAAGGAACAGGCTTATTTCTTTCTTTCTTTTTTTTTTTTGTATAAAAGGTTACTTTCACCCACTGGAAATTAGTGTTTTTAGCACATTGGTAAAAAGGGCATATTCAAGTGTCTTTCAACAACCTGTATTATATCTTTAAAATGCAAATGGAGGTGCCTGGCTGGCATGCGACTCTTAGTCTTGGGGGTTGTGAATTCAAACCCCACATTAGACATAGAGATTACTTAAAAAATAAAATGCAAAAGTGAATTTTCGTTTTTATTGAAAATAAGTTTTTGCACAATGATTTTTGTTCAGATAAGTGATAAAAAATAAGATTTTGAGACATTTTGCTGTTTCTGTAGAGTATCTGTTCTTGTTGGGAATGGAGATGTGTCAGTTGAAATCTACAGGGACAAAAAGGTGAAGAAGTAAATTATTTTTTTTCATAATAAGGAGAGAAATGTAAGAGCCTTGGGAACTTGTACATTATTACTACAATTTCAAAGAAAAAAAAAGCAGTAGATAAAATCAAATATCATTACATGAAGCACAGTATAAGTTATTTAAAAATATGTGAAATATTATATTTATAGTAGTTCATAGGTATAGTGATGTGATAAAATAGCATGAGATAATACAGAGCAGTCAATTTTCAGGTGAATATCTGTATTCAGTAAAGTATAATAAACTCATGAGGACAGGAATTTTTTTTTTCTCTTTCATTCACTGTTATTAAATAATGTCTGTAACAGTAGTTCACATACCAAAAGCATTCAATAAGTATTTTTGAGCAATGATTATTTCCTTATATTTCAATTTAATTGTTACTCTTTTAAAAAGATTTTATTTATTTGTCAGAGAGAGAGATAGCGAGAGAGAGCATAAGCAGCAGGATCAGCGGACAGAGGGAGAAGCAGGCTCCCCGCTGAGCAAGGAGCCCAACACAGAACTCAATCCCAGGACCCTGGGATCATGACCTGAGCCTAAGGCAGACGCTTAACTGACTGAGCCACCCAGGCTTCCCTTGTTACCTTTCTACTTTGTCATACATTGCTTATATCTTACATGCACTTGGAGCATAACTAGAAATGATATATTTAACTTTTGGTAATATGAACACTCACAATAATGCCAAAAATATTTTATTTCTTTGTCAAATATCAAAACAAATAAGTTGGGTACAAAAAAAAAAATAGGATTCCTCTCTTACTATGGGAACATGAGTTTATCAAGAACAAAAAAATACCAAATACTATAAAATGCTAAAAAGAGAAATCATCATCCATCCATCCATTCATTCATTCATTCATTCAAGGAACCTATTTTGGGTACCAACTGTGGTTTGAAAAAACAAGATATATATTATTTCCCCAATGGATTTATAGCTTACTGGATGATAAAGACATATGAACACATAGTGGTGGGAAATACTCATTTTTGGATTTGTGCAAAGAAACAAAAGGACTAACTCACCAAGAATTTAGATAGCAGGGGAGAGAAGGAATCAGAAAAAGAAGTGAATCTTGATCCAAGACTTAACAAATAAACAATATTATTAGAATTAACAATATTATTTAGGCCACTTCAAAATATATAGATCATAAACAAAATTTATATTTTTAAATCTAAATGCATACACAAATATGTATCCCCTCCACTTCCTATCATTAAAGAATATTTAAACCACTAATTGTCCCTCAAAATAATTTTGACCAGTGAACACTTTTATGTATAGTTCTCAGTAATTTTTCCCCAGCCACAAATCTTATCATCCCAGGTCAGTATTTCTTTGGAAAAAGAAGCAAACAACAAAACAAATCTGCTTTTCATCAAGGACACAAAAATTCAGTCCTTAACACTTACTCTGTGGAAATCATGGGATTTCATTCCCTTGACCTCTCCATTTGTTTTTGTTTTGTTTTTCCTTTTCCACCTGCTTTGTCTACATTCTCTTCCTGACCCTGCATATGTATTCTAACATACCACGAGCAAGCTCATAATATCAAAAGTGGTTAAAATTTTGCATTATGAAATCCAAGTTGGATAAGGAAATAAATGAAGGCAAGAGAGAGAAAGTAAAGGCCATCATTTTAAGATTGCAATTTTTCATTTTGAATTTTTCTCCCTAAATTTTCCTTCCCCTCCCTCCGCTGCTCCTTATTTTTTTTATCTCCAATATAAGTCATTGAACTTTTTCACACTCAATGTTTAATGTTGCTTTCTTTCTGGTATATTGGTTTAGAATTTTTTTTTCACAAATATCCCTCAAATGTTGAAAAAAATGAAGATAAACTTTTGCTTGACAGGATTTATCATCATATTATAGTTAAGAATTTTATTCTCAGGAGAGTAAAAATAAATTAAACAGCTCTCCTTACAGAACACTTCTTGGGAAAGACTTTTCTATCAAAGTATAATATATTTCAATATGCTTATTCATTAAATTTAATTTTAAGCACAGACTTTTTTTCTTTTTTTTTTTTTTTTTTTTTTTTTTTTTTTTAAGATTTTATTTATTTATTTGAGAGAGAGAATGAGATAGAGAGCATGAGAGGGGGGAAGGGTCAGGGGGAGAAGCAGACTCCCTGCTGAGCAGGGAGCCCGATGTGGGACTCGATCCCAGGACTCCAGGATCATGACCTGAGCCGAAGGCAGTCGCTCAACCAACTGAGCCACCCAGGTGCCCCGTCTTTTTTTCTAAAAAATAGCAAAATAACACATGTTCAATAAAAAAGGGAAGAAAAGGAAAAACAAAAAATACATTTGAAATCTCTACAGTAACCATAAATTATAGAGTATAGAATACTGTATATTTTCCTTTTTAGGGAAAATATAGCGTCTGTTATGGGTTGGATCCATCCCTCCAAAATTCTTATGTGGAAGTCTTAACCTCCAGTCCCTTAGAATGTGACCTTTTTTGGAAATAGGGTTGTTACAGATATAATTAGTTAAGATGAGGTAATGCTAGAGTACCATGGGCCCCTAATCCATTATGAGTGCTGTCCTTACAAAAAGAAAGCCATGTGAAGAGCAGAAGACACACATCCAGCAGACTGTCATGTGAACATAAAGGCAGAAATCAAGGTAAAGCATCTTCATGTCCAGGAGCACCAAGAATTGTCAGCAAACCACCAGAAACGAGGGGAAAGACAATGGAACTCTCCACACTTCTTAGAAGGAAGGAACACTCTAACACCTTGATGTCAGATTCCTAGCTTCTAAAACTGTTAGACAACACATTTCTGTTACTTATTGACTTTTAAAATGGCTATGTTTGTTTTTTGTAAAATAATCTCATGATATATTCCCAGTGACTTGTACAAAATGTTTTGTCATAATATCTGTCAAGTGGTGACTTTACCACGACTTATACATGAGGAAAGCCCCTTAAGGAATGTGAGTAAAATCTTAATGTTTATAAAGAATATATTTTAAAATGATTTAGAATACATATACTTACATATTCTGAATATTAGATTAATTCTATTATCCAATAATAATTATACACTATTTGGAATTGAGCTTCATCAATAACACAAATCAGTTAGCAATTAACACATATCCTGCATACAAACCTTTAATGATTTATTTTTGCAGCACAGAGCATATGTATTTTTTAAGGCTCTTCATGTTAAAATTGTTTTAGAATGGCCGTGCCTATATGAACTCTCAATCCTAACATGAGTGTCTACCTCTAACTTCTTCACTTACATGATGGTAATATTCAGTTTAGATGTTTCCAATCTTACAGAATTCACATAACATTTAATTATCATTAAAAACATAATGTTTCTTATATTTTCCGTTATTTTTCACTTGTGAAACCAAATGGGGTGCTATTTATTCTTCTTATTAAATGTTCAGAGTTCATCATATTTTAAAATATGAACATTTCTGTGGTTTAATTACATTATTAATTTCATAATATTTTAAAAGAATAACTGAACTATAGATACGACAAAATTATATCTTGGCATCTATCAGTACAATTTTTCCTTGAGTTATCAATTTGATTCAATGCATACATAGATTCACTAATATTAAGCATTTTTGAAATAAAGCTTAGTATCCTGTACTTTTGCATTTATTCATGAAATGTACATAATACATTAGGTCTTATTTTTTAAAATCTCAAATACAATGGAAGGCTTAAGGTGCATCAGTGACTTCTGTATTATAGTATTTGGTATCATAAACAACTCTTAGGTAAAGGTTGTTTGTTTTTTTTTTTTTTTACTCTCTTGGTAGTAGACTTCTTTGCCTAGATACCTTTAGGATACTTTTTTTTAACAATTTGATGTTACATTTTGTTGGTGCTTATCTCTTTACATCATTTGCTCTGAGTAAAAGTATTTTCTTGGATGGGTATAGTATTGTGCAACTGATGTAGTTAGTACTGTGTCTGTTACTGGTTTGTCTAATGGTTGCCTAATATGTTATTGACATGATGTAATTAATGAAATCATTTCTTGACTGATGGGCATTTTCTATAGTTTAATTTTTCTTGCACCACAAAACCGTGTGTGTGTGTGCACATCAATACCATGTGTGCAATTATTTCTTCCATCTTTGCAATGGAATAAATTTCCAAAAGTGCTATTGCTGGATCAAAGGCATTTATATGTTTAATATTGTTTTTCAAGAAGTTTGTTATAACTAACATTTATACCAACAGTATGTATGGATGTACTCTTTTTTCCTACCTACCTTATGAAAGATAATTTTTTTCTCTTTTAAAATTGTAAATCTGACATGGCAGGGGCCAGCAAATGGCCAAGTCTAACTAACCACATATTTTTGTAAATGAAGTTTTATTGCAACGTGGCCACACCCATTTGCTGAGTAGTATTGATGTTGCTTTCGTGCTACAATGACAGAATCGAATACATGTCAGAGAGATCATGTGGCCCACAAAGCCCAAAATCTTTACTATCTGGCCTTTTACAGAAAAAGTTTACAAACTTCTAAAAATACATGATACATAATTACTTTAATGGATTACTCTGACCACTGTTTGTTTTCAGTAACTTTATAAATATATATTTGGCTATTTTCATTTGGTCTGTGTAAATTCCTTACCTATTTCCTTTGCCAATATTTATATAATGTCAAGGGTTTTTGTCATTAAATTGTAATCATCTGTCATCTTGACTGAAAAAATTTTCTTAATATCTTGTTTTCTATTGACTGTGCTTTTGAAATCTGTAAGTTTTAGTTTTTAATAGCCCATTCTTTTTCTATATAGCTACTGTTTTCTGTCTGGTTAAAAATATCTCACCAGTGGGGCCTGGGTGGCTCAGATGGTTGGGCATCTGCCTTAGGCTCAGATCATGATCCCAGAGTCCTGGGATTGAGCCCCGCATTGGACTTCCTGCTCAGTGGGGAGCCTGCTTTTCCCCATCCCTCTGCCTCTCCCCCTGCTTGTGCTCTCTGTCTTTCAAATGAATAAATAAAATATTAAAAAAAAACTCACCAAATCTGAACAGAAAAAAGGATTATAATTTAATAAAAACAAAACTTAATTCACTGAAATTTTTTTTGATGGTTTGTGATGGGTTATGTGTCCAATTTCATTTTCATTTAGCTTGTGAAATAACGATGTATTTATTCAAATCCCATGTAAAAATACGATAAATTTTGGACCCTCTATTTTATTCCACTGAAATATTTGTCTATCCTTTTGCCAGTAGCTTACTCTTTGATTAATCTGACTTTATAAGTGAACTATGACACTTTCAAACATATCGTTTCTGTTGCTCTATTATTATTATTATTTCAAGGCAAGAATTCTTTAAATACCATTAGAATTACTTGTTTAAAAGTTAGATGGAAATCACCTATGAAAATACTTGAACCTTGTGTCTCACTTTAAAATCTCTTCAAATTAAAGTTGTTTGTTCAGGGGTCAATTTTGGTAATCTTATACATTTGGATTATTCATCATTTTATACTTCAGTAAAATTTCAATCAATACCCTCATGTGAGTTCTTTAATCTTTGTTGCATCGATAGCTATTTCTCTTCTCTCATTCTCAAACATATATATTTTGTTCTTTCTATTTTGGTTTAATCAAGCACATCCAAACCATCATGTTGTATGCCTTAAATGTATACATTGATGTATGTCAACTATTTCTCAATAAAACTGGAAAAAAAATTTTAAAAGCAAAACTCCAATGAAAAAGAGTTAAAAAAAACTCTTGGTTTTGATTGACCATTTTTACCTTTTAAACTTAAAAGTAAATTTTTTGGTTTTTTATTATATTATTTTTGTTTTCCATTAAACTTTTATTCATTGCATTTTATGAGTACTTCTCATATAATTTTATTAATTTATTTAAGAAGAACACTTTGTCATATTTTTGTTGTTTATTATTTACTTTTAATTTTGGAAGATTTAATTAGAAGTGACAGGTCTTTGATTCATCTGTTGAATTTGTATTTTAAAAATAATTTTTACATCCCCCAAAGGTTGTTTTGTGTTTAATATTGCAATTTATTTTGGTATTGGTTTGATTGTTTGTTTGATTTTGTATAGTCCCTCCTCCATCATTTATTTTTCCTTTGGAGATCACCGTTTTGCTTACTTTTCTTTTTAGTTGCTGGATTCCATAAGTGAACAAGAACTTTCTACTGCTTCCTCATGAGTTTGTTCCCCTTCAGGAAGCTGAAGAGTCTAAGTACTAACAGTCCCGGGAATGGTTTTAGAAGCAGTGATTCCGACATGGTTAGTGATCTGTGGCAGTACTGGGAAGAATCGCTTGTACTGCTCTATATCCCAGACCTCGTAGTCAAACGCAGGACTCTCTGGGCAATGAGATACCAGCAGGTGCTTCCGGAAGTGTTCAGTTAAACTGGAAAAGCCCTTTCTTTCAAGACCCCTTGCAAGTCAGAGGACCAAACTCTCCCATTTTGGATTTGTGATGTTCAGAAGATACTTTTTTTTTTTTTTAAGATTTTATTTTATTTTATTTTATTTTGACAGGGAGAGACACAGCGAGAGAGGGAACACAAGCAGGGGGAGTGGGAGAGAGAGAAGCAGGCTCTCCGGAGAACAGGGAGCCCGATGTGGGGCTCAATCCCAGGACCCTGGGATCATGACTTGAGCCAAAGGCAGACACTTAACGACTGAGCCACCGAGGCACCCCCAGAAGATACTTTTTAATAGTATTAGAAACTCCATGTCTCGGGCGCCTGGGTGGCTCAGTTGGTTAAGCGACTGCCTTCAGCTCAGGTCATGATCCTGGAGTCCCTGGATCGAGTCCCGCATCGGGCTCCCTGCTCGGCAGGGTGTCTGCTTCTCCCTCTGACCCTCCCCCCTCTCATGCTCTCTCTCTCATTCTCTCTCTCAAATAAATAAATAAAATCTTTAAAAAAAAAAAAAAAAGAAACTCCATGTCTCTTTATAACTTTTGAATATTTCTGTTCAGTTGGTAAATTATTTTCCTTATGTCCAGTTTTTCTGTGGACACTTCACTATGGGCCCTGTGGATCACCAACTTTACCCCTGAGGTCTATCTAAATGGAAGACAGATTCAACAAAACCTGCAAATAATCTTGGTTGTTATAAACATTACAAAAAAATAAATACTCCACCAAAACAAGAACTTCAGAATTACAATGATAAAAAAAAAGTACTTATTGGTTTTAAAATTGAACTAAAGGAAAATGAATCATATCACTGTATAGAAATCCAGGATAAAGAATACAACAAAAATTTTTTAAGTCTCCAAGAATTAGAAAAGAAAATTAACCATTTCCTAAAGTTTATATATGCTTCATAAAATTTTCCTACTAAAGATTGTTATACTAACATGATTCTACTTCAGATGGTAAAAATTGAACCTGAAACCTAAGTGTGACTTATCTTCAGTATTACTTCCACTTAAATTCTTGAACTTCTAACAAAAGGACCATTTTTTCCCTGTTGAAGATTTTTTATGTTATCCAATATTTTATTTTACTTAAATAAAAATAGCATTTTCTTTCTAAAAACATCAACAATTTTATACCATTTGCTACATAAATAGTGTCTCCTTGAGTGCAAGGGATATATCTATTTTTATACATTATTGAATTCCAAACACTTAGCATAATATCTGGCATAGGATGAACTTAATGCATTTACTTTTGAGCACTGATATTGTATATCTAATATCTAAAAAACTGTCAAAACAGGAACTAGTGAAACACATTTTAAACCATACCTAGAAATAAAATATACTGTGAGAAATTGTTGCCTATGAAACTTAACAGATTGCAAAATAAATTTCTACAAAGAAAAGTAAAATAACTACCTTTTAGAAACAAAACAAAGTAGCCAATTCAAAGCTGTGTATTGAAATTACAATTCCATTTAGCGTAAACATTTATAACACATGCAATCTCAGAAAACTATTGTGTGAAACTATTGGTACCCCTTTCATTTGTGCAGCACATTAAAAGAAAAATGGCTTGGGGCACCTGGGTGGCTCAGTCGTTAAGCGTCTGCCTTCGGCTCAGGTCATGATCCCAGGGTTCTGGGATGGAGCCCCGCATCAAGCTTCCCGCTCCGGGGCAGGAAGCCTGCTTCTCCCTCTCCCTCTGCCCCTGCTTGTGTTCCCTCTCTCACTGTGTCTCTGTCAAATAAGTAAATAAAATCTTAAAAAAAAGAAAAAAAGAAAAAAAGAAAAATGGCTTACTTTTACAAATCACTCCCATATCCAAGTTGAGGACAGTTTCACTACCCCAAGGAGAGATTAAATTCGTCTGTCCAGCTGGCAAGACTAAAAGGCCAATTGAGTAAGTAACTCAGCATCCCTAATGCCAAGCCACTGAACTAACTAAAGGGGAATGTGGTTAACACTTGCTAAAAACCAAATCCAATTCATTTATCATGTGGACCATCAGGGTGCTAGGACCCCTTCAACCAAGTCCTTTAAACCTTTCCTAATTAGATATTGTTAGGGAACATTCTGCTTATTAGAAATGGAGAATCACAGTCTCTACCCCCAACCCACTGAATTATATGAGAACTTAATGTTCTCATGTTTAGAGAGACTTATGTTTAGATAAGCTAAAGTTGTCAGTGGGATGGAAAAGGGAAATGGACACAAGACAATTAAGAAGGTTGAATTCCCAAGGTTTGGTTTTGATGGGATATGGGAGAAACTGAAGTCAAAGACAGCATCTGGATTTCTGGCTTGGATGACTGGGTGCCATTTACCAAGACTGGGGACACTAGGGGAGGACCAGAGCTTCTTACGAGTTCCTCTTCTGCTTCCACCTACTCTTCTCATCACTTAAATGTGTTGTTCCCTGGGGTTCTTTATTTGACCTGTGTTGCTTCTCTTTGGACACATCTGATCTCAACTGCTTCAACCTTCCCCCACGCACATCAACAACCTGCTCAAGGTCCCAAAGACACATCTAAGTCAGTTTACCATATTTTTCTCAAAACCTACTCTGCCTCAATTTTTTTAGGTAATAGAATTCAATCTCTCTACCTATGCATTAAGAGGAGAGGCCTAGGAGTCACCAGAGAGTTTAGCCTCTCCCTTACCCCCACATGAAGTCAGTCATCAAACCGTAGTTCCCCATTCCTCATATCACTAACATATGCCCCCCTCCTCCCAACCTCTCTGCTCCTATATTATGCCATTATTGCTCACCTGAGCTGTTGACCTGAGTCCTTATGTTTCCCTATCACCACACTCTTGTTAATCTACCTCTGCCTGCCCCCGATGCCTCCTTCTACTACATTTAAAGAGCTACTTCTACGACACAAATCTGATTATGCCATTCCCTTGTTTAATACTCTTCAGTGGCTCTTTAGCATGCCATTTGAGGTCTTCCATAGCCCCACCCTGCCCAATTTTCCAATCCACCTCCTGATATTACCTAACATACTTTACATTCTTGTTTCTTGCCAACTTTACCACTCTGAATAAAAACATGGACCAGACAGTAATCGCAGGCATCCTATATTGCTTTTAGTTCATTGAACCCTCACAGAGCCATTTCATCTACAAATTCAAAGCTTCTTATTGGGTCCCAGTGTATTCACTATTGAAGGAATGAAACTCTTCATCAGTAGAAGTTTGTTGAGTGCTTTTTTTGTGGGCAGTGTTACCCAGAAGCTCTGGGAAGTTTATTCTGTAAACTTTATTCTGTAAAATAAAGTTTCCTTATTAAAAAAAAAAGGAAACAAAGAAGAAAAGAGAACTCGAAAAACAGACTCTTAACTATAGAGAACAAACTGATGGTTAGAGAGGGAGATGGGTGGAGGGATGGGTCAAATAGGTGATAGGGATGAAGAGTACACTAACCATGATGGACACTCAATAATGTACAGAATTGTTGAAACACTATATTGTGCACCTGAAACTAACATAACACTGTAAGTTAACTGTATTTGAATTAAAATTTAAAAAATAACTATTTTTAATCACATAAAATAAAAATCTCTTATGAAGATAAAATAATAATAAAAGTTGTCATTATTATAGCTCTAAGTTTTGAGCCCATATTATGTACCAGATGTGTGCTGGATGCTTCATGGGAATTACACATAAAATTATGTGCAGCTAAACACTAATTACAAGAAGAAGGTGGGGACAGATTAGAGTATAATAAAAGTGGTGAAAGTGATATTTTAAATTTGGCAGCTGATTAACTGTATTAAGCTGAAAGAAAAAATAAAACCTCAAACAACTGGGAGACTGGTGACATTTTTCATCTTTGGCCAAGTATGTGTTGCTCCAGAAGAGAACAGAGAGTGGGAAAAAGCCTTAGGCTAGCTATGACTGCATCCAAATGTGCTTGGAAGGGCAGCAAGTGTAGATTATTTATTAGATTTTAGCTTAAAATTAAATTGGTGTTCCATTGCATCCTGTGTAATATAAATATGTATATCTTAAACATTTATATGTCATAAATATGTTAATATAAAAAGCCAGCTATCTGGTTTATATCTTAAATTTCTTATACTAAATGACAGATATGAGCGATCATTAAACAATGAATTAAAAGAATATGTTGGAGTCATTATTTGAAAAGCTATGAAAAAAAATGATCATATGTTTAATTGTGTTTTGGATACAATAGAAGTTTTTGAAGAAAAATTAGATTTTTTTTTTTTTTTTTTAAAGATTTTATTTATTTATTTGAGAGAGAGAGAATGAGAGAGAGCGAGTACATGAGAGGGGGGAGGGTCAGAGGGAGAAGCAGACTCCCTGCCGAGCAGGGAGCCCGATGCGGGACTCGATCCAGGGACTCCAGGATGATGACCTGAGCCGAAGGCAGTCGCTTAACCAACTGAGCCACCCAGGCGCCCGAAAAATTAGATTTTTAAAATGTCAGTAGTGAAATGTATTTCACCATGCAGTAAAACTTAAATTTAATTGAAATTTATATAAGAATCACCACATCATCACAAATGTTCCCTTGTGCCTCTTTTTAGTCAATCTCTCCCTCCAACAAAACCCTGTTAGCTAGCCTTTTTTGCCAGGATTATTTCACTATTTTTAAAAATATTTTATTTATTTATTTATTTATTTATTTATTTATTTATTTATTTATTTAGAGAGCATATGTGTGTGCAGGCAAGCGGGGGCAGGGGGGAGCAGAGGGGGAGGGAAAGAATCTCCATCACACTCTGCTCACACAGGGTTTGATCCCAGGACTCTGAGATCATGACATGAGCCAAAACCAATAGTTGGTCACTTAACTGACTGAGCCACCCAGATGCCACTATTTCACTATTTTTGAGACCCATCTATGTCTACCTATTATTAGTAATTTGGTCTCTCTTACTGTCAAGTAATATTCTATTGTATGGATACACCAAAGTTTGTTTATCCATTTGTCAGTTGAGGAACATTTAACTTTTTGGCAGTCTATGGTGATTATGAAAAAAAGCTACTATACATTCAAATACAAGATATAAGTTTTCACATCTCTTGTGGGTAAACAATTAGATATAAGATTAGAGGGGCGCCTGGGTGGCTCAGTCGTTAAGCGTCTGCCTTCACCTCAGGTTATGATCCCAGGGTCCTGGAATTGAGCCTTGCATCGGGCTCCCTATTCAACAGGAATCCTGCTTCTCCCTCTCCCACTCCCCCTGCTTGTGTTCCCTCTCTCGCTGTGTCTCTCTCTGTCAAATAAATGAATAAAATCTTTAAAAAAAAAAAAAAAAGATTAGAGAGTAATAGGGTGAATATATGTTTAATTTATAAGAAATTGACAGTTTTTCAAAGTAGAGATTCTATTTCAGGCTTCCATCAGCAAAATATAAGAGTATCAATTAGAGCACATTTTGATCAATATTTGAATTTTATTTTGTTGATTTCAGCCATTCCAATAGTGTTTAGTGATATCACATTGTGGTTTTGTCATTTACTTAGGAACTAATGATGTTGACCATCTCCTCCTGTTTATTTGCAATCAATATATCTTCTTTAGTAAAATGTCTGTTCAAATTTTGTGCCAAATATTATTGTTTTCTTCATATATTGGAAATATATTGAATATATATATAGAATATATATATATATAGAGAATATGTATATATATACATATATGTATATATAGGCTAGATTTTTCACGTTTTTAACAAGGGTCCTTCGAAGCAAAAGTTTCTAATTTTGATGAAATACAATTTATCAATATTTTTGTCAATATGTCCCAAATGTGTAAAAATGTTGCCCTCTGAAATGAAGACACATGACTTGGAATTATCTCTTTGGGAAAACAAAAGACCAAAAAGTGAAATTTGCTGGGAATGTCATTTTGTCACCAGGTATGACTTATAACAAATATATACAAAGATGTTACTGTCTTTTATGTTGTCACAGTTATAGAATGTTTGCAGACTATGAATTTATAAATATATCCATAGTATTAAACTTTAATTATTATTATTTTTCAGGATATTCTAGAGTTTCCAATTATAAATTCATAAGATTTTGTCTGCATAATTTACATATTTATACATTTTTACATATTTTACTGTATGCTAACCAAGAACACAGGCTCAGAAGTCAAAGAGCTTGAGTCTCAACCTTCAGTCTTTTTCAAGATGCGAAGTTTTAGAAAATTTGCTTAACTTCAGGGTGTCTTTTTTGACGTGTCAGCTAAATCAGATTTTCAGACTTTCACAGTTCAGAGTGCCCTTAGTTACCATTCTTTCGTCTTGGCACAAATAGATCAAAAGAAATACCTAACAGTTCCTTTATTAAGTAGTTCATTCTATCAACGTTAAGAGTATTTATGTCTTGACAACTTAATGGTCATTTAAAAAATGATCTCCCCAAATTAAAAGAGAAATATTGTTACTTGATTCTTAGTTTTTCTATTACCTAGAATCAGTAACGATAGCAAGTGTTTTCTTTTATTCAGTATATTGCTTGTTGCATTACAAAAAAAAAAAAAAATACCAGTGCTTATTAAATACTATTCACCTTCTAAAATACTGGACTCTGATTTGATACGACCACTCTCATTTCCTGTTCTATATTGATTTTTTGCACTGTACTTGCCTTTTACATAAAGACCTCTAAAAACCCAGCTTCCTCAAAATACATCATTGAGATACGTGTAGCGCAATCTAACCTTAAAACAGTGATTTCTAGCTGGCAATTCACATGATGTCTGGCAAATCTCAAGTATTGCTGTGTCTCCATTTAAATTTAAAATTCTCCCTGTGAGTTTTCTGGGTGCCTTGGGGGCACTTTTGTACTCAATTTGGAAACCATGGTATTAAATGGAGATATGAAATGCCCATATCAAAGATTAAGAAACCAGAGAAGATATTTTCTCTCTCTCTCACTCTCTCTCCACACACCATTCCATTTTTAAGTTCTAATAGCTCTACCTTCAAAATATTTCTCATCATTCCCATTTGTACATCTAATAAAGCTAGTTATTCAGAAATATTGACTATTATTCTCACTTCTTTACCTTACCAAGCTTTTCTCCTTACCCTGTGAGACTAACATTTATTAATATCCAGATCCTTAGAGGGTTAGTCCAGTGATTTGCCATAGTAGATGCATAAGAATTGAATGGTCTATGGCCTGAAATACGTGTCTAGTGTCACAAAATATGCCCAAGCTGAAGACTAAAATTCATATGTCTATATCCTCCATCCAGTACATTGTTTATGACAACACTAGGCTATTAAACATTTTCTCAAGCAATATTGGTAGACAGCATGACAATAAAAGAGGGATGTTTTTGTCCCTTCTGAGTAATAACTACACAAATTATCTTGTGTATGTCCCTAAAAGGAGGAGAGTAACTGCTGTTTGACTCCAGCAGCAACAGCCCTATCTACAAGGTTATCAATCTGCGATGCTATAGATAACTCCCATCTGTGATGATTAAACTGTATCTATCCTTAAAGAAATATTTTATTAAAAATTAAGTTGCATACCGAGACATTTCATAAGGAATACTTTATTAATGTTCAGTTAGAAATATGTCCACTTTTATATTCTGATTCCTTCTTTGAACCCAGCATTATTTTGAAGTTTAAGTACTGAGATTTAAATGGGTTATCAATTACTTTAATTTAATGCTTTTTTCTCAAAGAACAAATCCTTATGTTTGCCATTGTTTTTAAAGATTTTTGAGATTTTCCTAATAGTCTCACCCATCCTAAAATAGCATGTTTCACATGATTGAAAATCATCCATATTTCTATGCCTTGGATGTAGTGGTTTCTATATGTATCTTCAATCATTGTTATTGTGTTGTTCCAATTGTCTAAATCCTTATCATATTTTTCTGCCTGATCTATTATCACGAGAAAGGTGTTAAAATCTCATATTCTGATTGTGTATTAGTCTTTGTTATTATGTTGATTTTTGTTTTTTTTAATTTTTTATTGTTATGTTAATCCCCATACATTACATCATTAGTTTTAGATATAGTGTTCCATGATTCATTGTTTGTGCATAACACCCAGTGCTCCATGCAGAACGTGCCCTCCTCAATACCCATCACCAGGCTAACCCATCCTCCCACCCCCCTCCCCTCTAGAACCCTCAGTTTGTTTTTCAGAGTCCATCGTCTCTTGATTTTTGGTTTTGCTTCATATATTGTTGAGGCTTTATTAGCTGCATATTACATTAGAATTGTTATAACTTTCCAGTAATTAAATATTTTATTCAATTGTAGTGATTTATTTTATCAATATCAATGACATTTTATATAAGACAATTTTATCTAATATTAATAGGACTAACCCAGTATTATTTGGTTTATATTTACCTGAGATATTTGTGGATATTTATCTATCTACCTACCTAAATATCTTCCATCCCATCTTTTAACTTTTCTATATCATTTTGATTTGGATGTATCTTTAATAATCTGAATATTAGTTAATTTATATTTTTAACTCTGTCTTTTAGTTACCACTCTTGTATACAGTGGTGAGTTTGTATTTATTATCTCTACTGTAATTTTAATCATTTCTACTCTTATTTATACTATTACTCCCATTCTCTGTTTTTCTCCTTTTCTGCTATTAGATTGATCAAATTTTCTGTTCCCTTTTACTTTAGTTGCATGCCTCTCCCCTTACTGCCAACTCCAAAAGTTTGGAATATTTACATTCTATCATTTTTCATTGAGTGTTTATCTTTTCAAAACAGCATGAATACTTTTTTTAAAGGTAAAAATTTAGTTAGTATCTCCTCCCTCCAGCTGAACAATGTAAGGTTCTTAAAACTCTTCCAGCCTCCTGTGTTACATAATATAACACATTATCCTAATGTCAACATATTCTACTTCCAGAGCTAGCATCTTTTAAAATTCTTATATATTGAGCAATTTGTTTTCACCAGATGTCTTCTTACATTGTATTCCTTCTGTCTGGATTCAGTGTTGTCCTTTTGAAATGCCATCTTTTTTGTTTGTGCTTAAGTCAATTAACAGTTTATGTGGTTATATTAGATTCTGGGTTAGTAATATTTGGTCTCAGCACTTTAAGGAAATTATTTTATCACTTTCTGGCATCAGTTTTTGTTCTTAAGGACTATGCTGTCAGTCTAGTAATCTGCATTTTCTTTGGAGTTGCTTTTAAAAGTATTTCTTCTGTCTAATTGACCTGCTAATATTCATTTATATTTACTTATCTTGCCCCAAACTAACTATGCTTTCTTAGTCTGAGGACTCATGTTTTTCATTATTTCTGAAATATTACTTTTTGATATTTTTCTCCCCTAGACTCTCCATCCGGAGTTTCCATCACATGCCCAAGTCTCCTATTTCTTCTTTTTCAGTGATTTTGAAACATGATCATTTGAATCATAGTATGATGTTGTTTCCCTTCTTTAAACTCTCCAAAACATCCCATTAAACTTAGATTGAAACACAGATCTCTACTATGAATTATAATTGCAGTCAAGCCACTGCTACATTGCACATCCTCATCTCTTATCATGTTTCCTTCTCTCCTGATGCTCATAAGTGGTTGCATCAGTCACATAACTTTAAAATGGAAAGGCATTACCAGAAAAGTGTATTTTTGATAAAATTAATTGTGTTATAATGAAAAACAAATTTAGTTGTTGAAAAATGTAGTTATTTAATGATTAACACCTAATTTTAAAAGATGAATTAATTGAGTTAATCGACAGCAAGGATTCCACCAAATGTCATTTTTTTTAAGATTTTATTTATTTATTTGATAGAGAGAGAAAGAGCACAAGCTGGGGGGTGGCAGGCAGAGGCAGAGGGAGAAGCAGGCTCCCCGCTGAGCAGGAGAAGCCCTATGTGGGACTCGATCCCAGGACCCCGGGATCATGACCTGAGCCGGAGGTAGTTTCTTAACCAACTGAGCCACCCAGGCGCCCTCACCAAATGTCATTTTAATCTTTTCAGTCATGAATAATGCCTGGCACAAAGTAGGTGCTCAACACTGACTCAAAGAAATATAATTGACTTCAGGGGCTCCTGGGTGGCTCAGTCGTTAAGCGTCTGCCTTCGGCTCAGGTCGTGATCCTAGGGTCTTGGGATCGAGCCCCGCATTGGGCTCCCTGCTCAGCAGGAAGCCTGCTTCTCCCTCTCCCACTCCCTCTGCTTGTGTTCCCTCTCTCGCTGTGTTTCTGTCAAATAAATAAATAAAATCTTTAAAAAAAAAAAATAAAGAAATATAATTGACTTCAATGGAATAGAATTTTTAAAGAATGCTGTTTGTAGGTATTAACAAACATATGGATGGATGTATAAAATACTTAACCCCAAAATTAGAAACAACGTGGAAAAAAAGATTTAGAAAGATTTAAGAAAATGATGATGAGAATTTTTAAAGGCTACATAAATGTAGTTAACACAGCAAATTCATTAAACTTAATGTTTTTTACATTGAAATATATTTGGTATGTAACGTCATATAAGCTAAAAGTGTACATCATTAAACTTTTGAGTTTTTCTAAAGCACTCAACTTATAAGTTTACTGGATATTATGAGAAAATGAAATAAAAAAACGCAGAATATCAGTCTTTGAGATGAAGTAGCCCTACCTTCCTTTCTTTTCTATACAAAATAATGGAATCTATGTTAGCCCGTAGTTCAAAGTTCTGTGCATAAACTGTACTGGCAATTACCATAAAAACACAGAGTGACTAATAAAAATGAATCTACTGTTTGGAATAAAACTTGCCTTTTATTGAAGTCAGAGTCATCACATTTCTTCTACCCAACTTATTGAATAATAAGAATTTCTACTTTCTTTAATGTTCTGAGAATTTTCTTTCTGAAAAACATAAAGACATATTATCATGCAGAGGAAAAGGTTTGAGCTTCTATTGTGAATGTGCTGCAATATTCCATTTAAATAAAGTTGATTCAGCACAAGTTTTCTAGATACTGGCAATTTTATAGTTTGAATAAATGTAGGATACTCACCTGGGTTGACTCTCTCATTATATTCAGGCTTTCTATCATGAGAGACTGTCTCAGGATCTTTGTTAAAGTACATTTTGGAAAGAAAGACACAATAAAAAGGTATTATTCTTTTCTTTTGTAGATGTGATACAAATACACCTTTGACTATTAACAGCTAGTAGTCTTGGATTCAAGAGGTTTCTATTGCTTAATATTTTAAACCGTCACATTATTGTATTAAAAAGAATTTATTGGAGATTTGAATAAGCTAAGGATTTTTAAAACTATGTCATTCAAGAATATTCTAAAATGTTGAAGTCTGTCTTCCTTATAAGGTGTGAAGCAACATGCATGAAGATGGAAGATGACAATTCAAACAGTGGAGGGAAGATAGAATCTGAGATGGTGTTAAACCACAGCACCAGGAATGAACTATTTATATCTGGACTTCACTTCATGTTGGTAAAGTATTCACCTCTGTGATTAAGTTACTGCAAGAACTCCTTTTCATTATGTACAGCTTAACGTAATCCTAACTGACACAAACTTATTGGATGAAGGAAATAGTAAAAGTGCAAAGATGCCCCATGCAAACCAAAAATGTAACCTTTTCTCATTAACAGGACTCTGCTGTTCTTACCACCTTCCTTTGTCATTGCAATGCTTGTTTTTGCTAGTTTTCTTTTACCAACATTCTAGCTGTCTGTTTCCCATTTTCTTTGCTTTTCTATCTTTTGCTTGATCCTTGAAGTTTATGGTAGACTCTTACAAAAATAGTCCTTAATGCATCGTGTGTCCTTGTGTCTATACTCATGTATAGTTTCTTCCCACATTGGCTGGGATTGGCCATGTGACTTTCTTTGACCAGTGAGATATTAGTAAATACTATCCAAGCAGAGGTTTGAAAAACAATGATCATTGAGGATTGTCTTTTCTTTTGCTGTTTTTGGAAACAATTCCCAATATAAAAAATCTCAGGCTAGCCTGATGAAAATGTGTGGCCTGGGAAACAACTAGAACCAACTGCCAATTGGATGAGTGAGGCTATTTAAAAATATCCAGACCAAGACAAAGTGCTGAGTAATATCAATTGAAACCAGCCAAAAAACTATCCAGCTGAACTCAATCCAAATTGCTAACACAGGTGAATGTAAACAAGTAAAACTATTAATTTTAAAGCTACTTAGTTTTGGGGTGGCTTATTACACAGATAAATGATACAAGTTTCCGAAAGTTCTTTTATGTTCTTCTATTACATGGCTGTATTCTCTTTCCATCACTCTCAAATGGCTATCATCAACCTATACTTTTATTCTCCAAACCCTCATTTCCAACTCCCTTCTCAACACCTCTATGAGAATGTTACCTATACAGGGACTTCAAACTAAACATATTCCTAAATCTCCCTTATGGGTATTCCTAAATCTGCCTTAGCTCCCACTTCTACCCCTGCATACCTCTTATCCCAGGAACTCACTAAATGAATAGATCAAATAAAAAATCTGTAGATCAAAACTTTCCCCTCTGTTGTTGTTTCACACGTACAAATGACCACATCCTATTAATTTTTCATGAAAGAGCTCTTTAATATCCAGTTGTCTTCAACTCCATTGCCACTCCATTGTTAGAGTAGGCAGTTAGTTAGGTTCTAATAGGACACCTGGAGGTCAGCAACTAGGAAGTCATGACCAGCTATTGGGGATGTCAGAAGGCTGTTCTGGCAGCATTCCACAAGAAGCCAGACCAAATCCCAAGTTTGAAACAGCGTGTGCACTCTCTCTTTCTTGAGCTCTCCCACTGTCATTTCTCAAGAGTGTACTTTTCCCTTTAATAACCTTTCCTGCATATGTTACTTATCACTGTGCTGCTGCATGTCTGTCCTTAAATCCATTCTTGTGACCAGACCAAGAACCTTCGGCATCTCCTTCAGGTCTGGCTGGGTCAGGGCTACGGGGCCCAGAATTCCCCCAGTCCACCCGACAACACCATCCAGGACAAAATCATCTCTCTCTCTCTGACTGAGAAAAAAGTTCTGCATATCCAATTTGCATAGAACTCTTATTTCCTCTTCAATCCACTCTGCAAACCATAGCAAAATTAATATTTCAAATGCAGACATGATTAAATAATACTGCATTATATTCCCACTGTCTTTGAATTAAAGCACATGTTCATATGATTGGGAAGTTTTTACCTGAGAATTTCTCTGTTCATTTCCACAGCATAAATTTCGGTCATTCTCCTCTCTCTGTATTTTTCAAGTTAAGAAGAACAGGCTTCTTCTCATATTAAACATCTTTCATTGCCTTTAAGGCATCACACTATTTTCTATGTATCTTTGCTTTTGTGATTATGTAATTTCATCTACAAAAAAATCCCATTTTCTCTCTCCATCTAAATCTATTTTGTCTATCTTTCCTGCTCAGTTTAAGCATCATTCCATTCAGGAGACTTTCAATGATACTTCCTCCAACTTTGGGCCATGCAGATTACCCTTATTTTGCATTTTAAAGAGTGGTGTGATGAAAAATACTTAAAACCAGCTGGGGGATAGGAGAACAAAACCAAAATCCAAGTAAACATGTTTTTATTTTAGCATTTGTTGATGTTTTATGGTTTATTTTTTATTTTTTTTTAAAGATTTTATTTGTTTATTTGAGACAGAATGAAATAGAGAGAGAGCATGAGAGGGGGGAGGGTCAGAGGGAGAAGCAGGCTCCCTGCCGAGCAGGGAGCCCGATGCGGGACTCGATCCCGGGACTCCAGGATCATGACCTGAGCCGAAGGCAGTCGCTTAACCAACTGCGCCACCCAGGTGCCCCAGATTTTTTGTGGTTTAAATAATCCCATCATGGTTTTCAAGTAACATGACATCAACTGGTCAGCAAAATTCCCCCCAAAGAAACACTACAACCTAACCTCCTGAGCTGTTGCATACCAGCTCTGGCACAACACTTTCTGTGGGGTCCTCCATCTGTAAGGATGCCCAGTGCACTGCCAAAGTGTAGTCCCATGGTGATAAGATCCATCTCTTCCCTTCTCACTTTTGTATTTCCAGTGGATGGCACAGTGCTCAACCCATAGGATATAACTCACAAAAATGTATTGAGTGCAGGAAACGAGGAATGCATAAATGTTGATGCTTCCCTGGCTTCCAGGTTTCCCTGGCTTCCAGGTTTCCATACACTTAAAGGGCTAGATAGTGTCTGAAGGTAAACATCCACACCCTTCTCTTCTGGACTACTCACATAAGTATACTCGGAAAAGAAATTGACATTAATTTATATAGGTTGAAAATGTTTAGCTGGTGATTCTGATTCAACCAGTGTTAAAATTCATTGTTTTAAAATTACGTATCTTGAGTACGTACATATTGGTCAAAAAGAGATGGCATTGAGGAAATATTTAAGACAATTTTTAAATGATATTTTGCAAGGGCTTTTGTATGCATGACTGTTAAAACAACTGAGCTTCACAGAGATTTAGTTGCGCACCTAGTTAACTGGGAAGGAAAAAACTAGAACTAAATGATGATAGATGAGTAACCCAGTCTCTTTCAACTGCTCCCTCGTTTGTAGTCTTAAGTATTTGAAATAAAATGATCTTGATTACTGTAGAAAAGTTGCTTAAACAAGTATAATTTACTGGAGATTGGCTATAGAATAGGAAGTCAACAGGAGATTCAATGAGTATAAGCACATTTTAGAAGCTTTGGGAGTATAATTCCAAGAGAATCGCACATGACCCGAGCCCCCACAAAACTGATGCTGAGGTTATTTAATGGCCATGCTTGCAAGTTAAATGATAGTTTTGTTAATGAAGAGTAAAACTATTATTTACTAAGTTACCATATTTTCATGATTCTAAGATGAACACTTTTAATTTTCATGCCTCTAAAATTCATATACAATAAGTAAAACACATTGGATTATAATGTGATTGTAGCATTTGCTTCCATCTTAGTAATACACAGAAACAGGAGCATCATTGACTTGATAAATTATAGCAATGGTATTATGTCATAGCAGATATTATTTTACACACAGGAGATAAATTACAAAAATGTCCTTTTTCAAAACCCTGATCCAGGACAGCAAAATGCAAGAGTTAGAGATAGTAAATACTAGATTAAAATTAAAACAATAAGGTCAGGGGAACTGCAAATATAACTATGGTGCTTAAAATAACATTCATTCAGTTCCCACTATGGCTTTAAGGCATGAGGGTAGGGATATTCAGATTTTTTATATATATAATCACTTCAATATTCTACTTTTTTTTGCCACATATTTATAACATTTGGTTTAACAGAGGCAGACATAGAGAGAGAGAGAGAGAGATAGAGGGAGAGAAAAGTTCTGAAATTAAGCTAAATGTTAAAAAGGATAGGCATGAGCAATCAAGATAAATAGTATTTCTAAAAATATGATCTGGGAATCATATCCATAATAATTACCTGGCATGCTTGTTAAAAATGAAAATTCTTTGGCTGAGACCCAAACCTACCAAATCACAAAATCTGTGGATGAGAACTAGAAACCTTTATTTTTAACAAGCTTTCCACAAAGTTCTATGCGCAGTAGAGTTTGAAAAAACCTGTTTAGTAGGAAACGGAAAAAACAAATAAGCCAAAAAATAAGATGAACATGGGATGTTACACCATAGTTTCAATCATACAATAAGAACTTCCCGATAAGTTCCTGATAATGCTGAGTAAGCACTTATAATTATAATGCTTTCCTATGAGAACATTTTTTTTAAAATGGCTACATACAATGGAGTCATGAATAGCTGCTTAGCTATAGAACAGAGGGCTAGATAATATTAAATTCATATATTATTGAAATATTTGATGCAATGCTATGTTTCTTTTCTCCTAAAGAATATAAAGTTATGGTTGAATATTCTGGCATAAATTGTTGGTTTATTCAGAAAGATTTACATATTTTTCACATTTTTTACCCAGGGTTATAACTTATGTATTTTGTCAATGTGGAGCCATTTACAATACTACAATTCCATTAGAAAAAATTAACAATCATTTATATGTGTTCCAGTTTGTTATTGGCAAAGTTGTATTAATAAATTATAGAAAGATGTTACGTATTTATTGCTTAAAACTGAATATTAGCAACAAAGTTGAGTGAACTTATTAGTAAGGAGTTATGTGTTAACTTGAACACATAAAAATCACTTAAATATATGTTATCTCTTAAAGAAACATAATGTGGTATATTGAAAAACAGAATTTAAAAATTGAAATTTGTCTTAATTAATTACATTTTTGCTTAACTACAAGATAGTATCTGAATTGTTAAAACTTGTCTGCAAATTTTTATTATAAAAAATGACAAGATAACCCTAATTTTCTTTACTTACCCTCAATTCTTTTGTTATTTTGTTGTTATTATCCAGATAATCTTTACTTTTTTTAAGATTTTTAGAATTTATTTAAGAGGGAGAAAGCAAGAGAGGGAGGGAGAGAGTGCACAAGCAGGGGAGAGGGGCAAAGGGAGAAAGGAAGCAGACTATCCACTGAGAAGGGATCCTGATGCTGGCTCGAACCCAGGACCCTGAGATCATGACCTGAGCCAAAGGCATGTACTTAACCGACTGAGCCACCCAGGAGCCCCCACCTAGATAATTTCAATGTAAATTTATCATTTGTTAAATAAAAATTTTAATCTTTTTCTTTACCTAACCACGTATGTTGCTATTTAAAACTTTGTAAGTGATGATATATTTAATGCATATGTCCCATGTTGGGACAGAAATGAAAGACTTCCTATAATTCAGAAGCTTTAAATTAGCATAGACAACTTTTATTTGCCTCAATTTCATGTGAAGAGTCAAGGACAGAAATGAAAACCGGGGTGGGGGGTGCGGAAATAAAGTGTCTTTGGTCTACAATTTCTGAGTGGAAGTTTGCTTGGTACCATATTTCTCTCTTACTTTCTTGATCAACTTCAAGGAGAAGAATATCTTCTCAAGTTAAGATTTTGCAAGAGTAACATATTAGCTATGAATTGGTTCAGACAGCTTTCCAACCATTGAAAATTGCTCAGAAATACATAAAAGCCATGATGTTAAAGGGGAAACTCTTTCTAAGCTTGCTATGTTCTTGATTTATAAAGTAGGGCAGCTAAAAAAAAAAGTCAAAGTTTAAATAAATTGTGCCGTTTGTGCCGTTTCTACTTATGCTTATATAGCAGAATTCTTAAAAGAACAAGCCCACAGACATAAGAAAAATGACATTAGGACATAAGTAAACATTGTTAAAGTTAAACAAGTATACTTTTGACACTTATAGGAAAGTGATTAAATATAGTTTAGAACTGAAATGAATGCCAAAGTCATTTTTTGTAGAACTTTGCCCTTGTTGATGGTCCATAAAGGGCAATTTCCTTACATTGTATAATGTACACACACACATATGCAAAAACATACACACACAGAAAAACACTTGAGTCTTGTAATTTTACATTTTAACTTTCTGTTAAAAGATAATTTTCTTCTTTTCATGTCATTAGAGAATCTCATATATCTGCATTGTCTTTACTACATTGAGCAAAATTTACCCTTTTATAGGGAATTCTGCTTTGTTATAACCAAATAAAAAAAAAGAAACAAACAAAACCAATAAATAAACAAAAAACAAAAAATAAGGTCCATGGCACTTTTAACAATCCTCATAACATACTAGTCTTGCATGTCAGTGAGATGAAAATTAATGTCATACTTTCAGGTTAAAAGTTGTAAAAAAAAATTCTGAAAAATCTTAATGCATATCTTATATTTCACTTTGGATTCTTCCCTACAGAGATGTTCACCACCTCTTTTGAATCAAAAGAATAATAAACTACAAAATCGATTTTATAAAATGATGTTATTTCTGTCTGATTTGACTGACTCCATGTGATCACTCCAAAGTTGGTTCATGAGGAAATTATACCTTGGAACTGTCAAAGAAGAATTGTACCTAATGGAGTTAAACGGCCAAGGAAGACTTTTTCAAGACTATTACAACAGGAAAGAGAGACTGAACCAAACTGTACTGAAACAAAAAGCGAGAAATTTTTAAGTCCTGTGAGCTAATGGAAAAATACTAGAGACTGGTCAATATGATTAGGTCATCTGTGTGTGCTAATTGGCTCTTAAGTTAGGCTCCTAGTCTCTCACAGAGAGGGGATTGAATATCTTTCTTGATGATTACATTTCAAAGAGTTGGCTCCCAGGTTCTTGAAAGAGACGTTAGTGGGTTACAAAACTGTACAGAGGATGAGAAAAGATTTACATCTCAGAGGGGCAAAGAAAGAATTTATAATCAAAAGTTTTCTTAAGTAAATGTTCTAAGAAAAGGAAGGTCGGGAGGTCAGGTCAGGAAGAAGCCTGTCTAAAGGTTGTCAAGCTGAGGGAAACATTAAGACCATCTTAGTCAAAATAGGATAGAGGAACACACCAGCTTCATTCACATGCTGTATCTGCCAGAGGGAAAGTGGATCCATTTGAAGACATGTTAGATGCCTAAGCCTTAAAGTCCTTTTCCTCCAATGCTTCTCTTTTGTGAGTCAAATAGTTTTTCTTCTCCAAGAAACCTTTGAAATACACCCTTTACTCTTCCCCTATTTGACTTAGATGTCTTTTCCTTGTGTTCCCAAGCAATCTAGCAGTGTTTATTGCAAAGTACTTATACTAGAAATGCAATTTTGGAGGTCAATTTTGTCTTTCCATCAACTGTGAACATTTTTAGGGCAAGATACTGTGATTTTTATCTCTGAATCCTCAACAACAAGCACAGTGTCACACATAGTAGGTACATAATAATGACCACTGAATAAAAGAGACATAGTTCTTTCACATTAGTTTAAAGTCAGTTAGGGTAATGAGAATCAGAGATGGACAAAGGGCTCTACAAAGTCCTTTAAACCGTGAGTCTTTAAACATTTATTCTGTTACTTTGAGCAGTAAGGCCAACCCTATTAGAGAGCATTATAAATGAAAAATATGCAAATGTTTAAAAATAGCCCGGTTTTAATGGGGATTATAACAAAATCGAATATGAGCTTAACTTTGAGTTTGTTGGCTTTTATGTTTCAAGTTAAATCCATGATACCATTTGAAACTATCTTTTGGAATGCAAATCAACACCAGTACTGCTGAGCCTAGTGAAAATTAATGAAAATAATAACAGAAAAGACCTTACAATGTATACTGAATTCTGTTTTAACATAATAGGTAGATTCGAGGTGGTCTTTATTATGATGATGATTAGCTGATTGCATACAAATACAACCTTGCTTATCATTTCATTTAAACTTAAATATGAACATGGTTGTACAATTTCTAACAGGAAGAATAAATGGAATGCAGTTTAACTAGCCAATCAACGTACCACATTTCACATTTTACCTAGGAGACTGTAAGAATGAATAACTTCAAATATTTTATTTGGTGGGAAAATACTCATTGTGGTCTGAATAAAATTTTAAAGATTTCAAAGATAATTTTTAGTATTTAAATAAGTAAAATCCATTGTTAATAAAGTACAGAAACCCAATTGTTTTTTATGTAACAATTTTTCATGGAATTGAATTTTTTTCTCATATGTTGCCTTCCAGGATTTCACAGTAATTATAAATGATTTTAAAAATACACTTTATTTAAAGTGTTCCTTTATTCCAAACACACTCTTCTATAAACGTTTTAATTCAGTGCAATTTAACTCAGACAATGGGGCTATATCTCAATACACTCAATTTTGTTGCACAGTTTTATTTTAGAAAAAAATTAAATTTGTATAAACTCTGGTTGTAAGATGCTATATAATGCTTATCAACTGAAAAAAAAAATCTTATGAGAAAGGGAGACTGACAGAGAGAGAGAAAGGGAATCCAAAACTACATAATTACAAACATAGAACATACATCTTTCCTGCTTTTTGATTTGTGTGATCTTTCACTAAATATTTTCTGACATTAAAAATTTTAGGTATCAACATTTCAATGGTTTTATATTATTCCATGCAATAAATAAATAATGCCTACTTAAAGATTATATTATTGCTGGAAATTTATTAGTGTGTGTCCATTAATATCATATGTTAACATTTACATAACTGATAACAAGTGAGTAACAGAAAACTCATTAAATAGTCTGAAACCATGAGGGCAAAAGCAGTACAGTTACATAGTAGTTAATTCTGTAATTCAACAATGCCATGTTATCCCTTCTGTGCCCTGTTTTGACCTTCAAATTAGAAGAGTGACCACAGTAGTAATAGACATTATATGCTGATAGCTGCATCCACCATTTTAAAATATTTCCAGCAGAAAAAAAAAAAAAAGAATACTTCTATTTTGTCTTCCTTTCAGAGGTTATAGCAAAGAACTTCCCAGAGCTCCAGAAGACTTCCTTTTACATTGTATTAATGATGATCATGCCCAGTGCTACCTTTTCAAGTGAATGACTCTATAGTAACTTATTTACAATAAGACACTTCACCTGGAGTAGGACAGAGATGTAGAATTTACAAAGGGCTATTAGGAGAGGTAAACAAAATCAGAATTCTGCTATGCATATCTTGTCATCTTAGATTTGGAGGATGCTCTAAGTATTTTATAGACAAATTTTATCATAGATTGTAGGGCTGTTATAAATATTAAATATGACAAGTTCAGACATTTTTATTTACAGAAGCCAATAGAAATTGAAATATTAATATTTTATTATACAAAATGGAAGAATTTTCTAGGAAACTAATATTTGTGAATTCTATGTTCCACCTGGTTGTTTGTAGGGTTCTTACAAATAACAACAAATAACTAATTTATCACATCATAGAATATATACAATATTAATAACCATAATTAATTTATTCATGTTTCTGAAGGCCTTTATTAAAAATACTTTTATACCAAAAATAGATTTATAATGAAAAAATGAAAGAAAGGGTGTTAGTATGTCTCAGATTTATAAAACAAGCATGTGTAGGGCACCTGGGTGGCTCAGTTGGTTAAGCGACTGCCTTCGGCTCAGGTCATGATCCTGGAGTCCCGGGATCGAGTCCCACATCGGGCTCCCTGCTCAGCAGGGAGTCTGCTCCTCCCTCTGACCCTCCCCCCTCTCATGTGCTCTCTCTCTCATTCTCTCTCTCTCAAATAAATAAATAAAATCTTTAAAATAAATAAATAAATAAAATAAAACAAGCATGTGTATATATCTTTTTTATCATTGTATATATGTTTTAAAGTATTAAATTTTTGACAAATTTTCTGAGCAGGTCCTGAATTCATGAGGTCCTATTGTAGTTTTTCTAAGTAATGACAAAAATCAGTAATAACAAACATTGTTTTAAGAATTATGTGTGATATAAATTATATTTACATTATTTGGAAAGTAGTGAAGCAGAGCCCTATATTCACAAATTGAATGAGGTAAGAATAATGTTTGTATCAGCTTCTCAAATAACCCACTAATATTCTTCTACCTTACCTGAGAGAACACACCATAAAACTGAAAGATTTGCTACAGATTTTGTTATTTCAACTTTTGAACTCACAATCAAGTTGAAATATTTACCAGTTATAAATTTCAGTTATGTAAATTACATGGGAAAGAGTCATTAATTGGTGCACAATGGTATGTTTCTTTTTAAAAGACGCTCTAGGCAAATTACTTGGATTTATATTGCTTATAGAATAAAGCATGAAGTAGAAAAGTAAATAGTAATTGTCTTGATTTCTCTATAAAACACAAACAAAAGAGGTTGAAACAGGAAGCATGAATAAATAATTCCTTTTATCTCCTACATATGATGTTTGCTTCTTACCCTTCCACAAGCTGATAGTAATAAGGAAAAGGAGAGAGAGAGAAATGCAGTGTGTGGTGATTTTCCTGGTTTTGTCCTTGGAACTAAAAATCCGGTGCTGCTAATCTGAGTGTAGGTTACAACAACCTACCTGGATATTTCTCTAGTCAATTCAGGCATAATCTAAAAATTCTATAAAATGTTGAACTACTTCTTTATTAAGTTTAGCAAAGTACTTAGGTATTACAGATATTCTAGGCATTAAAGGGATAATAAAGATCTGTAATGAACAATTTTAATTCAATACTGACCTGAGAAATAGGAAACCTGAATACTCTAAACGTTTTGAAAAATGAATTCATAATTAGAAACCTTCACATAAAGGAAACTCCAGGCCCAGATGCCTACACTGATAAATTCTATAGATTATCTGACAAAGAAATGTTACAAATCCTATACAAACATTTTTAGAAAATAGAGAATGAGGGAAATAAATGACTTTTCTTATGGAAATTGATGATAAATTTTCCACCAGTAAAAGTGAATATCCTATAAAACCCTTCCAGACTCACAAATAAAATGGAAGATCATTTCACAAAAGCTCTCTGCTTCCACGAAACACTAACCACTATTAAAATTATTAAGGTTTTGGGGCGCCTGGGTGGCTCAGTCGGTTGGACAGCTGCCTTTGGCTCAGGTCATGATCCCTTGGTCCTGGGATCGAGCCCCGCGTCCGCCTCCCTGCTCAATGGAGAGCCTGCTTCTCCCTCTCTCTCTGCCTGCCTCTCTGCCTACTTGTGCTTTCTCTCTCTGTGTCAAATAAATAAATAAAATCTTAAAAAAAAAATAAAATTATTAAGGCTCTATGGAAGATGAAGAAAAAAGGAGATCTAGGCTTACAAATATCAGAGCTAAATAAAATGGACAGTGGAACTTAAGTGCAAAAACAGAGCCTAAGAGCAGAGAGGCAAGCATGTATGCACCAGGTGGGCATTCCAACCTCCATGGAAAACTGTTCCGCAGTTTCTTATAAACTTAGATATACACTTACCAAGCAGTTGAGAAATTTCACTCTGAGGAATTTATCCACAAGAGATGAAAACCTATGTGCATATATGAACATGTGCAAAAACTTCACAGGAGGTTTATTCACAATAGCCAAAAACTTGAAAGACTTAAATTCATCAGCATGTAAGTGGATAAAAAGTGGTGATCTATCCACACAATGGGATACTATTCAGCAATAAAACGTAATGCACTACTGATATAAATAATGGCATGGACAAATATCAAGACCATAACACCGAGCCACAGAACCCAGATGCAAATACATTTTCCATAATTCTATTTATATCATGTTTAGAAAATGTTTATTAAATCTAGGGAAATAGAAAGCAGATCATGCTTGCCTGAGACAGATGGTGTTGGAGCCAATGATTGCCAAGGGGACTAAGATAACTCTTAGGGACAGCATATAGTTCTACATCTTGGTTTTGGGTGGGTACTTGGATTTACATATTCATTAAAATTCACCAAACTATACATTGAATACTTGTTTTGTAGTAGGTAATGACAACTGACTACCACTGATGTTTAAAAATAAATGTATTTTGACATTTAGAAAACAACAACAGAATACACACAAAAAATATTGTAGCAGAAATCAAAGGAAAAACTTTACACCAGTAAGGATGACAAATAAGACAAATAAAATAAGAAAAAATACAAATTAAAAATGATAAAAAAGTAAAATGTTTTCAGGTTATATTATTAAATTTATTTATAAATGTATTTATACAATTTAAAATATAAACCTGCACACCACTCTTTGGAAGAAAACATTTGCCATACCTATTTCTCACATATGACTTGATCCAGAGTATTTAACACAAATTAATAAAAAGAAGATAGCCCAATACAATTTGGACAAATGGTTTGAGCAAGTATTTCATAAAATATATCTCTAATATGTGCATAAAAAGAAGTTCATTATCATTATTCATCAAGGAAATGGAAAATAAAAGCACAATGAACTCCCAATAAACATCTGCTAGAATGGCTAAATTTATTAAAAGGAATAACAACTTCAAATGTTAGGAATAGGAATCAATTCGAACTCCTATTTTGCTGTTGGGAGTGTAAATGCTACAACCACTTTGTAGAACAGTTTGGCATTTTCTTATAAAGTTAAACATACATGTCATATTACCAACTATTCCATTCCTGTGTATTATTCAAAGATAAATGAAAGCATATATTCACAATGAAGACTTGTACAGGATATTCATGGCAGTGTTAACCATAAGAGGCAAAACCATAATAACCCAGGTCCATTAACAGGTAACTGGTTAAGCATCTTTTCATACGTTCACCCATTTGAAGACCACTCAGTGGTAAAAATAATCAAAATATGCAAACACTGAGAAGAATAAATCTTTGAAATATTGTACTGAGTAAAAAAAGTCATGCACAAAAGAACAGATACAGTGTGATTTTATTTATTTGAAATTCTAGGACAGGTGACAGTGTGTCGATAATGACAGAAAGCAGATCATTGGTGCTGAATGCAGCTTTGACTACAAACTGGGGCACTCAAGGGTACAGCATCGTACTCTATTTTGATTAGTGTGCTTGTTACACACATGTATACGTTGTGCAAGCTAATCTAATGAGACATTAAAATGTGCTTTATTTCCTGCAAAATATACCTGAATCAAGTTTTAAAAATTGAAAGAAATAATGAATAAAAAAGAAACAAGTGGAGAAAAACAGGTAAGTGTTTTCACGGAAAAAGATGTGATTAAATATGTGCAAAAAAAAAAAAAGAAACATAAAAAAATGGATTATTTGTGAGAATTTGGGTGGAGAACAATAAACATGATTTTTTTATTTGTTTATTGATTGATTTTATACCTGAAATTATGATAAAATACGGAAATGTTTTCCTAGAAAATAATTAGGAGAATCTATTTTTCTTCTGTTTTCTGTTGAGATATGCTGGAACCTGGATTAATTCACTCAGAAACAAGAACTGGCTACTGAAGATGTATTTTTAAGCAAATTCTCTTCAATAAATAGCTCTGAGGGATCTTGTCTGAATTGTCATACATAATCCCCTGGAAAACACAGCAGATTAGCCTGCTGCTACCATAAAATGTTTTGCAACATAAGAGGTGTATATAAGTAAAACAGATGATTATCAAACAAGTGAGTAGAGCTTTGATGACAATCTCCTCCAGGCCCATCAAATAACAGCCACCTGAAAAAACATGTGGACTTTAAATCCCAAGAGATGGTCTAAACTATTCACTGTAATCTAGCGTAATGCTGACAAAATAATTTTGTAATTATTTTGAAGTTACAAAATTTCAAAGGAACAAATACTTTTTAAAAGTTGGATATTTTGTGTTTAGTGAAATATACTGTGAGACATTTTCCTTCCAAAACAACTTGCACTTTACCTTTATCAGAGCACAGAAACTCAATTTTTATCATATAAGTTACAGGTGTAGGTTTCATTTAAAACTAATATTTATGACTCAAATTGGGTCATATAATGTTAATGAAATTAACATGAGCAAATTAGAATTTTCATACTGGTTATAAATATACTAAATAAGTCTTTATTTCTCACTGAAATGGGCTTATTCAGATGCTTACTAGTGGGTGATACATTTCCATCAAAATGAATTATTTGTTGCAAGTAAAAATTAATGTATGATGTATACCACTAGAAGTTTTAAAAATGTATATTTTACCTAATAAGATAAGTATGAATATGAATTAGTAATTTTATAGTATTTCTTTTAAAATATACAACATAGGGTGTACTTGATTTTAACATTAATTAACATTTATTTAGTACTTTTTCTATGCCGTACATTGTGCACCAGTTTTCCCATTTGAAGCTTACAATAACCCTTAGCATAATTACAATGGTATTGCATACTTTCCAAATGAGACAAGTGAGGTTCAGAGTTAAGGAACTCACCCAAGGTCAGTAAGCTGTCTCTTGAGTTCAGAGCCTGTGCAGTAATGCTCCGCAGTTGACCTACTGCCAGTTTTGTGTGAACCCTAAAACTCCCACTATTATTTACTCCCTCACGTTGTTTACACCACTACATGAAGAATTTAGATTTATGAATTCCAAATGCATGGTATCCCAATGACTCTGCTTACATCTTCTTTGTCTTTCTTTTGTTAGATATTTAGCAAGTTTTTCTGCCTGCTTCCAAATCAGAAATTATGAAGTGACTCACTTGGAGTAAAAACCAAGGATCTCCCTAAATAAGAGCACACTGATATGGTGAGCAACTTAGATAATATTTATATCTTTAATTTTGAACAAAAATTAATGACCAATTGGTCCAAAAATGTTTGACAAAGTTTAATAGTTCCCTGGGAAGAATAATCATAATAGATTGGACCCCCTCTGAAATAAATCACCATGGCAGAGAACAGGCTCAAATCTATAGGAAGTTATGAAGCTGATGGCAGATTGTGATTTTTTTAAAAAAGATTATTTATTTTGGAGAAAGAGAGAGAGAGAGCATGAGCAGGAAGGGCAGAGGGAGAGGGAGAGAGAATCTCAAGCAGCCTCTATGCTGAGGTTGGAGCCTGTCATAGGGCTGGATCTCACGACCCTGAGATCACGACCTGAGCCAAAACCAAGTCAGATGCTTAACCTACTTGGCCACCAAGGCACTGCCAGATTGTGCTTTTTCATATATTTTGTTGTTAGTATATAAAACTGCACCTAATTTCTGGATGCTGATTTAATGTCCTACAACTCTACTGAATGTTGATTAGTTCCAACAGATTTTTTGGTTGAGTCTTTATGATTTTCTATATATAACACAAGAGGGGATTTGGGTAGAAGATGAGGAAAAAGATAAAGGGAATTAAAAGGTACAAACTTCTGGGCGCCTGGGTGGCTCAGTTGGTTGAGCGGCTGCCTTCGGCTCAGGTCATGATCCTGGAGTCCTGGGATCAAGTCCCGCATCGGGCTCCCTGCTCGGCAGGGAGTCTGCTTCTCCCTCTGACCCTCCCCCTTCTCATGTGCTCTCTCTCATTCTCTCTCTCAAATAAATAAATAAAATCTTTAAAAAAAAAAAGGTACAAACTTCTAGTTATAAAATAATAAGTAAAGGAGATGAAAAGTATGGTATAGGGAATATAATCAATAAGATTGTAATGGTGACAGATAGTGACTACAGTTATCATGGTGAGCACTTGGTAATGTATAGAATTGTTGAATCAATATGTTGTACACCTGAAACTAATATAACATTGTATGTTAATTATACTTCAATTTAATAAAAAAATAAATTATATCATCTGGAAACAAATAATTTTATTTTTTCCTTTCTGATTTGATATATATTTTTTCTTACCTGATTGTTCTGATTAGGACTTCTTACACTATGTTAAATGAGTGTTGCTAATAGACAACTTTGTCTTGTTCCTGATCTTAGAGGAAAAGCTTTCAGTCTTTCACCATTGAGTATATTAGCTATGGTTTTATCATATATAGCCTTTATTATATGGAGGCATTTTCCTCCTATATAAAATTTGTTGAAGATTATTATCACAAAAAGATGTTAGCAAAACAAATTCAATAACATGTTAAAAGGATCATATATACTGGGAGCCTGGGTGGTACAGGTTCCAGCTCAGGTCATGATCTCAGGGTCTTGAGATCAAACCCCATATCTGGCTCTGTGCTCAGCCAGACATGGATCATATATTTTGATCAAATGGGATTTATCTTTGGGATGCAAGGATATTTCAACATACACAAACTAATAAATGTGATATGCCACATTAATAGAATAAAAGATAAAGATCATATTATGATCTCAATAGATGCATAAAAAATTTAACAAAATACAATATCCTTTAATGACAAAAATGCCCAACAAATTGGGTATACTACATTTTGTAATAAAGATACTGTTAGTCTTCCAACTTTGTTCTTTTAAAAGTTCTAGATCCTTTCCATTTCCATATGAGTTTTGAGGAAGATTTTCAACTTCTCCAAAAAAAGAATGATGGGATTTTGATTGAGATTATTTTGAATTATAGATTAGTTTAGGGAGAATTGATAGCTTGGTGATAGCGAGCTTCTGACACATACACATGGTATAGATTTTCATTTATATATGAAATCTTCAGTTTTTATCACAGGTATTTTGTTATTTTCAGGGTACAGATCTTTCACAACCTTTGTTAGATTTATCCCAAGTTATTTCATGTTTTTAAATGCTATTTTAATTAGTATTATTTTATAAATTTCACTTTCTGATTATTAATTTTGATTATATAGTAATACATTTGATTTTTGTATTAATCTTGTATCCCACAATACTTGGCAAAACACACTTTTCAGTTCTGTTAGTTCTTTAATCCCATCATATTTTCTGTATAGATAAACAGGTCTTCTACATATAAAAATATTTTTATTTCTTATTTTCCTATCTGGATGCCTTTTTCTTCTTTTCTTACCTGATTACCATGGATAGAACTTACAACTCAGTGTTGAATAGAAGTGGCATTGTTATGCTGTTCCAGATCTTAGGGAAATTGTCTGGTGAAAAGACAGAATGGGGTTTTTCATTCTAGGGTTATGGGTTTTTCATAGATGTAATTTATCAGGTCAAAAAAAAAAAAAAGAAAGAAAGAAAAAATAAAGTTTCCTTCCATTTCTAGTTTGCTAAGAATTTTCATCAGGAGGGAATGTTGGAGTTTGTCAATGCTTTTTCTGTGTTTATTGAGATAGCACATGTTTTTCCTTTTTTTAGTGTACTAAATATGGTGAATTGTCTTGATAATTTTACACACACAGGATAATACCCACTTGGCCATGATGTATTATTCTTTATGCACAATGTCATTTTATAAAAATATATATATATATAATATATACATATACATATATATATTTTTAAATCTTATTACCAATGTATTTATTATGTACTTTGCTAATGATGAATTATTACTTGTTTAGTTTGTCTAAAAAGGTCTTCACCTTCACTGGTATAGAATTCTTGGTGAACGTATTTTTTTGTTTTAGCACTTTTAAAAATGTTGTTCTGCTGTCTTCCTGAATTATTTCTGATGAGAAATCTGCTAATAAGTATCTTTTTTTTTTTCCTTTTGGACTACATTTAAGAAATTTTTTATTACTGCTATTGAACAATTTGACTGTTAGGTGACTTGGAGTAATTTTCATGTTGCTTGTGTGTTAGATTCATTGAACATTTTAATCTGTGAATTTATAGTTCTCATCAAATTTGGATACATTTTGGGCCTATTCTCTCTTGGCTCTCCCTGGACTTTCAGCTCAATTCTCAACTCTGTGAGTTTCCCAGAACTCTATCTGAGCTTCCCCTCCTTGCCCAAGTCTTGGAAGTTTTCTCAAGGCAGTAAACTTGGGCAAACATAGGACTCTCTTTATTTGCTTTCTGTCTCTAAATGATCATTGTGATTAATTGCCTGATGTTCAGCGTCTTGAAAAGCATGGTCTTAGATATTTTGCCTATTTAGTAATTGTTTAGAATGGTAGGATGAATCTCATCTCTGTTAGCCCATTTTGTCCAGAGATGACAGGTATAACTTTAAGTGTGTACTTAGCTATACTTCAGATTATGTAAATACAGACACAATGAAGATTATACAATCCCAAACTCTCTAATCTGTTGATTTAGCAAAAAACAAACAAATACACAAAAAAACTGGATTCTAAATTAAAGTAATGAGGTATAACAGTAAATCTCAATATCTCATTGACTTGAAAGAATGAAGTTTTACTGCTTATTTATTCAAAATAAAATACAAGTTAGGTGACCCCCAGTCTATCCTGTAGTTATGCAAAGTATAACCTTATTACTCAAAGCCAACTCTATGAACCAGCAGCAATAACATCTGAGAGCCTAGATGCTGAGAGCTAGAAATGTACAATCTCACACTCCATCACAAATATACTCTATCAGAATTTGCTTTTTAAACAGAACCCTGGATGGTTACTATATGAACATCAAGTCTAGGAAGCACTGTTTTTTATTAGAAATATGTGGCCTCCAAAGTTGCTGAATTAGGGTAAGAAAGAGCTAAAGTACACCACAAAATACTTTTAATGACCTATTCTGGAAGGGTCTTTCACCATTCCCACTCATCCGGTTGGCAATAATACAATCACAAGACTTCAATCTATACGCAAAGAAGGCTAGGGATTGTAAAGGGACAAATGGATCTTTAGAACTTTGACTGAAGATATCACATTTATCAACCTAGCTAATCATTTTAATATGAACGGAGCCTAAAGTTTATGTTGTATTTAAATATGTAGATTTAAAAAAATGTTGCAATTATTAAAGCTTAAATGTACATACACAATGGACTACTTGTATGGCTCTTCCTTCTATAAAATTGATCATGCATAGCTCAATTAAGAACTTCATTTATCCTCTAAAGAAAATACAGTTTTCCAGTCTTACTAATCATTTTCCAGGCCCAGACTATATTAAAAGGAGCAATTTGGGAAACTGAGCATACATCTCAACAGGGTAACAATGACAAACCATGCCAGTTTGCAACTGATGACTAAAAGAGAAAAAAAATAAAAAATAAAATAATAAAACATGTAGGGGCTTGTGAGTGGCTCAGTTGGTTAAGCATCCAACTCTTGCTTTCAATTCAGGTCATCATTTCAGGGTCATTTGATCAAACCCTGTATTGGGCTCCACACTCAGTAGGCAGTCTACTTAAGAGGCTCTCTCTCCTTCTCCCTCTGCCTGTGACCCTCCCCCCACACTATCTCTCTCTAAAGTAAATAAATAAAACTTTAAAAAAATAATAAATATGTTAAGATTGGTATCATTTTGTATAGGGCAAAAAAACCCCACAAACCCACAAACTACTACATATATACTTATTTACTACATATATATTTTCATAAGGGCAAGAAAAAAAAAAAACCCACCAACTGCTATATATAATCCTTTGATTCTACACAAAAAGGATTCAATATTCAAAAGTAAATATTACAAAATTAAAGAAATGAAACTCATTAAGCATAGAATATCCTCCTTAAAAGACCATTGATATTTGTACACAGTTTTATGAAAACACTGAAAAATCATCTGTATGTGTTTAACCTAGCTTTGAAAAACATGTAGATTCCACTAAAGAACGTAGTTGAATATCTTTTAAGAAAAATCTATTTTTCTTAACTACTATTCACTTGGAGTGATAAATTACAAAATAACAAATATTATGAGTTTATTTTTGTATAATAAACTTTAAAAAGTGAGTATTTCATGTCTATTTTAATAGAATTCAAGAATAACTTCTTTTTAGATTAATACAGTTATAGTCACTGAATCTAAGCTCAAAATTCATATAAAAATTATATTGGCACATAGTATGTTTTATTGACTACTCTCTCAGTCAGTAGACAAAATAATATGAATCATGGGTAAGTATATAAGTTAATTTTTCTGTCAATTCTAAGAAAAAAAATAAAGTAGTAATTAAAAAGGTATGATTTTATAGGACTCTTCTTTGAAGATAAATAATTTTTTTTACATTGCTTTTATTTTTTTTTTATTTTTTTAAAGATTTTTTATTTATTTATTTGAGAGAGAGAGAATGAGAGAGAGCAAGCACATGAGAGGGGGAGGGTCAGAGGGAGAAGCAGACTCCCTGCCGAGCAGGGAGCCCGATGCGGGACTCGATCCAGGGACTCCAGGATCATGACCTGAGCCGAAGGCAGTCGCTTAACCAACTGAGCCACCCAGGCGCCCCTTTACATTGCTTTTAAATGTGTCAAGGAGTTGTGGCGCCTGGGTGGCTCAGTCGTTAAGCGTCTGCCTTCGGCTCAGGTCATGATCCCAGGGTTCTGGGATAAAGCCCCACATCAGGCTCCCTGCTCCACGGGAAGCCTGCTTCTCCCTCTCGCACTCCCCCTGCTTGTGTTCCCTCTCTCGCTGTGTCTCTCTCTGTCAAATAAATAAATAAAATCTTTAAAAAAAAAAATCCCAAGGAGCGATAATGAACTAGGGTGAAGAAAAAGAAAGGAAAGAACATTTATTAGTTAGTATTCACTTTTATAAATTATTATAAACATTTATACCAGAATATAAACATGTAAATTAAATAATATTGATCAGTTGTTACTATAAATCATTTATGTACATGAATTTGTGTTTAGATGCTTGTTTTAAGTATTTTTAAATCTGTTGAGTACATAACATTGCTGTATAATTTTCTCTGAAGGACATTATATTCATAATTATCTAGAGCTCCTTTTATTTAAAAATCCCTATTATTTGATATTTAATTATTAATAAATCATTATATAATATTTATTTTAAAGAACAATAGGGTTAATAAAATTTCCTCAGCTATTATATGTAATTTCTTTGTATAAGAATTTTATTTTACTTAGTGAATTTACCATAAGTTATTGAAATGATGTTTTTATTACTTGCAATTACTTATAGAGAGTCTCATTATTTGCATATGTGGCAGGTAAAAGAATATCTTTATAAAAGAATAGAAAAAATAACTATAAAACCACTAGTATATAACACTGGAAGTCTGCATGGTAATAAGCGAATTTTTGTGGAAATGAACTCATTAATGCTAAATTTTTGCTGACTTCCAACTGATCAGAGAACTGCTTTACAAAATTCAAAACGCACTTCATGAATTGTAGAAGATATGAGAAGAAAGGAAATGAACCAACCATAACCAAGCATATTTTACTCATTTGGCTTCCAACAAACTCCCATCTAATGTATAGCTGTGATCTGGGGAAAAAAGTGAGTAAAACTGATGAGGGTGACAGAGGGTTCTATCAGAATGGCACGAAAAGCTTGTTGAGCAATGTAAAGCAGTTTAGATGTGAAGTACAGTTGGGCTTTGATTGTTTATTAGATTTTATTTTGGCTTTCCTTGCACTTGCAAGTTTTCTACACATTATTTATAAAAATTTCAGTTTGTCCTACTTGAGCTTTAGACAGTGGAAGGGATAAATTGAAAAACAAAATGGAAAGTGAAATAGATAAATATACAATAGACATCAGCTAAGGGGAAAAATAAGTTTCTCATCTTTTATTAGAGTACTTATCTAAAATACCATTTAAAAATACTTGATAAAATTGTTAATAGTTTATAAACATCCATAGTTTTAAAAGCAAAAAAAGAACTTATATAAATAAAAGTACTTATCAAAGGGCCTGATTTTTAAGGCAACAATTATTTTTACTTAAATAACCCTGAACCTATATGGTTCACTTTAAAGCACATGGCAAGTCAACACATATTTGGCATGGAACTCAAATACGAGGTTTTCAACATTGGAATAAAGCAACTAAAACTTGATTTTTCCTTTTCAGTTTATCTTTAAAATGTGATATTACATTATTCACCTGCTACAGCTATTCACAATATATTTTCTGAAAGAAGCAGAATCAGACAAGCCTAACTATATTCCTTTGTTTGTGCCCAAAGTGTAGCTGATTTAAAACTGAGGGAAGCAAACTGCCTTCCAAACTGAAGCTATTCTGAGTTAAGGGGCAGATACAGTTTTTACTTATTGTTTAGATTGTACACACCTCAAAAATTATATGCCACAGTTAAAAATAAGATGGCAAAGATAAAAAGCAATTATTTAAGTAAAAGTCAATGCAAATTTCAAGTAATAAATTACGGCTATAAGAGAACTATTATACAACAGAAGAGCCGGTAAAATCAAGTTCAGGACTTACGAGAAGCTATTAAAATTATCAGAGGAACCAAACATAGATGAGAATGTTTCTGGGAATTAATTCGACCAGACAAAATTTGTTGCAAAGAGTACCTTTCTATTTTCTACAATACATAGACTAAAAGTGTAAAATACCTTATCATTAACAGCATGCAGAAACAGAATTGAAACAGAAATGAGAAAAATGACTCAGGGAAACCTAAAAATTAAGCTAACTAAAAAAGGAGATTCAATTAATTTTTCTTTTTTTTTTTTTAACATCAATCTATTTGAATGTTAGTTTGTTCCTTTTTGATCCATCACTATGTCACACATCAGAAAAAAGAAATTAAGGGGCACCTGGGTGGCTCAGTTAGCGGGCTGCCTTTGGCTCAGCTCAGGATCCTGGAGTCCTGGGATGGAGCCCCACGTCGGGCTCCCTGCTCAGTGAGGAGCCTGCTTCTCCCTCTATCTCTGCCCCCTCCCTGTTTGTACTCTCTCTCACTCTCAAATAAATAAATAAAATCTTTTTGTTTTGTTTATTTTATTTTATTTTTTTATTATGTTCAGTTAGCCAACATATAGTACATCATTAGTTTTCAATGTAGTGTTCAACGATTCATTAGTTGCGTATAACACCTAGTGCTCATCACAATACGTGCCCTCCTTAATACCCATCACCTGGTTACCCCATCCCCCACCCCCTTCTGAAACCCTCAGTTTGTTTTCCGGAGTCCACAGTCTCTCATGGTTTGTCTCCCTCTCTGATTCCTTTCTCTTCAGTTTTCCCTCCCTTTCCCTGTGGTCCTCCATGCTATTCCTTATCTTCCACATATGAGTGAAACCATATGATAATTGTCTTTCTCTGCTTGACTTATTTCACTTAGCATAATCCCCTCCAGTTCCATCCATGTCAATGTAAATGTTAAGTATTCATCCTTTCTGATGGCTGAGTAATATTCCATTGTATATATGAACCACATCTTCTTTATCCATTCATCTGTTGAAGGACATCTTGGCTCCTTCCACAGTTTGGCTATTGTGGACATTGCTGCTATGGACATTGGGGTGCATGTGCCCCTTCTTTTCACTACATCTGTATCTTTAAAAAAAGAGAGAAACTAAATAATTCAATAAGCATGGTTAGAATGTACATACCATGAATAATTCAGTTAGTCATTCAAGGAAGATAGAAGTAAATGAGCAGTTTACTATCTCTTGGTGCTATAGAATAAATATTAGAAGTATCCTATTTTTCATAAAGATACAGTATGTGCTATAAAAGAAATACTACTTAAAATGTAATTCATTAAAATGTAAATTATTATAGGGTCACAGAACACTTGAAAGAGTAATTATTTTTAGTTGTGGCACAGGGGATTTTAATGACTTTTTTAAAAAAAAGATATTATTTACTTTTTTTAAAGATTTTATTTACTTATTTGCCAGAGAGAGAGAGAGAGAGAGCACAAGCAGTGGGAGCGGCAGGCAGAGGGAAAAGCAGGCTCCCCGCTGAGCAAGGAGCCCGATGGGGAACTGGATCCCAGCACCCTGAGATCATGACCTGAGCTGAAGGCAGACACTTAACTGACTGAGCCATCCAGGCATCCTGACACATTGGATTCTTAACACTTTGAACTTATGAACACTGTTTTAGTTTCATTGCAACCATAAACCTGGGAATAGGGCAAAAAAAGTACTAAGATAAACAAAAATATAAGAAAAGCAAAAAGTAAAAAAGCATAAAAAATAATGAAAACAAGCAATAGGAAAACTAAACCTGATGTTTTCAAGATTCATTCATATTATAGCATGTATTAGTACTTCATTCCTTTTTATGGCTGAATATTCTTTCATTGTAAGGATAAGCCACATTTATTTTCATCAATGGGCATTTTGGGTTGTTTATACTCTTTTACTATAATGAATGATGATGCTATGAATATTCTTGTATTTTTGTGTGTTTGTGTATTTGTACATGTGCATGTTTTCAATTTTGAATGTGTAACTAGTAGAATAAGTGGATAACATGGTACGTCTGTGTGTAACATTGCAAGATACTGCTAAACTATTTTCCAAAATAACTGCATTGTTTTTCATTTCCACCAGTAATATTTGAGAGTTCTAATTTGTTCATATCTTCTCTAATGCTTATTTTCTATATTTTTGCTTATGACTACCTATTGGGTGTGAAGTGACATCTCATTGTGGCTTTGATTTACATTTCCCTAGTGACTATGTTGAGCCTTTTCACATGTCTTATTGGACTTCTAACTTGCTTATCATCTTCCACGGAGAAATATCTTTCAAATCCTCTACTCATTTTTTTTAAATGTGCCATTTATATTTTTTACTATTGAGTTGTAAGAGTTTTAATATATTCTGGTTACAAATTTCTTGTCAGATATATAAGCAAGAATTTTCTCTCATAGTTTAGGTTTTCTTTTACTTTCTTAATGATATATTTTATTTCTTTTATTTTTTTTAAAGATTTTGTTTATTTGTCAGAGAGAGAGACAAAGAGAGAGAGAGCACAAGCAGGAGGAGGGAAGGCAGAGGGAGAAGCAGGCTCCCCACTGAGCAAGGAGCCCAATGTGGGGGCTCAATCCCAGGATTCTAGGGATCACCACCTGCACCAAAGGCTGACTGAGCCATCCAGGCACCCCTCTTAATGGTGAAAACACAAACGTTCTCAATTTTGATGAATACCTTTTTATAACCATTTATTGCTTGTGTTTTGGTATCATATCGTAAAACCATTGCCTAATCCAAGATCAAGAAATGTATGCCTGTTTTTTCCCAAGAGTTTTGTAGGTTTAGACTCTACATTTATGTATTTGATCTATCTTCTGTTAATTTTTGTATATGGCATGAGGTCATTCTAAATTCACTTATCTGTATATAGATTTCCACTTGTCCAGTATTATTTATTGAAGATTCTTCTTTCCTTCATTGAATTTTCTTGTCATCATTGTTGAAAATCAATTGACCATAAATGTAAGATTTAATTGCTGGACTCTGAATTCTATTCCATTAATGTATGTTTCTATCTTATGATATTAATATAATATTATGATTACTGTTGCTTTGTGGTAAGTTTTGAAATCAGGAAGTGTGACTCCTCTGACTTTGCTATTTTTCAAGAGTTTTTGGCTATTCTGGATCTCTTACATTTTCACATGCATTTTTTTCTTTTTTTATTATTATGTTAATCACCATACATTACATCATTAGTTTTTTTTTTTTTTAAAGATTTCATTTATTTATTTGAGAGAGAGAATGAGATAGAGAGAGAGAGAACATGAGAGGGGAAGGGTCAGAGGGAGAAGCAGACTCCCTGCTGAGCAGGGAGCCCGATGCGGGACTCGATCCCAGGACTCCAGGATCATGACCTGAGCCGAAGGCAGTCGCTTAACCAACTGAGCCACCCAGGCGCCCCTACATCATTAGTTTTTGATGTAGTGTTCCATGATTCATTGTTTGCGCATAAAACCCAGTGCTCCATACAGCACGTACCCTCTTTAATACCCATCACCAGGCTAACCCATCCCCCCACCCCCTCCCTTCTAGAACCCTCAGTTTGTTTCTCAGAGTCCATAGTCTCTCATGGTTCATCTCCCCCTCCAATTTCCCCCCCTTCATTCTTCCCTTCCTGCTATCTTCTTATTCTTCTTCTTTTTTTTTTTTAACATATAATGTATTATTTGTTTCAGATACATGTCTGTGATTCAGCAGTCTTACACAATTCACAGATGCATTTTTTTTTTTTTTAAGATTTTATTTATTTATTTGAGAAAGAGAGAGAGAGAATACGAATTGGTGGAGGGGCAAAGGGAGAGAATCTCAAGCAGACTCTGCATTGAGCATGGAGCCCAACACGGGGCTCCATCCCAGGACCCTGAGATCATGACTTGAGCTGAAATCAAGTGTGGGACGCTTAACTGACTGAGCTACCCAGGAACCCCTTCACATGCATTTTTGAATCAGTTTGTCAATTTCTGCAAAAAAGGCAGCTACGATTTTGAAAGAGGTTGTATTGATCAATTTGAGGAGTATCACCACGGTCATGAGATGTCTTTCTGTTCCTTTAGGTCTTCTTAATTACTTTCAATGATGTTTTGTAATTTTCAGTGTATAAGACTAAATTTATTTGAAAAACAGATTTTTGAGTATTTTATTATTTAAGATACAAATTAGAATGCTTTCTCAATTTTACTTTCATATTATTCATTGCCGTGTTTAAAAGTAAAACTGGTTTTGTGTGTTAATCTTGCATCCTATAATTTTGCTGAACTCATTTATTAGTTTTAATAATAATTTTTTGTTGATTGCTTACGATTTTCTACACATAAGATCATGTCATCTACAAATAAATATAGTTTTATGTCTTTCTTTCCAATCTAGATGTCTTTTGTTTCTTTTTCTTGACTGATTGCCTTGACTAGAACCTCCAGTACAATATTAAATAGAAATGGTGAGAATAGGTTTCCTTGTCTTTTTTCTGATCACAGGGACATATTTCCAGTCTTTTAACATTAAGTATGATAACAGCTGCAGTTATGCACTCTTTATAGTTTGAGGAAGTTTCCTTCTACTTCTAGTATATTGAGTGTCTTATCATTGTGCTGTTTATTTTGTCAAATACATTTGTGTTGAGATGATGATGTGTTTTTATGCCCTTTGTTCAATTAATATGGTTTATGCATAGATTGATTTTCATGTTAAACCAACATTGTATTTCAGGCATAAATTCCACTTTGTCATGAAGTATAATCCTTTTATTTATTCCTGAATTTAAGTGTTACTGTTTTGATAAATATATAATGTTCGTCTGTAGTTTTCTTGCTATGTCTTTGCTTTTTGTTATCAGGGTAATTCTAGCCTCACTGAATGAGTTGGGAAGTGTTCCCCTCAATCTCTTTATTTTTCTGGAGGAATGTATAAATAATGGCTATTAATTCCCCTTTAACATTTGGTAGAATTTACCAAGGAAGCCACCTGGGCTTTGTCTTTTCTACAGTTTTTGCATTAGTAATTCAATGACTTTGCTTGTTGTAGGTATATTCAGATTTTATATTTCTCCCTGAATTATTTTTTTAATGATTTTATTCATTTATTTGAGAGAGAGAGAGGTTGAGAGAACAAGTAGTGGGGGGAGGGAGAAGGAGACTCCCTCCAGAGCGCAGAGCCCAACATGGGACTCAATCCGAGGACCCTGGGATCATGACTTGGGCAGAGCAGACACTTAACCAACTGAGCCACACAGTCACCCTCTCCCTGGATTATTTTTCATAGTATGTATCTTTTTTTTTTTTTTTAAAGATTTTATTTATTTATTTGACAGAGACACAGCGAGAGAGGGAGCACAATCAGGGGGAGTGGGAGAGAGAGAAGCAGGCTTCCCGCTGAGCGGGGAGCCCGGTGTGGGGCTCGATCCCAGGACCCTGGGATCATGACCTGAGCCGAAGGCAGACGCTTAACAACTGAGCCACCCAGGCGCCCCAATAGTATGTGTCTTCTAGAAAATATTCCAGTACATTTGAGCTATTTATTTTGTTGACATGATTTTTTTTTATTTATTAATTTCTATAATATGGGAGTAATAAACCTACTTATTTCTTGATTTTAGTAATATCAGCCTTCTCTTCATTTTGCTTTCTTTGGTTTAGTGTTTTTTTGGTTTTGTTTAGTTTAGTTTTTTTAGTTTTTTTATTTCAGTTTCTTTTTTTTAAAGATTTATTTATTTATTTTAGAGAGAGAGAGAGTGCGAACATGAGAGGGAGAGAGAGAATCTCAAGCAGACTCCTCATTGACCATGGAGCTCAACCTGAGGCTCAGCATGAGGCTTGATCTCGCGAACCTGAGATCATATCTTGAGCCGAAATCAAGAGTTGGCGCTTAACCAACTGAGCCACCCAGGCACCCCTCTTATTTCAGTTTCTTATGTTGGAAGGTTATTAATTTGATGCCTTTCTTCTTTTTTAATATAAACATTTATAGTTATTTATTTCCCTCTAAGCATTTTTCAGCTACATTCCAGAACTTTGCGTATGTTGTGATTTTGTTTTCATTTACGTCAAAGTGTTTCTAATTTCCTCTGTGATTTTAATATGATTCATTGATTATTTAGTAGTGTCTTATTTAATTTCACATAGTCTTGAATCCCAAATTTCCTTTTGTTTTTTTAATTTTTAATTTCATTCTATGTGGTATGAGAACATATATTGTATGATTTTAGTTTTTTAAATTGAAACTTTTTGTGACCTAATATATGGTATTTCCTGGACAATGTTCCATGTGCACTTTAGAATAATGTGTATTAGGCTAATGATTGGGCTATTCCTGGTAAGCTACAAAACTATGGATTTTAAAGATCCATTTGAGATATGAGGGTGCAAAAATGCCTAAATAAAATAAACTTTAGAAAGACATGCATGCTTTATAGGAAAGAGAAAGCTCTACTGCTCATTTGATTACTCAACATAAAGTGGAATCCGGTAAAGAGAAAAGAACCCAAATTTTAATTTGTAATGGCTGCATATGGGTTGGAATGATGAATTTGAAGCTCCAGAAACAGCTTTTGCATGCCTGCTCTTTTTCATTAGAGCTTTACCAACTGCATGGGCTTAGTGCACCTGAAGACTGAGTCACTGCCAAAGGGCTGAGTAGGTTCCCTAAAGGAAAATATGGTTTTCACCAAGTGCAAGGCAGCAACCTGCCGAAGGGATGGATAGGGAAGGATAGCCAAAAGAGATTTTAAAACAGTGCACATTCTTTCAAAACCACACACACACACACACACACACACACACACACACACACACACACACAAAACATGGTGACCTGACACTGGCTGGAGCATTCCCTATTTGAGGGGTGGGTAAAAAAATATTGATTTCTGTCCCTACAGTCCTTACTCTACTCAAAGGCAAGTAGAAGATGGTGTAATAAGTAGAATTTATTTGTTAAATGTCACTTATGATACAAAAGGAATTTTGACTTCATATGTTGGCCCCTCAAATACAAATTATTCTATTTTATTTACTGCCAATAACTCAGGTACCCTTTCACATTCTTATTCAATCAGTACTCTGTTGTGTTGGTTCACTGATTCTCAATTTGAAAGAACAAAGCCTTGTCATTAGGGACAGAGAAGAAGTTGGAAACTTAAAAGAAAAAACCCTAGAGTTATTTTGGTAGATAACTTACATATTTAATAATGTTCTTTAAATAGCATATCTTACGGATATTTCACCACAGAATTGAATGTACCCAGTAACTGGTTATTGGAAATGTATTGTTTTATTATATTGTGAAGTATTTTTGATCTTAAGCAGATTAATATATTTTTGAGAATTTTATATTCTTAAAATATTAATCACTGTATTTAAATAAGTTCATCTTAGTGTTAAGATAGTATTATTGACTCTAATATTAAAGGTGAATTGAAAAATATAAAATTTTCAATTTTTATATCTGCAAACGATTTTTTTCTCTTCAGGCAAAAATGAAATTTGCATTAAACTCTATCTTTTCTCTAATTTTATTGAGTTTATACAATATTTGGCTTGAGAATATAGTGGAACCTATCTTACCTGGGGATATTATTGGTATGTAGAGAAAATGATGACTATCCACAATTTATTGTCCTTCTCTCAAGAGAAAAAAACACAGGAAAATTAAAGGCTTTGAAGAGTAGTTTCATCCACTCTGTATCTTACGATTTTTGAGCATAATGAGAATTTTTCTAAATTCATGTGTTTATATTCTTAGGAGAAAAGATATATTTGCTTACAGGTCCCACCAAAGCATAGTAAGAGCTTGCTCCTAACTACTTCCTACTCTGATCTTCTCAGAAAGGGGCATTTCCCTGGCCTCATTTTGATTGAAGACTGGTCCACAGACCGCACTCCCTAGTTACCTGACATTGATTGTCTCCACGGTGAGGCTTTCTGAATTGTTGGCTTTGTGGTTGAAGTTTTGCTTTAAGAACTCTGGCTGATTTATCAAGTCCCAATCCAATGCAGGCGGTCTGAGCCAGAATTCTTGCAAATTTCTCCATTTCAAATAATGAAGTTGACATTCCTTCCCTGGATTGAAGAGTTTTTGTTTGCTCTGTGGAAGAGATCCTTGGATAAGCAAGAGGGACTTTTAGATGTGTTCAGACTAAATCCAATGTTTGTACTTTTTTAAAATTAAGAACTCATTCAAATGACAAATTTTGTCTACTAATTTTTTTCCCATAAGTTAGAAACTGCATATCTTGGTTCATCTGTTGTGTTGTAATTTTACATCCTGTTGGGTGTTAGAAATTTTACATCTCCATTTTCATAGATCTCTCACTACATCAACATTTTCAGGAAAAAATAAACGTTAGAAGAACTGGGTAGTTGGCTATAACTCTGAAAACTTTAAGAAAACGAATTGATCTTTTCAGTTTATGAGCCTGGAGCTTTCTCACTAGACTTGTTTTAATTTCCTGGTAAGCTGGAACTGATTGGTTTAACATGGTGAATCTCAGCTTATTAAAATCATTTCGGTTGCTTTTTAAAAATACTCAATTCACTGCATCCTACCTCAGGGTGATTAAATCAGAATCTCTGGGAGCAAGAACCAGACATTCTAATATGATTCCAATGCCAGGCTGAGCTTGATGACTACGAACCAAAGCATGAAAACACTCTGAAGTAGCATCTCTTGTTGAGAACTGTTTTGTTCTTATTTTAGACATATACTTCAGAGCAAAATTGATCATGTTAGGGGGCCTAAATCTTAATAATAGTGAAAATACTGGATACCTTTTCTGCAGTTAATCGGTTCAGATACACATGTATCAAGTTGCATTTTAAAATAAATAATGGTTCTGAGTGAAAGCCTTTGGTACAAATGCAAAACATTTTAAATTGCATTTCTATTTGGGAAGCCAGTATTGTATATTACTTCATAGTTATTCTATACATACCACAAGCTGTGGAGGATTACTGCAAATCAGGTAAAAAGTGGCTATGGGTTGGTTATACTTTTATAAACTTGTGGAGATTTCTGTTAGGAAGAGTATAAGATTGGAGGCTTTACTGACTTTTCCTCAGGCTTTGCGTTTGTGGTTAAGAAAGTCACAATAAGCTAAAGAGCTGGAGTTTAAAAGAAAGCTCTGGATACTGATGCTTATAAAAGACTTTAATATTCACGGAAGAATCAGGGTTGGTAGAAACTGTTTTTTGATGGATCAGATAGCAGTCTCCACTGGGCCATCCTACGTCCTCTCTCACTTTGTAAATCAAAATCATCTGAAGGGCTCTATATCAAAAATCCTTGAACCAAGGTCATGGTGATAGTGTTGCCTTTGTTGTTACTTTTACTATACTCTCATATTTAACTGGCTTATGTTAAGTGATACAATGAAACTATTTAACTTGTGCAATTAAATAGGTATTCTCCACAACAACAGCAAATAATACGTGGACTGCATTATTCTGACCCTTTAAGAACTGATTTTACTGACTTTTAACTGGAAGTTAGCTTTAGTTGTGGTATAATTTTCTTTCTCTAATGTAGCTAATTTGGTTTTATTATCATCATGAATTATTTATCTGACAATGCCATCTTCTTTGCATTAACTTTGAGACTGGTTTGAGATTATTTGTATCTTTACGTTAGTAACAGACTTGGTAAAATAGTTTTGACCAAAGCATGCTCTTTGTGCTCTTCCGGCTTTGGCTTTCTCACCTATGTTTTCCCTTCATGCCATTTATTTTCCAAGTCATTTTTTCAATATCACCTTTTGTATTATATGTATTTAAGACACTTTATATCCTATATGAAATAAGGTGAGACATCTATAAATAAACAAAAAGCTGACAAATACAAAATATAAATTAAAGATCTTGAAAAGAAATATATTGGCATTTCTATCTCAAAATAATAAATACTTGACAAAAAGGATTGAAGCCCATCCTGTTTTTCTTCCTTCCTTAGGACCTTATGTGTCAATAAGCATTTTTGAGGATTTTGCTTGGGTCCAAGTCCTATGTGGCATATTTACATTTGCAAATGCACTGTATTATCAACTTGTCTCCAGTTGCAAAAATATCCATGTACGTTGTATACGTACATTTCAATAATTAATTGGATATGCAATTGAATTTAATCTGTGAAAAATTTAAAAGCCTCCATCCTTGGGAAAGTTATCTATTTTCAATGTTGTATTTACGAAGGTGACAGCGATCTGAGAGTCAGTGAATCAAGTCAAATGGTTAAGGACGCTGAAAATAATGGAAAGAGCAACAGAAGGAAAAATGATTTTCCCTCAGCACAACAATTTAAATAAATTGAATACACTATCAGAGAGGCAGTGTGCTATTTTCAGGAGTTAGAAATTGTCAGAACAGCCCTTTCTAGATTTGCTTCAAGCTGCTGACAGTCTCATTCCCTTCACCCATTAGGCTGGGGATGAAAAGCAAGCCAGGTGGCTTATGTATGCATTCAGAACAAAATTGTTTTATCCAAATGCGAGAATGGACAAGAAGCGAAAATAGTTCTGTGATCTGCAAATGAGAATGGGACTTCTTTCAAAAAAGATTTCTCACGTTGAAAAAATCTTGAAATATAGAGGAAATTTCTGCTGGCAAACAACAAAACTTGCTCATTTTGGCAGGAAAGGGACGTACGTTCCTGCATTGCCTTTTCAAGCTTTTGAAGGCTGAGGCATAGAGTATTAAAAAAGAAAGCATGAAGAAGTAACATTACATTTGAAATACTTGCTAACTAATTAACGTTTAACTTGCTTCCATGTGTGTCAATTGGAAGTAAAATTACAACTACTTCAAAATGAAAATATATGTCCTGCTACCAATGACCAAAACCATGAAAAGAAGATGAAATGTGGAATTACTGAGCATGAATATGTACACTACTAATGAGGTTAAAATATGCATATATATTATTTATTTATTTGTTTGTTTGTTTAGATAATGATTTTAATCTGGAAGTCATTCCTTTCCTTCACAATTTTACCAAGAAACTGGAAATGACCTGGATTTTAGAAGACATCCTGAGAACACGTTTTATTTGGAAGGCTGTGTTTGTCGCAACATTAACAAAATTAACAATTGTGTTGTCTTACTTTCTTCGTATTTATAAAATTCTTGGTTCAAGAGGGCAAAGTGAGAATTAAGGAGGAAACTAGTTCTGATTCTAACTCATCAAACTCATAAAATGAGCAGCTCTTACAGACACACAATTTTCAGCTCTCCCACTGCCTCCTCCATTTTGCAGGCACAGTTACGCTCTCCAGACCGAAATGATCGTGGCTTGCCCTGCAGGAAGTGTGAGGACATAATAACATATGGGCATTTGTAAAGAAAAAAAAAAAATGCAAAACAAGAAAAAGCGTGAGGGGAGACCAGAGGATTTGCAAAAGGGAAATAATTTGTTCTGCTCCCAATTTTAGCTTTGCAAGTATGATAACCCATGGACATTTAGCAGTACAGCTCATACTTTAAGCATCATTTTTGAAAGAAAGAACAAATATCAGAGGACTTATTTCAAATATTAAAATATTTCTTTCCCAGTTGTGGAGACAAGTTAAGTAACTGAACAATTCTTTAAAAGAAAGGAAATTAAACACTAGGGTCAGAGGCATTAGCACTTTTGGTTGTTAGAAAGTTAAATAATAAGTCATAGGTACGAATATGATTCAGGACTGCATTGTGCAAGTTATACTGAAATTTTTCTTCTGTTACTCTGCATTTCATCTGTCTGCCTATCTGTCTTCTAGCAAAATAATGCAATACTAAATTCCTAACATTGAACCATTGAAAATTTATCTCCAAGTCCATTATACCATATTGAAAGGTATATCCATCTTATTTAGCACCAAGTCATGGGGGGGCGGGGTGCTGTATGTTTCATTTCTTTTTCAATGTCATTAAAAGGACTTGAACTTTTTGATGAGGTTGGAAACTGCTGAGTTTAGCATCCAGTATCCCTGGGTTTGCCATTTAACTATTCCCTAACTAATGAGTTCTGTCATCACTGATGAGAATCACATTTTTTAGTCTTTTCCCGAATATCCAGGATTTATCTCTTATTAGTAAATCCCTCCAAACCCTCTGTTACTCTTCAACCACTCTGGAGCGGTTTGCATCATCCCTTCACTGAAATGGACATGATGAAACAAAACATTCATTTAACTTGAACTTCTTCAAACTCTCAGAGACAAAGAATTATAAACTCCAGCTACTTGTTTGAATGAGGAAGAGAAAATCTTGGGGAGGCCAACAATAACTTAGTATTTTATTACATGAACCTGCCACAAATGTATTACATTTTGAAAATAAGCTTTCATCTCAGAGACAAAAATCGCCAAATTTCATGTTCTAAATCTCACAGAATTCTTCTAAGAAAACTTGAAGGTGCATATAATTCCATTCAGTTTGCTTTATTAGAATCTATATTTTAGAGATTTCATGAGGAAAAGGAACTTAAAGTCATTAAACAATGAGTAATAGAACATGGGCCAGTGTGAGGTCTCTGGTTCATGTCTATTTTTATTTCATACTTTACCTGCTTTAAAGAGAAACACAGTCATGTACCCATACACACATGAAGTTATGATGCATAATTGTTCTACATTATATTACAAAGACCTCTTTATACACTACTCCCTGGTTAATAACACTGCATTCAGTAGCAAATGGAGACCTGTTTAAAGTATTTTCTATGCTGATTACAGAGATCAAAACACTCCTAACTAGTTATTAGCAATATATGTGTATGTTGCACACTTTTCAAATAAGGAGGAATAAGTCAAGGTCCAAGAGAATGTGGGCTCCTTTCTAAACTTGATTGCCATTTTTGATTGTATCTCAAAAACAAATTGTGACTAGTTATGCATGAAAAATATGATATAAAAATATTCATACAAAACAAAAATATATTAAGTTTTATATGTACACTCCTATATAATGGTCAGTGTATAAAGTTAATATATCCTTAATTTCCAGTTTTATACAATGAACATCCAGATATGAGGCCATAAAATAAATTAATCAAAATCAGCATTATTTTTTCCAGAGAGTTTTGATTATCTCTTGGTTTTTTTCCTGTGTGTGTTGGGGGGTGTGGGTGGGTGGGTGTGTTTGGGAATTTTTTTGGTGGTTTTAAATTAATTAAACAAGGAGGCCTTTAGGGGCACCTGGATGGCTCAGTTGGTTAAATGTCTGACTCTTGATCTTCTCAGCCTAGGTTTTGATTTCAGGGTCATGATTTCAAGCCCCACGTTGGGCTCCATGCTGGGCATGGAGTCTACTTAGAAAAACAAAAAACCAAAGAGTCCATTAAACTGAGGTTCTTCTAATGTTGCAGTGACCTATGTTAACAAACCAGAATATAAGTTTCTAAATGCCTTAAGGTTAAAGACAAGGGGAAGACAAGGGATTACCAACACCCAACTAGACTTTAAGCCACAGCCAATCAATAATCTCCTGCTTTGCCTCTGCCTTTTCTTTATAAAAATCCTTTCTAGAGCCCCTGTCCTTGGAATCCTCCTAACTACTTCTGTTGTGGCGCTGATTGATTCTAACTGATGTTTGCTCAAATAAACTATTAAATTTTGGGGGGTGCCTGGGTGGCTCAGGCGTAAGCATCTACCTTTGGCTCAGGTAATGATCCCAGGGTCCTGGGATCGAGCCCCGCATCGGGCTCCCTGCTCAGCAGGAAGCTTACTTCTCCCTCTCCCACTCCCTTTGCTTGTGTTCCCTCTCTTGCTGTCTCTCTGTCAAATAAATAAATAAAATCTTAAAAAAAAATAAAGTTTTTAATATGCTTCATTTTGCTTTTTAACAGTTCTCAGAAAAAAGTTCTATTAGTATGCTTTATAAAAGATAATTTTCCCTCTTTGAGAAATGCAGCCCATTGTATTTTATGTTGGTTTTGAAAACTATGATTTTTCATGCACTGGCAAATTTTAAATGTATTAGTGTAAAATATCAAGAAAATGAAAATCATATTTCATTGAATGTTCCACTCAAAATCATTCCTTTGATAATATTATTAATTAAAAAGAATTATTTATGGAAAATGTTTCAGAATATCCTGATTATAATTTAGAACAATTGTTTAGTTTGATGGGAAGGTGAAAAATGCAGCTGTCTGGATGTTTTCATGCAGATCTATATGGAGATAAATCTTCTGTAACATATTTATTTCTGGCAGCATTTCTATTGTCAGTGACTAAAAAAAATAGCTACAACTGAAGACGTAAATAGAAGTAATGATCTGATGAGTGTAGTGATTTAAAAAAAAATTCAACAGTTAATGATGTCAGTTTATACTTATGCTATCAGGGGAAGAAAGTCATGAGTTTCACTGGAATTAATTCTGTCCAATTACTATGTATGGTCCTTTATGATAAGATAGAGATGGCCTGTTATTTATCATGGTTCTTTTTTTTTTATGATAAGAACGTTTGCTGTAAAGTGAATTTTAATTTTCTGAGGGTATTTAATTTGCTGCCCTTGGATTTAGTCTATGAATTGCCAGATCAAACTCTAACCCTTCTAGCAGATAAGGGATTTACTACTTTGAATGTTTGGCCATATCAACCACAGAGCTAATAAAAGAATGTTTTGTATGCTCTAGGCTTTTTTTCATTAATGCTTCTTTCTGAAGTCTATGGCACTGCAGGATCTAGATATAAAGAAGTATCAAGGTATTCAAGTAAAAGTATAAATCACTCCTAGGAAGTGAAGGAAATGGAGACCTTATTTTTTTTTCCCCCAAAGATCAACCAAAATCAACCCTACTCCACAATCAACTATGATAAAAATCCTTAACAATCTTATTAAAGACATTTTAAGGACCTTAAAAACATAGTTATCTAGGGATTATATGCCTTGAGGAAAGTAGAGAGGAAGTATTTCCTTCTATCAGAGCATTCCTTCTATCAATCATATTCACATTTGAATATGTTAATTAAAACCTCAATCTAGTTCACGAAAGCAATCGGACAGTAGTTTCAAAGGACAGCTATTGAGATGTAACTGATCCTTTCACTTATCACTCCAGCCTCACAGTCCACTGGTCACCAAGACCTTCAAATGTTTGCTTTAAACTGGTTCCTTTTCACCGACCTCACTGATGGTGTCAGTCATCAGGCACTACTAGGCTACATTAATGGGCTAATTGACCTCATTTTCCCTAGTTGTCCACCATTTCAGTCCATTCTCCATACAATTAACTTTCTAAAGTAGAAATCATATCATGCAATTCTTCCTCTTGAAAATGGTCAGGTCACCTTGAAAAGGGTCAGCTGTTCTCATCTAGAGGAAACTTCCAAAGATCTCAGCAATGTCCAGACTCCATGCCTCTATAGTGTCTATGGGTCTGTTATCTCCATGGGCTTATTTATCTCTCTGTTTCTGTCAATTGCTTTTCCTTTACAGTCCACACAATATTGCATGTCTTTCCAATTTTTACTTTCTGTGTTTGAAATAATCTTTATTCTTTTCTATTCATTCTTTAAGTTTCCATTCAAATGTCACCTACTGGAGGAAATACTTCCAAAAATAAAGAATTAAATTTAATTATAAAATATATCATTTCCTACAGCTTAGTAGGAAACTAATAGAGACTTGTATAATTTAGAAGTAAATTCCACCTTATTTTATAATCCTTTCTTCTATAAGTCATCTTTCCTTTAAAGTAGCGATTTTGTTGAGGAGTAATAATTCCTGTCCGCCAAAAAAGTCCTTCCAGCTGAACTAAGAATCAAGTTGAGATGAAACAGATTGATAGGAGAAAATCACATACGGTACCAAAAATCTACATAGACATGGAAATTCTAAAGACAGTCAGGCAAAATGAGATATATATGTCATTCTGAATTAAGGAAAGGAAAGTACTTCACGGGTGATAAGAAGAGCAGATGTTTGGTAATTAGATGTTTGTCCTACCATAAAGATGGATCACTCAGATAAAATTTATCTCTGTTAATAACCCTTATTCTGGGAAAGACCCCAAATTAGATTCTTCCGTGTGGTTAAGGGAGGGACAAAATTTTCTCTTGATCCTGCAGGGTCTCAGGTACCTTCAGCTCAAAATAATCCACATGCCAAAGTGGCACAGTCTGGGGAGGGGCTGTCCTGAACTCCTTTGCTTCTTTATTTTGCATCAAGATCTTTAGATATCGTTGAGTATCTCAAGGTATATTCCTTTCCTTTCAAACTTAGTTTCAGGCCTGGGATTAATACAGTAAATTTTCTGAGTTTTATGTGTTTTTTTTGAGAACCATCTAGACATTTATGTAACAGTGTTGATGGATATGTGCAGAGGGCTTAATTAAACATCCAACCAACCAATATAGATTGAATGTGAATATATTCTATTTAAAGAAGACAATCACACACACACACACACACACACACACACATTTGTCTCAGGGAACTTACACTGTTTTTTTTTTTTTTTTTTTTTTAAGAACAATTCCCCACTCTTAAATGACTATTTCACATCATTTTTCTACTGAAAATTTTCACCAGCTGTTTTCCTAACATCCTTCTTGGCTGGATACCTTACTTCCAAACTCAGCAAGAAAATAGAAGCAATCATAAGGGAACTGTCCATACACCAGTCTCCATACCACTCTACTCTTACTGCTAATCAAATGCTCAGACTTCTTTCTCTGGAAGAGAAGTATATTCTTTCTAAAATACACACAATATAACAAATGCATACAAATAATTTTTTGAACTTTTGCTCTGGCTTATATGTTACTTTCTTTTTTTTTATATATACCCACCATTTGCATTGACATGGATATCACAGATACCCTCTTGTGATTCAAGCTAAGCCAACCTTCTCTGTATGCATTACACTGAATTTCTAGCTTACATAAGCATATCTCCTCAGCAATTGTCCTCTATTCTGTACTAGTTTCTCCTTCCAAATGGGTCACTCTTTTCAGCAGACAAACCTGTACTAGTATTGCCCATTTTAAAATGAATAAACAAAAAAAAAAAATTCTTTATTTTTCTTCTCTTCTGCCATTACTCCCACTCTAATCCCATTCTCACGCCTTTATGATATTTTCAAATGAATCCTCCCCATCCTCTGTGTTGATTTCCTCTTTTTTTCATTCTGTTTGGAGCACACTGTAGCATTACACAGACCCACCAAAACAGAGATCAAGGTCACAGAAAGCTGCCGCATTCCTAAGGAAAATCTCTAGCCTTTTTTCCTTCTCCTGTATATTTTAGCAATTGGTTAACTCTTACCTGACTGACTCTTTCTCAGTGTCCTATTATTCTCTAACTTTCTAATGTTTATATACCTCTGAGTTCAGTATTGGTCATACCTACCCATTTGATGATTTATCTCACCCCATTATAAGGTTCAATATCTATATTGATGGCTCCCAAATGAGTAACTCATCAAGAGTTTTCCTCCTGAACTCTAGACTCATATGCTCAAATCCATATTGGGTATCTCTACGTGGAGTTCTAATAGATAGATCAGACTTAACAGGTCCAAATCTGAAGTCTTGATTGATACCGTCCTAATCCCAAAACTGCTTCTGTTGTGCCTTTCTTACCTTTGTAAGTAGCAACTCTAATTTTATAACCACTGAGGCAAAAATTTATAATCACCTTGTCTCCTCTTTCCTTTTATTTCACATTAACATATCCCATAGCCTCTATCTTTAAAATGTACTCAGAATCTAGCTACTCCTCACCAATATCCACTACTATGAAGGTCCACAGCTTCATAGTGTTTTTAGTTAGGGGTGAAAGCTGTTACAGAACTCTCTTTGTGTTTCCATCTCCACCCTTCTCACCACTAGAATCTCTTCTCTGAAATTAATCGTCATGGTCCATTTAAAACAATGGTTGTTTACTACTGGTGATTTTGTCCCACTATTGGGGGCTCTAGGCAATGTCTGGAGATGATTTTAGTGTCAAAACTGGAGAAAAACTACTCATATCTAGTAGACGGAGTCCAGAGATACAACTAAACATCCTATAATGCATAAGAAAACACCCTATAGCTAAGAACTATCTTGCCCAAAATCACATTTAGAAACTCTATTTTAAAATGTAAGGCAGGGATGTCTGGGTGGCTCAGCTGGTTAAGTGTCTGCTTTTGGCTCAGGTCAGGATCCCAGGGTTTTGTTGATTGAGTCCCGCATGGGCTCCTTGCTCAGCTGGGAGCCTGCTTCTCCCTCTGTCTGCTGTTCCCCCTGCTTGTGCACTCTCTCACTCTCTGAGACAGATAAATAAAATCTTTAAAAAAATAAATAAAATGTAAGGCATAACCTTTTCAAGACCTTCCAAAGGATTCCCATCTCAGTCTGAGTAAAAGCCAACATCCTTAAAGTTAATTGCATACAATGTCCCACAATATCTGGTCCCTTGTTATTTCTCTGATTTCATTGCCTCTGATGATGTGTCCTTCTTTCCCAGCAATAGTGGCCTCCTTGGAGTATGTCCAAAAAATTCCTATATTGGAGTCCTGGCATTTGCTTGTCTTGGAATATGGTTTGAACAGATGTTTCTACAACTTGTCCATTCACTTCTTTTAGGTGTCTGTTCAATACTGCCTTAATGGTGAGGTCTTTTCTGACTCTCATTCATAAAATATCACCACTCCATACCAGACATACACATATATAGCTAGCTTTTCCTATTGCATTTTTCTGCTTCGTTTTTCTGAATAGTTCCTGACTTAATATATTCACTTGTTTCTTTATTTTCCCCTTTATAGTATAAGTTTGATGAGGTTAGAGACACTTATTTTCTTTGTTTACTTCTTGAATACATAGAAGAATGCTTGGAATAGAAATAGGTGTTCAATAAATATATGTTGTGTGAAGGAATGCATAATACGATTGAAAATTCATGGTTATTTATCTATTGAAATTGCATTAAACTTTGCTTAACTTGAATCAAGGGAATAAAACATATCAACTTTCAAAAAAAAGAGTCTTGATTTCTCTCACACTTTATTTTGATTACATGAAAGTAGAATATCTTATACGCTCCTTCTCAATCCAAGGAAACATGGATCACATCAATAGGACAGAGATCAAAGTGAATGAAGACACTGAAAGAAGAATTAAATGTTCTTTTATTTTCTTTCTTACTTTCAATTGATAAGTAATTATGTGGGTAAGTCCTCAGTTCTTTGATTTTCTTTAAACCAATCTGAAAAGGAACAAAGTACCCAAAACCTTAAAAGGCAACTTCTGTTGATCAGCAAAGTGCAGTTCATAAATTCCCCAAACATCCATGCACTGTAAATGGCTAATTCCAGACTTATCTAAAACAATAAATTCAGAGTTGTTATTGTTGACTTTGCTCACTCAAGCTAGCTTATCCCCTAACTTATATACCCTTATTTCTTGACTTACATTTTAGGGGTTATGGAGAGAGCAGGTCAGTGATTGCATTTTAGTCTGAAATTGTAGCTTACCTTGATATTTTAAGGATGTGAGTTAGACAGAACGTAGCTAAAACAATAAATATACTTATGAGAAATAAGTCACATAGAATGTTTTCATATCAGGTACTCAATTGTATTCTTAAGAATTCAAGTTATTTTTGTTTTTCTATTTTGCTATCCTGTGGGACTTCATTTTTATGTTAGACTGACTCCTTAAAAGTTCAACAGAATTCTAGGTAAAGAAAGGATACATGTTTATGATATCTTTTAGGGGAAAGAAATCTTTCCCAGAAGTCTCACCCACATACTACACCTGATTTCTTATCAGGTCATGATTTGTGTAATATACCTATGGCAAAATCAGTCACTAGTGAAGGGAATAGTTTGATCAGTTTAAAAGATTCATGATTTTCCCTGAAACTGATGATATAGCCACCTTTTCTGGGGGGTGGCTACCAGAACAAATGTGTGGTTCTGTTAGCAAGAAAGAATGGAAGAATGGATAATTGAGAGACGATATACTGGGTATGCTACAAGAAATTTGTCTTTGCTGGGATCCAATATTATTTATTTATTCCTGTTCCGATCTTTCCTACCACTGGGACCCTCTGCCTTCATGGTGGTTATGGCTTTTGTTTGTTGGCTTTATTTTTTAACCAGAGCTTCCTAAAGCAACAATCCAGGTCTTTCCTCTGCTAAAGCACATTATACTCCCAAACTTTACCATAGTAATTTTCTTTGTCCATTCTCAACATATATGAATTCCTCAAAAATGTTGGGACATAACTTAGAAAGTAAAGCAATTCAGATGAGCCATAACATTCTGAAAATAATTGTGGGATCCTATTAACTTATATCCTTACCTTCTAGGTTTCCTTTAAGTTATAAAGTTACAATGAAGTTTAAATCCACTGCCCCCAGGTTCATGAATATGGCTATCTCGGTTTAACATGGTTTAGCATACTGTCTCAGCTAAACACATAGACTTTTTTGATAGACCCAAGTCAGGCACCCAAATCTGATACTAGATTCTTTCACGTTGGGCAAATTGCTGAATTTAAGCTCAGTTTTCTCAACGAGGAACAAAATGCAAAGCTCCAAGCATTTTCTTAATGCATACAAAATGCTTAACACATTTGATACCTATATATTGTTTGATAGTAATGGTTCCCTAAATAATTGGTTTTGCTCATATTGTTATTAGTATTATCATTACTATTATTATTTTAAAATCCCCAATACCTAGAATAATATTCAGGCATTGCTAGGCCTCAACACATGTGTTTCAAATATGTAAATGACTTAATTTTTTATGAAGGGAATTGCTGTGGTCTGTCACTTGTTCTATAATTTAGATGAAAAAAAGAAGAAGAAAATTGTGAATTTACCTTATCCTGAAAACCTCTCAACCATTACAACAAATAAAACATATTATTTGGTTTTATTTAATGTCTTAATATAAGATTTTTGATCTCTGAAAATCATACATATCAGATGTAAAAGCCCATGAAGTACTAGACTGTAGGGGAAAAAAATTGGAAACATAGGTTTCCAATGTAACATAGCTTAAACTGACCTCTATATTACACTAGTTACAGAAATTAACTCAAATGGGTCAGAGACTTAAATGTAAGAGACCTGAAAATGTAAAACATCCAGAAGAAAACATAGGAAAAAAGATTCCTTTTTTTTTAATAGGCTCACATGGGGCTTGAACTCACATCCTGAGATCAAGACCTGAGATGAGATCAAGAGTGAGTCTTTTAATCATTAGATTCTTGATAATGGTCTTGGCAATGATTTCTAGGATAAGATACCAAAAGCACATGCAACAAAAGCTAAAGTTAAGTAGGATTATATCAAAATAAAAAGCTTCTATACAGCAAACAATCAATAAATTGTAAAATTGACCCACAGAGTGGGAGACAATATTTGCAAACCATATATCTGATAAGGGGTTAATATCCAAAACATATCAAGAACTCATATAACTCAATAGCAAAAAAAGTAAATAATCCAATTAAAAATATGAGCAAAGGACCCATATAGGCATTTTTCTAAAGAAGACGTACAAATGGCCAATAGGAATGTGAAAAGGTGACCAACATCACTGATAGGAAAACACAAATCAAAACCACAATGAGATATTAACTCACACTTGTTAAAATGGCTCTCATCACATGTCACTAGCCAAGGGAAAAGATCAAAATTCAAAAGTCAAAGTACTGTTTCTACTGAATGTGTGCGCTTTCACACCATTGTAAAGTAGAAAAATTATAAGTCAAATCAGGGGCGCCTGGGTGGCTCAGTAGGTTAAGCATCTGCCTTCAGTTCAGGTCATGATCCCAGGGTCTTGGGATGGAGCCCCACTTCGGGCTCCCTGCTCAGCGGGTAGTCTGTTTCTCCCTCTTCCTCTGCATCTCAGCCCATTTGAGTGCTCACTCTCTGTCTCTCACATAAATAAATAAAATCTTTAAAAAAAAATAAGTCAAATCATCCTATGCAGGGATAGTCTGAAATAAAATCCTCATTATATAATATATTGATATTATTTTCTACTTTATATTAACTATTTTTTTTCCTAAGGGATTATTTATCTACCTTATTACTGAATCCCTTAGTTAGGCTGGATTAGTTGTTCCCCGTCTGTGTTCTTATAGCACTTTATAACTTTACATCACCTCCATAGCAACTTTTATCTCCTAGATGACAAATATGTTTATATTACTGTCATTTGTAATCTGTTCTTGAGGTCAGTGACTATTGCTTGTTTATATTTTTATCCTCAGAATCTAACACTGTGCCGTGGACAAAACAGATACTTAAAAATAACATTAAATTGAGTTATGTAAGGTGTTTAAAATTTTAACCTGTTTAAAATTGCTTATTCTAGAATTTTGTCTTTGATCAACAATGGCCACAAATTGGGTCATGGTGACACATAAGTAAACTCATATTAATAAAAATATAACTGATGAAGCTGGAGTATTCTTTGTTTCATCTACTCTCATCTGAGATTAAAATATCACAAAAATACCAAATCATATGGAAAACTAATTTTCCCTGCCAATATAACTCCTATTTACTGTATTTTTCTTACTAAAAACAGATGGGACAAAAATGTGTGCTTGCCTAGATTTTTAACAAGTGATGTTTTAGCAACACAAAACATAAAACAGATGATGCACAAATATATTCAAAGATCATATGAAGCAAATAAAAGGACACAATTTTATTCATTCTATGATATCTCTACATCACTGGTAGTAAAATCACAAGTTATTCCTAAAATAAATCAACACAAATAATATTTACTGAAGTTTCATTACCTTAAAACAAGTACTGTAAGTAATGCAAGACAGATAATAGGTACCTAAGAAATAGTTTGAAACCTAAGAGTTCACTGCATTGAAGGCATTGAGACAAGTCTGAAATATCAAAAGGTACAAGAGATTTATACACAGCAATGAAAAAGACTAAAAGGAAAAAAAAAGATAGCTTCACAAATATAATGTCCAGAGTCCATATATATTTATACATTTTAAGTAGCTATGTTGGGTGTAATAGTATATTTTACACATTTGAGCCACAAATTTTCAGGTTTTTTAAAAAAGATTTTATTTATTTATTTGAGAGAGAGATAGAGTGAGCAAGATGATTGGGGGGAGGGGCAGAGGAAGAGGGAGAAGCAGAATCCCTGCTGAGCACAGAGCCCCAACGTGGGACTTGACATGAGGCTTTATCCAGGACGCTGAGATCATGACCTGAGCCGAAGTCAGATGCTTAACCGACTGAGCCGCCCAGGCACCCCCACAATTTTTAGTTTTTAGCATTGATGTATCTTTTGTGGTTATTTGCCACATTTCTCTACTATGATTGAGTTTTTATAGCCCTGAGATTATCATTTTATAATCATGTTCACAAGTGATGTTAGTGGCAACTCTGATTTTCTCTTATTATTCCCGTTTTATGGATGAAGAAACTTAATTCCCAAGAGTTTAAGTATTTGGCCTAGAATCACTTAGCATGAAAATAACTGAAGTAGGGTTGTAGATCAAGTTTATTTAATTCAAACACTTAGAAACTTTTCTTTCTACTATGTTCAAAATATCAGAATTCTACTTTCCCTATAATCTTACAGTTTCTACCTACACTCACATTTTAGAGAGTTTTGGATCACAAAGAAGCATAAAATATCAGGAATGGGATTCCTTGTGAGAGTGGTCATCTAATTCACTTATACCCAGTGTTTAAGACTTTTTTTCTACCATATTTGGATAAAAAGTCAACTAGTCTCTCAACTTAATCAATTTAAATGATAATGTATTCAAGTTATTGAATGCAAGAATATTTCAATATAATCTCGTTATTAAAATTTTTATTTCAAAACAAATTCTTTATCTGTATAAATTTTGTGTTATGCTCCTTAGGATCAAAGATAATACATGTAAAATCTACTAAATAGTTTCTCACCTCTCAACTTTCTTCTTAATATATTGGGCCCCATTTAAATAAATGAAGTTTAAAAAAGGTTCTTTAACATTTTTGGTTGTGACTCCCTGAGAATAAATATATAGCAAGAGGGAATCCAGGAAGTTCATGTGTTCCAGAGGTCCTTCTGGGTGATTCAGATGTTGATTCCCGTGGCTACGTTAAGTTTCCAGGAACGAACCCAGGGAACTTACAGTTATTTGGGGACAATCTCATGGTTCCATAGAGGTTGCACTGAGACAACAAAACCAGCATAGTGTTCTCTTTTAAAAATATTCCTCCAGGAACTCTGGGATTCATTTATTGCCTTGTGAACAGTCAGGATGAAGTTTCTAAGAGCAAATTGCTTGGCCTCCCTTTTTCATATTTGTCTTTCTCAATATTCCCCCAAGAAAAGAACATTAATCTGATCCCTTGAGAACTGGTCTACAGTGGATGACTGGAGTCCTAGTGACATTTTACTACATTTGAATTCTCATAAGGCTTCACTCTATTTTAGACATGATATGACTAGCAGAAAGTGAAGTAATTTTGCTTATATGTAATTAATGCAGATTAGAGAAATTCAACCATTTACTTGCCTTATAATGATAATCCATAATAAATTTATAGCCAGCTAAAATTGCTGATTTAGATTATTATTTTATTCTGTCAAGGCTGTCTAAATTTTCCTTTATTTTATATTTAAATAATAAAATTGAAGATATTTATAATATATTTCATTTAAATGCAATTCTGATTTATTCAACTTACCATTAAGCTATTTTAGGTTTCTGAGAATTCCAAGAGTATATTCCTCACATATTTTATAAGCGAATTCAAATTCATTCAAAAAAATGTACTTAGTAAAATATTTTACAGAAGAGGGCGCCTGGGTGGCTCAGTTGGTTAGGCGACTGCCTTCGGCTCAGGTCATGATCCTGGAGTCCCTGGATCGAGTCCCGCATCGGGCTCCCTGCTCGGCAGGGAGTCTGCTTCTCCCTCTGACCCTCCCCCATCTCATGTACTCACTCTCTCATTCTCTCTCTCTCAAATAAATAAAATCTTTAAAAAAAAAAAAAAAATATTTTACAGAAGAAAATATTGAGTGGCCAAGAACAAAAGTCTGTCATCTGGTTTCCACTCACAGATCAAAAACATTAGATCAACTTATTAAAACCTAATGCTTGGATGAGAGTCGCCAGTATATAGATTTGCTTTGGTATGACCCAGTGAGTAGGACAGAGACACAGAAAGCCATGGACAGTCCATGTATGTACTGAACACAGAACACATGGCAGAAATTCCTTCCATGAGAAAAAAAGCAGATAGCCTTATTTTTACAGTTTTCATTTGTCTCTTCCCTCTTAAAAAATTATAGTGCAAAGTATACAAGAAAACTGCTATTACATTCTTTTCTGTTGTCTTATTAACAGAGGTCAGCTATTTTATAAACCGCTAAGTGTACTCTGTTTGTCAGAGGCCATTTAATTGTGATCTATAGTACTTTCTAATCATACATTATAATTTTAGCATATCTGTGGCATGTATGGAGGCTGAAAGCTACACTAGACATCTCCCCTTCAAACAAACTAATTTGACATGAAACACACGTTATTTTGAGAAGCAATCCATGTTTATTTCACAATCTGTTTCTGAGATGAGCACATTCAAAATGTATTGATTTTCACTAGACTGGCACCTGTAAAATACATCTTTGAATATCTCTATATGTCAGATTCAAATCAATATAGTTTTGTGTTTTAAGAATGTATGTATACATACATGGCTCAATCGTTAAGCATCTGCCTTCGGCTCAGGTCATGATCCCAGGGTCCTGGGATTGAGCCCCGCATCAGGCTCCCTGCTCCACGGGAGGCCTGCTTCTCCCTCTCCCACTCCCCCTGCTTGTGTTCCCTCTCTAGCTGTCTCTCTCTCTGTCAAATAAATAAATAAAATCTTTAAAAAAAAGAAAAAGAATGTATGTATATTTATAGGTTGACCTTCATTATTGGGTGTCCAAAATAATTTTTTGGTAAGTTATAAAAAATGAGATTATTCTTACCCACATGGATCTATTCATTGTTAAAAAATTAACCCTATCCCATGAAGTTTAAAATTCCAGAGCCTTGTCAGTTAGATAAACTTTCTGATTTAACAGTTTGGGTTGGGTGGGATGAGTTGCAGTTAGAAGCAGCTTCTGAAACTTTTACTTGATGTATTCCTAATACTTGTTCCTAAATGTGCTCCACAAGTGTAGTCTACCATTTTCTTCCCCCAATGGACACTTTTATAAGATTTATTTGGACTTAGGATAATGTAGACAGATGGCTTTATACCCTGGTATTTCAGAAATATTTACTAGTTTTGGGTTCTTTTTTTTTTTTTTTTTTTATCAAACACATTTTTGTGGCACTGATTATCAAGAAAGATAAAAAAACTATGCATGTGTACAGTTGGATCTATTTGATATGTTTGATCCTTTACACTTCAATTTAGATATATATTATTATTGCAGCACAATTATAACGCAAACTAAGTAGCCCAAAACAGCAAACATTTATTGTGTCTCCATGGTTCATGAGTCAAGTGCTTTGGTAGGCACTCTGCTCAGGGGCTCACAAAAGCTGCAAAGTGTCAGCTGGACTATATTCTCATCTGTAGGCTTCGGTAGGAGAGATCTGCCCCCAAGATCATTCAAATTTTTGGCAGAATTCATTTACTTGTCACTGAATGACCAAAAGCCTTGGGTTTTTTAGAGGCTGCTCACAGTTCCCAGAGCCCCACTTCTCCCAACACACACACACTCCCTTGCCATGTGAGCTTCCTCCATATTGGATGTTTCCTGCAGCAAGGAGAACCTTTCATTATAGTCTGCTGAGGTAACTTCTGATGTATAACATATTGAAATTATAGGAGTGACACCCCTATTTTCTTTGCCATGCAATGTAACCAAGCCAAGGGCTTCATTAGAAGTTAGTGACAGGACTTGCCTACATCCAAGAGGAATGAAATTACATAAAGAGGTAAGGAGTAGGAGGTAGAATATTAAAGATCTCCTTCAAGTCTGTGAGAGGACTAGTTTACTAAGTTGGTTGGCAAGAGTTGCTGTTTTTTTAAATTCTCTCTTGGTAATGGAAAGAACTTTAGACAGATTATGAATCAAAGAATTCCAAAAATGTGTGCTGTCTTTTGCTATCTCAAGCCTGTATAATTGTCGTGTTTCCATAGACAGAAGAAGAGAATCAAGAGGGGCATCTTTCCAAAAATGTCCATAAGTGTAGCACCTGCAGTCTTTGCAGATCTATAAACATGCAAAGATCATTTTATAAACAAAGCAGAAAATAGCTCTGCCTTCAAAAATATTAGGTCTGTCAAAATTCTATTGAAATATAAGATACTGTCATGTCATAAGAATGTTAGTAAGTTTTTACATGCTGGTGTTTCCCTGGTACTAAAAAAGTCTTATTGCACAATTTTTGTATAATTTGAGCTATTTCAAGGTTATCTACAAATCTCAAAAAGGATAAATCATGAAAATATCTTCAAAGTACATATAAAGAATATCTAAGTCACTTTTTTAATTTCAGAGGAAATTTCTTTGAATGTGATTTTGTGATTTACCATAAATTTGGAGGTATGACTGTAAAAATAACAATCAAAATAATGTTGGTGAATATGTTTGAAAAACACAAATTGTTATTGAAAGCAAAATAAAACTGGTAATAGTCAATTAGTTATTCTCAGTAATCTTAGTATTTCATATTTTTCCCTTGAGCTTTTATTTTATGTAAAGCCATACTAATTATGCTAGTTACCCAGAATTGAATTAATTTATTGATTGTAAATTCACTTGTCGACATAATTAGTATAATACACCTCTACATTTACTGCTCAGTTAGACATATAAACAGTTTTCCTTAGAAATTTAGCTCTATTAGCTTTTGAAGTTCTAAATATAGAAAAAGGCTTTAGCAGAAAAATGCACTTAGAAAAATCAAACAAAAATCTATGTAATTACTCTCAACTGAAAACAAGGATGCTTACCTCTTTACGGATACAAGTGTGAAGACATAAATTGTTAAACTACTAATGAGCAATCACAGAACAGGGGAGAAGAAAATGAGACATTTTTCCTTACTATTTTCCCCTAACAGAGAATAATATTCAAATGACCACTTTATAAATCGGAAAAGGCATTTGGGCGTGTGCTTGATGGTGAATGAGTACAATAAATAGATGGCTACAGCTGCTTCCTTCTCAATACTAAGCAAATAGCAACATTTTCAGATAGAAATAGCCATTAAGAAAACATTTCTCCAACTTAAAATATGACCAATTGTAAATTACCCTTACTACGTTATTCATATGATGGAAAAGGACTTTCTCAATGGATAAGATCATGTGTGAAAAATGTTTCTGTTCTGTTGGTAAGTATCTTGTTATTTGCATAAATGTAGCCAGCTTGGGATATTACAGAAAAACTCTGCATACAACCTAGTGAAGTTAAGGGTATGGGTCTTTCCCCATAGCTGGTGAAGTTAACAAATGAATATAAAGGTGCCTTGTTTGACTACATTTTCTACAGGTCTTATGTTGTTGCTTTCAATTGTCTAAATGTATTATTCTTTCATCAGCCTTAAAAGTCATGTCGATATATAACCTTTAAGAAAGTATTGAAAAGATACTATTTTGAGAATATGTGCTTTATGTAAACTCTCATTTCTACTTTCTCCTTCCTGCCAACTCCTCTCCTCCCTGGACCTCCCAACACATAACTCATACCTCTGCTCTGGTTAACTGGAATCATCTAGAATTACCTTGTTTGCTCACTTGTCAATATATTTCTAGGAGATGACAAGGACTATCAAAAGATATAGATAATACGATCTGGATAGGTTGAATAATATACTGATGAGATTAAAATATCTGGAGTGATAAAAAACTCGAATTTCCAACATCTTCAATGAATTTATTATCAAATGATAGAAAAGTCTTAGGAATTTTTTTTAACCTATAATGGGAAATTTCATATGAGCCAATTGGGGGAATGTTTGAGGAGGCATAGTAATAATTAAAGTGGAGATATACTAGTGGTTCAATCATCATAGCATTTTTAAATGATACATCATTAAATTTTTAAATAAAGTTCAAGTTCTTATTTCTTATGTTTATGGAATGAATACATTATATCCTTACTGCAGATAAGCAAAATTAAGCACCAGGTTCCCACTTATATGCTATATGTAGTCTTTAACCTACATTCACTCAATAATGTATATTCAATGAATATTTAATGACCTCCTTCTCTATGCAATATATTTTGTCTATTTCTCCTGACAATACAAGGATGAATAAATTATTATCTTAAACTAAATAGTCTCAAAAACTTATATGGAAATAGAATATTATACAAACAACTATCGTATTGAACAGAATGCATTAAGTATACAGCAAAGTACCCTTTGGAAGCCCAAAGGAGGTAGCAAAACTTTGATCTGTAACTGTCAAAACAGACTTTTGGAGAAATTGATGTTTGCTTTTAGCCTGGATGGTGAGTTTAATGTTAGAGGAAGGTTAAATTTGAATACATAATGGAATACCAGCTTAGATTTTTAAGAAAGGAAAGAAATGTAGTAGCCTATCTTTATGTATCTTTCCTACATAAGCAGGCTTAAAGATAAGCTCTTACATTTCAAAGGGCTGGCTTAAGGTAAGACAGTCAACTATTATGGACGTTTCTACTTTATTTTTTTTTTAGAATTTTATTTTTATTATTTATTTGAGATTTATTATTTATATGAGCAGGGGGAGGGAGAGGGGGAGGTGTAAGGGAGAGGGGGAGGAGCAGATGGAGAGGGAGAAGCAGACTCCCTGAGCCGAAGGCAGACGCTTAACTGACTGAGCCACCCAGGCACCCTGGACAATTCTACTTTAAATTCAAGAAAGGTTTTAACTTTTTTTTTCAAATTTTGTCTCTTTTTTTGAAAGGATATTGCCTGGTTAACCCTAAAGACCGATAGATCTTAATATACCTGGTCTCTGGGATTTTATAAGGCAGGATGATTTTATTTTTTTTAGATATTTCTTCTTACTTCATTTGCCATGAAGTTCAACATCAGCTTAATTTTCAATAACAAATGATGTTTAACTGTGTGCATCCAAGTGCATTATCTGAGGTTTTTTCTCATTTTTGAAAAAGTCACAAACCACGTTTGTGAATATATCTGAATAAAATTATCTTCCTATTTTGAAACATTTTCATTCACATGAAAATATAAAAACTAGGATATCCATTCATCCTGGGTTGCCTGGGATAATCATAATTTAGGCCTGTGATTTTGGAATAATGATTAATTGCATCCCATTTCACTTCTGGAAGTGGCCTAATTTAGACAATAAATTATTTGATCACCCCAAATAAAATGAATAAATATGTGCCATCCAGTGAGCCGAATGATATGCATTTGAGATACCTTGGCCACTCTCCAATCCCACTTTCCTCTCTTTTCTACATTATTTTAAAATATGGACATTACAGACATAAATGTTGTGGATTGATATGTGTCCTCCAAAACAGATGTTGAAAGTCCCTTTACTTGTGATTGAGAGCCTTTTTGGAAATAAGATCTTTGTGAGGTAATCAAGTTAAGATGAACTCATACTGGATGAGGGTGGACCTAAATGCAATGATTTGTGTCCTTTAAGGAGCGAGAGACACACACAAAGAGAAGATGGTCATATGATGGTAAAGACAGAAATTGGAGTGACCCAGATACAAGCCAAGGAACTCCAAGGATTGTCACCAATGATCAGAAGATCTAAAAAGGCAATAAAGTCTAGCACCTTTAGAAGGAGCATGGCCTTGCTAACACTTTAATCTCAGACTTCTAGCCACCACTGTTGTGAGAGAATAAATTTCTCTTACCTTAAGCTTACTCTGTGATACTTTGTTACATCATCCCTAGGAAACTAATACAATGGTTATGTCCATGAATGTCTTTATAGTTTATCAGATGTGTGTGCTAATCATATAGAATATATGCTACCATTTTCATATATTAATACTTTATTTAAATGGAATCATAGTGTTTCTATTTTTCTGCTGTTTGTTTGTCTAAATACTATGTTGATTTATTTTAGCTAAGCTGTGGAATACTATCTCTTTTATAAATAAATACATGCATGTATAAACTACAAGGTATATATCACTTCTCTTGTTAATTTTTATATTAGTAATTTATAGCTATTACAAATATATTTTATAGTTGTCTTTTTGTATATATGTGTGTACAAATGAGTAGGTAATGCAATTCTTCAAATTTATGTGGTATTGCTAAACTGCTCCCCAAATTGGTATAGTAATTGTTAACCTCATTCAGGAAGGCATAAATAAGTCACCTTGCTTCCTATTACTGCCAAGGTTACTATTATTAAAGCAACACTTCCATGGTCAACATTTCTTTTTCTGTTGTTTTGCTTTGTTTTGTTTTGGTTGGTTGGTTGGGTGGTATTGCTGATCAGTTAAGTAAGGAATTCTACTTCTTCCTTGTCTTAATTTGCAATTCTCTGATAACTAGTGAAGTTCATATATTCATATGTTCATTGGGATTTCAGATATTCTCTCCTGTGGACTACACAATCATTACTTTTCCCCTGTAGGTTGATTTATTTATATTTCCCTCAATGAGATGTAGTAGATATTTTTAGTTTTCAGGTGACAATTCTTTATTGATCTTACATGATATAAACAGCTTTTCCAGTTTGAGGCTTGTATGTAACTCATGCAATATAATTTTCGGCAGGCAAAGTTATTCTTTGTTCTATATGAGCTATTTTATTGTCGTGAACATCACAATTTTTGTTACTTGATTGCTTGTATAATTTCCTAGGAAACTGTGAGTTCTTTAAGAAGAAGGAATGTGTTTTCTTTTCCTGTTTGTTAAAGGCATGCCCTATACAATATAATAATACACATTAAGTGATAATGAAATGATTTTAGGTGAGAGGAGGTGTTAAACCCATTACCAGGGGGTGCCTGGGTGGCTCAGTCGTTAAGCGTCTGCCTTCAGCTCAGGTCATGGTCCCAGGCTCCTGGGATCGAGCCCCGCATCGGGCTCCCTGCTCCGCGGGAAGCCTGCTTCTCCCTCTCCCACTCCCCCTGCTTGTGTTCCCTCTCTCGCTGTGTCTCTCTCTGTCAAATAAATAAAATCTTAAAAAAAAAAAAAAAATTACCAGGGACTACTGGATAATCATTTTTGTTAAAAGAAATTAGAGTACACATAATAACATTTTTATTTTGCGACTATAGGGTTAAAACAGGGCACTGATAGTATACATTGCTTAGTTATTTAAGTCCCTCAAGCAGGGACACCTGGGCGGCTCAGTCGGTTAAACGTCTGCCCTTGGCTCAGGTCATGATCCCAGGGTCCTGGGATGTCCCATGTTGGGCTCCTTGCTCAGCAGGGAGTCTGCCTCTCTGCCTGCTTCTCCCTCTGCCTGCTGGTCCCCCTGCTTGTGCTCTCTCTCTCTCTCTCTGACAAATAAATAAAATCTTAAAAAAAAAAGTCCCTCAAGCACCTAACACAAAAATAGAGCCAGAATATATATTTATATTACAGAATATATATGCAGAATATATATATTACATTGTACATATTGTGTTTAAATACATTGAAAAATAAAGAAAATTCCTTGAAGGAACAAATATAGGAACATGAATGTGCTAAATAAATAAATAAATAACTATGGTACCCTGGGCTGGGGAAAATGTTGCATATATATTCTAATTAAGAATACTAGCAAGTCTTTACTACTAAATTTTGTAGCACATTTAAATCTTACTGCCGTTAAATTTTATTTTTCTTATTTCCATTTGAGAATCTTCCAAATGTCCCATATTGTGTCTCAGTTTCCTTTCTTATGTATCAAATGGGTATATTATGAGCCTAGACAGTGAAAATGTTCAAAAACCATGAGGAGTCTAATAAGTTAGTTATTTAGTCCAAATTAATGGTTTAAAGTAAGAACTGAAGTCACTTTATATTTATTTTGGAAAATTTAAGTTGAAGAGTTCCTCTAAGATCACCAGAAATATTAGTACCCCTAGTTCTTCTTAATTAGCCTCTTTATGTCTTTTATGACTAGCATATGCCGCAGTGCAGGCCCTGGTTTATGTCTTACCACCTAGTTCTACATTTTGAAATGCATTAATGGTTCTTGTATTCACACTGTATGTGTGTCATTTCCTTGACAATATGCTGACGTGTCATTAAGATTGAGATTGAGATTGAGATTTAGAATGCAGAGATTAAGTTTTAAGAGAATGATGATCTCACTTGATCCATTATCTGCAAACAAGCAAACATGTTCCCCAACTTCTTTCAAAGTTTCTATGTGACTCTCATACGTGACTTTTATAATATAAGACTTAAAAATAATATATCTAAATACTCATCTAATTATAGTTAAAATGTAACATTTTAAACATAATTCAATTCAAGATTGGGCTTTAATAATACATAGGAATAGTATAAGTGTGGAATGCGTTAAGTACATAAAGCAGCATCCCTTTATTAGGAAGCAAGATTATTCCACATTCATGCATTAATTAGGCTAGTATATTTCAGTTGTTTATCCTTATTTATTTCACTAATTCATAGTGTTCACTACACATTTTGTTCTGTCTAGAGAAATTGGGTGACATCATGGATTCGAAACCTGGGACATGTACTTCTTGATACGTGACCTATTGCTTTTCCACTTCCATCTTTCTGGTCATGACTATGCCAGCAAAAATGGCAGAAAACAAGCAATTCGTTTTGTTACAATGTTTTTAGATAAATAATAAATAACTTGTTATATGTATAATAGTTCAGACGCTTGCCAAAAGTGTAACACACAGATCTCCTCCTCAATTTCCAATATTAGCATAATGTGAGAAAAATATTTCTATAAACATAAAATTTGATGATAAAAAACCCTCTCACTTGAATTATATGTAGCAGTCATAACCAAGTCTCTGTTAATAGAGATCACATCATGTTCATTCAACACATTTCTATAAAATGTTATAAGCCAAAATTCAATACTAGTAAAATGGCAATGGGCTTGAAGGAGATGGTGCAATATAATATGGACACAATTTTTTTTTTAATACCCAGACTGTTGAAGGCCCTTAGGTATTCTCTATGGTACATATCCATATGCATATGCATATACAAGGTAAATCCTACTAATCCATGAAAGAAGGGACTACAAGAAAGCCCAGAGGCAAAATAATAATGAAACTATTTAGAAAGGGAGGCTCAGCTATACATATAACTGGTAAGTAATTAATATTTTAATTTTATATGTATATATACATATGTTAACATTACTCTAAAGCAGTCTGGTCATATTTTATAAAATCTTTGCATGTATCACCACAGAATTTGTTTTTCATAACTATGATTGCAAGTAGAGTTTTATTATACCCCTTTGATAGCTAACCAAACTTAGAAACTATGTGATACTAAGTGACAAAGCAGAGACCAGACCCCTGATGTCATATTGCAAAGTTGTTTTATATTCTATTGCTGCAAGCTTTGTGATATTATATCTATATTTATATAATATTTAATAATTGATTTAATTAAATCAATTCTATATATGTGTGTGTGCATGTATATCCATATATGTGGATTTTATTTACTATATGATATTGTTTACTATATAATTTTATTTATTATATGATTTTATTTACTACATGATTTATTTACCACATTTTTACTACATTTTTTTATTTACTACATTTACAACATTTATTTACTACATGATTTTATTTTATATATATATATATATATATATATATATATATATATATATATAGTGTATTTATGTGAGTGGTGAGTTTGGAACATTCCAGTAGAGATCTGATATTTGCATGTTGAAGGAGAGAGCACCAAAATGCTGCCCTGACATTATCTGGATTGATTATGATATTTACATTGAAGGTCAGTTCCAAGTGACTTACGAAAATAGACTGAATGACAAACAATAACGAAGACAGTGTCCAAATGAAATCATTCTTTCCTGAGACGCTAACAACTAATATTAAATAAGTATGTTTATTGATACATCTAAGAGATATATCAGATCATTCTTAAAGCTTTAGGTTCTCCTATAAGATGGTTTTCTTTTTGCCTACATATATGCTTGCAAATAGATACGCTTCAAATTTCCCAGGACATTCCTAATTAGTATATGTTTCATTGACATTTCATTTCACTCTCAAAAGAGCCCTGGATCATAAGAAATTCATCAATAATTGATGTAGTTACCCACAAATCTAAAATACAGTCAAAACATTTTCAGCTTTAGTCATTTTTTATACCAATCAAAAAGGAACATTTAGTATCTTTTGCATGCAGTGTTGGAAGCAGTGTATTGATTCTGAAATTTCACTAGAAAAGCAAAGTTTTCATTTATGGCATATGACTAGAAATTGTTCTAAGATTGAATATTTTCTAGTATATTTTAAGGCTGGTAAACAACAACAAAAATTAAAGTCAAAAGAAAATTAGAGGTCATATGACTAATATGTTCAAATCTATCTTTAATATAAAGGACAAAATGGACCAATACTTGGGAATTACTGAGATATTATAGAGATTTAATATTTCAGAAATAAAACAGATTTTGAAAGACATCAAGTGACATCATGGCCAGTCATACCAGAATCAAGATTAGAAGTTAATTAGCATGACCTTGTCAATTTACATTTACTATAGCATCCAGCCTTTAATCATGAACCATTAGAGTAACTGAGCCATAGCTATGTGCATTATTCTAGGATATAAAATATATAAGAAGGCTTCAAAGGTATGAAACATAAGAAATTCATCATAATTAAATTCAAAGTTTAAATAAAAGAATCAAATTTTTATATATTATATATAAATATATTTTTTCCTGAATAAACAATTTCACTTTCCTCTTGTATATAACATGGTAACCTATAGCCCACAATTGAAATGGAATAAAAATTAGGCATTTTTCTTTGTAAGATGTAATTATTTCTAAACACTATTCCTTCTTAGGAAGCCATGTAATTTTGGTATGTGTTTTAATTTAAGTTACACCCAGTCTTCTTCTCTTCTAATTATTTTAAAATGCTGTATTGAAATTAATTTCAGTGGTACTAATGTATATAATTTAAGTGAAAACATGAAATCAAATTACTGCAGGCTTATGCAATATTTAAGAAAAGCAGCTTAAATTGGGGAAAAGTGGAATTAGGTACTGCATATTATTGAAATGTACAAATTCATTCTTTCCTACTGTGTTAAATAAAGGGATTGGCATGAAATCTTTAGTTCTGAATTAGAGTGTTAGGGGGTTTACATGAGCAGCAACAAGAGTGAGCAAAGAAGGATTACCAAAGGAAAGAAACAATAGCTGGTCTTTAGGGTGCTTTGAATAGCACACTCAAATTGTTCCTTTTCCTTTTCCTTTTTGCAATATTTTATTTTACCGCTTGTTATTTTATTTTATCATAATTATATTTACTCCTTGTAAAGTATAGAAAATAGTATACTTTCTCTTCTATGTATATAATTGTGCTAATTTGATTTAGTGCAATGACTTTCTTTGGAATCTATTGAAATAATCTTTGAACAATAACCAATGTTAAGAAAAGAAGTTTTAAAAATAATAACAAGGCTATTAAATAAAATATCCAGAATAGGGAAGCCCATAGAGACAGAAAGTAGATTAGGAGCTGCCAGAGGTTGGGGAGAGGAGGCAAGAGAAAGTAGCTGCTGTTGGGTACAGAGCTTCTTTTGGGGAAGATGAAAATGTTCTAAATTAGTTGTGGACATGTGTGCACAACTCTGAATATATTAAAATGACTTTATTAAGAAAACAGTTGTACATATTTTAAAATTAAATACTACAATAATATTTGCCTATTTCATTAGCTAAAATCATCAAAAAGTCTTTCAAATGCTCATACCCTTTAAGCCAATAAATCCCCTTCTCAAACTCTAGTCTAAAAACATAAATAAGGGGCGCCTGGGTGGCTCAGTTGGTTAAGCGACTGCCTTCGGCTCAGGTCATGATCCTGGAGTCCCGGGATCGAGTCCCACATCGGGCTCCCTGCTCAGCAGGGAGTCTGCTTCTCCCTCTGACCCTCCCCCCTCTCATGCTCTCTGTATCTCATTCTCTCTCTCAAATAAATAAATAAAATATTTAAAAAAAAAACTTTAAAAAAATAATAAAAAAATAAAAACATAAATAAGGAAGCAAAGATTTAGCTATAACGGTATTTATATTGGGAACTATGAGAGTATTTGAATCACTGGTATCTATGATGAAAATGTTGAAATATAAAGCATAATAATAGTAAGGGTAACAAGTATTATCTTTTAACTTTCACAAACATGACAGATTAAGCTCATGTCCTATGTGTTGCACATAATTTTCATGATATCTCAATCCATATATTGCTATGAGCTTATATGAGGATTTACAAAATAGTATGTAGTTCCACAAAGTTCTATATTAAATGATGTCCATTGAAGAAAGGGTCCGATACATCTACTTTTATAAATTTATATTTAATATATGCCTTAGTAAGTATGCCATTTGATAAAATTTAAAGATTAATTTAAAAGTAAAGTGTTAATTAAAAGGTTTCAAGCTGAACTCTGGAACACAGTGTATATTTAAGCTCCTATATCTGCTAGAGAATAATTAATTTTCTCAACCCCACCCTCACCTGGGATACTCTTGAGGAGGAGAAGAGATGATGGAGACTCCTTCAGTTCTATGGGATGTGTACGATGTGGTCTACATTGGGAAGTCTTGAAGTTCGGATTATTTAGCACATTAACAGGTGATGTAGTAGTTTCCATGTCCATCCTTGAGATCTTTTCAAGCCTGAAGTCCTAAGAGAAGGCTTCATAACTTAAGGGGGACTTGTGGTCTGGAAGATCATACTTCTCAACCTGGGGTGGGGAAACCTAATTTGTCCATGACAGTACTGTTTTAGGAAACTATCGATAAATTGACACTTTATATATAAAATAACCCAGTAGTTATTTTAGTGTCTTCTTTTGCTATCAACTGTATCAGGTGCAAATGAAAGAAGTGTATCCATCCTATCTATCCTATTGCCACTTTGAAAGTAGCTCATCTCAGAGACTTAGGTTTTCCTCTAAAATTAATCTAGTTAGACCTTTGGTAGTCAATGCTAATAGTCAGATATTTTTGGTTTACTATCCATCTTCCATCAGTGGAGACCCCTTCTGCAAGTCACTTCTGTCCTTCCTCTTGGAAGCAACTCTTCAGTTTATTATTGACTGGGTCCTCCTACGGCCTTCCTCAGCATCTTTGGGACCCTGTGGTGGGGGTAGCACATTGGGAACCGTAGGAGTTTGACTCTGTTCTCCAGAGCTGTAGTAAGTGTTAATCAAAATCCATAGTTTTAGAAGTAGCTGGTAATTTCGGAGACATATATATGGGAGTGTTTAAAAATAAAGTGGGAGGGCGCCTGGGTGGCTCAGTCGTTAAGCGTCTGCCTTCGGCTCAGGTCATGATCCCGGGGTCCTGGGATCGAGGCCCGCATCGGGCTCCCTGCTCCGCGGGAAGCCTGCTTCTCCCTCTCCCACTCCCCCGGCTTGTGTTCCCTCTCTCGCTATCTCTCTCTCTCTGTTAAATAAATAAATTAAAAAAATCTTTAAAAAAAAAAAAATAAATAAATAAATAAATAAAAAATAAAAATAAAGTGGGAGAGGAGCACCTGGGTGGCTCAGTTGGTTAAGCGTCTGCCTTCCGCTCAGGTCATGATCCCAGGGTCCTGGGATTGAGCCCAGAGTCAGACTCCCTGCTCAATGGGGAGCCTGCATCTCCCTCTCCCTTTGCCCCTCCTCCTGCTTGTGATCTCTTGCTCTTTCTCTCTCAAATAAATAAAATCTTAAAAAAAATAAATAAGTAAAGTGGGAGATACAAAATTATGTTTCCAGGAATCTTATATAGAATATCCAAATCTATGAGTAGGAAAATCTTATGTCATTGCTTGTCTTCTTTTCCTCTTCAGTGAGACTGTTTTTTTATGGAATTTATCTTTTTTTTTTTTTTTTTTGGTGACAGCAATGATAGCCAGAAGATTGTACTCACTAACCAAGAAGTAACCTGTGTATGAGACCTGACGCTTGCTCAATAACTCTCAACTTCCTGCAGCACGAGACTCTAAATGGACAAATCTTAAATCGTCAGTAAATTTTTTGTGTATATTTGAGTTAAGTAAGCATGGGGTAAAAATAACAATAAACCATGTCCTACCTCAGGAATAATAAGAAAATAAAATACAAAACTGCTGCAGTAAGCTGGCTCTCTCTGAGGTCTGTGTAAGACCCTCTTCTCACTATTTAAGAGGAATTCTGCCTCACGCTTACTTTGTTAAAATCTAAGGCATACCCTGAATTTGGTGGGACCCCGTAAGTTACCTTGGTCCACATTTTGGATCTGATGTGGAAGTTGAGTCCAGGAGATTCATAGTATGTTAAATTCCTCAGTGTGCAAGAAATATGCAATTGGAAATAGAGTCGCTTTGCATTTAGTATCACATTTCATATCATTTGAGTATTTCTCATGTTTTTTTCAAGTATGTATTTGCATTTATACTAAACCCTCAGTTGGGACATTGTGGGTTAATCTCTCATTACAGATTTATAATAAAGAATTTAAAAAATAACTTTGAGAAATATAAGGGGAAGAATAATCTGACGAGGGTTCAAAGTAGTAGAGGGTTATTTGCTATTTGTGGCTTCCTGGTGGCAAATGATCAAATTCTGAGATAATAGAAGATTATTATCTTTTCAAGGTCAAGAATCTGTTGGTATTTTCAACTGCTTGTAGGTCATACATGTACTTTTAGTGTTTCCCTTGTACGTGATTTTACTTCCAAAATAGCAACTCAGCTAATATTTTTTTAAAACAACACATTATATTAATTTAAAAATCATATAATCACCACAAGTTTCATCTAAACTTTCTTATCAGGATTTAAGTTTCTGCCAAAATTTACATTTTAAGTAGGTACTGTTGATAACTAATATTTGTCATTCATTGAATTTCACATCTCGGATTACATAAAACTTTGGGCCATTAAAAGATTAACACAAAAGTTAAAATAAAACAGTAACATTTTAAAAATATTTTCTATCGTGAGAAACAGAGAAAGTAAAATGTTTCACATGCTTCTCAAATACAGATTTTCTGTAGCCTGTCACTCTTGTCCTTAACATAAATGACTATGAAATAAATCATATTGATTTTGATAAACACAAAATTATGTCAGTGCGGTTCATACCAAGGCTCAATCTAACTTTATAACTGTGATGTCTATTGCTCTATTGTGCATAAGATTAGGTATCAAACAAACAGTTTATTTTCCTTCTTTTCTTCCTGCCGATATTTATGTATTTCACTCTACTGGTAAATTCTATCTCTAAGACATGGTAGTGAGCTGGTCTGAAACCTAATTGATCTGAGTTTTGATTTCACTTTTTCCATTTGGTACACGTATAACTTGGATAAGTGATTTAATCTCCCACAGACCAGCTTCCTCATGTATAAAATGGGGGTAAAAATAACAATAAACCATGTCCTACCTCAGGAATAATAAGAAAATAAAATATAGGGCGCCTGGGTGCCTCAGTCGTTAAGCGTCTGCCTTCGGCTCAGGTCACGATCCCAGAGTCCTGGGATCGAGCCCCACATCGGGCTCCCTGCTCCGCGGGAAGCCTGCTTCTCCCTCTGCCGCTCCCTGCCACTCTGCCTGCTTGTGATTCCTCTCTCTCTCTCTCTCTCTCTCTCTGTGTCAAATAAATAAATAAAATCTTTAAAAAAAAAAAGAAAAGAAAATATAAAATAGTTGGCATATAATAAGGACTCAATAAATGATAGTTATCTTTACTTTTCTCCCTCAAATCCTAGCTAAATATTTCCATCAATTCTTTTTTAGATACCTTTAGCTAAGTATGTATTTTATCTGCTTAGATCTCCAAAGCAAATTACATTTTTAGAAATAATTTATTTTTACCTGCCATCTGAAGTACCTAATTTATTGCTAATATATATCTATCTATTTTATATAGTTGATATATTTTTCATGGTTTCAAATAATGTAATAATCATCAGTGACATTCTCTGATGAATGAAAAATATGTAGAACATATTAAATAACAGCAATCATATTCATTTAAGACTAGATATTTTAAAAATGAGAGAGTGGGAAAAGGTTATTATGCAAGGATGAAAGATGGAACTTCTAAAATCATCCAAATATGACCCAATGGTGGCCATTGTTCAGGTTCTCTCCCCTGGCAGTCATCAGTGATGGGTTACTGATAAACCTAGGATATCAATGCCAGAGCCTTGGGATTAGGGTCCTCGCCTTCCATGGAATACATTTAGAGAAAGATTGCCATTGATGTCAAGGCTTACAAAGAGAACCTACACATGTTTGCTTATCAAAGGAACTAAATAATCCCAGGAGTTGGTACAAAGCCACAGTGATTGTGAACACATTTAAAGCAATAACTAAAGAGCACAAAACAGGCAAATCAGGCAAATAGAATGGAGTCTGGATCAGTGATCTTCAAGTTACTTTTTTTCTCCTAAAACCATAAATGATTTTTTATATTCAATGCATTTTCAAGCTGACCTGTGAAATTTTTATCATTGTTATAAATAGTAGCAAAGGATGTATTTCCCACCATGTTTCAAATTGTTTGAATTTTACATTGCTTCTAAATATATTGAATATACTTTAATAATTTCAAGTCTGCAATCACCTTTTGAAAGAATAAAGGTCTTAACAGTCATATATTTTGCATTATTTTATTCTTGAACTTTGATTTCAACTTCACTTCTTCAAAGAATTTTACAATAAATATTTTTATACATGTATATACATACATATTTTATTTTTTATTTTATTTTTTTAAAGATTTTATTTATTTATTTGACACAGAGAGAGAGAGAGAGAGAGAGCACAAGCAGGGGGAGGGGCAGAGGGAGAGGGAGAAGCAGAGTCCCTGCTGAGCAGGGAGCGCGTCGCAGGGCTCGATCCCAGGACCCTGGGATCATGACCTAAGCCGAAGGCAGACTCTTAACCCACTGAGCCACCCAGGTGCCCCCATACACATATTTTAAAACAAAGTATACTGTGTATATTTATATTTAAATTATTTATAATTTATGTACACTTTCAAAAATTTTTACTATGCCAATAAGGCTTTATTCTGGCTTGTGATAGCATTCATGTATTAGAGGTTCACTACTGACCACAATAACATTACAGATTACATCTTTTGAAAATGTTTATCATAAAAGTAAATCTTATTGGAATTGCAGTTAGTTAAGATGTATGGCGGGGTTATAAAGCTTGTTTAAGGATATTATAATTATCTCCTTGCTTAATGGTCCTGAGATTTTTGCAGTATAGGGTAATGCACCTTATTGGAATGCAAAATGTGCTTGTTCCTGTGAAAATGACAGAAGCATAATTGCAAGGAGGCAGTTAGAACAGGAAATGTAATTGTCAAGCAGGTCACACTAGGAAAAAGTACATACAGAGGTAAAGGATCTGGGAAAATATGCTTTGAAAACAACCTGTGCATGAGTTTTTGAAATGCTTTCCTGTGATGCCAAAGGTACACATGCCGTAAGATAGAGACTTCTGTCGGGCGCCTGGGTGGCTCAGTTGGTTAAGCGACTGCCTTCGGCTCAGGTCATGATCCTGGAGTCCTGGGATCGAGTCCCGCATCGGGCTCCTGGCTCAGCGGGGAGCCTGCTTCTCCCTCTGACCCTATCCCCTCTCATGCTGTTTCTCTCTCTCTTGCTCTCAAATAAATAAATAAAATCTTAAAAAAAAAAAAAAGATAAAGACCTCTGTTTTATGTGATCTGTGGGATTTTCTTTAATTCACTGTGTGGTCGTACCCGTTCACATTAGAGAAACATATGATTACAGAATGGAAACTCTAAGAACACAAATGTTAATGTATTGATTAGAATGTTGTAGGCAGGTAAAGAAATCATTACCCTTCCCATCATATTCAGGAGACCTCAGGTTTCCATTAGGAAGTCCTTCCATATTCCACTCCTTCCTGAATTCAGGTGTAGGCAAAACAGTGAACATATCCTCTATTTATTCTCTCTAATTATGCATATTCATTTCTAGAAATTTGCTGGGAAATGTCAGGAATCGTAATTTACTAGAACTCCCCAGTGCCATTTAACAAAAAACTGCCTTTGGCCACTATGGTTAAGTTTTTATAACAATTTATTAAATTTCATGATTACAGAAAAAATTGTTAAATACTCCATGGATAATTATATATCACAAATAATAACTTGCCACTCAGACTAAATCTTTTAGTATATTTAGTTCTAATTAAAAGACAGTTAAATTGGTTTGACTTATTTATTATTTTAATACATTCTAACTTCCTGGATTGTGTAATTGATTGTAGAGCTTATACTAATTTTGTATACATCTTTGAAAACACAGAAAGTGAACACAAAACTGGGCTTGTGTATAAATGTTGAATGCATCTTGAATTAAGAATCTTTGGCTTGTTCAACAGCTTACTAAAAGCATAAGTATATTGTTCTCCAAATCACACTTCTTATTCATGTAAGCATTATTCATGGGAATTGTTATGGTCTCCTAATATGTTCTTCCTTATGCTTTATAGATAATCCATTTTAAAAACATGTTTTTCATACTGAGATAGTCAGACCCTAGTTGGTCATACTGAATGAAAATCATTCCCTAGAAAATCAATTTTACTTACTCACAGTACCAATGCCAAAACCCCAAACAAACAAGGCTATTCAGTTGGTAGTCTTGTAACTTAATTAACTCAAGAAGATTTCATAGAGTGAACACAATCACTTTTGTATGTAGCATACAGAAAGTGAATCTGAATAGAAATTCTACTTTCTCCCCCCAAGAATATATTCTTCAGACTATTCTAGCAGTATCTTACCTACAGTTTTTCAATTCCTTTGAAATTATGTTCTATAGTATCATTCTTTAGAAAGAGAGCATAAAACATTTAAGATTTAAGCTCAATGTAATTTACTTAAAGTTTTTTAAAAAGACACCATTTCAAAAAATATTATTTTCCCTAATGTGAACAAAACCTGTCAACTCATTTCAAAATATTAATCTCACTTTTAAACTCTAGTATTTTATTTACAGTTATTTTTAGGAAATTTTTTCTCTAGATAATCTTACAGAATTTTATCATTAAAAACATTGAGTGAACCAAAGAAATACAAAAATACAGTTGAAATTAAAAAAATATTAAAATTTTATCATTGGGGCTCCTGGGTGGCTCAGTCGTTAAGCGTCTGCCTTCGGCTCAGGTCATGATCCCAGGGTCCTGGGATCGAGTCCCACATTGGGCTCCCTGCTCGGCAGGAAGCCTGCTTCTCCCTCTCCCGCTCCCCCTGCTTGTGTTCCTGCTCTCGCTATCTCTCTCTCTGTCAAATAAATAAATAAAATCTTTAAAAATAATAATAATAAAATAAAATAAAATTTTATCATTACTTTAAGTATTGAACTGTAGGAGAATAAATAGAATTTAAAAAAAAAATGACAAGCATAGGCTTTACCTTATCTGCTGTGATGTTTTATTTCCCTAAAAATGACTGGTTTCTTGAATAACTTACAGGTTTAATGGGCTTAGTAATGGACAGTATGGCTTTTTCATTTTTGTTTTCTTTATTCCTTCTCAGACTTTATTTACTGTTTTATCTCCTTTTATTCTGAACCAGCCTCTCCAACTACTATAAATCAAATAAGGTTATTAGCACGATTTTTAATAAATGATGGATGGAACAATTTGCCTGGAATGTTTGGATATGGCCCACCAAACATTGGTAGAGGAGTAGACCTCATTCCATTATAATTAGAAGAAAGAGACATAGTCTTTGGTTGGTGAGTCTAAGGTAGAAGCAGTTGCAAAATGACTTAAGTGTTGTGACAATTGAGCCAGAAAGACTAGGAAGAAATATACAGAATCAAATTTCATGACATTTAAACATCAACAAGAGTCAAGGTCCTACCAAAAAGGAAGCATAAGGAAATAATTCAGAGTAGAATTAGACTCATTAGATCAATGAATTTTAATCAAATGATGAATTACTTTGGAGTAAGAATTTCCTACAACCTAATCAAGCTATAAAAGGTAAGGAGGTTATACAAAAATTAGGTTAAGTGCTTAAATTAATCTTAGGGAAAGTGTATAAAAACAACCCATTGACAGAGTACAAACTTTTGAGAACACTATTACAAGAATGACTATCAGTGGGGCTGTCCTACTTTCCCTCAAGTTTGAGACAAAATGCCTTATATGTCTTTAACTCTGTATCTCTTGCAATGTTCACAATTATTAGTCAAATTTCAGTCCTCTGAGAAGAAATCCACAAAAAAATAAAGAAAAAATGTAGATAAGGTAGTAAATTAAAATCTTATTAGTAATATATTTGTATGTTCAGTTTAGAAATAATCAGTTTATTGTTTTCTAGTGCAATGTCTTTTCATGTTTAAGGATTTTACACACACAGCAAGTCAAATGAAAATCCAATGACAAGTGCTTTTTTAAAAAAAAAAAAGGAACTTATAAATCAGAGCCTAACACTGTCTATATGATTTTAAGATGTTTAATATACTAATTTACTTACACTTGTGATTTTAACTTTAATGGTGTAAGAGATTACAACATTTTAAACAAGTTTGGAACCTCTCAAATAATTTAAGACACATATGCTTTTAGTTTAATTTCTTGAATTTTCTGATTGTTTAGGTAACTGACAGGTTAGTTGGTGAGATAATATAAAAGAATTGAATAGAAAAGTCAGACTCACAGAGATTCCAGATGTAACCCAGAGCCAAGTCTTACCTATGATTCAAAGGATACAGTCAATCAGAAAATGCAAACCAAACAGTCTTCCCTTAGAGAAGTCTGAGATCATCAATGCAGCATGACATAAGCCCATGCTTGGATATAATAATAATTTTAAAAAGTTACTGTATTTACTAGGAGGTTGTCCATCAGCCTCTTTACACTAGAGACCAATGGCTTGTGGGTTCTGGGCTTCATGTTAACACTATCCTTCTTGAGTTATTTATCACACACTGACTAGTAATTCTCCAAAATGTTTGAATTACATTAATAAATTCAATACATCAATTGTCTTATAAATATTTATAAATTTATTTATGCAATTCAGACATTTTGGAAATTTAATTAATTAAATTTCAAAGAAATCTTTATAATTTCCTATATCAGAAAACTGTTCAAATTGCTGGGCATATCAGTATAAAAACAAAAACAAAGTAATCTCTCTGTCCCTGTGGAGTTAACATACAGTCGGTGGAGGGATGAAGAAACAATAGGAAAATAAACAAATGAATTATAATTGGTAATTACTTTGGAAAATTTTAAGCATTATAAATAATATCAGAAGTCTGGGCTGTGGTTGACAATGCACCTAGCTTATCACCTTAATTAATATTTCAAAGACTTTTGAGTAAAGACTGGACAGAGCTGTAGGTTTTGGTCATGTGAAAATCTAGAGGCAGAATGTTCTAGTAGGACAACAGACAATGCAGAGATCTTTTTTTTTTTTTTTTTTAAAGATTTTATTTATTTGACAGAGACATAGCAAGGGAGGGAACACAAGCGGGGGAGAAGGAGAGAAGCAGGCTTCCCACCGAGCAGGGAGCCTGATGCGGGGCGCGATCCCAGGACCCTGGGACTATGACCTGAGCCGAAGGCAGACACTTAACGACTGAGCCACCCAGGCGCCCCAGACAATGCAGAGATCTTAAGGCAAGAATATACCTGGTGTGTTCAGATTGGCCTTGTGGCAGGAGCAAAGTGAATGAGAGAAAAGCACAGATACTATTAGGAAGGTAATACGGCACCAGATCAATTAGGGTTTTTTCAGGCCATTGAAAGGCTGTTTTCTGATAGAAATAGGAAACCATTATAAATTTGGAGAAAAAGTGTCATAATCTGATTTTAATGTTCAAAGAATCATGTCAACTGTTTTTCAGTGATAATGGTAATTAGAGACAAGATAAAGCAGAGACACTAGTCAGAAGACCATAGCAATAATCCAGGTAAAAGATTATGGTGGCTCAGAGCAGAATGGTTGCAATGGATAAGATGATATATAGTCAGATTCTAGATTTTAGTTTAGAACACTTTCTAGAAATATTTTCAACCCTACACAAAATAAGGGGGACTAGCCCCCAGACTTACTTACTCTACAATTCCAGCAGAGCAGGACTAGCACTGCTCACCCTTATTTTACAATTATATACATTTCACCACACTTACTTCATCTACCTCCCCCTTTTTGGCTCTTTCCTTGTTAAAGTGTCTGGAAATGAATCATAGATATCATAATATCTCAGCCTATGATACTTGAGTATCCATCTACAAAAACATGATATTTCCCTTATATAATATTGAACATCAAATAACATTAATGATAACTTAATAGCATTCAACACCTAGTAAATATTCTAACTTCCCTAATTTATTAAAAATGTCTTTTTTTATTAATAACATATAATGTATTATTTATTTCAGGGGTAGAGGTCTGTGATTCATCAGTCTCACACAATATACAATACTCACCACAACACATACTCAATCAAGATCTAATAAGTAACACATTCCATTTGGTTGGTATGTGCTTTAAGTATCTATAAATTTAGAATTCCCCTTTCTTTTTATCCCATGTCATTGCCTTGTTGTAGAATCTATGTCAGTTGTGTTTTAGAATTTGCCACATTTTTTATTCATCCTATTGCTTTCCTCTAGCATTATCTAACCTGTTCTTCTGTACCAAAAAAATAGATTTACTGGTCTGATTGAATTTAAGTTTATTTTTTATTGTAATAAAATTTCATAGGTAGTGATCTCTGTATATTTTAATAGGAACAACCAACAAGATTTTTTGGTAGAGTATTTATGGAGTGAAAGAGTAATCAAGGAAGAATCCAGATTTGTTGGTCTGAGCAACAGCGAAGATAAAGTTGTTGTCAAAGGAGATAGAGAAGACTGTGAGTTGATCAGGGTAGTGATGAAAATCAGGAGTGTAGTTTTTGACATGTTAAGTCTGAGATGTGATATAATGATATTGTGTAGACAGTTGGACAAATCAGATGAGAGAGAAACAAAGATAATCATTCAGGAAATATAAATTAAGAGGTAATCAATATATCAATGTCATTTAAAGTTTTAAACTGGATGAGAGCAGTAAGGGAGAAAGTATAGAAAAATACTGAAGACTGTGCAAAGATGACTCTGATATTTAAAAAATGAAGGGGGGGAAATCGGAGGGGGAGACGAACCATGAGAGACTATGGAATCTGAGAAACAAACTGAGGGTTCTAGAGGGGAGGGGGGTGGGGGGATGGGTTAGCCTGGTGGTGTATTAAGGAGGGCATGTATTGAATGGAGCACTGGGTGTTATACGCAAACAATGAATCATGGAACACTACATCAAAACCTAATGATGTAATGTATGGTGATTAACATAACATAATACAATTTAAAAAAAAGTTAGGGAGAAGAGTGGGACTCAGCAAATAAGACTGAGGAGAAAATGTACCTGGGTGGCTCAGTCAGTTAAGTGTCTGACTCTTGATTTTGGCTCAGGTCATGATCTCAGGGTTGTAAGATGGACCCCTCTGTCAGGATCTATGCTCAGCAGGGAGTTTGCTTGAGATTCTTTCCCTCTTCTTCTGCCCCTCCCCTTGGTCATGCTGTCTCTCAAATAAATAAATAAATCTTTAAAAAGAAGATTTTGAAAAAAAAAAAAAAGATTTTGAATGGGGCGCCTGAGTGATTCAGTCAGTTAAGCATCTGCCTTTGGCTCAGGTCATGATCTCAGGGTTCTGGGATCAAGCCCAACATCGGGCTCTCTGCTCACAGGGAGCCTGCTTCTCCCTCTCCCTCCCCCTCTGCCCCCCCCAATTTGTGCTCTCTCTCTGTATCAAATAAATAAATAAAATCTTAAAAAAAATAAAAGACTGAGAAGAAACAAGTATAGAAAGTATTTTCAAGTAGTTTATTTTTCAAAGTCAGTTAGGGAAATGGAGGAAGACTGGGAGATAAAACTTCAGTAATAAACCAACACAACTTATGAGTGTTGAAAACAAGAAATATTTGTTTTCTTCCTGATAAAGTTCAGCATGTGTAGTCTCTCCCCCTGTGACAAGACTCCCTCTTGTGGCTTCACTATTCCTAGGGCTGTGGAGTCCTTGCTTTCAGCAGTGGTGATAGTGGGAGCAGAAGACATTGCAAGTATGGACCAAAGCCTGAAGTGACATACATGTATCAATTCTGTTCTTATTCCACTTATAAGAACTCCATCACATGACCAAACCTACCTCAAAGGATGTTGGGAAATCTAATCTGATCATGTCAATAGCTTGAAAAGGAAACAAATTGGTGAACTACTAGATAATTTCTACTAAGGAGAGATTTTTGGAAATGAGAGCAGCAGTAAGAGATGTCTAGGGAAGGCAGAGACTGAATGGATCAGAAAATCATCATATGACTGTGGGGAAACTTTAAAATTCCTCTTGAATTTTTCATCTTAAATTTGAAATAGATCTAGTATTCTATTTTTTCTGTTTATTTATTTGTTCATTTGTTTTTCCCTTCATTTTTTCCAGCCATAGTCAGTTGTGTACCTACACATGGGGTAGTTAGTGGGCTGATGTATCAGGTGGCTTCCATAATAAATTATGGCGGCCGTAATAAATTATGGGTGGTTACAACAACAGAAATATATTCTATCCCAGTTCTGGAAGCTCAAAGTAAAAATCAAGGTAATGGCAGGGTTGTTTCTTTCTTTCCAACTCAAATGTTGTTCCATGCATCTCTCCTGGCTTCTAGGGGTTGATCAGTCCTTGGAGTTCCTTGACTTGTGGCAACACTGCTCCAATCTCTGTCTCCGTCATCATATGGCACTCTCTCTATGTGTCTATGTATGTTTTTGTTCCTCATCTTATAAAGACACCAGTTATAGGGAGTACTTGGTTGGCTCAGTTGGTAGAGCATGTGACTCTTGATCTCAGGATTATAAGTTTGAGCCCCATATTGGATGTAGAGATTACTTAAAAATAAAATCTTAAAAAAAAAGACACAACTCATTGGATTAGGTTCCTCTCGAATCCAGTGTGACCTTCATTTTGATTTAACTAATTACATCTTCAAAGACCCTATTTCCAAATAAGGTCACATTCATAGGTACTAGGTGTTAGGTGTTGAACATGTCTTTTTAAGGAGACACAATTTAACTCAGTACAGTTGGTTTGCACCATGGTTATGTTTGGTAAACTAAACACAACATTTGAGAGAAGAACAAGGGAGTTGTGGGTGTTATTAAGAAGTAATCATAATGATTGGTCCTGAGATTACAATTTAAGTATGAAAAAGAGAGACTTCGAGGTTGAGAGATTGTTAAAAAAAAAAATTGGTCAGTGAATTTGATGCCCTAACTTTGTCAAAGAGTTCTTGGAGTTGGGGTACTAGGCATAGCTTATGGTAGTGTCTCATTGAGACTAATGGAAGGGGTTGCCCTTATCATTTGTGATCCTTCCCTAAGATCTAGGAATCCAGAAGTGCCCTTCAGCTTCTTTCTTAGAAGGTCATTCAATGCCTCTGAGGGTCCTATTCTGGCTCTCTGTCTTGAATGACCAACATTTATGTATCCTTTGTCTCCAGAAGCTCAGGGAGACTAATTCCAGTATAGCATGTCAATGATTTAGTTTTAGTTTTCTCAGTTGTAAGTCTTACTGGTGATTATGTATCCCCACTCACAGAACAAATTTCAAGCATAAGAATAAGTTGCCATGGAAATCCAACTCACTCGGTTTGAAAAGAAAGAGGTTTCACTCCTATTTGCTCCAAGGGTGGGGGATGCTTTGGAATTGGCATTGTGATAGTTTTTTTTCTAGAAAATGTCTTAATATTTCTTCAGTCCAAAGTCAAATCCCTTTCCATACACTTGATCTGTTAGAGGATGCAAGACCCATTGAACTGATTTTCTAACATTCTTTTTTAAAAAGATTTATTTATGTATTTGAGGAAAAGAGAGAGCATGTGAGTAGGAGGAGGGAGAAGGAGGGGAGAGAGAGAATCTTAAGCAGACTCCATGCCCAGCACAAGCTGGAACTGGGGCTCGATCTCACGACCCTGAGATCATGACCTGAGCCGAAATCAAGAGTCAGACATTTAACCCAACTGAGCCACCCAGGTGTCCCTAACATTCTTTTTAAAAATTATTTCCAAGAAATAAGGGTCCTATACTCACTTTAGTATTTGATGTCTGTCATAGAGGTTCTTATTTAAAAGAAGGTAAGGGATCTCCATTTAACATCTAGTTATAGTAGGTTTTAAAATTTGTTATTTTAATAAATAAAATATTAATTTCAAAATTCAGCTAGCTAGATAGAATACATGTCAGGACTAGAACTCAGCTTCATAAAGCATCTTTATGAGGCCTGCCACAACTCCATAAGTGCCAAAGGTAAATAAGATACCAGTGTTGATAATAGGGTAGGAAAAGTGAGGTGCCTAGGACACAAAATTTAAGGAAATATTTAGTTTCACTCTAAACTTACATTTTTTGTTATATTTTCTAATTTAAGAGTAAGTACAATCACCTCACAGCAAAATTAGAAATATTGTCCAAGACACATTTCTATTACTCCCTCATCCACTGAATTATGATGTTTAAATATTCAGATTTCCTGATCTCATTCATAAATGCACCCTTCTCTCAATCCACAGTATTTCAGCATGATTATTTCTTGTCTAGACTATATTAAATCATCTCTCAATTTATCTTCCTGTATCCAAATCATTCTTCTAAAATTAACTATCCTCACTTTTACCTACTGCGCTGATCTTTCTAAAATTCAAAACTAGTCCTTCTGTGCTTATCTTTAAATAGCTCTTTCTTGCCCAGTTAAGAAATAAAGTTCACATCACAATCTATTCCTGTGTCCTCTACCACCTTATGTCTCTCAGCCTATCTGGGCAGTTCCCAAATGCACTATACTGTTTTGTTCATGTCTGTCTTTGTTTTCATACTAGATACTTTCCTACCTCTCAGTTCCTCCTGGAAAGGAACCCACTAATGTCTCAGACCCAAGGTCTAGCATCGTTTACTTGAAGATTTCCCCTTTCCTAAGCCCAGCTGAAACTCTATTCATTCCATAACCTCCACGGATGTCTGACATGGCATGCTTTATCACATTTATTCTAAAATTCAAAACTTCTTGAGAGTCAGCATACCTATTCTTTCTTTTTATTCAGAATTTTGATAAAAATATTTGAAATATAGCAGTTTTCCAATACATTTATGTTGGATGAATAAATACATATAATATTTTATAATATAAGCTGTGAAAAGTAAATCATCGCATTTATAAAAAATTCAAGTCATTCTTCACTCTCTCAGTATTTCCTATAAACACCTGATACAAACTCTGACCTTTTAAAGTTATGAGCAGATGAACATGCTACATTAATATAAATTCTTCCTTCCTGAAAATGACTAGATGTTGTCAATCCTATCTTCAATCCCTAGGGTCCTTTCAGCACCCTAAAATTAATCTGTCACTCCAGCCCCAGGAGGTCTCCTTTCTCTGAAGTATTGCCCTCTGGGATGCTATGGAAGTCTCACAACCAAAATCAATTCTGCTCATGACTCAGCTAAGTTGTAAGCTAACATTTTTTCCCAAAGAGAGCTGTAAACCCAGTTCCCAAGATAGGTTTGAAGACCTACCCAGATTGTTTTCTTTTCTCTTCCTCTCCTCTGTGTCTACATAAATTCTATAGAGAGCATCAGTTCAACTAAAATCATAACTTCTAAATTACATATAATTTCATAATTTCAGCCCAGAGTGGAAATTACAGAGAATGCTGTTGGCTTTTTATATGCAGAGCCTGCCTTATTCCAATTCAGTCACTCTACATTTCAAGAGCATGTGCGTAAAACAATCAAAACTGAGAAGATGTGACTAACATTTATTACTGAACAACTTACAGTCAAATTAACCTGAAACATTTAACTATACCGATGTAACAGTTTCTCTATTTCAAGGTAATCAGGAATAAATGGTAAGCTGTTCTAGGAAATGACAATGCTACTCTTTTAAATCAATAAAAATGACATTTTTCTCAGTATAGTATTGCTCTCTTATCTATAATTAACATCTGTAACAGATATTCCTTGGAGAAATACAGCATTTAGTTATAATCCAAATGATTAAACATCAACTCATATTACACAGATAGAGATAAACACACACACATATTGAAAGGTAAAGCCCAGAGTCTGACTACATGAAGTTAAATTGGCCCTGTTCTGGCAGATTTAGAATAGTAACAGGGAAGCAGACAAAACAGAGTTTGAAACACACTTTTTAAATTTTTTTTTAAAAGGAAATATACATTGTGTTTGGCAAAGGCATGTATTTCTGTTTGAAAGTAGTCTGCTGAATATAGTTTGTAGTAAGGTGCAAGTCTGAACCCAGAGGAAGCCAACTTCATGAAATACTATTTTTAGGTGAAAGAAACATGGGCTTGTTTCAAGTAGAAGAAAATGAGGGAGATATGAAAGAGTAGCCAAAAACGGTTGAAGAAATAGAGTAGAATAATGGAATTAAAAAGACATTAGAGGCACTAGCCAAAAGTTGAAGGCAAACCTTAAAAAGAAATGAGAGATGACGATTAAAAGAAAAAAATGTTCTAAACAGTGGGTGCCTAATATGAACCCCACTCTCCCATACATATATGTATATATACATCAAAATGATAAAAATTTCCCCTCCTTTTCTCCTACATACAGAGGAGGTAATTCAAAAAATAATCAAGTATAAGGCAGAAATGCAGAGAGGATGAGCTTCCTCTGGCATCTAGATTCAATGGAAGGAGGTCATACCTCTTTCTTTGCTGACCACTTTGCATCAGACCCTGCAGGATGGAGGCTGGCATGATGTCCTGCCTTAATCAGGAAAGCTTCACAGATCTATGTAATGCAGAATATCATGAAGTGAGAAGCAGAAGGTACTGTGACACTTCTTTCCCTTTTAAATTTGATGTACTTCTTACAGCATCATTTACTTCTCAAGATAATCAAATCATTTTTAAAAATAAAAATGTCAAACTGTTTTTTAAGCTTTTTGTTTTCTTCCTTTCCTTGATGCAAATGTGTACTATAAAATAATACTCTATTCTCATTACATAATTTTAAAAGAACTTTCACAGAAAAGTAGACATATAATTTAATAGAGATTTATTTAAAATATCGTATATATTTTCGTAAAGAATACATGTTACAAAATAGAAAAAGTAGTCACTACCTTCTCTTAATATAAAAGAGGCAATAGAAAAATCAAGAAGTGATTTTCAAAGATAAGTACGACATCTTTCTTCACAATATATGTATAGATTTTACTTTTGGCAATATATATTCACAATGTTAAGATAAAGTTCTTATTTTAAGAAAGAATAAAAGAGTGGACTGTTAAAAATCCTTTTCTGTCTGAATCAAGAAGTTTGGATTAAAGGTATGAGATAAAGCTTCCTAAATCATGAGTTGTTTAGTTGAAACCATTTTCTCCTGGATGTATATTTTTGGACATGATAAGAATTTATATTAAAACAAGTTGTGAACAAACTTGTGTAAATGTCCCTAAGTGATTGAAACACCATTTAGTTTACCACAGACTGCAATTATAGTGTAAAATGAGTAAATGATAAAATGTTATATTTTAAATCTGATATATGTCAGATTAAAATACACAGAGAAATGGCACAGTATTTTTACAAAAAAGAATAGCATAGTATTTTTTAAATGATTCCTGGTACATATGAAGTTAGCAAAATTATTAAAAGTCAGATGAGATAGAGCTTGATTAATCTTCCACTTAAAAGTTATTCAAATAGAAAATTATACTCAAACACTCACCAATTAAGATACAAATGTCATATTGAATAATCACTCATATACTTTTAAATTAATTGCTTAAAAAAACTATTATATAAAATGGATTTTAGCTATATAGTATAATTAAGTGGAACAATCTGACACATTAAACATTTCAGGCACAAATAATAATATTTAATGGAGAGGGTTTTTTAAGAAACTTTTATTTATTTGTTTTTATGAGAGCAAGAGAGAGAATGAGCAAGCAGAGAAGCAGGGAGAGGATTGATGCAGGGCTTGATCTCAGGACCTGGAGATCATGACCTGAGCCAAAACCAAGAGTTGGATGCTTAACCAACTAGTGCCCCACAGAGGTTTTATTTCGAATTTATTTATTTATTTATTTATTTATTTATTTATTTATTTAATATTTTATTAATTTATCTGACAGAGAGAGCACAAGCAGGGGGAGCAGCAGAGGGAGAGGGAGAAGCAGGCTCTCCCCTGAGCAGGGAGCCTGATGTGGGGCTCCATCCCAGGACCCTGGGATCATGACCCGACCCGAAGGCAGACGCTTAACCGACTGAGCCACCCAGGTGCCGTTATTTTGAATTTAAAAATACATTATATCGGTTTTCAAAAAAGATAGACTTGCTGGATAATTTCTTAGCTTTTCATTTCATTTTTTCCTCTGCATACAAAGCCATAATGCTAAAATTTTCTCAAACATGTAAAACTACCACAAATTTTTCAGTAACAGGAATAGTGGGACTTGGAAAGGATGATTTACTGAATGATCTCAGAACAATTAGTAATCCATATTAAAATCCATATTAAAAAATGTAGTTTAACACTATTTTACTTCACACAGAGAAGCCAGTTCTAAGTATATTAAGAATTTAAGTAAACGAGACAAAATCACAAAACATTTAGATCATACGTTTATGACCTGAAAAGAAAACCCTGAGAAAGACAAAAACAAGAAACTGTAAAGACACAAAAAATAAACAGAAAACACTGAAAGACACAAAAAGCATAGCCTTAACATAAAAGATCCTCACATTTCAATAAGATATCAGTTCATCAGGATTCACTACGCAGAAACTGAAAAGATAGTCTACCAACTAGAAGGACATATACTTTACACTGTCAAAGCTTTTCATCCCAAAATATATAAAGAATTATTACTAAATTGGAGACTAAGGAGTGCACTTGAGATGAGCACCGGTGTTATATGGAAGTGTTGAATAACTATATTGTACACCTGAAAGTAATATAACAGTGTATATTAACTGAAATTAAATTAAAATCTTAAAAAATTTTAAAAATACTACTAAATAATAATATAAAGATAACCAGTTAAATAGAAAAAGGCAAAATCTTAGTCATTTTTGGGAAGAGGTAATCTGAAGCATCAACAGTCTTCTGGAAATATACTAAAAATATCAATGTGGAACATGGAAATTAAAAACCAATAAATTGCATAGTCCTATCAAGCAAAATGTTTAAGTTCTGATAACGTCAGAGTCTGATAAAGATAAAAGCAATGAAAAACTTATATGTTGCTGGAGAAAATATAAATTTTATCAACATATTGGACAATAATTTATTACTATTTCGTAAATCTGGATATTTGCATGAGAAATACATTCCACTGTTAAATATCTTACCGAGAGAAACCCTTGGGCAAATTAATCTGAAGATAGTTCAATAAATTTACAACAGCAATGTTTATGATTAAAAAAAAATTGGAATTAACCTAAATGTCTAACGAGAATGGAAAATAATTTTTGATTTATTCAACTATCTATCTATATCTATCTCACTTAGATAATATTCAAAGGTATATAAATCTATCTAGTTTAAGATTATACATTTATGTGGCATATTTTAAAAAGGAATTGAATAACATAAAATTTAGCAAAATTGTTTCCTCTTGAATAGGAGTGAGAGGGTATCAAGGGTCATCGATGGTTTCCATTCTTCAAATTTTTCTCTGTGTGTGAATTCACCTGTGTTTATGTTATTGCTATTCTTTATCCAGTATTAACTATAAATATCCTTCTGTATGTATTCATATTAGTTAAACAAAAACAGAACCCTCAAGTCAAAAGACTTTAAATAAAAAAGGACATTATGGTGCATAGTATATAGATATGATCACCATATCTATCATCTATCTATTATCTATCTATCATCTATCTGTCTATCAACCATCTATATAATTTTAATGCACCAAACTAGGCAATTACTGTTATTTCACCTAAATTTCAATCAATAAAAAAACTATTACAAGCTAGACAGACAAAATAAATAAATATAAGAACAAATCATCGAGCGAAACATTCTTACAGATTTAGGATTTTCAATATCTTTCTGGTGTCTTACATTTGCAAATTAAAATTGATGATTTAATTTTTTAAAAAGCAAACATCCTAGGCAGAGGCAAAATATAAATCTGTATGTGTCACTGAATCCATACTTTGAATGCTTTAGGAGATAATTTCCTGAGAGAAATATTTTATTTGTGTTATATAGTCATTCTGTAAATATTTATTGAATCATTGCTGTGTATGAGGCACTTGTGATTTAACAATGAGAAACCATCCCAAATATTCTCAAACTACTATACTGTAGAATTCACACTAGTAATGTAATTGACAGTTTCATTAAAGTGTGGTTTGGTGGGCGCCTGGGTGGCTCAGTTGGTTAAGCGACTGCCTTCGGCTCAGGTCATGATCCTGGAGTCCCTGGATCGAGTCCCGCATCAGGCTCCCTGCTTGGCGAGGAGCCTGCTTCTCCCTCTGACCCTCCCCCCTCTCATGTACTCTCTCTCATTCTCTCTCTCTCAAATAAATAAATAAAATCTTTAAAAAAAAAAAAAAGTGTGGTTTGGTCACTGAAAGAAGGAAATTTAATTTTCTTGTAAAGTAAAAAACAGAGATTTGGAAATTCAGTTAATTCTATCTAGTAGAAATAATTTCTAAACCAATTAATGAGTTAGAAGCATAAACTAGATGAAAAATCAAGGGGGGACTATTTGAAGAGGTGTGCATATAATATTTGAAAGCTGTACATGAGAAAGTAAAGTATGTACCTTGGAGAAACTAAGTAATTCAATTTGCCTGTGGAATGAGGGTGAAAGGAACAGTTGCAAGAGATGATGCTGAAGAAGTAAGGGTTAATGAATACAAGATTTAGATAGCAACTAGAGTGTTTAGATTTTATCCTGAAGGCAGTAGGGATTCTTTGTAGTTCTTTACATTAAAAAAAAAAAAAGAAAGAAAGAAAAGAAAAGGAAGAAATGCCTGGGTGGTTCAGTTGGTTAAGCGTCTGCCTTTAGCTGAGGTCATGATCCCAGGGTCCTGGAATCGAGCCCCACATCAGGCTCCCTGCTCAGCGGGAAGCCTGCTTCTCTCTCTGCCTGCCGCTCCACCTTTTTGTGCTCTCTCTCCGTCAAATAAATAAATAAAATCTTTTAAAAAAAGAAGTTCACGAGCAAATTTGGCTTATAAGTCACATTGTACATATAGAGTCAAAGATAGTATAGTGAACAGGGAAGGTAAGAGACTATTATTGTAAAGGAAGGTAGTAGGTAAGAGACTATTACTGTAACCCAAGCAATCTTATGGCAAACAAGAACAATGGGAGTGGCCAGAACAAGAAATTGGAAGATTAGCGGGACATTTTGAATTTATAGAACTTGAAGTTTAAGAGGATATGGGGATGGTGAGCAAGAGAAAGCATTCCAAAATATTGTCTTTCTGGCTCGAGTAAAGTGGATGATTGTGGTTACATTTACTCTATAGGGATGGGACATTGCAGGAAATGGATTGTTTAATAAAAATTTGAAGTTTTACAGGTAGAACATACAAATAAATATGTCAGAAATAAATTAGTAATAGAGGTCTGGATTTCAAAACAGACATTAGGAATATTGGCATCATAATAGGGTGGGTAGAAGAGAAAGAGTATGCAAAAAAGATTAAGGAAGGACTACATAACAAGGACTTATGCTATAAAAGAGGGCTCATAGATGTGACATAAAGTATTTAGAAGGGAGAAGGGCAATAATGTCAAATGTTTTTAAGGAGTCAAGTAAAGTAGGGATTTTGAAATCCCATCACACTGAAGTTGGTCTTGGAGAGAGAAATTTTAGTAAATACCATATCATTTCACTCATATGTAGAATTTAAGAAACAAAACAGATGAAGATAGGGGAAGGGATAAAAAAAGAGAGAGGGAAGCAAACCATAAGAGACTCTTAACTATAGAAAACAAACTGAAGGTTGATGGAGGGAGGTGGGCGGGGGATGAGCTAGATGGGTGGTGGGTATTAAGAAGGGCACTTGTGATGAACACTGGTATGTAAGTGATGAATCACCAAATTCTACTCCTGAAACCAATATTACCCTATATGTTAACCAATTTGGAATTTAAATAAAAACTTGAAACAAAAAGTAAATAAATACTCTTTAAATAGACCCCAAAAATTATAAAGTGAATGAAGATGAAGATTGAAGTCAAATATACTAAATTGAGAAGTGATAAAAAGTGATTTAGTGGCTTTACACACCCCCCCACCCCAATTTAGACTATAAAGGGGATGAGAACAATTTTTTTGCATCACAGGGGATTGGGGAGTTATAGAAGCTTCTTCTATGAGACTTGAGCAGGATTTGAACACAAATTTGAAGGTTCCCTGTGAGAGCCAGAATTTGAAGATAGATGGCAACTGGTGATGAATAGAAAGACATCTCTGTGAAGTATTTATAGGATGAAGTCCTTAGCATAGATGAAAACCCGGTCTCTAATTATAAATAAAAATAAAGGAGGAAGTAATTGATGCGGAATTTATTTTAACTCCTCTCTGTCTCTCTGTCTCTGTCTCTCTCATATAACAAGCTTTCACATACATCACGACTATCTAATTCCAGAATATTTTGTTCACCACAGAAAGAAATTTTATAGTCATTTATAATTATATAAGTTTTATAGTCACTTTTGACTTCTTCCCTTCACCCAGCAAGCACACGATCGACACTACTCTACTTTCTGTCTCTATGAATTTGCCGATGCTGAGTATTTCATAGAAATGAAATCTTTATGTCTGATTTTTTTTACTTAGCATAATGTCAAGGTCCATCTATGTTGTGGCATATATCAGTACTTCATTTTTTTATGGTCTTTGTTAGTTTTCTAGAGCTCTGATGACAAAGTGCCAAAGACTGAATGGCTGAACCAACAGAAATGAATTTTCTCACAATTCTGGAAGGCTGGAAGTCCAAGATGATGTGTCAGCAGAATTGGTTTCTCTTGAGGCCTTTCTCCTTGGCTTGCAGATGGCCATCTCTTCCTGTGTCCTCACTTGGAATTTCCTCTACATTCTTGCAGAGAAATTTCCTCTTCTTGTAAGGACACCAGGGCTCACATTAATGATCTAATTTTAACCCAGTGTTCTCTTTAAAGACATTAACTCCAAACACAGTCACATTTCCAAGGTATTAGTGCTTAGGACTTCAACATAAGAATTTGGGGGGGGGGCACAATTCATCCTATTACATGATCAGTTAATATAATGTCTGAATAAACCACATTGTTTATCCTTCCATCAGGTGCATGGGGATGGTTTCCATTCTTCAGGTATTATAATTACTGCTGCTAAGAACATCTGAGGACAAGTTTTTGCATTACATATTTTGACACTTCATCTCTGCATAGAAATAATTTCTTGCTGCTCTAGGTCTTGATAGATGCCTGGATAAGAGATGCTAAAACTCTCATATTGTTCTTTGCTTTTGATTTTTATTAAATTTAAATATTTTAAAATTTCAAATTATGTTTCATCAAAATATCACATTTTAAACACACTTAAAATGTACTTTTGAGATAATTTAGTACAAAATAAAATTTAAAAATATTATGATCACATATATTGAATTTAACTTCATAGAAACTGACTTCATGTATCTGTAAGCTTTGTTACTAGTCTCTATGCAGAATCTTTTTTACTTAGTTATTGTCATTTTCATTTTATTTTAGATGATTATATTTAATTTAATTTATGTGATATGTTTAAGTGACCTGCATGAAAACGTTGTAGGACTGTTAACACTATTTATAATAAGCTACCACAACGTTAAGTGCCTATTAGCAGCTTAATAGCTACTTTAATGATATACTGACATTTTTAAAAAGTAAAATTATCAGTTATTGTCAAATCGAGAACATTTTCAAATATAATTTAGAGAGGTAGAGGGTTTAGTCTTCACTTAAAAAAGATAATACTGTATTAGCCTTTGAATACCCTGTATTTTTCTAACATGTATAGGATAATATTAATTTATAGTAGGTCACTAGAGAAACAAGTGGACTGTGTAAATGCAAAGACATTTTTCAAATTAATTTATAAATACAAAATAAGAAACAAGAGTGTTAAAATTTCTGTTAAGGTGGGGCGCCTGGGTGGCTCAGTCGTTAAGCGCCTGCCTTCGGCTCGGGTCATGATCCCAGGGTCCCGGGATCGGGCCCCGCATCGGGCTCCCTGCTCAGTGGGAAGCCCACTTCTCCCTCTCCCACTCCCCCTGCTTGTGTTCCCTCTCTTGCTGTGTCTCTCTCTGTCAAATAAATAAATAAAATCTTAAAAAAAAAAAAATTCTGTTAAGGTAATTACCTGAAACACAGAAGGCCAATAAATTTCTGTTATTTATTTTTTCTTATCATTTAAGAAATTAATCTATATATCTACTTGTTCATATTAATAACCACTTTATAAATTATAACTGTTACTATATAGATATGGTAATTTAGATTGCTTACTCACATTTTAGTTTTTCCTCCACTTGTTTAAGAAAATTTAATTTAACTACAACCTTATATATTGCACAAATATTATTTTGTCTCCTAATAATTTTAGACAATTTAAATAATTAGGTACCAAAATATAAGGACAGAGAAGTATTCAGAAACTCAATGAATATATGAAAATGATAGAGTTATATACAGGGTGTATTCTTGGGTCATATACATGGACGTACAAATGAGCATCTACCTCAGGGCATCTAGAGAATGCTAACCAAGTGAAGTAACACTAGAGATAAGTTTTTAACAACTAGCATGGACTAGGCACAAAGGAAGAATGTTTGGTTTTGTAAAAATTATAGATATAGTCTGGAAATAGAGAAAGCATTTGGATAATTGCAGTTAGTTCATTGTGGCTAGAGCTAGGGCACATTGAGAATGGTGGGAAATGAGGCATATAAAGATATTAAGCGGAACTCACGAAAGGTTATGTCAAGCTACAGAGTATGAAATTAATCCTAAATGAGAGTAATTAGATGATTTTAAATTGGGAATGTCATAATGCAATCTGTATTGTTTTCTTGGTTTATCTAATCTATTTTTCCATCTGTCTGTCCACCCCCCATTCATTCACTTATCTTTCCATTCACCCATTGACTTATCTACTTATTAATCTGTGACCAAATGCTCCCCACACACACACTGAAGAAGAATATGAGATAAAGTTTGCAATTGAGAACAAAGAAGTAGTGACAACTTTGGAAAATAAACGATGGAGTTATTTTATAAGAAAGGGAGTTGACTTTTCTGTAGCTTCCTTTAGAATAGAGAAATAAGACCACTGGGTATGTCTTGGGGCAAACTTTGTCTCTGGTGTTTGTAACCCTTTTCAATGACCACAAATATATGAAACTTATAGAAGTATTATCTATTAACGAAAAGAAAAGAAGCTTGCTATTAACTAATTCCAAATAGAGCAGAGGAGAGGGACAGCCATTTGTCTGATTTTCATTGGATTAGTCTTCAATAAGTATCAGGCTCTAATGAGTGTCTGATAGCGGCTTTCTGTGGTATTCATCCCACTTGTTTCCTCAGTTTTGTTATCACCTTAATTTATTTATTTATTTTTAAAGATTTTATTTATTTATTTGAGAGAGACAGTGTGCAAGAGAGAGCACAGAAGGAGAAGGAGAAGCAGACTTCCTGTTGAGCAGGGAGCCCGGACGCTGACGATACGTGGGGCTTAATTCCAGGACCCTGAGATCATGACCTGAGCTGAAGGCAGACTCTTAGCCACCCAGGCACCCCTGCCCTCTGTTATCACTTTTAAAGAAGAGAAAAGAAGCAAACTTTTACCTTCGGTCATCTCAAGATAACCTTTAATAAATGATTGAAAAGTTCCAAGAACATTAGTAATATCATGGCAATCAGATAATGCAAGATTTATATATTACTCTGTGTAATAGTCAAAATGATGTATTACATGGGTACTGTAATTGAGGGGCATAAATATAGAGTTCTGGGAATGAGTTTAATTTGATCACATAATTTTAAATGATGCACATTAATAATTAATGTATTATGCTCAAATATAACTTGAGTTATATAAATTTCCACAGAAATGCCATACTAAATTATCATGATTAGCATTACCTTAATAAATATCAAATAAATTATTGTCAGACCAATTACTTTTAAAACATTTATGATTCATAAATACTGCATAGAGTATGTCAATAATTAATAAATATTTTTAAATAACAACTTCTTGGTGTAGTAGAGAGTTTCCACAGCAGAACACAATAATTCCTTTTTCCTTTTGTAATGTAACTTTACAGATTCTCCCATCAAAGAATTGGATCCTATTTTCTCAGTCCCTGAACCTGGGTTGGCTCTGTGACTTGTTTTGTCCAGTGTAATGCTGAAAATTGACTCTGTAAATTTCTGAGCCTTGCATATTTGCTCTTACCTTCATGGAATGTTTCCCTGAAATCAAAAGGAGGATTTTTACTATCTTATACAGGAGGTTTAAAAGTCTGATGGAGCAAATGCCAATTTGCTAGTGTATCTATAGTTGACTACCCAGCACAGGTGCGTTCTGTGAATCACCCAGGAGAGAAAACCAGAAGCGCTTAGCTGAGCCCAATCTAATTGCTAAGAAATCATGAGCAAATAATAGCATTGTTTTAAGCCTCTAAATTTTAAGGTGGTTTCATATTCAGCAATATAAACAGATGGATTGGGTAGCATTATAAATGATCATTTTCTGTATTCATCTTCATTTCTTACAAGCAAAATAGACAATTTAAGTAAGGAGAGAAAATATCAGACAAAAAAATGAGATAATACAATAAATTATTTAGAACAGGGACTAATATTTGGGAGTATTACTATGTGCTGAGGATATTACTAAGTGTGTTTTATATATATGTTGCATAATCCCATATAACATAAACATATAGATATTTATAATATGGAAAGCTACATTTAATTTACTTAGAAATGAAGACACAGTAAACATGAATAAGTTAACCAATGTCACAAAACCAGAATTGAAAAATATGCCCAATTGTGTCTGATTTCAGAAGATGCCTTTTTCTCAAAGCAGAGCAAGTTCAATCATATTTTTTCTTTGTGTAGCTTCATGTAAAAATGATTTCCCACTCAGTTAATCAATAAATATTGTGAAATAATAGAAAAAATATATGTATTGGTCTCTCCCCCCAGTTCCTGACACAGAGATCGTAAAACCCTTGTAAGAGTACTAGGAGTAGCTTTTGTTTTAATATTTGATCTTTAATCCTAGTTCCCGACACAATTCCTAAATTCCTTGGTATTTCCTGGGTGATAGGAGTGTCTTTTGTTCCAATGAGGTGACTCTTGGGATAATATTATTATGTTATTATATCCAGGATGGACTCATGGAAAGCTCCAGGATGGGGGCTGGTCACCAGAAACATTAAGCTACGATTAGAAGTTCTGAACTTTCAGCCTTACTCCCTACCCCCAGCCCATCTTCTGGGAAGGAGAGAAGGGCTGGAGACTGAGTTCGTGATTCATCATGCCTGTGTGATGAAACCTTCATAAAAATCCCATAAGTACAAAGTTCAGAGAGTTCCTGTGCAGGGAAACACAACCACCAGGAGTGTGCTGTAACCTGCTCCATGGGAACAGAGCTCCTCCACTTGGGACTTTTCCAGACCTGGCCCTCTGTATCTCCTCATCTTGCTGTTCACTGAATTCCTTATCAGATCCTTTATCATATAATAAGCTGATAAAAGAAGTGTTTCTCTGACTCTCTGAATTGTTCTAGCAAATGATCAAATCCAAGGAAAGGGGGTCGTAAGAACTTCCAATTTGCAGCCAAATCAGACAGAAATCGTGAGTAGCATGGGGACCTGCTACTTGTGATTGGTGTCTGAAAGTGAAAGATAATCTTGTGGGACTGAGCCTTTACATTTGTGGGATCTGATGCTATCTCAAAGTAGATAGTGTCTGAATTGAGTTAAATTGTAGGACACCCGCTGGTGTTTCAGAGAAAGGCATGATGTGGGAAAAACACTCACACATCTGGTGTCAGAAGTGTTGTGAGTGTGGTAGTAATATACAAGTGAAGGAGAAACCCAGGCACAGTTTCCTAGGTTTTTCAGGTTTTTAACATTACTGCGTAATAGCAATTAAAACCCAAGGTGATTGTACCAATTTATAAACTCACCAACAGTACATGAGTTATTATTATCTCAATTTCCTGTCAGCAATTAGCATGATGAGTAATTTCTAATTTCTAGTCTGACAATAATTAAATATCAACTCATTTTTAATATTTTTATTTTTCTAAATGGAATAGTGAGAATATCTTAATATTTTATTGAACATACAGGTTGCCTTTTAAATTTTTCTCAGTAGAAATATTTTCATCAAGAAGTTTTTGATTCACATTGAGTGCTTAAGCCACATAGGGATGACTTTTGTACCAGTACGAGGTTGAATAAAATCTTCTTTATTTTTTCTGCATTGATAGCCGATTTCTCCAGGATTACTAGAATAGTTGTTTTCAACTATATTAGTTTCTATTTCTCTGTAACAAATTACCAAAAATTTTAGTGGCATAAAGCAGCACACATTTAATATCTTACAGTTCTAGAGGTAAGAAGTCTTACAAAAGTCTCAACAGACTAAAATAAAAACGCTGCTTTAGCAGGAAAACGGCTAAGCAATGGAGCGCTGTTCAGACATGCCTCCTTCACGCCACCTACAGGTAGAAACTGTTTAGGGTATCTCTGTGGTTTCTCAACGAGCCCCTAACCCTTTGGGCCCTACCCTGGAACTGGCTTTGGAATCACTTCAGCCCAGCGGTACCTTAGAACCTGTTCATGTTCCCCTATCTGGTGTCAAGTGATGAATTCTTACACATGGAACCAAAAGGACGATCCATTTTTTTTAGAGATGGATAAATCAGTCTTCAACAAAACTAAAAATGTTTCTTTTGTGAAAGACAGTGTTGAGCAAGCAAGGAGGCAAACCACAGACTAGAAGAAAATATTTGCAAATATCATATCGAAGAAAGGTTATGCATTGAGAATATACAATAGACTCTCAAAACACAACCCTAAGGGGAAAAAAAAACACATTAAAAATGACTAAAAGATACATTTTATCAAAGAGGATATGAAGACAACAAATAAGCATGTAAAAAGACATCCAATATCATTAGCCCTTATAGAAATGAAAAGTAAAAAAAAAAAAAAAAAAGAAAAGACCAAAAAAAAGACATGATGAGATAACAGTACATGACCAATAGAGTAACTAAAATAGAAATAATGCTGACAATGCTAAGCACTGGAGAGAGTGTGGAGCAACTAGAATTCTCTAACATTGCTGATCAGGATGCAAAATTACACAGACATGGTGGGAGATAGTTTGTTGGCTTTCATAAAGTTAAACATACACTTAACTGTGTGACCAAGCAATCCCTCTGCTTGGTCTTTAACCAGAAGTAAACTTACGCCTATAGGAGAAACTTCACATAAAGATTTGTAGCATATTCATGTTGCTGAAAACAGGAAACAACACAAATATGATACAAGAGGCTAATGAATAAACAAGTTAAATACTATGGACAATGGAATAGAATAGAATGCTATTCAGCAATAAAACGAATGCATTTTTCATAGATGCAGCAATCTGGATGAATTTCAAATGCACTGTGCTGAGTAAAATAAGTTGGTCTTAAAAGGTAGCATACATATGGCATGGTTCCACTTATATTACATCTTTGAAAATTAAAAAATGTAAAAATTAAAACTATAGAAATTGGGAACAGGTCAGTGGTTGCCATAGATTATGGTGGGAGAAGGGGATGAGAATAAAGGAATAGCACTAGGTCGCTTTTGAGGGTGATGGAACTGTTCTATATCCTAACAATGGTGACCATCCACAGGAATCTATATATATACTAAAATTCATAGAATTTTACATAAAAGCAATTTTAATCCATGATAATTGAAAAATATTAAAAGTAAATGCAATATTTCAGATCAGGCGTTTAGGTCGCCCTTTTGAAATGTCATTTTTGAAGTTGAAGTTACAGCCCGTTATTCCTCTGGATTCAAAGGTTTTTGTGAAGGAAGTTTTTAATTAGACTAACAGCTTGCAATCATCTTTTGTGAAGTTTCAGCCACAAGTTCCATAATCTTGAAACGCTTCTTAATAACAAAAAGGTCAGGCAATTTAAAGAGCAAAAGAGGTGAGGATGAGGGTCTTGAGTGGAGGTATAGATTCTGTTGGAAGAAGCAATTGCTTCAAAGCCTTTATTATATTAACACTGCCTATTCCACTCACTAGCCTGTTTTAAAAAGCTACAGCTTTATTTTTAGATTCTTGGTCATTTTAGTAATCTATGGTCACAAATCAGGAGTGATTCTTTCAGATTTGTTTTATCATCCACTTCTCTTATTTTAATTTTTAGACTGAAATATATTTTTGGTTTAAAATGTTTCCCAGTTTCCCTGAGGATTGGCAATGTGTATGGTCTGTATTCCTTGGCCATTTCTCTTGTATTCTTTGTTCATCTCTAATTCTCTTTAATTTTAAGATATGCTATCCTATTTACCCCAAGCTTCTTGTCTCAACATCTATATTTCATAAAAGATAATACCAAATATTTATAGTGTACCTATAATCCACCAGTTTGTCCTCACAACATAGAGATATATTAATTTCATATTTTACCTGTAAGGAAACTGAACATAAAAAATATTTAGAATTGATAGATTATTAGAGAAAATACGAAACATATTTGTTTTGAAAATATAAAACATATTTGGGTTATAGCAAATCGTTTTCTCTCCACTGATGCATAACTAGAATGCTATTACACTATATTACTTATAAGACTTAGAAAAAAATCCATTTTTTTTACCAGAGAACTGGAAAAAGAAAGTAAAAACAAAACAAAGCAAAGCATTCATCTAAGAAAATGTTTTAAAGACAGCATAATAATTAAATAAATTTTATTTTAAAATTTTAGTATTTCTCCACTGTTGATCTGAGTTCCAAAATCTGTTCATTTTGTAACAGCCAAACCTTATTCCATGAAAAAATTTTAAGTGATGTAAGATTGCTGAAATGAGGAAGAGCTAGTGCATTTCTTGAGCAGTTTAAATTGAGCTTTCTAAAATCCTCTAAGCAGTTCAAATCTAAAAATAACCTAAATTATTCAGATCTTTAATAATGTGCAAATACGATTCCATCTTTTCTAAGCTCTAGATGTGTGATAATTCCTATCATTTTTCATTAAAGGCTGTTGGATTTTGAACATTTAGAATTCTAATCTCATTTCCACAAAAGGCTGAAATGGTATTAATATCGATCTCAAAGGAGATCACAGATTTCATGTGCTTAGAGGAAGGAAGGCACTCCAGGAGCCTTTGGTAGAAGGAAAGAAGGGAAAGAGAAACACTGTCATGAGGCAGATTCTGTCTGGTTAAGATGCTTAGGCATCTCCAATACGAGACGTCAAAACAGAAGTGTACAAAAAACAATTTACTTTGACAACTGTAAGAAGTTTTTGTAGTTTGCCCTTAAGAGGGTTACCCTTTACAAGACTATTCTATATGGCAACCCATAGAAAAACTAACTACATGCATAATATATTTAATAATATTTGACAGACTAGGTAAGAAAGAGAAAAATGTTTTCTATATCTGAAATAAAGGGATTTAAGGAATATAATATTACCAAGTTAAATAGATAGGAAAGGGGCACCTGATTGGCTCAGTTGGTAGAGCATATGACTTTTGATTTCGGGGTTGTGGGTTTGAGCCCCGCCTTGGGTGTAGAGATTACTTAAAAAAATAAAATCTTTAAAAATAAATAAATAAATGGATAGGAAAACAAATAATGCTTTTGTATCAGACATAAATTTACTTTAAAATGATAGATCCTTGAGACATATCAACTATGTAACTTAAATATGGTTTTGATGCTAAGGATGAACTCAAGAAATACTAAATTATAGAAATCATAGTAGAGAAGATCATCAAATTATCAAACTTAGAAAGTATGTACATTATTTCTTTTTATTTTGAAATTTAATTGCACTAATCTTCAGCCAATATGTGAGTAATGTATTTATATTAGTGAAACATTCTTTATGGTTACTTTCCTGAGATTAAATTCACAGTCCTTATGTTAGAAGCAACTTCCCTTACTCTGCCAACTTTCAAAACTATGATTCCACTCTTTTTCAAGAAGCTTTCTTTCTTTAACTAGATGAAAGGTAATGTGAGGCCACCATAAACTCAGTACAACACAGAAAAATGTAGTCAGTTCAGCTTGCCTGCAATTTTAGTGCATTCCACTTTCAAACCATGGAAACCTAAATACTCAGGAATTTTCCATTTCAGTTACCTTTTGTCAGCCTATATGATGTGGCCTCATTCAGTTACCACCATCATTGACTTACTATTAGGTGTGTGTCAGTATCGGGTACAGCCTCCCTGATGAAATGGTAGTTTGTCTTGCTTCTTCGAATTTTACATCACAGATACTATGCTTTTTGAAATGTTCTGACTACATGAGGAGACAGGGATTCTGACAGTCTCGAACATTAATTAGGGGCAAAACTTTTGCAAATGCTTCAATACTTTTGGAAGAGGAGTTCGATGAAACTTTACTGTAAATAAAATTAAATCGGTCTGTTTATTGTAATGCATCACAGTAAAAGGGGCTAAGAGGTGGATTCCAGAAATCATCCTAGAGGGTTATGAGAGATCCAAGAAACACTTTCTAGAAATTAACTTCCTAGTCTTTGACCAGATAGGGCGGGTGGAGTATAAATCAGAACTTTTAACAGGGGTTACCCAAAGGAGTTTATCAAAGTAGTTAGAATTTTAAAAAACCCCTAAATGATCGACTCTCACAATATCTTTCCAGTCCCTCTCCCTGACACACACACATACCAAAGAAACTGCCTTTCTCTTTCTCAGTGAGAACCACTGTTCTATTTGATTCATAAGCTTCCATTCACCTCTAATATTCTCTGGCGGTTCCTTGTCACAGTTTGTTTTGCTTAGAACAAAAACAATGAACATGGACATTGCAAAGACATTTCTATTGCAGATTAGTTAAGATTCAGAGAGATTTAGTGGGCAGGGATCAGGTTTGGGGTTTAAACCACTCACTGACTCTGCAACCTTGGACAAATTACTTAACCTCTTTGAAACTCAGTTTCCTGTCTTTGGAAGTTGAATAATGGTACCTACCATTCAGGTTTATTGCATTGATTTCACAAGATAAAATACAGAGAGTTGTTTTGCAGCGCCTAATACATAACATGTCCTCAAAAGTAACAGCTATTTTATGTTTATTATTATTTCATTCTTAAAAAGGTTATGTTGTTACTCATTAAACTATAACAACAACAAATATATAACCATGATTATTATCAATTCTTGAAAAACGATTATAGTGTTAATTATTCGAGTTTTCTTCTGTCATCTCTCTAAAAACCACTTTTATCTTCACAGCTGCCATCATTAACTATTACTTTAAAGTTTACACATACATTGGGGGGTGGGTCTCATTTCATCCCTGAGAAAGTTTTCCTTTGCTTCTATTTTTGCCTTGCCTTTCAGATTAAGTATTTAATATTCTAATTAATTTAATAGTAATAGTAATTTAAAGCCTGGAGCTCAAATGCTGTCAGTATTGAAGTCCTGCTTTGCCGATGTCCATCTGGGGATTGGAAACTGGATCCTTGCCCTCTGCCCTAGGAAAGACTGATTCCCACTCTCTGCTGCTATTCGTTTCTGGGAGTTACACGACATTTTCTTCCATCTGCCATACATATCCCCTCAGATATCTGCCATGTTTTGTAGGTCTGCTTGTTTCTAGGCACTTGATGTCCCTCTTGTAGAACTCTGTGAGTTTCAATTTTGAGAGTTCTATGTGATAAATTCTATCAACAATTTTTGGCCTTAGTGTATGTCTCAATCAGAAGCTCAGCAGTCCCTCAGACTATAACAGCTTGAGGTTAAAGATTCTTCATTTTCAGGTTCACAGGAACATATCACATTTAAACCACTGTTTGGATAATTCCCAGGCTACCTTGATCTAAAACTTTTTTAGACTGTGTATTGTTCAAACTGGCTATCTGTTTTTGTTGTTGTTGTTGTTGTTGTTGTTGTTGTTGTTGTTGTTGTTTTGGGGGGGTCAGCTCTGGGAACAAGATGAGAAAGGATAGAAAAGTTATGAAACTCATTTCATCAAATTGAAAGGTCAAATTGAAATAGGTGGTAGGTCTAGTGACTAAGTAGAAGGCTTGGCTAAGCAACATGTTCACAGTGAAGATGCCCGCTGTTGTCTATAGTTCAGTATTATTGTTCCTCAAAGCAGTTTGTCACGGACTAAAGTTTGGGTCCCCTTCAGCCCAGCAAAATTTGAAGGTCTGCCTTCCAACGTGATGGGTGTTTGGAAGTGGGAACTTTGGGAAGTAATTAAGTTTAGATAAAGTCCCAAGGGTGGGGCTCCCATGATGGGATTAGTGTCCTTATAAGAAAAAAGAGACCTGAGCGCTCTCTCTCTCTCTCTCTCTCTCCTTTCCCATTTGAAGACACAGCTAAAAAGACATCCATCTGGAAGTCAGGAAGAGGGCTCTCCCCAGACACAGAATCTGCTTGGTACTTTGAATCTTGAACTTCCAGCCTCCAAAACTCCAAGAAATAAATGTCAGTAGTTTAAGCCACCTACTCTGTGGTATTTTGTTACGGCAGCCTGAGTTAGGACACAGCTTACCAAGCAGTGCCCTCTTTCTCATTCAAAAATTTCACCATCATCCATACTAAGGTGGCTCTTCAGTATTCGCCTCCCTAAAATGCTTGCTGATCCCTTCACCTCTCCAAATTTTATCAAAAATTCTTTTTTAGTTTAAAATTCACATATAAGAATATTTATATCTCTTTAGGTATGAGATACTCAATTGAAGAGGTCGTCTATCCCCTTGTTTACTGCAATATCCTCTGACCTGGTCTCTCTGCTTCTCTCTTCATCACTCTCATTCTATTCCTAATTCAATCAAGATTATCTTGTTAAATATCACAGAACATATCATTCTTTTGCTCAAAGTCCCCCAGTGTTCTTATTCATTATTCTGAATAAAGACCAGCTTCTTTAAATGGCCTGTATATTCCCTCACTGCTCTCTGCAACATCTCTGACTTCATCTCCTACTACTCTACCTTTCACTCTTCCATCCACACTAGACCCCTTCATTTCTGTGAATATGCCAGGTATTCTGCTGCTTCGGGACCTTTGCACTGGCGGTCCCTGGTGGCTGGAATGTCTTTCAGCCAATTACCTACATATTTTGTACCAGTTCTCTGTTCAAATATTATGTTTTCAGTGAGGATTCTCCCAAAGTATATACTAAAATCAACCTCCCACAGCACTCCCTTCCATTTGCCTGGCTTTATTTTATTCATATCAGTATATGACACACTCAACTTAGTTAATTGTTTATTGTTTGACTTCCCCCAAAATGTAAAAACAGAAGGGAAGGGATTTGTCTCTATTGTTAGCTGTTGTATTTCCAGAAACAACAGATAATTAAAAATTAGTATTGAGAAAATTAATTTCAATTAATGATCTCTTGAAAATGCAAAAGCAGTTTATTCATTTGTCCTCCCTACCCAGTAAGCTTGTGTATCCATGAATAATGTTTTTGGCTAAAATTGCCTTAAAGCATACCAACTTGACAAGAAAGGTAGGGATACTGTGTTGCATATGTGACATGGAATTCAGGGATACAAATTCTTTCCGTCTTTCTCTTCTTCCACGCTCAAATTATATATATATATAATTTCTTAATGACAAGTGTATCATTTCAATATAGCTGCATAAGACTTTTTTCCCTCACATCTATTTCTTTTCTAAGATGAAAATATTTCTATTGTGAGAAATAGATCGAAGTTCACTCTTAGACCAACACTGCACAAAGGGATGAGATAATTATGACTGGATTAGATAAATTTTGAGTCGTCCTATGGAGCTGGATGCCCTAGCCCCAGAAAAAAAGTGAGAATTTATTTGGAGGATGATGATAAGGAATAAATGTTGGGTAGATAACCTAAGGCATCTGACAAGATTTGTAAATATTAGGGCTCACTGATTGGCCAGTATATTACCCAAGTGGTAGGGTAAATATAAACATTCATATCTATTTTAAAAATTTGACCACCAGGGCGCCTGGGTGGCTCAGTGGGTTAAGTGACTGCCTTCAGCTCAGGTCATGATCCCAGAGTCCCGGGATCAAGTCCCACATCAGGCTCCCAGCTCAGCGGGGAGCCTGCTTCTCCCTCTGACCCTCTCCCCTCTCATGCTGTTTCTCTCTCTCTCTCAAATAAATAAATAACTAAAATCTTAAAAAAAAAATAAAAAATAAAAATTTGACCAGGATCCACTTATTGATACTGTTATTCAATAGTCCATCAACTAGCAGGTCTGGAAAGAAGAGATTTAATGAAGATATTGATATGGTGTAGTGACTAAAAATTGAAAGAGGAGGTCTTAATAACAATGGAATCAACATTACCACTAGTTTTATGATATTTATTCCATGGAATCTATTGACAATGTAGGATGGTGACAATCATTTTGGGTTTTGGGTTTTGGGTTTTGAGTGAGACAGGCATGCATTAATCTTAACTCTGCCACCTTCGAACTATGTAATCTTGGGCAAATTACTTAATTTCTCTGATCTCCTCCAAAAAAGTGAGAGTTCCAATCAGTATTCACCTTTAAAATTTAATGAGAAAGAATGAGTCAATTCATTTTTCTAAACATGGAGAAACCAAATACAAATAAATAAGCAGTAAAAATTCCTGGAATAATTATGAGAGCACTTCAATGCACAACCTAATCAGTAATCAAGTTTTAAAATCCCTATTCTCATTATAATTTTACTCTGAGCACCGAATATATATTATGTTCAGTGATGTGAATATTTTATTCTAATCAAAATATTACCATATTTTAGAAAAATGTAGGACCTAGGGGTCTTTGTTAACAATGAAGTTACATTTTAAAAAGTGCTGGTTTTGATTGTTTTACTACCTGTGCATATGTGTGTAAGAGGTAGAATGGCAGAGGAGAAACACAAGTGATTTTAGAATTCAGAGTGTTCTGAGTTCCAGTCATCTTTTTCCTGTTCCTAACTATACATGTGTGGTAATTCAAAATTTCTGCACTTCAGTTTTATCATTTTTAAAATGGGAAAGGATTCTATAAGTCCATTCTTCTATCCAGATCTATTTATTTAACTATCTATCTATGTATCTGATTATATATGTATGTATGTATGTATGTATGTATCTATCTATCTATCTACCTCCCTCCTACCTATCTACCTATAATAAAGTGCCCCAGCATATTGTAGGAGTCAAATAAATTATAGCTTTATAGATTATTTCATATAGCTGTATTAACAAGGAAATCCATTAAGACATATAGTAATATTGGCAACAATAATCATAATGACAATTAAAAATATTTGATGGGCAAGGATAAGTCTCTTAATTGGGAATAAGATATATTTTGAAGGGATTATTCTCAGAGATTATGTTCATAATTAATTTATAACTTCATGAAAAACCTGTTTCATTCCATCCTATAAATTAGGATGGGCAAAAAAATTAAACTATGTCTCCCTCTCTTTCTTTGTCTAGAGCACAGTATCTGGCAGATAGTAAGAAAAACATATTCACTATTTTTATTTTATTCTTTTTCTAGCATGTCCATTTCAATGAAAAATCTTCTTTTCTTGATGACAAGACTTTTTATTGAAACATTGTATTGGTCATTGGGAGGAAGGTGGCCTGTTATAAAATGTGAAGATACCTTGATTTGGGTGGTTCTGTCTTTTGCATCCTTGCTGCACTCTAAGCTTTGCTCTATGCTACTGAAACCCAGGTGTTGTTTATCTGAAGTTCCATGTGTTTCAGACTATAGAGGAGAGTTTTGTAAAGTTTGAAAACCTGACAACTGTACCTCAATAAAACCCAGTGGCAAAGTAATTTTATTATTTTTAAAATTTAAACTTAATTAGCCAACATATAGTACATACTTAGCTTCAGATGTAGTGTTCAATAATTCATCACTTGTGTATAATACCCAGTGCTCATCACATTCCTCAAGATGTTAAAAATAGAACTACCCTATGACCCAGCAATTACACTACTAGGTATTTACCCCAAAGATACAAATGTAGTGATCTGAAGTGGCACCTGCACACCAATGTTCATAGCAGCAATGTCCACAATAGCCAAACTGTGGAAAGAGATGAGATGTCCATCGACAGATGAATGGATAAAGAAGATGTGATATATATACAATGGAATATTACTCAGCCATCAGAAAGGATGAATACTTACCATTTACACTGACGTGGATGGAACTGGAGGGTATTATGCTGAGTGAAATAAGTCAATCAGAGAAAGACAATTATCATATGGTTTCACTCAGGTGGGGAATATAAGAAACAGCACAGAGGATCATAGGGGAAGGGAAGGAAAACTGAGTGGGAAGTCATCAGAGAGGGAGAAGAACCATGAGAGACTCTTAACTATGGCAAAGTAATTTTAAATAGCTATTGGATAGACTAATTGATCTAATCACTGATACTATGTCTATTAAAATAATTTTGGTATCCCCAATGAATTACCTGCCAGTAACTTCCTCCTTAACTATTTCATTTAAATTCCATATTAAATTTTAATTAATAGCTTACATTTCATGTGCCTTTATAGAATTACATGATAAATTATGCAAGTTTTGATGTTATAGACAAGTTTAGACAGATGCTAAATCAAAGTAGGTAATGATTAAAGTGGGTTCTGATAGATTGTCTTCTCCTTCTCCTTCTTCTTCTTCTTTTTCTTCTTCTTCTTTTTCTTCTTCTTCATCCTCTTTTCCTGGCATTTTAAACTCATGAGGGCTTAGGTTTTTTGATCAGACTTATATTGTGGCCATTTTCTTGGAAAATATGTACATTACAAATATTAATTGAATACTCACAAGAACCCAAGTACTCTTCTGGAAGATGAGTGCAAAATAAGAAAAACAGAAGGTAACCTAAAAGAGTACAGCAGAGTGACCTAAGTTAATTGGAGTCAGAGAAATCTATGCCTTGAGGGTGAATATGAGCTCCTCAGATCAGGAGTGGGGGAAAGGGAATACTATTTGGAGAAAAACTGGGAAAATAAATTACTTGCCAAATTTTATAAATTACAAAATAAAATAATAAAAGAAAATTTGAATTAACATGACTGAAAGCTAGTGAGATAAGGGGAAAGTGCAGTGAGGCGAGATTGTGAATATAGGCAGAGACAAAGATGAAGTCTTGTTGAACATGTTAAAGATTTTGGGTTGTTCATATTCAGTGCATTTAAAAAGTTATTGAGTAAAGGATGGGAAATGTGATTTTACTTACGCTATATTTCAATTTTTAATCAGAACATTACCTAGTGATACTTTTAAAAAGTCAAAAATTGGGGGAAAAGAAGGCAGAGGATTCTTGTGTACAAGCAGATACAAATTTTCAAAAGGAAGCTTAATTCTCCTTGTTGAAAATAAGGGAAGGTTGGGCACCTGGGTGGCTCAGTTGGTTGAGCGACTGCCTTCGGCTCGGGTCATGATCCTGGAGTCCCGGGATCGAGTCCCACATCGGGCTCCCTGCTCAGCAGGGAGTCTGCTTCTCCCTCTGACCCTCCCCCCTCTCATGTGCTCTCTCTCTCTCTCTCTCATTCTCCCTCTCAAATAAATAAATAAAATCTAAAAAAAAAAAAAAAAAGAAAATAAGGGAAGGTATTTGACTTCCCACCCTTTCCCTAAATAATTTACGTTGTAAAGTTTGTAATTATAGATTCTTTGTCTCTTGAAATGTTTGTAAACTTTTTTAAAAAACTAAACAAACGTCTTAGCTATACTACCCAAGAATGTCTTTCTCGAGGACCTGGGAACCATCTTCTTGAAACATAAGCATCAAGGAAGATGGAGGCCCTGTGTCCCAGTTAGGTGGGTGGGTAGGAGCCTAACTTCAGCAGATGCCTTGCTTCCAAGTTGCAAAACTACATTCTCTCATAACGACATAGAAGTTTATTTTTCCTGTGGAAAAAGCCAATTAGCTAACACAGATGGTCACTCCAAATACCAAGTGAATTTGGGATGAACTGTCTGTGACAAATGGTGCTGTCAAGTCTTCTCACTTAAGGACATGTATGTAATGGTTTGTATCTTCTTTGCTATATAAAAGGGTGGGATTTCTTTCTGTCTCAGACTGTGATGCACATCACATTCTAGTCCAAGGCTTATTTAATAATAAGGTTGTTTTCTTTCTCTTCTACTCTTGTGGAGAGGTTTTATGGATTGGGAAGAGATTTTGTTTTTAATTATCTTTTCCCAACACTTGTGCCTCATCGAATCATACCTGACAAGCAATTGATTAATGTCATTTCCTCCAGAAGATAAAACTCCTTAAACACTCCTTTACTTTGCATCAGTCTGTATTAGTTGTTTTCCAGTTTGATACACAGACCCTCATCCATGATATCCTTTGGCTGAGCAATATAATATCAGTTTCTGTATCTTTTCTCTGCTGTGGTTCAATTTTACAAACAGTAAGTAAATCAATCAATTAATAAATAAGTACATCAAATAAGTCATGTCTTTGGTCCCTACTAGATATAACTTTCAATGCTGGTTATTAGTATTCTGGGGTTTGTGGGAGTAGGATTTGGAGGTATTACAATTCTGCTTGAGGAATACTGTTTATGATCTTACTCCTGTCCTCCATTTTTCATGTGTTTCTTTTTTTTTTTTAAGTATTTTATTTATTTGACAGACAGAGAGATAGTGAGAGCAAGAACACAAGTAGGGGGGAGTGGGAGAGGGAGAAGGAGGCTTCTGGCCGAGCAGGAAGCTCAACGTGGGACTTGATCCCAGGACCCTGGAATCATGACCTGAGCCAAAGGCAGACACTTAACTACTGAGCCACCCATGCACCCCTTGATGTGTTTCTAAACATGGTTAATTTTCTCCTGAAAACAAACTCCTTTTTAGTCAATCCTCACCATATAAAAAATGGAATGCTCTGATTCTATTCACGGTATCTTTCTTTTGTCTGTTCTTTAACTTCATATAAGTAAAATTATTAAGTATGGACATTTTTTAATTAGCTTCTTTTGATAAAAATCATGTTTTTTTCATCGAGATACAATTAACATATAAACATACTAGTTTCAGGTGTAACAACATAATTTGATATTTGCAAATATTGCAAAATGGTCATCACAGTAAGTCTAGTTAACATCTATCACCACACACAGTTACAAAGTTTTTTTCTTGTGATGAGAACTTTTAAGATCTACTCCCATAGTAATTATCAAATATACAACTTATTATTAATTATAGTCACTATGCTGTACATTATGTCCCCAAGACTTATTTATTTTATGATTGGAAGTTTGTCCCTTCCGATTCCCTTCACCCAAATGGTTTTTCCACCCCCAACCCTTCACCAAATGGTTCTCTGTGTAAGTCCCATTTTTCACTTTTTGTTTTGTTTTTTAGATTCCACATGAAGTGAGATCAAGAAATAGCAAGTGTTGGTGAGGATGAAGAAAGACGGAACACTTGTGCACTATTGGTAGGAATGTAAATTGGTGCAGCCCCTATGGCAACAGTATGGAGTTTCCTCAAAATATTAAAAATAGAAATGCCAAATGATCCAGAAATTTCAGGTTGGGGTATTTATCTGAAGGAATTTAAAATACTCACTTGAAAAGATATACTCACCCCCATGTTCATTGTAGCATTATTTACGGTGGCTAAGAAATTAACACAACATACGTATTCACTGGTGGACCAATAGATAAAGAAAATGTAGTATAAAAATACAATGGAATATCATTCAACCATAAAAATAAGAAAATCTTGACATTTGCAACATGGATGGGCCATGAGGACATTATGCTAAATGAAACAAGCCAGAGAAAGACAAATAGCATATGATCTCACTCACATGTGGAATCTAAAAAAAAAGGGTAATATTTTTGAAATTCATCCACATTGTTGCATTTATTAGTACTAGCTTGTTTTTCTTTGTGTTGCTGGGGGTACACCACTGTATGACTGCAATTTCAACATGAGAGGCATTTGGGATATTTAGGTTGGGGATTTATGAAGAAAGTTACTATGAACACTTACGCAAGTATTATTGTCGGCATGTTATTTACCTTGTGTAAATACATTGAAGTTAAATCATGGGCCATAAGGTAGTTGTGTATCTAACTTTATAAGAACTGCCAAAAATATATCATTTTACACTCTCTAGTAAAGACAGAAGATGTTTCTTTCTATTCATAATATTCTGAATTTTTTCCTAATTATGCATAGATGTTGAATTTTCTCAAATATTTTCCTTCATCTTTTGAAATAATTTTGTGTCATTGTTTACCTTTATTCTGTCAATATAGTGAAATATTTTAACTTAATTTCAAATATTAAAAATGTCATTTCCTGAGATAAACCCTATCTGGTAATGATGCATTAATTACACTTTTAATATATTGCTGTATTTGGTTTACTAACATCTTGTCAAGAACTTTTCCCTCTAGTTTTATAATGGACTTTTTTGCATGTAATTTTCTGTTCTTATAATTTCTTCTTCAGATTTTGATATCATAGTTATCCTGCACTTAGTCTCATAAAATGGGGTGAGAAGTGTTTCATCCTCTATTTTTGAGTTTAAGTATGATTGATATTTTTTTTTTCTTAAATGTTTAGTAGAATCCTCAATAGGAGCTCAATGGTTTTGTTTTTAATTCATTTTGTTTCAACATTTTTGATTATAGAATCGTTTATTAAAATGCATTTAAACAACTCAGATAGTCTAGTTGCTCTGTATTTTTATTTATAAGATATGTAGTAATATGTCCTCTTTCATTTCTGATATTACTCGTACATATTTTACTTCTTTAAAAAACTGTTTAGCCTCTATATGCTTATAAATTATATTAACCTTTCAAAGAACTAATTTTGAGTTTTAATTTTTTTCTCTGTATTTATCTTTCTCAACTTCATTATTATTTCTTTATTTCAATTATTATTTTTCTAATTACTTTGGACTTAATTTGCTTTTTTTCCTGTTATCTGTAGATGGAAACCAACATATTGATTTTAAACTTTAAAGTTTAAAACTTTATAGCCTCCTGCTCAACACTGCTTTAGTTCCATCCCACAGATGTTTTTTTCGGGGCCTGACTGAGATCAAGAGTTGGATGCCTAACTGACTGAGCCACCCAGGTGCCCCCTCCCACTAATTTTAATTTTTCTTTTCATAATCATTCAAGTTGACATATTTTCTAATTTCCCCTGTGATTCCTTCTTTGGTCATTTATTATTCACTTTTTTTCTTTTTTCTTTTTTTTTTTTTTTAAAGATTTTATTTATTTACTTGAGAGAGAGAGAATGAGAGAGAGCACATGAGAGGGGGGAGGGTCAGAGGGAGAAGAAGACCCCCTGCCGAGCAGGGAGCCTGATCCCGGGACTCCAGGATCATGACCTGAGCCGAAGGCAGTCGCTTAACCAACTGAGCCACCCAGGTGCCCTATTCACTTTTTTTCTAAAATTTAAGGATTTTTCTAGATTTCTTCATGTTAATGACCTCTAATTTAAATTTGTTTAAATATTTTTGAAATTTAATGCTGATTATTTTAAAGTCTATCATATGATTTTTGAGGGGAAACTTTCCATTTGTAGTAGTAGAAATTATATCTTCTATAGTTTTACCTAGAGTGTTAAAATATCAGTTAGTTCAAATTGATTGATAATGATGTTAAAATCCATATTTTAATTTTTTGGCTACATATTTATCAATTACTGAGAGAAAGATGATAAAAAATCTTGAACTGTTAATGTGAATTTGTCAATTTCTATGTTTAGTTTTGATGGATTTGCTTCATGTGTTTTTAACTCTATTATTAAATGCATGTGGGGTTTTTTTTAAGACTTTATTTATTTGAGAGGGAGAGAGAGCACAGAGGGAGAGTGAGAAGATGAAGCAGACTCCCCACTAAGCAGAGAGCCCTACAGGAGGCTTAATCCCAGGACCCTGAATCATGACCTGAGAAGAAGGCAGCCGCTTAACCAACTGAGCCACCCAGGCTCCCCAATAAATACATATTTTGATTGGCTTTATTTCCCAGACAAATCACTTGCTTGTCATTATGAACCATCCCTCTTCCTCTCTGGTAATATTTATTTTCTTGAAAGCCACCTTTTCTGATATTAGCATTTTCATTCTGGTTTTCTTATAATTTTTCTAATAAAATTTGTGATTTTTTAAAAGATTTTATTTATTTATTTGTCAGAGAGAGAGCACAAGCAGGGGGAGTGGCAGGCAGAGGGAGAAGCAGGCTCCCCGCTGAGCAAGGAGACCGATGTGAGACTTGATCCCAGGAGCCTGGGATCATGACCTGAGCCGAAGGCAGCCGCTTAACCAACTGAGCCACCCAGGCGTCCCTAAAATTTGTTTTTATTTTTTTACTTTCAAACTCTGTATTTTTGTAGTCAATGTGTACTTGTTCAGACAGCAGAGAGCCAGATCATGCTTTCTATCCTGACTGACCATTTCTGCCTTTTCCACCATGACAGTTCATGTTCATGTAATTATTGATATGGTTTTATTCAAGTTTATCCTGTTGATATATGTTATTTGTTCCAGCAACCTCATCTTTTCCTTTTAATTATAGAAGGAATTATACAACATTTGGTCCCCTAGACCTTCACTATTTCCATCAGTGCTTTCTCCTCATCTTCCTGCTCGTTGAAGAGTATCCAGCAGAGGTCTTCCTGTGATGCTACAAGTAGAAATAGAAAGGATCTTCAAGTCAAGTCACCACCTGAAAGAGACTCACTGGATCAAGAAACAAATGCATTGGAATTTGTGTAAGAATCCTTTGAGTGAGTGTTAAAGCCACTGAGATTTGGGGATTGTTTATTATAACAGCCAGCATTATTTTACTAGTACATTACTAACCATATTATAAACTTACTTTAGAAATGTTAGCCCCTCCCCCACAAAAAAGTTAGTCCCTTTGAGGTGAACCTAGAATGCTCCTTTTCTATGCCCATCTATCTTATACCCTAGCCCATCTGCCCAAAAGTCTATTCCTTTTTCCATCTTTGAAGTTTGCATCAAGGTATGTTTTATTTCCCTAAATATAATTTAAAGTTGAATTTTTAAAGTATCTTCATTTTCAAGTATGCCAACCTTTTGAAAACATGATAGTCTTATGACTATTATATACAATTAGCAGTATTTTAAAGTGATACAAGGTGTAAATACTGCTGTCTTGTGTTGAAGATTGTTTATCACTTCTTCCATTTTTATACAGTGTGATTAATTATCCTGTTCCAAAAATTTCTCACAAAAATAAAACAAGGTGAGTCTTTGCCACTAGGCTTGTAAGACATTTCAAAAATTCTCCTTGCACATTCTTCATTCCTTGAGGAATTGATAAATTCCATCTATCATCTATCTGAAAATGACATCTGGTCTTATAATTTTAAAAACATAGTGTAGTTGTCTAGATTTCACTTCATTCACACTTTTTTTTTAAGATTTTATCTATTTATTTGTCAGAGAGAGAGAGTACAACCAGGGGGAGTGGCAAGCAGAGGGAGAAGCAGGCTTCCTGCTGAGCAAGGAGCCCGATGCGGTACTTGATCTCATGACCCTGAGATCATGACCTGAGTGGAAAGCAGACACTTAACTGACTGAGTCACCCAGGCACCCCTGATTTGACTTATAATTTTTCTACTTTACAATGGTGTAAATTGTTACTTTTGCAAAGTAATGAAATCAACTTTCAGAATGCCCTGCCATAAAACTTTTAGTGGAGTATGGAATTTTCTCTGGCTGCTTTAGTATCCACAAAGATATACTTAGAGAAACCATGGGAGAAAAAAATAAGCGTTCTACTTGTTAAGACCCCTACTTCGAAGTAAAGCAAATGCAGATCCAAGTTTTTTTCTTCCATTCATTAGCTGCCTGACTTAAGAGAAATTGTTTGACTCCTTGTCCCTCATATACATAACAGAAATAATTATGAAACAATTTTTTGTGAGGTTAAACATAATAGTAATCCTAAAGTACCTTGTGTAATTCTTGAAACATATAAGCAGGTAATTAATAATCATTCTTATCATATTTTATGAAGTGATTTTTTTAAAAATTTACATCAAAATATGTAATTGAATACAGCTGTCAGATAATCAAGAGCAAAGATTCTTTTCCCCATCACTGCAGCCCCAGCACAAGGGAACAACAACCTTGTTACAGATGAGCATACGTTCTTTGCCATTTCTAAATAACCATACCATTAATAATATAATAAAGTGACAAAAATTAAAATATTAAAATATGTGCAACTGGTTCATTGAGTGGGTTGAATTAATTGTGGATACACAAATAGAAAATGATTTTTCTCTAGCTTTGGCTTTCAGACAGGTAGCTCAAATTGCACCTTCCCTTTTGCTGGATGTCATCTTGGGCAGATCTGATAGCTTTCTGCACAGTTTAAATTTTTTCTAGCTAAAGCTTTTCCCAGTCCAAAGTTAAACTCCAATCTCACATCTAATTCACCATTTCCCCCTGCCTCCTCAGTTCAGGTCACTGAGATTCTGGGACTAGTGGTGACTTGATAGCAGTATTTACTCTTTTACTATAATTCTCTCCATCTGCTGGCTCTTCCAGAGTTGAAAGGAAGGGAAATAACAAAAGATGTGTGTGGTAAACAGAATAATGGTTTCCCACGGGTATCCACTACGGATCCTCAGAACCTGTGACAGTGAGCCTTACCTCACAAAAGTGTGAATGAAGTAACAAAGCCTTCCCCAACCTCTGACTGAGGTTACAGACTTTGACATGAGATTAGACTAGATTGTTTGAGTGGGCACCATCTAACCACAAGGGCTTTAAAAGGAGAGAAGCTTTCCTAGGTGCAATCCAAGATGCTTTAAATAAAGGTCAGAAATATGGCAATGTAAGAAGGGTTTTATGCCCAGTTCCTTGTTCTGAGATGTAGGGTATTCTAGAAAGAGACTGGAGAGAGACTTCGAGGAGATATGGGCTGCCTCCAGTGGACTGCTGGAAAGGAAAGAGGGACCTTAGTCCTGTAAGTGAATGGTACTGAATTTTGCCAATGCCTGAATGGCCAAGAAAAGAGATTCTCTCCTAGAGCCTCCAGAATGATATATGATCTGTTGACACTTTGATTTTAGTCTAGTGAAATCCATAGGGATTTCTAACCTACATAACTATAGGATAACAAATATGTGCTGTTTTAAGACAGTGGGTATAAGGTAATTTGTTACAGCTACAATAGGGGATAACTAACAGCTCATGCTGTTTGTAATTCCCCTTTAGCTGTCTCTGCTCTGCAGAGCAGGCATGGAAATTCTGAATTATCTTAGGATGAATTTGTGAATTTTTAGAGCCCTCAAGGGTCTTTGGTGCTTCAGAGTTCCCTGACATGCTGCAGCACTAGGCAGAAACTTCTTGACCATATTCATTCAAATATCCCAGAGCAGTATACTGAATTGATTAAGTTCCCCACTCTGGCTGGTTGATTACCTAGGAAGAGTCCCATCGAAATAATTTGAGCCTGGCTGTCTGCCAATAGTGCCACTTGACCTACAGGCAACTCTTAACTGTCTTGCCCTTCATACACCAAGGGTGGAGGCTGCCACAGCTCGAGTGATACGCTCTTGCTTTCCCCCTGGCTTAGTGTAGAGGTGAGGGACTGGGTGGATAGGAGTAATACTAAAGTAGTTCACACTAGACCTACAAATTCCATGCTTCCCTGTCTTGACAAACTCTACTTCTATGTTATATTTGCTGGTGTTGGGGGTTATTGTGGGTAATGCTTACTGATACGAGTTGGTATTTTATATTAACTTGAAAGCACCTTTCTTTATCTCCAGTGCTCAATTTCTCAAACAACCAAAAAAAAAAAAAAAAAGAAAAGAAAAGAAAAACCACCCTACAACAATAAAACACCTACTTTTGCACATGTAAATGTGTTATGTTAACATTGACTTTAAGTGTACTTTAAAGATAAAAATTGTAAAAGTAATATAAATAAGATACAGTTTCTGATTCTTTCATTGTGGCCTCCTTAGTTTTCTCAATGGCCACCCAGGCTAGGAGGCAGATTCTGCAACTAAACATTGACAATGAAAGGCTCACATTAAACCCAGCTCTCTCCCCAGCATCTTATTTTGCAATTTCTTCATCCAGGTAACAGAAATGAAAGTACCCTTCCAGGTGGCTTACTCTAGCCTCATGAGAAGTGATATTAAAAATCACAAGGCATCTTCAGGGACAACACAACCATACTGAAGAAGGAGCTAGAAAACTAAGACCATAGTTGCCTCCTTTAACCAGAGTCATGTGAATGCAAGCATCATTGGAAACTGACAAGCAGTTTTCACATTTCCATTAGTAGGAAAAGCTCTCAGTTTTCAGGGAGGGAGCTTTCCAGGAAAGAACGAAAGAATAGAAAGAACACAGATTATATGAATTAAAGAGATAGAAGCTATGTTATTGGGCTCAGACAAATCTTTATTTTTCCCTGATAACTCCTATGTTCGTCACTGGCTTGTATACCACGGAAGATGGAAAAAAAATCGCTCTAAGAAAGCTGAATCCAGGCTTTCATGAATTCCTTACATGAGCTGTTCTCTTCGGTATAAATTTCAGAACTCACATGAAAATTCCTTATATTGGGGCACCTGGATGGTGCAGTAGGTTAAGTGTCAGACCCTCGGTTTCAGATCAGGTCACATGAGATGGAGCCCTGTGCTGGGCTCCTGTGCTTAGCATGTAATCTGCTTGAGATTCTCTCCCTCTCCCTCTCTGCCCCCCCCACCATGCTCTTTCTCTCTCTCTCTAAAATAAATAAAAAATCTTTTTAAAAAATTCCTTTTACTTTTTATTATAAAAAATTGAATTGTTAAGCTATTTTTTTTCATTATCTACTACTACAACATGACTACAATGAAACTCAGTAACACAATTTTCAAAGACAGTAATAAACTTGTCACATAAATGGATGATGTAAAAATTCCATTTCATTGGCTTTAAGATTTTCATAACTTTCTTGCCCAGGAAGAAACCAATATTAGCACTGCTGGGAATCAAACTCCTTGCTTGAAAGAACAGTAGAAACGGCAGCAAAGACTGTGGAAAGACTGAACATGAAAGAGAAAGATTTAGAGAATCAATCAACAGGAAACTGTCCAATATTCTTTCCCTGAAGAAAAACCAGCATATAAACCTGATGTCTTTATTATCTAGCTTGGAGCAGCTCTCTCAGTGGGTTGAAACTTTGTTTACTTTTTTATTCCCTCTACCTTTCTACCTGCAGCTAATTCCTGGCAGGATGCCATCAAAGTATTTAAACCCTTTTAGATCTCTGTCAGAAAAGAAAGAACAGTTGACTGTATTGCAATAGATATTATTAAGACTTCCTACATGTGAAACAAGGTTAAAAACACACAGGGGTGAAGAATAAACCATTTGGGAGATAAATATGACAAATTTTCAAGATTCTATAATTTTTAGTCCTTAAGAAAAACTTAATGATGTCTGTATACTCTAGGTTATGTTAGGTTAAATTTTAATAATAGAGCGCTAAGGCTTTATAACATCATGGGGAAAACTGTAAAATAGTTTCTTATTGTTTTCCTAGTTATCCATAGGACTATTGAGATGGGTTAAAACAATCCTTCAGTTTTCTTTAAACATTCAGATAGTATCTATAAACAAGGTTCCTATTGCTCTAAGAAACACAAATCTGTTGACCTGTATGAGCCTGTTACTATTATTGTTCCTCTATATTAGGATAAAAATATATACTCACACTGCATTTCAATACCAAAACAAAACAAAAGAGCCTCTTTTTTAAAATTATTATTATAATTTACCTAATGATTCTTTGTAACCACCCCTCCAACTACCAAGTTGTAACAATCCCTCCACTATTAAGTAGTGGTAGGATTTACAATAGATAACTATATCTGAATTCTTTCCAGTTAACAAAATATGTGTCTTTTCAGTTTAAACAATCTTTTTCATGTAAATAGTAGACATTATTGACTCTCCATTTTTGCAAGGATTTACTCTAAGTCATACATGGCTTCCTCTTCTAGTATTAAACCTTAATGCTTAATCTTAATAATTCCACATGTTCTCTTTGTTCAAAGCTTGAGGAATGTCATCAAACTCTACTTCTATGTTATATAGAAGTCTGGATTTACCAAAATATGACTTTCTTCTTTCAGCAACGTTATCTTGTGAAAGGGGTCAGGAAAGGCACAATCCATCAATGATGCCTTATTCTAGATGATATATATGTTCTACTTTAGGTTCATTCTTGAAGAAAGACAAAGCAATTGATTTAAGGGCAGGGGTGGAGCAATTCAAATGTATTAGCTACATATGTTCAGTATAGTAAATTTCATTATAACCCTTATTTTCTCATTGTTCACTAAAAGAAAATAAAAATAGAATATTTTTGAGCTCCTTCTCAATAGGGAAAAAAACTTTGCAAATAGTATATAATACAGCCTCTATGACACTGGGGAAAAAGTCTTTAAATTCAATTATCTTTACTAAACTTTACAGGTAAGGCTCACGTGAGTTCTACCATCTGTTTAAGAGAATTTATTCATCTGGAAAATAAACACAAATAATTTATGCATTGGAACTCTTATCCACCTCTAAAGCATTTACTAACTTTTGATTATTTTATTTTCAAAATAGAAATGCTCCTATCACAGAGACTGGAGGCAAAATGTGAAGAAAGACAATAATGTATTTCATTTAAATCATACATCTGGGCTGGCAATAGCCAGGTTCTATTTGTGTGTGGTGGTCTATTTATTCATGAATAGTATGTGTTCACTGAACAGATATTTTTAAGTTGTGGGGAAATATGACCAATCACCTGTTTGAAAAAGTCAGTCTAATAATTAAAGAAAAATACACGTTTGGTGGTTATCATTTGAGAAAGATTTTCAGTTTAAACAATTATTTTAATGTAAATAGTAGACATTTTCAATTCCATCCTTTTTAATTCCTTTCTTCATTTTACTGCAGAAAGAATCTCTCCCCAATTAAAAATCAGTATAGGCAAATCTATAACTCTGTGCTTGAGATTTGCAAGTCAAAATAAGATTTTTTTAAAAACTTTCAGATACTTTCAAATACTGACAAACTCTAGTGTTATTTTACATGCAACTTTTCAGGAAAACTATTAACTTCATAAGTTAAGCTATTTAACTTAATATTTCAGTATACTTTTAGTTTTCTAGTATGCTTAGAGACAAAAAAAATAGATATAATAAAATAAATTGGAGTGGGACTGATGTCACCAAAATGGAGACACCGGAGACCCCAACCTCCTGTCCTTCAACAAAGATCAGCAATTAGACAGCTATCTATGAACAGAAACAGCTCTGGGAGAGGTCTGGAGTCTGCTTCAGAAATTGTAGTAACACATGGAATAAAAAAAAAAAAAAAAAAAAACAAGAATAATCACACAAGAAGAAAAGAAAGACAGCTTCATTTTGCCTGCCTCACCGCATCCCCTTAGCAGGCACTGTTCAACACCAAGAAGGAATTTCCCAGCCAGAAAGAGTTCCCTTCACCATGATATGGAACACTGATGAGTGACCAGCTTCTCCAGACTTGCAAGGCACCACACGAAGGACCCACTTCGGTTTCATCTCACCCAGACCAGCAAAGCCGAGACAGGGACGAGGAAGCGAGCAGGGACTCCTAATTGCAGCCATGGCACGTGCAGTCACAGTTCACAGTGACCAGCTGTGCAGGCGAACCCAGCAGGTGTGGCCACTGATGAAAACAGCGGTTATCATAGCTGTCACAGACCCACTGCAGGTTTCACCAGTTTTCTCCCACAGGGATTTGCATTTTCTGACGCAAGCTTCCTAAGTCCCTCCTTTTCCTTCCCTCGCATCCCCCTGGAGTCCAGGAACTGCATCAATAGCCAGCTCAGGCCTCTGTGCCTGCTCAAGTGCAAGATGTCCCTACATCTGGCACCCACAGCTGTGCATGCACTCAGGGATTGCCTTCCCAGCTGTGCACTTGCATTCCACCAGTCTGACCTCCGTCACTTGCCTTGGCTGCAGTGTACACACCCGAGGGGAGAGTGTGTGGCTGCAAGGAGAGCACACAGAGAGCAGGGGCTTTTGGAGCTACTTGGGGGCCTAGATAAGGCCTTCTTTTCTATCACTGGCCTGTCCCTCTGAGCTCACCTTTAGCTTCCCCCTGAATCTGTGCATTTGCATGGCCCTGGACGGACTTGTCATCAGACTCCAATGCGGGATTGTGCGGCCACAAGAGAGCACACTGAAAGTAGTGTCTCTTTAGCTTCCAATGAGCTCTTAGCTGACCCTGCCCCTTGCTGCCAGCCCATGGCCCCCATGTATGCCTACAACTAACTCGCTTCTGCCCCAGCATGGGCCCCTGCAACTGACGCCCACAGATGAGTGTGTGCACACCACAAATCTGGCCACCACAGCCGCCTGTCCTGGTCCCTAACTACTGGACCTGGATGCACAGCTGAGTACCCCAAGAGCCCATATCTGCAAAGATACGGTTGCCCCACCAGAGTGCTCTCCAAGAATCACACTTATGATGCTGTGGACCCCAGCGGCCTGAGCCAAAGAGACATCCTACCCCACTAGATCCAGTGCTGCCTCCTATGTTCACACTTGGTGTCCTGCACCACCAGACTCAAGGTCACAGATCCTCCTAGTGCGTCCTTACCCACCAGTAAAAACCTTCCCTTACTGAAATTAGCCCAAAAGTCTAGAAGAGGTGACTGCTTATTTAAATGGGCAGACACCTATACAAGTTTATAGGGATCTTGAAGAATCAGGGAAACATGACTCCACGGAAAGAATACAGTAAACCTGCAGTAACTGAACCCAAAGAAATGTAGATCCAGGAATTGCTTGACAAAGAATTCAAACTAATTGTTCTAAATATGCTCAGAGAACTACAAGAGAGCCCAGATAAACAATTTTACAATATCAGAAAAAGAATACAAGAAAATGAGAAGTTCAGCAGAGAGATTGAAAATATAAAAGAGAACCAAACAGAAATATTGGAGTTGAAGAATACAATGAATGAACTGAAGAATTCAGCAGAGAGCCTCAACAATGGACTTGACCAAGCAGAGGAGAGCATTAGTGATCTATAAAACAGATCAGTTGTAGTTATCCAACCAGAGAAGCAAAAAGAAAAAGAATGAAAAGTATTAGAGAAAGCCTCCCAGACTCATAGACTATCATTGGAAGAAATAATGTATGCATCATTGGAGTCCTAGGAGGAGAAGAGAGAAGGAAAGAATAGAAAGTTCATTTTAAGAAATACTAGCTGGGAATTTCCCAAACCTGGTGAGAAATTTAGATATCCGTGTTCATGAAGTTACTAAGTCACTCCAAAATTTCAATCCAAGACAATCTTCTCCAAGATGGATTATAATAACTTTGTCTAAATACAAAGATGGAGAATTTTAAAAGCAGCAAGAGAAGAAAAATATCCCATACCAGGGAACACAATAAGGTTATTAGAATATTTCTCAGCAGAGACTTTGCAGGCCAGGAGAGAATGGGATGGTATAAGCGAGGTGTTGAAAGAAAGAAACTGCCAACCAAAAATACTTTACCCAGAAAAGTCACCCTTCAGAAATAAAGGTGAGATAAAGACTTGCCATAATAAACAAAGGCTGAGGAAATTCATCACTACTAAATCTGTCTATAAGAAATGCTAAAATGAATTCTTCAATCAGAACTGAAAGGACACTAATTAGTAACATTAAAACATGAAAATATAGCACACTGGTAAAGGTAAGACACTAATAATACCACATTAGTTTCAGGTGTACAACATGATGATTCTATATATATATATATATATTGTGAAATGATCACCACATTAAGTCTAGCTAACACTCATCACCACACATACTATTTTTTCAAAGCAGTATTGATTATAATTCCAAAATAAAACCAGGAAACAATCCAAATGTGCAAAGCCAAAAAGAAAATGGATAAACTGTAGTAACTCAAAACTGGGAAACAATAGAATATACACATAAATATGAATCTTAAAAACAATGTCAAGTGGAAGAAAAAAAACAAGTCTCAGAAGACTATACACAAGATAATACTATTTCTTTTTTAAAAATTGTATTTATTTATTTGACAGAGAGAGAGTGCACACTAGCAGGGGGAGTGGCAGAGGGAGAGGGAGAAGCAGACTCCCCACTGAGCAGGGAAGCCTCACACAGGGCTCGATCCCAGTACCCCGGGTTATGACCTGAGCCAAAGGCAGATGCTTAACTGACTGAGCCACCCAGGTGCCTCAATATAATACTATTTCTATAAAGCTCACAAACAAGGAAAAGTAAACATCTTACTTTTTGAGCCAATGCGTATAGGTGATTGAGATGAAACTCTTCTTCAAAAAGAAATAAAAGGAATGAAGAAATAATTAAAACAATCAAAAGATTGTTTGCTGGAATGCAGCTACAGAGAAGGATCAATGAGGGACACACAAGGAGTATGAATGGTTTCTAGTAATGTTCTGGTTCTTTAAGTGGTAAGTGGTTCATTTTATTATTAAGTCTTCCTATACTTTGTATCTATTGCATATATCAAATAATATCCATAAAAAACTTAGAAAAAATTGGGCCCCAGATGGGATTTGTAAATAATGATTGTTTTTATATGACAACAAAAGCGCAAGCAACAAAAACAAAAACAAAAAAAGTGGGACTATATCAAACTAAAACTTCTGCACAGCAAAAGAAACAACCAACAAAAGAAAAGGTAACCTAAGAAGAAAATATTTGCATATCATATATGCATTTATTTAGATTAATATCTAAAATATATAAAGAACTCATACAACTTAATAGCAATTAAATAAATAATCCAATTAGAAAATGAGCAGTGGAACTGAATACACATTTTTCCAAAGAAGACATATTAATGGTCAACACGTGCATGAAAACATGCTTGACACCACTAATCATCAGAGAAATACAAATTAAAACTACAATTAGGTATCACCTCACACCTGTTAGAATGGCTGTCATCAAAAAGACAAGAGATGAGTGTTGGTGAGGACATGGGGAAAAGTTGCATTGTTGGTGGCAATATAAATTGGTTAAAACCACTATGGAAAACAGTATGGAGGTTCTTCAAAAAAATAAAAATAGAACTCCCATATGATCCTGCAGTTCCACCTTTTGGTATATATTCAAAGGAAATGAAAACAAAATCTTGAAGAAATATTTGCACCCCAATGTTCATTGCAGCAATTTTCAAATAACCAGGATATAGAAACCAGTTAAATGTCCGCCAACAGGTGAATGGATAAATAAGATATGGTATATGTACATTACAGGATAGTATTCAGCCATAAGAATGGCTGAATTTGCAACAATATGGATGAGGGCCTTATGTGAGGTGAAGTAAGTCAGAGAAAGACAAATACCATATAATATTATGTATGTATGGAACCTAAGAAAGCTGAACTCATAGAAACAGAAAGCAGAATTGTGGTTACCAGGGGCTGGGCAGTGGAGGAAATGGTGAGATGTTGTTCGAAGGATACAAACTTCCAGACACAAGATGAATAAGTTCTGAGGATCTAATGTATAACATAATGTTTATAGTTAATAAAACTGTAATATATACTTGAAAGTTGTTAAAAGATTATATTTTAATTTTTTCACTATAAAAATGGTAATTGATGTGATGGAAGTGTTCGCTAACACTATGGTGGTAATCATTTGCAATATATATGAACCAAGTCATATTTATAACTTAAACTTACACAATGTAATATGTCAATTACTTCTCACTAAAGCTGGGAAAAATTAATTACCAAAGTTTTAGAGTGTAAGATAGAATAGTTATTCCACTACCATAGCCAATCAATAATTATTTTATTTTCTTCTAGTCTATTTTTCCCTTATGTTTGTTATAAACAAAATCCTCCCACTTAGATCTGTTTCCTGCTTCAATAGCATCATGGAATGTTTCAAAAACTATGCCCCTATATCTTAATGGGTACATAATTTCCACTTGGGCTGATGAAAAGACTTGGAAAATAAAAGGTGGTGATGGTTATGCAACATTGTGAATGCAATTAATACCACTGCACTGTACACTTAAAGTGATAAAAAATGGCAAATTTAAGGTTTTATATAATTTACAACAAGAAAAGTATGTAAAAATCAGTCAGACATTTTTCAATTGCAAATAAATCAATTTTTATGAATGAATATTACAGACATTAGAACTCTAATATGCATAGACAGCAAGATCCCGACTGTGATAATAAGAAATTGATTATATTGAGAAAATAACAGGATGATTATATTTTCTCATATATGAATTCAGTATGGGTTTCTTTGCAAATTTCTCCTTCATATGAATAGGTCTTGTTGTAGCTGGGTGATCTGAGACTGGCTAAGTTACGTCTCCTAAGGGCATCAAGGTTTAATGCCACCTCTTTGACTTTCCTCAGAAGTGTTTCAGCGATATGCATGGTTTGCTCAGTTTAATGATCTGGGACGATGGGAATGTGCACATCTTGCTTTGTGGCATTCCGCAAGTAAAACATTCATGAGTATTTTGACATTCATAAGTAAAATGAGGCGAGTACTACTGTTTTCCTTCTTATAAAATGTCACTAAGCATAAACAGAGTAAATTAAGACATATATTTTAATATACCGTACATCTGTCCTGGATCTACTTCAAAAGGTGAAAGCTAAACAGAATAATTTCCTACCAGTATATCTTAATCAAGATTTATTGATTTTTTTTTCTGTTTTAAAACATTTTAAATGGCTTACTTTCAATATACCAATGAATCTAATATTGCCAGTCACAATTATGATATGAAAGAAATATAGATTAGGAAACAATCATAGAATTGCTTTTTATTATTCTTCACAAAAAAAAATCTTAACATCAATGAGAAATAGCTTTGAGGTTAAAAAAATGAGGCATGTGGTAATGCAATACCATGGTTTGTGTTTGTCTGCTATTTAAAAATAAACCTGGAACTAAGGTAAGATCTGGAATAGAACTCTTCTGGGATCACAGGACTGTAGAGTGTTGAATGATTCTGAAGGCAATTTCACTATTTTTTAGCTAGTAATGTTCAAATCACATTTAATTTTTCCAAGATGAGGAAATATATAGGCATGGCTACAATAGCTTCAGAAAAATCATGTATATTTTACAAATTTCTTTATCTTTATAACCAATATAATTTAATCTGCTACCACAAAAAAACATTTTAAATTATTTGAAAGAGTAGAAAAAGAGTTTTCTTCTCTCCTGTTTGGGAGAACATTTTGGCAACAACATAAATGAACGAATTGATTTAATATGCTTAAAAAACAAACATTCTTTTTTTTTTTCAAAGATTTTATTTATTTATCTGAGAGAGAGAGAATGAGAGAGAGCACATGAGAGCGGGGAGGGTCAGAGGGAGAAGCAGACTCCCTGCCAAGCAGGGAGCCCGATGCGGGACTCGATCCAGGAACTCCAGGATCATGACCTGAGCCGAAGGCAGTCGCCTAACCAACTGAGCCACCCAGGCGCCCCTAAAAAACAAACATTCTATTAGCATGAAGATCTATTAACCTGTGTTCTTTAATTACTTATCAGTCTCGTTGCTCTTGCTTTTAATGTCAAATTCTAGGCAAGCAATATTAAAAAGTCTTTTATATATTAGACATTTGATATAGCCACTAAAGACTATAATATTCTATGTTATATGGTATATTTAATTTGTTGTTTAAAAGCCCAAGTTCAGCAATCAGTCCACCACTTACCATCTAAATAAATGATCTTGGGAAAGTTTAGTAATTAATAACTGTCAGGTTTCCTGTATCATATCATAATTTTCAGTATATTTGTTGTTAAACACACACACACACACACACACACACGATTTTATAAATCACAACATAATAATAAAAGAGGTAGGTTCTTCTATTGTCCTGTATTACAAATGACTAAACTGAGGTAAAGAGGTTCACTAAAAGGTATTGCAATAGTATGTGTATATATCTGAAGATACAGAGAAAGTGTTTAGGAGGGCATAGATTTTACTGATGACAGATCCTACCTCTAGAGAGAGAACTGAGGATGGTGGAGATTAATAATTTAATTTTATCAATACATTTAAATGTAAGAATAAAATAAATCTACTAAAACTGGCTAGAGGAAGTTCAAGTCAGAAATTCTTAGGATTTGTTTATAGAAAAGAGGTCAGAGCAAGAAAAGAAAATGTATGTCCTAGGGGTTCAGTAGGGTTCTCTCAAGAGAGCAAAATGGTCCTAGAATTGTATTCATTTCCAGCAATCTAATGTGACCAAATATGGTCAGTGAGTTGTAATTACCACCAGAAAAGTCACTTATAATCATCACTTATGTAGTAAAGAAGGAAATGAATGAGGACTACGGGTACAATGAAAACAAACAAACAAACATGGTTACTGCAGAGATGGAGATATACAACTGTATCAATAAATACAAAATTTGGAGGCTATACATCATTTGAAGTTTCCTTGCAAACCTACTATATATGATTATATACCTGAATGACCCACCATTTAATGTGGCATTCTTTAAGCCTTACTTTAGTTTTATTAAATGCAACATTGTGTAGAAACCAGGTCTCATTGTATATCACTGCTCATCAGGATGCTATTGTGTCTGGGGTTAGGGTTTCATTTGGGATCTTGGGGTTAAATTAGTACAGTGTATTAATATTGTGGCTCAAATGTCAGATTTCCTAGGTTTTAATTTAGGCTTTACGTTTCTAACCATGGGCAAGTCACCTAACTAACATACTTAAGCTGTGAACACTATAAATTCAAATAAATAATGTGGAGATGAGGTTCTATGCTTGTATTAAGCATCTATTGCCCCCAAATAACACTCCAAAACTCAGTGGCTTTTAAGAGAAGCATTTATTTCTTGTTGTCATTGTTGTAGGTCAGTTGGGATTGGACTACAAGATGTGGCTTGGATTCAGGTTTCTTTCATGTAATGCTCTCCTTATGATAATAGTAGAAGATCAAGATGGCAAGCTTATTTGCATAAGCACGATGCAAGTATTTGTTTGCAGTACACGTTCTATCATCCTATTGACCAAAAAAGAAATGATATGGCTGAGTCTGTCATTACTGGGAAAGGAAGTTTACCTCTCCTATCATGATGGAAGAAAGAAGTTAAGTATTTGCTGAGCAATATCTAATTACCAGAGGGTGCTCTCTTTTCCATAAATGTTTACATGTTTCCAATATGAAAACAATCTCACCTTCTTTCCAGGACTCTTTCCAAGTCTCTTCAATAACAGCATTCAACTCAAAGTCCAGGATATCATGATACATATCAGGTCTGACAATAGAGTCTCTTGATCGATAGGTTTATGAATGAATTTCCTGCACCCCCTCTAAAACACTCATAAACGTTTATAAAAAGTACATTGGTGATATAGGGACAGGATAATAATATAGACATCATATTTCAAAAGTTAAAGAGTATATGACACATAGTAATTACTAATTCAGAGCGATTCTAAAATCTCATTAGGCAAATGTTACCAGGTCCTTCTGCATTACGGATAGATACTCTTCTGTTTCTTTCTTAGGTCCAATTTTATTCTTAGGAAGTAGCTCCCTGTCCTTTGTTTCCCACGGCTCTTGCTTCTACTCTCTTGTTCTTTTTCTGTAAACTTTCTTGGCCACTTCTGAATAGGTAAATATGCCCTCTTGGTGGCTGGTGGCTTTCTCAACCCAAATTCTGCCTGTAGACGGTTGTGACTCAAGATGTTTTGTTTGTTTTTCTGTTTTTTTTTTTTTTTTTTAAGATTTTATTTATTTATCTGACAGAGAGAGACACAGTGAGAGGGGAAACACAAGCAGGGGGAGTGGGAGAGGGAGAAGCAGGCTTCCCGCTGAGCGGGGAGCCCGATGCGGGGCTCGATCCCAGGACCCTGGGATCATGACCTGAGCCGAAGGCAGACGCTTAATGACTGAGCCACCCAGGCGCCCTGTTTTTCTGTTTTTGACTCTTGAAATTTTTCATCTTTTTTCCCTAAAGATTTATTTTATTTTAGAGAGAGAGAGACAGAGAGAGAGAGAGAGTGAGAGTACAAGTGGGGTGAGGGGCAGAGGGAGAGAATCTCAAGCAGACTCCCTGCTGAGAGCAGAGCCGGACATGGTGCTCGATCCCACGACCCAGGAGATCATGACCTGAGTCAAAAAACAAGAGTCAGTGCCCAACAGATTGAGCCACCCAGGCACCCCTCAATCTCTTTTTTCAGGGCTAAAGTCACATTTCCCATCACAGATCTCTCGAACGCTGTTTTCTATGTATCTATGTGCCATAGACTACATTCAATTCTTTTCAACATCTTGCTGCTTTTTTCTTCTTTGTTTGTTAGATTGTTTGTTTTAATCTTCCAAGTGTGCTGCACATACAAATGTAGATGAAGTAAATAAAATATGTGGAAATCAAAGGCTATAACTATTAACTAACAGACATGTATTTCACTAGTAAATTTGCTATCTGTGGAAAAAACAATTTCTCAAAAAAACACAAACCTATTTTGGTTAATGGCTTAAATATGATTTGATGACATTTAAAAACAAATTCAACTGAAAATAGAGGAACAAAATCCCTCTATGTCACCATAGTACTGTAAGGAGAATTGAATATCATCTACTAGATAAGAGGCAAGGAGTATACAGAGAATAAAGATTAATGCAGAGTAACATGCCTATATAGTCAAGTGAAAATGATATAAATATATGTATTTGTTTTCTATTGCTGCCATAACAAATTACTCAAGTGGCTTATAAACAACACAGATATATTAATTTACAGTTTTGTAGGTCAGAAATCTGACACAGTTCTCGCAAGGCTAAAATCAAGGTGTTAGCAGGGGTAATCTCCATTCTGGACGCTCTGAGGGAGAATCTACTTACTTCTTCAGGTTGTTAGCAGAATTTACTTCTTCCAGTTTGTAAGGCTCTGGGCACATTTTTTTACTCCTGCCAGGTGAGGGCCATTCTCTGCTAATAGAAGCTGCTTGAACTCCTCGACTCATGGTCACCTTCCTCCATCTTCAAAGCCAGCAAAACAACTTAATCCCTCTCATGTTTCAAGTCTCCTCTTCCATAGTTGAATGTCTCTGACCTACCCTTGTACCTTCCTCTTCCACTTTTAGGGACACTTGTGATTATATATGTGATAAATTAATTAATGATAGGATCTCTAAAGTCCATAAAGTTAATTACACCTGCACAGTTTCTTTTGCCATATAACAAATCCATATGTAACATCAAAAACATCTTTGAGGACAGGAGGCGATGATACCGCCAACCACAATATGTGTAGTCTTCATAGAACAGGCAATTATTTATTAAAAGTTGAGATTCAACACTTGGTAAAAATGAAAAGTAACATGATGTGGACTTTCAAGTTGAGTATGGGTGTATGAGTATTATCATCCTTTCAATCGAAATTTTTAGCAACTTTGCCCTATCATAGCAACAAATGCAAATGGCTTTGCTCAATGATTTCACTCTTCCTTTATGTATTTTAGCAATTTAGTAATTTTAATAATTTAGCAATGACCTATGGTCTTTCACATTTACACAGAGCTTAAAATCCTTTCACTGTTGAAAATTTTGCTTTAAAAACAATATTTAAAATTTAGATATTACCCCTTCGGCAAAAGGCGAAAATTAGTAAATATAGACAATTTTGTAAAATAATTCACTAATCATCACTTGATATCATTAAAGAGAAATAATAATTATTTCAGAAGATTAATTTCATGATACTCTAAATTTATGAAAAGAAAATTTCTATGCATGCAGGTATAACAAAAAACAGTACAAAGGCCCTAGATATGTTTGAAGATAAAACCATTAATTTTCACAGTTGATTGATTCTAGAATCCAAGTAATTCTTATCTTTCATCAACAGTAAACTTAATCAACATTTTTCTAACTGAATGCATCACTAAACACCAAGATAATATCTAAAGTCTAAACACTAAAAGTAAAATCTAAAGTACCTGAAAATCAAGGTAAAATCTAAAACTAAAGTAAAATCTATACTTAATTGAAACTCATGAATATTCGGTAATACATAATGCACTAGTATTAACAAATTATGTTAATGTCACAGCTGCCAATCTGCCTAGTCTTTTTAATAAAATAAATTGAAAAATTCCATATGGAATTTATATTCTTGTCTATTTGCAAGGTTGAATGAATGAGAGAAGAATAATTTTTAGAATATACTGAGTATTTTCCCAGGCCTTGTTGGGAACTCTTACAAGGACCAAGTTTTATAGTCTTGGACACCTCAGATTCATATGATTGAAGTTGCTCAAAAACAGGTCAGACAATTGAAAGCAGAAATAGAGCTTAAGAATCAGATGTATAAGAAAACCCATAGCGTAGATGTCAGATAGTCATCCATCTCACATTTAGACTTGTCCGTTAAGCTTAAGAACAAAGTGACTATGTTGACAGGGATGGATGTTATTCATGAACTCTGTAAAATGGACTTTCCCTGACCAAGGTTGATGTGGCTACAGCCACTGTTGAGAATGGACAAGTCCAAAGCAAAGATCAGCTCTGAACACACAATATGGCATCATTTCCTAGGGTATCAGCAGGTATCAGCCTGTACACAAGTCACATTTGCGAACTTTTATCATGGAAGCGGCAGAACTTTTTCTCACTTAAATAGAAAATTTGCCTGATTAGGTATTTCCATTTTCTGCCAGTAACACTTCTGCTAAACAGCATTGTTTCTAACTGAGAAACTCATTTTTTGTAGTAAATGTAAAAAAAAAAAAAATTGGGCCCATGGTCATTAAATCCAAGGATTTCACTATATTCCAAATCAGGCTGAAGCAGCTGGCCTGAAGGAATGATTCAGTTATAGTAGCAGAATGAAGGTGATGTTTTACCCCCCTGAGAAAAAGCCCTCTTCAATGTGGTAAATGCTCAGCATCAGCGACCAATACATAGTGTTGTTTCTACCACAGCCAAGATTTACAGCACCAGGAATTAAAGGGTAGAAATGGGATGGCTCCTGTTACTTAGGCAAGGAAAGGAGTTATACTGGCCAAGATAAAATGTCCCGACTACCAAAGGGGAATTACCTTCCTTCTATTTGTTTAGAATGCAAGGCATACCCTGAGCCTATTTGTATTCTTGTATGATAACGTTCGGTGGAAAACTACCCTGATAGGCAGTTTTGCTATTGATCAAGAGCCATCAGGAAGTAATATTCAGGTCACCCAATTAGCAAGGAACCAGGACCACCTGGGGTCACAGATCATGACAAAACGAATATGAATGAAGAGTTACAATGATAAATATCATAAATAAGTTATAATCATGTGACCAATTGCAGAAATGAGGACTTTAATGGTTGTATTTCTGCCTTATTTTAATATGGATATATTTATAAATATGTTAATGACCTCTCTCCTTTTTTTGTGGCTCCTCATCCATACTTTGACATTCTAACATAAGAATAGTTGATAGTAGTTAACTCATGTTCATGTTTCAATAATCCAAAGGTAAGTAAGTGTGTCTCATCTAGAAACAAAATGAACATAACTGTAAGAAGAATAAATTGACCTTTGAGACATTGTTTCACCTTTTGGGGAGGTGATTAGTGAAGTTGTGATTTTATTAAAGATAATTGCATCATAAGGATTCATTTATATTAGATAGTGGTGACAAGTTTTGAGGAATTTAGGATATGGGTTTCACATTGTGTGTAGATGCACTTACAAGAATAAATTGTTCACTTATACATTTATGATATTATAAAACATTCTACTGAATTCAATTACTTTCTTATTTATTATAATTTACTCATATTCAATGAGATAGTTTCATAGTTGTGGCAATAGATTTCTACAAATTTAGAATTTTTCTATTTCTTGGGCTTCTTTTAAAAAAATGGTCTAGCTCTAAGGTAGCTACCTGTATAGAGGTTTATGCCAGTTTATTGCATTTTGTTGATTTTTCCGAACTCATTTGTATTACTGTATGTGTTTTTGGCTGATGCATTTTATAAGAAACTCAATTATTGTATAATTTAATGCGTTTGCTTATTAATTTCCATTAGTCACTACATTAGAGTATAAATCCTGATTTAGCAGGGAAATTGCTACGTTTTTCTGCTTATTACATAGATTTATAAATTAATACCAGCATAAGTCTCTTTAACTAAACTTTTATATAAAGTTGGTACAATATTTCAATATATCCAAACTTAGGTATTCTTGCTGGATTCTAGTATGCAGTATAGTCTATTCATAAGGAAAAAATTCCAGGAAAATAGTATTAAAATTTGCATATTGAAAACTGCTTAGTGTTTTGTACTGCTGGGATGCATGTGAAGCAATAGCATAACTTTAAAAAATTGTATTTTATGTAGGCAGTTTAATATCAGGTAAAACAAAACTCTATTTTTTTATACGGGTCATAAGTCAATTTTAAGAAATAATTAAGCAAGCCAAGATTCTGGTTAAGTCTAAGGGTGAAGGACTAGCACAAAGGAGGTCTTGTGAATGATGGAATTTTTCTAATTATTGACCTAGGTAGTGATGATGTAGGAGATAGCACCATATTTATTCATTAAACAGGGCATTTTATGTATTTCTTTGTATCTATGTTATATTGCACTATGTATCTAAGAAGAAAAATTATAATTATTAATCCTAAGAATAACTTAGTAATGTTTGCAGTTTTATATTTTAAACTTATTTTTAATTGTTCTATAGTATTATTAATATCTCTTAGAACAAGTGTTACTATATCGATATTTCTTTCTTGGGTTTTAAAAACTAATTTTAAATATAAAATGAAATACATAATTCATTTATACTGAATTTATAGTTGTTCTCACATATATACTGCTATAAATATAATACTAGCATGTTATTTTATATCAATTGATGCATAATACTCCACATTTTATACCCTTTGAGTTATTTTCTCTAACTTATTAATAAATTATAATTAAAATGAGAAAATTATTGCTCAGTATGCGCTTGTCTTAAAATTGGGTTATTTCCTGCTTTCCTAAATATTAATTTTGATTTATTTAAAATTTATTAATAAACCTTTCTAAGGATATAGCTATCTAATCAACTAATATGACAGTCATTTCTTTCTTAACACATTTGACAAGGATTTGCTTGATATTTCAGCACTTCAATATGCATCTTAGAAAACTTGAAAACTCTACTTACAAAATACATGGGGATTATTATCTTAGAGCAGATTTATTATCTTTTTATTTAAATTGTTGCTTAGAGATAGTCCATTTTAAGGGTTAGAAGTAGAATATGGGACTATTTCTTTTATAAATTATATAAAATCATAAATATTAACGTGCTGTCTTAGAGATTGTCTCAATCAGTGCCCTCAATTTAATAATGAGTAAAGCAAAATCCAAAGAGAAGAAGTAATTTTTATAATTACTACACTAAACGCAAGAAAACTGTATTTTAGATTAGTAATAATTTTTATGCATTGGGTATTATCTAGTATTGTAGTACATGTTTTATTCTTCTTTGATTAAGCCCCAAGCATTTTGAACTAGTTGAGAGCCGTGGTCCCTCAGATATCCCAACGCAGGCCTTGCCTAAAAGTTACCAGTTTAATGAGCTGTCAGCAGTTAACCTATTTCATACCTTCTCTGGGACACCATTTAATAGAATAATAAGTTGGTGAATCCATAGGGAGGTTACTATGGCAATGTCTTATAGAAAACCAGAATAGGACACTAACAGATAATTTAGGATAACTATTAGCCAACTTCCTTTAGCCACTGCTAAACAAGATTAAGGCCAAATGATTGGAAAACATAAGCAGATTCAATATTTTCTTTCAATTTCCATCTAGGTATTTGTTCAATGTTCATTACATTATGTTTGCCTAGATTTCAAACTATGCCTAACATATAGTAATTATACAAAAACAATTTTTTGTAATTCTTCAATGCCCTTTGTTTTCTCTCTCAATTGACATTTTTTTTTAAGATTTTATTTATTTATTTGAGAGAGAGAGAGAGCACATGAGAGGGGGGAGGGTCAGAGGGAGAAGCAGACCCCCTGCTGAGCAGGGAGCCCGATGCGGGACTCGATCCAGGGACTCCAGGATCATGACCTGAGCCGAAGGCAGTCGCTTAACCAACTGAGCCACCCAGGCGCCCTCAATTGACATTTTTAAAGAAAAAAACATATCTGGCTTAATTTGAATAATCTAATTATGTAATAAACATTAAGAAATGAAACACAAAATACTTATTTTAGTCACTAATAGTAAAAGTTAAATGACTGAAATAGCAGATTTTGCCAACTTGTATTTCTTTGGATCGTATATAGTAACACACTTAGGCATTCGAATGGATTTTGAGTCTTTTGACTAGTAGATAGTGGACAGAAATTATCAATATTTACTGTGTCAGAGAAAAAAAAAACAAAACACAAAGTGAACAATCTCTCCATTTCAAAGAATTATATTTAGATTTCAAACATTTCTCCTTCTTGATATGACTAATTTTTGATTGAGAGATACACAAAATATATTGATATGAAATATTTTTGCTTAGTTTCTCATTTAATGAAAACATTTGCTTTATCTTATTTAACAAGTGGAAATTGAAATATTGTCAAATTAGGTGTAACTAATATCAGATCATTTACCACTAATTTTGAAAATTAAGTGAAATACTTGGGATATGATCTAAAATTACAACAACATTATACACGGTAGTGAACTTCTGATTTAGACTCTAAATATCCATTTTTTATAACTATGGGCATATATAATAACATGTTCTCTGTCATAAGACATAACGTTTACTCTTTTAAAATTTTAAATCTTTAATAGAGACTACTGTAACCTTGTTCTTCAAGTGTACTAATAGAAATAAACACAATGAATACTTCATTTGGTGATTAAAGTAAATATGGACAGTGTTAAATATAATGTTCTGTGTTTTTGACTTGTGAAACTTTTTTAAATGTCCCCTCAGTTTGTGTTAGGATTTTTATATAACAGAATAGGAATATACAAAGGATTAGCTGCAATTTTTTTAAATTGTATTGTTGTAGACTATATGGTTTAGGGAAAGGTGTTTGTTATGTTCAATTTTGAATCCCTGATAGGGTGGCAGAATGCTAGTCATAATGATCATTAAATAAACGTGATGATGGATTTCATTGTTTGAATACACCTTATCTTGGGATTTTTTATAAATGTGAAATAAATTCTTTTTTTTTTATTAATGGCCTTTCTATCCCTTTAGATGGTGAAATCCTTTATGCAAGGGAGGTGCCACAATTATCTATTGTTCATTTCATTTATCTGCTCCTCCATCTATCTATCATCTATCACCTATCTCTCTATCTCTCTCTCTCTCTATCTATCTATCATCTATCTGCCCTATCTACTCATCTATCCATCCATCCATCCATCCACTGCCAGGAATATTTCCTGGCCTGAATTCCATACTAAATAAATACTTTATGGAATCAGGAACCAATGAATAAATCAATATTCAATGAATAAGTGAATACACTAATAATTTAATAGTGTAAAAAATCTTAAAATTTTTCTTCTAAAAAACTGAAATACTAAACATTTATCACTACAATTTTAAGTTCAAAATATAAAATTTTGTAATGATAAAAACTTTCTTTAGACTATAGTTAAAGACTAAAAAAAAACTAATATAGAAGACAGTTTGTAAATATTTATGTGTGTCTGAAAGAAAGGGGGAGAGAGAAAGAGAGCAAGCAAAAGGAAAATTTGCACAAATCGTTTGGCATTTCCTATATTAAAACAGTTGAACAAAATTGTGGAAGTTTGTCACAAAGGCATTCTTATGGCAATTAAATTATCTTTTTAAAGTTTATATAATACATATTTATTCTTTAAATACATATATTTATGTATATATATATTTATGCTTTGCTTTGTAGCCAGTTATTGGGACTTTTCTCCTTAAAAAAAGAAACTCTTTACTTATATAAAATTAACATTGTATATGTTGCTATATTTTCAGATAAATATCTTGCTTTATTTCTACCTGTTTTATTTATAATAATATTATATTAGTTATCCATTACTGCATAGGAAATTACCAAAAACTTAGTGGCTTAAAGGAACACACATTTATTATTTCAGACTTTATGTGTGTCAGGAGTCTAGGCACAGCTTAGGAAATTCTGTTTATCATCTCACAAGACCATAATCAAGCTGTTAGTCAGGTTCTGTTCTTGTATGAAAGTTTGAGGAAAGATCTACTTTCAAATTATTTCATTTTGTTGGCAGAATTCATATCCTTGCATTTTTACAACTGAAATCTCAGATCTTTCCTGGATGTTATCTTGAGGCCACCTTCCGCTCCTACAGGCCCCTCATGGTTCCATGCCACATGGCCTTTTCTATAGACGTTCACAAGATGGTGGCTTGTTAAAGACAGCAGGAAAGCAAAATTCTAGAGCAAGTCAACTAGCAAGACATTTTTATGTAATGTAATCCTAGGAACAACATCCCATCATCTTCATCAAGAGGAAAGGATTACACTAAAATGTCAATGGAGAAGGTGAATATTATGGTGTCCACCTTGGAGTCTGTCTGTCACAATGATTTGTGCTCTATAATGAAATTTTTTATTTTAATACTCGAGCCCAGAAACTTTGTTCTTATTTATTAGTTTTATATTTCCTAGAACACATTTTAAACTCAACGTTATTTCAAGTGTCAAATATGAAGGTCCTGCTTCTCCAGTCAGCTTTATTTTATAACCCTTCAGAATCTGATAGCATATTTTTATATGAAAAATGTAATTACAATTACTCTTGAAAATCAGTTTCAAGGGCGCCTGGGTGGCTCAGTCAGCTAAGTGTTTGCCTTTGGCTCAGGTCATGATCCCAGGGTCCTGGGACCGAGCCCCGTGTCAGGTTCCCTGCTCAGCAGGGAGTCTGCTTCTCCTTCTCCCTCTGGCCCTGCTCGTGCTTGCTCTCTCTCTCTCTTTCTCTCTCTCTCAAATAAATAAATAAATCTTAAAAAAAAGAAAATCAATTTCATATTCAATAATGTAACATATGCCAAGTCATATTGTTTTAATTTAAATCAGGAAAAAGTAAAAATCTAAACCATTCCATGTGTGTGTAAAAACGAACTAAACTTAAAGCCCTAAAAACAGGGGGAAAATCTAGAATAACTAATACAAATTTTACCATACTGATTCTTTTCTAATAAGTGTGCTTAATAATACTACATATATATATATATATATATATATATATATATATATATGTATATATATATATATATACAGTCATCCTGAACAAAATATGTGTGTTTTATCCTCAACAATGAGTAAGTTTCTTTTAAGGTTCCCTTTATTTAATCTTGAGTGTGTTTTGTTGTTATAATATATGCATTATGCTTTGTGTTTTATGCATATTTTAAATAGTGGCATCTAATCCTTTCAGGTTAAAAAAAAAAGGGGAGGTCTCAGCATGTATGTATAGGTTTATAAAGACTTATATAAAATTGTTTGTTTCCTTAATTAAACTTTTTGTCTTTATAGCTTGGCTGATTTTTACTTATTATTTAACTTTGAGAATCTGTTTGTTATACAGTGAATGTAAAGAAGTATTTTACTGTGTATCATCATAGAAATTATAACCATACTAAATTTGATGCAAGCCATATGGAGAGAGAAATTTCTTACAGCAGAGGGAAATATGTCAGGAATATTCAAAATATGTACTAAAATCATCTTGCTAAAAAATTAGAAGAATTTTAAATGTTTCATTTTAGATTTATAACATGCTTTATTAACAGTAGTATTCTTCCCTTATTTTACTGATAAGGATGATAAAAAGAAAGACGTTGAGGTTAGCTAAGGAGTATAGAATACAGAGTCAAAAGAGTGAGAAATTTGTATGCAGCTTTATGATGAGACTCTGATGCTAACGTAAGCCTGATATGAGGCAGCCATACGTGGGTGTTCTATCATGTGCAGAACAGATGCAAGTAGGGCTCTAAAATGGTACCCTGAAAACCTTCCTGTTGGGAGGTGGAAAACATTGGAGATGTCTTGGCCTTTAGCCAGCTAAACTTTTGTCAACATATTTATGGATGGTTGTGAGACTAAGTCTTTTATATTTTAGATTTAACAGAAAGATTTCAAGCAATCCTAAAGCATATCTAACATCTTGAGAGTGGGAACAATATTATTTTCAATGTGACATTGTAAATACCTGGTACAGTGCTGACAATTAGTAGCTGTTCAACGTATGATTTCTGAATGGATTGATACGTATCTTCTATTTTCTTTTTCAACACCTCTATAGCTTTCCTAGGGATTAGTAATGCTTTTAGTCTGTTGTTGTTGTTGTTGTTTTAGGAAATTGATATTCTTAAATATAATCATGAATTACCAGTTTTGAGGGAAATATAACAAGCCCTTGCTTAGGCATACATTGGCATGTAAGATGCTGGGGTAATGTCCAATGCACTTTAATAAGACAAATGGAGTTAGAACATCTTTTAAAGGATGTATATATATGTAAATGAATTTCTCTGAAAAAAAAATGAAGAAAAACTGTTTCCAATATAAAATATCACTAATTGGGGATTCACCTCTTGGAGATTTGACTCTGTTTTAGAGTCATGCCAGGTCAGGTGGGTTATCTAATTACTACAGATACAGCATTGAGACAGGACCTATGTCTGATCTCTTTCCACCACGCAGTGGAAACAAAATACAGATCATTCCTATAGATCCCATTCTACCACATCACCTGTATTTGTATTAAATAAAATAAAACAGAATTCTCAAGCCTAGACCAGTATTGGGTTTAGGGGTGGAGGAGAGGATAATGAAAAGGAATTGGAGCCAAGTTTTGTAATGTCAGTGTGGCCCTCCCCTGCTAAAAATGTGTACTTCCCTCTGCTTGCTTATTTTAAGTGCCTGAGTGCTAAAAGAAAAATTAATTTTGCTGGCCTTATGCTGGTTGAATAAGCTAAGAATAAAGTGAAAGTTTTGTGTTTTTAATTTTCTTCAAATTAATAATTATCAAGCTTGAGAAGTTTTTTTTTTCTTTCTATAATTACAGTATTTCTTTCACTTTATTTTTGTCCTCACTGGAAGAAGGGAAACTTAGAAATTGATAGGTCTGTTTCTCTGTTTTTGATTTGAGAGAAGTCTAATACAATTCAGAAAATAAAATGCTCTGTCTACTTTTGAAGGCACTGAGAAAATTTCGCAAATTCCCCCAATAATGTATTCCAGGATTTTACCATTGATATCATGAGGAAAGCCATTTGTGCAGTCAAAAAAAAAAAAAAAATTATGTTTATTAAACCATATTTTATCTCTTTACTGGTCACATGCATTAATTAATCTCCTTCTCTACATTTATTAAATATACATTATATCAAATAATTAATTATCAAAATTAAATATATAGTGCAAATACTTTTGGTTCATGGGACATACTGAGCAACAATAGATGGTATTTAAGATGCAAATAATTTCATCCTAAAATTACCATTTCTTTTTTTTTTTTTTAAAGATTTTTTATTTATTTATTTGAGAGAGAGAGAATGAGAGACAGAGAGCATGAGAGGGAGGAGGGTCAGAGGGAGAAGCAGACTCCCTGCCGAGCAGGGAGCCCGATGCGGGACTCGATCCCGGGACTCCAGGATCATGACCTGAGCCAAAGGCAGTCGCTTAACCAACTGAGCCACCCAGGCGCCCCTAAAATTACCATTTCTTAACTGAGTATTTACAATTCACTTAAACCTCTGAGTTAAATAAAGTTTATTTAGTATCTATTTGTGCTTTACAGTGCTGTTGTAATAATTAAATGAAATTGCATACTCACATCTGTAGTCTGATATTTCACATGTGTTCAGTATATCATGTCCCTAGTATCCCTCAGTCCAGTTTTGTCTGTTCACTTCCAATGGATTTGACATATTAAAAACTGTAGTCAACATTGTTTACTTCTTTGGGTATTGCAGAATATTCATTATTAAGTAATTAAGTAATGATGAGTAACTTTCTCAATTCTTTTGTATAGTGACTGACACCTAACTCACTGTCTCACCACATTTTGGATTCCTTCATTTTCATCAGCTGTGGAACTTATTCCCCAAAATCACACAATCAGATCAACAGAGATAACTCAGGTTATTTGATATACTTCTCTCACATTTGAAGTTTGTTGTTCTGTTCTGCCCAAAATGACATTTAGGAGACATATTATTTAATGTAGTATCATTTGGTGTATTTACTCTTCTTAGTTAAGTGTAATGGCATTATTTTATATATTTATTTTAAGTTGTATTTAGTTTGACTTAAATACTCCATTTACCAGTTTGGCTCTTCAAGTTAGTATTTATTATTTTTTTAAAGATTTTATTTATTTATTTGACAGAGAGAGTGAGAGAACACAAACAGGGGGAGCAGTAGAAGGAGAGGGAGAAGCAGGCTCCCCACAGAGCAGGGAGCCCGATGCGGGGCTCAATGCCAGGCTCAATGCAGGGCTCAATCCCAGGATCCTGGGATCATGACCTAAGCTGAAGGCAGACGCTTAACCATCTGAGCCACCCAAGCATCCCTCAAGTTAGCGTTTAAACAAACTTTGACCCATTCCTGTATGAATGATTATTGCTAAGGACCAAGCAATGTACACTAAAGATACAGTGGGATAAGAGGTAAAAGCAGCTAGAATTGGAGAAATTGAAAATCACAACTTCCTACATATTAGATAATTACAGTATATCAAACACGGAGACCTTGTATAATTATTTTCACATTTACCAAACTTTTCAGAAGAGCAAGGACAGAATCTTAAGGAACATGATCTTAAATTTGCAGAAAATTACTTTAGAAATAATGTGTAAGGGGGTGTAGTCCCTGGATGACCTAGCCATGATGACCATTGGTAGAGTTTCAAGTAGCTGAGCACTCATTTCTTACTAAACTCTCTTGATGCCTATTCTTATTTCTTTGGTTTTTTTTCTTATTTCCTTGTTTTATAAGGAAATGTGGGACTACTAGACCTGACAGATCAAAGGCACTCAGTTACAATTAAATGAATGAATGCATGAATTATTAAACTATGATTAATTTTTTTAAGACTTATTTATTTGAAAGAGAGAGAGTGTGTGCAGACTCCCCACCGATTACAGAGCCTGAAGTGGGGTTTGACATCTCCCAACCCTGAGATCATGACCTGAGCCAAAACCAAGAGACAGATGTTCAACAGACTGAGCCACCTAGGTGCCTCTAAGACTAAATCTTTATAAGCAGTACATCTGTACACTTTTGTTCAGCTGTCCTTTCTCAACTTTACTGTCACCTCTATATTGGGATAATATCAACTCACAGATTTGTGGAAACTGAATGATAGTATAGTATGAACAGAATGCCATATATTCACTTACACCTTCCCTCATTAAACAAAAAATCTATTGAGCAACTACTGCATGCAAATCGTTCTGCATGCTTGGAATATATTAATGAACAAAGTAAATTTACAATCTTTTGTGATAATAATGACAGTGACAATGATGATTATCATCATCATTATTATAAAAATAGCTAACAATTTTATAATGCTTAGTATGTGCTAAATAACACTGTAAGTATTTTATGTATAACTTAGTGTTTCCACAAAAGCTATGAGATAGGTATTTTGATTTATCCCTACTCTACAAATGAGGAATTGAAATACGGTAAGATTAAGGAACTTGCTCAAGATCATGGAGCTAGTAGATGGAAGAAGTGAGATCAAAGCTGGAGAATGTGGCTCCAGGGTCTATTCTTAACCATAACACCCACCGTCCTGCCACCTAATTACACTGACTAGTAATTGATTCTTTCTGCCTGTTATCTGGAGAACTTTAACAGCATAGAAAATGCTAGTGGGAATTCAGTGCTTTACTTGTACCCAGGGAAATGATAGAAGAGTTCAGATAAAAAAATAAAATAAAATTACTTTTGAGCATGAATTTTGAAACTTTGGGGGCTAAAAATACATAGAATGCATTTGATCTAAGGGATTTGTAAATGTAAAAGTGATCAACCACAAGTATCCTTACATATTTAGTAAAAAACCCTTAATTTGTAGAAGAGAAATCTGACCACTCTAGAGTCTAATTAATTTTCTACAGTCACGGGGATATATGGTGTAGGGCTTGAACTGTGATGGGTGGTGACAAAGGTACAGTGTTTTTACAGCATTATTTATAATAACCAAGATATGGAAGCAACCTAAGTGTTCACAGATAATCAAATGGATAAGGAAGATATGGTGTGTGTATACTACACACTCACACACACACACACACACACACACACACACACACACACGGAATGGAATATTACATAGCCATAAAGAAGGATGTGAGGATGTGGTCATGCCATTTACAACAACATGGACAGACCTAGAGAGTATTATGTTACTACCAAATGATTTCATTCGTATGTGGAATCTAAAACAAACAAACGCATAAACAAACAAAATGCAGAATCAGATCCATAAATACAGAGAACAAACTGATGGTTGCCAGAGGGGAGGGCTGGGAAGAGGGAAAAATGGATGAAGGAGAGTGGGAGATATAGGCTACCAGTTATGGAATGAATAAGCCATGGGAATACAAGGCACAGCATAAGGAATGTAGTCAATGATACTGCAATAGTGATGTCTGGTGACACACAGTAGCTACACTTGTGGTAAGCAGAGCATAACATATAAATTTGTCAAGTCACTATGTTGTACACCTCAAATTAGTGTAACATTGTGTGTCAACTATACACAAATAAAAAATAAAAAATATAAATAAATAAATAATAATAAAATGAATGTATTTTCAAGTAAAATTTAAACGGATATACAATATACATTTTTATTGCCAGTCATGTGTATTTTTTCCTTCAGCATGAGAATGATATTTTAATACATTATGTTAAAGAAAAATGAGCAAAACATGTTTCTTTTCAAGACAATTTATAATGTTTAGTCATGCATGCCAGTAATGAGATTAATAATAGAAAGTTTAGATTTATTCATTCTCTGGATGATAAATCATGACAAGTCATTTAACTCTGATGCAATAAAACCATGTGATGGCTGAGAGAATGGATGATACTATTTAGAACGGTTCATGTCTAGTTGAGGTAAAATGAAGTCAGAGTTGTTAGCAGTTTTCTAAAATTGTTTTATATTGAGAGAAGTCTGGTAACTTTGAATGGAATGTAAATCATATGAGAACTAAATGTTCCCTCTGAAGATTCCAATGGCACACGTGAACAGAATAGTCTCAGCTAGTATCTCTTACAATATATGGCTCATATTGATTGAGCACTTACATGAAACACATTACTAGCCCCAACAATTAAGTTAATATATAATAATAAACATAAAGAACGTGAACATTATTTTGTTTATGCATGCAAGCAACTCTTGTGTATTTATCGCCCCTGGAAAAACTGTTATCTTGATTATATTTTATAACTTTATTTTTATAATTATTGTTTTAAAGTTATATAAACACCTGGTTCACAATTCAAAAGTTACAAAGGGATTTCTCTTGCTTGCCTCTGCCTTTCACACACCTGGTAAATCCTTCTGGAAATTGCCCAGTTTTATTGAGTTTATTAGATGGTCTTTAAGAGATACTTAGCTTACATAAAGTGTATAATGTATTTGGATTTGTGGACTGTGATCATAATTTACGGAAATGCTCAATTTTAGAGCTTAATGAGAATAAAGCTTTCTTTGTTTATCTAATTCTGTTTGTAACTAAAGATCTTACATAATAATATTTTCCATGGATCTGTGGAGTCCATATTAAGACTCCTTTGCTTACAAGAATGCTGAATCTCTACATTGTTTTTAAATATGTCATTTTATAAAGTATTCATATTGGCATCAATAGTTTAAAATTATGAATTACCAGTTTTTGTATTATTTTATTTTTATCTATCAAAGCTGAATGGATTTTTTTAAATTGCACATATTAATCTGTATAAAGGTTCAATTATTCTAACTTCACTTTCTGATACCTATTTACTTTCCATTGCACATTTAACACTAAAGAGTCATTATCAGTCTTCAATGGATACTGAAATAGTGATACAAGATTGAGATCATATAGAACAGTAGCTATACCATACCTATCAAAAATTAGAAAGATTGTTACTATTGTTAATCATCTGACTTCAATAGCATTTCCCAGAATGAAAAATATTGTCTTATTGTCTTTTGAAAGATTGCTGAAATTGTGTACATCTGTATGTGGTTGCTGGAAGCTATTACAAATAATAATGTTAACAGTAACACAGAGACTTCACTTCAAACTGAAATCGACCTGTAATAATTGAATATGTCAACCACCATCATCCAGATATAGGTTTAACTTTACAAATATTGAAATAAGAGCCGATTTCAGAAGTTTGATACATTTATATGTGGACTTTGTCATACATTCGTAAGGGAGATCTTTGCTTCTCTATTAGGATGTTTCAGATTTATTTTATTTATTTTTTAAGATTTTTATTTATTTATTTGACAGAGAGAGGCACAGCGAGAGATGAACACAAGCAGGGGGAGTGGGAGAGGGAGAAGCAGGCTTCAGATTTATTGAAATATGAATTTTCCAAGAAGATGATCAAATTATCATTCTCCCATGAAAATTAACATTCTTTTAAGTTTAAACTAAGAAAAATAAAATGTTCCCCAGATAAGTTAAAGTAAAATTCTCCGTCACCTCTTTCAGGTATATACTCAAATGATTCCTTCTTAGTGAGGACTGTGTAAGCCAACATTTTTAACACTACAACCCTATTACTTTCCTTTTTTTTTTTCTTATGTACTTAATTCTGCATAAAACATTATATCTTTTCCCTTTCCTCCCTCCTTCCCTTCCTTTTTTCTTCTCTTCCTTTCTTTCTTACTTCCTTTTCTTCCTTCCTCTCTGTTCTGCCATCTAGAATACAAACTCCATTGGGGCAAACCTTACTTTACTTCTTGCTGGTGAGACCTTATAACTTACCTGTCACGGAGTAGGCACTCCATAAACACATGCTGATAGAAGCTAATTAGTGCCCACAACGGCCCTAGTTTGTCCAAACCTCATAAGCTTCCTTTCTTTGCTACCTAAGTTTCTGCCTGGCCATCTCTAACACACATATTAGTGTGCATATTAAAGCTAGTACACATTAGAGTTAACTATGCCCCAAGCAATGGTGCTCAGACCCTAGTGTCTAAAAACCCTCTGTTCCACTTACTAAGAGTATAGGTCCAGTGGCACTCTTCCAAAAGTTTATCCCTCAAGATGTTTGCATAATCTCCTGGCCCAATGCTCCAGGGATTATCCTAAAGGGGCTTAATTTTAATGATTAAGATTGCTGAGCTCTGGAGTTTAGAGTGGTTTCAAAGAACTGGAAACTTAACCTTCTCAAATTTGGTTTATACCCTTTTACCATAGTTATTCTAATTTCTGACACTTGTCCTAATTACCATGTCAAAAATGGATGGAGCTTTTATTCTTTTCAGCAAAGGGACTTGGGGCTCAATGGCAAATAAATCACTGAGTTCCATATGGTTTGAAATGTCAAACTACTTTGGCTCCACACCAGTGGTTCTCCTGGACGGCAGCATACTAGTAATACTTAGGAGACTTTTAAATTTTAGATACCCCAGGCCTCAATACTCTGCAGTTTCACTCAGGTATCAGGAGTGTTTAAAACTCCACAGGTGACTCCCATAAGCAACGATGATAGCGGACCATTATTCTATCCCTGTGGCATCATTCCAATCACTAAAAGCCCAGTCATTCTTAATCAAGGTTGAAACACTTCCTAATAACCAGTATTTTCAAATCAATTACTAGTGAAATTTAGCCACACACGCTTCACCTAACCTAGTTTCCAGATACCACAGAGCAAAAACTGCAGGCTGCAAGAGAGTCTAACAATAGCAACAGAAATTTATTCTGTTTCCTTGTTAGGCTTGAGCCAGTCAATCTGGGCCAAGGTTTTGTCTTCTTTTCATTGTAAGTTATAAAATATTCAACCCCACTGTGATTTCTTATTTCTAAATATTGCTCTATTTTAGTGGCCATCAAGATGCCTATCTGGCCTTTGGTAGCTAAAAGCTAAAAATGCAACTATCATGTAGCCCCATTGCACTCGGTGGTATTTATCACAAAGAAATAAAAGCTTATATCACAGAAAGAAAAAAAAAAAAACATGTATACAAATGTTCATAGCAGCTTTATTCATAATAGCCAAAAAGTGGAAACAACACAAATGCCCTTCAGCGGATGAATTTTTAAACAAGCTGTAATACAACCATACTGTGGACTACTATTCAGAAATGAAAAGGAGCCCATGATGATATGTGTAAAAACCTGGAGGAATCCTCAGATAATTATTCTGGGTGGAAAAAAAAGTCATTCCCAAAAGGTTAGATATGGTATGATTCAATTTCTATGACATTTACAGAAGGACAAAATTATGGAAATGAGAAGAAATTAGTGATTGACGGGCATTTAGGGGGTTGGGAGGGCAAGAAAGTCTTAAGGAGGAGGTATAAAAGGACAATATGAATAATCTTTGTGGTAATAGAAATATTGTATATATTTACTGTGTCAGTGTCAAAATCCTGGTTGTGACAGTGTACTATAGTTTGCAAGAAATTACCTTGGGAGAAAGTGGGTAAAAGGTATATAAGATTTCTTTGCATTATTTCTTAGTACTACACGTAATTCCACAATTACCCTAAAATTAGAAATGTAAAGGGGAGCTTGGTTGGCTCAGTCAGTGGAACATGCAACTTTTGATCTCAGGGTTGTGAGCTCAAGCCCCATGTTGGATGTTGAGATTACTTAAAAATAAAATCTTAAAAAGAAAAAAAATTAAAGGAAAATGAGAAAAATATGAATTATTATATTTCTGATCAGCTATGAATAATATGCATGAACTCTTTCATAACTAACAAAAATCCATGAAAGTTAAGGCTGGGATATTGCAACTTTTCTGAAGGAAATGTAATTTTGTTTCAAACAACTTCAGAAATATTTTATATTTTCAAGTCATTTGTTGTCATGTATTGCTGTGCATCATCATTGCGGAAATATAAAATGCATGCTTTATTCCTAAAATATTCCACTCATTAAGATGATCTCAAACTTACGTTATGTTTGATTTTATAGTTAGTCTTTGAAAAATCAGTGCTGTCATTTTTTAGAACATTTTAGAATGTGAATTTTAATTTTAAACATGCAATTGATAAATTTCTGGTAACAATAAAATATAGAATTTACCACCTCTGCCTCTAATTCAAAGTTATATGACCCTACTCTTTTAGAGTTATAAATTATAAACAACTTTTTATATTTAACAAAGAAATTAATTCCAGGTGAGGTATTATCAAAATTGATGAGCATGATAAATTTTGGTATGTATTTAACAATATCAGTGACATTTAAGTTATCTGCTTCACCACGATATATTTTTAAAACTTCTTACATTAACCTTAATATTCTGGCCAAGTGAGATATAAGATTAACTTATTTTTAGTGACCTAGAAAATGTTATTTCTATTTTTATCCAAGTTTTTTGAAATTTTCCATGTATCTATGCATGTTCTAATAAGAATATCAAAAATATTTTCCCTATAGTAGAAATCACTGTGAAAATGTTTCATCATTCATATAATTTTATCTTTACCTGAAAGCACTGTTGGACTTTATTTCTTCCAGGTTTTACATTGGTACTTTCTATCACAGAATTTTTAACATCGTTGAAATGACAAAATCAGAACTGGGATAAGGCAGAGGGATCCTCTCCTGTATGGGGGATAAAGTTAGTGTAGGGATGAAGCTCATATATATTTTTTTACTAGAAAAAAAAAAGAAAAGAAAAGAAAATGTTCATAGCAATTTTAAAAACATTTTAAGATACCTTAGCAAAAATTGCACTGTATCATATATCAAAGGCAAAATGTCTAGGTTGAAATTTACATTTCCTCCTTTGCAGCATTTTTTTTTAAAGATTTTATTTTTAAGTAATCTCTACACCCAGCTGGGGCTCGATCTCACAACGTCGACATCAAAAGTTGTATGCTCCACTGACCAAGCCAGCCAGGCACCCCTCTTCACAGCATCTTAACCATTTCTGGGAATTTAATTTTTTATCATATTTGATAATTTCATGGGGGGAATATGTAACTCTTGGGTTATCCAGTAATAATAATTATATTTTTAAATATGTAGATAATTTATATTTACTTTTTATGTTGTATTTTTGAGATCTTTGTTAATTTTTTTTATTGTTGTGTATGTTTGTGCATGTGTGTTTAGGGATTTGAAAGTGAAAATATTTAAGCAGCTCATCTTTTGATTTTAAATGAATGTTTTGTTTATGTTAGTTATCTTTTTTTAAAGATTTTATTTATTTATTTGAGAGAGAGAGTAGGGTGGGGCAGAGGGAGAAGGAGAAGCAAACTCTCTCCTGAACAAGGCGGGGGAGCCCTTAATCTCAGGACCCTGAGATCATGACCTGAGCTGAAGTCAGACGCTTAACCAACTGAGCCACCAAGGCACCCCTAATGTTAGTTGTCTTGTTTTATTTTTCTTTAAGAAAGAGTTGGAATTTTAAAGAGTCAAATATCAGTATTTTTCCTTGTGTATTTTACTTTGATGTCATGCTCTGTGGGTGTTTTTCCTTCTTCCAAATATATATAAAAATATAATATATAAATTATATATAAAAACATATATAGTATGAGATATTTATTATAATGATGATATGTAAATCACATGGGATTTATTTTGGTACTTTATATGCTATGTAATTTAACTTATTTTTTCTATTAACCTTCTTTTGGAAAATGTTTTTATCCACTTATTTTGGATACATCCTTAATCATATAAAATAGGTTCTTTAAGTTCCTTTTTTAAAATTTTATAAGACATTACTCCAGTTCTTGGAATAACAAGACTGTTTACAAAAGTAAGATTAAATAATCAATAATAAACTCTCTATATATGAAATTATTCCCCATTCAAGCATTCCCTGTCCATATCTAATTTTACTAACCCAACCAACATCTTTGAAGGTTAGACACATATTTGGATGTAATACAAAAACAATAGAAAAAGTGAAAGTATGTAGGATTTACAAAAAAGCACCTATGAATGATTATGTTTAGAAGTCAAATATAAAGATCAAAAGGAAAAGATAGTTTAATTTGTGCTCATAATCAGTTAATTATGTTCCCTTCTGCTAAGGAAACTCTAACTTAATGCACACAAATTACATACAAATCAGTACGAGATAACTTGAATTAATTTACCCCTCTATGGAATTATATATATATATATATATATATATGTATATATATATATATATATATATATGTATATATATATATAAAGTATATATCATTTTACCCAGAAATTTTATAAACATAAATATTAGTATTTAGTTTTGAATATGTAAATCATTTATACTTTATGCGCTTGCTTTCTCTTGAGGAAGTGCCATTTGTTGCCTATTATTGGGAATAGAAGATGAGCACTTCTGCCCATGCTTCTTAGTATCAGAGTCATCAAGGAAAAAAATTCCAACACTGGATGGAGCAATGCTTTACTTACACGGGGAAGAGGTAGTGCAAGATCAGCTTCAATAGTGGGCATCAGTGTCCCATGTCCAGTGGGTTCCTCTGGGCAGCTAACCTAGGGCAATTGGCCTGCATACATACTTCTTGTGCTGCTGCCGAAGGACCTTGTCTACTCCCTGCAGGGGACGATATAGCAATGGGTTGACCAAGTGCCACATGACACACAGACTTAAGCAGAACAAAGGAACACTATTTGAGTCTGAAATGGAAAGACTTCCCCACACAAAGTGGTAAGTCCAGCACAAGCCATGAGAACTCTGTCTTGGTAAGGAAGTGCTCCAGGCCCAACACCCATTCTTATGTGGCTGAAAGGAGGTCAAAAGACTACACCAAAAAGATTGCCTTCCCCAACAGTTTCATGGGGATTTTGTCTTCTCCGTATTGTTACCTTTGACCTAAAAATAGAATATATCCCCTACAGAGGACTCTACAGAGAAGCCATTAGATAATGAGAATATGATTCATTCTCTAGCCATTTATAACAAGGCTAGAAAACAAAACAGCAGAACAAAGCCAGAAAACACAACAGCAGAACAAAGCAAAACTCTAAAATAGAAAAGAGAGGTCAAGTCAATCCAATTATTTTTATAATAAATGCATACGTATTACAAAATATAGTGTTACCTGATTTATACATTCTGTTTTTACTCTTCATAAAATTCCTGAATATCAGAAACGCAGGCATTTTTTATTAGCACTTCATTGGAATGAAAATTGGAATTTTGATCTATTCATACAATGTGTCAGAAGCATTTTAACCACAAACTGCCTCTCAGGCCTTTACTCATAGTTATTTGCTTTCAATTTCTAAATTTTTTGTATTTTGCTTTCCCAGCATATAGCCTTTATAAAGTAATGAAGTAGAATTTAAGGGCGGCTCCTTGAAATCAAAACCCTGCTTAGTAAAGAGAACAATGTTGTCATAACTCGAAACAGTTCAAATAGATGAGGACCTAATTAATATACTCATTTTAACATATCCTAAAGTAAACACTGTAGTATGGCAGAAAAAATTAATAACAATATATCATGATGGAAAATGGATTATGTTCAATAATGGGAGATAACACAAAATTGTCATGTATTTTATCCATCACAGTAAAAAATGTTGGTATTCATAGATCAAGCTATGTTTTCACAATTATTTCACTTAAATAGAACCTGCATTTTTTCCGATATGCTATATACATCTAACATTTCATGCAAAAATTTAGAGCTTAATGTGTGCATATCTGTATACAGACTACAACTTGTCTATAGATTGGATTTCAAAATCTATTAGTAAGTTTGTTGATTAAAACTTGTAACAGTTTCCCTAAGGATGAAAATAAAAGATTTGATTGCAGATAAGCAATTGCTCTTATACAAGGGAAGAGTTAAGACTCTCTTATAAGAAATAACTTTATTTGAGATTTCCTAAATAATAGTTAATATTGTAATCAGGTATCTTTATTGTAAGAATGTTCTCCTAGTCATTCTTCTCTTATTTATCATTGAATCTGTAATATCAAAATCACTTTCCCACAATTACTCAAATCATTGTATATATGTTGATGTAAATCTAATAACTACCATTTTGTTGAGTGATTTCAAATTTATTTTCTTGAACAAAATTTATCGTTCCTTGTTATATACCAGGAAAGAAACTTTACATATATACAAATTTACAATGTACTTCTTTTACCCACAGATATGTAAATTAGCTGTAAAAAAACCTATTGTCTGTTTACTATGAACACAAAAACATTAATTGTTGTCTCATTGATTAATAGAATTTTTGATCATTAATTGCATGGTATTTATCTCTGTTAATATCTTCATCTAAACCTACATGAATATTTACATAGACATCTGAAATCCAAGTACAAAATACTATCTATTTAACTGGCAATATATAATTTTGAAACAGAGAAATATCAACAGCTAAAATTTTATTTCTTCACCAACAAAAGATTACTGAGATGTTACAATCCTAATATTTTGTTAGGAACACATCAGTTAATAAGCATTATACTGAGTTACCCTAATGAGTATAGATGAGAAATAAATAGGTCAGCAGACTAAATAAATGGGTAGAGTTTTGCTGCTGTGTAATGGACTATTATGCACCAATGGACACAATTAATGTATTAAATATGTTGTAGGGTAAACTTAAAATAGAATGAAATTCATCCCCTTTGAATGCATTCCTCTTTAAGATAAATTAGCCCTCTCCCTCTCATTGGAAGCACATATAAATTTCATCACTCCTTTTTGCTCCCTGTTCTCATTACCCACTCTCCCCTTCCACTAGCCCAACATCCAAGGCTAGTCTGTACTTTTTAACTACATGACAAAGTCTATCTAGTTGCTCATAATCTAGAGAAATAAATGTACTTCCCTCTAGATATCATTTAACAATTGTTTAAGCATGGATATGACCCATGAGACTACAATCTTACTCACTAACTACTTTTCCTTTGAATGGTATAAGAAGAAACAATCACAGAACATATTGTCTAAAAAAAAAAACAAACCCTATATATTCTTGGAATAACCAGCCATTTTCACATATGACTTAAATAAGAAAAGATTAATATAAATTCTTAAGTATAAATAATCTTTGTCATTTATTAAGTCATTCATTTAACAAATATTTAATGAATATATCTATAACACTCATCTAGTTTCTAGTTGTGCAAGGATAAATGTGACAAGGTCCATGGAAATGCCAATTTTTGTTTTAAAAATTTTAAATTATTTTAAATGTTGTCTTTTTACAATGTCTTAAATTATCAATAAAATTTTAGATATGGAACACTTTGTTCATACACTCATTCATACTTAGAAATTCTTAGGGGGCATCTGGGTGGCTCAGTTGGTTAAGTCTCCAACTCTTGATTTCAGCTCAGGTCATGATCTTGAGGTCATGAGATTGAGCCCCACATGGAGAGCATGCTGGGCATGGAAACTGCTTAAGGTTCTCTCTTTCCCTCTCCCTTTGCCCCTCCCCCCTGGCTCTCTCTCTCTTTCTCTCTCTCTCAAAAAAAAAAAAAAAAGAAAAGAAAAGAAAAGAAAAAGAAAAAAAGAAAGCTCCACTAAGAAATGCTTAGAAAAAATGCTTTGAAAACCTATTTGCCAGGAATTATGGTAAACACTGGAGATAGAAAGAGAAAACATCAAGGCAAAGAAACTGAGGTGTGAATAGTGTTCCAGGCTGAGACATAACAAGGAGGAAAGGGTGGCTGGAGTGCTATGAGCTAGTTGAACAGTAGAGATAAAAATTATAGAGGTAGACAAAGTAGAAATCTGGACAGAACGCTTTACACACCATTTCGGGAGACCTGGACTTTACTCTGAGTGAGAAAGGAAGCCATTCAAAGGCTCTCCCTTGAAACAGGTAAGAAGATAAACCTGGAAATATTAATCTTAAAAATATATAAAAGGTATTCTAATCCATAAATTCATGAGATATTCAAAAGAATGAGTGCAATCAGAGAGAAGGAAAGTTCTTTAGCTGAATTAGAGAACAGCTAAAATGCGCAGGTCAGGGAAATAAAGAAGAACCACCAAAAGAGACAAGATGGAATAGCAAATGGGATAGGGAAGAACTAGAACTTAGATGAATTTAGAAGAAAAATGGGGGTGAGCAATTATTTTGATTGTTGCTGATAGTTTAAATAAAATAACAAAACTATTTCCATCCAGATTAATTTTGGGAGATGCAATATGTGAGACAAATGGGTAGGAAAATCAACATGAGTGTGCCTTTCTTACCTCTGGACAAATCCTGCTCTTCCCAAACAAGAGAGTAATTGGTGAAATTCCCAACACTAATTTAGCAGTGGAATGAGATAAATTTCCTCTTCTCCACCCACTGCATCATTCTGACATTCTCTTCCACAAACATTTATCCAGTTCTCCCTTAATAATCAATGGGCACTAGGGAGACGTGTGACTCACCACATGAGGATAGGGACAGAGGAAGGAGGAAGACTTCCAGCAATGAAGTCACCTGTTAGAACAGATATTTGCTATAGCTGGGAAGAAGAAGAATTGTTTTCCTAATGTTGCGGAACTTGGACTGGATCGCCTGATGGAAGAACCAAGCAGCACTCGGAGATCTTGGAGGATAGGAGGTTTATTTAACGCCAGTGGGCTCAGAGGAGAGTGATCTCCAAAGGTCTGAGCCCCGAGCACAAACAAAGGGGGCAATTTATACACTTTTACTTCTGTATATGTGGCACTTTCACGTGTGCAGCAGGCGGGGCAGGAGGGAAAACCCAGAATGGCCCAGCGGCCGGGACCGGGATTCCCTTGCTGGCTTGGTTGGCCACCTTAGAACACAGATTTCCCTTATCATTCCCCCCTTTGATGCCCCTTTAAACACCTAGTTTAGAGGGCATAATTTTCATTCTCTAAGTGAGTAAGGAGCAACTGGAGTCTGATCTCAGCAATTTGAGCAGTGATAAATCTAGTAAGGGCATTAAGAATACAATACTGTGAAGAGGAGCATTAGGAGGGGGCCAATGAGGGGGGTGAACTAAGGGAACCATTGTGAGAAGGAATCCCACCAAGTCGTCAGCTGGAGTGCTTCCCACTGGTGATTTACTCGTTCCTGTAATTGGGTCAGAGTTTCTTGGACCACCCCCGACTCATTAGCATAGAAAAACATTTCTCCTGTAAGAAGAGGCAGAGTCCCCATTGTGCAGCTGTGAGCAAGTCAAGCCCGTGCCTGTTTTGGAGAACCACTGAGGCCAGTGAATCAAGTTGGCACTACAGGGCCAGGGCTGACTGAGTGAGGGCAGAAAAATCCACCGTGAGTTGTTGAGTTAGCCCCTGGTACTGAACCTGTGACATCCCCACGACGGTGGCGCTGAGGGCAGCACCTGACGCAGCCAGCAGGCTCATGAGAAAAGGGATGGCCAAAGGGGAGTATCAGCGGCAGCTAGGAGGTCTCCATATAAGAGGGGCATTGCTCCCGGGGAGGACTGAAAGATCGGGGAAGAGACTCACAAGCGTGCGTGATTGATTGTGCAGGGTGATGCAGATGTATACACCTTGATCACAAGCCAGAAAAGTGGTTTTAGGCACACAGACCCGACTGTGGCCCATGATGGGAGAGGAAGAGTTTCCATACAGTGGTACCAGAGCCATAAAGGCATAATCTGAGGTCCCTGGTGCCGAGGTGGGAGCTGACATGGTGGATTGGTTGAGGATACCTAGGTATTGGACAGGACCGGGCTTCATACAGAGGGCCATGGTAGGAACACCATCTATGAGGTTCCCAGGAGGTATCAAGAAGTTGGCATCCATCAAAATGGAGGTCAACCATTGGTGTGTGTCCATCCCAGGTGTAAGAAGTCAGCAGGGGTGCCAGTGCAGGATTGAGGGGAATAAGCTGGAAAGTCCATCTGCCAGTAACAGTGATACGAGAGTCTGTCCCCCCTGCCGGGCCGGGCAAGCTAGAGGCAGTGCAGAGGAACAGCACACCAGGTAGCAGAAGACCAGGACTGACTGGGGCCAGGAAAAGCATGGTGAAATGTGCTTAGGAGTAGACAGCAGAGGGCCAGTAAAAGTGGGGTCTATGACCTTAGTTAGAGGGAGCCATTGTGGCTAACCCATCAGCAGATAAAACCTGTGGACAAGTAAGTGCAGTAATACATCCTAGGGTCACCCAATAAACAATGGCAATAGTAAGCTTCTGGGAGAAAGTCCAGTCAGGAGGGGCAATGGTGTAGAGTCCGACTCCTAAGATGAGGGAAATCACACCAATGAGAGCTAGGGACCATGGTAAGCAGGTGTCTTTTTGAAGGCGAAGCTGGAGTGGGTTCATGAGGTCTGGCTGGACTCTCCACTGGTGCGGCTCCTCATCCAAATGATGAGCTTTCTTCAGTCTTGAGTGGTGGACCCATGGGGTGACACCTGAGACCTTGAGGGCAGTAGGGGTGGTTAGAACAACAGTGTGGGGCCCTGTCCACTGAGGTTTGAGGGGGTCTTTCTTCTAATCTTTGACCTAGACTGAGTCCCCTGTCTGGAAGGAGTGTACCTGAGACCCTAGGGAGATTGGGGCCCTCTAAATGGTGTACTTTTGTAATTTATTTAGGGTGGCCCCCAGACCCTGAAGTTGCTCCTTTTATTTCTTTATCTCTAACCTGAGATAAGCCTAAGTTTCCTGGAAGGCTCCCCAAGCAAGGGAGAGGCTGTCCATATATTAATTTAAGTGGGGAGAAACCTAATGCCCCAGCATACAGGGAGCATGCAGGAGAGCTAGGGGTAGCAGATCCGGCCACGGGAGGTTAGTCTCCTGACAAAACTTTGCTAAGGTTCCCTTGAAGGTGCGATTCATTCGCTCTACTTTTTCTGAACTTTGGGGTCTGTAAGCGGTGTGGAGTCTCCAGGTGATGTTGAGAGATTTGGTCAAGACCTGTACAATGTCTGCTACAAATGCAGGTCCATTGTCACTATGGCAGACCAAACCGGGGCACGATCTCCCCTAAGAGGACTTTAGCTACTTCCCGGCTGTGCTCCATCCTGGTCAGGAAGGCTTCGACCCACCCAGAGTATGTGCATACTATTACTAGAAGATATCTGAACCCCCTGCTCGGCTGCACATCTGTGAAGTCTACCTCCAGATCTTCAAAGGGGGTTGCTCCCATCCTCTGGACACCTGGCAGGGGCCGCGGTGCAGCTGAGTATTATTTTTAGCACATGTTATGCACCGTTCACTCGTTGCTTGGCATAGTGCTGGCAGCTGACTGAGGTAGTAGTGCTTCTTGAGAAGGGCCTCTAATGCAGTTTTTCCCAGATGAGTGAGTTGATGGTGTTCCTTGACTAGATGCGCTCCAGTTGCTGTTGGAATGAAGATGCACCCATCTGGCATCATCCACCATCCCTTTTCAGTCAGGGTGGCCCCCTCAGCCATGACCCATTCTTTTTCCTTTTTACTGTAATTAGGCAGAGGGACTTCTTCTGGGGGTGTCAGGGCCATGGTGAGGGGAAGGGCTCTGCCCATGTCCTCACTGGCTGCGGTCTTGGCTGCCTCATCTGCCAATTTCCCCACACTATGGAGTCGTCTCCTTTCTGGTGTCCCTTACAGTGCAAGATTGCTACTTCCTTTGGAAGCCAGACGGCTTCGAGGAGTCTCAGTATCTCCTCCTTGTTTTTGATAGCTTTTCCTGCGGCGGTTAGCAGGCCCCTTTTCTTGTAGATGGCTCCATGTGTATGTACAGTAGCAAAGGCGTAACCGAGAGTCAGTATAGATGTTGACTCGCTTGCCTTCACCAACGGTGAGGGCTTGGACTAAAGCATATAGTTCAGCCTGTTGAGTGGACCATCCAGCCGGTAATGCCTTAGCTTCTAGGACTTTAGTAGTTGTGGTTACTGCATAACCTGCTTTCTGGGCACCCTCCTATAGGTAACTGCTGCCATCACTGAACAGCGTGAGCTCTGGATTCTTTATGGCTTGATCCCACAGATCTGGATGGCTCACATAGACCTCATCAGTTACCTCGGAACAGTCATGGTCTGGTTCCCCCTCTTCCATGGGAGAAAGGTTGCTGGGTTTAATGTCTTTACTGTTTCCAGGGTGACCTGCAGGTTTTCGTAGAGGAGCCCTTGGTATTGTGCTAACTGAGAGTTGGAAAGGAAGTGGTGCCCCTGTGTGTTCATGAGGGACACAACTCTGTGAGGGACCTTGATGTTAAGTTCTTGCCCCAAGGTGACTTTGTCCACCTCCTTGATGAGTAGGACTGTGGATACCAGCGCCCTGAGGCACAGTGGCCATCCTGTTGCCACAGGGTCCAGCTTCTTTGACAGGTATGCAACCGGCCATTGCCAGGGCCCAACAGTCTGGGTGAGTACCCCGAGCACTATTTTTTCCTTTCCATGCACAAAGAGATTGAAGGGTTTTTCTACATCTGGTAGGCCCAGGGCTGGAGCCCACCCCAGGGTGGTCTTTATCTCTGTGAAGGCGGCTTCTGCTTCCTCAGTCCAGGCAGGGGGTTCTCGATCTGGTCCCCCTAAGAGATCATAGAGGGATCTTGCTCTTGCCAAGAACCCAGGGATCCAGATGCATCAGAAACCTTCAGCCCCCAGGAATTCTCATAGGCCCCTTTTTGTCTGGGGCTGTGGCAGGGAGATGATGACTTTCTTTCTCTCTGGCCCTAATTCTCTCTTCCTTTGGGTGAGGAGGAAACCAAGGTATTGGACATGTTGTTGGCAGATTTTTGCCTTCTTCCATGAGACTTGGTATCCTGAGTCTGACAGGAGCTGTAGGAGGGTCTTTGTGCCTTTTGTGCAGTCTTTGTGTGTCACTGGCAAGGAGGAGATCATCCACATACTGGAGGAGGGTGCATCATGTGGTCTCTCTTGGGAAGCTGGCAAGGTCCATGGCCAGTGCTTCCCTAAAGAGGGTTGGTGAGTTTTTAAGCCCCTGTGGGAAGCGTGTCCAAGTCAGTTGCATCTGGCACTCTGTATCAGGTTCAGTCCCTTCAAAGGCAAACAGTGGCTGGCTCTGGGGAGCTAAACGGAGGCAGAAGAAGGCATCCTTTAACTCTAGGCAAGTGAACCATCTGGCCGACCCTGGGATTTGGCCGAGGAGGGTGTATGGATTCGGGACCACCGGGTGCAGAGAGATAGTCACCTTGTTGATGGCCTACAAATCTTGTAATGGTTGGTATCCACCCCCTGGCTTCTTGACTGGCAGAAGTGGGGTATTCCAGGCTGACTGGCACTCGACTAGAATACCTGCTTCTCTGAGTTTTGCCCAATGTTCTTGGATGCCGATCTTAGCTTCTTGTGGAAGGGGGTATTGCCTTTGCCTCTGAGGTTGGGCTCCTGGGATCAGTTCAACCATGCTAGGGGCCCAATTCTGGGCTAGTCCAGGTGGGTTGTCTTCAGCCCATACTGAAGGGAAGGCGAGTCTGAACTCTGGTGGGCTGCTCGGTTGGGCTGGGCACAGCATAGCCTCCATTCTTCTTCCCTTGGCGTGTTAATTGCTAGTACCAGAGACCCTGTCTCCTCTTGCCTTGGGTTCAGTTGGAGGCTAGGGTGCCCGGTGGGCAAAGGTTATCTGAGCCCTAAGCTTGGGGAGTATGTCTCGGCCCAGGAGGGGGATGGGGCAATCAGGCAGATAAAGGCATTCATGTCAGACCTTGTGTCCCCGAGTTCACACTGGCGAGCCTGGCAAAAGGGCTGTCATATCGCCCATGTCCCAGTGGCCCCAAGGATGTTTGCAGTCTTTTTGCTGAAAGGGGCCACTGGGGAGGTGACAACAGAGTGCTTGGCCCCAATATCAACCATAAAAGTCACTGGTTGGCCCCCTACTTTCATTCTGACCATGGGCTCATGGGGGCCAAGGAGGAAAGAGTCTGGTCCCCCTCAGTCTGAGTCTATTCCCGCAAGGCCTATGAGGTCCTCCTCTCGGGGTTCTTCCTTGTAGCGGCTGGGCTTTTGAGCCTTTCCCCAGTTGGGACATTCGTTTTTCCAGGGCCCTTTCTCCTTACAATAAGCACATTAATCCCTTGCCAAGTCTCCTCAAGTCTGGTGGGAACAGTGGAGTGGGGCCGGCCTGAGGCAACTGGGGCGGGAGACTGCCGAATATTAGGCACGGCGCGCCTTCTCTTTTATGATCCCTTGATCTGTCACCACCCCACTGTTGCCCCCAAACTGGTGGCAACAATGGGCCAGCATGATTGGGTTTCCCCGTCAGGGAACCAAATGTTGCAGAACTTGGACTGGATCACCCAATGGAAGAACCAAGCAGCACTAGGAGATCTTAGAGGATAGGAGGTTTATTTAACGCCAGTGGGCTCAGAGGAGAGTGATCTCCAAAGGTCTGAGCCCCAAGCACAAACAAAGGGGACAATTTATACACTAATCTAAGAATTAAAGACCTCATAATGTATAGTGGTCCAAACACAGTGCTATAGCCTTTGAAGGAAAATCTCCGTAAGAACTGCTTGATTTTGTTATCTACACTCTTTTGGATGTTTTGCATATTTATAAGCTCACTAAAACTCAGTCATATAACTTGAAAATGATACACTCCATATAATTATTTGCTGTATCTATACTGAGTAAAACTATTTGCTGTAAGTTAAATATGATATATATCTGCAACTCATTATGCACCTAATAACAATGGTTCTTGTTAAAAAGTAAATAAATTTAGGGCGCCTGGGTGGCTCAGTTGGTTAAGCTACTGCCTTCGGCTCAGGTCATGATCCTGGAGTCCCTGGATCGAGTCCTGCATTGGGCTCCCTGCTCGGCAGGGAGTCTGCTTCTCCCTCTGACCCTCCCCCCTCTCATGTGCTCTCTCTCATTCTCTCTCTCTCAAATAAATAAATAAAATCTTAAAAATAAATAAATAAATAAAATAAAATAAAAATAAAAAGTAAATAAATTTAAATAAAGTTAAAATAAAACATCTTAAATTATGTTATTCAAACATCAGACTACTGCTCTTTGTTTAAGAAAATGAGCAAATAGTTAATTTAACATTTTAATATTAATATTGATATCTAAAATTTTTTAAAAGATTTTATTTATTTATTTGTCAGAGAGAGAGCACAAGCAGGGGGAGCATCAGGCAGAGGGAGAAGCAGGCTCCTCCATGAGCAGGGAGTCCAATGTGGGACTCCATCCCAGGACACTGGGATCATGACCTGACCTGAAGGCAGACGCTTAACCAACAGCCACACAGGTGACCAGATATTTAAATTTTTTTAACAGCAAAAAAAAGTATAAAAACAAATATTTTCTTTAAATTCTTATATTACATATTCACATAGCTCAGAAAATTAAAATCATGAGAATCTGATAAAATAGTTGGATGTTCCTCTGAGAAAATGGCACATTCACATAAAATTTTGTGTGCAATTACAAAGTTAATACGTTCATCTGAAATCCAACATTAGGTCCCCTCCAGGAGCTCTATCCCTTCATAGGCTCCAGTTAAGACCCCCTGACTCAATTTTATTTGCTTCATATGTTTAATGTAAATGGTTTTCTTTATAGAAAAATTCAATGTTTCTCCACAATTAATATGCCTTGTCTCCAACATACCTTCTCTGTATTTCTACTACATGAAGAATATTTCAGTATATGAAAGATAGTGAAAAGCATTGTTTTGTTGATTATTACTCATCATATCTTCTTGAGATTAGCTTTGTAAATCAATATATCTACACCAGAAAATGTATCTGTGTTTATTGTAAATCGATGCACTGAAAAAATATATGTTGTTTAAATGCTGATATTCAAAGCCTCAATGCCTCTGCCTATTTTGAAGTATTAGGATATTATGAGTACATTAGAAAAAGAGTTAATGCATTAATGTAAAACTGAGAGCAAATATTGATTTTTTCTAAAGTTCAGGTTTATTAAATAGCCTTGGGAAAATGTAAGGTCCAATAATATAATATTTATGAATTAAAGTGTAATGGAAACTCATTTTTACTAAGTTTTTATGTTGTGGTTATAGCCCTTTTACAATGTAAGAGCTTGCAACATGATTAGCAAAACAAGTAAAGTGAAGACAGTGACTGAATGGAAAAGTCAGAATTACTTATTATATGAGGCATTCAATCGTACTCGGTCATTGTATTTTCTTTCACTGAGAATTTTGGAAAAGGAAAAATATACGTATTTTTAATTCTTAAATGTAAACATTCACATTACATTTTCTTTTATCTTTAAAAACAAGGAAACTCAGTCAAACATTAATATTTCATAATACTGAAAAACATGCTCCCCAAAAGTATGTGTAATTGATATATATATATACATATATTATGTATCTATACACACACACACACATACATATATACAACTTTTAGGTGATAATATCTAGAACTTTTTTAAAAGACCAAATAAAACTATAAAACAGGAATATTTATATACATATTTGCTTGTACTCAGATTTCTATGAATATTTGTTAACTTAAAGAAAAGATCTTTAAGACTACATCATGACTTTAAGAAATTACAGAATGAACCCTTTCATACAGATGATTTTTGACAATTTCACAAGGACAAATTTTAGTCACTTAAAATTCATCAGTAACACCTTCCTGAAGATACATCAATAGTGTGGTGAAACACTGAATTCATTTAGAATGAACTAATCATAAAATCATACCCTGATGAAACACGTCTCAAAATGGCATAACCACACTTATTTTAAACCAAACACAGTCATCCAGAGCCACTAAAGATACTTAGTTTCTTAAATGAAAATTGTATTTAAATCTAAATATCCTTATTTACTCCATTGATTCAAATATAATAATAAGAACATGAATCAATAAATATAAATTAGCTAAAATTATGATGAAACTATGGTATGATATTGGTAAAATAGTAAACAAAGAGACAGAGAGAATAGAAAAAAATAGATGATTTGGTCATTTTATTTTTTTTAAGATTTTTTTTAAGATTTTATTTATTTATTTGACAGAGAGAGAGAAAGCGAGAGAGGGAACACAACAGGGGGAGTGGGAGAGGGAGAAGCAGGCTTCCAGCAGAGCAAGGAGCCCGATGCGGGGCTCGATCCCAGAACCCTGGGATCATGATCTGAGCCCAAATAGACGCTTAATGACTGAGCCACCCAGGTGCCCCTATTTAGTCAGTTTAACCTGTAAACCTGCTATTTACTCAAGAACCATTACAAATCCATGGGAAAATTCATTCAATAACTGTTATTAGAAAATTAGCTATCCATGGGGAGAAAAATAAAGTTTGAGACACTCATACAAATAAGACAAAATTTCCAGATAGATTAATGACATACATGTTTAAGGAAAAACTCTCTGGTGATATCCTGATTGAGATATTTGGTTATATATTCAATATTTTTTCCTGAACAACAAAAGATAAAATAAGTAATGCTAAAATACAAGCCACACACTAAGGGAAGATATTCCAAAACATATAACTAATAAGGCATTATTATCCAAAATATATAACAATTCCTGCAAATCAGTAAGAATTTTAACAACTCAAAAATATACAAAGGATATAACAAAACACAAAGGTAAAGAATTCCAAATTCCCAAATGATGTGAAAAGAGGTTCAAATTTTTTTTCTTTTAATTCCAGTGTAGTTAACACAGTGTTATATTAGTTTCAGGTGTACAATATAATGATTCAACCGTTCCATAGAATGCCCTTTGCTCATCACCAGTGCACTACTTCATCCCCATCAACTATTTAACCCATCCCCCCACCAATCTCCCCTCTGGTAACCATCAGTTTGTTCTTTATTGTTAAGAGACTGTTTCTTGGTTTGCCTCCCTCCCTCTTTTTTTTTTTTTTTTACCATTTGCTCATTTGCTTTGTTTCTTAAATTCCACATATGAGTGGAATCATATGGTATTTGTCTTTCTCTGACTGCCTTATTTCACTTAGCATAATACTTTCTAGATCCATCTATGTTGCTGCACATAGCAAGATTTCATTCTTCTTTGTAGCTGAATAATATTCCATTCTATCTATTTATCATATCTATCATCTCTATCTATTTATCTATACCACATCTTCTCTATCCATTCATCTATCAATGGACATTGGAGCTGCTTCCATAATTTGGCTATTGTAAATAATGTTGCAATAAACATAGGGCTGCATATATCCCTTCAAATTAGTGTTTTTGTATTATTTGGGTGAATACCGAATAGTGCAATTACTAGATTGTAGGGTAGTTCTATTTTTTAAGTTTTTGAGGAACCTCCATACTATTTCCCACAGTGGCTGTACCAGTTTGCATTCCCACCAACAGTGTACACATGTTTCTTTTTCTCCACATCCTTGCTTACATTTGTTGTTCAAGTAATTATTAATAGGTATGTATTTATTGCCATTGGTACTTGTTTTGTGGTTGTTTTTGTAGTTCTCTTTGTTTCTTTTTCGTACTTCTCTGATCTTTTCTTCTCTTACTCTCTCATGGTTTGCTGGTTTTCTTTAGTGATATACTTGGATTCCTTTCTCTTTCTCTTTTGCATATCTAGCACTGGTTTTTGATTTGTGGTTACTATTAGGTTTGCATCTAATATCTTCTGCATATAGCAGTCTATATTAAGTTGATGGTTGCTTAGGTTTAAATCCATTCTTTATTCCTCCCCCCACCCCATGTTTTAGGTATATGTCTCTTTATCATTACTTTTTGCCATTTTCATTACTATGTGTCTTGGTGTGGACCTCCTTGGGTTGATTTTGCTGGAAAATCTCTGTGCTTTCTGGATCTGGATATCTTTTCCTTCCCCAGATTAGGGAAGTTTCCAACTATTATTTTTCAACTATTATTTCTTCAAATAAATTTTCTACCCCCTTTTCTCCTCTCTTCTTTTTCTGGGATTCCTATAATGGGAATGTTATTACACTTGTTGGAGTTGCTGAGTTCCTAAGTCTATTCTCATTTTGCATATTTTTTTCTCTCACCTGCTCAGCTTGATTAGTTCTGATTACTCTGTATTCCAGATCACTAATTCACCCCTTTGCTTCTTTTAGCCTGCTATTTATTCTATCTAGTGTATTTTTAATTTCATTTATTTTGTTCATCTCTGATTAGTTCATCTCTGATTAGTTCATCTCTGAATAGTTCATTTTTATCTCTTTGTTAAGGGCCTCACTGATCTCTTCCATCCTTTTTCTCAAGTCCAGTGAGTATCTTTATGATCATTACTTTAAATTCTTTTTCAGGCATACTACCCACATCTGTTTCTTTTGGGGCTCTTGCTATGGTTTTAGCCTGTTCTTTCATTTAGGATGTACTCTGTCTCCTCATTTTGTCTAACTCTGTGTCTGTTTCTGTATGCTAGGGAAAACAGCTACATCTCCTACTCTCAAAAGTAATGGCCTTATGAAGAAGAGATCCTGTAATGCCCTGCAGTGCTGGGTCACCTGTTCACCAGAACCTGGAACTTCAAGGAGTATCTCCTATGTATGTTGCATTTGCCCTGCTATTGTAGCCTGGCTGCTTTTTCCTTCAGTCTAGTCATCTACAGAGGCTTTCTTTGCCTATTGTGGGAAATTTGCCTATTGCAGAGTTTAGTCCTAGGCCTGGGTTGGGTGTGCAGTTTTAACAAGGTGCATGTTGGTCTGTTTGTGAAATGAGCCCTGCAGTCACCACAGCAGAGACCAGGGAAGCCTGGCATTATCTGCGAAGCATGTGAAGCAGGGCAGGATGTGTGATTTTTAACAAGATGCACCTTGGGCTTTCATAGGGCCTATTGCCACCATTGCCACAGCCCAGGCCAGGACACCACAAAACACATGGGTCAGTAGATATGTTGTTGGCAAGGTTTTTGGTGGTCTTTTGGGGTAGGGGACCTGCAGTGCTGGGACTGAGGAAAACGTGATCTGAAAGGGCAGATCCACTGAAGTCCAGGGGTAGGTGAAAGCAAGTTAGGTAGTGAATGTGGATGCCACACTGGTTCCCAAAGGTGGCCATGTGTTTATGCTGGGAGGTGGGGGAGAAAGATGGTGCCCTCTACCTCCTTTGTTCCAGGAGAAGTGCCTCGGTGATACCTGCCCTTCCAGCACATGCTCCAGAATGAGTAAACTGTTCTCTCTCCCATATGCCTCAGGAGTTTTTCAAACCGCTGCTTCGTTGTATCTCTGTTGATTGTCATGCTGTGTTCTTAAGGGCAGGGACTAGGCTTTGTATCTCTGGGTTCTTCCACAGTCAAGCCCACTGATTTTCAAAATTCCAGGCTTTAAGTGCCTCTGGTTGTAAGAACTCATGAAATTCAGTCCCTCTCACTTTCAAAGCCAAATGCTATGGAGATTCATATTCACCATGCAGGTTCCCTGGTGTGGGGGTCTATTTCTTTCCCCTTACCATGCTCTCCAAGTCCCTTGCTTCCCTTCCCCTTGGAGATAATCCCATGAGTCCATTTATTTCCTGGTCTCATCTCTGCCGTTTCTACCCTCTTTAGTGTGCCTTTTCTCTAAGTAATCTTATGGAGTTTGTTCTATCAGTCTTCAGGTCATTTTCTGGGTTATTTACACTGATAAGAGGGTTATCTAGTTGCATCTAGATGGGATGAGGTGAACTTAGGGTCCTCTTACTTTGCCATCTTCCCAATCTCCTCCAAAAAGAGGTTGAATCTTGTATATAATCCAAATTAAAATGCCTGACAACTACAAGAATTTTACTAAGGTAAAACTAAGGTAGTCTTTATGTACTACCTAGCAAAAGTACAAATTATTGCAACCACTTTGAGCACAAATATTTTTTCTAAAGACTTTATTATTTATTTATTTATTTATTTATTTATTTATTTATTTCTCTTAGAAAGAGAGAGAAAGACTATGCACAAGCAGGGGGAGGGGCAGAAGGAGAGGAAGAGAGAGAGAATCCCAAGCAGACTGCTGAGCACTGAGCTTGACATGGGGCTCAGTCTCACAGCTCTGAGATCATAACCTGAGTGAAACCAAGTGTCAGACACTTAAGCAACTGAACCACCCAGGCACCCCATGAAGACAAATTCTTAATAAATGTGTGTATATTTATATACATATGTATATATTAACTTAGAAATTCTATTTCTAGTCACACACACACACACACACACACACACACACACACACACACACACACTGTTTCAGAGGAAAGGGCAAAGAGGAGATTCTATCCAACTCATATTCTTCCAACTTACCCCCAATTGTAAAGATAGTTAGAAAACTTAATTCCATCTGCAACCTTATTTCCTCTTTGCAATATAATGTAACATGTTCACAGGTTCCAGGGATTAGGACATTGACATCTATGGGGGTTATTATTCTGCCTACTACAATTATTCAAAAATTAACTACATTATTTGAATCCATATATCACTGGTAAAACAATGAAGAAAAGTAGAGCAGTGATTCTCACTAAAGTCAGGAGAGTGATTACTTCTAAGGAGAAAGGCAGGAGGTGTAAATAGAGAAGGGCAAAATGGTACAAGCCTCTCATTCTGGTGATGACTGATTTCTTAAACAGAAGTTACAAGTGGCTTTATGTTGTCATTTTTTATCCTTCGTCAGTGGGTAGAGTGTTGAAGTAAGGCATTTTCTACAATTTAAAATTATCAGGATTTTTTTCCCTTGTAATTTTAAAGGTCACTAACTGTTTTTCAAAAAATATTTAAGATTACTTCAAAATAAGAAAGCCTAAGAACACACATACAAAGAAATTACGTATTGTTTAGGTACACAAAGGTATATAGTTCAATTAAAACAAAACAACATTAAATTCTTTGGAGCAAAGGTATTGGATTAATTCCAATTTTCACTTTGGTTTCAATCTACACTGTGCTTCGACCTGCTCTGTGACACAGGAGTGTGGCTTACATCAACTTGGTTCCTTTGCAATCTGGTTTCAGGTAAGGTCTAGCGAATGGAAGGCACTGACAGGAGATTGGGAATTCAATAGGTAGAGTGAGAGAAGAGTATTTATACTATTTTATTTATTCAATATTTGAAAAATGAAAACATGCAGTTATGTTATTTTGTTATATATAAAAGGCTCAGTGAATATGATTGAACATGAAAAATCATTTTTTGTGGTTGTTATTGTTGCTGCCATTTTCATTTCTTTCCTTCTCCTTCCCCCTCCTCTTCCTCTTTTTCCTTGTTCAATTTCTTTTCCTTCTTATCTTCCTCTTTCTTTTTCTTGTTCAACTTCTTCGTCTCCTCCTTCTCCTTTTTCTTCCATTACTTCTTCTTCTTCCATTTCTTCTCCTTCTTCTTCTTCTTCTTCTTCTCTCCTTCTTCTTCTTCTTCTTCTTCTTCTTCTCCTTCTTCTTCTTCTTCCCTTCTTCTTCTTCTTCTTCTTCTTCTTCTTCTTCCTCCTCCTCTTCTTTTCTTCCTCTTCTTCTTCTTCTTCTTCTTCTTCTTCTTCTTCTTCTTCTTCTTCCTCCTCCTCTTCTTTTCTTCCTCTTCTTCTTCCTCTTCTTCTTCTTCTTCTTCTTCTTCTTCTTCTTCTCCTCCTCCTCCTCCTCCTCCTCCTCCTCCTCCTTCTTCTGCTTCTGCTTCTCCTGTAGTTTGTTTCCTTCTTTTCCTAGTGTTGTTGTCCCCAGTCTATCAGGGGGATTTGATTTTCTTACTGGTCTTTTTTTAGTCAAGGATAAAAAACCAGAGGACAATACAATTGGATCAAATAATCTTGCCATTGCTTATACAGCGTAGTATGCAAAGAAGTATTCTAGAAACTACAATAACTACAAATATTTTTCCATTGCCACCTCCACTGGATCCTTAGCTTTAATAATGTCAAACAATAGTCTAATGTATAAAAGAAAATAATAGAAAAAAACAATTCTGGGTCATAATTGAACAGCTAATGATATCCTTTTTCATTTTGGCATGAGTGAAAAAATTCACTACTAGCATGTAAATTTTTAGATACAGAAAATGTAAAGCAAGAAAAGAATCAAATGAGCATTTGATTGTGATAGAGCATCACATATGATCTTGAATTTGAATTGAACCGTTCATTCTTTTCTCTTTTGCCCTGATTATTATTCAAAACTTATTACTTTTTATACTTATCATCTGTCATGCTTAAGGGAGAAAGAGTAAAGGAATCTGAGTTTATAGATTCTATTCAATTATTATATCCTGACAAAAATATTTTGACTTTTTCATCTAGACATGGATTTTCATCTGGATAAGTATGTGTGTATGCATGTAACAATTATTATTGCAGTATTTCCATGAAAGACTGTACATATGAGAGACTTTATGTTATAAAGTATACCGTCCCTGAGGTCAAACTGACTGAATGCAAAGCCTCGTTATCTAAATTATTGACCATGTGATCATTAATAAGTAATTTAACCTTTATAATCCATAAATTTGGGATAATAAAAGTGACTTCAAATATTTTATAATATTTGCATATTATATACATACTTAAAACATATACATAGACTCTCTTTTACACTATCTAGATTAAATTAAGCATTCATACATACTAGTTATTAATTTATGGCAAAAAGAATAATCTATGAAATTTCAATGTATATAAAGCATACCTATAGTTACATATCTTAATATCAATTAAATGTGTATTTATATTGTATTTACTCATTTGTTGTTTAGCATTTCTAAAAATAATTGGAGATTGATAATAATAAAAGACATATGAAATAAAACATTTAAAATAAAAATTGAAGTCTTTGGTTCTTTAGTGTTACTGCCTATATTTTCTGCTAAAGTTATTTAAAGATTGGAGATAATTGATTGTTAATGATCATAAACATATGATCATGATCAGAGAAACCAAGCAGAATTTAATTTTTAAATGGATCTTAGAATGTTTTCACTGATTTTGATATGCTTTCACTTTTTTGATTCTACTACACATCAAACTTTATGGTGTCTATTTTATATTTGCATTGATATGGCCAGTAGGTAATTGAATAAATGGAATGGCATTTCAAGAGAGAGATAGACTAGAGAAATTTTTTTCAAATTCTGTCCTTAATTCTTTTTTTTCTTTCTATAACCTTTTTTTATTGAAAACCTCAGACTGCTGTTATTTTAACTTTACCAGCTGTGAGCATGTCCTAGTTCTGTGTCTGGGACTCCAGCTTCTGTAATCATGCTCCACATTTTCAACAGTTGCTAGTTATTTCTACATGTGAAATACTTCCATTCAAAACATTATCCAAAATAAGAGAACTAAATAATAGTCATATATTATGAATATTTTATTGATAAGAAAACTGGGTCTCTTAGAATTTATATGATATACTTTAAACCACAGATTTAGTAACTAGAAAAGCAGAGACTAAAACAGATCATTGGAATCCAAATCCATTGCCTTTCTATATAGGACTCTCATATATAAATGCATTCAAATGTATAACAATGTTACCATCATTCAATTTTATTGTATTATTGTGCTTATATTATCCAGTATAATCTGTGGTGTGCTCTGAGTTAATTTATTTCATTCGCTTTATCCAGCATTTCATATATAGAAAAGACCCCTTACACTAAGTTATCTGAATGAACTGCTTCACATTATGCTCTGATGATAGCATTATTGCTTTGTGTTTCTTCAGGGTATTGCAGATTCAAAAATATAAAGCTCATTAACATGAAACAGCTCCCTGAGGAGATGTGTTATGTGGAATCCAATGTTTACAAACATTTATAGCCCTATTTATCTAAAAGTTGTCCATTAGTTGGCAGTAAATCAGTGTGATTTGCATTTGAAATACACTATTTACCTTTAGTAGCCATGCAGCTAAATGTATATTACATATTTATATATAATATATATACAATATATATAGTGTGTGTATAACATAAAATGAAACAATTATGCAATACTACATTTTAAGTTAAAGAAATCCACGAAGTTGAAAGAAAGATACATATTTGTTTTCTTGTTTAAACCATTGACAATTTATGTGTTTGATTTTCAACAGTGGTCCATAATTCAGATTTCTTTAAACTTAACTTAGTATTTATTACTTTGAATTCTGACACAGACTTAACATAATCATTTTAATCCTGAATGGTAATATTTCATATTCCTAATTGCAATGAATGGATCTCAGTTATAACACAAGAAGAAAAGTCAGGATATTATATTAAGGTATTCATTAATCAATTTATTAAATATATGTGAACATATTCAACGTGATCTTGTTTCACTAATTTATTCATTTATTTAATAAATATTCATTAAGTTCTTAAAACGTGTCAGGGTCTTTACAGTAGAAACAAATGTGAAAGGAAGAAATGTCTTTATTTGTATAATTTACATTAAAAGATGGCACAAAAATAAAAACTAAGTGAAAAAAATGGGACAGATAGAGGGGGTGTCTTTGGAAAAGAAAGAACTATAACCACATAAGAACGGCAAAAAATAAGAGATATAAGTTGTTTTCTCAGTAACTTCCCCATACATGAAAACCAAGAGACACTGCATTTAGAAAATCCTATTCACCACAGTGGAAGGAAATGTAATACAGAAAAGGAACTCTGGACTGCTGATGGTGGCTGGTTGAGGCTGAAAGCCCTTGCAGCAATCTAGCAAGTGTGATCATGCTTAAGAAAATCAAGACTAAGCATGTTGTATGTTTTATACATAAACAAAGTCAAGTATATCAGAATCAACTAAAGAAAGTTACAATGTCTTTTATTAGAAGATTTTACAGTAAAAATGACTAATTCTTTTCAAATAACTTTATAAATGCAATCATATTTATATTAAAATCCCAATAAAATCACTAAAATTAATCTTACTGCAAAACCACATGTTCTGGGGAGTTATATGGACTTAGATTAAAATTTCAGATCACTTGTTAATTGAGTTATGTGTCCTTGGGCATTTGACCAACTTCTCTGCTCCAATCTCTTACAGGAGGACAAAAATATTCTCTCTTATAATAATAAGGGGAGTAAATAAAATCAATTATAAAATATCTAGTATAGTGTCTGATATTCAGAAAATACTTCCCAAATGTTGATTTTTCCTTTCTCCCTCATAGGTTCTATAATTGAGAAACCTATTTGACCACCAAAATATGTGCTTCCTCTTCAGATTTGTCACTTGGAAGTATTTGCTCAATGAAAGATTATATTCTCCAGATCCTTTCATATCTAGTTATAGCCATGTTAGTAGTTCTTGCAAATGAAATATGAATAAAATGATGTGCTCTTCAGGACAGGAATATTAAAAATCAGTGTTCTGGACTTCCAGGTTTAGTTCCAACTTGTAAAGAGATTGGAAATTATCACTTCCATTCTAAACAAAGAAACAATGGCAATAGCAACCAAAAAATCTGAATAAACTGAAAAATTATTACTTTCATTGGACCCATGAAAGAACTGAAGATGCTGAAATCTGGAGAGAAAGGTGAATAGCAAGAATCATAACAAAGATCTGTTTACTTGGAGCAGAACCTTCTGGAGCCATAAACTGTAAGGTACCGTTAAATTGGAATGTCATGAAATTGTTGTGGCTGAATATGCACTAAGAAGAACATGAGAAACACCACAAGACCATAGTCTTATGTGCACGTAGGTAGGCATCTTCATGAGTTTTATCTCCAGCTATCCTGCCAGGTTCTCACTTTAGAGTCAAGAAAGACTTTGTGGATCTGGTTCATGAAAGGGAAGAAGAACCATTATGAAATATTTTCAGATAGTTCTACATAACAGTCCTACTCTGCATGAGAAAAGACTTTACTAGAGCCTTATTCCTTCTAGGGGGTAGGACATGTACCTAACTACTGTGCTCTTTAGCTTCCTGGTCTCTAGTTGGTGAAAATCCTAGCATTAGATTAAGTTGAGGACATAGAAGTAAAATTAAGAACTGTCCCATAGCTTAAGGTGAATATGATGATAGGTAAGACTTATTCTTAGTACAATGTGAAGCCATCTAATGATTTTTAAATGAGGAATTACATTACCTCAGTTGTATTTCAAAAATATCATTCTGGCTTCCTATGTGGGCAATGAATTGATAGCAATAAGTGGAGACAAGAAAGATCAAATTAGATGATATTAGAAATGACTAATGATGGTTACTATGACTAGAGTGTCAGTGATTGAGAAAGAAAGATGGAATGACTTGGGCATGTTTTGGATGCAGACCTTTAAGGATTTATTGAGGACTGGATGTAGGTAATGAGCAAAGGGGATGAGCAAAATGAATCCTAACTTTTGGTATGATCTGGCTGGTTAATTAATTAAGGGGGGTGAGGGGAGAGACAAATTTGGAGGAAGTGATTATTGAAATTCTATTTTGAACATGTGAAATTCAAGATGGCTTTTGACGTCTGAGTGGCTGAATACAGTTGTAAATTAGAGATTTGCTTGGAACTTGGTAGTGATCTAGAATGGAGGTGTTCAATTTAGGAATTATCACCATATGCATGGTCTTCACAGTTTTGAGAATATATGCAGCCATAGGTGGGGGAAGATATAGAAAAGGGCCTGGGATGGAGCCCTGAGAGACCCATTGTTTTATAATACACATAATGAAGAGAACCTCATAGGAGCAGACGAATAAGGTGCAGCCATTGAGCTAGAGGAAAACCAGGAAACTGTAACAGAGTCTATGTAAGGAGAATGATGAATGAAACAATAAACAAAGAGCTCAAGAGGATGCAGACTTAGTATTGTTATTTTGGACTTGGAACCTGGCAGAGTTCTGTCTTTGCCTCCCAAATTCACAGTTGCGACAGGAATCAAATGGCCCACTCAAAATAAAATAAGGTGAAGCAGGTTCATTTATTTACAATGAGACTAATTATAAATATGCAAGTGGGATTTAGGGAAACCACAACCGACATTATGTGAACCTGGAGCTAACAGCAAGCAAAGCTGTTACGATCCCTAAGCCTAGGGGACAGACAGAGTGACTGCCAGAGGCAAAGAAGAGTCCACAGATGGGTGCTAAACCAGTAACTATTTGCTAGATGAGCTAGGTAAAGAAACAGTGAGCTAGGTACAGAAATTAATAGTAAGCTTTTGCAAATTTTGATAGCAATTTGATAGAATAATTGTATGTTTGTTATACCTCTTAATAAAAATGGTTTGGGGTCTCTGGGAAAAAAAAGAACAGTATCTTTAGAAGGGTATTTTTGAGAGAGATGTAAAGGGATTTGATAAAGCAGAAATGCCAAGAGTTAACAGATTTTTATAGAAGTTTTACTATGAAAAGAAACAAAAAAATAATAGAGTAATAGGGAGGCTTGTGGTATCCAGAGAGTAATTGAATTTTGTTGTTTCAGTGGTTAGTGTTATTGTTATTGTTGTCTCTATTTTTGTTATTTCAAGATGGAATAGCTGGGGCACATTTTTATGATCCCAGAATGTTCCAGTAGCTAAGGAGAAACTGATAATGTGTGGGAGAGAAAGCGTAACTTGTTAGGTCAACAGAGTCACAGGTTCTACATGGAAGGGCAAGAGTCAAAAGAGTTATATAAAAAAATAAGCACATTAGGCTAAGTTTAAAGGTTGAATAGAGAAAGAATTCCTAACTAGTTAAAAGGAAATAAATATTAAGAGACTTGGAATAAACATTAATTGAGGATTTTAATAATAATAGAAGATGAGTATTTTTATGAGGTATGAGGAAATACGGGCTGTAGGACAAGGTCAGACTGAATTGCATGTATTATGGTAAAGATTCTTAACTTTTTCCTGGGGGGAGAGAGTTCCACATTCTTCTCTGGAATGCCACCACATCTTGCAAACAGGCACTGATTGCTTCTATTCCACATTTTCTTTGCAAAGATGTGGGCAGGGGAATAGTGGCCGTGAAAAAAACCAAAGTGGCAGTCAGAGAGGACTGAAATACAGGAGATATGATAGGAGAGCAAAAAAGAAGAAATCTATAAAATCTTCTTAAAGTAAATTATCAGCAGTGTCCAATGCTTCCTAGATGAAAACTAAGTCAGCCTTTTGATCTTAGTAATCAGAAAGTGACTAGTGACCAGAGCCATCTTAGTGGTGATTAGATTCAAATTGCTTGAGGAGTGAGCTTGGAATAAAGGGAAGGCAAAGATTTGTAGCAATGCTTTAGTGGAATCAAATAGCTAGTAATGCATGTCCAAGAAAGATCATTGTTTTATTTTTTAAAAATTTTTTTGAAGATTTTATTTATTTATTTATTTATTTATTTATTTATTTATTTATTTATTTTTATTTATTTATTTTAGAGAGGGGTAAGGGCAGAGGGGAAAGGAGTGGGAGAGAATCTCAAGCAGACTCTGTGCTTGAGCATGAAGGACGTGGGGCTCAATCCCACGATCCAAGGCCATGACATGAGCCAAAACCAAGTGTTGGATGCTCAAATGACTGAGCCACCTAGGGGCCCCGATCATTGTTTTAAAATAGAAAAAAAAAAATAGAGTATATTTTTATGGTAAAGAAAAATACCCTTTAGAACATTTGAAAATGTAAATGATGGAATAACTGTGGGTTAATATTTACAAAGATAGAGAAACTTTTGAAATTGGAAGGAAAAAAAGAGTGTGCATAGAGGCAAACTAGTTTGTGGAAAATGGAGGAATCTAGATGTAGAAACAAAGTTCATTTGAGAAAAAGTTAAGATGGTTCTGCCATGGGGAACTTGAGGTTGTAGTTGGGCATTGTGAGGGTTTTTGCTGAAGCCCAGTCACAATGATCCATGACAATAGTTAAAAGCGTTTTTCCATTTGCATTCCAAAGAATCCCTCAACTCATAATAACATTTGAACAGTGGAAGAATAATATCAAATATTCAACAAGACTACTAAAGGATATTCTTGGGCAGAGGAAAAATAGACATCAACAATAAGACATTATTTCATTAATCTCTTATCTAACCATACTATTTTATAAATTCATAAAATCCTCATAAAACAGAACGAAAGGGTAACCGCTTCTGAGAAAGTGGCCCCTAGAGGTACACATCTCCGATAGGCCCAGCTAATTGCTTAGGAGTGTTCCTTCAGGCTGATAGCAATAAATCAGAGAACACTTGGATGGGATAGCAGTGCTAATTCCCTTTGGCTATAAAAAGTTTATTAGAATATATGATTTAAATCACTTTTCAGCTAAAAGCATCTATGATTTACACAGATTATCCTTTGTATTATAGTCTTTGTATGCTTTACAACCCTATATTCACTACTCAATTTTATGCTCCCTTAGGGCAAAGTGTAGGTGCTATTCATTCTTTTCTTTAGTACAGAAGCATTTTCTATTTCCATATACAAAACAGATGTTCAAAACCTAAAAACATAGATAGAGTAGGAAAAAAAAAATTGTTTGGTAAAGAACCAAAAATGTATTTTCCTAAGGGAAAAAAAATGTAATTTCATAAGGAAAAAGCAAATGATATCAAATAGTCATCATTTCTACCTTAGGACTGAAACGACAAAATTCCATGGAAGTTTGAGATTGAATGTGCCCCCTCTGGTAGATCTAGCACTTTCAGAAATAATTGAGAGGAAACCAAAAGGGAAAGCTCGAAGTGGACCTATAGGATTTTACAGATTTGACCTCTTTACATTAAACTACTTTTAGCCAATAATTTTATATTGCATATATGATATAGAATCTGTGTAAATTTGGATACTCCTTTATTTGTCATACTAGCACCTACCACCTGAAATAATAGCTGAGACATATTTCTCATGCAATATCAATGATCTTCGCCCATAGAGCTACCATAAGAAATCAATGAAATTAACTCCATTAATTGCTTTGCACAAATTTTGGCACAAGATGAGAATGTATTAGTTTGCTAGGGCTACAATGACAAAACACCACAGACGAGGTAGCTTAAACAACAGAAATGTATTTTCTTACAGTTCTGGAGCTGGAAGTCCAAGACCACGATGTGGGCAGGTTCTTCTCTGCTGAGGCCTCTCTCCTTGCCTTGCAGGTGGCTACCTTTCCCTGTGTTGTGGCGTTTTTCTGCACATATGCCTAGGGTGTCTCCCTCTCTTTATAAAGACACACCAGTCATATTGGATTAGAACCCACCCTAAGGGCCTCTGTTTAATTTAATCATCTCTTCGAAAGCCTGTCTCCAACTATAGATTAGGGCCCACCCATATGATTTCATTCAACCTTAATTACTTCTTTAAAGGCTCTATTTCCAAATATTACATTCTGAAAGACTGGCGGTTGGGCCCTCAACATACAAATTTCGGGGGGATAAACAATTCAGCCCATAACAACTTTTATTATCATTATTGTCATTCAAATAGCTTGGCAACATTACAATCCATTTGCTATATTTACGTAGTGAACTCCAAAGTGTTTCTTTCAATTGTAAGTAGTTTGTTTTCTTTATACATTCTTGTGTCAGAAACGACTTCAAAACCTAGTGGCTTAAAACACAAATTTTCCTCCACAGTTCTGTGTCAGGAATGTGGGAAAGGTTTGGCTAGGCACTTAGACCTTGGTCTACGTTGTGGGGTGGCTTGGCCTGGAGAGTTAGTTTCTAGAACAGCTATACACTCATAACTTTCAGTCTCTCTCTGTAAACCTTTCCACCTGAAGTCTCATCTTCCAGGGCTTCTCCGCGTGGCCTGGGCTCCTCACACCATGATGATCACAAGGTAGTTGGCCTTCTTACATGACAACAGGCTCATAGGTGTGGGAAGTGGAAGCTGCCAAATTAGGTAAGGGCTATGCCCAAATTAGCACAGTCTCATTTCTGCCATGTACTAAGGATCTAGGCAATCACAGAACCTGCATACATTCAAGGGAGTTAAAAAATAGACTGAACTTGCTTGGTGAGAAAGTAAGAAAGTCAAATTGCAGAAGAGTATGTGAAATGGAAATGTTTTTGTGGCCATTTTTGGAAAATTGGATGGCCATTAACTGTGATTTGGGATGATTCATTACAGTGGACTCCTTCTGAAAGGAGAAATACTTCCAAAAATAGCGCTGAGTCTACAAGGCAAAGTTTCAAGTCCCACAATGAAATAGAATAGGCTTATTTTAGAATAATTAAATCAGTTTTAACTGAAACCCCATCAGTTTTTAATCTTTTGTTCATGCTATTTTCCAGCTTTGAATGTTTCTTGCTGTCTTTTGCACACACACACACAAACACTAAACACACACTCACACCTTTTCCTAGCAACTCCAATTTATCCTTCATGTGTCAGCTTCCAAAAGTTCTCCTGTCTTACTCAGAAAAGGTTAATTGCCTCTTTTCACAACACTTTCCACTGTATTTTAATAGAAAAGTGATTTGCTTGGGTTTCCTGGAAGATTGGAAGGTCTGGAAAAAATTCTCTATTACTCATTATTTACTCTTGTTTTTCCTAAAGTGACTGGAATATAGTAGATGCTCAATATATATATTTGTTGAATAATTGGTAAAAATGCATAAAAGTACTGTAGCATGAATAGTTTTTTCAAAGATTTGAAATAGTATTAGTTAATGGAATATGGAGACTTTATTCCATAGCAATTGGCTTTTGTATAAAAAATAATTATTACTGTTTGATTTTGACTTATGAAAATAATACTTTTACATTATCATGATTATTCTTGTAAGTGTGTGGATGAATTATTCTCAGGCTAATTATCTGCCTAAATAGACTAATTTTTCTGGTTTATAAAAGCATTAGGTTTCTGAAACTGAAGGTTGTACCTTGAAATATTTTAAGAGCTTAACTTTTTGCATTGAAATAGTTCCAGCCAATAATTCCACTTCTTATACAAAATAAAAATAATATATTTGGGGATATATAAACAAGAACCAACTTTTTATGAAACAAACAGCAGATAGAGTAATTTAAATTTTTAAATTTATACCTAACTTTTCTTTTAAAACCATTTTTTTAGAAATAATAAAAATATCTGTTTTCACTGAAGAAATATCATGGGATACAGGGAAAATAAAAATTGTGCATAATTTTATGAAATGTTATTTATTTATCGATAAAGTTTAAATATATATCCATGTGCACAGTATTTCATATAATGTCACACAAAATTTATATAAACATAACCCTATCTTCTGGATTTTTACACTATAAAGCAGAGAACAGACTGCCACAGAGTAATTAAATAAAAACCAAAGCATTAAATGTGTACATTCAGTGCAAGACAGTTCAGTCATTTATTATATTTGTGTAACACTTTTACTGACATATAGCAATACTGATTAATCTCAGGTTTAACTCTCCGACATATCTTTTATTCATCTATGTAATAGAAAAACTAACAATCTATAAAATGCTCAGACACTCCACAATAAGTATGAGGAAGTCATAGGCCTGCAATTACAGATGGGTTACTCAAATAACATTTATCTCTGTTAATAACCCTTATTCTGGGAAAGACCCCCAATTTAGATTCTTATGTGTAATAATGGAGGGACAAAAGTTTCTTTTGAGCCCTCAGGGTCTCAAGTGCCTTCAGCTCAAAATAATCCACATGCCAAAATGGCATATTGGGGATGGTGGGTCCTGTTCTGAATTCCTTCAGTTAGATAGTAATTAAAATGGAGGATGGCTTCATATAGCTAAGATTTCAATGTTTAACTTTTTTTGGAGGGGTTAAAATGTTATAGAAATGTTAATATGGGCATTGAAAACTTGGAAAAGTTTCCTGTTTTCTACATAGTATGATCTGACAGTGTGCTTTTTAGAAAAAAAAAATGTGTTTTGCACAGTTATTTTTTTCAGTTAATATTCGAAGAAAATTTTCTTTAAAATTTCATGGGAGATGTCACCTATAATTTTCCAATATCTCCAGATCAAGACAGTCTTTGAATTTCTGTACTTGATTTAACTGACAACACATTTCATATAATGCAAATCTAAATTATTATTCAACAATGATAAAGCTAGATTGAAGGCCATAATTAACAATGGCCATATAAAAGAAACATTTGAGGATTTAGTAACAGTACAAACATATTAAAATATAGTGTTCTTTTTGATTTTATAAACAACTTTGATGTAACAAAATTTCCTTCTATACCACATGTTGATTGATGTTTTTCATGAAAAGAAAGAAAGTAAGGGCTTTATCTCCTAGGACAATTTAAGATATTTGACTTTTTTCACTTAATTTTGTTCACCTTCAAAATACTTTCATTAATGTAGTAAGTTGATTGCAAGTGTTACTTATTTTCAATTTACAATATTATGCATCCCATTCGAAATAAATAAAAACATCTTCATTTTAAATTAGTTACAATCTAGGGCTATTTGTTAAGAAGTCAATTTGTGGGGCACCTGGGTGGCTCAGTCGTTAAGCGTCTGCCTTCGGCTCAGGTCATGATCCCTGGGTCCTGGGATCGAGTCCCGCATCGGGCTCCCTGCTCTGCGGGAAGCCTGCTTCTCCCTCTCCCACTCCCCCTGCTTGTGTTCCCTCTCTCGCTGTGTCTCTCTCTATCAAATAAATAAATAAAAATCTTAAAAAAAATTAAAAAAAAAAAAGAAGTCAATTTGTAACACAGCAGGACTGTGTGACTTTAGATTATTTTGACAAGTTAAGACAAGTTCGACAAGTTAGATCCATCTCTGGTACCCTATAACTTTGGGTTAATAAATATTCCTCAGTACTAAATTATTATTCCTCAGTACTTTTTTTTAATTAATAGATTTTATTTTTTAGAGCAGTTTTAAGTTTAGCTGATGGAAAGTACAGAGAGTTCTCATATACTTCCTCACCCACCTACCTCCCACACAGTTTACTGTGTGATATATTTGTTACAATAAATGAGCCAGTATTGATACATTATTATTAAGTAAAGTCACAATTTACATTAAAGTTTACTCTTTTTGGTGTACATTCAGTGAGTTTTGACAAATGTATAATGACATTTATCCACCATTATAGTATCCTACAAAACAGTAGTTTTACTACCCTAAAAGTCCCCTATGCTCTAGGGTTCACCACAACCCACCCAGCCCCTACAAACCCTCTATATACTTTTCATGGTTTTGCCTCCTTCAGAATGCCACATAATTGGAATGATACAATATGTAGCCTTTTTAAACTGATTACTTTCACTGAGAAATATACATTTAAGGTTCCTCCATGTTGTTTTGTGGCTTGACAACTCATTTCTTTGTTATCTCTGAATAATATTCCATTATATGACTATACCATAGTTTGTTCACCAATAAAGTATATTTTGATTGCTTCCAGGTTTTGGCAATTATGAATAAGGCTGCTATAAAACATTCATGTGTAGGCTTTTGCTTGGACATAAATTTTCAACACATTTGGGTAGTAAACACCAAAGAGTACAGTTGCTGGGTCATATGGTAACAGGAAATTTAGCTTTGTAAGAAACTGCCAAAGTGTTTTCCAAAGTGGCTGCACTACTTTACATCCCCACTGGCAAGTAATGAGAGAGTTCCTGTTGCTCTGTAAGCTCAACAGCATTTGGTATCGTGTTGTGAATTTTAGCTGCGTCCTGGCATCTTGTTTTAATTTGCATGATATATGATGTTGAGCATCATTTCCTATATATATTTGTTTTATGAATATATTATCTGATGAGGTGTCTTTTCAGATGTGTGCTCCATTTGTTTTAATTGGGTTGTTTCCTTAATGTTGAGTTTTAAGAATTATTGGTAGATTTTGGATATCAGTCCTGAACCAGATATGTGTTTTACAAAAATTTTTTTCCCAGTCTGTTGCTTGTCTTTTCATTCTCCATATCTATAAATATATAGTCCTTTTATTTAAGTTTAATTATGGAAGGAATTTTTTTAAGGTAAGATACTTATTACCATTATCCATATCATTTACAGTTTAGAGAGACAGCTGGTTTCAATGTGGAAGCCAATTTGCTATATGAAGACCAAATCTAATTCTTAAGTTAGTATGTGTATAAAGAATCAGGAATATAACATATCTTGTTATTGGTTTGATGTACATCTTAGGAAAATTTTGATCCCCTTTCCAAAAATAATGCACACATACAGATACTTATATATCATGTCAGGTGGTTCATAGTCCTTCCTATGCCATGCATCAACACTTAAGAATATTTTCCTCATGTGATGTGCCCATATAATGACAGAACATCAGAAATAAAATAAGAAAAAATGCCTATCATACAACATATGTGAGTTGGACGTCTCAAAGAAGAATTCAACTGGAATTGTCTGGATTGTTTGTTCTGACATCATGTAGACAAAATCCTATCTTTAATCTAAGGGTTTAAACTGATTAAAATTATTTTTCTGTGGAAAGGTCTAACCCTTTTATTATTCACTCTGTGCTTGAGCATAGTCATGTCATTTTGGTTTGTCATAGGGACATCTGATTTAATAGAAATGAGGTAATCAGTAACAAATTGCTTTTAAGAAAAGTAGATACATAATAAAAATATGAAAAGGTTTTTCATAGATAATAGAAAAGTTTCTATTGATTTAATTACATAGTCCAAGCAAAGATGTGTACTGTTTTGAAAATATCTTTTAAGATCCTTGTTCATAATTAAACAATAAGAAATGACAGCTAAAGATGATGCAAATGAAGATTAAATGTATAGTTTATAAACTGGCTATCATGGTCCAGCTAGTGTGGTAGGATTTTCCATTTTTTCTTTCTCTTTAAACTTTTTTATTAGGGGGATTTTAGACATATAATAAAGGAGAAAAAATAGTATAATGAAACTTCCTGTACCCAAGAGTTACCAATTCATGGCCACACTTCCTTTATGCACACCTCCTCCAAAACCATTTCTCATTGTTCCCATTTTAGCCCTAGATTATTTTGAAGCAAATTATAGATATCCTATTTCTTCTAAATATTTTGGAATATACACTAAAGACAGTTTTATGTCCCTTTTTTAAACATACAGCAATTCTTTCAAATCTTTATTATTATTAAACTGCCAGTGTTCATATTTCCCTGAAAAAAATTTTTAAGCTTTCTGTCCTTTTTAGTTCATGAAGTCATAAAGATATGGTTTCCTGCTTTCTGAGAGCTCCCTACTTTTATCTGAACCTCGCTTTTTCATTTCGTCTATTGTCCTTTTCTTGCTCAGTTTGAATTCCACTCTAACAATTTCTTCTTAGTGCCGGCTTTATCCTTGAATGATGCTTAGGTCTCTTAGATTCTTACACTGATCATACTCCAAGAAATCTCCCTGTGGTCCCCAGGCACTCCCTGTGAATTTCGGTCTAACTTCTGGTGATGCTCTTAGACTTTTCTGGAGTATATGACAATAATTTGTAGGCTCTCTGGATCCAGGGTCTATAAAAGTTTCCTTTATCATTCTTCATTTCTTCCATCTCAGCTTTTAATACCGTGAGATTCTTGCAGCTGTGGTGGTTGGCCCTTTCTCGCTCATGTTTTGAGGTTTTGTGGGATATATTATTATGGAACATATTAGTTTCCTATGGCAAATCACTATAGCGAGTTACTTATGGCTTAAAACAATATAAATTAATATTTTAAAGTTCCAAAGTTCCTTTTGCTATATAAGGTAACTTCCATCAGATCCAGAGATTAGGACATGGATATCTTTGGGAACCATTATTCACTTTACCATGAGGAATTTCTTTGTAGATCTCACCCATCAATTTTTGCATTTTGCATCTTAATTTGTACTTTGTCATTTTTATGACAAACTCTATGAGGTACAAATATGTTCTGACCCACATCTTCTTCCCTACATCTTGTTCCTTTCGTATTTATAGAACAGAAATTGTTTATAATCCTGGGATAAATTACTCCTTTTTTTGACAAGTGAAATATTTACTTAGCTTAGTTCTGCAATAACTGGAGAAAAAAATGCTTCAGAAACATACATAATTTATCCATAAATAGACAACTTATATTATAAAATATTTTCCTTTAAAAAAATAAATATGTTTCAGGAACTCATATCTTGAAAGGAAAAATTTAGTTAATTTATTTCATGCACTTTTATAAATACTAAGGTAAATCCAAAAGTATTATGCATCAGTAAATAATAATAACAATAATAGTAAAAATAATAATTGTTTAGTTTCTATTTTCTCAGCCTCAATATAATTTTAACTTTAGGTTATTATTATCCCAACAAGGCTGATAAAACTTACTTTTACATTGTTAATAATATCAAATGTTTTTTCTAAACATCTGTAGACAATACCATTTGTCTAAATGCTGCAAAATAACTCGATAGACATTTTTAACACCTCCCAAATTTGACCATATTATGTAGGAAATGCCAAAATTTTAGTTTTTAATATTTAATAGCCAACTGTCCAAGGTGCAAGGCGTGGAGTTACCATGTTCAAAAAACTTGGGGGGGGGGAGAGTGCTATAAACTATATAATATATGATAAGGAGCATGCACACATTATAACAGAAAACTTGTCTACACAGAGTAGTAGCAAAAAGCCATTTGGTTGTTTGGTTTGTAAAAACAATATTCCAGATTTCAGTGTAAATTAGCAAGCTTCAACTCTTTTGTAGGACAGGTACCTTGTTTTTAACCTTCCAGTTCTTCCATCCCAGCCTGTGCCAGGAAGTTTGCAATGTTTTCCTCCAGGTCATCAATGAGAATACTCATGTCATCGATTCTTCCAATGATCTGGCCAGACACTGTCTGAAATTTATCTTGCATCTGTTGTTAAGAGTGTTTGCACCACTGAGGTGAGATCCTGCATAGTCTCTACCACCTCCCCACTTCCCAGTTTGGTGGTGATGTCTCAAAGCATCTCAAACCTAGCAAGGACAGATGCCAGTCACAAGACTGTGGGTGTATGGGAGAAGTAGTTCGGCTCCTGCACAGAAAGGTCTGGAGGTTTAGCTCTTCCCTTTGGAGGTTGTTGTTGTTTGTTTGTTTTGTTTTTAAAAATTGTGTCTATTCATCTGTTGTTCATTTCCGTCTCCACCATTAGGCATCATCCCCATCAGGAAAGTCCTTGTCCATCTTGTTCTTTGCTCCATTTCCAGTGTCTAATGAGCATATATTTATCAATGAATGAGTGAATGAAGTGAGCAAAAGAAGGAATTGAGAGGTGAGTAACACCAAAGCCATTCCAAGTAGATCATAGTACTGTACTCATTCTATAAATATAAGGAATTCCCATGCCTGACCTACAGCATGGAAAACAAGTGTGGGCAGTGGGCGGGATGAAGCTGGCAGATACCCCTACTCATTTTTTTTCCAGATTAAGTATTTCCCCCACTATAAACTTACCACAAAATTATAGCAAGCAAACTATTTTGGCCTTTGAACTTTGGTTCTAAAATAAACCCTAAGACCATTTCACAATTTGGAGTAAGGTAATTTGTTTAATACGTTGCTTAATAGAAGTTCACAAAGAGTTACTATGTCTTCTAAAAGTTTAGTAGTTTAAGCTCTTACATTTATGTCTATCAACCATTATGATGGATCATTATAAATGATCTGGAGTAAGGGTTCAACTTCATTCTTTTACATAAGAATATCCAGTTTTTCCAGCACTATTAGTTGGAGACAGTTCTTTACCTATCGAATTATCTTGGCATTCTTGTTGAAAATCAAAAAAGTATAAAAATAATTTTTGGACTTTCAATTCTATTTCATTAATATGTATTTCTTATCTATATGCCAGTACAATACTGTCAGTACTACAGCTTTGTATTGTTTTTGAAATTATGAAATGTGCATTCTTTGACGTTCTTTTTCTAGAGTGTTTGGCTCTTTGGGGGTCTCTTGCATTTCCATGTGAATTTTAGGACTATCTTGTCAATTTCCAAAACATGGTCACCTAGGATTTTGATAGGAATAATGTTGAGTCTATTGTCTTTCTATCTGTGAACATGTAGTGTCTTTCCATTTAGTTGGGTCTTCTTTAATTTCTTTCAACAATGTTTTATATTTTTTCCATGAAGTCTTCCACTTCTTTTGTTAAATTTACCCCTAAGTACTTTATTCTTTTATGTGTTATTTAAATGGAAATGTTTAATTAATTTCATTTTCAGATTGTTTATCACTAGCGTATATAAATATAATTCACTGTGTATATTAATATCTTGAAAATTTGCTCAGCTCATTTAATATTTCCAAAGTTGTGTGTGTGTGTATGCACGTGTGCAGGATTTTCTATGTATAAGATTATGTCATCTGCAAATAGAAATAGTTGCACTTCTTCATTTCCAAGCCATAAACCTTTATTTATTTATTTTTTGCCTAATTACCCTGGCTAGACCATCTAGTGAAACACTGGAGAGAAATTGTGAGAGGAGACATCTGATTCTAGTAGGAAATTATCCAATCTTTCACCATTAAATATGATGTTTGGTTAAGGAATTTTAGTAGATGGCTTTCATCAAGTTGAGGAATTTCTTTTTTCTTCCTAGTTTGTGTTTTTATCATGTAAGGATATTGAGTTTTGTCAAATGCTTTTGTTGCATCTATTGAAACAGCCATGCCATTTCTTGTCCTTTATTATATTAATATGGTATATTGTGTCAATTGATTTTCCAGTATTAAAGCAACCTTGAAGGGGCGCCTGGCTGGCTCAGTTGGTTAAGCAACCGCCTTCGGCTCAGGTCATGATCCTGGAGTCCTGGGATCGAGTCCCGCATCGGACTCCCTGCTCAGTGGGGAGTCTGCTTCTCCCTCTGATCCTCCCCCTCTCATGCTCTCTGTCTCCCATTCTCTCTCTCAGATAAAAAAAAAAAAAAAAAAAAAAAAATCCTTAAAAAAATAAATAAATAAAAAATAAAGCAACCTTGAATTCTTGGGATAAATCTCACATGGGCTATAGAGTATAATCTTTTTTTATATGTTGCTGTTTTGGGCTTGCTAAAATTTTTAAGAATTTTTCTGTCTATAGTTCTAAGTTATACCAGTCTGTAGGTTTTTTTTTTTTTTTTAAGATTTTATTTATTTGACAGAGAGAGACACAGTGAGAGAGGAATCACAAGCAGGGGTAGTGGGAGAGGAAGAAGCAGTCTTCCTGTGGATCAGGGAGCCAGATGTGGGGCTCAATCCCAGAACCCTGGGATCGTGATCTGAGCCGAAGGCAGACGCTTAATGACTGAGCCACCCAGGTGCCCTGTAGGTTTTTTTGTGATGTCTTTATCTTGTTTAAATAGTAGGGTAATAGTGACCTCATGAAATGAGTTGGAAATACTCCCCCTCTTCTAATTTTGGAAGAGCTTTTGAAGGATTGTACTAATTTTTTCTTAAACATTTGGTAGAATTTACCAATGAAGTCACCTTGACCCAGAATTTTGCTTGTTGGATTTTTTTTGTAAGGGAGAAAGGGGTGCATGCGAGCTGGGAGGGGAGGGGCAAAGGGAGAGAGATACGGAGAATCCCAGGCAGGCTCCTCGCTCAAAGCAGAGCCCGATACGGGGCTCGATCTCATGACCCCGAGATTATGACCTGAGCTGAAATCAAGAGTTGGATGCTAAACCAACTGAGCCTCCAAGGCACCCCCCTTTGTGGGCATTTTTAAAACTGCAAATTAAATATATGTCCTCGTTATAGGTCTACTGAGATACTCTATTTCTTTTTGAATCAGTTTTGGTACTAATGTCTTTTTATGAATGTGTCCACTTTATATAGACTACAACCATACGTTGGAGATATCATATGTTCAGGTCCAGACCACTATAATAAACAAATACCACAATAAAGTAAGTCAAATTAATTGTTTGGTTTCCCAGTGCTTGTAAAGTTACATTTACACTCTACTGTAGTCTATTAGGTGTGAAATAGCATTATGTCTACAAAAATATACATACCTTAATTTAAAGACACTTTATTGTTAAAAAAGTAGGCATCTTCTGAACTTTTAGGAGTCATAATCACTGATCACAGATCACCATAACAAATAAGATATAATGGGAAAGTTTGAAATATTGTGAGAATTACCAAAATGTGCCACAGAGACACGAAGTGAGCAAATGCTGTTGGAAAAATTACACTGATAGACTTGCTCCCTGAAGGGTTGCCACAAACTTTCAGTTTGTAGAAAATTCAAAATCTGTGAAATGCAAAAAAGCAAAGTGCAATAAAATGAGGTATTCGTGTATCCAATTTCTTTGCATAAAATTTTCATAGTATTCTCATATTCCTTTTTATTTCTATGACATCAATAATGATATCACCTCTTTGATTCCTGATTTAAGTATTGAAAATAAATCAGGTAAAGTAAAAAAAAAGTAAAGAAAATCTAAATTTTCTTTTCTGTTACTATTTTTTTTTCACTACTATGGATTTTTTACTGATTATTTCTTTTAATGAAGATGCAATTCTCTTTATTGATGACATTAAAATAACTAACACCACTTAGCACTGGCACTAACCAGTATGAATTATATAGGCCACAGCACTGAGCAATAGTTTAGAGTTCCCTTGCTGTGCCAGATGTTAATCTTCTGTTTCTGTACCATGAAGAGGTCCATGGATACTCAGAAGAGGTTGGGAAGCAATCCAGGCACTTGGAGAAGACGTCAGTACCATCTGGTACAAAAGCATTTCAGTATCTTAATGACGGGTACAGCTGTCTTTGCACTCACCTACTAAATAGCAGTCTTATTTATAATTCTCAAAACTGCTTCTTGATGCAGCTTTCTTTTTGGTGTGAGTTTTGGAATTACGTAGTAGTAATGATTATATAATTCTAAGAATATAATAAAATACAACTGTATCTTATACTTTAAAAGGGAGGATGCTGTGTTATACAAACTATATCTCAATTAAGCTATCATAAAATGTGTTAAGATAATAAATCGATGCATTTTACATGAGTTTCAAATTGAGAATATTAATCTATAATTTGTATGAATTTAGAACATTTTGGTTTAAATGCTGATCTATAATTACTAGGTTTATAATTAGATTGATCTTGTTTCTCAAAGAGGTAAAGTTAAGAACAATTAAAAAAATTAAGTATTATTTTAAATGTCTCAAAACTCTTTTTGCAAAATTTTAGTATATGAATGTACTTTTAAATGTACACTATGCATTTGGTTTGACTCCATAAAAACTGTAGAGATCTTGGCAATAAATCATGTTTAAAAAGCTCTAAGGTGTCTTCCAAAACTGTGAATGATTTACTTGTAAAAGGATGACATTTAACTATGCACCTTTCAAGGGTCCCTGGAGTAAAATGAAACATTGTGTTCTTTGTTGATCTTGCTAGGTACCCTTGTGCAGATTAGTGAAAAATTATTATCTTTCTTGACTTAAAGAGCTATTTCTTATGTTAATGGTAAAGTGAAAGTAACATACTTCATATGGGATATAAAAGATGTTAACCTTTTTTTTTTACCCTCAAGGAATTATAGTCAGTCATAAACTCAGTAAAAAGGATGAGATCATTACTTAGGTTGAGACCATTTCAAGATGAGAGAAGACATGAAAACTTGCATATGCCAAGATTTTTTGAAAAGTTAACATTAAATTACACACTTTTAAAAAATTATCTGTTAAGAAGTCAATTTAAGTTTAATCAAGTAAAATGCATGAAAGCTGAATAATTTCCCATATTTGTCCTGGTGAGCAGAAACAGAAAAATCATAAAAATATTTAAATAATAATACCATTATATTTAAAGGCATGACATATATATGACTTGGCTATTAATTAAATTAAATGATAAGTTTTAGGTGAATATCTAAATTTTAAGCTTTAAATAATTTCAGTCTACACAGAATCCAAGTTAATTCTAAGTTATCAGATAATAACTTAGTACCATAAATTAATATTTTGCCACTCTTATTAATAACAATAAGGTTATTACATTAATGATGTTTACTTTTTTCCTGTGTATCGTAAAACAGAATTCCATAGAATCAGTATTATCTTTATCATCATCATTATCATCATCATCACTAATGTTTATTAATTCCTGTATGCATAATTATACGTGATTTACCATAGTATCATCTGATAAAATCCATGAAAACTTATATGGTGACTTGTCTCTTCACCATTTAACTTCCTTTAAAGTAAGTTTCCTTCTTATTTAAAAATTAATTGGTCTGGAAAAGAAAATCCAAAACTCTGGATTTTAATTCCATCTCTTACTGTCTCTAGCTTAATGGCATGGGCAGTCAGTTCATCACTTAAAAATGCATGTATAAAACTACATATTTTGTAAACTTCCTTCGGTCCATGACTATGTTTCTTGTTTCCAAAAAAAACATTTCCAATATATTGACTCCTACAATCCAACTGATTTGTCACATATTATATAAGCCTCTATGGGGCCATAGACAAAACTAAATCTGAAACAAAATTAACAAAGGTATTTTATTCATAAACTTGCAGGAAGAGAAGCTACCTCCCTAAGTCACTTTTGTTTCAGCAGGACTCAAAGGTGTTAGACGGGGAAATCTGATGTCTTTCTATTTTACGTTCCTTAGTAGGTGATCTGCTATTACTATCTGGAAGCATTTAGAGCTTTCTCAAAGTCTTTGTTGTTAGTCTAAATTTCACTATAATGTTTACAGGTATAGTTCTTATACTTATCTTCCATGCTGGGCATTCCATGGACCTTTCTACATGAAGAGGTGTTTCTTCATTCTTAAAATTTGGAGATTTTATATTCATTTTTAAAAGACTGTCTGATCTCTGTTTTTATGTTTCACTCTTGCTGGAATTCCTATTATCCAGATATTCGCAATATTGACAATATTGACAATATTCCTGTCAATATTGCTTCTGCCTGAAGGGACTCTTCCCTACAAATATACAAACCAATTCAAAATAGTCTTCCATTCCCCCACAAGTTTTCCGAGTTTGTTAATGTTATTGGTGGTGGCTATTTGGTGGTACTTTCTGAATTCATGTTTCTATAATCTCCCCATCTTCTTTCAGAGCTAATTTGGAGAAGTTATCCAGCAGCTCTTATCTTTTGCACATCTGTGAGGAAACTAAATTCTAATTTACCTTTATACTTGCAGCTCTATTTAAATAGAGCGGATGTGTAGGTACTTGATATATTCTAAATTAACTGAAAGATGTTGTGGATATCAATTTTTTTCATGATAAGTATGTTAAGTATTAAGGTATTGCATTAATAATATATAATATTGGATTAAGAAAAAACTTAGTAACAAAAATCCTTTGATAATCTTAAAAACATTTGTAGCTTTAAAAACTTATTTAGAATGGCCACTTAGTCATCTGGGAAACTTTTAACTGCCAATCTCCAGTCTAAATCAGTTTTATATGTTAATGGACACACATTTCTTTGGTGATATAGAGAATGTAAGAAAGCTCTTCTATTCACATATAGTGAAAATGCAAAATTGCATATAGATACCTTATTAAAACAGAATTTAAGAGTCTTTCATAATGAAATTAACAATGATTCTATAAATGGTGGCCCTGAAAATTGAACAAAATCAATGAACAATGCATTTTAAGATTACTTACAAAGAAGATAGTTTTTTATTACATAAATAAACAAGTGTGTACATGTGTGTAATTTATAGACATATTTTTAAATGATTTTTATCCAAAGTGCAACTATAATATTATATGATTTTCCTTTGTAAAATAAATAATTTTCATAAATAGCCAATTATTTAAATAAAAATATTACTCTGACTATCAAGTTAATGTGGACAATAAAACAAGATATAGTTAAAAGATGGAAATACTTATGGAATATGAGATATAAAATCACAACTTGAATGTTGCAATAGTTGTGCTAACGGCAATACAGTATTTCAAGTGTAAAAATCTGCTCAAAGAGAATTTAGCTTATTTTAAAGTGTATCAGCCATTTTTCATGATATCAGATTGTCAGGTTAGATTATATTATACAAAAAGGAGCACTTCATACATTCACCATAATCATTACACTTGCAAAATACTTCATTCTCTATGACAATTCTCACTTTGATAACAAGGTGATATTAAGGGTACATAACTGTATAAAATATTGTTTCATTTTGGAACTTTAGAACAACTGCTATGGAGCATCCAACATAATGGCAAACGATGTTTATGGAAATTATAAAACCCTGTTCATGAGCAGGAACAGGGATAGGTGAGTCGGAAAAGTAGAAGCTTACATCTCATTTCTGCATAGCACAAAATTAGTCTTAAGCATTGCTTAACTAAGCGAACATGTAGATAAAATAATTTTTAGCATTCATAATTTTTAGCATTCATAATTTTTGTTTGGATGAGTAAATTCTAATAGCCCAAAATGACTCTGGAAACAATACAGAAACTTATTAACGATGCAGAAGCAAAGCACTACAGGCCTCGCATCTCATTTGTTAGAAATTCTTTTCTGCCCTTTTGTGGTTCTGTATTCTTAGTATTAAGCTCTTCTGGTAGGGCTTTCTTTCAGAACTAAAACATGAAATTCCAGTGCTTAGGCTTGAGAAAGCTGCTAGGGTAAAAGAAAAATCAGAAAGATAAAAAAGAGAAAGTGTTTCCTTCTCCTTATGGCTGTGGAAATGCAGACACTATTCTGCACCAAGGAGCTAGTTTTGATAAAGCGATGAATTGAGAATATTAACAAAAGCACCAATCTTACTCGCCTTTTAAATGTGAATAGTTGTATGAATATGTATAATCCTGTTCAGGTTAGTGTTTAATAAACACATATTTTAAAGCAAATGTTTCACAGAGATTGTTACTATGTTCTCCAAAATATAATCTTTAATCCCTAAATGTCTGTGCTTCTATTTGGTTGTCTTCCTTAACTAATAGTTGCCATGTTAATAATATTTAGAATTCCTTTTGTATTTTTATAAACATTTAAATACTTGTCAATCCCTTTATAAAAGCAGAGAAGAAACTAGATTTACCATCCTTTTCCCCTATGACTGAAAGCATAAACTAGGACCTTGATAGATTTCTTACTAATACAAAGAATTTAAAAGTCTTTCATATTTAAATTAACAAAATAAAGGACTCCATATAAATGTGGCCCCAGAACTTGGACAAAATCAATGAACTGTGTTTTAGTTGTTGACTATTCGTTGTTGACTGTCTCTCCCTTTCCAGCAGCATTTAGATTTTCTTTGAGGTAGGTACAGATTTTCATTCTTGCAACCACAGCAGCTAAAATATACCCTCTGCTAAGGATAGGCCCAACTTACTCAATCCACCACTTTATCCTCAGGCAGTAAGTATCACAGTTCCTGAAACACAGAAACCATTTACCAAATATTTATTGGAACAAAATGAATCATGTAATGGATAAATGATGATTCATTGAGGATTTGGGTTTGAAATGGTATTCCATACTGTGTTGCATATATAGAAAACATAAAATGTTTAAAATAGATACAGTACTTACCAGAATTGTGTTGGCAACTTAGGTTTGAAAATGAAGTTAGAAAAAATATTTTGGAGACCCTTGACTTTCAAATATAGTAGTTTTGAACTTTGGTATATAAGAGCAAAATACTTCAATTTGTAGTTTAGAAAACTGTAACTATTAAGTAATATAGAAAAATCAGGGACTAGAGGCAGGAAACTCGGTTAAAATGGTAGTTAAAATTTAAATGTATTGGGGGTGCCTGGATGGCTCGGTCGGTTAAGTGTCTGCCTTCAGCTCAGGTCACGATCCCAGGGCCCTGAGATGGAGCTGGTGGGGCTCCCTACTCAGCAGGGAGTCTGCTTCTCCCTTTCTCCCTTGCCTCTGCCCCTCCTCCCACTTGTGCACTCAGTACTTGTACGTGTGCTCTCTCTCTCTCAAATAAATAAAATCTTAAAAAAAAATTTAAATGTATTGAATACATTTGTGGTTTTTGTTGTTTGTTTTCTTTCAAGATTGTATTTATGTACTTGTCAGAGAGAGAGAGAGTGCAAGCACAAATGGGAAGGAGCAGAGGGAGAACCAGGCTCCTGGCTGAGTGAGGAGCCCGATGTGGGACTCGATCCCAGGACCCCAGGATCACGACCGGAACCAAAGACAGATGCTTAAGTGACTGAGCCACCCAGTGTCTCTGAATACGTTCATTTTTAAAAGCTAAAATAATTTCTCAAATATAGTTCTGTAACATATACTGTAGTAATAAATAAAATATGAAATGTATAAATTAAAGCCTTACAGAGTCAAAATAAGGAAAAATGTATAACTCACAAACTTGTGCAAACCTAAAATAACTGTGAAATTTTTTGGACATAGCTAAAATGTCAAGGCAGTCAATACTGTCTTAATGTCTGAAGTATAAAAGCCAGGAGATGATAGAATTTTCCTTGTTTAGAAATACTTTATCTCCAGCTCTTAGACCATACCAAATGTGGAACAATTATTTGTTAAATGGGTAAACAATTCTTATAAGACTTGAGTATTTCTTACTTGTTACAGGGGTTTCCAGTGATATTTTACTAAAATATCAAACATCTTGATTTACCAAGACAAATACATGCAATCTACAAAACCCAGAATCAAACTCTTCAAAATCTAATTATAAATTCATTAATGAGTCATACACATTAAAAATCTTAACATGCAGAGCACCTTGCTTTCATTAATTTAATCTTTTTTGTGTGAGGCAAGTAGGCCCAGGCTAGTCTGTACTACTTCTGTTTGTCCCTCAGGCATGTATCTCTTCTAATCCTTTTTAAAAATGTCTGGAGGTTTATGCGGGAGGATAAGCCTATTAGCTTGAATAATATTTAATTAGAAGGTGATCTAGGTTTTGTAGTTATTCTCCAGTGTATGAGTGTCAGAGCTGGATATCAACATAATGTGGAAAGTATGTATCAATAAAGGAAATGAGTACAGACATTGATAAATCAGGAAATGGGCTGTTTGTTGGTGGTTCCACTTTCTCAACTTAACTGCCCCAAATAGCAAAATAAATATTGCCTATGCAAAAGACCTGAGCTCAAAACTGGACTGCTCTCTGGTACAGTGATAATAACCAGTGCTTCCATAAACCAATTAAGTTCTTGTCCTTGTGGCCACAACTAGTACTAACTTATTGTCAGGGAACACTAAGAGGTCAGTAACCAACTTGAACCCAAATGGGCAGTTTGAAAACATCACATCTCAGCAAATCAAACCTCCTAGTCCAGGAAAATCTGATCCAGCTTGCTACCACAAGTCACTCACTGAATTTAAAACATTGTATAAGATGGAAAGATCACACATTTAAGTAATTAGGCTATTAAATGTCTTACATGAATTAGTTTTTTTTTTTTTTTTTAATGTGGAGCTCCACCTCAGACTAAAGCAAATGGAAATTTGGTGAATATAATCACTAAGCTCCAAGCCAGTGGCATTTAATGTTCCATAAGTACACTAAAATACAGAGAAAGGCAATTAGTTAAAACTAAAAAAGATATATACAATTCAAAATAGTACATCTATAAGTGTGGGTGAGGCAGTGAAAAACCAGGTTATCCAATATCCACAAAACCAGGGGCAGGACAAAGCAGAATGTTGAATAACCAGACAAAAAAGCTTAGTGCAAGGTTTCTCAATATTGGCACTATTAATATTTTACACCAGATAATTCTATGTTGCAAAAGGCTGTCCTATGCAATCAGCAGTATCCCTAGATATTGCCAAATGTCATTGTTCCATGATGTCAAAATCACCCCTGGTGGAAAACCAATGACTTAGAGAAAGGAGTTATGCGATGAATAAAAAAATCCATCCCTCTTTTTTTTTGTTTTTAATCCCCTCCCTCTTTTATGCATACTAGTTAGCAATGAATCAAACTCAGGCTGGGCAATGCATACACAGCGCTAGTGGTACTTACATTATGTCTCAGCAAGTAATTGTACACAATAATTATAAAACAAGGCTTATTGTTAAGCTGCTTATTGGTTTTATTTTAACCTCACAAGACATGGCATAAATATGATTTTGCCCATATTTTATAGAAATGAAAAATAAGGTTAGTAGATAGTAATTCTCCAAAGTCATATACCTAGTAAAGATTATTATTCAGATTTATCTGAATTCAAAATCTATGAATAAGGATTAGATTATGCTGCCTTATGTTTCTTATATTTTTCCTACTTCAAAAGGAAGCAGTGTTTGAACACCTTAGATATAAGAGGTAAGAGTTGGTGTTAGTCTGTTACAAAGTGTTATAGAGTAGTCTCTTTAGGACTCACAGGAAGAATAGTCAGGCTTCTGATGAACTAGTTTTTGTTTTTTTTTTTTAATCTATAAATACTATTCATCACCTACATTGGCAATATAGGAAAATCAGAGACAAACCTGAAGAAAAAAAAATGTCTAGTTTTGATTTTTTTGTATTCACATTAACTCTGGCTTCATCATGTCTGACCATATTTTTCTGTTTGTCTTTATTGCTATGGTATTATTTTATTGTATATACTTTTACATGTATTTTTATAAGCAACATCAAAGCCACCCTTGGAATCTGTTCAAAGGAAATGGGGTTATTTGTAAATAGCTAGGAAGTTCAACAGCATGGATTGCCACACAAACCCATGTAAAAATCCAAAGTCAATGTAAACTTATTTATTTATTTATTTATTTATTTATTTTTAAGATTTTATTTATTTATTTGACAGAGAGAGACACAGTGAGAGAGGGAACACAAGCAGGGGGAGAGGGAGAGGGAGAAGCAGGTTTCCTGCCGAGCAGGGAGCCCGATGCGGGGCTCGATCCCAGGACCCTGGGATCATGACCTGAGCCGAAGGCAGACGCTTAACGACTGAGCCACCCAGGTGCCCCAAAGTCAATGTAAATTTAAATAATCTTCAAAATCTGTTCGAATACATTGAACGGTTTCCTCATTCACAATATAAATACAACCTCCACTATGTTTTTTGGTAGACTTAATCTTATATTTAATGCACAGAGCTTAGTTCCAGCCACACAGATCTTCAAAAATTAAGTAACATATCTCCATTCATTTTTTAGCTTTAGTGCTTATATACAGATTAAGTAAAACATCTATGTTTAGGCCATTTTTTATTTGACTTTATTTCAGTTGATGGGGATTGTGCTTGTGTATAGAATAGACATGATGACAAAAGCTAGAAAGAATTTTGCTTTTTTTTTTTTCCTTTTCTCCAAGTGAAATGATTATCCTGACTCATTCTTTCCGGCTGCTTCTATACGATGACTAGCTTATTCACTCAGACAAGTGGCTAACCCAATACACAATACCCAGCTGTGCACTTAACAGAAATAGTACCCACAGGCAAACATCAGCCTGATATGAAAAAAAATGAATGTACATCTGAAAAATTATCTAGTCTAGAATTACTAATCAGTGTTCTCCATCAATAAATAAGTTAACAGACGTTTATGGAGCATTTCAAATATGGGGGAAAATTGACCTGAGTGAGAGTAAGCTCTTAATAAATATTTATTACAAAACCAAAAATAAACTGGTTGTTGAAATGGGTGGAGAAGTCTGGTGTGTGTACTTGTCTCAAGAAGTTTATGTAAGTTAAGGTTACTATACTATAAGATAACAAGTGGGGCCCATAAGATGTGTCTAATTATGGTTACAAACTATAAAAGTTCTAAGAACTTTGCTTTATAGGTTTTCCAGTTAAATCACTTCCAAGGAGGTTTTACTTAGATTTTGAAAACTGGACGCATATGTAGAGTGAGAGAATAGATAGTATATGTTCTAATAAGAAGACTAGAATAAAGGGCAGAGGAAAAAAAAAAAAAAAAACAGACGAGAACATAGAGGACTAATATTCTAGGAAGATAGATAGAAAAAGCATAATCTGGCCACATTTTGCCAGATGAATATGAGTGTCTCTTTTGGAATAGAGGGAGCAAGTTCAGAGGCAAGAACAATATAAATTTATTGCAATTATCCAAACATGAGAGGCTGAACTAACCAAATGGCAGTAGAATAGAAATGACAGATGTATGAGATATTGAACATGATGAATCCACTCTCCTCTTTTCAGTCTCCAAAATAGCCCAGATAGTTAAATATGCCGATAATACAAATTTATGGGAGTGGTAAACACAAGGCAACATAAATGAGAATTTGAAAGGGACTGGAAAGTTTTGATAAACAAGCTAGTTGGCAAGCACATTTAAATGACAGCTCCTGTGAAGAAAAATATGTTCAATAATAATTAAACCCCACCAAGAATTAATGGTTTGATTCATGCAAGAACAGTGCTTGTCTTATAAGCAATAGAACACATAGTTAACATTTATCATCCACACAAAATAATACTTACCACATTTTAAAATTCATAAAATACTTTCACATACATTAATTCATTTATATATTAAAAGGTCACTGTAAGGTCATTTACAGGACCTGTAAATATATTTTGATGTACATTTTGTAAGTCCAGTCATCCATTGCTTTCATTGTGTGGCCACCCCATTGCACAGGTATGCATTTGAGGCTGCATGGAGGGGTTATTGCTAAGTAGAAATATATTTGCATTTATATGCTTAAGAAGGTATATCAGTTATGGTGCTGGCAGGAAAAAGATGTCAATGTGGTGAAGTTAAAATTTAAAAATGTGGGGGCGCCTGAGTGGCTCAGTTGTTAAGCGTCTGCCTTCGGCTCAGGTCATGATCCCAGGGTCCTGGGATCGAACCCGACATCGGGCTCCCTGCTCAGCGGGAGGCCTGCTTCTCCCTCTCCCATTCCCCCTGCTTGTGTTCCCTCTCTAGCTGTCTCTCTCTCTGTCAAATAAATAAATAAAATCTTTAAATAAATAAATAAATAAATAAATAAAATTTAAAAATGTGGGGGCACCTGGGCGGCTCAGTCGGTTAAGAGTCTGCCTTTGGCTCAGGTCATGATCTCAGGGTCCTGGGATCGAGCCCTGCGTCAGGCTCCCTGCTTAGCGGGGAATCTGCTTCTTCTTCTCCCTCTGCCCCTCTCTCCACTCATGCACACTCTCTCTCTCTCTCAAATAAATAAATAAAATTTTTTAAAAAATTAAAAATGCGGACATTAACCAATGGCTAATAAAATAAAAAGGAGCTTTTGTCTCAAAGGAAGTAGGAGAGGGATGTTACATGATCCCCACAGAAAGTGTGTCCTTTACTAGAGAAATGCAGCTAATCGCTGGAAACCTGGAAGGGTTTGAGCTGGGAAATAAACAAGTCATTCTTACCCATCTCCTATACTTGGATCTTCTCTTGCTGCCTGTTAATGGCCAAACCCAACCATGAGCCAGAGGCAAGGGACCTGCTGACCCAGTCAGTGTGAGTCAGCCTACAAGGACAAGAGAAGGGTAAAGCCACGTGGCAAGTGGCTCTGGAAGGCAAAAAGAAAATGTATAGAAAAAATCTGTGGTGTGTTTTTTCAGACAGAGTGAAACTAACTGGAGTAAATTATAGGAGACTGTATGTATCTTCTCCACCTATAACTTTATTCTAAGCAAATAATCAAAAACAGAAGATCACTCTGATTTGTTTCATGTTTGTCAAGTGAAAATGCTTTGGCCTAACTTAATTGGACCAGGTGAGTTATCTTTGAAATATATATGGGGCTGGGCGTGAGTGAAACTGACCATTTCTTAGGTGACTACCTGCTCAACATGCCCCAAACAGATCTTTAGTAAACACTATGTGTTTAAATAGAAAGTAGTTTCTTCAACCTCTGGATAAATCCTGTATAAAAGTGACTGGGTAATTTTCCTGACTCCAAGAGTCTTTTTTAATAGTATTGTACAAATTAGGATGCTGTTTCCCCTTCCCTTGTATATTTGCAGCATAGTCCAATTTCCAGAGATGATTGAGGTATGATTCATCCTTTTACCATTTATGAAGTTAATTAAAACATAGGACCTCAATAGAGTAGTTAAGTTCATCAAGTTATCCCTATAGCTATTTCACAAATAGTTTAAATTGAATATTCGAAATGTCAAGACCATGATAAGATTCTCCAGTGATTCTTACACAAGGTGGCAGACACTATTAGCACTCACTAAAGCACAGAGTTGGCCTCTCCTTTGGTACCGATCACACTGAATTTGGATCTACCATGTGACTGGCTTTGGCCATTTAATCATGAGGGTATTGATGTGTGTCACATCTGCCAGGCTCCATTTAAAAGCTGGTGAACGCTGATGTCCATCACCAAGAAGGCTATATAGTATGAGATGGTGGAGCCTACATCAGCTCTAGCACCTGTTTGATATTTGGGGGTGGGGCTTTTGGAAGACAATTAGGTCATAAGGTAGAGCCCTCATGAATGTAATTAGGGCTCCTTTAAATTAGACACGTAGAAAGAGTGAGAATTAAGACCCAGAGATTTGGAGGATCGTTTTGTACTTCAGTATGAATTAACCAGTTGTCTTAATTGGACTGCTATAACTAAATACCATAAACTAGGTAGATTACAAACAACAGAAAAGTACTTCTCACGGTTCTGAAGGATGGAAGTCTGAGATCAGAGTGCCAACATTGTTGAGTTCTGGTAAGTGTCCTTTTTGGTGCTGTGGACTATCCACTTTTCACTGTATCCTCATAATGGCAGGAAAAAGAGCTGGTTAGCTCTTTGACTTTTTCTTATAGAGGCCCTAATTGCATTCATGCGGACTCTACCTCATGACCTAATTGTCTTCCAAAAGCCCCACCCCCAAATATCATCACACTGAGATTTGGGTTTCAACATCTGAATTGGGGAAAGGGGGGAGGGGCACAAACTTTCAGTCTATAACCGCAATCTCGCATGATACATTCTCTATCAGGAGAAGATGGTAATTCTTAATATTGTATATGAATCTCTTAATAATCTACCCATTTCCTACTTCTTGTAATCTGCCAGACGAACATTACTCTTCATATATACAGAACGACTTTAAGTCCATCCATCATGCTATGTTTATGTCTCTTAACATGTTTACATTCATGCATGATCTTTCTACTGAAGTACATTTCTTACCATTCCTTGCCTCGCTTAGTGGTCCCACTAGATCACCTTATTCACACAAAAACAGTGCTGTCTTAAAGCCAGTCCATATCAGTCCATGAGAGCCAAGTGTGAAATTTTCAGCAACTTTGCAATCCAGTTTTTAAACAGTTTAAGAATTAATTATATAACTTATAATTAAATAAGTTGCATTAAAAATAAAATAAATACTCAAAACTCTCCTTTTTTCCTAATTTTACTATTTTCCATGTCTTCAGGTTGTGTCTATTTTATATGTATGTTGAAAATAATTATACGCTATATTACTATGTATCTCTTCCCAACTCCCAGTTCAATGACATCAGTTTGGCAGCTTGAAATTAGTCGTGGTGATAATATTCACACCACAGATATCAAACAAATACTACAGAACAGGGATGAATTATAATGTATTGTCTAGGCTTAGGGAAGTGTTGGAGAAAATGTTAATAGAGCACATTAAACTTGGGGCGCCTGGGTGGCTCAGCCGTTAAGCGTCTGCCTTCGGCTCAGGTCATGATCTCAGGGTCCTGGGATCGAGCCCCGCATCGGGCTCCCTGCTCGGTGGGAAGCCTGCTTCTCCCTCTCCCACTCCCCCTGCTTGTGTTCCCTCTCTCGCTGTGTCTCTCTCTGTCAAATAAATAAATAAAATCTTAAAAAAAAAAAAATAGAGTACATTAAACTTAAAAGTCTTCAGTTACTACAATGAAAATACACACAAATAACACCAAAAATATTAGAGACATATTGTCCCAGTATTCAAAAAACCACTATCCAGCTTAGCAAAATAGTTATTCACATCCCTATGAACAAGCACAGTTCTGACATACATGTTCATTGTTTCACTTTTACCTTTCTTGTTAACATAAAGAAAAATATAAACCAATATTCATAGCAGAACTACACACTGACAGCCCATTGTTAAACATTAACCAGCCCACCACTGCACAAAAGTTGCCCCATTTAGGAAGTTTTTCTTTATAATCTTCTGAGAATTTCTTCATGATAACCTAATTGTTGTCGACTGAATGTTGTATTACCCAAAATTCATGTGTTGAAGTCCTAACCTCCAAAATGACTATTTGGAGATAGGGTCTGTGAGGAGGTGATTCAATTAAATGAGATCATAAGGGAGGGGTCCTAATCTAGTAGGGCTGGTGCCCTTATAAGAAAAGAGGGGCACCTGGGTGGCTCAGTCAGTTAAGTGTCAACTCTTGATTTTGGCTCAGGTCATGATCTCAGGGTTGTGGGATCGAGCTCCACGTTGGGCTCCACACTGGGCATAGAGCCTGCTTGGGATTCTTTTTCTCCATCTCCCACCGTCTTTCCTTTCCCTCTCTCGCACTTTTAAAAGAAAAAAAAAAAAAAAAGAGGCACCAGAACCCTCTCTCTCTACCATGTGAGGACATAGTGAAAAAGCAGCTGTCTATAAGCCAGAAGGGAGGTGTTGCTGGGAACCTAACTGGCCAGCACCTTGATTTTGGACTTCCCAGGTGGCAGAAATGTGACAAAAAAATATCTGTCATTTAAGCCACCAAGTCAATGGTATTTTGTTATGGCAGTCTGGCCAGACTAAGATACTAACCCAATCTGAGCAAATGTGCTTCCTAACTGCTCTTATTGCTCCCTTGCATAATATTACCAGAGAACCTATTATACTCCAGTATAAATATTTCTATTAGTCACAGCCAGTTCAGTTATTGGTTATACACTGTGTAGGAAGTACTTTCTAGATGCTGGAGAAGCAGCTTTAAGCAAGTAAAAAAGTTCTTTGCTCTTATGGAGATTATACTCTAGTGTAGGGAGACAAAATAAATGAGTAAGATCAATAACAATAAGATCACTTATGGGAATGATAAGAAAATAAAGCAAAATTCGATAATGTTAAAGAAAGTGATTGTGAAGAGAGGGAAATTTATATATCAGGTGGTGATGATTTGTTCTTTGAAATGAACACCGTGGTTTGCTCTCCGGATTCCCAACTTTCTACTTTCAGCAATGAAACATTCCTTCTTTTGGCTTTTGAGAATGTTAGAAACTGCCTTTTCACAGTTGAATCTCCCTTGAAACATTGACCTTAGTTGAAGTGAATTGCCTCCATATAGGAAAACTCCCTTCCTTGTGGGCAGCACACATACAATGACCGGACAGAAAACAGTTGAAAGGGCCTGGCCTCCTTGTTTCAATTTAGGCAATTCTGCATGGTTATCCCAGCTTCAGAGCTCCCTGTGAGATCGGCTGAGGCTTATGTATTACTGCATCCGCAACCAAATTTTTCCTGTATGACCGCATCAGCAGCTGACTTCTTCCTCTGCCCAATCTTGCGTCCTTAATTCCCCACAGCTGTTAATCCTGAAAATATTTCTCACCAATATTCCTACATGCAAATATCTCTGTGTCAGAGTTTCATGGATAATTCAACTAGCAGTAGTTAAAAACAGAAGTGATCCAAATAAACAGGTGTTAAAATGGAATATTTGACCTTGATTAATCACTGACCAGCTGGCAAAGAGGTTCCCTTCACTGGGACAGCTCTTGGCATGGGGTGGTGTTGATAGGTACAATTATTGAAACTTCCATTGTGGTGAACTAAGATCATACACCAGTAGAAGAAAACTCACTAGCTTGTGTGAAGTAGGAGGTATCTTGAAATATAGGGAAAATGTCATCATGAGGACAATAGAATTGGATGGCTGTTATTGAGGACAATTCACATAGTAAAGAAGGATAACAAAAGACTGAGGGTGAGTGATCGGCACTTAAATAGTAAGTGTGGATATCATGAGCCGTCCTGGCAGTATGAGTAGACTCTCAGGAAGTCAGAGCGCAGAAAAAGCTGAGCATCCGGCTTATAACATTAGAAAACACCTGAGTTATCACATCAGAAAACTCCTGAGAAGGTTGAATTTTCAATCTAGGTTTATCTGTTATAAAAAGTCAAGGCACTGGGGCGCCTGGGTGGCTCAGCAGGTTTAGCGTCTGCCTTCGGCTCAGGTCATGATCCCAGTGCCACATCGGGCTCCCTGCTCAGTGGGGAGTCTGCTTGTCCCTCTCCCACTGTCCCTCCCACTGTTCATGTGAGCGCGCGCTCTCTCTCTCAAATAAATAAAAATCTTAAAAAAAAAAGAAGTCAAGGCACTAACTGGAAAGGAATAGGGAACTAAGAGATTGAATGAACACTTATGTTTGAAGCGATTCAAAATAAAAAATCTCAAAGATTTATCTGACACCCTCTGTCTGCAGAAGTGTTAAAATCCTATGGGTTAACTGCTAAAAGAGTTTAACTTATATGAAGAGATTGCCTTCTATGACAACACACTCCTCGCTTAGAGTCTGCCCCTACTTCCCGTCCTGACCACCAGAATAAAACTCAGAGGAAGATATAGCATAAGCCAGAGTGTGCTGAGAGAAAAGGAATTACTTCACAAAATGGGAGCAGTAACAAGTCACCATTCGTCAGAAGAAAGTGAGAGAATACGGTTGCAATTAGATTCTGAGAATTCCGCATCAAGGGAAACAAAACATAAAGATAGGGAAACAGTTATCACATTAGGAGTACTCTTCCAGGACACAGTACTTAATACTTTGGCTAGTACTCTCCAGACATGGTGTAAACTCATTACTAGGATTGTTCTTAGAAATTTGGAGAAAGCAAGTGAAATAGGAATTCCAGAACTGCTATGGCAGATATGAGAAGTATGATTAAAAATACTTGGAGGTATTGTTAAAGGGTACGAGCTTGCAAATGGGAGATGAATAAGTTCTGGAAATCAAATGAACAGTGATTACAGTCAACAATGTTATATGTAAATAATAAAAATAAAATAAAATAATAAAATAAAATGAAATAATAAAATGAAATAGGGATGCCTAGGTGGCTCAGTTGGTTGAGCGTCTGCCTTTGTCTTGGGTCATTATCCCAGGGTCCTGGGATCGAATCCTGCATCAGGCTCCTCGCTCAGCAGGGAGTCTGCTTCTCCCTCTGCCTGCTGTTCCCCCTGCTCATGCTCTCTGTCTCTCTCTCTCTCTCTCTGACAAATAAATAAAATATTTTTTTAAAAAATAAATAAAAATAAAATATAAAATAAAATACTTGGAGAATTGAGATGCAGAAGTGAAATACAAATTGTTTCATGGAAAAGCGCCAACGGATATTCCATTTACCAAAGTAATAAAAAATGCAATAGTGAGTGAGGCAAGAGTATCACTGAGAAGCTCAGAGGTTTCTGTCTTCTATAGATTAGGACTGAGAATGGAAATTATGATACACAACTCTGTTCTATGGTAGCAATAAGAATAATAGTGTCCTGGTATCTCAGAGGCTAGATGGCAGCACTTAACCATCAGAGAAAGGTAAGCACAATTATCAAGATGAGAAATGGACGATGGAAGGGAAAGAGGTGAATAAATAACTATGGAGATAGTTAACAGAATACAATTGTCTGCTGGGGCAAAAATGATGGCCCCAGTCAAAAAAAACAGGATTGCTCAGGGAGCCTGGGTGGTGCAGTCAGTTAAGCAACTGACTCTTGGTTTTGGCTCAGGTAGTGATTTCAGGGTTGTCAGATAGAGCCCTGCATCTGGCTCCATCTTCAGAGTGGAATCTGCTGGAGATTCTCTCTCTCCCTCTCTCTGCCCCTCCTGCTCATTCTCTCTCTCTCTCTCTAAAATAAATAAATCTTTTTTTTTTAAAGGGATTGCTCAATCTACCAAATTTTTTAAAAAATAAAGTATAAAAAAATGAGACGATCAGGAGGCTAAAAATAACCACTCCAATTAAAAGCTGTATTCTTCACCCAGTATTCTAAATATTGTAGACTTGGAATCTGCTGGCTAAAAGAGAAGCCAGTCCCCTAGGTGAAAGAAAAATCCTGCAACACTATGTGAAAGTGTATATGGTCATACTCCTTCCTGATAGGATCCTATAGTTAATTGTTTATATAACCAGCACTAATAAAAGAGTAATGTCCAAAACTTTTGAAAATTGTTCAATTTTCAAAGGGTCCAGTTTACATTGATAACCAGAGATCCTACTATTAGAATATAGCTAATGGGAATTCAAGTAATAGTGACTTGGAACAGGTTGGGCTCACACTGAGTCCATTGGGTGCAAGGACTTACAGCTACTTCCACTTTCCACACATACACACACACAAAATGTATAATTTGCGTGGACATTGGTAATAGTTGGAAGAAAGCCCCTATTGGTTCCTTGGCTAGTAAGGTGAAATTTCTAGTAGTGAAGAAGGGCAAGTAGAAACATCAGTAATTGCTGCTCCCTACCCACGATATTATATCAAAAGCAATATACTATTGTAGAACAGGAATAAATATCAGAGATTAAAGATAGTCTTAAAGACATAAGTGATACTGGTTATATTTCCCATTAAATCTTACTTTTGCCAGTCTGGCCCTTACAAAAAACATTCTGGAGAATAAAAGTAGATGAATGTCAACTCAAGGAAATCATAGCTCCAATTACAGCCTCTATTCCAATATAGTATATTTGCTAACGTAGGTTGGCAACGCCTCAGCTATATGTTAGGTGGAGGGACACTGGTCTGGCAGCAGCAGATTTTTTTCCCCATACCTATGATAAAACCAGGGCTTCAAAGATTACATTCTTGTGAAATATAAAACACTGTAAATTTATGTTAACTCTCATGCCCACTGTCATAAAAGAGTCAAGAGATTTGGATCAACTATATGTGACAGAATATCACATTGTTTCACTGCACTGTAGTGATCAGGTTAATTGATCAAACTAGAAAGTAGCAAGAGTGTTGGGGCAGAGGTCATGAGATAAAACTTTCTGTTTTAGGTGCCATGGAGCATGCCTGCACTTACCTCCAAAATAAAGGACCGATTATTGCACTTAGCTCCATCTACCACAGAGAAGGAAACAGGCTTAAGTGGAGAAATCAATTATTTTCTTACTAATATTTCAGGGTGCATCTCTTTATATTTTGAAGAGAATGGATTGTAACGTACAATAATGGAAACCTAGAAATCAATTATTACATAATTCTATTTTAGAAATATTGGGAAGATGTCTTGGATGGCAACAATGGAAATGTAGAGAAGTGGAAAATGTATGATACATTTTAGGGGCTTAACTGAAAGGATTTCTATTATATTTAATATAGTACATCAGATAAATAAGAGATGAAGGATGCTATACAAATTCTTAAATTCGTGTTTTCTGTTGATACAAGTGATGCCTACTAAAACACAGAAAACTTTTGAAGAAATATTTAGAGCATGTTAAATTTAATTTACTTAAGGAACATCCAAGTGGAAATAATATTGAAGAATTAAATAGCTAAATATGACTTGGGATATACATATATATGATGTGGAATCCACGTGGAATCCTAAGCACATATTTACTACTGAAATTCAGAAGCCTGAAAGAGCTCACTTTACTTAGCGAAAGGAGAGAGTTCAAGAATGACTTTTTCGTTATTGCAACAAAGTTTGGTAAAATGAATAGAATGAGCAACGGATTCTAAGAAAGGACAGCCAGTAAGAAAACAATGCAGGGTTATAGAATTCAAGACAGATAATATGTTTAAAGATAAATGGAGAAATAAACTATGTTCAGTTTAGTTAACAGGTGGAGTAAAATATGAAGAAAAACCTGATCATGGGATTTGATATTGAGAATTTCACTTTTAAGTTCAGTTCAATGGTGGGGAGAAAAAGCCAGATTATAAACATTTAGAGAATTGTCATTGACTGAAGTCAAGTTAAAGACAGCAATGACCATTCTTTGGAAGCATTTCTATATAAAACGGGTGGAATGATGAAATTGGAGTTATTGATATGGGAGATTGTATAAATGTCAGGATAAGAAAAGCTTTCTAATTCTGCTTCTTTTCAAATGTGGAGAACTAGCACCTGTTTATATGCTGTTTGAAATAATTCAGTAAATAAAGGCAAAGAAAGAAAGAGAAAGAGAATAATTATAGAACCATGTCCTTTCAACAGCTAAATGGGATGGGATCCAGAGAAAAAGAGTGGAAGTATCACAACTCCTATTATAATATTAACAGGCAACAAATCAACTGCAAGTTATTGTCCCTCCTCCTGGTCATACTTTCTATAATGAATCATTTTCCTATGGTATTATGTATATATAGTTCAGTTTTATATTCTCTGTCTTAAAACCCACACTGAAGGAATTTAAACATTTTGTCTTTATTCTACTTTCATGGATTCTATTTGTTTATAGTTCCTCTGAACAAACAATAGTATCCACCTACACACTACATCAAGATACTTCATGTCGCCAATAAAACTATTTTTTTATTCTCAAAAATGTGTAAGTTCTTTTTTCTACTTTCGTTTTTCTTTCCATTTATTGCAGTGTTTTATTTCTTCCAATTGTTCCTCCAGATATTTGAATATTTATTCTGCTTGCTTGCACCATATTCCATTTCCCAGTATCCCTCTGTCCCCATATAATAGAGTCACTACAGAAGACTGTCCCATACAAGTGATTTTTAATGAGCGTGGCCTTCACATTCATGCACTACTTTCTAGAATCTCACTGTAGGAAGGCTTTCACTTGCCATTCAATTTTGTGCAAGACATATTGATGTCAAAGAATAATGTTTTCTAAAAAGTTAGACTGTCAATGTTGAGGAACTTTCAATCTTAGAAAAGAATGGATAGACAACCATTTGACTAGGTGGCTTAGTCTAAAATGTAATCTTGGAGATTTATACTGCAAGGATAATACAATATATGAAGACTCTGGATTTCTTTATATGCTCTTCTGATAATATAACTGTTCAGGCTTTCAAACATGGTAAACTCTCCAAAAGACAATTGACTTTATATTGTTCACAGTAAAAACTGCTTCTTCCTCTCAGCATATTGCTAGTCATTTCTTAAATAAATTAGTAAGAAGCTAACTTTGCAAGCAAATAAAAAACACAGGGCTTCTTCCCTAATAAATGATTTCTAGAAAGAAAGGATTTTAAACAGTATATGATACATTTTTTATGAAATTTACTGCATTTCATGACTATTCAAAAACCTTTACTAAAATACAGTTTATTGTTACTTAAATGATTTGATAATGTTGTTTAAATAAAGCATTGTCTGTAGCCTTTATAATTTTATTTGTACATTTATAGTCATCCAAGAAAAATATAATTTCACAATGAAATTTTGAAATTTCAAAAAAGATCTATAATTCTAAATATATTTGAGGTAGTGAGAATGCTACATTTTCTGACAAAATCATTCCAACTATACCAAATATCATGTAAAATCAAAGTAAGATAGATTAATTTTATTCAAAAAGATGTGCAGTACTCTGTGTAAGTAGAGATATTTAAATGGACCAACATAAAAAGTTGGCCATCAAAGATCTTTACTTACAAGAAATGTCTTGGATCACTGAATTGCCCTTAGTTTTACAACACATAAAAAGGCTGATTATGGCATAATACATTGTTATTATGTGAATTCAGATCACATTTTGGATGTTCATTCACTTTTTATTTCCCTGGTTTTTATTCTTTCCCTCCTCTTTGTGGCACATCTTATTTATCTTTACAAAATCCCAGTGAAGGTGGTATTCCTCAAGGCAGTTATGTTCTCTTCACTACTCTGAACCAAGAAAATCTGTTTTCTGACAAACACTGCATTCAACTTCAATTCCAGACAATCGAAATGATCCTGGTTACAATGATTACATTATGACTAAGTATAGGAGCAAATATCAATATAAATATTGGACCGTGAATGATTATATAATTCTAAATTTAATTGGTATTGCTGGGAGTGTGTGTGTGCATGCATCTTCATCTGCATCTCAGGCTCTAGGAATACCACGTTGCCTCCCGTCCATGTATGATAAATAAACTCTGTTCAGAGATCCCTTTGAGAACAGTTCTCTCACAATTCTTTTAGGAGCTTTTCTTTTTTTTTTTTTTAAAGATTTTATTTATTTATTTGACAGAGAGAGAGGGAACACAAGCAAGGGGAGCAGCAGAGGGAGAAGCAGGCCTCCCGCAGAGCAGGGAGCCCGATGCGGGGCTCGATCCCAGGACCCTGGGATCATGACTTGAGCTGAAGGCAGACGCTTAACCCAGGCGCCACCTCTTTTAGGAGCTTTTCTATGATACTAGGGAAAAAAAATGGTTTGCTGGCATAATACAAATCACGGAAATTTTTAAAGGTGATGTTTTGTAGAATTAAATCATAGCTAAATGCATCAGACAGTATAACATATGAGAAAAACAGCAATATTTAATATCTAATATTCTTGGTATGGTAAAAATGATAGGTTTATATCTTCTTTCCTCACCATAATATTAAACGTGTATTACTCCTTAAAATGATATATGTTTTTAAAAAACTTTTTCTTAAATTTTTATCTTTGGTGGATTTGATTTCAATTTAATAACTCACTGACCATTTTGTCTGAAGCTACATAACTGTGAAAATAAAGATGTTTCTAATATTTTCCTCTACAACTTTTAATAAAGTAGAATTCCAATTGATGTGAGAGATAATTAAAACAAACACTATAATACTAAATCATGTGGACAAAGTCTTTGCTAGGTTAAAATAAGGAATTAGGTATTTTTAATGCTTCAAACTTTAGCAAAATAATAATCTGTCCCATATATATATGCAAGTGCTATTTTTGCAATCCAGTTTTCTTTTGAAATTGATACATACTTCAATTTAATATTGCTGAAATGGTCAAGGGTAATTTCTACAAATCAAATCATTTTAAAAAATAATTCATCAATATAACAAATATTTATTAGTATATCCCAGTATGAAATCATCTCCAAATAGGAACAATTTTAATTCAGTGTAAAATCTTTTCTCCTTTACTTTCATCTTTTTTCTTTTTTTTTTTTTTAAAGATTTTATTTATTTATTCATGAGAGACAGAGAGAGAGAGAGAGAGAGGCAGAGGCAGAGGAAGAAGCAGGCTCCCCGCAGAGCAGGGAGCCCGATGCGGGACTCGATCCCAGGACCCTGGGATCATGACCTGAGCCGAAGGCAGACGCTTAACCGACTGAGCCACCCAGGCATCCCACTTTCATCTTTTTTCTTTTTCTCTCTTCCTTTCTCCCTCTTTTCCTACTTCACTCTCTTTCATTCTTTCTTTTCTTTTCTGTTCCTTTTTTTTTTTTTTTGAAAGAGGTTAGAATTCTTGACGGCAAAGAGGATAGGAAGCCAAGTCAAAAATGCATGGACTATGAAGAGAAAATATTGATATTCGGATAAATCCTAAACAGTATTGCAAGCTAAGTCAACATTAAGTAGACGGAAGGTGACTAGGACATAGAAGTGAAGAAACAGGGCAAAATCAAATAATGTCATGAGCTAGCATTGATGGAATATAGTTTTCATTGGCAGAAGGGTCATGTTGAAATGAGGGTACAGATTATAACAAATCCTGGTGTCATTATAAGGAATTTTGCTTTTAATACGAAAAGAATATGGGAGGGGCACCGGGGTGGCTCAGTCGGTTAAGTGTCTGACTTTGGTTCAGGTCATGATCTCATGGGTTGTGGGATAGAGACCCGTGTCAGGCTCCCTGCTCCATGGGGGGTCTGTTTGTCTCTCACCTTCCCCCTCTGTCCCTCACCTCGTTTGTGCTCAATCTCTCTCTCTCGCTCAAATAAATAAATAAATAAATAATATCTTTTTAAAAAAGAAAGGAACATGGGAAAAGCATAGGATTGTAAGAAGGAAAATTGCAGGATTATAATTGTTTTTAAAGAAAATCTCTGGCTCTATTATTTAGTAAATTGTAAAATGCCTGTGAAAAGTTCTCTATAAAAATAGAAACAAATTTCAGAGACTAAAATATTACAAAGTAACAGAAAAAACAAATAAAGATTAAAAAATAATTTTAAAATAGGCACAAATATCCACACACATAGGTGTATACACATACACATTATTGTATTTCCTTTATAGGGAAATAAAATTATTTTCCCTCTACTAAGTAAATTCGTTCAATTTTTAATTTTTAAAAATAACAAGAGTATTTATCTTTATCACCTTCATTTAAGATAACATGTATACAGTTCCAAAATCTATTTGCCCAATACAGACTTTTCTACCAAGACACGATTTTCCAGCCTCATAAAGGCATATTACCCTGCTTTTCTCATATTTCAAATACAATTTGTTCCAAACAGGATTCTCATTCATGACATCCACAAAAGCTGTCTATTTCCAACAATTTCTTATATCCTCCACTACTATCCTCCCAGTCTACAAACAATAAATCTTACAATCTTCAGATTTTCTTTTTCTCAGTTTGCTATAAGTTCAGTCAAGAAATCCTTTTGAATCTATCCTTAATGGATTTTAATTGTTTCTTTTGTTCATTCACCTTGATGAATTAGAACAAATTTATGTTGTCAATATACTATTTTCCATAGCTTCTATAATTACTGATGGAACTGGGTTAGACTCAGTATTCTAAATTCTACCACTTCTTCACTCTATCCTCCATGTTACTGTCAGTCCAGTATCCAAAACACAGACCACCATATCTACTTCCTATTTACATCCTCTCAGTTCTCTATTGTTCTCAGAAATAAGATTTCTCAGAGTATCCTCTGAAGTTTATTATCATCTGGAGCTTTCTTAACTCTTTAGCTTTATATTGTCACTGTTCTTCCCATACCTGTGTTTTGGTAATAGTAAGCTAACTGCACTTTATCTAATTTGGTAATTGTTTTGGCTTCATTTCTTAGCTTATGTTCTTCCTTTGTCCAAAATCTCCCTTTACTTCCTTCTTATTCATTTAGCTAAAAAGGTACTTATCCTCTAAGGTTCGATTATAAATATATTCCCCTCCCACAATACTTTCAGAACCACTTCAAGTTAAGTATATTTTCTATGTGCTCCAATAGAACTTTAAAGCTACAAGTGGAGCTGTTCAATATCTTATTAAATAAATCACAATGCAATTTTAAGCACCCTCAGGCCATTTTTTCTTATCATTTATTAATATTTTGTAGATTTCTATCACTTCTATCCTTTGAAGTCTATTCTGAATCAATTATAAGGACACAAATATCACCCTTTAAAGTACTTTCTAAAGTATTTCTTTTAAAATTCGTAAGACAAATACAAGTCAGTCTTTATGCCTGCCCACAACCCTGTTTTCAAGTGTTCTGACATCTTCAGAAAGCGTTTCCTGAAAAAGAAACCTGAGACAGTGTTTAATAAGAAAAGAAGGGTAATGCAAGTTTATAAAAGATGAAAACTGCCTGCAGTTAGAAATAACCTCTCTATTCTTTGCAGTCTGTTGCACACATAGACAATCTCTAATTTATATTGTTGTATTTTTGCAAGTGTATCCTTTTTCCTAGAAGACATGCATTCCTTGATAGACTTCATACTACTAATCACAGATTAATTTTGGGAAACAGAACACCACAACGACCACTGGGGGGTGCATGTTCGCTCAGACTCCGAGATCTCTGAGAAAACTCGAGATTGCTGGGTTAAAAATAACCCGAAAGGATCAGAGTGAAATGCCCTCGAACGTGTGTGGTCAGTGCTAAAGTACGCAGCAGCAGATGTTTTGTAGATAGGAAGCCAGCTGTAAAGAGCACACTGGGCACTCCCCTCTGTTCCTTTATTCTGTTTTAAAGATTCTTACATGCTTGACTAATCCTGTATACATGGAAGAACGTGCGTTACTACGTCCCAGCTGTAAACCATTATAGATCTATATCACTGTAGAAGGTATGTAAGAGGATGGAAAATAAACCTCGGCACCTAGGGCCGCTCGCTCGGGGTCCCCTGTGCCTCGCTATACTGTCGTCTCTTTTTCTCAGTTCCTTTGCCTCCCCAGGTCCCCAACTTACTGACGTCGACAATTAATCTATATAAAATATCCTTATGTCTACCCCTGAAGTTCCCTGAAAAACCCTAGAGTGTATATAAAGTTTTATATCTGCATGATCTTAGTAAACTTAGGCCATTCAAATTTAAGCATTAAATGATGAAGCACATCATAAAATGAGATATAAGAAGTGAAACTCATTATTTTGGATATCATGCCCTGTTTAAAATAAATTTGTTAAAAATTCTACTAAACTAGAATAAAGGCTCATTGAATTTTAGCCAATAACCAAATAATAACTAAATAATTTTTTAATTGAGATATAATTGAAATGTAACATGTATAAGTTTAAGGCATACAGCATGATTTGATACATTTATATATTACAATGTGATTACCACCATAGCATTAGCTAACACCTCTATCACATTACATAATCATTTCTTTGTTGTGGGAAGAACAACAAAGATCTAGTCTCTCAGCAACTTTGAAGTTTATAATACAGTATTGTTGACTATAATCACTATGCTGTGCATTAGATCTCATAACTTATTTATCTAGTAGTTGCTGGTCTATAACATTAAACAACATCTCCCCTATCCCCTACCACTCAATCCCTGGTAACCATGTTTTCTACTCTCTGTTTCCACGAGTGTGGCTTTTTTAGATTCCACATACATGTGATATGAGAATTTTTGAAGTGAAAAGTTAATATGCATTTTTTTCTCCCCAGAGATAATGACTTTATAAGAGATATACCATATCATTTCAGTTATAAGATTAATTTAATTTCAGCTATATGTTATATTAGCAGACTGGACATTTAGTAGCCTAAGATCCCTTCAACAACCTGTTACTTACGGAGACTTGCATTTCAATCTTAAGACCATAGCAGTGTTTTATGGATATTCCATGCTGAATCACACTGAGCCTGTGAGAGCAAATACAGAATTTATTACAGTATAGCTATGGTCAGTCAATAAATCTAGACTATTGCTCTAGTAGACTTTTGAAGGACCAACTACACTGGGCAGTGTTTTCATATCTCATACATTTCCTGGTTGACAAAATGCATATTTCTAAATTGCAATCAGCCTATATAAAATATTCTTATATCTAACCCTCAAGCTGCAACTGAAGAGACCTAAGATATATTAGGTATATATGACCTAAGTGAATTTGATCTTTTTAGAATATCCAAATGTTAAAATGAGTTAGTGCATAATGCAAGACAAATTTTTTTTTTTGCATATAAGTCACTTTTTTGGCAGTAACATAATGAAGCATATTGATTCATGTCGTTTTTTTGCAATAATATGTGAATTCCATATCAAATTTATTGTTCACACTTCTGTGAAAGTGATTAAATGGTGATTATTAACATAAAATCTACATCTTCATATAACTTTGGTTGTGACTTTTCTATTTGTTTAGTGTCTATTAAAAATATAAAATGGTATAAGTGACAGGCTCAGGGAATAAGATTTAATCTTTTACTACCACAAAAGATAATCAATGAATTAAAAAATATTAAATATAAGAAATGGCTCTGTATCATATATTGACATTAATAAATAATTCTGCTTTACCATTTGATACTTTGGAAAACTGTGTTTTCCATTGTATATTTTATCAAAAAGAAAATCTCAGGTTGAATACCACTGAATGAATTAAATATATACCATTATTCTACAGTACTAATCAGTTAGAATATTATTACTTTTGTATAAGAATAAATCATTGAAATTAAAATACATAAACACCAATACTGAGTGAGTAATCAATAATTTTGTTTTACAGTTTTAAATAAAAGTGGGAAATGACATATATAAGGTAAGATATGAAAAATACCAAATGAAACATTTTAAAATAGTTGATATAAGATTTAATAGACCTTTACAGGATCCTACCATGGAGAGTACAGCAACCTCCATATTCTCAGCGTTGCCTTAGTAGGTGGATTCAAGTATTTGAACAACCTTTTGTGATATAATTGGACCTCTGTGCTCTCACCATTTTGTACACGAATCTAAACTTAATTCTTTAGACTAAATACATTACCACAATTTCATTATTTATTAATAGAAGAGGGTAAATACATCCATGAAAAAGTGTTTCAAATAATCATTTTAGCCTTCATTCACACTTTGTGGAGCAATAGAGCTGAGGTTCAATTTTTTTTCCCTATTCACATCTATGAAATCTCAGCAAGTTACTTAACCATCCCATGACTCAGTTTCCTCATATGTAACAGAATAGTTATACCTGACATAGATTTTTATGAAGATACAATGATTTATTACTTAGAAAATTTTCTGAACAGTTTGCAAATCTTAATATGTGCATGAATATGTCAGTGTTTCCATTCTCTTTGCTGAAGATAATTCAGTCCAATCTCAAACATTTAGATCATGAATTTTTAACTTGAGGTTTGTGGAGTTTATGGGTAGAATTCAGGGGTTCTGTGTATTTGTCTTAGGAAAAAGTACATTTTTGAAATCAGATACATTTTTTAGGGTTTTATTTATTTATTTATTTGAGAGAGAGAGAGAGAGAAAAAAAAGCATGAGAGGGGAGAGGGTCAGAGGGAGAAACAGGCTCCCCAGTGAGCAAGGAGCCCGATGTGGGACTCCATCCCAGGACTCTGGGATCATGACCTGAGCCGAAGGCAGTCACTTAACAAACTGAGCCACCCAGGTTCCCGAAATCAGATACTTTTATTTGATATTATAGTTATGCGTATATCTAAAAAAATACCATTTATAGTCATCATAATTGCAAAATCGCAGTAGTTATTTTGATCAGGAAAAGAGCAGTGATTGTCATTTTGCTGTCTACAGATGCTTGTGGACTACAACTGGCCATCTATTGAGTTACTTTGAACTTGCAGTTATTCAGTCACAGAACACTTAGATTCTGGGTTCTCCATTGTTGACCTAAACAAAGAAGTTGCTTTAAAGCATTGCCCATTGACAATCATTTGTCAATAGTATGTAGAAGGAAGGTAATCAATGACCAGCCTGGAGTTTAATGTTAAGCAATTACAGTCTACACTGACCTGTCTTAAAACATAAAATGTAACTTGCTTAAATTGAGAGTTTTCTTATTTATTCTGTTAATTGGGAAACACATATAATGTCATAATTTATAAAATATGTAATTAGCTCAATATACTTACTTCCTTCGTAATATTATGCATTTGTATTTTATTTAATCATTTAAAAATATTATTTTGACAAGTAGTCAATAGACAACAACAGATTTCCAGAGTGGGCCATGACACACACACACACACATACACACACACACACAAATAATTTCAGAATATATCTTCTATGTAGTTTGTACATGCTAAACTGAAACCTCCTTCATAACTTCTTCACAGTTTTCCCCCATACAGATAATAACAGTAGCTATTATTGTTAAGTGACTTACTATGTGCCAGGCAGGCACTTAAATATACTCTTCTAATAAACCTATGCAGCAATTTTGCAGGCCATTTATTTTCATCCTCAGTTTAAATTGTAGACCATAGAATTTTTTTTTTTTTTTAAGATTTTATTTATTTATTTGAGAGAGAGAGAATGAGAGAGAGCACATGAGAGGGTGGAGGGTCAGAGGGAGAAGCAGACTCCCTGCCGAGCAGGGAGCCCGATGCGGGACTCGATCCAAGGACTCCAGGATCATGACCTGAGCCGAAGGCAGTTGCTTAACCAACTGAGCCACCCAGGCGCCCAGTAGACCATAGAATTTAAATAAAAAGTCAAGGCTCTCCAGAAATCATGATTTTCTTATAAAACAATTTTTCTATATATTCTATTCCTGTTTCATTTCTCTGTGGCTGTTTTGTCCTTATTGCTTCTAGTCAATTGTAAGGCTCCATATTCTTTCTCAACATGCCTTTAAAAAACAAAACAAAACAAAAAAAAACATGCCTTGTGGCATTCGGCACAGGTATTTATACGTAGTGGGTACTCAGTACATATTTATTGGCCAAATCAAAGCATGGACTTTAAAGGGGAGAAGCAAAGACAAAGGAAAATAATAAAAATGACAATAAAAAACTTAAACTCCTACATTAGATATTTAGAAATTTGAATATTTTTTGTTAACTCATTTAGATTATGTTAACTATTCCAAGTTTTCTTTTTTAATCTTTGTTTTTGCCTTTTGAATTTGTAAGACCTTAGATAATCATTTCAGAAATACAGGCCAGGCCTATAACTACTTATTTCTTAATAATAGCATTTCCTTTCTCAAAGAAAATAAAGTATGTTTTGTTCACTGCATAAAAATTCATAATAACAAAAATATTATTTTATAAAATGAGTTATTCTATTACTGGATTCCATTTATTTTCTAAATCAGCCTACTTTTCTTTCTAGGACTTCTTTCTAATGCACTTAATGTAAATAATATATTAGCCTTTTTTTTTTTAGAAGTAATTTCTAAATTGCTCCATAAGAAGCAAATGCTTTTTTTTTTTCTTTTTTCTTTTAAGGACACTGAATAAAAGGCTAAGTAGGTCACAAAGGTCATACAATCTCACAAACCTTGATGTTAAGTCTTAGAAACCCAAACTTTCTGGCATAAATAGCAAATTTTTCTAATAATAGTATTATTTGTTGATTTATTTGCCTTGAACTGGTCACGGTAGAGCACTTTAAAATATCATTTAAATTAAGCTTGGCAAAACAAAAACAAAAACACCTGTGCTTTGTTATTTCTTAAACTTTTCATGTTAAGAAACTAAGGAATTGGTAATTTTAGAAAATTGCTCTGGTTTATAAATTTTATAGAGTCCATGACAGAGTCTGATTTGGCGACTGTCAGTTTGGTCTTTCACAGACATGTTCTTGACCTTTAAGCCGGTTTGTCTCCTCAGGAGATTCTGACACATGCCAGACTTCGCTATATCCTTTATAAAAATGTGTTCTTCATTTATTTCTTACAAAAAAATACTGGCATAGTATTTAAACATTTTCTTTCTCTTTTTTCTAGGGCCTTTCTTATGGAATAATTGTTGAATGTTTACTATATGCTAGGCAGTGCTCTAATTGTGGGAGAGAAAGCAATGCATAAACCATACCCTAATCTTATAGAGTTTGCATTTTAGAGATTTACTCTTCAACCAATTTAGAAGTGTATCATTTAATTACTATATATTTCTACACTCCTGCTATTAACTTCTAATTAGATTTCATTGTGGCCAAAGAATATACCTTATACAATTTCAATCCCTTTAAATTTATCAACATTAGTTTTATAGTATAGTAAATGGTCAAGCTTGGTAAATATACATATGCACTTGGAAAAAAATGTTTATGCTGTAGGTTTTGGAATTAGTGTTCTATAAACACCAATTAGACCAATGTGTTGTTCAGGTACATTTTTATTTATATTTATTGTTACTATTATTACCTGATGGTTATATCAATTACTAAGTAGTGTATGATCTTTTACTATGATTGTGGAAATGTTTATTCTTTATTCTTCTTAATTTTATCACTTTTGCTTCACATATTTTGAGGCTCTCTTATTAAGCATATAATTGATAATTGTCACTTTATTCTGATGAATTTTCCTTTTCATCACTGTGAAATATTCTTATTTATCTCTGGTAATATTCATTTCATCAAAGAATTTTTTTTTCTCAAGTTAATATGCCAACTCCAAGTTGCAAATGCCTTCTCTTTGTTTGTACATAATTTCCCTCCATTTGTTGTAACCTATTTGTGTCTTTATGTTTAAAATGTAAAATTTATATCTAGCTTTTTATATTTTTTTATATTCATTCTCTAACAATCTCTTTCTTTAGTCCTTAGAAGCTGAGTTTCCATTATAATTTCCAACCATTTGAAAAACTTCCTTTAGCATTTCTTATAAAGCAGCTTTATTAGCCTCATGTTTTTTATTCCTGAAAATGTCTACTTCACATTCATTCCTGAAGAATACATTCAGTGGGTATAGAATTCTGTGTTGACAGTTTTTTTTCTTTTTGTTCCCTTAATTTTCTTCTTTTCTCTTTCTTCTTTTTTTTTTTTTTTAAAGATTTTATTTATTTATTTGAGAGAGAGAGCACATGAGAGGGGGGAGGGTCAGAGGGAGAAGCAGACTCCCTGCTGAGCAGGGAGCCCAATGCGGGACTCGATCCCGGGACTCCAGGATCATGACCTGAGCCGAAGGCAGTCACCTAACCAACTGAGCCACCCAGGCGCCCTCTCTTTCTTCTTTCCTTCTTTCTTTCTCTCCCTTTTTTCCCTTCTTTCTTTCTTTCTCTTTCTTTCTTTTTTTCTTTCTCTTTTTCTTTCTTTCTTTCTTTCTTTCTTCTTTCTTTTCTTTCTTTCTCTTTCTTCTTTCTTTTTCTTTCTTTCTTTCCTTCTTTCTTTCACCATTCAAAAATTTTCCCTACATGTAATTTTTCATTTTTTTCTAGTTGCTGTCAAGAGTTTTATCAACTATACTAAAATATTAATTAATTAATACAAGTGTTTTATCTATTCCCCAAAAGTGATGTTACTTTATACTTCCTTTTAGTAGTTGATTTTATGAATATAGGCGGGTTTTTTTGGACTTTATCTTGTTTAGCATATTCTGAGTTTTTTACTTTGTAAATGTATGATATTCACTGCCTTTGGAAGTATATATATATATATATATATATATATATATATATATATATATATATTTTTTTTTTTTTTTTTTTTTTTTTTTTTTTTTTAATATGCCCTAATTTTCCCTTCTGGTACTTAAGCTACACATATTTTCGTTTCAGATAATATATTTTCTATTTATGAAATTCAATTTGGTACTTTTGTAACACCGTTTTATCTGAGTTATATGTGTAGCCTTTTTCACCCACTGCAGGCATGTTCTCCTTAACCTCATGAAGCATAATTAAAGAGCTGCTTCCAAGTCTGTTGATTCCACCATCTGGGCCTTCTCAGGGTTGACATCTCTGATGCTTTCTCTTGAAAATGGGTCATGTTTTCCTAAATCCTTTAATGTCAAGTAATGTTTGAAATGTATCTTATTTTAAATACTATGTTATACACACTCAGATTCTGTTATAATCATCCAGAGGATATTAATGTTTTTGTGTTAGCAGACGGTCAACCCAGTTGATTCAATCAGTGATGCTGGGTCCTATCTTGTCTTTTGTGGGCAGTGGTTCAAATCTCAGTTAACTTTCTCTAAGTCTTTTATATTAGTTTTATGTACCATGGAAATATAGTATTTCAAGGGCTAGATTAAAATTTGTGTAAATTCATGTGCTGAATTAGACAATTCTTTCCTCAGCTCTCCTCTTGGAATCCCATTTTCTTCTGTGATCCAGAGTATCCTTTCCCTACTATATTTGGCCAGCAAAATTTCTAAGTTATAACCATGTAGGCTCCCCCCTCTCAGAGAGAGAAAAAACAACACAGGGAAGAAAAAGAGTTAAAATCACCATAATGAAAATTGCTTCTCCAAAATTTGACCATCTTCCAAAATAAACCTAATTTACTTTCTTTCCAGAGTTCTTTAATAGGTTTTTAAAAATTCATTATTTTTATTTTAAAAAAATTGTTCAGAGTTTATAATTGCAATTAGAATGATGCATTAACTATAGGGGGCTTACATGGCCATAGAGCAACCAGGATCTCAGGAAGTGATTTTGTTTTTGTTTTTAAGTTAATTAAAATTTAAAATAAACCTATTAAGTCTCCTCTTTGATACTTCGCTTAATATAAATCATAATTTCATTCAAGCAAATTAATTCTTAAAAATTATTGGGTTCATAATATTTACTTTGTTCATATTAAAAAGATATAGATTTTATTTAGTCTTGTCGACCTATATTTTTATAAATATATACATAAAAAATAATGTCTTTTAATTATGTCCAATATGGGTACATAATTATCTCATAAATCCTTGTTTTTTTATTTTTTCTTATTTTTTTCTTATATTTTCTTATATTTTTGCAGTTGTGAAAGATTGTTACTTACCATTTATTTTCTAAACACTTTACTGGCATAAGGCAAGATTGTGAATTTTGTAGATATTACATTTAGTGGGTTTACTAATTTTTAAAATTTCTAATACTTATAGTTGATGATTTCTGATTTGTTTTATTTGCCAGGTATAAAATTGTGTCATTTAAATTATTTTTATCAGGCTTTCCAAATTACTATGTTTAATTTTTTTTAATTTGATTTTATATAATTTGCTTTTTCCATGATTAATGATAATTGAGCAATTTTATATAATTTAATTTTACCTTTACATATTATACTGGCCTTTATGATATCTATTAACATCATAATTCATATTATCTTTTTATTTCTTATTGAGATATATTCATATTAATAGTTTGCTTTACATTGAAGCATTCTCTCATATTTGGGGAAGAACGTTCAATCTGCATTACTTATGATTCCTTAATATAACACTTTATCATCTATCCACTGCTAAATTTAATCTGTCTAGAAAATTCATTGATTAGTTGGAAAAGAAGGATTTCTCATAAAAATACAAATCTCTGCCCTTTTTTATTTGCAGTGGGAGGTCCTCAAAGATCATATGCTCTGCTTTTCACTCTGGCCCATTTTAAAAGGACTGTTCCTGAGGAAAAATCTGTTTTTATAGCATCGTCTTAAACACATTTATAACTTTTCAATTCTCAGGTCTAATATTTTAAAAACTTCTTGCCTACAGAAAATCACTAATAAGGTACACATTTAGTTTCACTTCATCTTTTTCTGATCCAGTTTCTCCTTTGGGTCAGAACTTGGGCATACAAGAGGGACGTTATTTACTGATCCCCGTTTTAAAACCAGTTTTTATTATTTTTAAACTTATTGTACTATTAACCCTATGAGTTCTAGTTAATCATCTGTGTGATAGTCTTATTTCTTTAATATAATCAACAAAATTTTATTTATGTTGAAATCAGAATTGTATATTTTTACATTTTGAAATAGCTTTTTGGCTCTCATTGATTATTCATTGAGGATTTTCAAATGTAATTGGGTTATTATATTTTCTTCTCAATCTTGAGTTAATTCAGATTGTTCTCAAATTATTATTTTTTTGCATGTTCTCAAATTATTATATAAACATCTCTGAGGATCTATAAGTAGTCACCATCAATCTTCCATACCCACATGGGGTGTGTAAAATAGAAAAGTATGCTATTGGTCCATTGTGGAAACATGCTATCATAATAAATTCAATCTAGTCTGACAAGGTATAAATTAGTATTATAGATAATTGTTATAATGGTAGCTATTTTTTTCTTCTATCAATAATACAGTCATATTTCACATGTTTAACTCTCTAACTCAATTTGAAATTCAGGTTAGTAACAACTTTCACTGATTATAAATGCTATTTTGGTTTGGCATTTTTCATTCTTTCAAATTAAAGCAATGGAAACTAAAAATCAAAGCATTTGATGTGTTGAAATTACTCTAAAGTGTGCATAGTGATTAAAATCACTGAAAGGCTTTACATTTTATGGGTACTCCACTGTGGGAGCACTTCAGTAATTTTAAATTACTCTTCACTATACAAAGCAATTTAAATTTATTGGAATCGAAATCTGGAAGAGTTCAAATTCTGGGCAATGTTGTGCATACAGCTTGAAAATTACTAAGAGCATTTAATGTTTTTTATAAGCACTCCATTAAAGGTGATCTGAGCTTTGGCATGGAATGATATAGAAAGATTTGGAAGTAGCTAATTTGGAAAACTGAAGTTCTTCGATAAGTAAACAAATTTGTTATTATTTCACTTTTCAAATATTCATATCATAAATTTAATATATAAAATATAATTTGAAATATTTTTGAAAAGTCTTATTTTCCAGAACTTTCACAATTTATTTCAGGAAAATTAATGGAGTTTCACTGATTATAATTTGTAATGTTCAGGCTAAAGGCCAAGGGAAGTTCAGCAGCATTCTGATTCTATTAAAACCCTGCCACTAAATGATTTTACTATATCTACCATATGTTATATACTACTACAAGGAAGCGTATTATTATAATATAATATGAATTATCAGTGTATTTTATATTTCACAAAATATTAATTTGTATATAAAATTAAAAACTATTTTTTTTTTTTTTTGCAAATGTGACTACCTCTTGGGTTAAGAATTCATAGTCTTTTTTTTTTTTTTAAGATTTTATTTATTTGACAGAGAGAGACACAGCGAGAGAGGGAACACAAGCAGGGGGAGGGGCAGAGGGAGAAGCAGGCTTCCCGCTGAGCAGGGAGCCCGATGTGGGGCTTGATCCCAGGACCCTAGGATCATGACCGGAGCAGAAGGCAGACGCTTAACGACTGAGCCACCCAGGTGCCCCAAGAATTCATAGTCTTAAATATGAATAACATTTTCAGGGAGAGATACTGTTTTGTTTAAAAAAGTGTTATTAAGAGCATGCTATCTTATACTTTACCAACATCTTAGCAGTGTGTTTTCTGTCCCTAATGTAATTTCATGCTTACATATAAAACATCATGCTTCATAACAGCAGTAACTAATGCATGTTTTTGTCTACAGATTATAAGATGTGTCTTTTAAAAATGGACCTACCTATGTACAATATCATCACTAACCTTAAAGAATTCTCTTGTTTCACCTTAGTGAAGAAGTAGGCCCTTAAGCATTTTGTCAGCATTTCAAGAGTGATGAATAAGCTGGCTTGAAGTACTTCATGCATGCATTTTAATGATTAGAAGGGACTATAATTCTCCCTAGTCTACCTAAAGTTCCATAGGAACCTAACTCCTGAAACTGAACCTGCATTATCTGGTAGGCATCTTTATAAATGAATCTAGAAATGCTGTTCACAGTATTTGCCTCCAGTGACATTCATCCTAATTGAATTGTAAATGAAGCAGTCAGGGTGTAAACCAACCTAAAGCTTTCTTCACTCCTGAAAGGCAGGGAAAAGCCTTAAATATATCCTTTTCATTGCTAGTGACTCTGAAATGACATTGAGAATTGTCCATTCAGAGCTTCTCTTTTTATGGGAAGAGCTTCATTTTAAATCACCTGTATCTTAAAGATATTCACTACCGTGTCTTTGAAACAATAGTAACCTGAGAGTGAAATTCACATATATCATAAGTAATATCTAATAATGTGGTCTATTTATAAAATAACATCCAGTAGTTTAATAAACTATCATAAGTAGCCATAGGTTAAGTGCTTTGACTAAATTTGGAAGATGCAAATACCTCTCAAGGTATCTGGAGACATCCAAATTTATCTTGATTCTGATTTTAGGTGGACAGTCTCTTTTAACACTTTATGAATATGTGAGTCAAATTGGCAGCAGTATTGAGAATCAGTTATGTTTCTGAAATACACATATTTCATTGCTAGAAATCCAACTTGACACCATAAAATTGTGATAGGAAGGAAAAAAATGAATACTTTTGACCTGACTATTAAGAAATAATTTTCATAATTAAACAGAAAGTGATTAAAATGAAAAATAACTATGAAATATTTACTGTAGTTTTTAGAAAAAAACAATGACTATTGTTATATTTTAGTGAACAGAAGATTCAGTTTGATGGAGAAGGGAGCATAATTTAAGAACCACTAATATCTGTAGACAATCAATTCCTAGCAACTGGGATTCCTTACTTGCCAAACTGGACTATGTCTGACTAGAACTGACTTGTACAATCTTGTCAACACAACCTAGCCTCTGTCATTTTGGCAAAGTCAGCGATTTGAAATAATGAAGATAACAAATACAAAAGTATTAGAGTGTCAGAGTTAATAAATTAAATCCCATGGAGTATAAAGAAAAAGTAGAAAAATTGAAAAAATGAGAGAGACATTTGACACTAGTTAGAAAAAATACTGTGCTTTGCCTGGGTGGCTCAGCTGGTTAAGTGACTGCCTTCAGCTCAGGTCATGATCCTGGAGTCCCAGGATCGAGTCCCGCATTGGGAGTCTGCTTCTCCTTCTGTCCCTCCCCCTTCTCATGCTCTCTCTCTCTCACTCTCTCTCTCAAATAAATAAATAAAATCTTTAAAAAAAAAAAAATCCTGTGAAGAGTCTTCTGCTATAATACAATAAGATCCAGGGAAAAGTGCTTTAAATTATTTATGACTAATAAGAAACTAGGAGGAAAAAGACATTAGGTAACACTGAAGTAAGAAATGCTATGCACTAAATTCTCTGCTGCCAAAATTTATATGTTGAAGTCCTAACTCCTTTTAGCAGTATAGCATGCCTGCTTTTCAACTAAAAATGATAAGGCATAATAAATGGCAAAGAATACAATTTAAAGAGACTGAATAAGCATCAGAACCAGAGTCAGATATGGCAGAAATGGTGGATTTAACAAACTGGAAACTAAAACAAATAAGCAAGCAAACAAAAGTATGATTAATACACTAGGGATTCCAAAGGAAAAAGTGGACAACATGCAAAAATAGATGGGCAATGTAAGTAGAGATGGACATTCTAAGAAAGAACCAAACAAATAACAGAGTTCAAATACACTAAACATAAATGAGAATGTTTTTGACGGGAAAACTTTCAAAATTGAAAGAGAAAACACACTAGGAAAAAAAAAAAAGAGAAGAGAATATACAAGCCCTGTGGGAGAACTACAAAAAGTAAAACTATATAGAATAGGAATACCAGAAGAAGATAAAAGGAAAAGAAAAAAAATACATGAAGCGATAATGACTATTTCTCCAAATTCTTGCCAGACACCAGAGATGCAGCAGCTCAGAGGACATTGAGTGGGATAGATGTAAAAACAAAACAAAACAAAACAAATCCAGACATGCAAAAATTATGTTGTATAAAGTAGTGATAAGTCTTATTAGATGTGAACATGTCAAATTTCGGACATACCAAAAATGCACTCATTTCAATCATTCTTCCATGAAGAGTCTTGGTGAATCTAAAGTTATAGATAGACCTGACAGAACTTGCTTATACAAAGCTTTGCTTTCCCCATTGATATGGTGTCATATTTCAGTGTTATATCAAGTTCCTATAATGTGTCAATCTATAGATTAAATTCTAATTAATTGAGATGTCTATGTTCGTGCCATCCACATTATTTTGATTATCTAGCTTTATAGTAAAGCTTACTATCTAGAAATGAAGCAAGCCCCTTCCCATTCTGTCTCAATATTTTCTAGCTAATTATGTCTCCATTAATATTCTGTATAAACGTTTCAGTTAGCTTATAAGTTTCAAGGGTAAAATCATTTAAATATATTTTTTAAAGTTATCTTTAACTTACAGATTCAACTGAGTATATTGAAATTTTTATGGTATCTTAGGATTTATGTAAATGCTTTTTCTGTCAAATAATTCCTAATTTTCTTCAATAAGTTTTTAAAAATTTTAATACGACTTGACAACATTTGTTAAGTGTCTATGTCCCTTATATTTTCGTTGCTATGTGCTACTGAAACTGTTAAAATTACATTTTCTAATTGGTTCACAGTAAATGTAAAACTTGTTGATTTTTTATGTTATCTTCTAACCAATAACATTACAGCATTCTGTTAAAATGTTAAGTTTGTTTACCTCTTGGGACTTTATGGAAAAGAACATTATCATCCACATACAAATTGTTATTTTTTTTTCTTAAAATATGATTAAATTGGTTTTTCTTAAGATACTGTGTTATTTGGCCAGGGATTTAACATATATGTTCATACTATTTTTATACATTTTAAAATTTTAAAATAGCATGTATTAATTTTAGCAAATAGATCACAAAGAAAAGTGAAGGTCTTCCTTAATGAGAAATTATCTGAGCATGATTTCTGATGACATTTATATTTTTAAAATCTCCTTAAATATATTAAGAGGATAGATCATATGTCAAGTGCTCTTAACACACACACTTGCATGCACACAAAAGAACACAAGGAAATTTTTGGAGGTGATGAATATGTTTAATGCTTTGATTGATGATGGTTTCACAAGTGTAGATATATGTCCAAACTCATCAAAATGTATGCATAAAATATGTACAATATTTTTGTATACAAATTATATTTTAATAAAGCTTAAAATAGGAACATTAAAATATCATATTCTCCAAAAGAACTTTTAAAAACCAAAACATAAAAAATATTATGTACTCTTTAATGCCAGTAAATCTTAAGATCTCATTATTTTCTTATACTGGAAATTACAAAAATTAACCTAAGAAAAAGGAATAGATAAAATAAGTAATAGAGTAAACTGAACAAATAATATTACCACACCCAAATTTTTAAAAGTTCTAAAAGCAGAGTTTAACAAGTGAGTTATCTCAAATGTCTAATAAATAGAAGTTACAGAGGAATATCTTTTAAAAAGAGACTAGTGTCAAAACACCCAAAAGTTGGTACATATACAAAAAAGTGAAAACTACAGACTGATCTTCCAGGCAAAATTTACATAATTACCAGCAAAATATTTTACTAAAATGTTAGTTAAATTATGTACTATTAGCAAGTAGAGTTTATTCTGGGAATAAAATAATAACACTTTACTTGACATAATGAACTGGACCATAAGTTACTAGTAAATATGGACCAAAATGGACTTATTTAGTATTACTTAAAAGTAAGTTACTATTCTTTTTAAAACATGAAAAAAATCAACTTAATGTTATATTTAAATAGAAACTTTTATGAGTTGGTTATCTGTTTATCCATCAATTACTCAATCAACCTATCTATCCAACCATCATTGGGTTTCATATAAGAAATAATTAAAATAATTAAGTGTATCTTCTTTCCAAATTATACTTTTATCATGGTCAATAGCAGAATATGATTTTTTAAAAATCATTTTAGAATTTATCAAGGAAAAAAGGCATTTAAATAAAAAAAATAGAACACAAAAATAAACATCAACACACATACACATTTACACACACACACACCTACAACACAGATCATCAGCAACAACTGGACCTTTGAATAAACAGACTAATAATATTTTCTAGGAGGAAGGAAGTGTATCTATTGAATGACCTTAAGAAAACATCAAGGACAACTAATGACATTTAAATCCAGAACCTATGAGTATGGTTTCCTAAATAATGACACATATGCTATTTTTTAAAAAGTGGGGCACCCGGGTGGCACAGTAGGTTAAGTGTTGGACTCTTGGTTTTGGCTTAGGTTGTGATCTCAGGGTTGTGGGATTAAGCCCCACACTGGGCTCTGTGCTCAGCACGGAGTCTGCTTGAGATTCTCTCTCCCTCTCCCTGTGCCCCTCCCCCCACTCTCTAAATAAAGGATTAATGAATGAATAAATCTTAAAAAGAAAAACACTCTCTGGAATTAGAGTGGAGATGTTCCATAACTTAAATGCTCTCGCATTGGAAGAGGTGATCCCATGAACTGCACTTAACAGACATCATGTGTGATTCTAGGTAGGAAGAACATACCTAGGTAAGGATCTGAGCAATAGCTCTTGATGATATTGTAAGATCTCTAATTTACATGTGTGTGATTTCACAGTCTGATCATAAGTGGTACTCATGTGAAAAGGTGTGGCATTATTTGTTTGTCCTGCTTGAGTTTTGTATTACTTTTTTTTGTTGAGTTGGTTCAAATATTGTTTTATCCCTATCCTCTTTCTGTCTCCTATTACTCCAGTTATACACATATGAGGATGTTATGTCATGTTCCCCGTGTTTCTTATACAGTTCACATGTATTTAATGTGTAGTTCACACATATTCCACTTGTAGTTCAAATGTAGCTCATTTTGTAGTTCACATCTTTTCTTTCCATGCTTCTATTTGACCAACGTTTTTTAATATCTATTTCCCAGGTCACCAACACAGTTTTTAAGTAACTGTTAAGCTATTAAACATATCTTAATGTCCTAAGATCCAATATTCTAGAGAGTCTATATTCAATATTCCATATTCTATAATAATCAGCATTCTAGTATACATTCCATGTTTCTGGTGAAATTCTTCATTTGTCTTTTATTTCCTTTTGCATGTTAATCAACTCTTTCAGACTGTGTTTTTTTAACTCCAAAATAGGTATTCACTTTTGCTCTGTTCCTATTAACAATTAATTTTCTTCATTTTTTTTTCCTTGTCTCATGGAGCTGTTATCTTATTTTTTAATTGAATTTCATGTTAAGTATAAAGAATTATAGAGAAGTGCTGGCTGATAAATGCAAGTAATCTTGATCCAGTCAGAGCCCGGGATGATTTGAGTCTGGGTTTTAGCTTTGTAAGGGCTGCTCTTTTCCCTGTTTGCTTACTCTCAGGATATAGCATTTCAGAAGGCTCAACTGAAACCCTGGAGTGTTTAATAAGGCCTCTCCTCTTTGCCTGTTTCTGAGTTCCAATTTTTATGTCACCAACACAGTAAGATTGCCAATATTTCTGCTTAGATGTTTAGTATCTCAGCTGCTGCGTTCAGCATGATCTCTAGTCCTCTTATTCCTAAAATTATATTTCTGTCTGGGTTCTTGGTTTTTGAAGTTTTGGCTGCTTTGGTTGCTCTTCAATGCCCTGAAATTTCTTTCGTTTTATAGTAATTTATTTTTTTTTAATTTATTATGCGGCTTTTGTAGTTGTCCTCAGTAGAAATTTTGCTCTGACAAATCTAGTTCACAATAGCCAAACTGGAAGTGCTTGTTTTTAACCAATTGTTTTCCCTTTTTAATCAGTTAAAAAACTATTTTTTCATTTCCTTAAAATTAAAGAAATGTAATTGCATTCTTTATATTTGATGTTTGTGGTTATCATATATTTTTCTGTTAAGTTAAAGATTCTTGCAAACAAAACAAAACAAAAGCATAACTAAATAAAAATTTCCAGACTAGTATTTGATTGTCTTAGAGTTGAGTTGGTTGAGGACTGAAAACTTGCTTACATTATGTTTTATATTGAAAAGATACTTAACAAAATACAATACCAATAATTTAAAAATTAAACCTCTCTAATATCTAAGAAAAATATAACTCTGTCCCAGTGATTGCTAATCCTTAGCAAGATCTGTTTTCCTTTCCTTGAACACACAGTTCAATTAGATTTCCCATCCCTCTTGCTAGCAAGTAGAACAATATAAATAAATTTTAGCCAAAGGAATGTGCACAGAATGAATATATGATCACTAAACATTACCCATACATATTTTCCATTGTCGTTCATGTGAGAGGTGATTTAGAGAAAAGTGGTGATGATGCTGACCCTACAAAAGGAGCATGGACCCCTCTGTTACCACCTGTAGAGGATTCACTTGACCTGCACCGCAATATAGTATGAACAAAGTCATAAACTTTTATTGGGTTCAAACACTGAAGGTTAGAAATACATTGCTATAACACTTAGCACAATATATTAACCTATTTATATGATAACTACTAATCTTCTAAGTCAACTTACATAGATGCTAATATTTTTCTGTACCTCTTCAGAATTGCTGGCCAGTCCCAAAACATTAATACTGAGTTAATCATTTTAAGAAAAATAGCGATGTCAAAATACAAAATTGAATTCATAAATGTATTAATTAACAAAACAAATATTTATTAAACAGCTAGTATATAAGAGGTGCAAGTCAAAACACTAGAGATTTAGCATAAACAAATAAAATTTCTGTCACTCTGGAAATTACATATTATTTGGGGAAAGAGAACAAGGAACTTTGAGAGTCATATATATTAGAAAACATGTTCCTGACTTAAAACATTATACAAATTCCATAAACAATCTGTTTAAGTGAAGTGAATAGTTTAAAAAAAATTCTATTTATCTATTTCTAGTCATCTACTTCAAAACAAACAAAATATATTTTTTTTAAGATGTTGGTGAGTTTCAACATTTTATTTAACAAAAGATAAATGTTGTTAAGTCTTCTTTTTGGTTATTTTGAGTATGAGGAGACATTAAAAATATAATGGTGATATCACTCTTATTTTTGAGACCACCACAATCAGTGTCTCAACTGAAGTGCCTCTTTTCTCTGATTTGTTTTTGGAGAATAATTTTGGTTGAATTGAAAAAATTGGGGCTCAGATTCTGATCAAAGCTGTGTAATAAAAAGACGTGAATCATTTGCTACTTTAAAGTTACATTTCCATTGCCAAATCGCTCACACTAGTGGGTTTTCTGATAGAGTATTTGTTGTTCAGGTACATTTCCCCAAATATCTAGCTTCTATATTCATAGGTTTCTCTAAGCCATATATACATTATTAAAAATATATGTTGCAAAGAAACAGAATAAGAGAATTACAACTTAATATTACATTATCAGTGTTCAATGTGCGATCTTTACGAGGTAGTTTTTAGCTTTCTTTGTCATGGAAGACTTCCTCAGAAAATTTCCAGTGTAGGCTTTGCTTGAAAAGACAAAGTAAAATTAATAGCAAGTCTCCTTCTTTTTTCTTCAAATGAAATCAAGTAAAAGTGAAAGAGAGAAACAAGAATATGAAACTAGGACTAGAAACAGGAGCAGAAAAAAGGAAAAAAGAAAGACTAGAATTAGATAGGAGCAGAAAAAAGGGAAGAAAGAAGAAAGGAAAGAAAGAAAGAAAAAAAGAAAAAGAAAGAAAGAAGAAAGAAAGAAAAAGAAAGAGAAAAAAAGGAGGAAAATGGCCATATGTAGACAAAACTGCTTTTCAAGAAGATACATCTGTAAGGAGTTTGGCTAACTGACATGCTTTCTTGGGACAGACCTTGGCCAATGACTTAGCAAAGCAATAGTAACAACCACCTGCCTTTCTTGAGGGACCCTCAGACAATGACTGTTACAAGTCACTCATTCCAGGGCCTAATCATTCCACCCAAGGCAGGATTTTGCTCCAGGATTTTTCTCCTTGGGGCTGGAAGAGACTGACATGTCTATCTTGTGTTTTGAGGGATCCCCCGTACATTCCTGTGTCTTGCGCATTTCATTGCTAGTGCTACTCCCCAATATATTTTTTGTGCCACTAACTCTCTCCGTATCTACTTCCCCAAAAAAATACAACCTACAACAACCATCTTTTCAATTAGAAGGAAATTAAGGCCCACAAAAATAAAATTGATTTCAAAGATTTATTGCAGGGATCAGAGTTTAAAAGGATTAACATTCCTTATTATTATGTTCTGACATCAACACAAAAGGTTGAAAGACTTGATTAGGTATGAGTTGCTATTATGTTGGTATCAATTTCAGTATTTTTAAATGGATTAAAAACAACACTAAAATTCCTGATGCCTGGTGAATCCTGTCCTAGCTTATCACTTGCGATGTTATTTTATTTTTCATATTCTTAATTTGTAACATTATTTATGAACTGACACTCTGTGACTACAAACTAAGTAAAATGGTATGCAAAAATTATATGGAGATAAATTTCCATTGTAAATAGACCAAGTGTTCAGAAAAAGAGAAAACATGCACACAAGTAAGACTAGAGAATTTTGATGTTATTTAAAACTAAATACATAGACAGAAATAAAATAAGCAACTCACACTTTATAATTTCGGAAAAATCTGGCACATAATGCCAAATACCTCTTAATCTAGGCAGAAGACATAACTAATATTTATTAGCCAGTGTCTCTTTCTCAGAGGCACAGAGTAAAAGACAAACTAATATCTAGGAAACACCAGAGACAAAGAATCTTGGACCTAGTTTTCAAATAGAGAATCCTGGGGCACCTGGGTGCCTCAGATGGTTAAGCATCTGCCTTCTGCTCAGGTCATGATCTCCAGGTCCTGGGATCGAGCCCCACGTTGGGCTCCCAGCTCAGCAGGGAGTCTGCTTCTGCCTCTCCCCCTGCTTGTGCTCTGTCTATCTCTCTCTCTCTCTCAAATAAATAAATAAATAAATCTTTTAAAAAAATAAAATAAAATAGAGAATTCTAAGTCCTAAAGTACAATGACTAATGCTTCTCATGGCGCCGATAGATCCATATCGATAATATTTAGATTTCATCACACTTCTCCAACTAGTGATTTGAAACATACTGATCACATTACATATTAGTTGTATAAAAATGCTGGAAATATCAGAGAAGGATTTTCAGTGGTTGCAATGGAAATAGCCTTATTTCACCCAGCACTAGACATGCTCTTTCACTGTGCTACTATAAAACTTCAATAGCAGAGAAATAGACTCAAGGAATTAGTATTGATTCTCAAACACAAGCATCAAGTTGTTGTCATGACAATGAACCATAGCTACAATTGTGTTCTCATTAGAAACGATACAGCAAAGCTCCTCATGATACCACAAGCACAGCCGCTTACTCTTCTTACATGCAAAGCCATAGAGAAGGATGCAGTCAATAAAAGCTTTATATCTTGTCTGGATGCCAACTGCAAAGTGCATATGGACTAGAAAATTGACCAAAGTGTTTGTCAGCCTTTATGACCTGTGCACAAATTGTCAAACTGATACATTCATCTTGGGCCAACTTCATTGAATTCTGTCCTGCACCCCCTAACACACAAACACTCTAGAAATCAAATGGATTATCCTAAGTGGTTGTAAAATGTCATGTGAGATTATTTGAGTAAAACAGTGTGATTCTACTACAAGAATAATAATATAATGAATGCAGTAAATTTCAACAGAGAATAAATCCATACACTAAAATACTGTAAACAAGATAATTCACATCTCTTCCATTTGTTTATACAAATAAATAAAAAAAAAGAACAACTGTTGGGACACCTGTGTGGCTCATTTGGTTAAGCATTTGCCTTAGGCTCATGTCATGATCTCAGGGTCCTGGAATTGAACCCTGCGATGGGCTTCCTGCTGAGCAGGGAGTCTGCTTCTCCTTCTCCCTCTGCCCCTTCCCCAGTTTGTGCTCACTCTCTCTCTCAAATAAATAAATAAAATCTTAAAAAGAAAAAAAAAAGAAAAGAAAAAGAACAACTGTTCTACAGTGATTGCTAAAGTTTTGTAAACTTCCTCATATAGGTGTGTCCAAGCACTTTCAATTACGCACAGGCTATTTGTAGATACAAAATTACTACCTTAAATGAATGTAAATATCATTTCCTTATTTTAGTGAGAGATACATTGACTTCCCTGACAAAACCTAAGTCAGAGGTGCTTATTTTTTCAAAATTAATTATATTTTCAAAACCTAAAGTTAGAGGTTTACTTGTCCAAAATCTCTGAATACTACCGTTCTAAAAATTCCATCTCTGACCAGGAAAACATTTCAGAGGTCTCTTAATACAAGCTGATTTTTGGGTAAAGTGAACAGGATCACATTCAGCCTGTCAATAAAAGCAAGTAAACGTTTTGGCAGAGAATAACTCTGTGCTGAAAATTGTGAGTGGCAGTGCAGTTATTGAAAATAAAATAATGTGAAATCTGATTTCACTTGTGTGTCAACTGTGTTTCTATATTTATATCACAGTATTTTTTTCCTAAGCCAATTTAAAATACTTTGGATTTCATTATATTGGAACTTCCTTATTTTTCACATTTCTAGTATCTTCCAAAGAAACAAATAATTCAGTTGGAGGTTGGAGTATACATTTTAAAATGGTGTTTGAAATGGAAAGTGGGGTATATACGTAGTTTGATTCATGAGTAAATGTCCAAATGCCATGTTATTTGAATTTTTGCCAAGATAATTTTGTTTTAATTATATAGTGAAGTTAAAGAGATACTTAATGAAATAATAGATAAATTTTTATCCTCTTTGCTCACTTTAGCTTAAGTTTAAAAAATGTATTGTTATCTGCTTTTTAACTACCTCTAATGGTAGATTAAAAGCATGCATAATTTTCCTTCATGATGGTTTTATTTCGCTTAAGGAGTATTTCCATTTCTTCTTCTTTTCTTTCTTTCTTTCTTTCTTTCTTTCTTTTTTTTTTTTTTTTTTTTTTTTTGGTCTCCTTAAAGGGAAGAGTAAAATTACCTGATTATATACGTATTTTAAAAGTTAATTAGGGGCACCTGGGTGGCTCAGTCGTTAAACGTCTGTCTTCTGCTCAGGTCATGATCCCAGGGTCCTGGGATGGAGCTCAGCATTGGTCTCCCTGCTCAGCGGGAAGCTTGCTTCTCCCTCTCCCACTCCCCCTGCTTGTGTTCCTACTCTCGCTTATCTCCCTCTCGCTGTCAGATAAATAAATTTAAAAAATCTTTAAATAAATAAATAAATAAAAGCTAATTAAATATTTTGTACTTCTATTTCAAATGACCCAAAAATGCTATTTTACTTTTCTTTTTTAATGATCTCAATATATTTCCAAAAGAAAATCATGAGAGAGAAAGAAATTAAAACTCCCATACATTTAAATCTCACATGTTAGTAAATTCTTTTTAGATGGAAAAAATAATTTGATTTTTATAACATGAACTGATGAAGAACACTGAAATGAAAAAATGGAAATGAACAGATTTGCTGCAAAAATTTTAGAACAAATGTTCTCCCGGTTGGGAGAAAAGAAAGATAGTATTCTTTATTTCCTAAACACAAATTTTTTCTTAATTATTTACCTGTCAAATTTGTATGTTGAAATATTTATTTCATGAGCTGGAAGAGATTAATTATTCGATCATAATACATCTTGATGCCTCCACTGAAGTAAGCATGAAATAATCATTTGTTTCTTTGAACTCAAACAGTGAATCCCTCTGTGAACTAAGTCAATTCTTCTTAGTAGATTACAGTAAATTACTTTTAATTGTGTGCATCTATTGAATTATAAGGCAATAATTCATAGAAAATGAGCGTTTTAAAAAGTTTTATGATGTGTGTTACAAACATTTTCGGAATTCATCATTTGGCATGATAAAATAAATTTTTACTGAAAATGTTATATCTTCCTATCAGTCTTTTAATTATAAAATAATTCCAGTGAGAAAAATAATTTAAAGCCATCTTACTTAAACAGAACATACATTCCTTCTCAGTCCTGTGGCCTCAATGATCTTACTTTAGTACCTTCAATATGGAAACTTTTTTCTATTTATTTGCTTTATGTTGCCTCTCCCAGAAGAATGTAAGCATCTAAGCGTTGACAGGAAATGTTCTTAATTCAACATTTTATTACCATAACATTGTTAGGTTCCTAGAATACAGTGGGTAGTCAATAATATGTTTCATTTTTTAAAAATGAATGAATGAATGAATGAATGAGTTTATGACAATAGCTGTTGATAGTCCTTATGTCTGACTAAGAAATTTATTTATTTTTTATTTTTTTAAAGATTTTATTTATTTATTTGACAGAGAGAATGAGAAAGAGAGAGTACATGAGAGGGGGGAGGGTCAGAGGGAGAAGCAGACTCCCTGCCGAGCAGGGAGCCCGATGCAGGACTCGATCCAGGGACTCCAGGATCATGACCTGAGCTGAAGGCAGTCGCTTAACCAACTGAGCCACCCAGGCTCCCTGACTAAGAAATTTAATAAGACTTCTCAGCAAACATAAATTAAGGGCCCAGAAATTAAGATATTTGAGAGGAAGAGTTTCATTTGGTCTTATAATGAATAGGTTTCCCTAATCTTAGTATTGTCAAGAGATATGTGCATATGGAATTATGAGCTACTTTCTTAGCCCATTTATGATATATATTTTTTATCTCATTTTCCTATATGTTACTGTGATACTTGCTCCAATCAGGAAAATAAAACCTGATGGACAGAAGATCTGACTGTTATTTGCCTCAGTAAGTCTCTTGCCAATCCTCAACTCTTACCAACCTCAACTCTAAGGATTAGATGGCGACAGAGGAGCTTCCCTGAATAGGTTTTCAGCAAAATTTGTATAATTTGTTCTGTCACTAAGCATTGTTTTAAACCTCAGGTCCTGGTTTGTGAGTATAAAGGGGGATTGCTCCTCTTTCTGATTTTGAGACATGACCAATGCTAAAAGATTGGTTGGAGCAAAACGCCATTACCCCTGCCATGAAATGAGATGGTATCTGGAGGCACTTCCTGATCCAGAAGAGCTTGCTGAGTGTTTTATGTCCTCTCCTATAATTAATGTAAATACTTAAAATCCTTTCTTTTAAAAGAATACAACTGGTACATGTTAGTAAAACAGTGGTATCTGCGGTCTTAAACTGTCTTATACAGAAAAATGGGCCCAAAAATTCTCCTGCTGGAAAAATATAACCAAATCCCAAAGGTCTAATGGTCACGCAAAAGTATAAGGTAAAATTAAAATATTTGCAATTGTCTCACATGGACTAAACTGGAATCCCATGTTAAATATATCCAATAGATTTCATTCATGACATATTCATGAAGAAAAAAAATCTAGTTAAAGAGTTATTCATCCGTCCATTCAATTCACAGATGTTTTATTGGACGCCTTTTATGTAGCACAGAGAAAGAATGTTGAATGAGATACACACATTTTTACCTCTCTTCAAACTTACAATCAAGCTGAGGAGACAGATAATTAATAGAGGGAAAAAAACACAAGGAATTTTCATGCAGTCATTAGTTCTATGTTGAAACTAAAAACATGGGATACATAACTGCAAGGTGTGGGAAGACTTCCCTTAGGTGGTGATATTTATCAGAGACCAACATAATAAAGAGTTATCTATGAAAATATGTGGGGGAGGTACATTCCTAGATGAGGTTATAGCTAGTGCAAAAAACCCTATGGCAGAAATCAGTTTTTCTTTTTCTGGAAGAGAAAGGAATGAATATGCTAAAATACAGTAGTGAGTGAGAAGAAAAAGAGTAGAAGGTCTGGAGAAGTAAGTCTGGAAAAATAATCAGGGAGCAAATGGCTCTATGTATGACAAAAGCACTTCTAATAAATAACTCAGGAAGACTAGCTGCTCAATCCTGCCTAGAGTGAAAAACTGTTAGGCTTTCTTTATCTCTCATTTCAAGAAAAGCCTGGCTTTCTGGGAGAATCTGACTGGGGAGTACTAGTTTGAGAACCAAGAGAAAGAAAATGATTACAGCTAATTGTCCTTATTCATACCATCTCTGAGGAGAGTGGTTGGGGACCAAACCTATGGTAAAATGGAGAGTCAGTCTGAGGTGGAATACTTATGTATTCTGAGAATCATAACCTGGCAGGAATTCTGACATTTTTAGGAACTATCATATTCCGTAGTTTTAGGTAAAACTGGGGACTCCATACTCTTGTGTTTTGTTTGAGTAATGAGTGCAAAATAAACAAGCATGTGTTTTAAGTTTGAATGTCAGAACTGTTCAATTTTTACAGCATACAAGGTCAGATAAAATTTTCCTCTGTCATTTGGTTATGAAAGAAAGCAGGATATGTCACTCCCATATTTACCTCTTTGACATAAAACTTATTTTGAGCTGAAAGCAATTAAGAAGGAGTAAATGCAGAAAAAGCTCCTCCCTTTCTGCCTAAAGGCAGGAAATAAATTCTCCTGGAGACAGACTCTTATCAGCCCAAAGACTGGACCGGAGGAATCTCCAAACAAACCTTGTTAGACTAACCCTTATCTTTCTAGTTACTTCACCATTTACTACCCCAGCCCTAACTTCTTTGTCTTGTCAATTCTTCAAAAATTTATCGTCTCTTTGTTTAAGAGGCATAAAAGCTTCCTGATCTGGTCATTTCTCCAGGTCTTCATTATCTTGTGATGTACATGTAAAAATTTAATAAAATTTGTACACTTTTCTTTTGTAAATATGTCTTTGTCAGATTAATGTTCAGATGTAGTCAGGGACCCTACGAGGGCTGAGGAAAACTTCTTCCTCCCCTACAGATACTGAGTCCTTTTATTGAATTTGTACAAAACCTGATTGAATCCCTTTGCAATCTCATAAGGGGCTAGTCCATAGAACACTAAAGCCAAATTGTACACCAATGACAGAGACACATTTTTCCCACAACTCCTATATTAGTTTCTGAATAATTTGAGATAGGAAAGAATCCAGTAAAATGTTCTATATTTCCACCATTCTTTACTGAAATTCATGTAAATTAGTGTAACAATGTGCATTAAAATGTAGTCTGTAGTCAGGTTGGCTGAGAAGCAAACAAGAATAACCCCTTACTCTCTGTGTAAATTGGAACTTCAGTTTTCACCTCATGGCAGCAGCAGGGTAAATTAAATGAGTTAATATCTAAATATCTAAAATATTTAGACTATGTTCTATTACATAAAAAAATGCTAAAATTTTTGTTTTGAAAATAGCATCAAACTGGAGAAACATCACTAAGTGAGTTATCAGAATACGATGTAGAAATTTCAAAGTAGGATTTCAAAGGCTTTTAATCTAAGGAGATAATAAATTAATCAAGGTGTAGAGATTGAGAAAAGGTTTTGTAAGAAGGATATCTTTGGTGAAACACTGTGCTATGATTCCCAATCTATACGAGGAGGGAGTAATTACCTCTAATAAAGCACTGTCCTCCTTTCAGACTTAGTGAGTGGGGCATCAAAGACCACTAGAAAGAATCATTTCTATCCCTCCTAAAATTTGGACATGTATCTCCCTTGAAATTTGGGAAGACAAGCTCTGGAGTGGTGTTTGATACATAGCTGACTTCTAACCAAGAGATAATCTAAAGTTGCCTGTGATGGCATAACATAAGGGGCTTAGAATATGGGCTAGACTGCACAATTTTGAGAGTTGGTTAAGCAGTTAATGTAATACTCATTTTTGCAATAGTGTCAGGCCTAGAGAGGAAAGGTACCAGAAAAAACTGCAATCAGTGAGGACAAATAGAGTCTTCATCGGTCTCTCATGACTTCTCTAATTTCTACATGATAAACTGGAGCTCCTCCCTACAAAACTTTAAAGAACTCCTAGCTCAGGATTTAAAGTTGTTGAAGGAGGACACCTATTGGATGCTACAGGAGCTCCATTTTGAGATGCTAGCCCAAGCCAACAGAGTTTCTAGACAAATGCAACAAAGTACAACAAACGCAAGTTGCAACAATGTCTGTTCTTACTTCAACCTTCACAGCATAATAATGGATGCTATTTGCCTCTGTCATCCAAATGTCAAGAAAATTTATCTTGTAGTCAACCCCAACCCAGAATTATACAGGGAAAGATATTTTTGAAAATCGAATTTCAAGTTAATTATGTTGACATGGTATAAAGCCATCATAGGGCCTGCACTAATGCATAAGGCTGAACTCCCTTTTGATGGTCGGTCAGAGTGTTTGCATCTTGGAGTATTATCAGCTTTCTCATTTGCTTTGGTTTTTAGTGAAAATTTCCTAGCAAGGGAGGAATTACAGAGCTATAAGAAAATCTGCCACACTTCATTCCGTGAAAGCAGATGAAAACATTTGAGCCATGTGCTATTTGGGAAATTGTGGGTGTCATGTTTTGAATGCAAATTGATGTCTTAATTATGAGATTGGACACATATAATTAGCAAATTGATGTTGTATGTTTGAACCATAATGTGATCATTATTATTAAAACATTATTATTACTTTAGAATAATGAAGAATTTATGGGGATGTCCAAATTTTTCATTAAACTACAGGGAAGTTATCATTCCCTCCTGAAAAAATTTTAAAGGCAACATGAAGTCAAAAATAAGGTTTCTTCTGTATTACATTTAAATAAAGCATACTTAATGCAAAGATTTTATCTGAATAAAAATTAAATAATGTTAACATTATATTTTCTAACTCACTTTTTGCTACTGACCAATATTTAGATTATCAGTAACCATTCCAGGCTTTCAAACAATTTTAGAATGGATATTGAAGACTCACAATTGCTTCCCTTACTTTAACCATTGGTGTAGAGGCTTCTTCACTTTTGACTTCATTGGGAAGATTGGTAGAGAAGCTTCCAAAACCTACAGATTACCTGCTGCTAACAGAGGATATTTAAAATTCTACCTTCTGGGGCGCCTGGGTGGCTCAATCGTTAAGCATCTGCCTTTGGCTCAGGTCATGATCCTAGAGTCCTGGGATTGAGCCTCGCATCGGGCTCCCTGTTCACCGGGAAACCTGCTTCTCCCTCTCCCACTGCCCCTGCTTGTGTTCCCTCTCTCGCTTTGTCCCTCTGTCAAATAAATAAATAAAATCTTTAAAAAATAAAAATAATAAAAATAAATAAATAAAATTCTATCTTCTGTTTTGATCCTCCTTAGCTGAGGTTATTACTGCATCTGCAAGCAGTGAACTGCAGATAAAAGGAGCAATTTTTACATTAAGAAGATGACAAAATAGAACTTACTTTTCTAATACCTGGTTTATCAAGAATTGGTGGATATTTTTAAAATACTCTAAATTAATTAAGGACTAGTAAAATATCTAAAGCCTTATACAACTTAAAACATTCTTTTCTTAAGCACTTTGTAAAATATATATCCAATAAAGTTCTGAGGTTAGAACTGTTATTCTGGCAATAAAGACTGATTCTGGAATAAAACTACTTGATAATTGAACCTGGAGAATTATGTTGTGAAGTTTCAGCTAATTACTAGGAAATGTATTTTTCCCTCTACATAGCAAGTTTAACTGCTTTTTTTAATGCCCAGACCTCTTTTTTTTTTTTAAAGATTTTATTTATTTATTTGACAGAGAGAGACACAGCGAGAGAGGGAACACAAGCAGGAGGAGTGGGAGAGGGAGAAGCAGGCCTCCCGCGGAGCAGGGAGCCCTATGCGGAGCTCGATCCCAGGACCCTGGGATCATGACCTGAGCCGAAGGCAGATGCTTAATGACTGAGCCACCCAGGCACCCCCCCAGACCTCTTTTTAACTGAGACCCTACATAGTCTGTCGTCCTCAGAGTAGATATTAAAACCTACACTAAACAAATGCTTATAAGATATTAAGAAGAAACATGGAATAATGCAATCTCACCTTCATTGATATGATCTCCTTTGTAACTGTTTAGAAGTAATAATTTATCCCATTATTTAAAAAATTTAAGTCTTTATTCTGCTAAATTTGTAACCATTTTTTATTGGATAATTCCTCCAAGATAACACAAAGGTTTGGGTTGTCAAATATAACTCAAGTGTAAATAATAGATTTTACCCAGCACCAAATTCCAATAATGATTCAAGAAATCAAGGGATTTCTTGTAGGTTTTATAAGCAAATGCCATTTGAAGATGAAACTTTTTTTCTCTTTCTTTGAGAAGTCCAAGCCTATCAGACAAAAGTTCATAAAATGCCTTTTCCTTGTACAACAGGATGCATTTGGGTTTGGGATTTACCTTATAAGTTTCTTTCTATAAAAATATGGAGATCACTAAAGAGCCATTTCAGTTATCAGGCATCTCTGATTTATAACCCATTTGTTATTTTGCAAGACTGACCCCCATTCCCTGGCCAGCTATGTCCTCTATAATTCCAATTCCACATATATTTAAATAAGCAGTCTTAACATGCTTTGTATATATTGCTAAAAACATCATAAAAATAAGAATTTTCCATTCATTAATATCACTAGTAGTCTTACCAGGAGGTCTAGCAGTAGCATGTTTGTAAGGATGTTTGATTAGATCTTTCATTTTTCTAAGGCATTCCATACTGCAAATTTTTGTCTTTTTTCTTTTTACTTGAATGAAAATTTGGTATCTTGCAAGTATCAGACATGCTTAAATATAGTTTTTCCAGAATAGACCTTATTTGTTTTATTATGGTAAAATTACATAAGATAATATTTACCATTTTAATAAATTTTAAGTGTATAGCTCAGTGGCATTAAGTATATTCTCATTACTGTGCAACCAATAACACCATCCATCTCTAGAACTCTTGTCATCTCTCAAAGCTGAAACTCTATGCATTAAACAATTACTCCCCATTGTTCCTGATCTCCCATTCTCCCCACCTCTGGCAAACACCATTCTACTTTCTGTCTCTGAGTTTGTCTATTCTGGTAGCCCAAATAAGTAGAATCATAGAACATTTTCCCTTTAGTGTTTGGCTTATTTCACTTAGCATTATGTCCTTAAGTTTCATCCATGTTTTAGCACGGATCAGAATTTCACTCCTTTTTAAGGCTGAATATTGTTCACCATATGCAAATACCACATTTTGCTTATTTATTCATATGTCTATGGACATCTGGGTTGTTTCCACATTTTGACTATTTTGAATAATGCTGCTATGAATTTGGGTGTACACATATCTGTTCAAGTCCCTGCTTTTAATTCTTTTGAGTATATACCCAGAAGTGGAACTGATGAAACATATGATAATTTTATGTTTAATTTTTTTAAGGAACCACCACATTGTTTTCCTCAGTGGCTGCACTTTTATTTTCCACCTGCAGAGCAGAGTTTTAATTTCTTGCTAACATTTGTTAGTTTCTCAGGTTTTTTTTGTTTGTTTTGCCTTTTTTTTTTATAATTGCCATTCTAAGTAGTAATCTCCATGTACTTTTGATTTATAATTTCCTAATGATTAGTGATGTTGAGCATCTTTTGATGTGTTTATTGGTAATTCATGTATCTTCTTTGAAGAAATACCTACTCAATACCTTTACCCATTTTTAACTGGATAGTTTCTTTATTGTTGAGTTGTAGGAGTTCTTTACATATTTTAGATATGTAAAGATATTCTGGGTACCTAAAATCCTTCGTCAGAGATATGATTTGTAAATATTTTCTCCAGTGGGTTGCCTTTTTCTCTGATGCACAAAAGCTTTTAATTTTGATGTAGTCCAATTTCTCTATTTTTCTCTTGTTGCCTGTGCTTTTGATATCACATCTTAGAAATCACTGCCAAATCCAATGTCATAAAGCTTTTAGACCACATTTTGGATAAGTTAACAGGAGTAACATATTCAATTGTTTTTCAATATTTTTACATTTACATAAGCCATTGATTTTTTTAGGTAAGAATTGTTAATGAGCAAATTTTAATAGTGACTATACCTACAGACAGTGATGTCTATGGGGATCTTCACTATAATACCATCAGGAAAGGCAATATTAATAGTAATGGCCTCTTTTTAGATTGTTTTAAAGGTGTTATGTGGTAGCATAAGGATGTATTCTTTATTATCTTCAACAAACCTACATTTGTCTACCATACCTCTAAATTATTTGCTATTACTAGAACTATAACTCTAAATTATTTGCTAAATTTACATATGCCATGGTTTTATTTCCTTGAACAGGAATTAACTTGAATAAAAAGTAATTACAAACTCAATTTGAGTGACATTCTACAAAATACCTGGCCATCACTCCTTAAAACTTTCAAGGTTATAAAAAACAAGTAAAGTCTGCGAACCTCTCATGTACCAGATTAGACTAAAGAGACATGATAATTAAATATAATGTGATATTCTGCATGGAATCTTGGAATAGAAAAAAAAATTGTGGAGAAAATAATGAAATCCAAATAAAGTCTGGATTTCTGTCAATATTAATGTACCAAAGCTGGTTTCTTTGTTTGTTGTGCACCATGGTAATGTTAGATGTTAAAAACAAGGGAAAATGAGTGAAGGGTATATGGGAACTCTCTCTATTATCTTTGCCACGTTTCTGTAAATCTAAAACTATAATCAAAGTAAAGGTTTATTTTTTAAAACTTTACATATATATATACACTTTATTGATGCATATATAATCATGAAAAATTAAGCATTTTAGTAAAATTATTATTAATTTTGGCAGAAGTCTCTTCACCATTGTCTGTTTGAAAATACCAGTCCATATAACTAGTTATCTCAATTGCTTAGCTTGGCATAGAGTACATAAATGGTTTATCTTGTAGTACACATAAGCAATATTATTTAAAGCTAGACATTCTAAAATATATTGTTGAAACTTTATTTTGAATGAGGAACATTTAGATTGAAAATTAGCTTGAACCTTTTTTCTATTATAAAGTGTAATGTTACTGGTGCTATGTGATATGAGGCAAAGTTTTTGTGGCTTCTATCGTTGACTGCTTGCTTGCTCAAGCAGATCAAAGGCAATATATTCTGAGAAATCTTCTGAGTAAACGAAGGATTGACCCCCTTACAGGCACATACATCTGTTAAACAACTCAACTTTAACAGAATGCTATCATTCCACCTTCACCAACTTCAGTTCTATAATTCATTCAAGAGTTCTTAACTGTCTTCAAGTAACAATACAGTATAGGTACACCAAGCCCGAAAGCCATCTGAACATCATTTTCTAGAGTAAATACTGATTAATCAAACTCTGATAAGTAAACGCAGGACATATGTCACATAGATATACATATACGTAGACATTTTTTTTTTTCTATACAAGAGGTTGTATACCAAACAGAAGAATAAGATTATCTAGAGCTAAATTGAAAATAGAAGGGTATGGGTGTTGCTAAAACTTCAGTGGTGGAGGAAACATCTCTATTTAGGAAAGAATGATTAAAAGACCTACCATTTTTTCCCCATTTGTGTATGTACTTAGTATGCTGCTGGTTTATGTCAGGTTAGCAGAGAAATACTCATGCAGGCTGACTGAATTTTACACCCAGCTCATATATATGCATATCCCTAGCCTTCCAGGTTTCCTCTTTTGTTTTTGTTTTTGTTTTCTGAGTGGCATTTGATGCAATGTTATTAACAATGAAAGTAACCACTGCATATTTCATAAGAATTTTGTCAAAGATAGTTTTATCAGTCAGGGTGTTGTTTATGAATAGTTGTACTTTTGTAATGTCTTTGTACTTATCCAAAGGTTATTACAATTGTGTATGTAGCTAAACAGGTTTGTTTTTGTTATTGTTGTTTTTTTTTTTATTTTATTTTTTTTTAATTTTTTTATTGTTATGTTAATCCCCATACATTACATCATTCGTTTTAGATTTAGTGTTCCATGATTCATTGTTTGTGCATAACACCCAGTGCTCCATGCAGAACGTGCCCTCCTCAATACCCATCACCAGGCTTATTGTTGTTTTGCAGCAACATCACATAAAGCTAAATTTGAGCCCATTCAATAAAATCACACTGTGCTATTTTAATCCTTCTCCAATCTGCAGTTTATATCTCAACTTTACCTTTTCAACTTATTTCCTCTCATTTTTAATATTTGTTATCCTGTTTTGCATTTATTTTGCTGCTTAGAAATAACCCTAGGCTCAGTCTGATTTTTTTTTTAAGAGAAATGCAGGTTTTTAATTAAGCTTAAACAATGTAAACTCTAGAGATCCGACATTTTCCCTCCTTGTGAAAGCATCTTTTCCCACATAGTTGTTAAAACGCTTCTGTTATCTGAATAAATCAAGAAATCTATAGAGGTTCATGAAATGTTTATGAAAACAAGAACATTTTATATAAGAAACTCACACAAAACTGTCGATGTTTTTCTTTTTTAAAAATAGCACCTTTTAACCTTTGAATGAGAGGTAATAATTTTAAAACTTTCTAAGCAGGGGAAGTCTAGTAAATATTGCCTCTTAAAGCACAGGTAAATTTTTGGAGTGTAAGGATGAACATAGAAATGACTCTCCTTTGGTAAACTTTGACCCTAGAGTTAGCACAAAGTCAGCTACCTAGTCCCAGAGTTAATAGCCTTCTTAAAGACAGAAAGCATGGATCTGATACAATTGAGCTTTTCATAAGACAATCAAAAATGGCTAGCCTTACTCATAGCCTAATTATTTTGTTTCTGTTTGTTTTGTTGTTTTGTGCGTGTTGTGTTGTATGTTTATTCTGAGGTTGATATTGATGAGCATGGCTAGATATTTTCAAAAATCCCTAAGATAATCTAAAACTCTGATTACAAGAACAGATAAGACTTTTTACCAAAGAGTTCCATGCTCTAATGCACTACTTCTTAATGTCAGAAAGAGGGATTAGTTTCAGATTGATCATTTCTATTGTTGTGCCTTGTGCAGAGATGGGGATTATTCTCAGATATTCACTTTGTTAATCCTCTGACTTTTTGTCTTTAAGAGCTTTTTGTTATTTATATTGATCCTATAAATCTTTCTATGACATATTCACTTAAAAAATACTCAAAATGAATTTATTTTTCTAACCTTGTACACTGCAGGGATTTAAAAGAGGTTCTCAACATTTCATTAAAACTGCTTACTAATACTTATGTCTGACATATTCATAATTTAAAATAATAAAAGAATACAAGTGTTAGCCATAAATACTATAAATTCTGGGGCACATCAGGAAAGGTGATTTTTTTTTCTAGATCCTTTTGTCTGTGACTCTTGACATTTCACTTAAAATTCATTCTAGATAAAAGAAATGGTATGAAAGAAAACGCGTTACTATAATTGAGAAATCATAACTGAATACTGTGGATCTGATTGGTTAGATGAGTGTTCACGGATTTACAGATGTGTCTGGTCTGGTTCTAGGAAGATATCCTATGTATACTTGGATAAAAAAGGAAAGGAGGCTAATTTCTATGAGAAGGGGAAAAGTTTAAAAAAATATGGACACTACTAGAAATATTAAATGAATGGCCTGATTAGGATAGAAGGTACCAGGCAGGCGAGCTAACTAACCATAAAACTTTATGCAAATAGACACTGCGTGAAAAAGTTCACAAAGCTCACTACCTAGATTCTGACCTCAGGCTCCTCTCAGCCCTTCAGAATATATGTCAACATAAAAGGAGTATGAATATTAATTTCATATAGATTCCTTCAGGCCAGTTGACACAGAGCAAGAATAACATTACACGTTTTCTCCCAAGAAGCAGTGTTGAACTACTATTCATGCTATACTCAATATTAAATGTCCGGGTTGGAGAGAATACAAATACACAAAAATGTGATTGGAGAGGTAGTCAATATCTTTTCGGTGATTTAATTTGCTTTAATTTTACTTGACTATTTTCTTTCTTCTTATTCTTCTTTTTTTTTTTTAAAGATTTTATTTATTTGACAGAGACACAGCAAGAGAGGGAACACAAGCAGGGGGAGTGGGAGAGGGAGAAGCAGGCTTCCCGCTGAACAGCGAGCCCTATGCGGGGCTTGATCCCAGGACCCTGGGATCATGACCTGAGCCGAAGGCAGACACTTAACAACTGAGCCACCCAGGAGTCCCTATTTTCTTTCTTCTGTAGATCGCTTACAGAAATGAGTTAATTGTGATGAGCAAGAATTTGGGATCATTGTCAAAATGGAAACCTGGATGCTATATCTCCTGAGGTTTCCTGATTTCTTCTTTCCTACTAATACTAATCCAAGTGTAAGTTTCTTTTGATATTTTATCTCCCCAAAGTTGATTTTCTTATTTACTCTATATTTCTCTTAGCAAATGTGTGGGACATAATTAGCCCTCAAACTCCCTAGTTCTTGCATCTCAGGATGTGCAATATTAACAATTTTTTGTTCTCTGATTTGGAGTTTAGCTTCACTCTAGAAAAAACAGGAGGGGCATCTGGGTGGCTCAGTCAGTTAAGTGTCTGCCTTTGGCTCAGGTCATGATCCCAGGGTCCTGAGATCAAGCCCTGCTTCGGGCTCCCTGCTCAATGGGGAGACTGCTTCTCCCTCTCCCCCAGCTGCTCCCCCTACTTTGCTCTCTCTCTCTGTCAAATAAACAAATAAAATCTTTAAAAAAAAGAAAAAACAGGAAATATTCCATTTAGTAGCCTACAGTAATAGAAACGTGGGAGGTAAAATGCAGAAATTTAAATATAGTAACTAGGTGCGCCTGGGTGGCTCAGTCGTTAAGCATCTGCCTTCGGCTCAGGTCATGATCTCAGGGTCCTGGGATCGAGCCCCGCATTGGCCTCCCTGCTCCACAGGAAGCCTGCTTCTCCCTCTCCCACTCCCCCTGCTTGTGTTCCCTCTCTCGCTGTGTCTCTCTCTGTCAAATAAATAAATAAAATCTTTAAAAAAAATAAAATAAAATAAATGCAGTAACTATAACGGTTATGTTTTGCTGACTATTCAGCTATTTTCCTTGAAACGTTGAGTTGTGAAAATCACTTGGAAAATTCTCTAAAATAATATCTTACAACAGTTTTACTGATATATAATTTTTAAAATTAATTTATTTATTTGAGAGAGAGCTGAGGGGAGGAGCAGAGGGGGAGAAGTAGAAAGATAAAGAATCCCATGCAGACTCTACACTGAGCACGGAGTCTCATGCGGGCCCCATCTCACAACCCTGAGACCATGACCTGCGCCAAGACCATGACCTAAGCCAAAACCAAGAGTCGATGCTTAACCAACTGAGCCACCCAGGCACTCTGACATTTAATTTCTTAATCTAAAAATACATTTTTTCTTAAGATAATCTCATAAATGAATTATGAGATTTGATACTAAGTATGATTTCTTCACTGATCTGTCTAAAAACAAAGACAAAGTCTCTCTTTAGGCACAGTAAAAACTGGATGAATTCAAGAATGAATGAGTGAATGAATGACCACCATCACATAGTGTGAAGTCTGCAGGAAGCAGATGAATAACTAGGCAAATGCAATTTTGTGTTACACATGTACAGACTTAGAAAGTTGAGGGTTCTGTGGGAGTAAAAGAGGACAATTAATGCACACTAACAGATTAAAGAATATTATTGTTAGTAATACAAATGAAAAAGGAGTGTGTTTGGGGGAACAGGTGCTTTCAAGACAGATCTTTGCAAAAGTCCTTCAGGGAGTTCATTTAAAGCATTTTCTAGAAACTGAGCATTGATAAAGAGGGTGCCAAAAATTAAAAAAATAAAAAATAAACAGGATATAGGACATCATGACACTTTTCTATGCAGTCTTCACCAGCTCATTGAACATACGTTGATGTTACTTGAGAGTGATTAGAAGTTTATAGGAAGGCCAGAAGAACATGATGTCATGTTAAAAGATGGGATGCTGAGTACTTCTGAGAGGTGAATTAAGGACTGAAGGTGATCATTATATATATCCACAGACTTTTAATAGCCTTCAAAATAATTTTCCAGTGTCATAATGGTGTGCCATTAAGATGTCCACATTTATATGGTTGTGAATTGAGATTAAGTATGTGGAAAGTAAGTGAAAACAGCTCATGCATGTATGTTTCAAAAAGTTTTAGTGGGACAGAGATAAAAGAATAAGCAGAGAACAGAAACAAACATAGGATCAAAGGAGAGCTATCTTGTTTTTCTATTAGTTGGTTTTACAAAAGAGATGTGAACTGTTCATGTTTAAAATAATATTGGAAAGAGAGTCCTTAGCGATGGCAAATGGTACCATAAAACAAAGAGAGAGAAATAGAAGCAAGTAGGAACATGATCCAATTAAGAGTTGTTTGGATTAGATTGAGGACTGGATTAGACTGAGAAAACCACCTGTTTTACTGTGAAAACAATATCAGTGAGAAATACCAAAACATGAACAGGTAAGCTCATCAGTAAGTAGGTTGGCAATAACAATGCGTATGCCTGTCTGTATCTGTGTTGCTTTTATATAACTTCTCCTTTTGTTTTGAGGAAAAAATGCAAAGTTGCTGCTGAAAAATAAATATGGGGTATGAGACGTTTGGGTGAAATAAAAGATGTACAATAAGCTGTGTGGAGCATAAGAGAGATGAGCACACTGAGAGAGGAAAAAGTTTTCCTGGTTTTTAAATTTTTGTTTGTGCTAGATATCATGAATTTATAATGGAACCAATCTTAGTTCCTGAGTGATTTTCTCTAATAATTCTTTGCAGCTTGGGCACAGGTAAGGAAATGTGATAAGGAGTTAAGATCCAAAATATATAATGAACTTACAACTCAACACCAAAAAAATCTGATTAAAAATGGCCAGAGAACCTGAATAGACATTTTTCCAAAGAAGACATACAGATGGCCAGCAAACAAATGAAAAGATGTTCAACATCACTCATCATCAGGGAAATGCAAATCAAAATCACCATGAAATATCACCTTAAACCTGTCAGAATGACTAAAATCAAAAAGACAAGAAATAACAAGTTTTGGCAAGGATGTGGTGAAGAAAGAACCCTTGTTCATTGTTGGTGGGAGTGCAAATTGCTACAGCCACTGTGGAAAACAGTATGGAGGTTCCTCAAAAAATTAAAAATAGAATTATCATATGATCTAATAATTCCACTACTAGGTATTTATCTAAAGAAAATGAAAACACTAATTCAAAAAGATATATGCACCCTTGTGTTTATTGCAGGGACTATTTACAAGAGCCAAGATATGGAAGCAACCCAGGTGTCAATCCATGGATGAATGAAGAAGTGGTATACATATACAATGACATATTATTCAGCCATAAAAAGGAACGAGATCTTACCATTTGCAGCAAAGTGGGTAGATTTATAATTGGAATATTGCCAAAAAGGTAGAAAAACAGTGGTGCAAGTTGGTTTCAAGAAAGAGATTGGCTGGAATTTGGTTGGAAAATAATCTGACAGAGGAAAACAAAACTGGTCAAGGAAAGGAGACTGGTAAAGGCAATTAAAAAAATTGATGAAGTGGGTCAAATGAGAGAGGGTGAAAGTACGTGAGATTTCTGTGGAAGAGTTTATGTGGTCAAATTTAGTGTCTCTGAGGATAATGTATTGAGTTATCACACATATCAAAAATAATGAGGTTAAATATCACTTACCCATGTGGCTGTGAAGGGACCCTGAGTCTGAGATACAGACAGTATAGTGTGTCATCTTTTAAAAGTTGTGGATGTATAAGGAAATAGTAGTAGAAGTCCAGCTAATGGTGGGGAAAGTATAACCACTATGGAGTGAGAGTTGGGAAGACATGTTTGACCAGGAAAAATTTTGATTTGGTCAGTGAACAAGAGATATAGAGTAAGAGGCCCGACGAGTTCATATTCTTTTCTTTTTCAAGTGTGTTAGTCACAGTGGAGCTCCGATGAGGTTGGCCTCATGTTTCTGCGTTTTAAAGTTTAGTACTCAGAAAGAGAACCCTGTGATGTTCACTCTGGACTCCATGGCTCTAGTCTTGAGCAGAGAAAATGAAAACCAACACTGTGTTTTCCATCTGGTCAGATAATGCTGCAGAGAACGATTTAAAGCCATGATGCCTTTAAAAATCAATGTCGTCTTAACATCAGTTTACATTCTGGGCTAATTCACTCAATGTATGTATACATATGTTATACATATACAAACCTATGTAACAAAAACACTAATAAACTTGGTATTCTGTGTAGGAATCAGTAATTAAACATTGACCTTGGGTAAGATACTAAAGATAAAGATGCTGAAGGCCTTGGATGTTCCAGTCTTTCATATGCTATTATTAGTGAATATACATCACAATATTATCATGTTATTTTTATCATTCCCATTTTAGAGATGAGGAAACAAAGGTGATGACTCAAACTTACGTGAATGAGTTACAGTTTGAACCAGAACAATCTGGCTCTTACATAAAGTACTATTTCTATTGTTCACCAGTCACCTTTCCAAAATAAAGATGAAGCAGACACTATTCTTGCTTTCATGGAGCTCACAATTCCATTTGGGCCGACTACATATTAAAATCTAGAGCATGGTTTTCATCCTGATAAATATTGCATAAAAGCATCAAGTTTCTGTGTATATTTCACAGTTCAATATAGAAACAGAGTGGGGCGCCTGGGTGGCTCAGTTGGTTAAGCGACTGCCTTCAGCTCAGGTCATGATCCTGGAGTCCCTGGATTGAGCCCCACATTGAGCTCCCTGCTCGGCAGGGAGTCTGCTTCTCCCTCTGACCCTCCCCCCTCTCATGTGCTTTCTCTCTCTCATTCTCTCTCTCTCAAATAAATAAATAAAATCTTTAAAAAAAAAAAAGAAACAGAGTATAATGGAAAAAGCTTCAAATTTAGACTCAGAGCACTGGCTAATCAACCAAGTATCTTTGTGACCTTGGGCAGGTTACTTATGTGCTCATATAAAAAGGAATATATAATTCATGCCTTGAAAAATTATTTAAAGATTGTAAAATAATGGGTATAAAACTTTTATTTTAGTGTCTTGGAAATAATAGGTATTGAATAAATGACAGTTCACATTAATGGCAATTAAAGACTACTTTGAAATGAATTCAATACTTAAATAGATTTCTTGTATCAACACATGTGTTAATTGACAATAGAAGGAACATCATATAAAAAGTTTTTGAAATGTTTTATTATTTCAGAATTTATCTAAATGCCATGTCCCTCCTTTCCCTATATTGATCTTATGTATAATTATTATTTAGTTAAGTGACTTCATTATTTTATTTTAAGTCTAGTGTTATATAAATTTCAACTTAATCACATTGCTTGATATAAAACAAAAATCATAAAATTCGAATCAACCTTTGGAAATCCTAAGATAATATACATAACTTTTAATGTCAAAGGCTAATGGTATAAATTGGCTCAAATGGCCATTTTAATATTTGTGTCAGTTTGTTAGATCCAACTGTCAAGAGAGTGAATACCTTTTACCTATGTGGAGATATATCTTACACATATATAGATTGTATCTATATAAATTTCTCAGTGTGCATTCAAAGGATTTCACATGTCTAGGATGGGGAAGGAAAGAAAGTCAAATAGAAATAATCATGAACATACTTAGTTTATAAGTCGAGAATAATCAGATTCACAGGTGAATTAAAGCTGTTTTATATTAGCATCAAATTTTTTTAATTATTAAAGTATAATTAAAATTTTAGAATTAAAAAATAAATTATTAAACTAAACCAAAGTACACACTAATTATGGCTTGGCGATTTACTTGATTTTATCTTTACATCGCATAGAGTGATTTCAAACAATAGGGAATGTGTCTTCTGAAAAACATTTTATTTAAATTCCTATTACTAAATACACTATTGTGAAAGATATATTTTTAGAAAGGAAATAAGTGATTACTTTTTAAATTTTTATGCATAAAAATTTTTGCATAGTTAACTCTCTTCTGTATCACACAGTGTAGAATAGGAAGAAGCATTTGAAATACAAATAATGGTATTGATCCCAGTAAGGATTTTAGTATCTCACAGACTAAACTAAAATAGCTGAATTTGGAGTAAAAGAGACACTAAGAAAAGATTGTTTCATCTACTCTTTCTCTACCAGGCATAAATCCAATTTAGAGTTCTTAGTTATTGATGCCTAAAGTAATATGCCTGCTAGTTATCCTGGGAATCAATCAAAGTTTCTACTGTCCTTGGAAAGATAATGACCCAACTATGAATATTTAAAAGATACCAAAAGATACCAGAAGTCATTCTACCTGTCTTTAATTATTTTTTTCTTTTTAAATCTGAATAAAATTTTGTTCATACTTAGAGAAAAACTGGAAAATCTGAATGTAACATGTATAACATTCTAAATTCTAGCATATTTTTGCTTTCAGAATTTTGTACCAAACCAACTAACTGCTAGACAGGTGAAAACTGTATTTGGCAATGAAGAAAAATTTACACTTAAGAAGATATGTGTTTATGCTATCATTTGATGAACAATGCATTTTTATTTCCAGATTTTGAATCACATTCACAGTACATCCAAGTTTCTGTTTTGCATACTTTTTTTTTTTTTAACCTAGAGAACATTTGGTATGTTTTCAAAAATAATATTTTACTTTATCTTCAATCACCTAAACTAATGTGAGACACCTTATTCCTTTATTCATTTTGTGGAAACTGCTACATATTCCTAATGTATTGCTTTGCTCACCTGAACAAAATAAATTATTAATATTGTAGAGAAAAGTTCTCTCCATTACATTCTATTGAATTATAGGAAAACCATGAAATTATAATTATGAAAATATTGTGAAATCAAAAACTGTATTGATTTAGATTAAAATTCATAATCTAAAATAGCATGTATAAATATTTTAATAATGTATTATTCTTTCCAGTGTAATGTTTTTATGTTTCATAAATAACAGTAAAATTTGGTTAAATCATGAGCATACCATTTTTTGACATCTTTAAATATAGGGAATTATCTGCAGAAATTCATGTTTCTCTTATATGAATAAAGCAAGATGGCTAGGTCAAAATGCCAGGTAAAATTCAGTTTATTTGACCATATGAGAAGGCAGTTATATTTAGCTTTAGATATTATGCCAGTTGATTTTCTATGGCTGTGTTTTTCCCTTCAGCTGTGCATTTGCGGATTTAACAAGGGCAGTTTGGGAGGGTAGGCGGCTAATGAAAAAAAAAACAACCCACATATCTTATCTTTCTGAAGTTAAACTAGCAAACTGATTTTTTTTCACTTTTGTTTTAATTCATATTATATAATAAAATATTTTGAATTCTCTGTCAAGAATCATGAAATGCATGGAAGCATGATTTAGGGATACCACAAACACAGTGGCTGAGGTCTTTCCATGTCAGACAGGGAAAAGGTTTATACTTCCCTCTTCTCTTTCAATCCATTTGGTGTATATGCAGATTAACATGGGGATTAAAACATAAAGTTTCTATTAAGGATCTTGACCTTGTAAACTGAGTGGCAAACCTAGAAGATGGCATAGAGTAGAGCTCAACGGGTAAGCTCTGCACATTGACAGCCAGGCAGTTCCAACAGTTCTGAACTGAGAACCGTGGGCATGTTATTTAACCACCTGGTACTTTATCTGTAAAATGGATGTAATCTTACTTGAACTTTCCTCAGAAAGGTGATATGAGGATGAAACAATTTATATGTTATTTATAACAGTACCTGACATATAAGAAGCTGTTGCTGACAGTGAGTGATTATTATTTTCTTAATTAGCTAGCTTGATGTAGAAAGTAAAGTACCACTGTCAGGCCTCAATGTGAATCAGAATTGCATATGATTTCAGAACTACCATTTTTAGCTAACTGTAACTCATATTCACAGGAGGCTGCAGTGAACTCATCAGTTAGATCAAATCAGGAAATCAGTAAATTCATTCAAAAGGGAAAAAAATTAGTTGAAACTTACGTGCTATTCCAAAGTCATAAAAAAGTTACTTCACTTTCCTCTACTTCTTTTTGTTCTCTTTTTAGAGAGGGAGAGAGAGTCTTAAGCAGACTCTGCACTGAGCTCGATCTCACAAACCTGAGATAATGACCTAAGTCAAAATCAAGAGCCGGACACTTAACCGACTGAGTCACTCAGACGCCCCCTTTCCTCTACTTCTTGAAAGCTGTATAAACTCTTTGAAAAGAGATCCTAGGTCACCAAATTTTATTCATTTTTTAATCCCAAATAGGTAAAAAAAATGCAAATAATTTACAAATAACAGCACAGGCAGAAAAAAGGTCAATTTCAAAATATTACTTTTCTATCATTGCAATACAGAATATTTCCTGAAAGTCCAAGATTAGAGACAAAAGAAGAAAAAAGATAAAATCATAAGTTCTTAATATTCTTGTCTAAACTATATGTCTGTGTGTGTATGAATTTGACATGTTTTACCAATATTTTCTATAAAAATAGCATATGTCCAATGAAATAAAAATAATTCCATTGTAATGCTCATTCTATTTTAACAAGAATTTCAGAAAGCACATCACTGTACTCTGAAACTAATCCTCTCTTATGTAATCTGGGATTCCTTTGCCTATATATAATCCCACTCGATATTTTCAAATTTTTCTTCGCAAAATCTTTTATCCTATTTCTTTTCAAATATGTATAGATGTGCTGTTTTAAAAAAAATCAGTGTGTGTGTGTGTGTGTGTGTATGTTTAAATATATATATATTCGCCTGTCTTTGGTAGCCCTTAGTTACCATTATACTTATTTTTCATCATTCACAATCAAATTCCTGAGAGTGTGTAATCTATAATGGCTGCCTCTACTTCTCAAGAGCCTGTCTGTTTAACACCAGGAATCTATGATCACTAAGCAGCAACTTTATCAAATCCAACAATATTTTATCAGTCTTTCCTTCCTCAACTCCTCATAGCACTTAACTTGATTATTTAGAATTCAGTATTTAAGAGGCTGACTGTGACAGACAACAGTCTTTAACTTACTCTCTGTGTAAACTTAGGAATGTTACACAATCTCTCAAGATACGCATCCTTCATTATTAAGGAAAAACTAATTCATACCACATACAGACGTTTTAAGAAATAATGAAAATTTTCCAATTACTGGAAAACATTAAATGCTTAATAAATTGAAGCCATTATAATTATTGTGGTTATTATTAATGTTATTATTGACCATATCATCTACCTTTGAAATTTTTCCTTTGGCTTTTGTGATGCTATTTTCCCCTCAATTCTTCTTTTAATTTATAGTTTTCTCATAACAATATTTATGCCTACCACACTATATCTGTGCTAGATATTTTCTTGTGATCTTTCCAGATTCATTCTTGACTATTCTTGAATCAACTCTGTGGTCTGGAGCTCTGACTTTAATTGATAACCTCAATGGTCTCCCTGGCACCTGGTTATTAATTGGGTTTAAGTAGGTTAGGGTATTTATTCTCTTGCCTGCCCCAGGCAGATCACTACATGTTTACTGTGTCCCTCTACCAAAGGACAAGGTTGATGGGCAGCCCTATTCCCAAAGAAACTTCTTCCCTTTTTTCTTCAGGTCTATGGTAGCAGAATTCCCTACTATTATTGTCCCTGGGGACTAAACTATTTCTTGCAGTTTTCATAGTTCTCCCTACACATTTAAATAGCTCCTTTCTTAAGCAATCCTATTACCTATTTGAATGTGTTCTTTCCAATCAGAACTCTGACACAGAGGGAAATTGGTACCAGAATGACATAGAAAGATAGACCTCCAGAGGAAGTGTTGGATCAGTTATCTGAGAGTGCCATCTATAATCTACAGGTTGGCTGATTTCATGCCTAAATTCATGGCTGTCTGGAGTAAGGGAGGTTGAATGCTAGAATCATTTTTGCTTTTTCTTAGAGAAAGAAGTAAAAGACTTAGTTGAAAATGTTGGGGCATCTGGCTAGCTCAGTCAGTGAAGTGTGCAACTCTTGATCCCAGAGTTGTGAGCTCAAGCCCCATGTTGGGTGTAGAGTTACCTTATAAGTAAAATTAAAAAAAAGAAAAGGAAATGTTAAAATGAAACTATGATATTGTTCCTATCCAGCTACCTCCTAATATAACCTCCAGATGGTCTGGTGGTTATACCCTCTACTTTTTGTTAAGGAATCCATTGGAGAGGTGGCCACCAACTTTGCTGGAAAGATCTATGGTAGAAGGTGTTCTATAGGCAGAGATGAAGGTGGATGAAGCCACAGTAAGGTTGTATTCCCAATTTTAATGGAAATATTGGGATTGAGGTAGAAGACAGGTTTTATGCTTACCCAGCAAAGATATGGGAATTAATTATAGCAAATGAGAGAATAAAATTTGTTCTCATAATGTTTTGACTAGGAGGGATCTGATAATGGCTATTTAATAACGTAGTCTGTATGAATGAAATGGACGGGCAGCCAAGATCCTGTCTGATATACATGATCAGAAAGTTTCTAAGTCTGGAGAGCAGAAAACTAATAAGATATCATGCATTGGATATAATCTGACCTGTCCAATCATAAAGCTGAACATGTGGAGCATGTTCTATTATAAAATAGAACTGACAAAAATTAAACCAGACTTGAAGACAAACTCTACGAGCAAAGGTTAAAACCAGTAGTATAACTAGCTTCCCAGCTGGAGGTGGTGAGAAGCCCTAACTCTTAGTATTTGTTAATTTCCATAATAGAATACTTCCATTTGGTCAATACTTGGAGACAGTAAAGGATGTACCTAACTGTTTCATGGGAGCCTGTGCAAGGCAGCTCCGGCACATCACTTGATTAGACTCGTATGATACATGCTAAACTTGGCCTCTTGGTAGTTTCCCATTACCAGTTAACAAAGGACTAGCTTACAAATGTTTAATAATCAAATATATCAGGGGTTGGCAAACTATGGCCTGTGGACTAAATCTGCTATACCATCTGTTTGTGTAAATTAGGTTTTATTGGAACATGGCCACATTTGTTTAGATATTCTTATGGCTGCTTTTGTGCTTAGACCCACAGAGATAGGTAATTGCGATGGAGACCATATAAACCACAAAGCCGAAAATACTATCTGGCCCTTTACAGAAAAGATTTACTAATTCCCAAAGTAGGTTAAAAACAAAAAGAAACAAAACAGAATTGTTTTAAAGTTTTGTAAAGATGGAATTCAGCCTTTTTATCCTGCTACTTCAGTCTTGATCAAAGGTTCTATGGACAAATTTGTCATCTTGGCAGAAATGGAGCTATGCATGTGTTGATCAAGATCTTCCTGAGTGTCCAGTTTCCCTAAAACATTGGCCAACACTTAGCCCCTCATATGACACTATTCCTAAAGGGCCTGGACAATAGATGGATTACATCGGATCATAAACAGGGCAGCAGGTTATCTTCCAAAAAACTCATGACTTTGGATGCAGATATGCCTTCCTTCCTTGCAGTGTGTCTGTCATCATCATCATCATTTTTGGAATTATAAAATACCAACCAAAGATATTCTTTATGGAGAAAGTAGTGGGAAAATGTACTCAAGCATAAGGATTTAATTTTTCTAGTGTTCCATCACTATAAAGCAGTTGGTTTAACAGAAGAGCAGAATGTTCTACTAAAGGTTTTATTATCGTCTCATTTAAAAGACATCTGGAAAGCTTTCACTGTGTGCCTTAAACCAAAGGCCAGTATGTATTGTCATATCTCCATGGGCAGATTGCATGGGTGTGAACCATGAAGTGAATTTGAGAGTGGCCCTCCTCATTATGACACAAAATAATCCACTGAATAAATGTTTGCTTCCCGGAAGCCCCACAGCTTTTAGTTCAGTAGATGTGAAGGTCTTACTATAAAAGGAGGAATGCAACTATTAGCCCATACATATTACCTTGTTTTTCTGTTAAATTGGAACTTAACTCTGTTTTCTAACCTCAAACAACAAATAGAAAGTTTGTTACCAAAATGATAGATCCCAATTTCCAAGGAGAGTTTAACTGATCTCATATATAAAAGTAAGGAGGGCCAAGTCTAAAAGCCAGAATATTCAGTGAGAAACCAGTCCTAGTTAAAGTGTAGCTATCCAAGAAACACAGGATGCTAAAGTTTCAGGTCTCACAGAAATAAAGAATTAAGTCACAACTTCTCCTATTCTATTCTGCTAAGGTACTGGCAGAATTTAAGGAAAAATAGAAAAGAAGGAAGTTATCATTATCAATTTATACTTTGTATCCAGATACAGAAATAGGTACCAAGAAAGCTCTTTTTTATTTATTTCTTTTTCTCTTTTGTTTCCAAGGGCTCATGTGAACATCACTGGTGATTAACATTTTAAGACTGAAGACAGAGTATGAATTAATTGATGTTACCATGCAACAGTTGATGCATGACACAGTACATGCTCTGTATTAGGAAAAAATGTTTTACCTCATCACAACACAGTAATTGGTAGAAGTCACCTATGCTGGATTATTTCCATTTGAATCTTTATAATGATGCCTCGTTTTTTTTTTCCTCCAACTACTATGTCCAGTAAAGGTAACTTTTCTGGACTTCATCAATGAGTTTCCATGTCTCCAACTTCCACATGGATTTGCCCAATAGAATTACTGGCAGATCAGAAAGTGGAAAGAAAGTAAGACTGCTACCAGTCTGTTATGCGTTGGAAAACCCAATTTTGTAATATTTCCAAATTCTTGTAATTTCTCTCTCTCTGGTTAGAGCTAACAGGATTCTGCTTTTGACATTTTCTCAGTTCCCTTGAGTTACATAAGATATGTCAAGGGCTAGAAAAAAATTTTAGGTAAATTAAAAAAAGGCATATTTTAATAAAAATTGTGTAGCTCTACCTTGCTTCAGATACTATGGAAATTCTTGTGGTAGCCATCAGTGACAAAATTTTCATAGTTCCTGCCATCATTGATCTGACCAGCTAATGCACAAAATAAACAAGTCACAACCATTCTATGTGAGGAGCTGATCACATAGAATAAAAATGGAGTCTAGAGACCTAGTTATGAGATCACTGCAATAGTCCCAGCAAGAATTGATGTGTAAAAACACAAGCATGGGGCACCTGGGTGGCTCAGATGGTTAAGCATCTGCCTTCAGCTCAGGTCATGATCCCAGGGTCCTGGGATCGAGCCCCACATCGGGCTCCTGGCTCAGCGGGGAGCCTGCTTCTCCCCCTCCCTCTGCCTCTCCCCTGCTCATGCTCTCTCTCTCTCTCTGTATCTGTGTCTCAAATGAATAAATAAAATCTTTTAAAAAAATAAATAAATAAATAAAAAGACAAGCATACTTGCTAATATTGGTATTTTTTACAATGTCCTGGAAAATGCAATAAGATAAAAGGTGTATAAATATTGAAAATGAGACAGAGTTATTATATTCAGGTGATATGCTTGGCTACAAAGAAAATATTAAAATTGAATTCAGTAAGGAAGTCAGTTACTCTCTGAATAACTTTCTTTTTTACGGAAAACAAAGAGGAGCTACAGTTTAATACACTGGTCACCACAACAAAGATGGATGTGGGACAAAGGAAAGGGAGCTCTGGTGAGGAGGCCTGGGTAAGGCTGAAGCCTTTACAGAAACAGCTATGGTCTAAACTCTGTGGGCTTGCTTAGGAGAAGCAGGAGTAAGGATTTTGTATGTTTTACTTAGAGATAATGGCATATGTAGGAGAACCACTTGACTGAATGAAAACACACACACACACACACACACACACACACACACAAGTTCTTTGATTAGAATTTCCAGGATAAATGATTAATTCTTCTCAAATGATTTTGTAAGTGTAATCATATTTAGATTGAAAATCTCTAACCCAGTCGATCACTTTCCATAGTCATATTGATTTTGGTTAAAATATCAATTGAGCTATTTGCCCTGCGGCATTTGACTAAATTCTCTGATCCAATCTCCTACATGGTATCTAATCACCTTTTGTGGTGATTAGAGATTTATTTATTTATTTATTTATTTGTGATGATTAGAAATTTAAAGTGTAAATAAGAGCACATATATAAAATAGCTAGCATAGTGTTAGAAACTCACAAAGTGTTTTCTCTATGTTGATCTTGTCTTTTCCTCCATAAGCATCATGAATGAGAAAACTAACTGCCCATCAAAGCCTGTGCTTTTCTTCACAGAGCTGCCTACAGAATGCAGCTACTCAACCAAGAACTATGTTCCCCAGATCTTCTTCCATCTAGCTGGAGCCTTGTTAGTGGTCCTTGCCAGTGGTATATTGACATACCACTGTACTGGAATGCTATTCTGGGCAGGAATGCTAAAAATCAGTATGCTGGACTTCCAGTTTTAGCTCCAACATGTTGGATCTTGGAAGTTGTCATTCCTGGACTCATAACAACAACCACAACAGAAAAGACGAACAAACTCAAATCAATGACTTTTCTTGGATCCACTAGAGAATTGTGGTCACAAAGCACATGGCAACCCTAAAATCTGGAAAGAAAGGTGAATTCAGGTAATTGTAGCCAGATTATTCTTGCCAAGAGCAGAAGATGCTGGAGCCACAAACTAGTACAAATGCTTGAACAATAACACTGATGAATTCTAGAAGTGGAATGTAGACTATTAGGAGAGTGGGGAGCTCCAGGCTCACAGTTTTAAAGATTCCCACACTTCCACAGGTTTATCTCCAAGAACCCAACCAGGTTCTCAAAGTGAATCCCCAAGAAAAACCCTATAATTTCTGGTGGGGAGATGGGAAGGTAACTGCTTGGAATTGCCTAGAGCATTCTGTATAAAAGAGACCTACTCAGTAAGGAAAAACACTCAGAGGCTTATCTGAGTTAGCAAAAGAGAAATTACCCAACTCTGCTCCCTCTAAACTTTCTGTCTCACCCAAGGTAGGGAGGCAGGGTAAGTGCTTCTGAAGGTCACACACAGGAACAAAGCCCCACTAAAATACTGCAACTTAACAATAACATTGCAGAATGCTTCTATGCTCCCCACACCTTACTACCAAATCAACAGAGTTCAAGTTTAATAATGGCAATTGTAGATGAAAGAGATTCAAGACACTGACTTCATTTAAGGAGGAGTTCTTAGGGAAGCCCTAGACAAGAAAGGAGACAAACACAGGATGTTAGGGGAATTTTGAAACCTCTGGCATCTACAGCTAGAGCAAACATTAACCCCAGGCATACTCCTAGTCAGATAAACTTAAAACCTCATGCTAAAAAGCCTTTAACCTGAGTTGCTATTACCAAAATACATTATGTTCAAATTTAAACAAAAATTTACAAGGCGTTACAAAAGACAAAAAAAAAAAAATCTGAAGAGAAAAGGAAATCACCAAAACCATATTCATGCGTATATTGGTATATTTTGTGATTATTGGACAGGAAATTTTAGATAAATGAATATGTTAAGGATTCTAATGGAAAAATTATACAACATGTAAGAGTATGTGGAGAATGTAAGCTGTTAAGGGAATGAAAAAAGCCAGATTGGGAGGAAAATCATTAAAACATATATATAATAAAGGACTTGTATCCAAAACAAAAAACTCAAAACTCAACACTAAAACAAATAACGAACAAAAACTTAAAGATCTGAAGAGGACACAGATTTAAAGAGTTATAAACCAAAGAAGATATACGGACGGCAAATGAACATACAAAAAGATATATGATATTTTTCATTAGAAAAATACAAATTAGAACAACAACAGAGACACTACCATACACCTAACAGAAAGGCTGAAATACAAAAGCCAACAATGCGAAATGCAAGTAACTCTCATTTCCTGGTGGCAGGAATACAAAATGGTACATCCAGTCTGGAAAGTAATTCAGTGATTTTTTTTACAAAGTATATAGTGTTGCCATAGGATCCATCAACCATAATGCTTGGCATTAACCCAAGTGATTTTAAAAATTATGTCTACACAAAATCCTGCACGTCAATATTTTCTAGCAGTTTATTCACAATTGCCAAAAACTGGACACAATCACGGTGGATGAACAAACTATGATTACATCCATGTGATGGAATATTTTTCAGTAATGAAAAGAACTGATTTATGAAGTCACATAAAGACATGGATGGACCCTAAATGTATATTGTTAGCTGAAAGAATTCAGTCTGAAAGGCCACATACTATATTATTCCAATGATATGATACCTGGAAAAGGAAAAACTATAAACACAGTAAAAATGTCAGTGAAGAGAAGGAGGGAGTTGATTATGTGAAGCACAGGGGATTTTTAGGATTGTGAAGCTATTTTGTGTGATAATGTAATTGCAAATAAGTTATACCACATGTTTGTCAAAGCTCTAGATCTTTATAACAGAAAGTATAAACCTTAATAAGTGCACATAAAAATCATTTCAGAATAGAAAGCAAAATAATCTAACTCTATTACAAATATATAAAACAATCTCCTGAACAGTGGGAAAGAGGCAGGAAGGTGCTAACTGGCTGACCTAAGAAATTTGAAAAAGAATGAATTCTGTAAGACGGAAGAAAAATAAATAAATCAATAAAAATAAAAAAGTACATAAGCACTGTTCTTTTGTTGATAAAGTTGCTTCTCATCAGGGTACAGGTTAACAGATCTAGTACTGCTATACATGTGTACTGAAACTGAACAGTTAAATAAATACATGGGAGCCAGATTTCTTACTGAAAGTTCACAGATAAACATAAGAAGGAGGCTTGAAAAATCAATGTGGTAATGGAGTAAAATTGAGAGACCAGTATACACTCATTTTTAGCTTCCTTAGACACAGAAGTAGAAATATATTTTATATATGTTTTTATACAGAGGCCAAATGCATGTGCATTTACTTGCTTTGTCAGTTTACAGGGTCTAAAAGCAAGATCCTAGTAGCAAACAGCACACCTAGAATCAAAATCTTGGTTTCTAATGCTATTCTCCAATTAAAAAAAACACTGCTTTTAGGAGAAATGACCGACACTAAGACTGAGGCAGGAAATATACATGATGAACCTATATATTTGGCACTGCAAGTATTGCTTACAGTGCCAGAAGGCAACACAGTGCTGAATAAATAAATAAACAAAAATAAATAAATACAAAACTTAATTGATGGAAATATATAAAAGGGACACAGCAGGAGCCTGCTAAAAGAACACCCAATGGCCAAAGCTGGAAATTTTGAGTAACAAAATTAATAAGGAAGTAATGGATTATAACCCAAAAGATAAGCTAAATATCTATTAGCTCGTATTGATAAGTAAATAATTGAATAAGTATATGTGGGAGAACAGACAAATCTCTCTCATGTAGAAGAATTATAAATAATTTATGTGGATATCCTGCCCTCGAGGAAAGAGAATATAAACCTCTATTCCATAAATGTGAGCTGCACTAAGTTACTTCCCTCCAAAGAGTAAAAATGGAAAAGGAAAAACAGGGTAACTTTACAGTGGAGAAACCTAGCAAATACTACCTCAGCCAGGTGATTAAGGTCAATATAAGCGGTGATAAATCATGATGATAGTAGATACTCTTGATAGGACATGATGAGGTAGACTTTTTCCTCTCTGGTCTTCCACCTTAAAATCCATAACCCCAGTCTAATCCGAAGAAAAACATCATCTAAATTACTGTAGAGTAATATTCTATAAAATACTTGATCAGTCAAGGTCATCAACCACAAGGAGATTTTGAGATTTGGTCACAGCCAAGAATAGCCTACAGAAAACATGCAAATAAATGCAATGTGGTATCCTGTGTGGGATTATGGAACAGAAAAAAGACATCTGATAACCTGAATAAAGTATGACTTTGGTTTATAATAATGTATCAATATTGGTTCATTAGTTGTAACAAATCCTGTAGTAATATGAAGTGTTAGTAGAGGAAACCGGGTGCAGGGTATATGGGAACCCTCTGTACTATCTTCTCAATTTTTCTGTAAATCTAAAACTATTCTAAAAGTAAATGTATTTAAAACAACAACAACAACAGTGTGTCTAATGCTGTTAACCCTGTTAGTTAACAGAGATCTTTTGAAGGCCTATGAATCACAAAACAGAAGGAACCTCAGTCCCTGAATCACCATACAGGCATCCTACAGGAATCTTGCTTGCAAACATTGCATTATTACATCAGCATGAAATAAGTGTCTATTGTGTTTTGCCATGAAAATCTGGGAATTTATTTGTTCTAGCAGCTAAAATCACCGTATGAGATACAATCTTATTATGATGTTCACTTTAATATATCTGGCTTCCTGTATGTGTGGTTTTAGACTGCAGATACTAAAAGGCAAGAATATATCCAATAACTGAATAAATGTATCTGGATGTAAAAGATAAGAATATAAATTTGGGATTTATCTGATCTTTCAAAAAATAAAATTGAGCCAGTTTTATAAGTTTGGTAGGCACTGTGTGTTAGTCCCTGGGGATATAGTGATGAACAGAGAAAATATCTGCTCTTATCATTAGTATGGCAAAGTCATCTGGAAAGAGGGAAAAGAATATGGAGCTGGAGGGAAAGGAAAAGAGGAAAGGGAGGAAAGATGTGATGTTGGAAAAGAGAATAAGAGCCCTGGGGGAATCTTATCATGGGTAATTCTTGAACAGGAGAAAGTACAAAAGTAAAATCTAAAAGACCTTTTTCACGTATTTCTTCCACAAATTCCTGTGTCAATTTCAAAATGCAAAAGCAATGATGTTCTGAAGTAGAAGAGCTTTAAATAGTATCAAGGAATATTTAAATATTTATTTCCTTAAGATTTTTTGCACATGTTGGCATATCTATAACTTCTAGAAGGAAGATATATTTTGAATGGTAGTATACAAGGCGAAAGGGGGAAAATAATAATTCATCTTTAATTTACATATATGGGTCTCTCATAACATAGGCTTTAAATGCCTGTATTCAACAGACGAGTAGTGAAATACCTCCTAGAAAGAATATGACATGTTTTTACAATCAATTTAAGTAGGTACCTATCAGTGAAAGAAAATAGACACCATTTTTACACAGTTGTGGGGTTTTTTTTCTGCTAATAGGGAAAAAATGATTTCCTCTAACTAGAGCCATATTTTGTATTAGGCAAACATGTAAAACAATTTGTCTGTAATATCTAATTAATTGATAAAGGTTAGTTTGTTTAAGGAAGTCATATTGTGATCAATAACTAACTTGAAAATTAAGTAAAATAGAGTATATTAGTGTATGAAGAAACCAAGATATGATAGGATGATTAAGCCACATGTGAAAAATTAACTTTAACCCCCTTCTTACATGAGCTTTTGTTTTTCATGACATGTGACTACATAAGAAAGGCTGTTTATAAAGACATATTTTTATGCATTCCTTGTTATACTTAATCTCTTAAGAGATACTTTAAAAATGGGAATCCTTATGTTAACGGAGACTATTCATGGAGCTGTTAAAGTGAAACAAGAAAATACTACCGAAGTTCAGGTTTCTTAGGAACTTGTTCTAAGGAGAAAATAACTGAGTGAACTTTTTTTTTTAAATTGCTTTCATGAGCCCTTCATACAGACAGTGTCTCTGAGTAAGCTCAGATAAATTTTCCAGAAAAAGAGAAGAATGACCTTACACAATCAAGAAAATGAATAATTTTAAAAATTTATAAGCTAAAATATGACAGTAATTTTCTCAAGCAGTCGGGCACATTGCCCTCTTATATTACCGGGCCCAATGAATTATGAATGTTGGCTGAATAAAAAGCCGGAGGGTGACAACAGAGCCCAGTTTTGTCATTTGCACTTACAGAATGTTCTATGGCCCTAGTAGGATTTCCGAATCTTAACCATTATCACAGGCTGCTAAGGACACTGGGAAATACATGACGAGTACTTCGGGGGTGGGGAAGATGAAATACTAATTGCTAACTATGATAATGAGTCTAAAACGTGTAGACAAGTTAGTTTTTTGAACTACACGAGCAGCCAAGCTCCTCAAACTCCCACTGTCCTAACCTATCTGAACACAGAAGCAAAAATCAAAACGAAAACGCACTTTTCAGCATACATCTCAGCTGCAGGAATTATGAGTGGGAAGAACAGGTGTTCTGAGAGATTCTACAGTGCTTCTGTTGCTAAGGAGACCACTTTCATCAGTTCAGAAAGGCTGATAACCTGGACTTCGGCTGCCAAATTGGTATCAACAAAGGTTGGAATTGATATAAACATGCATACACAAATGAAAAGGACATAGGTAGTTTTAAAAATAACTCAATGATAAGGTTGCATTGAGAGATAACTGGTAAAATAGTTGTATATTAAATGAGAATAGTTGCATAATTGCTAAATAATTTGAAGCAAATTAATCTGAGCACATAATTCCAAAGTAAAAGTATAAAAATAAAGTTAATTTATGTCCGTGATCTCAGTGGAAACAGTGTTAATGGAACTAATGACATGTATGTCTTAATAATTACACAATAAAACTCAAGTTATTTTTTATATGAAGTTAGTTATATAAAATAGAGAAAAATGAATACTGGATAACTTTATTAGACATTAATAAGTACTAATTCATAATTTCTTGTGCACTTGGAATATGAGACAAAGAAGCATCCATGAATGATGTGGTATAACTGGTATTGTAAGGGCAAATATGATTAATAAGGCATATGACTCCCACAAAGGCTTTATGCAAATAAAAGGTTTATGGAGTATCACAATCATCTTTGTTGGACCATTGAACTATTGCTTGAATGATGCAGTATTGTATTTTTTTCTTTACAGCATCAAGTAACGTAAAGATGTATCAGATATTAGAAACAAATAGGAAGTAGCAAGCAAGTATGAGAGAAAAAAATCTTTCCTCCTCAGGTTTGATTAGTGCAAGATTTACCTTTAAAATATCAAGGAATATTATCAAAATTTAATATTTGTAGTCTAATAGCAAAGTATGATTATATTGTATTATATTGGATTGTAATGTACTATATTCTATAATCTTTTTTGTAGAAAGAGGCATTGCATTTTCTACTTTGTGCCATTTCATCATTTGTTTTAGAAATAGTTATATAACTTTGGCAAAGTTTGATAGAGCCGGCATATCTGCAGACAATGGGGTATGATTTGATATTTATAAAGTATCAAGTTTTCTAGAAATATATGTTTCTAGTTTCCATGGAAATTGAGTAATCACTAGAGCTGATTTTTATTTATCTTCTTTTACTGGAATCGAATAATGTTATTTATAGGGCTGTTTTTTAAAAGTCTGTGACAGTTAACTCTTTAATTAACCATTTTATAAAATTAAAAGCCCTTTGCCCATTTATAAAGTCAACACATATATTTTAAACCTATGCCTGCAAAAAATAAAAAATCCCATATTTAGTTTAAATGCTTAAGTGGAGGGGCACCTGGGTGGCTCAGTCGGTTAAGCATCTGCCTTCGGCTCAGGTTATGATCCCAGGGTCCTGGAATCGAGCCCCACATCCGGCTCCCTGCTCAGCGGGGAGCCTGCTTCTCCCTCTCCCTAGGCCCCTCCCCCTGCTTGTGTTCTCTTGCGCTCTCTCCCTCAAATAAATAAATAAAATCTTTTTTTTTTTTTAAAGATTTTATTTATTTATTTGACAAAGAAAGACACAGCGAGAGAGGGAACACAAGCAGGGGGAGTGGGAGAGGGAGAAGCAGGCTTCCCGCGGAGCCAGGAGCCCGATGCGGGGCTTGATCCCAGGACCCCGGGATCATGACCTGAGCCGAAGGCAGACGCTTAACGACTGAGCCACCCAGGCACCCCAAATAAATAAAATCTTTAAAAATAAATACATACATACATACATACATACATACTCACTCAAGTGGAGATACTTAAACTGGTGTATTTTTTTCTTTTATCTTTTCTTTTACTTTGTTTAATTTTGGTTTACTACTTGGCAAAATGAAAATATTAATGTAAACCACTTCATAAGGTTGTTGTAAGAATTAAATGAGTTTATACACGTACTGTATTTATAAATGTGCCTTGTGTGTATTTAAGTGCTATGTAAACATTTTTTTACTATAATGCAAGCTCTGTGAAGGAAGAGACTCCTAAGAATACCTGGCATATATTAGATAGTAAAATTTGTTAATTGACTACATTATATAATCTTTTTTGTAGGAAGAGACATTGCATTTTTTACTTTGTGCCGTTTTCATCATAAAGTCAGTTGTTTTAGAAATAGTTATATAATTTTGGCAAAGTTTGACAAATTTTGAGTTTATCAATTATTTTTCTTCAATAAGAAGAAGTTTTTAAAATAGTAAGTATAAAATAGGAATGTCACATTCTATACCAGTGGTCTTCAAACTGGGAAAGGTGCAACTCTGCATTTACACAAAGACTTTCCAAGGTGTATGTAGGTAGGCATGGATAATCATAGAGAATGAATTTTCAAATAGCCAACTACAGTAACTATTTCACATTACAAAAAAAATAAATCTGCCTAAGGTGACTTGGCATTTTTCTATTTCCCTTTTACACAAAGAACGTCTTTATTTCTCCTATTCCCAATTAGTACCATGGCCTTTTCCCTTCATTTAAAAAATATCCTTTGTATTATAAAAATGCCGACATTTTATTACTCATATTGTTTCTGCTTTGGTCATTAGGAAATCCGTCAGTTTGGCTCCTAGGTTTCTTCAGTATGCTGTCTTCTCCTTCCTTCTTCCCCTTTCCCCTTTTCCTCTTCCCCTTTCTTCCCACTCCTCCCCCCTCCTCCTTTGCCAATACCCCTCCCCTTCCTCTTCCTCTTCTTTCTAATCATGTTCTTACTTTCTGGAACCAAGAGATGTTCCAGACATCTTGTATTCTATATGTCTGCCTCAGCCTTAGAAGCAACTACTTTGACAAGGAGCCCTGGTTCCTTTTACTGGATAATGGTGCTCAGAAACCAGTGTAATATATTTACAATTAGATGGAGAAAGTTGAGGAATATAAGTGAACTCTTTGTACAATTTTGCAATTTTTATAAGCCTAAATATTTTTAGTAAAGTTTTAAAACATTGATCATGACTGCAAAGAACTATCCAAAACATTAGACATAAAACAAGAGGATAACTGGATGAACTTTACAAAATCATACTGGGGTGTACAAGAAACACAGGCAAGAATAATTTGCTCCCTGGAAAAATGTATCTTTGAATTTGTTATTTGTTTTTAAATAATATTTCAGACACTGAAATCACTTGACAATTTTTAAATTACCTAATAGCAAATATAATCTGAAATGTTACAGCGTATTACAAATAATGCATTAACAAAGTTTGTATCTATTAGCAAGTTAATTTTAGCATGGCTTTGACTGACTGATGATAAAGGCTACATCCTCAACTTCTGCTTTAGACAAGCTTCACTACCAGACTGATTCTCTAATAAATGAGTCCATTTTTGACACATGCTAATTCTATTTTTCTTTTTATTAGACTCATGGTTTTAATTTTTGAAAAGTAGATCTTAATATAATAAATCTTTCATTAGTTAAGTCACTATAAACCCATTAAAGTCTTATCTCTTTTTTACACATATTTTGAATAAGGAAGAAATTATCATTGAAAATGCATATTTCAGGGCGCCTGGCTGGCTCAGTCATTAAGCGTCTGCCTTTGGCTCAGGTCACGATCCCAGGGTCCTGGGATCGAGCCCCGCATTGGGCTCCTTGCTCCGCGGGAAGCCTGCTTCTCTCTCTCCCACTCCCTTGCTTGTGTTCCTGCTCTCGCTATCTCTCTCTCTGTCAAATGAATAAATAAAATCTTTAAAAAAAAAGAAAATGCAATATTTCAATCTTCATTGATATGTTACAAATTCAGATACCTTCAAAGTGGGGCAACAGGAGTGCTGAAATTTTAAAATTAATTTACTTGCCTCTTTCATTCCTCCTCAACTGTTGTCAAAGGATGAAATACACCTGAGGGAGAGGTTTCTGTGAGCCAATAATAATGTCTATAAGAAATATTGAAGAAAATGTGCTTTTATATCCTGTAGACCCAGTGCTGTGTCTATCTATTGTTGAAATAGATTTCAAAAGTACAATGGTCGTCATGGGGATGCATATTAATGCATTTATTTTAATTGAAACCTTATAAATATTTTCCCCAAAATTTTCTCTCCTGAGAAACTATTACAACTCTGTCAAGGTGCTATGTATTCTCCCTTAGTGTAGTATGCCTAATAAACTTACTTTTATTTGCATATTGTATTTTCTGGTGGAGTTTTGGAGAGTCAATGCATGACATTCTCTTGAGGTCCCACTGAGATCCAGTCAAAACCTCCTTATTGCCATAATTTCAAAAGGACCTGTCATTCCTTAGCATGTGCAGGTGAAGTAGAATGAAAGCTGCACATTGGGTTTAAGTTGCAATGTGGAATTCCAAAATGCTTAGTTCATTTTATCTCCTAGGAAATGGAAACTTTTTAAATAATTATTTGATTCAATGAGAATATTTAAAAATTTTTATGCTGGGAAAAATCTGCCCTATTTCTAACAATACTACCATCTGTCTGTTTATTCTAATCATTACCTGTTATGAGTTTAGGAGGAAAGAAATGGGAGGAAGATCAGCAGAAGGCTGACAGTCTATCCTTGGACCATCCCAAAGCACTGATGGGATCCTGATATCTCTTTGGATCAGTATTCTTTGTACAAACTTTGCTTTGAATCAACTTTTCAAAAACATATAGACACTTTTTTTAGTGGTATCACTTATTTCCGTGAGAACTGCTTTATGTAGTTTCCCCTGCCCAGCTCCAGAGTTCACTGGGCACTCAGTGTGTAATGACATCTTTAGCCAGATTCTGGAGACATGAGGTTGCACAAGCACACTTCTCTTTAATATATTACAGTTCTGGTATGCACATCTTTTGACAGGCATAATTCCATGAGGCAAAATCTGAAAATGCAATGGATATTTGGGGGAACTTCTGATTGTTCATTTGAGAGATGATTTGGAAAAGAAAATGGGATAAAATTCTCTTAAGAAGATTCTCTTTATCCACTCTAAAAGAGAGACCACATTGATCAACATAAGAAATGTCCTCTTTTTTTCATTTCTATACCTTGGAATACATTTCTGTAACTTTGTTTTCTGTTAATCATACAGCTAATAAAACTGTAAAGGCACATGCTATTGTTTAAACCAGCTATAATTTCTTTATCTCTCTCATTTTTTAATTATTTGCCAATTTCATTTTGCCAGCTTTATTGAGAAATAACTGAAATGTGATATAACTTTAAGGTGTGCAACATGTTGATTTTATATATTTGTGTATTGCAAAATGACTACCAACATAGCATTAGCTAACTCTTTCATCTCATCACATAATTACTAATTCTTTTTTTTTTGGACGAGAACATTTAAATCTACTCTGTTAGCAACTTTCAAGTATATAATACAGTATTGTTAGCTATAATTACCATGCTGTACATTAGACTTGTTAATATTATAACCGGAAATTGATACCCTTTGGCCAATATCTCCCCATGTATCCCTCAGTCCTTACTAAGCACTCAACTCTCAGTTTCTCTGATTTTGGCTTTCTTAGCTTCTACATATAAGTGATGTCATACAGTATTTGCCTTCATGACTTATTTCACTTAGCATAATGCCTTCAACTTTAATTCAAGTTGTTGCAAATGACAGGATTTCCTTCTTTCTCATGGCTAAATATGTGTGTGTGTGTGTGTGTGTTTGTGTGTGTGTGTGTGGCAGGTTCTTTATTAATTCATCCATTGGCAGACACTTAGGATCTCACCATTGGCAATTGTAAATAATGCTACAACATGGGGATGCAGATATCTGTCTGAGATTCTGTTTTTATTTCCTTCGGATATACCAAAAAGTGGAATTACTGGATCATATGGTAGTTGTATTTTTAATTTTTTTGATGAGTCTCCATACTTTTTTCCATAATAGATGCAGTAATTTACATTCCCACCAGAAGGGTACAAGTTTCCCTTTTCTCCACACCCTCATCAACACTTGTTATCTCTTGTCTTTTTGATGATAGTCATTCTAATAGAAGTGATAGAAGTGAGGTGGCATCTCATTGTGGTTTTGATTTGCATGTCCCTGATGATTAGTGATGTTGAGTGCCGTTTCATATATCTTTTATATGTCTTCTCTGGAAACATGTCTATTAAGTTTCATTGCCCATTTTTAATCTAGTTGTTGGGGGATATTTGCTATTGAGTTGTATGAGTTCTTTATATATTTTAGATATTAACCCCTTATCAGATATATAATGTACAAATATTTTCCTCCATTCTATAAGTCGCCTTTTCATTTTGTTGATTATTTCTCTTGATGTATAGAAGCTTTTTAGTGTGATGTAGTCCCATTTATTTATTTTTGCTTTTATTGCTTGTGTTTTTTATGTCATATCCAGGAAATCAATGACAAGACCAATGTCAAGGAGCTTTTCTTTTATGTTTTCTTCTAGGAGTTTTACAGTTGCAGGTCTTATATTTAGTCTTTAATCCATTTCAATTTCATTTTTGTGAGTTGTATAAGATAGGAGTACAATTTAATTCTGCATATGGTTATACATTTTTCCCGATTTATTGAAGAGATTATCTTTTCTTCACTGAGTATGCTTGGCTCCCATTGTAAAATATCAGTTGACCATATATGCAAAGGTTTATTTCTGGGCTCTTGTTCTCTTCTATTGGTCGATTTTATGCCAGTACTATATTGTTTTGATTACTGTAACTTTGTAATGTAGTTTGAAATCAGGAAGTATGATACCTCCATCTTTATCAGGATTATTTTAGCTTTGAGATGTTTTGTGGCTCCATAAAAATTTTAGGATATTTTTTCTATTTCTATAAAAAATGCCATTGGAATTTTGATAAGGATTGCATTGAATCTAAAAATGGCTTTGAGTAATATGGCTGTTTTAACAAGATTAATTCTTCTGATCCATGAATAAAAAGTACCTTACTATTTGTTTGTGTCTTCTTCAATTTCTTTCACCAAAGTCATGTAGTTTTCCATATAAATTTTCCACTTCCAAACATACTTTATACCTCAGGGAACCAAAAGAAGGAAAGCAAACTAAGCCCCATGTTAGCAAAAGGAAAGAAATAACAAAGATCAGAGTAGAAATGAATGAAATAGAGATCAGAGACACAACAGAAAAGATCAATGAAACAAAGAACTAATTTTTTGAAAAGATTATCAAAATTGATAAACCTTTATTAGACTGAGGAAAAAAAGGAGAGGACTCAAATAAATAAAATCAGAAATGAAGAGGAAAGAGGAGATATTACACCTGATACCACAAAAATACAAAGGATCCTGAGAGACTACTATGAACAATTATATGCCAACAAACTGGATAACCTAGAAGAAGTGGATAAATTTATAGAAACATACAACCTACCAAGATTGGATCATGAAGAAATAGAAAATCCAAAGAGATAAACAAGTAAGAGGATAGATCACTAATCAACAACCCTCCAACACAGCAAAGTCCAGATTTCACTAGTTAATTCTACCAAACATCTAAAGAATTAATGCCAATCCTTTTCAAATTCCTGCAAAAAGAAAAAAAAATGAAGATGAGGGAAAACTCCCAAAATCATTTTACAAGGCCAGCATTACCCTGATACCAAAGCCTGGCAAGGACACTATTAGAAAATTACAGGCCAATATCCCTGATAAATATAGATGCACAAATTATCAACAGAATATTAGCAAACTGAATTGAACAGCACATTACAAGGATCATACATCATGATCAGTGGGATTTATCCACAAATCAATAAATGTGATACACCACATTAATAGAATGAAAGATAATTATATAGACATCTAAATAGAGGCAGAAAAAGCATTTAACAAAATACAACATCCTTTTATGATTAAAAAGAAAAAAAAAAAACACTTAACAAATTGAGTGCAGAAGTAACATACCTCAACACAACAAAGGCCATATATGACAAACTCACAGCCAAAATCATACTCATACTCAATAGTGAAAGATTAAAGCTTTTCCTCTAAGGTCAGTAACAAGACAAGGGTACCCATTCTCACCACTCCTATTCAGCACAGAACTGGAAATCCTAGCCAGAGTAATAAAACAAGAAAATGAAATAAAATGCATCCAAATAGACAAGAAAGTAGTAAAATTTTCTTTGTTTGCAGATGATATGATCTTATATAGAGAAAATACTAAAGAGTGCACAAAAACTGCTAGAATAAATTAAATTCAGTAAGGTGGTGGGATACAAAATCAACACACAGAAAACTGTTGTTTTTCCATATACTAACAGCAAAACATCAGAAAAAGAAAAGACTTATTGACTTATTTCACTCAGCATAATACCCTCCAGTTCTATCCACGTTGTTGCAAATGGCAAGAGTTCGTTCCTTTTGATGGCTGCATAATATTCCATTGTATATATATACCACATCGTCTTTATCCATTCAGAGAAAGACATGTATCTTATGATCTCACTGATATGAGGAATTCTTAATCTCAGGAAACAAACTGAGGGTTGCTGGAGTGGTGGGGGGTGGGAGGGATGGGGTGGCTGGGTGATAGACATTGGGGAGGGTATGTGCTATGGTAAGCACTGTGAATTGTGTAAGACTGTTGAATCACAGACCTGTACCTCTGAAACAAATAATACATTATATGTTAAAAGAAAAAAAGAAGATAGTAGGAAGGGAGAAATGAAGGGGGTGAAATCGGAGGGGGAGATGAACCATGAGAAGTCACTATGGACTCTAAGGAACAAACTGAGGTTCTGGAGGGGAAGGGAGTGGGGGGATGGGCTAGCTTGGTGATGGGTATTAAAGAGGGTACGTACTGACTGGAGCACTGGGTGTTATATGCAAACAATGAATCATGGAACACTACACCAAAAACTAATGATGTAATGTATGGTGATTAACATAACATAATAAAATTAAAAAAAAAGGAAAAAGGAAAAAGAAAATAAACTCATCCACTATAACATCAAAAACAATAATACTTGGACATTTAACCAAGAAAGTGAAAAATCTATTTCTCTCTTTCTGTGTTGTCAAAATGCATCTTTCTACAGAAAAGCCCTCTCCCTTGATTGCAAAGGGAATTAGCTTTTCACAGTGGTAATTTTATATATGTCTAAAGTAAATTCCAGATACTCTTCCTTGTCTTTTTGCAATTCTTTTCTTCTTATTTTGCCTTCTTTTGAGAAACTTTGGAGATTAGATAACATCAAAATATTTTTCCATCATTATATATATACTCTGGGAATATCCAGTGTGAATAAACAATCTATATTTTCTAAAAAGTTTAAAAAGTAATTTTTCCATTATTTTCCCTGTTGGAACCATAACTTAGAAGAAAAATTTTAATAAAGAATTGGTAATGGGCTTTCTTCCTAGGTAAGAAGAAAAAGTAGACACATAGAGCATTTGGTATGAATTAAAGAATTTTAAGAATTCTTGATAGAAGAATATGGAGTTTTACTTTTGTTGAATCCAGTTAGCATTTCTGATAAATAGACAATTTTTCCAACAAATCTGAATAATTTTATTTTAGTTTTAAAATATTTCATGTCTTCCAATAAATTGCACTGTCATTTAGAATTATTTTAGGTGATTTCATTGTATACACATATATTTAATAAAGCAGAAGCAAATATTTTAACTTATTTTATCTATTACAATCATAGTTACAGATTTATGCACATCTAAACACACATACCACATCCACGCACACACTGGCATGTTAAGGTTAAACAGCATATTAAGATTAAAACAAAGACAATAAATAGTAAAAAATAATTTAAAAATACAAATTTGAAGTCGCAATGCGAATTTTAAATGTTAGATAAAATCATCTATACTTGCCTAAGTTTATCTTGCTTTCAAATAATGGATTCAAGATAAATAGTAAAGTATCTTTTTAAAAATAAAATTAGTTTAATGTTAATGGATTTATTCACATAAAGAAAGTTTATGAATATTGCAAATTATTACATGGAAGAATCCACAAAGTAAATTAAAAATTTGTATTGTTACAAATGATCAAGGTTTTTGTGCTCGAAAACAGCAATTTATTTTAATCACTAAATTATTCTGTTAGTGCTCCAAACACCTGGCATACTCCTGATTTATTTAGACCAAAAATTCCTTATTAAAAACCTTGCTAATTATTATTTATGCTAGTTTCTGTTTATATTTAAAATTTGCCAGGAACTATTTCTTGCCCTTAGGTATGAAAAAATGAAGGAAATGTTCAGCTTTTAATGTTTGTAGGCCCTGTTCCTAGGCTCCCAGGGAAGCTATAGGTTAAGATTTACCAAGGTCAAAATGACTCAGCAAAACCTAAAAGTATTGGCTCTATTTCTGATCCGGGCACAAGTACAACTGCTTCATCTAAAAAACAACCAAAAGGTGCCTTCCAAATACAAAGATAAGGAAAAGGAGAAACCTCCCTGGTTCCCGTAAGATTAAAATCATACAGCCCTGCAAATACTAGAAGCTTAAGATAAGGTTTGCAACTTTCTGAAATGTCCTAATGATTTGTACCTTTTTATGTTAAAACGTATATAACCATACACCAAATGTTCCTTTGCCTGAGCACTTTGTTCTTTGTGAAGATTGTGTGTCCTGGGCAGCTTTCCTAACCTGAGCTGGAATAAAACTCTCTTTCTTTTAGAAGTTCTAAAAGGTTTCTTCCGTTGGATCAACAGGTACTGTGACATTTGTTCTGCTCTTGTCTCTTCACAGGCCTTCTTCATTTTGCCTGTGACAAATTAATTCCCTAGATTTTGAATAATTAAATATTTATTGACTACTGATTCCAATACAGATAAAATAAGCTCACTACTGCCCATCTTTCTTGTTGATTATAATTAAAATCTCTGGACAAAATTTAAATAAACTCCATGAAAACTTTAAGAAGTAAGCAAAAGTCAGCAGATGGGGAGGAGGATGAAAACTTAAAAGTAACTCATACAGAAGGAGCTATCTGGTTTTAGTTTGTTTGTTTCCGCTTTGGTTTGCTTTTGTTACTTATTTTCCCAGCGCTCTGGGGTAAGATCCCAGCAGGGCTGTGTTGCAAGGCAAAACCCAAAGGAAACTTTCATTTTAGCCAGAGAACTAAGAAAAGTGCTGCTATGCCCTTGACAGTTTATGGAGAATCTCCTTTATTTTTTTTCCTTTAAATTTAAATCATGTTTGAATTTCCTGGAATTGTCACCAGTCTATGTAAAGATAGATTCCTTCACTTTTTGAAAGGAAGGATTAAAAAAGTAATTGTTCAGCATTCTCCAAATTTTAATTAACTCAAATTTAATGTGGTACTCTTTCATTTTTCAAATTTAAGGAAAAAATTATCAATATATTTAAATGACTGTCATTTTTAGAAACATAGTCATATTCATGTACAAGAAGCAATACAAGGAGTTTACTTGGATGCCTGCAAAGCTTATCACTTGCAGAAAATTGTCTCAGTTGAAGCCACTAAACCTAAAGGTACTGTGTCTGATCCCAAAAACACCTGAGTATAATGGCTTTGCTTTCAACTGTGACATCTGACTCACTTGAAACTTTCCTTCATTGATAAACTTTAATCCGAAGGCACATATGGGAGGGAATTCTGAGAAATGTAGTTCTCTGCTTTAGATGAAAGTGATTACGATTCTGTATTTTAATTTATTTAAACAATTAGAGTAATATAGCACATCAATATTTCAGCAGTGAAAGCCCTTTCATCAAAGATGATTTCCTATTAGTTGGAATTTACCATGAACAAACTGATGACTTCCTAAAAAAATAATTCAAGGCAATTAAATTTTTATGGTATTTTTATCCATTGTAGGTATGTATTACACCAAAAAATGAAACTATTATGCAATAATTTCATACAATTGGTGAGCTAGCAATATGATTAAACAAAACAAGCTATTTTTTTCTAAAAACAGATTAGTTCTTTACTCTTCTGTACTATAATTCATTTAAACCACAACTATAACTTTAATAATTATATGGTTACTCAGAAACAAACTATAATTTAAGCATTTAAGAATTGTCACTGAAATATACATATATTATATTATATTATATATGTATCTCTTCCAAAATGTATATGCATATATTATATATATATATATTACATATATACTACATAGTCCTCCAAATCCAGTCCTTAGGTACAAGAATTGGTAAGCCTCCATAATTGGTTATTTTTCTTTTCCCTTTTATTTAAAGATATATATACATTTAAATAATCTATTTAAAGAGATATATATGTTTATTATATATATATTATATATAATCTTTGCACTTTTCAAAACAGTAATATAGTTTCACTATCTCTGTAAGTCAGTTCATACAGACATACCAAAATTCTTTAATGTCAAAAACTATATTCAGTATTCTATTATTAACATATTTGTATTAATGGAACTAATCCTTTTTTGGATAGGCATTGGGGTTGATTTTTTCTTTTTTTAAATGTCACAGAGAAATATTGATAAATACATCCATATATATTTGGCTTAATTTAGATTACTAATGAATAAAACTTTTCATTGAATGAAGTATCAAATTAATGTAAAATTATGGAATTTAACTGTGAACACATTTTTAATAATTATATTCTTTACCTTGTACTCTATAAATGGAGAAACCAGGAATGTGAATGAATATAAGACTTGCCAAAGATAGAATAAAAATAAAAATAAAAACTAAGAGCTGACATTTTTATTGTACTCACTCAATGACTAATATTCTCTAAGTGCTTACAACTTCTTTACATATATCAACTCAATGAATTCTCATAAGAAACCTATAAAATAGGCACGTTATAGAGGACAAAACCGAGGTACAGAGTGAAGTAGAACCAAGTACTAGTCATGGTAGCATTAGTTATAGTCCCAAATATGGCAGCAGCTGACAATTATACCATACTTATGTGCCAAGCATTGTTTTGATAACTTCACTTAGTTATTCAATAGCAATCTGTTCAGGTAATCAGAGTCACTGAGATAAAAATGATTATTACGATTATATTAGAGGGAAATAACTGAGGCCCCATCCTACACGTGCTTTTATATGATATCTACGAGGATATGGATCAGTTACCATGTACTACTCACATTATCAGCCTTATCATTCAGAGAAGACATATATTCACTCATTTATTTAATAAATATTTCCTAAACACCTATGGTACAGGTAACCATTTGTGTTTGGGAGTTTCGAACTACTTTCTCTTCATTCTGTATAAAAAGTCTGTAGGAAGGTGTATTAAAATTTTATACCAATTTAATTACTTCTATGCAGATTATATACAACTTTAGAAGTCAACATATTTTTAAATTACCCATATTAATTTATTTTATTTATAGATATTTATATTAATTATGCATAGTGTTGTACATATGTATATGCAGTTTATTGTGTAATATAAAAATCACAACTACCCATTAACATCAGTGCTATGGATTCCTTCTCTCTGAAATATATAAGGCTATGAGAGATATCATTTTCTTAATTTCAGTTCTTTCTCTTTTATCAGACTTACAGAAATTCCTTATGAAGATATATACAATGTACCTTAGATTCTAAACCACTAATTTAATCTATTCTGGAAAAGAGGAAAATGGCTTGGTTATCTATGTTATAAATACATTAGAATATTTTTATCACTAGGTAAAATCAAACTAGGGAAAATTCATAGTAAAATGAATTTTGTTGATCTCAATGGCAAATTATCTTACATAGGATTAGGTTTTCTTAAAAGCAAATGCTAAATTTGTGTCAAAAAATTAATTTGTTTGAGAAGAAAAAGTTAGTCAAAGTATTTATGACATGAAAATGTGATAAAATAATAACAGATTGATATGTAAAAGAGAATTTAGGCATACACAGAAAATATCTTCAACCATATGTTTGTGTAATGAAGCCAGAATATTATTCAAATTGTTTTAGCTATGAGGAAGGTATTATATTTAAAATAAGTATTCCTTATTTCAGCTGAATTTAATTCAATAAATTTTTTTATTACTATTTACCAAACATTATGAGTTACTTGGTGAATAAAAAAGTATACCTCTTTGAGATGCTTAAATCTAGAAAAAGATATAATCAGATGAGAAAATTATGAGATAATTTCAATGCAATTATGTAAATTTTAAGAAAGTAAAGGGAATAAAATAGCTAAAGAAGATGTAACTCACCCAACTTGCTGCGTTGCTTTTATTTTCTTATTTTTAAAATTTTAATTTCAGTATAGTTAACTAATTTATTGTCTTGGTTTCTTAATTTATCATACTTGACTCACTGAAGTTTAATAGGTAAAGTTTATTTATTATTTCAAGGTATTTCTTTAAGAAAGAAAAGAACTAGTAATAATTTATTGGTCCAGACTCAGACCAAAAAGTGCTTCTAATGCCTTCATCAGATGGTCTCTCTGTGTTGGTATACACATTACATGGGAACTTCAAAATGCTCAAGTTTAGTTAAATATCAACAATGAATAATTTCATAACCAATGATCAACTTGCTAATTGTTCCTTTATAATTCCATCTAAATTATTCTGTCCTGAAAGAAATTATGTGGAATGAACTACTTGTAAATCTTGCTCTCATTTATGAATTTGTTTTGTCTTCCTATCATGGAATACAGTAAAGCTATGAAGTCATAGGTGTTTAATTTTAATATACATTAAAATTTTATAGCACATGATGGCATTCTTCTTCTGTATCTTTACATTTCCCAGAAATGACTCAGTGGTATTATTCTTAGTGTGCCCATAAATATCTAATGAACATTCAATGAACCATTAAGAAAAAAATATTTATGTCCTACTACTCCTAATAGTTTTTTATCAAAAAATAGTGAAATGAAAAATTGATAGTCCGGTAGGACTTTGATACAAAATTGGAATGCAGAACACATTATAAATTCACATGAAAAAAATAATAATTAATGTAAAATGCCACTACATGACAATTTGATTTCATTGATCCTATTCATGTATAAGACTACTGTTCTAAAAGCCCAGAAATGACTGTTACTCTTCGTAAAAGGTGAATATATTCTAAATCAACTCTCAGAACGTGAAGAATTATCTTAGATCAATGTTGTACCATAGAAATTCCTTTGATGACAGAAATGTTCTATAATTCTGGATTGTCTAACATGATAGTCAGTAGCTACAGGTAGCTATTGAGCATTTAAAGTGTGATTATCATGACTGAGGAACTGGCTTCTAAATTTGAATTAAGTAAAATTCAACTTTAAATAGTTATGTGTATCTAGTGGCTATTGTATTGGACAGAACAGTCTTAGATTGATAATAGGAGTTATTTCCACATTGGAAAATTATGCATAGCAGGGATTAGTAACTGTGATGAGGGCCAAATTAATAGGATTTTTCATTTGACACAGGATCAATGATCTGATTCCTCATAATTTATGCACCCAAGAGAAACTTGGAACATATTTTACAAAGATTTTTTACAAGTCTTTATAATTCATTCATATGATGAGAAATTTTCCTTTTTGAGAATTGAAATTACTTGCGTTAATATAATTGCCTAGCAATCTTAACTGAGAACTGAACTCACCCCTCCTACCATTTCGACTCCTCTTGACTGTTTCACTAGACATTCTTGGTCAAGAATTTAAGGCTAGAGACCAGTAATTAGATTTTGTATTTGATTCAGGGAAATCCCGTAAGCCAATATAACTTGCTCATTTTGGCAAATAGCTTTCGTAAAAGGAAAAATTTTGCTCACCTGAGCAAGCAGTTGATTATCAGAAAACTCAAGACCATTTCCTGTCTTTGCCTATAATCCTAAACTTTTATGTCAAAATGTTTCTAGCCCCAATCAGTATCTCACATTGAAAGACTTTTTTTGAGCCAGCTTGACGGGGCACAGACCCTAAAAGTTCTGCAGATATCTTTCATTGTCCTTCCCCTCCTGAGATTTATTAAGCTTCTGTCAAGGCTTTGTTCATCATACCTGTATTGGGCTAATAATTAGTTTGTTTGATCAAGAAACTTTCTGGTTACCTTTTTAGGGAGTCACCATTGCAGAGATCTTCATAGGAATTCCTAGTTACTAGCAGTTAAAATTCACACCTTGTTCTTTCTGAAAAGGAATAGAGAGACGTTGGTAAAAGCCCAAATTCAAAGTTAGCTTCCTTTTATTTTGCTTTCCTTCTCTGTAAAATGACAATATTAATAGTACCGATACCACATGGTTGTTACAAAGTTTGAATTAATTGATTCATAAGATTCACTTAATTTCCTCCTATATAAGTCCCCCTCAAGAGACATTGATCATTTTAATATTTATACCAAGAAAGAAATAGCTCATGAAATTTTAATATTCTCCCAATATAATAAAAAATATCATTAAATGTTAAGATGAAGCAGGGTTTATATATTATTATATAAAATAATATAAAATTATATATTATAACTATATAATAATATAATAATTATATATATATAATATAAACTCAAAGTTAAATAGAACCTTTCTATTCCTAAGAAACTCCAATTTAGAAACTCCAATTTATTTAAATTTCTAGGAATAGAAAGACTACTTAACTCTGCATTTCAGCTGTGTGCTCCAGTCCAGATAACCAGAAAACTATGCATTTGTGATTTTAGACACTGACCCAGTACATAGTAATGGCCCCAGGAAATTCATGAGAAGAAAGGTAGTTGGAATAATGCAGGATTGAACATGGCACTTCAGTGCCATAATGACAAAACTCTTCCCTTTTCAGAAAATTATTGCATGTACCATGGATCACAGTGTTCTTCCATCAGAGAAAAATCATATTGGCCAATATCACATTCAAATTCATATAAAGGTTATTAGTAAAATGTTGAAAATAAATGGGGAAAACTGTGGAATGAATATGCTAAAGACTGGAAATGATTATCTATACTGATAAATGAGAATACATTTCAATTAACATTTGCCAATTATGGGAAACCCAAATTCAACTTACTCAACACCTATATTAAGTCCTTTAGCCCTATAAATTAGCTCCCTGGGACACATAATTCCAGGAAAATTTAACAGAGGCATCTATAATTGATGTGTTAGCAGTCTCAACAGTATGCCAGAGAGTGCATTTAGGTGTCACTGGGCTGTTTCAACACTACTGGCGATGAACAAATTAACCAGCTGCAGAGCTTATGGAGTTTCACAAAAGACTCTATTTTAAGTTTTCATATACTTTGAGAAGACTCAGGAAGAATGAATGAGATTTAGAAGTTAATCAGATAATGGTAACAAATTTTATGATGCAAGAAACACCATCACTTATTCAACTATTTTTATCTATCAATATAAGCTCTTTGTCACCATAGAAGCTCATAATAACATTATGAAATCATTTTTAAGCTTAGTGTTTGCCTACATAATAACAGGTGTTAACAACAGAGTCTAATTCAACTTAATATTTTTACAGCGGTAAATATTTAATTTTTCAGGAATATGTAGACTCTAGTTTGGATATAAACATAATGCAAATTGAAGATAAGCTACTATGGAAAGGTAAGTGAACCCAGAATAAATCAACCTAAAAATTACGCATTTGTACTTGCTCTTTCACCTATTAACATATATAAGTCTTATTATTATTGTAGTACTGAAATATATTTATCATGGTCTAAAGAACAAATCTTACCTAGCTAATATGAACATGAAAACAATACAATTGTAACAATTACTATTAGAGGTAATTTTGCAAAGACATTGCTTCTGTTAGTTAATCTTTGGAACTGACAAAGTATTTTTCACAGATGAAAGAAATTTTTTTAAAAAAATTGATTTACTATATTTCCAGAAAACATCAACTGCAAAAAAATATTGACAGTGTTTGAAGAAAAAGCAGCAGAATAGCAAAATAAAACTTGTATGTAAATTAAAATAGTTGAACCATAATCAACAAGGCATCTCAAAACCCTAAATATTATATCTTCTATCCCTCTAATTATCTCATGAAATGCTGTAATAATTGGAAAATTTCAATATTTATTACAAACTTTATTTTATCTCTGAATATTTTCATATTACTTTCAGGGAATAATCCCTAGTAATTTGTTTTACCAAATATATATTTTTATAGAATGTTAAAAATTTTTTAAATAAGTGGAAAACAAACATATTTAATAAGTACAGACATTTTAATATATTAAATAAAAATCAAACCTATTTGGGTGCCTCTGTTAGATGTCCACTTGGCTTGACCAAACTGCATTTCCCAGAAATCTCTTCCTTGCTAATTTCCCACCAGGATGGGCCATGGGGGAGATTCTTGTGCATGGTATTTGAAAGACAGAAGTGAAGCAACAAGCCATTTTGTTGATCAGATATATCGCCACTTATCTACTTCTTTATCTTATTAGCACGACACAGTACTGGCCCTGCAAATATACCAACCTTTCCTAGGATCTGCTTTCAGTTTCTCTCAGTCCAGCTATGTATGTTCAGCTCTATGGTTGATGGCAAGATGCAATGAACTCACATCAGTGTCAGCTTGTTCCTATGGGCTTCAGCTCATGTTTGTGGGCTCAAACTTGTTCTTGCTCTTATTTACCGTGGCCAGGGCTAGAATGTGGCAAACGAGGCACATAGGGCACACAATTTAAGGAGGCATTCACGGTCAGGGTCACTCAAGGGCAGGTATAATATTTCAAATATTTCTTTCCAAATATGGTCTCTAATAAAAAATAAAATTTATCAAATTAAATAAAGCAGAATGTAACATTATGATGATAAACTGGGCAAAATAATAGACAACAATATAATAAAATATTGTCTAATTATTCTAGATTTGAAATGTTGAGAATGATATTAACACTTGCTATTTGTTTTTAAATTCAATGTATTAATGATAGTAAGTGATCAGGGTATCATACCTAATAAATAAATCAAACTTTATGTTTTTATTAAATTATATCCATGGAAGGCCTCTGACCATTTACATGAAAATTACTGCACTTTCTCAATAGTATTTTAATTTGGGGGGGTAGGTAGTTCTATTTGACACTATTGTCAAAGCCCACCAATAAAATGCAATCAAGTCTTTGGGAAAGATCCCAATTTTGCTGTGAACGCTCAGATCCTGCAAGAGCCTAAATCTGTATCACTTTATTGTTTGACATACTGCACAGGATTATTACAAGAGCTGGTGCAGGGAACAATGTTCCCTTACTTGTTTAATTCTTTCCACCATGAGTCTCAGCCCTATTTTGCTTCAGAAGAAGAATACTGGGCACGTTTAGCTATAGACTTAGGTGAGTTAGGCCCCAGACCCCAAACTGTATTTGGAAATAGGGCCTGTGATCAGGTGATAAAGGTTAAATGAGGTCATAAAATTGGAGCCCTAATTCTATAGGGACAGTGCCCTTATAAGAAGAAAAGGGGACACCAGAGCTCTCTCTCTTCGCCATATGAAGACACAGCAAGAAAGCAGCCATTTGCATGCCAGGAAGAGGGTCTTCACCATGAAAAAACCTGTCAGTACTCTGATCTTGAGCCACCCAGTCTCCAGAATTGTGAAAAATAATTGTTTAAATCACCCAGTCTATGGTATTCTGTCATAGCAGCCTGAGCAGACTAAGACAGTCCCCTTACCTCCCTTTCTTTAAAACACTACTTAATGTTAACTTGTAATTGCACATTCCTCTTCAGCTCCTTTAAAATGTGTATATCTCCCCTTAGAAGTCACTTGCCAGTTTTAAGCCCAGGGAATGTCTTTCTCAAGAACCTGGGAAACATCTCTTTGAAATGTATAGGAGTTAGCTTTCCTATCTTCCAGTCTCCTTAGAAGGGCAGAAGTCTAACTTCAGTGTGCAACTTCCTCCCAGTTGTAAAACTACCTCCTGTTATGAAGATATTGAAAGTTTACTTTTCTGCTGGATAAGGGTCAATGAACAAACACAGTTTGTCTACAATTTCCCCCATCCCAGCTCTTAAAACTCAACAGTTGTTTGTTTCAGTGGTGTTGAGTTCAGTCCCTCTCCCCTATTTCAATAATCTCTTGAGTAAGGTCTTTCTTGCCTGTCTGACTTTGTCAAGTGCTATTCCTAATAATATTGTTGGACAAGGTCATGGAGAGGACATAACCACTAGATGACCCAAGAGCAGGACCCAGGCAATGGAAAGCTCCTCACTCCCTTCCTTGGCTTGGAATGTCTGTTCTGCCCACAGTGGGAGCTATTTTCTGAATGCAGCCTTAAGGGACCAAACATGTTTTGAGAGCATTTGGATGGTACACATGAATGAAGCCCATTAAAGTCTCTATATAAACTTTTTAAATTCTGGTGGGCAGGTGTGAAGATCTACTCATCTTGCAGCTGCCCAAGACAAGCCTGGTGTGTAAGTTCTGTTGCTTTTTAAACCAGCCATCTACCAATCCGGAATGGCCTGCCCATATCTTCATCTTTACTTGCTCTCCATGTCCAGGGGCCAGTTTCAGATTTCACCTGGGGAAATCCTGAGGTTTTAAACCAACGATTGTCTAAAAGTATTTTTCAAGTAATTTCTGAAGTCTCTAATGACTCCCTGACTTCATTGTTTATAAGACTTAATTGAGGTCCAATTAGTTTTTAAGACAAGATTTGTGAAATCTCTTTGAAAATGTTTTGTCCTATCACTTAGGCTATTTAAAGTCCATTCTCAGACCTGAGATACCCATGTAAGTTTCAATCGTTCCTCGGACATGTCTTCCCCCAGTCATTGTCTCTATCCAAGTTTTGGCTATTAAATGACCATCTAAATGATGTACTCAATTTTATAAATTCAGAAGACCAAGATTACAAGCTCCCAGAAGAATTCAGCATTCCTCTGATTTTTTCCCCCTTTAGCCTCATGAGTTTGAAAGTTTTTTGACAATATATTTCAAATCTTCCTGCTTCGATGTGTTAAAGTCAGCATACCATAGATCATTGACCTTAAAAAGGTATGCTGGGGAATAGAAAGAGGATTATTATTTTGAATTAAAATTCCATCCTGGAGGTAGGAGTAAATGTGGGGGAAAAGCTGGTCCTTAGAGATGGCAGTTTCTAAAAATAGAGCTGCCTGAAGTTTTTTTGTTTGTTTTCATATGTTTCACTAGTCTGCACCAGAAAAAAAAAATCATTTAGAAAAGTCATTTTGGAGTCTAAATTAGGTTTTGATTTTTCCACATACCAATCAAAAAAGGCTGACTGTTAAATGTTAGATATTTTGTTGCCTTTTTGTTCTAAGGCATCTATTAGACAGTTTAAATCATATCAGAAGTTCCTCAAAATGGCATCACATTGCTAAGTTATTGTTGGTAAAAGTGTGCAATTTCAAAAGATAGAAAAGCTATTTAGGATGATGATGAGAGTATATGTATAAAGATGAGTTTGCCTGGGTAGGGGTGAGGACTCAACCGAGAAAACCCTGTGAGAACTGAGACAGTTGGGAAAAAATATGTTGCTTTTCTATCTCATGTGTCTTATCCTAACCAAATGCCAGCTATCACCATCAGTGAGCCTTACTCACTGCCCCTTCAGAGTAGATGGAATAATCAAATCAATTCTCAAGGAAACAACAGGAAGAAAGAAAAGAGTTCATAGAAGGTCTTGAGTAGTGACCCAAAGCAAATGTGTCCAAGGCACACAAGTGTATTGAGACAGTCTCCATATTGGTCTTTGGGGCTATTTCACATTCTTAGGCTTATTAAGCATATTCTCCTACCAGTTGTCACTTTGCCATTTTAGCAACAATATAAAATTCACAAATATAAAAGGGAAACAATAATAGGAAATAAAGATATAGAGGCCAGATTTCATTAAGGGACAGGGGATATAGGAATACATAGGAATCTGATTAGATTTCTAAATTATATGCTTAATCTTAGGAATAAAAATAAACTACACAGGGTTTAAGGAAAACTTTTTGAGCTTGTATTCAGCATCAGATTTCAGTTAAAAGCTAGGTGGTATCTAACGGCTGAAGGTAAAGGAGTCTCACATGTGAGTACTAATATTAAGGTCATCAACAAAGGCCAAGGACACACCTATGTTGCAACCAAAACCGAGTTTATCCTCAAGAAAAAGTACAGCACAAATGACCCTTAGGTGTGACTTCTATTTATTTGCTATCTATGGAGAGATATTTCTTGCGGTTTTACTTCAGACAGAGGTCCATTATTGTTACTTAAAAAATAACATCTTGGTGACGCCTGCATGGCTCAGTCGGTTAAGCAGCTGCCTTCGGCTCAGGTGATGATCCCAAGGTCCTGGGATCAAGTCCTGCATCAGGTTCCTTGCTCAGCAGGGAGCCCACTTCTCCCTCTGCTTGCTGTGCCCCCCCTGCTTGTTCTCTCTCTCTCTCTGACAAATAAATAAATAAAATCTAAAAAAAAAAAAAAAAAATAACATCTTGGAGGAGGTCTGTCGATACTTTCTGACTATAGCAGGCTATGGATTTGTTGCACATAAATATCATAGAAAAAATGAAATATTTTGCTCAACATAATACCCTCCAGTTCCATCATGTCACTGCAAATGGCAAGATTTCATTCCTTTTGATGGCTGCATAATATTCCATTACATATATATATATATATATATATATATATATGTATATGAAGGTGTATATATATATATATATGTATATATATATGGAGGGTATTATGCTGAGCGAAATATGTCAATCAGAGAAAGACATGTATCATATGATCTCACTGATATGAAGAATTCCTAATCTCAGGAAACAAACTGAGGGTTGCTGGAGTGGTGGGGTGTGGGAGGGATGGGGTGGCTGGGTGATGGACATTGAGGAGGGTATGTGCTATGGTGAGCGCTGTGAATTGTGTAAGACTGTTGAATCACAGACCTGTACCTCTGAAACAAATGATACATTATATGGTAAAAAAAAAAAAAAAGAAGATAGTAGGAAGGGAAAAATGAAGGGGGGGATTTGGAGGGGGAGACGAACCATGAGAGACTATGGACTCTGAGAAGCAAACTGAGGATTCTGGAGGGGAGGGGGGTGGGGGGATGGGTTAGCCTAGTGATGGGTATTAAAGAGGGTACGTATTGTATGGAGCACTGGGTTTTATGCGCAAACAATGAATCATGGAACACTACATCAAAAACTAATGATGTAATGTATGGTGATTAACATAACATAATAAAATTTAAAAAAAAGAAAAAATGAAATATAAGAAAAATCAGTGATTATAATTTTACAACATTTAAAAGTTAACAAATTGGGGGTTAACAAATTGGGGTGCTCAGTCAGTAGAGCATGCAACTCTTGATCTCAGGGTTGTGAGTTCGAGCCCCATGTTGGGTGTAGAGATTACTTAAAAATAAAATCTTAGGAAAAGAATTATAAAAAATGGTCAACAAATTTAATGATAATTTTGTTACATTTGCTTTTTAACGGTAACTTACACCCACCAGTGGATCATTTAATCTTTGGTTGATTTTAAAAAGAATAATATATATCTTCCAAAATACGTTTGCCTAAAGCTTGGTCTAGAGCTGAAGTTTGAGCACATTTAGCTTGTCTTTGAATTCATGAGACAGTTGAAGAATTCCTAAAAATTATCCACTACCCTTAGAACAGTATTTTGTTTACTGGATATAAAAGGAAATCTATAAGAATGAGGAAGCTGGATTTATATCTAATCTTCAGATATCTGGGCAGCCACATATCATGACTAGTATAAGACTGGGTGGGAACCAGTAGAAATGATGTGTAGATTGGGAACTTTCCTCATCCCATTTCTGGCAAACCTCAGTTACTGATTATTTCAACAAGGGAGAGAACAAATATTTTTCACTACAACGTGATTCTTTGTCTTTTAGAAATTGTGAATGCACTGTCATATTAATAAGTCCTCAGTTCAAGCAACATAGATTCCCAACACTGCCTTATATGATTTCCTACTGTGTTATTTCCAACTATCACTAAGGATAAAAATCAAAGTAGGTGGCCAAAGTATACAAAATTTCACATCAAAATCTCATTTTTTTTTTTTTTTTTTAAGATTTTATTTATTTATTTGAGAGAGAGAGTGAGAGAGAGAGAGAGCACAAGAGGGGGGAGCGGGAGAGGGAGAAGCAGACTCCCTGCTGAGCAGGGAGCCCGATGCGGGACTCGATCCCGGGACTCCAGGATCATGACCTGAGCCGAAGGCAGTCGCTTAACCAACTGAGCCACCCAGGCGCCCCCAAAATCTCATTTTTATATTAATTTTGAGATAATCATAAATTACCTAAAATTATTAAGAATGTGAAATTTTCTCTAGAAACAGTTTTTTTTTTGATATGCCATCTAAACAAATTAAAATCATTGTCCTTTTTTATCTTCAGCACGTTTGATATCTTTAAGGAAAAATGATAATTTCAAAAATATTGTCTGCATTAATTGATTACATCATTTGATAGACTTAAAAATATTGGAGATCTTCAGAGAAAACTTTTGCAGGCAGTTGTTACATGAAATATTTGGAATTTAATTTTGGGGCTTTTGTTATTGTTGTTGTCTTTTTTTTTTTTCTTTGATTTTGGAAGCCAAACACAATCATATTAATAGTTATAAGTAGAGAGTTTTCTTAATGTAGTATGTACCATTTTATTGTCCTTTTAATGATGTTTTTATACTTTATAATTTTAGAAAATTTTGCATATTCATTAGTACTTACCTTAAAATACTCTAGCACCCTTTTATCTGCCCTTTCTGTTTCTGTTAATTCTGTAGTAGTAAATGATTCAGAAATAATACTTAAATTCATTATTTATTTGTGAACAATTATTACATAATATTGTTATTTTTACTATTATTACTTACTATGTGAAAAACCATTCATTGGACAGTAATTGTTAGGTATTTAGGTGTGAAACAATAAACATAAATAGATTGATTGGATTTAATAGCTTGAAGTGATATCCTAGAGAATGATAGTGTTAAAGTAAAGATTATTTTTAAAAGTCTCCATTAACTTATTATAGTTGAGCTTAACAACTTTAAATAAAATAGATCTTTTAGTACTATCTAATACTTAAGGCATGCTAGATGGAAAGGTGCTATTGATTATTATTTTTCTCTGTGCCTAGGGAAATGTGATACACAGATCTGCTTAGGTGTGTGTTATGTATGTATATAGGGTTGGTCAAAGGGCTTGTGGATTTTGTTTGGCTTAAGCTTAAAATGGGTTTTATTTTCCCCAAGTGCTAAAAACTGGTTATTTACAGTAACACACTGCACTATCATCTCTATTTTATCATATATATATGATGAATATCATATATATGCGATATCTCTGTCTATATTTCTACTTATGTAGAAATATAGTCTGTTTGATTAATCTATCTGTTGATTGATCCATCTACCATCATCTATCTATAGAGAGGAAAGTTCTAAATTGAGCTCTTAAAATAATCTCATTAATAATCATGGGGTTTATTCATGAATTAATAAAATAAATCCACTTTTTTTTCTCTTTCTTAACTATTTTCCCGATTAATTGTCAATTTGACCTTCTCTGCGCCTCTCCATTTTGTTCCCTAACATTTATTGCCATGTTTACCATCTTTTTTTTTTTTTTAAGATTTTATTTATTTATTTGACAGAGAGACAGTGAGAGAGAGAACACAAGCAGGGGGAGTGGGAGAGGGAGAAGCAGGCTTCCCGCCAAGCAGGGAGCCTGATGTGGGGCTCGATCCCAGGACCCTGGGATCATGACCTGAGCTGAAGGCAGACGCTTAACGACTGAGCCACCCAGGCGCCCCCCAAGTTTACCATCTTAATTCAACCTCATCATCTTGAGTTTAGGCCCTTTTTCTAATCTGCTAACCAGTCAACTTGCAATACTCTTACCTTTAATCTATCTTTCACATTACCGATAAAGATCTATTTTTGCGTCATGTATCAATGATAAAGCTTAAAACTCTTAGCATGCTTACATGGATATATAACGTCGGGTCCCATTTGATCTACCTATTCAGTATGATTTTATGTATGTCCTTAATTTCACGTCTTATGCTCTAGTCACATTATTTATCTTTTTTGCTAATATAACATTTCTCTAAAGCCAGTGAATAATTTCAGCAGGGCCACACTACTTCTATTCTTTTTTTTAAAGATTTTATTTATTTATTTGAGAGAGAGAGAATGAGAGACAGAGAGCATGAGAGGGAGGAGGGTCAGAGGGAGAAGCAGACTCCCCGCCGAGCAGGGAGCCCAACGTGGGACTCGATCCTGGGACTCCAGGATCATGACCTGAGCCGAAGGCAGTCGCTTAACCAACTGAGCCACCCAGGCGCCCGACACTACTTCTATTTTTAATGTGCTATGTAGTTTCACACTTGTGTGTCTTGGCTTATGCTATTTCATGTGGCTGGAATAGCTTTATCCACTGGTGTTCTCTCTTGAACAAAATCCTATAAATTCAAGCTGTGAAAATATTTTAATATCTTGACAATATTTGATCTTCTGTACATCCTATACACTGTGTTCTATTCCCAATTATGGCATTCCATACTGCATTTTACTTGCTAATTTCTTGTTGCCTCTATTTTCTGAGATACTTTAGAGTTGGCGGTTAAGTTTAATCCATCATTACAGGTGCACACCCTAAACACTTATATACTAAATACCCAAATATGTGTTTTCTTGAGTATAAAAATTTGACAATTATTGAACAAGAATACATTCATATACAAATTCTTTCACATAGCCAAATATGATGCACCTTTTGGAATGTAACCCTTTTAAACAGTGTAGTTGTCATTTTAGTTATACTTCTTTTTATAAGGGTTTCGTATTTAACAGCAAGAGGGAAAGTGCTCCTTCCTACTTTCTGATTCTATATCCAATATTTCTATAAATTCCTCTTCTCTCATTAAACTGTTTTAATAAACTATAAACTCACGGGCAGAAAGAAGAAATTGATCACCTGTGTGACTATATATATCTTCATTTTCAAGAAGTCAATATTACTATGTTAAATCTTTTTTTCCACTCTGTAATATTACTGAAATTGTCTAACAGTCAATGGCCTTTGAAACTGCTATCAGCCCAGCATGTGCCAACTTAGCTGTTATTCTTGGTGGTGTGACTGCCCAACTATAAACCTCGAATAATTTAGTCATCAAACTAAGAAACAGTGAAAGCAGATACATTGGTCCTAGTGTTGTGTGAAAACATTCACTTGCAGGAAACATGGATTAAGCCAAACAAGTATCAAAACATAAAAATGGATGTCAACAGCTTGGAAAAATATTGAAGACTTTTGGAAGAAAATCCTTAAACAGAAAACACTCCTTAAAAAAAAAAAATCTGTGTTCTCAGAACTTTTTATTGGAAAGCAATAATACTGAGTGGAAAAAAAATATGTATTATCTATTGCTTTGACTTAAAAACTGATTCTGAAAATTTAGAAGTTTTAAAAAAACCTTAACCAGTTTCTTTTCTTTTGTTATCCATACATTTCACTTTAAAATGATATATATATATATTTAAAGATTTTATTTATTTATTTGACAGAGAGAGACACAGCGAGAGAGGGAACACAAGCAGGGGGAGTACGAGAGGGAGAAGCAGGCTTCCCATGGAGCGGGGAGCCCGATGCGGGGCTCGATCCCAGGACCCTGGGACCATGACCTGAGCCGAAGGCAGACGCTTAACGACTGAGCCACCCAGGCACCCCTAAAATGATATATTTTCAATACTTATATCTAAATAAACTTAAAATACCTTTTTAATATGAATAATTATTTTATATGAATATTTGTTTAAATCAATGATATTTTGTGATGGATAATATATGGTAACAGTACCATAGCTTATTAAGCACTTATACTATTCATTGTGGCTATTGTCCCGACTATAATTGACACTACTAGTAATAGTGTCTTATATACTTTATATATATATATAAGTATATAAGTATAAGTCTTATATACTTTATATATATATATTTATATATATATATATACTTTATATATATTTATATATATATATACTTTATATATATATATATATAAAGTATATAAGTATCTACTTATACTTAAGCTTAAAGTCACATATCTTTTTTTGCTATAAACAATATATAAAACACACACTTGCACAAACTGACACACACACACATATATAATTAAACCTTATTTTGGAAAGGATTTGGTTGAAGATGATATTTTTTAATTGCAATTTTCTACCTATCCCTTTTTTCTTTAATTTTCAGAATTAATATTTACCTTTAAAATTGCCCTTCAGACTCAATGTTTATTCTCATAATTGTCTTTCCAAATTCTAATGGCAAAATCAAATATTTTGTGTAGTTTGATTTTCATTTTTCCCAATTTTAATGACAGACACTTGATAGGTTTTATGTATTTTTATTATTATTATTTTTTAAATCCCTATTGATTCCTATGGGTTTTGGAAGATTTTCTTTTTATTTTCTTTTATTTTTTTTTTAAAGATTTTATTTATTTATTTGACAGAGAGAGAGAGACAGCTAGAGCAGGAACACAAGCAGGGGGAGTGGGAGAGGGAGAAGCAGGCTTCCTGCCGAGCAGGGAGCCCGATGCGGGGCTCGATCCCAGGACCCTGGGATCATGACCAGAGCCGAAGGCAGACGCTTAACGACTGAGCCACCCAGGTGCCCCGGAAGATTTTCTTTTTAATCAGAATCTAATGCATGATTTTTTTTTCTGTTCACTTGGGTTAAAAATACTACCTCCAAAATTAAGGCACACACATACTATCAGGTAAATGCCATGACCATTTATGATATACTTTTATGAGTATTTTCTGTTTTCTATGGCAGATCATCTATTTAAATGTATTGGCAAATTTTTGTAAAATATGTCTTTATTTGAATAAATATATCATAGAAAAATATATGCTTTATAGAAAATAAATGAGAACCTTCATTTTACAAGTGAAATATATTAAAACAGGAGAGCCTGGGTGGCTCAGTTGGTTAAGTGTCTGCCTTTGGCTCAGGTCATGATCCCAGAGTCTTGATCCCACATTGAACTCCCTGCTTGGTGGGGAGCCTGCTTCTGCCTCTCCCTCTGCCTGCCGCTCCCCCTGCTTGTGCTCTCTCTCTCTCTTTCTCTGTCAAATAAATAAAATCTTTTAAAAAAAGAAAAAAATATTAATTTAAAATTTTAATGTTTTATTGCATTATCTTTAGGTAATGCCGAATGCCAGGCACACAGATTTCGGAGGAGATGCTCTGGTATTTTTTACCTCAGTTTTTTTTTTTTTTTTTTTTTATTCCTTCAGAATTAGCAGTGGTTACTCCTCAGTTACAGCAGAGACTGCCTATTTGTTTTCCAATCCACTTTTTAAAAAAACTTCTGGATAGAGTCAGATTTTATTTCCTTCTGTCTCTGCAGGTAGTTGTGGTCTGTGACTAGTTTGTGACAAATAGACTGTTATCAGAATCTACACAGCTCACTTCAAGGCCTAGGCCTAAATACTTCCCATACATGATTTTCTACCTTTTTTTTTTTTTTTTTTTACCCAACATACTGGCTGAATTCAGATGATTCAGTGTTCTAAAGCAGGGTGGACCAAATTGGGGAAGGGGTCTGGGTCTCTGAATAGCCATTTGCAAAGCCATCCACTCACCAGGACTTTTGGACTTGACCTAAGTAAGAAGAAAAGAAACTGCTCTTGCACTAAGTCAATGGACTTAGGGGTTAATTTATTTAAAAAAAAAACAAAAAACAGTATTTTTCTTACTAACATAAATAATACATTGTTATCCTAAATTTTTCATCCTTACAGAATTATGTGTCCCTTCAATTTTCCCTTTGTTACTTGGAGCTCACCAAACATACGGCATAGAAATAAGCTAATCCAGTTTGCACTCATTCAACAGGGACTTTAATAGCAAACTAAAGGAACAACAAATCTAAAATAAATTTAAAATGCAATATTTAAAATTATGCTACTTTATTAAACTTTAAAGTATGTGACATTTACAGGTTAACCCTAGACTTCTTAGCTGGTGTAATTTGCCAATCACATGGGTAGGTCTATGTAACATGGATGGTTAAGTCTATGTAACAATGTCATTCAATCATGGTCAAACTGAAGTCAAGTAGCACTGTTGTTTTTTTTTTTTTTTTATTTAGTAGTATTGTCAGTCTCTCCAAGAACGTCATTTCTTGTCTTCTCTTTGACCATAAGGACATTACTGATTTTTCTTCTGGTTCGTGGTTGACCTGTATTTCTGCTTAGCCACTGACATTCTTTGCTGAATTATTTTCTTACCTTCTTCACAACTGATTCCAGCTATGGTCATACTACATTTTACATGACCTTGAGATTTTTGCCCTAGATTTTTAAATGTGACCTGAATATTATAATTGAAGTGATTATAGCATTTTTATATTAAGCAGAAACCTTACATATGCCATGTAAATGCAATAATGGGCACATTGTGATTGCTAATTTTATGTGTCAAACTGGACCAGAAATTTGGTTAAATATTACTCTGGGTGTTTCTGTAAGGGTGTTTTGGATGTGATTAACATTCAAATTGGCATATTAAAGCAACTTGCTCTCCATAATATGGATGGCCTCATCTAATCAGTTGAAGGTCTGAATCGAAAAACAAACAAACAAAAAACCCTACCTTCCCCTAAGAAGGGATACCTTTTCCTGTCTAACAGCCTTCAAACTAGGCCAGCAGCTTTTTTCTTAACTTCAAATTTGAACTGAAATATTGTCTCTTCCTGTATCTTGAGTCTGCTGGCCTTTGGACTAGAAATATACCATTAGCTTTCCTAGTTTTCTGGCCTTCAGTCTTGGTAAGAGCTACACTATCAGTTTTCCTGGATCTTTAGCTTGCTAACTTACTCCACAAATCTCAGGATTTGCTGGTTTTCATACTCATATGAGCCAATTCCTTCAATTCCTTATAATATACCTCTCTTTCTACACACACACACACACACACACACACACGTTCTATTTGTTCTGTTTCTCTGAAGAATCCCTAGTAATACACTGTTATAACACAGTATTCCTTGGAAGAACAACTAGAAAACATAAAATGCAAAGAGCAAATAACTTTTTGTAAAGGCAGCTATTTATAGAAACATTATTTGAATTCTATCAACAGGATAATAAGGAAGATAATAAAGTTTTCTTACTACTAAGATATTAAAATTGTTGTGAAGGGGCGCCTGGGTGGCTCAGTCGTTAAGCGTCTGCCTTCGGCTCAGGTCATGGTCCCAGGGTCCTGGGATCGAGTCCTGCATCGGGCTCCCTGCTCAGCGGGAAGCCTGCTTCTCCCTCTCCCACTCCCCCTGCTTGTGTTCCCTCTCTCACTGCGTCTCTCTCTGTCAAATAAATAAATAAAATCTTTAAAAAAAATAAAAATAAAAATAAAATTGTTGTGAAGATCTAAGAGATTTTTGGCTAGTGGGAAAAATCAGGCACTTCACTAATTAGTCATAAGCAAAGAAAACTATTAGTAAAAAAAAAACAAAAGAAAGTAAAATACTTTTTTAAAATATCATTGATTACCATATGCTGCTTAATTTTTTATTTCAAAATGTCACCAATTTAAATGTGAAACTCACCTGAAAAATCCATCCCTACAAAAAATAAATCTGTTTATTTTTATTCACCCATTTGACAAGTATTAATTTAGTGTCTACTAAATGCTGGATACTGAGATTGTAACAATGTATAAAACACAGGACCTGGCTTCAAGAGTACTTAAAATCTGGTGAAGTAAAGTCATACAGGTTTGCCCCCATTATCCAAAAGAGTAGTGTTCTATGAAAAGTTTCCTAAGCAGAAATGGAGTAAAGCGAAGAGGACCCCCCACTTTTCAAAAGTCCACATTACACTATTTCACTTTTTAAAAAAAGATTCATTTATTTATTTTTAGAGAAAGAGAGAACATGAGTGGGAGGAGCAGACGGAGAGGGAGAGAATCAAGAGCAGACTCCTCACAGAGCCTGGAGCCAAGAACCCCGATTCCGGTCTCCATCCCATGACCCTGAGATCATGACTTGAGCCAAAATCTAGAGTTGGAAGTTCAACCGACTGAGCCACCCAGCACCCTACAGTATTTCACTTTTTTAAAGAAGATTTTATTTATTTATTTGACACAGAGAGAGAGCACAATCAGGGGAAGCTGCAAAGGGAGAGGGAGAAGCAGGCTCCCCACTGAGCACAGAGCCGGACGTGGGGCTCGATCCCAGGACCCTGGGATCATGACCTGAGCTGAAGACAGACGCTCCACCAACTGAGCCACACAGACGCCCCTACAATACTTCACTTTTGTTAAAGATCTACATTAGTTTGGTAATGGCTTTTTCCATAAAAGCAAAATTCCTCTTTGGATTTCTTTTAGTTAGTGAAAACAGGTACTAATGTAGGTTTTTTGTAAAAGTGAAATGGTGTAATGTGAACTTTTCAAAAAGCGGGGGATCCTTGTATTTTAAAAACTTAATAGCAAAAGTGCAGGTAAAGTGTTATAGATGGTGCAATTGCAAAACATCACACTGATATAAAAATAAAGAGGTAAACTCTACTAGTCTTGGAAAAAGAGATTAAGAGAGGTTAAGGAAGAGTCCCTGAGAGGCAAATGTACCTGAGTGGAGTTGATTAGAATAAATCATCTTTGGTTTGGTATACCAAGTGTCAGAGTATAGGGGATCAGAAAAACAATAATAAAAAAATACGGAGACTTTAAAAACCACATTATGTTTGGGAGATCATAAGTTGTGCAAAATAGTGTAGGTTTGAGAGAGATGTTAGTTGCAGGGGACAAGGTCAAAATGTAGGCATCATTTAAGTTTTTTTTTATTTTATTTTTTACCTATCCGTCCACTCTGATCTTTTGTTCTCCCTGAATACAATGTTGTTCCGGTCAACAAACTGAAATCATAGACTACAGGATGGCTGGTACTTCCCTATATATAAGAACGTGTTCCATTTCTTTGGGTTTAGGCATTAGTATGGATTACTATATTGGCCAATCATATTTTTTAAAAAGATTTTATTTATTTATTTGATAGAAAGAGAGAGCACAAGCAGGGGGAGCAGGAGAGGGAGAAGCAGGATCCCTGCCAAGCAGGGAGCCTGACGCTGGACTCGATCCCAGGACCCTGGTATCATGGCCTGAGCCGAAGGCAGGTGCTTAACTGTCTGAGCCACCCGGGTGCCCCTGGCCAATCATATCTGATGGTAAGTAAACCAAGGAAGTTATAGGAGGGGTTATCTTCCTTTTAACAAAAGAAACTAAAATGATTGGCTTATCCAACATCGCCTGAATTTCTGGACCCTTTTTATTCCTTTAAATTTTGTATCATCTTGATAAAAGTTTACAATGATTTGGGATAGTATGTTTGGTTTTCCAACCTATTCACTGAAACTCACTTTCTAAACTGTTGCTACGCATTTAGTTGCTTTGTAACAATAACATGGGCCTTTTGTAAAAGTGAAATGGTGTAATGTGAACTTTTCAAAAAGCGGGGGATCCTTGTATTTTAAAAACTTAATAGCAAAAGTGCAGTATTCTGATACCAGTATTCTGATACCAGTATTCTGATTTAGCAAGCATAGTTTATGCTGCAGAAATACCAACAATGACAACAAAATTCTCAATGGATTTATACGACAGAAAGTTTTTGTTTTGTTTTGTTTTGTTTTATTCATACATCACGTCAAATGTAAGTGGCAGGGGACTCTGGCAAATCTATCCTTTTGGGACACTGGCTGATAGAGCATTTACTAGCTTTTTACTGTATCACCTGGGACATAACAATCTCCCCTATATAGAAGTAGAGGAAGAATGGAGTGATTAATGATAACTAAAGATTTCCCTATTTTTGGAGTTGAAAAACATTATTTCTGCCTATATAGATATATATTTTTGGCCAGAACCTTTCATATGGCCTAGGTAATTTAGAGCAGGAGAGGATCCGTATTTCTGTTTTAATAGAAATCTTGTATATTTTATTGAAAAATAGAATGATTTTGTTGCTTTTTTTATATTTTTATTTGTTGATGAATTTAAATATTATCTTCATTTCTGCATATCTAGGAATTTTCCCCCATTGACTTAGACTAGTCATTTTCTTTATGGCACTTTTTGACATTATAGGGATAGCCTTGTTTTATTTTCTTATCATTGACGTTTGATTTTTTTTCTTAATTCTGAATATAATCCATAGACAGAAGTGTAATTTTCAAATATATTCTCTTATTTTGTGACTCATAGTTTTTGCTTTGTTTTGTTTTGTTTTAAGTAGGCTCCACGCCCAGCTTGAACTCACATCCCTGAGATCAAGACCTGAGCTGAGGGGGCACCTGGGTGGCTCAGAGAGTAAAGCATCTGACTCCTGATTTCAGCTCAGGTCATGATTTCAGGGTTGTGAGACCGAGCCCTGCTCTGCATGCTAGGCATGGAAAAAGATGTGAGCTGAGATCAAGAATCAAGAGTCAGACGCTTAACCAACTGAGCCACCCAGGCACCCCTATGACTCTTAATTTTTATAATGCTTTTTGAAGAGCAAACTATTTTAATATTGAGAAAGTCTAATTTGTTATGATTTTTTAAATTGTGTTTTCAGTGTCATATCTGAATATTTTTCAACTATCCTCAGGGCACAAATGTTTTCTTCCCATGTTTATTCTAGAAAATTTGTGGTTTTAACTGTTGCATTTAGGAGAATGAGTTATTTTTAGTTATTTTTTGTATAGTTCTTTTTTTTATTTGAATATTCAGAATATTCCAACACCATTTGTTAAAAAAAAAAAAACTATCTTTAATTTCTTGTCTAGTTGAATTCAATTGAATTTTAATCAATTGACAAATATGGGTAGTGTGATTTCTGGGCTTTCTGTTCTTTTATTGGTTTATATGCCTATACCTTTTCCAACCACATTATTGTGATCAATGAAACTTTAGTGTAGGTCTGGGCATCAGGTAATTGCAATGTGAAATTTCCAACTCTGTCCTTTTCCAATATTGTTTTGGCTAAAGTAATTCATTGTCACTCCCAGAAGTTTTAGGTTTTTGTTGTGAAGGAGAGATGAGGAGAATAATTTGGGTTCATTCCCTTACCATGGTGGCCACTATTCACCCTGCCCCCAAAGCCTGCACGAAGAGTGACAATTTCTCAGGACTCTTGCAATATTGTGTGTGTGTGTGTGTGTGTGTGTGTGTGTGTGTGATATCATCTGATATTGTCCTTCGAGAAAGACCTGAGAGAGATTGGAAATTTTCCCAGTGTATAAGGCATTAAAGTATTGTGTAATATTTTTCTGGGTACTCTTACTGATTAATTAAATATTTTTCCAGATTTCTTACTGGTGTCTGGTAGTCTTGTGACCTCAGTTCTTTGATGGATAATGAAAATTTGAATTTTCCAATTGACCAGTGTTCCTAATCTTTCTCTCCCTCCGTGTGTGTGTGTGTGTGTGTGTGTGTGTGTGTGTGTTGGTTTGCTTTCGTTGCTGTTCTCGTAAGAGTGGGAGTGATGCTTTTTAAGTTTTTACATCCTGCATGGAAGCCAAAAGTCACACACACAGCTCTTTACCCATATTTTGGAGATTTTCAGCATACTGCTATGCTTCCAAAATTCAGCTTGGTTCTCCTTCTGGTTTAGCTAAATGGCATAAATTTCCACCCAAAACATGTCTCCTTCTTATTTGAGCTGATTTTCCCAAGACTCCTTATGAGACTAATAATAACAATGCTATTGAGAGGCATGGGACTAGAGGTAGAAATGTTTGTAATGAGCCCAGATAAGAAAAGGTTAATCTTTTTTTTTTTTTTTATTTGACAGAGAGAGACACAGCGAGAGAGGGAACACAGCAAGGGGAGTGGGAGAGGGAGAAGCAGGCTTCCCGCTGAGCAGGGAGCCCAATGCGGGGCTCGATCCCAGGACCCCAGGATCATGACCTGAGCCGAAGGCAGACACTTAACCGACCGAGCCACCCAGGCGCTCCAAGAAAAAGTTAATCTTGATGAAAAATACGGCAATATGGATGGAAAGAAATGGTGGGTTCAAGAGGCAGAATGGAATTAATTTAATGGTTTATTTATTTATGAAATATTTAAGAAGTAGACAGTGAGAAATGTGCTCATGTTTTTTCTGTGTGGACTATGAAGAGTGTGAAAATCTTACATATGGCAAGTCATACATGTAAGGGAATAAGTTCTGGAAAGAAAGTAAATAATAAACATTATTTGAGCTCTTTTTTATGCACTGACTATTGTTTTTCAAATATATTATTTTAGTTAAACTTTATAATTATCCTTTAAGATATATATAATTTTGATATACTTTCATGCATGAGGAAATTCAGTCTTGATGAAATTGAGTAATGTGGAGACTATGTGGCAGAGCAGAGGACATACTGTAACCCAGGGTTTCTAAACTTTGACCCTATGAACATTAGAGGGCCAGATAATTCTTGTGAGGAGCTGTCCTGTGCATTGTAGGATTCCTGGCTTCTACTCATTAGATGATAGTAGGAACTCTACCCCTCCCACTCATTTGTGACAACTAAAAGTATCTGTAAATATTGTTAAAAGTTCCCCTGGGAAGGAAAGATTTGCCCCATTTTGAGAACTATCCATATAATTTCCGTAACTGAAATCTTGTGCTGTTAACCAGCATTATATGTTGCCTCCTGGAGTTCAGTATGAATCTTTGATTTTGACATTAATCAATTATGAATTTTATAATGACACTAACTCTAAATGAAGACAATAGGGCAAAATAGCTTATAATTATTATCAGAATTTAGGGAAAATAAGTGAAATTTTCTTGGTCTGATGGTAATTTTAATATCTCTAGCATATGCCTAATTAGTGATGGTAAAGAATTTCACCTAACCCATTTTGTTTCATATTAGATTTTATTGGCACAATTAAGCTGCTCTTTAAAATCCATAAAAGTCCATCTGTTTGTAGTCTAGAGGCAGGCACATCTTTCTCAAGGTCATTTTATGAATTGATAATTAATCTTCTAAATATAGATACTTCATTCTGAAGTTCTTTTGCCATATCTAATTAAATGAAAACAGCTACGTTTATATCTCTCACAAGAAATGTCGCTTATGTTTATATTATGATTAAAATGATGTTTCCTGGGTTTTCCTCAAAATAAAATGGTGGATGGAAACAACATCTATTATGATGCTAACAAAAGTATTTTTATGTATATTTTTAATAAGCCTTTATTAAGCATAAAATTGGTCTGGATCAGAGATCTATAGGTTCCAAAAGAGATCACAGAGAAAACTATTGAATTGGAAAGACAAAAGCAAACAAATGCTAAACATGAAAACATGAAAAGAAAGTCACTGGCTTATTGATAACAGGGAATCTTAAGTTGGTTTAACATTGAGAAATTGGAACACCAATATTATATACAATAGAGAAAAAAGCCAAATAGGCACACGTTAAAGAAAGATTAATTGGGATGCCTGTGGAAATCTTGTTAATTGAACAACATAGTGAAATAGATTGCCATGCAGGAATCAAAATGAAGATATTAAGTAATAAATGTGTTACTGTTTGGCTGTTAAGTAATAAAACAAGGGTCTAGTTACTGGAGAATTGGAAGAATATAGTGAAATATGATGGGCCACAATACAAAGAATACACTTTATTCTTTTGAAGTTTTAAAGTTGAACTGCCTTTATATTCAGGTGGCTCTATATATTCTAATTTAAGGCTCAAAAAAATTGATAACTATAGGAACTTGAAGGGCTAGAGGAAACTAGAGTTTCCTCATTGATAAATCGTGATGTCCGTATCAATCTTGCAGGATTTCTGTGAGGATTAAAAAGATTCATTGTCCTTATTTAAGGCCAGTTTTGGCCTTAGTTTGGTGGGGGTGGGGGATTGAGGAAAATGATGACTCTAGTTGCAGTAATTATAAGTGTTCAAGACAAAAGATATAAGTAATGCATTATATTTTCTTGACTACTTGTTGGGTGTAGGATGGGTAAATGTAAATTATTAAGTATATGTTAACAATATAATTTATACTCTAAACTAGGAAACACTTTTAATTCTTTTAAGAAAAATAATTAAATAAATAAAATGTAGAAAGAATATTATAATTCACCAACAATTATTAATGCATGTCCAGTTTGCTTCATCTATATTCCTACCTAATTCCCCTTCCCTGTCCCCAAATTAAAGTAAAACAAATGCAAGTGGGAGAATTATTATATTATATTTATATATCTCTAAGAACAAAATGTAGCCTTAATAAAATTATCACATCAAAAAAATAAATACGTCAATACAAGCAATTATAGAGTCATTGTTCAAATGACACAGATTGTATTATAAATCCATTTTTTAATTTTTTTAAACAGTTTGAAGACAAATCTGAGATCTGTGCATATAATTAGATTATATGACTCTCAAGGGTTTCTTTTATGGACATTTTCTGTTTCATTCTTACCTCTACCCAACTCTTATTATGATTATCACTTATCCAAACATGTACATTTTCTTATTTTTTTCAAGTCAATTTTCATGTGATTTTGAGAAGTTTTATAGATGTTAGCATTCACTTTAAATTGATTTTTTTCTAGGTTTACTTACGGTCCTTTCTAGTCATGTTTTAAAAATGTTTTTTATTGTAATTTGGGATTTTCTTTATAATTCTATCTTTTAATATGCTTTTGTTTGCATACATTTAAACTCAGTTTTATGATGTATATTTCATTACTATTACTTTAGTAAGTTTTCCTATTTTTCATGGTGGTTTTTCCTTGATTTATTCAGACTATCACATCATCTATAGTATTTATTCTTTTATCTCAAATTCTATGGTTTTTTTGTTTTGTCTAACTGCATTGACAAATGTTTCCCACATTGTTTTAAAGAGCAGTGAAAAACCAGGGGAGTTATATATGTGACTTTAGCAGAAAAGATTTTTATGTTTCTCCATTAAATAGATCTTTAGCTGAAACCATATTATTCCATCAATTATTATTTTATTTAATACTTTTACCATAAATGTATACTTTTAATTTCTATAATTTATGAAGATTATCATGTGATTCTTCTTATATTATTATGATTGATTACGTTAAAACAGTTAATATTTTTGAAACCCTTGGATCTCTTAGGTTGTGGAAACTCCATTTGGTCATTATTTTTAATTTTTTTACTCTTTCTATATGCTATCAATTTGTGTTTGCTATTTTTATTTAATTTTTCTGAATTTATATTCATAAATGATCATTTGTATATGGCTTTTTTTGGAGTAGTTTTTGACAACTTGGGGAAAGAATTTTATCATTTCATAAAACTAATTTGGAAATTTCCCTTGTTTTTCTGTACTTTGAAATAGATAAAGTCACATTGGAATTAATGATTTTGTAAAGGTTTTTGTAATACTTCAGGGAACTAATTTGGGCACAACTAATAATTATGTCAGTTCTGTAACACAGCAACTAAGACATATGATGAAATTAATAATATGCAAATGTAAAATCCTATGATTCAATTTGTAATGAACTGATCATATTTATATACATCCTTGAATATAATTTTCTTCAAAATGACCACTTTGGAAATATATAAGTGCTGTTTTATAATTTCTTGTTAAAGTGCTATTTAAGGGGTGCTTGGATAGCTCAGTGGGTTAAGTGTCTGCCTTTGGCTCAGGTCATAATCCCAGGGTCCTGGGATCGATCCCCAATTGAGACCCACATTGGTCTCTCTGCTCAGCAGGTAGCTGCTTCTGCCTCTGCCTCTGCCTGCCACTCCCCCTGCTTGTGCTCTCTCTCTCTCTCTCTGTCAAATAAATAAATAAAATCTTAAAAAAAAAATAAAAAATAAAGTGCCATTTAAGTAATTTTGGAATTGCATGGAAAATACGTTTTATGTTATTTTAAAAATATGCCCACTTTTTATATATATTATACATTTAAGTTAATGGATTTCTCTAAATTATTTATAACTAATTCCATTATTTCATTCATTTATTCATGGATGTTTATGTTAATTCTACACACTGTTTACTAGGGTTATGTTATGGTCATGTGATAAGCACAGTTAGGATATTTAATGAGATTTATATTTTCTTTTTCCGGCTTTGAAGAAACTAAAAGTAGCATGATACAAATTTACAGGCAACTCTACAGCTTCTAATAGTTGGTGAAAAACATAATGATACTATATTTCAAGTATCATATATTAATGAAATGATCCTCAGAAATGTTAATAATTTAAGCAACTTAGCCTTATGGGATGTTCTGCTGACACCAAGTTCAATACTTTGGGAAAGCATAATACTATATCTTTTAGATTTTTAGCATGAAATTGAATATGTATAAAACCTTCTTATTTTCAATAATATATTGGAAGAATACTCTCAAGGTATTTAAATGGGATTGCAAAATAAGGAGTGATGAAATCATGATTCTTAAATTTAGTTGGCTTGGGTTATAATAAAAGCTCCATCAATCTTAATTACTCTAAAGACTTTGGCCAAGGTACTTAACCTTTTCAAACTTTTGATTTCCAATCATGAAAAAGGCGACCCTAGTGAAAACTAGCTTATAGAGCTGGTGTAAGAAATAAATGTTCCTACCCCTTAGTAAGCAGTCAAGTGTTCGCTGTATTTTTTCTTCTTTTTTTTTTTTTTTTGATTTTTTATTTATTTATTTGACAGAGACACAGCGAGAGAGGGAACACAAGCTGGCGGAGTGGGAGAGGGAGAAGCAGGCTTCCCTCGGAGCAGGGAGCCCGATGCGGGGCTCGATCCCAGGACCCTGGGATCATGACCTGAGCCGAAGGCAGACTCTTAATGACTGAGCCACCCAGGCGCCCCGCTGTATTTTTTCTTAATAAAAAAAAGGCAAATGACTGATAAAATTTAAGCTCCGTGTTCTAAGACCTAGCAAAACCCAATGATTTTTTTCTTCAGGTGAATTCTACAAATTCAATTGATATTTACCAAATTGTCAACAACAGATTTTTACCTTGGGCATTTCCTAGCTCAGGACCCTCTGATGGCCCATTTGAAACAATTCTCTGAGGCAGATATTTGAGGGGAAGATCTAATAAAATACACTTTGAAAGTGTACAGCCCTAGTCATATCTGAGTTTGTGGTAAATATCTGGGGCGGATACAAACCATGCTTTTTTTCTCTCCTTTCCTGATTTTTAAGATAAATGAGGCAGGAATTCTCCATTGCCTGCCTCCTCACTCCCACCATGAGGCCCTTCATTTACCCACCTGCTACAGTGGCTTTTTCTCCAGCTATACATCCATATAAGAGATAAGGGAGAGAATAAGGACAATATTAACTCATTTTGGGGATTTCTTTTTTAATACAATTTTCATCCTTATATAAGAGACAATTTTTTTCTGTCCAGCTATAGAAGAAATATGGTGATATTTTTATTCCCATTTGAAGAATATATTGATTAAATGAACTTCTAATTAATCAGAATTCATTAAGGAGGAGTAATAATTAATTAGGTTCCCCTGGACCTCCTACAGTGTAGAAATTAATTAAATAACAAATTAAAAACTGCCTTTTCACATTTTCAAGGTGGTATTGCCACTTTGTAATTTTTCAGTAAATTACTTTCTTCTTCAGTAAATTATTATTGCTTCTGTAACATAGCTGGTGTAGAACTGAACAACTCCACACCCAATTTCTAAATACCTCTTAATTTAATCTCCATTACAGACAAAAATACTTATTTCCCACAGGAGATGTGTTGCTTTTCCTCTCAAATTTACATATTGAATATTTTTAATGATTGCTCTAACTTTATTAAATTTAAGTTTGTGTTTTTTCTCATTTTAGAAGCTAATATTGAAAAAGTATGTCTGCGGGCGCCTGGGTGGCTCAGTTGGTTAAGCGACTGCCTTCGGCTCAGGTCATGATCCTGGAGTCCCGGGATCGAGTCCCGCATCGGGCTCCCTGCTCAGCGGGGGGTCTGCTTCTCCCTCTGACCCTCTTCCCGCTCGTGCTCTCTGTCTCTCATTCTCTCTCTCTCAAATAAATAAATAAAATCTTTAAAAAAAAAAAAAAAAAAAAAAAAAGAAAAAGTATGTCTGCTAATTATTTTGCATAGTAGCAAAATTTGTACTATAGCACATATATGTACTACGTATAGACTATTATAGTACACATACAGATTTAACTGATGATATTAAACAATTATGATAAGAGATTCATCATGTGTAAAAAAAGAGAATATGGGTTATGGAGTTAGAACAACATACATTTCCAACACTGCTCTGTCACTGATACAGATTTATGAAGACCAATCACCAGGTCTTCATACAACTACTTCTACTTTGATTCCCTAGGGTCAATAATCATTACTTAATGGTCTGCTGGCACCATGTGTGTCTGTCTTGAAATAACAATGTATCCCGGGGGCTCCTGGGGGGCTCTGGTCATGATTCCGGGGTCCTGGGATCGAGCCCCGCATCGGGCTCCCTGCTCGGAGGGAAGTCTGCTTCTCCCTCTGCCCCTCCCCACTGCTTGTGCTCTCCCTCGCTTTCTATCTCTCTCTCTCTCTCCCAAATAAATAAATAAATAAAATCTTAAAAGAAAGAAAGAACACCATATCCTGTCATAGAATTTCAATATTTTAAATCATCAAAATTGAATATCTGCTTTTTTTTAGATAATGAAAATGAAAATCTATCATGGGAACACTTTTGAGTGGTGTAATCTAGGATCATTTTATACCAACATGTGTAGCATTTTGTCTGTGTGGAAATTAGTTTGTAATTGGATTTGAGAGAACCATTTTTGTCTCTCTACATAAATTACCTAAAAATACAGAATACATAAATTATAAGAAAATAATAGGTTCAGGACAGTATCTCCTAATAATCTATCACTTCACCATATACGGGTCAGACTACAAATTGGTTACTAAACAAAACTTCTTGATTTAACATTAAATAAGCTCCTTCCAGACTGTAGGCCCCTGACCTAGCTTTTCTTAGAGCACAGGGGAGGATGAGGCCACGATTTAACATGCAGGTGGGGATGACTGGGGTGTGAGGGAGGCACAGAGTAACCCAGGCACAAAGTTAGCTTCAGATACTAGTTAATAAATCTATTTTTTCTTTATTTTCTTTTATTGCACAGAAGCTGGTGATCTAGGACCTACGTGTGAACAACTTTATATGAATATTTTTCGTACTTGGTTTACTTGGGTTGGTATGATACATTATATTTAAGTTCCTTGAACACTGTGAATCCCCCTAATGTGTATGAATGACTGCGGTTTTGTAAATTAAGGGATGTTTGTGTGAATAAAGTTATTTGATGGGGAGAAAAAAAAAAGTTGAAAATTCATTCTTTGCCCCTTTGAGACGTAAATCTTTTTGAAACCTTATTGCCAGTTCCACAGTCCAGAACTGTCTTTTTTAAGGACCTGGGTGCTATTCCTTTGAAATATAGTCATCAAGGAAAATAATGCGCCCCCTCCAACCCCCCAGGATTTTTCTTTTCTACACATCTATGATACCCAGGAAGGAAGGAAAAAACGTTCACCAGCCAGAAGCTAGATGACTCTCACACTTAATGTCCTAAATACAAAAATTCCAAATGGCAGAGTTTTTATATGTCGGTAAAAGCTAAAATTTATGTTTTAAATTGTTTTATTGTCAAGCAAGAAATTAGAGCCTAGTGACACCAAGTACAAGAGAACAAATTTTGGGGCACCTCCGTCGCTCAGTCGATTAGGCGTCTGACTCCTGATTTCGGCTCAGGTCATGATCTCATGGTTGTGAGATCAACTCCGTGTCCGGCTCCCGTGTTGGGCATGGAGCTGGTTAAGATTCTCTCTCCGTCTCTCTGTGCCCCTCCCCCCTCTCAAAAAAGAGGAAAAAAGAGAGCAAACCTTATACTCTGCAGGAGTGGGGGAGATGATCTTTAAATCTTAATTTATCTAATTTTAAAAAGCCATTTGAAAATCATGCTAAAAACCCATCAGTTATTTAAAAGTGTGAATTAGTCTAGTAAAATATTAAGTATACATTATTTTTAGACCTTTTTTTTCCCCAAATAGAGACATTCAGCATTGGAGGGGCTGAATTCTTGATTAGTAAACATTTGCCATGTCTCTAGAGCAAAAATATTACTCCAGATAAGCAAATTAAACCATTATTTTTATTAATCAGTACAACATGGATATAGTAGGCAATAAAATTTAAAATGTGCTCGAATTTCTAAAACAAATCAAACAACTTCAAAGAATCTTTGAGTTTATAGAGCACTTATTTATGTTTTTGGGAGTACAATTTCACTTTCCTCTTCCATTAACTGGAAATTAATACATTAGTTTATTCAATAAATATATACTGAGTGCATATAATTTGACACAATGAACATGGTCTTGACTCTCCAATGGCAAACAAAATATATACTTTTGATGCTCTTGGTTCTTGTAATTTAGTGGAGACCAAGAATAATTTATTGATTATACACATAAATATTTTCAAATAGTAAGCTTTAGGAAAGAAATGAACATAGGGACTGTGATAGGAAGTAAAGAGTGCAATGGAGTTATCTATGTAGATAAAGTGAGTAGGTAAACATTACAGGGTTGTCTATCACACTCTGCAGTGTCAACTTCCTGTTCTTTTATAATTTCTCTTCCACAATGATTTAGTTCCTTTTTGGATTCTACTCTCCTTGCCTGGAAAATCACTTTAGATAATTTTTTTTTCCAGAAATGTATATAGCTCTAATGATACCTGAGGCCTTTCATATGCAAGAATGTCTTTCTATCTTTGTTGTAAGAACGACAACAAAAGCACCAACTACAAGAAAAACTATTTTTACTCATGTGCTGGGAATAAAATTATAAAATTGTAATAAAAATAACATTTTACGAATAAAACAGAATGGAAACTTTTCCCATTCTTTTGTTATTTATTATTGTTTATGAGTCTGAGGCCAACAAATTTTGAACAGACTGAAGAAAATCTCCTCCTTCACTGAATACTTCCAGGATATATTCTTCATCCTTATAGTTTAACACTTTACTCTGATAATGTTCAGACTATATTGGACTCCTTTTGGATACCACTTAAATTCTGTCAGCACCACTAGCCAATTTTAAGTTGACTGATTCAGAGCAGATTTCACCTGTTTCACAGGGTCACCCCAGCAGCATCTGGCCTTTGTACCTCTTGCTTCCAGACTTAGGGCCTTTCCATATGGTACAACAGCTGTTTACACGTGAACCCTCTAAACGCCACACTTGGCCAGTGAGGGATGCTGGACAAGGGAAAACTGTTCCCCTTTATGAGGCCCACCCCTGCTCAAAGTTCTGTGATTCACTTCTGAAGGCTCCACAGAATGTCTCACAGGATTAAACATCAGTTGTCAAGTTGGAGACCAACTTCTTAAACCATCCTCCATACCTAATTCTTGAATTTATCTTTCTATTTTTGCTCTCTGCCCCACTTCTGTATCTCTCATTCCTGCTCCCTAATACCATTGGGAAATAAGCTAACTTAACCTTTGATTCAAGTTCTACCTTGAGGGAAGGAAGGGCAGTCATTGGCCAAGATAAGTTCCCACTTTAGAAAAACATTTTAAATTCAAAAACACCAAAAATTTTCCCTAAGAAATTTTGATCAGTTATATTTTATGATTGTTTCTTTTCAATTGTTTTGGAGACTCCTTTGCCACCATCATTGGTTAGCATCCTGAATCTTGATAAATTTCACTCATTGTTGTATAAGGCAACATCTGTTCAGACCAAGGATTACCTACAAACAAAATGAATTACACTTATTAGTCTACTGGCTTACTGGGTGAATGGCCCTTCAAATCTAAAAGGGAAGGCAAATTAGTGTGAGCATTCTCTTCTTATTCCTCCTCTCTCCTAGTTTTTCTCCTTTGTAATCGTGCTTTGTTTAAAGTAATCCTACCTTCTAGCCTTGTTACGTTTCTCTGATACTATGATCACTATAGTTCAAGAGAAACTACAGTGTAGCCAATGTATTGAACCATCTTATCTTTTTGTCATTGCTAATAGGCTTAAAACTGCAAGATCTGTTTGTTTGTGGAAACTGTATCTTCCATATTCTATTGGGATTTTACTATCGTTTTTCTTATTTTCATACCTAGCTACTTTTTAGCAACTAGAATATCTCTGAGGTTGTTGAGCAAGGTTGTTCTCACTTGGATCAAAGAATTATTGCAGAACAAGGGTCAGAGAGGCACAGTGCCCATCTCACTGATTAGGATAGAGCCAGAACTTTGGATCTCTCCATATTTGCAGAGCACTGCTCTAAGTCCTTTGCATGCATAATTCTTGCACCAAATAATAATATTAGCTTCATTTACACATGAGGAAACTGAGGCACAATAAACTTAAATCACGTGCCTCCATGTCACATAGCAATGAAAAGTGGATCCTTCAGTTGAACAACACAGTCTGAATTCTGCGTTCAAATACACTCTGATTCCAGAGCTTATCTTCACTACCACTTCAATATCTTTCCTCATGATCATATTGGTCACTTACTGAGGGCTTTTTGTGTTCCAGGCACAATTTATAACAAATAAGACAATTTATAACAAAATAATTTATACAAAATTGCTGATGTCTCCTCTGTACCAGGAAATACAAGAGACACTGAGGAAGATGGGGTGAATGTCTCTACACTAATGTTCACTCAGGAATTATGTAACTATTCAGTTCACTCCTGACCACCTCCACCATCACTACTTCAGCCCATTATCATCTGTCATTCATTTTACTGATACAGTAAGTTAACCAGACTACATGCTTCCATGTGCCACCTCTCCGATTAATTCTCCAAATTGCAAAGACATTTTTATCAAGTGTAAATACACACGATTTTATTAGTACCCTGAAATTATGCAATGCCTTCTCATTTATGCTTGTCTTTAGAATAAAGTCAGATTTTCTTAACATGGCTCATAAGGCCTTCAATATAGATCCCAATTTCTATCTTTAAAGTAATGTATCAACATTCTTAGTCTCAGGTTCGACCTTTTACCGAGTAAACTTATTCAAATTCTCTTTCATGCTCTGCCAAATCGTGGGTCTTGGCACATACTTTTCCTTTAGTAGACTGTGAAATGTATCAGAGCAGGGACTAGGTATATTTCTAAAACAATGTACCGTGATGCTTGACACATATTAGGTACTTGTGAATATTTATTACCTGAGAGAATAAATGCCCAACAGCTAAACTCTCCCTTGTCATTCCTTTGTTCAGGTTTTAGCTTATATGTCACTTACTCCAGAAAGCTTTAAATCTCTTGCCCTAGAAGAATCACACATGCCTACAAAGGCCTTGTATTCAAGAAAACTTAGTATTTTATTTTGTTCTTTTTTTTCTTTGTTGTAGTTTTTACTTTTTAATATATAAAGTATATTTTAACTGGCTGGATAGCAAATGAAAATGTCAACTATAGACCCCAATGTCAATATGTAAACATGGGATAGTAGGATGTATAGATCCAGGCTGATGTGCCCCTTGCCTACAAGGAGTGACCTTTGTCAGGCCTGTGTACAAGTGCTACATGGGTGTTTGCTCAATATTGTCACATCTTGCAGCTTTTCAAAGCAGGCTGGGAATACAGATGTTCTCTTTAGTATCAATTTTTAAATATTGACAATTTGTTCAAATTTTAAATAATTTTAGGCCAGTTTCCCAGTTTATAACTTCCAATGAAATTATACTAGATGCCTAAATATTCCTTCACATTTGATCCCAATTGTTCCCTTAAGTAGTTATAGCATGTGAAATATTTCCTAGTATTAAATTTTCCCTTTTTTCCTCCTGCTAGACTGAAGGCTCTAAGAGGTGAGGAGGATATATAGACAGGTATCGGTGACATAGATAATAGATGTAGATGCAGATAGTTAAAAATGAAGATATAGTCACAACTTTAGATTCAGTGCATAACCAACAGCCTAGAAATAGTAGATCTTTGATAAAAGACTCAAAAAATTAGTTAAAAATTGTATTCTAGCCCATCAATCCTAAATACATTATAAATTGATTATATGTAAAGTGTTGGTAGAAGGTCTTGAAATCTAGTAAACTGAATAATATTTATTGCCAATTCTATGAAATACATACTTTCCACACAAAATGCAATAGTTCTAATAATATTTACAACTGTCAATGTGTAATCTACTATCCTCTTTAGGCTATGCAAGAATAAAAGATTACAAAACCTACTCATCCCCTCTCCCGTACTCTTAAATGAATGAATCACTTTGAATCTTTTTTCTTAAGAATTTATTTATTTGAGAGAGAGAGTGAGAGACACGGAGGGGCAGAGGGACAAGCAGACTCCCCACTGAGTGCAGAGCCTGACTCAGGGCTCCGTCCCAGGACCCCAAGATCATGACCTGAGCTAAAGTCAGACACTAAACCGACTGAGCCACCCAGGTGCCCCTATCACTTTGAATCTTTAGCTTATTTATCTTGGTCTAATTTTTGCAAGAGTTAAATTTATAATTTTTAATTATAAACCTTTTTCTAACATTATTGAAATATTACAAATATTGGGGAAAATGCAAAAGATCAGTAAAACAAAATTGTGAATTATAAAGGGGCTGTTTTCTCATGATTTTTTTAAAGGATTTATTTGTTTATTTTAGAGAGAGATAGAGAGGGCAGTGGGGAGGGGCAGAGGGAGAGAGAGTCCCAAGCAGACTCTGCACTAAGCGCAGAGCCTGACACGGGCCTGGATCTCATGACACTGAGATCATGACCTGAGCTGAAACCAAGAGTTGGTTGCTGAACCAACTAAGCCACCCAAGCACCCCTGTTTTCTCATGATTTAAGTCATCTCTTTTACATGCATGTTAAGTATCTCCTCCTAACCAGTATTCCAGCTTCTTGGTTCTCCTTGCTTAAACAGATGTTTCATTAGCTGCTACTGGGAGGAGGGAAATTCACTCTTTTATACCATGAAGTGTCATTATATCTTCACTTCTATCTAAAGAAACATTTACCTCTTCAGCTCTAATCAGTAAAAATTCTTCCCAGGCAAAGATGTTGAGAATCTCTTCTCTTGCACTCCTATTGTAGAGCACGTAATGGGAGAGAAGGGATAGACTTAAAGAAATAGACTCAGCCTAGATACAGAGAAAGATGTGACACGAGTAAGTGAGCAGCAACAAACATGGAAAAGAGGTCTACCTACCTCCACAGAAGACATTGACAGGATTTTACTAGGACAATTTTGACTAGTTGATTTAGGATAATCTGAAAATAATATATTTCCTGATTCAAGGGCATGACTCTCTCTATACAGAATACAGTGGAGTTAAGAATGACTCAGGACATCAAACTAGATGGTCAAATTCACTTGAAAGAAAGAAGGAAATTTATCATGTGCTAAAATGGAAACTGGCCATGTTGCTTAATTGTTCCATTGTTTTCTCTTTATAGGAAATGCAAACATTTATAAGTGAATTTCACCATGTATTATTTATAATAATGCTATTTGCATGTAAATATAAAAGAATCTTAAATATTTCTCATATCATCAAATAATTCCAGACATCTCACACATTTTAATCCAAATGCCCAAGATATAGAATTCCAACCCCAAACAGATACTATACTATCTGTGTGTACAGAGGCTCCCGCTCTTAAAAAATATTTCAAGAAATTGATCCTGTTCTGTTAAAGCCAAGGGCTAGTTCACAACTTGTTATCAAATGGTAAAAGGTAAAACCATTACGTAGTTTAAGGAAGAAAAAAGATATTATTCAGTAAAAGCATCAGGGGGATTTAACATGGACAGCAACTCCTGTAATTACTTTTATGACTTTTGGATAGAAAATCAAAAGTACCTTTGCTATTATAACATCTGTTTCCAGGTTAGTTTTATAAAGTTCAAGACCTCTGGATTATATTTTATTGGAAAGGCAATATAGTTTCAAGAGCAATAACCACTATTAATAATAATACTTTCTCTAGAGGTTGATATAGAACCATAATAGCAAAAGCAATACAACATATTTTGACGTATTTTTTCCCATTAGAGTTTCTTGCATTGACAATAAAAAGCTGATATGTAAGAATTTGGGATTTATTTACTTACGTTTTGTATTTTATAATGAAGCCACTTTCCCTTTGAATGCAATAATTGCTCATTTATCCATTAAGGAAACAATAGATCTCTAACAATAATAGATCTCTGACATCTTGACATAGCAGGGAATAAACTATCTCTAGGCAGCATTATAAAGTTGAAAATGTTTTCATAATCTTTTCTTATGTTTCAAAATTGAACATGTTAAATTCTGTATTAAGGTAGTTAGAAAAATATAATTGTGAAATTAATATAATCTGGAACTATTTTAGTCTATAATTTAATCAACAATTTTAATACATGTCTCCATATTAAGCAATTATTTGTATAGGGGAGATGCAAGGCAAATCAGTTTCACCTGAAAGTGTTTATAAGTGTACATGTTTGCCTCATCCCAATATCAAAATTGACCATCTGAATATAACCTGGTCCTTCCTACTACGGCACCCTTCTTAATGAAATGTTTTTTTAGACAATCCCATCAGATTTTTCAAATGGATATGAGTAAAGAATAAGGTACGTGTGTGATATTATTATCTCTTTTATTCTACAATATTTAATTATTCTACTCATGCAAATTTACACAATAGAAGCATTTTAAACATGTTGAAGTTCATGGGAATATGAAGTAGAATTTAGTTAAAAACATGGCAAATAAAATTCATCAATTTAATAATTTCACCCAATTAGTGTCATGTAGCCATCTCAGAACTTTAGTCTTCTGTTATCTTTGACGAGACCAACTTTGTCCCACTCTGAAATAGTGACATTAACTTGTACTTCCCAGAGACAATAAAAGACACTGGACAAGAACAGAACTATTTTCTGGCCACTAGGCTTATTATACATTTTCTTGAATCCCCTTGGTCTATAACACATCTATCTGGATTATGATTCTCAAATATTCCTGCCTTCTCAGAGTGAGATGCCCCTTTTTGAATTATCAACTGTCTGCTACCACTCAGATCTTAATTAGATCCTTCCCATAAAGATCTAATTATGCAAGTCTTTTTGTTTTCAAATAATACTTTGTACATAAATCTCCTCTCTGTACTATTGTTTTTCTTTTCTTACCCTTTATTGGTAGACCTATTGAGAAAATTGTCTTCATCTTATTGTGTCCTAATCCCATTCAGCCTTAAACTGTGAATTTTAGCCACTGCTTCCAAAATGAAATAAAACAGACTTAGAAATTATCTTGGTGAAGAATTTAATAGACTCTTTATGTGAATTGTTCCTATGCATTATTTGAGTCTGTGGACCATGTCCTCACACTTCAAGCATTCTCATCCCTTGTGTTTCATGATATCAAATTCCCTTGGTTTTGTCCAAAACCATTTCTTTTGATCTTCTTTGCAGGCTCTATTTTCTTCTTGTTTTGTTTTTATATTTAAATGTCGTAAGAATCTTATTTTCTTTCTCCTCAATCCTCTCTTCAAGCAAGCTCATTCAATAGCATGCTTCCAGTTGTCAACCATAAGAGAAGATGATTGACATCAGTTAAGCTTCAATTTAGATTGCTCCCCTAAGCTGCATATCCTCATATATTACAGTTATCTGGACAGTTTCACTTATATGTCCAACAAGTATCTAAAATTAAGTTGTTCAAAACTTCCAAAATTTAAAATTTACTTGCTTTTTGTGTTTCCTTTCTTAAAAAAAAAAAGGCACAATTCACCTCATTTTCAAAAGCAGAAAATTAGATTCTTCCATGACTCTTTTGTAAATGCTTCACTTATTAACCACATCCAATCATTTAAAAAGTGCCATAAATCATATGCCTATAATACCCTTTCAAACTATGTATATTCCCACATTCCCCATGTTCCTAGACTTTGCTGCCATTATCTCTTCCCTGCTCAATGGAACTACTCTGTCTTCCAATTATTTTTTTTCTGTTTTTAAACAAATGTTCTCCAATCCATTTACATCCAGTAGCCAGACAAGCTTACAACTCACCATTTCTTACTGAGCCATTATTTAAATTTCCTCTACTCATTCATTTGAACAAATATTTACTGAGCATCTACTACATGCCAGTCTTATTCCTACCTGTTGATCATATGGTGATCAACAAAATAAATAAGGTAAATTACACTGAGCTTCCAAAGACCTGGTTGAAAGCAAAATATTGAAGTTGAGAATTGAAGGTGCCAGCAAAAAGATGAGGCTTGAGGATACAAGACAAATAAATTTGAAGTTGCTTACATAAGAAAGATCGTCTTGACTCTGAGTAATTGAAAGATCACTGTGGTTGAAATATAATAAGTTGAGTAGTGTAAAGAGATGAAGCTTGCAAGAAAGACAGGGTTCAAATTGCCTTTCATATTGATAAAACTGTAAAATACTAGATGACTTTAAGCAGGTAACTATTAGCATATAGTTTATATATTTTCAAAAAGCTCACACCTTTTGCTGTGTAGGAGAAAGAGAAATCAAGAGCCAGTTAGGAAGCTATTGCAGTACACCAGACAAGGAAGAGATCATTTGTCATAGAAGACGGAAGTGACAGATATGTTTTACATGTATTTTTGATAGAACAGCCTGATCTCTTGCCATCTCTTCACTCTCTAGCCACCCAATTTATCCTGCAGTCATATACGTTTATTCAAGTCCTGGAAAGTACCCTTTTCTTTCACTTGTCACATTTTTTCTTTACTTGGACACTTAAAACTATCCACTTAGACCATACTTCCTCTGGGAAGCACCCTTTGCTTCTGTAATATCTTGTGCTCACAATAAGATAGTCTTAATCACCCTTCATCACATGGCCTGTAGACCTCTTCACTTTATAGTAAGTTTAATATAGGTGACCCAATGACCATGACAAATTTGTTCCATCTGGTATCTCTAGCATTTAATAGATTCCCTAGCACAAGGCAGATACGCAATAAATATTTGTTGAGTAGTGTTAATAAAGTTCTCCTTTACTATCCTACCCCTAATAAACCTATCAACTCACTTATTTGATTTAATAGCATTTAATGTTCATCATTTAAAGTCAAAATATTGTCTGGAACTAGAGATGATTTTTTCTTTCCTTTTAAGTAATACTTTTAAGACTTAAAGTACAACAGATATTTTAATGGTAAAAACTTACTTTAATTTGATGCCTGAGGTAAATGGAAGTAATTTACACCAAAGGTAAATTAGAGATAATTATTTGCTTTTAAAAAGAAGTATTTTTAGATGAATCAAGTAATAAATGACTTATGTATCAAAAACTGTGCTATTTATTATGAAAAAATGAAGACTACATCACAACTTTTGCTCTCAATTAGTTTTAAATCTATTTGGGGAACCAAAATAAAGGACAAAATAGTAAATAGAAGATAATTATTAAGCAGATCCTGAATTAAATGCTACCTTGGTGAAAAGATAGATAATCACAGGAATAAGTATAAAAATGGAAGAATTTCTTTCACAGTTGACAGAGAAGGCTTTATTTTTTGTCTTGACCATGGCATTCAAGATTGGAACAGAAGAAGAATGGAAGGTGGGAAAGAGGTAAATTGTTGTTTGGGGACAAAAATGGATAATTAAATTAGCATGCTGTATGAAGCATTGTTTAAAAGCCAAGTTGGCTGGAGTTAAATGGACTTTTTGATGTGAATCAAAATATGTTTTGATAAACACAAAAGAGCAATATCATGGTGAGTCTAGCTGATGAAGAAGAGCACTTTAGATTTTATAACAGAGTCAATGAAGTACCATAAGTTTCATCAGGGACATTTATTTATTTATTTATTTTTCTGCTGGAGGATGGGTAGATACTGGGTAGACTAGGAAAGAAACAAGAAATACCCACCATGGATCATAATAAAAGATAGGAAAATAATAAATAAATAAATAAATAAATAAGCTATTTTATGATGAAAGTGTACAAAACATTTAATGAAATATAGTATATTCAAGTACATATAATGAAACTACATTGAACATTTTGCTCCTACAACCAAGGCTTCAGGAATGTGGCATATTTTATCTTTAGTTTTCTTGGGAGGAAAGACAAAAATGCATCCCAGGTTTAAAAGTGATGATCAGCACATGCAGAAAAATGAAACTGGACCATTTTCTTATACCATACACAAAAATAGACTCAAAATGGATGAAAGACCTAAATGTGAGACAGGAATCCATCAAAATCTTAGAGGAGAACACAGGCAGCAACCTCTTCGACCTTGGCTACAGCAACTTCTTGCTAGACACATCTCCAAAGGCAAGGAAAACAAAGGCAAAAATGAACTATTGGGACTTCATCAAGACAAAAAGCCTTTGAACAGCAAAGGAAACAGTTGACAAAACCAAAAGACAACCAACAGAATGGGAGAAGATATTTGCAAAAGTCTTATCAGATAACGGGCCAGTATCCAAAATCTACAAAGAACTTATCAAACTCAACACCCAAAGAACAAATAATCCAGTCAGGAAACGGACAGAAGACATGAACAGACATTTGTCCAAAGAAGACATCCAAATGGCCAACAGACACACGAAAAAATGCACAACATCACTCAGCATCAGGGAAATATAAATCAAAACCACAATGAGATACCACCTCACAACAGTCAGAATGGCTAAAATTAAGTCAGGAAAGGACAGATGTTGGTAAGGATGCAGAGAAAGGGGAACCCTCCTACGCTGTTGGTGGGAATGCAAGCTGGTGTAGCCATTCTGGGAAACAGTATGGAAGTTCCTCAAAAAGTTGAAAGTAGGGCGCCTGGGTGGCTCAGTCGTTAAGCGTCTGCCTTCGGCTCAGGTCATGATCCCAGGGTCCTGGGATTGAGCCCCACATCGGGCTCCCTGCTCAGCAGCGGGAAGCCTGCTTCTCCCTCTCCCACTCCCCCTGCTTGTGTTCCCTCTCTCGCTATCTCTCACTCTGTCAAATAAATAAATAAAATCTTTAAAAAAAAAAAAGTTGAAAGTAGAGCTACCCTACGACCCAGTAATTGCACTGCTGGGTATTTATCCCAAAGACACAGATGTAGTGATCCAAAGGGGCACTTGCACCCCAATGTTTAAAGCAGCAATGTCCACAATAGCCAAACTATGAAAAGAGCCCAGATGTCCATCGACAGATGAATGGATGAAGAAGATGTGGTATATATATATACAATGGAATATTATGCAGCCATCAAACAATTGAGCCACCCAGGCGCCCCTGTACAGACAACTTTCTAAGCAAAGTTTAACCCATATCTGATTTGTTTAATCTGCTAATTTGAGACATCACCTTTGATGTATACTAAAATTCCACACACAGTATTCGTATTCCAACAATTTGTAGGATCTATAATTCTAGCTTTCTTAAAATCACAAGATTTCAATTATACCTTTGTAGTATATCTTATCTAGTATGGCAAGATCTCCTCCATTATTTTTTCTTTTGTATTTGTCTTTGATCTTCATCTCGGACTCTGGAGTTTTAGAATGCTAGTTTAAGAGTGTTAGTTGGTATACTCATGAATTTTTTGATGTGGATAAATCTAATAAATATATCATATATACTGAAAATAACACAATAATCATATATATGCATTCATTAACTCATACTTCCATTAATTCACAAGTAAATATATACTATTTTTTCTATTTGTATCATTATACATGCAGAGAATACTAAGACAGTCAAGACAAACAAGTCCACTCTGTTTCAAGATACTCATTGTGAAATGAAATAAACAGCAACTTAAGCACACACACACACAAACTCACATACAAATGCACACTTACTTTTTTAATATAGTGGTGAGATACAAGCTATAAAATAAAGATACATGATATAATAAAGACTTGGAGAAAGTGGCAATTTTTTATAGTAATGTCAGGGAGTAGTTTGTTTGAGGACATATTTGAGCTGAAATTTCATGGATGACAAAGAGCCAGCTACATAAAGATCTGAGTAAACTTTAATGGTCATTAGTCTAAAAAAATTCTTTAACTTCTACTTATAGTTATGACAGATGAGCTTATATCAGAACGACCCTCCAAACTGATTATATAAACAGCACAAAATGCATGAAACAGCTGCTTAAAGTCATGGAAGAGCAATCAAGGAGGCAGGATTTTAGGATCTGATTTTGGGGAAAAGGAAAGAGAGTTTGTGTGGTCACTTTCTCCCCCACTGCATTAGTTGATTCATAGGTGTGTGAGGTTCAGACCCTGAGAAACAAGCAGCAGTTCAGAAGAGTGCAGTTGTGGGTGAAGGAAGAGAGGATTTGGACTTCAGTTTTCTAATGACAGCCAGTAGAATGATCCAATCTGAAAGAAAAGATACTGTCAGAAATGCGTGCCAGATTTTTTTGATTACTTTTTCATTCAAATAATTTTCTAAATCTTATGCTGCACAGGACAAAAGACAAATAAGCCAAGTAGAAAATAGAAAATGGAGTAAATACCGAAAGCAGATCTTGAACAATCTTATTGTACTAGGAAACAAAAATTGGAATTCAAGAACCTCTAATCAATAGAGGTTATGATATACACTCTAGATCGGTAGTTGACCAGCCTAAAAGGATATACCCCTAAACTATAGACAAACTAGACTTAGAACTACCTCCATGAAGATTGAAACCCTTCTCTAAGACGTCCCAAACCATGATTAGACCAAAATGAACGGCCTTATTCCACTTTCCTCTAGTTGCTGGCATGGTTAAAAGAAAAAGAAAAAAAAAATTACTCAGACACTTGTTAAAAACTGCAAGGCAGTTTTTATTCAAAGAGACAACAATGGGGTTTTGTAGTATGAAAGAGAGATTGAGTTCTAAGTACAATAAGGAAAATGTGGGAATTTATAGCCAAAAAGCAGAATAAGAAGAGATCATTGGATGGAAAATTAATAAAAGGGAACAACAAGGTAAGGGAGGATAATTGCTAAACTGACTTGACAGGATTCTTGCTTAAATTGGACTCTAGAAGGACAGAGATAGAAGCCCAAGGTTGGGACTAGTCAAGTAGAAAACTCAGAGGACCCTGACTAAAGTTTGGTCAAGGAGAAAATCTTTGTCACCAGAAAATGGGGTAACTATTTTCTAGAAAGAGATAAACTCATATAGAGCCTCAACTTTGCTATTGTACATAGTACAAAAGTTAACAAATGAAACCAATGAGAAAAATTAAAAAGACAAAAATTGGAAAGTAGACACAGGACCAAGGCAATTTCAGATATTGATGTTATATCAAAAACTTTAAATTACAGTGATTTATATTCTCAAAAAGCAGATGACAAAAAGGAAAATATCTTTATCAAAATAAATAAAAAGATGAAATGGAAATATTAGATTTGGGAAAATTATAATTAAAATTAAGAATTCAACATATCAATTAAATACAGTCAGAAAGAAGATTAGTGGCCTGGATGGCACATCAATAGAAAACATCCACACCGAAACACAGACAACCAGAAATGGATGGAAAATACAGAAAAGGAAGTGAGAGACATACAGAGTATTGTCAAAGTTCTGATGTATATAGCATTGCCATTTCCAAAGGATAAGAGAGAGAGAATGGAGAAAATGTATTTGAAAAAATACTGGCTGAGACATTTTCAAAATTGGGGAAACACATTAATCTTCAGGTTTAAGAAGCTCTGCATGTCTTTCAGAATATGAATTCCCAGGAAATCTTAACTAGAGACATTATCATTAGATTGTAGAATGCCAAAAACAAAAGTAAAACTCAAAGACAGTTAGTGGAAACCACAACAAAGAATTACTTTTAAAGAGTCAGTAATGAGACAGGCAAATGACTTAGACAAAACCTTGAAAACTAATCAAACAAACAAAAAATATCTAATGAGCAGTAAGAACAGAAGAGCTAATTTAGATTTCTGTTTTCAGCTAATATGATTTATAATGAAGGGCAAAAACTGTGCTAATATAAACAAAACCTGATAGATGTTCTGATTCTGAGCCTCATTCTAAGAATATAAATTTGCAAACTAAAAAAAAATATTCTAATGTTTTTATGTATATTATTATTAACAGTCCAAATCTAGATTCAACCCATACTTTCATCAATAGCATAGCAGCTACATGGAGGATAGTTATACAATGTCACCATCTGTGCTTACGCTGATTGTGGCTGAGTCCAGCTGGAGTGGTTATCTCTACTTCACATTTTTCAAATCTTTCTTCTCCAAGATAGCTTATGCAGGTATGTTTTTCTCATCTCAATGGAAGACTACACGAAAGTGCTTTTCAAACCATTATGTCAAGGCCACTAACATGGCCAAAGTAAGTAATATGCCTGACTCAAAGCCTCTTTGGTAAGAGCAACTACAAAGACACCTATTGGAGGGGATGATACAAACGGGGTTAAATAGAGTCCGTAAAATAATCTGATTTTACATAATTAATTTTTTTCTTTTATTTATAAAACTGTGATTCCCTTATTAGGGGTAGGTATGGAAGAATTGTGGTTATAACAAATGTAGATAAATTCAAATCTGTATCCTTTTGTGAAACATTACAAAATATTTTATAATCTTACCCATGATCTTCACAACTTTATCCTCATTACTGACTTCAGTAATAAAGTATGATGTGAAAATTCCTTAAACACTTAAATCTCAGATATTTAAATACCGTGCCCACCATTTCCCCTGTCTTACTGGAAAAATGATAGATTCCTAATCTTATCTACATCCAATCTCAATTTATCTGTTTGAATTTCCTTTTACTTAGCTTTATAAATTATTCAGTCTATTGATTATATATTCTTTTGTATATTAAAAAAATTTACTAAACTTTTTGCATCAACATAGAAACATCACATTTTTTCTCTCTTATTTGTGTGTCTTTGTGTTTCTGTGAATGGGAGGGTGTATTTGTTCATATATCTCCAGTCCAGAACCTTGTTAACATTTACAGATGTTAGATCCAGTCATATATTGAAAACGCAAGGTGAAGGTCCCTCGAGCTCCTAAAGAACTCTATCTACAAAACTCAGTTCAGTATCTATTACCACATACTTGCTATTGCTATTTTTTAAATCTTGTTAAACGGTATCACCATCAAATTTCCTAAGTTAGAGAACTTAAATTAATTATTGGCTGCTTCTTCTCCTCATCCAATGAATTATTGAAACCTATCAGTTTAATTGACAAGAATTAAGAAAAGGTACCCACTCTTTCCTGTTAACCTTTTGTTCAATTAATGATCTTATCACCCAGCCTGCTACTTGCTATCTCAATGCATTCTTCAAATTGATTCCAACAAGATCTTTCCAAGATACCATGTTTGTCATATTTTTGAAGTCTAAGCTCTATTAATATAAAGCAATCCATTATCTCAACTCTGCAGTCACTTAACATCTTTCCTATCTTACTACCTCTAGATAATACTGATTCCGAATTGTTTGATTAGGTGGCACTCTTTGCACCCACATTACCCATAAAACAACCCTATCTGCATAAATTCATAATTACCCAGCTATTGTCTGTTGTCTATTTGGCACCTTCGCCATTGTCTTTTTAAGTCACTTCTGCATTCCCAAGGGGAATATAGTAATTCCATCTTCCAGAATTTTTATCGCTTGTTTCCAGGTTAAAGAAGAGAAACTCTTGCAGGATTGGAAAGGAAAAACTGTTATTCTCTGAAGCAATCGTTGCTAGATATGGGGACATATTTAAGTTCTACAAACACTTTGCAGGTCAAACACTTTGCGTACTTCCCATTTTCTTGCTGGAAACAAACACTCAGTGAGAGCTTTCTCAAAAATTCTTGAAAACTGCATCATTTTCTGAAAAAACAAAAACAAAAACAAAAACGTTGGGCTGAGGTTTTCAGAGTCTGATTCTTTGAACCATAGAACCATAGTTGCAACTTCCTTGACTTTCCTTGATGCATGACTTGACATATTTCCTTCACACATGTCTTCTCTAAACTGTACATGAATTCTTGCAAAGTTTTTATTAACCACTATTCCTATACTATAAAACAAATGGAGGATTGAGTTTTTCTTTTTGAGCTTAACTGGTACAAATAGTTTCTCAAATAAATTCTTTTACATTGAACTAAACTATCCTGATCTTATCAAATTTTTGGAATTATCGTATTTGGTGTTAATGCATGATTAATCCAGAGATGGTAAAGATCTTAAGGTAGGTATGCATGTGTATGTGGATAGAGTTTAGATTAGATAGATGGATAGATGACAGATACATGATAGATAGATGATAGATAGATGGATAGATAATTTTAAATTTTATTCCTGATTGGACACTAAAAACAATAATTTAAATTATTTTAGTCCATGGCTAAATTGAAAAATTGATAAGAAATCACATAATAATTTAATAATTATTTAATAGTTATTGCCATTTTATATTTAGATGTTGTAACTCCATAATTTATAATGAATATAACACTGCACAACTTTTTTATTAAGCATAAACTTCCACCAAGTAGTATATTACAAAGTATAATAAAATTTAACATGTTAGCTTGGTAATTCCTGAAGTTTTATATTTTGAGCACCTCAATTTTACTATCACTATGACTATTTGCTGGACACTTACTCATTCACACTTTATTACCAATAATCCTTCTTCAGATATAGCTAAGCATAATGGGCAGAATAATGACCCCACGCCTCCACAATGATGTCCATATCTTTTTTGTGTGTGTTTTTAATCTCTGGAACCAGTGAATATGTTAGGTTACATGACAAAAATAATTAAAGTTGTAGATGGAATTACGGTGTTAATCAGCTGACCTGGAAATAATGGAATTATCTTGAATTATTGAAGTGGTCCTAATGAAAGCACAAGGAGCCTTATAAATGCACAAGAGATATAGGAAAGAGAGAGAGAGAGAGTTAAAGAGATGGCAGCATGAGAAAGACTTGATCTGATTTTGCTGGGTTTGAATACAGAAGAATGGAACCACAAACCACAAATTGCATGGGCTCCTAAAATCTGGAAAATAAACCTACAGGATTTTCCATAGGAGCATCCAGAGGGAATACAGCACTCTCTAAACCTTGAGTTTAACCCAGTTAGACTTTTTTGACACTTTTGGCTTCCAGAACTTTAAGGTAATCAATTTGTGTTGTTTTAAACTATGAAGTTTGTTGTAACTTATTACAGTAGGAATAGGAAACTAATAAAATGAGATTTATTAAGAGCGCATAAAATCATATACAGGTGCCACCAATAACATTGAAATGCTTTCTAAAATCACTAAGTATTCAAGACACATAAGATACTGGTCAATGAAAGGCATAATAAAGTCTAATATGCGGCCCTTTACATTAAACACTTTTCCTAATGTGCATAGATTGTTAAAATAATGTATAGCTGGCTAATATTGCAAGATGAAATTGGGTTTAGTACGGGTGGAAAAGACATTTGACTTTAAAATTGTATACTTCTTCTTCGGTATATTGCCAGAAAAATAAATTAGCACTCACTTCTTTAAAAGTCACATATCTTTTACAAAACTAAGTAAAAACAGTTATTTTAAATAGATTAATTTCTTTTTTTATGTGCCCCAAATTAACACATCTTATTACTAAAATTGATATGTATTTCACTAAATTATTGAGATACTATCATTAAATTCCCATTTTCATCATGTTATATGTGTGTGTGTGTTTAACCAAACTGAGACATAATTGTAGAAACTAATCTATGTCCATTTCCAAACATTTGATTACATAATCAAATTAGTAATTATAGAAAAAAGTATATGAATAAAAGAAATAGTTTATGATTATAGGTGCATTCAGCCTGGAAACACAAAGTGCTGGAAAGCAATACCATACATTTGCATTATAATGGAGTGTGCTTTTCCTTTGCTCGGGTTATCTCCTTACAGCAGTATAAGTACCCTAGTACATTAGAGGCAAATTCAATTCATTAGACCATGCCAATAATGATAAAAATAAAAATAGAGAGCCAAATGGAAATTGGGCTCTATATAACTTAAAAAGAAATGTCCCCACAAATTTTATCTCATTAATTTCTAATTTAACCAATTTACAGGATCTTTAAAAAAATGCATCCATGAATTTACAGAAAGAAAAAAGTCTAACCTCTATATTAACCTTCAAAATACCACTTTTATTATTATTGTTGTAACTGTTATATCTATTGTTCTTAAATACTATCAATTAAAATATAGCTTTTTTGCAATATGTGATTTTGTAAAGCATACCACACAAAATTCATTTGGACATAGCCTCAGAGTTCTAAAATAATACATTTCCTAGATAAATGATATCTCAAAACATACCTTTCTTAGGTTTGATTTTGTCCTCTCACATATTTCTTAGGCAAGCAATTTCATGAAAACATTTCATTTCGGTACTCCTGAAACTATTGTGAACAAAATGCAAACTCTTTAATTTAAGGCCCATTGACCTCTTTATCTAAGCTCTCACCAGTCTCCCTTCTCAAACTCTGCACTTCAACCAATAAGTAATGGGAACCCCAATGCATGTCTTTTTTGTACCTCTTACTTTATGTACATGCCATTCCTTTTGCCTATTAAATGACTGAACATCACTTTCATGCATTCTTAATCTGAATCTGCTTAAATCAAATTTCTTCCTAGCACTGTATTCATGATTCTATTTTTTCTTATGTCTTTATGTTTAGTCACAACAAAATCTACTAATTCTAATTCTGTCTTAAATCTGGTAGGAAATCCTACCCCTGATCCTAGGGATGCAATCCCTAATTTCAATGTAGTCTTCCTTAAAACTGAACCAAAATATTGGCAATACTTTAACTGATGACTGAATATTTTGGATCAAAAAGAGCATATACATTTTATTTATTTGATATTCTTAATAAAATTTATTTTCACAAAGAGTTATGAAAGAGTGTTTGCAGATATGCCATTAATGCTTTGAATATTTAAAATTCTACTTTAAAGAAATTTTCAGAAATATCTGCCTTAATCTGACCTTAATCATGTAAGTTTTCTCATGCAAAGAAAGATGTATTAGGATTGAAACAAGACCAGGTACAATTTTCTAAGATACATATTTTATCTTACTACTTTATCTAACTAAAGCAATAGTATCTGTACTTACAACTTTCCTAATATGTTCTACAGTATAAGCAAATTCTTGTGGGATCTTGAAGCATAGGACACATGCTTAAAAGGTGAATAAAAGAATTGGGTGAATTTATCCTTACTAGACAAGACTTAGGGAAATTTAATGAGTAGCTAGGGAGGATCAGACTGAGTTCCATTTTTATTCTATCACATATCAGAAATTTTTTGTATTAAAACTTACAGACTATTTCTATCTAGATTTTCCACCTTATGTTATTTTAGCCTCCATGATTTCTTCATAATTAATATTAAGAAAATGCTTAAATAAAACAAAAACAATAAACAAAGAATAATGGCATCAACAAAATCTAACCGTCAGAAAATGCCCAATGAATGGTATTTTATCTCAGGGGCAACATAGAAAACAAGAAATTAGGTGACTATCATTTTACACCACTTTTGTCGAGGATGGAAAGTGATCCTCCTAATTCCTTTTTTTCTCTCTTCCTCCCTTCCTTCTTCCCTCCTTCCTTCCCTCCTTCCTCCTTTCCTTCCCTCCTTCCTTCCTTCCATACTTCCTACCTTCCTTTTTCCCTTCTACACTTAAACATCTGTTGAATTAGAAAAATGTTTTGAAATATCAATGGAGCAGAGTGGTAGGAGGCCAAAAGGATCAAGTAAGCAAGCAGAATTATGCATTAAGGAAGTCCCATCAGAAGAGTCAAATCACAGGAAGAGGTACCACTTGTAAAGACTGTTATAGTAAAACAGGAATCTGCATGAGACAAAACTTCCTAGCAGCTCGTTTTAGAATAAGACACTATTTACTTTGACATAGAAATTTAAGCAGAGACTCTAAGATGGGAGGACAGAATCCATAATTGAAAAATTTTGTTCCTCCTAAAGCATTGTTTAATTTCATGGATGATTGAAATTTTTCATTTCAAAATACATTCAATTCTCCAAGAAATTTACTTGTCTATAAAATGTCCAGGTCTTGTTAACATGAACAAATAGAGATCCACAAAGGTTGGTTACATATATAATTATTAAAACAAAGGTAATTTTAGTTTGCTTAAAGATGGATGGTTCCATTTATGAGAATATGAACACACTTGAGAACAAAGCAATATCTATTTCTGATAATCCTAAGGGCTTTTTAATAAGATTTGTTTCACTTCATTAACATTAGCATTTTTATTTAAAGCTGAAATTGAATAAAAGAATTCATAATACCTTTTGTTTCATATACACATATAATGAGATTAACCATACACTCAAAATATTACCTAATTTTACTGAACTTTTATTCCAATACTTTATGTTTATCATGTCATGATCACTTCATAGATAGGAATGATTAAAATTGTTAGTATTGTATAATAGAATTATGATTTTTGTTGTATTTTCCCACTATTTTAGGTACTAGACAGGAAACACAGTCCTTCAGGGATATATAAAAGAATTTGACTTGCAGGAAGTATGTTGTATTTAGTTAGGTGTCTCTTCATTTTCTTGTTTTAGGTAAAATTTTAGTTGAACTAAAATATGCATTAAGAAGTACACAAATCTTGGGGTGCCTGGGTAGCTCAGTCAGGTAAGTGTTTGGCTCTTGATTTTGGCTCAGGTCATGATTTTGGGGTCATGAGATGGAGCCCTGAATCTGGTGCCACACTCAGGGAGAAGTCAGCTTGAGATTCTTTCCCTCTGCCCTTCCCCGCTTCACACGAGAGCATGTGTCACGCTCTCTCTCTCTCTAAAATAAATAAATAAATCTTTTAAAAAGTACATAAATCTTATGTGTAAAGACTAATGAACTGTCACAAAGTAAACACACATAATGTTAGTATTATCTAGATTAAAAAAAATTAGAATATTACCAGAACCACAAAAACACTTTGGAAGGTTTCTCTAAACACCACCCTAACTCTGGGTGACAAGCATTCTTCTGATTTCTATCACCGCAGATTACTTTAGCCCTTTTCACTTTATATAAATGGAGTCGTGTATACTTTTATGTATCTAGCAGTTTTTATACAATTCTATGACCTGAAATATTTTTTCATTAGCTCATTTTTTTTTTTTGCTGAATATCAATTGTTTGGCCACCAAATAATTTATCTATAAACCTAATGATAAGCATTTAGTTGCTTCTAGGTTTTGCTTATTAAAAATAATGATGCCAAGGTCTTTAATCCTTATCTCTTTAAATGCATATATGTACACATTTTTGTTGAATATATTTCTAAAAATTAAATCACTAGAACTTAGAGTATGCATGTACTCAACTTTAGCATATGTTGCTGAAGAGTTTTCTGAGGTGTTTCTACCAATATAGGCTCTCATCTCCTGTGTATAATATTTCCTGTTATTCTACTTCTGCAACGGCAGTTGTGAGTTTCCATCTTTGGAAATAGTGACCATTTTGGTAGGAGCATTTCTCTTTGGCTTTAATTTGCTTAACCTGTATACAAATTAAGATGTGTTTCCTTACTGGTTATTTGAATACGACTGTGAAGTGCTCATACACATCTTTTTTTTTTCCTTACATTTTCCTATTGGCTGTTTTTTTTTTTACTGTGATTTGAAGAAGTCCTGTATAAACTTAAAATACTGGAGCCTTGTTGGTTATTTGCACATTGAATATTATCTCTAACACCAATACATACATTTTCACTCTCCTGATGATTCCTGTAGATTAATAAATATTCTTAATTTAATGTAATCCAATCTGCCAATCTTTTATATTACGATTCAAGGCATTTTGAGTCCTGTTTTACAAAATTTTGACTATACTAAGTCATAACAGTATTTTTCTATCTTAACTTTTATGGTTTCATTTTCCACATTTAGCTATACAGTATATATTGAATTCATTTTTATATATGGTTTGAGAAAGAAGTCAAGTTTAACTTTTTTCTTCATTTATGTATCCAGTTGATCTCATACGATTTATTGAAAAATCTATCCTCCTCTGAAAATTTTAATGTTACCTGTCACAAATTCAGTGAACATATATGAAGGAGATAGTTCTAAACTGTCTGCTGTTTCATTGTTTTTATCCTTGTGCCTACATGGTGTTGTTAAATTTATATTAGCCCCATAATGATTTTTATGGCTGATCATGTTATTCTTCCAAATTTGTTCTTCCTTAAGTGGTTTTCCTATTTTCAGGTTTTTCTTTTTTTTTTTTTTTACATACGGTATTTTATTTATTTATTTATTTAAGATTTTATTTATTTATTTGACAGAGAGAGACACAGCGAGAGAGGGAACACAAGCTGGGGGAGTGGGGGAGGGAGAAGCAGGCTTCCTGCGGAGAAAGGAGCCCGATGCGGGGCTCGATCCCAGTACCCTGGGATTATGACCTGAGACGAAGGCAGACACTTAACTAACTGAACCACCCAGGCACCCCTACATAGGTATTTTAAAATCAGATCACCAATTAACATACATACACACCCACACATACACACACATCTGCTGGATGGTGATTGCATTTGCTCTCTGTCTAGTATAAATAGAGCAATAATTAACATACTCAGATTATTGAATCTTCCAATACATAAGCACAATATATTCCTATATTTATACAGTTCTTATATTTCTCTCAACAATTTTGTGTGTGCATGTGTATGTGTGTAGATGTCTTTCAGTGCTACACTTATTTAATTTTGTGTATAGCATTGTGAATGGTATTATTTATAACATTTTTACTTTCTGTTTACTGCTTTCATGTGGACAAATAACTGGTGTTTGCATATCAATTTTGCAACATGCTGAATTCTCTCATGAATTGCAAGGGTTTATCTGGTGATTCTTGGGTCTTCTTTTTTAAAGATTTTATTTATTTATTTGTTAGAGAGAGAGAGCACAAGCAGGGGGAGTGGCAGGCAGAGGGAGAGGGAGAAGCAGGCTCCCCGCTGAGCAAGGAGTCCGATGTGGGGCTCAATCCCAGGACCCTGGCATCATGGCCTGAGCCGAAGGTAGATGCTTAACTGACTGAGCCACCCAGGAATCCCTTGGGTCTTCCAAATACACAGTTATCTTCCCTGCAAATAATGATAATTTAATTTCTTTATTCATTTCCAATAATTTATATTTCTTATTATTTCTTTATTACATTGGCTAAGTTCTCCAGTACAATTGGGAAGAGACATGGCTATGTGGTAATAGAGAGTATGCCAGTCTCATTCTGGAATGAGAATATGGTTCTGACTTTTTGCTGTGCATTTTCAATATCACTGGATACTTCAGTCACTTTTTTTCACATTTTTAAATGTATAAGACTAGGAGGCACTTTAGAATTTACATGGTAGAAAGAAATGTAGGGAAATATTGCCATACAATATGTCTTAATATATAACTCACTCTGAAAAAATATTCCACACCATTATATATGTACGCTGATGTAGAAAAAAAAATTAATCAGTCCTGTGAAAGGAGACCATCTCTTGAAATTAGAGATTTATAGTACCCTAAAAGCCTGTGGTAGGGACAAAGAAATTGATTTTGTATTAAGACTTCAAGTTAGCCATCTTTTAAACTTATGGTTGATTTAACTAATGAAAAACATCCTTAAAGAGAATTGGGGATTATGAGAGATATTATTTCCTGGTGGAAAGATGAAAAAAGCTAACAATCTGTTACTGATTATTTCAACTTTAAAAAAAAAAATAAATGTAACAACTTAAAACTTGTGTCTGCTTAAAGAAAAATGTATCTTTTAACGGTTTTGTTACCCAGCTGTTTAATATTCCTGTTTCTTCAAAGTGGAAATATTTTTATGCAAATGAATTTTCTATGATTAAATAAAAATATCACATACACACACTTTCTTCCTCTTAATAGTCAAGTTCTACAATCTTCTCAGTGCTTGCTGTTGTTATTGCTGTTAATGTGTTGATTTTAAAATTGTAAACCCACCTTGATTTCTTGGAATAAATGTAAATTGTGTTTTTGAGGGGTGAGTGGGGAGCAAGGCATCCATGAACATTGGGGTTTGCCTGATGGGTGGTGTGACCCAAATTCCTTACAGAGGCGTCTGGGGAGAGAGGAAGGGCCTTGGCACCCGGGGCACCCAGGCGTTTCTCATCCCAGGACTCTCTTGCCTTCCCTGAACCCTGTTGAATTCACACGATTCTGGGAGATGGGTTCTGTCCGGGAAGACTGACGGCAGCATCTTGGCCTGATTCCTACAGTTCTCTGAGCTGCCCCTGGTCTCTGATGCTCAGCTCATCCCAGCTCACTCTCTCCTTGCCCCTCCATCAGGACCACTTGGGAGACAGGCTTCAGTATTTTATTATTAACTGTGATGTTGCTATAGGCTACTTGATAGACAACCCTTTATCTGATTAGGACATTACTCTTCTATTCCTTCCTTACCTAAAGGTTTTCTTTAAATCATGAATGCCTATTAAACTTTATCAAATGATTTTTCTTCTCCTGTTGACATTAAACTGTACACCTTCACCCTCTACTTTGTGGTTGTTAATGTGGTGAATTTAAAACTGGAAATACACCTTGATTTCCTGAATAAATATGAGTTGCTCCTTTTGTAGTATGATTTTTATATATTACTATATTTGAATTGCTGATATTTTTTGAGTACTTTGTTTCAAATTTTAGTTTCTTGGAATATCCTGTCACTTTTTGATATCAAAGTTATGTTTGTTTCATGTATTAAGTTGGGAAGAGTACCTTATTTTTCTGCTCATTTGTGTAAAATCAGTATAATTGATTCTTTTAATACTTGGAAAAATTTAATGGGAGCTGGATTTTCTTTGAGGGAAGTTTTCAATCTAAATACAGGACTATGCAGATTTGTTTTTATTGTAGTATAATACCATAATGGAATGTTTGCCATTTTAACCATTTTAAAATGTACAATTCAGTGGCAGTAAGTATATTTTCAATGTTTTATAACCATCTCGACTATTTCATTTAATCACCCCAAAAGGAAACCCTGTAATCCATTAAGCAGTTCCTCCGCATGCAATTCCTCCCTAGCCTCTGTCAGCCACTAATATGCTTTTGTCTCTATGGGTTTGCTTATTATGGCTATAAATGGGTTTCACTGTACAATATGTCACCTTTTGTTACTGGCATATACCACCTGACATGTTTTTAAAGATCATCAATGTTGTAGTATGTATAAGTACATAATTTCTTTTTTAGGGCTGCATGCTATTGGAATATATGGCTAAAAGGCAGTTGGTTTATCTATTCATCAATTGATGAATATTAAGCTGCTCTACCTTTATCTTTTGTGAATAGTGCTTCTATAAATTTTCATGTACACATTTGTGTTTGACTAACTGATTTCAGTTCTTTTGGGTATATACATACAGTGAAATTGCTATGACATATGGTAATTCTATGTTAATCTTACTGAGGATTCGCCAGCCTGAACCATTTTATTATATTCCCATTAGCAACGTGGGTTCCTATACGTTACATTTTTGCCAGAATTTGTAATTTTCCTTTTTGTTTTTCATTTTTTTAATTATAGTTGTCCCAATAGGTGTGAAATGGTACGTCAATGTTGTTTTAATTTGCATTGCCCTAAAAACTAATGACATTAAGGATCTTTCCGTGTGCATATTGGCCATTTGTATATCTTCTTGGAGAACTGTTTAGTCCTTTATCATTTTTTTAGAAAATTGTGGTTTGTCTTTTTGCTTTTGAGTTATAAGAATTTGTTTAGATTCTTGGATGTATAGAGTCACATTTTTCATCAGATTTATGTGTGTCTTTATTATCTCCCACTATCTTGTGGGAATTTATCATCATTTTAATATTTTCAAAGATCTAAACTTTGGCTTTGTTGAGATTTAGTGTGCTTTACAAGCTTTAATGTTTTGTATTTTTACTATTACTTAGTTAATATATTTTATTAATACTCTTGAGATTTTTTTCTTTGACCTGGTGGTTGTTTAGAACTGTAGTGTTTAATTATCTAGCAATGGATTTTTAGCTTTATTCTATTGTGATAAGAGGAGATATTTTATATCTCCTCTTTATATTTTATTTTATGATCAATCCTTAAACAGTGTTTTTGCATACCTTCAATTTGGGTAAATATGAGATAATAGAAAAATATATAATGGTCTCTGCCCCCAGTTCCTGACACAGAACTCCTAAAACCCTCAGAAATTCTTGGGTGATAAGAGCTCTACGACCATCTTTTATTCTATTGTTTGGTTCCTGACATAGGGCTTCTGAAAATCTTATAATTTCCTGGGTGACAGGAGTGTTTTTGCTCTAGCAAGGCAACTCTGGGTGAGCCCCTGGATGGCTCCTGGAAGAGGGCTGGTCGCCAGAAAAAGTCACAATTAGAAGGTTAAGATTTTCAGCCCTGGCTTTCGTTCTTTTGGGAAGAGAGAAGGGCTGAAAATGGAGTTAATGATCCATCATTCCCACATGATGAAGCCCTCATACAATTCTAAAAGTAAGGGGTTTGGAGAGTTTCTAGGTGGGGAAACATATCCTTACCAGGAGGGGGATGTGCCCCAACTCCAAAGGGCAGAGGCCTCTGTGCTCCGGACCCTCCCTGAACTTGCCCTAGTATCTCTTCATCTGGCTGTTTATTGCATCTTTTATCGTATCTCTTAATAAACTGGTAAATGTTGCTGTTTCAACCAGTGTCTCTCTACCATTTCTTCATTATTACTCCCTTCAAGTCTTTTTTAGCCCTTTTAATCCTAATCAACACCCTATAAAACTTGAATACCACAGGCACAATGCATCCCTGTTTATGTATTGTTTATATATACCCATGCTTCATACATAGAGAGAATAAGATTTTTGCCATCAAGAACAAATTTTCACCAAGAATGTATGGTCTAAACAAGGAAAGGTTTACAATCTTAAACTTTTTTTTTTTTTTGAGGGTAAGTAGGGAGAAGAAATATTTTAGCACTTAGATACGTAGATTATTTCCAAAATAGTTTCACACTCAACCACCTAGTTTTATCAAAATTAATTTTCCCTGTAGTAGGCACTGTCTCCAGCTCCAGGCAGTCCTTGCCTTGTACAACTGTGTCGGACCATAAAAATGGCCATTCAAAGCAGTCTTAATAATTGGTGGGGAGGGGTGCCTGGGTGGCTTGGTCAGTTAAGCGTCTGACTCATTTTTGGTTTTGTTTTAAGATTTTATTTATTTATTTGAGAGAGAGAGTGAGTGGTGGAGGGGAGGTGCAGAAGGAGAGGGAGAAGCAGATTCCCTGCTGAGCAGGGAGCCTGATGTGAGGCTCGATCCCAGGACCCTGAGATCAAGACCTGGGCTGAAGACAGATGCCTAAGGGACTGAGCCACCCAGGTGGCCCAAGTGTCTAACTCGATCTCAGCTCAGGTCTTGATCTCAGTGTTGTGAGTTCAAGCCCCCCATTGGACTCCTTGCTGGGTATGGAGCCTACTTAAAAAAAAAAGAGAGTATTTAATAATTGATGGGAAAATGATTGTTCTGTGACCTTTAAAAATCTGTCAAAATATTAAAAACTCTCACTGCCAGTTATAAGTGTAAAATAAAATGAAAAAATTGTAAAAAGTAAAAAAACAAAAACTGGTAAATGTAACAAATGTTTTCCTGAGTTGTGTGAGCTGCTTTATAAATTAATAGAACTTGAAGAAGGTCTAGTGGGAACCACCAATTTAAACCTAAATTGAACAGATGTTGCAGACAACCTAGGGACCTACTATTGCAGTTGGCCTCTGAAGTGTGGTGGGGAGCAGTCTTGTGAGACTGAGCCCTTAATCTGTGGGATCTGACTCTATCTGCAAGTAAATAGTGTCAGAATTGAGTTAAATTATAGGATACCCAGCTGTATCATGGAAAATGCCTTGGTGTGGGGACAAACCTCAACACATTTGGTGACCAGAAATGAAGTGTTGTGTATAAAGGTAAAGGAGACACACAGCAGGGAAACACAGTAGGGAAGGACTACTTTTTGTTTGTTTTGTTTTGTTCTAATTTAGGAAAGGAGAAACCTGAGTTTTTTCAATGGCTATTCAATGTATCCTTCAATTTAATGTAAAATCTGTAGGTGCTGAGTATGCTATAAAATATTATGTAAATTAAAAGATGCTGTTTATATATTGCTATGGACTGAATGCTTGTATTCCCCCCAAATCCATATGTTGAAACTTTAACTCCCAATGTATTTGTATCGAGGTAAACCTTTGGAAGGTCATTAGGTTTAGATGAGGTCATGAGGGTGGTGCCCTCACCATGGATTGGTGACCTTATAAGAAGAAACCAGAAGGCTCTCTTTCTTTCCTTCCTTCCTCCTTCCCTCCCTCCCTTCTTCCTTCCTACTTCATTCCTTCTTTCTTTTTCTGTCTTTCTTTCTTTATCTCTCTCTCTCCCTCTCTACACTAGAAGAGGATACAGGAAGAAGGCAGCCATCTGTAAGAGAGTTCTTAGCAGGAACCAAATCAGCAGGCACATTTATATTGGGCTTCCCAGCATATATAACTATGAAAGATAATGTTTTTGTATAAGCCACCCAGACTATGCTATTCTGTTCAGGCATCCCAAACCAAGACAAATATTTTATATTCTTAAAGACGTTTTTGATGCTTCTTTTCAGTATATGAGATCTGCCTATTTGTCATTTTATGATCATTTTAGGCTGTATGAATTTAGAAGCGATATTGCCAAGTGTATCCAAATTCATATTTTGAATTGAACCTAAATTGTATAGGCTATGATTTGCTCCCACTCTCCCATTTCATCATTACTGATTGATTCTCACTCAAACTCTTCATCCTGTTACTACAGGAAAAGTTTGATCAATTGAATCTGCTGTTAACAGGGTAATGGATGCATTCTGTGTGATAAAAGGATATTCTCTAATCTCAGCTTTAAAGAAAGATTTCTTAAGTGATGTGATACTATTATATTAAAAATAGTCTGCATGTAATAAAGCTATAGAGAAAACATAAATATCTGATATTCATATGAAATACTTTAAAGACTAAAGAAATAGATTAAAAGGCACCTGGTATACTCATTTTATCATTACAACTGAGTAGGACAGCAAAAAGCTGCTATAAATGTGAAGTTTCTCCCTGATTTTTTTTATATTATTACCAATGTTTAACTATTTCCATATAATTATCCCATATGGCATTTAGATTTGTACCTATTTTTGAGGTAGCATGCGTAACGTTTTACATTAGATAAAAAAGGTATTTTAAAAGAAGAAAGATTTTTCGATGCTAAATGCTCTGTAGGCACTTTCATTTTATTTTATTATTAATGGCTGAGGTAGCTATATAATTGCACTTGACTTAAAAACTCACTTAGTTAAAAAAGATGTGAGTATGCCATATATAAAAGGGTTTTGAATACTTGGTCTGCCATCCGTCCATACAACATGGTGGATTAGAAACTATGCTCAAGAGATCTTTACCCTTCCTACAGGCATTCATTCAACTAGCCACTGAACCAATGTCAGATAGCCTTTCATTCAGGCACACATCCTGGCTAGACGATTCAATTTCCACAAGAGAAGGTCAACTCTATTCCAAGCTTCACTGTCTGTTAGCTCATATAGGTCAATATTTATCTGGCAGCATAGAATTGCTTTATTCCAATTACTTGCCAGGGAATACAATCTCAAATTCCCTTCTGCCCGATATCTATCAAAGGCCCTTCTGAGAGAAGACTATTTGTAGAGCGTTCCTTCAAGGCTGTTCTGTTTATCAGTTTTTCCACATAATCTGAAATCTAGTGTTTAATAGTTCAGACATTCACAAAAGTGAGTAATTGCATCATGCCATATTTTTCTGATTCCTCCCCAAATATCACAGTTATTGAATTATGCATTTGTGTATATCCATTGTCATTAAGATAAACAACCATTCATGTTATTTATAGATAGGATTCAATAAGGGATATTTTCTTTGAAGAAAGTTCTTTCTTGCCTTTTTTTTTTGTTTTTTTAATTAGGATTGCTTGTATTTCTGAGCAAGTAGATTTGCTTTGATCTTATGGACTCTGTGTATTGCTACACAGACCTGGTTTCTCATTTCTGTCTTGCTGTTAGAAAACTAAGGATTGCATCGAAGCTTATCCTTGGCAAGTATATAACCATTTTACATACACGTTTTTTTACCCTATTCTTCAAATCATTTAATATGCTTCTTTGTTTTACTCTTTCTTTTCTCAATGAACTCAAATATATGTTATATACCACTAAACGTTACTTTAAATTATTTCTGGAAGAAAACTGTAACAGAAACAAATTCATAAATAAATAGAATATGTAAATATTATAACAAATGATATTTCAGCTTTAGCTGAAAATGACTTTATAGGTTTATTTTGTGCTGGTAATATTTGTAAAAAATTTTGTTCAAGATTTGAGTCTTGAAAATCTTTTATTATATTAAGACTAAATCATGACAGAAGAAAGTGATTCATAATACTATAAAGCCCTTGTTTCAAAACACATTTGTTTTTTCTTCTCATGATCCAATAATTTGAGATACATTATCTGAGGCAGACAGGAAATTTAACCAGATATATTTTTTGCCAGATTCCATTAAGAAGGAGAGCACTACTCTGAAGATCTCTCTTGTGAATTCACCATTTGGTTTTATAGCTAAATATATCCTAAGTAGTAACCACTGTTTGATAATATTTCTATTTTGAAGTTGCTGTAGCATAATTCTTTATACATCTACTTTAAATGTCTTTTATTTTAGTTAAGAGATGATAATTTTTTTATATAACCTATTATGTCCTGAGTTTGTCAGTTTGGTGAATGTGATATTTGAAAATCATAAAAGATGGGTAATGATATTCAACATGGAATTTTTAATCATTTCTAAAACTAAGATTATCTAAGAATTTTGCAAAATTTCCATACAACTCTTTTCCAAATCTTATCCATATCTTTGATAGCTATATTTATATTTCACTTTAAATACATATTTTAATTTAAATATATATTAAGAATATGTATATACATGTACATATGTTGTATATGCATATCCATATACATAAATCAATAATATAATATAGAAGTATAACTGGTACAGAGTTATAAATTTGTGAAAAAAGAGTAGGAACAGTGAGAGAAGCATTTAAATATTAAATGACAAATAGCATTCCCTACCTTCATAATTCTGTTCAACAGTGAGACCCAATAACTTCACTACAACTTTATATGCACATATGCTTATATGTATGTTTCCATACATATTATATATAGTATATTTGTGTATATATATACATATATACACACACACACAGATATTCATATGCACATACATACTTCTAAAGTATTTTAAATGTATGTTAATTCTATTAATACACCCTCTTCATTTGTATTACAAAATCTTACACTGGATGATCTTTGATTTCAATTTATTAGTACTCGAATCAATAAGATTTATCTAGTGAGGCATGGCACAGCATTGTAACCTTTTAGTAGCATAAAATTAAAGACAAAATCGTTGAATATTTTAGAATCATTAGTGACTTCTGATTTCTCATACATTATACTTACATTTTATACTTGATTTTCAACAAATGGTTATACACTGTGTATTTTCTGGCATGATTTAAAGGATGAAATAAGGCCTAATCTGTATAAATTTTTCTCCCTTTTTTGTTTGAAAGGACTCTTAGAGAAAAAAAAAAACACAGTTTAAAACTAGTATCCTTTCCAAGAAGGGATTGGAAAGTCTTTCACTAATCTATGATTATGTTTTTAGAGCATATCTGGTTTTGAAAATCCTTCATTTCAGATAGAATATTACATGTCAAGCAAAAACAAGAATACTCAAGAAAATGTCTGGTTTTTAAAATATATTTGGGATATTAATTTGGAAATATTATATGAGTATTTTATGAAACTATTCTGGGTCAGCATAATCATTCAGTTACAATGCATGAGGAGACAACACAGAAAAAAAACCACCTTCTATGATAAAAAGCATATTTTCAGGTTAAAAATAAACAATGGCTCTTTTCAAAATCTTCTCTACGAAGTAGGAAAACCTACTTGGAACTAGACAACACAGTGACCCTTACAGGATTAAACTGCCAATGGTTGCAATACTAAAACTACAGGAAAATGCACTGTCAAAGTGTAGCTTTTGCTGATGGCAAGAGGTCATTTAACTACTAAATTCTGCATTTGGCCACTTTATTTCCAACTGAGTGAGAGCGAGTTTTAAAATTTACCATCAATTTCTTTCTGTTAAAAAAAAGTAATAAGGATCTCAACAGCTGGTAGAGCTCTGTGAGATCAGGAGAAGGCATACAAATCCTAAAAACATCTCTTTGAAGCAGCAGGGAGAGATGTAGGACTTGCCAACCACGCCTGAGCACCTCAGGTCACTGCCCTACAGAAAAGGAGCCGCTGGTTCTCAGCACCAACACAGCCTCCTCGATGTCTACTAGTTCTCCGTGATGGGCTCTTCAGCTTATTGAGTTAAAAAAAACACAAGTGTACCTCAGACTTTTATTAAGGGAAATATTAACAAAGCAATATTCTAAACATAGAAATCTCAAGAGGATAAGGAAGATATTTTGGTGTCATTAACTTACCAATTTATTGACAAATTTATGATAAAAAGGTGATAACTGCATAGCTATATAAATGGATACAAAAAGTACATATATAAATAGATTTGTAACAATTCTTGTTCTTGGAGATGAAGACTCAAATAATTACTGAGAAATGAATGATTAAAAAATATCACTTGGTAAGCAAATCCACAGGTTTTATTCCTAAAAGAGACTAAATATTTCTTAGAGTAACTTTGTGATCTCAGCTGTTTATAAATTTACCTACTCTATACAGGAGTAAGAATGATTACAAAAATATGCAGCCTATGAGTAAGCACACTTCTCCCTAACATTTGGGGAAACTAGAACAAAAGTACAAATGGAAGCCTATATACATATGCATTAATATTTAAAAGTTATGAATTAAACTTTGTTCAACCTCTAAATATAGCAGCATGAAGAGAGCCAGACATCAGACTCTCGGCCAACACACCTTCTGTTCCTACTCATGGCTCTGTTCTGCACCAACGGGGGCTTCACACATATATGATGAACACCCTCAACCTCACGTCCAGTCTCTGTCCAACCCTCTTCAAGGAGCTGCTCCTTGTCAGCCCCTTGGGTCTAATGATGCAAACACTGTTTGGAAAATGTGTATCTCACAAGATGGACTCAAGGTAAAGTCTGCACAGGCCCAGAAAATGGACTTGAGATCATTTGGGAAGGAAATCCCTAGTTCTGGGTACTTGGAAAGTGGATTAAAAGGCATATGAGAGCCATGGATATTCATATCCCCTTTGTTCTGTGGATTCCTCACTTTGAACAGAAGAGATGATCCCAACAGTGCTCTTTAAAGAGCAAGACCCAGGACACATGTGCTTGGGTCTAAGGTTGATATTGGAAATAAGGCAAAGGAAAAAATATAACTGAACAAATCAGGAAAAACAGCATAAACAGAAATAAAGAGTAGAAAACATGATGAAGCCAGAGGTGATATTAGTGAAAAACTTAGAAATTTGGGGTTAAAGTTCTAGAAAGGAAAGAAAATGTAAGATATATATTATCCATTGTTCGTAGATATAATTTTTTTATATAAAATGGGACAATGGAATAATAGGAGTAGGGATTTTTTTTTCTCTTGGTTCCTCATAAATAAGATGTGATGAAATATGGTGAACAATGTCTATAACAACAGTCTTACAGTGAGTACTACAATTATATTCACATTTTTTTCTAATTAATACCTTTCAGATTTGCTCATCTATGGCAAAAAAATCAGAATAATGCAATTTAGACTCAAAGACTTCTGGTTACATTATTTTCTCTAATTCTCCCTTACAAATCAGCCATTAGCTGCTGCATGCAGCACGGTGAAACCCAAAGGCCCAGGGGAACTGTGGTGGTGAGGATCAGATCTAAGCCCAGAATTCTTTTATATCTGTGCTTTGCCCTAACTCTGCTGTTTATGTAGGCATAGCCATAACAGTTCCTCCACACATATATAATAAACTTCTTTCTAGACATTCTTTGCCACTGGCATCCGTAATGGTTTTGGGGAACTAAAGAAGACTCTTCAGAAAGATTAGCTATATGAAAATAAATATTATTTGAAGGTCTTAATTATACCTAATACTTTTTCCCCCCTAGGGACAGAAATATTTTTAAAATGTATTTAATGCATTCTTTTGGTTCTTCTAGACCATAAAATCGAGTTGAAACAGCAATATTTGTGCTGGTGAAACTGAACACAAATGCTCCTAATATAGAATAGTGATTACACTCAGACACAGAACAGTTACTGTTACTGTTAGTAACTGTCCAACATTGGACAACTTGTGCCCTTTCCGTTCTTAAACATTAATATCTGTAACAAAGGGATTTAAAATGATATCTACTTTATAGGGTTGTATTACTTAAAATAGTTCCAGGCATGCATTAAGCAGTACATGAATAATGACTTCATATTTTAGTATTGTCTAATGACAAAGCAGTAGTGAGCAATGATAAAAGCAACAGTATTATAGTAATAAAAAAATAAACCTTATGAAATTTAGAAATGAAATCAGGATAATAAAGAACAACAACAAAATCTGTTTTGATATAGTTCTAAAACTATGCAGGCATTTCTCCAGTATAAGCAATTTAGATATGAACATTCAGTATTATGAGTCCATCCCAACAATTTATTGTGCTGTTTTTGTTATAAAGACTGATTTTGCCCTATGTGTTGTAATATTGGGTTAAATAGTGGTCCCAAACAGTATATCCGAGTCCTAACCCCTGGTACCCATATATGTGACTTTATTTGGAAATAAGGTATTTGCAGATGTGATTAAGCTAAAGATCTTTAGATCCTAAGTCCAATGATAGTTTACTTAGAAAATACAGAAAAGACACAAGGACACACAAGAGGAAAGTCATGTTAAGACAGAAGCAGAGATTGGAGTGATGTGTCTATAAGCCACCAGATTTTTGGCAGTCACCAAAAACTAGGAGCAAGCCATGGAACGAATTCTCCCTCAGAGCCTCTGGAAAGAACCAACATTACTAACACCTTTTACGTCAGACTTTTGGCCACCAGAACCATGAGAAAATAAATTTCTGTTGTTTTAAGCCATCGGGTTTGTCATAATTTGTTACGGTAGCCCTAAGAAACTAAGACAGCTCTCTCTTCTATATTTGCTATTTTGATGTCTCTTTTAATCTTAAAATTTCAATCCTGCATATATAATTGTCAACTATTTACTTACATTAATAACTCTTTACAAAATTGCCTTTTTAAGAGTGAAGTCAGTGTCTCTGATGTACTTTGATCAAATTATAGTAACCGAGATTGCTAAAAACTTCACTATACCAAATGATGATCTTCTTTCCTGAATTGTTTGTTAAGAAGCATATCATCTGTTATGATTTCTATCACAAAATAGTATCTATCACGACTCTTGTCATGAAATAAGTTAGCTGGATGTGGACCTTTATTTGGTGGAAGCATACAGAAATAGGTATTTTTTCTTAATCAGTGTCAGAATATCCTAAGGAGGAGAAATGCTGATGCTGTCTTCTTATTTCCCTACAGTCAGTCTCTTTGACTCTAATTAGGTGAAAACACACACAATTAACCACTTTAGTTGGTTTCATGGGGGAAGAGAAATTACAAAGGAAATTCAAATTCTGCTAATTTTCATCAAGTCATTCCTCAGGTGAACCTCTAAGAGACTGGTGATTACAATTATTTTATAAATGAAAACTCAACAATAAACTGTTTTTAAGAAGGCTTTTGTTTCAATCTCATCTTCAACTATGATCCTGTTAGAATAAATAGTATAATATGGATTTCCCACAGAAACATGTAATGGATTAGCTTTTGAGTAACTATAGTATCATTTTGGCTTTTTGTTTGGCTTTTTGTGTTTTGTTTTGTTGTTGTTGTTTTTGGCAGAGGATATAGATCTAAGAACTTCACATCAGTATCATTTCCCTTAAAAATAAATTACACGATTCAGTGCTAAATCACTAGAAATACTCAGTTATGAAAATTATCATAATGAAGTATGTGTATTCTAAGGGATTTCTTTTTTGCCAAGTTTTCTTAAAGCAAACTATGCTTGCATTTATTTCCTAACTTGTTCTATTTGCCCACTGAAAGATGCACAAAGGTATCGATTTATTAAGACTGTTGCATAGAATTATTTGTACAAACTGGGATGGTTCACACAAAATATGTGTTACTGGAATTACGTGCTTTTTATAATCCAATATCCTTCTTTTCCCTATAATGAGTAAAATAAGTTGATAATATGCATATGCAGAAATATCATATACACATTAGGACATATATCAATACTCTCTTAGAAAATGAAGCTATATTGTATAGCAATTTATCAATATAGCACCTCTGCTCTACTTCTTCCTTTTCATTTTGTTCTTACCTGCTTTTGGGCATGTGTCGTGGGGGAGATATTTTGGAATTTCAGGTAAGTAGATCATGAAATGGGATTCTATCAATAGTCCCAATCTATTTTATCCTATATGATAAAAGTGATTCTCTGCTTAAATGGAGAACAATGCTTACATATGACCAGTATTGAGAATCTCAGCCACCTTACGCATAGACAGAATGGTATGAATAGAATAAAATATCTTTGGTTAATTTGCCCTTTTCGAAAGCTAGAAGAAATCTGACCCAAATTTAGTAGAGACAAGTTTCCAAGACATCAGTTCAAATAGAAGGCTTCAACTCATTGTAGTCCTATTCACACTTTTAAAAGGCTGCGGGGATAACAGCGAACCACAGGCAGTATGCTTCCACACAGTCGGCAGGGAAAGGTCTGAAAGAACACATGCTGTCCCCATCTCGCCCACTAGATTTCTGCTGCAGCTTGGTGTAAGTTCTCTGGTCATTCAGCATTGATTTCACTCTGAGTTCTGTCACAGAGAAGCCAATCAGGAGTGATTGTTAAATTGTCTCACTTCTAAAACAGACAGTGAGCCTGAAATAAGTCCAATGTCCACTTAATCTTTCACCTTGAAAGTGTGGAAAGAAAGGGTCAAAAGAAATAGCAAAACTTTTTAGTCGATTGGAGCAAATAGCCACATTTGAAATACCTGAAACCTTTGAGATTAGTTTATTACCAAAACAAAAGATTAGCTTAAAATATGTTTAGAGTGGTCTCAATCCAACCATTACTGTGTTTCTTCTTGCTCACACTATGTAGTTAGGTTATATGATAATGCCAGGCTACACTATAAAACAAAACAAAACAAAACTTGTATATGTGTAAATTGTTGATCTTCTATTCCTAGATAACAATCAATTTTATCTTAATCAGTTTACTTATGTCATGCCAAGGTAATTCCAGATTGTGTCTGATAAAAGTTTATTTATTGCATGTATGCATTTTTACATACAATCATTATTTTGACTTTTTAATAAGTCAAAAAAAGTATGAAAAATTTTGTCGATATTTATTTCAGGTTCAGATTACATCTGGACCCCATAAAAATAAATGTAAAGGTGATTTCTTTCTCACATGATACTGGAAGTTACTTGAGAAGTTGTGGCTATTTTATTTATTTATTTATTTATTTTTAAAGATTTTATTTATTTATTTGAGAGAGAGAATGAGATAGAGAGAGAGAGCATGAGGGGGGAGGGTCAGAGGGAGAAGCAGACTCCCTGCTGACAGCAGGGAGCCCGATGCGGGACTCGATCCCGGGACTCCAGGATCATGACCTGAGCCGAAGGCAGTCGCTTAACCAACTGAGCCACCCAGGCGCCCCGAGAAGTTGTGGCTATTTTAATAAATAATTTGTGTGGTGTTTGTTAAGCAGTCTTTGTCACGATTATGGTAGAAGATGCCAAGATTTTCTTCCCATTGACACCTTGCTGAAATCTTTTAAAGACAGAATCATCCCGGGAACCTAGGATACCTAAGCTATAGACTGAATGTTTGTGCACACAAATAATCACCACCCCTCCCCCCCAAACTTATACGTTAGATCCTAATTCCAAATGTGGTGCTATTTGGATGTTTGGTCTTTGTGGTTAGGTCATAAGGATGGATGCCTCATGAATGAGATCCGTGCCCTTATAAAAGAAATCCGAGAAAGCTTCCTTGCCCCTTCTACCATGTGAACATACAGTGAAAAGAACAGGTTAAGACAATATCATATCCCTTCCACTATGATTCAACACCCTTAGACTCTATTGCCATATAGGTTCTCCAGATTTGGGGCAATGTAAATTGGCAAAAGCTTGCATTTTTTTTTTTTCAATGTGTACCAATTCTTCACCAGTTACACTTTGTACTTTACCTATGTGTCCAGCTGAGACTTCAATCTGATGATAGATCTAGGAACAATGAGAGATGGTAGGAGTAGGTCCTCAGAAGTGTCAGCAGTTCTTTGCAGGGCAGTGATCTCAGGGCACCTATTACAGATTCTTCAGAAAAGGGAAGATCTGTGTCCTCAGAAAGAGAGAAGACTGCTCTATTGTAAAAGAAGGCTTTGGGGGTTCTAGGGGCTCAAGGTTTGGATTCATTAGAATCTTCCCATATGGCCCCTTATATATGTATAACAGAACAGGAAGACATAAGGGGAAAGAGAAGAAATGTTCAGACTCACATTGGCATAGCTAGGAAAAAATGATAAGACAGGACAATAAAGAGATTCAAGGAGGAGAGAATTGAGAAGTTGTGGCAACAATGTTCCACTGCTGCATGAAGGCTACTACCTCAAGAACTCCCTGCCCAGGGTCTGTTCTGCTCCATTTTAAAGCTCCCCAGTACTCCCACCTTCCTCATTACCCCAGTCACTCTCCTCTGAATGCCTTCCAATTCTCTGTGACCTTCCTAAATCATGCCACACAGAAGTAAATGTAGCTCTATGTCACTGTATGTCATATAAATTAAACAAGGAGAAAAAGATTATTAGCGGCAAGGTCAAGAGCAAGACACACAAACTTGCTGAGATGCAGTTCACTCATCTGTAAAGGGTGTTAATAATTTCTAACAGTATTTTGAAGATTATTTCAGGAAATACATGTAAAATTCAATCTTTTAAAAATACAAACATTAAAATATAAACTATTGCTATTATTATGCTAAAAGGAATAGAAATTATCTTTGTGTAGCCACAGCACTTTGATGACTCATATTTAGTAAACAATGTTTACTAAAACCAGTCTGTCTTTCTTAGTCCTCAGTTAACTCACAGCTTAATGTCTTTGGTACTTTCAAAGTTGTTTCTTTAAAGAATTTCAGACACTAAAATATTTTCTATGTAACTGGTAATGAGATTTGGTATCATCATAATCATGTTATGTAGATTACTTGTGCGCAGGTATCATCATATTATCAGTAACCACTCAATATATCCATACCCATAAAATGGTTGGATCAAATTTAAGACAAAAACCAATCTCAATGTGCTATGGTGAGAGCTGTGACCTGTGTAAGACTGTTGAATCACAGACCTGTACCTCTGAAACAAATAATACATTATAAGTCAAAAAAAAAAAAAAAAAAGATAGTAGGAAGGGAAAAATGAAGGGGGGGAAATCGGAGGGGGAGATGAACCATGAGAGACTATGGACTCTGAGAAACAAACCGAGGGTTCTAGAGGGGAGGGGGTGGGGGGATGGGTTAGTCCAGTGATGGGTATTAAAGAGGGCACGTACTGCATGGAGCACTGGGTGTTATACGCAAACAATGAATCATGGAACACTACATCAAAAGTAATGATGTAATGTATGGTGATTAACATAACATAATAAAATTAAAAAAATTCAAAAACAAAACAAAATGAAAAACAAAAAACAAAAAACAAAAAACAATCTCAAACTTGTAGAAACCACTCCCCCATATTAACATCAATGCCTCATCCCTACTAGTAGTGTAAAATCCAGCAGGTATAATTATATTTGACTTTTCTATCATTCAACTAAATATCTGCATTGTTTGTTCAAGGAAATAAGATAATTTACAAAACATATTTAGGAAAATACATTATATGCAGATAATTTTGACCAACTCATTTGGTAATTTTTTTTTTCATATTGGAAAAAGGAAAGGGTACAGTGTTTATTTGACTGTAAAATGTATTTCAAGGTGGAATTAAGAATTATTTGCATAAAGTGCAATGCTTTGATAATTGATTTCTTGTTGAAAAGAAACAAGAAAAAGACAAGAAATTATTCTAAGTACTAAGGTTATTTGTAAAGTATGTAAGAAGATGACAAAAGAACATATGAAAGTAGTTAAGAAGTGGATTTTTTTATAGGAAATAAAAAGAAGCAAACCTTACATTCTATTTACTTTCAAGTTATACAAAGTAGCAAGCTGAAAATATTTTGAAGAATGGGAAATAACTATGTGTTTGTGTGTATATATGTGTATATGTTTGTGTGTGTGCATGTGTGTTTGAAATTAGTTATTTTTTTATAATAAAGAATTGTGGGATTTTTTTTAAATAATAAAAAAGTTTCTTTCTGCTGCTTGTAACTACTTCCTTTCCATGTAAGCCTTATTTTGTTTTAACTTTTCCCATACATCAATCCTAGGTTTATCCCTTGTCTGTCTTAATTTATCATAATTGATGGATACTGAAGACTTTAGGAGGAAATTATTTAACTGTGATTGACTGGGAACATTTAACTTTATTGAAAAGAAACAGCAGGAGGAAAATGGAGGAAACAGTAAATGTGCTCATTTGTAAGAAAAAGACTTCAGACACAGTTTGGCTCCTTGTGCTGAATACAGGCTTATTGAGATTAAGTTGACATAATTAATTAAATAGAAATTTTACATCCTTTCTTGTAAAATGGAATTAGAAATGAAGATCTTCTTTGAAATTTAATAAGACATGAATGTGTTCAGAGACTCCATAATGAAACACACACAAATGGAATAAAATCAGCAAGATAATCACATTTTAAAGTCATTTCAGAAATATTTACTTCTGAGACATATTACCTTTGAAAGACTTAATCAATAAAGTAGACATTACATATTATGTATTTCATATATATAAGTATAGTCAGAGAAGATCTCATAACCTTTCACTAATAAGAACCTTCAGGTTCAAAGAAATGAAATCATAGCATTAGCAAATGGCTGGTCTGCCAGTTCACCCAGCTCTTCACACTTTAGATCCTGTTTCATTGTTGTTGTTTTTCTCCAACATTTATTTTCCATTATGATCCTTTTGCTCTCCTCAAAATATAAGTGCTGATTCTTCTGATAACAACTTAGGAACAGGCTATTGAAAATGTAGGGGAGAAAAATAATTTTCCCTCTACCCTTCTAGGTTTTTGGCTGAAACCCACTGCCCCTTGTAATAAAAGATCAACAGGAGAAAAACAAACAGAATGTTAATAATATGTATACCCTCTATATACATGGAAAAATACACAGGAAAATCAAGTAACTCCCCAAGTGGCCCAAGCTGCCATCTTAAATACCATCTTTAGCTAAAGACAGAAAAAGATGTTGGGGTGGGAAGTCAGTTATGGGAGGTTACCAGAAAAAGCAAAAGGGTAAAGTAAAAAGGCGTAAGGTTGTTAGGCAGATTTAAATCCAGATTTAAATTGTTGCCTTCTCCACTGACAAGAGTTTCTAGAGATTTAGTCATCCTTCTCTCCTAGTTAGAGAGACACCCTTACAAACAGGATTTCCTGTAGAGATGTAAATGTCTCCCACTAAAGGGAAACTTTTACTTGGTTTTCAGAGCTTCTCCTTGTCTGCTATTTCTTAAAAATAACCAGCTCAAGATAATCCTTATGCAAAAAAAAAAAAAAAAAAAGACATATTTTAGGGTGGCAAATTCTGCTTCCCTTCAAAAGTAATGAGCCAATAGCTAAATCCCTGATAAAAAAAAAAATACTTATATAAGAATTGAAATAAAGATACCTTTTCACAACCTCGTTGGTAGACAAACAAAATTTGGAAGAAAAAGGCAGATTGCATGTATTTATATTTCATGTCTGTTTGAATAGCTAATTTAAATTAGTTTGGAGATATCCCCATTCCAAACCCTTTAAAATAACAGTTATAGCAATATCTATCAAAATTTACTTAAAATATCAGATATTGAAGGGAAGCTAATATTGTCTGAATATGGTTGTTGATAATGTTAAAAAAGAAACAGGCCCAAAATGGAGTCTCTAATTAACAAAGCCCCACCGAGACTTAATACCTAACCTAATTGGAGTTTTAGTCTCTCCAAGGAGTGGAATTTTTTATTTTATTTTATTTTATTTTAAATATTTTATTTATTTATTTGACAGAGAGAGACACAGTGAGAGAGTGAACACAAGCAGGGGGAGTGGGAGAGGAAGAAGCAAGCTTCCCACTGAGCAGGGAGCCCAATGAGGGGCTTGTTCCCAGGACCCTGGGACCATGACCTGAGCCGAAGACAGATGCTTAACCAACTGAGCCACCCAGGCGCCCCCCAGGAGTGGAATTTTAAACCAGTGGAACTTCCTGATCAGTACATCCACACAAATTGACAATCTTTTAGAATCTCTAAAAGTAAAAAAGAGAGTTTTGTTTGAGCCCACATTAGGACACCTGCCTGGAAAACATGTTCTTCACAGGGAAGAAAGTGTTCCAGAGTATGAACAGTTTTACAGGGTTATATAGTTTTCTACATCTTGTGAAAGCTCAAAAGATTATAGATTAGCATATAGGCAGGAATCACAAATTTCATAGTGAAGAAATGCAGGGAGTAGGAGCATTGATCTATATCTCAAGGACAAGATGGTTTTCCTTAGGCATTCATTCACAAAGCAGATGTACAATACATGCGTGGCAAGCCATAAATTAGGCTTTCGGCTTGAATGAAGTTTATATAGTCATGTTGACTTAGAAAGAAATCTAAAATGTTTTCCCTTGTATACGAGGCCTTTGGAGAATTTTTCTCTCATCAAGCATTAGTGAGAGAATCTACAGGTAAGATTCCCTGCCCTTCCCTCTAAGAGAAAAGGTGACCTTGCCTGAAACAATCCTTTCTTTTCTTTTGCTAGTAACTTCCTGTCTTGCCATGTTTCTGTCTATAAAAGCCTTTCATTCTGTACAGCTCCTCCAAAAACCTTTCTATTTGTTTGGAGGGAGGATGGGATGCTGCCTAATTCATGAATCGTTGAATAAAGACAATGAGATCTTTAAGTTTACTCAGTTGAATTTTGTTTTTTAACTATGAGTTCATTAATTACAATATGTATGTTTATAAAATTGCAAAGAAAAAAATCTTAAAAGTTTTCATTACTTACTAGCCAGATCATAAGTTATAAATCTTGATTATAGTGAAAAGCTGAGGACCCAGAGAAAACACAACAGGCAGAGGAGGAAGGACCAACACGAAGATTGTTTCAATACATCATTTAATCATTTCCTTATCTTCAAATATACAGTCTCTTTGTTCTTTCATATTTTAGTTTTCTAAATCTCTTCTTACGTTTGAAGCCCATGTTGATTATCACCCTTATATTTTTCCTTAATTAGTCTTTTTTCCAGACAGCTCATTCATTCCAATATTTCTGCAAACAATGCCAATGTTAATCTCCTATAAGTAGGAAAAAATGCAACCATGTTGTAGGGATACCGTTAGCCCACTGAGTTCATAATACATTTAATACGGTTACATAGAAGTTATGAATACAATCACACACCAGCATGGCAGGGTTATGTATTGGTATATATGATGAAAAGAATTACACAAATACCAGTTTTAGCATCAAATAAGGAAATAAATTAAGAGTAGAAGGCTTTAAGACTGAACACACTGACAGTTTTGCATTCATGAGCAATCCTAGTTTGCTTTCCCAGTATCATCACTCACCAGAGTCTGTGAAAGTGGCATTTTGATGAAGGTTGTCTTTATGTGATTGGTTGCTTTCATTTTTTAATGTTTGAAACAGTCTAAGAAACAAAATAATATATCAAACGGTGCAAGAGAAAATGAATTCAGGAATTTTATGCATAGTATTTTGAATGATGAAGGCAAACTTACAAAAAACAAAATTATGCTAGCTAATACATAGTCAGCTAACAAGAAAGAAATAATTCCCCAAATCAAAGTGATATTTAGAGACATAAAATAATATTAATATATGCATCTATTTGGTCAATGAATGTTAGTTTTTATTACCTTGTCTCCTAAAATAGAATCTTATTCACCAAGGCACATGTTTTTTCTCCATGCTGTACACACTTAACAAAATCTTTGGCAAACAAAAAATAATGTTAAATATTATCAAGCCTTGAATAATTTTTGAAGTAGCCATTTGTAACAATTGTGTGCACATGTTTAGTAATGCTTGCTATCTGAACTGAGTTACATAATCTGGTTTTTAGTATAAATCAAATGGATAACACTGCTATTTTAATGTGTCTTTCTTGAAATAGTCTCTTAGAATTATTCTTCCAAATTTGTAATTTTGATGAAGGTGTAATAAAAACTTCTGATTGTCGAATTCTTACTGTAATTTTAAGATCAAAAAAGATCTTAAAGGTCATGTGGTAGCACTATTTTCTAAATGATGAAATTAGTGAGTAGCAAAAAAATAGGTGACTCTCCTACTATCTCATAGTTTACAGTATAACTATCTATTCAAAATAAGGGGGGAAATCTACTTTGTCAGCTATCAAGACAAAATGAAAAAAAAAGTTTTCTTCTCTTGAAAGTCTTATTTGCACAAACAAATCCTTATTCTCTTTGTAGGCCCAAAGAGTGTTGAAATTTTGCAAATTGAAAAATGCGCTATCCTCGCATCATCATCAGGTAAAAAGTGATTAATTTGTAACTTATTGGCTAAAATTTATTAAATTTACCATAAAATGGATAAAATTAAATGAATGGTAATTTTAGTATGCTTTCAAATCATTTGGATTTCTTACATTGAAGAGTGTCAGTCAGGCCATTGTATTTGGAAAGCTCCAAGTGTATAGATGATGTCTGTCTTTTTTTATAGATATTATATTAATTGCCTTTAAATTTTTCCAGTTTTCATTGAAGAATATCCACTTCATAATTATATGTGAAATTTTAACCTAATTGTGTATTTCATAATATGTAAGCCACACCTATAAGATATCTGAAAAACAAAATGGAAATTTTTAAGTGTGCAAACAGAAAATTCAATCCATATCTATCAACAAACTGCAGAGTAGAATGGTGGTTGTCAGGAGCTGAGAGATGGGGGTACTGGGGAGATGCTGGTGAAAGGGTACAAACTTCAAGTTATAAGATGAATAAGTTCTAGGGATCTGATTGCAACATGGTAATTATAGTTAATGATACTAGATTGTGTACTTGAAATTTGCCAAGAGAGTAAACCTTAAGTCTTCTCACCACACGCATGCGCATGCACACACACGCAAAGTCACTATGTGAAGAGATGAACGTGTTAACTAACTTAATTGTGGTCACCATTTCACAATGTACACTTACATTAAATCATAACGTTGTACACCTTAAAGTAAAACATTATGTTGTACAACAGTATGTACGATACATATATATGTAATTTTAATTTGTCAATCATACTTCAGTAGAGCTGGGGAAAAAAAGTAAAACACACACAAAACTTTTCTGAGAAAATCAAGTACAGTAACGTGTGTAAAGAGTTGCTTTAGCAATGCGAACACCTGCTATGTTAGCTAAGAAACTCGGCATAATTTAACCAAATCCTTAGCAAACCTCACAAATGGTCCTATATCACTCGGGTCTCTTTAATACCTGCCCTATTCATTGTGTATAATTAGCCAAGAAGGAAAAGGGACGGTAGTACCAGCCCTAATTCTCTCTAATTTCTGAAACTTAGGGTCAAGGCAGAGCATTTTAAAGGTGTGTGAGTTTTCTCTTGGGAAACACTGGTGGCCAATGACTACAAAAAGGTGACACAGGTGATCACATTTGACTGCGGTTTGCACCATGATTGTTTAACTGAGGAAATCAAGGGACTGCTCATTGCACTCGCAAGCATGACGTGCACCAGAGCAGTCCTACCAAGCTGAGTTTTGTTTCTTGTAGTGGCCAGGCCTTCTGAAAGGGAAATTTGCTTCTCACTGGTTGATACTCTAAAAAGGAGTTGACTGCATTTTTATATGACTTTCTTAAAAACTTTGAATTTGGTTGCCACTGGTGTGACTGACTTTTTCATTAAAAAAGAAAATGGTAAGGCTACGCATCATAGCGTTTTTTTAGCCATATGTTGATATCTGCCAAAACAAAATCAAACAACAGCAAACAAACACAAAACCCCTAAGTTACTTCTTAGCCAATCTAAATTAAAACAAATTTGAAGTGGATTTAACTATATTTTTTGCCCAAACGAAATATGCAAAAATGTACTCCAGTAAATGCTTTATGGGCATTTAAAATATATGTATATGTTTTATATCTAGTCCCACACCTTTAAACACAGACACATCTGTGTGTGTTTGTAATTTGTACTTTCTCAACATTTATTCAGATTACTTCTTCTCCAAAAGATTTCCTAAAGTTCGACTGAGCATGGTTTGTAAGTAATCGTTCCAGAAAATACACTTACTTACATCCTTCTTGATAGAAAGTACGCCATGTAAAATAACTAAACTAAGCATTTGATAGAAACAACTGTAGAGGGAGAGAGAGAGAGAGAATGTTAGAGAGTTATTTCCACAGTAAGAGCTGTGGAAAAATTTAAAGCCTTAAATTCAGTGGTTTAAATCAAGTAGAGTGATATTAATCTCGATGGCCCGCGGATTGGCTTCCAATTAACTGTGTTAGGCTAACCTCCAGTCTCTGGCCTTCAGCTTCAGGCTGCAGACTCCGTTCCAGTTTACTTTTGGGACCTGCAATAGTAGCAGGAACTGCATGCCTGCACCATGGTCTCCACATCTCATTCTGAGGCCCCAGCTGAGACACGTATGCCCTTCTTACGGCAGGTCACTGGAATATAATACAGCAAGTGCAACACTGCAGATGTATTTTATATTTCTCTTATTATTTACTGTAGTTGCAAGGATATATATTCCAGTTTAACATTTCCGAGTAACAAATTTGGATTCCTGGGTCTGTTAGAAAATAATATATTTTTTTGTTTCTTCTTATACTTTTCTAACATTTTAGCTGTGAGGGTGACTTTTCAAAATTTAATATGAGAAGGCAAGATGCAACCTTCTTTTTTTCTCTGTGAAATGAGGATAATGTTTAAGAGAGAAACCTTGCCTAAGCTATGCTTTTTTATTGAATACTTTTAAGCTAAGCTAAAATAACAAACACTCTCATAAGTGACAGTTTGTTATTCACCAATAGATGAAAAACAAATTTCGCAAAATAACAAACATGGAGGATGTCTATTTAGAATGTAATTAATTTGATTTTACAGAATTAGAGAAACATCTCAATTCCAAGTTTGTGTAAGGTACACACACACACACACACACACACACACACGAACATACATATTTAAGATTTAACCGGAGAAAGCATTACTTACACTTGACAGTTTTTGATACTTATTTGAGTCTTCGAGAATATTTTGCTGTTGTGAGAGGTTCTTACCAGAGAATGCCCCAATCTCTTCTTCCTTCTCTTACCTTACCTGAGCAGTGCCCTGACTAACTGATCTTTACTGACCACATCCTTTCAAATCAAATTGTAAGAGGGCATTTACACAACTGTGTTTAGCAATTTTAATGCAGTTTTGCTACTTCCTTAAAAAGAATGTTCATGTAATATCTAAGTATCTTAATATCTAAGTATTAAGCTCTCTTTAGTTTGAAATAAGAAAGTATTTTACTTCTCAATAAGGACCAATTAAATTTAGCAGATGTAAAGTACAAAAGTCTCAGTGAAGCGCATGTCTTGGGAAAGGACCACAAGACTATATTATACTTTATGGTTTATGAGCTTGGCTGCTAATAAGAATCACTTGGGAAGTTTGTTAATAATGCAGATTCCCAAAACACAGCCCAGAATTAATGAAGCAGAATCTCCAGAGAAGGGGCATGGGAATTCTGTTTTTTAATAAGTGTCTCAAATGAATGTCTCAAATGATTATGTCTGAAACTCAAGTTCAAAGCTAGATGTGCAGCATGACTAACAATAATAAACGGGAGTCCTCCAGTTGTGCTAAGATACTGTGTTTTCACAGTAGATGAAGAATCATTGATATATTTTAATTATGAATAAATAAGCAAACCTGTATCAGGAAGATAACTCTGACAGCAATGAGATAAATGGCAGTTGAGGCAAGAAATGACATTTATGACTACGATGTCCAGTGAGGAGGACATATAATAGGATTGACTGTGGCACTTACAAAAGAAGGGAAGGCTTTAAAAGATATGAGGAAGTTGTCTTAATCCAACTTACTGATTAAATATTAGGGTTAAGAGTAATTTATTGTAGTATTTTGCTCAGGCTGCCATAACAAAATACCACGCACTGGGTGACTTAAACCACAGAAACTTATTTTCTCATAGTTTTAGAGGCTAGAAGTCCAATATCAAGGTGTCTGCAAATTTGGCTTCTCTTCTCTCTCTCTCTCTCTCTCTTTTTTTATGTCATTTCTCTTGAGGCTTCTCTTCTTGGTTTGCAGATGGCCATCTCCTTGCAGTCTCCTCCCATGATATTTCCTCTGTGCACTCACATAACCCTGGTGTCTCTTTGTGTGTCCAAAGTTCTTCTTATAAGAACACTGGTCACATTGAACAAGGACCCATCCAAAGGGCCTTATTTTAATGTAATCACATGCTAAAAGGCTTTATCTCCAAATACAGTCACAATCTGGAGTACTGAAGCTTCAGACTTCAACATACGAATTTTGGAAGATATAATTGAGCCCACAACATACATGAATCTCAGTATGATGGTTCTGACAACTGAGTAGGTGCTGATGCCCTTCTTTAAGATAAAGAATACATATAAATACAAGCAGTATGGATAGTAATGTCTATTTGAACATGCCATGTTTGAAATGCTTATGGTAAATTAATGCAAAGATGCAGATAGACAACCTATGTATGTACGTGGAGCAGGAATGTGTGTGTGTGATGTGTGTTCATACAGGCTGGCTATATATAATAATGTTACCAAATTTGAAAATGTATTGTAAATTATGGGAAAATTGGATAACAAATAGTTCTTACAGTTTTACTTCAGAATATCCAAAATTATTTTAATGGATTAACATAAAACTAATGCTTTTTTTCCCCTTCCATCCATATTAGTTGTGCAACCAACAACTTTAAACCCTGATCCCCTTGGTGAGAATGGCTTCACTGCATGCTTCATTAGTTTAAGCTTAGGCATTACTTAGCCTCTCTGATTCTCTGCTTTGTGCTGTTCCTTATGTGTAGCTGGATGAAAAATCGTGTAGTTAGTTAGGTACTTCTGAACTCGTTCAGTCTCCATTGTCTTGATTGTCTTCTGCAGAGAAACTGATGTCTGAGCTATTTGACACATTTCAAAATTTCTACCTTTTTTTGGTAATAAATCCTCCTTTATGTGATTTAGTAAGATTAATTATTTCATTCAACTAGAATGTTCAATTAGAACATGAAAGACCGTGTGTTACAAACAGCTTTTCAATATGATTTAATCTTACAAATGCATGCTTACATGAGATAATGAGATGTCAATAAAAAAATAAATGACTCGGGGGCCTGGGTGGCTCAGTTGGTTAAGCGACTGCCTTCGGCTCAAGTCAGGATCCTGGAGTCCCTGGATCGAGTCCCGCATCGGGCTCCCTGCTCGGCAGGGAGTCTGCTTCTCCCTCTGACCCTCCCGACCCTCCCCCCTCTCATGTGCTCTCTCTCTCAGTCTCTCTCTCTCAAATAAATAAAAATCTTAAAAAGATAAATAAATAAAAAAATGACTCAAAAATATTTTAGACCTCAATCTACGACAGAATCATACAAAGCAATATTAAACAGAAAGAATTCAGGAAAATCTCTTAAGAGAAATCATGTTCAGTGATTTTTTTTCTTCCTAGATGTATGAAAAAAGTCATCAGGATTTTATGAGTCCCCAGTTTGTAGAGGAATCCCAGCAATGCAAATCTGTGCATTAATGCTATACTATTTTAAAAGAATATCTCCTTACACATGCATACTAATTTATTTATAGAAGCAGTCTATTGTCTTCAATTTACTATGCTCTATGTTTTTGGTGAAAACTAACACAATAACAGTAAGTGATCTTTAGAAGAAAACTTTTAGTAAAAGAGAGTGAAATACATCTTGTCTAAGGATTTTACATTATTCCTCATTTTCTTTTCTTGAAAAGAAATATCAATAATAGCATCTACATTATTATACCAAAAAATCTAATACATTACTCAGTTTATGTAAAGTTAGATGGAAAAATATATCTATATCTCACATACATATATTCACTATTACATAGGTTTAATATTGTGTGTGTTTATTATTTCCTTTAAAAATACTCTTTCTACAAACTTAAAATTCCAGTTTTATTTATTAAGAATACTTTATTTTTGTTGACATAGACTTATGGACAAGAACAATTCAAATAAGTATAACAACATTATAAGGATTTATTATGCTATTAATGGAGATATGAATTGAATATTCATATCCGTATCTTTTCCATGAAGGAGCTTAACAATTAATTATCAAAATGGGCAGGAAGCTCTAAGACTTCAAGGGTACTCTACACATGTTTTGTCATGATTCATCCTAGACCATCTGCATGATGACAATAATTCAGTAAAAAATATGCTCATGTGTTTCTTCAATTCTGTCCACCTCCTCCCCCAAACTGTTTTTCACTTCCCACTGATGGTGATTATATTTATTTACATAAATGTGGTAGAAAAGATCATTGTGTCTTTCCAGTTGCAGTTACCTGGAAACCGGTCCTCAATTACAGCTCTCATTGGTTTAGGGCCACCTTCACATGTCTGGTGAGCCAGGTCTCTCTATATCCTTTTGAATAAAGTTGCAGAATATATTTTTTTCTTTTTCTTTTCTTTCTTTCTTTCTTTCTTTCTTTCTTTCTTCTTTTTTCTTTCTTTTTTGTTTGTTTTGAAGTATAGTTGACACACAATGTTGTGTTCATTTCAGGTGTACAACAAAATATTTTTTTCTTACTGTTTAGTTAGTATTCTCCCTCATTCTTACAAAACAGAAGACCCATCCATAGAGTGTAATTTTAAGCAGTAGCACACATGCACATGCTTGAGCCACTGAGTTGCCCAGCACCTGGACAAAGTGTCTATCTGGTTGTCTCCAAGATGTTGCTACATTCTAACGGGATACAAACTCATGCATTTAAGATATTCTAGTGTTTTTTTTTTTTTTTTCCCCAGGGTGTTTTGTGTTAACATTTAGAGGAGCAAAATGTAAGCTGCTTATACTAAAAATATATGTATCAGGTTTAATAGTTGTTGTTTTATTCAATGTTAGATGTGCACACACAAATTGATGTTCAGAAACATATGCTCAAAGTGGTTGTGTCAGAGTTAAAAAATATACTTACTTATCTTTATTTCATGATTCCTTTTCTCAGTATACACAATGCCCCTAATAAAGGCAAAGTTTCTTTGCTGACAGAAGTTAATATGATCCAGAATCTTATTTTTAGTAGTCTGGGGATGTCATTTATTGTTATTTATGTATTGATTATTTTGAGCATTATGTTATTTGGGATGACTCTATTAGTTCTAGGCCAGACCTACACTGAGGCTGTCTTTAAAACTAATCTTTTTTTAATAAGATTCCATATATATTCCAAAATTTCAATAAACATAAACTATGTATATTAACTTTATATAGATCCAATCCAATTTAATTTAATTGGAAACTAATTTTTGTGTTCATTTACAAAAAGTTTCATAGTTATTTGCTATTTATTTCTAATTTGTAGGGTACTATAATTACTTTTGTTCTCTAAAAATCTGATGATAATAAGGGTTTATCTTATTTTTTACCTACTTTTACCTACTGGATATTGACCAAAACATTCTCTTTTCTCTCTCTCTCTCTCCCTCTTTTTTTTTTTACTTTTAGTTTCTATTTAATTTGAATACGTACTAACAATTCCCAAATAAATTCCTCCAAGTCTGACATTGTCTCATTTCCAGACTCATATAGTGAATTGGCTTTTCGATACCTCTACCCATGTATCTACAATGCATTTTCAGCTTAACATGCATAAGATCAAAATCCTCTTTTTACCATCACCACTTTATTACTGTAGGGGAAAAATAATAATAATAATTTCTTCTACCCTTCTAGGTTTCTTGACTGAGACCCCCTGTAATGAAAGACAGAAGTTTAATAACATGTATAGCTCCTGCATACATGGGAGATAACCAAGAAAACTAATTCCCCCAAATGGCCATAGCTGCTACCTTAAATACCATCTCCATCTAAAGAAAAAAGATGTTGGGGGCAGGCTAGTTCGGGGGGGGAAGCAGAGCAAAGAAGGATGAAGTTATTATGCAGATTTAGGTCATTGCCTTCTCCACTGATTAAGAGTTTCTAGACATACTTTGGGGTGCAAGCGCTGCACCCCTTCATCACTGAACGGGCTCTTCTCCTCCGCTTCAACAAGTTGGTAAATGGCAACATTATTCACCCACTTGTTCAAGCCAAACCTTGGGATTTAACTTTGATTTCTTTTCCCCACACATCTCACTTCTCATTATGCATAAATCCTATCTGCTTTAAATCCAAATAAATCCAAAATTTGACCACTTGTGTTCTCTCATAGACACATCAATATTTTTATGCTTTGATAATGAGATCTTTTATTTTTCTCATTATGTTTTTCACCATAAGGACAATTCTGGACTACCCTGCTGGAGTTTCAGAGTTCACTTGTAGCATAACTAAGACCTAGCGCGGGCAAGGCCACTCTAGACTAGCCAGCCTATCGACTAACTACACAAATCCAGCTGAGATCAGTGAGCCTGTACCAGTTAATAACAACATCCCAGACAACCCACAGACTTGTAGGGGAAAGTTTATTATTTTTTGCCACGACATTGTGTTTTTTGTTTTTGTTTTTCCACAGTGATGCAAGATAATTTAATTTGAGCAGAGCTATTCTACAAATTTTAACAGATCCTTAAATTAATGCTTGATTAAAGGACAGTAATTGATTATCATATTGATTATACATTTTAGATATTTGAAAACTAAGATTATTTATAACACACCTTGGTGTGAAATTATAAACAGCATATCTTTTTTTTAGTCCAATTTTTAAGAATTCTTTGTGAAACTTCAATAACCCACTTTTGGCCATTTAAATAATAACACAGTGTTAAAGCTTATTGTTTTGAAAAAAGTAACTGTTAGTTTCAAAAGTAATGCTCCAAAAATTGAATTAATATATATCCAATTGATGGCTTTTGAAGTAAAATCCATTTAAAGTGTTTCAAATGTAAATATCTTTCTCGGTAAGTGGATTATGCACCTCATCACTTAGTCCCCAACCATCAATTCTGCTTTCATCCTTGAACAGTAATGCTGTTTATGACATATATAAGCAAGCTTGCATTTGGTTAGTAAGCTGGATGAGAGTCATCTATATTTACTGTCAAAAGCAGCAGCAGAACTCTTGCATCTGTAGAAATAAATTCACTTCCGATATGAAACTATAAATCTCTCCAAAATAGGCTTTTACAAAAGAATGAAAAAGCAGTCCAACATCATATTACTATGTTAATTATGATGGTAGTAATAATTAGTCCAACTCCACATGGTTAAGGGTCATCCGGGTATAGTCCGGGTAAATTTTGACTATAGTATAACAAAAGTAGAAACTGATATTTTGACAAGAAAGAAGTAGGCAAACAGGAAGAGGATCAAAGTACTAGTTTACTAGTACTAGTACTAAACAATTTGACTGTCAAAGAGAGATAGTGATTCTCCTAAATATCGTGTTGAGTTAAACATACTAGGGTAGAAAGACAGAATAGCATGGTAGTTAAACTCAAACTTAAATACTTTTTTTTAATTCTTTTTTTAAGATTTTATTTCTTTGACAGAGAAAGACACAGCGAGAGAGGGAATACAAGCAGGGGAATGGGAGAGGGAGAAGCAGGCTTCCCGCGGAGCAGGGAGCCCGATGCGGGGCTCGATCCCAGGACCCTGGGATCATGACCTGAGCCGAAGGCAGATGCTTAACGACTGAGCCACCCAGGTGCCCCAAACTTAAATACTTATTAATGCAATAATTTCCAGGAGCATTGGAAACAAAGATATGGAACTGAAATTACTAGGAGAAATACACAGGATTTTAGTTGAAGTGACTCTGGAAGTTGATACACCAAGTGACTTACTTAGTGATATAAGCAAGTTGTTTTGTATCCTGAAAAGGCAATATAAAATCTCTATAAAAGGAGATAAAATTGCTTGAAATATATCTATTTTCCCCTTTAGATTTGTTGAGAATAAAATCCTTCAAGCAGGCCTGGAAAAAAAGATTTCTGGAAAGACTGAAGTGAAATTTTTGTCATATAGTGAAGGGAATTCAAAAGACATTTAAGGAAAGGCGAATGGAGAAATATTGTACACAGGACTCAACAAAAAGAGTGTTGATGAGAATAGAAAGAAAGGGGATATGTCGAGATAATTAGAGTATAGCCCTCTATGATTTGCTTTTTACAGGGAAGCAAGGTGTATACTTTTATTTTTTTTATTTTTTTAAAGATTTTATTTATTTATTTGAGAGAGAGAGAGAGAGCACAAGCAGGCAGAGAGGCAGGCATGAGCATGAGAGGGAGGAGGGTCAGAAAGAGAAGCAGACTCCCTGCCGAGCAGGGAGAATCGATGCGGGACTCGATTCTGGGACTCCAGGATCATGACCTGAGCCGAAGGTAGTCGCTTAACCAACTGAGCCACCCAGGCGCCCAAGGTGTATACTTTTAAAACATAAATCAGATCAAGACACTCAACTATTCTAAACCTTTCAATGTGCTCCCGCCTTCACTTAATAGTAAAAGCCAAAAGCATTACCTTTAATGACATTTCTGATTTCATTGTCAGCTATCCTGCTCATCACTTATCTTTTTCCAGCCACCCTGGTTTTGTTGATCTTCCTCAAACCCACTCAGCACTGTCTGTTGTGGGACCTTCACATTCTTTCTTTCCTCTGCCTGAAAGGTTCTTAATGCATCTTCAGGATCTACTCCCTTACTTCCAGTCCTTGCTCACATTTTACCCTCTTGATGAGTCCAATTCTGACCACCTCAATTCAAACTGCATCCCACAAATGCTTCCTTTCTAATACTCCTTAATCTGCTCTATTTATTTCCACAGCACATACCTCCTTTCAAAATATGCTTATATGTACTAGCATTGTCCAACAGAAAGAATGCAAGGCTAAATGGTCATAGTGGTGGGAATAAATATAGATTTATCAAAGGAATAGGGAACACCTCATTCAATGGAAGACTAGCAAAGATATAACAGAAGTATAAAAAAATCATATTACCTTATTAATGCATCCAACAAAAAATATCACATTGAAGATGGTTAGTGATAATCTTTCACAGAATATAAAATGTGATCTAACCTGAGTATTTCTGCTTGGAAGATGATATATTTTGGGGGAGGGGTGGGAATTTACAGGGACTAGCTTAGAAAGCTATTTATGCCAATCACTAGCTATTGCCTAATGTTACATATTATACTGGTGAAAAAAATAATACAGTTAAAAGGAACCAAATGTTCAACTTTAGAGAATGAATATTTAGGTAGGAATTACAGGGTTTTATATCATGTTCATGATCATGTATATGTGTATTCAGCGAGTGTGTGTTTCAGTGTGTATTTGTATGTACATATGCGTATGTATGTCTGAGTGTAATACACAAATAAAGGAACTACACAAAAGGTGGCATAAGAGGGGCTCCTGGCTGGCTCCGTCCACATAGCATGTAACTCTTGATCTCTGGGGTTGTAAGTTTGAGCCCCATATTGGAGTGTGGAGATCACTTAAAAATAAAACCTTAAAAAAAAAAAAGATGGCAAATGGTAGATTTGGAAAAATTTTTAAATGGGAAAATAACATGAGGTCGAGTTTATAGAGAACATGCAAAAATATCCTGGGGGATACAATTTTGACCTGATCAAAAACAGATAAAAGTGAAATTTGAAGGCAGGGATGCTGTTAAGCCAGGTAACAGGTGGGTGTGAAAACAACACTTTAGGCTTTGTAACTTCATGAATGAGTAATAAAATTTGAGTTACAAATTAAACCCCAATGCCATATTATAGATAAGACAAAGACCTCATGGAACACAATGATAACTAGAGAATAACAATAGGGCAGTATTCTATATTTTCAAGAAATATATTTAATAAGATGTAAAATAAAGCTAAGTGATAGTTTTAAAAATAGGTATATCAGTATAGAAATCAGCATATGTGTATCTGGCTACATAAACGAAGGAAGGTGACACTAAGTGTCTAAATAAGAGAGTTATGGCACTCAATATATTGTAAGTCTAAGACCAAATGTATTTCTCTGAAGCTTCTAGATTCCTAAGGAGCTCATATTTTAATGTTCCTGCAATTATCACTAGTTGTCACTAGATTCTTATTAGTAGTGTGAACTTTTGTGCAGGGTTCTAGATTCCAGAATTACATGTAGCAAGACAATTTTATTTTTATTTTATTTTTGATTTTTCTTATTTATTTGTCAGAGAGAACACAGCAGGGGGCACGGCAGGCAGAGGGAGAAGCAGGCTCCCCGCTGAGCAGGGAGCCCAACGTGGGGCTCGATCCCAGGACCCTGAGATCATGACCTGAGTTGAAGGCAGACGCTTAACAACTGAGCCACCCAGACATCCCATAGCAAGACAATTTTAAAGATGCATTCAATACTTTTTTTCTTAATGAATTCTTCCATGCCTTCATTAATACAATCTCAATTGTTTACTTTTTATTCATTGGCTATCTCCAGAAACTTGATCTATAATGCAGTTTTTCAAATCATTTGCCATATTATATGTATAATGATTTATAAATGAATCATTTCCCACTATAAATGAATAATACCTTTTGCAGTAAAACCGTAAAAAGAAAATAAGAAATATTATAACTTATCTGTAAATTATTCCATTTAGGCAAAACTTTGGTAAGGACTGAAGGATTTTAGAAACTACATCATCATGAAGGTAATGATAGATTCATTTGTTCTATGCTACAGAATAAAATTCTACATATATGTGAAAAAGTGATTTGTTAATTTAAAGATAACTTTTAAATCACTTTTAATCCACTCAACTAAGTCACTTTATTTCTCATGTAATACACTCAAAGCTTTTTGAAGTAGTTGGTATTATATATATATATACATATTTTTAAAGATTTTATTTATTTATTTGACAGAGAGAGAGATAACGAGAGCAGGAACACAAGCAGGGGGGTAGGAGAGGGAGAAGCAGGCCTCCTGCTGAGCAGGGAGCCCGATGTGGGACTTGATCCCAGAACCCTGGGATCATGACCTGAGCTGAAGGCAGACAGTTAATGACTGAGCCACCCAGGCGCCCCATTATATTTTTAATATTAAACATAGCCTATATAATGTAAAGGATATTTTTAAATAAATGTATTATGTTAATATCCAGTGTTTCAACTTTTCCTAATATGTCTTTGATAAAATCAGGCATATAAAAGTAACAAAAAACACATGAAGAAAAGGTCTACAGCCTCATTAGTTAATGATTAGACAAAAGCCCCAGCCATACAAAAATACAACATGAAGAAAGCAGCTAAGAAAATATTTCAATAATTTTGGCGTTCAATATTTGGGCTGTACTGAAGTATATCACCATGATATTCTTATGCCAATAAGTCCTGAGAGAAACATTTAAATTGTATTTAATTCACCAATAAAGAATACAAATACTCAAAATTATTAAGAAATCAGAAGTCTCAGGGAGAAAATAAACATACAAAATCAGTATCTTTTTAAAAAATCTCAAAATACTTATTTCCTGCTAATCTAATAACATTTAACAACTCACATAAATATTTAACAGTGTTTTCTACTAAAGAAAAAATAAACTTTCAAGTGCATTATAGAAGTCTCTTTACATTGAATGTCACAAGTTCATGTCTAATGCCGTATGTGCACCATTCTGTCCTGATGGCATTGGAATCCTCCATGTCCAATTTCCAAATACAGACCGTATACTGTGGACTTCTGTGCGATTTCACCACAAACATCTTCCAGCTCTTTCTTCCTTATAATGTCCTATTTCCTTTTGGAGAATCACCTGCCTCTTTCCAATTTTTTGTAACCTGTTGGGAGAGTAAATTCCAACACCTTCAAGGAGCCAAGGAAGACAAAGTACCGTATGATTTCATCCCCAGATCCTGGAGAAAGACTGAGAAGAAATAAGGTAAGCAGTTGTCTATTATAATACAATACACATCCAGATTGTTACTGTTATCAGAGGATTTTTGCATCTATAGTCCTGATCCCCTGGAATTTCCTCAGTTCCATTCTCAGACCTGTTCCCCAGGCTCCCATCAACCCACTTAACCCCTAACATCCTTTGGGTAAATATAATTTTACTTTCTTTAGCCATCATAGATAGCTACCAGTTATCTTCAACTAACTAGGGTAGTCTAGGGCTATGCTGTGATAAAATGTGATAAAATGTACTACAAAATGTCAAAAACTTTTATTTCTGGCTCATATTATATGTCCAAGGCAGTGCAGGGCTTCTGCTCATGACAGAGGAGCCCAGGCTGATGGAAACTCGACTTTCTTAAAATGTCACCATTTTGACACGAGGCTCCAAGGGATGTCCCAGCAGGGCAAGAAGCTTCCTGAATAAAATGCTTCAGAAAATTTCCTGTGTCACTCAGAGCCCACTGGTCAGAATGAGTGGCCCTTCCCTCAAAGGGGCTGAATATGGACTCACAAGTGCCTGGAAGGAAAGAGAAACCAGGTAAATCTGAGAACTGGAAATCATTACCACACATTCCTAAACAACACACCGTAATTTAACTGCACTAATGAATAACCATGACGAAAACCCAACAAACATGGCCCGGATTTTTATGAACTCTCCAGTTTTACATGTAAAGACTAGTGCCTATACCACATTATTATTTCTTTACTAATTTTTTAAATAGCAAAAATAATATTGATGCATTCTACCTGAAAAAAATTAAATACACTAAATTCCTGTTGGCCTGCCACCCCATTCTAAGTCTCCAGCCCAAGGGTGAGTCTGTTTTTATTTAGGCTTGATCTGCCAAAGTGCTGGGGAACAGAGTCAAGTAGCAGCATCAACTCTTAGTGGCTCTATGCACATGCTTTTCACATAGGCAGTACGGCCATAGTAGTAACCTCATGGTTTGAATTAAAGGGTGGCTGGGTTCAGTTACACACGTCTCTGTAATTCAAATTACAGACAACCCACAAAAGTTCTACCTCCTATGTATAATAACAATATCAAAAGCAAAAATTAAGTGGAGGCTAGATTGAGCTGGATAATAGGAAGTAACAGTCCCATGCCTAACATTATATGACTTCAGTAAATCTAGAAGATAGAGAGCACTTTGAGTGACCAGAATGCTAATTTCCTGGTGTTTAATATGGAAACTATAGAAAGTACAAATATCCTACGCATTGAGGGATTAGTGGGCACTAACCCTGAACTGAAGTTAATTCGTGAAGAGGAGTATCACCAGGGCTCTCTGGTCAAAGGGGAATCTTGCAGCAATCAATGTGATTGCTGCTTTGAGTCTACTTAATCTAGACTCGGTGTTAGTTTGCACAGATATTCCAGCACAAAAGAAATCCTAGCGTTAGGTCCCAAAAAATACGTTTAAAAAAAGAAACTATTATAGTGGGAAGGAAGGGTAAAGACCCTCGAGCTGCACAGCATTCTAAAAATATAAATAAAAAGGAAACATGTCTTCAAGGAGGACCACAGAGATCACTGTCATCCTCAATGATTTGAAAATATATTATGGTGAATCCTATAATATCCACATTTAACTCACTTGCTTGTAGAAATAGACCTTAGAGAATTATAGTTAGTTCGGAACTTCAATTGATGCCATTGTCCCATATATGGTCTTTTCCTAGAATACACATAAATCTTCCACTCTCTTGTGCTCTTGTGTAGTTGTTGATTTGTCAAAGATTTATTTTTTTTCTGTCTCCATAAAAGCTGTATACCACAAGTGAAAAGGAGTCATGTGGAAGGTTAATTGCCTTGTCCAGCTCTATGCTGCAAAACAGTCTGCAAGGAGCTTGACTATCTCACCATCCTATAGGACATCATACTGATCTAGCATGCCAATATCAATAAGCTGATGAATACTGGGGATCAGGAAGTAGCAGTCACCCAAGATAATCTGGTGAGAGCTATTTCTATCATGGGATGAGAGATAAAGTCTATGAGGATACAAAGGCTCTATCATTAGGGTAGTTTCTGGTGGTACATTTGATTGGAAGCATATTAAAATATCCCCTGCAAAATAAAGCCCATATTGTTGTGCCTTGCATTTACTACGTCTAAGAAAAATGTGAAATACTTTGTGAGCTTCATCAGATATTGGGAAAATAAATAATAAATGTGTCTGTGCTGTTCTGTCCAGGCTCTACGTTTTGAGTAAACCTCAGAGCAAAGGAGTGTTTTTCTAATTCATTCAGACTTCAGTACAAGTAATAGCTTGATCATCATGTGTGAGTGGTTCCAATGATTTTCAAAGTGTCTATAACAGATTGTTACATTTAACAAAGTCATAGAAAGCCATGAACAGAGGTCCTTGGGTGTTTTCAATCAAAATCATGTCTGTAGCAATTTGGGGTGGATTGCATGTACTTAGCATCTGATAGAAGCCTCACCAGGGCTCCCTAAAAGCTGGAGCATGATTATTATTATATAGTTAGGTGGCAGTCCCTGAAACTGCTTCCTCATTTCTAGTCAAGAAAGCAAATCAAAATCAGAAGTACTACTGCTTACATGAGGAACTGCACAGATAAGCACCAGTATCACATATTTGAAGAATGCAGTGGGATGGTCTTACTATCTGCTTTCAATTCACCTTGTCAGTCCTTTGCAGAAACCAGAAGGGACATGACTTATAACAGTGCACTGATACATATTTAATCCCTGTCCCAATTGCAGCCACTGTTCTAAATATGATATCCGTAGAGGATTAGATTAACTTAGCTTCTAGTACTTGGTATGTGCCCATGATAATATGAATAATTTCTTCTCAATCTGCATCAGTAGATAAAATCAAAAGCATATCTTCTTTGCGTGAAGAAGACAGTTATAGTTCTACACATTTTCTATGTTGCCTGATGACTCTGTAAACTCTACATGCAGATTGGACCTGATAATCAGTGTTTGGCAAGTGATATACATGTCTTATAAAACAAATACAGACTGGAGGATGGAAAATAAGTCCCATGAACACTCAGGGCACTTTAATGTAAAATTAATCTTAAAGATCCAATGATTTGTAGTATGAGCATCCCACTGTTAGGAATGGGGCATGTTATTTCATCTTAGACTTCCTTCACTAATAAAAAGTTAATACGTTCAGTATAGCTACATGAAATTTAGGGGAAGACTATAGAGCATTTAGAGAAATGGCTTCCCTACCAAATATCAGATATCTTGTACAGCTGAGTTTTTTCTCCATCCAGAGCATGAGTTTTCGGCAGGGCAAGTCTGAAGTGGAAACTGTTCTACCACTAGGTCCATAAGACCCACTGCATAAGATGGGGTTGGAGGTAACAGTGATGGATAAAGGTGTCTGCAGTGTTTCTAGCAAGCCAAACTGGCATTTGAGCAAAAACTCCCCTAGGGCTGTGCTGTAAGATCATGCCATTGAGATCAGAGAAATTTATTCTGCATAGAAAAAGAAAAGCCATTTGCTGGTTTGTTATTGAGCCTTGATAGAGACAGAATGTCTGTGAAGGTACCTCATGTGACTGTGTAACGTGCATGGCCTGAGTCAAGTGGTGTGGTTTATGTAAATGCAAACCATTTTATTTTTATTTTATTTTATTTTTTTTAAGATTTTATTTATTTATTTGACAGAGAGAGAATGAGAGAGAGAGCACATGAGAGGGGGGAGGGTCAGAGGGAGAAGCAGACTCCCTGCCGAGCAGGGAGCCCGATGCGGGACTCGATCCAGGGACTCCAGGATCATGACCTGAGCCGAAGGCAGTCGCTTAACCAACTGAGCCACCCAGGCGCCCTGCAAACCATTTTATAATGAGAGCATAATATCAGGATAAGCTAGAGCAAGTCCAGAAGAAATGAGACAATGTACAAACGTTTGCTCTAGACTATCATGTTGTCCACCTCTTTTGCAAAACTGCCTGGAACTCAATCCATATTTAGAGACTCACAGCATTTTCTAGAAGAGGGAAAAGAGTTGGGCCTGATATATCGTAGAATCGGTATGATATGATGGCACCAGTCTAAAATAAACTGCTGACTCTACTGGTTTCCACTTGGCATATAAAGATAAGGAAAGAGCATTGCTCCCTCATCACCAGGCTAACAAATTTCAAGTGTAAACCCTAGTGGAATACTGCTGAGAGAATCAAAGCACCATGGAGAAAAGCATCCTTAGGTATGATACATAGAGAAGACCCAAAACTGAAGATGGGGCAGACATTTATAAATCCCCTCTGGCAAGCCAATTTCCACCCTAAACACAAAGTTGGAAATCCAAAGCCTGCAGTACACTGAGGGTAAGCCTAGCAACAACAGACCCCAAATGAATTCAACTACTGAATAAATTGACTTTAAACTCCACATTCAAACCTAGTAGGAGGAAAGATGCGCAAAATGTCACACAGAAAATCTACTTACTTCAGTATCTACTGTCCTAAAAAAGATGTCAAACTGCAAGGCATATGAAAAAACAAAGAGTAAAACAAAAACATATTGCTAAGAGACAAAGCAATCAACAGAAGAGGAGTAATAAAAAACATAAATACTATAACATTTAAAATAACTGTGAATGTTGTGTTAAACGTTCTAGTAGAAAAGGTGGACACTATATAAAATAAAATGGGTAATGTTGGCAGAAAATGAAAATTATAAAGAAAATCTGAAAGAAATGTTAGAAATGAAAAACAGGAGGACAGAAATAAAAAAAATGCTTTTAATGGATTAATAAATCCATTGGAGGTAACAGTGATGGATAAAGGTGTCTGCGGTGGATTAATAAACTGAAAAAAAGAAAGTATTCCATCTGAAGCACGAATTTTTTTAAAAAGTGATAAAAACAGAACAATGAATGCACCAAGTTCAATGCAACACATGAACTTGGCGGTGGGTGGGGGGTGCAGCATGGGTAGCAAATGATATAATAGACATGTAATTAGAATCCTAGAAAAAAGACAGAAAAAACAAAATCAATACTTGAAGAAATAGGAATTTTCCAATATTAATGGCAGACACCATTCACAAAGCTCAGAGAACACCAACTGAAATAAATACACAGATGTGTGCACACGCATGTACATATATCATATTGAAAATGCTGAAAACCAAAGAATTAAAAAAAGAATTTGAAGGTAGCCAGAGTGAAAAAAGAATCATTGCATACAGATATACAGAAGAACCAAAAAATAATTACACAAAGTCCATAGACTATGGACTCTGAGAAACAAACTGAGGGTTCTAGAGGGGAGGGGGGGAGGGGGATGGGCTAGCCTGGTGATGGGTATTAAAGAGGGCACGTACTGAACAGAGCACTGGGTGTTATATGCAAACAATGAATCATGGAACACTACATCAAAAACTAATGATGTAATGTATGGTGATTAACATAACATAATAAAATAAAATTTAAAAAAATAATAATTACACAAGATTTGCACCAGAAACCATGCAAGCTAGATCAGATGTGACCTATCAGACAATAAAATAATACCTTTAAACTGCTCAAAGTATAAAAAATATTCTGTTAATGCAGGAATCTATACCCAGTGAAAATATCTTTCAAAAGTGAGGAAGATGTAAATGCTTTTTCAGAGGGGTGCCTGGGTTGCTCAGTTGGTTAAGCCATTATTGAAGTTAAGGCTAAATTTCATCTCTTTAATTCATGTAAGTCTTTTGCATATTTGAGTGGTAAAGTTGTTTAGGAAAGGAGTAAATGATCTCTGGATGGCACAAGCACAGGAATAAAAATCGTCAAATGATTTTGTTTTTGATATACAGGACATAAATGATCACTATTCATATGTATTCATACATATGCAATTTAGTAAGAAACATTGGTGTACACATAGCAATTATTCTTTGTAGCAACAGACAATTAATTCACTCATAACATTGTAGTGTGTATTGTCCCTTGAAGTATTTGTTTCCTCCATGCCATGTTAAAGAACCTCATTTACCTTTTAAGTAGAGTTAACTCGAGGCTCAGTAGTATTCTGGTGTTCATATCCGGCCCCTCTGCTCACCCACTGGAACCCATCCTTAACCTCTCGAGCTATTCTGACATTGGTACTTATGCCGTTCACATCATAGTGTGTAAATAATAACAATGCACTGAAAATAGTTTTGCTTTTGAGTGGTTGTGGGTGGTGGAGAAATTATGTGCAATCTGTCAGTTTTATAGGTTTAAAAATGCTGTTCAGACTTACTAATCATCCTTTTGCCAAAAACTCTCAGTTAAATAATTTGGGGAAGAAAACTGTTAACACTATCAAAAGCATTGCCATGTCCTAACATTAAAGGAGAATCTAATTTAGTTGGAAAATGGAAAAGGCTCGAAGTATTTTTTTTCTGAAGGTGATGTTGACCTTTTTGAACGGTGATGTTGTTGTGGCCCCAGATTTTGTATGGTTCCCACAGAGAATCCGTATGGTTCACCTGGTACCATGTCATTGTTTTAGTATACAATTCATACCCACATAATGAAGCCATCAGTGGTCAGCGGTAGGGGAGGGTACACCAGAGTATTTTAAAGTATTCCCCGGAGAACTTCAGTCTGGATGTGGCTGCTCAGCTGCCCTCTGGTAATGCTCTCTGTGCATGCAGTTCTTATCTGGAGCTTGGATGCGAGCCCAGCCAACAACGGCATCCCTACCCCTGATCACTCAGGAACTTGGTTGTGACCACCTGCCCCACAACATCCAACAACATCCAGTCATGTCCAGGCTTTCAGGTGTACAGTTTGGGGGAAATATATAAGGAGATTTCTCAAAAATAATACAGAAGACTGGTGGAATAATATATTGTGCTGTAAGAAATGTAATTCTGATGGCCTGCGTTTCATTATAGCTGCGCACCTAGGGAAGCAAAGAAATATAAATTCCATGAATCATTTGATGCATGTCCTGTTTATATGAGAGAAACTATAAATATCTATATGTCTGTGATTTTTATCCTGAAGTGTTCGAGAAAAATGTAATATATTTCAATTCTGAAACCATTTTCAAAAAAAAGAAGGAAAATAGTTTGAAACCTATTAATTCCATAACAGAAGCTTTATTTATTAGAGCACAGCCTTCCTTCACTTGCAAAAATTTTTTAGTGAGTTACATTCAAGAAACATGATGATTTCATTTTCCTTTTTTTACATAATTCATTGATATTGGCTTATATTGAGACCTACAATTATATCAGGTTTCTTAGGAACATTTTCTATTTCTTACCACTGTCTTATAAATTAGATTCCAAGTGATAAAAGGCCACTAACTTTAGTGCACTTTTCATCTGTGTGTGTTCTAGTATTTTATTTCACAAGCTGTTATTAGGCACAATGACATGTATTTGTGAGACTGACTGTCCTCTGTGATGGGAGAACCAAGTGGAGCCGGTGTATAATAGTTCATGTAGGACCCAGCAAGATGAGAGGACACCTAGGGCTAAATTATTTGTTAGGAATCTGTCTCTGTTGTTTATAGCAGATGGAAGCAGTGTGTGTGCTCTGAAACTCCCCCAATCAACCATAAAATTCCAAAATATATATATATATATATATATAAGATGTTCTAGATTGTAAATAGCATTTGCTTTTATTCATTTCACCTGCCATGGCCATAGGAACCTGTGGTTCAATGAACACAGCTGTCAAATATACATTTTATTTTGCACAAATGCTAAAATATTCATAACGCAAAGCGGGTTTTGTTTTGTTTGTTTGTTTGTTTCGGTGTTTTGGCTTTGCTGAAGCATATGTTCCAATGTGTGTGATGTGATTTCTTGGGTGAAGTAAACTATAAAGCACAATGGGATTCGTTTCCATCAAGAACCTTTTGACATCAAGTACCATGCTAGCCTATAGAAAATAAAGCAGGGCTCTACCTCAAACAAACCCAAACAAACAAAACAAAATAAAAATAATGTAAAACCCAAAGTCCAAAACCTCAGCAGATGCTCTTTCACATTTCATATTCCCATCCTGCTATGATTTACATTTGAATTAAATTTTTAATTTTACTGAGTGACATGAAATCTAATTAGATCCTCCCCCTACCAAGGAACTGTCGGTTTCGGTAACACTATGACTTTATCTAAGGTTTCCAGAAGAGTATACAATTGTGAATAACATAATTATGTTTCATTTTTAATACAAAAATATGTTTACTTTTGAAAATATAATATATAAACAACTGGATCATCTTGGAGTAACATTATTAAAACTATAGTATATTGGGGTGCCTGGGTGGTTCGGTCGGTTAAGCGGCTGCCTTCGGCTCAGGTTATGATCCCAGGTTCCTGGGATTGAGCCCCACCTCGGGCTCCCTGCTCAGCAGAGAGCCTGCTTCTCCCTCCTCGGGCTCCCTGCTCAGCAGAGAGCCTGCTTCTCCCTCTCCCTCTGCCTGCCGCTCGGCCTACTTGTGCTCTCTCTCTATTTTTCTGTCAAATAAATAAAAACCTTAAAAAAATTTTTTAAAAAACCACTATAGTATATTATTTCATCAAGTTGCAAAAAAACATTTAGTGTGGAAAAAGGAGATGAGGCATTGTATGAAAATATAAAGCAATCTGATCTTTAACGTCATGAGAACAATTGTCCATTAGCTTTGATTAAAAACACTTATATAGTAAAACCACATTACATTACAGCTTTAGAAACTATTTTAATAAAATTTAGCTAATGTTTATTTAAACATATAAGTATGTTTGAAGACATAATTAAAAGAGTATTAGTGATTCTGGAAAGACAGTGAAAGCAGAGGCATAGACCTTCACACAAAAACAGACAGAAGACCCCCATGGATAATGTGATCAACAAGACTAGGGGACAAGAAATCCCATAAACCCCGTAATAGCACCAAGTTGTGACAAATCACCAGCAGCTACAACATGTCTGTATTAGAAAATCTACTGCTTTAGCAAAAGAATAAATTTGGTTTAAAGATCAATCTGGATTTTCTTCCTTTATTTTTTTAAATAAACTTTTTATTTTAGAACAAGTTTCAATTTCTAGAAAAACTGTGAAGATTGTACTAAGAGTTACACATATCCCATCCCTGTGCTTTCTCCTAGTAACATGTTACCTTAGTATGGTACATTTGGTAGAGTTAATTAGTGGATGTAATTCTTATCAAAAACAAAACATCTTGACCAATAGTAAACAGTCATCAAATCTTTCTCTATTTCTTCTAAAATGAGTTTTTTTAACTTAAAAAAACTCAGAATGTGCTATCTTTTTTTTTTCTTCTTCTTCGTCTTCTTCTAGGTCTATTGTTTCCTTCCTTTTCTGTAGCAATAATTTTCTCTGAAAGAATGAGGAAGGAGAGTCTAAGGAGTGCAGAGCTACACTCCACCTTGTTGAATGATTTCTCTATCCTCCTCCACTTATTGCTTTATTCAATAATTTATTCATATCAGTATGGACTCATGGATATTTACTTCAGCTTTAAGTTATATTTCAAGGCTAATTTATTCATTTTGTTTCTCAATTTCTTCCTCTTTTGCCAGTGGACGCTCTTTCCATTGGTGGATCCTGTGTCGGTTTGACATAAGCCATCTTTTTTTTTTCTTTTTTCTTTTCTTTTTTTTTTTTTGAGGGGGGGACGTGAATTTCTTTAATGTCTGGCACCACCACATGTTCCAGTCATATCTTGTATATTTCCTGCCCCAGGTGTAGAATTAGTCATTTCTTCAAAAACCCTGGTGAGTTTTACTGGAGAATAGTATTAGAAACCAACCCCGGGTGCTAGTTATGTTATTGCTATTCAGATGCCATTGCTTCCAGGCTCTCCCAGCTCAAAGAGCAGGGAAACTCATGTGTTCTTAAAAACTAAGCTGTGGCAGACCAACATTTTTAAGAGTTTATTTGAACAAAAATCGATTCCAATCAGGCAGCACCAACCACAGTGGTTAGGTGGGAGGGACTTTTATAGAAAAAGTTCCAAGGCAAAGTAAGGAAACTATCGTTTGGTTATAGTTTAAAGCCTAGTTGGCTTATTGTGATTGGTTGTCCTTAGGTTTCAACTTCTTAACCTTGAGGCATTTGCAGGCTTTGATTTTGACTTGCTTTGTAAGCCATCAAGACATTAGAGCAACTCAGTCTAGTGACCTCCTTGTTTAATTAATTTAACAGTGTGTATACTAAGTCATGTATATACACATATGCATAAATACTTCTATATGCAATTATCTGCATCTGTATTAAACTAAATATGATTTCATACTAGTGTCTCCAACTCCGATCCATTATCATCAGGAACAGTCTAGCCTCCTCCCTTTGTTTACCTGTAAGCTCCCTTTCATCAGCGAGAACGTGGGATCCCACCATTGTCCAGCCACTTAAGTAATTGTTCTGTTCCACCATGCATGCATAGCAGTATCAGAATTGGTAACCTAGACCCCATGGGAAACTATTAACAAATATAGTGCTTACACAGTTTGTTTTATTTTTAGTCTTACAAAATCCATTCTTTATTGAAGTTATTTAGGTCAGCATCTCCTCTCTCCCCATGCCAGATGATACACTTCTGTGGGGTTGTTTCACACAATACAGTTCAATTGTTTTATCACATTCTCCATTTCATAGTTTGCCCAACTTCCTAAACGGTCTTTTAAAAATCTGTATACACAAAGGCTCACTCTTTGTGCTTTAAGATTCTGTGGGTTTTAACGCGTACACAGTGCCTTCCTATTTCTTTCTCTTTCTCTCTCATTCTTTCTCTCTCTCCTTTCCTTCCTTCCTCCCTTCCTCCCTTCCTTCCTTCCTTCCTTCCTTTCCTTCCTTCCTCTCTTCCTGTTTCCTTCTATTCCTCTCCCTCTTTCTTGCTGCAATGCTAACTTTCTAGTTTATATGCTAACAGTCTGTCAGGTTATTGAGTTAGTGCTATTATTATTATTATGAAGGTCACACTGTAAATATTTTGGACCTTTTGTTATTTATTCTCAACAATTTCTTTGTTACCATTAAATTGACCTTCCTCATTCTTTCAGAGGAAATTACTGTTACAGAAAAGGAAGGAGACAATAGACATAAAAGGAAAAAAAAAGATATCACATTCTGAGTTTTTAGGGAAAAAAAAGACTTACTTTAGGAAAAATAGAGAACAATTCAGTGAATGTTTACTGTTGGGCGAGTTGTTGTTTTGTTTTTGTTCACTATCCCTTCCCAATTTCATAGTAGATAAGGTCCTTCAGGTTGTCGGTTGTCAAAAAAAAAAAAAAAAAAGGAGATCATATGAAGAGAAAGCATGAGTTTTTGGTGGGAGTGACCTTCAGAAAATGCTAACATGCCCTGAAATCCCATATATACTATAAGACATCTTCATAGCGGAGGGACAAAGTGATAGAATCCAAAAGAAAATCTGGATTCTGGAATCAAGAGTCCTTCATGTCCAATTACTTTGCTAACCAGCCAACCCTACAGAGATCTTTGGCCTCCAAAGAACAGGAGACTGTAGTATTGGCTGGGTTGGGATAAGATCTGGTACTATCTAAGACATATCTTAGTCCACAAATGGGGCTTGAGGAATAGTAACTTCATAGGTTACTATGACCAGACATAAATGTTGCAAATCCTGTAGACTGGAATATATAACTGAACAGGGCAGGATATAAATGGCTGAACTCAAGGCAGCAATGTGGAACAGAACTCTGTGGATGGCAGTGTTGAGGGAAGCCCATGGCTGAGGACCCACAGAATTGTATACTTCAGTGAAATTGTTACGGAACCTGGACAGGATCGCCCAACGGAAGAACCAAGCAGGACTCGGAGATCTTGGAGGATAGGAGGTTTATTTAATGCTGGCAGGCTCAGAGGAGAATGATGTCCAAGGTCTGAGCCCCAAGCACAAACAAAGCGGGTAACTTATACACTTCTACTTCCGCATACTTGGTACTTTTGGCATGTGCAGGAAGCGGGGCATGGAGAGGAACCCAGATTGGCGCGTTTGGGAAGCAGAGCAAGGAGAAGAACCCGGAAGAGCCCCAGGGCAGGGGCTGGGACTCCTTTGCTGGCTCCATCGGCCATCTTACGACACAGATTTCCCTTGTCAAAATGAACATAGGACCAAATGTTCCCTCCAGACAGGCACTCACCCTCGTTGGCATATCACAAGCTCAGGCCAAATTAATTAAATGTCTTAGAATAAGGATCAATTTGAGAAAGAATAACAGAGAGATTGAAAGTACAAAATCCTCAAATTCACTGTGTTTAATACTTTAAAATAATTGAATTTGACAGAGTCTACATGGAATTGATTAAAATTTCTATTATGTAGAAATGAGGGCTTGTGATACAAATTAAGTCCTGTTATATGAAAATAATGTTACATGTTTGCAATCTGAATTTGAGGTTTGTGAAAGTCGTATCTCTACCCACCTTGTACTCTGCCTTTGATAATGAAATTGTTCAATGTTTGCTTTAGGTTTACTATATAAATTCATTTTTTATGGTGAGCTGGCTTTTCTTCTGTATGCTTTGTGAAATGCTGACTGGATGTTTTTCCATTTAACCTTAGAAAAGCTTATCTCTCCAACTTGAGTGTCCTTTGTGTGTCTATGTGTTATGCAGTGATATTTCTCTGTCACATTGTGGCCAAGAGAAGGACTAAATCACATTATCTCTGACAGAGAGATTCACTTCCTTATTGAGGTTAGATCTGAAAATGGATCTCTTATGGTGCAGACAGGGTGCTTCCCCAAACAGAAACAAATTGCTCTTTAACCATTTCATACCCATTCTTGTAGCTGTCAACAATCCAATTTAGCAGATAATTGAGCAAACTTTCTATTTGTCTTGATGACTAACATGGTTGACTTCCACATTGTAAATTGAACTGAAGTTATGTTTTAAAAGAAGGGAACTATTCAGATAAGCTGTTCTCTGTCTCATATTTATATAACATTTTGCTAAGTTGCCCCCCCCAAAAAAAAGTGTCAAGAAAATGTGGGATCTAAATATTTTAAATTTACAACACATGACTTTTAATTTGTTGAAATTAAAAACATGTCTCTTTATGATTGAAAGGCAGAATTTGTAAATAAAATTTGTAAATTTTGTCAATTTGTAGATAAAAATTATCGAAGAAAAATTACACAAAGAATATCAATTTAAGAAGCCCATGAGTTATATAATCTCATTAAAATGCTAATTAAAATGTGGAAAATCTGAAAATCTAGAAAAATAATTTACAATATCTCTGTCAGCCTGCAATAGTGTTCCAAATAAAGACTATGTTAAATCTAAAAAGTGGAGTAACACTTGGTATCATTTAAACAATTTTGTAGAATAATTATAAATAATATATAAACAGACCAGTGTGTCATCTTAACTTAGGCTTTAAAAGAATGAGTCTTGATCGACTCTATTGTTAAAAATTTGGACCCACACATTCTCATCTATTTCTTTGATATGAATGAGAACATGTATTCTATGTTTATTACAATATATCAGAGCCTTTTATTCATGCCACCAGCCTGTTGCCTCTTCTGTCATTAAAACAACACATTTATGGGCCTCAGGAATTGGCTATGAGAACGGAGACACTGATCTTTGCTTTCCAGTGTGTTACAAAATGTGCTGTGATATTGTGATTTATGATAAGAAATATATATTGCCCTCTTCATCACCATTTCTGGCACAGAGCTCCTAAAACTCTTGGAATTTCCCGGGATGAGAGCTAGTGTATCTCTTGTTATGTTAATGAGGGAATTTCTGGAGCACATCTAAGGGTGGGAGCTGCTGTCAGAAGAACCAACCAAGTGATTAGAGGATTGGAACTTCTAGTCCCATCCCCTTGACCTGTGGGGAGAGGTGGGAGGTTGGAAATTGGATCAATCAGCAATGGCCAATGATTTGATCAGTCAGGCCTACGTAATAAGGCCTTCATAAAAACTCAACAGCACTGGGTTTGGAGAGCTTTCAGGTTGGTGAACACGTGGAGACTTGAGGAGAGTGGGGTGCCTAGAGAAGCTCCATGCCCTTTCCCCATACCATTGTCCTATGCACCTCTTTCATCTTGCTGTTTCTGAGTTATATTCACTTATAACAAACTGACGATTTAGTGAGTAAATTGGCTTCCTGAGCTTCTCCAGCAAATTAACCAAACTCAAGGAGGTCATGGGAACTTCTGATTTACAGACAGTCAGAAGTACAGGTAATGATCTGGGCTTGTGACTGGCATCTGAGGGGTTTGGGGGCAGTCTTGTGGGACTGAGCTCTCAACCTGTGGAATTTGACGCTATCACCTGGTAGATAGTGTCAGAATTGAGTTGAATTGTAGCACACCCAGCTGGTGCTGGAGCATTTCTTGCTTAATGGTATAGGGGAACCCATTCCCAACACACACATATAAGGAATTGAGTGCAGAACCAAAAAGTTGTGAGACATTTCTTTCCTATACAACATAATAAAGACTATACTTGGACCTTCAGTAAAGACTCAGTTATAATACAGAATGAAGTACAATACAAAAAAAAAATAATTTTAAATTACCACAAAGTTTACAGAATTCTAGTATGCTTTGCAAGGTACCTCGCTTATAAATCTCACCCTGCATTTAGAAGAACAAAGTCAGCTTGGCACCCACCTATGTTACATGTGAAGGGGAACATAATATACCACCCTAAAATATGCTATTTTGCCATATTGATCATTTTAAATTAAAAGTAGTTGAGCAAGAGATGGTGCAAGAAGGACACTCTGACCCTCCTTTGTACCTTGAAGGTGAAAATAAACTCCCATGTGAAAGGTACCCTCCCTATAACAAGAGGATAAGACCATTCTTATCACCAGAAATAAGGCATTTAGGGTCAAGAAGGCTGTCTAAACAAGTCTTATGGGGTGCCTGAGTGGCTCGGTCTGTTAAGCGCCTGCCTTCAGCTCAGGCCATGATCCCTGGCTCTTGGGATCAAGTCCCACATCAGGCTCCCTGCTAAGCAGGGAGCCTGCTTCTCCCTCTGCCTCTGCTCCTCCCCCCGCTTGTGTTCTCTCTCTCTTAAATAAATAAATGAAATAAACAAGCCTTGTTACTTCACTAATTTCCTACCCCAAGTCCAAACTTCTTTGTCTTGTCAACTTTTCACAAATTTATTTCTTTGTGTAAAAGACACAAAAGTACCCTGCTATGGTCATTTCTTTGAGTCTCATATTTTCATGGGCTCCCATATATATAAAATTAAATTTGTTTTTCTCCTGTCAATCTGCCTTATGTCATTTTAATTATTAGGCCAGCCAAAGAACCTAAAACGGGAAAAATGATTTTTTTTTCCTCCCCAACATCAAAATTAGAAGTAATCTGAGTAAACATGTGTCTTTTCTCCCCAATTTTATTGAGATATTATTGACATATAACATCACGTAAGTTTAAAGTGTACAACTTGATGATTTGATACATATATATATATTGCAAAGTGCTTACCACAATAAGGCTGGTTAATATATCCATCACCTCGCAAAATTACACTTTTGTTTTGTGGTGAGAACAAGCATGTGCCATGGGCACTGGACCAAAATGCCCTAGGTCCTAGGGAAACAGATTTTCTGTCAACCTTGTTTCAAAGGTTCCCCAGGATTCACCATGTCCCACACAGCTAACAGTGTGATCATCCATGTTTTCCAGGGAAAGCTGATATACACCTAATGAATTTGCCTATATGGTGCCAACAATATGGTGCTACCACTGTTTGATATCAGAACATTTTCTACAATTGGAATAATGAATCCTAAACAATACCAAAGTCTGTCATCAAATGTTTAAATCAATTAGGTCTGCACAGAGCTCAATCCAGCTTCTTTTAGGTTTCTTCTCAAAAAAAACCTAAAAAATTTTGGTATCATGCTTGCCACATGGCCCAATTCTTATACAATGGAAAGATACCTGGTTTTACTTTCAGGCAGGATGCAAAAGCAGAAGTTAGTATGCACAATTAAACTAATACATATTACTGAAATATAGACTACATTGTTTTGATATAATATACTCAACACCCTGAAAATTTATTCTCATTTTTTGTGATTAATCATGACCCATCTTGCCAAAAGTGAAAATGCAGCAAAAAATAACAACTATCTGCAAAATTCTGCCACATAGTGGAATATATTTTTAACATGATGACTATTAGACTATCTAGAAAAGTTGGCAGCTTGTTCTAATAAGGCATTGGAAACCAAACTCTGTTCAAGTAATTTAATAATTTACTGACTTGGTCTTTGGATGTGGTAAAGATAACCCAGTCAACATTCCCTGAGGCCATTTTTTTAAGAGAAGTATTGTTGGATAGAAGGGATCATTGCTGTCGCTATAATTTTACTATAACATTCTCTTAATTTCCTCAGGCAAACATAACTTACCTAGTTACTGCGGATTTCAAAAAAAAATTTTTTAATAAATTTTCATTGATCACTCTTTGGAAGTTATACTAAATCACTCTAACCTATGTTAACATCCACTGATCCTTGGAAAAAGTACGGTGATGTTGCTCAAAGTCGAGTCTATATTTTGTAATTAAAATTTTGCTCAATCACTTAATATTGACTCAAGATTTGCCAACCTACCACTTTTTTAAAGCTGCCTTTTCCATTGTGAACAAATTTGGGTTTCTCATACTTTCTTTCTCAATTCTGGAGAAGACCTTAATTTAATAGTGTGCTGTTAAAAGTCAGGGCTGAATTAACTTCACTCCCCTGGACTGGCAATTAGAAGTAAAATAAATGTAATCCTAATTTCCAGTTGGCTTTAAATATTAAGGCAACTTCTGGTGGGAAATCTATTTCTTTTTTAAAATATAAAATCCTTTGAGAAATCAAGTTTCTGTCTGTGGCTTCCCACTAAATATAATTTCCATTTTTATTGCTCTAACAAAAAAAAAAAATGCATTCCTATCTTTTCTCCTCAAAATTTAAACAATTACACCCACTATAACTACTCAGCATACACTTATAAAAGTGTATGGATCTTTTGGTTTATTTTGCTTTGTTTTACCCGTATAGTTTACATTTTTTCCAGTTGGTTCCCACTTTTGACAACAAACATCTTTAGAAACCAAGTAACTGTTGGGCCATACTCCTATTGATATAGAGGAAAAATGAAAATGATATTTTTATAGTTTAACACTAGAGATCTTGTTTAAAATCTAGCTAAATTACAGTAACATCTTAACTATTACTTTAACATCTCTTTTAATCTAATCTGAACTTTTTTTAATACTTGTGGTAATTTGTCAAGCAGCAATAGAAACCTAAACATGTTCTCTCATTCTTGCATTGTTCTCTATCACTAAATCTGTGTAACAAAATACATTTTTTAAGGTCCAGTTCAACTGTCATATGTTTGATCTTTCCATTCTGATGAATTATTGTTCCTATATTACCAGTCCTGTGTGTTTGCATAACCAGTATATGCATACTTCTATTTCTCACTAAATTTTGACATTGGAGATGGTTCTATAATCACTTATTTATTTCACATAACTGTCACCTGTGGTAGCTAGTACAGTGTCTGGTACCTCATAGACTTTCCATATATATATATACATATATTCCATATATATATATATATATATATATTCCATATATATATATATATATATTCCATATATATATATATATATATATATATATATATATATGTATATATATAGTTGAATTGAAATGAGCTCATATATTTATCCCTTCAGTCCCTCCTTTTCTTCCGTATTTTCTAGAAATCTTCTATTTCATTCACTAATCTTTATTGAGGGCCCATTACCAGACTATGTTCAAGAGGGGAAGCCTATAAACAGCACAGACATTTTTTTGCCCTGATTGGAATTCTGGTAAGTTCCTGTTGAGAAGATCAAATTACCAAATAAATTAACATTATAATTTTAGACAGAGATGATCAATCAGGTGGTCTGATTAAATATGGGGGGGGGAGACTTTGGGAGCAGGACAGGCTTCTCCAAGGATATGACCTTGAAGTTGAGACCAGAATGGTTTTTTATTTATTTATTTATTTATTTATTTATTTATTTATTTATTTCAGAGAGAGAGAATGAGAGACAGCATGAGAGGGAGGAGGGTCAGAGGGAGAAGCAGACTCCCTGCTGAGCAGGGAACCTGATGTGGGACTCGATCCCGGGACTCCAGGATCATGACCTGAGCCGAAGGCAGTCGCTTAACCAACTGAGCCACCCAGGCACCCGAGACCAGAATGGTTTTAAGGAGCCAACATGTGAAGGACCGATCCGAGACTACTCCAGACTCAGGGAATAATAATTGTCAAATGAAGTTGAGAATAAGCTTGAAATGCCTGAAGAGAGAAAGACTTCTTTAGTAGTATGCAAGCCTTATGCCAGAAAGAAGATAGTGCAGCCATTCTCAATAGATTTTAAAGGGACTCATTGTCTCTGGTTTATCTCTGTGCTAACAAAGCCTAACACAAAGATGAGGACCTAGATTACATATTTAAACTAATTTAATTGGAAAAATAAAAAATAAAATAATTTAATTTGATTCTACATAGAACCCAAACCTATACACAAGAGCCAAAATAGCATATCTGTTTGGCAATATCATGCTCCCATCAGAGTTTTGTGATATAAACACAGAACCCAGGATTTTGTTTTACATATAAAGTTTCTGTTGCATTTTTTCCAATTATAGAAAAAAAAGATTAGTAAGTCCTAATCAATATGCTATCTCCAAAATTGCCTTATAATCACATTTTTTAAAGAAAGTATGCCTCTACATATAATTGTAAAAACATATTCGAATGTATTACGTTAGGATAATTAAACTGAAATATTCTAGAATGTGACACTAAGTAGTTTTGTACTGACCATGGCTTCAATTTCCTCATCTACAGATCATGGGAGTTGAAGAAAGTACTCTCTCATCTTTCAACTCTACAAATGTGTGCCTCTTTAACCATATTTTAGCAAAAAACTATGTTTTAACTATACACATATGTACTTATGTACACACGTTAATATAAAAAATGCTGCATTCTTTGAAGTATCTTTTCTTAAAAAGAGCTACAATGGAGTGTTTAAAAGGAAATTGAGAATCACAGATTTCAACCATTCAGCCGTATTGAGAATTTAAACCTTTTTGAGTTATCTGTGTATTCAAAGCTATAGGTCTATGAATACTTGACAAAATAGATGATTTGAGAAGCTCACCTTTAGCTCGTGTTTGACTATTCAAAATTACAACAGTTCCATCAAAAAAATTATCATTAATTGTGTGGTCTGAAGGAGCCAATCATAAGACATTAAGGTAGTTATTGTAGACTTTAGGATATCCACGTATTTTCCTCCCTTATCTACATTTGTCTTCCTCCAAATTTATTCATATATTCTGCCTTAAAATTTCCTTTTACTACAAAACATAAGACTTTTGACTTTAGTGACAGAAACCTCCAGGGAAGAGGAATACAATGTCTCAAAAACTTAAACTAAGAAGATCATTTCATACCCTGACTTTGTGGCTGTCACATTTTCCTCTTGGAGATAGACCACATAACTTCTTACAAAATGAACTATTTCTGGATTCTTACTCTCCTTATCATTTAGTCCTCTTTTCCATTTGAAATTCTTGGAATAGTTATAAAGATAAAAACACCCACAGTCCAAACCTCGCTGACAATTGCTGTAATTCTGCTACTGTGGAAAACTTTGTCTAAGTTTCAAATATCACCTCTTCAGTTTCTGGTGGGCTGATGTACAACAGTTTGTGCACCACATGCTGAATACCAAGACTTTTCTTGGTCTTTTTGCTAATTGGAGAGACATGGCATTTCACCCTCATCCTGGACTCAAGGCTCCATTTCATTTCTCATACATTTTTTGCCTAAGCATTAAAAATTGCTTCAAATCAATAATTATATATAATATTGTAATATATATTATATATACGGATCATACAGCTAAACAGCAAGGCATTCATTTTCGTGTCTTTTTTTTCCTTCCTTCCTTCCTTCTTTCCTTCCTTCCTTCCTTCTTTCCTTCCTTCCTTTCCTTCCTTCCTCCCTTCCCTCTTTCTGTCTTCGCCCCCAGTTTTTATTAACAAAATGTAAGACCTAACTTTTTAATTTTTAATTTTAATTTTGCCAGAAAACATCTGCTATTTATTTTCCTGTTTCCTCTCAGAAAAATTATCATCATCCTTTTATTCTTAGCATAAGTGTAAGTTTCATGCAATATTTTATTTTTCAATATTGCCTTTTAAAGCTTTCTCAGTTGGATTGAGTCTGTTAATGACTATTAAACTCAAGTTTTCAGCTCCCAGAAAGTATACCACATGTGAAAATTGGTACTCAAGAATAGTAAGAACAGAGTCACCACTGTTAATATGTGTCAACAGATTTTTCTACTATAAAACCTAGGGTGCACCTTTATGTTACAGCTCCAGACCTGAAGCTTAGTGGAATGAATAATTTGGAAAACATTTTGAAAGGCATTTATAAACAATAAAAATGAAATCACGCCAGTTGCGGAGTTAACAACTTAGTTTTATTGTGTAACTAGTTGTGCCCTGGTTAAGAACAAGGACTCTGGAACCTGGAGTTGAAATCTCAGCTTCAGGACCTAAAGCTAGCTGTACACTACTGTACAAAGTAGGAAGCTTCTCATTGTTTCTGTTTCTGTTTTTGGTAAATGGAGTTTTATCACTAATTATAATTATAATTTATCACTATAATATTAATTATACATATATATTTTATACACATACACATATATAGTGAATAGTAGGTGTTCAGTATGTGTGTGGGGGGGGAGGGGTTTCCTCAACACTGGGCAGATGAGACCAACGGCAGTTTGTTACCCACAGATAGTCACCGCCTGGGGGAGAAAGATACTGTTCCTCCTTACAAGGCCATTCACGGGTGCACCAAAACGGGTCCTTTCTTGTGGGGTGAGCTGGATGGTGCAACTCAATCCAGTTCAGTCCACTCCTTACGTGACTCGGAATCACAGTATACATTTGGGATGAGCTCCTTCAAGATTCCACTAGGCCTCTCTTCCTAGGGAAAACCTAGGGGAAGTACTTTAGTGTGACTGCATCTCCTAGCTTCTGTGGCTCTCAGTAGGGCCTCACCTGATATTCATCACCTACCTCCCCCCCTACTCTTCTTCAGATTTTCTTCTCCCACTGTTTCCACTTCTGATTGGCTGGTGACTTACCTATGAGCATTTACTTACCCCTAATTATTATTGCTACCATTAAACCAAATTAAAAGGTATGGAGATGAGAAAGAACATGTAATTTTTTAAAGAAATGATCCACAAACACCTATACATATATTTATTAGAGTTCAAAGGTTTACTCAGGCATTAAAAAAATGGGAAAATGGGAAAGTAATTTTAAAGCAAGGAAGGAAGGGTAGAAGGAAAGGAAAAAAGAAAAAGGATCATCAGTTTTCTTAGGCCTTCAGAGCATTAATGTATTGCAGCTTAACATGTTTAGTTGTTGAGTTTCTTTCCTACCAGTAAGAAGTGCCTGAACAATATACATAACGCAAAGGCATTATGTCACATCCTCATGAAAAGGTTTGGCATATTCTATATATGTACTTTATAAAACAGACTAAATATGTAAGTGGAACTACAAAGTGACACTTAAGCTTTTTGATCTGGGCATTAAATTCTCAGGAAAAGTGATTTAGTTTTCTTAATAGGAGTCTGCTCATTACATAAGACCAAGCTGAGAAGTGCTGGTGTATTTTTTTCATCCTCAGTGCTATATGTGGTATTCCACTGATAGTAAGTAAAGTATCTCCTGCTGTGACAAGTATTGATCTTATTTTTCCTTTGAGACTCTTAACAAGCCAAACTGCAGCTTCCTAAAATATTCAGCTGGAGCACTGGTTTGTCAGAACTATAAGTTAACAAGAAATTTACTTTTATTCTCCCATGGAAAAATAAAACACAATTAGTATTCTCCATGTATTTACTGATTACATAACTGCTTTATCAGCTAAATGACTGAGTGATCCAAGAATTGAAGCCAAGATTCTTTTTCATTTTATTTAAGTAAGTGTGTGTTTTTGTCTAGAGAGAAGAATAGCATGTTCACACATGACAAAATAAAACTAGGAAAAGGAGCAAAATTGAGAAAATTACATAGCTCTAAATCTATCATGAAATGATATTTTAATGCATAGTTTTAAAGTTATTCTTACACATATATATGAAATTAAAAAGTCTGCCTAAATAATAAGAAAGCCAGAAAATATGTTTAAATATGTCTTTATTTTACTCATGCCATGCTTTTATGAAAATCATAAGTTAATACAATGATTAAAAGCAGAGAAGATACAATGTTTTTTGACCTGAAATTTAGTTAAGATATAATGTAATACAAGTTTACAGATAATAATAGTAATAGTTTTTTAAAATGCAATTATTAATGACATTTTGTCTGAGTCATTGTTATAAAAAGAAGAATATGCAAATACGCAGATACAAGAATATGCAAATGCAAGTCAAAACCATGAGATATTGCCTCATACCTGTCAGAAAAATCAGAAACACAAGATACAACAAGTGTTGGTAAGGCTGTAGAGAAAAAAGAACCCTCGTGCACTATTGTGGGAATGCAAACTGGTGCAGGCACTGTTGAAAATAGTATGGAAGTTCCGCAAAAAATTAAAAACAGAATTACTATATGATCTAGTAATTCCACTACTGGGTATTTACCCAAAGAAAATGAAAACACTAATTTAAAAAAATATATGCACTCCTATGTTTATTGCATCATTGTTTACAACAGCCAAGATATGGAAGCAACCCAAGTGTCCATCCATAGATGAATGGATGAAGAAAATGTGGCTGGAAAATTTGGATGAAGAAAATGGAATATTAGTCATAAGAAAAAATGGGATCTTGCCATTTGCAACAACATGAATAGGCCTATAGGGTATAATGCCAAGTGAAATAAATCAGTCAGAGAATGACAAATACCATTATGATTTTGCTCATTTGAGAATTTAAGAAACAAAACAATGAAAGAAAGACAAAAAACTCTTGGGGCCGGAGGAGCAAGATGGCGGAGGAGTAGGAGACCTAAATTTCGTCTGGTCCCAGGAATTCAGCTAGATAGGGATCAAACCATTCTGAACACCTACGAAGCCAACAGGAGATCGAAGAAAAGAATAGCAGCAACTCTGAACAGAAAAGCGACCACTTTCTGGAAGGTAGGATGTGTGGAGAAGTGAATCGGAGGCGATACTCAGGAAGATAGGTGGCGGGGGAGGGGTCCTCCGTCAGCCGCTTCTGGCAAGTGATAGAGCAGCAGAGCACAAAATTGGAAATTTTAGAAGTCGGCTCCACTGAGGGATGTCACTCCAGTGACTAAGCAGGGGTGGAACCCTCGCTCGGATAGTGTGGTCTCAAGACCCTCAGGGTCTTCGGGCCCACCCAGGGATGCCAAAAAAAAAAAGGGGGGGGGCGCCTGGGTGGCTCAGTCATTAAGCGTCTGCCTTCGGCTCAGGTCATGATTCCAGGGTCCTGGGATGGAGCCCCGCATTGGGCTCCCTGCTCCGCGGGAAGCCTGCTTCTCCCTTTCCCATTCGCCCTGCTTGTATTCCCTCTCTTGTTGTGTCTCTCTCTGTCAAATAAATAAATAAAATCTTAAAAAAAAAAAAAAAAGACCCTCGGGGTCACAGGAAAACCGGGGGTGCCTGAGTGCGGCAGAGCTCCCAGGTATCGGAGTGGGGAAGCCGGCTGCAGAGACGGAGCCGAGGGGCAGGCTCTCAGCTCAGGGTTGCCATAAACCAGGATCTGCGGCACAGTCGGCCACTGCTCCTCCGGCAGGGACCCAACAAGCGGCAGATCTGGGGAGAATCACCTTCCTCCCCTGGGAGGAGGGGTGCAGGAGCGCACCACAGGGACCTGCTGGGTTTGGAGACTCCACATGGGGTCGGGTGCCAGAGATAGAAACACTCGGTCACAGGCCGGGTGAGCACGGAGTGTGACCGGAGACCAGGGAGACGGGAGTGACTGACTGCTTTTCTCTGGGGGCACACTGAGGAGTGGGGCCCTGATTTCTTGGGTCCTCCGGGGTGGAGACTGGGAGGCCATTTTCACTCTCGGCCTCCAAAGGTGTACAGAAAGCTTGCAGGGAACAAAAGCTCCCGAGAGCAAACCAAAGCAGATTACTTAGCCCGGACCCAGCAAGGGCGGGGCAATTCTGCCCCCGACAAAGACATTTGAGAACCACGGCAACAGGCCCCTCCCCCAGAAGATAAGCAAGAACAGCCAGCCAAGACCAAGTTTACTGATCAATGAGAACGGCAGAACTCCAGCACTAGGGGAATACAGCACATAGAGTTCATGGCTTTTTTTCCCCATGATTCTTTAGTCTTTCAAAGTTAATTTTTTTAATTTTCTTTTTTTTCTTTTTCTATTCCTTTTTGAATTTTTCTTTTTCCCTTTTTCAACCAACATCTTATCAATCCCTTTTTTAAAAATCTTTTTTTTATTTTTCATTTTTAGAGTCATATTCTATCCCTTCATTGTAGTTAACCTTATTTTTGGTATATATATAAGTTGTTCTCTCTTTAAAATTTTGGGATACAGTTTCTTCTAACAGACCAAAATATACCCTAAATCTCTAGTGTATGGCTTTCTTCTAGTCTCCTGCCTGATCACATTCTCTCCCTTTTTTTTTTAATTTCTTAAGTTGAAATTAAAAAGACTATTAATGAGGTGCAATCAAAAATGGAGGCTCTAACTGTAGGATAAATGAGGCAGAAGAGAGAATTAGTGATATAAAATACCAAATGATGGAGAATAAAGAAGCTGAGAAAAAGAGAGATAAACAACTACTGGATCACGAGGGCAGAATTTGAGAGATAAGTGAGACCATAAGATGAAACAATATTAGAATAATTGGGATCCCAGAAGAAGAAGAAAGAGAGAGAGGGGCAGAAGGTATACTGGAAGCAAATTATAGCACAGAACTTCCCTAATTTGGGGAAGGAAACAGGCATCAAAATCCAGGAGGCACAGAGAACCCACCTCAAATTCAATAAAAATAGGTCAACACCCCAACATCTAAGAGTAAAACTTGCAAGTCTCAGAGACAAAGACAAAATCCTGAAAGCAGCTAGGGACAAGAGGTCTGTAACTTGCAATGGCAGAAACATTAGATTGGCAACAGACCTATCCACAGAGACCTGGCAGGCCAGAAAAGATTGGCATGATACATTCAGAGCACTAAATGGGAAAATATGCAGCCAAGAATACTGTCCAGCTAGGCTGTCATTGAAAATAGAAGGAGAGATAAAAAGCTTCCAGGACAAACAAAAACTAAAAGAATTTGCAAACACGAAACCAGCCCTACAAGAAATCTTGAAAGGGGTCCTCTAAGCAAATAGAGAGCCTAAAAGCAACATAGACCAGAAAGGAACACAGACAATATACAGTAACAGTCACCTTATAGTCAATACAATGGCACTAAATTCATATCTTTCAATAGTTACCCTGAAGGTAAATAGGCTAAATGCCCCAATCAAAAGACACAGAGTATCAGACTGGATAAAAAAACAAGACCCATCGATATGCTGTCTGCAAGAGACTCATTTTAGACCAAAAGACACCCCCAGATTGAATGTGACGGGGTGGAAAACAATTTACCATGTTAATGGACAGCAAGAGAAAGCTGGGGTGGCAATCCTTATATCAGACAAATTCAATTTTAAACCAAAGACTATATGAAGAGATGAGGAAGGACACTATCTCATACTTAAAAGGTCTATCCAACAAGAAGATCTAACAATTATAAACATCTATGCCCCTAACATGGGAGCAGCCAATTATATAAGCCAATCAATAACAAAAGCAAAGAAATACATCGACAAAAATACAATAATAGTACGGGACTTTAACACCCCCCTCACTGAAATGGACAGATCATCTAAGCAAAAGATCAACAAGGAAATAAAGACTTTAAATGACACACTGGACCAAATGGACTTCACATATATATTCAGAACATTCCATCACAGCCAACACCAAAGAAATACAAACAATTATAAGCAACTATATGCCAGCAAATCAGATAATCTGGAAGAAATGGACGCATTCCTAGAGATGTATCAACTACCAAAACTGAACCAGGAAGAAATAGAAAACCTGAACAGACCCATAACCACTAAGGAAATTGAAGCAGTAATCAAAAATCTCCCAACAAACAAGAGCCCAGGGCCAGATGGCTTCCCAGGGGAATTCTATCAAACATTTAAAGAAGAATTAATACTTATTCTTCTGAAACTGTTCCAAAACATAGAAATGGAAGGAAAACTTCCAAACTCATTTTATGAGGCCAGCATTACCTTGATCCCAAAACCAGACAAAGATCCCATCAAAAAAGAGAATTACAGATCAATATCCTTGATGAACATGGATACAAAAATTCTCACCAAAATACTAGCCAATGGGATCCAACAGTAGATTAAAAGGGTTATTCACCACGACCAAGTGGGATTTATTTCTGGGCTGCAAGGTTGGTTCAACATCCGCAAATCAACAAATGTGATACAATACATTAATAAAAGAAAGAACAAGCACTGTATGATCCTCTCAATAGATGCAGAAAAAGCATTTGACAAATTACAGCATCCTTTCTTGATCAAAAGTCTTCAGAGTATAGGGATAGAGGGTACATACCTCAATATCATAAAAGCCATCTATGAAAAACCCACAGCAAATATCATTCTCAATGGGGAAAAGCTGAGAGCTTTCCCCCTAAGGTCAGGAACACAGCGGGGATGTCCACTATCACATGGCTATCCAACATAGTACTAGAAGTCCTAGCCACAGCACTCAGACAACAAAAAGAAATAAAAGGCATCCCAATTGGCAAAGAAGAAGTCAAACTCTCACTTTTTGCAGATTATATGGTACTTTATGTGGAAAACCCAAAAGACTCCACCCCAAAACTGCTAGAACTCATACAGGAATTCAGTAAAGTGGCAGGATATAAAATCAATGCACAGAAATCTGTGGCCTTCTTATACACCAACAACAAGACAGAAGAAAGAGAAATTAAGGAGTCGATCCCATTTACAATTGCACCCAAAACCATAAGATACCTAGGAATAAATCTAACCAAAGAGACAGAAAGGATCAGAAAACTATAAAATACTCATGAAAGAAATTGAGGAAGACACAAAGAAATGGAAATACGTTCCATGCTCATGGATTGGAAGAACAAATATTGTGAAGGTGTCAATGCTACCTAGAGCAATCTACACATTCAATGCAATCCCTATCAAAATACCATCCACTTTTTTCAAAGAAATGGAACGAATAATCCTAAAACTTGTATGGAACCAGAAAAGACCCTGACTAGCCAGAGGAATGTTGAAAAAGAAAAGCAAAGCTGGTGGCAACACAATTCCAGACTTCAAGCTCTGTTACAAATCTGTCATCATCAAGAAAGTATGGTACTGGCACAAAAACAGACACATAGATCAATGGAACAGAATAGAGAGCCCAGAAATGGACCCTCAACTCTATAGTCAACTAATCTTTGACAAAGCAGGAAAGAATGTCCAATGGAAAAAAGACAGTCTCTTCAACAAATGGTGTTGGGAAAATTGGACAGCCACATGCAGAAGAATGAAACTGGACCATTTCCTTACACCACACACAAAAATAGACTCAAAATGGATGCAAGACCTAAATGTGAGGAGTCCATCAAAATCCTAGAGGAGAACACAGGCAGCAACCTCTTCGACCTCAGCTGCAGCATCTTCTTCCTAGAAAGATTGCCAAAGGCAAGGGAAGCAAGGGCAAAAATGAACTATTGGGACTTCATCAAGATAAAAAGCTTTTGCACAGCAAATGAAACAGTCAACAAAACCAAAAGACAACTGACAGAATGGGAGAAGATATTTGCAAATGACATATCAGATAAAGGGCTGTTATCCAAAATCTATGAAGAACTTATCAAACTCAACACCCAAGGAACAAATGATCCAATCAAGAAAGGGGCAGAAGACATGAACAGACATTTTTCCAAAGAAGACATCCAAATGGCCAACAGACACATGAAAAAGTACTCAACGTTGCTCGGCATCAGGGAAATCCAAATCAAAATCTCAATGAGATACCACCTCACACCAGTCAGAATGGCTAAAATTAACAAGTCAGGAAACGACAGATGTTGGCCAGGATGTGGAGAAAAGGGAATCCTCCTAGACCATTGGTGGGAATGCAAGCTGGTGCAGCCACTCTGGAAAACAGTATGGAGGTTCCTCAAAAAGTTGAAAATAGAGCTATTGTACGACCCAGCAATTGCACTACTGGGTATTTACCCCAAAGATACAAATGTAGTGATCCGAAGGGGCACGTGCACCCCGATGTTTATAGCAGCAATGTTCACAATAGCCAAACTATGGAAAGAGCCAAGATGTCCATTGACAGATGAATGGATAAAGAAGATGTGATATATATATATATACAATGGAATATTATGCAGCCTCAAATAAACATGAAATCTTGCCATTTGCAATGACGTGGATGGAACTAGAGGGTATTATGCTAAGCAAAATAAGTCAATCAGAGAAAGACATGTATCCTATGATCTCACTGATATGGGAAATTCTTAATCTCAGGAAACAAACTGAGGGTTGCTGGAGTGGTGGGGGTTGGGAGGGATGGGGTGACTGGGTGATAGACATTGGGGAGGGTATGTGCTATGGTGAGCACTGTAAATTGTGTAAGACTGATGAATCACAGACCTGTACCTCTGAAACAAATAATACATTATATGTAAAAAAAAAAAAAAAAAAAAAGATAGTAGGAAGGGAATGATGAAGGGGAGAATCGGAGGGGCAGATGAACCATGAGAGACTATGGACTCTGAGAAACAAACTGAGGGTTCTACAGGGGAGGGGGGTGGGGGGATGAGTTAGCCTGGTGATGGGTATTAAAGAGGGCACGTACTGAATGGAGCACTGGGTGTTATAAGCAAACAATGAATCATGGAACACTACATCAAAAACTAATGATGTAATGTATGGTGATTAACATAACATAATAAAATAAAATTAAAAAAACAAAACAAAACAAAAAAAAACAAACTCTTGGACAGAGTAGATGGCAGAGTCGAAGGATTCTCAGTTCACCTTGGCTCATGGACACATATAGATAACGGCCGTATCAGTGCAACTAACGTGGAAAAGGACACAAGGACTGGAAGAACAGACTTTCCACAATGGTAGAGATGAAGCCACATCTGGAACGGCAGAAAGGGCTTAGCCTGGGTCAGGAACCAAACTCCTGCTGAGACTAACCACAAGTGGGAGGGACACCACAAGCAGGAGGGACACCACAAGCATGGAAGAGGGACAGGAGCAGACCCCCCATCAGGCACCCCAGACTTGAGGGACCTGCACTGGGGAGATGAGTCCCTGTAACATTTGGCTTTTAAAGCCCTGAGACTTAACTTTGCAAGTTTTTACAATTGCGGAGCTTAACTCCAGTTACTTCAAAAATCAGTAGATTTAGCTCTGGAAGAGCTGGGGAGTGGGGAATAGGAAACTGAGTCCCTGAAGAGACATAACAACAACAAAAAAGACAAAACAAAGAATACAAATGTTTGGAGCTCCAAAAATTACCGCATTAAATAACAAGTAAATAAATAAATGAAGTGTTTAAGAAAATTTCAAACTTTGCAATGGAAATCCATTCTAGAATGACATATTTCAATTTTCCTCAAACTATAATAATATGGTACATTTTCATATTCAAATTTGAGAACATACCAGCATTAACTCTATCCCTTGAAACTACGTATGTAACTAAATCTATTCAATTTGTATTTCTGAATAAGTTATTCAGTGGTTATGGAAGTAAATATAGAAATGAAGTAAATCGAACAGATTAGTTAATCCTTTCATTCAGACTTAGAAAGTATCATTTAAAATCATATTAGAAAGAAAGCCTACATTTACAAGCAACTCAAGAATAAGAAAGGAAAAAGTTTCCATGATATAAGTAACCACAACCAACATCTAAAATGTATCATGTGTCATCAAACCTTTTATTTACTTTTAAACTATTTTCTTCTGACCCTTTTGTGAAAATGCTATTTTCTGCCTTTTACTCACAGAATACAGGCTCTAAATCAACTTCTCTTTTATTGGAATCCATATGTTGCACCTTAAATTTCTATCCTTTGAAGAAAAACTTCCCATTGCATGTTACATTTGCTTTAGAGACATTAGTAACACCACACACTAAATTGTCTTCATTCAATCAGGAAAGTCTCAGGACTAGCAAGAATATATTCATTTAGTTGAGCACTGAAAATGCCCCAAATATTTATGCATTAGAATAAACATATTTCCCTTTATAATATAAGGGCTTGTAATTCCAACTTTGACTCCAAAAGAATGAAATAAAACTGTATCCATTTTAACAAAGAAAGAAAAATAAGAAAATCAATTTCTCCCTTTCTGGAGAGTTCATAAGAAGAGAACCTTCCTTGTCAATCACCCAAACAGGTGTTTGGTACAAGAAATAGCGTATCCACCCATGTGACTGGGAATTCATTCACAGTGTCCCTTGTGAATTTTTTGTTGTTGTTGTTTTGGCAAATAAATATCAAAAATAAATCATGAACTAAATATCCCCTACCCTGACTATAAAAATTCCAAACAGCCTAAATCCCACAGAAGGAAGACAAGATTTATGCAATCTATTCATGGAAAAAGCTATAGTCCCTGTTTCAGAGTAGATCAGAAGGTTTTGACAGTTTAGTTCCAAGAGTTGCATGAAATTGTAACTAACATAAATTTAACATAATGTCTCATCTACACAGTCACATATAATGCTTTAGACATCTTGTTTGTTACATGTGGGTAAATTGGAAACACTATTTTCAACTGCTGTATGGCTGATTTTTCTAGTAATTCTTTGTAGGTGTTCACATTTCTTATGTGGTGGGATTCCTAAATACAATTTATGGCTTTTGGAGTATTTCTATTTTAACACAAAATCTTCTTGTAAGATTAACAAAATTTCAACATTTTCTTGATTAAAAAACAAAAGTATTATTTTTTTTATTTTAAGAAGAGAATAATAGCATCAAGTTTTATTATTATTTTTCCCATTTTATGGAGTCTATGCTGAGGGTTATTTGATTTATGCAATCTGTATTCCATGATTTTTCTTTTGGTATGTTTATCTGTGTGTATATATATATACATATACATATATATACACACACACATATATATATACACACACATACATATATGCATACATACATATATAGATATATAAAACTGACCTAAAATTTTATGTAAAGAATTTTTTTCTCCAGTTATACATTAGAAAATGTCTAGTATCATTTGCAGATAAAAGTAAGTATATTACATTAAGAGTTGATGTATATCTTTGAAGTCCATTTATATAATAAATAATTAACTTAGCATATGCCATTACATAGGTGTGATTATATAATATACAGCCCATAATTTATTTTGTCTTTTTTATTTTACTTTTTTTAAAGATTTTATTTATTGGAGAAAGAGAGAGCAGGGGTGGGGGATGGAGAGGGGCAGAGCAAGACGGGAGAAAGAGTCTCAAGCAGACTCTGCACTGAGCATGGAGCCTGACATGGGGCTTGATCTCCTGACCCTGAGATCACGACCTTGAGATCTCAACCTCAGCCGAAATCAAGAGTCAGATGCATAACCGACTGCGCCACCAAGGTGCCCCTATTTTGTCTCTTTTAATTCACTTCAGTTTAGTGTAAAAAAGATTAAATGAATGCAATAATGCAATATTCTAATTAAAGAAATAAGATATATTTCCCAATATCTTATTATCAACAGTTCAATTCAAAATAAGAATTTCACCTAAACTTAGTTACTAATTACAGATGATTTTTTTATATTAGTCTTATCAAAGTCACTCTTTAAAAGCAAGAATAACCACAGCACAAATATTGAATGTCTCATATTTGCAAGTTTTCCAGAGTTATGCTAATTTCATTTTATTTTTCAAACTAAAAAAGAAGCAGATAATGTTTAAAAATAGTAGTTCAATCAATTGCTAATCATGTGGCGTTCATCATTCAATTACTTTACTTTCAATGTAAAAAAAAAAGTCACTCTCAATTGTTTCAAGCTATATTTACAACTAGTTTTGTTTCATGAAATTAAATGATTTGATATGGAAAGGAAAGTCCGAAGACAGCATCATGTAGATATTTATCTCCTTTCGCTTAACATAGCTAAATTAACTCTCTCTACTCACACTTTTCTCTAAACCATTCCCAAATATTTCTGCCTATTTACCCTCCTTCAGGCTACTCTCTCAACAATTTCTTTCCTGGAGATGTTTGCAAAGAAATCTGTTAAGCAACTCCATCTGAAAGCAAGATTGACAACCACCATTCAGAGTAAACTAGTAATATTAGTCTACCTTTAGATATTATTTTTAAGGGACATCATTCAACTCATGTCAATTGAGAATGCATATGAAACATAAAAAAACATGCTGAAACATGTTTTGCTTTTACTCAATGGGCTAATTATCAGCATCTGAAAGCTGACTAAACAGAAAGTCCTGTAATCAGATTGAATTATTTCCACACTTTAAATAGAAACTTAAGGTATTACTTTTATCTATATTTTTATCTAAATTATGGACCAAAAACAGATAAAATTCATTCTTTTTTTTCTTTTTTCTTTACATTCAATTAATTAACATATAATGTATTATTTGTTTCAGGGGTACAGGTCTGTAATTGATCAGTCTTATATAATACCCAGTGCTCATTACAACACATACCCTCCCCAATGTCCATCACCCAGTTACCCCATCCCTCCATCCCCCTCCCCTCCAGCAACCCTCAGTTTGTTTCCTATGATTAAGAGTCTCTTATGGTTTGTCTCCCTCTCTGGTTTCCTCTTGTTTCTTTCATTCTTATCACAACTCTTGTAAATGAGAAGTTTTATGAAAGCCAATACTCAACAAATGCAATATGATGGATTCCTTATAGTTATCAGTGCATGTCTTAGCTAATAATAATGATTTTACTAACATTTTTTAGAGATTACTAAATCTAGACAATGGGTTAAATATTTTACCTATATTATTTATTTCTTATCACAATTGTATGGAAAGTAAGATGAACACCCTTGTCTGGAGCAAGAAATATAATGTGATATGTTAATAGCTATATTTGCAAAGTTCTAAGAAGTTACTATTTCATCTGTGTCATAATGGCTGTCACAAATACATATAAAATATTATGACCAATTTTCCAAGATTCCTAATTTTGAAGTATGAGGTTAAATGGAATTTAGAAATAAAGGAGAGTCCAAGGTAGCTATACAAATTTTAAATATTCTCTTGATATACCCAATTCTTTTAGATTCTCTCTTCCATTGGAGTTAAGGTAAACATTACAAACCAAACCAAGGAGATGACAAAATGAAGGTGAGGGTGAGAGAGAGAGAGAGAGAACAGGATTGGACTATCAGTGAATAAGCAAACTTAAATAAAAACAAGGACAAAAGAAAAGCAAAGGGTAACTCTACATTGTTATAACTCTATTTCATTTAATATGGAATAAATAGTGCAAACCCTTACTTTGTGGGTAGCATTACTCAAAATAAATCAGGAAGTTTCAATTTGCTACACAACAAATTTGTCAAAATCACTTAATGTCTTTTAGAAATAATATGTCACAAAGACTATATGTCAATTCTATTTTACTTTATTTTTGTTAACTACTCTAGCAATCTTTAAAGACATTTAAAATGTGTTTACATGTAAGTTGTGGAAAATAAACCACTGCAGATCAGCTGAATTAATATTCATTTATTAGAAAGCCATCACTATAAAGCATGCAAAATGACCAAAATAAATGTGTATGTAGAAACTGATTTCTAAATGGCTTACATTTATTTTCCTTTAAAAAAGTGAAGGTAACTGACAAACCATGGGTCAAAACATATCTGAAGAATATATATACATTGTAGTGGTTGATCAACAAATTCTTGAATTGTCCCATCTAAATTTGAATTTGGCTCCCTCAACTGATGGCTCTGTTAACTTGGCAAGTTAGGAAACTTCTCTGTCTCATTTTCTTCACCTATAAAAATCAAATGATAATAGTGTTTACTTTATAGGGTTGTTCTGAGAATGAAATGGGATAAAGTATGGAAAGTATTTAAAACATAGCCTAGCATGAAATAGATTTTGCTCTTATTATATAAATGACAATATGAAAAATAATAACGTTTACCTAAATATTACATTTTGATTATAACATGACTTGTTTTAAATTTTTAAAAGATTTACAAAAATATGTTTAGGATTCCAGGTAAAACTGATATTCCTAATTCATAATGCTACCAAAGACTTACATGTTTCTTACTTGTTTAGGGAGAGTTTTTACCCTACTGTAAAATCTAAAATATAAAATGAAACTATATTATCTTCCAATATGTTCATTTATTATATGATGTTTTGATTTTTCATCCAAAACATCATATTAACTATTACATCATTGTTGAAATGTATTTAGGTTTTATTTTTAAGCTTCAATAAAATTACAGATACTTGCACATGTATAAATACATATATATATTTAATTTATTTTTATTTTTTATTTTTTATATATATGACTCAAATTCAAATGTTAGAATTGTATTAATATAAGATACAGCATTTTTCAATCTTCTCAATGCTATTTTTCAGCGAGCATTGTTTATAAAAAACAAAACAAAACAAAAAATTCTTCTTCAAAATGCTCTGCTATAATATTCATTTATATAGCTCACTCCTTGTACTTTCGCTTGTCTACATTCATATTTATTAACCTGTTCATCTTTGTCTATGACACTAGATTCTATTTCTGACCAATTTTCACTCAACCACCTTGTAGTTGAAATTTTCCTCTATAAAAATTTCCAAAATTTAACCCCAACAACTTTTTATTTTGTTACCTCAGTACCTGATACTGAAACAGGAAGGTCCAATTATAGTTTCAATATGCTATTGAGTTCTACCTAAAAATTCATTTTTCTATTTATATTATATAAGTATCATAAGTCTGGTTCTGCCCTGTGATTATTAGTCAAACAATGAAATCAGAATCTCATAATCTATTGTAGGCTGATACAGAATTCATGTTCACAAACCAAAGTCAGATTTGTTAGTTGTTTATTTTTTTTCCCCAGAAAGGGCAGTTCCCCCACAAACCCATTTTTACACATACTCTTTAGTTTTTTAAATTACTGAGATGACATTTTCACATATTCTATTCTCTGCATAATCTTCCACTATCCTCCTAACTAAAACTTTCCTGACAAACTGGAAGGAGTTAGATAGAAATACTTGTGTTATCACTGCCACTCAGGAGTCCTCAAAACTGTCAAGATGATGAAAAAACAAGTGAAGTCTGAGATTCTGTCACAGCCAAAGAGGAGCCTAAGACATGGCAGCAAAATGCAATGTGATATTCTCAGTGACATCATGGAACAGAAAAAGCACATGAGGCTAAAACTAAGGAAACCTGGGGGGGAAATGGACTTAATTATGTATCAATGTTAATTTATTTGAAAATAAATTAAATAAAATACTGAGTGATGACTCTCTCCTTCCATGAATTAAACAAAACTACAATTGTGACATTGGTTTCTCAATAGTAGTTAAAATGGTTGAATATGTCTTCTCTGGGTTGGCTTCTGTGATACTCTTTTTTTGCGTGAGATTACATCCCTGGCTATTTACATTCGGTTTGCTTTCTGGCTTCACCTCCTTTCCGAAATAAATAATAGTTGGTTTCCTCAGGGGTTCATCGTGGATTTTCTACTTTTCTGTCTTTGCCTTATCTCCTTAAAATATATCATTAACACAATTTAAATAACGTATGTCTTCTTTTGACACAAAAATTATACATCCAACTCAAACCACTTTTTTTTTTTAAAGATTTATTTATTTATTTATTTGAGAGAGAATGAGAGAGAGCACATGAGAGGGGGGAGGGTCAGAGGGAGAAGCAGACTCCCTGCCGAGCCGGGAGCCCGATGCGGGACTCGATCCAGGGACTCCAGGATCATGACCTGAGCCGAAGGCAGTCGCTTAACCAACTGAGCCACCCAGGCGCCCTCAAACCACTTTTTTGCCTCAAAAATCACATATGAGTATCTATATGCATGACCTACATGCAATATAGTAATGTGTTCAAAACAGAACTGTCAATTTGCTCTCCAAAATCTTCCCCTTTTCTAATATATTTGCCTAATCAGAATGAATTTGATATCAGCAGCTACTTAAGTTACTTCCACTGGAAAGATTCAGGTGATCTTCAATAAACCTCTTTCCCTCACCACCCAACACATCCAGTCTGTCAACAAGATATGACATTTTATGTCCACAATGTAATTCTGTTCCACCTGTATCTTTCCCTCTCGCTTGATATAATCTTATCTCAGACACTGTCATTTCTCTTCTTCATTATGTCAACAATCTCGTAAGAGGTTTCTGTTTGTTTGTTTTTCTCCAATGTTGGAATTTCCTATCCATTTTTTAAAATAACTGTTTTAATTTAGAATAATTTTAGTTTTACAGAAGAGTTGTGAGGATATTAGAGAGAGTCCCATGTACCCTCACCCATTTTCCCTATTATTAATGTCTTACTTTAGTGTGATATATTTCTCAAAAATAATGAACCAATATTGAAATGTTGTTATTAACTGAAGTCCATACATTATTCAATTTCCTTAATTTTCACCTAATGTCCTTTTTTAAGTTCCAGGATCCCATATGGGATATCGTATTACATTATATAGTCATGTCTCCTTGGGCTCCTCTTAGTTGTCACAAGTGATTTCTCAGACTTGTTTTTTTGATAACCTTGACAGTTGTGAAGCATACTGGTCAGGTATTTTATAGAATGTCTTTCAATTGGCATCATCTAGTACTTTTTTCATGTTTTACTGGGGTTATGGGTTTGGGGAGGGGATCACAGCGGAATTCTCATCACATCACATTAAGGATTCACACTTTCAATATGACTTAGGATTGTTGATATTAATCTTGGGCACCTAGATGAAAAGTGTTTCTCAGGTTTCTCCATTATAAGATATTCACCCCCCACCCCACTCCTCATGGAAGAAAGTCAGTATGTACAGCCCACGTTTAAGGAATAGAAAGTTATGTTTCTTCTCTTTGAAGGCAGAATGTCTCCATAAATTATTTGGGATTTTTCTGCATAGGATATTAGTCAATTATCCCTCATTCATTCATTCATTCATTCAATCATTTATTTACAGCAATATGGATTCCTACCCATTTTTGCACTTAGTTTCAAAAATTATTTTTTAAATGCAGATAGGGCAATAACCTCTCTCTTCCCAGCATGAAATATTTTAATGGCTCTCAATTGAACCCATTATTTATCATACACTGCTCTCTCTCTCTCTTTTTTTTAAAGATTTTATTTATTTATTTGAGAGACAGCGAGCATGCACACAAGCAGGGGAGAGGGGCAGAGAGAAAGAAGCTGACTCCCCACTGAGCAGGGAGCCTGACATGGGGTTCAATCCCAGGACCCTGAGATCATGACCTGAGCTGAAGGCAGACACTTAACAGACTGAGCCACCCAGGCACCCTTACACTGAACCTAACTACTGAGCAGGTTGAAACCTAACACTTTTTTATTTTTCTAGTAGCATTTTCTTTTCCTAATGACTTTTGCATGTTATTAGCTTTGCATGAATACTCTTCAAACCATTCTCTCTGTAGCCTCTAAATACTGTCTTAAACATCATTTTTCTGGGAATTATTTCCTGACCTATGTATGTCAATTACCCTTTTTATGTGTCAAAATTTCTATGACAAGTGTAAGTTATTTTCTCTGTTACACATTCACATACTATTTTCTTTTGAAAGCTCATACAAAATGCAATTAAAAGAACTGACTGGTTAATTTAATTTTAAGTCTAGAATTCATTTTATTTTTAAGACTATTCTCATATCATAACATATATTATATGTAAGGAAATTGTAGTCTCTAGTATGCATAAATATCAATACTGAGTGTTTTGCATACAAAAGAAAGTCACTTGCGGAATTTCAGAATTTTTAATTGATGTATCTTTTTCTGGAAAATGTTGTCATATAATGATATGCCTCGTTAATCGAAGAGTCCTTTAAGACGTTGATGGTCTCAAGTTTTCTTTCAAAGTAAAAATAAAGTTTGGCTACTCCTTATTTGGTCCTATTGAACAATACTGTCAATGAAAGCAATATTCTTAAAATGGGTATTTCACATTAAATTGTCAAAGGTTTCAAGTAGTCTTTCTTTACAAAGTTTACAGAATAAACATAAGAGAAGGAACAGTATTTTAACTGAACTGAAATCTCAACTTTCATACCTAATATGTGTGCATACGTAAAATATTTTATAATTTTTTCTGGAAGCAAGCAAATTAAAAGACTTGCATGTGCCATGGTTGTGACACAATCTGTTTGACTCCTTATAATTTTAACTTTCTTCTGTGGTAAAAGCACAACAAGCGAATTTATGTTTCTTTCTTTCTTCCTTCCCCTTCTCCTTCCTCTCTCACTTCCTTGTTTTGTCCTTCATTCCTGCCAGATGGCCTTTCTTTTAAGAAAGACCATTGTTACTGGAGATTTAAGATAGTTTGGAAGTCTAAATATTCAGTTCCAACTTAATACAAATTTTTCTTGGTGTTTTATCTTACATATTTTTTAAAAAATTACGAGTATATGAAATTTTTAAAAAATGAAAATAAAGTGCAGGGATTTTACTGTGGCCTCACTCTAGGTACCACACTAAGGACATTTAAAGTTATTTTAAAATATCAAAACTAAAAACACTTCCTGCAAATTCAGCCCAGATGTAGAATGTCCTTGATTTAGTTAAAATGAATCCTTTTTTTAAATAAGTTAAAGAAAGCATCAGTACTCTTTGACCAATCAGGAAAAGTGTTTGAAAGCAATGATGCATGAACAACACCTGCAGCTCAGCTATGGGTTGAGAGTAAATACAGAATGATTTATTTAGGTTTATATAAAAGAAATGGCTTATAATAATGCTTGAAGAATATCTACCTACATCTTAAAGACAAAGGATATTTTGTTATTATTTATCATTTAAAAGGCTATGTCATTTTAAATAACGTTTTGATAATAACAATAATGCTGATAATTAGTCAGAGGCTTTATTTAACAGACAAATCTTAGTAATGAATCTTCATCTAGTGCTTAGGAAAACAGGATAACCTGTACATCCTTGTAATATTAATTGAGTATATTTAATGATTTCTTGCTCTGCATTGTTATTATGGCCTCATATCTTCTTAATACCTTAATGTAGTTATTTCATGAGCATTTTATAAATGAAGGAACTGTAAGGGTTAAATGATTGCAAAAGATCATGCAAGTAGAAACTGCTTAAGCTTTCATGCAAACTGACTTTCATTAAAATGCAACTGTAGAATTGCTGATTATTAACTTAATATACATGAAAATATCTACATTTCAATTGGACATTTTATTAAGGTAATATTTAAGCCATACATTAACAGATAATGATGGCTAACGTGTCCAAAATAATTCTGATTTTTATTTTTTATTTTTTTTAAAGATTTTATTTATTTATTTGACAAAGAGATAGACAGAAGAGCACAAGCAGAGGGAGTGGCAGAGGGAGAGGGAGAAGCAGGCTCTGCACTGAGCAGGGAACCCGATGCGGGACTCGATCCCAGGACCCTGAGATCATGACCTGAGCCGAAGGCAGGCGCTTAACCATCTGAGCCACCCAGGCGCCCTAATTCTGATTTTTAAAATGATGACATAATGTGCTATTTTCATAGTGAAAAAGAGAAACTAAGATGCAAAAATCATCTTTAGGCATTCATCCACCTTTGAGATACAGGCTTAATTTTCAAATGTTAGCTAAATATAATATTTTGGTATTGTGATTTTCCTACTTCCTAGATAAACTGAGCTCCAGCACAAAGCCAGAGTTGGAGAGGGAACTGAACAATCCAAACTCCATGTTTTACCTACAGATTAAGTGTCAGTTGCTTTTATGATGATAGAACGTAGCACCAGAGTTAAATAAAATCAGGCAACAATAGAAACAGAAAAGAGATCATTCAAATGAACCATATACCTAAATTAAAACAAGAACATTGCTAAACAAGGGATTGAGAGAGATACGTGGAAAATTTAAATCAAAAAGTAGTAGAAGCAGGGAGAGGTGCAAAGTCAAGGAATGTTCTGGGAAAACAGAAGGTTGCTTTTACAGATTTTTTAATTGCTTAACCATCCCAAACCATCACTGTACACAGATCTCAACTTCCGTTTTCATGGTATCCGTGTCCTCACCACTCGCAGGTAGAAGTTGATAGAGTACTCTGGAGTACATCTTTTTGACAAAATGGTGGCATGAAATTGTACTGTAAAAGGTAGATTTCCCTGGTTCAGAAGTTTGAACTGGGCACATTACCATTGTTACATCCATTACAATCCAGACTTTAATGGATGCATCCCTGCTTCATGAGATCTACTTAAACTACACTGACTGTGAGAATTCTGTAAGCTACTGTGGGTGTTCAACCTCAGATTTCTGCAATCCCTTACCATATGTGGACTTCCATTTTCATTGCCTCCTGGATTTTCTGAGCTGCTGATTTTATCTACCATTACACTCTTCATTGATCTCAACTTAAATCTCAGCTTCATTTCCAATTTCAACAAAAAATAAAAATCAGTCAAAGAAGAATTTGTACATTTAGTAGATTTCAGTATTTTGCAAAGGAGCTCTATTTTTCTGTCAATATTCAGAACAATTACATTCTTCCTAACTTCAGTTCAAGGAAGAAAAGAAAAAGGTCATCTATTTAACAGGAATATCTTCTGAAGACCACTCTGATGGTAGATGTTTATACATCCAGATTTGCCAAGGATGGTCTTGTTGATTCCCAAGTAAAAGGGTATATAAGAGAACAAGGAAAGATAGGGAAATAGGACATGCTAATGTTCAACTTACATCAAAGAGTTCAAGGTACTTGTCTTTTCAAGTTCTAGCATATCTGTGTTTAACACATCTAAAAAAAGAGCCAGACTGTGATCCCTGCTAAGATATACTTATCCCAGGTAGAGTTCCATTCAGCTTACTTCTTGTGCTTAGAACACTAATATGGCATCTTGTAAGTTCTAATAAGTGTCTCAGAGGCTTCCTGGGAATTAATAAACTGCTAGTATATCAAATATAGTATTGCATACACAAATACATTGGGGATGAAAGATGAAGTTTTTTATTAAAGGGAATGACCTGGATGAAGATGCACAGTGGGTTATAAGTAAATAGAAGGATGGTAAGTTGAATGAACAGTGTTTTTAATAGGAGAAGAAAAACTGGGAAAAGTCATTGGCTTTTTAGTTTAATTTATATTATTTAGAATATTTATTCACCAATATACAGCTTGCAAATAGTAGGCACTCATAAACAATTTTAAATTTAACTGTTGCTGTTTTAAACAGTTGATGATAAATGGGTGCAAAAGACAGGGAGCCTGCCTTGATCTCTGGCTTCACAGGTGAAGGCATACAAGGAGTTGTCATACTAAATATGAAGCCACCAAAAGCCAATATGGATCTCTTTATTTTTAAAAAAAATTTTTTTTTTTTTAAGATTTTATTTATTTGCGAGAGAGACAATGAGAGACAGAGAACATGAGAGGGAGGAGGGTCAGAGGGAGAAGCAGACTCCCTGCTGAGCAGGGAGCCCGATGTGGGACTCGATCCCAGGACTCCAGGATCATGACCTGAGCCGAAGGCAGTCGCTTAACCAACTGAGCCACCCAGGCGCCCCAATATGGATCTCTTTAATGTTTTCAATGTTCACAATAGATTGTTTAGGATGTGTTATAGTGCAAATATATTTTGATGTGCACTTAGATAGTTGGACCATCCATTGTGAAGTATCAGAATTCTACACAGACCAACACTGCCTCTAGATGTGTTAACATCAGATGGGAGCTATTTGGTGCATGTCTATGCTTATATTTTTCTTCATATTATAAACAAGGTTAGAGACACTAAGAACTCAGGTTTGACTATTTTAAGGGGGTTCTCCCACTTGTTTCATTATCTGACATTCTGGTCTAAACGAGAAGTTGCCTGTCGGTGGATTTTTCTGCTGGTAACTGGAGATGGTTTAGTGTCTTAAGTGTGCTCACTCCCAGATAGAAACAAGGGTATACATTTGAGTCTGCCACTGTCTATGCCAGCTATTTTCTATCAAGTCTAAGTAATCTGGACAGATGTGAAGACACTTGGGATGCCAAAATTTTTGGAAGTGAGTCATCTGTTTCATCTTGGGTGATAGGATTTTAGAGATAAGCTATTCAACTGGAGTATTTAACTGCCTAGTACTAGCCATGCACCTTTTTGAGACATGTCAGCTCTCCAAAGGTATGATTGCTGATGTATCAATTATGGGATGGTGGGATTTTTCGAAGTAGTTCCTATGAACCTCAAAACTGACATGCATGAGGGGCGCCTGGGTGGCTCAGATGGTTAAGCGTCTGCCTTCGGCTCTGGTCATGATCCCAGGGTCCAGGGATCGAGCCCCACATCGGGCTCCCTGCTCAGCGGGAAGCCTGCTTCTCCCTCTCCCACTCCCCCTGCTTGTGTTCCCTCTCTCGCTGTGTCTCTGTCAAATAAATAAATAAAAAATCTTTAAAAAAAAAAAAACTGACATGCATGAAATAGTTCTCATTCTCAAAATATATATGTGATTTACAAAATGATCATTGTCCTAGATCTGCAGATTACTGGGTGAAATTTTTGAAGCTGCCACTGACAGAGCACAGGAACTCCAAAGGATAGATAGGTTTTCATGAGTACTTACATCAAGTCAGAAAGCCTTAAGATATCATGAGTGCTTCTTCATCTTCTCTTCCACACATAATTTTTATACTTTGTGGCCCAGAATAAAGGTCTTTTTTTTTTTTGCATGAAATACTCCCCAAAAACCCAAGTCAGAATTCATTAACCTCTCCTCTACAATTCACTCTCCATATGCCACGTGCTTACACTGTTCTCATAGTTCATATCACATTCTTATTGGTATATTTATTTGATATATTGGCCTCCTTCTTCCTTCCCATTAGCACAACAGGAATTTACTAAATAATAAACAACCACAAACCATTACTTTCCCAGTTCTAGTAATATTGCAATCTCGTTTCAAACTGCTTCTAATTTAAAAGGGCAAATTTATTGTTTAGATGTAATAGACATCTAAAAATGAAATTAAACAGTTATAGCTCAATTGCAAGATATGGAAATGTCATGATTTCTACAAAATCATATATGTAGTAGATGCTATTAAACTTAACTTTACCAGTAATCTTCCTGGTAAATGATAATATAGATTCTCCTGATTTTGGCAGTCTTTGGCTTTGGATATAGAGCTGAAGTGTTCTAATCTTAGTTGATATCCATTCAATAATTTTTAAAGAAGGAAAAGGAAGTTCTGAAAGCAATATCATGTCAAGGAATTACATAGAGTTCTTCATAAATAATAAAAAATATAGACAGGGAGAGAATATAACTAATTACCTATATTCAGAAGATTTAGGCTTCACCTAACATTGTTTAAATGAAAAAGAAGAAGGAGAAAGAAGAGCTGGAGGAGGAGGAACAAAGCAAACACTTCTACTTCCAAATATTATATAATTTACATTTATATAACTTTTAATAAATGAGAATGACATCCTGTGGTTTTATATGGTGTAAATTATAAAGGAATGCTATATATATATATACCTTGTGCTTGCTGCCAATAAACATGCGGCAGTGTAGGTCATATCTGTTCTAAGTGAGGAGCTCTGTTAATGACCCTGGGGTACAAGAAAGCAGCACACTCAAGGTCATTTTTAGACCATATTAAACTGTCAGGTAGGTCAGCAGAACAGTGATAATACAATTAAAAATATTACAGAGATTGAAAGTTTATAAAATGTTATAAAAAAAGAGTTCGTTCAGGGAAAATGCAAAGTGATGCATCTGTGAAAAGTAGTCATTTAATCAATAAGATCTGGAACATGTTGCTTCTGATGGTGATAATGATCAGCAAACTCATGAAGTTCGCAATATTCTATGCAATGTTACTTTGGGTTGCATATAATACCATCTTCTTTGAAAAGCTCCATGTGTGTTATTCCATCATAGCATTAAATTTTAAATTCCCTTGTGAAATAAATATAGAATGCTAGTTTGTTAGGTTAAAAGCAATTATGTGATTTACCTGTGCCTAGAGTAGCAAATTGGTGTTTCAAGTTCTACAGGCACAGGTAAGTCATGCAGATATATTTAAAATTATATTATAAAGTATTAAAAATGAATGTACAAAAGAATACTTTAAACAATGCAGTAAGAAATGAAATAATAGAATCAAATTGCAGTTTAATAATATCTACACTCTAGTTATCTTCATCAGCATACACTATTAAAATTCTCCTTTAGAATTTACAAACTTTAGAACTACTGCAGGGGCGCCTGGGTGGCTCAGTCATTAAGCGTCTGCCTTCGGCTCAGGTCATGATCCCAGGGTCCTGGGATCGAGCCCCGTGTCGGGCTCCCTGCTCCGCGGGAAGCCTGCTTCTCCCTCTCCCGCTCCCCCTGCTTGTGTTCCCTCTCTCGCTATGTCTCTCTCTGTCAAATAAATAAATAAAATCTTTAGGAAAAAAAAAAAAACTACTGCAAAAAATTAAACACTTTATATTCACACTCCAGAACGAGAATTGTTTTGGAACATTTGTTTAGACCAAAGTTTAGTGACTCATACATTTACTAAACAGACAAAGTCACAACTATAACATTGATAGTATTAAATCTTCTTTTCAAATTATTTTTACCTTTTCTTTTTTGTGTGTATTGCAACCATCAACATTTCCAAGATGGTGTAAAATAATATGATGATGCTATGTAGATCCCATTTTGTTTCTGATTATAATGTTAATTACAATGTTATATGTTACAGATGATTCTAAAACAATGTAGAGGTTGGTTTCTTCTATTGCTAAGTTTTATAATTATTTTTATTTTTAGTATTTCGTTTTACTGAAATTCTATTTCAGCATCATTTTAGATTTGTTTCAGCCTCTTCATAGTGAGCTTTCACATATTTTTTTCTATGATTAAAAAAATCACCATTAATAGAGGCTGATTCAAATAGTAGTTATTTAAAAATTCAATTAAGAATCTATTCAATATTTTCCAGTCACACTGACCTCTATAAGTTCCAAAAAATTATTAAAATCATGAAGATATGCCCTACTTCACAACTTCATTAATTTTGCATGTGCTGTTCTGTTTCTGATGTGCTTCTCCAATTCTCAAATCACTTACATTTTTTCATTTGATGGCTCTTCTTCCTTCTTAAGGACACACATTAATGTAATTCTCTAAGAAAGGACCCACTCAGCTTGCTTCTTTGTTATCCATAGCACACTGCTTGGTTATTTATAGAATAATATATAGTATGCATCATAATATTAAAATACAGATTTACTTGCCTAATGCATTACTTTCTGCATGTGTTAAAGTTCATTACAATGAGAATCTATGTTTGACTATCATGATGTTTGCATACAGAAGGAAGTAAAGGATGAGTAAATAGCCAAGTCACAGTTACCATATATTTCTTTAAAATGACAAGACCTTAAAAAATAAATAAATAAAATAAAATAAAATAAAATGACGGCACCTTTTTGCAATTGATACCAGAATCAATTTCAATGGAAAAATTAATAAATATAAATTAAAAATATGTATATAAAAAGTTGCATTTGAATTCTTATAGTCTAAGATAAATATTAAAAAGATTTTAGCAAAAGCAAATCTTCACAAATTCCTCTGCTAAAACTACAGAATGAACACCGCAATTGATAAATAATAAATTTTATCTAGACTGAAACTGAAAGATAGTCCTAAATTTATAAAACTGTTTTCTGCATTTAGTTGCCTGGTATCATATAATGGATCTCAAATTACTCTAATAGCAGGGCGCCTGGGTGGCTCAGTTGGTTAAGCCACTGCCTTCGGCTCCGGTCATGATCCTGGAGTCCTGGGATCGAGTCCCGCATTGGGCTCCCTGCTCAGCAGGGAGTCTGCTTCTCCCTCTGACCCTCCCCCTTCTCATGCTCTCTCTCTCTATCTCATTCTCTCTCTCAAATAAATAAACAAAATCTTTAAAAAAAAAAAATTACTCTAATAGCTCCACTATGAGTTATAACACTGTGTTGTGTGATAAGAGAGGACTTTTTTTAGGGGATATGGGAGACAAAAGTAGGAAAAAAAAAACTTTTGCTAAAGAGGACTGGGAAATGAAAGATAACATATACAAATATTTTAAATGCACAACTGAACCTGCAAAATCATAAGCAAAATCACTAGGCACTAAAATCTTAAAAAATGGGAGCATGGTGGGCTTTGGGGGGAGTTTGTCAAACTTGATACCTGTGAGGATAGGGTTTTAACTGGGAAATAATGTCACTTAGAGTGTTGGACTTCTGCACCCAGGAAAAGGTAGAATTCTCAAAATAATAAACCAAAAGTAAAAATGTGGACTAGAAAATCAATTAATGTCTATCAAAGGTTAAAAACATAGGAACTTGTCTTGAGGCTAGACATTCAGGGAAATCAGCCAAATATTCTCCCTTAGTAATTGGTTATCTGCAACCTGCCCACAGATGAAATGGAAGATACAAATTTTCATTTTTTAAGTGGTCTAGTAAATTCTAAGCCAATCATTATATATAGAAAAAAAAAATGTCCTTAGGTGGTAAGGCCCTGTGTCACCAGGCAGATAGAGACAGAAATACTTTCTGAAGGAATCAACCTTTAACTAAGATCTCAGAGCTTCCTTCCGAATAAATCCTTACACAGGGAAATGAACTGACAATCCAGAATTACACCACACAGAATAAAACCCACTATGGAAAATCATAATTGGAAAAAAAAAACATATGATTTAGATCCACAGGGAATTCAAATGAATAATGATAATAAAAAGAACATAAAATATATGATTTAACACAGGGAAAATAAAGAGAAAGAAAAATCATGAATTCAATCAGAGAGATAATCAGTTGATTTACAAAGGCTATAGACTTCCTGATAGTAAATATCTCTTACTTTTAATTAAATGATAGTTTTCCCAAGTATTATATACTTAATATAAATTTTTGATGCTATAAAATGAATAGATTTTAGGTTTACAACTCAATCATATGCCCATGATTCCAACACACAAAGATATATAACATTTTCATCATCCCCCAAAAGTTCCCTAGGTATATAAGTCCCCCCCCACACACACACACAGGGGCAAGTCATAGCCAAAGAGTTATACCAAAAATAAAGAGGAAATATATTAAAGGGAATATATTAAAATTAAGAAAATATAGTAAAAGTGAGAGACAATGGACTCTGAAAAACAAACTGAGGGTTCTAGAGGGGAGGGGGTTGGGAGGATGGGTTAGCCTGGTGATGGGTATTGAGGAGGGCACGTTCTGCATGGAGCACTGGGTGTTATGCACAAACAATGAATCATGGAACACTATATCTAAAACTAATGATGTAATGTATGGGGATTAACATAACAATAAAAAAAATTAAAAAAAAAAAAAAGAAAATATAGTAAAAGTAACCAGCAGCAGCTGGAGGGAGGAAAAACACATTCCATACCATGCAAAAATGACATGAATGACAGCTATTTCACAATGGAAACAAAGGAACAACATTTTAAAAATTCTGAAAAAAATTAAAATGTCTATCAACTTGGAATTCCATATTCTCCAATTATTTCTTTAAAAGTAAGGATATTATAAACATACATTTGGATAAAGGAAAACTGAGAGAATTTGTTGACAGCAGACTTAACACTATAAGAAATGCAAAGGGAAGGGGCTCCTGGGTGGTTCAGTCGACTGGGCGACCACATCTTGATTTCGGTTCAGGTCATGATCTCGGGGTCTTGGAATAGAGATTTGCACCCGGTCCATGCTCAGCAGGGAGTCTGCTTGGGATTCTCTTTCTCCCTTTCCCTCTGCCCTCCTCCTCACACTCTGTCTCATTCTCAAATAAATAAATAAATTGTTAAAAAAATTGAAAAAAAAAAAAAGAAATACTAAGGAATGCCTGGATGGCACAGTTGGTTGAGCCTCCTACTCTTGGTTTCCACTCAGGTCGTGATCTTGGGCCTCCCCTCCCATGCTGCTTAAGACTCTCTCTCCCTCTCTCCCTCTGCCCTTCCCCCTGCTCTCACCCCTACCCCGCCCCTGGCACTTGTGTGTTCTTTCTCTGTCTCTAAAAATAAGTAAAATCTTTAAAAAAAAAAAAAAAAAAAAAAAGGAATGCTAAAAGAATTCTTCAGGCTGAATAGAAAATATATCAGGATAATAGAAATAGAATAGATAGTAGATAGATAGTAGAAATAGATAATAGAAATAATAGAAAATAATCAGGAAAATAAACTTGGATCTACAAAAGGAATGAGCAGTATTCAAAATGATAAATATATGGGTTAATATAAAAGACTGTTTTTTTTCCTGATTTTTTTTTTAAGATTTTATTTATTCACCTGACAGATAAAGACATAGTGAGAGAGGGAACACAAGCAGGGGGAGTGGGAGAGGTAGAAGCAGGCCTTCCGCTGAGCAGGGAGACTGATGTGGGGCTCGATCCCAGGACCCTGGGATCTTGACCTGAGCCGAAGGCAGTTGCTTAACGACTGAGCCACCCAGGTGCCCCTTTTTCCTAATTTCTTTAAAGATACCTCATTAAAGCAAAAATAATAATGCCACATGATGTGTTTATAACTATGTATAAGTAAAACATGGCACCAATACTACAATACTAGCAATACTAAAATACTGTAAGAATTCTACTGTTGTAAATTATAACATTTTGCATGAACTAGAACAATATACGTCAAAGCAAAATAGGATAACATAATGGCATATATTACAACCACCAGAATTATCAGTAAATAGCAACTCATACACACCTAAGCATTGATATTCAATAGAGAAAATAAAATAGAAAATAGATTTTCTGAATTTCAGAGTGACAGAAAAGGAAGAAATGAGAAACAATAAATACACCATTTTTGATTAAGATATAGAATATTAGAATATCTTCATGTTTATTTTCACACATATCTAATCTACCTTCTATTTAATAAGTTAATATTTAAAAATGAAAAAGTGATAATATTGATGATATTAAAGAGAAAAAACACATTAAAATAAGTTGAAATAATAGATAATTAAATTTATAAAATACAGATGGAATTAAAATTATGAAAATTATAAGAAACTAAAATTGCATATAGTAAGCATTGTGAATTATGAAAAAAATAAAATCTTTCATTTCTCTTGGAGATTAATAATCATTTTCTAAGGGAAAGTGATACTAGTACTAGTACTTTACTAAAGTACTAGTACTAGTACTAGTACTAAAATAGTACTACAGGATTTTAGAAAATCTGGGCTCTGGAATTATTGTATTTGAAAAAATTTGGAAATAACTTGAAGTGCTGTATTTTGTTATAGTCCATCAGATAATATTTAAGTAACACCCAAAACCAATTAAGAACCAATTCAAAGAAAGTTTTAGTTCCTGCAAGCCCTAGCCTATTTCTGGTCAAATCTACTCTGAGTCTGTGGCTCATCCAGATTCTCCCAAGTAGCCTAGAATGTTCACCAGACTCCCTCTTTCATAAAAATAGTAAACTCTAATTTTGACTTTTGCCTTGCAATTCTTTTTAGCTTTGCTCAGCTTTATAGGTTCTATTTTCAGTATGGTGCTGGTATCAGGTTCACCTCTCTGGACCTGCCTTTTTTTTCCTCAATTTTACCATCATAAATAATAATTGGCTTGGAAGCAGCACTCTAATGCCTTCTATCAGGTTTTTAATTTACATTTATCTTTTCCTTGTGCACGTTCACAGGATAAGTGTCTCCACTTGTGAGAAACAGATCCTAAACAGATTTTTTTACTGAAAAAAAAAAAATGTACAAGGGAATTCAATTTCAATTGGTGAACAAGAGGAAGGAGGCTTTGCTTGTAATCACTAAAGTCCAATTATTTTACTGATGATTATAAAGTGTCAAAATTTTAAAACACTTGTGAAATTTAAAATAATTTTATATGATAAACGAAGACAGACAAATTCATCGTGGGTGGAAAATACTATTGGTTTCAAGGAAGAAAGAGTAATATTTTATTTATCAAAAAATTAGTGAGTTTCTACTATTTGCAAAAATCAGAGACATTAGTTCCAGTTGTATTCTGCTTCTCATGGTGTAATCATAGTTGACCACAAAGAAAAACGTGACAAAATGTGACAAAAGAAGTAATCAAAGTGTCAGCTCCCTTGGAGAGTAAGTGAAACCTATGCTCAAAGAAAATAATTACATAATTGTTACAACTCTTTCCTCGGGAATATTTCTATTACAAATACTGTGGTGAAAGGGCAAATTATGCGAGCTTTTTAAACTAAAAGTTGTCCACAAAATATTCCACATCGTGTTCTTGATTCATTGCAAATTATTCATCACTCTCTTTATAGTTTCAACTCCCTGTCAGGGCAAGTTAAAAACAACAGTAATTATTATGACAACAACATGAACATGTAAATAGAGTTTTCTTATACCAACAAACTGGTTTTCATTTTGCTGTCTACAAATTAGAACTGACAGAGAGCAGGAAGGAGGGAAATTAATGTTCAGTTAGTTCTTTATTTACAAATTTTTGCTAATTAAAAATTCAAGCAATTTTGCAAGGCAAGTCCAAGTATCTTATCTAACTGACACCTGGTACAAAGTGTAGAGCTCACCATTATCAGCTTACTGGGAACTCATCACTGAGAACTGATGAGAAACCAATGCAGCAAGTTAAAGCTGACTTTTCTAGGTCAGATGAGAGTTTTGGAGTCCAGAGTCTTTAAATCCAGTTCACTGGATTCCAGAGCTCACCCTCCCTTCTGCCATGGAGTACTGCCCTAGAGATCACTACTAATATTCATCTTCGCTTTTTCAGAAATTATCTTCCTGGAGAGAATTTATTTTGTTTATAACTTGTTCCTACTTGTGAGATAGAGTTTTCCTATTTTATATCACTTGATTTCCAATGTTTTTATTCTGAATTTTATATCTTAGCTTTTATTTATTTCAGAATATTTCATTTTATTTTTTTCTCTTTATATTGTTAAATAGATTCACTTTCCATCCTCCTTTAATGTTAACATTTTACATGGCAGCCAAGTGACCAAGTTCAGGAAAAATAAGTGTGAATCCACATTTTAGGCAAGGGAGAATGGCAGCTTCTTCACTCCAGTGGGGTCAACAGCAGCTCTTCATACAGGTCTGCATTTTGCCGGTTAGGGGAGCCCTTCAAAACTACTAAACCAAGGGACTCAGCGGTGTGGGATCAGAAGCTCTACCAGAGGATAACAGCAGTGCTTTGTTTAAATCTCCAATAGTCCAAATGTGTCAGGAATTATATATTCTAAAATGTATGGTATTTATTATCTGTTCCTACACTCCTAAATCAAGCGGTCCAGTTGAGCCTTTAAAAAGAAATACAGGGTGGGGGGTGGGAGGGATGGGGTGGCTGGGTGATAGACAGTGTGCTATGGTGAGCGCTGTGAATTGTGTAAGACTGTTGAATCACAGACCTGTACCTCTGAAACAAATAATACATTATATGTTAAAAAAAAAAAAAAGAAGATAGTAGGAAGGGAGAAATGAAGGGGGGGGATATCATAGGAGGAGACGAACCATGAGAGACTATGGACTCTGAGAAACAAACTGAGGGTTCTAGAAGGGAGGGGGGTGGGGGGATGAATTAGCCTGATGATGGGTATTAAGGAGGGCACATACTGAACGGAGCACTGGGTGTTATACGCAAACAATGAATCGTGGAACACTACATCAAAAACTAATGATGTAATGTATGGTGATTAACATAACATAATAAAATAAAATAAAAAAAGAAATACAGGTAAGCATAATCATAAATTCAGGCTATTTTTCACAACATATTCCCTCATGTCCAGTTTTAAAAAGCCCACATATTTGTCAAATATGTAGCTATAATTATTGGTGCTGCCTTTTTCATATACTAAAATATTAAAATATTTTAATATGAAGGTGAATGGTTTACCTGTAAATGTCTAAGACCTTGATCTTATAAGAAACAGTTCTAATCAATGTAATCATTCAGATAATGAATTATATGTATCATTAGAAGTCAGAAAATATTTATTTATCACTAATAATCTAACTCTGATTCCTAACTTTACAAACATAACTAGTTCACAATGGTTCATGATACCAAGATTTCTGTTTATAATTTATCTTTTTGTCTGATTAAGAATCCAGCAAAGCATCAAGTTTTCGTTAATAAATCAAACTGATTTTAAAGTTTACACTAGATGTGGCTTGCTAAATCAGCTTTTTCTAAAATGGTTCTATTAATTTGGTTTTTCATAAACACACACACACACACACACACACACACACACACACAAACACACACAAAACTATAATGACGGGATCCATAGGGTCTATAAAAGCCAGAAATTTTTCTGGAACAAGACGTGCTAGGGAATTTACAAAGACAAAAGGTTAAACTGAAAAGATATAGGAAAATGAAAACAATATATTAAACAAAACTAAACACAAAAAGCTCCCTTCCCAAAACACACACCCTGAACAAAACCCCAGCTAATCACCACTACCACCACAACCAATGACAAAAGCTATAAAAATCTGTTTGAAATCTAAACACTCTAATAATCCAAATATAAAAGATTCTCAGTGTTTATAGCAACTTCAATTCTCTCTGATTCATTATGCAAAATTCTGGCTTCTCGTCTGTGATGCTGCAAAATTCTCTCTCTCTATAGCGGTGGTAGAATCTTTCATGTATATTCCATTTGATTTAACAATGCATTTATTTTATCTCTTTCTGGATGATGGAAGGTTTTAGAGTTCCAGTTAGTACGAAGAATCACCACCTGCTTGAGATTCAAACTTGGAAGCAAGATCCCCTTGCAGAGCTCCATGCTCACGTCTATTTAGGAGAGTCAAAACTCTCTGGCTGCAGTGGTGTATGTCCGCCAGGGGAGAAAAGTCCACTTAAACTCAGAGCATTCATGCTTTATATGATGGAGTGGGAAGAACCATCTGGGGAGAAGCAAGACACCTGGGTTTTTGCATTGTTCTACTAGTGACTTACTGTGCAAACATTTCTTTGAATGGCACCTTCCCAGTTTACAAACATGATATTTGGAAAAGGTGAGTGGTACTGTAGGATCTTTGCTGTTTGATAAGATATATAAACAAGTAGGCAGGTAGATACATACATACATACATACATACATACATAGACATAAGACATGGATGGAAACAGATATTTTCCAGAGAAGAAATGTATAGTATCATTTAAATAACACATGCCCTTCAAATCTGTGATGAGGATACTGCTTCTGTTTGTTAGATGTGTGACTTTTATGCAAGTCCTGCCAATGATCAAACCAATTTCTACACAGGCAAAATGGAAACAATACATCACTACCCTAATTTGAGCATCAAAAAGCTAATGATTTTAAACTATTTAGTACATCTTGCTAATTTTAAGTGTTCAGCGAATAATCGTTAGTAATAATAATGAAAACCTTAAGCAATTCCCTTGAATCTAGGTCATACTATTATCTTCAGTCCCAAACACAGTTGGAAGTTAAAAAGATTTTGAATGTTACTTTAACCAAAGAATTATCTGCTAGGTTCAAATATTTGTTCTCCAATTTTACTAAGTTATTCGCCATTACAAGTTTCCATAGTCATTCCCCCGATCCTCTCTTCCTTTTTTTTTCCCCCCCTCAAATGTAAAGTGATCCTCAAAGTAGCCTCTCTGGGAGACTCATCTGGCCTTTTTTTTTTTTTTTTTTTAATATTAAAAACTTTTAATGAAACAGATGGGTTAGCTTTCTGTCAAATCATTAACAGTTACTTTTAAGCCTCATTGCATTTTGACGGGCTTATTATTTTATTTTGCCCACTAAAACTACTATTTTATTTCTCACCTCATTTTACTTGATCTTCTTTCAGCCTGGCCTATTGACTTACTGACTCAAATTCCTTTTCAGTGTGGCATAGAAAGGCCCTTTGGATTACACATTTGTGAGTATGGCAGGATAGTGTATATGAGCATGTGGGGGATGCTTAGCTAAATGATTAGTAATTCACCATTGACAGAAAAAAAATGAGTAAAAAACACAAGATATTCAATATTCTGTATTGCTTTGCCCAAGGCATTTTCTTCAAGAAAAATGGAATTGTTAAGACTGAGCAAGGTAAATTCCTTTTTGAGTATTGGATACAATCCTTATCTCTGTAGCAGTAGTTCTAGTATTTTCCAAATGACCTTCTTTTCCTTTAATGCCCCAGTACTTCCTACCTAAATCACATACCTGATAGGTGTGTGGTATTTCTTCACTCTTAATACCTCTTTTATTTGACATTTAGGCTTTGGCCTTATCATTAAGGTACTACCTTCTGGCGCGAGCCAAGCTACTCATGCTGTTTGACAAAGTCCAAGTATGGGGGACGATCCTGAAAACAGGAGACTCCACAGCTGGCTCCTGCTTTTCTCTTTCATTTTGTTTATGGCAATCTTTATAATTGTGGGACTATTTCTGGGGTTTCATGATAAAGTGACTACTCATCTTAGTTACGCCTATCTAAGCAATCATAATGAAACTAATTCCACGAGGCCCCCCAGGCGCCTCAGAAGCGGCAAGATTCTAAGAAAGGAACAGCTCGGGCTGTTCCACAGTTCACTATATTTCCTGCGCTATAGAACGAAATAGCAAGACAGTCACGCTCTGTCTAGCACCTTTCTCTTTGCGTACTGTTTTTAGTTTTAGCAAAAGTCAATAAGCGGAAATCAATAAAGGTCATGTTAATCATTACAAAGGAAAAATAAAAGAAGACTATGTCTGTCATCCAGAAAATGATCTAAGATTATCTCAATCAATTGTGAAAAAACATAATCACATGTTACGAAAGTATGGAAAAACAAAAAAATCCTAACATATAAATAAAGTTCCTCCGAGGCTGTCAGGAGGAGATGCTTGCGACCTGACCCTGTGTCTGTGTCTCCTCATTCGCCGACGCCGTCCTTTCCTACGAGAGACCCACCCCGGCTGGAGCTGGACTCCGGCAACCTTCTATCATCATTCCTTCTATACATCTCCCACTACCTTGAATACTGTGATGCCAGTTATGCGCAAATGTTTCTTAATAGTAGCATGGCTCCTTGAAGTGTCTAGATGACATCTCCATATTTTGCCTTAATGTACATAGGTCAAATTTAGTGACTAGCTGATGTTTTTACATCTTTCGGTTTTTGTATGATTATATTTTTTAGTACTCTGAAGCTATATTAAAATGCAAGTGCAAAAAGCTTAAAGACAACAGTACAAGTATTTCATTAAAAATATGTTTATACTATCCATTTTTGTATGTGTCTCTTCCCACAAAGCTTCTCTTAGTGCACTTTACCTGTTAGAGAATTGCATTCTCTTCTGTTTTTAAATCATAATAACATATAGCATTTATTGAGTGCTTTTTTTTTTTTTTTTTTGAGTGCTTTCATGGTAGGAGAAATATATTAAAAAATGTTATAAGCATTTTTTCTGATTATCTTCATAATGACCGTATGAGTATATGGAACTTTGTTTCACAAACGTGGTGGAGCTGAGATAGGTTAGGAAGTTTACCCAACATTTCAAAGCTCCTCAAAAATGAAAATGAAATTTACATTTAGAAAATATGAAGACTTGAATACATATTCTAAGCTACTGTACCTGCTACTTCTTTGGTAATATATTCAATATTCTAAGCAGAATATACAGGCTAGAGTAATATGATTATAGCACTTGTCTTAGGCACTAAATTTAAAGCGGCACCACAGATTCCAGTAATGAAGATTAAAATATTTTAATTCATTATTTTAAGTAATCAGTGTTAATATCAAATATTCCATGATAAACAAAATATCAATATTTTGAATAAAAACAGTATCAGTATAAAAAACAAGCAAACAAACAAAGCAGTATCAGTATTACTTATCTCCCCTTATGCTACAGACTCAAATATAACTATATATTGATTCCACCTTTATTTAAAATTTGGATATTTGTTCATCATGGTTTTTGGCACTACTTTTGAGTTGTTTTTAAAACATTGCATCCCCCCCAAAAAAATAAAAAAATAAATAAAACATTGCATCCCAATATTATTTATTTCACTTGCTGAATTTTTGGTGCCTCCCTCAGCTTTGCACTTAAGGTGAGTGCCTCATTCACCTCACCCTCGTACCAGCACTGGGTATGAGGCTGAATTGCTCATTCTCAGTGGTGGTCATTAGCACACGTGTTGGAGTCTCCATCTTGAAAGCATTTGTCAAGTTGTACTTCTCTACTCCCTTGAGGTTAGCTTGTCCACATGACTCGCTTCAGCCAATAAACTGTGAGCGGGATTAGCATATGTCAAGTCATCTTTTGTTGGAAGCTTTTACAAGTCAGTGCAGTTGTGTTTTTTTGTTTGTTTGTTTGTTTTGTTTTGGTTTTTTATTCCAGATGGTGGAGTCTTTGTCAGCCTTTGTTTTGTTTTTTTATCCCAGATGGCGGAGTCTTTGTCAGCCTGCGTTCAGATAAAGATGAGACAGAGCAGAGCTGCAGGTCGGTATGCAATGGACTTCAAATGAGAATTTAATCTTTTTGGTCTTTCATTGTGGCTGCAGAATGGCCTGACCTATTTTCACTAATATACTCCCTCAATAACTTTAAATCTTTGATAAGTGTCATTTTCTCAGTGACGTTTATCCTAAATTCCTATTAGAAATTGCAATCTATACAAATATATCTTCCTCTATTCTTCTGATTCTTCATTACCCTGCTCAATATTTTCAATAGCACATATCATTTTTTTTGACTATGCTCTATTAGTAACTTATGTATTATATTTTACGTCTATGTAACATTTATAGGCTTATCGTCTCATGAACCATAGTGCAAAATTGTAATCTCCAAAGCCAACAGACAAAACAGTCAATAATTGAAGTTGAGATTTTGGATTCATAGGAGAGAGCAAATAGGAAAAACACAAAGCCCTGCTCATGCAGCAACTTCCTGATCAAGTATACCTTTGGATTCTAAAACTCACTAATGTTATGCAAAGAATCTTGGGCTACTAGACGATCTCTAAAGTGGAGGACTTATTGAGTTTCAAAATATTTCTTAGTAATGCCGTTCTAAAGTTAAACATTCATTGAATTTTTTTTTTTTTTTTTATCAGCATAAATACAATTAAGGGCCACTCATGTGGATGCTTCATACACTCTTCTGAGTAAGAAAATGGCTAAAACCGTGCTAACTTTCCACAATTTGCTTTAAAACTCACTTGAAGTTTTGGAAGTTTAGAGGAGGAGAAACTATTAACAAACCCTCATGTAACTGACCTGGATTAAACTAGTCTGATTAAGAACATATTAAGGTGTTTACTCTTGAAGTCACCTGTTGGGGGTTGGGGGTTAATGTAGAGCATGAAATCAGCCATAATACGGGGTTTGCTAAAATGTAACACGGAGGCCGCTGAGGGCAGAGAAGGTTTCAGAGAAGGGCATAGGCCTTTGGAATGCGGAGGCCGGCGTGAACACTCTGCCCTTGGGATGCTGCAGGGAGTTACCTTCCCTGAAGCTCTCTTAGGCCAAACAGCCACCCTGTGATCTAAGAGATGTATGCATTGTCCCTTAGGCTATGTTTAGCAGAACATGCAGATTAGCATATCATATCTTTCCCGAAAACAGATCCTCCTAGTTTCAGTAAAACCACTTGTCACACATCACGTGCTTGAGAAACAATGATAAGGGTTTGTGATTATCTTGAAAGACCAATAAAGGCGGGAGCAAAGAAGAGCAAAGCGTCTTCCTCTCTGATGTTGACCCCCTTGCTTTCTGCTCTTTTTCACAGCAAAATCTGGAGTAATCTTTCATCGGTTGGTACAAGGATTGCTGGCCATTCCGGGCAGTCACCCACCCACCCACTAGCTTATTCATCAAGAGTCAGTATTGACGGGCAGGTGTTTTTCTACTTGTATTTGCTATTTAATTTAACTCAACTATTGTATCATCAGAGTGTGTAAAATAATGAAAAATAAACGTAATATATGTAAAATAAATTTGTTTCTCCCATTGTAATTACTTAAAAAGAACTGATAGAAGCAAATAGCCACAAAAATGTTTTCAATTAGTTATTGGAGATATACTATTGCTATTGGAAGGTATATAAAATATTGGAGGAAATATAAAAATCTCAGAAATGATTGTGTAGTGAAATTGCTTCAACAGTGCCTTCTTTAAGGTGTCTAACATGTTTATTTGATACATTTATATATTGTAATATGATTGCCATTATAGCAGTAGTTAGTACCTCTATCAACTGTCTTTAAATTATCTTTCCACTTTAACCCCAAAAGACTGCACTGTGGGTGTGATTTATGAAAGAAAAAATAAGCCAACCCACACTGAAAAGTTCTTTGCAACACAAAATATTTTTAAATTAATGTACAGGTATATGGTTTAAAATAAAGTATATAAATTGGGAATGTGTCATTTTTATGCATCATCATTTTAAACAAACTTCAATTAACTTATCCACTATGTGCCATAATGATATCTGATAAAAGGGTTTCAAGTGTATAAATTGTTTGAACTGTGAGTAATTTTAGAAGTCATCTATTCCTACCATCTTTACTCCTGAACTATTTTTTTTTTTTTTTAAAGATTTTATTTATTTATTCGACAGAGAGAGACAGCGAGAGAGGGAACACAAGCAGGGGGAGTGGGAGAGGGAGAAGCAGGCTTCCCGTGGAGCAGGGAGCCCGATGCGGGGCTCGATCCCAGGACCCTGGGATCATGACCTGAGCTGAAGGCAGACGCTTAACGACTGAGCCACCCAGGCGCCCCAACACCTGAACTATTTTTTAAGTTTAAGGAATATATTATCAAAACCTTTAAATGGCTCAAAAAAATTGCATAGCAGATTAGTAGGAAAAAAAAAAAGCTAGACCACATTTCTTCCAATTTCTAGTCTAGATATTATTTTGTTACATAATGTGGCTTCCCATTTTTCCCCTTTCTCTTTTAATTGCATTGACAAAACAAAACAAAACAAAACAAAACTTCTTCTTTGGTACACAAACTCTCTTTGGTATATATACTCTCTTAGTTGGGTTCTCCCAAAAGCAGATCATAAGACAAAGACTTGTGTAGGTAGTTTGTTTAGAGGTGATCTCAGGAAGAGCAAGAGTAGGAGGGAAGATGAAAAAGTGAGGGGAGCTAATCCAATAAAGTGTATCAATAAATGGATTACCATTGTAAGTAACTTGGATATAATCTCCTTAGGAACATTCTGAGAAATTATATGGGACACACTTCAGAATATTCTCATTGTAAGATAAGGAGATTGGGAGGTTTATCCAATGCTTCTTCTCTCCCATTGACTGAGGGTTGCCCCTGGAGAATGACTTCCCCAAGCCTTCCGACTCCCACTTGCCCACCACAGCTACTCTGTTGCCAGAGAAAATACACAGGAAGAAAACAAAGAAGTGCAGTAATGAACCTGTGCTGCCTGTCTTCTAGAATACGCATAAAACACCTGCAGGTGAACCGAGACATGGAATGAAGTGATTGCATCAGTAATATCCACTACAATCCCACTGGACCCATAAATAAGTGGGCCAGCCATGTACTTGCCAGAGGATAGTACCTGGTATTCTTTATTATCCTGTTACTTATTAACTATGAACTTATAACTATGCTGGACTCATTTTCCCAATTGATTATGTGGCACCCATATTTTTAGAATTGACTGAGCTATTTCAACTCTAGTATACCATTTTGTCTAAAATCATTATTAAATTATTGATATCCCCAAAGTAACTGATTTATTAACTCTTTTAGACAATTTAAGCACTCAAACAATGCTTTTAAGTTTTGTGTAATTACATAATAGGTGCTAATACAATTTTGTTGAAATAATAAATACATTGCTATCTCAGATTAAAACATATTAGGATCTTCCTCAAGAACATTTTAAGTCTTATTATACTGTCCCTGAATTATACATTATTTATATACAGATTATTGTGTATAAATCAAACTCATGATTGAGCAATAGTTTTCATGAACTATTCTTTCATACATAGTTTCATATTTCAAAATTTCCACCTTTTTTGTTTTATTTTTGGAGATTCTATCACCATTATGGCATAAAATTTTCAGGAACCATTCTTGACCTGTATAAAGCACCAGTAGAGTAGGCAGCAAAAGTAGACAAGTGCCAAACTTTCAAGATAACACATATTTAATATTTAAGATGAAAACTGAAATCTACAAATTAGAAAGTCAAATTATATTTTTTAAAGTTTTTATTTAAACTCCAGTTGACATTCAGTTTTAATATTAGTTTCAAGTATACAATATAGTGATTCAACTCTTCCATACAACACCCGGTGCTCATCACAGCAAGTGCACTCCTTTTTCTTTTTTTTCCCAAAGATTTATTTATTTATTTGAGAGAGAGAGAGTGTGCATGCTCTCATTTAGGTCTTTAATCCATTTTGGATTTATCTTTGTGTATGATGTATGAAAGTGGTCCAGTTTCATTCTTTTGCATGTTGCTGTCCAGTTTTCCCAACACCATTTGTTGAAGAGACTGTCTTTTTCCAACCGGATATTCTTTCCTGCTTTGTCAAAAATTGACCATATAGCTGTGGGTTCATTTCTGGGTTTTCTATTCTGTTCTACTGATTTATGAGTCTGTTTTTGTGCCAATACTATACCGTTTTCATCACCACAGCTTTGTAATATAATTTGAAATCTGGAATTGTGATGCCTCCAGCTTTATTTTTCTTTTTCAAGGTTGCTTTGGCTATTTGGGGCCTTTTGTGATTCCATACAAATTCTAGCTCTGTGAAAAATGCTATTGGCATTTTGATAGGGATTGTATAAATGTATAGATTGCTCTGGGTAGTATAGATGTTTTAACAATATTTGTTCTTCCAATCCATGATCGTGGAATGTTTTTCCATTTCTTTGTGTCATCAATTTCTTTCATAAGTGTTTTATAGGTTTCAGAGTACAGGTCTTTCACCTCTTTGGTCAGGTTTATTCCTAGGTATCTTATTGGTTTTGGTGCAATTGTACATGGAATTTATTCCTTAACTTCCCTTTCTGTTGCTTCATTATTGGTGTATAGAAATGCAATAAATTTCTGTACATTGATTTTGTATCTTGCGACTTTACTGAATTCGTTTATAAGTTCTAGCAGTTCTTGGTGGAGTCTTTCGAGTTTTCTATATAGAGTATCACGTCATCTGCAAATAGTGAAAGTTTTACTTCTTTGCCAACTTGGATGTCTTTTATTTCTTTTTTGTTCTCTGATTGCTGTGATGGAATTCCAGTATATGTTAAATAATAGTGGTGAGAGTGGTAAGCCTACCTCAAGAAGCAAGAAAGAGTGCCTGGATGGCTCAGTCAGTTAAGTGACCAACTCCTTGTTTTGGCTTAGGTCATGATCTCTTCTGGGTCGTGAGATCGAGCCTCATGTCAAGCTTTGTGCTGGGTGTGGAGCCTGCTTAAGATTCTCTCTCCTTCTCCCTCTGCTCCTCCCCCCACATTGTTCACTCTCTCTCTCTCTCTCGAAACAAACAAGAAAAATCTCAAATAAACAACCTAACCTTACATCTAAAGTGGCTAAAGAAGCACAACAAATGAAGCCTAAAACCAGCAGAAGGAAGGAAATAATAAATATTAGAGCAAAAATAAATGATATAGAAACTAAAAAGACAATAGAACAGATCAATGAAACCAGAAACTGGTTCTTTGAAAAAATTAAAAAAATTGATAAATCTTTAGCCAAATTATCAAAAGGAAAAGAGAAAGGAACCAAATAAATAAAATCACAAACGAGAGAGGAAAATAACAACCAACACCACGGAAATCATGCAATTATGAGAATATTACGAAAACCTATAACCAACAAAATTGGACAACCTGAAAGAAATGGACAAATTCCAAGAAACATATAAATTATTAAAACTAAAGATATATAAACTATTAAAACTACCAAAACTGAGACAGGAAGAAATAGAAAAATTGAAAAGACTGATAACTAGCATAGAAATTGAATCAGTAATCAGAAAATTCCCAACAAACAAAAGTCCAGGATCAGATGGCTTCACAGGTGAATTCTAGCAAACATTTAAAGAAGAGTTAATTTAAAGAAGAGTTAAACAGTTAAAGAAGAATTAATACCTATTCTTCTCATACTGTTTCAAAAAATAGAAAAGGAAGGAGAACTTTCAAATTCATTCTATGAGACCAGCATCACCCTAACACCAAAACCAGAAAAAGACTCCACTAAAAAAGAGAACTAGAGGCCAATATCCTGATGAATATGGATGTAAAAATTCTCAATAAAGTACTAGCAAACTGAATCCAACAATATATTAAAAAATCATTGACCATGATCAAGTGGGATTTATTCCTGATTTATGAGGGTTGTTCAATATTCACAAATCAATCAATGTGATATGTTACATTAATAAAAGAAAGGATAAGAATCATTTCAATATATGTGGAAAAAGCACTTGACAAAGAACAACATCCATTCATGAGAAAAACCCTCAACAAAGTAGGTTTAGAGGGAACATACCTCAACATAATAAAGGCCATTTATGAAAAACTCACAGGTGATATCATCCTCTACGGGGAAAAACTTAGAGCTTTTCCTCTACAGTCAGTCAAATATAATTATAATGCTCCTGAAATTGTTATAATATTCTTATTGTTGCTATTATTTGCTTATATTTCTCTTTCCCTCCCAGGCTTAAATTTCATCAAAGCTGTGGTGTTCCTAGGATATTTAATAAGTAATAAGCCTTTGTTAAATATTCCCCAGTTTATCAGAGTAAAAGTGGATACTTCAACTTGAGGTATCAGATCAAAATAAAGGTTCTCGAATTCAAAGCTAGTCTAAGATTTTGTGTAATACAGTGGTTAAAAATAACAGTATGACTCAAAACCTGATATCCAAAGTCACAGTAGTTGACAGCTGACTGATTCTTAGCTTTTCTTTTTCCTTTGCATTTTCAGAGGTAGGCACTTTCAGGCATTATTGGATTTTTGCTGATTGATAGTTTACATTTTACAAGTTTTACTAGGATATTTTTTTTCATTTTCATTACTATTGGGTATATATTAGTAGTTATTTTATGGAAACATAGAGGTTTTTATTTTATGAGTTTTGGTTCCAGCTAGAATCCTAATTTGATACAGAAAGCAGGAAGCCATCACTGCAATAATGAGCTTTGTATATAATGCTCCTTCATTTCAGACAATATCATAGAGAATATCAAGCATCAAATGTTGTAATTCGTTTCCAGGCAACATCCTCTGCTCGACACAGTAGCAGTTGTCAGATCACAAAACAAAATTCTGATTTCGGTAAACTTGGTTTACTCAGAGTTAATGCATTATGTGTGTATTACACTATCAGTCATGTAACTAATTATAGATGATACAAATAGTAATCAAAAGGATAATCTGTTTTGCTGCTTTATTTTCTTATTAAGTGGCTTACTTCTTTTTTATAGTTTTTATCTTGCAAAGTTGAATTAAATGTTCGATTTCATCACAGCAAACATCTGAATTACCAGTGAATAAAAAAACAAAATATCAGACAAGTTGCTGAAAAGGCAGAAAGTCACACATGATTCACCTCGTGGTGATAAAATTTTAGTGCTGGAAGGAACTCTCTCTTATTACAGTTGAAGAAATTTACGTACAGATCTATTAAGTGACTTGTCCAAGGGCACACAAAGATTGAGTGTTAGATTGTGCCCAGAATTCCTATTTCAGAAAAGAAATTCACTGTTGGCTTTCATGTTTTCAAAACCAAAATGGCTAACTACATGTCCATGGATACAGCCCATCTGGCTATGAAAATGTTTTGAATAAAGGATTATAAGTAAATAATATTTAGAAATATATAAATCATCTTTCATTTCAAACACTATGGACAAATATAGAAAAAATGAGGGGCTGATAGGTGAACAGCTGTGGAAAACAACTGGCACAGTAGCCTTCCCCCAGTATTTTCTCCAAGAAGCACAAAAGTAATGGAACTTAATAGACCTGAGACTTTATGTCATAAACACTCATTTTTTTCTCAATGAAGGTTTAGTATAAATGTCCCTTATCACTTTCAACAAACTGACTCTACCAGGTATCCATCAGGACGCCACTTAACCCCCAAGTATACTTAATTCTGATTTGTTGGATTAGTCAAATACATATTTTTTTTCTCATCCCTCAAATGGCAACCATGAACTGTGGACAGTTCTGGGTCAAATACCCCCTCTCTCTACCAAAGCAGCAAGGATTCTCCTGGAAATGTCATTAATAATTTAAACAGCAACTCTATAGTTTCAACAAGAAACTGTTGCTCTGAATGGTTGGCTCTTTAGAGCAAATCAAAGTGGACCCTAGGATGGGAATAAATTGGTGCTAATGAAAAGAAATATATATTTTTTTTCTTTTTTAAATCAAATTTTAAAGATCTAAGCAGGTATCTTGAGTTCCAATTTTTAAATGTTTACTGAAGAAGGTTTATGTATGTTACAGTAACATAAGGTGTTATTGTAATGATCTATCATTATAATTCATTTAATTTTAAATTTAAATTTAACTTTAAATGGATCACCTCAAACTCATGTATCTAAATATATGAGTGTGTTTTGCACAGTTATGCTAGTGTGTGTATGTATGTGTGTGCCTGTGTATGTGTGTAAAATTGAGAAAGAGGCGAAAGAGAATGTAACAAACCACAAAACCACTTGTGGATGTGTTTTAACGTGAATTTTTATGATCATTTTGTTTAATGGAATATTTGCATTAGAACACATCTAAACTATAAGAAATGAATATCTATTGTAGAAATATAAAGCTAATTGTATTTATACAAATTAATTCAGTGTTTAATATACAAATCTGGAAAATTCTGCTTTCCTCCTGTTTTCAAAAGTGTGATATTATATATTTTCTTCTGATATAGCCTGCAACTATCCTGTTGTCTCATTCTGTGACTCCTATGCCTCTTATATACTTTTCTCTAATTTCCAAACTTTTGTCTTTCTATGATTCAGGACGGTCTTTTCTTCTGAAATTTTCCAATTCATTAAGTATCTGTTTAGATGTGCTTAAACCAATATATTGAATTTTTATTTTAATTTTATTTAGTGATTTTTTTTCCTTTAGGAACTTCTCGTTAAATTATTTGTATTTTTCTAGCTCTCTGCTCAAATTTTCTAGGTTTAGAAAATTTCTTGGACCTATCAAGACACATATTTATAGTCTTAATCTATTATCTTATTTTTCTCCAAGTTTTGAGTCAAATCTTATAAAACCCAATTATTGTTTATTAAATTTTTACCATTTTATGTGACAATTTCAAAATCTTGGTACTTAAACCAATTTCATGAAAGAATGTATTTTACTTGTGTTTAGCAATAAAGCTAGAAGCCAGTTACATTAATGCAATGAGAGCATGACATGATTTGAGTCCCTGTTTCTGGTTCCATGAACACCTATGAACTGCCTCCAAAGCCAATTAAAGCTTATTTATTTTATCAGGGTTCTTCCTTTTTGCAGCCTCTGAGCTTCAATTTTTGTCCTTCTAGCTTTCTGAAACTCAATTTTCCAGACTCTCATCCTCCATTTGCAGACTTAGTAATTTTGTCAAGAAGAATATTGACACCAGACGTTGGGCTCACATTTCTAGTCTTTGCTTTCCTCTGGGATTATAGCCTTTCAGGTCCTCCCTGCTTTTTGAATCTTCTCATGCTTTTAAGCAGATATAAAACATATATTTTTCTCCATATTTTCTAAATTTTCTGGAGGAAGTTTGGTCTGAACAAGCTGGCCCACAATTACATAGAACAGACTTTCTTAGATTTTTGAATTGTTTGATCTCTCCAATATAAATGCATATCAGTTTGAAGCTTAGGATTAATCTCCAAATTTCTTTTCAGTCTTGAAAATGTATGAGTGCAGGCATAAAAAGTTATCAGCTTATATCCATTTGAATTACATCTAAATCTTCTATAGAGATGTTCAGTTAGATGCATATTTCATAGCAGTTCACTGTAAATCAGATTATGTTGAGATATAAAAAATAAAATATAGTTCTCAGTAAGACTGACCATCATTATTTGTAAATGTAGGCATCTGATGGGTACTGTAAGCCATGTGCATCTGAAGCCAAAAATTATGTACAATTGAAATGGAGATAATTGTCCTGCGAAGAAAGCCTTAACATTTTTTGATGCACAGCAAAATGTTAATTCATACAGATGATTAACGGCCAGTTTAGAATGCCAAGAATAGTGAAAGAAGTTTCACTCTTTAGTATAGCTGCCTATTGCCACAGTAAAAACTGAACACTTATTGATATAAAAATTACATCATTTGAAAAAAGAGCACACAAATGCATATATTTAATGTAGCCACTGAACTAGCTCTATGTAGAATAGACACGATTGCTCCAGTGTGATGTAAAAGGAACTAAATACATCCCTAAATAAAATATCTCCCTTGCTGGATCATTTGAAGGTCTGCAATTACCCTTCTTAAGGATTCTCATATTTTAAGTCTATTGTGCTATTGTGCTTTGCAACTTAATATTGTTGGAGAAATACTTATCTAATCAACAATGCAGTTATTCACTTTTTATGTGGTAATAACAGTAACAGTGTCTACCATTTGTTAAATGCTTGCTTTGTGCACAAGATGATATACTTTGTGTTAGGGACTATATACATATAGACACTGCATATTATCACGTGTGGGCACACACGTGCGTGTGTATGTGTATGTGTGTGCATGTGTTCCAGTTTCTTTAGGATTATAGCCTTTCAGGTTTGTGCTGTCATAAATATATACATATATGTATATATTTATATTTATATATTTACACTCTCTCCCGGGGTGGTTAAGGGGGTGTATATATATATATATATATATATATACATATATATATATATATAGTAACCCCACCTAGAAATCTTAAAACTTTAGTTACTATTTTCTACATTTTGCAAAGGAAGGGCATGAGACTTAAAATATTAAGTAATTTACATACTATAACATAACTAAGAAATGCCACAGTTCAAATCCACATCAAAGTTTGATAGGTATGTGGGAGAGGTCAATGTGTCTCAAACCAAGCCCACCAGTCACCAGCTGTCAGAAAACAGAACTTCAGATGGAATTATCTGTGAGTTGTATGAAGTTTTTCATCTTATATTTTCATTTTAATGCGATACAAAATAACCTCATATCAATGGCTGACATAATCTCTTAACCCATTGTGGAGGTATTTGTCTTTATTTAATAATTGAGTTTCATGTAAGTTACTACTACATTACTCGAGTTAATGGGGAAAAAAAAAAACAGAGTAGAATCAATTAATGAATTATGACCAACATGACGGAAAATCTTAGAAATGTATGACTCATTGTCTGGCATAGTTTGTATAGATATGCCAAACTTAACTTTTCTGTATAAGTCAACATCACATTAATATTAAAGAAGCAATTAATTTCAGAAATACTCAGAAATTTTTTCTTTACTTGAAATTAATGTTAATTGGAATTATATTTGATTTTGCAATATCTCTGCAGTTAAATGTCATTTTTTTTATTTTGTAGGAATTATTAGCATAGTTTATACTTAGAAATTCAAATAATTTAAGCTAATCACAGGGCCAATGAGAGTTATTTTCTTTTAAAATGTTTTGGTATATTACTTTTGTTTAGAAACACTGGCACAAAAATACTTAAGTTCTGATAAAATAGGGATTTTGTGTATAAGTTACTCAGGCAGGTGGGGAATCAGTATGTGAAAAAGCACAAGATCTCATGCATTTATCTTAAGAAGGCTTCAGCTAAATCACGATCAACTAGATAGTTTGGGAAACAAAGTATATAAATTTACCACCTTTGTATTTTTTCTTAAGGTCTGAACTGAGCGTCAGATTTCTTCATAGTGTGATAACAAGGCAAAGTCAAATGCTATTCTTCTTTAGGGTTATTGACTTTATACAATATTATCTGTTATGGAAACATATGCTGAAATTTTAGATGCTTTTCTTATAAAAACAATGATAAAGTTGACCCGTAAGTATAAACTAATCAGAAAAAAACAAATACATATTTATAAAAATAGAGAAAACCAGATATCAGAACCAAATAAAAATAAATACACTTGCCCAAAATATGCTCATTTTTCAATGCATCTGAAAATTACTATAAATTTAAACTACTGAATTCTAAAGAAGTACCAAAGAGGTCACTTTGCAAGTCATTTTGCATTTATGGTACATAGGAATAAAATTTTAGTGTTGAAATATATCATCTTCTAGCCCTCTTTTTAACTGCCCTCTAAGTGGCAATACCTTCATCATTTTAAGTAGGCATTCAATATGAAATATAAAATTTCACATGTTATTGATCAAGACAAGTAAATCTAATCTTTAGTATATTTGAGAAATGAATATTAAACTCTTTCTGTTTGATGAAAAAGCTTATTTCTTTTATTAGAGTCATTCAAACAAGAATTTTCCTTCATAGGGATTTGTACTTCTAAAAATTCAGATGAACTTTAAGTCTCAGCCTATGAATAAAGAATTCCCCTGTTAAGGTCAAGATAAGATTGACTTGCATGGAAACTGCCTGCTTAACTGGTGGCAGATGGGGTGAAGCTGAGGAAGATGGATCAGAAAGTCTTTTGTTAATTGGGTGACGTGCATTTCATTAACCTACCAAAACTAGAAATAAGCATCCAGATATATTTATGTTACATAAAATATTCACACAATAGATACTAAATTCAGTGGATAGTACCCATTTCCTGAAGCAACACAAAATACTGTATAATTTCTAAACATGTAAAAAAAAAATATTAGGACAAAGAAACTCAATTAACCCAATAAAATTAGGGAAGAAAATAGAGTCAACAGGTTTGCATCCTTGGGGGTGAAAGAGAGATTGAAAGAGTTTGAGAGAGAGAGAAAGAGAGGAGGGAAATGTCTATGCACATCAGTAAATACAATCATTGTGAGTGAGCTAAACTCAACATTAGAAAGGAACTCAGACTTATTAGAAACATAAAAATTTCAAAAGTAAATGAAATGTTAGTAAATACATTTTTATAGTGTGTATATGGCAAACATCTGATAATCATTTAAGCATTACAACTTTTGTAAGTGCTGTTTTACATGTAATAAACTTACTTAATTATACTACCCTCTGAAATAGGTGACATTTGGTCCATTTTTTAAAGATGAGGAAACTGACACATGCAAAGAAGTCACTTAGTCAAGGTCACATCGCTAATTATCAGTGGAACTAAAAGTCAGATCTGTGTATTTTTACCCTCAGAATTCATGCTTTTAGTAACTAAGCTATAAACAATTTTTACAAAAATAGGTGAAAATATAAAATTAAGTAATAAGAAAGATATTAAGAAATACCAAACAAAAAATAAATATATTTCTAATAATAATAGTTTAAACATAACTTGCATTGAAACCTGAAAGGGTGGTTATTTTATACTGCTGAAACAAAATAATGAATGTGTTATTATTTGAATGTCCATCCACAAAAACTTCAAAGTACATGGAATAAAAATTTATAATCCCACAAATATAATGGATTCCTTTAATTAAATCCCTTAGAAATCATCTTATTTAAAAAATAAAAATAAGATTTAGGGCACCTGGGTGGCTCAGTCATTAAGCGTCTGCCTTCGGCTCAGGTCATGATCCCAGGGTCCTGGGATTGAGCCCCGCATCGGGCTCCCTGCTCGGCAGGAAGCCTGCTTCTCCCTCTCCCACTCCCCCTGCTTGTGTTCCCTCTTCTCACTGTGTCTCTCTCTGTCAGATAAATAAATAAAATCTTTAAAATAAATCAATCAATCAATAAAATAAAAATAAAAATAAGATTTAAATAATAACAATTAATATGCTCAAACCATATGTGTATATACTATAAAGCATATCATATTCATTTTTATGTAATTTTCCTGATACATTTAAAATGAATAACTAAAAGATAGCCAACTTTTCCATTTCTTTATAAATTATTTATAATTCTGGGGGTATGCTGAATAATGATCTCAGAACCAAAGATGTCCAGGTCCTGAACCTTAGTACCTGTGAATATGATACCCAAAGGGATTTTCCAGATTTAATTAAGATTGGTATTTTAAAACAGGGAAATGATCCTGGCTTATCTGGGCAGGTCGATCTACTCACAGCAGCCCTTAAAAGCAGAGTACATTCTCCAGCTGGAGACTTAAGTGCGTCAGTAGAAAGGATATTGAGGAGATTCAAAGTATGGGGACTGCCATATTGCTGGCTTGGAAGATGGGAGGGGTAATGGGACAAGGAATGTACATGGCCTTAAGAAGCTGAGAGAGGATCCTTCTGGCAACCTGTAAGGAAACAGGAAACTCAGGACTGCAACCACAAGTCACTTAATCCAGCTATAACCTTAATAAACCTTTTTTTTTTTCTCCAAGAAACTCAGCCTTGCTGTCGCTTTGCTTCCAGCTTTGAGTAACACTAAGCAGAGGACTTACACTTCTGACTTACAGGACTGTGAGAAAATAAATGACACTACATTTGTGGCACTGTATAAGGGCAGCAGTAGAAAATACAATTATTGGGGCACCTGGGTGGCTCAGTTGGTTAAGCATCTGCCTTCGGCTCAGGCCATGATCCCAGGGTCCTGGGATCCAGCCCGGCATCCAGCTTCCTGCTCAGCGGGGAGTCTACCTCTCCTTCTCCCTCTGCTGCTGCCCCTGCTTGTGCTCTCTCTCTCTGTCAAATGAATAAATAAAATCTTGGAAAAAATAAGAAAATATAATTATTTGATGTTTTTAAAAAAAATAAAAAACATTTTTATTTTATTTTTTTAAGATTTTATTTATTTGAGAGAGAGTGAGAGAGAGAGCGAGCACAAGTGGGAGGAGGGGCAAAGGAAGAGGGAGAAGCAGACTACCCGCTGAGCAGGAAGCCCAACGTGGAGCTCGATCTCAGGACCCTGACATCATGACCTGAGCTGAAGGCAGATGCTTAACTGACTGAGACCCCCAGGCGCCCCAAGAAAAAGCATTTTTAAACGAAAGCAAAGGAAAACACTTCATAAATTCAATTCCTGTCCAAACTTCATGTTTATTTTTATTGAAATATAATACACATGCCAAAAAATTCATCACTTTAAAGGGTACAATTTTGTAGGTTTTAGTATATTCAAAGTTATGTAACTATCACCACAACCTAATTCCAGACCATCTTCATCACCTCAAAAGAAACCCCACACCAGTGGCAGTAACTCCACAACTCGGTGTAAAAATTATTTCCAATCAGAGTTTAAAGATGGATATCTATTTAGTTTCTGACCTTTACATGAAGATTTGTGCAGGCTTTTTTTTTTTTTTTTCTAATCCTGTCATTAACCAAAAATTTACAGCAAGTAACCTGATAATGACCAAATTGATTAAAGCCTAAGTAAATTGTCCCTCAGGATAATTGCCAGTTGCATTCAATTTTGAGATTAAATTCGTAATAAATTTAATGCCAGCAACATTTAAAATACAGTTATTAAGTTACATTAAAGTATGGCCTCTGGCCTCCAAATTTTAAACACCAAATGTTTTTATGTCTCTGACAAGAACTAAAAAAAAAAAAAAAAAAAGACAACCTCAGAAAAAGTTATTATCATTTGGCAATTCATATTTTTTTCCAGTAGCCATCATTTTAATTATAGGTTCTCCTGTGCTTCATAAAACTCCAAAATGATGTTTTATCATGGTGTTTTCATGAGAGCTAAAATAAGGGAGGAGTATTTATATATTTTCAATTCCATTTTGTTTTTAGGTCTTTTTATATCTGTCCCCTCTATTTCTGAGCATACCAACAAAAGGATTTTTTTATTTACACTTTATATTGTTCCAACACCAACAAGTAAGAAGTTGTAAAACTGCTCTTTGTGCAAATCAATTTTGTTTAATGAAGTGTTATATGAAATCAAGTGAATCCATTCTGATGTGCAAGCCTACTTTAAATACTTAATCCACGTTTTGTTAGACATCAATTATGTCTGACTTTGCTGATAAACAGACTCCTCATTTGTGTCATAGTAATAATTTTGCCTACCTTCTTGTTAAGAGAATGGAAGAAATCGTCTCTTCTTAAATGCATCTAAGACTAAGTCTGACACATAATAGTTGTCAAAGAAATGTTTGTTCACACTGGCTTCTTAAGATCTCGGATGAATTTCAGTCATTTTCCTACATTGCCACATTTCATAATGCATGGGTTCAGCAACTACCAATTTCACTTCAAGAAGGAAACACCCAAGGGATGTGAGACCCAATGTGGAGACAAGCCTGTGCCATGATACTAGACTTTTAAAGAGGTCCTAGCTTGAACATCAATTTCTTTGTCATTATGTCCTACCTTGCAAATTCTCCCTACCCCAGAGGGCTAGATCGAAGTGACACCAAAACCCACTTATGTAAAATACTTACTGAATGTCTAGAAAGTTAGTTGTTTTGTTGCAAAGGAGTGTAATCCAACAGGGACTAAATATACCATCTGGATTTGTTTTCTTACAAATAATAGAAAGCCTCATACAAACTGGAGTAAAAATAAAGGCAATTGAATGACCTATAATTTGAAAGCACACACACACACACACATACACACACACACACACACACACACACACAAAGAAGAAAACACAAAGCAGAATAAAGGTAAGCCTTGATCTATCAACTCAACAATGTCAAGGACCACCTCTTTCCCCTTTCTCACCTCCCTCCTTCCGATTGTGTCAACTCCATCTTAAGGCTGGCTCCTCTCATAGATATTAAGATAGCTCCTGATAACAATAAGGCATATATGTTTCTTTATCTTTATCCAACTGAAAAAGGAAGTCCTTTGCACCAGTATTATAGTGTCTCATGGTTTATTTTAGCCCCAGTAGAGATGATTAGCGCTAATTTAATGGCTCAGCTTAAGAAGTTTATCTCTGTCCCAACCACTGTTGGCAGGGATATGAAATTAATTGGTCAGCTTAGCATGCATGGGTCATATGTTTTATCCAGGTCCCGGGAGTAAAGTCCAGTTTTCCTAAAATCAAATAGATCCTTGTATGTCAGGAATAGGAATGAATGTTAGGAAGATAAAACAAAAAAACCTCTGTACTAACATAAAAAAGGAAAACAATAAAACAAAATAAAACAGAAATCCCCCCCCAAAATCTTGAGATATAAGGTTATCTCAAGGATCAAATAAATAATAGAAATAACAAAGATGTAGGAATTCATTAAAACCAGCTAAATCGTTGAACACTACATCAAAAACTAATGATGTACTCTCTGCTGGCTAACTGAACATGATAATAAAAAAAAGTTAAAAAAAAAACAGCTGAAATGAGAGATTCAAATAACAATTAGAATATCTGACTTTCTTTTCATCTTCTGTTAACTTCTTTCCATTTTCTCAGTTATGACCAGAATTTTCCACATGGCATAATACTTAGCCATTCAAAACTTCCAACTTAAAAAAACAACAACAACAAACAAACTTTACAATATTAGTCATATGAGTGAGATTATCTAGAGCCTTCTTTAGTCACAATATCTAATACCTTAAACGTGGACTCACTAATTCACATTATAACTGACAGCATCCCTGTTTCAATCAAGTGTGGCCATGGGAATTGAGACACATAAAACAATACAGCTCCAAAAAGAACCTAGTGATCAGACATAAAATAAGCCAGTAGCTAGAAGAGGGGTTACTGTGTGGAAAATCCAAAATGTGTCTATTCTAATCTGATATTAATTGTAGATAACTGCCTTATGCCTCCATTTAAAAGAATTCTATCTGCAATCTCACCAGTATTACCCATGCCCTACTTTCCTTTCCACTGTGGATTGATACACTAACAGCAGTTACATTAAGACACAGAAATGTTTGTCATATATCCATTTTTTCTTTCATAGAATATTGCTTTACATACACTTTAACTCAATTAGTTATGACATTGACCAATATGGCAGGAATTCTGTCATCTTTATATATATTTGCAATGCTTATTAGAGATGAAATAAATTAACACTTTAATTTTGGTATTTTTTCAAAGATGAACTATTATTCTTATCAAATTCTATGTATCTGACACTGTTGTAATAGTTACTCTTCAGTGTAAACCCTAAATCTGCCAGGGTTTTACATGAAAATTATAAATATATAACAATGCATGTTTTAAATTATATGTTAGTTTTTCACTCTTTGTATATCCATTTTTTTAACCTAGATACATTCTGGAGATTCTGGTTCTTCTTTTCTCATGATTCATTCTGCCCATTTCCTCTCTATGCTCCTGAACGTCACAGCACAGCCTTACTCTCTGAAATCTGAATAACTATATAGATGTATTCTTTAAGGTTTCTTGAAAATAATTTAGCACATAATTTTTGACATGCAGCTGATATTTTCTCTTTGTCTGCCTTGAGTGATTTCTTCAACTTTTTCTACTTTTGTCCTTCCTGAGTGTTTTCATTTATAACTGAGAGATGTACTCTTTATATTTTTGACTAATACTAGGGGAGAAAAAATTCAGGACATATCACATTCAAAATCATCCATTCTTTTTTGTCCGTTCTTTTTATTGCTGATTTTCTGTCTTTCTAGGTTCTGCCTGGCTGATTCTCTTCCAAGCTTTTGGTCTGAGTGTTTGAATCTCTATTACATCTCCCGGAGGCACTCACTTTTCTCCAGTGAGACTCATTTGTTTCTTTCAACTATCCTCAGAGGTAGACAAGGTAGGCATTATTAATCTCAAGTGAATTCTGAAGTACTTGTTGGACATGTTGAGGTACTGAAAGTTCATGTGGAATAAGCAGAGGAAGTGCTACAAGCATGTTTCCAAGCCTCATTTTTAAGTGACACTGAATAGCAAGCAAGGAATAATCTCTGATAAAAATGTGGCAACCAATGACCAAATGGGTTTACGTGAGAGATAAGACTGAACAGCCTGTTAGTGTAAGAATTCAAATCCAGCTCATTTTAAACCCAAACACATGCTCTTTTCACGACATGACACTGTTTCTACAGTTAGATGCTCTTGGCAGACATAGAAATAAATGTATCTTGACACACACTAATCATGATTTGATATAGGAGGGGTTGAAGCAGCAGGGAATCATGGTTCATTAAAATCCTAAAATCATCCGGAATATTTCACAAACACTGTCAGAACATTTTGTTAATTCTGCATGCCCGGTGAAAATGAAAAATTTTTAGGGTCTATCTCATTCAATCCTTTACATGATTGTCACTTTTATTGGATTTTTAAAATAAATACTCAAGTTAAAAACATCATCCTGAGTTCTGTGCTTGTGTATGTTGGTGTGTTTGAATATGACTAAAGCCTGGGAGGATGCCTATAATACCAACTTCTCCGATACGTTTATTTATTGTTACGGTCTTTTTTTTATTATTATGATAGAGATTTTGCTTTGTGGATGAGACATTAACTCTGGTAGCATGCTATAGACTCAGGGGCAGGAAAATGATGATATTTAATCAATTTCATTTCCTCCTTCATATTTCCCTACCTCCTACATTTTATATTCTGTGGAGTATCTTTGATTTCTTGTTATTTATTAAAATGCTACATTATAGTTTGGAAATTATATCTTTAGTTAAATATGTTCTTCACTGGCAATCTAAGTGTTCAGTGCACCTTTATCTAATTTCTCATGGACCTAGTTTGAGATACACTGGCATGAGGCTCAGAACAAAAGGTAAGCTCCACATTGATTTTCAAAACACTGACTGATGATCAATCTTTCTCCAAGAGTCTGAGTATATGTTAGACAAAGAGTAATTCAGAGCTCAGCCTGCACAAAAACACACAAACACAGACAAGTACCAACAGAAGACATTAAGCAGTAGTCACAAGGCAGAAACAGTCATGAGCAAATAGTAACCGCCTTAAGGGTAGATAAAATTACTCTGTTCAAAAAAACTGAATATAAGCCTACATATGCAGTAGTATCAAAGACAGTGATTAAGATTTTATGAAGGCAGAACCAGAGTAAGGAACAAAGTATGTCTACTTTTGGGGAGACAAGTTAAGCATGAGAAGAGTATTGTATATCAACTGGGGACATAATCTCCCTGTTTCAGAAACCAGCAGTATCAAATTTCCTATTCTTTGTCATTTCCATGAGGAGACCTAATAATCTGGCACTAAGATGATCAGACTCCTTTTCTTCCCAGTGGTCTTCATGAGCTCAAGTAGTACAATAAAATACCCAAGAAAATGTATGCGCATGAAGGGAACTAGAAATTTTTTTGTCAAATGGTATTTCAACCTCTAAAGCCATGCAGATTGCATTGTCTAAAAGAAGAAATCTAAAATACCAAAGTGAAAATGGATTTTACACTATCTGACGTGTTTCCAGTGACTTTGGTTTTGTCTAGAATATTCATACAACATTGACAGCAAGCAGAAAGTGTTAATACTTAGGGGATCCGAGCATGAAATGTAGATTCAGTGTTACAATGTTGCATTCAGCAATATGGACATACTCAAAGAAAAATCAAAGTCCTAGTTGAATGAACATGCTCACAGGACTCGGCTTTTTAAATGATGCAACACAAGAAAAAAAATGGTCCATGAGAAAAGATTTACAATTTGTGTTAACCTACTCTAAATATTCCCAATTAATATACAACTAGCACATGTTTTCTGAGATAGTTATTCTTTAGTCTTTTAAATAAGGAAAAAGAAATTGTACACAAACGTGTTGTAGAAGTAAGCATAATGCCATCAACAAAATTTTATATTTAGAAATAAATATATTAACATGATTATAGATTGATTAGCACACATAACTCAGCAGAAGTATATCAGGGGGCACCTGGGTAGCTCAGTTGGTTAAGCCTCTGACTGTTGGTTTCGGCTCAGATCATGATCTCAGGGTCCTGAGATTGAGACCCACATTGGGCTCCGTGCTTATCAGGCAGTCTGCCTCTCTGCCTCTGTGTCCCTCTCCCTCTGCCCCTCGCCCTGCTCTCTCTCTCCCTCTCTGTCTTTCTAAAATAAATAAATAAATAAATCTTTAAAAAAATAAAAGAGGTATATCAGGATATTTTATGAGTTATGTATGTCCTGAAATAGAACTAAAATGCATTTTTTTAGATTAGTATCTAAAACACATTACTATATACACTCTACCAAGAAAAGAAATAAATATTTGAATACAAAATAATTGGGGAAATACATTCATTTTAATATATATTATAAATAGCATAAATATGAACTAACTTCCATTGATATATGCTTAGTTAAAATTAAAAATATACTGAAAGAAATGCTTTTTCCATGTGGAAGAAAGTAGCTTTTGTTTCCATTTATGAATTAATAACAAGACTATCAAACTTTGTTTTTGTTTGTTTGTTTTACATTTTCCAGCTATTAGAATATCTGGTGATATTAGTATTTCTTTATTTTGGTGCAAGGGTAAATATCTTACTAAGTTGGTGTTATAATTGTCACTTGAATATCATAGATTCACAGGTAAATTAGAAGTCATTTATACTATAAATATAAGCCATGAAAAAATCAATTATAGAGTTTTTTTCAAAGCTTTATATTTATCTATAGCATATTTATTGTATAGTTAGGAGGATGATTAACATTTCTAAAATACTTCAGTAATAACTGAACAAATTTCCCAAACTTATTAGCCGAGAATTCTGCTCTGAGTTTGGCACATTTGCTCTATCAGCCGTTCAATTGGAAAAGCCCTACATTCTTCAACATACAGCCTTTAATACAATAGTTATACAAACAAGGATCTTAAGCTTCTTAGCATTGTCTAAGCATTGTTTTCCATATTTGCTTCTAAGTCTCATTAGCATAATTCTATAGATATGCAACTTTTGTTGTTACTGCTGTTTTTGTTACTAAGTATAAGACTTGAATTTATTCTTCTATGTATCATTCAACAAGCCTAAGTCCTTGCTGAATCTCCATTCTGTAAACCTGCGATTCCCAAACTCAAGACTGCATCAGAATCACTTCAAAAGCTTCTTATGACAGATTAATGTACCTGCCCCCAGAATTTCAGATTCAATAGGGGCTCAAGAATTTGCATTTTTAAGAAGTTCCCATATGATGCTGTTGCTGCTGGTCTCTGGATGTTTATTAAAATATTCAAAAGAGTTAAACTAAAAGCTACTTGAAAGTTTAATACTTTGGTCTAATTGGTGAACTTGTTTCTAATCCACATAGCTGTTCTTGTATGCGAGCAATCTATTCTATTCTGAAATGACATAAATATATTTAACAGTGTTTCTTGGAAATTTAAATAGAACACCTTATCAAAACCTTTCTTTATTTGTGCATTTTTAAATATTACTGATTGATAAATGCAGAAATATGACCATTACTTACTTATTACATCATTTTATACATTTATAATAACACCAATATTTTGATTAGTATAATTCAGATGTAGGGGAGCCTGGGTCGTGGATTCCGTTAGGCACCTGACTTTTGGTTTCAGCTCAGATACTGATCTCAGGGTCGAGGGGTGGAGCCCTGCCTTGGGCTCCACACTGGGAGTCTGCCTGAGTTTTTCTCTCCCTCTTCCTCTGCCCCTCCCCCCCCCACTCGCACACTTGCATGGACTCTCGCTCTCTCTCTCAAATAAGTAAATAAATCTTTAAAAAAAAAAAAAAATATATATATGCATATATATATAATTAGATGTAAAATGAGTTTAAGGACACTTTTTGTCATGTTTGTTTTCACTAAGAAATGTGTTAAAAAGGACAGAAGTAAAAACATGTTCAAATTATAAGCTTTTAGCATTTTTATATTTGTCTAGTTACAAAAAAGCAAGAATAAAAATATGCATCAAAGTAACATGGCCTAGCTTTAACTCCACATATCAATTTCAATCTATGTCCCAAATCATTTCCTAACTATATCCTTTCATACGATTTCTAGCGATCAACTACAATAAATATAATTAGTCTTCAAGTCTTACCAATACTTCATAACTTCTCCCAAGTATAAATCCTCTTTTGACTTTAGTTCTTCGAAATATGCCAAGTATAGTTAGCTTTGCTGTAGAAATTAAAATGTATATTATTCAAAATGGAGTTTACCTTTCTTTAACCACTGCAACATTATCTTAGCTGGAACTGGTTGTCATAAATCAATGAAACATCCATTTAGAGGTGAAAGCTTCTTACTGGAGAAATGTTGCTAAATTTTTCGAGTGCAAAAATTGAGTATTTTGCCATAATCCCAAGAGTCAGATCTCATTGTAGTATTGTCTGACATAAATAGTATGTGTATGTGTGTGTGTACTTCCCAGGGAAACATTTTATATGGTGAATGTTAAATAAATTCAGATGCTTATTGCCTTACTCAATTAAAGCAGCTGTTGAGTGAATTTTCAAAAAGGTTGTTGCTATGCCAATATCAGTTCTTACATTTAAAACTCAATGCTAATTTTATCACATAGTGATATCAATTTTAAAGAGACATTGTCCCACCATAAATTGTGTATTCAATACTCACCTGGTGTCAGGTACTACATTAGGGATGAGTGGATGAACAAAGGGTTCTTTCTGGCATAAATTACAGCTTTTTGGCCATTTCCCTATATTCTATTTTTTTTTTTTTTATCTTTTTTAAAACTGTATCCAAGCAATTGCTGAGTCCTTATTAGGACTTATTAAAAACATTCAGAGGCCTAAATAAAATTCGTCTGAATAAAATTCATCTAAAAAAAGACCTAATTTTAGAAGGTCTTTTCTGGAAATGTTTTAGAGTTGTGACACTTGATTCTGGATATTCTAAAAATGCAGGAAAATTTCTTTTTTGATTTATAGCAGACACTTCCTTTTTAGAGTCCATCCCTTCTCCTCATTCATACTACCAGCTTAACAATGAATGCCTTTTGGCACAGCTGGGTTTGATGTGATTAGACTGGACACATTACCACGTAAATCAATCAAACTCCCTTCCCTTGGAATTCTGATTCAGAAAACTGCTGAGAAATAGATAATAATGATCACCTGAATTATACGTTTAAGAGCACATAAAATCATGGATGGAATTAATCAGGAAAGTATTAAAAGACAGCTGGTCTTGTTTACCAAGCAAAGGAGGGAAATAGAGCAGGTGCACATGAGAAAGGGTGTAGCTTTATGGGGAATTAGGAACCCCTAGATGCTGATATTCTGATTCCAGATACACTTTTGTGACTTAAGCCAGTTGTGTTTCCCTTGAAATTAAAAGTTTCTTGATTATAACAAAAGTAATTTTGTTTCCTGAAAACAGCTGCAAATGATATGAAACAAATCTATTGAAGACCTATTTAGTAATCAAACTGTTTATGGTCCAAATAATCTATCAGGTTATAGATTGAGAAATCTTTTATAACCCCAGGTACAATATGTTGAAAATTGCTGTCATTAAGATGAATAAAAAGAGGTTAGAATACAAACTATTTTAATGATTCTTTTTTAAATTTCTAAACAGAAAAAGGAGTTGCAATATACTGTGAGAAATGGCTTTGTTATTAAAATAACTGCACATTTCTCTGAGAGTAAGAAAAACTCATTCTCATATTTTAGAATGCTTTTTAAAGCAAACCAAACTTATTGGACTAAAGATCTGTTTCTATATGCAGTCTCACAGGCTTTTGGTCTTACCCAATTTCAATTCTTAATTATGAGTAACCCAAAATTAAGAACAAACGTATTATGCTCTAGAATGTATCGGTAAAATTCTATTTCAAATTGAACGACATTCACCATGAAGTTTTTCATGGGAAGAAATGTTTATAATCTTTTTCAAAAGAATATATTAAAAGTTGCTGAGTTTCCACCACCTGTTCTTGACAGCTATTTCAGTGTAAGTAATACATCACAGGGGTGATGGCAATCTGATGATGTATTGGAACTATACATCATTGTGGTGACGGCGCTTTAATGACAGATGAGTAATACATCTTCAGGTAAAGCTCTCAAATTTAGGCCTGCCTGGAAAATAGAGTTTCTGGAAGAGGAAAACATCTTATCAACTTTATAAAAGAATGCATGTTTGCTATACCAGAAGGTTATAATTTTGGATGCAGAAATGAGATGTTATTAATATCCATAACTTTTTTTCTTAACATATTTATTACAAGTCAAATGTCTTTTGCATTAAAAAGTATTCCTGCTTATTTTTGTCTTCTTTACACTTAATTTATCCATCACTGCAACATGTATCATTGTGTATTACTTCTCCATTTTTTTCTTTGTAACTGAAAGAAATTTCTTTTTGGCTAAGAATCTTTAAAGCCAGTGACACTCTTCTTGCTAATAAAAATATCCTAACTCTGTATGGGTGGAGACATTATTTGTCAATTTATTTCTGCTTTTTCCATTTTGAATAAACTATTCAAAAACACATTTTCTTGGTGATTTTAATTCCCTTAACAGCTTAATTTTTTTTTTATCATTACATGGATATGAAGAGCAGTAATCTTTTGTCTATTATACTCATTAAGGGGAATAATCAAAAGATATCCTTGGAACAGACTATCAATACTCTACATTTTAAAGGAAGATTATTATCTTCTACATACATTTAAAAATAAAACCACTTTTATATTACACTCTCTTAAAAATTATTGAACTGTTAGAAACTATTGAGGTACATATTTAATTTTGAAAGTTAGGGGGAAAATTGTAAAGGATGCATTTGATATATGTAAATTACAGTTATAATAACAGAAATCCCTGACAATACTTATCAGAACTTGATAAAGTTGATAAAACATGTTTTTATAAACCAAAATATTACAATAAGTCTGGCTATAAGAGGAAAAATGACAATTATAATGTGTGTCATATGCCTAGATCTCTGGGTAACATGTTGGAAATAGTTACTGTCTCACATTGTAAATCATACCCCAGGTTTGCCGCTATAATTATTAACACAGGAAATTATCTAAAAGGAAAACTAATTCTGTTAACCTGTTATTAGAAAAAAAAATCTATAATCTAAGTCTGAAATTTAAGAAGGAATTTATTTGGCTTTTCCTTTATTCTAAATTAGATCTAAGTATTATACATAATTTTTTCCTCTCTCTTTATTTAGTAAATTGCTCCTGAAGAGGAGAATATATAGCCAATGGATATGGGGAAACTGAAACTTTCAACTAAGCTGTCTTAAATTAAGACAGTGGTAAACTGCCTGGGAATGAATCTCAATGAGATGATGGGGAAATCAGAACTATGGTCTTTTGTGACAATCAGACCTAGATATGACTCTTAGCTGGGGGATTAAGGCATGACACTTAACTATTTGTCTCCAGCTGATCTTCCATTAAACATGTAGATATCATACATCTCTAGATGGGATATTATGAGAATTAAATTAGAAAATGTATGTTAAAGAGAAGGCCTGGCACATTTTAGGCACTCAATAAATAGCAATTATAGATATAGAATTAAATAAACAGATATATTTTTATTTTTTTAAAGATTTGTTGATGGTTTTGAGAGAGAGAGAGTTAAGAGAGCACACAGAGGGAGAGGAGAAAGCAGACTCTCCACTGAGCAGGAAGCCCGATGCTGTGCTCTATCCCAGGACCCTGGGATCATGACCTGAGCCAAAGGCAGATGCTTAACCGACTGAGCCACACAGAAGCCCCAAACAGATAAATTTTTAAACAGACTCATTTTTGGGTTAAAAAAAATGTATTAGGGGAAGGGAGGGAAATCCAAAGGGGGAGAAATCAGAGAACCATGAGAGCCTATAGACCCTGAGAAACAATCTGGGGGTTTAAGACGGGAGGAGGCTGGGGGGAGGGGGTAACAGGGTGATGGGTATTGAGAAGAGCATTGCTGTGATGAGCACTGGGTGTTATACGTAACTAATGAATCACTGAACACTACATCAAAAACTAATTATGTACTATAGTGGCTAACTGAACATAATGAAAAGTGTATTTTTCAACCACTTAAAAATAGCAAGAAGAATAGTTACTATGTTAGAACTTAACCAAAACAGTAACAAAAAGAAATCTAATATATATGAATCTCAAAATGCATGTCTTTTTATTTCTTTGAGAATCAGGCACTTGCTCTATTGAATTAGGCTACTGAGCCATCAATTTCAACTTTCTAAAATGCAAGTTTTGTTTTGTTTTTATTTTTGTTTTTTTGAGGTGGGGAGTATATTTCTCTTTTATCATATCCCTAAAATGTGTGAATGTATTTCAATAAATATTCTTGTGGTTACAGGACGAGAGGGTTCAGAAAAAGTCTTCCCACTACATACCACTTTGGCATGTAGACTATTTTGAGTTGAAGGCAATCAAGACCAAGCAGATTCAAGATAAACTTTTATATCTCCCTTAAACCACCTAAAAGAATTTAGATAAGAACCTGGCCCAAAAAGAGAACTATTACAGAGATAACTTTTTTATCTGAATGACCTATCTGTATGGCAGGGAAAACATCTGGTCTTCTTATTGTCCTGTGAATCACCCTCCTCCCCTTTAAAGCCCCTGGTCCCTATCCCATCCCTCAGCTCAAGATGGAATATAAACCTCAGTTGACCCGCTCTCCCTAGGTCTCATTGTCCTTGCGGAAGCCCCACACATATGTAATTAAGTTTTTCTCCTGTTAATCTCTCTTATGTTAATTTGATTATTAGACCAGCAAAAGAACCTAGAAGGGTAGAAGGAAGTTTTTTCTTCCCCAACAAAGATAATGCATCTTGTAAAATACAGGTTCAAACAAGTATAAGTTGCTTCATGATGAGCTGAAATAAACTGAAAAAGTGAGAAATAGTGACCTTAGCTGCATTGCTAGAGCTGCATGTTTTCTGCATGTCTTTGTTTTATCCATATGAGAAACAGACTTCTCTGCATCCCTGAACACCTCGTAGAAGATGGCCATCTCAAAGCATTTCAAATGGGACCTGCAGAGAGAGACTGGTGTCTTTACTTTTCAATTTGAGATTCCTTGAAAGAGAATTTCATTGACCCAGCTTGAGTCAGTGTGAACGTTTCACCCACCACACAACCTTTGTGCTGGGACTGCCTTGTACAGAGTTGTCGAAACGAATACACAGTAAGGGAGGAAAAATAGTTAACCCTCTACCTTTCTAGGTTCTTGGCTGAACTTTTCATCTAATAAAAAGATTAATAGTAAAACAGAAAAACAAAAACAACAGAAAGTTTAATAACATGTAACGTCCTGAAATGGCCTAAACCACTGCCTTAAACACTATCTCCAGCTATAGACAAGAAAAAGATGTTGGGGATGGAGAAGCCAGTTATAGGAGGTTATTAAGAAAAGCACTATTAATCAAGGGTATGACTGTTATGCAGATTTAAGTCTGTTGCCTTCTACATTGGTAAGAATTTCTAGAGATTTAGTCATTCTTCTCTTCCTGGTTCAAAGAGGGATAAACCCTTACAAATGGAGATTTCCCTTACAAATGTATATGTCTCTTACAAAACGATAACTTCTACTAGGTTTTCAGAGCTTCTCCTGTGTCTGCTGTTTCTTAAAAATAACCAACTCAAGATAATTCTTATGCCAAAGAGACATATTTGGGGGAGCAAATTCTGCTCCCCCTCAATCCAAACTTGGGAAATGTTGGTAGGTGAAAGAGTTCACCAGTGTGGTTAATTTATCAACAGTTTCAGTGTACTAGCATTGCACATTTTCTTAAATAAGAGTCATTCTGTAGTGCTTACAATCTGTCTGAATTGTTGAGTGATCCAAAGGAACACAATGTTATGATACATTAATATTTAAAGAGTTCACATAATCTAAGCTATGAACATGCTAATAAAAAAAAACAACTGATTTGATGTTGCCAACCTTCTACAAAGTGTAAGAAAGAACTGGTATATAATAAGCCCACTCTTATAGCCATTGTAGCTAGGTGAACTTATAAGGCATAAGATATACAAATTATAAATAAACACTTCAGGGGAAATAAATATTTCCATGAAGTGTCTAAATGTAATTAACAAAGAAAAGGTACCATTTGTTGACAGAAAAAAGGAAGTAATAATGTATAACTTAGAATGCTTTCTGCAAAATACAAAACTGTAGGAATCACTAACAAAGAAAAAGAAAAACTGATAAAGCAACTCATTTTGCCTGTTTAATTTAAATAATTTAATTCTTAAACTCTAAAAGACTTTAAAATTGTGACATGTGGCTAAAAGATAAAAACGTGTACATGTACCTATATACTCTTTGGACCTTGATTTCATTTGATCTCAGTGGCTTTTTGCCTTGCCTTTAAAATTTTAAGAACAACAACAAAAATATATAATACATATGTATTTGCAGTTTTGGAATACAATTCAAATCTATAGTAACTTGAGAAAAAATATTAAGACAACACAACTTTATTTCTAAGATGGTAAATTAATAGAGAATCTTTGAGTGTGATAGTATTTTTAATTGCTATTAAACAAAAAATTTGATATTTTAAGTCATGAAATAAAGACAGTTGTATATTTACTCAATTGCCTGATATTTTCTCAAGATTCCAGAATGCATCATAAAGTATTATAAATTTAATATCATATATATGCAAATACATATATAATTAAGGCTAATGCATTGTTATAGAAATGCAAAAATCTTTCATGTAAGTGCTAACATTTAGCAATATAAAATATAATAAAATTCAAAATACATATGTAATTAAAGAGTTAGAATCAATAATGAGAAGGACCTTGTAATAAAATTCATTATGAAAGAAATTAATTTTGAAAAAAATTGCATATTACTAAGGTCAAAAATGCACTATAAATAAAATAAGTACTCTACCACCATATTCTTCAAGCTTCTTTTTTTAAATTAATGAATGGCAAACATATTAAATTTTTAGTTCTTCTTTACCATTAAATTCTTGATCAATTTTTTCGGTGCTATGCTATGCTGAGTAATGGCCCCATAAAAGATGTCCACATTCTAATCTCTAGAACCTGTGTATGTTATCTTATATGGCAATGGCTTTGCCAACGTTACATTAAGGATCTTGATATGAGAAAATTATACTTGATTATTTGGTTGGCCCAAAGTACAATCACCAGTATCCTCAAAAGAAAGAGGCAGAACAAGATTTCACACGTAAGAGTAGAAGGCAATGTGATCAGGAAGGCAGAAATTGGAGTTATGCAGTACAAACTAAAGAATGCTGGCAGCCACCTGAAGCTGGAGGAAGCAAAGGATAGATTCTCCTCTAGAGCCTCCAAAGGGATGTGACCCTGCTGGAAACTTGCTTCTTGATATCAGCCCTGTGATATTGTATTCTGACTTTTGGACTTTTTATACATACAGTGCACTTAACACAGTATAATTGATTTATATTCTATCACAAAATCCTTATCTCATTTTAGACTCCAAACCATAGCCCATAGACTATACTCTAGGAACACATGTTAAGCTCATCTGTCCCTTCTTTCAACATAAATACAGTCTCATATTTGTTTCTTTAGTTTATTTTCATCACTTGGCATTTCTTTATTCTCAAAGAAGTAAGTGTCATTTAAAATCTACAAACTTAAAAGCTTCTCGCTATCTCCTTTAAATTACTTTTTAAAAAAATCTAAAAAAGAATAACCCTAGCAACAATTTCATTTCTTATAGTTGTATATTCAAAAATAATTAATTTAATCTTCTATGCTACTGATTATTTTTATTTTTTATTTATAAAAGATTTTATTTGACAGAGAGAGATAGAGAGTGGCAGGCAGAGGGAGAGGGAGAAGCAGTCTCCCCACTGAGCAGAAAGCCCGATGTGGGGCTCAATCCCAGGACCCTGAGATCATGATCTGAGCCGAAGGCAGATGCCCAACTGACTGAGCCACCCAGGCACCCCTTATTTTTATTTTTTTAAAGATTTATCTATCAATTATTTATTTGAGAGAGAGAGAGAGATCGAGAAGGGGGAGGGGCAGAGGGAAAGGGAGAAGGAGAGAAGCAGACTTGCCGCTGAGCATGGAGCCTCATGTGGGGCTTAATTTCATGACCCTGAGATCATGACCTGAGCTGAAATCAAGAGCTGGATGTTTAACCCACTGAGCCACCCAGGCACCCCTGCTATTGATTACTTTTATATGATTCCCTAAACATGGAGGAAATTTTCATTGCCATTCTATGGTTATTCTTTTGAAAAGAGCTTATTTTAGTGGTTAGATGAAAGTCAACCTATAAATAAATTAAAACATATGCATTGCTTAGTAGTCAGCTTCTCTATGTTCAATAGATTAACATATTTGGAAACACTATTTTCAAATACTTTTATAAATAAATATTTTGTTTAATATAATAAGTACCTCTAAACTAAACTAATATGCTATGGACACACATTCAATTTATTATCAAAGGTACTTGAAAAATAGATCTAAACCTCTGAGCTAGAATATTAGTATTAAACACCAGAAATAGCAAACATCGCCCTATTAATGGAATGAAAAGCTATAGATGGTTGTAAATTAAAAAAAAGCCAATGAGTGTTGTTTTTTGATAATAATATGAATTGAAATGAAATGTGGTGCATTTACCTTGAAAGGATGTTACACACTTATTTTCAAAAGATGTGGTATATTTATTGTCAAAGATGATGTTTCCTTTACCAAATATTTAAACTCATGTGTATGAAGAATGGTTTTTGTGTACCTACTGTGTGTATAAGAGGTAAGAGGAATCAGTAACCTTGAAATAAGCTGAAGTAAAAAATACTTATTCAGAGTCAATTGTAATTTAAGTAGTCTGCTATGATTCTTAATACAGCCATTGTGATTCTTCTTTTCTATAAACTACCAATGGGATTATTATTTCCCTGCAATAAATCAATTTTAATGTTTTCAGGCACTTCTTCAGAGATTTCAGATCAGATCCCCACCCCAATCCCCCTTTACAAGCTCCTTTATTCGAAGGAAATTGCTCCTGGCATTTATCATTTGTGAAAGAAAAGACCTTATTTTTTTTTCTTAGAAATAATGAGTTTTAGAGACTATGGTTATATGCACAAAACAGTCGATTGTTTAGACTAACATAACTTGCTTTTAAAAATTATTAAATCTACAATATAGATAAGTTTAATCCATATGCAGGGATAGAGAAAAAGGTTAACTATCTCAGTGAGACCTGTAGAATAGGAAGAGAATTCTTCGAACACAGTTTCTACTCTATACAGTCTTCCTTGTTTTACAAATATTGTATTAATTATTTTAATATTTTGCAAAATAACTTCCCTCAGAAAATATAGCTAGAGGTACTACATAAGCCTTCTAATCCACCAGCAGATTTATTAGAAAAGATTTCTTTAGGAAGGAATGTACTTGAGTTCTTTCTTCTCCAAGTGTTGGGTGTTATTTTAAATTTCAAATCAATGACTTTTCTTTTCTTACTATGTACAAACTAGGAAACAGAGCATGGCATAATATATTTCAATTTATATATGTGGTTAAGAAATCTTTCTTTTTTATGTATATTTTATGTATATTTAAATTTACTTAAAATTGTTTATCTATAGTAACATCTCCTTGATTTATTCTAGATTACACTACTTGATACCTTCTATTGTAAATAGGAAATGATAGTAACCAAACAACTTTTTTTTTTTTTTTAATGATTTTTTTTTTTTAAAGATTTTATTTATTTGCGAGAGAGAGAATGAGAGACAGAGAGCATGAGAGGGAGGAGGGTCAGAGGGAGAAGCAGACTCCCTGCTGAGCAGGGAGCCTGATGTGGGACTCGATCCCGGGACTCCAGGATCATGACCTGAGCCGAAGGCAGTCGCTTAACCAACTGAGCCACCCAGGCGCCCAGTAACCAAACAACTTTTAGTAAAACTTAATGTTTATACTTGAATTCTCCAACATAGTAGCCACAAGCTACATGTGGCTATTGAGCATTTGAAATGTGACTAATCATAATTGAGATGTTCTGTAAGTATAAAATACACACTGGATGGCATACACTATGTATGAAAAATAAGGACATAAAATATCTCTGGAATATCTTTTTAAATTGATGACATATTGAAATGATAATGTTTGAGATATTTTGGGTTAAATAAAACATTAAAATTAATTTCACCTGTTTCTTTAAAAAAAAATTTTATTATGTTCAATTAGCCAACATATAATAAATACATCATTAGTTTTTGATGTAGTGTTCAACGATTCATTAGTTGCATATAACACCCAGTGCTCATCTCCACACGTGTCCTCCTTAATACCCATCATCCAGTTATCCCATCCCCCCACCCACCTCCCTTCTCTAACCCTCAGTTTGTTTCCCAGAGTCCAGAGTCTCTCATGGTTTGTCTCCCTCTCTGATTTCTTTCCATTCCCTTTTCCGTCCCTTCCCCTGTGGTCCTCTGTGCTATACATGTTTCTTTTTATTTTATTTTGTGTAGCTACTAGAAACTTAAAAGTATCACACTCATTTCTATTGAAAGGAGCTATTTTATATCATTAAGCAATTTACAAAATATATGCAAAGGAAATGTCCCATTTCATCATCAATAAATAAGGAAATCAAAATTCAGTGAGGTTAACTGGCTTGGGTAGCTCAACTAATTCAAAAGTAAAGAGATCTTCTGCCTCTGAGTTCTTTCTTTATTTACCCAAACCATTTGCAACGTGCTTAGCATGAACATTGCTTGGGCAACACATGGCAAGAGTTGAAGTCCTGATACCTGTTTTTTTTTTTTTTTTTTAACTTAAAAAAATTACATTTTCACAAATTAAAGTATTAATTGCAATCTGGTTTACTACTAAATCAACTCATAAAAGCTAAATTAAAAAAAATTATTTTTTATTGATCTTGCTTCTGGTAACATGGGTATTTTTTCACTTTATGAAAACTTTATCAAGCCATTTGTGTTTTTCGCTTTGGTCTGTGTTTTTGTATGCTTTTTGGAGAGTCTGCTAAAATATAAATGGTCATATTTTCAGAATCAAAAAAACTATAAAATTTTTCTTCAAGATATTCCTTTAATGAAGTTTTTATAGTACTGTTTTCTCAATGATGTATTAAAGAACATAATGCAAGGTAATCTGATGCATGTGTCAACAATAATTGGTGAATATGAAAAATTCTAATTGTGGTGCAAAGTCACTATGCTCCTTAAGATATTTTTAGGAAGGTATAGCAAAAACATAGTATAAAATTTCAGTGCAAAATATCAGTTGACAAAAGTGTACAGAAGTTGATTCAGTAAAATTGCAAAAGATAAATAGTAGTAAAAAAGTATATTGAAATTGTATGATAACATCTCCAATTTATTATTTTCTTACTAAATGTCATCATGCATGTTTATTTAGTTTAAGTACACATTATAATTTATATTAAATTTATCTTATACTTGTATATCAATTTGAAATTTGATTAAATTCTTTAGAAAAACAAGATCAAATTTCAATAACTAATTGAAAAGTTAATGCATGTGATTCTACTGATAGAATTTTATGTCATCATCTGCTAATTATCATCATTGTAAAAATGCGCTGGATTAATGCAAAATCATAGATTTTGAATACAGTCTTAAATTATCTGATTTCAATCATTGTGCTCATTGGTTCATCGATTTATTGACATCAATCGACAATCAATTGATAGTCTGGAGAAAATGATAAACAGCGATACATCTTTTTGTGTTGGGATGAAAACAATGAAGAATGAATTATAAAATTAAAGCAGTTTTCCTTTCCTGAGTCACACTTAGTATAGAGATTTTAGAATCTATCAGAGTATTATCCAGTCTAACATACTAAATACAGTAGCTAATCCAAACTAATCTATTATTTCTTCACCAATATTCTCTATTAACAAACAGAATTCAGAATTTGACTTGAGAGGTTAGACTAAAATATAATGTCTTAATTTTCATTTAGGTATTTGTCATTAATAACAAAGTATAGAGAATGATAAATGAGTTTTGAGTTTTCATATAGGTAGTAAAATTAATTTTAAAAAATTTGCATTTATTTTGGTAAGTAATGCTAGGTAATTGAATTTTTACTCTCTGTTCAAGATCCATTTTATATACCAATGTAGAAAAATATATATATATCTATATATAAAACTCATCTTTCCTCAGATCAGCATTTTAAAATACTCTAAAGGCATTCCTTATTAGCTAGACAAAAGGCCACTGAAATTGGTATATGGACTTGAGATACAGATTTCCATGGTAGTTCTCCAGAGGATGCTTCTATTTAAGCCATTGGGGGGAGGCAGAGACACAGCCTTCATTAAGAGGGGGGGGAAGAAATAATTTCTAGAAGGTAAAGTTTTTGTAAGCCTCATCCTCAGATATCAATATGGTAGACAAAATCTTTCAGGAATCATTCAATAGGAAGGCAGATACTACAAAAAAAGGGGCCTTAATATTTTTTGTCTATTTAAGGCTTCATGTTCATATTTGTTAGTTTTGACTTTCTTTGTTTCTCCTTAATAACTTGAAGATAAACACTAAAAATGCAAAGGGTTTTATATTTTCACTAAGGGACTGTGGAAACCTTGGAAGATCACATACACTTCACAGTCAATTGAGGAAGAAAGAAAAAAAGCTGTTGAAATGAAAAAGTGATGATAGTTTGTAACATTATTCAAATTGTGGGGAAATTTATTATAAAAAAATTAAAATTGCTATCAATAGGTAATATATCCATGGCTGTGGAAGTTATCTCTTATTTATACCTTATGTTGAGTTAATTAGCATTTGAGGTACCTTTGTAATGTCTGAACATTCTAGAAAGTGATTGTTTAAACATGAAATCCTATTGAAAAAATCTAAATGTAAGAGTTTGTTAATTAACATAATTGACCTTAGGGATCTCTTGTCATTGGTGAAATAGGTGGGGCTTAAAATAGAAGGTTAAGATTATTCAGGTCCCACCATTCTAAAATGAGATATGTAATAGCAGATAAGCTCAGTTGTCCAATACCATGGGATAGTAATCAAGGTTAAGAGTACCATAGGATCTGCCAATGTCATTTCAGAGACGACCTTGTTGCTTAGAGTAACAATACAGTTGTATCTGCCTATTCATATCCTGCAATGGTGAAGGTTAGTGCTGCAGATTTCAGAAAATGGGGCTTCCCAAAACAGAAGAGTTTGAGTGATTATTTCTTTGCCTGTTTGTTTATATAATAAATGTCCACTTTGGGGCAGAATTTGGATCTAAGACTTCCTTTCCTTACAACTTAACATTTTCTGAATATGTAAATCAGTTATGGTCATTTTGTGAAATACTGTCTTGGGTTACATGCTGAGCAGGAGAAGGTAAACAGGTATAGTACTTATCCTTTAGAAGTTTACTGTTCAGCCTAAATGGCTGAATATTACTTTCTTTAAAAAAAAAAAAATAACCTTCTATACATAGACTTAGAAACTCTCACCCACTATGCAGGCTACAGGATAAATGGAAGGAAAAAAGGAACGAAGGAAGGAAGGAAGGAAGGAAGGAAGGAAGGAAGGAAGGAAGGAAGGAAGGAAGGAAGGAGGGAAGGAAGGAGAGAAAGAAAATAAATAAAAAAAGAAAAGTTAAAAGCATTTGCCTAGGAACTGAGAGGGAGGGAGGGATGGGGGAGGGAGGGAGGAAGGAAGGATGGAAGAGAAGGAAGGAGAAAGAAAGAAAATAAATAAAAAAAGAAAACCTAAAAGCATTTGCCTAGGAACTGAGTTAAATTTTACAGTCTAGTACAGCTTTTGTTGAGCCTAATGTCCTAGTCTTCAGACTATTCATTGTTGATTCCTATTTGATTTAGTTGATCTTCTTGAACTCAAAACTCTTACCTGCTGAAGATTATAGTAGCTTTCATAAATCAAAAGTTTAGTGGAAGATCTGATACTTTCCTCCTGATGATTCATTAATACCATATCTTGATATGAAAAATAGCTGGGTTTGCTCAATCCCTATCATACATTCTCTGGTCTTCCTTAACAAAAAAGAGTTGGCAGCAGGAGAGATAAGAACAACTACAATAACATAAAATAGCTACATGAGGTAATTATCAATATTTCATTACAATAGATAATTTTGAAATAGTTTCCAATACATCATTTCATTGTAATTATCAAAACAATTTCAATAATTTTGAGATGAGTAACATGAAGCTCAGAAGTTTTAAGTGCCTAAATACATACACGGCTAGCAATGGACAAACCTAGGACTGAAGAGCTCGTTTACCATCCCCCAAATTACTTATTTTATATATCACCGTGTGACCAAAAGCTGACTTCCTGGTGTGATCCAGAGCATTATTCAGTGAAATTATGATCATTATTATAAAAAAAATCCTCTCATGAAAGGATTTATATAAAGAAACAAAGACTCATTACATTTTTATATTTTACCCCTTTTATGTATATCACCAGTCTGGCTAGTACAGAAATTTATAGGACTTCTTTTTATAGGAAAGACAAATGTAGGATTGTTTCATAAAAATAAAATGCAGTTAAATTTCAATTTTTTTTTTTCCCTAGGAGATAATGTAAGTGGCTAAATATAAGCTTAGGCATTCCTTCCAACAGGACCTCATTAAAGCGTTCATGTAAACATACTGTAGGATAAGTATTACAGTTCCCTGTACTAAATCTCCCTTCACCCAACTCTTTCCTTCACATGATCAAGTCTTTATTTAAAGTCAATTATATACTTGGTGTTATAAGCAGATGCTGGAGTTATCTTGACAAATATTCTAGACAAGATACACCTTTACTTTTTGTAATGAACTCATATATCGGATTACTTTAAGGAAATACACATCCATAATATCTCTCAGAATTATTCATGACAAAATCTCATATCCGTAATGTGGTATCCTCAGAGCAAGCAGTATAGATATTTAGTGTTAATTATAGTAATTTATTACATTAGTATCACAAACAATAAAAAGTGTATTAATTTCAGAAATATATAAATTTTGATACTCCAAACTAGACATTGTACTTGATATTCAAATCTTTAATACTTACAGGTACTTAGAAAAATTAAATATGAATAAGAGACTTTGAGGTTTTATTTCCTCTTAGAGCCTTTTTTTCCCTCCTAAATCACCATGAACAACCGCATTAACTTCTGTAATGTGCATTATTTCTCTCTGTGAAATGGCAAATGACAGTGGGGATACCAGCTTTTGGTTGCCAGATGTTATGTTAACTCCCTCATTAGAACATTTATATATCTTGTTTTAAAAAGTGTATATATATTGGGGTGCTTGGGTGGCTCAGCTGGCTAAACATCTGACTCTTGATTTTGGCCCAGATCAAGATCTCAAGTTTGTGAGATCAAGCCCCCCACCCTCAACCCCGTGAGCCCCGTGTAGAGTGCAGCCCCATGTGGAGGCCCATGCCAGGTGTGGAGCTTTCTTAGGATTCTCTCTCCCTCTCCCTCTGTCCCTCCCCTCCCCACAAATAAAAATAAATAAATAAATAAATAAATAAATAAATAAATAAATGTGTGCATATATTAAGAAGTGAGCATAGAACGGAATAGCTCATAAAATGAACACTGATTCAAAGAAGCTAAAGAAAAGATCAGTCTGAATTAGTGGAGTGCTTAAAATGTAGGTTTATGACTTTCAAATAGAATAAATGAAAGTCTACATAAAATAAAGGAAGGTAGTTAAATAAATATTTTTAATTAACATTTCAATAAGTGGAATGTAAAAAGGGGGTTTTGAGTGTTATGTGTGCTGGCAGAGTTTGGTGTCTGATTTAACACCATCTCCTTTAACAATCTTGTTTGCAAATACGTGTTTCTTGAACAGCTTGACTTCATTAGATAATGATGCTATTTTTCCCCTTTGCTATTCCCACTTAAATATGAAAATCTGCCTAGTTTTGCATTAGTTTACTTTCTATTACACACTTCTTTTTGTAACTCTTACTTAATGTATCCCAATATATTTTCTGACTATAAAAATAAGATACATCCCAGGGTAGGATGTGGCTGTTCACTCAAAAAAGGATTAAGGAACTCAAACCATTAGCCCTCCATCTGAATGTGTTACCTCTCTATGCATACAGAAGTTCATACAGAGTCAAATTGATACTCCTGGAAATGTCATGCTATTATCTTAGTCACATTACATGCAGCAAGATGGGGTTTTTGATTGAAAAAACAGACAAGTGCTGTTTCTGGTGACATTTCTAGGATTGCTTCCAATTGATTCTCAGGATGATTTTAACTGATCTTATGTCTACCCCAAAGATGAACTACAGGAAGTAAAGCTTTGCATCACCTCCTCAGATTTGTGTCCCTTTACCCTATTTTATTTATTGTGGGTTGGAGTTATCTTAAAATAATTAAGAAATATGTATGTATTATCAGAAATGTTATAATAGTACACAGTTACCTTTAACAAATTGTAAGTCTGAAAGAATGAACCCATGAAGAATTTACCAAAACTAATTGACAAAATGAATTGGATCAAAATAATAATAGTCAATAATAGCAAAATGTCATTGGATTGCTTGGTTTCAAGTCCTTGATCAGTAACCGGCAGGTAAAACTTTGAAAAAACACTAAGTAACCAAAGTTTCAGCAGCATCATCTATAAAGTGATGATAATAATAAAGCCCTCCTTATTGAACTGTTCCGACAACTAAATGTAAAAATTCTTAGACTGGTGGATTATACATAATTTAGAATCAGTAAATAGCAATCACAAAACCAGCTATCCAGGGCGCTGACACCTTATGTGATTTAAGTTCAAATGTTTAACATGCTAATATATTTCTTAATTATTCCTTAATTATTTAGCCACAACTTGATTTAGCTACAACTTGATCGTTTGTTAAGCAAATTTATTTGAGAGAGCTAAAGAATTCAGTAAATAAACTGTAGTGGTGATTAATGCAGGCAGACAATTTCCCTTAAATAATTGAAAAACAACTGCACATAGGACATTTTCCTAGACTTTTATCATAGAATACCAAAACACAGTATAAATTACTACCTTAGGTCACATATGTTACTATGAATATCTAGAGGAAAGATTTTAGAACTCCCAATAATCTATGGGGTATAAATCAGGAAAAATAAGAAGTTATTATCCTCATTTTTTCATAAAGGGGAGAAGCTCTGTTTTGGAGCAAAACAAGGTGCCTTTTTAAAAATTGTTTTTAGGGCGTCTGGTTGGCTCAGTTGGCAGAGAGTATGACTCTTGATCTCGGGGTTGTGAGCTTGAGCCCCACATTGGGTGCAGAGATTACTTAAAATTAAAATTTTTTAAAAATCATAATCTTTGTTTAAAAAAATTGCTTTTATTGCTGAACTTCCCAGTAAAAGTTTGGAAGTAGCATTTTTAGTCTTGTTCTGTTCCAAGGCTGGATCCAGGTATGATAAATATTCATGTAGTTGTCATTTGTTGAACATTATAGAAATAGAAGTAGATATGCATATAGTCAGTTCTAATGCAAAATGCAATCATCTTTAGTAGATAATACCAAAGAGTTTTTTAAGGTGTATTTATATTTGTAAGTTGTTTTTCTGTTTGTTTTTTTGGAAGAGGTGGTTAATTCATGGTATCAATCATTTGTTTTTACACTTTTATCTATTAATGTAACATAGTGGTACCTTAATAAACATATTAATATTGAAGAATTCACAAATTTCTATGATAAAATTTGCTTGGACATTTGATTAATGCTCTGATAAATTTGCTTTTCTCAATATATAATGTAAGCTTTTACAAAAATATGCATAACTGAGTTTGTTCTATTATTTAACTTTTATGTATCTACTTTCCTTGTTTTATTATTAGTATTATTCTAGTCTGGTTAAATAAATTGAGAATATTTCAGTTACTGTATTAGTTTGAAATGTTTAAAGAATATAATCTTTTTTGTAAATAAATGCATGGTGGAACTATATGATTCCAAATCAATCTGGGGATAGATTTTTTTTGCACTACCATTTAAATCTAATGTTTTCTACTTGGTCTTTAAAAATTTTTTGGCATTTATTTTCCTAATAATTTTCCTAGAAATTCAATGATTATGGTTTTTGAGTATAATCATACAAATATATATTAAAATCTCTGAAATGCTTAAAAATGATCAGTACGTAGAATCAAGTCTTTATAATTTCTAATGGTGTGTAGTCACGTTCTCCCTCTATGTGTTTCCTTATTTAATTTGATGAAATTTCACTCTTTTTAGACAGTTTCTATGTAATTTTTATTGCAGGGTTGCAGGGTTCTTATCTCGCAGAGTCGAAGAATGAATCTCATGGACACAAAAGGTGAAGTGATAGTTTATTAAGTGAAGGTGAGAACAGAAAGAAAGCTTTCCAGAGTGAGAGGGGTCTCTTCATGGTCACCAAATGATGTAGTTTTGGAATGTTGGTGAGGTCCAGAGCCCATGGCCAAGAAAGAATTCTTGAGACATCTTTGGTGCAAAAAAGGTGGTTTTATGAAAGCACGGGGACAGGACCTGTGGGCAGAAAGAGCTGCACTGGGGGCATGAAGAGTGGCCCATTATGTACTTTCAAGTTGGGAGGGAGTTAGGAATAGCACAAGCCTCCAAGTAGTTTGAGAACAAGGCTTCCAGGACTTTAGGGGGCTAGCTATTATTAGGAAAAAGTCATTTATTACTGTCTAATAAAACCTTAGTCAGGAGACCCTTCAGATGTATATCGGTGGGCCATATGCTTGAGGGATAATTGCCAACATATATCTTGGGGGGAAGACATAAAGGAAGTTTCCAAAGGAATGTTTATATGTTAAAGTAGACATACAGGATCCTGGGGGTCAGACTAAGATTGCCTTTTGCCCTGAGCAAAGTGTCAACATCCAGGCAGTTCAGTCCCTAAAGGAATGTCACTCTGCCCATTTCAAGGACTTAACAATGGGCTATAAGTAGTAAGGAAATTTAATAATTTTTCTTCTGCCTTTGTTTCCCACATCATTATTATATAAAACTAGAAACTGACTTTTTCTATGGTCTCAATGTTTTATCTTTGCAATTTCATATTGGACTTATTTTGATATTCTCTTTGTTATTCCTTATGTTAAGAACTCACTAGAATCACTTTTCAAGTTATATTCTAATAAAATTTTGCTTCTATGTAATTTGCTCCTAAAATGGCTTTACAGTATCCCATGGGACTTGATATACAGATCTGTTATTTTAATTTATGTCTGACTATTTATAATGTTTAAATTTCTAATTTGTTAGTTATTCAAATTCTATCTTTACTTTCTAAATGAAAAGGACGTCAGTTAATTATATTTTTGTTATTTGTTAATTGTATTGAATGGTTTTCAATCTATGTTTGTAATTTAGAATATGTTAGATATAGTATAGTATTTGCTTTTTTCTGTTTTTTTTTTCATTTTTAATATGTCATTTTGTTTCTAGAATTATCTGTTTTTTAATCAGATAATTTAGTTACTTTATATTAAATGATTAACAATATATTTGGATATATGTATGTATATTGTACTTTATTTTTTGCTTCCTATAAAATGCAAATGTTCTGTCTTATTTGGATTGGTTAAGTATTCTTTATTTCATTTTTTTCCTTTATTTCTTTCACACAGGGATGGTAAAATTTTTATTTAAAGGGTAAAATAGTAAATATTTTAGGCTTTTGGGTCACATGTAAACTTTGTTATATACATGTCCTTTTATTTTTTTTTTCTTTACCACCCTTTTAAGTTGTAAAAATTATTGTTCACTTGCTGGACATAGTTTGTTAACCCCAGCATCCCATGTCTATTTTTCTAGTGTTTACTGTTAAATTTTAATATTTAGTCTTAAACATTTCTCTTCCAAAATATATAGTTAAAAATTCTCTCTCTCTTCTTTACAAAAATCTAAGAACTTTTCCACCTTTACCATTTTCCATACCTCCCTCTACTTTTCCAAATTCCATTTGAGATCATCTGGGATTTAGGGTCCTGATTGTTGTAAATTAAATATTAAAGTATATTTTCCTATGGGTATTAACTCGTTCATTTTCATAATAATAGGTAGATATGCTTGCTTTACTGCCATTTTACAAATGAGTAAAATTGAGAGTACGTGCTCTTAACCATTTAGACTTCACTATAAATATTTTCGGTTTTCTTGCTTATCACTATCTAAATCCATTGAGCTTCTCTCCCCCCACCTATTTCTTTTTAACCATCCATCTTCTTTTAATTTATTTAGAGAAGATACATAGTAAATGTCTCTATATTTTTAATTCTTATACTATTGTCATTGACTCTTGAATTGAGTGACATTTGGGCAAAAAGACTATGCACAATTTTCATTTTTTCCCCCCAAACCACTGAAGTTAACACTCAAGTATCTTCTAGCATGAATTGCTCCTGCTGGAAAAATTAATGTGATGTAGTTCTTTTTAATTTAAAATTTTCTGTGGCAAAAACAGTTAACATAGGCCTGTTCTCCTAAATGTTTTAAGTGTACAATGCAGTATTGTTGACTATAGGTACAGTGTTACACACAGATCTCTAGGGCTTATTCATTTTCCTTAACTGAAGCTCTATGCCCATTGATTAGTAACATAGTTACTCTTGGATTTCTTTGTGAGGTGTGTGTGTGTGTGTAAATGTGCTGTCATTTACTTCTGGAAACATTTTTGAATTTCTCTTGAATCATGTTTTCATAGGATGTGGCAAAAATGGGCCTTTAGGTTTGAATGCAGAAATAAGTATTGTTTTGTTTTGTTTTGTTTAAAGATCTGAGAATTTTCTTTTTGTTTAATTTCAATTTTATTTTATTCTGGTTTATCATAGTAATGCTTTCTTTTTTGCATTTAAAAATATTAATTGGTGTACTTTTATACTTTTTTTGAGTTGAATATTTAGTTGTTTCTTTTTATTTCTTTCTCCGGTGAATGCACTTAAGATATTCATTGTCCCTCTACATAGAGATTTGGCTGCATTCCACGGTCTGTTTTACTCTTCCCTGACAATAAAACAAAATATATAAATTGGTAAATTGACACAGATAAAAAGCAGGGCTATATTGAATCAGCATAGTAATGCATGCAAATATTGTCCTAATTTTCAATATAAAATAAGAGTGGAACTTAAAATTTATAGGCCCAAAGTGCTGGTGGATCTATAGCAAAAGTAGAGAAATATTTATCTTCCCAGTAAGAATATTATATTTTACCATTTGACATGTTTACTTTTTATATTTCCCTTACTGTGGCTTATCTTTTAGGATTCAGCCAATAAGGTCATATTTCAAAATTTGTCTTAATAATATGGAAAAAATTTAAAAATCTGAAAAAGGTGAATATAAATTGGAGCAGGGATAAGGACACTTGAAGTCTACACTTATTTCACGTTGATATTAGCAATGTAATCTTGGTCAACTGTGTATATTTTTAACATCTTCACAGTTGAAAGTAAAAGTGTTTAATTATTTAATTGCTGGGCTTTGTTTCTCAGATGTTGAAGTTTAGGTTGAGAAAGATTTATTTCCTTTGTTATGTAGAAGCTTTCTAGTTTGAGGCAATCTCATTTGTCTATTTTACTTTTGCTGCCCACACTTTCGGTGTTATATCCAAGAAGCTTTCCCATGTTTTCTTCCAGTAGTTTTACAGCTTCAGGTCTTATATTTAAGCCTTTAATCCACTTTGAGTTGCTTTTGTATATAGTGTGAGATAAGGGTCCACATACCTTTTTCTGCATGTGTATATACAGTGTTTCTAACATCATTTATTGAATAGACCATCCTTTCCCTATTGGGTGTTCTTTACACCCTGGTTGAAGATCTGCTGTCTGTAGATGTGTGGGTTTATTTCTGGCTTCTCTATCCTGTTTCATTGGTCTATATGTCTGTTTTTATTTAGCTTGATTATGGTGATCATCCCATGATTTACACACATGTCAAAGCATCATGTTGTACACCTTTAATATACAGGTTTGGAAAAAAGAACTTAATAATAAAATGGCTTGTACTGATTGTGTTTTTAAAAACTTAGATATACTATGTTATAGAACATAAAATCCAAGAAAAACACCAGAAATTACAAAATGCTTAAAGGACCAAAGGGCATACTAAAGAGGGAGACAACATGACCTTGAATTAAAGGAAAGCCTTAGGTTGATCTAGGTGAAAGAAGGGCTAAGCAGAAAACAGCCACTCAAGAAGCAGAATAAACATGGTAGGGAACAAATTAGAGAATGACACTTTCAGGGATTGGAAGTAATGCAGAGTTGCCAGAATTTACAAGGAAGTTGAAAAAAAATGAGAGATGAAATAGAATAAGAGATGATAATTGAACAGTTCTGGGAGAAGAGTTTAGGTTATAATAATTTAAGAGAACATGAAAGGCATTAGGAAAGGTTTTAAGTGGGAAAGAGGTAGAATTCATAAGAGAAAAATAAATAACAAAACAGAAATTCACAATAGTAATCATAGTAAACAAAATATTAGTTTTAAGCATTATAACCCCAAATTACTTTTTTTCCTCCAGTGGCAATTCTTGATCTAGTGAAGCTACATTGTAATTATTTACATCCCCCACATATAAAAATTTGAAAGCTGTTTTAGCATCAAACAGAATCACATATACCTCTAATTCATTTTGAGAAGATATTTCAAAACATATCTTACTTTTGGCAACTCCCAAAATGAACTTTTTGTAAGGATTATTAAAATGGCACATTTTATTTAGATAATAGAATGAAGAAAAAAATATAGAAGATCCCATACTATTAAAAACAGGAAAGAAAGCACAGTGCAGATTTGAATATATGTGTATATGTATTGATTTAATAAACCATTGTTGTTGGGAGGTAGTTTGCCCAGGGCTTCCTACACTCCTACATGTGTGAGTATGTTGATATTGCAAGGCTCTGACCACTGTTTTATCCAGGTCAGTTTTTTTCTCTGGATATTTGTGCAACTAGAAGTGTTAAAAAGCTGAGATAATGTCTCATTCTGGACAAAAATGATAAGCATAAAAATGAAGGATCCCTTAAACTCAAGATCCCTCTGTGTGGGTTTATCTGGCTGCCCATGTAACCTCCTGTGATATGAGAGCAAAGGAAACTTGCACAAGTTTCTGCCATTCCTAGTATTGGCAGTATAATAAAATCACTTGTCTCTGACCCAGGAGTTTCACCTCTTCTGTCAGTATCCCTGGAATTGTGACAGTCCAACTCATTAACTTGTATGAAGGGTGAAATCCATCTCCTCATAATTGTACCAAATAATACAATTAGATTTGAAAGCATAAATAAAATGTTTAATATTCTAGAAAATGCTAAATCCACTCATAGAATTTAAGATATGAATAAATTATTGCATTTTACAGAAATTAAATAAGTTATCAGAAAATTATCCTGACAAATACCTCAGACACTGAACATTTTTGGAGAATTCTTAAGATTAAAGAATCTTAATGACAAACTCTTTTCATGGGGGAAAAGAAGATTAAGAAAAGTATGGGAATTTAATCATTATAATACTATAAGTATGAGAAGGAATAAACTATGATCAATTCATAGTCTCAATTATGAACATGATTACAAAAATACAAACAATTACCAGTTTAGTATATGAATCAAATAATGATGTACGATACATATGCCCTCAGGTATCAATTTATAAAACTCCAACAGTATTCAAACAACTAATAACTTGAGTATTTGATTTGGCTGGAGATATAGCAGAGATAATTCTGGGTTGGGATCTGTGACCATGAATTACTATTCATTATTTTTTTATATATTTATTAGTTTGAAAATTCAGCTCTAGATTTTACCAAAAATGTATTTGGCTCATTTTCCTTATATTGACAGTGCCTAGTATAATGTCAGACATTTGGAAAATTATTAGCATTTAATATTAACAATAAATAAGCTTTTTTAAAGTCTACTATGGGCCTCGTGTTTTATTGAGTGCATTATGCATATGTAGTTTTATATTCACTGCAGGAGACATAGAAAGTGAAGCTCAGAGAGGTTATATACACTTGACTTCCTCATTTGCAGTAGGGAGAGTTTATATTGTTATTTTCAGTTTTGCAATGCAAATGTTATCATATAAAGATGTTAATTATCTCAAATAAGTCCATGAGTCCAAAGAAATTCCATTAAAATTCTCATTAGGGATTTCTAAGATGACTAACACTTAGGTTAAAGAGTAAAAATGTAAGAATATCCAATTATATGTTGAAAAATAAAAAGGAGAAATTAGAGAAGAAAGAAGAGATGGAGGAGAAGGATTGGGGAAAATAAGGAGTAGGAAGAAATGGGGACTGACCCTGATTGATATAAAAATTAAAATAAAAATAAACCCAGTGAACTGATTAAAATGTTTTTAGTGAGTTAACTCAGAGCCCAGTGTACCTAGAAAATAAAGGAGCATATTAGGAAATAATATTGTATGCAAAAAAAATACGAGTTTTATGTGGAAGTTGGTGTAACATAAAACACATTGTTTTGGAGAAGATCATTCCATCTGTAGTAAGTAAGTTGAAGAGGAAAAAAAGCACCTGGGGGAAATCAATTATTAGGCTATTGTGGTTATATAGATGAATAAACTATAATTCCTTCAGGTTAATCTATGCAGTCTTTCTAGGCTTTTCTGACTGAATAAGGTCATTGGAGCTTTCTGGCATATGGTATTGAATGAATGTGTTTCCAGTATGCTATTTTCATACCAATTTACCTCAGCCCAAGATTCATTAACCAGTATGTTTCATTTCTTTTGATACCACTCATTGAGAAAAAAAAAAAAAAATTGACATAGTCAGCAAAAGGCACTAAGATGACAATTAAATCTAGTGATAATTTGATATCAGCCAAGAACCTAGTGTTCATGATTATGCCTATTTCTATTATTAACCAAAAATAAAGTTATAAAGCTTATTGAGTATGCACACTTGTCCACAGAGATTATTATTTTAGGATATTCTGTTAGGTGTATATATTAAAGAAAGGATAAACACTTAAACTACTTATACTTACTGTGATTGAATGAGAACTATTTCTAGAGATTAATCAAATTTCATCAATTTGGGAAGTCCAGTGAATCTTTCACAGCATGGCTTTCAGTTGATATTTAAAAAGTCAAGTAAATGCATAAGCAGGGTCAGGGATATAAATTTTCAGATAGATGCAACTACAATATAGTCTTAAGGTTAGATAGGGTTCTTTTGATAGAGGATATTATAAAGAGAAAATTATGGATGGTATAAGCAAAAAAAAAAAAAATAGCAAGATCAGGAGAAATTAGCTTATATGTGACAGTCTTAGTTCCTTAAATTTGCTCTAAGTTTCACATGTAAACCTGCACTGGGATAGTTATAGCACCTGTATTTATAATCATTGAAAACTGGAAGCACCAAAGAGGTCCAATAGCTGAATGGATAAACAAACTATGGTATATCCATATAATGGAATGTTATTCCATGATAAAAACAAATGAGCGGGCGCCTGGGTGGCTCAGTCGGTTAAGCGTCTGCCTTCAGCTCAGGTCATGATCTCAGGGTCCTGGGATCGAGCCCCACATCGGGCTCCCTGCTCGGCGGGAAGCCTGCTTCTCCCTCTCCCACTCCCCAGCTTGTGTTCCCTCTCTCGCTGTGTCTCTCTCTGTCAAATAAATAAATAAATTCTTTAAAAAAAAAAAAAAAAAAAAAAAACAAATGAGCTACAAAAAAACATGGAGGAAACTGAAATGCAAAAAATCTGTATAAAAATCTGAAAATTCTCTATTGTATGACTCCAACTACATACATTCTGGAAAAGGCAAAACTAAAGGTAGAGTAAAATGATCAATGATTACCAAGGAGGTTGGGGTGGGGAGGCTGAAAGAAGAATAGGTGAAGCAAAGGGGATTTGGAGGGCAGTGAGACTATCCTGTATGATACCCTAATGGATTTATGGTGGATCCATGGCATCACGCATTTTATAATATTCATAAACATGTACAACACAAAGAGTAAAACGATGTAAATTATGGATTTTGGTTAATAATATATCAGTGTTGATTTATTAATTGCAACAAGTGTACCACATTAATATAAGATGTTAATAGTAGAAGAAACTATGTGTTGGGGTAAGGGGTATATGAGAACTCTATTATTTACTCAATTTTCTGTAAATCTAAACCTTTCAGGGGCCCCTTGGTGGTTCAGTCGTTAAGCCTCTGCCTTTGGCTCAGGTCATGATCCCAGGGTCCTGGGATCGAGCCCCACATCGATCTCCCTGCTCAGTGGAGAGCCTGCTTCTCCCTCTCCCAGCCCCCCCGCTTGTGTTCCCTCTCTTTCTGTCTCTCGCTCTGTCAAATAAATAAATAAAATCTTTAAAAAAAAAATGAAGTCTATTAATGTAAAAATAAATAAAACCAAAATTTAAAAATTGCTCTAAAGAGAGAATTGACTGTGTAATATGATGTATATTTAAGCTGGGTAAAGCAAGAGCTTGTTATTCATAGCTGAGAAATTCAGAGGCAGGGATTTAAGTGGTCCATGTCTATCATTTCCTTCTCGTACATTGTAACTAAAAGCAATTGACTAATATACGAACAGGTTCAGTGATTGTTCAAATACTTTTTAGTTATGATGAAATGCTGTAGTTATGTGTGTGCATGTGTTCACACACAGATGTGTTTTTATGGGTGTAAGTTTTTACAATACAACAGAGGTATGTGTGTATCACACCAAGTAAGACTATCACAGATTAAATATTTACTATATTCTTAGTCCTAGATACACAGATGACATGATAAAACAACTAAACTATTTTCTCTGGGTCAGGTTTCTGTGCTTAACATGAATGGCTATATATCTCTTTGAGCGAGTCTGCAAAAAACTAGTAAAATCCCTTTATGGCTTCTTCAGCATTTAAGAAAAAGACATATGTTGTGTGTCCTGTTTTCTATTTTCACAAACACTCACCTGTCTAAAGATTCAGTACCAAAATATCACACGAATACACAGACACACACATACATACCCCATATTCAAAATCTAGCAAGTATTTATATTTCTCCATCTCTTTCTATGTTAGTCTCTAAGCTTGTTACAAAAATGGAAATGAGTTTTTTTAACAATTTTGCAATATCTAATGGTCATGTATCTTATTTCTATATGTATGAATTTCCCTCCATGCCCAATAGCCATCATGAAAAAAGAGAATGTTTTACCCAAAAGATGAACAGATTTGTTACTTAGGGATGGAAGCTACTTTTTGTTTATAGGTGTTCAATTATAGGTGGTGGAAGACATAACCAATATTATAGCTTGTGAAGCCACATAGTTTGAAAAAAACATAAAATTTTTTTCAGCCAGGTTTTCTAATCCCTGTGGTGACATGTAATGAGGAAACACATCATGCTGCCACCAACTTCAGTCACTTACACATACACTGAGGCTGGTTTTAAGATAGATCCTTTCTTCCCATATGAAAAAACAAATGAGCAAACCAAAAACAAACAACCCACCCCCTCCCCCCCAAGAAAAACAAACAAAACCCAAATCAAAACTTGTTTTCCATCAAATTAATTTTTTTGGCAAGGGAAAAACTAAAGATGAGAAAAAGTGTTGTACATGGGAATAAAACACTCATTCTTGCATTCCAAGCTCAGTATCGTGAAGAGTGACTCAGTGTAAAACGTCCCCTTACTGGCAGAATTCTGGAGTGAAAAAGGCCACTGGGAATAAGCTCAGATCAATTTAGTACTAATATTTCCATCCTATGAATTAGGATGGGTCCCCAGACAACCATTCCCAAACCCAAGTTCTCCCCAACACGGTCTGCCCTTAATCCATAGAATCAACCCCATTATATCCTTCATCCTTGTATGCAGTAACCACAAGAACTCTGAGACTCAGCCATTCCTCATCTCCCCAAATCCAATCTTTTTTAAAGCTCTGTAATTCCTCGTTCTTCTGCTTATTCTACCATCTGAGTTCCTGACACCCTTATACAGTGTCCATGGAATTATTTTACATTCTGAGATAAAATTCTTCTTTGACCATTCCTTTCAAATTATTTTTTCTGATGGAAACATGGATCTAAGACACAGCCTCCACCGCTGGCTTCTCAATGATATATTATTTTGTTCCCACGGCTCTTGTACCAGTGAGCCTGGATATTTTCTTTAGATTTTATTCCTGGTTTCAGGCCATTTTCCCTTTCTTCTCCCTAAAGACTTTTGGTTTTGATTCTCACACATACTATCAAATCCTTTGACTCACTAACCCCCATTGCTGCTTACATCTATGAACTCCTGGTTCAATTCCCATAGTCCCCTTAATAGCTAAAAAAATTTAGCACTGGTTCCATTACTACTCCTGCCTTAATTATCTGTGATTACAATAAATACATAGATGATCCGTTCAAACCTGACACTTCAGCTTCTTGAACTCCATTTCTCTAATTTTTTGTCTTCAACTCAGCGATAATCTTTCATGGTTTCACTCATAGTCTAGATCTTTTGGTTACCAGCAATTATAAAACTCCATAATTTAAGTTTCTTGGATCTTATTCTTTGACCACCACCTCTTCTCCCTAATTCACTAAATCACCCTGACCTGAACAAAACTTTGTATCCATTAAAACCTCCATTCCATTGACCTTACCAACTTTTCACTGTTTTTCTTTTACTTGATATCTTATACTCCTCATTCCTCAGATTTAATTCCATGACCATTAATTAACTCATCGGATATTCACTAAGTGTTAGGCACTATTTTAAGTGCTTCAGACAAATTAGTAAACAAAAATGAAAAGACCTCTGCTTTCATGAATCTTAAATTATAATCATTCTCTTGCATATATATTCTAGTGTATCAGTCATCTTGGGCTTAATTATCCTGTGATAACAAATGACACCCAAATATTTGTGACTTCTTAAAACAAAGCTTTAAATCATATGTATATTTTTGTATATTGAGTTGGCTTAGGTTTTCCTTCATCAAACCAGGATCAGGCTATATCTTGAACTTGTCAATCACAGTAGAGAGAGAGGAAATATGGCACACTGATATGATAGTTCTGAAAGTTCCTACTTCTAAGTGGAATATGATACTTCCACTAAAATGTTATTGATCCAAATAAATAATGGAGCCACAGTTGGAAGGATAACACACTTAAGGATGAGGACCACAAGAAAGGGCCTGGTAGACTTTTTTTTCCTTTCTCAGCGGTTAACCTTACTTGGTAAAACTGTAGACTTAACTAATTCCAACTATCTCTGCTTACTTCCATCTGCACCCATACAGCTGAATATGGCTTGAGAAAGGAAAAAAAAAAAAAAAAGTATACCAACTCATGAACTGGCTAAATTTTAAGTGGATGACCATAAATATCAAATGGGTTATTAATGATGCCAAGAAATACAACCATAGATCTCTGTTACGGGATAAATCTGTCCCCACCAAAGTTCATAATGCTGAAATCACAAACCCTAGTATCTCAGAATGTGACCTAATTTGGAGACAGGATCTTTATAAGGTAATTAAGTTAAAATGGGGTTACTAGGTTGACCCTAATGCAATATGACTGGTATCCTCATAAAAAGGGAACATTTGGGCACAGAGACACACATAGAGGGAACATGTCACATGAACACACACAGGGTGAAGACAGGCATCTATGAGCCATGTAGGGAGGTATGGAACAGATTCTTCACTGAGGCCCAGAAGGAATCAACTATGTTGACACCTTGATTTGGGGCTTCCAGCATCCAGAACTGTGAGATGATAAATTTCTCTTTTTTAAGCCACCTAGTTCATTGTAATTTGCTATGACAGCCATAGCAAACTAATACAATCACTAAGATATTCACTTGCTTATTCTCCCATCTCACACTACCCCTCTTCCTAAACCACCAATAACACATCCACCATCATCGGCCTGAAGCTGACTCAGTGACCTGATAACTTCACTTCCTACTACTCTGACAGTTGAAGTCATCATAAAATATCAGAAGGAGCCCTCTTCAGTCTGTCTCTACAAAATACCCTCACCTAACGCCTGCATTAACATACTCTGCATTATTGCCAAATGCCATAGATTGAATAGCCTTGTTTCTATGTAAAATCAATCCCTTCACTTACCTCCTTTCATCTATTCGAGGGTGTCACTTTGGCAATTTTCTCTCCCTCCTACATAATCAATTTTCCCTGTCTATTGCAATATTTTCATTGCCACACAGCCTCTCACCAAAAAAAGTTAATAATATTTTTATCTCAGTTTCCTTATCAGATACAATCCTATTTCCTTGTTTGTATTTGCAGCAAAACTTATTGACATTATTGACAATCCCCATTGTTTCCAGTTCCTCTTTCATTTTATTTTAAATTTGCTCATATCAGGTCTTGTTACCTAAATCTACTGAAACTGCTTTCATTGTGGTGGACACAAAATTAAAGAGACCCTCATGATCCCTGCCTCCTAATACGTCCTTGTGTAATGTCTTCCCCTTCAATGTGCATAGCAATTGTGACTGGCTTTTAATCATTACATTGTGGCAAAGGCAATGGAACCATCAAAGAAGCCTCTCAGCAAGAGGTTCACCTGAGATTGGTACATATTCACTTGAATATAATTATGTACAACCCATCGCCTCTGGCCAACAGCAAAATATAGAGGCTCTCAGTTTAATAGCCCATGAGGAATTGACTTATGCCAACAACAACATGAACTTGGAAAACTATCCTTTCACAGTTGAGATGGGACCCAGCTGGAACCTTGATTGTGTCTGTCCGATAATGTCACACAGCAGAGAACCTAGGAAAGTCATCATAGACTCCTGACTTGCTCTCTGTTTCTGGTCTCTGTAGCCTGGCTTACTGTCTCACTGCATCTCCGCCCCCAACAGGCCCCTCTCCAGCTCTGAGATCACTTTCTCCTCCCAACTTCAGTGCCAGATATGCATATTTTCTTCCCCCAGAATCTGTGTAAAAAGCTTAAAAGGGCTGAGCTAGTCTTTTCCTGGATGCTGGCAAGAGGAGGAAAACATGACTTTAGCCATGGGTAAAGAGAAGCTTCATGCAGTAGGAGTTGTATTTTGGAAAATTAAAAAAAAAAAAAAAAGGAGAAAAGGGTAAATACCATCATACAATAGTAAATTCTACTAATATTTAGCTTTTCTCATCAGTGAATTGCTTAGTTTTGAAATATGCTTCCTGAAATCTAGAATAATACTAATAACAATAAAAATAATAGTCATTAGCTTATTTTATATTCACATGAATTCTGTAAACATTTTGTAAGCATCTCATATGATCTGAAGGAATCCTTAAAAGATAGAGATACTATTATTATTCTCATTAGCACATGAAGTCCAGGCATCTTAAGGAATTGTCCAAAGCTACATCTTTTATTAATAATTAGAGCTGAGGTTTAAATATAGACTGCCTGACTCCAAACTCATGTGTTATATATACTAAACCTCTCCAAAAGCATGCATATGATGATGTCTGTTTCTTTGTTTATGAGAGCAGGTGCCTCCTGGCAATTAAAGCATGAGCTTTGACGTCAAATAGTTCTGGGTTTTGAAATGAATTTTATGATTCTTAATCATGTAACCTAGTCAACTTTGTTTAACCTCTTCTGTGCGCCTTATTTCTCAACAGGGTAACTGGGTAATGGATCAAGACTGCCTAAATAATGATAAATTTAAAAAGTTAATGTACGTGCAGGCTCTCTTGCCACGTAACGTATTCACTATTAACAATTATTATTGCGAACATTAAGATGTCAGGGTCACTTTCTCCCAAGCAGGTGCATTTCACATTCTCAATCTGTTTTTTTCTTCAAAAATAGAATTAATTTTTAATCTTTATTGTAAGTATGGACTTGCCTGACTGAATTTTGAGGAAATTACAACTGAATTAGCACAGGCTGACACAGAAACTGAGGAAGTAAAGAGGTTAATAGCTACGATAATATCTGAATACTGGTAACCAGTTATTTCAAGTCAATCAGACTGCATTCCATATCTCAATTTGGCACCCACTTGAAAATATTACCTATGCCTTTGACCTCATAGTATCTCACACTAAGCGATGAAGTTACTTTCCCTTCCCCTGACTTTGGGTTCAACCATGTGGCTCAATCTGGTTAATAGAATAACACAGAAATTATGATAGGCCATCCTGACCCATGGTCTCAACTTTTACTACTTTCCCTCTTATGTCACTGTTGTTTTCTATGAGAGAAACGTGTCAAGGATAGTTCACTTGATCCAAAAGGTGGATAAGATACACTTGGAACAAAATCACACCCAACCCCACTAGGGTTAATAAGCTTAATTAAGATCAATGGACCTCCTAGCTAAGCCCAATCAAGTTCTGTCAACAGTCAACAAATCTATAGATCCATAACAATAAATTCTACTTACTTTAAGCAGCTACTTTTGGGGTGGTATGTTGCATTTCATTTCTATGACAATTAGCATTGGCTAAAACTCTCCTAGATAGATGACAGATAGATAAATAGATAGATACAAATATAGAGATCTATAGACATACACATACACATATTTATAAAATCAATGCATAGAAATATATGTTTCTATGAGACAGAGAAAGAGAATAGGGGTATATATTATATATTATATGGTATGGCTAGTTACATAAAGTCACATCAAAAGCAATGTACATCCCACTTTATAGCTCTGGCTGGCTCTCTAATTGAAGGTTTCTTCCTGGTTTGGACTGGGAATCTTCATAATATGGTAGACATTACACCCAACTGACCAACAGCCATAACCATTACATTATTAAAAATTATCTCCTTCATATTCAACCTTGATCAATAATAAATAATGAACTTTGTTCATTAAATTATTGAATTTTGTTCAAACATTAAAACTTTGTTGTAGAAAGTCACTACACATGAAATTTAGTTTAAAAGTTTAAAGTAGTATTTTAACTAAATTCCACTGAGGCTTTATAATCTCTTTTTGCATTCTTTTTGTGACTGAACTAATCTAGTTCAAGTAACCATATTTTAAAAGATTCATTTGGGTTTGAGACCATCATCTTTGCCCCTTAAGAATGGTGTGGGAGAATGGGATGATTTGACTAATTCATTAACATTTACAAGTCAGTAGTGATGGAGTGAATTATAGATTGATGATCATGTCTTTAAACAGAACACATTTTATTTAATTCTTTCATCAGTTTGTACTGGCTAATTATGTGTGAGGAGTATTATTCTTTTATTTCAAAGGCTTGTCAATGTGTGGGATGAAAGTACAGAGAAAGAGAGCAGTTCTTTTTAATTGCTCCCAGCACTGAACGCTCTTTTGTGCATAGTTGGAATCTGACATAATTTGATCCTCGTTGCTTCTATCTAAACAAATTTAGACAATTAAATGAAGATATATAAACAAATATGCAAATACACCAACGTTTTAACATGATTCCCATTAATCCAGTAAGGTAGGCACTAAAATAAAAGCATAGGTATAGATGAGTTGGTTCAAATAATTGTTGGAGAAAAGACTGAAAACTTTTGCTGAAATTTTTCTTTGATCCTTATAAATATAGTAACTCAAATGCAAAAGCCTGCTATGTAAATAAGATCTAGTCAATTTAGAGTTCTCTAAATACTTACTTTCAAAAATTTAGATGAAAAAAATAGATGTTGATACCCATAGTAAATGCTTCATATGATTAATTTTATCATCCTCCAAATATATTTTCTGCTTATACATTCTTATTTTAAAATAGTCATCTAAAAATCAAACTATAAAAATATTCAATAATTTGAGTTATTTTTTAAATTAAACTAAAGAAAGTTAAATAATCTATGTAGGTAAGTATATATACAGACATATTTTCAATCATTTATTGAAATGGTTTGTACAGTAAATATGCTGTGCATTAAATGAATTTTAATTTAAAATAACTATAATTTTCCCCCAAGAGGACTATAATTTCCTAGACGTCAGTGTATCAATGTAAAGAACAAACAAATAAAAGCTATAATAAAAGTCAACTTCTATTGAAACATTTTCTCCAAGATAGGAAAATCAGTATATTTTAAAAAGTTTAAGATGCACTCAAATATTGTATATCTCACAATTGACTAAAATGACAAAAGACTAAATATATTTCATTTCAGTTTTGCCCTTACTAGTTCTGGGTACAGCTCTTTGTGTCATCCTCATTCTTATGGCTTCTTAGCATCAGGCTATGTAAGTGTTTGGTCACTATTTTTATCTATTTTTTGGAGCAATTTTCCCTCTGATACCTCTTACTCACTTAGCAACTGAACAGTAGCAGCCCACTCCAGGTTGATGTCAGATCCAGTCTCAGCAATGTGAGTAGATGAATTAATAGCCCACAACTCTATGTCTTCAGTTATCTAGGATTCTCAATCATTCCAGTTGGATGTATCTTTACAGATTAATAAAGGATCCATTTAATAGGAAATAGGTGGTTTGGAAATTCATATATAGCAAAACAACACAAGTAAAACTATATATCCAAATCTCCTTTAGTATATGTATGTATATGTGTGTAAATCTCCAAAGCTGTGTATCACATTGCATCTTGTGATTTTTGTTCTGGTTTGTGAGTAATTGTTTATTTTCTTCTGTGTTCTGTTTTGTAGGTTTTACTAATCATTTGTGTTTGTTTGCATGTGTGCATTGATTTAAAATTGGTAACTTTTTTTTAAGAGTTATTTATGAATTTATTAAATTGTTATGTATTTTAGTTTTTAATTTAACAAAATAAGACAAAATCTTCACTGAGTTAAATATACAATTATTGGGAAATTTAACAGTAATCTGATTAACATGACAGTTGATGATTTACAGAAAAATTTCCATCAAAATGATAGTAATTTTACAATGTAGATTTATTTATCTTTCTTCAAGTTTTTATTTAAATTCCAGGTACTTAACATATAGTGTAAAATTAGTTTCAGGAATAGAATTTAGTGATTCATCACTTACATATAACACCCAGTGCTCATCACCACAAGTGCCCTCCTTAATATCCATCATTCATTTAACCCATCCTCCCACCCACTGCCCCTCCAGCAACCCTAGTTGAGTCTGTTTTATGGTTTGCCTCTCTTTTTTCCCCCTATGGTCATCTGTTTTGTTTCTTAAATTCCACATATGAGTGAAATCATATGGTATTTGGCTTTCTCTGACTATTTCACTAAGCATAATAACTCCATCAATGTCATTGTAAATGGCAAGATTTCATTCTTTTTTACAGCTGGGTAATATTCTATTGTGTGTGGTATATACACACACATCCTCTTTATGTATTTTTTAATTTTATTATGTTATGTTAATCACAATACATTACATCATTAGTTTTTGATGTAGTGTTCCATAATTCATTGTTTGCGTATAACACCCAGTGCACCCAGTGCTCCATTCAATACATGCCCTCTTTAATACCCATCACCAGACTAACCCATCTCCCCACCCCCTTCCCTCTAGAACCCTAGTTTGTTTCTCAGGGTCCATAGTCTCTCATGGTTTGTCTCTCCGTCTGATTTCCCCCCCTTCATTTTTCCCTTCCTACTATCTTCTTTTTTTTAACATATAATGAATTATTTGTTTCAGAGGTACAGGTGTGTGATTCAACAGTCTTACGCAATTCACTAAAATTGGTAACTTTTATAGAAAAAAACTATATTCAGAAATGATCTTTGCAATGTAATTTTGAGTTTTGATTGTCATATCAAAAACCCTAATATTTGAAATTTGTTGATTTGCTACCTACAGTAATTGTTTTCATGAGCTATGGTTTGGCTTTATGACCATAATTTAGAACTGGGCCACATAATTTTTATTGTTTCATTCAGGATGATTTTACATGCAAGTAAACACAAAATCTGGCTCAAAGTGGCTGAATCAGTATGGGAGTTGATTGACTTATGCTAATATTTAAGGAGGAATTCACGGTCATTTTGAGGGAGCATTACCATTAAAGATCTTTACTTTTTTCTGCCTTGCCTTTAGCTTCAAACTAGATCTTTGTGGTTGCATGAAGATTGTATATAATTTCAGGACCGCAAGATAAATCATTGAAGACTAGAAGAAAAAAACATTTCCCATCTAAAAGTTGAAGAAAGTACAGGCCATGACTTTGCTCACCTGTTTCTCTATTCAACCTGGAAGTTATTGCTGTCATGTCCCAGCTAGGATTATGCTGATGGGCTATTCCAAGCAGACTTATCCCTGAAGGGCTGGATGTGACCCACCATAAGCCCATAGTAAGTAGTGAGGTATGACATCTCAATATATATAATATATATATGACATCTCTTACATATAATTTATAATCTTATATATTACTTTTCCTGATAAACAATAAAAATATCCTATATATAACATATATATAAGAATTCTGTAAGATAAACAATAAAAAATCATTTAATTGACTAAATTTTCTATTGCAAGAAGCTCAGGACCAAATTTGGTGCTAAATGTTAATCACCATGTGTGACCGTAGTGCCTATATATTAATAATGTAATTTTCCTTCAGTTTCAATCATCCATTAAGATGATATTTGAGAGTGGCAACAACCTGATTTAAAATTTGTTTCTTATCCTTCTGAAATAAAGATAAAACCAACAAGAGCAACAAATGCCAAGAGAGAGAGTACAACACAACTCTAGATAATCTTTAAATAGAAGAAGTTGGGAGAAAAAATCCCAACTGAACATCAACCATCATTTTATGTCTGTTCTCAGCCCATGGGTAGAGAAGGCTTAAAAGAGGGTGTTGAAAGACTCCATGACAAAGAGCAGCCAGGAGCAGAGGACTTAGAAGAAACATACAGTGTCATTCTCAGAAAGATGAAGTGAAATAATAAACATAAACCTACTGAACACAGGCTGGGAATTTGGTTGGTTCATAGTATTCATAGAGCTGGTTGTGGAATCCTAGCAACAGCTTTAGAGAAGCTCTACTTTTGGAATAGAATCAGAGAAGAGATGGCATGCTTTGGAGATGAGGTAGTGGACAAAATGAAGAAAATGGGGCGGGGGGCAGGAATTAAGTAACATGCAGAAATGAAAGAGGAAAAAACACCAATTTTTCCTTTCTCATAATCATAAAATAAAATACACAGGATTGGGCAGAGCTGACAGAAGAAGAAACTCATTAATAGGAACCCTGCACTCTCAATAAGAATAGAAAAAGATAGAAAGCATCAATTTAAAACTTCTGTACATAGATGTTTTAAAACACAGATTTTTCTGCTGGTAGAAAATCTCAACAATAAATATACCATGAAGCTGAAGAAAACTCACACCACATTGCAAGGTGAACTAAATGTCATAAAAAAAAATTTAGAAATATGAAATATCAGCCTGAATAAGAAATACAAAATCTAAGAATAGATATATAAAAAGATTAAAGAAAATAAAAGGAAAGTTGAAATCAAGAAAGAAATATATATAAAAGACGAAATCATATCAGAAATGTAGGCAAAATTACAAACTGTCCAAGATAGAATAGATATGAATGAACCCTTGATGAAGAATGTTGAATCGGGGCAGGAAAATAATCAAGATAGTAAATCTGAGATTTAAAAAAGAGGTACCATGAACCAGAACAAAAGTGGCTGAGATGGAAAAGAGCCAAAGAAGGTAGAACTTTTGTATTATTGGTTTACCTGAAGAAAAATATCAAAATAATGGATCAGAACTAATATTTCAAACTATAATCCAGAAAGAATTCCGGAAATAAAAGTAGATGATATTTGCAGTCTGTCCTGTTATATTTGGATATTGCTATGCCATTCCTTCTGACCAATGGACTGTGCATGGAAGTATTTTGGTAGACTTTGGGAAAAAAAATCACTTAAAATTTTTGTGATTTTTCATGACTTTTCCTCCTGCCCCAATGATCTTGAAATCCCATATTTGGATAGAAGTGAAAAGAGATCAGTGCCTCTTGGAATACCAAACCACCACATGGAGGAGATTTGAAGAGAGATTTGCTTAGACTCACTTGGAACTTCTAAGGAAAATGACTGTTTTACATACCATTGAAATTTGATGGTTCTTGTGGCAGCACACCTGAACCTACTCTGCTTGATACAATTATTCATATTAAAAAATACGAAACCCCCCAAAATGTATCTGAGATATGATTTTGTGAAATAATACATGTAAATAAATTGTAAAATAAATGTTAAACTCTAAAACTGCTGAACTCTGGCCTGTTACACCAGAATACCTTTGGGCAAAGCCTAGGCATTGTTATTTTTAAAAGCTTTCCCAAGTTCATAGCTATAGCTGAAGACTGCCTTTAGTGAAATGAAGTCAGTACATAATTATGAAATGTTTCGGTGAAAATCTGTTTCAAAACAAAATACATGGAAAATTTATCATTACAGAAATCGTTACTTTTCCTCTCTAGAAGATAATTATTTCAGTGTGATTCCATATCATCATGTATGATTTGCACCTGTTGATGTTTTGCAAAATTCTCCGTTTCTAAGATGATTGCTTTGTGTAGTTTGCACTTCTGCTATTTGAATTTGCATCATCCTCTGAAAAACTACTTGTTTCTGAACTAGGGTTCTCATTAAAGTTTTCATGGCTGATTGCAGTTGAAGTGTACTGTATAATCACAAAGCTTAGTCACATAGCTTGGAACAAGTATGGCATCTAGTCTTTCTTAGAAAGTAATTAGGTAAAATTTAACATCTTTAAAACTAAAATCGCCTTTTCTTTAAAATAAAAGCTTTTTTCCACCTGTCTTCAATTTCATTTTCATGTCACATTTTAGCTTTTTTTAAATCCCCTTAATGACTTTTCTTTCTATGTTTTTCTATTTTTATTTGTTTTGACTCAGCATCCTCAGTAACTTCTGCATCTTTTGAAAAATATTATATTTTATCATTTCCTTTGGAAAAATAATTTTAATGGATTATGATCTAAAATTCTATCTTTATTGTCCATCTTCTCTGTCATGAGAATTCTTCTCATTAATAATATTGTCATTTAAATATAATCTTCCTTATAGTAGCTTTGAATAATATTATTTTTCATCCATTATCTCTTCCCATGTAAGATCTTGTTCCTTCTTTAGGGAAGATTTCCTTTCCATTCTTTTATAAACAAGAAATATACAAGCCTACCATGGACCTTGTATGTTGACAAACAATTCAAAAGTTTGCTATGATACTATGCAAAGGAAGTATTCAAAAAAGCCTGAGTGGGCTTGGAAAAGTTGAGGACCTGGACAGGGCACTTTAAAGGGTGGTAAAGAAGAAAATATTACGAAAAGTAATCCATGTCCTACGCTATCCAGCATGCAATTTCATGTCATTACTAGTATTTTCTAAGTCTGTTGCCTTCTTTTTTTTTTTTTTTTTTTTAGAGTGGGAGGGGAGAGAGGGGCAGAGAGAGAGGGAGAGAGAGAATCTCAAGCAGGCTCCACACCCAGCATGGAGCCAAGGTGGAGCTCGATCCCACTACCCTGAGATCATGACCTGAGCTGAAATCAAGAGTCAGACACTTAACCAACTGAGCCCAGGAGCCCTGTCCATTGTTTTCTTAATAATATATTCAATTGGAAATTCCACATGTTGAATTGTTAATCTCCTGAAGATGTCTATTATGGTTAGAAGTTATAAATTTTGCAAAGTTTTATTAATAAGCCAGTTGTTATGGATTCAATTGTGTCTCCCATATGTTATGATGAACAACTACTAATCTTATTTGGAACTAAGGTCATTGCATATGTAATTAGCTAAGATGAGGTCATTCTGAATTAGGTTGGGCCCTTAGTCCAATATGACTGGTGTCCTTATAAGAAGAGAAGACAAAGAGAAAGCCATGTGATGATGGAGGCTGAGACTGGAGTTGCACAGCTGCAGGGCAAGTAATGCCAAAGATTCCCCACACCAGAAACCAAGAGCAAACAGATTCTTCCCCCACCCCGCAGAAACTTCAGAGAGAATACTGCCTTGTGAACAACTTGATTTTGGACTGTTAGCCTTCACAACAGTGAGAGAATAAATTTCTGTTGTTTTAGGCCGCATACATCGCTACAGTAGCCCTAGGAAACTGATACACCAGTTAACAATAATATTCCATCTAGTTTGAGTCACATCTTGCTGGGAGTTCTGGGGGCTATAGTCCCCCAAAATATCACAAATCCATTGGTATGCAGTTTATCCTATTTTGCTTTTTGCTTTTGTTTTGGGTATATCATAACAATATGTTAGTAATATAGCAATTATATTTACCTTCATAAGCATCAATTTTGAAAAATTATTTATGGATAAATAAAATGTGATACACATACACAGTGGAATATTACTCAGCCATAAAAAATGAGATCTTTGCCATTTGCAACTATGTTGCAACAACACAGCTGGACCTAGAGAGTATAATACTAAGTGAAATAAGTCAGGGAAAGACAAATACCACGTGATTTCACTCATATGTGGAATTTAAGAAAAAAAATAAACAAAGAAAAAAAGAGACCAACAAAAAAGCAGACTCTTAAACACAGAGAACAAACTGGTGGTTGCTAGGGAGGAGGTGAGTAGGGGTGGTAGTGAAATAGGTGATGGGGATTAAGAGTACACTAATCTTGATGAGCACTGAGTAAGGTATAGAATTGTTATACACTTGAAACTAGTATAACACTGTATGTTAACTACACTTCAATAAAAAAAGAAAAATTAAACAAACGTGTAGAAAACTCAGACAATGCATAGCAATATAACTGACTAGGTGGTGCCCAATATGTTTCATTGAGCAACTATTCTAATTGGCCAATGCTTATTTCGCACCTGTCTTTAAATATTTTGACTAGCACTCTTGGAACACATCATTAAAATTGTCATTTTTGGAAGTTAAGAATAATGCTAGATAGTTAATTGACCATAAAATATTAAAGAAAAAATGGACTTGACAAAAACAGAAATAAAAACACAAAACAAGGGGCGCCTGGGTGACTCAGTCAGTTAAGCATCTGCCTTTGGCTCAGGTCATGGACGCAGGGTCCTGGGATAGAGCCCTGCATCGGGCTCCCTGCTCAGCAGGGAGTCTGCTTCTCCCTCTGCCCCTCATCCTGCTCATGATTTCTCTCGCTATCTCTCTCTCTCTCAAATAAATTTAAAAACCCCACAAAACAATAATTTAAAAACCAATCTCCTGGAGTAGAGTTTCAAGTAATATCACACCAACTTGAAGCATAACATTAATTACAATGTGACTATGACTATTGGAAATGCCATTGAGTTTTTTATTAATAATTATTAATTAAATATTAAATTAATTTTATTAATTTATTAAGTTTTCTGCATCAGCAGAAAAACTTATATCCTCTACAAAGCATAACATCCATGACTACAAACTGTTGAAGAAATGATTTCAATCCAGGTCTTGATGAGAGGTGCAAATAAACCACAACAGAATAGTCAATTGGTAGTTGAAATACATCCTTGACATGAGAGGAGTAAGTCGTTTTAACACAGTCTGTTTTATTTTATTGAAACAGTCATTTTTAGCTCTTTTAAATTTATTTAAAATTGGTTTGGATTTCCTAGAAATGTTTGGAATTATGAGCTTACTCATAACAACATAAAGAAGTTTGGATTCTTAATTTTAAATGTCAGGGAAATTCTTTTTTGAGTCTTCTCACCCCTGTTATTTTCCTCGTGATTATGGCAGTTAGCCGTGTGCTAGGATGACTATCCTGCTGTGGTGTTAATCAGATGAGAGAAGATCCTGCTGGGAGTTGTGGTAATTACACTGGGATAGTTCATCTCTTTTTGAACTCTCTCTAGGTCTTCATTTTTCCTAACAGCAACAGTGATACTAATTAAAAATGGATGTTAATTATAAAAGTTTAAAATATCCTTCCTTTACAAGTTAGCATAATCTTCTCCACCAATGAGAGAGATAAGTTTTTACATTCTTGTAGCACTTTTGTCTAGCTCTTTAAAATGAATAAAAGAAGTTTTCATAAATGATAAACGCTACTCTATACAGGGTCATATTTTTCATCCTTGTTTAGGCATATTTTAGTCCCTAAACCCTTTTCATTTATTAATAAGTAAACCTTCTATTAAACTTTATGGCTTATAAAATTGGCATCCTGCTTACAAAGAGTAGAATGTTTATTGAGGCTTTGAAAATCAATCTTTATTTATAGAGCGTTACTAAATATCAACTAGCTGAAGTTTTTTTTCAAGAATGACAAATGCAAATAGAATTTGATGTTAATGTATGTATATATCCATTGAGGTGTTTCATCTAAACCTGTTTTTTCATTGAGATTCAATTCATATAACCTGGTATTGCAAATGAATGTGAATAATATTTATTAATAAAACTATGTCTCTGAAAATAATAAAATCAGTGTAAAAAATCACAAGGGTATTAGTAATGTATGTTGGTCATAGATAATGGAGAAAATTGGTAGTAAAATTGTGTTAAGAGGATATGGATAGGGATATTATAAAAAATCTCAGGCATTTGTATGCTTAATTTAAACATAAAACAGTAATTCAAAATTTGGAACTATTAGTTGGTTTCAAATTAAATTTATTTTTTACTTTGCATAAAAAGTATTAAAATGTCCAGAAAACATCCTCTAAAAGAATAAATCCTTCTGACTCATAAGCACCAGATAAAGTTCTAGCAATTGTTGTATGAAATCTGGGACAAAGAAGCTAATTGAGTGTATTATTATAAAACTCTAGGGGGAGAAACAACAAGTTCAGCAGAACTGTCAAAGGTTTAGAATATCTCTACTCTTTATAGGATTAATCTCTGTGGAAGCACAAGATCTGAAGTAAATTATGAAAGAAGCAATCACATTTTAAGTGCTAATGTGACTGAAGAGACTGTCATTTTACGGATAACCAGAGTGTCTTTAAATATGAGATACTCAAAAAAAGTTAGGGTTTTCAATTTAATCCTCCATCAAATTCCTCAAAAACACACTTACATATTAAATAAGTTAGATATTAATATATTGTTTTAAAATAAATCTTATTTCACAAATTTTGTATAAATACTGCCCACTACAGTATAATTATTTAGAAATTTTTGATATTTAAATTTATTTAACTCTATGATACTTTTTGTTGATTCTCAGATACTTTAATTTTAAAATTCAGAATATATAGTTCAGGTTAAGAATACATATTTACTCTGTAAACATTTTCCCAACAATGAACCATTTGTGAAGGCCTGATCTTCTAATTCTCTACCAGACTTCCAAAAATGGCTTTGACAGCCATGAACTCTATGTGGCACCAAAAAATCTCTTATCAGTACAATTTGAAAAGCCTAAATATATGGGCCTTGTACTGCAGAAGTAATACAACATATAGAAAGTAGAAGGACAAAGTAAAAAGCTTGATTTTCAATTATTTAACCATATGACTTTTAGGAAGTTAATTAATATATTTGAGTCATAATTTCCTCATCTAATTTGTTATGGGAATTTAATGATGTAATTGTATTAGGGATGCAATGTATTTATGTAGTCTAAAATAACATGTAGGAATCCTATAGATGGCTTTCATCATTCTGATTTATTAAATACTTCTTTTTATTAAGATTTTATTTATTTATTTGAGAGAGAGAGAGAATGAGCAGTGGTGAGGAACAGAGAGAGAGAGAGAGAGAAGCAGACTTCCCGTGGAGCAAGGAGCCCGATATGGGGCTCAATCCCAGGACCTGGAAATCATGACCTGAGCTGAAGGCAGATGCTTAACCAACTGAGCCACCCAGATACCCTGATTTATTAAATATTTCAATATTTGATGTACTCATGGGAAATCTGAAGCTTCTTTGGAAAAACTAAATCAATAATATGGTTGCATTGGAAAATATATTGAAGAAATTATTTGGTAACTTGTGGCCTAAATCTATATGAACATGTTACAATGGAGCTTTCCTAGAGCACCTCTTGACTAACTAAATTTACAAAATTTCAGTTATAAAAATCACCCCACTTTTGCAAATGAAATTATATGTATGGATTGCACCATTACAGTCATTGGTAATATACAATTGCAAAACTGTTGCCTATACATGTTCAAAATAAATGAATACTCCTAAAATTGATGAAGCAACTCAATCTCTTAATTTTGTTCATATTAGTAAGAAATATTGCAGCATTCTCTTCACTGTTGCCATAATGGATAGGAAAATTTTACTAGAGAAAGGTCCACATTGAAAGTGTATGATAAACAATATGTGTTATAAATCCTGGAACTTTACCAGCTGGGAAAGTTGATCCTCATTATTCATGGATTCTGTATTTGTGAATTTACTAACTTGCTAATAGTTTGTAACCCCAAAATCAATATTCATGGCACTTTTGTGACCATTTTCAGACATGCACATGCAGTGAAAAACTTGAGTCACTGAATGCCCGCAGTCCCAGCTGAGATGGAACAAAGTGGCACTCTGCCTTTTTGTTTCAGCTCTCATACTGTAAACAGTGTTCTTTTTGCAATCTATCTAGTACCACATTATAAAACTTTTGTGGGTTTTTTTAATGGTGATTTCAGTTTAAAATGGCTCCCAAACTTAGTGCTGAGGTACTGTGTAGTGCCTAAGCACAAGTAGACTGCAATTTGACTTATAGAGAAAATGTGTACATCAGATAGGCTTCATTTACACATGGTTATAGTACTGTTGAATGTGAATCCAACATTGATGAATCAACCATATATGTGTGTGTGTGTGTGTGTATGTGTGTGTGTGTATGTAGTATTTATATACAGAAACACACATAACAAAAGGTTATGTATTGATTGGTTGGCAAAATGTTGTGACCAGAGGATCTAATCCTATATTTCCCCTAAGACCAATGATTCAGTATTCATTAATTCCGTGTTCTCCAAGACTTTAAAGAATACAACTCCTGTGAATAATTAGAATTGGCCATATTTCCTTACCTTGATATTTTTATTTATAGAAATATATTAATTTATTACCTGATATAAAATTTGATTAGTTCTATCAATCACACTTCTTGGTATTTATTTAAATGAGTTTAAAATTTACATCTGCACAAAAACCTGCACATAGCAGCTTTAGTTATAATTGTCAAAGCTTGGAAGCAACAAGATGTCCCTCAATATTAAATGGATAAGCAAACTGGTATATCCAGACAATGGAATACTATTCAACAAAATGAAGAAATGAACTATCAAGCCATGGAAAGACATAGACAGTCCTTAAATACATACTGCTAATGAAAAAGTCAGTCTGAAAATGCTACATATAATATGATTTCAACTATATAACATTCAGGAAAAGAAAAATAAGACTAAGGAGACAGTCAGTGGTGATGGGTTTGAGAGAAGGGAGAGAGGAATGAACAGATGGAGCACAGAGGATTTTGGGTAGTGAAACTACTCTCTATGACACTCTAATGTTGGATACATGTCATACCTCTGTCAAAACTCATAGAATGTACAATACAAAGATTGAACCTCAATGTAACCTATGAACTTGAGTTAGTACCAGTGTATCAATATTAGTTCCTCAATTATAATAAATGTACCACACTAACTCAACATGTTCATAACAAAGCTGACTGTGGTGGGGATGGTGGTATTGAGGAGGTTATGAGAACTCTGTACTTTCTGCTCCAGTTTTCTATAAACCTAAAATTCCTCAAATAATAGTCTATTAATTTGAAATAGAAAAAAAATGGATCAGTTAAGCTTCTCAGATTCAAGTAAGATAAGCCAAGTTTCACTAATTTAGCAGAAATAAAATGGGGATTTGAGACACCTGGGTGGCTCCATCGGTTAAGCATCTGCCTTCAGCTCGGGTCATGATCCCAGGGTCCTGGGATCGAGTCCCACATCCGGCTCCTCTGCCTGCCCCGCCCCTGGCTTGTGCTCTCCCTCTTTCTTTCTCTCTGGCAAATAAATAAATAAAATCTTTATTTAAAAAAAGAAATAAAATGGGGATTTAAAAGAATAAGAGTTCAGGAGAAATAGGCTTTGAGGCACCTTAAAAAAGACTGGAAATCATAATAGAGAATTATTGCAGCATCCACAGGTACAAATACTGGTCTTTCTGCTGTCAACACAGTTGCCATTGGATACTGAACGCTATAACAAACATCAACGCTAGTGCTATTCCTGCAAACTTGAATTTGTGACCACAGATACTACTACCCACAAATAAATTTTTCTGCTGTGATTTCTTTTTTTGTGTCACTATTTCCTGACTCAAAGTTCGTGGCCTTTTAGACAATGAACTGAGTGTTGGTCTAGTGCTTGCACTCTGGTGTTTAAGGGAACTCTGCCTTCAACTAAGATGTTTAAGAGAAGAATTCTCCATGCATAGAAAAGAAGTTCAGCTTCTGAGAAGCCAAAAAGAATACTAACTGTTCACTGCAATAACATAATATATTAATAGAAGAGGTAATATAAAGATATTGTCAACACAGCACCTCTATTCACTGTAAAAATTTAGTTGAGGAACTAGCAAGAAACAGTCATGCTTTTGAAAACTCAGACAGCAAATCAGGGTTTGATATACATTTACTATTTTTTTTTTAGATAACAACCTAAAGCCTGACTGATGCTTTTGAAGCTACACTTCCATTCTCTTTTTACTTCTCTAATACCAATCTGGGCAATTTCCTGTTTTACTTTCTATTTTTACAAATTACTTCAAAGAACATTTTACCTATGCTAGACTCTATCCACTGCATTTAGTTTTCTGTTCCTGTAACTTCACTGCAGTTGATCTTACTAAGTTAGCAATGCCCTCTAAATTTTTTTTTTTTAAGATTTTATTTTATTTATTTGACAGAGAGAGAGACACAACGAGAGAGGGAACACAAGCAGGGGGAGTGGGAGAGGGAGAAGCAGGCTCCCCACAGAGCGGGGAGCCCGATGTGGGACTCGATCCCAGGACCCTGGGATCATGACCTGAGCTGAAGGCAGTCGCTTAACTGACTGAGCCACCCAGGCGCCCTAAAATTTTTTTACTTTAAATTTTACTACACTGTCTAATAAAATTGCAACTACATGTACTGTTGAGGACTCCCATCTTGAAACACTCTACCTCTTCTCTTTCATGAAATCATGACCTCTCTGTTTCCACCTATTTCTTTGACTGCTTCTTAGCAATTTATTCAAGAACACCTAAAACCTAGAGGTTTCATGAAGTTTCCTTACATACTCTCCCCTGGATGAACTCACCCAAATCTATTGCTTTAAGCACTACTCATATACTATTAATTCTCCCATTTAATTTCTATATTTCCACTCTTCTTTGATATAGACCCAAATTTCCCCAGTGTATCTAGAAGTGTCCTCCAATATCTCATGATCCTCTCTAAGTTAGCACACCTTACAAGACTAAAATCCTTCCACCTACAATCCTTTTCTAAATTAAACATTACTGCCACATAGGTGTTAAAACTTGCACATAGTCCTAAAATTTGCCTTCTCTCTTGGTTGTCACAGCCAACCTGTTTCATTGTTCTATACTTTCTGTCACCTGAATAGCATGCCTCTTCTTCTCTTTATTTCTATTTCCAATATTTAGTTAAACCCTTACTTTTTTCTACCCAAAGCTATGACATTTTGTATGTTCCTAATGGTTTTACACTCTCAATCTCTTCCCTCACTAGTCCCTTTCCCACAGTGTGTATAGTGAGATTTAACACAAATGTCCTTCAAACTCTTCAATGGTGTGACACAGCCTATAAAACAATATCTGTGCCTTCACTTGGCGGTCACAGCCTTCACAGTGTGCTTCCAGCTACCTGCTCTTAACTCTGGGCTTTGTAATGTAAGCAAACACTGACTCAACTGTTCACATTTGTCTGTGTATGTCATCTTCTTTTATGATTCTGTGGCAAGTTGAGAGGTAGAATGACGCATAGTAAAGACATATGGCTAGGACTTAGATAAATCTGAGTATAATCCAGGCTCTTCATCTTACACATACCTTGAGCAATGTCATTTCCCTGGGCTTCAGTTACCTGATTTGTAAAGTGGAAATACATATCTGATAAAATTGTGATGAGTTATAAACAATTTACCATAGCTCAAGAGTTTGGAACCCAGCACAGATCTCTTGCAATCCACCATTTTATGCATTCAATAATCAATTTTTGAGTCCTTGCTATGTGCCAGACAATACACTAAGAATGAAAGGTGTGCATGTTTCTGTGAACAAAATAACCATATTTCCTTTGATTTTCCTTGTCCCTTTCTCTTTTTACTTTTGATACTTCTAGTCCACATATTTTTCTGATCTTTGATCTTGCTTTTCTGATAAACTACATTTGCAGACACACTGAGGAACTTTATTTTATTTTATTTTTATTTTTTTAAAGATTTTATTTATTTGACAGAAAGAGACACAGCGAGAGAGGGAACACAAGCAGGGGGAGTGGGAGAGGGAGAAGCAGGTTTCCCGCCGAGCACGGAGCCCGATGTGGGGCTCGATCCCAGGACCCTGGGACCATGACCTGAGCCAAAGGCAGATGCTTAAAGACTGAGCCACCCAGGTGCCCCCACACTGAGGAATTTTAAATGTATTTCTTCCCTCCCCAACTTGTAAGATTTAGCGCAGCTTGTATGCACATCCAATATGATATTCATTACTTGATTTCAATTTATTATTTGTTCTTACTATTGGTCAATAGCCATTTGTAGTGCAGAATCCACATCTCATTATTTAAGTAGCTATCCATGAAAAATAGCATATAATGAATAAGAAAACCCTATTCTCAGATGTTTTAAAGTAGGTGTTTACAGTTCTCTAAACATATCTTTAAAGCTTTATGTCAAGCATTATGTTAAAAAGGTTGGAGATTTAAAAAAGTATAGAACTTATTGCTAAAAATTAATTTGAGCAGAAAACACACATCCACAAAGAAAAAAAAAGATTAAATTGCAACATAGAGCTCATAGTTTTTTGACTAATTAGTAGCTCAGGTAATAAATTCCATAGGAGTTCAGGGTAGAGGAACATCACTGAGAATTACTCCAGTTAAGTGAAATTTCCATGGAGAGTTCAACTTTAATGAGAGAAGAGAAAAGGCAAGGACATTCCAGGTGGTAGGAATGAAGTAAGCAATGGAACAGAGCCAGGGATTTGCGGCGTATTTTATGGGGAAAATATTAAATCAATTTTCTAAAGTAAAGAATTCACATAGGGAGGTAGTGAGTGATGAATCTGGAGACACACACACAGACTGGCTATGAGAGATTTGAAGGCCAGAGCTTTAGTGGGGCTGTATGATTTAGGTAGAGAAGAATTATGACAGTTGATTCAGAGATGGAAGCAGAAAGCATTGTTTTAGAACATTTGGTCCGGCTGTGAGATACTAGATGGTTGGCCTTCAGGGTGTCTTCAGATTTAGAGAGGCAGTTAAAAGCCAGTGCTGATAATTTTTATGTGAATTAATTACAGCCATGGCTACCATTTGTGTACACTCTTTAGTCTTCTAGTGAATTTAATTCATTCTTGATGTCAAAGTGACTGCAACGTTTCCAAATAAAATACGACAAGTTCTTCTGAAATGCATAGTTCCCATAACTGTTTTCAATTTTATTTATTTCCAAAGGATACCTAAAATAGATTGTATTAAAATCAGATGGATTCTGGGGTCATATATTATTTTAATAATAATTGAGATGAATAATATGTATATTTTCTTTTTATTCATTGAACACTTGAGTTATTACACTGTAGAAGAGAGAAAATAAATGGAATAATTTCTGCTTTCACAATGTTTACAATCTATTATGGAGACAGTTGAATTCATCAATATGATATAAAAAATAATGAGTTGTAGATATAGTAAGGGTTTATAAAAAACAAAAAGTCTCATGGAAGCACAATTCTGGCAGGAATAATTAGAGCAAATGTCACTGAAAGGGTTGCACATAAGCTCTCTTTTGAAGTATATGTGGAATTTTGAGCCACAGAGATTGATAAGTAAAGGCACAAGGGTAAGAGTGTCAAATAAATAGAGACCAAAGAACATGTGTATGACATATTTGGAAATTGGCAGGAAGTCCACTGTGGTGTGAACAAAGGACAAAAAGAATAGTATCCTGAGAAATAAAGAAAGTATGATTGACTACATTCATGGCACTGGGGTGTGTGTGTACACATGCATGTCCATGAATATGTGCATGCTTGAGAAGCAGAGTTTTAAATATCATATTAATTTTTTTATGTTATTTTTGATAAAGTAGAGAGCCATGGGAGAGGCAGACGGAAGACAAAACAAGAGACTAAAACCGATGTGCTGGGGCCATATCACAGACATAGGAGGGAGTTTGGACTCCGATGTAGGCATCAACGAATCACTGGAGATTTGTGAGCAGAATAATGACATAGTTCATTAGATATCTGGTTTAGGGAAGTAGCTCTGTCAGTAAAATGTGAGAATTTAGAAATGTGAGGTTACGAAAAACACAGAGACCATTTAAAAGATTTCTGGAAAAGCTCAAGTAAGATGTAAAGGTGCCCTGAAACTCTGCTTCCTATCTAACACCAAGCAAACATGTGTAGGGAAAAATAAACTGTATTCTAATAAGTAAAATCTATGCATACAATCCATAATCAAATACTGTAATATCTATTTGGGTACAACTAAATTTTATAATAACAATAATTTTTCAGGCAGAGAAAAAGTTAATTATATACACAATCAACATATAAAAAGAGACTTTTTTAATTTTGCCAAAGCATAAAAACTTCTAGAAACAGTTATAGCAAAACATTTCTATTTAAAAGCTATATTCACTAATAAATCAGTGTAAAATTTTGATTTTTGGTATTTACAAAACATAACTTTAGAGATATTGGATTATTTCAAAACTCTTAGAAGATGAAGAAGTACTATAGTCAGGGAGCCTGGGTGGCTCAGTCGGTTAAGCATCTAACTTAGGCTCAGGTCATGATTCCAGGGTCCTGGGATCAAGTCCTGCGTCAGGCTCCCTGCTCAGTGGGAATCCTGCTTCTCCTTTTCCCTCTGCCCCACCCTGCTCATGCTCTCTCTCTCACTCTCTCTCTATCTCAAATAAATAAAATCTTAAAAAAAAAGAACTACTATAGTCAAACACATATAAGGTCAAGTTATTCCTTGTAAAGATATATTCCTCTTGTGTAAATATAATCTCTTATTGGCAATGTATTGTCTTCAGTTCAACTACAGGATATGTTATAAGAAGTATATTTTGTTTTTCATATGCATACAAGAATTTTGAATTCTGAGCAAATTCAAAAAGCTAAAATCCTCAACACAGAACTAGCAGTTTGTATATTAGAAGTGGTGATACCTTTATAAATAATACATTCAGCTGAAGTAGGGATGGGGCATAACAGGTATGGGTTGCAACAGCCCTTACCGATCTTCTACTCTTTCTGATGATAGGGCTGTAGTGGTCAAATAAGATTCCCTTGCCACTTAACTGATGGTGGAACCAGGACCATATCCTAGGACTTAATTCATCCTAGGTTTCCTTTCTCCTTACGTTGAGCTCTTATAATTTAGAGTGCCATGCTATCAACTATATTTATATACTATAACTTTGTTTTAAGTTGAAGAATTATTAAACCTTAAAACAATGTTTTTTTCCAGGTTTCCTCATTAAAAAATAGTGTATGTTTCATAACTTAGTAATATTCTTAACTTAATATTAATATGATGACATTTTAATTGGAAAGCTTTATTTTACCAGCACTTAAAAGAGTTTAAAAATTTACAAAGAAAGCATAGATTCAACTAATTTTATCTGTCATAAAATCAAATGTTGTGAAATGTGCTTTATAATCTTGACAATGTCTTCATTTTGCCAGTTACCTAATTTTAACTGTCTTGTAAGATATTCCAGAGATGTCACCCTTTCTAGTATTTATTTTTCTTATAATTAAGGAAGAGTTTTATTTTTTAATATAGTTTGCAAAATGCTTTGCAAAAATATATGTATGTCTTTTCTATATTTAGAATACTTAGCACATAAAATTAACTCCCATAGACTTAATGCTACTCAAGAAATCTTCAACAATATTTTATGTATCTTTCTCCCTCCTGTGTGGAATATATGCAGGGACTTATAATCCTAGACTTCTCCAGGAATATTATCAGGACAACTATAATTTTTCATTTGAATTTAGTTCTTTTATTATTTTCTAAAATGTACATTGTCTTAATAATATTAAGTTACTAAATTACAAATGAATCTTCACAGAAATATTTGTACAATTTTGATTAATAAAATAATTGACAGGAACCTTCTTCAATCCCTTCTCTGAGTTCCAAAGACTATAAATACCTTATGAGTTTAAAGTTTCAAAAGGAATATGGCAGAGGTTAGAATCTCAAAAGTTGCATGAAAACTACTAATAACCTTATTCAGAGTAGCGGGTGTTTAAAATTGTATTCTGGTTTTCATCACCTTTTTAACTGATTTTAGTGTTCTTAAGTCATTTTGTGTACTTTCTCTTTTGGGAACTACACTGTAATAGCTCAGAGCTGACTTGAGGTGGGTCAAATAATTGACTTCTTTCAGGAAGCCTGTCTGTGTTAATTCTGTTGGGTTTTGTTGTTGTTTTGTTTGTTTGTTTTGTTTTGTTTTGTTTTAAATAAATGGAGGCAGATGATTCCTTTTCTGACTTCATGATTGAACTTATTCCATTTCCTCTGTCTCATCCTTCTACTTTTCCTACTAGGAGTTTTTGTTTTTCAAGAAAGTTTTGTCATGGTTGTTATGGTTTCTCTCCTCCTCCCCCTACCTCCACACGGTTTTCTTTAGAAGAGAAAAATCTTGGAATTCCAGATTGTTCTATATCTTGAATGTCTTATCTAATGTCAAGAGAGGAAAATAAAATGGTCATTACAGTTGAATTGATAATAAACAATGTCTCAGGAATCTTATTTCCTATTTTTGTACTATGACACAGAAAACGATCATATTCTTAGAGTAAAACAGTGCAGGAGAACAAGGGCATCCACACCGGGAGGGTGAGGTCCTGGGTGAGACAAGAGTAATTTCTAGAGAAAGAAATATGCCAGCTTCACTCTCTGACATGAGGTTATGGACAAGGGGCCAGGACCCAGCTCATTACAGCCAAAAGCCATAAAGTGGGACAAGTAAGTAAGAAAAGACAACACCCTTCTCTATTATAAGGCTTGGGCTAGGGGCTTGGACTAGATATATGAATATATTTAATGGAACGTGTGTGTGTGTGTATACTGGTTATATATATATTATAACAATTAATAATTATACCTATATATATTATAGAGAAGGACAAGGATAAGGTTTATACCCTATCTTCTCATCCTGAAAATTGAACAAAATACCATTCCCATTCTGGTTCCTGAAATCTCGCCTTCAAATAGTGTTGCCTGACTGATGAACTGCTGCTGGTGGAGTTACATACTCAAGGGGATGAAGACAGTGGACATAAATTCTGTCAGTTATGTTCTTGAAACCGTGCATATATGCAAACCACAGCTCTGCACGTGCATTACCTACTTTTTCTTTTTAATGATAAAAACAAAAGCTTATAAAGGTGAATTTTTTTAACCAAGAGTAAAATGAGAATAAGAATTTGGAGAGCTGAGAGTCAAGCCCAATCTGTGGGGTTTCAAAATTAGTTTTCTTTTCTGTCTTTCTACTGTTACCCTGACCCTGAAAATGAAAATTATCTGAATATAGTGAGGTATAATATTTAAGAATGTCTTACCTGCTTTTCAAATCAGAAGGTGTTATGCGTTTGCTAGGGCTTCCATAACAAAATACCACAGACTGTAGGGCTTGAACAACAGAAATTTATTTTTTCTCATAGTTCTAGAAGCTGCAAATCTAAAATCAAGGGGTGAGCAGGTTTCGTCTCCTTCTGGGGCCCCTCTCTTTGACTTAAAGATGGCTTCTTTACACTGTGTCCTCATGTGGTCTTTCCTTACTCTGTGAACATCTCTGAGGTGTCTTTGTGAGTATAAATTTTTTTGTTTTTGTTTTTTGTGACTACAAATTTATTCTTCTTATAAGGACACCAGTCAGATTGGATTAGGTCCCACCCTAACAGCCTCCTTTTGACTTAATTACCTCTCTCTACTGGCCATATGTAAAAACACAGTCACATTCTGAGGTACTGGGGTTTAGGGCTTCAACATATGAATTTAATGGGGACAAAATTCAGCCCATAACTCAGCTCATTCAGAATGTGATTAAGGATTAAGTCAAAGAGCATTAAACTTGAAGTCAGAAAATCCGTATTAAAAAGGTTTCATAACATTTAATAAACAACTCTACATCTCTGAAAACCAGTTTGTCATTATATGAGAATAATAATACCCATCTCAAGGTAATTATTCTATGATAACACATATAGAAAACCTGCCATATTGCTCTATTCATATTCATAATACATTTACTGAATGTGCATATTGTATCAATGTCACCATACATTTTTGTACAACATAAGATAAGGGGGTAATATGATAGAAATGCTGAAATTTAAATAGTGTTTTCATTTTGCCTTTGCAACACAAATTTGAAGAACAAATTTGAACATAATATATTAAATGTGTCCTAAAATTATGATAACATTTTTGAACTGCTCAAATTTAAACACTTTATTTCTATTTAGTCCTTCATAAAGCTCTTTTTCATGCATTCTTGATTTATAGAAATTTGTCACAAACAAGACAGGCCCATATGTTAAAAGCACTTGCCATTTTTTTTTGTGATTGCCTTCAATCAGATTCAACAGATTAATGATTGTAATAATCAGCCATCCTGATTTTCAACTACATGGTCTTAGCTATTCTACTATTTCAGGTTTGTCCCTTTATCTAAATCATTAAACTCTTTAGGATTTATTAAAGCTTCTTTTTAGGCATATTGATCTGCATTCGATTTGTACCTCTTTTGTAATGCCCTTTTCTAGCATGAATTTTCATAGCAAAGTATTCTTGTTGATTGATGAGTCGGTGTGTTGTTACATTGCTTCATCTTAAATACCTTTTTTTCCTCACCAAATCTCCTTGAGTCCACTATTTTAAATGCTTTAACCTCTTATATGTCTTTGTAATGTCCTTCTGTGTAATATCAGGTACAGTGGGCTGACTGTATTTTCTGGTGCAAATTAAAAACCCATTTGTTCAGCTTGACTTATGCTTAGTGACAGCTCTGTGTATTTTTATACTTAGTGACAGCTCTGTGTATTCACATGTGATATGAATACATGAAGGACACAGCATAGAAACTCAGTGCATTATACTCCATCTGCATTGTGAGGTAAATGTGGAGTAATTACGACTGTCTAAGTTTTTATTCATTTTTTCATTAAAGCTGTTATCATGCCAGGGACAACAATAAATAATACCCAATATCTGGCTTTTATTAGTTTCTGTCTTTGTTAAATGTGAATGACGTGAATGGCAATAAGTAAGGCTGTAAAAAATCATAAATAAAACATTAGCACATTTTTTAATAGTGCAGGTGTAAATGTCACTAATGAAGTAAGAATAAATATGTTATGTTAATTACACTGGCTTGCCTAAGTGTAAAATGTGAAAGGAAATGTAGTGCTTGACAAGAATGAAAACAGGAAAATCATTTTTTTTTTTTTTTTACCATAGGAAATACTCATTTGTTTTAATACTCGCCATACAAGAGTAGGTTATATTACAGATTTGGCCAAGTGTTAGACCTGGTTTATAGAGTGATATTCTAAGCGCAGTAAGTCACGTATGGCTATTCTACTTTCACCAGCTGGCCCCAAACTAACACCTACATATATAGACTGTGTTCTAGAGTATGTTTTTCTCTCTGTTTCTTCAGGGTCAAAGAGCACATAGCACTTGCTCGATCAATGCTTCATATCCTTTTCTTCTGCAAATCCCCTCTTGCTATATAACAATTATTCCTTTTTCTAGTATGCAAAGACACAGGAAAGCCGAGTCCAGCTTTCACTTCTCACAACTCCTTCTCCCCTGATCACGACATCCATATATCACTTTGTCCTGTCATCTTTGCCTGGCAGATATTTCTTACATCCATTCACATTCATTCATCACCATGGATATCATTGATTCCTGCAGAACACTTTCCTCCTCTCTTTCACAGCTGCCCAGATACTGCAGTGGGTTCCTACCAGTTCTCCACAGACATCATCTTGTCTCCCTTCAATCATTTCTTCACAGTGCAGTTGAACATTTTAAGGCCTGCCATACCATTTTTCTCTCATTCTATAAAACTTTTCTCCTTACTGTTGTTCAACCACTCTAGATTTCTTTAAGTTTCTCAAATAAACCCCACTGACTCCTTCCACAGTGCCTTTGCATATGTTGTCCTACCTGGAGAGGTGTTTGCCACCAAAAACTTACTTAGCCCTTGCCTACATCTATTCATCTTTCTTATTCAAGTTCAAATAAAATTTGCTTAAAATATCATTAACTGAGCTTCAGATTAATATAACCTCCATTTTGCATTGTCACACAATGAAAAGTTCCTGTTTTATAGCATTTTGTTTATAATTGAATATTTACTTGTGTGATTATTTAATGTTTACCTACTTTGTGTCCTAATACAATTTATGAAGAAAATGAACATGTCTTATTTTTCTCATTTTTTATATTCAAAGGGTCTAGCACAGTGCCCAGGACAAATTATATAATAATTAAAAACATGTTGAAGTACTAAAGTCATGTTTTATGCTAAAGTTAATGTTTTTATTTTATACTACAATGTTATCTAATGATGTAAAAATATCAAGGTAGAAATATCATCTATTTTTCAACTGCTTATTGTGAAAAATTTCTCCTTGAATAAATTTTGAAGGGATTCTGTGGACATCAGTATAATTCTCACTAAATTTCATTATATTTTTTAACTTTTGGCCATACTTGCTTCATCTAGCTTTCTTTCTCATTCTTTTTTTTTCTTTTCTGAATCACTTGAAAGAAAGTTGTACACAGCATAGCATGATACCTTACTCCTAATTACTTGAACACGTATTTCTTTTTTTTAACTTTTAATTTAATTTAATTTAATTATTTATTTAGAGAGCACAAGCAGGGGAGGAGAGGGCAGAGAGAGAGAATCTTAAGCAGGCTCCATGTCCAGTATGGAGCCTCACATGAGGCTCCAACTCACAATCCCAAGGTCATGACCTGAGCAGAAATCAGGAGTCAGACACCTAAGCAACTGAGCCAACCAGGCAGCCCTTGAACATGCTTTTTTTTTTTTTAAGATTTTATATATTTATTTGAAAGAGAGAGAGAGAGAGCACATGAGTGGGCAGGGAGGGGCAGCGGGGGGAAGCAGACTCCCTGATGAGCAGGGAGCCTGACATCCTAGGACCCTGGGATCATGACCTGAGCCAAAGGCAGACGTTTAACTGACTAACACACCCAGGCATCCCAAACATGTGTTTCTTAAGAACAAAAACATCCTTATCTAGATTCTATATACCATTATCCCATTCAAGATATATAAAAACAGAAGATTATAATGTCTTGGAGGTTATAATAAAATAATTCCAATATGCTTTGGATTTTATAATAAATCTGTTATATAATATATATAAAATGTGTAGCATTACCTATATTACAATATGCTAGAAAATGAATTTGATAGTTTAGCTTTCTACAAAGAGACTAAGTGTCAAAAAGAGGATTCAAACTGAGGTCTACTCAGCTCCAAAGCACATTATTATTATACCATATCATTAAAAATCAGGATGTTATTGACATTGTTTCTAGGATTAACTGGAAATTAGGCAATATTTTGAGAGTTTAAATAGAAATGCAGTGTGGGGGGTGCCTGGGTGGCTCAGTTGTTTAAACATCTGCCTTCAGCTCAGGTTATGATCGTGGGTTCCTGGGATCGAGTCCTGCATCTGGCTCCCTGCTCAGTGGGGAGTCTGCTTCTCCCTCAACCCATGCCATCTAGTGCTCTCTCTCGAGTGTTCTCTTTCTTTCATTCTCTCTCTCTCTCAAATAAATAAATAAAATCTTAAAAAAAAAAAGAAAATGCAGTAGGAAGGCTTACTATGCACATTTGAAGGCCAAGTGTATAGTAGGAGACATTCCCAGTTTATTAAGATATTTTCTTCTCTCAAACTGGCTGTTACTGTATGTGAATATATGATATTTTTCTGAGCCCACTATGATATAACAATCACTGATAGTGTCTATAGTTAGAAGTGGAATATTAAAATTTGTGAGAGTAACACATAATTCAAGGAAGGAAGGAAGGAAGGAAGGAAGAAAGAAAGAAAAAGAAAAAGAAAGAAAGAAAGAAAGTAGAGTGGAAATAAAATAGAGACTAAAAAACCAGAAAAGATCAAAAAAACTAAGAGCTTGTTCTTTGAAAAGATAAACAAAATTGGTAAACCTTTATTTAGCCAGTCTCATCAAGAAAAAAAAAAAAAGAGGACTCCAATAAATAAAATTAGAAATGAAAGAGGAGTGACAACCAACAGAACAGAAATACAAAGGATTATAAAAGACTACTATGAAAAATTATATGCCAATAAATTGAACAACCTGCAAGAAATGGGTACATTTCTGAAAGCATACTATCTTCCAAAACTGAATCAGGAAGAAAATAGAACATCTGAACAGATTGATTAGTAGAAACAATTGAATTGATAATCAAAAAAACTCCCAACAAACAAAAGTCCAGGACCAGACAGATGCAAGTGAATTCTACCAAACATTTAAAGAAGAGTTATTTTTCTTAACCTTTTCCAAAAATAGAAGAGGAAGGAAAGCTTCCAAATTCATTCTATGAGGCTCGCATTATCTTGATATCCAAAATAGACAGACACTCTAAAAAAGAAAACTAAAGGCCAGTATCCCTGATGAACATAGATGCAAAAGTCCTGAGCAAAATACTGGCAAACCAAATTCAACAATACATGAAAGGATTAGTCACCATATTCAAGTGGGATGTATTCTAGGGATGCAAGGTTGGTTCAATATCCACAAATCAATCAATTTGATACATCATATTAACAAAATGAAAGGTAAAAACTGCATGATCATCTCAATAGATGTAGAAAAAAGCATTTGGCAAAATTCAACATCTGTTCATGATTAAAAACTCTCAACAAAGTGAGTTTAGAGGGAACATACTTCAAAATAATAAAGGTCATACATGACAAACCCACAGCTAAGATCATTCTCAATGTGGAAAAGCTGAAAGCTTTTCCTCTAAGATCAGAAACAAGGCAAGAATGTCTACTCTCACCAATTTCATTCAAAAGAGTACTGGAAGTCCTAGACACAGCAATCAAACAGGAAAAATAAATAAAAGACTTCCAAATTGGTAAAGAAGAAGTAAAACTATCACTCTTCACAGATGACTAAAGACTCCACCAAAAAAAAAATATTAGAACTAAGAAATTAATTCACAATAAATACACTGAAAATAGATTAAAGACCTAAATGTGAGATCTGAAGCCATGAAACTCTTAGAAAAAAACACAGGTAGGAAATTCTTTAACATTAGCCTTAGCAACAAATTTATGGACATGTCTCCTCACGAAAGGAAACAAAAGCAAAAAGTAAACTATTGGAACTATACTGAAATAAAAAGCTTTTGCACAGAGAAGAAAGCCATGAACAAAACGAAAAGGCAACCTACTAAATGGGAAAAGATACTTGGAAATGATATCTGATAAGGGGCTAGTGTCCAATAAAATAAAAAATTCACACAATTTAACACTAAAAACACAAATAATCTTATTGAAAAATGAGCAGAGGACCTGAATAGACATTTTTGTCTGAAGAAGTCATACAGATAGCCAAAACACACATGAAAAGATGCTCAACATCACTCATCATCAGGGAAATACAAATCAAAACTACAATGAGATCTCACCTTACAACTGTCAGGATGGCTACTATCAAAAACACAAGAAATTACAATTGTTGGTGAAGATGGGGAGAAAAAAGAACCCTCATGCATTACTGATGGAAATGTAAATTGATTCAACCACTCTAGAAAATCATACTGAAGTACTGCAAAAAATTAAAAATAGAAATAACATATGATCCAGAAATCCCATGGCTGGGTATTTACCTTTAAAAAACAAAAAATACCAATTCACAGTGATATATGCAGCCTTATATTTATTGAAACATTATTTACAATAGCCAAGATATGGAAGCAACCTAACTGTCCATTGGTAGATAAATGGATAAAGAAAATGTGGTATATATGTACAATGGAATTTTACTCAGCCATAAAAAAGAATGAGTTCTTGTTATTTGTGACAACATGAATGGACCTAGAGGGTATTATGTTAAGTGAAAGAAGTCAGACAGAGAAAGACAAATACCATATGATTTCCCTTGTATGTGGAATCTAAAAAACAAAAACAAATTAAAAAAACAGAAAAAGATCATAAATACAGAGAACTGATGGAGGGGAGAAGGGTTAGGAAGGGGTGAAATAGATGAAGGGGATTAAGAGGTACAAACTACCAGTTATAAAATAAGTAAATCATAGGGATAAAAAGTACTGCATAGGGAATACTGTCAATAATATCTTAATAACATTGTATGATGACAGACAGGTGACTACACTTATCATGGTGAGTATCACATAATGCATAGAATTGTTCAATCACTATACTGTACACCTGAAACCAATACAGCATTGTATGTCAACTATACTTCAATAAAAAATGTATTTCAACAATTATTCATTCACTCCTGGAAGAATATTGAGCAGAGTTGACCAGAAGACTCATTCCAGTAAAAAAAATGTGTACTACATTTCACCTGAAAGAACTGTTGTTCTTGCCGTGGGAAACTGTTAGTTCCATAATTCATAGAATTGAACACCTTCATAAAATGTATGGATCTCTACCAGAAAACTCTCTCTCCAAGCGTACATGTCCCTCACTGACAGTGAATCTCTGACTGAGGTAGAAGTTGAAAATAAAGAAAAAAAAAAGGAAAAAACATAAGGGTATTTTTTACCACTCCATCTTTAGCAAGCAGAGAATGGTCTCTAGTCATGGGGGGGGAAAAAGCAGATAAACTGAAAAAGCAGAATGGAAAGACTATGGAGGAAGATCATAGAATTAGACCAAGAGCTCATAAGGATATATGAATACAGAACTAAAGGGTGCTTCTGGGTTGAACATATGATTATCCAAAGGTCCCAGAAATTTTGTTTTTATAAATTTGTATTATGCTTCTTAAAAAAGGATCCCTAAATTATATAAGCTTCAGGCCTGAAAAAAGGTACATATTCCTATAGGAGATTTTAAAAATATTAATAGATGAAAGAGTTATCATTACTGAACTTTGAATTGGTACTTTGAAAATTGGTACATTAAAAAAAAAAAGCATATTCAAAAAAATAATGGAAACCACAGGTAAAAAGCAAAAGAGAGAGTACATATTCAGGATAACTAATATAAAAATGTTCGGCTTTATGAAATGTCAGATAAGAAAAGAACAGAATTAAAAAAATTATCACATTTACAATATAAGAAAGCTTCTTTACTTGTTGAAAAATTCATCCCTATAGACAGAAAGTAGATAATGAGTGCCAGCAATAGTTTATTCACTAATTGAATGAAACCATATTGGGCATCTTCAATTAGTTGAGCAGAATTCTAAGCATTGGGGATTCAGCAGTAGAGAAAAAGAAGCCAGGCTGTTTCCTTCCTCAGAATTGAATGTAGTCAGGGGAGGCATCAATACATGAATAAAAATATCATTGCACAAGATCATTCCAGGTCAGTATACATCCTGAAATAGGAGAATGTGGTATGAAATGGTGGCCAGTGGTTGGGAGTACAATTAATTGTAAAGTTGAAATATATATCACTAAGTATATAGAAAATATGGAAGGGAGCCTGGAAAATTGGCTTTTCAGGAGTTAGCCTCACTGAAACAAGAGAGGAGCAAAGTGAGGAAAGGCTGCTGAGTGGATCTGTAGGCAAATAGGCCAATGGCCAGCACAACATAGAACGAGGAAGCAAAACTTAAGATATTGACATTGGTGAGAATCAAGTGTGAAATATTAAATAGAAAAAAAGAACACTAAATGCACAAGTTCACTGAAAATCTATTTTTTACAGTCAACAGAAAAAACTGTTTTACTCACTGAGTTATACTTTAGAGAAACTTCAAATGATACATAATTCCCATCTCATTAAAATTATTTTGGGGGGCATCGGGCACCTTGCTCATGTACTCTCTCTCTCTCTCAAACAGATAATAAAAATCTTTAAAAACTATTTTGTATTCAAGAAAGTTAAAAAATAATTTTAAGCAGTTAGCATAAATTTATTAGCAACATCTTATTAAGCATAGCTCAGAGTAAAAACATAATCCAATTGTATTTATGAGCCTCTCAGGAAATGGTTGAGTTTCTCTTCCTTTCTTGAGCTATAGATACTATTTCAAAAGATCTAAACTAATGTATTTCAACCATATTTCATTCAAATCATGTATTTGTATAAAGGCTTATTTTTTTTCTTCCTGGAAAGGTTCAGACTTTCTTTTACCTCTTATTCTATATCTTGTACATAAAGGCCCTTAATCTTTCTTTAAGGGCATTCTAGGATATTATCTCAGATCTTTTTAATCTAGTTGCAATACTTACTTTTTAGAGTTTTTCATGTGCATCTGCCACATTTTGATTAAAAACATATCTTATTTTATAAAATAAATTTTTGCCATGGTTGAATTGAGAACAAATCATGTTTTAGAAAGAATTTAAGGCAGTAAGTGCATTTACTAAGTGCTCATTAAAGTTTTAATTTGTATTTATGATAGAGAGTTTGATGAACTTACTGAAAAACAAGATATAAAATTGCTACTTACTGGCCATTAGCCAGGAATGGAATCAGTTTAAAAATACTATTCACAATAGTAACAGAAATCCATAAAATTACTTAAAAATACAATTCAAAAATAGATGACCTATATATAAATAACACTACTAAAATACCATTAAAATTCAATAAAATCCAGGATAGAGGGAGAATTAATATTCTTAGATATTTTAATACGAAAAATAAGTTTTTGCAAATTGCAATTTATAAATATACATTGACAAAATACAAATGTTAGAATAGGAAAATAATTTTTATTTTTTATGTTGGATTAAATTTTCAGAACTGAAGATATTCTCTTGAAAATAGTAATTTAATTTCAGAGAAATATTTTGCTATGTGCCATAGAATGGATTTTTATAGTGTATAACCCAGCAATTCCATTTTGGTATATAATGCAAATAAATTTTCATAAAAGGAACTATGAAATATGAAAGAACATTTAAAACATAAGTAAGAATATTTTTTCTAAAAGCAATATATTGGAAACAAACTATGTTCATCAACAACAAAAGGTATAATCATACAATTAAATACTATGTATTGATAGATAGATATATGTATAAATTAGACCACACTGATGAACATCATAAACCTGGTACTGAATGATGAAAATAGTTTCCAAAAGCATACAATCAGTCTAGTATTGTTTCCATAAAGTTTAAAAACATAAAAAACAGTGCCATATAATATTTATATATATTTAATTATGTATATTTTTAAATATTCAGAAATGCATGGTAATAAGAAACATCAAATTCAAGATAATTGTTATCTCTGTCAAAAGGAGTTTATGAAATAAACAATGAGTGCATAGGTGTCTTAAGCTGACTTGGTAATATTTTATATATGTATATATTTAATATATATTTAAATTGGGTGGTGGGTACACAGATGTTTTTAGAAATAATTTCACAAAGTTCTGGAATTCTTTAATATTTTATAACACATTTTTAAAGAGCAGATTTCTTAATACACATTATTTACTTACAGATCTTAAATCAAAATTTAATTTTCAAGGGATTGGTAAAACATTAAAACATTTCATTTACATATGCGCTTATTACTACTGTTGTTATCATTACTGATAAGCCACTTCTATCATGAGTTCCTTGGGTTTTTTTTATGTATACCTGTTTCACATTCTATAATCATGTGTGATGGTAAGAACACAGTATTTGGAAAGCTTCAGATATAAATGTGTGACTTCTTGAACTAGAAATATTAGATAATAGAGAGCTATGGTACCCCTAGCATTATAATATTTAATTTGGACTACTCATGTAAAATGTGTATAACAACTTGAATGTTCATAAACAGGAGAACAATAGAGGATAGAGAACATAAAAACATTACAGAAAATATAGAGAGGGAATATAAAACATCTGTTCAAAAATTTAAGTTGCTAACTTTTGGCAGGTTATAGGTCAAAGATATTTAACAGGATAAATAAATATTTAAGTATATCTTTTTAAAATAAAATAAACTGAGCATGCATGAGTCTTTACATGTGTTTATGATCACAGAGAAAAGGGTAAAGGGTACACATAAATCTATGTTCAATGGAAACCTAAGAAATTTGCACTGGAAGGAGAAATTAATACGTAAGTGTTTCTATATATTATTATTTCCTTTGTTACCATTAGCATTTATTTGCTTGGGAATATTTTAAAAGTCAAACAGCAGGGTGCCTTTGTGGCTCAGTGGGTGGTTAAGCATCTGCCTTTGGCTCAGGTCATGATCTCAGGGTCCTGAGATCCAGCCCCAGATAGGGCTCCCTGCTCAGCAGGGAGCTTGCTTCTCCCTCTCCCTCTGCCTGCCACTCCCCCTGCTTGCGCTCTCTCTCTCTCAAATAAGTAAATAGAATCATTTTTTTTAAAAAAGTCAAACAGCATACAAAGTAAATGAAGAATCATAATTATGATATAATTTGAAGAGATCATAAGTCAAGTACTTCAAAGGAAATTCATATGCTTTAGAAACAGAAGGATATAAAGTAAAATTTGTCTCCTACTATATTAGTATGCAATGTTTATCTCTGTGGAATATACATATATTTCTCTTAAGAGTTATCTCTGTAGGATATACATATATTCCTCTGTAGAATTTACATATATTCCGTTTCCTCCTGTTTTTTACTTTGATGCTATATGATAGTGATTAACATCTGGGAGTGGAGATGACTGAACTGACAACTGGAAAACCAAAAGAAGTTTCCATTCATTTGTCCAAATTAAGCTTTTTGATAATGATTGCAGACATGATGTGAAATGCTTATTGTTAGTGAATCATAGTTGGCCTGAGAATATTTTGCTACCAAAAAGCTTCTTGATTCTCTAACTTTTTTTGTAATGCACATGCTTGTGCACCTTTATTTTTTTTAAAGATTTCACTTATTTATTTATTTACTGAGTGAGTGAGTGAGCGGGTGTGAGCTGGGGGAGGGGCAGAGGAAGAGGGGGAGAGAGAGAATCTCAAGCCGACTCCACACTGAGTGCGGAGCCTGACTCAGGGCTCGATCCCTGCACCCTGAGATCATAACCTGAGCAGAAATCAAGAATCGGACACTGAACCAACTGAGCCACCCAGGCATGCCTGCTTCTCTAACTTTTGATAAGAAATAGAGGGCTCTGTCTGGCAAATCAGAAATTTGGAGTAGAGTAATATAATATTGCCTTTCCTGAGGCTGAACCCACTTAATAATGTACTCAATAAAACTGAACCTAATGCAAAAAGTACACAGGCTTGAACAAACAAAAGATTTCCTTCATTTTGTAAGCCTTTTAACAAAGTTATGGATTAGAAGATAAATAATACAAGGATGGGAAAGTATCCAGGTTTACAAAGGAGTGGGTTCGTTCTTTGAGGACTGAAAGGGCCCTCAGTGGAAAGGCTCTCACATACTCGACACTTTCATCACCTCATCACATCAGTTTCTTCTTCTTGTGTACACAATTGAAGTACATTTCCATTTCCATTTTAAGCAAAATCCTTGAAAAGCTGTTTGAAATTGTTGAGAAAGAGGGCTATGGGGGAGTCGGCAGAGCCATTAAAGTTTTAAAGAATAAAAAGATGAAAATAGCTTCACAAATATAACAACAGGCATGATTTTAAACATCAGCATGTTTAGAAAATTGAAGAAACTGAAAGAGTGATCTAAAAATAAAAACAGTATGAAAGCCATGAGCACTGCATTTCTATCTCAACTAGGTATATACTTCACATTTTCCTAGGTGATGAAATTCTTTGCTGTAGCTAAAATCTAAGGGAGAAGAATGAAATAAAATTTAAAATAAATATAATATTATAGTTTATAGATTCCTTCAATCATTGAGATAGAATCATTGGAAAGGAGCTTAGATATGATTTAGCCAAATCCCTCAGGGAAACTGGGGCACAGAGAAGTGAAGAGATTTACACACATATATGGGAGAAAAGTCAGTCATTATTGGAACAGGGATTAAAATGTAGGATTGCTAGCCCTTGTTTGGTGATTTTTTTGGAGTGTATTTAAAAAAAGAAATAATAAAGCACTTTATTTATCCAGCCGAAAAATAAATATTTATTGGACACATCTTATTAATCAGATATTTCCCAGGACTGAGGACAGAGTTGAGAACAAGCTATGTTCCTTGTTGGGATACAGTTTAGATTCTAATAGGAGAGACAGTATTTAAAAAGTGTGGGGGGGGGAAGGTTGCAAAATGATAAATCCAAATGATTGTAGCATAATAAACAGAATAAAATAGTGAATATGATTCGGCATTATTGCAAGGCGCTGTTGACCATGAAAAGAGCAGTTTTATAGTAAAGGATGGAAGAATATTATATGAGATTGTTTATGATGCCTGTACAAATAGGAAAGAATTGAAACAATCTCAAGGAAAGACATTTGAGAAGGATTGTTAATAGGCTTCAGTTGGTTTGTACTAACTTCATGATTTAAGAAATTTCAATGGCATTTTAAATGAGGAAAATCTGGCCCTATATAATTAACCTGAAAAATTCATCTAGGCAAAAAGGTTAACACTGATGGAAATGAAAGTTAAATCATAACTATTCAAGTGAAATAAATAGTCCTGCTTCACTGTATAAAATAATTGCTTCAAAAAATGATGTACAAAGTTAGTCTGTTGGTTAAAGAGAACATCACATGGTTGATTACACGAAGTATAGAATATAGATAGATTACAGAACTATAGAATAATAGGTGACAACCCTGCTTGATTTCTATTTTATTTTTCAATCCATTTTAAAAATGTATTGTTTTTCAATTTATTTTATTATTTTTTTAATATATCACTAGATGTTGAGACAGGCACATTTCCAAGATTCCAAGATTGATTCCAAGATTAATTCACTTTATTTTTTTTTTTTTTTTTTTTTTTTTTTTTAAAGATTTTATTTATTTATTTTGACAGAGTGAGAGACACAGCGAGAGAGGGAACACAAGCAGGGGGAGTGGGAGAGGGAGAAGCAGGCTTCCCGCCGAGCAGGGAGCCCGATGTGGGGCTCGATCCCAGGACCCTGGGACCATGACCTGAGCCGAAGGCAGACGCTTAACGACTGAGCCACCCAGGCGCCCAATTCACTTTAGAAATAAGACAGACCGCAGGGTAATTATTCTTTTTTAGCAATTCCAGATATTCCCTGCATAAGTTGCTTTCCCCACAGGAAAACTCCCCTAGTCAGTTATGGAGTTGATTCCATAGTTCTTTTTCTGATTAAAGATAGCTTTATTTCATTTGTTAAAACCATCATAGTGATTTGAGAATACAAAGTGTCTCAATTGTATTCAGAGAGTCTAAAAGTTACCCTCAAAGAATAAATAGGAATTGAACTTTATTCTGCAACTAAATATACTGTTAACTCATTTAGTTAATGTTGTTGGCTCTGGTCTGTGATATTGAACCACTACAAACAAAAAGAAAGTGACTATTCGCAATGATTCAAGCTTATCTTGGAATGGACTCCAACTAATTGTAGGAGCTAATTTTAATGAGTAATTTACATTTTTAATGCAATAGGCTTCCCCTCCCCACCTCCATGATAGGCACTCATTTTTTGCATATTAGGAAAATAAGGTATTGAAGGGATGCTTATTCGGGGACAGCATACATCCAACCCCAGAATCCCCAGCATCACATAGTATGATGTAAATGACTCTTAGAGATATCAAATTAATTAATTTGAATTTCTGCTCTCTTTACTCCTGTAGGGTCTCCAGAGAGAATTGTGGGATAGCTTTCAAAAACATAGGATTAAGTATTCTGATTTATAGTCTTGCTTTGTTGTCTGGAGAAAGACACATAATGCATATACTCATTTTGTCTTTAGTAAGAGTGGCTTGACTTCAAAACAACTGAGGACTTTTTTCCACTTAAAAGAAAGGCATATTTCCTAACATCCATTTTTACTGGAAGATACTCATCTTAAAGATCTTCAAATGGGTTTGTTATCTGCAACAAATGCATGAGTTAGGGCATATGATTTTAGAATAGAAACCTATAAAGTTAAAAGCAGAGAATTGAAATACTACCCACTGAAAGGTAGAATCCAACTGTTCATAATTGCTTGTGAATGCAGAAAGTGGGGGAAAAAGCCCTAATATCTCTGATTCATTTTCATGACCCATTGCCCAGCTGCTATGAGGAGACTCTCTAATGAAGCGTAGGGTTTCAGGCTGTTTGGCCCCACAGCATGAGCCATGCTTCACCTTATGGTCACATGCTTCACGCGTGCCTAACACCAAAAAGGTCCATGTGTTCTGAACACATTAAAATAAGATATGTACATATTATTCAGCTTTCTCTGAAAATCACTGACAGCTACCATACCATTTGCGAGAGTGACAGTGTTCAGCAGAGCATTGTTCTGTGAAATAGAGTACAGAATCACATAGTGTGAAAGGAAAAATGTAAAATCAAAAGTTTTCCAGAAGCTATTATTTAGTAAGGTTTTTGTTAAGGAGTTAATACTGTAACAGCTCACCTGTAATTTTTGTTTCTTCTTCTGAGAAGAATTGGGTTTTGCAAACAATCAGATTGTAGTGTCCATTACATATTTTTGATGTTCCCCTCACTTATTAGTTTTGTGTTGCATTTCCTAGCACTGTAAAAAACGGTGTGGTCTTTTACATTACAGCTCACAATTGAGTGTTGACAGCATAACAATGAGATTTTCTTACTAAGTTATTCTTACAAGTAATAAAAATAAAATTCATAAATGTCAAAAGTAAACAGCACTGTTTTTTCTCAAGTTACCTACAGGTTACAAGAGATTGTTCAGTTGATTTGATAAGTGTATATATGGAGCTCTTTTTTTTTCTTTATTCCTCTCTGCATCTTGTCCTGGTTTTGAAATTGGGATTGATCTTCAAATGCAAACAGTGTGTAGAAATCCATCTGTGAATACTAGCTGTCATTATAAGACGAGCATGTATCCTATATTTATCTACTAAAACATGCCCTAACTCAGAATGTTTAATCAAATTAGAAAAGCCATTAAGTGTGCTTTCTTACGTTATTTAGTTCATTATATCATGAGCTTGTTCTATGAATAATACATTATGTATATAAGGAAATTAAAGAAATTAGAGTAACACAGAAGGCCACACTCATGGCACTAGCTGAGTTAAAATTACAGCCAAAGCACTTGGATATTATAGATAAAATAGAAATTTGCTGTAGTTACAATTGTTATATAAAGCATAATGGTAATTTTTAAAATCCTTAGAAATGTCATATTTTTGTTTTCTCTCAGAAGCCCTCATCTTGGGTTCCCCAGAAAATAGGATCTGAAGACCTGAAATCAATGGGAAGGCAACCTATGCAGACATGTTCTCGGAAAGGTCACCTGTTGAGAGGAGGGAAATAGGACTGGACAGGGTGGGAAGCAGGACTCGGATACTGTGGCAACAGAGGACTCAGCTGGGACAAAGTTCAGCTTAGGAGCTAGGATGGACCTTGAGGCAAGGAGGCCAGGACTCTAAACCCCAGCAGAATTAGTCACTGGATATGGGCTCCTCTGAGAACAAGACATAGCATAGCCTTGGGCAAGGTGGCTCTCTTCCCCTACGAACAACTCCGAGGGAGCTGTTTTCACCAACCCGGCAAATGTGTATCTACCAACACTATTTTGCATGAATTTAGGCAAGTTCAAAACTTCAGCCTATTCTTTAAAGTTTAGCATTGTTTTCATAATTAACAATATGTAATAGTGCCTTAAACATTAGAAGGGATCAGAAAAGTATTCATCCCTTTTAAATAATGACAATGCTATTTATTAGTTTTTCTACGCTGCTGCTGACGTTGGTGGCTCATAAACATGTATGTATGTTGTTACATTTAGGGTATTAATATTTGCCAAAGAAGCATTCATTACAAAAGTCAATTTTTTGGTTAGAAAGCACACAAAATGTTTTGTTGAAGTTCGAACATGTGTTCAACCAATACATAAATACTAACATGGGAAAAAAAAGTTGAAAAAAAACTTGGAGAACATACAGCATTTGAAATGTCTGAGTATATTTTATTATGAAAAATGTGCTAGGTAAATTTGAAAAAGAAAAATAGCTATAATCTAAATCACCCAATAAACTTGCATCAAAATGTCACATTGGTGCTTAGCAAGGTGATGATATAATAGAATTCAGTAAACCATCAAGTCTTCAAAATTCCTGGAAGGTATCTTTATAGCATATGCTTCTTGCCAATCTTTCATAGGGTCTAAGTGATTATCCACTTTTTACAAAGAAGTAAATTGAGATTCAAAGAGGATAAAGAAATTTGCCATTTAGGTTAAGACATGAAAGATATGAGCATGCCCCCATATCCTCTTGAGAAACTTCCATTTAAAATCAGTGAAATCCTTTGTGCCGACAGAAAGAAAGGATGGACAGGGAAAAAAATAACAAAAAGAAAAAGAGGGAAGGAGACGCTGCCTCTCTACACTAAAATAGTGTAACATACATATGGTAATGTCAGAAGAACACAGGAATATGTGTTGATTTGAAGCTCACCTCATAAGCTGAGCTGTAATTACTTAGTTAAGAAGCTCTACAAAAGTTAGCACCTGTTATGTACTAAGGACAGATACACTGTTGACCCTTGAACAATGCAGGGTTGGGCGTGCTGACTTCCCCTGCAGTTGAAAAACTGTGAATAACTTTCAACTCCCCCAAAACTAAACTACTAATAGCTGGAAGCCTTACCGATAACACACACAGTTGATTAACATATATTTTGTATGTCATATGTGTTATCTACTATATTCTTACAATAAAGTAAAAAATATAGTTAAGAAAATTATAAGGAAAATACATTTACAATCCTGTACTGTAGAAGTCTGTGTGTAAGTGGATGCATGCAGTTCAAACCCACATTGTTTAAGGGCCAAGTATACCAAGTATCTTGCACTCACAGGAGCCAACTTCTGGAAATTAGGGATTCCTTTCTTTAATTTGAGTTTCTTTATCTTTTAAACACTCTGGTGTAAGAACAACATTTTTTTCAGAAAGGTTGCTTGGTTTTGTTGCTTTTTTCTTTAAAAAGCTCATGTAATAATTGCTAAGTTATGATATATGCACTGTAACATTATGGATATCATTCAATACACTGTAAAAAATAATTATAAGTTTAGAATTTTAAAAAATCTATTTGTGATCAAATACATGGTGACATTTTGTCTTTGACTTATTGAAATCATTTTATTTCTTGGAGTCAGCTGATAATTTGGTAATAGGAAGATATTACTGTACCTCTTTCAAAAAGATATATTGTGCATTCCTAGAGTGCAGTTCTTGTCTCTTTGATATACAAACTTAATTCTAATGTAACTTCCAGGAGGATTTCATATGAGGCTTCCCTTCTGGCTTCTCCATGTTCTGACACTGAGCAAGAAAATTTACATAAAATGTAAATGTTTAGATGTAAAGTTCTGAATACAAAGTCATGTGAGAAAAGTAAACATGATTCCTGGAACTTAATGGTTGTCAAAATAGTAGAACACAGAATAAAGGTTAAATCACTTTTCATATGTAATTTTTAGAGGTATAGGCCTAAAGCTTGAGGAAGAGAAAAAAAAAAAGAAAGAAAAGAAGAAATGTGTAAAATAGTATATATGTGTACAGAGAAAATTCTATATTTTTTCAACATTTTATTTAAAATGTTCAAGCATTCTGCAAGGGAGAAAGAAATTCCCAGTGAATACTCCTCACTTACCATTAATATTTTACTATAATATTTTACATTAGTATTTTAATATCTTTGACTTAATATGTATCTGTCCATTTATCCCACTCTCTTCTACCCATGCTTCTCTTTTTTAAGATTTTATTTATTTATTTAAGAGAGAAAGTGAGTGAAAGAGAGAGAGATAGCACGCACCCACGAGTTGGGGAGAAGTAGAGGGAGAGGGAGAAGCAGACTCCCCGCTGAGCAGAGAGTCCGAATCCGAATCCGGGGCTCAATCCTGGGACTCCAGGACCATGACCTGAGCCGAAGGCAGATGGCTAACTGACTAAGCCACCCAGGCTCCCCTCTTTTTTTTTTATGTTAATCATGTTATGATTTTAAATTATTAGTCAAGATTCTCACAATAGTTATGCAGATCATTGCAAAAATATTTTCTCAGTCGATCCTGCCTTAAACACTCTATTCTATTTAAAATTGCAATCCTTCCAACACAAACAACCATACATATGCATATATGCATGCTGGCATGGGTGCATGGCCATGCACACACACACACACACACACACACACACACACACACACACACACACGGGCTCCAAACTCCCATTGCACCACCTTCATTTTTACAAAACCTTATCGTTTCTCAACTTACTATGGGAATGTAAACATCATAAAAATGTTTATTTGGTGGCAATTTCTGTCTTTTGCTTTCTAATTTATTTCAAATTTCTGGAAGGGAGCCTGGTTCATAATATGAACTCAGTATATATTGTTTGTATTTCCTTGTGTGTATATGTGATTACACAAGATGTCTTACTGCACAGTATCCTTAAATTTACATGCTTCCATATGCAATTATATAATTTTAAGATACCTATATAACTACAAATTGATCCCAAAGCTCCTTCCCAATAATGTCTTCCATTAATTTTAACTTTTTTTTCATTTTCTTTCTAAAGTTTTATTTTTGTCCTAGAGATCTAACTTCCAAGGTATCGTTTTAATTAAGAGTAACGGCATATAAACCAATTTTATCCTTAGTATGCCATTACCATCATTATTGTCATTTTCTATCTGTTGATTCTGCTATTATCTATTGTCAAGTTTCTACCACTTGCTTCTCCTCTTTAATTTAGTTGTTTCTACTATATTAACACAGATATCAAAATGAATAAAGTAATTGAAAGCCAAGGGCATACATAGTTTCTAAAAAAAAAAAAACAAAAAAACAAAAACATAGTTTCTTTTTCCTTCCTTTCTCTCTCTGTCTCTCTCTGTCTCTGACTCTAGAATTATGTATGTGTTCTGGTAAGCGCTGTGAATTGTGCAAGACTGTTGAATCTCAGATCTGTACCTCTGAAACAAATAATGCAATATATGTTAAGAAAGAAAAAAAGAAGAAGAAGAATGTAGCAGGAGGGGAAGAATGAAGGGGGGGAAATCGGAGGGGGAGAAGAACCATGAGAGACGATGGACTCTGAAAAACAAACTGAGGGTTCTAGAGGGGAGGGGGTTGGGAGGATGGGTTAGCCTGGTGATGGGTATTGAGGAGGGCAGGTTCTGCATGGAGCACTGGGTGTTATGCACAAACAATGAATCATGGAACACTATATCTAAAACTAATGATGTAATGTATGGGGATTAACATAACAATAAAAATTAAAAAAAAAAGAATTATGTATGGAAGACCAATAAACTTTGAAGATCAAAAGAGTAATGTTAGAATGACAAAGCAGTAGGTTGCATTTTTGAGGGGCCCCCCCGCCCTCTGTCATGTCCTCAAACTGACACAAAGCCAGCCTCCTAAGCCTCCTCCTCTTCTAAGCTGTGGAGTGCTTTGCTGTTTTGACAATCTGTTTATTATGATGAGGTCTCAGCTTTGACTTAATCTTGACATCAGTTGGCTTTTAGCTGAAAATCTGCAATTGAGATGGTGGAGCTGTCACTCTTGTTGACCTTTTAACAGCCTGGTGACAGAGACTCATATCCTTTTGCTAGACTTTAGTTAACCAGAGATTCTGTGGGCCAGTTTAAATCAGAGATTTGGAAACATAAGCTAACAACCTGACAAATAGGATTAAAACACTCAATGTGTGAAAACATGTTTGTTATTCCAACAGATGATAGAAGAATTTGGGGTTGGCTTATATAAGCTGCTTTTCAAAGCACGTGAGCCAAATTCAGCAGATAATTTTTAATTTCTCTCTTTGATTTTGCTTGCATGGATTCCTCCTGAAAGTAAAACTGTTCAATTCTAGAGAACAGAATATTTTAGATGAAAATTTTTCCTTGTAAAATTCAAGGGCAATGAAAATTGGATATCACAAATAAAAAATTACTTGTATAAATGGCAGTGTTTAATATGGCTTCAATATATTTTTATATGTTGCAAAGATAAATGTTCTTAAATTATTAAAGCATAAAAAAATCCATAACAGTCAATGATAGTTTCAAAAATACATATGAATGGCTTATATAGTAATTCTCTAGTTACATTACTATAATCTAAATTTGAAATCCTGAATACATTAAACTACTTATTGATATTTATTCCTTAAGTTTAGGTACTCATTTATGAGTGCCTATGGTATATGTTTCATTTTTATCTAATACCTTATTCTCTTAAAATTGGTACAATTACCCTATGACATTCTTAGAAAAAGCGTATTTATGATCCATATTTGGGATAATATTTTCTCTTCTTTCCTTACAATTTCCCCTTGCAATCCTTTTCCATTACATGTCTAATTCATATTAATCCCTTAATAGCAATTCTACCTCATCATTATAATAAATCATTTTAATGAGCATTTTAAAAAACACTTCTGACATTCTTACCAAGCATTTAATAGCACAAATTAAGTAAATGGCAAATTATGATTTCATTTGTGTTCACTGTAATGTTATTCATCAGACATTATTTTGGCATTTGTGTGAATGCAGCTCTCTATTTCCATGGAAATTTATTTTTATTTTGTTCTTAATTGAGTCAACTTGACTCATTGTTTTAGATGGTTTAGTTAGCTGGCTTAGAGTACCTAAGAAATAATTCAGGTAGAAATGGGAGAAAATAACCTCTACACTTTTAACCAGGGTTTTGTTTGGACTACTCAATGTTTAAAAAGGTATTAATAATTAAAATTTTGGAAAATTTTCATAGCTTTCAGAATTTCTGCCTTATCCTCATAAAGATGGTTTGGGGGTTGCAGGGATAAATTTTGCATTTGGAGTGTGTTCTCCAATTTTAAGACCCATTTAACTTTCATATTGTGCTTGCTTCACTACTTTTTATTAGCTTCTTATCTCTTGCAGGCCAATGAGATTGCATTGTCTACAACACAGACTTTCTTAAACCAAAAGACAACCGACAGAATGGGAGAAGATATTTGCAAATGACATATCAGATAAAGGGCTAGTATCCAAAATCTATAAAGAACTTATCAAACTCAACACCCAAAGAACAAATGATCCAATCAAGAAAGGGGCAGAAGACATGAACAGACATTTCTGCAAAGAAGACATCCAAATGGCCAACAGACACATGAAAAAGTGCTCAACATTGCTTGGCATCAGGGAAATCCAAATCAAAACCTCAATGAGATACCACCTCACACCAGTCAGAATGGCTAAAGTTAACAAGTCAGGAAATGACAGATGTTGGCGGGGATGCGGAGAAAGGGGAACCCTCCTACACTGTTGGTGGGAATGCAAGCTGGCGCAGCCACTCTGGAAAACAGTATGGAGGTTCCTAAAAAAGTTGAAAATAGAGCTACCCTATGATGCAGCAATTGCACTACTGGGTATTTACCCCAAAGATACAAATGTAGGGATCCGAAGGGGTACGTGCACCCCGATGTTTATAGCAGCAATGTCCACAATAGCTAAACTATGGAAAGAGCCAAGATGTTCATCAACAGATGAATGGATAAAGAAGTGGTATATATATATACAATGGAATATTATGCAGCCATCAAAAGGAATGAGATCTTGCCATTTGCAACGACGTGGATGGAACTGGAGGGTGTTATGCTGAGCGAAATAAGTCAATCAGAGAAAGACATGTATCATATGACCTCACTGATAGGAGGAATTCTTAATCTCAGGAAACAAACTGAGGGTTGCTGGAGTGGTGGGGGGTGGGAGGGATGGGGTGGCTGGGTGATAGACATCGGGGAGGGTACGTGCTATGATGAGCACTGTGAATTGTGCAAGACTGTTGAATCACAGATCTGTACCTCTGAAACAAATAATGCAATATATGTTAAGAGAAAAAAAAAAAGAAGATAGCAGGAGGGGAAGAACGAAGGGGGGGGGAATTGGAGGGGGAGAAAACCATGAGAGACAATGGACTCTGAAAAACAAACTGAGGGTTCTGGAGGGGAGGGCGGTGGGAGGATGGGTTAGCCTGGTGATGGGTATTAAAGAGGGCACGTTCTGCATGGAGCACTAGGTGTTATGCACAAACAATGAATCATGGAACACTACGTCAAAAACTAATGATGTAATGTGTGGTGATTAACATAACAATGAAAATTTTTTAAAAAAAGAGTACTGGGGACATCTTGTGCCTTTGTCACCCATTAAGATTGTTTTACCACCCATCAAGATTGGTTCTAATCTCAGTCTAGGTACACGACCTTATGTAACTAATCAGTAGACAATTAGGTAAAGTACAATTTATTAGGGTTTTAGTAAACCAAGAAGGAAATATTTGTAATAGAATTAACCATTTGCCTGGACTAAACTCCTGGTCTTGATTACAGGCAGGATACTCTCCCACCAGATGGATGTTGTAGAAAATGGATTAGCTACTTGTGATTCCCTGTGTTCATGACAATAGCTAAATCCTAGGAAACAATGCTTGAATTGGGAAAATGTTCTGCAACTGTTTGGTTTTTAAGGCATTGTTAGGAGAAAAAAAAATTAAATATTCCAACTATTACAGTCACTGATGTGACCATGTTTTGTTTTGTTTTGTTTTTCTTCCCTTGTACTCTTCCTGACGTTTTAAGAATCCAATCTGGATGACATCTACACTGTGAATTATTCTTAATTTGAGGAAATAAAGTGATTACCCCTTTACTTTAGCTGTCATTGTGCATTCTATTTCGTCTTTTCAGATATGTGCGTGGGAGAGCTGGAATAGAATAAACAGCCAGTACCAAAGCTGAAAGGAAAGAGAAGAGACTCTATTTTGGGGCAAATGGGAGGTATTGAATGACTATCACTGGAAACTGGACATGTACTGTTTTTGTGTCTATCTGAAATTCATCCAAAAGATGTAGGAGAGAATGGACTTCCAAACTACAAATCTTGGACCGAGATTGATACAAAAGAGAGTAACATAAATTTGAAGGGGCCATGTCAGAGAAGAATCGAGACATTATTGTTACTAAATCAGAGCAGAACAGTTTAGCAGAAAGCAGAACCTGAGTGATTCCTTAAAATGAAATGTAATGAATAATGGTTGTAGAGATGGATCTTTTGTTTCTTGTCTGTTTGTTTGTAGCAGGATATTTTCAGACTCATTCATAGAGAGGGAACAAGCTGTTAAGGAAACCAAGCTAGTTCAGAAAAAGAAAGAAAAGGAAGACTTGGGATTAGAGCAGGGTCTGAATAGTGAACTTTTGGGCTAATTAATTATGAAGAGTCTGCTTTGGTTCTGTCTACACAAGCCTAATAATATTCTTTAAAATCGGTTTTCCTACAATTCAATAAAAGAACTATATATTTAGGTAGTGACTCTTCAAGAAAAAACACTCTTTTAGAAATGACTATATATATATATATATATAATGTAAAAATAATGATAAAAATGAATTACAATTATTGAATAGGTATTATGTCCAAGACTTTGTGCCAAGCAGTATATGAATATATTCTTGTTTACCCCTCTTAAAAAATTTCTAATCACCATTTCATAAAAAAACAAATTGAATCCTGGAAGCATTATGTCATTTGACCAAGGTCCATGAGTACTACAGAAAGGTAGAACATAGGCCAGGCGTGTCTGTCTCTCATCTTCTGAGCATAGAAATTTTCTACTACTCACAATCCATCTCATCTCTGTATGTTTACTTTGAAGGTAACTACTTTGTGGGTAACTTTTTGCAACCCTTCATAGAGAAAGCCATTTATTTTTCTATAAAAATTCATTTTAAGGTCTTTTTAAGTATTCTCACTAAAATGCCTTAGCACGTATCAACTGAATGATTAAGTTTTATGTGCATAAACTAAAGTTAAAATCAAAGACAACTATTAATAGAAGCCTTTCATGCATTCACAACACCATATTCAGAAGAATTCAATACAAGGAAAATGAGTTGAAGTGTTCCTTTTTATGTTAAATAATTACCTTCTGACTACCTAACATTTTGGGGGGCAGATTAGGAATTATTTCTCAGGCCCTGGATTTGGTATTTGTTCTACTTTACATAATATAAAGAAGAATAAGGTTTATTATTTTTTTTGCTTTGATATTTATTAGATTACATTTCATAGAGTTGCATACTTAGTAATTCTGTACGTTTTAAATAATGTTTATTATTAAAGCTTCCTACACAACAAAGGAACATTTTAGGTTAGATGAAAATGCATGTATTTTGCTAGTCATGAAACCAGAATTATTTTCCCTCATGCTTAGTAAAATGCTTCTGAGAATATAAAATATTTTACCTTTAAGTAACAAATACTCAATTTTTTTCTTCAATCCTCTCTAAATCTTTTGTGGTACTTCTAGGTATTTCTAAATAGGCTTCTATTTGAAAATAGACATTAGTATTTCTGTATTGTGGAAAAGAAAGGTGTTTTATTTAACTCTGCTTCCTTTCTTATTCTATAGCTTATATTTGACACTGGATATGAAGATAAGAAACATGAGTATTTCTGGCCAGTAATTGCTAACACAGTTTTAACCACAAAGGAACTTGGTTGTTGGTGTCAAGTTCCCAGATAATTGTTAACTTGACTATGATATCGTGTTATTACAGAGAGATTTATAAGAAATAATGTATTTGAAAAAAAAAAAAAAAAAGATGTTTATGCAGTTAAAAAAATAGTCTTCATCCTAAAGTTGGCTCATATCATCCATTCGAATTAACCTCCTGAAACTCAGAAAATCCTGTGAGAAGCAAACCATAGTCCAACCAGTACCACGCCATGGAGCCAGGAGTTCTTATACACAGTCAGGGCATGACCACTGATATCTGTATTTTTCTTGGACTTCTAATCAGAAGTGGCCTTAGCAATATCTCATGTTAATTCTGCGATGCACAGGGGGCAACTTACGGTTTTGTTTTCTCAATAGACCAAAGTGTTAGTACTTATCCAAGTTTATACCTCAAACTCTTAACCATGAATTTATCATAACTATTTTATCCTCATACTGCTTGCATATGAGACATTATTTAAGTAGACTGGGAGCAAAACTAATACAACTGATCCTAACATATAGTTATTCAAATGCCAAGATAGATCTAAAAGAAAAGTAAGCCTCAATATGGGGAAAATATGCTAGTTTACTTTAATTCTCATATTTATACAATCATCTCTAGCTCTGAAAAACAAATCTAGTTTTCTTAACTGAGTGGTTGCTGACTACTTTTTAGCTAAGCTTGCCATTAAAATAAAAATATAAAGAATACTGCAAAGAAAACACCAAATAATTACTAATCTATTGTGTTAAATTAATTTGTTAGATTAATTTAAATGAAAAAACTAAATAAAGTACTTTCCATATAAGAATAGCAAGTATGTTTATAAGGATGGAGGAATATAATAAAGCCATTCAAATAGCTAAAATTCTATATCAAATTTAAAAAAAGTTTTAGAAAAAGAGCATATATTGTGAGGAAGAAAGTCTTATAGTTAGAATGAAAATATGGATTTCCTCATTATAGATAGAAAGTGTTGGCTGTCTACATACTGAAAGTGGATAAAAGGTCTCCAAGTAAATATATTTTTGCTCAAATAAACTTATTTTGTCAAGCTCCATTTGCTAAGGAAAACACAAGTATTCCCTAAGTACTAGGGAACATTGTACATTATTATTACACACATTAAAACCTTTTATATGTTACAGTTATTTATGAATCATTGTTAGGTTTTGTAAGTCAGAAAGCAATAGCAACTGTGAAAATTGATGTTCAATAATTATATTAGTTTACATAAATTGTAAGGCAACATTACTAAGCTCTCCTTAAAGGTGCATTGGATTCAAAATACTACACTTGAAAGCATTTTTATTTCTGTAACTAATATACAAAATTGTATTTTCATTAATGTTTCTACTTACACTGTTTATTTAGTTTAGAACAATTGAAAATGATATTTTCTAAGTAGGTAATAAGTTATAAAATACTATACTGTATAGTCAAAACTATATGATTTAGAGATGAGTTTTAGAGTTTTTTGTGGTTTTGTTTTGTTTAAAGATTTTATTTATTTGAGAGAGAGTGAGAGTCAGAGAGATCACAGAGGGAGAGGGAGAGAAAGAAGCAGACTCCCCACTGAGCAGGGAGCCCGATGCTGGGTTCGATCCCAGGACCTTGAGATCATGACCTGAGCCAAAGGCAGACACTTAACCGACTGAGCCACGCAAGCACCCCAAGTTTTAGAGTTTAAGTAAATAGTGAGAGCATTTATTTAAGGCAAGTAAGAAATGTTGAGTTTGTATAGCTGAATTATTAGAGGCCGACATTTTGAATACCTCCAAATTATTCTATAACTTACATCTTTATACAAACTGAGAAACAGAAATCTGGACTGGAAAAATTCTTAAAGTGATATTGTACCTCTATTATTTATGCACTATGAAATTGGTATTTTTTTATTATTTATTTGAGAGAGAGAAAGCACACAAGAGAGAGCACAAGTGGAAGGGAGGGGCAGAGGAGAAGCAGGCTCCCACCAAGCAGGGAGCTTGACTGGGGTCTCAATCACAGGACCCTGAGATCATGACCTGAGCCGAAGGCAGATGCTTAACTGAACCACCCAGGCGCCCCTAAAATTGGTATATTTCATCAACATTTGCACATTAAATATTAAATTTACCACTTGGTTGAGAATAATAGGCCATAGAGTTCATCTTGAATATACAACCATGCAAGAGCAGAGGATTTTGTATATTTAACAGAAATAGCTTTCCTTCAGGTCCATTTCTACCCAAAGCACATATATATCTGATATCTATAAGACAATTAAAAGACAGATATCATTATTGTTGGGGGAAAAAAGATAATACCACATGATTTGCTGCTTATAAAGACAGATTGAACATAAAATAATGAGAAAATAAAGATATACCATGCAAGCATTCATTATAAGGAACACTGGAGTAGCTTTAACAAAACGTAGACTACAAGAAAGAGAATATTTCTATGGAATAAAGTGAACATTTCATCACAACGAAAGACTTAATCAAAAGACATTTAAAAAACCCTAACTCTACATCATTAATAAAACAGCCAAATCAATGAAATTTATGATGGACAAGCAATATAGAAAATCAATGAAATTAAAGATGGTTGTTTGAAAACATCAATAAAATCAATAAATCTCTAAGAAAATATAGATGCTACAAGTTCCTAATATCAATAAGGAAAGAGGAGGAAGAAATCCTAAGTTATTTTATAAAGCCAGAATTACTGTTCTACAAATTCAACCAAAATATTGTAAGAGAGGAAAAAACTATGAACATTTCAAAAAATGTGGAAAAGTATTTCACCAAATTCAAGAGCCAGAGAACTAGAAATAAAGGAAAATTTCTTCTACCTGAAGGACAGTATGAAAAACCAGTAGCAATCACTGGTTTAGTGAAAAATGGAATATGTTCTCCAAATGAATGACTAGAAGACAATGATTTCCACTCTTGCTCTCATTCAATTTTTTATTGCAGGCCCCACCCAGTAAAATAAGGCAAGAAAAAGGAAGAAAATGCATACAGATTATAAGATGCAAAACTCTCTTGAATCATAATAATTATATATATATATATTAAATACATGTGAATATCCTAAGAAGTCTACAAAAACCTATTAGAAATAAGCTAATTAGTTAGACCACAGGATATGAAATCAATATATGACAAGTAAAAGAAAACACAAATATTTAGGGTTAAGTATAAGAACCTAGAATTAAAAAAAAAAAAAATTAAAGAATGAGGGTGGAGGACCTAATCTCCTTGATTTCAAGATATACTGTAAAGCCACAGAAATCAAGAGAACGTTGCATCAGTATAGACATACATATCAAATGAACAGAACAGAAGGCCCACAAAAACATTCACATACATAATCATTTGATAATGTATAAAGGTGCCATATAATTCAATTGGGGAAAGCTTTTTTACCAAAAAAAGGGGGGGGTTGTTGAACTTTTGTTCACTCATATGATAAAAACAGAAATCTTTACCCATGTCTCACACTATCCACAAAATTTACCTCTATATCGAACATGTAACAATATGTAAACATGGACACTATAATCTGGAGTTGTACAAATTTTTCATATCCTGAGATACTCTTCAGCCATAAAGAGGAAGAGACTACTGATGTGGAACACCACTCAGTAGGAGGATTTTAAAGAGATTTTGCTATATGTCCTATGTTATCCTTTTCCTTTTTTTTTTATTTCCTTCTTAAGACATACTGAGTATATGGCTATATTAATTTATACTTTAAAAAACAGATGATGATTATTTTTATCCATTCTTATGCAGAGCTTTTCTTCAACTCGCTCAATTTCATTTGTATTCCTCATATATTCAGTTAGGATATGGCATTACAAAATTTAGGGATTTTGATGCCTTTATGATTATTTATCAGAAATCGTCCCTCTTGTTCTTGGTTGTAACTTTTTACAAATTTTGAAAATTGGGTCTAAATTTCAGTTAAGTAGTTCTGTTAAAAACCTCATTCATAACAGTAAATATATAAAAATAAACTTCTTGCAACAGGAAAATTATTGATGGAGTAAGATTGGTTAAAAAAAAAAACACACATCAAGTCCTAGCCACAGCAATCAAACAACAAAAAGAAATAAAAGGCATCCAAATCGGCAAAGAAGAAGTCAAACTCTCACTCTTTGCAGATGATATGATACTTTATGTGGAAAACCCAAAAGACTCCACCCCAAAACTGCTAGAACTCATACAGAAACTCAGTAAAGTGGCAGGATATAAAAACAATGCACAGAAATCAGTGGCATTCCTATACACCAACAACAAGACAGAAGAAAGAGAAATTAAGGAGTTGATCCCATTTACAATTACACCCAAAACCATAAGATAGCTAGGAATAAATCTAAGCAAAGAGGCAAAGAATCTGTACTCAGAAAACTATAAAATACTCATGAAAGAAATTGAGGAAGACACAAAGAAATGGAAAAACATTCCATGCTCATGGATTGGAAGAACAAATATTGTGAAGATGTCAGTGCTACCTAGAGCAATCTACACATTCAATGCAATCCCTATCAAAATACCATCAACTTTTTTCAAAGAAATGGAAAAAATAATCCTAAAATTTGTATGGAACCAGAAAAGACCCCAAATAGCCAGAGGAAAGTTGAAAAAGAAAAGTAAAGCTGGCGGCACCACAATTCCAGACTTCAAGCTCTATTACAAAGCTGTCATCATCAAGACAGTATGGTACTGGCACAAAAACAGACACATAGATCAATGGAACAGAATAGAGAACCCAGAAATGGACCCTCAACTCTATGGTCAACTAATCTTTGACAAAGCAGGAAAGAATGTCCAATGGAAAAAAGACAGTCTCTTCAACAGATGGTGTTGGAAAAATTGGATAGCCACATGCAGAAGAATGAAACTGGACCATTTCCTTACACCACACACAAAAATAGACTCAAAATGGTTGAAAGACCTAAATGTGAGACAGGAGTCCATCAAAATCCTAGAGGAGAACACAGGCTGCAACCTCTTCAACCTCAGCCGCAGCAACTTCTTCCTAGAAACAGCGCTAAAGGCAAGGGAAGAAAGGGCAAAAATGAACTATCGGGACTTCATCAAGATAAAAAGCTTTTGCACAGCAAAAGAAACAGTCAACAAAACAAAAGACAACCGACAGTATGGGAGAAGATGTTTGCAAATGACATATCAGATAAAGGGCTAGTATCCAAAATCTATAAAGAACTTATCAAACTCAACACCCAAAGAACAAATGATCCAATCAAGAAAGGGGCAGAAGACATGAACAGACATTTCTGCAAAGAAGACATCCAAATGGCCAACAGACACATGAAAAAGTGCTCAACATTGCTTGGCATCAGGGAAATCCAAATCAAAACCTCAATGAGATACCACCTCACACCAGTCAGAATAGCTAAAGTTAACAAGTCAGGAAATGACAGATGTTGGCGGGGATGCGGAGAAAGGGGAACCCTCCTACACTGTTGGTGGGAATGCAAGCTGGCGCAGCCACTCTGGAAAACAGTATGGAGGTTCCTAAAAAAGTTGAAAATAGAGCTACCCTATGATGCAGCAATTGCACTACTGGGTATTTACCCCAAAGATACAAATGTAGGGATCCGAAGGGGTACGTGCACCCCGATGTTTATAGCAGCAATGTCCACAATAGCTAAACTATGGAAAGAGCCAAGATGTTCATCAACAGATGAATGGATAAAGAAGATGTGGTATATATATACAATGGAATATTATGCAGCCATCAAAAGGAATGAGATCTTGCCATTTGCAATGACGTGGATGGAACTGGAGGGTGTTATGCTGAGCGAAATAAGTCAATCAGAGAAAGACATGTATCATATGACCTCACTGATAGGAGGAATTCTTAATCTCAGGAAACAAACTGAGGGTTGCTGGAGTGGTGGGGGGTGGGAGGGATGGGGTGGCTGGGTGATAGACATCGGGGAGGGTATGTGCTATTATGAGCACTGTGAATTGTGTAAGACTGATGAATCACAGACCGGTACCTCTGGAACAAATAATACATTATATGTTAAAAAAAGAAGAAGATAGCAGGAAGGGAAGAAAGAAGGGGGGGAAATCGGAGGGGGAGATGAACCATGAGAGACGATGGACTCTGAGAAACAAACTGAGGGTTCTAGAGGGGAGGGGGTGGGGGGATGGGTTAGCCTGGTGATGAGTATTAAAGAGGGCATGTACTGCATGGAGCACTTGGTGTTACACTGAATCAAACAATGAATCATGAAACACTACATCAAAAACTAATGATGTAATGTATGGTGATTAACATAACATAATAATAAAAAAATAAATTAAAATAAAAATTAAAAAAACATCATATACACTGAAAGCAAAAATTAAGAAAATTGATAGCTATGATAATGTAGTTCTTATTATTTTGCATGAAATCATTGCCAAAACCTTAAATTAAAACCCCTTTAAACACACTTCGATAGAAAAACTTATATTCTGTCTTATCCTTCTCCCTCTAACTTTATAGCTTTTTTTATTGTGAAAGGAAGACAAACTCATCACAAAAAAAACATGGATACGACAAAAGAACATACAGAGCAATCATAATCTCAATCATTTTATGTTGGGTTTGGTGCCTCTCTTTCTACATTCCTTTACTTGTATAATATGATTAATAGTATGATTGTATAAAATATATTGCACATGAGATGCATAAATTTGCCATAATCGATTTAACAAGTTTTCTAAATTGAGGCCCTTAGGTTTTATTTTGGGTTGGTGTGAGATGATTGAATGACTAGGACTGGAAATGGTATTCAGCAACTTCCCCATATTCCTTTGGCCAGATTTTAGTCACATGGCTGTGCCCAAGGGCAAGGGACATGAGAAATGTGATCTATCAGTCCTAGTGTGCTTCTAGGCCTTCCCAACTGTGAGCAGAAAGCACAAAATAGAAATAATTGCCTAAAATTTAACATCTGTAAGGTAAATCAATCAAAACGAAACATAACTAATAAACTTATTTATAATACAGACCAGTACAAATTTCTCAAACTGGTTTGTTAAAAATTAAATGAGTGAGGGTAATTATTTTGACCAATCATAATTACAACTGAACTGTTTTGATAAGGTATAATCTAATCAATTCCTTAGGTTCATTGTATCTATATTTATCCTATGCAGTTTTTTTTAAATAAATCTAATGTACCCATTGTATTCCTTGTATTTATAAAGACTCAGGCTTAAGAACCTAAAAATTAAACAAAAATACCATGAAAGAATTTTTTTAACTTCCAAAGAACTCAGAAGTGAGGGGGAAAAAAATCCTCCAGCTTAATCAGTGTTATATTCTCTCTGATATTCAGTTCCTCCTTGATATTTTTTTCCTGCAGCAAAGGATTCTGACAGAGTCAAGTGTAATTGAAGAAAAAGAGAAATTATTTCCTTTTATACAAAGGATGCCACACGATATTTGAATCTATATGTAACCTTGAGTTATCTATCTTTTTATATTCAAGGCATGCCTATTGATTAGTTTGCAAATTTTGTCACAACTGTGACCCTGTCTTTGTAGATAGTGATTATTAAAAATACCATTGTGTCACACTTTCTATCCTGTCCTGATGGCAAATAAAATTAGAATCGGAGTAGTTCTATCAGGACAGTGGTTTGGGTCAACATAAAGGTAAAGAATACATCTCACAAACCTAAGATCTATGAGGACTGAAGCATTGTCTTGTTCACGGCTATATCCTTGGCACTTCTATTTCCTACCACATAGTAAATGCTCAATAAATATTTGATAAATGAGATAGTGAGCTTTTTTTGTCCTGCTAGCTTTGAGATGTATATTTTAGACTTCTGTTTGGGAAATAAACAACATATCTCTTTCTATGGTTTTACTATGTATCTGAGGCAATGATTATACAGTGGTGATTATGGTTTATTATGGAGTTAGACTACGTGAGTTCAAATCTCTGCTCTGCCATTTATCAATTGTATAATCTAAAGATGCTAACTTCTTCTGTGTAATAATTTCTCAAGTAGAAAAATGGGAGATAATAACTCATATCCAATACGGCTGATGTGATAATCTAATGTGTTTATATCAGCACTTGAGACAGCAGGCACTAAAGGGACACGCTTAGCTCATTTAGTGAAATTGGTAGCTATTTTGGGTGCCTACTTATGTCTATATTCTAGTATAACTTGTTTTGTATGACTCCAAATACATATAATACCAAATTGTTAGTGCTTTATAAATTAAGCAATGGTTTATCTTTTAAATGCTTTTTTAAAAAGTGTCTTGGTGGTTTACATTTCTAAAATATTTTGAAAATAATCACTTACTCATTTTTTTTTAGTAGAAGTATTCTTTTCGATAGCTTTCCTATGTCAATCAAATGAGATCACTTGCTATCATATTTTAGAACAACTAATAGCAATAAAATTACAGATAGATAAATAGATTGTTAATGTTTCAGAAGCTAATGATATCAATTATAAAACTTTTACCCAAATGCCAAGGGCAAGGATATAGTTTTCAGGGTGCCACATAATGAAAATATGAAGAATATAGATTACTTTCAATATAGTAGTATATTTTTAAACTCCCATTTTCTTTAGAAATTATGAATATAGATTCTATTTGGGCTTGTGCCAAAGTAATTTTCTGGGGTAGGAATCTTTCTGCTAGTCATTTTTATTCATTTTTATTTGTTTGGATTCACTTTTTCAGTGAAAAATTACACATTGGTTTCAGGATTTTCTCTGTTGAATGAACATAGTAAACCCAATCCCCAAGCTGCTGAAGTGAAAAGGTAACTGTTAATGTCATCAGAACTAGGAATGTGAAGCTGAAATTGGCGACATATAGACAGTGCTAGGAGTCATTTTCCATATAGAAATATTATTCAAGGGTCTCTAAGGAGTTTCTTTAGAAAATAATAAAATGGCTTTCCATTGTATAAATGAACCATCTTTAAAAAAGAAAACATAGCAGTCATTCTAAAAGGTGGAAAATTCAATTGATTCTATAGTTGTGTGAGGAGGGTAAACAATAGAGTGTGGTGGTCGTGGTAAAATCTTGAGGTCACATCATTATCACTCTCACCCTGTTCCTTCAGGCAAAAGTTGATACAAAGATTTAAGGGCTTTACATGGTGCTTCAGAAGGCTCCAAGAAAAGAAACCTATCCTTTTTAAACTAAGAAGACTTTTTCAATGAACACATTCTATATGAATACATTTTTGTTGAATTGTTAGCTTTTTAGATAGAATCTTATAAAATTACCTTTTACTACTTGTATCCCAAGATATCAATATAAAAATTCAAACACATTTGAGGAAATGTGCAATTCACTTTACTCATTCTAGAATATTTACATCACAGTTCATTGTGTCCATTTGAAAAACATGCAATTATTTGAGAGCTCCAATGGGTATTCTAATACTCAGATAATAACCAAATAAGGACAAGATAATAGTATGTTCTTAGAAATTTGTTATATATATTACCAAAAAAAATTTATAGCAGGATAAAAAAAACAGTCCAATGATTGGATAGTTAAAATAATTTCTAACTGATGTAAAGACTATGAACAGTATAGTGAAGAACACAGATTTTTGAGCTACATAGACTTGGATTAATATCTTCAGTTCTGCCTACCAACTACCAGCAAACAGGTTTTTCCAAGTGATTTAGTCCATTTTGTTTCTTGATCACTAAATTAGAATAATGATATTGTAATGATATCATGAAATTGTTATGAGGATTATATGAGATAATTATCTGGACTTAATGAGATTATAATTGGCTAGTCCAGAGAAATCATTTTCTAATTCATAATCATGAAGATTTATCATAGAGGTATTTGCCTTTCATCTGCTTATATTTACTTCTGAAGTGGAGAAGATATTATTTCCAGTGTTGAGTTAGCTTTTAATGATAATCTAATAATTACTGAATACCATGAAATGGGGCGATACTAAAAATTTTGTGACTGGTAAGATATTAGGCATGGTCAAATCAAAATAGATGCCAAATATGAACTTCCAGTAAGTAAGGACTATAACAAACCAAGTGAAAATCAGTCTAACAGAAAGATAAATACACAGAAAAAGAAAATACACCACATTTACAAAATGGGGATAAGCATGTTAATAATAACTATTGAGGGGCGCCTAGGTGGCTCAGGTGCTTAAGTGTCTGCCTTTGGCTCAGGTCATGATCCCAGGGTCCTGGGATCGAGCCCCACTTCGGGCTCCCCGGGGAGCCTGCTTCTCCCTCTCCCTCTGCCTTTTGCCCTGCTTGTTCCCTCTCTCTGTCAAATAAATAAATAAAATCTTTAAAAAAATAGTAACTATTGTAAATGTGTCCTTTGACACCATGTTTTTGTTGTTGTTGTTGTTGTTTTGTTTTGTTTTGTTTTTGTTTCTGGCTCTACTAGGGTTTTTCTGCTGATCTAGTATACTTTGTGATAGGTGATCTTGATTAAGATGATACCTGACAGTTTGTCAAATGAATGCACAGAAAAATATAATTTATTTTTAATTTTTACAAAGATATTGGTAGTATACTATTAATACTAATACTAATGATAATACTATTAATAATTTTATCAAAAATAGTTAAAGGTTCTATTTATTAATTTGATAGAGAGAGAGACAGAGAGAGCACAAGCAAGGGGAGCAGCAAGCAGAGGCAGAGGGAGAAGCAAACTTCCCACGGAGCCGGGAGCTCAATGCGGGGCTCCCCTGGGATCATGACCTGAGCCAAAGGCAGATGCTTAACCGACTGGGCCACCCAGGGACTCAATAATTCAATCAAATTTAAAGAAATTTCTTCTTTTGTATAGTGAAGTCATTGTTCTATGGGGTTTCATACAAATTCTACTATCTTCTTCCAATTAAATTTTTTTAATTATTCAAAATCCCTAATTTACATTAGGGTTCACTCTGGGCATTGTACATTCCATGGTTTTGACAAATGTGTAATGACATGAATCCACTATTATAGTATCATACAATCCTCTGTGCTCTGTCTATTCATCCGTCCCTCCCCTAGACCCCTTGGCAACCACTGATCTTTTTACTGTCTCCATTGTTTTGCTTCTTCCAAACTGTCATATTGTTGGAATCATACAGTATGTAGCCTTTTCAGATTGACTTCTTTCATTTGGTAATATGCATTTAAGATTCCTCCCTGTCTTTTCATGTGTTGGTAGCAAATTTATTTTTAGCACCGAATAATATTCCATTGTTTGTATATACCAAAGCTTATCCATTAATCTATTGAAGGACATCTTGTTTGCTTCCGAGTTTTGGCAATTATGAATAAAGCTGCAATAAACATTCATGTGCACATTTTTGTATCGGTATAAGTTTTCAACTCCTATGGGTAAATACCAAGGATCACAACTGCTGGATCATATGGTAAGATTATGTTTAGCTTAGTAAGAAACTGCCAAACTATCTTCCAAAGTAGCTGTACCATTTTGCATTTTCATCAACAATGAATAAGAGTTTTGTTGCTCTTCATCCTTGCCAGCATTTCATGTTATCCACTGTTTTGGATTTTCACCATCCTAACAGGTGTGCAGAGGTATCTCATTATTGTTGTAATATGCAATTCCCTGATGACATATGTTCTTGAGTATCTTTTAATATGCTTATTTGTCATCTGTATATCTCTTTAGTGAGATGTCTATTTGAGTCTTTTGCTCATTTTTAAATTGTTCATTTTCTTATTTTTTTTAGTTTTAAGAGTTAGTTATATATTTTGGTTAACAGGCCTTTATCTAGTATGTCTTTTTCACAAATATTTTATCCTAGTATGTGTCTTGTCTTCACATTCTCTTAACAATCACCTTTCACAGAGTACAAGTTTTTTTACTTTAATGAAATCCAGCTTATTAGTTTCTTCTTTCATAGATTGTACCTTTGGTGTTGTATCTAAAAAGTCATCACTATATCCAAGGTCACCTAGATTTTCTCCCATAGTATCTTGTAGGAGTTTGATAGTTTCATATTTAATATTTAGGTCTATCATCCACTTTGAGTTAATTTTTCTGAAGGCTGTAAGGTTTGTGTCTAGATTCATGTTTGTGCTTGTGGATGCCCCGTTGTTCCAGTACCTATTGTTGAAAAGACTATCTTTTCTCCATTGTATTGCATTTTCTCCGTTGTCAAAGAAAAGTTGTATTTCTGGTCTCTCTATTATGATCCATTGATCTACTTGTCTATTCTTTTGCCAATACCACACTGTCTTCAATATTGTCGTTTTATGTAAGTCTTGAATTTGCATAGTGTCAGGTCTTTGACTTTGTTCTTCTTTAACTTGTGTTGGAAAAAAATATTATTTTAATAAAATCTAGACAGAGAATTGTTTTGCATGTATACTTTATATTCTAAGGCAATAATTGACAAACTTTTTTTTATAAAAGAGACAGTATATGTTATAGGCTTGCACACAACATTGTCTCTGTCTCAACTATTCAACTCTGCTGTTTCAAGTAAAACAGCCTTAAAAAATGTAAATGACTTAGAGTGCTTATGTTACAATAAATTTTGATTTGCAAGAACAGATGCTGGATCATAGTTTGCTAAAACAGTTTCCTGTTTTAGAGGTATCTTTCCAACAGCAGGAACATTTATGGAAAAGGAACATTTATGGAAAACTTATCTATTCTGTTTACTACCTTATAACTTGTATCGAAGTTCTGGGCAGATACTATAGATTTAATAAGTGTATGGTGAGGAGGTAAACAAAGGAATATTTTTCATTGGAAACATTTATTAATATACTTTTTTATTTTTATTTTAAGTTTTTATTTAAATTCCAGTTAAATAACATACAGTGCAATATTAGTTTCAGGGGTACAATATAGTGACTCATCACTTACGTACAAAACCTGATGCTCATCACAGCAAATGCACTTCTTAATCCCCATCACTTATTTAATCCATCCCTCTACCCCCTCCCCACTGGTAACCATCAGTTTGTTCTCTATAGTGAAGGGTCTATTTCTTGGTTTGCCTCCCTCTCTTTTGTTTCCCATTTGCTCCTTTGTTTTTTTTTTTTTTTTCTTAAATTCCACATATGAGTGAAATCATATATTTGTGTTTCTCTGACTTATTTTGCTTAGCATAATACTCTCTTACTCCATCCATGTTGCTATAAATGGCAAGATTTCATTCTTTTTGATAGCTGAGTAATATTCTATTGTATATATAGACGACTTCTTTATTCATTCATAAGCAGTCAATGGACACTTGGGCTGTTTACATAATTTGGCTATTGTAGACAATGCTGCTATAAACATCAGGGTGCATGTATCCTTTCAAATCAGTATTTTTATAACCTTTGGGTAAATACCCAGTAGTGCAATTGCTGGATTGTAGGGTAGTTCTATTTTTAACTTTTGAGGAACCTCCATACTGGTTTCCAGAGTGGCGGCACAAGTTTGCATTCCCACCAACAGTGCAAGAGGGTTCCCCTTTCTCCACATCTTCATCAACACCTGTCGTTTCTTGTGTTGTTGATTTTAGCCATTCTGAAAGGTGTTGAAGTGATATCTCATTGTAGTTTTGATCTGTATTTCCCTGATGATGAGTGATGTTGAGCATCTTTTCATGTGTCTATTGGCCATGTGTATGTCTTCTTAGGAAAAATGTCTATTCATGTCCTCTGCCCATTTTTTAACTGGATTATTTGTTATTTGGGTGTTGAGCTTGATAAGTTCTTTATATATTTTGGGTACTATCTCTTTATCAGATAAGTCTTTTGCAAATATCTGCTCCCATTGCAAAGATTGCCTTTTAGTTTTGTTGATTGTTTCCTTTGCTGTGCAGAAGCTTTTTATTATAATGAAGTTTATTTCTACTTTTGTTTCCCTTGCCTGTGGAGTCATATCTAGTAAAGAAGCTGCTATGGCCAATGTCAAAGAGGTTACTGCTTATGTTCTCCTCTAGGATTTTTATGGTTGCAAGTCTCACATTTGGGTCTTAAATCCATTTTGAATTTATTTTTGTGTATGGTGTAAGAAAGTAGTCCATTTTCATTCTTTTGCATGTTGCTGTCCAGTTTTCCCAACACCATTTGTTGAAGAGACTGTCTTTTTCCCCACTGGATATTCTTTCCTGCTTTGTCAAAGATTAGTTGACCATATCGTTATGGGTTCATTTCTGGGTTTTCTATTCTGTTCTATTGATCTTTGTGTCTATTATTTGTGCCAGTACCATACTGCTTTGATTACTACAGCTTTGTAATATAAGTTGAAGTCCAGAATTGTGATGCCTCTAGCTTTGCTTTTCTTTTTGAAGGTTGTTTTGGCTATTTGAAGTTTTTTGTGGTTCCATACAAATTTTAGGATCATTTGTTCTAGCTCTGTGAAAAATGCTTTTGGTATTTTGATAGGGATTGCTTTGGGTAGTAGTATAGACATTTTAACAGTATTTGGTCTTCCAATCCATGGGCACGGTATGTTTTCCCATTTGTTTGTTCATCTTCAATTTCTCTCATCTGTGTTTTATAGTTTTCAGAGTATAGGTTTTTCACCTCTTTGGTTAGGTTTATTCCTGGGTATATTATTGTTTTTGGTGCAATTGTAAATGGCATTGATTCCTTTATTTTTCTTTCTGCTGCTTCATTATTGGTGTATAGGAATGCAACAGATTTCTGTATGTTGATTTTGTTACCTGCGACATTACTGAATTTGTGTATCAGTTCTAGCAGGTTTGGGTGGTCTTTCAGGTTTTCCACATAGATTATCATGTCATCTTGCTGGCTTGGATGCCTTTTATTTCTTTTTGTTGTCTGATTGCTGAGGCCAGCGCTTCCAGTATATGTTAAATAACAATGGTGAGAGTGGACATCCCTGTCTTGTTCCTGACCGTAGAGGAAAAGTTCTCAGTATTTTACCTATAATTCAGTAGTGTATATCCTATTTTCAGCAAAGCTTAAACTCCATTAAAAGGATTCTGGTTACCAGAAGCTAATAATTAATGTATGTCCCTCAGTGAGAAGAGTATTATTGCATATTACCTTATGCATAATGTATATAACCATCCACATCTACTGGTAATAGTTCATATGTTTTGATAAGGAGTCTATAACATAAGAAGAAAAAAATAAATATTCCCATCAGGTAAACTTAATATCTATGTTTAATACTGATGACTCTATGTATTTATAATGGAAAAATATATTTACCTAAAATACATATTGTATATACAAGTTTCTCATGGCTCTGAAGTAGATATGCTCAGTCAAACACAACAAGATACAATGATAACATTTTTCAGTAAATTTCACTGTAATCGCTTCTCAGCCTTTTGGCTAAGATCAAGTGTAGTAAATTTCACTGTAAAAAGAGAACTTTCTCCTGAAAACCGTTTATTTCATGTTTTAATTTAGCATTTCAAAATGTCTATAAAAACTTATTTAGAAGCACATTTATTCCTGTAAATTAAAGCCTATTTTAGTAGTCAATTGTAGCATTAATATTCATATTTAATTCTAGCCTGCTAATATTCCTTATTCTAATCAGAATATTCAAACCTTTGTTATTATTCACTGTTAATATGCACTAACAAATCACATGGGAAAAAAATGTTTTTTAGCACATTGAGAGTGCAATATGAAATAGGGATTTTTCCTTGTGGAATCCAAGAGGCATACTGGTATAGGAAATCAGAAATAGGAAATGATCTAAAAGAGTGTTTTCTTTTGGTTCAAGAAAAATTATATTTATGGAATAATATTTTACTTATTAACATGGATATACATGAGAAACACCAGTCTATAGGAAAATTATGTAGGGGCTTTTAACAAAATCAATCTCAAATTATCTCTCAGAAACTGGAAATTTTTCTTAGCACAAGCTTCACTTTACAATTAAAATTTACACCATAAAATCTTTAATGCTTGTACTATTGCACAATGATTAAGCTCAAAGAATCCCCAAGAGTTATCTGAATATTAATATAACATCTTTTTGGTGTGATTGTAAAATTATCATATGTATTTGTGTTATTTTTGACCAGGAGAAAGCAATACAAATGATAAGAATTCTTAGGACAAATTCTCTGCAATAGCCATGGAATGAATATCCAAGCAAATATCTTAGTGGATTTCATTAGTGTGAACAGGGTCCACTATTTTAAGTAAATTCTTCAAGCACAGTGGGCTACTTGGTAATGTCTAATATCAGCCATTATGTTTTCTGAATCTGTTTCCATAGTAGCATATTTAGAGCCATGATAAATAAAGGCTTTCTTTATACCTTATATTACTAATGAACAAGGGCAAGAGATGTTAAAGAGTAAAAACAAAGATTTAATATAGTCTATTAAACTATAATTTCCTTATGTGTTAACAAAAAGTTTCCCATGATGCACAGACACAAGTTATGATATTCAATACTGCAGCACTCCAGTCCAGCTTTCTGACACTGACCTTACATACGAATCCTAATATCATCTCTTGAGGAATTTATAAGGCATTTCCACTTGACTGTGCCGCCCTTGCCTCAAAGTGCATGGTTTAAAAACTGAAATTTTTTTTTTTTTTCTCTCTCTCTCGACATTCCTAGCTCCTAATAAATAAGTCTAGAAAGGTTAAGTTTTCCTTTAGGGCAAGTCCAAACAACAATTATAGATGCTTCAAAAATTTAACCTTCCCTATGATCTGCATTGAAATATTGTCTTTGGGTCTAGACTATAGCTCTTCATAAAGAAGGCATCCAGTAAAAAGAACTTTAATTATAATCCTCAAAATACCAGAAGGGTTGATATTAACTACACATGATTGATGTAAGAACTGAGGCTTAGAGAGCTTTGCCAGCTTGCTCAAAATTACATTGCTGATGGGACTGCAAGAGGCTTTAAGAGAAAAGTAGCAGATATTTAGGGAGAAAAAGTAGAAGGGAGTGTCTGTGTGAGAGACAAGAGTACACAATTGAGAGAGTAGAGGAGGGACGCCTGGGTGGCTCAGTCGGTTAAGCGTCTGCCTTCGGCTCAGGTCGTGATCCCAGGGTCCTGGGATCGAGTCCCGCGTCGGGCTCCCTGCTCCGCGGGGAGCCTGCTTCTCCCTCTGCCTCTGTCTCTCTCTCTGTCTCTCATGAATAAATAAATAAAATCTTAAAAAAAAAAAAAAAAAAAGAGAGAGAGTAGAGGAAAAGACAGTGAGGTGTTGCATATGTCAATTGAGCAATATTATCAAATATTGGTAATTAAATATTAACACTATTAATGTTGAAGAATATAGGGCAATTTTCTTTTCATTTAAAATTTTTTTCAAAACTGGTCAATTTGAATTCAAATGATTTTCTCTGATTTAGTTAATATAATTACTTATCTACCATGTAAGAATTTTTATAATTTTTAGGATTTTGATTATGTTCTTGACAATGTTTTCCCTACACTGATTTATCATTCTTGGTCACTTCAACACTTCTGTATCAGAACGGTCCATCAGAACTTTCTGCTCTAATACGGTAGATAGTAGTCACTTGTGACTATTAAAATTTGGCTGGTGAGATGGAGGAAATAAAAATGAATTAAAATTAAATAAAATTAAAAATTCAATGAAAACATTCTGGATTATAGTCTGACAAATGACACATAGTCTTGTTCCTAGTCTATGCTACCTTAACAATTTAAATATTATTTTATTCCTCTCATCACTGCTTTATGGGTGTGGGTGTGTGGGTGTGTGTGTGTGTATGCACGTGTATGTGTGTGTGTGTTTGTGATGTGCATATTTTTGGGTCCTACAGAAAATACAAGGATTTATTGGTAGTAACACCTGGGAAAGATAAAGAGGAGAGGGAGGAAGAGCAGGCTGGAGAGACTGCAGGCTGAGATTCAGCTCCTGCATGTGATAGGAGAGGAAGAATGAATAGGAAAGACTCAGATTTAGTAAAGTTCTGAGAAAGTTTAAGTTAGCCCAGTAGGGATTTAAGAACAAAGATGACCCATTAGAGGAGTCTTGTCCTGGGCAGGAATTGTCAGAAACCGGTACTCCCACCATAACCACTTGTCTGGGCATTACCTGGGGGAAAGTGGACATAGCTCTTCTGCTACAATAGATCCTGAAGGCAGCTGGAGGCCATGAGATCATTGGTTTCCTTCCTGTAAATTCTTATGAAGAATTTGTGATTTTTGTCTACCCTTGTTTATCACTGCAAATGTCTACAGAGAATAATGGCTTTTCCTTCCCTTGTGCTTTCCAAATTTTATGAGAATATTTTTCATTATTACCTGTGATCTAGAATCACACAGGGAAGAGGATTGCAGGAAATATAATTCCTGGAATCTCTTACACTACAGAGGTCAAAGATCATAGAAGGAGTCCATAGTGAGGTCAAATTGAAGACAGATATGGTACAAATTAACCTGCCATCCACTCAATATCCACACATATCCTTTAACCATTTTTAATTTCAGAGTAAAGTAAGAACAAATTATTCTTCCAAACCTGATGTGACTATTCTTTGTATACCAAAAATGTACTTGCACTTTTCCTAAAAATGGAGACACTAAGTTCTATATTTAATTTTATCCATCTCTGAGTGGGATCATATATTTGGTAGCTCAGCTCACAACCATTCTTAGACATATTGTGAGTTAAATATTAAATGATGCAATTAAAAATAAATCATCACTCTATATTAACTCAAGTTGACTATATAAAGAAACCACTGGTTATATATAATCTATGAATAACAAAATGAGAAAGAAAATATGCTTAGATATGACCGTATTCATTTTTGCAACGGACCATATGGACAGAATTTATATTTATAATTCCCTTTTTATAAAGATTTTATTTATTTATTTATTTTGAGAGAGAGAGAGGGGGAGAGAGAGAATCTTAAGCAGGCTCCATGCTGAGTGTAGAGCCCGACACAGGGCTCGACCTCATGATCCTGAGATTATGACCTGAACCGAAATTAAGAATCGGAAACTTAACTGACTGAGCCATCCAGGCACCCTTATTTTTATAATTTTTACCATTATGCATTCCTTATTTCCTTTCCCTTTGTTGGCACCTCACTTGGTTGTTATTTCTTTCCTGGGGAGGTAACTAAAACTTTGTTTTTGAAGGGGTTTTACTATCAACAATCTTGCCTGTATTGAATGACTAAATTTTCATTAATTTTTATCTGTGGGAATGGGATAGAAAGAGAAGTCCCAGAGAACCTACTGGGTTCCAGACATATCTCTCCTTGCTCCCACTGTATAGTAACAATTTTATTCTATTCTCCCCTGATAATCATGATCAACCCACTTAGTATAGTAACTTCTTTATTTATAATTTCAGTAGCAAGACTAGTCCAAATGTTCTGATGGTGATATCAGCTTCCAGGTCAATGAAAACCTTGTTGGGCTTCTCTAATGCAGTAGATTCCAGGGTTTAGAGATGGGAAACAGCTTTTGGTTTTTGTTTTCCCTAGCAAATAATTGGGGGTAATAGAGAAAGCAGTCACTCCCATTTCCACATCTTTGTTCAGAATATATTTTGATATTCTGACTTGGGGGAAAAAGCCATTGTATTTGTTGCTGGTAAAAATCACATGCTACATCATAGGGCGACCATTCAACTCTAAGAGCCGTCTGCACCCCCTGGTGCTAAAACTGAGTCAACAAAAGGCCATTCTATCAGGTGAACTGATCTGGGGCAAGGGTTATGTAGAATCTTATAAACTCTCTGAGTTTAACTCACTGTCTCACTTTACTTTCTCTAAAATGTGTTCCTTGGTCAAAAGTGATGATGAACAAATTATTATATAAATCCACTGATGGTGATTTTGACAAAAGTACTGTGAATCAGAAAGGTAAATCTATATCCAGAAACAGCATTTATTCTAGTGAAGACAAATCAATGCCTGCTCTATAGTGAAAGGATCCAATGCAATCAACATGCAACCACATGGCTAGATGATCCCTTTGCAGAATATTGGAATATGGGAAGCCAATATTATTGTCTGCTATTGACAGCTTGGGACTAAGCAGTGGCCAGATGTGCACTGGTGAGGCTTGGAATTGTTACATGGACTTCTTTTTTGGGAAGAGGCCATTAAAAATCTAGCAACCTTATGGGCATTTGGTTATTGAGGCCCAGTAACATGCCCAAATAATATATAAGCTGCATCCAGAATATAAAGAACCTCCTAAGCATGGTAAGTCTTTCTTGGTGGCAAGAAATGCCATTTGCAGCATGTTCTTACTATTGTAGGGGCTATCTCAACATACCTGGGTCCACTGGAAACATAGAAACATTACTGAACTAATAGGCTGTTGATTTTATAGGTTATATTTCTCACTTTTTTCATACTTGTTTCTAAACAAGGCATAAAAGGTATTCACTAATTCTTGGTTACCAGTTCTAATCAATGTTCTATACTAATCTTCACTGCACTCCTAACCAAGTTTCTACTGTTAGCCTGAATGCTTTCTTTGAGAACACTTGGCTACATATTCAACAGACTGAAAATCCTGTGGCATTGACACCATTCCTGAGGAGCAGAGCTCAAACAAAGACTGAAGGAAGAGAGAATAGGCATCCTCCAACTCACTTGCCTTTTATATATAATTCCTAAATACATGTTTTATTCTCTTCCCTGGACTTCCCACATGTCATTAGGCTTCCAGTAAAACTAGTGGTAACTTGACTGAAAATAATACATTTCCATATAATGTAATAAAAGATAAATACCTATGTATTTCATGGAGTTTTATAAGTTAAAAACCTGAAAAAAAAGATTATCTTCTTAACTGAATTGGCTTAATATCTTGATAACACATATCACAGGAAAATTCATTAGTTTACTAATTACAAGCAGTAAACCAAGGAGATAAATACATAAATCTAAAGTTATTAAAAAAACTAAATGGCATCTACTTTTTTCTGTTAAAATATTACAGGTAGTTATAACACCTAGTCAGATTTTTTCCTTCCTGACAGCTAATAAAATCAACCTTTGAGTCTAGTAACTACATCCTAAAATGTTTAGGATTATGGCAAGTGAGAAGTATCAAATTTTAGGGCTTATCCTTCTAGCCTTTCCTTTTTAAATTTGCTTATAAAGACATGCATGGAGTTTGCGTCCTACTTTTAGGAAGCAGATCAGAATTGCTCATAAAGTTTGCGTACACACACACACACACACTCATGATAACTTCTAGTACTAGCAATGATGTTGGAAAGCAATTCAGTCATGGACTGTGGGAATATAAACTGTAACAAATTTTGAGGAAATATGTGGCAGCACAAATTAACACTAAACATGTACATTGCCTTTGACACATCAAGCCAGATTTTAGAATTCTAACAGAAATGATAATACTACGCATATACCTTGTAAAACTGTAGTGAGAAAACATGAGAAATAAATTAAATGTCCATCAGTGGGGAATTGTTGACCTTTTCTATATCCATTCAGTGAAATTGAAATACCATCTATCCATGTCAAGCCATCATAACTAAGTGTGAAAGCATGCTGCACAATAAAATACATAAGAGGGGGAAGGGAGGGGAGGGGAGGGGAGACAGTGGAAAAAAATAACAAAGAAAAAGAAAAAGATAGCTACCTAAGCTACCAAATGGGCTGAGAGGCTGATAGAGATACTTTAAAAAAAATTAATACCATAACCATACTTAAAACAAAATCCAAAAACAAGCAAAAACAGTATAGTAAATAAAATGTGCACATGGATTTCTTAATGCAAGTATGAAGAACCTTCATTTAAATATAGAATTTGATAAAGAGAAGCAAACAAACCTCTTCCTGTCCCCCTAAAATACACAACTATGCATAAAGTCAACCTTTAGCCTGCTCAACCTCTGAAAGTTAATCAATCATTATTTGGGGGGGCTTTTCTATTGTCTACAAGAATATATTAGTCACCTTAATAAATTAAGAAAGAGTTTTGGTGATGTTTTCCTCCTAAATATCTTGGGTAGACAGCAATGACTTGTGCTCAGAAAAAAGTCTTTATGGACTCAAAACATTGTGGAACCATTTTTAATAAAATACACTTTCCCATGAAATAAGAAATCAAATTTGTTTCCTTTAGTACTTAAATGGTTACCAGATCATTCAATACCATTGTTTAAAAAGATCATGGGAAAATTAGTGATTTCAATAAACATAGAAGTTTATATTCAAAACTAATCTCACATTTAAATTACACTTTGAGAATTTACTTGATCAAGAATAAGAAACATTTCCTAGATTCTTTTATTCATTTTTAATTTACAGCATTATAAAGTCAAATTTTGACTATTGAAAACAGTTGCAACAGATGAAAATGTTTTCCAACTGAATTTTCATAGCCATTACAAAGTTTAGGTTTATAATGCAATTGCTGACAGGCTTTTAGCATCTTGATGTTCAATATTCATTTCTGCTACAAGGAAACTCAAACTAAAAACTTTTTTTTTTTTTTGGTAGCTGACACTGTTCGATGCCTGACTTGAAGACTATTTTCAGACAATCAAAAGGAATAATATCATACAAAAATTGATCTGATTTAATAGACACAATTTTAGAAAGGAATAATTTAACATAATGTAGAAGGAAAGTCTTGTCTCTTTACTTAAGGACAAAAAAAGCCCATAGATAAGCAGATGTGCAAATACTTCCCTTTGGTATTTTGCTGTTTAAGAGACTAAGCAGAGTTAATATAAAAAATCTTTTCATGTCTACTAATTTCATTGGCTTTTCATTCTTTCTTTCTCTGTATCTTTTTATTTTTTTATTTTTTTTTATAGTTTCAAGTTTTTGTTTAAATTTCAGTTAGTTAACATACAGTGTAATATTAGTTTCAGGAGCAGAATTTAGTTATCCATCATTTACATACAATACCTGATGCCCATCACAACAAGTATCCTCCTTAATACCCATCACCCATTTACCATTTAGCCATCCCCCTCCCCCTCCCCCACTGCCCTCCCCTCCAGCATCTCTTTTTGTTCTCTAGAGTTAACAGTCTATTTTATAGTCTTCCTCTCTCTTTTTCCCCTTATGTTCATCTGTTTTGTTTCTTAAATTCTACATATGAGTGAAATCATATGGTATTTGTCTTTCTCTGACTGACTTGTTTCACTTAGCATAACACACTCTAGCTCTATCCATGTCATTGCAAATGGCAGGATTTCATACTTTTTTATGGCTGAGTAATATTCCATTTGCATGCGCGCGCGCGCGCACACACACACACACACACACACACACACACACACACACACCACTATATCTTCCTTATCCATTCATCAATCAATAGACATTTGGGTGATTTCCATAATTTGGCTATTGTTGATAATGTTGCTATAAACATCAGGGTGCATGTATCCCTTTGAATCAGTATTTTTGTATCCTTTGGATAAATACCTAGTAGTGCAATTGCTAGATCATAAGGTAGTTCTATTTTTAACCTTTTGAGGAACCTCCATACTGGTTTCCAGAGTGGCTGCGCAAGTTTGCATTCCCACCAACAGTGCAAGAGGGTTCCTCTTTCTCCGCATCTTCATCAACACCTATTGTTTCTTGTGTGGTTGATTATACCCATTCTGAAAGGTGTTGGGGTGATATCTCATTGCAGTTTTGATTTGTATTTCCCTGATGATGAGTGATGTTGAGGATCTTATCATGTGTCTGTAAGCAATCTGTATGTCTCCTTTGGAAAAATGTCTATTCATGTTTTCTGCCCATTTTTCAACTGGGTTATTTGTTTTTTGGGTGTTCAGTTTGGTAAGTTCTTTATATCTTTTGGATACTAACCCTTTATCAGATATGTCATTTGCAAACTTCTTCTCCCATTCTGAAGGATGACTTTTGGTTTTGTTGATTGTTTCTTTCCTTGTGCAGAAGCTTTTCCTCGATGAATTCCCAATAATTTATTTTTGTTTTTGTTTCTCTTGCCTCCAGAGACATATCTTGTAAGAAGTTGCTATGGCCAATGTCCAAGAGGTTACTGCCTGTGTTCCCCTCTTAGATTTTGATGGTTTCCTGTCTCACATTTAGGTCCTTAATCCATTTTGAATTTATTTTTGTGTATAGCATTAGAAAGGTATCCAGTTGCATTCTTTTGCAGATGGCTGTCCGGTTTCCCCAACACTATTTATTTAAGAGACTATCTTTTTCCACTGGATATCCTTTCCTGCTTTGCCAAAGATTAGTTGTCATATAGTTGTGGGTCCATTTCTGGGTTTTCTATTCTGTTCTATTGATCTATGAGTCTGCTTTTCCGCCAGTACCATGCTATCTTGATCACTACAGCTTTGTAATATAATTTGAAGTCCAGAATTGTAATGCTTCTAGCTGTGCTTTTCTTTTTCAAGGTTGCTTTTGTTGTTTAGGGTCTTTCATAGTTCCATACAAATATTGAGATTGTTTCTTCCAGCGCTGTGAAAAATGCTGTTTGTATTTTGATAGGGATTGCATTAAATGTGCAGATTGCTTTGGATAGTATAGACATTTAAACAGTATTTGTTCTTCCAATCCATGTGCATGGAATGTTTTTTTATTTCTTTGTGTCATCTCCAGGGCCAGGTGGCTTCACAGGGGAATTCTACCAAACATTTAAGAAGAGTCAATACCTATTCTTCTCAAACTATTCCAAAGAACAAAAAAGGAAGGAAACTTCCAAACTCATTCTACTAGGCCAGCATTACCTTAATTCCAAAACCATTTAAAGACCCCACTAAAAAGGAGAATTACAGGCCAATATCCCTGGTGAACATGGGTGCAAAAATTCTCAACAAAATGTTAGCAAATTGAATCCAACCATACATTAAAATAAAAATTCACCATGATCACGTGAGATTTATTCCTGGGTTGCCAGGGTGGTTCAATATTGGCAAATCAACCAACATGATGCACCACATTAATAAAAGAAAGGATAAGAGCCATATGATCCTCTCAATGGATGCAGAAAAAGCATTTGGCGAAGTGCAGAATCCATTCTTGATGAAAACCCTCAACAGAGTAAGAATAAAGGGAACATGTCTCAATATCATAAAGGCCATATATGAAAGACCCACAGCTAATATCATCCTCAAGTGGGAAAAACTGAGAGTTTTTCCTCTATGGTCAGGAACAAGAAGGGGATGTCCATTCTCACCACTGTTATTTTACATAGTTCTGGGAATCCTAGCCTCAGCAGTCAGGCAACAAAAAGAAATAAAAGACATTCAAATAGGCAAGGAAGAAGTCAAATTTCACTATTTACAGATGACATAATACTCTATGTAGAAAACCCAAAAGACTCCACCAAAAAATTGCTAGAACTGATACACGAATTCAGTAAAGCTGCAGGATACAAAATCAACATACAGAAATCTGTTGCATTCCTATACACCAATAATGAAGTAGCTGAAAGAGAAATTAAAGAATTGATTCCATTTACAATTGCACCAAAAACCATAAGATACCTAGGAATAAACCTAACCAAAGAGGTAAAAGATCTGCACTCTGAAAAGTATAAAACACTTATCTCTGTATCTTTTTAGAAATTGCTTCTGTGGGAGTCTATATAGACTACAGCCTCTCAGTAAGATATAGAAAAAGCAAAATATTCAGTTTTATTTTTCCAGTCATACCAGTAGTTGATTATACAATCTAATTTTGTGACATTTGTACTTTAGTACGAATATTGGCATATCTAAGGAATTGGGAAAACCTGTTTTATTTGCACATTGAAATTAAACTGCCAACATAGATTCAATGATTTCATGGTTAGTTGCTATTTGCCAATAATGTGTCCCAAACTAGAAATCACTCCAAGTGAAGAGAGGGAAAAAAAAATAGAAAGAAAAAAGAAAGAAAGAGAGAGAAAGGCAATGACATTTCTGCACAAAGAAATTTGAAACTGTGTCAATTACTTGAAAAATCAATTTAACAGTAAGCCAGCCGCAGTGTTTTTGGTAGCTTAAGTTTAGATAACCATTTATAAAATGTATCTCTGCAACTTTGGTTTGATCAGTAATATTATGTAATGGCAGGAGAGAAGTCTAAGGGTGCTGAAATCTGAAACAGTTTTGACTTCCTATGTGATTGATAAAACCTATTTGAAACAGAAAACTTAATTCTATTGTCAAATGCAGTATCAGTGAGGAGCCTTATTTCACTTTCATGGTAGAACAATAGGAGATATATAATTCTGCCTAAATTTGTCTCACTGTTCAGTTCATAATTAAACACATTGTCACAAGTGCTTTTTCTACTTTTATATTAGTGATTAACGAAAGAATGATTTCACCTAAATAGTACAAATTGCTATTCAAATGGAATGATTCCTTTATATCTGTATATATAAATTATTCACACTTAACTCTTCTCTAAAATTTTGATTAAAATTATGTGTACCTATTTATAAAGGTTAAGACATTTGCTTGGTTATACAGTTTATAATTTTATAAATTTTAAGTGCTAACAGTTAAATTAGTAACATACTTCTTCAAATTATACGAACATATTTTGTATATGTGCCTTCAAATTCTAGGAAATTTTGAATATATTATTTACTTTTTCAGAGTGTCATGTTTTCCTTGAGTTTATGAGTTTTATTTTAATAAATTAATATAGAAGTACATATTTTCTAAAAAAATATATGTGTGTGTCTAAGAGTTTACACTCAAACTAGTACACTTTGATGTTTCTAGTTCATTTTTCTGGATTATAACATAGAATTAAAAGCTTTTCTCTTATGTTGTATTGTCTTAATACATCATCTGCGTAATTTAAAATAATAACAATTTTGCTAAAATTTCCATTCAAATGGAGAATTAGTCAGTTTGGGTTAGTGGAAAGAATATGGATTCTAGAGTCTTAGAAAACAGTCTTCCAGTACTGGATTCATGGCCACCTATTATGGGAACTTCCTCTGCTTCAGTTTTGTTCTTTTTTTTTTTTTAAATCTTGTATTGAAAAGTGGTTAGGATAATTAAAGATATTTCATGTAAAGCACTAAATATATCATATCAATATTGCTTAAGAAATCAAATATATTATTCTTTTTATTCAGATGGTCATTTATTTTTTACTTAACGAGTATTAATTATTACCCCCTCCCATGTCCTTATTATAGTGGGAGAGAAAGGAACATAATTAATAGAACAAAGCGGTTTTGCTTGAAAAGCATATAGTTTAGTTTGCCATATGTTAAACAGAAAAATGCTAATTTAGTATTATGTTTAATATTTTTTGGAGCATAAAGCAGGGGGCTCCTAGTTCTGCTTGCACAGGGAGGAGAAAGAGTTAAAGAGAAGGTGGTATTTGAGCTATGTCTTGGGGGTTGAGTATGTATTTGTTCTTCACGTAGATTGAGTTTAAAGGTAGAACAGTTAGGGAGGGAGAGATTAAAATGAACTGGAAACTTTCTAGGCAGAGGGATAAGCATATGGAGGTAAAAAATAAACTGACATATACAGCTACCTGAAAATAAGAGCACATGGCTCAGATTCAGCCATGTGTGCAAGAGATGAGATTTTATACCATAAGGAGTCACATAAGCCATCTGTAAAGAAAAGAGATAATAGTAGCAGATCTGTGAGTCACCCCTTCCCTACTTGAGGTTAATTTAATTGAGACACTGATTTTTCTCTAGGACAATAACCAATTTAGTGCTATGATAACTTGAGATAAGGAAAGCATAAAAAGAAGCTCCACATTTATCTCAGCTTTTTCTCTGGGTGTGTTTTCCAAAGGTGCACAGGAAAATGAAGTATAAGCAGAAATGACTGTACTGCTGTACAAATGAAGATTAGAAACCAGGGCAACTAAATTTTGGAGACAGGATATGAGAAAGGTAGAAATTATATACAAGGATTCTCCAAGATCTATATAAAAATTTCCCTGGTGTCCTTGGCTATACATATTCAAGGCAAAACTTTGGGATGCCTAGGACAGAACAGATGCTGGGAATCTAAAGAGCCAAATGGAAATGTCAGTGTTTTCACAGTACTGAAATATTTTGGTGTATGAACCCAGCCAGCGAGAACACTGAAGTTTCTGACTATTCAGTTGAGACTGTGAAAGGCACTGGGAGAAAGAACAAACAGGAATAAATCTGCCCTAATGGGCCTAGAACCCAGTTTAAACAGGATCAAGGTGATCCATGAGCATTAGACTGCACAATAGAGCAAACATCAATACTTTGTAGAAGAAGACTGTAAAATTCACATTCTCAGGACATATTTTCCACAATGTTCAGTATAAACTAAAAATCTCTAGACAGGTTAGGAGATAAAATAGTCCAGTGATATTCAGGAGGTGAAACTGTCAGTAAGAGCATAAAAGTATACTGGCAAATAATCCAGATATTAGAGTAAGCACAGCATCAAAAGAGTGAGGATTAACTTGTTAAAAGGGAACCTAGTTGACAAATGATTCAATAAGATGAGCTAACACGAGGCTGGTATTAGCAAAGAGAAAATGGGATTAGGAAAATTGAGAATAGTTTATTAGAAAATATCCTATCTGAAACAGAGAGAGAAAAAATAATGGAAAAGAGAGAGCATGTAGCATATGATTAAAAAATAAATGAACAATCATGTAATTGCGGTCATAGAAGAAGAGAGTGGGAGAATGGAACAGAAGTAATTTTTATAATATTGGGCATTAATTTTCCAAATATAAAAAGATACATCAAATCACATATCCAAAAAAGTGAATAAATAAACCACAAGAAGAAACAGAGAAAACTACAACTAGGAAGATCATAACCAAACCTCAGAGAATGAAGCACAAAGAATAAATTGTAAAATCAGCCAGAAAAAAAAGAAATATTATCTTTCATAAATCAACAAGAAAGGGAACTGATTTCTCAACAGAAACTTTGTCTCAGCAGAAGATAAAGAAATACTATTTTTCAAGTGATGAAAGAAAATAGAACAGTTAACAAAGAATTCTATATCCAGCAAAAATATCCTTCAAAAATGAAGATGAAATAAATATAGTCTCAGGAAAACAAAAGCTGAGATAATTTGTTTGCAAGTATACCTCCACCACAGGATACGCTTTATCTCAAATGGAAGCAGGTGAGTCTAAGAAGGAATAAAGAGTATATTTTACCACAGAAGTGGTAATTATATGACTAAATATAAAATACCATTCATTGTTCCAAGCAAAATTAAATACAATGCCTTATGTTTTATAAACACACAAAATTAAAATATATAACAATTGCACAAAAAGTGGGCACAAGAAATAATGTTATTCCACTGTCATTATTTTTTAGTGTTGTTTAATATGCTGTAGAAATACTAATTTGTTTTCTTTAATAATAAAAATATGTATTGTTTCTAATACATTTTCAATTTCTAAGAAAAGCAGTGGGAGATAGTAATAAAAGATATAACAAAAAACTAGTAGAAGAGTGGCGCCTGGGTGGCTCAGTCGCTTGAGTGTCCAACTCTTGATTTTGGCTCAGGTCATAATCTCACCCTTGTGAGACGGAGCCAGGCATGGGGCTTCATGCTCAGCAGGGAGTCTGCTTGAGAGTCTCTCTCTCCCTGCCCCGCCCCCTGCTTGCATTTTGTCTCTCTCTCTCTCTCAAATAAATAAATAAATCTTAAAAAAAAACTAGAAGAGAGAAAAATGAAATAAATGAAATTTACAAAATAGCTAATATAAAGAATCACAAGGAAAGAAGAATAAAGGAGAAAGTGACAAACAAAACAAAGAGCAATAATGGTAGATTTAAACCCAACTATGTTAGGTTATCTAAATGATCTAAACATTCCAATTAAAACACAACTATTGTCAGACAGGATTTTTAAAAAAGACGACTCAAACTGTTTTAAAAACATGCACACATTTAATGTAATAAATTATATATGAAGCTGACACACCCAGAGTCATGCCCTATTCTAAGCACGTGCAATATACAAATCTAACACCGATGACATTGCTAATGTGATTGCTTACTTTTGTGCTTTTCTCACCCATAAGTCAGGAGATATGTTCTCTTGTCGCACATTGCAGAGATTCATTAAATACAATTTGTATTTCCTCCTTTGGTTTTTCTCTATAACAATGTTGGCAGATTCTGTTTTCCCTACATGCAAAGGAGTGATTTTTCTCCATCATCTAGTCCTTGCCACATTTTGCACAAGTAAGTTAATATTCCACGAGCAGGCTTTGTCAATGTTAGCTCTCAGTGTTAGTCTGGAATCCCAAAGTGAAAGAAACAAATCAGGCATCTGAGATTTCAGCTATGAGTGAACAGTTACAAAATCAAATGTGGGTCTTGGCCCAGAAGCCAAACTGGAGGAATAGACAATGTCGAATAGGATGGTATCTGTAGGCCACTGAAACGAGAAGAACTCCTGAAATGACCAGAGCTTTGTCCCTATAGACGCACTTCTGTTTCTTTTAAAAGCAAAAATTCCAAATTTGATACCAGCGACTTAAACTTAGTTCTCTAGGGCAGTGTCATTGCCTCATTTGGTCCTCACAGAAATCCTTCCATCATTTCCTTGTTTGTTGTGTGGAAACGGGCTGTGAGACATGGAGTAACTTGCTCAGATTCACACATTTACATATGGAAAACTTGGAATTGTTACCTAAATTATTAAACTCATTCCGTTAAAGCATGGACGACAGAGAAAATCAGACAAATGCGCTCAGAATATGTAATCTGATGTTTTCACGTATAGTACACTAGAAATAACAAGTGTCAGAAAAAAACAAAACAAAACAAAGTTGGGTTCAATAGTAACTGTGCCACCTGCTGATTGTGTGATTTGGCCATTATATTTGACCATTTCTGAGCCTACATTTTATTGTTGTGAGAAAATTCATGCATGCTTCTTTATATTACTATGGAGTTCTGATGAGGTAAATTTAAGAGGTATTTAATGGAATAACCATCATGGCTAGTTTTCAAACTATGGTAGCTTTTATTATGAAAAAACAAGATCAATTATACTTAAAACAAAAGTACAGTCTAGTTCTTCTGTGTACATTTTTCAGTTTACGACCTGAAATTAATTTATAGGTATTAAGATATTAATCTCCATATACAATAGTGTTGACTAATGTTACATTTCCTTTTGAGGTGTGTTTATATTAATTCTTAATCTATTTTTGCTTGTTATTCTGCTGTATAAAGTTAGCCGCACTTTACAGATAATGAGGTGATTACAGACAGCTCTTTCTCTTAGAAAAAAAAATTTGAGATCTTATATATTAACCAAGTGGTTAATTTAAAATTTTTATAGCACCCTTTATGAGCCCTACTATATGCCAGCAGGTAATAATATGTGTGCTGGTAATGTCACAATGCGTAAATAAGGAAAGAGCTTAGCCTCTAAGGAACTTAATAGTCTGATGGAAGGGGATGGACCTGTCAACAACAAATACAAAATCAGAAAGAAATGTATGTCCATTAGTGATACCTGAAGAGGAGTGGTAAATTGTTACCCTTGCACAAGGGACACCTTCACTGAAAGAAGGACACCTTCAGAAAGGGAAATTAAAAAAAAAAAAAATACAGAGAACAGAAAGATTTTCTGGCAGAAGGAACAATGAGAATTATGCAAAACAAACAAAATGTGGTATATTGAAGGAAGTATGAAAAATTCCATTTACCTTGAGCACTGCATATTGGGATTGGAAGCACTGGAACCTGAAGTCTTAGGAGGTCCCTAGACATCACATGCTTAGACCTTCTGAACATAAACAAGGGCTGAATTTGTAACCCAATTCTCAGATCAACTCCCAAGACTGTGATTGTTATCTGATCGATCTGCTCATTGGAATCACCAGGGGAGCTACTGAAATTGCCAGGGTTTGAGCTTTACCCTAGAAAAACTGAATCAGAATCTCATGATGAGGAGCCTACACTCACATGATTCTCACGTGTGACCAGGGCCAAGAACCACTGATCTATTTCCTCCAACCAGGGTTAGATGCTAATAGACAGTAGGTTTAAATCAAAAGTCTGTCCTGTTTGTTAGTTTAAAAAGAAAATGTCTCAAAGTCATTTTCACTCTGCAGGGTTGTAAACTATTCCTTTGGTTTCTTAAAAGAAGAAACTCAGACTTTCTACTTTGGTATTTCAGTGCTTCTAGCAAAGTACTATGTATGTGAGGGTATTCTTTAAAGATTTGCTTATTTACGAAGATGATGTTAAAATCATTGTTAAGAGCTTTCAATCTTTTCTTGGCTCTTGGCTATACACTTAAGATATATACATATCTTTTTGTAATATATTAATTACAATTTTTGTACAATTTATACAACTTATATTACAATCACATTATAATTATAATGTGTCGTATTTACATTGTAAAACACACAATATAGCAATTTGCAATGATGAAATAAATAACAATATTTTAAAATAAAAAATTTAATTTAAAATAAAATGAAAAAATAAAGGACTAATAATGTAAAATAGATTTTTATCATTAAAAAGACTTGAGAAAAAAACAGAAGGATTATCGTTAGCTGGAAGCTTTGCAAGACATTTATATTAAGGCATGGATGGAAGTCTCCTTATGAGACACCTATTAGAAACTGTTGTTTACTAAATCAAAACATGACACACACCAAGAAATAAGTATCAGCTTATTTATTGGGGAAATCAAAATTCTACAACTCCTGCTATTTGCATGGGCAGATTATTACAAAGCCCCTTGACTTAATTAAGAGTCAATGTTTTTTTAGGGTTTAAATTGTAAATATCAGGCTTTTCAATATCAGAGTTTTTCAATTTATTTTTCTTGTGAAATTTTGTGGAGCAAATGCTATTATTTTTTGTTCTTCCATTCATTAATAAACTAAACCCTAAATATAGAATCTATATGACTGTGAAAACTGAATACAGATATGTAATTTCTCTCCTTCCTAACAACAACAACAACAACAGTGAAAACCCAAAGCAAACAAGCAAAAGGAACCAAAAGATATTCCAAGGAGGAAACAGCAGACAAGGAGGAGACAGTAAATAAATTTTAGAAGCTTGAAAGTAGATGAAGTATTTTACCAAGAAAAACAAATCCCAAATTTTCAATTGTAAAAGCTGATACAAACTTTACAAAAAGAAAATGTCCATAAATATTAAATAGAATAGCATGTTTAGCAGCCTCTGACACAATGTTTATCAATAGATTTATAGAAGTGTCCACAATATATTAATAGAAAAGCAAGATGAAGAGAAGTTAATAAAATATGCTGTTTATTTTTAATAAAAACACTACGGGTAACATAAACAATATAGATAGTAGAGCAATAGATAGGCAAGCAGATAGAGATAAAGACATAGATACAGAGATACAAAGATAGATACATGAAGATAATAGATTTTTAAATACGATTATATGAAGTATGAAAAATTATACAAGAATCTGTTGATGTCAGTACCTACATCGAAAGAAGGGGTAGGTAGTAAAAGTAAAAAGGAACATGGATGACCATAAAAAAGAGGAAAAAAAAAAAAAAAAAACAGTGTTAAAACAAAAACGTTAACAAATCCATAATAAAAATAATACACAGGATATGATCCCATTTATTTAAAATTAATTGTGTCTGTGATTTAAGTTTCATGTTAAATGACAGCAACAGAAATTTTCTTTGTGTGTTATCAAGTGATTTTATTTTCTGACTTTTAGGATGAACATAGTGTTTATGTACAAGTTTATAACAAAATATTTTAATTAAAAATAAAATAAATGACTGTTTTTATTAAATTTAAATTTTGTTTGAAACTTACATAAAGCACACAACATACCATTTACTGTCTAACTACTCTTTGCTTGCCCATGTGCTAAAAAGATGCAAAGATGAATAAAACTCTAGGGTTTTTACAAATATAGCTTTCTTTAATGTAGGTGTCAGTGTAATTTTTGTTATAACATGTTCTTTTTAGAACACTTATCTGACTAACATAATCTGAACAATCATTTGTAAGTATTTCCAGAGATTTACCCAAGAGCCAGAAAAAAAAAGCTTTAAAATATGTTTAATACTTATAAATCATTCATAAATTGGCATGTTTTTCTAACCTAGTTCCTTACTAGAATTTTATGCTAAATCTAGGTACATGTTTCTTATATGTCATATTTAAAAAATCTCTTTGGCAAAGATAAACGTTTTCTTTTTATTATTATTATTATTATTATTATTATTATTATTATTATTTTCGAGAGGGAGATGTGGGAGGGGCAGAGGGAGAGGGAGAGACAGAATCCCAAGCAGGCTCCACACCCAGTGCAGAGCCCGACATGGGGCTCGATCCCACAATCCCAAGATCATGACCCAAGCCGAAATCAAGAGTTGGTCACCCAACTGACTGAGCCACCCAGGCGCCCCAAAGATAAACATTTTAGATAGAATTCTATATTGTATAGAAACTTTGAGGATGAGATACTTCTCTAGGGGATAAACGATATTCCCCCTAACTTTGCTCATTAGTGCCTGAGCTGTGATGCACTGTGTGGCCAGAAGGCAATTGAAGGAGGCTGTACGGTAAGTATAGTGCTTAAAAGGATGGGCATTAAACTTAAATAGAATTGGTTTCTACTCTAGGTTCTATCAGCTGCCTAGCTAAGTGGATTTTGATGAATAACTTCATTAGCTATCAGCTTCCTTCATGATATCAAGAAAAAAAACAAAATCTATCTTGCAGAGTTGTTTGAAGACCTTTATAAAATGACTGCAGTTAATGCAAGTATACAATAAATCATAGCAGTTGCTATTGTTAAAATTAGTGGTATTATCATGACTAGTGATAGCAGGAGCTAATATAATAATGGGCACAGAAGTATTCATGTAATAAGTATAACTATAAGCAGAATTTTTAAAAGATGGTGGAGGACTTGTATCAGCCATCCATGTCCTGCATGGTTTATAAATATCCAAGGACAGACTTCAAGGATTCTGTGAAGTTCCTAAACTTTCATCTTCTGTATAAAGCCTGGAATGTGTCAAGGCTTTCTGAACTATGAAGAAAAAACAAAGAGCAACTAAGACAGTAACTCTGACTCCAAAATTCTACTCCAGCAGCATTATTTGGTGTATGGCTCTCTCTATGACCCCAGAATCCCTGGTCCATATTTCATTGCCACAGACATAATATAAAACTCCCTTTATCTTTTTTTTCAGCATTCTCTAAAAAAAATGTTACTCTCTGGAGGCAGTGTGTATGTAGTCATGGAGTGAGAACTGAACAACAGAGTATGCAATGGAGTAGTTTTGATAATGGCCCATGGGATCAAACATGAGTGAGCAGAGACATGAGAACCTCAGAGGAATAACAAACATTAAAAATGACGTGGGCTGGGGTCGATGGATGAGAGGTCCTTAAAGGGAGGTAGAATTGCTGGCATCAAGGTAACAGAGAGAGGGGCGCCTGGGTGGCTCAGTCGTTAAGCGTCTGCCTTCGGCTCAGGTCATGATCCCGGGGTCTTGGGATCGAGCCCTGCATCAGGCTCCCTGCTCGGAGGGAAGCCTACTCCTCCCTCTCCCACTCCCCCTGCTTGTGTTCCTGCTGTCGCTATCTCTCTCTGTGTCAAATAAATAAATAAAATCTTAAAAAAAAAAAAAAAAAAAGATTAAAAAAAAAAAAGGTAACAGAGAGAGTGACTTGGAAGTAGGAGTCAGAATAGCAAAATTGGGATTTTTAAAAAAATATATTCATGCCATTTTTTGATGGTTACAAGTCTAGGTATTAAGTTATAGTTTAGGAGCAAACACCAGTAGTAACATGTACATAGGTGCAAGGTAAGGTTTATCCAAGAAAAACAATCTTACAGGGAAAAAAAATCAATATAATATTGCTATGGTCTGAGTGTTTGTGTTTCTCCATAATTCATAGGTTGAAATTCTAAAGCCTAAGATGATGCTGTTAAGAGGTGGGGCCTTTGGGCAGTGATTAGGTAATCAAGGTAGAGCCCTAATGAATAAGATTACTGCCCTTATAAACAGAACACAGAGTAATCCCTCACCCCTTCCCATGAGGACATAGCAAAAAGATATAAAGCAAGCTCTCTCCAGACACCAAATCTACTAGCACCTTCATCTTAAATTTCCAGCCTCCAGAACTGTGAGAAATAAATTTATGTTATTTATACACCATCTAGTCAATAGTATTTTCTATAGCAACCCAAAAAGACAGACAAATCTTTTTATTGCCTCTGCTTTCCCCATTTCACAGAGAGGGTTGTTTGGTCTGGGAACCCTAGGTAATTATCCAAAAGAGAATTCTTGTCCTAGGAGGGGCCTGTGGGCGCCAGATCCTTTGATCTTTTGTTTTAGACTTCTAGGTCCTATGGACTTCTAAGTCCTATGTGCGTATCTACACAAGTAAGCATTTTAATGTAATTAAGATCATATAGTTATATATCATGCTTTTTTACACACCATGAATATTTACCATTTCAAAGTCCCCAAACTATGAGTATTTTGATAACCAAGAATACACTACACCAATACCAACTGAAAGAAAAAAAAAAATACAATCCTGCCTTTCTTGCCGAATTTCGTTTTACTGAGTCAGCATGTTGCTATTCTACCTTGAGGCACAGAATGGAGAAGAGCTATCAGGGTTATCCAGAAAGGGGAATAAAAAAAGTTTTTTTGTTTTTTTTTTTCTCTCTTCTAGATAGGGTATGACCATGAGATTACAGCTTAAGGGGAGAGGAGGAAATGATCATTGTAAATGAAAAATCAAGGGAAGAGGAGTAAAGTGTTGTGTAAATCATATAAGTGATTGCTAAATTTAAGAATGATGAGAGTAGTGGTTAAAAACCAAAACAACAACAACAATAATAACATATTAATGAAGAAGGAGGAGGAGGAAGTAAGGTGGGGGGAGGAGAAGGAGAAGGCATTGGGGAAGAGGAAGAGGGAAAAGGAGGAGGAGGGGAAGGAAAAGGAGAAGAAGGGGAAGAAGAAGTAGAAGAAAAAGTAGAAGGAGAAAATAAGCCAAATACTATACTCAGCTTCAATGAATGAGAAATAATCATCTCATTTTTAAATGATTTCAGCAAGGAGAGTTAGGCATGATAATATCTATGGCAAGCATGGGTGAAAGAGTGAAGAAAAATGGTCTCGTAATGACAAGCAGGGAGATCATTCATTCACACTCTAGGTCCTGTTGTACATGGGCTATGGAATTAATATTATCTTTCATGTGAGAAATATGAAATGGAAAAGAACCTTCAGACAACAGCCATCTTTGAGGTAGAGCTGGGAATTGGAAGGAATGTTCAAAGAAAAGGCTGAGAATACAAAAAAAAATTTCTGATGTTAAACAGATTCCCCAGTGGGCATAACTGGTCTGAGGAATTCTGATAAGTTGTGGGGAGATCTCAGAGCACATAATGACAAGAATCATGGTAATTGGAAATGATTGGGGCATGCTGTAAGTAGCAATGGAGCAAGGACTGGATTAATATTGATGATTTGTTAGGGAAAAGGGGGGAATAATTTCTAACTTTTGCTCCATTCTTGATTATAGTTTAATCTTCACATTGTAGTAGCAAATTCTTGGTTTCAAGGTCTGGTGGTGGTTATTCATAATAGTGGCATGCAGAAGTCATTATATAAAGATGTGAGCTGGGAAGGGATGAGCAATTCTTATCAAGAGCAGATGTTGGTTTTAAATTCCAGGATGGTCCTATGAGTGGTGTCATAGCACAGGGAACTTCTCACAGTTGTCCCAGTGCAAAACCATGTCTTTATGGTCCTCTCTGAACACTGCAGGGCCAATTGTATGCTTAGCAACTCACTTGAGTATAAAGTTTATTTTATTCATTAATTCATCCTTTTTATTTTCCATTTCAGTGAAGATAAAGTAGCATTGTGACTACTTTACTTTTTAAATATTTCTCAACAATCTGTCAAGTTGTTAAAATACAAAAAGAAAACAATTGGAGTTGTTTACGTGGCAGGGTAAATAGGTCTGGTACCAATTCTAATGTGGAACCAAGGAGGTTCACCACACCAACATGTAATTCCTGGGACACCAGTTGGTTTTCCTATAATTTAACTTAATTCTGACATTACCTATCTGAAGTTTGCATCATATTCCACAGGTTAAGGGTTCAGTTCCAGGAGACTGCCTCCCTCCTCCGCTACTCCTTTCAGATGCCAGTTACAAGTTCAGGTTGTTACGTTTACCTCTGACCAAGTGATTATAAATCAGAGGTTCCCACAGGCCCTGCCTTAGGTTCAATTAATTTGCTAGAGGGGCTCAGAGAACTTGGACAAACATTTTACTTACTAGATCACCAGTTTATTATAAAAGGATATAACTCAGAAATAGCCACATGGAAGAGATGCATAAAGCCAGAACCCATGACCTGTCCAAAGGTGCCACTCTTCCAAATCTCCACGGGTTCCCTAATCCAGAAGCTCTCTGAACCCTGTCCTTTTGGGAGGCTTCTTTACATAGGCATGATTGATTAAATCATTGCTCATTGGCAACTGATTCAACCTCCACCCCTTCTCCTCTCCCCAGAAATCAGGGGTGTAAGACTAAAAGTTCTAACCTTCTAATCACATGATTGGTTCTCCTGGCAACCAGCCCCCATCCTTGGTGGTATTCAGAAAGTCACCCCATTAACATAACAAAAGACAATTTTATGCTCTCATCACTTAGGAAATTTCAAAGGTTTTAGGAGTTCAGTGCCAGAAATCTGGATGAAGACTAAATATTTATTTTTTATCATGACTCACAAGGATGAGCAGTTGTTTTGAACAGTATTAAGTAGATGGAGTTCTCAAGTCTGGAGATGCATTCTTAAAGAAAAAGAAAGGAGAAAAATTCAAAGACATGTGTTTTGTTTTGTTTTGATATGGTATTACATTTGTTGCTGGGTGAACTGGGAAGATCCACGGCCTTGAGTCCTCAACCCAACTCATCCCCAGGATGTCCACCAGAGAGTCTTGCTCTCACCATGAGAAAGAATTCAGGGACAGACACAACACAGTGGATGAGCAACACAGGCAGGAAAGTTTATTAAAGCAAAAGTACACTCTCTAGATGGGAGAGCAGTGAGCTTGAGAGAGAGAGGGAGACAGAGACATAGAGAGAGCTGCACACCTGGGGTTCAGATTTTTAGGTTTCTTTTATAAACAGCTGTTAACAAGGGGTGGGATATTCATTGCTTGAGGCCGGGATTCCTTGGAAGGAGGGTTTCGTACTTTTTCTTCCTTATTTGGTCAGGGGTTTCCAGTCTTGGCATCTTGGGCCTGTCCGGTTTGATCCCACATCTTGTGGCCTTGTTTTGGAGTGCTGCCAGGACAGGCCTCTGATTTTCCCCATAGCTGGTCATGACTTGCTCTTTGCTCTTTAACTGCCTACCTAACATATGTACAGTACCAAATGATTAAGAAAATTAATTCATGCTAAAATAATCTTGGAAAGAATAATTCGAATAATATTTTAAATTTATTGTTAATGATTTTGATGTCTGAATGCATCAGAAGAGAAAATATACTCCTACTACTGTAAATAATAAGGATGATTAATATTTTTGTGTAAGCCTATTGGCTAAATATTTGTAAACATTATTCTAAGAATTAAAACCTATTTCATGTAATATAGAATTCTACTTATATATGAAAACCTATAAGTAGGTATACATAAGATATAAAAGAATTTTCAAAAATTCCAAGGTTTAGGCCCTCTGTTTTCAAATGCTCCATAATCACTGTGACAGAGAAGGGAAGCAGAGAAAATTCCTGACAGAGTAACCATTTTTTACATGGTAACACTCTCCCCACTCTTTTTCTAGGAGTAGCAAAAGTAACTTTAAATCAGGTAATAGAATGCTTTGTTGGATTGTAGATTTCACACAAAAAAGTTTTTTCCTACAGTTGGGTTTCAGTGGGAAATGAAATGTATTCAGCTTTAGGGATTTAAAGCTTTTATTTGTGAATATTTACCTTAAACTATGATAAAATATTTTGTTTGGTTTCTTTTCCCACTTTACATATAATACTTTATCTCAGCATTAACAAAGAGACTTCTATAATATACACTTTTATTTAAAGGATTAAGTAGGCCTGGAAGAGATGAGTATAAAAGAGTGTGTGAATTTTATATTAAATATCTTTGCCTCAAGAAAACACTCTTAGCCTCCGTAAAGAATTCACTAAGCTGTTCTTAACCACTTGGATCCATCTAGCCCTGGACAATATGCATAAAGCTTTATCTCTGCTTTCTGTTCCTTCATTTGTATATGAGCAAAACGAAGACCCTTTTTTTGTCCATTTCTTACACTTCAAATTCACAATTATTTAAAAACCACATACTCCAAGTTCAATTACCATATATTAGTAGTGCCATGTTTTATTTGGGGATTTGTAAAACTGTATTTTCGAAGTATTTGTTTTCCCTTTTAAGAAATGAATTTCCATACTGCACATGCTGCAAATAGGCATTTCTATTATCTATACTTCATGGATAAATGTCACCATTGGTGGGGGGGGGCAGGTGGCAATTTTATTTTTATTTTCTATTGTCAGTTTTCCTTTGAAGCATCAAATTGGCACTTAAGCTATTTACTTACTGTGACTTAACGAGCCGTTATAAAATGAGCCATAGTCCCACTGTGCATTTCATACAACTATTACTTGAACTTCTTTTCAGAAGGATTTATCTACTAATCAATATCCTTCTTATTGTGCCATTTCCAGAAGTACTAAAAAGACTTCTCTTCTGAAACAGGGTTTGACTCTCTCATGTTTTACTCTCTCTCTAATAGTTGTACCGTGTACAACAGCGAATCTAACAGGTGGACCGTGTAGTTCCTGTGAAGTGGCTATGGTCACAATTATTTTTGGACATTTCTGGGGAAGGTGAAAATCCCTCAATTGCATTATCAAATAAAAAGCAGAGTTGCAGACATTTGAAATTACACTTGAAATCATTCTCTTTCTTAAAAAGCACTTGTTAAGACATCAGTTATTAGATATTTTAAATTACTGTTTTTGAAAGATTAGTTTACAAACTCAGAGACACAGATAAAAATTGATTATTATCAATGATAAATGTGATTTGCATTCTTTCTCTTCATTTTCTTAAACTCGGAATTTTGGTATTGAATTGAAAGAGGTAGTCGTGAATTCTGCAGGGACTATACCCCAAATTTCTTTTGAGAGCCAGCATTCTCCATGTGATGTAATATTTTCTACAGATGATTTACAGGTTACGGACATGCTGTGACCTCTCTCCCAATTGCAAACGGATTAAGCAGAGCTGATTAACCGAGACTAAAACACTGGGTTATTTTCTCCTGTGGGGGTCTTTGACAAAGCCCTCCTCTCGGAACCTTCCCACTTCATTCGCTTGCAAATCACTGTGCCTGAAGAGGTCTTACTCCCCTAGCCCCAACTCTCGAGCCCTGCAGCGCCATCAGCGGCAGGATCTTCCTACGTGAGGGACGTCTCTTATTAATCAGAAACGCTGAATGGAAACCAATCAGAAAGAGAGTTTCTTTGGCTTCAGCTTCCTGCCTGTCTGAGTTAAAAGTGATGCTCGAAGAGGGAGGCACGCTGACATGCATGAAGCTTCAGCTGTGAAGATACTATAAAAAGAGAAGAGTAGGAATGAGACAGAAGCAACACCGGAATTGTCAGTGCTGAGCAGGGCTCAACTCAGTTCCGCTACTAAACAAGGTAAATGCTATTTACTTTACCTGACAATATAAGCTATTCAGTTTTTGCTTTCTTATAACGAAGTAGTACAAATACTGCTTTTCTCCTGGTGGCTTCGTTTTGCACTCTCTCTCTCTTTCCCTCAACATTTGTTTTGAAGCAGGTAAGAATACATTTTGTAGTATTTGAATAAGATATGAAGATGCTCAGTGAGAAAACTTGCGATGCTTCCTTCATATTTTACTTTTACAAAACTGATACCTATCAAAGCTCTTTTCATAGTGCTTAAATTTGCATATGGAGTATTATTATAAAAATAAAAATAAACTTCGCATTGTGATAGTTGATTTTGGGGGGTCTTGAATTACTCACATATTAATGTATTTATGGATGCTATTATTACATTAATTCAAATGGACTCCTGGTTTTCTCATAACTTTTGTTTATAAAATTTGAGTCAGAACTGTCAAAAATAAAGGCATCTTTATTCATAATTTAATAAGAAGTGGTTTCTTTATTTTCCATATTAAAATAAGACAATATATAAATAGTACAAAGAACACATGTACAGATGGACATAGGCTGTCAGGATTAAGGTCATCACTATACCTAGCAAAGATTTCTTCACATATTTGTGGTTCTTACTCAAGTCAACATCCTGAATGTGTGCCTCTGTTGGCTATAATTGGTCTCCATTATCACAGGCAAATGTATCTTAATGTAGTAAAGACTGGATGAAAACCACAGGGGGGAGAGCTTCAAAGGCAAAACTGGCATTTTTTTTTTTTGAAATGATACAGAAAATGCAATGATTTCATGGAGCAGTGTTTTATTTTTCTTTGCATACTCAATATAACCATTCACATCAATTAAAATTTTAAGCACACTAGTCTCAAAAAAGGCATGATGAATTTTAACTATAAGATTGCAGTATTCTATAGTTTTTACATTTAGATACTGTTAACAGCTTGAATTCTCAGAATCTACTTTGAATACCAAAGGTGCACTAAAAGAAAAGTAATCACCTGTAGTAGCTAAGTTCACATTTATTTGTATGATCAACTTTTGATGAGAATGTAGTGGACTACAGATTTGAGGAGAAACTGGAGATCTTTTCTGATTTGTTGTCATTTAATATTTTGTTATAGATCTATGAGATTACTAATATAGATTTTTTTCACAAGGTTTTGTAATCTATGTAGCACGAAAAAAAAATGAATGATTTTATGAGAGCAAAAAGTGGTAACTTTGTGTGACAGGAGGAAATCTTCATTTGGCTCTTGATCTGTGGAATAAGAAGAGTTACCCATCTTCAGCCATAGGTGACTAAGAATGAATTTGATCATTCGATGCTCTTAACTTGAAAAGAAATGTGTTTAAAATCTACTGCATTCAATGGAGGCTAAATCCTATTTTCAGATTCAGACACTGCTTCATTGCCTAGGCAATGCTATGAGTACCTAATGAATCTGGTTAAGCCAGGTTTGAATGGTAGATCTTCTAAAAGATCAAGAAAATGAAGTAACATGCTATTTCAGCACATAACAGCAAAGAACTTAAACATAACATGAATAGCATATGTTTGTGGTCTTGTCCTCAAACATATTATGAATTCAACTGAAGTTTTCTCAAAGAAAGAGTACAAAATAATTATATGCCCTTAGTAGATGTATACTGAGATGCTAAAATACTGTTGTCTCTGTATTTGTTTGTTTTGAAAAAATGAGAAAATGTAAGGTAAACTGCATGGTATGAGCAAATCTACTTCTGGAAATAATGAATAGAAAAATGCCTTGGAGGAAGCAGATAGTCTCAATTTAAAAGTAATTCACTAACTTTAAGTCAGATTTGGTAAGACTGATAAAGCAAGTCGTATAAGAATATTTTTTGGGATGAAAAATATGATTTTTCCCTTTATTACACTGGGTGATAGCTTTTAAAACAATTTTGAAATGGTCTGCATAATTACTTACCATTATTGTATTCATGGCATATGTGAAGTAAGAATGTCTTATTCCATTGCCTGTGTTGCAAGATCACAGTATTAAAGTTGGCTTTGAAATCATGTTTTTAAATATTGTGTTGCTTGACTTGATAAATTGTATGTTGGATTAGAAGCCCTTCTGAATGTCATCTTCCATGAAAAGATTTCACTTGGTATTTTCCTGCGACCCCTGTATATACAAAGTTTAGCCAGTAGAGTGTCCCCTCTATGGTGCATTCACCAAATGGGATTTAAAAAACAATAACTGGAGATTTTTTTTCCCACTGGTTTACCTCTCTTTAGACAGTAGTAGTGATTTGAAGCAGATACGCATTTTCTATAATATTTGCACAATGTATAGGTATAGTTAATCCGAATGCTTTGGACAATGCTTGAAATTATATAACATAAAATACATGAGTAATATGGCAATATACTGTATGCAAGAAAGTATAAATTTAGGTGTAAGTTAATTTAAAGAATACATGTGAATGTGTCATGAATAAACATTGGCTGTAATTTGTTCTCTGTGAAAGTGAACAGCCTAGATGGATAATTACTTAGCATTAATACAGATGTTTCAATGTAATGGATCATTAATTTGCTATATTCTTTAAGACAAATTTTGTTCCCTCAAATGAAAATTTAAATCTAAAGTATAAATAAATCTAACATTTGGAAAAACAGAGTGTGATACTTTATAAAATGTCCAATGTGGTATTTTAAATATTTATACTTATGACTTCAAGGATATATATATATATATATATATATATACACACACACACCCCATTATATTTATATTACCATATTATATATAATATCAAATCAATAGTAATATTAACTGTAGAGTAAGTTTGGTTTATTGTGAGGTATTTTATTATAAAAAGTCTAGCTAAGTTCTTGGGCATTTTACTTCTTAAATTATCTACTTAATTAAAATTATTTTTATTTTTTTAATTTTTATTTAAGCTTTCTTAAGAAAGAAGACAGCATGTGAAATAGGACCAAAAAGACATTGGTTTTAATTAGCTTTGTCCTTACCTGATGCTAATTGATAATCATTTTTCATTGTAGAACGTAAGATATGTTTCCTAAGATAAAGCAATTTTGTTCACTGTATCTTGCATATTTGTTTTGAGAAATGAGTTGTGTCTTAAAATATATCCCAAAAAAGTCTCTTAATACCCATGACATTATCTTATTTAGGTTTTTAAATAAAATTCTAAAACTTTAGAAAAGGGATTTTAACCACCTTCAACTCTGATGTTACATGAGAAAATGGAGGTTTAGAAAGATAAGGTTATATATCCAAAGTTGTCAAATTGTATATGAAAAATTGGCAACATTAAGTGAAAATATATAATGTTAAATCATGAAAATCATATTAGGTATACACACAAATACACACACACACACACACACACACACAGCATTTAGCTGAAAACAATGTCTCCTGGATTGTTTTAAACATTCTGGAAAAGTTTTTTCTCTTATGACTCACTTCGAATTCCTCAACCTGGAACCACCATTATCCTTATCATTAAAATATAGTAGGAAATGCAGAGTGAGGAGAGCATCTTTATACACTTATACATTTCCATAGCAGTCCTAATATGTTAATGCACTTATCCCTAAATTTAGCACTAGTAAGAGATAGTCTTATAGCCACATTAAGAACGCAAAGTGCCTGAATAAAAGCACGATCTCTGGAACCTAACCAAGACATTTTATATTAGCACTACCAAGAAACACCTCCCAAAACATAAAAGTCATGATAATGGATCTTATTGCTTAGGAAGGGAAAATGGAAACCTCATAAAGTATTGTTTTTGTTGCTGTGAGGTGTATATGTGCATATGTGTAGGAGAGACAGAGACACAGAGACAGAGACACAGAGAGGGAGACACACACACACACACACAGAGGGAAAGAGAGAGAGATTTATTTTTAAGAGGAAAGGTGGGGAAAAGGAGAAGACCTGAATATTTTCTTAAGTGACATTTAGGGTTTTTCCTTTTGTTCCTTTTCTGTGCTTTTGCATTACTTTGCCAAATTATAAATCTATTGCAGGAGAAATGAGTGCTCTTGTGTTCTCTATTTCTCTTCAAGAACAAGATAAGTCTTGGTCTTTTGAATTAATCAATGAAATACCAGAGTGTATGATTGTTTCAGAAGTATGAATTAAAAAGCCTGCTTTTTGTATCACTTTTTGAGATTAGCCTTATCGTTGTGAAGAGCATGGATGATTTCATAGTATTTTTTCCTCTAAGCACTTATTCAACTTATAATGCAAACAGAAGTGACTAATAGTTATTATTTGATTTTTGAGTTTAGAGATGAATGTGTTCCTAAATGTATTTAAGAAATAGATATACCTGACAGAATTTATATTAGAATATGCTAAGCTTACTATACTTTATTACTAATTAAGTATCCAATGCATAATGAACTTTTTCCCATAGTTTCTGAAACCCAATCTTAGGAAGGTCATAACAAGAAACAATATTCACAGGAAACCAGTATAACAAGGGAGATGACAACACATATAACAATGTGTAGTCTAAGCAAATAAACACCAATAATCACTTCCTGGGACAAAAGACGTCATGTGAAATATTCCACTCATAAAACTGGGACAATCGAACCTGAAAGTTTTCAAAGGTAGTTTTCCTCCAGACAATCAAGTAACTTCTTCATCATCTGTTTTTTGCTTTTTTTTTTTTTTTTTCTACTAAAGCAGGTTACTGTAATAATTTAATGTAGTTGCCAGGAATATTTTTAAAAAATATTCACTTCTATGTGTTGTAAACACTTCAAAATGCAAAGAATGTATCATGAATTCAAGAAATTCAAATCCCTTTTTCACTGTAATGGTAATTAAGTCACAGATCAAACATCTGAGGAAACTTATAGGTCGAATTACAAAGTAACATCTATGCATCTGTATCTTCCTATCTTTATATATATACACACACACACACACACACACACACACACACACACACACACACACATCTCTATGTGTGTTCGCATTCATAATTCTGTGTGCCTGTATCTGTAGGTATCTCCATGTACATGTGTGTTTATGTGTGTGTAGATTCAAAAATATATGGAAAATAGAAAGGAAAAACAATGATTTCAATGTATAAATCAATTATAGTTTTAAATTTTTTAAATGGTATAACATTATATACTAAAAAGCTCTTTTGTCAGGCAATTATAGATATGATATTATGAAGTAGTAAAATAGCAATTATATATCTTTTTAATTTTGGAAAAAGTTAAACTCAATTGTGTTATGGCTGATTTTGATAAGTAGGGAGTATTAGACTTTCATTTTTTAAAACTGTAACCAGAAATAATTGTTCTCCATTTAATGTCCACAACTCTCAAAGACCTCATAAAATATAATCTCTTTACCCACTCTTATGATGGGAGGAAAAGTATTATATAAAGTAGGAATTATAATGCTATCTCAAATCATATTGGTAAAAGTGTGATTATTATTACTATCAGAAAATAAAATCCTTATTATTTTTCATTTATTATATATAATACAAAGAAAGAACAGTTACATGGTGGAATTTTAAAGTATTTACTTGGCCATTTTCCCTAGCTGAGGATTAGATAACTAGGCATTTTAGAATTATTATGTTATTGGGTAAATTATTTGCTTAATGCTTTATAATAATTGCTTTATATTAAAATGTGATACTAAGATTAAATATCATTTCCTTTAATAAGATATACACAATATTTAATACAAAAGTCGAGGATAAATGTTTGTATTATGGTCACTCCTTATAGATTAATGTTATAACCTATTAGCACATTATAAATCAACTATGTATGCATGTACTGAGCAGGCGTTAGATTAGGTTTAACTATTAGAAGAGAGATAACATTTTTCCTTCTCCCCAAAATCTTGCCAGTTTATCTCGATAATGTGATATTTTACATAGATTCAATTCTGTTATGTTTTTTAACATAAGGTTCAGATTTGTATTTCTGACAATACTTACTCTTCCAAAGATTAAATAATTAATGCACTATTATAATAATATGTGCGGTTATGTATGCAAATCATATTTGTCTGACTTTTATGTTTAGCTTAGAATTGAGATCTCTGGTACAATCATTAACAAAGAAGAATGTTATTATCATACCTGCAATAAATTTGCTTTTCCTTATGATTAAAATTAATTTTGGTCACTTTAAAACAACTAGTTCTATTAAAATACAAACAGTGAATATTAATAACAAACATCCTTTTTTAATACTGCAGTGTTATTTTACACATTAAAATGAACAGTTTTAACAGTACTGTCTGTATCTATATATTTCTCTCTATATATCTACAAAGATATATAGATATGTATGATGTATCTCAGCTTCACTACTTTGGACTTTAAGCCCATGTTAAATTTCATTTTCAATAACTAAATATGGAATGCTATTTAAATAGGAAGAATTTCCAACTTTGGAAATATTTTGTGACTTTAGAAAATTAAGAGAATTGTTCTGATAGAATTAAAAAAAATAAGTATATATCAGGAAACTGCTTGAGGCTATAATTACTTATGCCCATAGATGAATATTGAAACGGATGGAGACCAAATGATGGAATGGAGACTAGGAAGTGGGGGGATTCCATTGCGGAGTCAGTGGTAGAGTCACACGATTTGAATTTACTAACGATGCCTCATGGATGTCTGACATGTCCCCAGACCTATGCTACTTTTAGGCTTGCTGCTTGACAAATGAAGCATTGCCTTTGGGATCATGACAATGCTTTATTTAAACATGAGCATGGAGATTCTTCTCCATTATACCCAAGACTGAACTGTGCTTTAAATGCATTCAGGGAGAAACAAAATGTTACTTCAGAATAAAACTGTCACTGGTATATGTCTTGCATTTATTTCATTCACCATATTTATAAGATGTACTCTTCTAAAATTACAAGAAAATGTAGGTAAACATGTAGGTAAAAAAGGAAAAGAATGTGACGAAATTCTACCTGGAGTGAAAATTTATCCAGATTACGGGTTTGGACAAACATATCCCTAACTATTTATAAACAATATTTTGTTCTATAAAATATGGATTTGAAAGCATATTTTAGAAAATAAGTAACTTTAAGTTATAAAATTCTATACCTATTCAATACAACAGCTTTCTACTAATAAGAGATGTCTTATAAGCTGTATCTGTCTTGTTAAAGTTGCAGTGGTAGATGATTTTTCTAGATGTAAGTACTTGATGTTTTTTATTATTTTTTATCCCTTGCATTTTGGTTTCCATCATCTATAACTCATATGATAACTGCTCTTCAAATATCTCCTTTATGAGAAAAATTTAAAGTATTAACTAATCAATCTGCTACAAGTATATTTTCAACCAATTTAGTATTTGGAAAGTAAGCATATGTTAAGATTACAGAAGGGATTTTTGCTATTTAGGATGTGATTAAAAAGTTCTAAACATATATACTAATAAAATATATCAAATTGATATACTAATAAGTATAAAACTATACATGTATATATGATACACCAATTAAGTTACTCTTTCTAATATGCCTGGTGATATGTTTTATGTTCAAAGTGTAACATGTATTTTCTCCTTTAATTATAGTATGTGGGGAAAGATATTACTCATACCCATCTTCTTTTATCCTTTCTCTTATGCTTTAATTTTAAATCATTTGGTGGCTAACACAGACTTCACTTAAGTTGTGCATTGTCCACTGCCTTCTACCAAATTAAGTACAAATTTATGGTGATTCACAGAAAGCAGATTGGTTTTTTCCATGCAATGAACTGTGATGATTTATTTCCCTTGCTGTTTTTAACTAATGTGTGCTTTCTTACCTTCACTGCAACTTTAGCTTTGCTGCTACTTCCATTTCCACATTTACTGCTTTGCTTCTTACCCGTTATCATTATTCCCCACCCCGACTCCTCCTCCACTTCAAAGACAGAATATATTTAACTACAAGTGCCTATCTTCCTTAACTTGGCTTGCATTGTGGGGAGATGATTCAGTGAACTGTGACAGAAAAGTAGCTTTTCCAACATGAGAAACTCCTTAGATGTGGAGCTAATAAAAATTGGTCAATATGTTCTTGGATGATTTTGGAAACTCTTCTCCATTCTACCTCTCTCCTACTTTCACTTTCTAAAAGCCTGGAAGTGGGTCTTATAAGGAGTCAAGTATTACCAAGGTCACAATACATTAACAGATGAGTAGAACAAGGAGAATTACTGCTACTGAGAAGAGGGTTTGACTGTAAGTCCAGGAATATAGCCCTGCATAAGGATTTTGGGGAATTAAGAAAAATTGGGGCTTGAAAACCTAAGGCTATCCTAACATACTGAAGTTTCATAAGGTATGTGTGTGAGGAGACAAATTGGCAAATTGTTTTGATATTGACTGCTTGGCCTCAGAAGTCCCAAAATTGATGCATACAGATTTTTCATATTAAGAAGCTGATCTTTATCCCATTCCCATGTAGTAGAAATGACAGTCCATCTTACAGTTTGCAGGTGTAGGTGGAAGCAATGCATCTCATAACATTAGTACAACAATGTAGTATCCTAAATATGTACAGTCCATTCAGAATCCCAAAGGCACCCTTTGTTCTCATCTTTTAAACTCACCATCAGGAAAAAAGTCCTTCAGATTATTTGCAATAATTAATTCATCCACTGGGTGATTATTTCATTTTCTTACCTTTGAATTTACTCATTACTGAGTACCTGCTCAGTCCCCTCCCTCTGTGCTGTGATGAAACGTCTGCTGGGGAGACTCTCATGGAAGCCACTGTTGTTAGAGATTCTCTTCTCGCCATACGTGACAAAATTTATCTGCTTGTAACTTCACTTTTTATTTTGTCTTAGCCTTGCCTATATAGTTTGGAATCTTTAATCCACCCCTATCTAATAGCATTAAACTCATTCAAAAAAAAAAGTCTCTGTCAATCCTGTGCTTGCTCTTCAAGTATAAATGTCCCTCATTACTTCAATTTTAAAATAAGTAACATTTTACAGACTGCTCTACCATTCCAGTTACCCTGTGTGAAATGAACTCTTGTTTGATATTGTCCCTAAAATTGAAATAAAAAATCCTAATGTGAAATAGGGAGCACACAATAACTGGGACCAATGTCCCTTTTAAAAACTTCTTTTCAAATTAATCTAAGACCAGGTTTTTATCCCTCCTCACTGCTTCCATTATACATACATAGAAAAAAAATTCTTTATGATTTGTAATTATTTCTTATGTTTCCAAATTCTGAGAGATATAACCCTTGTCACATCTTACATTGGTCTCTTTCTGTCTAGTCCTTGGGGCACTTTTCCTGTAAGAACCTTAATATCTCTTTGCTGTATTATTATAATAACTTTTAATTGCTCACTTAGCCAACAATTTCTTTAACAACCAATATCTTCCACAAAGTATAATTTTGTAAATTAAGAATATGCTCAAGTAACCCTCTCTCCTGTTACCCCCAGCCCATACCACATCACATCTAGAAATAAATCAATACTCCTCAGCCTTGAATCCAAGTTCTTCAGCAGCTGGTTTATCTTATATTTTAATTTTTTCTGCTAAATTTAGAGTCTTAAAAATACGGCCACAGCCTTAAGGAGCCCAAAGTTTAGGTTTCAAATGATTCAAACTATCCTGAATCTTTATAGAAATACTGTATTTATGATTTAATGTGAGTTCCCTGGAAAAAAGTCCAAAGCATTCATGATATTCATGGAATTTTCATCACCCCAAAAAAGATATGGACTGTTTAAGTCCATAATTAAAATACCAATATTTAACAATACCACTTTATTGGAATAAGAGTAAAAATGCAGTAGGCTTGTGATGTCAATAGACATATAGCTTCTTCCCAGCTCCATTTATTTGTTCTGTTTTGTTGGTAGGTTATCTTCATTTCTGGGTGCAAATTGTCTCATATATAAAATGCAATAAACAAAAAGTTTAGATAGGTAATATTTTCTGGTTGGAAAGGGCAAGCAGAGTCCTGGGGTCAGACATCCAAAGTATATGAGTTTGAGAAAATCTTTTAATGCCTTGGAGCTATAGGAGCTTCATGTGTTAAATTAAGGTATTAGCAGTATTTACATTATAATGTATTATGAGGAAACATGATTGTTCCTAGAGTAACTTCTGTTATTACTATTATATTATTAAGAATGTTATTGCTCAGGTTCACTATATTCAGGTAAAGATTATTGGGACTCTCCATATAGAAAAGCACAAGAGACTTAGCTTAATTTGATGACTAATTTCTTTGTTCTTGAAATTAGGTAAGTCTAGAAGTCAGTTACAACATTATGAATATACATATCCATATATGTCATATGCATGTTATGTTAAGTTGACATAACATGCAATGAAATATTTTGTGTAAATTTATACATGTTCAAATTAATATAGAATATTTACTATCATAAATAGAATACTAGAAGGTTTATTGCTTGAAGTTGGAATGAGTATATTACACTTGGATCTTGGAGACATGAGTGAGTTATAAAAGTCTTTTAAATATAAGTAACATTTGGGAAATTTTCAATGGTAATAAAATTTCATAGTGTCTCCTTTCATCACATAATTTTTTCATCACATATTTTAATGCCAGGTATTTAACTTTCCTTTTTCTAACATTTTTATGGTTTCTCCCTTTTATTCATTGAATTATATTATGAGTATAAAGTGAATGACATTCTTGACCTTAAAATGAATAGAGTTTATAAAGGTGGTTTATTTGTATAAAAATTTTACTTTGGTTTAAAAAAAAAAAGTTTAAACAAAAATAGTGGTAGTGATTACATGCTTGTGAATAACATTCATTAGTATTTTTTTAATTTTTTTTTTAAGATTTTATTTATTTGCGAGAGAGAGAATGAGAGACAGAGAGCATGAGAGTGAGGAGGGTCAGAGGGAGAAGCAGACTCCCTGCTGAGCAGGGAGCCTGATGTGGGACTCGATCCCGGGACTCCAGGATCATGACCTGAACCGAAGGCAGTTGCTCAACCATCTGAGCCACCCAGGCACCCAACATTCATTAGTATTAACTTGAAAGTTATTTTTGTGGCAAGTGTTAACAATTTGATAGTTTATCCATAATCTGTGTAAAACAGTTAATGTTATTTATGAAACATAGAAACCATTTTAAGTTATATTATTTAGTAAATTTGTTCTATAATCAGGTATGGATACCAAATACTTATTCAACCTTTACTATCATGCAGCATTTTCTGGGTGCTGAAGTTACAGCAGTAAACATGATACAAAGAGATTCTAATCACAAGAACGTACTCTCTAGAGGAGTGATACAAATAATAAATAAGATAAATATGGTATTGATAAAGGCAGTGTGATGGAGAGTTACTGAAGGGGTAGGTGGAACAGGGTGTATGAGACAAGTTTTTTTGAGAAAGTGAAATTTGAATTGATTTTGAATGGAGAGAAGGAAATACTATGAGAAACATTATTTTAGGTAGAAAAAATAGCAGACTCAAAAGCCTGGAATGTTAACAAAGTTTGCTAATTTTATAATATAATCTGAATTACAACTTTAATTTTAATATATAGACATTACATTGTTATATTAAGCTTATTTAGATACTTATAAACTTAGTAATAAGAATGTGAACTGAATATATTCCAGTTTTCATAGTAATGTTGTTTTAACAATAACCTTCATTCTTTTCTTTTTGCTTCATTAAATACTTAGTTCCAATATAATATATATTTATTTTTTATGTATACAAAGTTAGACTTTCATTAAATGTTACTATTTATATAGTAGTAGGAATTTCAGACAGCTACAGTAGAATATTTAAATATTAACTATAAGTGTTCAAATTATTAAGTTCTCTAGTTTCTCCTATCATAAGTAGAAGACTCAAGCTGAGGCAGGGAAGACTATCTAATTGTGAGGAAAACTAATATGCCTGTATACATCTTTGTATATTTCTATATTATTACCTATAGTGATAAGGGACAGTTAGTCTTACAACTCTTTCCTTCGCCCCCCCCCCAAAAAAAAGAAACCCATAATAGGACTGATTCTCCTTTATCCTGAATTTTGAGGGAGATTCTATTCTTTTTGAAGGCACTAGAAATAGCAGAATTTGTCCTAGAATTTTCTCAAATGTCTTTAAATGTGAATTCCTTCCTATCTGTGTGATTTTAGCTTAGACATGATTTTCATACTTCTAATATAGTTTCCAAAAGAAAGAATCTAATTATGTGACTGAAATTTTTCTCTACTTCTGAAGATCTGCTCCCTGTGGGTTCTGTTTTCCATCACTTTGTCTGTTAGGTCATGCCTACCTTTATTTCCTGGCGCTTTTCTGGCTTCTCTTTCTTTTTTACTGATTTCCTCTCTTCAATGATCTCCAGTTAAATTTTCTGAGATAACTATATTAAACTGACTTTTATTTCTTTGTACCAGAACCCTAGACAGCTTTTTGGTTAGTTTTCAGTATCTTCCTAACCATATCTAAATTAGATGACCCCTTCATCTTCTCTTGGGTCCTGGATATACAATCTATCTACTGAAAAAGTGGCCTTAACCTCACAAAGACTGGTTGGACACCCATCTTTAAAAGGACCCGTGGGGGCGCCTGGGTGACACAGTCAGTTAAGAGTTCGGCTTTTGGTTTCTGCTCAGGTCATGATCGCAGGGTCAGGGGATCAGCCCCAGGATGGGCTGCGCTCAGCACGGAGTCCACCTAAAACTCTCCCTCTCTCTCTGCCCTCCCCCTCCCCTCTCTCTCTCAAATAAATAAATCTTTAAAAAATAAATAAATAAAAGGACTGTGGACATGGTATTCAATGTATATCATTTGCACAAAGTAAATAATTATAATGACAACATTCTCTCCCCAAATAATGTGTAGATAACATGCTTCTCATCCTACATAATGTGTTCATTTGGCTAAAATGTATTTTATAGTTGTAAAATAAAAATGGAAATATGGCAATTTGGAGTTTTAAGATTATATCATGAAAATTTGTTGGTCATTTTCAAAGAGGAAACACAACAGTGTGTTATGGGTGAATCATGTTTTGCTCAATTATTCCTTTAGTTAAGTTTTACATTGCTTAATTATGAAACTGATTCATATTACCACTTTGGAAGGTACGTATTTGTAACTTTTGGTCTGATCCTAATTCTGTATCTCATAACTCCCTGCTTCTCTCTTTGCTAACCAAAATCTGCCTGCCCTTCTCTGAAGCTAGAGTTAGGGAACAAATCCCCACAGAGTAGGGAAAAAATGTTTACTTAAATGTTAACTGTATTGGTTAAGAGTGCAGATTCTTGAACTAGAAAAACAGCTCCACCTCTTGCCTTCAGCATGGTCTCAATTAATTTACTTTATCTTCCTAAAATTTAGTTTCCTCATGTGAAAATATGGATAATTGTATTCATTAGGATTGTTGTCAAGAATGATTATGATAGGGGCCCCTGGGTGGCTCAGTTGTTAAGCGTCTGCCTTCAGCTCAGGTCACGATCCCGGGGTCCTGGGATCAAGCCCCGCATCGGGCTCCCTGCTCCGAGGGAAGCCTGCTTCTCCCTCTCCCATTCCCCCTGCTTGTGTTCCTTCTCTCACTGTGTCTCTCTCTGTCAAATAAATAAAATCTTTTAAAAAAAAAAGAATGATTATGATAATACATGCGTCAAAGTGCTTATCATAGTAGCCACTTAATAGATACTAATTTTGCTTACTGTTAGTAGTAGTAGTAGTAGTATATTCACAATATACTCAAATTATCAGTGTCCATTACTGCTTTTAGAGAATTTTACCATTGTATTTGGGAAAAGTATTTAAATATTCTGTAAAGGTTTTAGGACTTCCCTTGTCTAGACTCTTAAAAGAAGTTAAAAAATTAAAAATAATTATACCTCCAAATAATTGATGGAGAGACGCTTTGGGCGTATGCTAGGATTTTACTTGATTAGGCAACATATTTTCTCCAAAGAAATATACACTGGCTTTTAAATATACCATATGATCAATCATGAATGCAGAGAGTAGGAGTAACAATATGAACTTACTGGGAAAATTGAAGAAATGTTAGAAATTATGTAAGCAATCACACTTTCAAAAGGCACAGGAAACATTCCCAATTATAAAAGCATGAAAAATAAGTTTGAAAATGTATGAAAAATTTGAGTCTTGGAAAATATTTGTTTAACTTTCATTATTAATAAAAATAGAGCCAAGTTATCATAACGGTTTCTAATGATATTACATGCTATTTTAAAGTGGGAAAAAAACCATATATTCTATAAAATGTCATCTCTCTCTTAGAAGAGAGATTTTAAATTGGGAAAATAATGATTCAATATAATCAAGGATTATTACAGCAAGAACTGACATTTCATTTAATTAACTGATTTTACAGATAAGGATAAGAAGACACCAGGAAATTTGTTCAAAGTGATCCTAGAGGAGAAAAACCAAGAGTAGAATCCAGGTCTCCAGGAAGAGATTATGTGACTAACATTATTTTATCAATGTCAATCATTATATTTTTACAAAGTTGTTTTTTTTTTTCTTTTTAACAGCTTTATTAAGATATAATCACATGCCATACAATTCACCGATTTAATAGGTATAAACAGCTCCGATGGTTTTTAGTATCACAACAGAATTGTGCAACTACCACCACAACCTGATTTAGAACATTTTTTTTTAATTTTAATATGTTATGTTAGTCACCATACAATACATCATTAGTTTTTGATGTGGTGATACACGATCCATTGTTTTCGTATAATACCCAGTGCTCCATGCAGTACGTGCCCTCCTTAATACCCATCACCTGGCTAACCAATCGCCCCCTCCCCCTTCCCTCTAAAACCCTGTTTGTTTCTCAGAGTCCATAGTCTCTCATGGTTCATCTCTCCCTCCAACTCCCCCCCCCCATTTTTCCCTTCCTTCTCCTAATGTCCCCCATGCTATTCCTTATGTTCCACAAATAAGTGAAACCATATAATTGACTTTCTCTGCTTGACTTATTTCACTTAGCATAATCTCCTCCAGTCTCATCCATGTTGATGTAAAAGTTGGGTATTCATCCTTTCTGATGGCTGAGTAATATTCCATTGTATATATGGACCACATCTTCTTTATCCATTCATCTGTTGAAGGGCATCTCAGCTCTTTCCACAGTTTGGCTATTGCGGACATTGCTGCTATGAACATTGGGGTGCATATGGCCCTTCTTTTCACTACATCTGTGTCTTTGGGGTAAATACCCAGGAGTGAAATTGCTGGGTAATAGGGTAGCTCTATTTTTAAATTTTTGAGGAACCTCCACACTGTTTTCCAAAGTGGCTGTACCAACTTGCATTCCCACCAACAGTGTAAGAGGGTTCCCCTTTTTCCACAACCTCTCCAACATTTTTTGTTTCTTTCTCTGTCCATTTTTGCCATTCTAACTGGTGTAAGGTGGTATCTCAATGTGGTTTTGATTTGGATTTCCCTGATGGCTAATGATGATGAACATTTTTTCAGGTGTCTGTTAGCCATTTGTATGTCTTCTTCAGAGAAGTGTCTTTTCATATCTTCTGCCCACTTTTTGACTTGATTATTTGTTTTTTGGGAATTGAGTTTGAGAAGTTTACAAAGTTGTTTTTGATTCATAACCCTTCACATGTAAAACATGGCATGTTAGTAAACATATTAGTAAACATGGGTAGCTAAAAGTAAATAATGACTGCCATTTGATTCACCTCTGTGGTTGGGCCTAGATGTCTCCACAAATATTGCTGAAAGAATAGGATGAACCTATTGAACTCTGAATGTAGAGAAAGAAAAATAGATCCATGCCAAGTGATATGCTGCCTGCGAGAACTAAAGTGCAGTTGACTAATTGTTTCCCAAATTTTATATGGTAGAATGACACTCCAATCTGTTGTAGTTAAGAGAAGAGTGGATGGGAAATAAAAGAACCAGAGAATAATGGGTATACATTCATTTATTAAACTGGAATTTAATTTATTAATTTATTAATTTAATTTCTTCACTCTAAAAAGTATAGACTAGAAAATACCTAAGGGCTTTTGAGTTCCAAAGTCAATGGATCTTTGCTTAATATAATTATAACAAACTTTCAATTGTTTCTCAAACAAGCTTCCATCTTGTGGGGAAAAAACATGACAACAGAATAATGGAGATACCTGGGACTATTCAAAGGCCTGGATATTCTGTTCTCACACCTGGTCCTCTTGAACACATTTTCTGAGATGTGGATACCTCTGTGTTAGGTCTAATTGCATCTGTTCAATTGATCTTCTCCATATTGCCTAAGTGTCCTCCACTGATATCAGAATTTCCATGTATAAAAAGAATATGATTTGGAATTTCATTATTGTCCATGAATATTCAGAAATGTATTCCTTGGTCATGTCTACAGCATCACTCTGTTTCAAACATTCTGTCAGTCTATTCACAACTATAATAATGAATTCAAATTATCAACCACCTAAAAGAAATTCAAGTTTCAGTCATGTGTTTTAAATCATTTTTTGTGTGTAGATAATTCAAATAGTGTAACCTGCTCATCTGATTGAACCTATATATATTTCTGCAGTTACACAATTGGGTTATTTTTACATCATTTATGTCTATATTTGTTAATATAGAAATAATCAAATTATTTCTATATTAAAGCAAAGATTGAGTGATATGGAACATTTTGTTAACACAACTGCTCAATCATTGGGAAAAAAAGAAAGTATGTCAGTTCACTAGTTTTAAAGAAAAAATTCATTTGAAGGACAAATGATTCTAATGTCAAATGAATCCCCAAAAAACATTCAATTTGTAAAAGACCAGATTTTTTGAAAAAGGGATTAAAGGCTAGTTATTTCTTTGAGACATTATAATTTGGCATATTTTAATAAATCTATTCTTGGATACCATTTCATTGATTTATGCCAACAAATAATCTATCAGCAACTTTAGGTTTTAGACCCCTCAGTTAAACCTACAAGAAATTACTATCCTTAGCCATGTTTTATCTACAGTGTTATGAGAGTAATAAGAAAAGCATGAGTGTGTAAGATAAGTTCTCCCAAATCACAAAAGAGCAACACCCTCTGTTTCAGTGTAATGTCTTGAGAAAATATAACAATACAAATATCTGATAGTCAATTAAACATTTTGCTTTCACAATCTATTTACATGAAAATTAATTATTTATAGGTAAATTATCTCCTCTCCTTTTGATTTCCTACTGGAGTTAGATTTCTTTCTGATGTTCTGAAGAAGGAAATTAATCTATTCATTAATTAAATTAATCTCATTGTAAAATAACATTTTGTAATAAGGAAGTACAGATTCTGATTTTCTTTGGCAATGAACTTTTATTTATAATGTTATCTCGCCCCAGTCTATGAGGAAAATGGATAGCAGCTGTGTTAGGTAAACCACACACACAATTAGCATACACTATCTCTTTGCCAATGATATCGCTGAAGTTATGTAAAATATCATATATTCCTGGTATAAGTTTATAGATACATCATATTTTATATTACTTTTAAGTGTTTTCATGTACATGAAAACAACCTCAATATTATTAGTCCTATTTATATAAACATAGAGAAAAATCATGTGATTCAAGTTACCTGAGGCTTATGTGATGCCTCTGAATTCCTATAGATTCAGTATTAAGAGATTTTACTTAATATTCCTTCCATCTTTTGTAATTTATTTTTGTAATTATATGATGGTTGAAAAAATAATTTTCTTCTAGGGGAATATACAATCTTAGGACCATAAGTTAAGTATAGTACATAATATGTCAATGTTAATAAGCCAAGATCAGACCCAATTAAATTTACATCTAAACACATTTTGCAATTCATATGTGAATCTAATCCAAAAATCTCAAAGTCATAAAATCAAGCTATTTAGCACAATACTTTAGCTCCCTCTTTTGGATGGTCCAGACTGCAATACGAAAATATGAGAAAATGTCCTAATATGTTCTCTTTTCAACTGTGATTTTATATTTGAGATAAAATTATTCCATTATTAAAGTGCATAAGATTAATCATTTTAATCTGTTTTCTAATAAAAATAAGTCAAATTTACTTCTGGATTTTTTTTTTTTTTTTACTGGTTGAATGCTAAGTTATTGAACACTTCATTTAAAGATGTATTTTGATGAAGTGTTTTAATATATATTACTTAAAATGAATTAACGTTTAGTCCATTTTATAAGGATTTTTCTACTATTTCTCCAAATAAAATATTTGAGCTCAGTTGTCTCATAAACTATGTACTAGTTATCCTTAAAACATGTAATAACCAAGAAAGACTTTTAAAAGTATTGAACATCAGACAGTATAAATTTGGTGAATTCTTATTTTAAAGATTCTTGACTACTTTTAGTAATGACATAAACAATAGCACATCAAGATGTATAAAACAAGTAATTTGTGTAATCTCTTAGACATATGTATGTTATCCAAGTATGTGTCGTGTGTGCATATATATACACACGTGTGTATATATATATATTACACACACACATATGTATATATATAATATATAATATTACACACATACAGTTAATACTTGAAGAACACAGATTTGAACTCCACGGGTCCACCTATACATGGAATTTTTAAAATAAATACAGTATAGTACTGTAAATGTATTTTCTCATGATTTTCTTAACATTTTTTTCTCTAGCTTACTTTATTATAAGAATATGGTATATAATACATATACAAAACATGAGTTAATTGACTGTTTATGTTATTGGTAGGGCTTCTAGTCAGAAGTAGCTATTAGTAGTTAAGTTTTTGAGAAGTCAAAAGTTATGCATAGATTTTCAACTGGGTGGAAGTTTGTTGCCCCTAACCCCCACATTGTTCAAGAGTCAACTGTATATAATAAATATTAAAATAGTTATATATATATATACACACACACATATATATTTATCTTATGCTATTATATTATCACTGAAAATAGTTTAATACTAACACAAAAATAATTCAAGCACCTGAAACTGAAATGATAATATTTTGTTTTAAGCTTTTATATTTCTTGCAGTGATTGAACTCTATGCATTAAAGCATTTAATACTGAATAGCCTAAGTGTCAATTATATAATTATACTGTAATTGGTGGAATTTTTGCCTTCCAAAAAGAAAAGGTTGTTATAATTTTACATATCTGAAAGTATAAATGAAGGTGTTTATTTTTTGTAGTTTTTTGCAATGGAAATTTATTTGTTTAGCTTTATTTTGGAAATAGAAAACTTTTTACACAGACCTGTACCTCTGAAACAAATAACACATTATATGTAAAAAAAAAAAAAAAAAAAGAAGAAGATAGCAGGAGGGGAAGAATGAAGGGGGGGAAATCGGAGGGGGTGACGAACCATGAGAGACTATGGACCCTGAAAAACAAACTGAGGGTTCTAGAGGGGAGGGGGTGGGCGATGGGTTAGCCTGGTGATGGGTATTAAGGAGGGCATGTTCTGCATGGAGCACTGGGTGTTATACGCAAACAATGAATCATGGAACACTACACCAAAAACTAATGATGTAATGTATGGTGATTAACATAACATAATAAAACAAACAAACAAACAAACAAAAAAAGAAGTAAATTTTTTAAACACTAATTGTCACAATGCTTAATATAGTAGACAATTAAGACAATTAAGCTTCCAGATTAAAATATCTTAAAATTACATTTTTTAAAAATTACATTTTGAAATACTGATGCTATTATCTAATTATAGAAAATAAATTATTATGGGTTTGTCATCACAGGACAGTCAAAAAGTAATATAATTTTATCCCATCTATTCCAGTTATATCTACTTCCTAAACCCAATCTCTCAGTAGAATAACACTTCTTCTAATGCATTTAATTTTATTGCTACTTTAAACTGCAATTATTTTTGAACAACTCAAAAATATGAAAATATCTTCCAGGGTGCCTGGGTGGCTCAGTCGATTAAGGGTCTGATTCTTGATTTTTGGTTCAGGTCATGCTCTTAGGGCTGTGAGAGCCCATGCGCTGCACTGGGCATGGAACCTGCTTAAGATTCTCTCTCTCTCCCTCTGCCCCTCCCCCCAGGTCTCTCTCTCTCTCTGTCTCTTTTTCTCTCTCTCTTGAAAAAACAAAAACAAAACAAAAAACCTATTAATGTTATAAAAAATTATATATTTTCCAAAGTCCATATATGGTAGATGAACACTAGAAATCTTTGCATGTAGGGAAATAACTCTCACTCTTTTCTTAAATATCCTATTTTTTTTTTATATATATTGAAGGGTATTTAAAATCATCGTTTCCAAAGAATGAATTTAATAATCTACTTCACCTGTGCTTATTTATATATTATTTTTATATTTCTTGATTAAATGGCCATTTTTTCCCAGCTAAATGTGAGTTGGCTGCCATCTTTGTACTAATTTTTCTCTTCTGTGTGTTCTGTTGAAGTAGAAATTAAATACCAAATATGCAAAAGCTTCACCATGAGCTTGATTTCAGCATGTGTAAATGCTACACATGGCAATTACATCTCCTCAGTCTCTTCACAAAATGGGACCAAGCTCATACAAAGACAAAACCAGTGCATTTAGTCATATTTTCTAATTACAGAGGCAGAAAAGAGTGAAATATTTAGAGAAACAGGCTGAAACTAATTCTGAGTTATGAAATGTGTTAATATGTTATTTTTCTAATGTTACATATAAATAGAAAGATGAATTGAGGATTTTAGAAAAACCAAAGAATTAAAAAAAATGAATAAAAAATTTAAAAACATGAAAAATTTCATCACTTAAAGATGGTCATACAAAACTGCAAGCATATATATCACATATATCAATTTCTCAATCTATCAATATGAGCCTCTCCAAATCTATATTCTCATCTGTAATAGCAGATGCATACCTAATTTTTCTAGTCTTTTTTTTTTTTTTTTAAGATTTTATTTATTTATTTAACAGAGAGAGAGATAACGAGAGCAGGAACACAAGCAGAGGAGTAGGAGAGGGAGAAGCAGGCTTCCCGCCGAGCAGGGAGCTCAATGCGGGGCTCGATCCCAGGACCTGGGATCATGACCTGAGCCGAAGGCAGACACCCAACGACTGAGCCACCCAGGCGCCCCTAATTTTTCTAGTCTTTAACGCTGTTTTTTCCTTTCATATCCAGATACCTATCTCTAGTTGCATGATAAAAGCAAACCTAATCCACCTTAACAATTATTTCTTTAAAATACCTAGGAGTGTTTTAAAAATTCTGGATTTCACCTGTTACCATTTGCTTAGGATTGCTTTTCAATTTTCTCAGCCCATCTCAATGCCTAACCCTAACTAGGCTCCTTCTTGTTTCCCTCAGCCCTTACTAATACTAGCACAATATAGTAATGAATAATAATAATATAATTTAACACCTTTGACAGAAGGATAAAGGGAATGAAGATAACGTTAGGGAACCAGAAGGCTTCTAGAGAGAAAAAAATTACATGCAGCACATTACTGCACAGCACATTACTGCTAAATCTAAATTCCACAGGCCGTATATGTAGCATGTATTACCTTGACAGTAACTGTTATTTGGGAGTTCAGAATCCTCAATTCTTCTCAGACTATGGGAAAGTATTTTAAAAAGTAAAATAATGATAACATTATCTCAGAGATGCCAATTTTAAACAAAATTTTACATTATTAAAAAAATGATTAATATCCCTGTATGACATATGAGCATTTGGATTTTTCCATCAGAAAGCATAGGGCCATCACTTAACCTATATCTATATGACTTAAAGGACTCCCTGAGAACAGAAGGAGCTTTCATAAAGACAATCATACCTTCTAATAGAAGCTAAAATAAATGCATTAAATTTGTCAGTATTTTGTCATTAATAACTACCCATGAGTTAGAACTATTTTGTACTATTTTTCGCTCTTAATTTTAGGTAGATGTAAAAAATACTTAATTTTCTATATATTTAAAATGTGGTTAAGAAAAGACTATAAACATCTGAGAAACATTCTATACATAATATGTGAAAATTAAATTTCTTTAGTTCTTCCTTTATTTTTTTTAAAGATTTTATTTAAATTCTAGTTAGTTAACATATAGTATAATATTGGTTTCAGGAGTAGAATTTAGTGATCCATCACTTACATATAACACCCAATCTTAGCTCTTCCTATAAATAAATGGAGGCCTAAATCTGTTGGAATGGCTTTCTATTTGGGGGATTACCCTTATTTATGAAAAATACCATTTGCAACATATAAATTGACCCAAATAATTTTCTGAGAAAGATAATGGGTCTTAAACTTTCTTATTAAAAAATGAATAAAAATTAGAATTAATATCTCTTAGCTTTACTAGAACCAATTTCAACCTCTCTGATGAAAATCAAAGATAATATAATCCCTCTCTCTCACATACACAAACCATAATTGGAAAAAAGAATATATGTTAGGAAATAGTGGGTCCTGAAGTTGAAAAGGTAGCTGAGTTCAACAATGGATAAAGGAAAAACGAGCAGAGGGATTTGAAACTTGCTGTAGGTGGCAACACCAGAGGTTCCTTTAACAATGTAGACCAGAATTTATAATCTTAGCCTCTGAAATTAGATCATCTGGTTTCCTATCCCAACACTGTCATATCCTAACTCTCATCCTAGAGGGGTAATTTGATTCTACTCAGCCTAAATTTCTTTATCTATATAAGCAACCCATAATAGTTTTCCTTATATGTTCATTTGTGAAGCTGAATGAAATATACTTGAAAAGAATGTGTCTATTATGATAAAGGATATATAAAGCAGAAAAAGAATTTTAAGAAAAGTAGTTTGAAGTATATATGTCAGAAATCAAAGAAGAGCCAGATCAAGGAAAAATAGAAGATATGAAAAGTTTTAAGGCAATGAGTTCCTGTATTTATTAAACTTGAAGCTTGTCACATTGGAGAAGAAAAGACAAAGAAGGAAAAACAATAATGATAAAATCTGGTAATACACTGGCACCTGAAACTCCAAGTGATCTGAATACAACCTTTTAAAAAACTATCAGGGTTATTTTAAGTGAATGAAAAATGTCTTTCCTGTCTCCAGATTAAGAAACAAGATGTTCTTTGAATCTTTCTGTCTGCTTCCTTAATTTTTTTCTCAATCTCACCAAAATTTCATAAATAAAAAGTTATCATACTCTAAGTTTTTGACTCAAAAGCATTTTAACAGTTGGTTGAATTTCCTGGATAATTTCCACATTGGATTTAAGTTACTCTTGAGTTAGCAGAAAATTATGTGGCCAATCGTGCTGAATTTCCTCCCAAAATGGATGGAACCAAATCCTCAGATTTAAATTCAACCGTTGAAGAATTCTAAGTTCACAAATAACTAAACTTTAAGTAAGCATTCTTGTAAGATGAATAGCATATAGGTTTTTAAGTATATTGACCAAATGGGTTCTCCTGAATTGATGGCCAACTGTAAAATTCACAATGATTGAGCTTTTTTTTTTTTTAATATAAATCTTATAATTGTATTCACATTGTGGCATTTTGTGATGAGTGATGTATTTTTTCATCAAACGATAATCTCTCTCACCTTCCTCCCTCACCTCAACTTAGTACAGCTCATTGATTCCAGTACTGTGTTGTAGAAATGACTTGTGAATGTATGGCCAAAACCCACACTTGATACTACACCAATGTTCCTAACAGTAGGCATTCATGCTGGTACTGTCTATTAGAGATTTATTGAGATGTTACAATATCAATTTCTGAGGATGGATGTAGTTAAGGAAAAAAGTAAACTGCTCAAAATCTGTAAAATGTAGAAATGTTAAAGGACAGATTATCTGACTAATAAAAAATTATATAAAATGTCAGTATACATTGTATTTGTCTTTATACATCCCCTCTGCCTGTTTACCTACATTAGTCTGATGGTGATGGGATGATGATGATCATGATGAGATGATGATGGTGGTGATGGTGGTCTCATTAGATTAGGATGACAAAATCATGAACTAAAAATGATTTTTCATTGAGCTATTACCAGGAGATTATGACATACTGAATATGCTGAGTCACAGTATTGTTAACACAGGTGACCCTTATATGCTTAATAAGTAGAATCCTATTAGTAAAAGACAGCTGTGTCAAGTGTTTGGCAGAGTATATGGTTATAATATTATGCAACAAAAACATTAATTAATTCTGTGAGTCACTATTAATGTCCAAGTAATCAGATCATACATTTTAGAATTTATATTTAGTAATAGACACCTTCCTAAGAGGCAACATTTGAAGATCTGTTCTTGGCTTTGATGAATATATTTCATATCTGTGATGTTTAATGATGCTATTTAAGTAGCAAACATGTTCCTTTGGCAAATATATAGAGAAAAAAATAAAAATAAACTGGTCTTATGATGTAACAGATTTAAATGAGTTTCCTACAAAAAAGGACCCATTGCACGAGGTATAAGAAACTTCAATAAGGCCTAATTTTAGGAGGTTAACTGATGCATTTTTGCTTTTTAGTTTTCATTTACAGCAAAGAAAATATGTCCTAATGAAGATCAGTAGTGAGAGCATGATTTAATGTGAAAATAATACTCTCCCTTGGGAATGCAGTGGGTTATAGAAATAATTCAGTCCTTTATTAACCTCTTTGGTCGTGCAAGCGTTCTAAGTAAATTTTAAGCATTTTTAACTTTACAGTCCTTAAAAAATTAGATTCAATTATGTGCAATATGTGTAAAGTGAAAGATAACATGTTCAAATTATTGAAATAGCTACAGTTAGGTATTTCTTCTTTTTGTACTTTATTTGCTTATTTATTTATTTACTTATTTATTTCAAGTTTTTATTTAAATTCTCATTAGTTAACATATAGTGTTTCAGGAGTAGAATTTAGTGATTCATCACTTACATATAACACCCAGTGCTCCAGTTAGGTATTCCACTGTATCTTATAGGCATAGACTAAGCACACTGAATCATTTGAACTCTTGATCCATTATTCCTCCACCAAATCAGACCACAGTTCTGCACAAACATCTGGGTACATTATAAGGGTAGTTAATTTTTATTGTAAAACCCTTTCGATTCACAGATTACTTGTTGAAAAATCTCAGGAAAATTGGGGTAGCTGACAGTAGCATATAGAAATAAAAATAAAAATAAATCAATGAAATAAGAAAAGGTCCTTGTATGAACAAACAATAATTATGGCCCATAAGATGGAAGTAAAATTGATTCAACCCTCTGCATGTGAAGTTGGGGCAGTGGGGTGGGAACTAAGCCCAATCCTCAACAAATTTTCCTTATAAATTTTTATATGTATCATATATGTACATATGTATATACACATACATACACACCCCAATAAATCCTATCAGTGCCAATTTCACCACACTGTTCTTTTTTAATTCAAATCCTTTGATTTGTTCAGTAAAAGAAAGAAAATCGCCTATGTTAATTACCTTATTAATTAATTCATACTCCTTTATTTGGATTACAGCACAGGGTGTACCATGGGTACTACAGCCAGACTCCCAAGTATAAATCTCAACTACCACTGGAAAAGACCAATGCCCCCCCCCCAAAAAAAGGAAAAGCCCAATGCCCCAAAGATCACAGAGACCACAGTTGCTGTCAAAGTTAGGTGTATTTACTTCCTGCAATAAGGCATACTGCCCATCATGGGGAAATAGGAAGTAATCTGGTTAGAGAGAGTTAGCATAGGCTTGTTATAGAATTTGGGAATATGCTGAGGCATTTGGGAAGTTCTTATAAAAGCAGAGATCAGCACTTGATTGGGTAATATCAGGAAATCAGGGCAATTCTATAGATGTATATTAATTTCTATATAGGAACCTGGAAAAATAGTTTGAAGTTATCTTTGATAAAGAAGTAGTAACCAAGAAAGGAAGATATTTGGTCATCGTGGGGCTATCTAGGGCCTCTGACTTTGCCTTTCTAATTCACAGCTATTGAGTGAGTTCATCTGATGAAGATATTCTTTTAAATTGTTGGTGTTCAGCAGGGGATACCATAGCTTAGTTCCTAGTCACCAGGCCAGGTACTAGCTGTCAGCTCTCAGAGCTGATTTTTATTTTCTCCCTCACCACCTAATGGATGTTTACCTTGGACAATTTATTTAAACACTGTGAACTTTCATATTTTTCGTGAATAAAATGGGAATAATTGCACCTTCACCAAGTAGATTTTGAGAGTGTGATTTAAGAGATATGTGTGATTTAAGATATATGCATCGGTCCTAAAGGCCTAGGGTGTACAGGTAGTTTCAAACAAAAAGTTTCTTTTTCTCTCCCATTATATATCCATCACATGTTGGCTTGTGGGGAAGCCCCTTTTGTCTTTATTTTGGGTCCTAGGCTGGGAAGTCTTGCCATGGTATGGCAAAGGAAAAAACATCATGGCAGGATTGTGCAGCAGTTCATAAACCTTCTTCTCAGGAAGAGCACACATAACACCCACCCAAACTTCACTGGCCAAATAGCCACAGGAAACTTAAAGATGGAGGTGAAACAATTCCAGTGGGCTAGGAAGAGGAAGACACGGGCTGTCTCAAAACAGAATGAATGATTACCAGAGCTGTGAGGCACTTAGAACAGTGCCTGGTCCGTAACATGTACTTAACAAATGCTAGATAGAACAACAGTGAATGACTGTTATGTTATTATCATCTCCAGTTTCCTTCCTGCCTTAAGATTTAATAGTAACAATTTATTTATGTTATGTTAGCTTATTTTCCGATGGAGATTCCAGATATAAACCCTGGATTTTTGGGGTGCCTGGGTGGCTCAGTTGGTTAAGCGTCTGACTCTTGATTTTGGCTCAGGTCATGATCTCAGGGTCATGAGATGAAGCCCCGCTTCAGGCACTGTGCTGGGCATGGAGCCTGCTTAAGATTCTCTCTCTTCCTCTCCCTCTGCCTGCCTGCCCCCCATCCCCATACCCCCCACCCTCGCTTGCACATGTGCTCTCTCGCACGCTCTTTCTCTCTCTCTCTCCCTCTCCTCTCTCTCTCTAAACACTGGATTTTTAAATATTTTTTTTTAATTTTTTTTTTTTTTTTAAGATTTTATTTATTTGCGAGAGAGACAATGAGAAACAGAGAGCATGAGAGGGAGAAGCAGACTCCCTGCCGAGCAGGGAGCCCGATGCGGGACTCGATCCCGGGACTCCAGGATCATGACCTGAGCCGAAGGCAGTCGCTTAACCAACTGAGCCACCCAGGCGCCCTAAACACTGGATTTTTAATAAGAGTGTCTGACAATGACACGTTAAGGAAAAGTTTTTGTAACTGTATTGTGCTTAAATAGGTGAATTGCAAAGGTAAACATGCCAACGGATTTTTACACTACAATATTTTTAAATTTTAGAGAGTATTTGAAATTTGAAACCTAGGAATAGTTCATGGTTGTTGCTTGTTTCACTGTTATTTTTATTTTTTTTTTTTGGTCTGTTCAGATTTTATTTGACTGATAAAATTAAATAATCTGTAGATCCAATTTGAAGTTGCCAAATGGTACACCAAACTCATGTTATGCTGTGACTGTGTACCACTAATTGAAAACATTACCATTGGTGATTGCTATAGTAACATTGATATTGGCATCGGTGCCAAGAAATCTTTACTATTCATCTGATAGAGCTCATTTCACAGTGCATTTCAAGAACATAAGTGGAATTTTGCTGGTGTTTTTATTCATATAAGCTGAGGAAAAAGAAAAAAATATATATGTGTGTTTTAAAAATAAAAATATATATTTAAAAATAAAACATATACATGTTTTAAAAATAAATATATATGTTTTAAAATAAAAATATTTTTAGAGAAATGCTTAATACAAATGGTTGTGATTTATATATAATTTTATACTTTAGTATCCGAGTAGCTTATATAATTTTCTTACACATTATGTTATTTTTCAAGACTGAATTCTAAAAATAATGTAATATACTATATGTAATTCAATATACTGAATATTAAGTATTTAACTTAATTAAATTATCTATTCAACATATGTTTTAATCTTGTGCTCTGCACTGTGCAAGATGATTTAATATATGGATAAAAAATCACTATTCTGATTTTGAATCATAGTTAAAAGTCAAAAATCATAGTCAAAGGAGATAGTCATAAGTAATTTAAAAATATCTAACCTTAATTTAGCATTTTTCTAACCTTTTAAGAAAATTAGCAGCAATTCCATGAGCATTATTATTATTATTATTATAACTCTGTTTTACAAATTAAGTAACAGATATAGAGAGGTTAGCGTCTTACCAAAAGTTATGTAACAGCCTTCCAAAACAATTCCAAGTCTATGGTCTCAAAAATGCTTCATGTTTATCCTCTGTCCTTAATATTATAGAGTCAATGATACTGAAGCACAGAAAAAGAATCTTTTACCTGATACTTTTACCTGATAAAGTCAAGCAAATATTACAAATTGATAATAAACATTTATATTTAATTAGCACTGTGTTAGTTTCCTAGGGCTGCTATAACAAAATACAACAAACTGGATAGGTTCAAACAACTGAAATGTATTCTTCTACAGAAATGGAGGCTATACATGTGAATCAAGGTGTTGGCAGGTCTATACTCTGTCCACTGACTCTAGTAGAGGACACTTCTTTATTTCTTCCAGCCCTGATAGCTTGGTTTATGCCAGCATAACTTCAATCTCTACCTCCTCCTTCACATGGCCCTCTTCACTCTAAATTTGCATCTATTCTTATAAGGACACCATTGGATTAGGGTCCATTCTAATTCAGGATGACTTCATCTTAACTTGACAGCATCTTCAAAGACCCTATTTCCAAATAAGTTCATATTCATAGGTATCAGGTGTGAGGAGTTGACTATATCTTTTTGGCAGAAACAATTCAACCCAGAGCAAGTAATCTTATATGCTACTGAAGCAATCATCAGAACCCTTGTCCAGGGGCACCTGGGTGGCTCAGTCGGTTAAGCAGCTGCCTTCGGTTCAGGTCATGATCCTGGGGTCCTGGGATCAAGCCCTGAATCAAGCTCCCTGATCAGCGGGGGGGGCCTCCTTCTCCCTCTCCCTCTGATGCTCCCCCGCTTGTTCTCTCTTTCTGTTACATAAATAAATAAATAAATAAATAAATAAATAAATAAATAAAACAAAATCTTAAAAAAAAAAGAACTCTTGTCCAAAAATTTCTGGATTTCTCTCTTCCAAAACACATCATAAGATTGTCCTTCTCCCCTACCTCTGAATTTAGACATAACCATGGGATTTGCTTTGCCCACTGAAATGTGGGTGCAAGTGGGCGCAAGGTCTTCTGTGTGGAAGGCCTAAGGGCCAATGTGGGATTCTCCATGTTTCCACTCTCTTCTCTTGGCAATTATGGAGCATGGCAATAGAACTTCCCTTGCCTTGGGTTCCTGGTGATAAGGTTTATCATAACCTCCCAGGACAATAGCAGTGGTCATATACCCTGAGTAAGAAGAAGCATTTGTTTCTAAAGCCACTGTGATTTTGAAAGTTTTCTGTTACTATAGCATAATATGACAGGTGCATAAAGAACTACTGGAAGTGATACACTGTCCTAAAAACAACAAATCATAAAATTTGTAGCATTGACTTAAGGCCTGGCCATCCAACTGTAAAGAAAGCCTAATCAGAGGCTTAAAAGGTGGAAATCCTTTTCTTACAAAGGTGTAATATTTGTGATAACTTGGATGGCAGATCCTGGGCCCAGTGAACTTGTAGCCCTAAGGGAAAATTTGGGAAATCAGAGTAATGGAAGGTTATATTTGTCAGTATGGCTGTATTGTCAAAATACTATTAAAAAAGAGATAAATTCAGAGGACTATTGTCAGTTTGTTGGCAAAAAATGTAATGAAATGCAAATGACATGAATAGGGGACTGACAAAATTGAGAGGAAGAGAACTTTTTTCAATGCTCCTTGTTAAAGGAGAAATAATAGTTTGGTGTGAAAATGGATGATTGAAACTTTTGTAGGAAAAAGCAAATCAAGAGAATGACAATCATGGCTATTTTAAAATTTCTAAATGGATTATAACAGCAAGAGTAGGACCTACTTAAGTGTTTGGTTCTCAATAAATCCTTATACTCAGATAAACTGTCTCATGTTAAAGACATTGAAGCTATAGTTCATTCAGTAAAGCCTAATAAGAGCAAGAAACCTATAATCAAGTAGATATAGCAAGACCTCTTGTGCAGTGGTACAAAAATAAATAAATAAATATAGAAAATCTAAGAAGTATGTTTAAATAGAAAATATTTCCATGGAGTGACCCTTGTCACATGAAACTGACTGGAGCCAAAGAGAAAAAAAAGGGATTTAGTCTTTAAGAACTGTACTGCCAAAGAAGCCACCAAGCCAGACCAAAAAAATCTGGGTGTCATTGAGATGACATGATTCTCAGGCCATCAACTTGCATGGTCAGTAAGCTGGTCAAAAAATCTGTTCAACTTGCAAAGAGCGATACTATCTACTGCCTTCTTCAGCAGTGGTCAATGAGGTTAACAAATCTGAGAGAATTCCAGAAGGTGAAGGGGTACAAAGAAGAGTAGGCAAGGAAGCCCCTCATAAGGAGCAAAATCGAAGAAAAAGGTCTAATTATGGCTTAATTCTCCACTGCCAGAATAGTGGGACATGCACAGAAGATTTCAAAATTGCCCTAATTTTCTGAAGAAAATTTGTTGTGTTTATGCTTCCCCTGTGTCACACACTACCTTTTCATTCATCAGTCTCTAGTCATGAAAAGCCTCACATAGATTTGATATAGAACCATCCCACATTGTATTTCTTCCACACGCCCTCAGTTTGAACTTGATGACATGTCTGGATGTGACTTGTGAGTTGTACCTGCATATTATTCTCCAGGAAGAAGAATCAGCCTTGTATTTGGTAATGAGGGCTTGAATGGTCATAATCGTCTTTGTTATCTACCAAATATTTCTAACTTCTAAGTGTTTAGTAGGAAGGTACTTTACCAGTACCTTTGAAGTTAGACAGAGTAACGGGAATTGTTCAATGAACAGGTAGTGTGATTCGTGTGTGTAGATCCTGGGTGGAGATGTTAAAGGCCTGAATGCCAATTGCAAAGTTGTTTTTTTTTTTTTTTTCCCTACCTTGGCAAAGGTGGAAGTAGAGAGTGAAACATGTCTCCCTTAGCCTGAAATTCTGATAAAGATGAGGTGTGACTATCAACAAAACTAAAAGAAGGCCTACTGAATGGGAGAAGATATTTGCAGATGACATATCTAATAAAGGGTTGGTATCCAGAATCTATAAAGAACTTAAATAACTGAACATCAACCCCCCCCAAATAATCCAATTAAAAATGGGCAGAAGACCTGAACAGAAATTTCTCCAAAGAAGACATACGGGGATGACCAGCAGACACGTGAAAAGATGCTCAACATCACTCTTTATCAGGGAAATGCAAATCAAAAGCACAATGAGATGTCACCTCACACCTGTCAGTTGGCTAAAATAAAAAACAAACAACAAGTGTTGGTGAGGATGTGGAAAAAAAGGAACCCTCATACACTGTTGGTGGGAATGCAAACTGGTGTAGCCACTGTGGAAAACAGTATGGACATTTCTCAAAAAGTTAAAAACAGAACTATCATATGATCCAGTAATCACACTACTGGGTATTTACCCAAAGAATATGAAAACACTAATTTGAAAGGACATGTGCATCCTTATGTTTATTGCAGCTTTGTTTACAATAGCCAAATTATGGAAGCAGCCTAGGTGTTCAATAGATGACGGAATAAAGAAGCTGTGGTATATATGCACAACAGAATATTATTCAGGCATAAAAAAAATGAAATCTTGCCATTTGCAACAACATGGATGGGTCTAGAGAGTATAATGCTAAGTGAAATAAACCAGTCAGAGAAAGACAAATACCACATGACTTTACTTATATGTGGAATTTAAGAAACAAAACAAATGAACACAGGAAAAAAAAAGAGAGAGAGAGAGAGAGAGAAACCAAAAAACAGACTCTTAACTACAGATAACAAACAGATGGTTACAAGAGGGGAGGTGGGGGGGATAGATGAAATAGGTGAAGGGGATTAAAGTACACTTATCTTGATAAGCACTGAGTAATATATAGAATTGTTGGATCACTATAATGTACACCTGAAATTAATTTAACACTGTATGTTAAATATACTGGAATTAACATTAAAAAAAAAAAAAAGAATTTCTGGCCTAAGTGACTGAGCTGATAATGGGATGTTGGGAGAAAAAAAAAAAAAAGACGAGGTGGCACAATCTTCACTAACTGACCTATGATAAACATGCTAAGTGTGTGAGAAACATATTATTTTAATATACTGTTATCAGTGCATTAACTAACCCATTCAAATTAGCATAGCCAGAAACTCTTCTACTTAGTTAATGTGTATCAACTAATTTAACTCAAAACACCATAAGAACCACAATAATATAGCATGCACAGCAAGGAAACTGGAGACCCCCCGGTAAAATAACAAATTCAGGATCATCTGGCTAAGACTAGTAGAGCTATGATTTGAAACCAGGCATCCAAGTTCCAGAGTTCATACTCTCAAACAACAAGCTGTAATAGTTTGAGTCTTAAAATTTGAACAGTTTTCCAGGCTGACTTCACAGAAAAGTGAAATCAAGACACATATAAGAACATTTGCAAATTTATTTGTCACTGAGAAAGACTGTAGTATGTTCTAGGAATTAAACATTAGACCACTTGAATATTTAGAGATCATTTGAAAAGTCCAGGTGAAGGAAGATATATATTTACTCATAAAAGCATTGCAATATATTCATTACATAGTGAAGATTATCATTTCAATCCAATGGTCAATTTCCAGTCCCCATATTTCTGATCACTTGGCTTGATGTCACTATCTCTTACTATTCTTTCCTTTTTGGCATATAAGACCCTTCCACCCTCAGCCTGTCCTCTCCTCCCCTTCACTTACCTTTCTCAGGCATAACTAAAGCAAGCCAGGCACTCCATTGCTGTAGGATCTTTGCATTTACTCTGGCTGAGAATATATCCCCCACATATCTACTTGTATAGCTCCCCTTACTCCAAATGTCTACTCAAATAACACCTCCCCAGTGAGGCCAACCTGGAATTTCACTTCCCTTCCCTTACCCAGCCCCTATGTTCAGATCCCACTATATTGCTCTATTATTCTCAATAGCACTGAATACCTTCTCTTTACTGTTTTCATATTTATTATGTTTGTTAGGTAGTGTTTGTCTTTTCCCGCTTGAATGTAAGTTACATAAGGGCAGGAGTCTTTGTATATTTTGTTTGTATCTGAAACACCTATGTGTCTGGCAAAAGTAGGCACCAAATAAATATTTGGAAAATAACTGGATGGTTCACTTCTAACAGAGTAGAAGTTCATTCAGAGCATATATACAATCTTATGTGTTTCCCTAGAATAAGTCTGAAACTTGGATTTGGGTATAAGTGATTGATTAAAAATGTACGTTTCAGGGGCGCCTGGGTGGCTCAGTCGTTAAGCGTCTGCCTTCGGCTCAGGTCATGATCCCAGGGTCCTGGGTTAGAGCCCCACATCGGGCTCCCTGCTCAGCGGGAAGCCTGCTTCTCCCTCTCCCACTCCCCTGCTTGTATTCCCTCTCTTGCTTGTGTCTCTCTCTGTCAAATAAATAAAATCTTAAAAAAAAAAAAAATGTACGTTTCAGGAGAAAACTGTAAAAAAGGGAATAAAACAGGAGAGAGAAGGAAAAAACACGCTGACATAGTCTCAGATTGAGTGTAGCCTTGCCTGATCCACAGAGAGAAGGTTCCGGGCATGAAATGGAATAAAGAGTTGACCCATCTTGAGGCAAAGGATCTGACTATTTGTACCTCATTGTCATTGATCATAATGGTGAGCAGAGTAACTTCCCTAGTTAGGTGGTTCTCACCAGTCCAGAAAATTTCTTAGAAGAGATTAGCTATAAGCAGTTAGCAGCCAAACCCAACAACAGCTGCCTAGTGAGTACACTGGCCTGATAAATGGAATCTCTGTGGAACACAATAGTGTCTACCACAGAATCCAGATTAACACTTAGAATAAACTAGGGATGTACTTACGCCTTTAAAATGCTTAATGTAATAGTTTACAATAACCCTCTCAAAGCTCATTTATAGTTTCCTAGGTAAATGCATATTGTTTTATTGCACATTAATAGAATATAATTATTTAATGACCTAATCAATAGTTTCAGTATGAAGGAAAGGAAGACATTAATTACATATTATGAATCCACTGTATTTCAGATTCTTTTTATACTCATGGTTTTATTTAATTATTTTATTTCCTTATAAGGTAAGCCTATGATTCCCATTCCAGATATAATGAAAATAAAACTTAAACTTGCCTAAGCTCATTAAGAGAGTGACAAACTCGGAATATTAATCCATATGTCCTCCCTCTGGGTTTACTGTTCATTCCACTCTTCTGCCTACATCTATAATGTCATTGTAAAATTACCTATTTTTCCAAATTTAAGTCCCTTTTATTTTGAAACTAATCCTAAGAAATCTTAACATAGAATTTATATATTTAAACTGAAAAATAGGCCACCTGGGTGGCTCAGTCGTTAAGCGTCTGCCTTCGGCTCAGGTCATGATCCCAGGGTCCTGGGATCGAGTCCCACATCGGGCTTCCTGCTCGGTGGGAAGCCTGCTTCTCCCTCTCCCACTCCCCTTGCTTTGTTCCGTCTCTCACTGTGTCTCTCTCTGCTCTGTCAAATAAATAAATAAAATCTTTAAAAAAAAAATTCAATTGAGGGCAACTGGCCTGATGGAGTACATAAGGTTTTAAAAATAAATAAATAAGTGAATAAATAAATAAATAAATAAACTGAAAAATATTACATCAATATTTGTACTAGTCTCCAGCTGAAATTTAGCATCTCTCTCAATTATATTTATGGGTATCAATACACAGAAGTATTAGAGGTATTTCTGACTTTATCATCAGCAGAAAATGAATATCATACTAAGTACCTTGTATGTTCATTTTTTTATGGTATTAATCAGATCTGCTGCTGGGTCTTGTTATTTATTGCATTAATTAAGAAGCATATATTTTACAAAAATTAGTTTTTAAAATAATTTGATAGCTGTATTTTATAAAATTGATTTCCTTTTTAATACTTATATTTTGTACCTTAATTCATACTTTAAAAGCATTACTCTGTCAGATTGACAAAATATTCATGAAACAAAAGACTGAAATTCCTTTTTAAAATCCGTAATACTCTGTTGAATATTTGAAATATTTAAAATATTTAATTTATAAATTTTAAGATAGTAAATATTTAAAATATTAACTTATCTGTATCTCCACTGTGGAAATTATTATAAATGTTTGGATATTTGTGTTATAATTTGCCATTCCTGAGCTATTTAATTTCCTTTCCTCTCCTCAGTACTGCCAAGCACATCCTACCACCAACCACTTGGTCCCCATTTTCCCCCTCCCCACTCCAAGACATAAGCAGGCCAACAGTTTTGTCTGGACTATTGGTTTCTGGACCTAACTCAAGAAGGAAACTCTGTCAAATCAAATACGGTTTTAAATATGGACAATTTTTAGTACTATGCACTCTTTCTTAAATGAGAAATAGTGTAGGCTGATGGCATGTGAAACACTCATTAACTTGCATCTGACAGACTGTGATGTTCATTTCTATCACTGGAAGCTGACATGAAACCACAGGCAGGAAATTCACTTTCTGTGTTAATTAAAAAGTTGAGATATAAATTTAAGTTTTTCTTTCATTTTCCCAGTAGATGAAATATTATTAAATAAATTCAAGATGTGTGGTATATATGTGATATATGCATCATATATAGTGAAACATTAAGCCATAAAAAAATGAAATCTTGCTATTTGTGACAACATGGATGTACCTAGAGGCTATTATACTAAGTGAAATAAGTCAGAGGAAGGTAAATGCTGTGTGATTTCACTTATATGTGGAATCTAAGAAACAAAACAAACAACAGCAACAACAAAACCCAGTAGAAAGAGATTCATAGATACAGAGAAGAAGAAAAAATGCTTCTATTGTCAGTGATCTCTTCAGAGGTTTGTCATAAATATCTCCTGTTATATATGTACAGTCTATATTCCTAGAATGTAAACTCCTCAAGGAATCTGCTCTTCTGTTCATCTAGAAAAATGTGTAGAAGAGTAGGCATTTTGTGTGCATTTGGTAAAAGAATTAGTATGTAGATTTTTCTGATGACTTCATGATGTCATTATATTACAGGTAAGTTGCATGATTTACTTATCCTTCCCCTACTCTTAAACATTTAGCTCATTTCCAACTTTTCTCCAATGTTTCTGTTAAGATGTTTTCAGGAAACAGATGACGTACTCAGTGATTGGGAAAGGTTTAATAGAGGGTGTGAGTGGGGTTAAAGGAACTAATTAGGGATAGTGTTATAGCAGGAATTCACAATAGCATAAACCTGTTATCCCTCCTGGCCCTAAAGGAGCATGGTGCGGGATAGACACTACTTCAGAGAGGGTACTGGTTATTCTAACAGAGCACCAGCTATCTGAAAGGAGCTGTGGCTCATTGTAGAGAAAAGCAACCAACTCTCAGGGGTGCAGTGTGGAAGAACCTACTTCCCTCCTTCTACCCTTCATCTGCCTGTGCCTCACACCGGCTAAATTCAAACAAGGACCCGTGAGCCCACTGATACAGTTCCTAGAAATATATCTCCTGCTGTCCTGAGCAAAGTAAGAACTGAGAGTAGATCTGAAGGTGCAAACAAAAAATGTCCAGTACATCTAATAATAAATAATATTTTGTAAAACATGCTTATACCCAAATCCCTCTTTCAAATGTCTAATTTCTTAAACTTTCCTAGAATTTGAATTACTTAGTCAAACACTGTAAACCATTTTAAGGCTTTGATGCTTATTGACAAATTATTTTCAATAAAATTTTATGCATTTTACTCTCATCATTAATAATATTCTTTTTTTATACCAAGAACTATGCCCATCCTGCTACCCCTTAACAGCACTGAATACTATCCTTGTTTTTTTTCAGTTTTAGCTTTCATTGTCAACTATTAAGCCATGTAACCTTCAATCTTAATTATAAGTTTTATAATTATAACTTTAATTATAAAATCTGCATTTTCTAATTTTCCATTGAAACTGAAACTATTTTTTTTAAGATTTTTTTTTTTATTTTTAAGTAATCTCTACATCCAACATGGGGCTCAGACTCACAACCTGAGATCAAGACTTGTGTGCTTCACTAACTGAGCCAGCCAAGCACCCCAAGACTGTATTCTTATTTTTGTATTTCATGTGGAATTTTAACCACTCTCAGATCTTTAATAACCATGGAATATATTGATGAAATTCAATATTCTGTCAGTCCTGACAATTCCTTAAATTCCAGACTTTAATGTCCAAATGCATATGGGTTATCTCCACTTGGATATTGAATGAGGCATGTTCTAAATCAAAACCTTGTTTCCCACTCCCAAATACAACCTGAATTTCTCCAACACCTCTCATCAGCAAATTGCAGCTCTAATCTGATGTTCAAGCCAAAGCCTTAGATTCATTCCTACGTCTTCCACTTCCATTAATTTCATCCCAATGAGAACATTCTCTTACCAGGATTACTTTAATCACCTCACCATTTTCTCTGTCTCCTTTCTTGCCTTGTAAAATCCATTTTTCATATGACAGTCAGAGTTACCCATTTAACATTGTTATGTCAGGATTCTCCTCTGCCACAAACCCTCATGTGATTTCAGTGTTATGAAGGTTAAAATTCCTTATCATGGCTTGTAAGACTCTAGAAGTCTGCTGCCTCTCGAAGCTCGCCATCTCTAACTATCCCCTTGTACACTCAGCTGTAGATACACTTAGTCCTTTCTATGACTTAAAGGCTTCTAGCATGAACATGCTTTCCTCCCCCCACCCTTTCCATGCTAAGTGTCTGCATTTTGTTAGTCCCTTTTTCGGAACACTGTTCCCACTGAAATCCTCATAACTCTCTCCTTAAGTTCCTTCAGCTTTCGGCTCAAATATCACCATAATTGAGACTCCCCCTCTTTGACCATATTATCAGAAATAACAGTACCTCCCCCAACACACATAATTTATCCTCTCTATCCATTAAACTTACTTTATTTTTCTTAAATAGATTTTATTTTTAGAATAGTTTTAGATTCACAGAAAAATTAAGAACACAGAATATAATGTTCCAATATATGCTTTACCTAGTTTCATTTATTATTAACATATGATATTAGTATAATACATTTTTTTACAATTAATTAATCTATTTGGATATATTGTTATTAACTGAAGTCCATAGTTTATTCAGATTTCCTTTGTTTGTATCTAATAATTTTTCTGTTTCAGAATTCCATCCAGGATATCACATTTCATTAAGTAGTCATGTCTTAGGCTTCTCTTGGCAAAGACAGTTTCTCAGGCTTCTCTCGCTTTTAATGACCTAGATAGTTTTGGGGAGTACTGGCCAGGTATTTTGTGGGGTGCCCCTCTTTTGGAATCTGATGTTCTTCTCTGATTAGCCTGGGTTTGGCTTGGAGGAGACCATGGAAGTGAAGTGCCATTTTCATGATACCATACCAAAGATACTTAATATCAGCTTGATTTAATATTGTTAATACTGACTTTGATCACCTGGCTGAGATAGTATTTTTCAGGTTTCTAAATTAAAAAAAATTCATAATAATAATAAATAAAATAAAATAAAAGTACTTGCTTCTTCCAATTTTTATGCTATACTCTTTGGAAAGAAGTTACTATGTGCATCACACATTTACGAAGTAGGAGTATAGTATCTTCCTTCTTGAGGGAAGTTTCTATATAAATTATTTGGAATGCATACCTAAGGGAGATTTGTCTTCTCTTCCTCAATGATGTAGTGATTGAATCATGTATTTATATCAATCTAAATTAGTGGATATTTATATTACCCATGCAATTATAATGCAATACTTTAGTTTCTTGCTCGAATTAATCCAGTTTTGGCCATTGAGAGTTTTTTTGTTCTGTGAGCCTTTGACATATCCCTTTCAATGTAATGTGTGTGTTTGTGTGTTTGTTAAGCATTCCTTTACTTTCTGACCTTGCAAGATGCGCCTGGCTCACCTTGTATGTTTCTTGCTCTAGTCCTAAAATCAGCTATTTCCTCCAAGGAGCCCTGGTTCCTTTAATTGAAAAATTATATTAGAAACCAAGATCTGGGTGCTAGGTGAGTTTATTGGTACTGGGTGGCATTGCTGCTAGGCCATCTCAGCTGATAGAACAAAGAATATATGTGTGTGCATACTAACTTGTATATATGCACATATATGTAATTATTTCAATATGTAGCCATCCATAAATATATCAAAGTATATGAGTTTTCATTAATGTCTCCAACTCTAATCCATCACCACATGAATTGTACTGTTTGTCCTCCCTTTGCTTATCTGTAAATTCCCAGAACAACATTAAGAAACCTGAATTCCAATATCTGTCATCCATTTACTTAATTGCTAGTTTCAGGACCCATGTATAGCAGCCTGAGAACTGTCAACCTGTATCCTCAGGAGACACAACTTTATTTACTAGAATGCAGTGCATGTGTGCAATCCCTTTCCATTTTGTCTTAGAGACCCCACCCACTTCCAGAATTATTTAAGTCAGCACATCTTCCTCCCCCTCCCTGCAATGAAGTTGTTTCAAACATTTGTAGTAAGTTAGATTCTCTTGCCACAGTCCGCCTTCCTTCTTGGAGCTCCATTCCTCCAGACCCCAACTCCAAAGTGAATTATTCTTAATTGTATACATTATGGTTCACTCTGTGTTGTGAAGATGTGTGGGTTTTGACAAATGCATATCACACAGAATTCACTGCTCAAAAGTTCCTCTTTGTTCATCAATTTATCCCTATACCCCTACCTACCCCCAAACCAAACCCCTGGCAACCACTGATCTTTATGCTGTCTTTATAGCTTTGCCTATTCCAAAATATCATATACATAGTTTGAATCGATCTATATGTAGCCTTTTCAGGCTGGATTCTCCCACTTAGCACTATTTATTTAAGTTTCCTTTTTTTTTTTTTTTGATACTAGTTCATTTCATTTTATCTCTGATAATATTCTATTAAGTGAATATTCCACAATTTGTTTATCCAGTCACCTATGTTTTGTACCATTCTCAACCCATCCATAACCAATATCGTAAACTGACCAGGCCCTATGATTCTTATGATTAAAAGGCACCCTCAGCAATAACCATCTGGAAACTTTGAGGGGAAAAAAAAGGTTTAGTACTCAGCTCCTGGAATGCACAAGGAGCACCTGGGGCACAAATGAGGTCCTGGGGGAGGAGGCAAATGTGCATGGGGAGGAAGAGAGTTGTGGGGGGGGAGCCCTGAGGTTCTGCATTTATTGTGGTTGACGGTGAGAGCCCAGGGTTTCTCAGGTTCACCATTTATTGGTGAGTTTAAAACATGAGATCAGGAATTTAACACTGGTGAAGAGAAAAACAAGCAGCCTAAATGATCAGTTATCTAAATCAAACATCATCTCTAAAACAAAGGATCCTCAGAGGAGGGTGAGGGGGAATCCTGTTCTTTATCTAGTTATGTGACTGGCAATGTGTTTATTTGAGATAACCTTAGTGGCAGTGGATAGTCACAAAATTTCGTTACAAAAGAAAAAAAAAAAAAAAAGGAGAAAGAGAAAGAAAGGAAACCCAACTGCCAGGGCTTACACTACAATTTACTAATCTCCACTCTCCTACCCCCCTGGTTTTTGGAGATTATGAATAAAATTTTTATAAGCATTAATATGAGTTTTTGTATGGACATTATTTTTCAATTAGTGATATACCTACTATGTTTAGCTTTGTACAAGACTTCCAAATAGTCTTTCAGCATGCTTGAATCACAGTGTATTCCCACTAGCAATGAAAGAGAATTCCTGTTGTTCCACATCCACATCAGTTTTTGAATTAAAACCATTTTGAGTTCATCTGTGTGTAAGATATACATTTTGTATCTAGATTCATTTAAAAATATTTGCATGTGGATGTCCAGCTGTTCCAGCAAAATTTGTTGAGAAAATTATCTTTTCTCCATTGAATTGCCTTTGCCCTGTTATCAAATATTAGCTCACTAAATTTTTGTGGATCGAATTCTGTACTCTCTATTCTATTCAGTCGGTGTACGTGTCTACCCTTTTGCCAAAACCATGCTGTCATGATCAATGTAAATTTATGGTAAGTTTTGAGATTACCTGCCAGTTTACTTGTTTGTTGATGATAATTTGCCTTCTGCTACCATTTCTACAAGGTAAGGCACTTTAATTCATTGCTGTGTCCTCAGTGCCTAGAACAGTCTTTGCAAATGGCATGATTTTTATCAATTCGTTTAGACAATGAATGGATACATGTCCATACTTCATTTGTACTTCTTTTTAAATACTTATATAAGTCTACTATTTTGTCACTAGTTTTGAAGAATTTTTCTTATATATCAATGTTATTCACTCATTCTCCATAAAATTTGTTGTCTTTTCTTCCGCTTTTTGTCAGGTATTTAAGAAATTCACCTGATTGTGAGAGGTGTTGAGATTCTTTCCATATCTTCTATACTATACTAGCTTAATTGCTCCTATACTAGCTTAATTGCTCTTTCTCATTAAAGCCCTCTCTGCATTTTCATGGACTCTCTATTGTGCTTTGTGAGGTGTTTTTGTTTTGTTTTGTTTTGTTTGTGTTTTTACCCTCAGGTGAAAGTGTTATTGCATGTGCTTGTGTGATAGGATAGTGTTCATTCCCACAGGCTTTAGTATAGCCCAATTTCATGCTGTATATTATGTCATTTTCCCATACCAACTTTTAAATTTTTAATCTAGTTTCTAGTGTTTAAGAACACATTGACTAAAAATGTTACTATTTGTTTATGATACTATCAAATCCTACCTGCCCTCCTATGCCATTAATACCTCATTAGCCAACATTCTTAAGTCCTGAACATGGACAGCTCTCACTTAACAGTTTTTCCATCTCTGACACTAACTAAAATGATATACTTGTAAGGCATATATCCAAATTAATATACAAAATAGTACCCCCTAAATTGTCTCCTTTCCTCCCTGGTCTTATTATATTACAGGGGGTGGATATATTGAATAGATATAATAGTATTGGGGCAAACTCCAAAGGGGGTATCTTTGTAGAAGAGGATTATACAAAAGTTTTGATCCTGTTGATCCCCATTCAGGGGACCAATACTGGGAAAAACTTGCTTCTCTATTTCTTTTTCATTGAAAGTAGATGGATTTTTCATATATCATAGAGAGTCATTAATCATTATTTATTTTCCTAATCTAGCTTCACTACCCTTATAGATTGTGATTATTTTTCTCAGATTCTGGAAATAGGTTGTTTACATCTCTTTATATTATATAATTCTATATATTTTATATATGTCTTTATATTCTATTATGAACAATGTTATTATTGTTCTTTTGATAGGACACTGGCAAAACCTGATTCAAGAGCTTCTCTTCTGATACCAGTCTATCCTGCCAGTTTTCTAATGACCTAAAGCTAAATACTAAAAGCTGAGAGTTCACTTATGCTAACTATTCAGAAATCTTTATACAAAGGTGGCAGCTCATATTTCTTCCATAAATTTCTGTTTTTCTTGAGATCATTGTATAACATTTATTGAGGTAAGAGTAAAATCCCAAATTGCAATGTGACCATAACTGAATATGAAGTTGCTGAAAAAAATTCATAAATGATTTTAGAGACCTTAAATATATATATTGAATAAACATAACAAACTAATAATCAGTTACATATATTCATATGTATGCACACATATATTTATATAATAAATATAAGAATCACCAATACTATGAAAAATAGATATGTTAAAACATATATCCCTAAATAGTTCCTTGATTATGTAAGACTCATAATTTTAATGTCTATTCAAATTTATAGAATTTGTTCTTTATGTATGTGTCATTTACCTGAGATTTCAGACTTGTCTCTCCAACTGATATAAAAAAAAAACTCACAATAGTATGTTGGAATGATCACTGGCCAAGGAATCAAATAATACGAATATCACTTTTGCCCAAGCCATAAAATAATTGGGTAATCAAAACAGCTTTCTTCATCTCTCCAATCCTCATATATCTTACCTGGAAAAAGATTTAAATTATATGACCAAATCCACATTTTTTAAAAAGATAAATAAGTTAATGTATGTGGGAGTACTTCGTTGATTACAAATAGTATAATAACATACTATAATTAATCACATACACTTGTGTTATATGTACATTTCATCTGAGAAACTGAAAAACAAGATTGGAATTTTTAAAATATTTTATCTGAGTTTACACTATAGGGATAAGAAATAATGATATAATTTAAGTTTAGATGTGGATTTTATATGCTGAACATCCTACTTAATTATAATGATGCACATTTTTTGATTCACAAATAGCCAACAGCCATTTTTCTCAAATGTAATTGAAATATAATTATGGGAACAAGGGAATAATAATAAAACAATTTTCAGTTTTTAAAGTTAACAAGATTCAAGTGAACTCCCTGATTACAAAATCAAAGTTAAAACAAATTTAAAATATTGTACTTTATAATGCATCTGATGGTATTTATTTATCAACAAAAATATGATTAAAATGCAGAACATTTAAGGCTGATAGAGATAATTAAGCATAGAAAATTTAGTAATCAGCTTGTTGCTACTGAATGAATAAAGGATGGGAAGAACTTTTAATAAACCCCATGAGATAAGAGCTAGCTAACTTTTAAAACAAAATGCAATAAAAAACGTTTTATAATGTGTACTTTTGTCTAAGAGCAGAGGAATGTACTGGTGTTAAATTGGCCACAGGAGGGGTATACTAATATTTCCTAAATGTAAAAGAATTATGCCAAGAATTATGAGGAAAATAAAGAATATATTTAGTGAAAGGGATTCAAGTTCAAACAAACAGCCTATAATTTATACCAAACCTGTACTGAAGTTCATACTTAGTCCCACGTTATGCACATTTTTTCTGCATATTACTCTTAATTCACTGGAAATATGGATTGTAGTTCATTTGTAAGGAAAAAACACACTAGAGTTCTTTCAAAGGCACATTTCCTCCCAGTTCAGCTCTTTCCATATCTCTATTAGCTTGTTTATGCAATGGACTATTAAGTCAATCTCATTTGTGATCTCAGACTCAAGCTGAGGATTATCTATTTAAGCATGAGTCAATTAATTTTATAAATACATATTAAGTACCTACTGTTTATCAATAACTATTTTATGCAGAACACAGTGATTTACAAATATCCCACCACCATACAAGTTACACCATAACTAGAGGAAACAGTCAATAAACATATAATCCACTAAATGAAAGACATCATTAAAATCATGGTAAACAATTTGTAGTAAATAAATGGATGGTATGAAAGAAATCAATAGAAACCAAAATAGGATAAGCTGTTTTTGAAAAAGTTGTTATGGAAGACTCTGCAAGAAAGCAGAATATGATAAAGAGACTGACTGAAAATAATGAAATGGGAGATGGCTCTGGATGAACCAAGTAAGATTGTTCCAGGTCAGATTGTGAATAAAGACCCTAAATTGGGCAAGCGCTTAAAGCATGTGAAGGAGGCCCCAGGTGGGTGCATATGGAGCAACATTACTTAGCAGCAGTACAATTAATATCAGGAGCACTGACGTCAGTCCAACAGAATTCAAATCTTGGATGCCTTCCACCTTCCCCATTGGTGCCTACCACCTTGTGATATTAACAGGTTACTTCAACAAGCAAAGCCTCAGCTTACTCCTTTGTCTAATGTTTTTATACCTTCCTTGTAGCATTTCTGTGATGGGAGTTAAAGAAACAATGCTTGAAAAAAAGACTCAGAATAGTGTCTAGAACACAGTATGCAAGTTAGAATAAATGTTGGTTGTCGGCCTTACAGATGAAGTGGAGCCCAATGCCAGGACGTACCTGGATTTAATTCTCAATTCTCCTGTCTCTACTTACATAAACTCGGGCATGTCATTTAACCTCTCTGTGCCTCAGTTTCCTTATCAGAATATGAGGGATTATAAAAGAACCCATTTTAAAGAGTTGTCATAAGTATATAAATTAAATTAAATTAGATTAATAGGACAGTGAATCATGTTGCTTCCTATGATTAATATGCAGAAATGTTATCAGTAGTAGCAGAATAAAAGTGACCACAAATAAGAAAAAACTTGATTCTTCATTTTTCTAATAGATCATCTTTTCTCTGCTATAAGCAACTCTCCCCAGAATGGCACAATAATCTACTCCGTTCACAAACTAACAATCTAAAAGTTATATTTTAGTTGTCTTTTTTGGCACCTTCCATAATTAATACAGGAGAAGGTAGTATCCACTCTTCTTGATATGTCACTATGTGGATTATATTCACATCTTAGGTCCCGAGACCTAAGAAGTGGATCCTGAGGTGAGGATGTGTATGCAAGTGATTGGGTTAATAAATTGCTTCCAGGTCAGGAAGTGAGAGGGAGCATGGGAAAGCAGTACAGAAAGAAGAATCCAAATAGGGTGTGATTTTGAAGTTCCAGCCTCAGCATAATTCTGTAGGGGAACTATGGGATGAAATAAAGTGTGAATTTCCATACTTCTGCACCTGTTAGACAACGGCTCGGGGATTTCATGGGAGATGACTGTAAACTTGTAGGCACTTTAGGCTCCCTGTGCATGTGAGCAAAATGGTTCCAGTAGCCAAGGGAAGTCCTCCAAAGAGAGTAGCAGGTGCAGGCTATTAGAGGCAAAAGCATGCAGGAATTGTAGTGCATGTAATGTATGTGCATGTGTGTGTATGCATATTAAAGAATGAAAGAGAACCTGAGCACAGTATCTGTGTTCACCAAAAACCACTTCTCTATATGCCATTGCCATCTCTTTCTTGACTACAGAGATAGACTCTAACTGATCTCCTTCCTTAACCAGATTTCTTGCCTATCCTCCAACTATTTCCCACTCTGCAGTCGAGTTGATCTTTTCTAAACATTTCATGTTAAAATCTTCCAACTGATTTCCATTGCACTGAAAATGAATGCAAATTTTTTACTCCAGCTTACAAAGACCTACAGGATCCTGGCCTCTGCCTAAGTCTCTGGCTCCATCAAATACAACTGGATTTTTCTGCTTAAAGGCTTATATTCCACCCAAAATGGGCATCAGAGTAATAACAGACCACAGGAAACGAAGAATGCTCTCCAATTTCTCTTGCAAGAGTGGTCAGTAAGGATGATGGTCAAAAGAGATCTCCCAGTGGGGAAAAAACAGGTGACCAGGGTGGTCAGCTAAGGAATTTGTTGTATTTTATCAAAGTGAGACACCAGCTGTCCTTGAGATTCTCCGGCGGCTTGTTTCCCACTGCACCATCCCTGTTCAACAAAATGCAGGGCATGTGCTGAGCCAGTGGCCACTACAGGGTACTTTGCCATTGCACTTTTTCCAGGCACTTTTCGACACTGTAGTTTTCTGGTATTTATTTCAGAGTTTTACATCTGTTGTGGTTAAGTTTACCAATTTCCTGTAGTTTACAGGATTATGAATAGCCACATAAAGTCTTGCTAAAAGGTAAGTACCTTGAGATTTCAGAGCCAAAGAGTAATGTGGTTTTGATTTCTCTCATTTCAGAGTGTGGATTTGTGGCCATATATGTGTATTTTGTTAAGTAAGATGTTTTTTAAATAACGGGTATGGAAATTAGAGTACATATGGGCTGGACAGAGCCAATAGCTCTGGACCATAGCAAGCATCCATACTATTATCTGCCAATCACCATTCTCTATATGGTTATAATAGAAGCAAACATGGTTGATGATGATGATGATGATGATGATGATGACATTAACATGTTGAAAATTTGTATGATAGCACTATATTAACCTCTTTACATATATTATCTTTTGTAAAACATACTATTTAAGGCTGTGTGTCAAATACTTACTACCTGTACATTTGTCAAATTACTTAAATTCTTAAATTACTTAAATTCTTCACACCTCAGTTTTCTTATAGGTATATGCTGTTAAATAAAGTCCTTGTGATACAAATAACTATTACTTTGTACTGATTACAGTTCAAAATAAAATAAATAACAATACCTTGTGAGTCAGATACTAATTATTCTCCTTTCATAAGAAGAAGTAGTTGAGACCGAGTAAATATCCCCAAATCACACAGATAATAAGGGAGAAAGCCAAACTAGAGGCATGTTTTTGACCTTTATGCCTTGATAACAACTGACTCCAGAGATGTATGGTCCAGTGTTAAGCATCTGGCCAGGTAAATTAGAGCCCATTCCCATAATTTTTCAGACTCAAATTAGAAAATACTATCAGTTGTTTTCTGGATTGGAAGATGTTAAATCTGAACTTTGTATATTCCTCTATCCCATCAGGTTGAGGAGGCTTAGTTGAAAGCAAGAGAGGAGAGAGGAGTGAGCGAGAGAGAATAGTACTAAATACCCAAGCCCCTAATTCTTGTTTTCATGAGCACGAAAGGCCCAGTTGCTTCTTTGCTCCTTTTATTCCTTCCTTTCCACACTTAATTTGATTTGATAATCCAATGAATTCTTCTTTTGCCTATACTAGTTTGATGGGTTTCTTTTTTTGTTTGTTTGTTTGATGGGTTTCAACTGCTTACCAAAATCATTACCAGCAGTAGCATTATTATAATTTCACATCTTCTGAATAAAATGTTTCACAAATAAAACCAATTTGCTAATAAATAAAATTAATTCTGGAATACCAAATGAACTATTAACTTTGAACTTTTTAACTATGAACTTTTTTTTTACATCAAGAAGAATCAACTTACTATCTCAACCAAGAGACATTGTTTGTTGCAAAATTCTCGATCAAATTATCCCATAGCTGAGACCCCATATCTAATTTTACCATACCAATTTTGTGTGCTCATTTTTCCTATTATTTTAGGAAATAAATATGTTTGTTATTTTTAATTATCAGGTAATATGTTTCCATTTAGAGCATGCTCTCTTCAGACTCTAATAAATTTGAGTAACTTATTCAACAGATTGTTAGAAAAAATATAGTTATCAGTTATAAAGGATCAACATAGTATGGTGCTAGGTATTGAAAGACACAATCCAAAGTACATTTGGTATAATTTAATTTGCCTTGAGGGAACATCTTATCATGTTACAGAAGAAGAAGGAAGAGGAAGAGGGGAAATAGGACACGGAGGAGGGAGAGGAGAAGGAGGAGGAGAAGAAACAGATTGTAAAAGACAAATTGTGCCCAGAAAAGTGTTATTTAAAATATATAAGTTCATATATATGTATATATTAATAAATAATTCATTTTATTGGTCTTAAAGACTTTAGGAACACTCAGTATAATCTTTGGTATATTGTAGGGCTTAATTTTTTTCAAATACTTAGTATTTTAAATTACAAATACATTCTCATTTATATGCTGCAATATAGTGATATTAAAGTCAGCCGTGAATTTCCTGTTTATTTGTGCTACATATATCTCCTTACCTAGCCATGTGATATGTGACGTTTTAATGATAGCTCACTGATGTAACATGGAAAAATAATGTATATATAATATATTATTTATAAAAATTTTATAACATTTAGAAAAGTTTTATAGTTTACAGGTTATGTGAAAATGAAACACAACCTAATAAACCATTTTTCTCCCTCTACTCCTCAGGGGAATCAGACAGTATATTGAATTTGACATCCTGCTGAAGTTGCTTATAATGAGGACTTACTACTGCCTATCACTATTCATCTGGACCTATATGTTTCATACAGTTGATGCTATCCCACTACAAGAAAAAGCTAATAGTGATTTACCAAGCAAAATGGTAGTGGATCTGACAAAAGATAATGGTAAAATGTTACATCGCACCAAGCGTGGCTGGATGTGGAATCAGTTCTTCTTGTTGGAGGAGTACACAGGTACAGAGACACAGTATGTTGGCAAGGTGAGAATTTTCATATGATAAATCCAGAAGCAATTAGAAAGTGATAGCAATTTAAATATTTTATAGCAACTCCCTGTGCTGATTGTTTAAAATAATGATTATTTAAAAATACTTGACTAGTTATGATGTGCAGAAGGCATGATATTGCAAAGGTTGGCAGCAGGGTAGAATGGGGAATGTGATTTATTCAGGTAGCTAAATGCAGGTCAGTATCCATAGCAAGCCTCAAAATAAAATGTCATCTGTGGACTTGACTCATTATTAATCAGCTACACATGACTTAATTTTATGTGTGTGCATCTAGAAGATTTTAAAAACTTCCTTCGAAATTTAATTTAACATCATGTATAAATAATAACTTAGTGTGCTATGTGAGGCAAAAAAAATACAATAATATGTCAAAAATTATATTGGTCTCTACAAATAAACAATTTATCATGATTCGAATAGTTTGCTGTGTATGAGAATAAGTACAAATATTTCTATCTAGATGGTCTGTTTCTTAGTATCAGTCAAACTGAACTACTTCCTGCCTGTAAGCCAGACCAAAGGATTCTAGAAGAAGGAGAAAGAAAACAGAAGTAGAAAGAAGGCAGTATCTTTAGGGTGGTTAAAACCATCCAGCAGCCGCAACAGGTGCTCATTAGCAGTCTGGAACAAATGGCAATAGAGACTATGTAACTCCCCCTTCTTATATTCAACTTTGAGAAAACAGATTCATACCTTTGTCTTCCTGTTTCTTCTCTGTCTCAAAATAGATGACGTGATCTTTCCAATGTCCAGAATTTTCTATTATCTATCTTCCCCATATCAGTCTCATTCATACCATTCAATATACAGGACAATTCCTTTGTCCACTGCATTATCCCAGATACGTGCCTAATGCTGAGCTAATTTCAAATTCTAAGAATAAAACAAAATAAACAATGATGAATACTAACACTGCCCATAAATCATATATATTGTTTTCTTGATTCTTTGCACATGATACTAGAAGTGACTGTGATGGTCTGAGTATTTTTTGACTTACCGGCGACACAAAGTAGATAAGATAGAATAGGCCAAAAATAAAAATATAAAAAGTACCTGATATCACAGAAGTCATGCCTATTGCTTTTAAACCAGAAATACATTTATTCTGTGAAATTGCCAAAATCTTGATCTAATTTTTCATTTTGTGTGTGTCACAGTGTATTTTTTCAAATGTAGCTTCTTTTATCGGAAGCCTATTATTTCCTCTTCTTTTGATATCTCTCTCCCTGGTTCCATAGGTCATACTCACTTTGCCCCATATAGTTCACTTGCTGGTTCCTTTTTCCCTCTTATTTCTCCTCAGGTTAGTCATAGGGCATCCCCCTGAATCCCTCATTTAACATCACTTTCCACACTATAGTTAATAACTAACATCAGGATATTTCAAGTTCAACTGACAAATGTTTGTGTCTAAGGACTTGAAATTGCCTTATGATTCTTTTTCTAAGGCAGTGTATAAAGGGCACGTCCAGTTCACGAGGTCTCACACAGAGGGTTTCATCCTTGGATGCAGATCCATCCTTGGATCCTGTTAGATGCAGAAGAATAGCCACAGATAGAGATACTCAATCGCAAGGCGATCAAGGCTCTACCACAAGCATTTATTTTTAGCTGTAAACAAAAATGCTTCCTTCTAAAAACTGAATGTGCATTGATTAACAGACACCATTACTGCACTGACATTTTAAAATATACACTAAGTTTTAGATCTTTTCTACCATCCTGCTTATTTTTAATTAGTTCAATAATCTGTCAAAAATAGTTCTTAAACATGTGCAGAGTTTTATTTAATTAGTCTTCATAAAATATTTTAGCACTTGTCTTTGGAAAATAACCTTTTTTTTAACCCATGGACAAGCTGAGGTGTTCGATTTTTGTGCCTATTTATTCTTGACAACCAGATTATGAACCAAAAGTGCAAACCCATTATAATAATCAGAATTTTTGTCAAATGAAGATAATCAAACCAAAACTGTGTCAACTATTTTCAAATTACACTTAGAAAGCAACATGTATATGAAAGAGAAACTTCAACAAAATCAAACATGTGTACTTCTTTTTGAAAAAAAAAAAATGATTTCTCTGTTTTGTAATAAGGCCTTGTCTTAGACGTGCCATGCACCATATATTTAGTTCACTATAAAAGTGGGCTTCCAATTACTTCTTACTATTAAGTTCCTAAGGGTCTATGAACTCTCCTAACCTGTTCTTCTAGCTCCTGACCTTATTATTCATTTGCATATGCAGAGACTAACTAGGCCTTTACACCTCAACTTGGTCAAACATATGAGTTCTCGTGAGGATTTAACTTTTTGAACACCAAAGAGATTGTTTTCTTTTCGACCACATTGCTCTGTTTGCCTCGTCTTCTAGGATCCACTGCATTGGCGACCTTCATGTGATGTAATGACTTACCATATTTACCATGCACCATGATTCAAAGAGAATAGGTAGCTTCTAATGTAAAGAGATTTTCATATTTTTTCTTAGGTTTACAGAAGGCTCGTATTGCAGACAATGTTAAGACCTCTTTTAATATATAGGTGATAAAAATTGTATAAAGTTGGAAGGATATATAATCCTTGGATGTAAAATTTAGGGTTTGATTCTGAATTTAAAGGAAGAAGTTTTAAAACAAATAATAAAGTAGTAGCAGCAAAATTTAATAAAATAACTTGTACATGCACTTAAACATGAAACTTACAAGGGTCAGTCCTGATTGTGCCATTCAGTAATTGTGCAGAACTTAGAAGTTAATTAAACTTTCCAAACCTCAAATTCTTGTTAGGTTAAATTGTCACTAAGATCTCCTTAACTCCAAAATTCTGATGTATTCTAGGATTGCGGATGCGACTGCATTGAAGAAGAGCTAGTAAAAATTTAATAAAATTTGCATGTGTATATCCAAGGAAGTGGTATAGCATATGGCACGGTATGCATATGAAACACACATGCAAACACACACACACACACACACACACACACACACACACACACAGACTGGCCTACTAGGATGAAGTTAGACCACTACTGTAAAAGGCCCAGAATTCCATGCTGAGTTGTTTTTACATACAGCATGGAAAGTGAGTCCTGTTGAAAGCTTTTGTACTAATTTATTATTGATGTATCACAAGTGTGGAATGCTCAGTTTGCTTTCATTGTCAGGATGGACTGGAGGAGCAACAAAATGAATCACAATGACATTTTTATAAGAAAAACTAGAGAATATTTCTGTATGTCATTTCAGACTTTTACAATACAGGACAGAAAAGTGAGGAATGTTGAAATTAAGAGTAATTTCTGTATTTTAACTATACTGGATTTAAAAATAAAATATTAAAAAATTAAATTATCAGTAATTTTTGTTTTCCACAATAATGCAATCTGAACTTTGGTTGCTCGTTTTTCATGGAAGCTATCAGAGATTTATTAATTCTGTTTTCTGTAATGAGGGAAATCTTTGGTTCTTACTTAAGAGGATTACAAAGTTATGACAATTGCCATGTAGTTTCCCTCTAGTTTGAATAGACACATGTGGCTGAATTACTTAGGCAAAAGAGTAATACTGCTCAAGAGAAGAATTTAAATAAATTTAACAAGAACCATAGCAAAGGCTCCTGCTATTCTGTTAGAGAAACTTCATATGCATTTGATTTCTTACACATTAGATCTAGATCCTGAGGAATTGTCCTTAGGAAAATCCTGAGTTGTCGCGGATTAATAATTAATTAATAATTAAAATGTTTATTATGGAGAATTGATATTTGATATCTAGTAATTAAAACACATTTATTACACAGAGAGATGCCAAACTTACAGGTATAGTGTTTATTCCTTCTGAAGGAAAATAGTGTTCATAAAATAATTTGAAATATCAGCTTAATTGACCATTACATTTCGATTCAAAGCACTTGCTTTGCTCAGAGTAATCAACATCGTGCTGTGGAACTACCTATTACTAGGCTCCATTTAAATACAATATATTTTTTATAGAGGTAGCCCTAAATTTTTTATAGTTTTAATCCAAAAACTTTTACTATTCCATAGCTGAAATCATCATGAGTATAATTACAGAATCCCAGAATGGAAGAGGATTTTTAACATTTATCAAGTTCTTGGTTACAACTGTGTACAACTGATTCAGGCGTTAACTAAAACAAAGGGAAACACAGGTACCAACAGGAAAATGGACAAGAGTCTGGTTTCTATCAGATTGAGTGATGAAACTGGCGTGACTCTCTTTTGTACTTATGGTTATTGACATAAGCACTAAATATTGATATTTCCCCAAAGCATTCATAAAATAATGTTCTTGGATAGGCAGTGTTCTCTTAGGCTTTCAGAAAATGGCAGGTTGGTGTGTACAGAAACAGAAATAAAGTCTCAAAGTTCCTGAAGGATGTTTGATAAATTTTTATAGCGTATTATGGTGTTTTTCAGAATCTAAATAAATTATCTTTATAAAGCTTTACTTAGGCTGCAGTGCATGTGGCAGCCATTTCAGATTTACAGGCACATTGTATCCCAAAATTCTCTTTATAGGTTAGTTGTTTAAAGCTAAAAACACATGAGAAAAATATTAAGCATTAAAGGCTAGGTTCTCTGGACAGTCTACAAAGGCTTATTTCACAATGGAGCTCTCTAAAACTGCTTCTCTAATAGAGTGCTATCATTTAATTCTGACTGCCAATTCCCTCGTTGCTAGCACTCTATCACCGCCTCACTGCGCCCTGCATTAGCACACTAAGTAGACTTTTTACTTGACTTGATTATTTTTGTAATTTTTTTTAAGATTTTATTTATTTATTTGACAGAGAGAGAGAGACAGGGAGAGAGGCAACACAAGCAGGGGGCGCAGCAGAGGGAGAAACAGGCTTCCCGTGGAGCAGGGAGCCCAATGCAGGGCTCGATCCCAGGACCCTGGGATCATGACCTGAGCCGAAGGCAGACGCTTAACGACTGAGCCACCCAGGCGCCACATGACACACTGTTTCTTGCATGATACCAATCTCCAGGACAACATATCTATAGAAAAATAACACAGATTCACTTAAGTAGAATCCCAAATATTCGATATCATTGCCTATTCCAACCTACGCTCTATGTCCCCACAACTATGTAGCTTTAGCACTGGGCAAAGGGAAATCTTTTCTCTTCCATATGCTTGACTTCTATTTTATCAGGGTCAAACGCCTTTTGCAGAAAATATCTAACCCCTTTTTCATAATTTCATCTCTTCTCCTTGCTTTCCATCCTATCTCAAGTGCATCCTCTTACAAAAAGCCCATCGTAATTCTCCCCAGCTAGAATTTCCTGTTAAAATTATACCATCTATCAACTTATTCAAGGCATGATTTTAATTATTCTGGTCTAATATTTTACCATCTAGCATCTGTGACGTTTGGGCTCTGAATTTGTGTTGGATTTAATTTTTTCTTCCCTGAAATGTTTGACATAATACATTTATTTACTCAAAATTAATATTCAATTCCTATCTCAATAGATCTCTATTGAGCATTTATCACTCTGGGTCCTGAGATACTAACACTATGAAACACTAAAAGAGCAGAGAAAGTTTAAAAAAAAAAATCCCCTTTTCCTGACACATGTTGCACCAAAGTCAATTCCTTTCCTATATTTTTTTGGGATGTGATTACAATAAATCATCATACTCAGAACTATATACTAACAGAGGCACAAAAATGAGTTCAAGATCAATGAATAAGTGACTTGGCAAATCTAAGGGGAAAGAGGCTTTTTTTTTTTTTTGTCTAAAATGGGGAGGGATATACTTGTAGGTGGCAATTTTGTGGAAGTTTTAGCTTCTTCAATGGTTTCTGTAACAAAAGCTTTTCTTGAAAAATTATAAGATTCTCCCACAGTTTATGTTCTATTGATCTTACTCTATAAATACAATAAGATCTATTGCTATTGCATATTAATGGTTTTAGAAAAAATGCAATTTAAAAAACTATTTTGCTAAATTTGTCTTACATAAAAAGAATGTATATTACATACTCACTGGGTATAGTATTCTGCAATCTTATATAAACTTGATGATGGTATTATTCAATTCTCTATGGTTACAAGTTTTGTGTCTCCTTATTCCAATTCTTACTGTGAGAAGAATATTAAAAAGTTCCATTTTTTAATTCCTCTCTTTACCTCTGTCAAGTTTTATTTATTTTTATGCAATTATTAGAGGCATGGCCAATTATCTTTCATGTTTCTTATTAATTGATGCTCTATTGTTATGAAATATCACCTTTTATCTTTGATAATACTAATTGCTTGAAGTTTACTTTGAGTGATACAAACTTAGCCACACCAATCATTTGTGATTATGTTTGTACAGTTTGTAATTTACATCCTTTTGCTTTCAGCCTTTTTGTGCAATTCTATTTAAAACACAGCTCTTGTAAACATCTCAGAGGTGGTATATTCGTTTTTGCTTTCCTACCATGTTTTGGGTCAATTGAGTGTTTTTTTTTTAATATCTGAATTTGTTCTTTATAATTCTTCAACCTATTATAACATAAATAAAAAAATATGATATATTTTAGCATGCAATGCAATAATCTTATAGATACAATATGATTTTATTTCCTCTGTCAGTCTTTATTCTGTATTTGTCATATATTTTGTCTGTATATATTGTAAACTATACCATATGTTATTCATATTTTATTATTTAAGCAATTTTGTATTATGTTCTATTTACTTATATAATTACCATTTCTAGTCAGTGCTTTTTATTTTTTCATATTGATCTGAATTTCTGTGTGCTGTCATTTCCTTTCAACCTGAAGATTTCCTTTAGCATAACTTGTAGTTTGGATCTGATGGAAACAAATTTTCTCAGCTTTTTTTATCTGAAAATATCATTATTTCACTATTTTTGAAAAATATTTTAATTGGCTATAGGAATATAGATTGACCTGATAATTGTTTGTTTGTTTTATCTCTTAGCACTTAAAATTTTTGCTACATTGCATTGTGGATTTTATTACTTTTAGTAGGAAGTCAGTCATTATTCTTATCATTGTTGCCCTATATGTCATGTGCATTTGTCTCTGGTTGCTCTGAAGGTTCTGTCTGTGTCTTTTGCTCTCTGACAGTCTATTTCAACAGGGGTTGTACTTTGATACCTCGTTGTGCATTTGTTTTGTTTTTTAAATATTTTATTTATTTACTTATTTATTTAGATAGTGCAAGTTGGTAGGGGGAGGGGCAGAGGGAGCGGGAGAGAAAGAATCTTAAGCAGACTCCATGTTGAATGCAAGCCAGATGTGGGGCTCAATCTCACAACCCTGAGATTATGATCTGAGCTGAAACCAAGATTCAGATGCTTAACCAGTTGAGACACTGTTACCCCTAGATGTGTTTTGTTTAACCTGCTTGGGATTCACTGGCATTTTTAGATCAGTGGGTCTTTCTTCATCAAATTTTTAAATTGTATGCTCATTTTTATTTTTATGGTCTGCCCTATCTATTTTTTGGGTGGAAGGAGAACTCCAAAGACAAGTATATTAGTCCATTCCACATTTTCTCATACATCATTGAGACTGTGCTATATATTTTTCAATATATTTTTATATCTGTGCTTTAATTTGGTTAATTTATTTTTAGTGTCATCAAATTTATTCTTTCTTCTGTTTCTCTGTCCAATCTACTGTTACATATTTTTATTACAGAAGCTATAATTTCCAGTTCTAGGTTTCCTTTTCTGTCTGTTTGATTTTTCATATAATTTATGAAATCCCTTACTCACCCATTATTTTAGTATGCCCTATAAATTCTTTAATATACTTATGATAGTTATTTTTAAAGTCTTTGCCTGTTAAATTTAACATCTGAGTTATTTTTATCTATTTCTATTGATTATTCTCTTGCTATATTTTTCTGCTTTTTAAATCTCTACAAAATTTAGATTACATACTGGGTATTATGGGTAACACATTTTGTGGAGATTCTGGATTTTGTTTTCTTCCTCCGAAGATTGTTGAGTTTTGTCCCAGCAGGAAGTGAAATTGTGGGATTCTACTTTGATTCTATTAGGTTTTTAGAATTTTCATGGCAAACTAATTTGTTTATTCCCTTAGTCCTGTGGTGTAACCCAAAATCCTAGTACATCATCCTAGCTCCTAAGTTATCACTTTTCTGCTATTTTATTAGATATCTCAAAGTGTTTACCAAATACATTTACCTACAAGGAGCATTAATCTTAAACTCTTCATTCTTAGTATCTGGAATAGCTAAAATCTCTGCTTAATTTTTAACTTTCAGACTGTTCCTCTTCTCTGGATTCCTTGGAGTCTTAGTCTATACATGGCCAGTTTAGAAGTACATAGAATACATGTTACATGTATCATGGTTTAGGGCTCTCTCCTCTGTGGCTTCCTCTATTCCTGGATTTCTTCTCAATTTTTAGCCATTATGGCATCCCTGAATCTGGACCTCTGATTCCTCAATTTATAAAGACTGCTGCTTTCTGCTTGAACTCTGTCTTCTGCATGACACATGAAATGCGGTATACTTGCAAGGAAAGGGGGTTAATATGGTAATCACTTTATCCCCTATTTGCTAGTAATCCTCCCAGTTTTTGTTCCTGGTTTTCATCTACTGACTTTGTAAAGTTTTTTTTAAAAAAAAACTAATTTGTAAGGAGTTAATTATTTCAACAATAAGAGTGTTGTTCTCACATAAGCTATGTTCCATGACTGGAATCAGAACTCCTATGTATTTTTTCCTTATTAAAACTTGTGTTTCCTGTAAATAAATGTCTTATGGGTGAATGTATGTATAAAATGAAGTCCTGTAAGATCAAGTCAGCAATGCAAATATGGTTTAGAGCATAAAGGTTAAAAATTATTTCATTCCATTTTCTTTTCTTGAGTAATTTTTCTTTTCCACAGCACAGGAGAAACTGAAGAAGGACCTGGGTATTCTTATAAAGTACCCTAAGAATACCACATAATAAGTTATACGTTCCTGCTTTAAATGACTTTTTTCAGATTTTTAATTGAAATAATATTGTCAGTATGTTAAGAAAAATGGTTGAAGGAAGCAAATTGCTTGAGGGGAATATTAAGTCATTCGCATATAGTATTCCTAACACTATATGGGAATAACAGCAGTGACCAGGCAGAAGTATGTATTTGGATGTAACCCTTCTTTATATTCACCACTTTTCCTGGGTTTGTTGTTTCTTCATCTGTCAACCACTGTTGAAATTCAGTCAGTATATTTAATAAGCTAAAGGATAATAACCTTTTAGGGGAAAAAAATGTCACAAGCAATTCTACTTCAATCAATAACTATTTCCCAGTAATTATGTTGATGTACGTTGTGAAAACACATTTTTTAAGTTCTTACTTGCTTAGAAAATCACTCTTTGTAGTCATTGTAGTATATTTCATATTAATAACAATAATAAAATATGCAATATTAAATATCTTTAAAGCCCCCAAATACTAGGTTACTTATTTTGATAGAGGTTTTTACAAATCTCTCAAAGAAAAAGCTTTATTGACTTTTCTATGCTTACTCCAATAAAGCACGTCTTAAACTGTCTTAAAAAAGGTCTTCATTTCAAGTAAGTGAAGTCTTTTTTTATGTGTACATGAAAAAATAAAAGTGTTGTGGTCAAATCACAGACAAAAAAAGTATTTGTTTACATATTATGAAACCAGGGGCGCCTGGGTGGCTCAGTTGTTAAGCATCTGCCTTCGGCTCAGGTCATGATCTCAGGGTCCTGGGATCGAGCCCCACATCAGGCTCCCTGCTCTGCAGGAAGCCTGCTTCTCCCTCTCCCACTCCCCCTGCTTGTGTTCCCTCTCTCGCTGTGCCTCTCTCTGTCAAATAAATAAATAAAATCTTTAAAAAATAAATAAAAAATAAATAAAATAAAAACATATTATGAAACCAGTTTTCTAATTTACAACAAAACAAGATAGACTACACTCCATTTGTCCCAAAATTTGTCATGAAATATACTGATTTTTAAAATAAATTTTAAATTCTAATTTACAATGAGCTAAATATGTTTTCCACACAAATGAATATAAATGTTTTACTTCAAAATTAATGTAAACAAAGGAATGGTGAAATTTTATTATAAAATGGATATTAGGGAAATCATTAAAAGGAATGTAATGAAAGAAAATAAATACAAAGTTTTGTCAGTATTTCCCCTAAATTCATTATAATGGCAGATCTGAAGTAAGTCAGGAAACTTCAGTATCTGTCTTCAAATTACATAGACTGGAGGTACTAGAAAATTTTCATTTTTTTCCTTCCTACTTCTGTTAGTCTAATAATATTAGCAAAGAACAACTTGTGTTGCTGGTGATAAACTGGAAGATCAAACTGAAAGTTAAAATCTTTGACCATCCCCAGCCCAGAGAAGAAAGGCAGGGTCAGAGATGAGAAGAGTAGATATGCTCTTAGGCACTGCGTAGCCTTTATCTCCACAAAGTACCTTGTCTCAGTGTTTATGGGAAGAACATATAAAAAATGCTCTAGTCAAAAAAGTTTTTTTTTTTTTTTGGTAGTCCCAATAGTTTATTTTTGCTTTTGTTTCCCTTGCCTGAAGAAAAATACCTATAAATATGTTGATAAGGCTGACAGTCGTGATTACTGCCTGGTTCTGTATTAGGAGACTTATGTTTTCAGGTCCCTCATTTAGGTCTTTAATCCATTTCGAGTTTGTTTTTGTGTATGGTATAAGAAAATGGCCCAGTTTCATTCTTTTGCATGTAGCTCTCCAGTTTTCCCAACACTATTTATTGAAAAGACTGTCTTTTTCCCAATTGTATATTCTTGCCTCCTTTGTTGTAGAATAATTGACCAATTAAGCATGGATTTATTTCTGGGATCTCTATCCTGTTCTGTTGATCTCTGTGTCTGTTTTTGTGCCAGTACCATACTGTTCTAATTATTATAGCTTTTTAGCATATCTTGAAATCTGGGATTGTGAAACCTCCAGCTTTGTCCTTCTTTTTCAAGATTGCTTTGGCTACTTAAGGTCCTTGGCGGTTCCATATAATTTTAGGATTATTTATTCTAGTTCTGTGAAAAATGCTATTGGTATTTTGATAGAGATTGCATTGAATTTGTAGATTGCTTTGGGTAATATGGACATTTTAATAATATTAGTTCTTCTAATCCATGAGCATCAAGTATCTTCTCATTTAGTTGTATCATCTTCAATTTCTTTCATCAGTGTCTTAGTTTTCAGAGTGTAGGTTTTTCACCTCCTTGGCTAAATTTATTCTTAGGTATTTTTTCTTTTGGGTGCAATCGTAAATGGGATCATTTTCTTAATTTCCCTCTCTGCTACTTTGTTATTAGTGTATAGAAATGCAACAGATTTCTATATAATAATTTCATATCCTGCAACTTTACTGAATTCATTTATTAGTTCTAAAAGTATCCACTGATGGATGAATGGATAAGGATGATGAGATGGAATATTATTCAGCCATAAAAAGAATGAAATCTTGCCATTTGCAATAACATGGATAGACCTGGATGGTATTATGCTAGGTGAAATAGGCAGAGAAAGGCAAATACCATATGATTTCACTTACATGTGAAATCTAAACAACAAAACGAACAAACAACAGGCTCTTAAATACAGAGGGGAAATAGGAGGGAATGGGCAAAATGGTTGAAAGGGATTAAAAGGTACAGTTTTCCAGTTATAAAATAAATAAGTCATGGAGATAAAAAGTATAGCATTGGGAATATAATCAATAACATAACAATGTTGTATAGTGACAGATGGTGACAACACTTATCATGGTGAGTATTGAGTAATGTACAGAATTGTCAAATCACCATGTTGTACACCCGAAACTAATACGACATTGTATGTTAACTATACTTCAATAATATGTTTTAATGTACAGACGCTGTGTGACATTCAGAGTGACATTAAGTTCAAGACAACAGTGCTAGAGTGGTTGATTATGAGAACTAATAACATTTAGAATTAATTTCAAAGGTTATTTTTTGACCATTTATTAGAAGCTTTAGAGAAATTGAAAGAAAGTTGGTGAGACATAAACACACATTTAAAAATAACTCAGAGATGCCAGGAAATTTGCATTACATATTTGTTCCCCAGATTTTGCCTGCTAATTTTATTCTCTTTGCCTTGGATCACTCAGCCATTATCACTGTGTCCTTTGCTATTCTCTTTAAGTTCTAAGTCAAAAGGCAGTAACACAAAATGTTAAGATTTGGAATGAGAGTGCAAAAAGTGCAACTAGAAAATTGTGAATAATTCTAAAACTAGAATTGATCAATAATAAAACAGTCTCCTTTCTAAAGTAATAACAGGGGCGCCTGGGTGGCTCAGTCGTTAAGCGTCTGCCTTCGGCTCAGGTCATGATCCCGGGGTCCTGGGATCGAGCCCCGCATCGGGCTCCCTGCTTAGCCGGAAGCCTGCTTCTCCCTCTCCCACTCCCCCTGCTTGTGTTCCCTCTCTCGCTGTGTCTCTCTGTCAAATAAATAAAAAATAAAATCTTTAAAAAAAAAAAGTTTTAAAGTAATAACATGCCTTCTCTCAAAGTGGGCAAGGAGAAGATAAATGTACACTGATAGTGGAGAATTTATAAATGATGAAAAAAAGTAAAGAAGGAAATGTAACCCCCAAATTCACTGATAACCATGGTTATGATGAGATAAATTCCTTTGGTATTATTTTTTGTCATAAAATTTGTATGTAGTAAATACCTGCAAAGTACAAATTGTGTCCTGCCTGTGTACCTAAGATTAAAGCATGAGCATATTTTGATGTCCTATTTTGATGTCCTAAAATGATTTTCTAGAAATAGTTTTTAATTGCTATGTGATGTTGTGTCAAATAGAAAATAACATTATGAAGAACCCCATTACAAATAATAAAATAATGACTGTAATAAATAATTCTGGAACAATAGATAAGGATTTTAATGAATGCATGTGTGTTTGTATGGGTATGTGTTGCCAACTTGGTTTATTTAAGATGTACATGTAAAAACTAATGTATGTACATCTTAATTGTACAGCTCAATGAGATTTTTATTTACCTCATTTGCCATTTCTATTTGCCTATGTTAGTATGACCAAGATCACAATATAAACAATGTGTGTCATCTGTGAGGACACCCTCTCATTTAGCTCTTTCTAATCAATGCCCTCCCAGACATTACCACTTTGGTGACCCCAATCCCTATTGATAAGTTTGCAAGTAGTTGAATTTTATATACATGGGATTACACAGTATGTCTGACTTCTATTTTCAACTTTCTGTAGGACAAATTCATCCATGACATTATATGTAGGATTAATTTTTGATGATTGTACAGTATTCCATTGTTTAAATATACCACAATTTATTTATTCTATTGATAAATGATTGATGTGCTTCTAAGTGGACGTGATTATATATAAAAAGTGTGATAAAGATTCTTGCACATTTTTATTGTCACATGTGGTTTCATTTCCTTTGGGTATATTTTAAGAGTGGGATTGCTGAATCACAGAGTGGGCATAGATTTATCTTTAGTAGATGCTCATAAAGTGTTTTCAAAGAGATTATATGAACTTACACTTCCTCCAGGAATTTGTGAATGTTCCATTTATTCCATATATTTATTGCTAACTTTGCCTTGCCACTTTATAAAGGTTTTTATATATACAAGTCATTTTTTCAAGAGATATTGAAATTATTTTCTCCTAATTTCAGCTTACTTCTTTACTACCATCATAGTGTCTTTTAATGAAGAAAGTTTCTTACTTTTAATATGCTTCTATTTATCAATCTTTTCCCTTGAGTTTATTAATTGTGGTGTCCTATTGAAGAGACATTTTCCTATCATTAAGATAATATCTTTTGCTTTTTTTCTGTAAACTTCAATGTTTTATCTACCATGTTTAGGTCTTTAAACCAATTTAAATTCATTTATGGACTAGATATAAAGTAGAGATCAAAGAGTGCACACAGACCTAGATTTGCTTCAGCATTGTTTTTTTAAAGACCATTTCTGTATCTAATTCTAATGGCCACTCTTAGTATAATTCATTTGGCTGTTTATGTGTGCATATGTTTGCTGATCTTTTCGTTTATCCTTATGTTAATACCAGGTTGTGTTAACTGTCAAAGCATTATTGTTTTATTTTTAAATCTAGTCATTTTAGTCCCTCAATCATGTTCCTCTTCTTCAAGATCACTGTGGCTTCTGAGGTCCTTTGCATTTTCATAAACTTTTAAAATTAGCTTGTCAGTTTCCGCTAGTCTCAGGAACAGTTTCAATTTAAGAGACTAAAATGATATACCTGCTTTAGGAAATGTGTGACCCTGGATTGAATGCTGAATTTTGGTAGCATATTATCATAAATTCATTATTAGAACAATTGGCATATTTGAAGAGGGACTGTTTATTTTACTGTTAAATATAATTATATTATTGTTTAACTTTATAATTATACTATGATTATATTACACAATTTTCTCGTTTTAGGTTATAGATGCTGAAATATTTATTTGGAGGTACACGTTGATAAAATGTCTATAAATTGATAAAGGCAATTTTAATACATATACTACATGCCATAATAGGTATGACAAATATCATATGCTTCCAGAAGTATATAATCAATAAGGAAAAGATGAACAGGCAAATATAAAAATGAGCAAAATGATTGAATAGGTATTTCACAAAAGATGATACCAAAGTGGCCAATTAGCATATATATAATAAGGTGCTCAACTCATTAGGGAATGCAGATTTAAACCACTCAAACACCAGAATGACTAGGAGTAAAAAAATAAATAAATAAATCCCAAGGGGAAGTGATGACATGAACAAACTGGAACTTTCACAGATTCAGGATGAACTACAAATGCTAGAAACATGGAAGGAGACTTATCTGGAAAAATACAATATGCCTTGATGTTAGAAGACTGAAAATTCGTCTAAAGATTAAATACCATCCCAATCAATATCCCTGTGTATTTCTTTTATGTCATTTTGAAATAATTTTAAACTTTCAGAGGGTCACTCAAATTGTTCAAAGAACTTCCATACACCATTCAGCAGGATTTACCAATTATCGATGTTGCCAATTTGTTTTATCACTCTTTCTGCTTGTACAGATTTCATATTATGGCAGAACCATTTCAATGCTGTCATTACTTTCAGGACATTTCCCTTCTTGAGCTCTACAGAAGGTCTGAAGTATTTGCAAATGCACAGTAAGTTGGCAATAACTGAAATCTAATTTCTGTTTCCTGCTGATGGAATCTGTTCAGTTTCTTAGCCCTCTTGCTGATATTTTCTAGAAAGTATTTTGGAGCTGGATCTTGAGCATATGAAGCTTAGACATCAACTTGGAGGGGCACCTGGGTGGCTCAGTTGGTTAAGTGTCTGCCTTCAGCTTAGGTCATGATCTCAGAGTCATGGGATCGAGCCCCGCATAGGGCTCCCTGCTCAGCGTGGAGTCTGCTTGTTCCTCTCCCTTTGCCCCTCTTCCTGCATGTGCTCTCTCTCTCAAATAAATAAATAAAATCTTAAAAAAAAAAAAAAAAGACATCAACTTGGAGATGTTAGCAGAGATGTGGGGGCTCCATTCCCTGTTAATCCTCCCTATGATTGTGCTCTCCAATTTCTAGACCCTCTGGCAAACCCAAACTCTGACCACAGTCTTCTCAGCCAAATAATACCGCTTCTCTCTGCCTGGGCTCTAAATATACTGTCACTAACTCCATAACTGGAAAGTACCCTTAAGGGAAGAGTCTGGTAATGGAATAGGCCACAAAACACGTAACTCAAGGTCATAGCCTTTGCAATACTCCCTCTTTTGATTGGTCATCAGTTTTGCCTGTCTGTCTCCATATCTGTTTGTTTCTGTCATGTTTTCACAATTATTCCCAGTGGGTATATTTGTCTAATTCAACTAAATACCAAGACTGCTTTTGAGAAGCACTTCATAATGTGAATGCAGGTATCAGGCACCACTAAGGCTCATAACATTGTAAGATTTAAGTATTTTTCCAAGGTGCCTATTCAAAATAAGATATGCCTATTATTTCTTTTATTATTATTATTTATTTGAGAGAGAGGTGAGCGAGAGAAAGAGTGAGAGAGAGAGAGCACCAGCGGGGATAGGGAGAGGGACAAGCAGACTCCCCACTGAGCAGGGAGCCCGATGCAGGGCTCGATCCCAGGACCCCGGGATCATGACCCAAGCCGAAGGCAGATGCTTGACTGACTGAGCCACCCAGGTGCCCCAAGATATACTTATTATTTCTGTGTCTTTTTTTTATTATATTAGGTAAAACTTTCAGTGTTTTTTATCATAAGTGATAGTGTGAATGGATTCCTTGCTGTCATATGTCACTCTAAAGGATAAATCATTGGTATTTTGAGATTTTCTACCTTTTTAAGAAACATGGTGGTTCACTCTTTCCTTCTCGGCAAAAAACTCAGACCTTCAAATGAAAATCTGCAGTGGCCATTTTTAAACATTTTCTATCCATTTCTTGTCTGGACCAGCAAGTCTGTTTTAGGGTTATACTTCTGCTCGTCCGGTCGCAGCAGCTCCAACGCCTTATAAGATCAGTGATTAGTGACCCTTCTTTCCAGGGCAATTTTGAACACCTCCACTCATTCCATCAATACGTCAGTGAGAGTGTGAGGGCAAGAACTCAGCTGTCACTAACTAGCCTTTATCTTTTGAACTATCTAATCTTTCATTCTACTATATATGTAACAGAATTATGTAAAATCAATGTCAACATCGTCATTTTGTTTTTACTGCATTTTATAAAAACCCTTCTTATCTATCCAGACGGTTTACTCTTTGAAAAAATTTTTTTTCTTATAGTTCAGTGCCTGGCACATATTAGCACTCAGTTCAATATTAATTTTAACCCAGGTTTTTGAGCACAGGACTGTGATATTATTATCACTATTGCTATCACTGTACTCATTAAGCACAAGAGAGAACTAACCTAAACAAGCAGATATTTTCCAAATCCACTGACCTGTTTTAGTGAAGTTTTACAAAGGGGAAAGATTATATATCATGCCTACTTACTTTTTTTCTTCATAAGTACAAAAATTTTCATTTTGCTCATTAAATATGACCTCAACATGAAGACAAGAGCTTAACAAAATGAAGCAGAAGAGACAATAAATTAAGTTTTAAAATATATTATGTAAGATAGGTAAAATTGAGTCATATTAAATAATATAAACATTACATTTTAGTTGGTTGATTTTTCGATGTATTTTAAATGGTAAAAATGCATTATAAACTGATCTGGATCTTAAATTCATTAATGATATTATATTTAAAAGTGAGATCACAATATAAAATAAAAAAAATCCATTCAAAGAAATATTCATTAACAGATATTCCCTAAGTTGTATTAGGGCAGAGAGACAGACACATTGCTGAAACTTCTTGTTAGAATCACTTGAAAAGCTTCAATCATGGAAGATGTTGAAATTGATGGATAATACTCTATAATTATATACTTGTAATAAATTTAAATTCAGTCTGTGCTGGGTATCAATAGTTAATATGGCTTGCACTGCTAATCTACAAGGAGCTTTCTTCAGTAAGAGAATACAAGATAAAATAGTTGCCATAAAAGTGATTGCAAGCTAAAGAACAAAAGCAAATGACATATTTATGCAATCAGATACCTAGCACAACATTTTAAAGGTTACAGACCATGGGTAGCTTAGGTTTTCCAAATTCTTAAGCCATTCGCTGAAGCCATAGTATAGAGCTAATATAGAGAGCACATTCAATAATCAATTTAAAGCCCATCTCATGACCGGGTATCATTTCAAAGTTGGATAAAAGTATAAGGTTACTATTACCCAGCTGCAGTTAGCAATTCTAAGATTAAGAATCATCATTCTCACTCTTCAGTTTCTTCCTCCTACCCCCAACCTGCAACTAAAGTGCAGAACCAGAAGACATTTTTAAATGTGTGACCATATGCTGTGAGTACTGATAAAGATGCTTTTGATATTTAGCCTGACATGGCCATGGAAAAGCATCTAATATACAAAATAGATTCAAGAAAAACAAATGCATGAGTTTATTCCTCTTCTGTGATTGATCTGGTTATATTAATTTATCTTCCAAACTCGTAAGTGTGGTGACATACCTGTTTCTGCTGTAAGTAGTCTCTCAGTGTCTCTCCTCAGCTTTCTTATATTAAATCTCTAACTGGTCTTATTCCCTCTGATTTTCATTTTGTCTTTCAAATTACCTTTATATACTCTTTGAGAGTACTTTTTCTAAATCATGTTATCCTCTTCAAACATTTTTAATGGCTCTTGCCTAGGGAAAAACTCAAATATGTTGAGATTACTGTTATTTTAAAACCGTTAACAATAGGGCATTCACTGTTCTTCATAGCATAATCACACCGCATTTAGTTTACCATTTAATCCCCACATTTCCACAGTTTATTTATACCTTCCATTTTATTCTCTGCATATGAAATCCTGTTCAAATTTAAAAGGTTTACATTTGATATAGTTCTTATGAGCTGTTTTCCCACCTGCCAGTCAGTGGTTACTATTCTCTGTCCTGTTTCACTATATTTTAGTGTTTTTATATCTTCTTATCACACAGTTGTATCTGTGTATGTGTGTGTACATACCCGTGCGTGTGCATGAGTTCTTGTGCTCGTGTATGTTGTGAGTGATTTTTGTGCAGGCTATAAAAGAAAAATTATTTAATCTTTTACATTCCAATGCCCTGGCATGGTGCAGGCAGATGCATGCATGCACATATGTGCACACAAACACACACATTAGAGAAATAAGAACAGCTTTCTCTGTAAAGAGACTAAACATCTTGAGCAAATATCCTAAGGAAAATCCTGTTGTCAAAGTGTATTTCAGCCATTAGTTGATTTTAGCAACATGCACAAATAATAAGTTGCATGAAAATGATTCACTCTAAACTCCCTTCTTTTTGACTCACATTTAATAAATTTTGTGCACTGAGAGCACAATGGATAATACCATTTAAAGTTGTCCCTACTGAACAGGTATTTCTCTAAAGTTGGAATGAAATAGTGGGAGTGATAATACATTGCTGTAGTTAACAGTCCCCAGAGTATATAATTGCCTCTTGAAAATGATGTGTTCAAGGCAATAACCTTCATTTGTATTCTATGAAATATAATATGACCAATGAGTGAATGCTAATTTTCTCTCATGTCATTTCACTCCTGGTAATATGTGCTTCATCTTGACCATTTTCATGGTGAATAATGCTGGAATCATACAGTACACATTCTCTTTTCTGACTTTGTGGTCAGGTCTAGAAATAGAGGCTCCCATTTTAGCTTTGCATAAACCCGAAAAGAAGCAGAGTTTGCATTTATGTCAAAGAAACTTCATAGAATAAAAGGTAGCTGAAATGTGTGAATTGTGATAAGAATGGCCTCTTCTATGTCTAGGAAGCATTTCTGAGGTTTTTACTGCTAACATTCTTTTCCCCGCTATGGATCAGAAAATTTAAAGGAAATGAAAGTTTATGTTGGTATTCAATTTGAATTATTTGTAAAGATCTCAGGACCACTTTTATTATATTCACACTAGACATTTGAATCACTGTAGGACTTGCAACATTTATGAGAAAAATCATCTTATTTACATGTATATACAGGTATACAAGACAAGGTCAAATTTGCAAAGTGAGTTTTTTCTCAAATAAATACGATCTTGTCCATGTAAATCAATGGAAAGAAAATTCAGTGAAGGCAGAGAAATGAAGGTTCTGATCACGAATGCAAAAACTTCAGGATGTACTCACTTATTCTATCATATTTCTTTGGAGTTGTTAAAATGATTTAGTTATTTTCTATATTTACTTTAGATTAACAAGCTTGGTAAGTATGATGTAACTTGAAGAGCAAAGCTTAATCATGAATATCCAAGCAATGCAATATTGGAAAAACCATTTATATGAATATGGAATCACACATATCATGTGTATGTATATATATTAACCTCACTGAGGTTATTTCTCTTCACACATTTCTAAGGTTGGGTGAGTTGTTAGAAAAACAATAAATAAATTGATGAGGGTTTATTTTACTCTTAAAACAGTGTGTTTTATGTTCATTTCTTCACTAAGCTATTTGAAAAAGTTTAATTGATTAGTAAAAACTTTAAGTTCAGTAACTATAATTTAAATTGTATGTAGCATAAAGAAAAAGACAATGACTATTTAGTTTTGCGACATTTCCATATAAACAAAAACCTGACATCCCTCAAATTACTGGAATTCAAAATTTACTTCACGTTTTAAAATTTATTTTAATTAAAAATTTAAAAAGTATCATTAAAAATTTTCAATGATTTAAAATTGGTTTTTATGAAGAAATTTTGAAACTCACAAGACTTATTTTTAAAAAGGCATATAAATATGCATGTATACATATATTATATACATATATATAATTTCTTTTTCAATCTACTAGTGAAATCAGCAGACCAAGAAAAATAAAAGTCTAGGGTTCTTGATGTCAGAAATAAAACAAGGAAAAGAGAATTAAAAGAAATAATAAGCATAAATGTCAAGAGAAGGAAATTTTGAATTTTTAAAGTATCAATACAGGGCGCCTGGGTGGCTCCGTTGGTTAAGCGACTGCCTTCAGCTCAGGTCATGATCCTGGAGTCCCGGGATCGAGTCCCACATCGGGCTCCCTGCTCGGCAGGGAGTCTGCTTCTCCCTCTGACCCTCTCATGCTCTCTCTATCTCATTCTCTCTCTCAAATAAATAAATAAAATCTTTAACAAAAAAAAAATAAATAAAGTATCAATACAATCCAATTAAACTCTACAACTAGGTATCGATATCTGTTAGTTTTAGACACTACGCTAGGATATCTCAGGCTTGCAGTGAATGTTTACAAGAATCACATAGTCCAATAGCAATGGGAGTAGGAGCATACATACAAAAGAAAAAGCTATTTTTTTCACTCTAATTTATTATACTGATATTTCAAAAATTTTAAACGATTATCATTCTGAAAATCCTTTTCTGGCCAATTAACATTAGAACAGATTCTCCACCCACAATAGTAAAGATAATATCAAAACAATAGTGAAATGCGGTTCTTTTTCAATGAGCCTTGTACAAATGAAAAAGCCTGATACTCGGCATGAGATTTTGAAGTACATTGTAGCTATAAGTACCCAAAGCTAACACAAAAATAAAATAATAGTTAATAGTTGATACCGCAATTACCCCACTACAAATTTGCCCAGGAGATATATTCTTAGACATCTATGAAGATATAGGGACCAGAGTATTCATTATAGCACTTGATATAATAACCAATGACAACAAAGGAACCAAACTAAATATCCATTCAGTGAAGATTACTTAAACAAGAAAAACAATTCCTTCATTGTGGAAAACAAGTACATGAAACTATATAAAATGATAGGAGAAGCTATCTGAGATAAATCAGTAAAAAATTTTTAAAAAGTGCAAGAGATTTTAAGTTTCAGGAGGATAAACAACATCGGTTAATAGTTACATATTTATACCTCTGATATATTGGACTGTGTTTCAGGTCAGTGAGGTGAGGACAGATGGGATCTTTATATTTACTTTGGTTTACATACTTGTCTAGTATCTCCATTCTTTATAATTTTCATGTATTGCTTTTATAGGAAGACAAAGTACTAACACTTCTAATTTGCATGGCATGAAAACCTGTCCAGGGGCGCTGGGTGGTTCAGATTGTTAAGCGTCTGCCTTCGGCTCAGGTCATGATCCCAGGGTCCTGGGATCGAGCCCCACATCAGGCTCCTGGCTCAGCATGGAGCCCGCTTCTCCCTCTCCCTCTGCCTCTCCCCCTGCTCATGCTCTCTCTCTCTCTCTCTATCTCTGTGTCTGAAATGAATAAATAAAATCTTAAAAAAAAAAAAAAAAGAAAACCTGTCCAGACTTGACCCCATCACTCTCTTTAAATTCTAGCCACTACCCTGCCAAAGGTTAAACTCCTGACCATACTGAAATAGTTATTGCCTTCAAATCATGTCATGTTCTTATACCTCTGGTCTTTTATAAATGGTTTATTCTTTTTTAAGTGTTCTCAACCAACTCCTCCCTGTTTGGTTTGCCATTTACTTAATATTGTACCTATTCATCTATCAAAACTCACCTCATACACCATCAATTCCAGAAAAATTTCCCTCAAATCTCTCCAGGTTTCTTCTCTTTTCTGAACATACTTCTATATGTACTCTAATAATACCATTTTATATTTCCTTTGTTTGAATACCTAGCATTCCATTCAAATGTAAATCCATTAAATTAATGTTATTTTTATCTCTCAGATACAATGTATTGCATAGTTGATGGTACACAGTGGGTCTATAATTTGTATCTAATGAAAAGTAAAATACAGATGATACAAAATAAAAGAGTTTGAAAAGTATGGATGTAATGTAAAATAGGATGTGAATACCTCTAGCTGTTTATCCCTAGTAGAATATAAGTTCCATTTAGCAGGCATTTTCGCATGTGTAGTTCATTGCTATATGCACAGTGCCTAAAAAAGTGCCTGGAATATATTTTGATACTAAACAAATGAACACATTCATAAGCACTCTTTCTGAGGAAACTTATAATTCGAGTAATTAAATAACTTTCTCAAGGATTTTGATTTATAATCAATTTAAATTTGGATAGATACAGCTTTAATTTCCAGAGAAACAGTCCAACAGGACTTGGTCTTGAATCTTTTTTGTTGTTGTTGTTGTTGACTTGGTCTTGAATCTTATGAGCAAGGCTACTCCTTTAGAGAAACTTACTCAAGTAAATATAGTGTTTGATGACACTGACAGGAATTAACTTACCAGGGCAACAAGTATAGGGAGAGAAGACAAGAGAAAAGAATACTAGAAAAGACAAGACAACAGAGGAGGACTCTAAGACAGAAACTAAGGAATGCATATATTTTCAGAGCAAGAGTCAGAAAAATACAGATAAAGCCAGGCTCTGGGAGAACCAGAAAAATTCAATATTGCAAAGCTCAAGCAAGGATAATTTGCAATAATTACGTAGTTAAATGATGTCACAGTGATGTATTTATTTAACTGGGCTAAGAGAAATACTGGGTTTGTTAACTATAAAAGAACATTTCGATTTTGTGGGTAGAGGCCAAATTGTGAAGAACTCTCTTGGGAATATTAGAAAAGTAAGTGGAGAAAGTAGAGACTCTCTCATTTATTGTAGGAAAAAAGAAAAGGAAAAACAAGTGGTAGCTTTACAGAAATTAAATATTTTGTTCTTTGGATGGATAAGTGGAAGAAATCAGATGATGTATGTTTAGAAGAATAATCTGAATATGGATTACATCTTAGATGGTTTCCTACAACAGCACATCCTGAGACTGAGCTTTGTATGAAGATCTATCAAGAAACACTCTGAAACAGAACCACAAGAAAGTAAAGATACAGGATTAAGGGGCGCCTGGGTGGCTCAGTTGGTTAAGCGACTGCCTTCAGCTCAGGTCATGATCCTGGAGTCCCTGGATCGAGTCCCGCATCGGGCTTCCTGCTCGGCAGGGAGTCTGCTTCTCCCTCTGACCCTCCCCCCTCTCATGTGCTGTCTCTCTCACTCTCTCTCTCTCAAATAAATAAATAAAATCTAAAAAAAAAAAAGATACAGGATTGGACAGAGGAAGTTGAACAGTAACATGGGATGGGTTAGCCTGGCGATGGGTATTAAAGAGGGCATGTATTGAATGGAGCACTGGGTGTCCTACACAATGAATCATGGAACACTATATCAAAAACTAATGATGTAATGTATGGTGATTAACATAACATAATAAAATAAAATTTTAAAAAAATGAACAGTAACATGGTACAAAAGCCAATCCCATGAAGAGTTCTAGATCTGGAATTGCCCTTTAGAGCTACCCCAAATTGAAACAAGGAATGTGGGACTTCATACTGTGAATCAAGCATTGGCTGTGGGGAGCCCCAAGGAAAGGGTTTAAACTTTGGTGATGTGGTTTCCTTTCACTGAGCTGCAATAACAATAGAATTTTACCAGTGACCTGGGAAAGAGTGCCCTAGTTCTTAAGAGGAGAGCAGGTGATCAGAACATATAGGTTTACAGCACTAAATTCAGCTGGCAAAAATAGTATATAATATGATTTAATACTAGAGTATATAGGTTTAAGCCCACCAAAAAGATTTATAGAGTTGTTTAACATTTTAACTGCTTATGAAAATATAAAATGTTTTGCTTTATTTTATATTGTCATAGAATTAATTTAAAATCTAATTTTGTTGTTGTTACTGCTGTTGCAATGCTTTTGAATCAGTTCTACATAGAACATGGGAGAAAATGAACCAAAAAATCTAGTACTCTGGCTCTTTCTGTCACTAGGGGATAAACCCATGAGTTTTCACATAATTAGGCTAAAATAATGAATTCAGTTTCTAGTTGTTCAATTACTGTTTCCTGTTCATAAAGCTCATAAGTGTATCACCAACTACAAAAGAGAGATATTTTATTTTAATGATGTAATAGGAATACTACTTTACAGATATAGCCTAGAAAAGTCAATGTTTGCTGGATGTTTTAGTTATGAGAGACTCCATTATTTTTTTTATAGATTTACAACTGTTCTGTTAAAAAGGAGTATTGTGGGTAAAGGATATTATAACAGTCTCTAGTAATTGATTAATCTCTTCATTGTCTGTCCCAGTAAAATCACTAGGAGACCAATAAGAATTAAAGTTATTAGCTGGAAATTCTTACCAAGGGAATAAGTGATTGGAATTTTGCTGGATCAGAAGCTGTTCTACTTACCGCTCACAAAAAAATTACAAGGCCTCAATATAATGGCATTGAGAAAATCTATTTGATTCATGAAGGTGAAATTCTTTTATTCAATCAACACACTATTTTTCTGGGAATAGAAAAAGATTAATGGAGAAAAAATAGCACATAATTTATAGTTTCATATATTTTATGACTTTGATTCCTGTGTATTCATTGAGAAAGGATATGCCATAACTCAGTAGACCAAATTTCTAGAGAGTAGAAATAACTGTTTCCTTGTGATGCTCTTAGAAGTTTGGCTTTACTGAAATACGGAATTTAAAAATATTTCTCAATCCTCATGTTCTAAAATGCATGTGTGTGTGTGTGTGTGTGCGCATGTATGAATCATCATAGAGGTTTTCTCTATGTTGAACATAAGCTTTATGAAAAGAATCTTTCCCTGACAAAACAATAAAACAAAACACAATGACAGCTCTATTACAAAGCTTGTGAAAGTACTATTTACAATTTCTTGATTACATTTAACATGAGTACTCATACCTTTTTTCCTTTTAATGTAAAACTATAATATTAATGCTTCCATGAACCTTGAATATAATTTGGCAAAACCTCTTCAATTTAGTGAGATGGATTAAATGTCTTTTCCAAAATCATACTAGTATTTATTCAGAAAGATTTTCAAACTCCTAATCAGTGCTATTTCCTTCTAATAATCTTTAAGTTCAAGTTAAAGGCACATTTTCCCATATTCTTATTTTATTATTCAATTAAGATTCATTGAATTACCTAATCTCTGGGAGTAACTTTGCAATGTACATTGAAATAATGTATTATTTTATAAAGAGTAACAAAGACATAATCACCAATCTGCACTAATGGTCAGGGATACATGGTAAGAGTCAATTTGCATTTGTGCCCATCATTCTAGAAAAAAATATATACAATAATGAAGTTAACACTCCCAGATTTCACTTATTTGAGAACCTTTTGAAAGAACAGGAATGGTGCTAATTGATTAATTTATTTATTCGTTTGGTGCTGATTTTATCCTATAATGTTCTGGCTGGGTTCAAAACTCAGCAATGAACAGTGGCTGTTAGCACACACTAGGAAACAGAATTGGCATTCAATGTCTTTGCGCTTGCCCTTATTTTTTCTATATATTTTGAGAGAGTCTGAGATATAAGTGACACATCAAAATTAACTTAAAAGTCCAGCAGATAGCTTATCACAGGGGATTAGAGCCAGAAGCTGATCCACCGCTAAACTATAAAGGAATGTAAATTATTTTGATACTATTTTATTTTCTACATATTCCTCTAAGCAAAGCAAACACTATCCTTGAAAAAGAACAAAGTCCAAATGCTATATATTGAAGATCATATCACTACCAGTAGTTCTAAGTGATCAATTCTAATATGATTTAATTCTGAGTTCTGATCAATTGTCACTGAGTATTTTTGTGTATTATAGTAATTGTTTTTGCAAATAATAGTAATTTGGGTAATTGTTTGACTTCTTTTATATTCTCATGAAATCACTGTGCAGATTAATTTGTTCAAAGAGAAGAGATTATTTTTTTTCTTTTGGTAGGAAAATATATTGACTTAGCTGTCAGGACGGTTCTTTTTATTAAGAAAATAATTTTTGTTTACAAAATATTTGATAAACTGATTACAGAGTGAGATCTTTAGAGCAGAATCTAAATCAACGAAACACACTTAAAAGGATAAAGTTTGGGGTTTTTGTCCTGCTGATGGGTTGTCCAACAAAGGAGGATAGAGATCAGGGAGATTATTGGTGACAGGAGGCTACCTGTTTTGTGTGGTGAAGAATCAGTAAAAGTCAGAAAGAAAACCTTGGGTATGATAGGAAAAAGGACTTTAACATAGTGAACACATAGTGAGTGCTAGCTTTCTGTGTAGGGGTCAAAGTGACTGTTCCCGGGCTTTTATATAATAAATAAATCTACTGTCCTCTTAGGTTTTTTTGGTTGGTTTTGTTTTATAATGCATTTTACTCTGTTATTACGATAAGTCCGATTTTGAGTAACTATCAATGATGAAATGTTATAGTACGTTGTATGTGTTTTCTGAAATCAAGTAATAAGAGAGTTAAAAAAATGAAAGTGAGACTGACAAATTTCTGATAAATACAGAACTTGAGAATGAAAAACAAAAAGAAAACAATAACAAAAAATCCTGGGTCTGTTTATTTGCTTTGATAATATTGAAGGTTTTATTTTCGTATGCCCCAAATAATTAAGTATATAAATAAGAAGATCATTATGCCAAAATGAGAAATATTCTGCATTGAGGTACCTTTATAATCTTTCACATATGAAATGATACTAACCCTTGTCCCATTTGGGACAAAAATAAACAGAAAACGCTAAAATAAGAGGAGCTGCTATAAAGAAGGAAACATTTTCAGAAGATGGTGAAGAAGTTTCTGCTTCCTCATTAGGCTTTTCAGCCAACATCTGTAATGAAAGTCAGTATCCTGAGTGGTTCTAGAGTCTCTTGGTGATTAGGATCAGTTAGAGGGTTAGTCTTCAGTGTGACCTAGCACAGATTTTGCACTCAACTGCCTCCCTTGTTGCTTTTGAATCAGATTCAATAAATAAATAAATAAATAAATAAATAAATAAATAAATAAATAAATATCTCCTCCAATAAAATAAAAATAGTACATGGATCTGTTAGTGAATATGTTGGTTGGTTCACTGATTAGTTTGGTTGGAAATTAAGTGGGTTAACGGTTTTCCTATTTTCTTCACTTAAAAAATTATATCTGGGATGACTTGGAAAACATGCAAGAGAAGAGTAAAAGTGACAGAATATAGGCACTTTTGGTAATTGTTTAGCTAATAGAGAGGGCTTTGGATTTTAATAGTACAGCAAAAGGGGATTTGTGCAGTTTTATCTAAAATATCAAGGTCTAAGCATACCAGCGGATACCCAATTTACAATTGGAGCTATAATATACATTTGAAAATTAATGTCACCTAAATGACAAATTAAAATATTCAAAGCTTCAAAAATCATATGAATTTTCTTCTCTTCCTATCTACCAGTTATTAAAACCATGCTACTTTTTAGTTTGTTTTCTAATTGAACTGTGAATATTTTCCGGAGATTTTTGTTTGAAGTAACTTGTTTTCTTTTATGTTGAGAAAATTTATAAATACCATTCTAAACAAAAAGCCTCCTGTACCATAATTATATTAACTTATTAATATAATTATACTATTAATTATATTATTAATTGAAAATCTAATATGATGTCTAAACTTCTCAGTTGTTTTATGAATGACACATGAGTGGTAAACTCTTTGTGTTCATGCATGAATTATCTTGATTTTATCCTCACATTTAGTTAATAATTTTATTGAGTATGGAATTCAGTTTCAAAATAATTTGAACATGAACATAAGCATGCACAACAATGAATACTCGTTTATCTATGACAAGTCTACTGTTTCCATAATGCATACTCCCAGGCAAGTGATCTCCTCACTGGAAGCATTTAGGATGCCTTTTCTTTATGTAGTGTCGTATAAGTTCATGATAACAGAAAAGAAAGAAAATCAAATTAAAGAGGATCCAAATTATTGTTTCATCACTTTATCTTTCTTTAACTTTTTATGGAAGTATTGCTAACATAAAATTAACCAATTTGACATATATAATTCGATGGAATTTAGTTCACTTTCAATGTGCAACTATCACTTCTAACTAGTCCCAAAACATTTTCATTACCCCAGAAAGAAAACCCATATTCACTAAGCACTCACTCAGCAGTCTCCTTGCCTCCAGCCCCTGTCAACCACTAATCTATTTTCCATCTCCAGAAATTTATCTATTCTGGATATTTCATATAAATGTAATCATATATTATGCCATCTTTTATTTCTGGATTCTTTCACTCAGCATAATATCTTTGAGGTTCATTTACTCTGTAGCACATATCAATATTTTGGGTTTTTTTTCTTTTTATAGTTGAGTAATATTCCATTCTATGAATATGCCACATTTTGTTTATCCCTTCATACATTAATGGATCTGTGGTTCCACCTTTTTGCTATTGTGAATAGTGCTGCTATGAACATTCATGTATAAGTATGTTTTTCAATACCTAGAATCTATGACTTCGGTACCTTTATGTGGCAAAAGAGAATTGAGGTTGGTAATCAGCTCCTTGAGATGGTTTCGGGGGGAGTAGGGAGGGAAAGAGGGAGGGAGGAAGAGAGAGAGAGAGAAGGAGAGAGAGAGAGAAGCACAAAAGTTTCAGAGAGCTACCATGTGAAAATCACTTGACCTGCTATCGCTGGTTTTGATGATAGAGGACGGGCCTATGAGCCAAGGAACCAGGCCGTCTCTAGAAACTTAAAAAGGTGAGGAAATAGATTCTCCCTTAGAATTTCCAGAAGGGAATGTGACCCTACCGATATCTTGATTTTAGCCTGATTTGACCTGTCAGACTTCTGACCTAGAGAATTGTAAAAGCCAAAGATAATAAATTTGCGTTAGTTTAGGCCATTGAGATTGTGGTAAATTGTTACAGCAGTGACAGGAAATTAATGCAGAGTGTAACTAAGGGCTTCTGAATATTGTAACATTTAGCCTGCCCTTGAAGAGCAATCAGAAATTAATACTGCAAAGAAGTGAGGAGACGACATTTCAGATAGTGTAATGTTTGAAAAGAGAGATGAAGCCAACAGCTAAAAAGAAAAAGAATAGTTGAGGAATGAGAGATTATTGATGTTTGGTTTTAGTTTACAGTGAGTATTTTACAGCTCATTATGAACATATTCTAACAATCCAATATAAACTGTTATTTAAATTGAATTTTATGATGACATACATTACATAGCCAGCATCTGATTTTATGAAGTTTTGTCACTGTTATTATAATTTAAAAACTATCATTTATTTTTCTCTCTTACATCACAATTTTTTTATCTTCACCACAGGAGGGGGATTTTTAAAATCCAAAGAGTGATGGTTTAGTGTTTCAAGAATGGGAAAAATTGGGCAGTTACCAAAGGGAAAAGCTCTAAGTTTTTCAGAAATCTAGTTAGATAATTAATATTCATAATTGATAATCACAAATGAAGGAAGCTGTAGTGAATGTTGTTAATTGGAATTTAGGTATTTATAGAAAAGAATGAACAATGATAAGTCATCTTTCCACAATAAAATTCTAACATGACCTTAAACAAGATGATTAATCTGTCATTCTAAATCGAAGAGTTTGTGATCAATTGTATTGAAATCTATGGTGAAAAAAGAAAGCGAATGCAGGTGTAGTTCAGTGAGTGAGGAGGAAAGTAATGACTAGATAAATTTGGAGAGGTAGAAAGAGGCAAGGTGAGGTGAGTTCTTGAAAGCCATGGTAATCTATTGGTTTTCTTTGTGTTTTGTGTTTATTTTATTATTATTGATATGTGTGTGTATGCGTGTGTGTGTGTGTAATCAAGTGCAATGAAAAGCCATGGATGCGTTTTAAGCAGGTGATTAATATAAACTGATTCTATTTTGAAAAGAATCAGTCTGGTTGTTGTGAGGAACATGGATTCTAAGGGAGAATGAGATTCAAGGAGACTGAGTAGGAGGCCACTGAAGTAATTAAGGTGGTAACAGTTCTGGCAAAGATAAACTAAGCTGAACTAAGATATTAACAGAAGAGTTGAGACCATAATAAAGAGAAAATAACTTTAATGTGATCCATCATACAAAGGATAGCACTATTTACCACAGTGGAAAAAGCAAGGTGAAGAGATGAGTAGTGGATAGCTCAGAGAGAAAGAGAGAATATTGTTTGGCCATATAAAGTTTTACTTTATTATTATTTTTTTAAACATTTTATTTATTTATTTGAGAGAGAGAGTGAGAGAGAGAGAGATCACTAGCAGGGGGGAGCGGCAGGCAAAGGGAGAAGCAGACTCCCCACAGAGTAGGGAGCCCAATGCAGGACTCCATCCCAGGACCCTGGGATCATGACCTGAGCTGAAGGCAGAGGCTTAACCAACTGAGCCACCCAGGCGCCCTGGCCATATAAAGTTTTAAATGGCTTATTTGACATATTGATAGGTATAAAAGGCAGGCATTTAAATATTACATTTGACAAGACAGTGGAAAAATTAGGGATGAAGATACGTATAATTTGCACATAAAGTCACTTGACTAAATAAACTACCGAGAAAGAAAGTATAAATAGAAGACAGGGACAAGGACTCTTATTGTATAATGATAAATTCATTAAGGTGGTATACATGGCAATGTCTAGGAAAGAATGCTTTGTGAGTGCACTTGCAGTATACTGGTGCATAAGTTTTATTTTTAATAAAAGTTTTGAAATATAATAGAAAAAAATTAATAGAATAATGGTTAAAATTTCAAATTTACTCCATAACAATTGAGCCTAAATTATATAATGTCTTAATATATGTCAAGTTACTGACTTATTAGGTTTTCTAAAAAAGAATGTTTGATATATTACTAAGTATGAACTTTAATCTTTTCCAATAAAAATGAGGAAATATATTGCAAAATTATAAAAGCTTTTATAAACACTGAGATTACACTGAAGTTAATGTGAAGAAGCTACCACAGGCAGTATGTTTAATGCTGAGACTACATAGAATATCAATTATATAACATGCTTCCTAACTATATATTTATTGTAATATTCTTTACTGTTTTTAAAACCTCCTTATTATTCAACTTTGTTCTCTCCTTAAACTGTGTGTTCTTTAGGAAATGGAGACGTTTTGGTTTAATACGAGAATTAGTCTTAGAACAACAAAATTCCTAGGGATTCTCTTTTCTTTTCTTTTAAACTGAACCTATGTGTTGAAGATGAAAGTTTGGAGAGGACTTTTGAACCAAGGAAAAAGGTATCTGTGGGAACAGCATTAGGATGTCTCTGATTAAGGAATTATACATAATTGTTCTTTCCTTCTGAGCTAAGACGAATGACTGGGAATTGTCAAATCAGACTTGCATTGATCAGACATATTACCCAATATCAAGCCTTACTAATAATTTCAAGGATACACGCAGTCTATAGACGTACATGAAGGAGGGATTCAGTGCAGCAACCCAGATCCCCTTAGGATGCATCTCCAGCCCATGTCTAAAGAATAGGTCTCTAAGTGAAATGAATACTCACCTGCTTTACAAAACAGTGTGTATTTAGGTTATGAAGCATCTCCATTTTGTACTCAAATAGCTCACATATACTCACATGGGACATTTTCCAGACAGCATGCCTCATTAATCATGGATTTTTTTTTTTTTGTCATTCATTTAATTTCTATAGGCAAATCTAAACCAGAGATAGTCCACTAAAGCATTTAAAAGAGAAGTATTCGGGCACCTGGGTGGCTCAGTTGGTTAAGCGACTGCCTTCGGCTCAGGTCATGATCCTGGAGTCCCAGGATCGATTCCCGCATCGGGCTCCCTGCTCAGCAGGGAGTCTGCTTCTCCCTCTGACCCTCCCCCCTCTCATGCTCTCTCTCTATCTCATTCTCTCTCTCAAATAAATAAATAAAATCTTTAAAAAAAAAAAAAAAGAGAAGTATTCTCCTCCTACCAAATACTGTTAGTTTGTTTTTAGGACATTTATTCTTAGCATGTTTACACTGAGGTTAGGTCATGTTCACATGCCTTGTTTCAACCTAAAGAGGGTCTCTCTAATAATGCAAAAGAAACACATTCGAGGTAAACTGTTTAACTCTCTAATCTCTATCCTCAGTCAATATCTCCATTTTCTAAGATACATTTTTATTATCTGTTTTATAGCTTGTGCTACATTTTCTACAAAGATTAATCTTACTAACAACATGACAATGAATGGGATTTGACTCATGCAATTTTAAATAGGAATTTCCTTTGCAAATCTTGTTAAACATGATGATATCCCCTTTGAGTTGTTTTAATATTCTTTTGTCAGTGTAATTACTCTTATTTCCCTAGTGACAACAGCCATTTGAACTTTTTATACATTGATGTAAGCACTTACTGAATGTGTAATTTTCATAAAGCCAACTTTACTTCCTTTTCTGGGAAACCATTTTCAGAGTCCTTTCATCAAGTGGTGGCTTCAGTTTAGATCATAAAATATTTTCTCCACCTGGAGAATTATTATTTACACAAGTCCAGTTCTAATTTAATTCTCTAAATCATGTGTTCATCATATAGCTCTGTCAGAGAGATTAATGTAGTAATTTCCCTATGTACCATACCTTATGACCGACTGAGATGGTGACCAAAGAACATTATTCTGTGAATTCTGGGTTACGTTTGGATTTGTGGACATAAAAATGTTCCAATTACCATTGTTTAGGAAAGGGTTTGGGACTCTGGCTTTCGGGTGTCAGCACTGAATACTGCGTCTCCTATTCCCCCCGTATCCAGTAGAGATGACTAAATGTTGCCCTTTATTCAAACTCAGTGAATTGCACCATAGTGAAGACCCTTTTTTGTAATATTCAGGCCATCAGAAAACGATGATAAAAAACACACTTCTTTGTGATGGCCCCACTATTACTTAAATTTAATATATTTTAAGTTTTTAAATATATATAATATATTTAAATATAATTTAATTTATAATTTAAACTTAATTCACACAATTGAACTTCCTGTTTGCATCTCTACGCCACAGTCATCGACCTTTAAAAGCATCAGAGATTATGATACCTGGTAGTCTTTCCTTGTAATGAATAAGCTCTCTGTAATAAATAAGCTCTCTCGTCGATAGCTCTGCTAAGGTTATTATTAAATTAAGCCATATAATTAGAGCTTTGTCTTCTCTCAAGCCCAATCTCTAGCCATCGCCACTCTCCTGGAAAAGAGCATTTTCTAATGTCCCTATTTGGATAAGCAAGATGTTTTCATCATGCTGACAATCTTCTAGGAACGTTATTTTAATCCTACTCAGAATGTCCAGGTGAGCTTCTAACATACCCACCGAACATTTAAAACAGTGGGGCCAGTGCTTACAAGTCAGCACATATGTTTTTGCCAGAGCGTAATGAGCAGGAGTTCATTATTTCTTCTGTGGAAATAATAAGTCCTGAGGTTTCTCCTTCCACCCACCAATGATCATCATTAGCTCTGAGAGGAATAACTAAAAGTTTATTCTCTTGCTCTGAGATGCCCACTTGGAAATTGCACAGTTGCATTCCTTCCTGGTATAGTAAATCTTTTTATGGATACCTTTTCCATTTGGTAGTGTGTCTCCCATTTCTATTTATTACTTTACCACCTAAGGTTGACTTTTAAACTTAGCAGGCATGTTATTTACCTACAGAGCTGGTAATAAAAGCTGCTTTATTAACACTTCTTATCCACCCCTGTCCCCAGCTCTAGGCAGATTTGGGCTTTGACAGGTAGAGAATATTGGACAAGCCCTGCTGTTTGATAATGAAATTGCATTTATAGGTAGCTCTAATTAGGCCACAAGGGTTGATGTTATGACTCATCCCAAAATACCTTTAAAAATATGCACTGGTAAAGTCAGTGACATTAAAATTAGGTCTTAGGCATTCTTTACATATACACAGTTTTTAAATAGGTCTGACATCACTGGATGAGGAAGGATGGAAGAAAAAAATTTCTTAGATGGAAAGATGAAGTGCTTTGTAATTTCATTTCCCCATGTGTCCATTCCTACCTCTAGAGTCTACGAACAATTCTTGTGAAGATCTTACTTTACTTCCTCTCATACTCAAACTTAAGGACGTGTTCACTTAAACTATTAAGACAACCCATAGAGACTTTTCAGTCACCTGTTTTGAATAACAATGTTTCAATTGCCTATTGAATAGAGCACTTCTCCGGTGTAATAAGTACTGTGATACGCTTACAAAATTTATATTTCCTTGATTCTATCTGTAACAGCATAAAGTCATGTAACTTCAGTAGAAGAAATACACCCCTGTAGTCCACATTGATGGAATTTGCTGTTCTAATCCTTTAAATGTATCCTTTGATGCTATATCTGTTACATGATTAACAAAACTGACCTGAGAATCAGTGTCAGACCCCGATAACATATTTGTATCCCCTAGGGCTGCACATGGAGGTTGTATGGTATGCACGATGTCATGCCCTGGTACTTCGGAACTTTAGCCAGAGCCATTTCAAGCAATTATTTTCCTGTTGATATTGGATGGATTTCTGGACACATTAGATTGTTGGATGCCAAGGGCATTTTTTATCTCTCAGCACATCAGTGACCAGCTGAGCCCCAGCATGTCCTTTCATTTTATAAACCCAAATAGCTAGCTCCAGAAATCTGACTAAGGCACTGTTTCGGCATTCCATGGCCTTTATGAACTGTTATCTGCTTTTATGGTTGTTTAAGGAACACCATTTTATAGTAATTTTAAGTCATAATTTACACACAATAGAAAGTAAAGCTATTCTTAAGAGCTTGATGATGTCACATAGGTTAGTGACGACCTCTCAGATCAAGGTATAAAGAATCTCCAGCATTTCTGAAAGTGTCATTTTGACTTTTCCAATCAATACACCAATACTCTGATTTTTATCATCATAAATAAATTTTGCTTGTTTTTAACCCTTATATCAATGAACTCATAAGTATTTTTAAAACTTTTTTAGTCACTGTAAAGTATTTGAGATTCACACATGTTGCTGAATGCATCAGCATTTTGTTTAGTGCTGAGCAGTACTGAATTTTATCGATATGCATAATTTATCATTTCTACTATTGGTTGTCAGACTATTATAAGTAAAACCTATATGAACAAATTTATACAAGTGTTTGAAGGGGGCGTTGGCATATGTGGATATATAACAAGGAGTGCATACCCTTGGTCTTAGGTATATAATTTATTTTATTAGAAAATGCAAAAGAATTTATCAGATCATGATACAAGTTACCCTTCAAAGTGAATAGTGTTTTTCACAGCCTAAACTTATCAGGTTAACTTTTAATTTCAGGTATTCTGGAATATGTGTAGTATTCCCCATTGGGCTTTCATGGTTAAGCATTTTGATGAAGAGTAATGCCATTGAGAACATTCTATATGTTTATTGACTATTCAAGTATCTACTTTTATGAAAGGCCTGTTGTCCTTTGACCCACTTTGTATTGGTTGGATTCTTTGTCTTCTGTTTATTGACTTGTAGTATTTTCATATTCATGGAGATGAGTCCTTTGCTATCATGTACTCTGCAGCCTATAGCTTGATTTTCACTTTCTTTACCTGGACTTTTTATATAACTGTTTTTTTGTTTTGTTTTGTTTTGTTTTGTTTTTAAATAATAGACTTTACTTTTTAGAGCAGTTTTGGGTTTGCTGAAAAATGGATCAGAATGTGTGGAGTTCCCTCTCCATTAACACCATACAAGGTACATTTGTTACAGTTGATGTTAGCAATATTGTTACCTTATAACTAAAGTCCATAGTTTACAGCAGACTTCACTCTTTGTGTTGTACAGTTCTATGGGTTTTGACAAATGAATGGCCTCCTGTATCCACCATCAGAGTGTCATACAGAGTAGTCTGACTGCCCTAAAAATCCCCTGTGTTCATCCCTTCCTCACTCTCCTGAACCCATGGCAACCACTGGTATTTTTATTATCTCTAACATTTTGTATTTTCCAGAATATCACAAAGTTAGAATCATACAGTGTGTAGTTTTTCAGGTTAGCTTTCACTTAGTAATATACATTTAACGTTCCTTCATGTATTTTTTTTTAAAAGACATAATTGATATGCTAAAAGTAGAGAGAAAGTGCTCAACAAAACCAGAGAAGGCAGAAAAAGATCAGATAAACAAATAAACAATAAATAAAGAACCAGCTATTAAAAAAAATAATTACAAATCTGGTAGATATTAAATCAGCTATAAAATCAAACTTATTTTAAATGTGAATGGTCTAAATACACCAATGGTAGAGAAAGTGGATTAAAAAATACAAAACTCCACTATATGTTGTCTAAAATGAACCCACTTAAAATATAAAGACACAGATAGATTAAAAGTAAAGAGATGGAGAAAGGTATTTCAAGCTAACGGCAATCTAAAGAAAGTTGGAGTAGCTATATGAACTTCAGATGCAGCCAATATCAGAACAAGAACATTAATAAGGGATAAATAGAAACATTACATAATGACAAAAAGGTCAGTCCTCCAAAAAGAGAACAATCCTTATTGTGTATGCACCTAACAGCAGAGCATCAAAATACACTGTCTTTTGATGAGTATATTTTAATTTTTTTTTAGTTTTATTTTATTATGTTATGTTAGTCACCATACATTACATCATTAGTTTTTGATGTAGCGTTCCATGATTCATTGTTTGCGTATAACACCCAGTGCTCCATTCAATACGTGGAGTATATTTTAATTTTTATTAAATAAAAATATTGTTTTTATTATATTTATTATTAGCACCTACTGATTTTTGTGTAAGAAATATTTGCCTATCTCAATATCATGAATCAAGGTCATGTTTTTTCCAAGATTTTTTTTGTTTCAGCTATTATATTTAAGTCTGTAATATATCTCAAATCAATTTTTGTGGATCATGTAAGGTATGAATGAAGTTTCTTCATTTTTTAAATACTGATGATCAATTAAGTTGCTAAAGAATTTTGAGAATTCTTCCACAAAACTGCATGGGCACCTTTTTCTAAACTCAAGGGACTGTGTATCTGTGAGTTTATTTCTAGATTTTCTATTTTTGTTCTCATTTGTCTATTTAATACTTCACTGTCTTATTATTGAAATTATATAATAAGTTTTGAAATTCAACAACATAAGTTCTCCTACATATTTCTTCTTCAAAATTGCCTAGGCTACTCTAGGTCATTTGCATTCCATGACAATTTTAATTTTAGGTTATCAATTTGTTACAAAAAGTAAGTTACTGAAACTTTGATAGGGATAGCACTGACTCCATATATGATATATAATACAAGGTATTTTATGTATATATGCATATTATATATACATATATATGTGGGGGAGGATAGACATAATACAGAGCCTATATCAATAGGCTGTGGGCCAGATACTCTGGTCAACTGCAACCCAATTTAATATATAGTATAACCAGATGAATGCTATATATGTACTTGAAAAGAATGCATATAATGGATATCTTGGGTATTGTGCTATAGAAATATTATTGGGATTGATTTGGTTAATAGCATTGCCCAAATATTCTATATCTTTACTATTTGTCTTTCTGTTTTCTAATTACTGAAATTAGTATGTTAAAATATCCAAATATAGATATCCAAATGAACTTTATATTGATACAGCTGGTTTCATATATATATATATGTATGTATGCAGATTAGTATTCAGCCATATATTTCATTGTTCTGTCAGCTGAGAGGTTCTAAAAGCAACAACCCAATAGCAATAAGCATATCTAGCATTCAGATCTTGATTTCTAATGTCATTCTCCAGTAAAAGGAACCAGGCCTTCTTGAAAAACTGGCTGATTCTAGGACTAGAATAGGAAATATACAAGATGATTGTAGAGTATCTTGTTTTGCCAGAAATTAAGGAAATGCACACACGCAAAACACACAGCAAAGAGGGATGTGCAAAAGGATGCAAGAGCTGACTGTAAGGGCTCCCAATGGGCAAGCCTGAAAAAATTGGAGCAGTGAAATGCAGTGGTATTGGACCATAACCCAAAATATAAAACAAAAAAATCCAAGAGTCCAGACTGATATTAATAAATAATCATAAATAAGTAAACGGGAGAGAATAAATAGGTCTCCCATGTAGAGCAATTCCAAATGATAACATGAAGATATTCCCCCTTCAAAGAGGTATAACTCCCCACTCCTAAAATGTTGGCAGAATATACTGTTCTAAAATCTCATAATTTCATTTATATGTATGTAATTATATGCATTCAGCAATGACTAGCCAGATAGTCCTTAGTGAGTGGATGTCTATGTTGCTGAGCCCATGCATAACTTCCATTCCTGCCACCATGGCCCATTTTGTTCATGAGCCCATTAGGAAATGACAGGACTGGCTGAGGATAGAGAGACTGGTATACACAGAACAAGTCATCCTATTCACTTGATTAAGATTCCAATCTGCTGAGGTCACCCTTTGGTGAACATTCACATGGGATATAAATACTTTCATGTTTTTTGCACATTCAGAGCGGTGTACCCAGATCTCTCTTTCCCAAATTTCTTTGTCAACAATTTTCCAATAAAGTTTCTTCCAAGTTCCTGAACGTCCAGCCAAACCATTAGTGACCGCTCATGAACTGGTATATAATCACAAATCTGGCCATTTTCTTTCCAAATAAGTGAACAACCAGGTGCATTGATTGAAGTTCTGTCCACTGAGAGGTTTATTCTTCACCACTGTCCTTCAAAAATGTCCCAGAAGGGGACTAGAGTGCTACAGCTGTTCACTTTACAGTGATGCCTGAATATCATGCCCAATTATCTCTGAACCAGGCCCAAGACTCTTCTTTTTGTGTAAACTGATTGAAGGAACTCCTCATGAGGCCATAGGTGCAGGCTGGGAAAGCGAAGGCAGTGTAACATGAGTGGGGACCATGGGCATTTGGGCCACTTCTTCCTGTAACTTATGCTTTCAGGACATGAGCTGGCCTGATAGCACCTGTTTTGATGATGGGATGCTGCTGTGCACACTCAACTTTATGGCTCGTTGGGTCAGATAACATGCAGTTCGGTGACTGCTAGCATAGGCTACATGGTAAGTTGGTGGCCCATGGTTAAATATTCAGTTTCTAAGGCCCAGGACCAGGCCCAGAGCTACTTCTCAAAAGGAGATTATATTCACAGAAGATAGCTGGTCTCTGCTCCAAAATCCTAAAGGCCTGCACTGCTATTCACCTATAGGAGCCTGTCAGAGGTTCCAAGCAGTATCTCCATCTGCCACTGACACTTCAAGCACCATTGGATCTGCTGGATTATATGGCCCAAGTGGTGGAACAGCTCCCACAGCAGCCCAGACCTATTGCAGAGGTTTCTCACGTGCTGGGTCCCACTTAAAACTAGCAGCTTTTCAGGTGTTTCAGTAAATGGATAGAAATAACATACCCAAATGAAAAATATGCTACCTCTAGAATCCAAAGAGGACCACTAGGTATTGTGCCCTTTTTTTTGGTTGTAGGATGGGAGAGATGTAACAATTTATCTTTTACTACAGGATGGGTTCAGGATCCCACTGGGCCCACTATGAGACACACCTCAGATAAAACTCCATCGATCACCTGACTTCCACATACCTCTACTCTGGTTGGCAGATCACACTGATTTTTTGGGTCTCCTGGAATCAGTAACAATTCAGAGCTAGTGTCCAGTAATCCCCAAATATCTGATTATTTCCTTTTTTTCCAGTACACAGTTACTTTGGTAAAAGGCATAGGTCCATTTGGGGAAGGCCAGGAGAAAGAATAAAAGACTAACAGTATGAATGTTTGGGCATGTACCAGGGACGTTCTTCAAGGGGACTTCAGCATGTCCTTCATTCAAAGGGTCTGCATCTGTAAACTGGCTCAAGTCTGGGGACAGACTAAGGAGTCATGATTCTCTGTTTTTATGGTTCAAGTTAGTCTTTTGTTTTCTTGACCTTAAACTTTTCTGCTTTTTACAGATCAAATGAGAATTTAGTAGAGTTCCTATCTATCTATTGCACTTCTGGGAACACCATGATCAACTAGCCAATGTCGTAGGTCTGAGTGAGTCAGACTATTCTGACCACTGCTTTGACTCTACTGTCCTTTATGGTAATCCTGCTACCTTCCTTTGAGCAGTTGAGTGCTGCCACTTGGCCCCAGCCACTCTGGGATCCAATTACTCCCACTACATTTAGGTATCCCAGTTCAGTGACTTCAGTTCCCATGGTAAGCTATGGCCTACAGAGAGGAGTGATTGCAAAGCTCTTCAATGATGCTGGGTTCCCACACAAATATATTTCTCCTAGTAGTGGTGAAAGATTTATTTTCCGAACCCTTTCAGTGTGGGTGTATATGTCTTAAAACATCACAGACATAATTTAAATTTTTAGCTTCTTTTGCGTGTACATTTTTTTTTCAAATTTCTTAAAAACAAATAACTGTAGCTGGCAAAACTATGATGCTGTTGATACTGTACAAAAATGATACTGTTGGAAAATAATAGCATTTCAAAACTATCTAGGATTTATTGTGTTATCAGGGTTTTATTCAAGTTTAGAAGAGGCAGGTAAGTTACTTCCAGGGAGGGAGGACTACTTGGTATATTGAGAGCTAAAGAAAATAACTATATTTGAGTACTCATATTTCTCTAGGAATTCTATGTGGACTTTGTTCTATAATAGATAAGCAATATTTATAACATTACTACTTTATTTTGTTTTCATCGATCCTATAAAATTGCTGAGTTTTAGGTTCATATATAAGATGTTATTTATATTTAGGTTATGGTATAATAGATTTTACTATTGATTTCTATAAACTCTAAGTGTATAATTTAAAATTAATAATGTACATGATAAAAAAAACTCCAGTATTTTAAGATAGTATTTTTTTTTTGTTTTTTCTTAGCTTGCACCAGAAAAGAAGTATCGTGAGTTTTCATTCTTAAAATGGAATTGTATAAATACCTGCTTTAAAATGTGTGATTTTTATGTAACATAATTCTCTTAAAATGGCATTTAAATGAACAGAATAAAAAGTATATATAAAATATCAGGGAAGGAATTAGAACAGGTAGGAATAAAATATAAACCTAAATTATAATGATTTTAATATATGAATGACTAAAATACTATCATTTTGTTGCAAGTATTTTATTTTTTAATTAAAATTCAATATTTTCAGACAACATACTTATTCTGAAAAATCTTGTAAAATTCAGTATTTTCAGATAATGTACTTAATCTGAAAATCCATAACTAATTTAATTTCTCTCAGACCCCATATTCAGTGCCAGCAGCATAATTTTAATACTGAATTTTCCTTGAAATTTTTTATATCAAATATAAAATCATTCAGAGAAAAGTGTAGTGATTATGATTACCATGCTGGCTAAATATTTTTCCAGACTTCAAAGTACTTTAAATGAGGAGAGAATGTTTGAAAAGTGAATGGTTTCCATAGGTATTCGAATCTAACTAAGATATAAAAACATATCTCCCACACCTAACACGGGCTGCAGCCTCCATAACCTGCAAGAAGGACGATCTCTTTCTGCTCCAGCAACAACACACTAACCACCACTTGCAGCCAATGAGAAATTGTCACAACCTCAAATTCTTGTTCTTGTTCAGTGGACTTTGGTTTAAAACAACTGTCCTCAATTTCCTCCTCAAACTTAATAAAAGCTGACTTTCTCTTTGTCTCCTCAGATTTGCCTATGGCTTGCCATAGTTTGCTTGTCCTGAATTAGAGTTCCTCGGCTATTCCCAAATACATTCATTTTGGTAATAAAGTGGCTATTTTTTTAGGTTGACATATTATCATTATGTTAAATACATGGAAAACTGATAAGTACACAGAAAAAATAAAAAATAATTTTGATTCATATGTATGTATGTAAAATTTCCATTGACAATTTTCTCAAGTTTTAATTTAAATTCCAGTTTAGTTAACATGCAGTGTAATATTAGTTTCAGTTTTAGAATTTAGTGATTCAACACTTACATGAAACACCAGATGTTCATCACAACAAATGCCCTCCTTAATCCCCATAACCTATTTTATCTATATCCCCATCCACCTCCCCTCTGGTAACCATTAGTTAGTTCTTTATAGTTAAGTGTCTGTTTCTTGGCTTTCCTCTCTTTTCCCCCTTCTGTTCTTTTGTTTTATTTCTTAAATTCCACATATGAGTGAAATCATGTGGTACACCCACCCTCCCACACATCTTCTTTATCCGTTTAGCAGTCGATGGACATTTGGGCTCTTCCCATAATTTGGCTATTGCAGATAATCCTGCTATAAACATCGGGGTGCATATATCCCTATGAATCAGTATTTTTGTATTCTTTGGGTACGTACCTAGTAGTGCAATTGGTAGATCATAGGATAGTTCTATTTTTAACTTTTTGAGGAAACTTCATACTGTTTTCCAGAGTGGCTGCACCAGTTTGTATTCCCACCTATACTGCAAGAGGGTTCCCCTTTCTTCACATCCTCACCAACACCTGTTGTTTCTTGTATTGTTGATTTTACCCATTGTGACAGGTGTGAGGTGATATCTCATTGTAATTTTGATTTGTATTTCCCTGATGATAAGCAATCTGGAGCATCTTTTCATGTGTCTATTAGCCATCTGTATGTCTTCCTTAGAAAAAATGTCTATTCATATCATCTGCCTATTTTTAAATTGGGTTATTTGGTTTTTGGGTGTTGAGTTTTATAAGTTCTTTATATATTTTGGATATTAACCCTTTATCAGATATGGCATTTGCAAATATCTTTTCTCCCATTTCAAAGGTTGCCTTTTAGTTTTTTTTTTTTTAATTTTTTATTTTATTATGTTAGTCACCACACATTACATCATTAGTTTTTGATGTAGTGTTCCATGATTCATTGTTTGCGTATAACACCCAGTGCTCCATTCAATATGTGCCCTCCTTAATACCCATCACTGGGGTAACCCATCCCTCCACCCCCCTCCCCTCTAAAACCCTCAATTTGTTTCTCAGAGTCCATAGTCTCTCATGGTTTGTCTCCCCCTCCAATTTCCCCCTCTTCATTTTTCTCTTCCTATTATCCTTTTTTTTTTTTTAACATATAATGTATTATTTATTTCAAAGGTACAGGTCTGTGATTCATCAGTCTTACACAACTCACAGCGCTCACAATAGCACATACCCTCCCCAATGTCCATCACCCAGCCATCCCATCCCTCCCACCCCCCACCACTCCAGCAACCCTCAGTTTGTTTCCTGAGATTAAGAATTCCTCATAGCAGAGAGATCATATGATACTTGTCTTTTTCTGATTGACTTATTTCGCTTAGCATAATACCCTCTGGTTCCATCCACGTCATTGCAAATGGCAAGATTTCGTGTTTTTTGATGGTTGCTTTTAGTTTTACTGATTGTTTCCTTCACCATGCTGAAGCTTTTTAGTTTGATGAAGTCCCAGTAGTTTACTTTTGCTTTTGTTTCCCTTGCCTCAGGAGACATATCTGGTAAGAAGCTGCTACGGCCAACATCAAAGAAGTTACTGCCTGTGTTCTCCTCTAGGATTTTTATGGTTTTAGGTTTTTCATCCATTTTGAATTAAGCTTTATGTATGGTGTAAGAAAGTCGTCCAGTTTCATTCTTCTGCATGTTGCTGTCCAGTTTTCTCAACACCATTTATTGAAGAGACTGTCTTTTTCCCATTGGATATTCTTGACTGCTTAGTTGAAGATTAATTGACCATATAGTTGCGTGTTCATTTCTGGTTTTTCTATTTTGTTCCATTGATATATGTGTCTATTTTTGTGCCAGTACCATATTGTTTTGATTACTACAGCTTTGTAATATAATTCAAAATCTGGAATTGTGATACCTCCAGCTTTGCTTTTCTTTTTCAAGGCTGCTTTAGCTATTGGAGTCTTTTGTGGTTCCATACAAAGTTCAGGATTGTTTGCTCAAGCTCTGTGAAAAATGCTGTTGGTATTTTGATAGGGATTACATTAAATGTGTAGATTGCTTTGGAATAGTATAGACATTTTAACAATATTTTTTCTTTCAATCTGTGAGCATGGAATGCTTTTCCATTTTTATGTCATCTTCAATGAAATCTTAGCAATTTAAAAGAAAAATACCAATCTTTCCCTTTTAGATTTTACGGTTTAGTGGGCATGGTAAGCAATTTCACCAAATGTGATGAATATCATGATAGGACACTGAAATGTGCTTTGTAATTACATAGCTGGCATATCTGTTCTAATCTAGAAACTCAGAGAAGTCATCCCTATTTTAAATGAGTTTATGATAAATATTTAGTTAGGAAACAGAGCAGAGAAGGGGAAGAGTATTAAAGGGTAAAAGGAAAAAATGCAAACATCAAGTATGAAAGCTGAAACAGGCCCTCTGAAAATGAAGAAGATAGTACAAAGCAAAATAATACAATTGGTCTGTACAGAATGATAATGAAATGGGTAAAGGTGGCAGAGATGCCTCTGGAGACAAGGATGAGATTATGGAAGATGTATAAATAAGGTGATAGAGTCCAAACAATTAGAACAATAATAAAAATGAAGATTATTTTTAAAAGAAAACTATGTCCTTTTAATAGAATAGGTTTAGATTAAATACATACACAATGTGCCCAATATAACACAAAAATTTGCATGAAACTAACACAGGTTTGTAAGATTTCATGTTTCTGTTGCACCGTAGCTTGTTGAAGATTTTTAAGCCAAGAGGTAACATGACCAGACTTTTAATGTAGAAAAATCACCTTCTTTAGAATGGAAAATTGTTTGGAGTAGAGCAATAGGGGAGGCAGACGTCAATTAGGAGATTACTACAGTGGTCCGGATAAGACATGATGGAAGACAAAACCACAGTGATAGCCATAGAGATGGAGACATATAGATGAGTGGGGAAGAGATTTCAGAGAAGAAAAGACTGCAAATGATTATTTTAGCATTGGGATTAAAAGTAAAGAGGAATAAAATATGAATCCCAAGTTTGTTATTTTGGCTACCATAATAAAAAAAAAACCACTATTTAAATAGTCAAATAATTCAAAGATGGAATGGGACATCAAAGAAATAGGTGGAGCCAGGATGTAATGGGAATTGTGAAGTATATGATGGAAGACAACAAAGCAGGGATGGGCTAGTTAAGACTCAAGTTTCAGAATAGTGTTAGATTTGAAAAAATGTTAAGATTTTTTCCAATTCCTAAATTTCTGTGAATACATGATCTATTTGTCTGTTTTAAGTACTCGGCGGACAGCCTTCTACATAAGAAGTCTACTTTTAAGATCATTATGTATCAGAAGAAGAAAGATAATTTATGAAAAAGAAAATATATATATGGCCAGTGGAAAAGCCCTGTGTTTTTAATACCACTTGGGATTTTAAATAAGCCTATAGATATGCCCACTTCCAAAAAAATGAGACCACCATGTTTGAAAGTGTACGTTCCCAAAGTCATATAGAGAAGAATCTTTGAAATTAAAATTAAAATTCTCTCTCTCTGGTTTCTCCGAAGACAGAGCCTCTGAATCTATAAACAATATCATACTGAAGGGAGGTAAAATCAGTTTACAATTATGGTATATATTCTAAACTTATCATCAAAAGTTCAAAATGTCTCACATCATCTCTTTGAGTTGAATGACGTTAAATGTATTCAGGAGTATATCTACCCAAGTTCTATATTTATGGATCTTTTTTTCTTGTTTATGTACTAGAGGTTTAAATCTTTGAACCATTCAAAACTTTGTTTCAAAAGATATATTCATTTTTATCATACTTTAAATTTAACCCCTTATGATGTGTAAATATATTTAAAATTTTTGAGAATGATAAAACTGAAATTCTTAGTATTCTTACACTGAAAATTAAGATAATCATTGTAATCATTGTTTCAGTGATGTTATGTGGAGATGAATTGCTATGTGCCAAAATTAATTTTTTTCTGTAATAACAATGCATGTATTTATAGAACTTTTCTTTTCTGCCTCTCTGAAGCTTCACACTGACCAAGATAAAGGAGATGGAAATTTAAAATACATATTAACAGGAGATGGGGCTGGCAGTCTATTCGTTATAGATGAAAATACAGGAGATATTCATGCTGCAAAGAAATTAGACAGAGAAGAAAAATCCCTGTACATTCTTCGTGCCAAGGCTATAGACAGAAAGACCGGGCGGCAGGTGGAACCTGAATCTGAATTTATTATTAAAATCCATGATATCAATGACAATGAACCAAAATTCACAAAAGACTTATACACTGCCAGTGTTCCTGAAATGTCGGGAGTCGGTAGGTATATGCTAATCCATGTAAACTTAACATCTTTGTTTGTTTGCTAAGGTGATTATTATGGACATACAGTTACCATATGTAGCCCCTTTCAAGATAAGAATTATATATAACTGAGGTACTCAATAAATATGTTGATTGAAAAAAAAGAATTATATATAACTGAAAACTACTATTTAGTTTTAACTATGTCACTTCTAATTATTTTCAATTTTATATATTTTAATGATTCCTGCTGTGTTGTAACTTATACCTAAAATGGTATCTAAAAATATTATCTAAAAATACGATGACTGAGAACAGTTATTCCATTTCATTTCAACCAACATTTTCACCTCTACTCAACTGCTATTCAAATGGCAGTCAAGCTGAATGTATTTTCGCCTGAAATAGAAAAGGGATATCAAAGAGTGTCAGCAGTTTTGGACAGTTTTGGACAGTTTTGCTTGCATTGTTTTGCATAACAACTAATGCTTGCATTTGACAAATTTCTTTTGATCATCTCATTTGATCATTGAAACAACTTTATGTGGAAGGTATGGGAAATAGAACTTTAAATCCCCATTCTGTTAATTAGGAACCCAGGATTCTGAAAGATTAAGCAACTGAATTAAGATCAAAAAACGTGGTAGCATAATAACAATATTCCAAGTCTTTTAATGTTATTTTAGCTGTGTTCCACTACCGAATAATAGTTTATTATGCAAACTGAAAATAATTGTTTCATTTTAAAGGCTGCTTACAATTTTAAATACCATCTGTTTTTATGCAATTTTTACCTGCATGTGTAAGTCTGGATTTGTTAATGAGATAAGAGCTGATTATTATTAAGCCATAACATATTAACAAAGAAGTGATATAAACTTACTATAATAACCAAAATCTGCAACCGATTTTCAAAATTTGATACTACTTAGTTGAATATTATTTCAAAATCAGTTTTCAGTGATTAACCTTGAAATTATTACAATTAATACATGTTTCAGTCTAAAATGGTTTCTTTATGAGGAAAAACAAACATATCCATCTTTACTGAGTGAATGATACAAAATGTTTCTTAACTATGTGTGTCATCTAGCCAGAAAAACCAGGTGTTTGTAAAGAAGTTATTTCCTCTCACCTCAATTGAAATTTCATCCATCTGAGAAAAGTGCAGTTCAACTGCCTTTTCAGGTATTCATTCCAATTATATGAAAGGGAGTTATCAAATCAGACAGGAGTCCTATGAAATCAGAAAGCCTAGGATGAAATATGAGTGGTTGTGGTTTCTTCAACATTTTAAAATTTCTGCTAGCTCGGTATAGTTCCATGGAAAGTAATGGGTCGACCAGTGGGCTAAGGTAGATATATATCATGATCTCCTTATGGGCTTATATTTGAGATGAAGGTACATCTAAAATTATACTCTCCATTTCAACTTCCTATTGATGAGCATTCTAAACTAGTTTGGTTTTCTGGTTAACACACTTTAACCTTTATAAAACATTATTGTTTATTCTGCATGTATGTTAATTTCCCAGATATTTTTTAAAAGATTTTATTTACTTATTTATTAGAGAGAGAGAGAGAGAGGAAGAGAGAGAGTGCGAACAGGGGGAGGAGCAGAGAGGAAGAGGAAAAGAATCCCAAGCAGACTCTGCACTGAGGGGTTAGGCTCGATCTCATGACCCTGAGATGATCACCTGAGCCAAAACCAAGAGTCGGATGCTTAACTGACTGAGCCACCCAGGCACCCCTATTTTGTCAGATATTTTGACACTTAATAGTACAAAAACTTTCATTTATCTTTCTGGAAATAGATTTGATATACCTACAGGAATAAAAAGTATAATTTGGGTGACAGGTATTTGAATATGACACATTTTAATAACTGATTTATATTTGAATAACTTTTAAATTTTTCAAATTACCTCTTTTTAAAAATCAGAATATTTACTTACCAGACTATTAATATTGAAACTCAAATAACCTGTATTTTCCCCATACTATCTTGTGCTGTTTAAAATCTACATAATTCAAATATATTCTATATCAGTTTTATTAATATTTATCAAGTATGTAATAAGATCAGCACTAGAATAAGCACTTGACTATTTTATTAAAAATAAAAGACTTCACTCGTTCAATACCCATTATAAAATACAGAATATATAAGTTTATACATGGAAGAAGGCTTGCAGATTATCTTGTCCAAAAAGCCCTTCCTGTAAGGCAATCTATATTTCATTTATATAAACTTTAAATTGTGGGCAGTACAATTTCTAGTTATCGCAGGCCTTAAAAATGAGAATTTAGGTCATTGTCAATTGCCCTGTCTATGTGCCTACAATTCCAACAAAACTGAAAAAAGAAGAAACATATAGCTGGTAGCTGTATTGCTGTAGTTGCAGCTTTTCATATTAATAAAAGAAGATTTAAAAACTACCAATAAATCTTGGGGCACCTGGGGGGCCTAGGCATTTAGGTCTTGACTCTTGGTTTTGGTTCAGGTCGTGATCTCAGGGTCCTGGGTTGGAGCCCTGTGATGGGCTCTGCACTCAGCTCGGAGTCTGTTCAAGATTTTCTTTCTCTCTCAACTAAATAAATAAATAAAACCTTAATAATAAATAAAAAGTACAGGTAAATCTTGATCCTATTTATGGACGATAGTTATTATTACTACTAAGATTGACATCACCGAATTAATTGCTTCCTATTTGACCCACAGATAGACTTTGTATGTGTGACTATTTTTTAGTATAAATGTACATATTATATGCAAACACACACACACACGGAAGACACCACATTACACTTCTTCTAATAAATAAGTAAAAATAAGCCCAAAAGAGTTAAACTGACTTGCCACAAAACACATTATTTATTACTTTACTAGTTATAAAAAGAAAAAAAAGGTTAATAAAAGCAGGAAAAACTGGATAATTTTAATGCCTTAGTATTTTCCCCCACTGCAAAATAGTTGTGCTTATTATGGAAAACTTCTAATTTTATTAGAGTCTTAGTAACTCCTCAAAAGCAGCATTTTTCTTTTTTTATTTAAATTCAATTAGCCAACATACAATACATCATTAGTTTTTGATGTAGTGTTCATTGATTCATTAGTTGCGTATAACACCCAGTGCTCATCACATCACGTGTCTTCCTTAATGCCCATCACCCTGTTAGTTACCCCATAGTATTTTTCTTATTTTATTCTTTTAATTCAAATGCCCTTCTCAATAAAATTAAAGCCAAATAACAGGAAGGGGGGTGACTGCATTTTACATTAAGATTTTAGATCTATTAGTGTATAAAATATCTAAATAAAAAGTCTATGCATTTTATATTTTGAAATTATATTGTTTTTTTTGTTGTTGCATGTAACTCTAAAGGAAAATTAATATTAACTCAGTATAATTTTATAGTTGTGATTGTCTGTTTTTACCTACACAGATCATCAATTAGAGAAAAACTAAAGGGTGATACTTGGGAACTTTTTCAAGCTATGTGTAACCTACATACTAAGAGTTAAAGCCCATACATAATCAAATAATAAAGAATGCTTCTATAAATTAAGTAATGCACAATGATTTAATTTTAATATTATTTTCATTAGTGATTTTCATTTAAACCAGAGCTTAAAAAAAAAAAAATCTGTTAACTTTGGAGGTAAAGTCTTATGAAATAAAATGAAATTTCTTTATTATTATCCTACCCTTCTCCCCAATAATATCCTCCAATGTTCTCCTTCATACTGTCCCCTTTTCCCTGTTTATTTTTGTCTTAATTGTATCTTCTTTTTCTCTCTCAACAGCTCCTCTCCTTGTTTTATCCCTCTGCCCGTGCTTCTTTCTGTCAAAACCATATGCCATATTCCATTGTGTTTCTCAGAATCACAAGCTTCTCTCCTTTTCAAAAGTTAAAATCAAATGACTCCAGTTGTTGAAATCTGAAATGCATTAGCATCTTCTCATCAGAACACATAATCTGGATAATATATAACGATATATAATGAAGGAAAATGGGATACACTGATTTAAATATTTATGGTAGATCCCAACTTTTTATATTTTTTTACTTTTTGGGTTCATTAAACTTTGATTAAAGATTATCTATCACTTTTCTATATTTGCACGCATTCATCTTCATCTAAGCAAAATCCTTTACTGTGTAAATTTGCAGGGTTTACTTTCTCACGGACTGGGTATTTCCCCAAACCGGTCTCTCAAAAACTTATCCAGTTCCCCTCCCACATCATCTCCTCAACAAGAAATCCCTCTGTAGTTTTCACAGATCACACACAGAACTCACTAATGAATCCTTTATGACTTAATCCAAGCCCTTCTTAGGGTTCACTGCCTGTGGATTCAATAATGTGTCTAATCATAGCCACAATGCCAGACAAGCCATTTAATGAACTAGTTAGAACGGTGCTCCTTTCCTCAGACTAGTTAGGTTGAATCCCATCTCTATCACCTACTAGATGTGTGGCCATGAGCAACCTCTCTATGTCTCAAGGCCTTCATCTCATGCTTATCATGAGGATAAAGTACTCATGTAAATTAAAGGCTGAATATTCTGCCTAGTCTACCTTAAGCATTCTGTAAATGTTCATTCTCATTATGACATTCTGCTAGAAACTCTGTTGGGCTTCAAAGATAAACTGTTGAATAAAACCAGACATGGCCTCTGCCTTTGGAGAATTTACATCACACAGGACAAAGCCTACAAATAACAAATATAATAAATTTGTCATTCAGGCTTCACTATAGTTAGTTTTTAATCTTTGTTAATATAAAAATAAAATACTTATTTTAAATTATTTGAGAACAAATGAAAATTATAAATATTTCAGAAAATTCAGAGGGGTATAAAAATCACAATCTTTTAATCCATCTTTATAAGCACACAATTATAAAATCAATACAAAAAACACAGTAACTACTTTCTAATTTTATTATTAAATATTAACTGTGCAATAAGTTTATGAAAAAAATACAACCTATGAAATAAATACAACTACCCATTCCTTAAAGTCCATCACATTAGGTACTTCTCTTTTTTCATTCTACCATTATAAATATCATAATGATATGCTGTCAGTGGTCATCAGTGTTTAACACCATTCCTAATCATTACCATGATTCTAAAAGAAGGGATAGTACTAGTACTATATGAGTGTATATAACATTTTAGTCACATTATAAGATTTTTATTCTTTAGATTAAATTATTTGTCTTTTTTAGGTCAAGTATTTTTGTATATATTCTAAGATCACATACCCACAATAAAAAGCAAACAATAGAAAACAGATTTAACAACAAAGTATATTATTAAAAGTGTCAAAAGGTATAGAGGAGTATTTTTACCTGTTTTCATTATGAAATGATATTCACAGTAAAAGAAAAATGAAACTGGTAGCAAAATACATGTCATGAAATTGATGAATTAACTACTTGCATTTAGCATATTGATTACACTGAATAATTCATATTTCAAATAATCCTCAACTATGAAAACAATTCTTATTCTAACTAACATATGTTCACATAGATTAAATAAAAAATTCAATATAAATCAGAAAACCACTTTAGTTTAACTTCTAAACATTATTATGGGGAGGTAGAGATCACTTTATTATTTTTGCTTTGGCAAGGATGTGAGTGGGTGTTTTTTAAATGACAAAGGAGAACACCTAGGATCCATGGAGTAAGTCACAGTGTGTCCTCACACAGGATGTACCAAGTATCAATTCTAGGCCTGAAGAGAAAGAGCTCAAGTTCTCATATGTTAATTAATTTTGAAAAAAACATAAAAAAGACTACTGCTAAATTCATGTGTTAGTATTCAGATACACTGATGGAAAATGAGCTGTTAATTTAATCTTAATGTACAATTAATTAATTTTTAGGATTTGCATAAGCATATACATGCAAATTTTGAGAAACATTCACTACAAGTCAATGAGACAAATTCTGAGTGTGTAACATATGGGGTATTAAAGTAGGTGACAGGGCCAAGATGGAACTTGCCCTGTCCTAAGGAATTTTAAAATCTATGTAAGAATCAGTCAAACTTTGGAAAATTATATGTAGTATACTAGAAAATGTCATACAAACTCATTTTGCCCAAGGGATACATAGTAGGTTTTAGTTAATAGTAGTTTTATAACCATGCTTTCAATCTTTATAATGATTAGTGAAATATCAGAAAAGCCCATTAATACACCACATTATGTTAAGCTCCTGAAACTAGCCCTTTTAAAATTCTTTTGTCATTTAAAGATAATTTGTGATAAAGTTAAAAGAAAATGGTTTACGTTTTATAAAATAAAATTAAACAGAGAGGGGTGTTAAATTACAGTATTGCATGTAACTGAACTGTATACGTTCTTAACTTTTGGAGGAAATATCTGTGATTTCATTATGTGCAGCAAATAATAGGTAGCATATCAATAAATATAATCATATATGACTTTGATAACTACATTTTAAAGGGAGACACAGATGTTTAATAATCATTTATATCTTACACACAAAATTACAGGTCAATTTTATGTCATTTTGTTTTTTATAAAAATAGGGCCCCTCTATTTTTTATTCTATTTACAATATACAGTTAATTTACCAGAGCAAAAAGCAGCCTGGGTCTTACCAATGCTGCTTTTATCTTTGAATACACATTTCCAGTTAGCAATAAATGCATTAATTGAAAATTGCATGTGCATTGTATTCAGTGAAAAATTGTTCCTTTCAATATTGTTGATCAAAAAAATCCAGTGCGTTTGTCTCATTATGTTCATTTTTACGATAAAATAGGTTGCTGATTTTTTTTCAGATAGCTCGAACCATAAAATTAAGGGATATTTAAATTTAAAGAAAGGAATGAAAGAGATAAGTGTGTTGTTTTTTTTGAGGCAACATCATTTAAACAAATTTCTTTAAACATACACCATTGTCCTAACACACCACACGACTTGTGGTAATTTTTCAGAAAGACAGTTTTCGAAGTTAGAAGTATTTAAGTGTCTGTGTTTGGGTGGGGATTCACGTAGGGACATCTGTTATACAAGTGACCGCAACAGATGCAGATGACGCCAACTATGGAAACAGTGCCAAAGTGGTCTACAGCATATTGCAAGGACAGCCATATTTTTCAGTGGACCCAGAATCAGGTAATAACATTTAAGACTTGGTCTCTTTCTCATGTTGTAATACATCTGGATGCACAATTATAGATTTTTCTGTAGTTTAAAAGCTATTGATTCAGTATCACACTTTCACTTATTCCCTACAGGTGTTCCATGGAAATAAAAGCAAATTTCATATTATTTAAATAGATTATTTGAACTGTTAGCTTTTGAGACTGTTATTTATTATTATTTATTATTTTATTATAAATTCATGACACCAAATACAAAATTTCAGAGATTTAGCACTTTATGTGTCATAGGAAATACTCAAAACCTAAAGAATGTGACAATCATCAAAATCAAGCAAGCTTATTAATCTGAAGATTTCTGAATGAAGTTAATTTTTTTAATCAAAAAGATAATTAAATTGATTTAGCAAAACTCGTTCCCTGTACAATAGCCTGTGGAAGAATGCTGGAAATGGCCAGCAAGCCCTGGCCCTATGGATGAAAGATGACTCCAAACTTTGCCGTGAAAGAGAGGAGAAGGCAAGGGGGTCAACGCTCCGAGACGAAGACCCTTTGCTCTTCTTTGCTCCCGCTTTTATTGGTCCTTCAGGATAATCACAAATCCTTATCACTGCTTCTCAAGCACGTGATGTGTGACAAGGGGGTCTTAGGGAAACTCGGAGGATTTATGGGAAAGATAAGATATGCTAATCTGCGTGTTCTGCTAAACATAGCCTAGGGGACAATGCATACATCTCTTAGAACACAGGGCGGCTGTTTGGGCTAAGAGAGCTTCGGGGAAGGTAACTCCCCACCGCATTCCAACGACAGAGGGGTCACGAGGGCCTCGGCATCCCAAAGGCCTACGCCCTTCTCTGAAACCCTCCCTGCCCTTAGCGGCCTCTGTGTTACATTTTAGCAAGCAAGGTATTATGGCTGATTTCATGCTCTACTTAACCCCGACAGAAGAATTCTTTCTGTTCTGTCCATTACAATTTAATGTTTATGGATTTCATACATTTAGGTACACCAACTTTTTATCTGTTTGTTATGATGAACTTCTGTAAAATAGATCTTGCATAGGTTAATCTTAAAACTCAGTGATTAAATTGTAAACTATTTGTCTACTTTTTCTAAAAGGCATAATAAAAACTGCACTACCAGACATGAGCAGAGAAAATAGAGAGCAGTACCAAGTGGTTATACAAGCCAAAGACATGGGCGGCCAGATGGGAGGCCTTTCTGGAACCACCACAGTAAACATCACTCTGACGGATGTCAACAACAACCCTCCTCGATTTCCCCAGAGTAAGGAAGGTTTTATTTATCTCATGTCCGAAGCCTTCTCCTACACCACTACAAACAGAGGCTAATATTTGTACTAGTATTTTCACAATCAGTTTATGAAGAAAGGCAAATCCACAACCTGTCCCCCTGACAAAATATCACAATTTCCATAAATTGATTTCCCAATATTCACTATGATCATCTCACTCTTTTTCTTATCTCTTGCATGGTTCACAGAGTGGACTCTCAATTCTGACTGCCTGGTTTCAAATCCATGTCTGTCACTTGTCTGAACTCAGCTATCTTGTCCGTATATAAGAATAATACTCCCTTATTTATTTTTTTATTATGTTCAATTATGTTCAATTGATTCTAAAACACACACTAGATGTTTTAAAGTCTCTGAAATCAGATACTGTATCAAAATCAGTGCAAGTTGGGTTTAACTGGCAGCATTTGTTCTTCCTAATGGCCCATAGAGTTATGGTATATCTTAGTTCTGACGGCATCTGAGACGTGTTAAAGTTTGCTAATACCTGTTACCTACTTATAAAGATTAAATTAGTCAATACCTTTTTAGTTATCATCATTTTAGGCATGTATGTTAAACCATGGATGCTTTGCATGCCATGAGTTCCTATAAAAACAGATTCTAACCCTTTGCTGCAGATGTTTCCTTTCCGCAGTGAATAAAAATATAAAGGGCCCTATTTTGAAATATTCAATTAAGGGGTCTCAAATTTAAATTTATGATATTGAATCCAATATATTAGAGCATTTTCCAAACTAGTCAAATTTAAAATATTTGATGATTCAACTTTGGATGTTTGATATATACATCTGATAAATGTTTTTAAAAAGTTTGCTGAGAATATAAATAATAAGTTTAATTAACATAAATCTAAATTTTACACTCAGTTTCCTTAAATATAAACTGAAAGAGTATGACTTGAATTCTCAAATGGTTTGCCACTCTATAATTCCATGATCTATTATAATCTTAGCAAAAGGTTTAGAACTATAATAGCAGTAATAATAAAAATATTTAAGAATTAGCCATGGAGTAAACATACTAAAGACATAATTTCATGTAATTCTCATAAAAAAACTAATTCCTGTCATTATCACCCTATTCTTATAGACATAGAAATCAATGGTTAGAGAATTTAACTTGCCCAGTGATGAGCATTCCGATCTAGGCAGTTGGATTTAGAAGTCCTTCTTAATCACCAAGCAAATTGGAAAGAGTATAGACTTTGATGTCAGAAAGACTTAGTTATTCACCCTGCATTTCTCAATTTCATAGGATGATTTCCTTGCGCCCTATCCCTGAAGACCATGTATCTACTACCTTGGTCTTATGAGGACTAGTGTTAGAATTAAATAAATTAATATTGAGAGCCTTTGGCCTTATACAGAGTTCAGCACATATTAAATGTTTAAAAACATTTCTAACTTTCATTAACTCTTTTTGTAACTTTTTCCTATTGTCTCTTGAATAATAGTCACAAATTAAAATCCTTTCAAGGACAGCACAGTGCAATATAATGATTGACTGAAAACTGCAGGAAATAGAAACATTCATATCCCACTTAAAGGCATTAATTAAGAAGCAAAAAAGGAAGGAAGGAAAGTTTCTGTGTATGGATTTAGTTTTCTATCCCTGACTTAGGATATAAGAATAAGTCCGTGTTTTTGAAATAATTTAAAATATGTAAAAATATATAATGACAATATTGAAAGCTCTAGATACATAGTAAATAATCAGTTTTCTGGTCCTCTTGAGCAAAAGTTCTGGATTCTAATATCATGTCTACCATCTAGTATCTAAATAACCTTGGAACACTCACTTAATCTTCCTGGAACTTAGTCTTTCTCATTCACAAAATGAGAGTGTTCTGCCTTTATAAATTATTTTTCCAACTTAATAAACCTATATTTTTGACAGTTTATAATTACAATTCAATATGAAAAAAAAAACTCTCCCGATTTAAAATTAATTTATTGAAGTAAAAAAGGCAGAGGAAATGAAAGATTTTTGTTATCTAAAGATGAAATGTCAAAACATCTCTGATTTAATTTTCAGGTACGTATCAATTTAATTCTCCTGAGTCTGTACCTCTTGGAACCCATCTTGGAAGGATAAAAGCCAATGACCCTGATGTGGGGGAAAATGCTGAGATGGAATACAGCATTGCTGAAGGAGATGGAGCAGACATGTTTGACATCATCACTGACAAGGATACACAGGAAGGGATTATAACTGTCAAACAGGTTTCTTTACGCTGTCTTCATTTTTTCATTGAGCGCTTATAGTTTATTTTTGCTTTTCAGTTAAGGGAAGAAAAGCCTAGGATTTATTTTTCCACACTGTCCAGCTTTCATAGAAGTGGGTATGGTTGTGGTTTCATCTCAAATAAGTGAACCATCTTCATCATTGACACTTAAAAAGCGATACAAAACCTTAACTGCTTGTGCTTAGAGTAGAAAATCAAACTAGAATTAGATAGCCTCAAAGGTACTTGTTTTATGTTTTCTGTGGCCCCCAAAATAGGCATGCAGCCATAACTTTATTTCATGTACTTTTTAAATATTTAAATTAGCCTCTTCAAGCAGATGAAACCTGAAGATTCTGCATGTTTTATGTTGGATGCAATGTGGGAAAACATTATGAAACTTTACATACTATAATCCAGCTAAATGTGGATTATGTTCTGTTTTCCTGATTTTTCTGTTTTCATTTACATCTTGCTTTCCACAGTGTTCAGATTAATGAAATATGTTTTTTTTTTCTTTTTAAAATAACAGTTTTAGAAATGTTGGACCAAAGGAAGCAACTTATATGAATAGTTTGCTGAATCTCTACTTGATTCTATATTTTCTCTGATTTTAACTTTGTATAACTTTAATAATAATAATAATAATAGATAATTTATATGTCCATTTAGATAATACTTTTGCCTGTGGCCATCAAAATGTGAAATGCATTATCAAGTGGGACTTGATCTTAGTGTGCATACCATTATATTCAGTTACCCTGTATGAATAAGCATAAGACAAAACAAAAAATTACTAATTTATTTGATATACCTATAAAGCAATAATTGGGAAAGTTTTTTAACCACAATTACTGGTACCATTAACAGAGGTGGTTATTAAAGTTTAATATTGTCTTCCATTGTCATGTCTGCTATATTATACTAATTTTTCTTATTTAACTTCAGAATTTAGATTTTGAAAACAAAATGCTATACACTTTAAGAGTGGATGCAAGTAACACTCACCCTGATCCACGATTCCTACACCTGGGACCTTTCAAAGACACAGCCGTGGTCAAAATATCTGTGCAAGATATAGATGAGCCTCCTGTGTTCAGTAAACTTTTTTACTTGATAGAAGTAGATGAAGATGTAAAGGAGGGCAGCATCATTGGACAGGTTACAGCATATGACCCAGATGCCATGAACAATTTAATAAAGTAAGTATTTTGTGAAACTTTAAGTTTGCAGAAAAATAATCATCTTCTCACTATTTATAAGCATGTGTGAAAAGAATTACATTGTACTATATATGATCAAGTACAGTAACAAGACTAAACACTTCCATAGCACAAACTCTTAGCTGGACTGCCTTCTAAGTGATCTCAATGTATTATTGCATTTAACTCATCACTTTACAAGGTAGATCCTGTTATTATACCTGTCTGCAGATAAGATTAAGTTACTAAGAATTTAAATAACCTGCCAAACAATTAGTGAGTGGCAAAGCTGGGTTTGAGAATCAGGCCATCTGGCTTCAGAGTCTGTGATTTTTAGTCCTTTAGCTGTTGTGATTCCCATCTCATTGTCTCTCTTGGAGAAATCACAGTTCAAATAATAAGTGATCTAAACAAATAAATTAGAAAAAAAATGTTCTAGAAATACTATTATGAGGTAATTTGAAAATGTTGAAACACCTTTTTTGTTTGTTTTTACACTGTTTTTTCAAATTTTTATTTAAATTCTAGTCAGTTAACATACAGTTAATACTGGTTTCTCCTTTAAAAATAGTCACTCGGCATACCATCTATTAAAATTTTGGGAAAAAAAAACAGTATGTCGATTATATTCTAATAATAACAGAGAATTAGTAAAGAAAGTAATGATATTTGAGTATGGCAAACATTAAAATTAATATGGTATTGTGAAGTATAGTGTTAATACTTTCTCAAAGCTTGAATATTGTATTAACGTTTTCAGAGCTTTCAAATATGCTGGAATCTTAAGTGACTACTACATGTGGTTCTTAAGAGGAATGCAAATATAGTTATGAATGGATAGAATGGGTGGGTGAAGACGGGTAGCTATGTCCAGCTGTGGCATTAAATTCATGACACGAGACTGTCAAACATTTTGCCTATCCCTTCTTCTGTAAGATAATTGTTACCATTTATTGAGCACTTGCTTGAAGCTAGAGAGTCTAAAGAGATTTATATTTATTAGTTCAGTTAAGCTTCACCACAACTTTATTAGGCGGTACAATTGTTATCACCCAAATTTTATAAAAGAATAAATTGAGATGCAAAGGGTTAAAGGACACAGTACAAATAATTAACAGACTGACGATTCAAACTATCGTTGATCTGAATGCATAGCCAAATCTTTGGCAGACATAGTCTGCTTTCTTAATGACCTGTTTACTAATTAGAGATAATTAATATAATGTTCCTCATTTGTGGACTAATTGGACTGACTTCAGTTATACAAGGCAGATCCCTCAGGGACAAAATTATGCAAAGGGCAAAACATGGTTTTTGTCCCTCAGAATTTGGTCTAGTTTCCTTTCATTTTTCCCATTGCCCACAATAGGGAATTTCATAAGCTCCAACTATAGACATGTTAGCTTAGAAAATTACAGCCTTTTAATTCTTTTTTAACAAATGTATTGATGTATTACCGACCAACAATAAATTCCACAACTTTAATTTGTATGATTTGATAAACTTTTGTATATTCATACACCCACTAAAACATCATCAAAATCAAGAAAATGAACATATATCTTACCCCCAAAAGTTTGCTCATGTACTTTTTAATGCCTCCCTCCCAAACTTCCTAAAACCCATCCCCTAATCCCCAGGCAAACACTGATCAGGTTTCTTCAATATAGATCAGATTATATTGGGTTTTCTTGAATTTGTACAAATTCAATCATACAGTATTTATTCTTTTGTCTAACTTGTTTCACTTAGCCTAACTATATTCAGATTTTTCCATGTTGTTATGTGCATCAATAGTTTATCCCTCCAATTGCTGAAAAGTATTCCATTTTACAGAGATACCACAATTTGCTTATCTGTTCACTTATCGGTTGACATTTTGAGTTGTTTCAAACACTCCCAGTTAGTGGCTTGTATTTACATTCCCATAAAGTGACTTTCAAAAGGCAAATGTTCTCAATTTTGATGAAATCTAATTTATTAACTTTTAATTTATGGATTGAGCTTTTAGTGCCTTATATAGAAAACATCTGCCTGATCCCAAAATTCTTATTCTGTGTTTTCTTCTAGAAGATTATTGTTTTCAGTATTATATTTACATCAGTGATTCATTTTAAGTTAACTTTTATATTGTATGAGGTATGGATCATCCTCATTTTGCTCTTTGGTATATGGATCCCCAATGTTTCCAGCACCATGAGTTGCAGATACTATTCTTGTCACTGAATAGCCTTCATACCACTGTCAAAATTCAATTGCCTATGTATATATGGATCTAACTCTGGACTCTCTCTTCTGTTCCAATTATATATTTCTATGTTTGCAAAAATCACAGTTTTCTGTACCTTTATAAAAATCTTGAAATTAAATACTATCTATCATTTTTTTTCTTTTCTAAATTTGTTTGGTAATTCTAGGCCCTTTGTATTTTCATATGTCAACTGCTACAAAAGATTCTGTTAGAATTTTGATTTGAGTTGTGTTAAGTGTGTAGATTAATGTAGGCAGAATTGATGACATCCTAATGATACTGAATCTATTAACCCAAAATAATATATTTTTCTCTGCTTACATAGAGATTTTTTTCAGCTGTATTTTGTGGTTTTTATGTCTACAAAAAACATTTTTTATACTTCATTTTATTGCTTTACTGCACTGGCAAGAACCTCCAAAACAATGTTAAATAGAAGTAATAAGAACAGAAATCCTTGCCTTCTTCCTTGTCTTATGAAGAAATCATTTAGTCTTTCATCATTCAGTATGATGCCATCTGCAGGGACAATTTTATTCTATTCCTTTTGTTCCAAGCATTTTTATCAGGAATAGAGTTTGGATTTTGTCAAATGGTACTTTCTTTGTCTATTAAGATGGCCATATAGTAAAATGATGTATTATTTGATTTAGTTTTCAAATATTGGGATAAATGTCACTTAGCCACATTATACTATAATTATATATTGTTGAATTCAGTTTACTAAAGCTTAAAAAATAATTTTGCACCCATTTTTATTGGGACATAATTTTAAAGTTTTGTTTTCATGTAATGTCTGTTTGGGTTTTGTGTCATAGTAATACTGTCTCAGAATGCAGTCAGAAGTATAAGATCCTCCTTTAATTTTTTGGATGAGTTTGCATAGAATTGACATTATTTTTCTTTAAATGTTTGGTAGAATTTAAAAGCAACGGACTGTATTATCTTTTTTATATGAGTTACAGCTACAAATTTTATTTACTTAGTAGTAAGTTTGGCTTTTTTTTCCTTTTTCTTCATCTTTCAGGGAATTTTTGAATTTCATCAAAGTTGATGAAATTCAAAAGTTGTTCATAATGTTCATATTATCCTTTTGGTAGTCTAGTAATGATAGCCATTTTTTTCTTGGCCAGTGTGACTAGACTTTTTAGTTGATTGATCTTCTCAAAGAACAGGTTTAATTGCTTTTTCAATAGTTTGTTTTCTTTTCTTTTTTTTTGTTTTTTGTTTTTTGGCTCTGATCTTCATTCTTCTTTTCTGCTTACATTGAGTTTCATTTGCTCTTCTTCTCTACATCCTTGAGTCAGAAGCCGAGGTCGTTGATTTGAGACCTACTATTATTCTCATATGTGTGTTTTAGTGGTAAATAAATTTCCCTCTAGCTTTAGATGTGTTGTTTTTTGTACCAATACAACAAAAATTTTGCATTGTCCTTAATGTTTATTTTTCTCTTCATACATTGCCAGTTGTTCCTCGGGATGCTTTTAAATTGTGTCACTGGTTTTAAGCAATTGGATTATGATATACCTTTCTATAATAAGCTTCAACTATTTTGTACTTGAAGTTTATAAAGCTTCCTGAATTTGTGACTTCATGGCTTTCCTCAAACTTGGAAAATTTTTCATCCAGTCTCTTTAATATTTTTTTGCCCTATATTCTTCTCTTTAAGGAAATTTAATTATAATTATGCTAGGTCTCCTAAATGTGCAATACAGTGCGCTGGTGCTGTTTGTTTAGTCTTCTTTTTTCCCTCTTAGCCATTCTAAATAGTTCCCATTCATCTTCATCTTCAAGTTTACTAATCTTTTTTTTTTTTTTTTTTCCAATATCTAACCTGCTTTAATTCCATCTAGAGTATTTTTTTTTCATCTCATAGATTATAATTTCCTTTCTGGAAGTGTTATTTCTGGGTTGTTTTCAATTGACAGATTTTTCCTGGAAGTCATATTTTATTGTTTTTTGCATGCCTGTAAGTTTTGATTGGATGACAAACATTGTGCTTTTATTGTGTTTAGTGTTAGGTAGCTTTGCATTTTCTTTTTTTTTTTCTTTTTAGCTTTGCATTTTCATAAATACTCTTGAGCTGCATTCAGATGTGTTTTGTTTTGTTTTTTAAAGATTTTATTTATTTATTTGAGAGAGAGCACGAGTGAGAGAGAGAGAGAGCAGGAGACAGAGAGAGTGCGCACGAGCAGGGGCAGAAGGAGGGGCAGAGGGAGAAAGAGAAGCAGACACCTTGCTGAGCAGGATCCTGGGATCGTGGCCTGAGACAAAGGCAGAGGCTTAACCGCTTAACCCAGCCACCCAGGCACCCCTCAGATGTGTGTTTAAATTACTTACAACATCTTAATCTTTTTGGACCTTGCTTTTGTGCTTTATCAGCAGCCCTTTTTCTAGACCTAATCTTGCCCCATAATCAAATAAGACTTTCCTGAGTAGTCTACCAAAGCCCCATGAGTTATGAATTTCTCTTTGGTTGGTGGAAACTAGAACTATTCTAGAACTACAATGTGCCAGTTCATAGTTTTGCTCTCTCCTAATCCTTGTGATTGATTACTTCTATTGCCTCACTTTATCTGTCCCCAAACATATTCTGATCAGTACTCAGCTGAAAACTCGAATAATATTTTCTTCAGATTTCAGTAGTTCCCTCTTTGTGAAGCTCTCTCCCATGAATTACTCTGCCTTTCAAATTCTAGACACTTTGTTCTTGACATGGGCTATCAGCTTGAACTCAGGGGATGGACAGACTCCATCTGGGCTTGCACTTCCTATATTCTTCTTTGGAACCTCTCCGAGGCAGCAAACAAGAAGATCACATCATATCTTTTCCTTTTCTCTGGGATTATTGTCATTGTTCTCTGGTGTATAATCCTTCAAAAATAATTTTCACTTAGTTTCATATATTTCATTTAGTGTTAGTGGGTTGTGTGTGTGTGTGTGTATGTGTGTGTGTATGTGTGTTGGGGGGGGCTGGTAAATCCATCCCTTGTTATTCTATAGTTGCTAAAAAAGGACATTCGATATGTCATTTTAAACATGTTTTAATTATATAATTTAGTCACTCTTGCACAGGTAATTTTGTAGTGAAGAAGACATCTATAAAATTCTCCTCTCAATAGATACTTCAGTGGTATTTTATTCTATTTTTATCAGGTATTGAAACTTTCCACTTATCAATCACCTAACTTTAGTAAGTAGAGATCATTATAATATACATATAGATTTATGTATTTTTATTAATTGTGAATGTTTGATAATGCCATTAAACTTCTCAATAAACTTCTATTGTATAAATAACACACTATCATGTAGGTGAAACATGATTGCTGGAAATTTAGTTGCAAACAGTCTATCAATCTATATATATCCTATATATATGGATTAGATATCGATGTAAATTGATATAGATACAGATACAGAAATAGATATCGATAAATAATCTACCCAACCTATATAAATATATCCTTTCCTATATCTGGAATTTCCTCAGGATACAATTTTAGGAGTAAAATTTCTAGGTCAAATACTGATAGTAAAATTTGCAACCTTGCTCAGTAGTATATAAAAGTGGCTGATAAATTTTTAAGTTCATAGTTCTCTCAAAAATATTTGTGTTTAATAGGGTACTCAAGTATAAAGAAATAATGAACAGTGGTTTTACATATAAAATCCCAGAAATGACAAAGAGAAGAAAAATACTGAAACAAACAAATTTATCCCAAATTATGTCTCTAAAATCATACTGCCAACTCTGTCAACAAATAAGGCCATGCCTGAAAATATAGTATATAGGCTGGTTCCTGTTTGCATAAAGATATATGCAAAAAAAAAAAAAAACCCAACATCTTTAGATATCTTATTACACTGGGAGAAACTAGCAATAAGTCAACAAGGAGACAACATTGTAATATGTGACTCTTTTGTTTGCTCCTATAGAATTTAGGAGGACTGATCCTTGGAGCAGAAATGGGCTATGATAAGCATCATGGAGAAATATTTTCCAGGGAAATCTTAGGAACTATTTCCCACCCACCAGTAAATCTGTTCATCAAATATATTTTCTGAAATACATCTGCCGCTTGCAACATGAGATTATGATTACAATTAGCAGCTGTTGTCAGCTCTGCTTCACCTCATTAGTGATCACGGATTTCCCAAGTTATAGGGTTGATGATAGCTTTACAGGTTCTGAAAGAACATGTTGTCTCATTTCACACCTATTTTATGCTCAACATATTTAAAGTTCAACAAATTTTAGAAGAGATCTTTTCTACTGCAGTCAAACTGAGAAGTAAGTACACAACAAACTTGCTGGAAAGAAATGCTTTTTTAGTTATGCTTCAATAAAATGTACATGATTCCACCCTAAGCTGAAATGAGTGAATAACTGGATGTGTGCATGTGTGTGTGTCTCTCAGTGTTTCTCTAATACTTGCTTGATTTTATTACAGAGAGTAAAATAATATTCATTTATTTAAAAATCATGATTATTTAAAAACAATGTCATTAATATTGGAAAAAAAAAAAGATTTAAACTATTGGCTCAAGTACTGCATAGCCACATTCTCTTTTTGAAGGGCAATGAAAGTTTCATGGTTCATAGATAGAAAACACATTTCTGGAATGCAGTAGCTGGAAAGGAAAAGAGCAAACTTAGAGCCTAATTATATTGACGTAGTCGGTGGAAGATGTACCTGGAATGCAGTAAAGAGGAGTACTATGCTTGACACATTTCTGCATACTACTGATTTGTTCCGGTGTTTGTAATTTGTAATCTGGTGTTTTATTGTGATAGATGAAAATACAGGGATGTGATATGTGTTGGATTCTTAATGGTAGAACATGAAAAATGAAAAGCAAACAAACTGAAGCAGAGTTCAGCTTCCTCAGGCTCAGTTCTCTTGTGCTCTTTTTCACTTATTTGCTGTTTCTGCAGATCCTGATTCAAATAAAAAGTTATGCCAGTGGACTTTTTTTTTTAACTTATTGCTCAAAATTAAATGTAAGGAGATGAATAAAATAGTGTTGTTTTAATAGGCCATCTGCTGGAACATAGAGATGGCTTTGTCCTGTGTTGTTTATCAAGCTCTTTCTGGTATATTTATTATTAATAGGTAAACGAGAATGTCCCATTCTGTGTTGAAAATAAAGTATTTGCTGCTGAATGAAAGAAAATGATCTCTGGGCTTTGACAAATTGTGAGACATCATTTGCACGAGGGCAAATTTCTGAATATATACCTGGAAGTGTGCAGTGTTAGTGTTAAAGTGAACTATGTCTACATTGTCAAAGTGGTTCTCCACCATGAATTCTTAACTTGGAAAATAGTACCTTTCAAGATTGAATCTATGAGTAGGATAGACAGAAACTTACTCTGATCCCACATAAGCTCCAAGTACGTCAAAGCTGGACTTGCATAATGTTAGAATTGTTAGCTATTCCTCAATCATAGAAAGCCCCATGCTAATCTCTAGGGCAAGCAGCAAGGAGCACAAAGGATTTTTATTTTTTATTTTGATCTTCAATGCTAGCAGTAGGTAAAAAGTCCAATGTCTGTTTAGCCATAAGCAGATAATGGCTAGCTATTGACTTTTCCAATAGTAGAAAGAAATATATTCAGGCAAATATTATAAATTGAATTCCACTCAATTCATATTTGTGGTTGAGTTATATTTTTTACACTGCTTTCTTTGTGTTCATTTTAGGTTTGTTTTATTCATTAGCAGAATTTGGTGTAAGTATTTAAGTATTTAAGTAAAATAGAACATTTAAAAATGTTCTACTGACTTTCTTAGCCCACATTAGGAACTAAATTATAGGAGGCTTGACACCTAGAGATAGGAAGCTTTGTATTTCTTTTTCCATTTTAGCATTTATTAAGCAATAGAGATTAAAAAGAGAAAATTTAATATGACTGCCGTCCTCAATTTTAGTACATTAATAGTTTTTTAAAAAATAAGATCTACCTCAGATCCTTGTCTGACAATGAATTATTGGTTAAAACCTGATATAACTTTTGCTCCTAGGAGATATACATATACCCCATTATGTATTTTATGTATTTATTTTTGTATCTGTGTCTAGTTATCCTCTACCTCTTTAGGAGTTCCCACACCACAAGTATAACTACTCTTTGGCAGTGACCATATATCATGTAATCCATAATTTGACCATATATCAAAAATCTCCCCAATTTTTTTCATAACACCATGTAGGAAAATGATAATTATGATTACTGAAAAAGTGAGAAGATACTACCATTTTCCTGTGGCTCTAACTGCCCATTGCACAACCCTTCCAAAGGACAAGAAGGTGACTGGGCTGGTTTTGTATTTTGAGACGAGGTACAGAAAGGAACCTAAAACCAACTACATAAAGCTTTCAGTTATTCCACATTTGAGATGAAATCCAGTATATAAGGGCGCCTGGGTGGCTCAGTCAGTTAAGCCTCTGCCTTCGGCTCAGGTCATGGTCCCAGGGTCCTGGGATCGAGCCCTGCGTGGGGCTCCCTGCTCAGCAGGGAGTCTGCTTCTCCCTTTCCCACTCTCCCTGCTTGTGTTCCCTCTCTCTGTCAAATAAATAAGTAAATAAAATCTTTTTAAAAAATCCAGTATATATATATATATATATTCCCCCACACATATGGTCAAATACTCACTTTGAAATAATATCTGTCAGTCTGAGAAACTCATTTGATAAAGTTTAGCAGAAAATAAATTAGGCAAACCCCATGATGTTAAGTTATTACAGTTATTTTGGAAGTCTGAGTTTACTAATGGATCTCTTAATTTTAATATAGTTATAGCAATAGACTAAGTCGTGGGTTCTTCATTAAAACAACCAAGGTAAACAAAGAAAAAAATCACAGAATTTAGATAAATAGATTTTTATCCAATATTTTTAAAATTACAAATGTTTCACCATGTTTAGAACACTGGCTGCTCAATATCTATTACTTATGTTTGTCCAAGTCAGTGCCTGATAGTGAATATATTACATTTATAATGGGAGTTGCAATTTCCTAATTCACCAGATCAAAAAGGAGTTAATTTGCTAAGTGACTTTAATAAGATACCTAGAAAAATGAGAACTACACCAGATGCTGGTTAGTCTGTTAGTTGTATTCCTTTTTTTGTCTTTATTCTAATCAGTTTATTCCATGGTATATAACCTTGCTGTATGAGCCTTGTCCATAGACTTACAACATGCGATTGGCCTAGGATGTTTGTTAGAAATAAAAATTCCAGCTCCAACACCAGACCTACTGAATCAGAATCTGTTTTTAACAAGAACCCAGTGTAATTCATATGAACATTAATGTTTAAAAAACACTTATTTTCCTCTATGGCTTAATTAGATACTCAGCAGCAGAAATCTCAAACAGACGTGAAGTGTTAGTATAGCCTAATATGGCCTAACATAACTAAAAGATTTTATTATAAGCTAGTCTTTTTTTTTTTTTTTTTAAAGATTTTATTTATTTATTTGATAGAGACACAGCGAGAGAGGGAACACAATCAGGGGGAGTGGGAGAGAGAGAAGCAGGCTTCCCGCTGAGCGGGGAGCCCGATGTGGGGCTCGATCCCAGGACCCTGGGACCATGACCTGAGCCGAAGGCAGACGTATAAGCTAGTCTTTTAAAAGATCTTTCTTATGAGTATGTTGCAGCCTTCCATTGCTGTCATAACAAATTACCATAAACTTAGTGCTTAAAGCAACTCAAATTTATATCTTATAGTTTTATAGGTCAGAGATCTGGGATGAGTCTCATGGGGCTAAAGTCAAGGGGTTTGTGTGGACAGGGCCACATTCCTGTCTGGAAACTGAAGGACAGAAATTGTTTCCTTGCTCATTCAAGTTATTAGCAGATTTCAATTCTTTGCAGTTGTAGGACTGAAATTCTCATTTTCTTGCTGTCAGCTCAAGGTTCATTCTGAGTTTCTAGAGGCTGCCTGTGTCCTTTGGCATGTGGCCCCTTTCCACCATCTTCAAAGCCAGCAGTGAGAGGTCAAGTCCTTTTCATACTTAAAATCTCTTTTTTTTCTCCCATCTCATTTCTCTAGAGCCCATCTCTGCCTTCTTCTTCCACTTTAAATGGTTTATATGATTAGTTTAGGGCTATCTAGATGATCAAGGATAATCTCCCTTCTCAATGACTTTAACCTTAATCGCATCTGCACAGTTACTTTTACCATGTAAAGTAACAGAGTCCCAAATTTCAGGGATTAGGAGGCGGGCATCCTTTGGGGGAGGTGGGGAGGCATTATTTTGCCAACCACAGAGTGATACAAAGTTTATGGTGACAGTTTCCATATCCAGCCTTGATGAAAAAAGTCATAAAACTCTGTGTAATATGTCATTTCATTTTTATCTGCAAAAGGTCAGAGGAATAGATTGTAGGATAACCTTTGATTCAGCTGAGATGTTCCTTGAATAGAGAGCCGTTCAAGAGCAATGTACTTTACAACAGCCTCTCTCTATTCACTTATAGTCATAAGGACTCTGTGGACACATGTTCTTATGTTTTTTAGCATAATTTCAGTTTATCTAATGCAATTGACTCTATCAAATTTAACATGTCTAAAGCACTGCAACAGGTCTATGATAGGTTAAGTAAATCAAGTGACAATTAAAAACTCACTTAAAGGTTGCCACAAGGATTCATGAGCTTAAATAATAACTCTAAAGGACACATAATCATAGAATAGTAATGATGGAAAAGGCCGGATATATCAAATTGGCTAAATGACAATTGTATTAAATAAAAATTCGTGAAAGTTGTCGGCATTTTACTGGTCATGACTTCAGGAGAACATTGCTTGAACTGCCTCTAACATTAAGGAACAGTAGATGAATTAATAATCTTAACGCCTAGATTCATGAATCTCTTTCCTGCCAGATACTCTATTGATCGGCATACTGATATGGACCGGATTTTTAGCATTCACTCCGAAAATGGCTCTATTTTCACTTTGAAACCCCTTGATCGGGAGTCCTCTTCTTGGCACAACATCTCCATTACTGCCACAGAAATAAGTGAGTGGGGAATACATCCACCTGAACACCAAAGTGGTAAAATAATAGCATTAAGTAGACTCTGTTTCTTGAGGGAAGTCACTTTCTCATTAGCAACCTCAGAGTGTGTTGGAGACTTACAGTATCGTAATGATTCTCAAATATCCACTTTTTAAACTTGATTTTCTTTTACACCTTACTCTAGGAGAGAAATAGAATATAACCTCATAAAAATAATTAATCTGTCTGAGAAAATTATGTCTTACAAATAATATTTCATTCTCAATCATAGTCTCCTCTTCTTAATCGTGCTTTGCATCTGGACCATGTAAGAAAGCTCAGCTATTCATCAGCAATCCAATTGAGAAAGTGAATACCGCAGAAATGATTTGTTGCTAAGTTACAAATGGGGTGAGTGGTATCACCGCTTCTCTGTAAATGAGACTGAAGTCTTACACATGTTCTCGTTGCAGATAACTCAAAACAAAGTAGCCACATCCCTGTCTTCATCAGAATTCTAGATATAAATGACCATGCTCCGGAATTTGCCATGTACTATGAAACATTTGTTTGTGAAAATGCAAAACCTGGGCAGGTAAATAAAATTATTATAAACTTTAAAAGTATTTCCTCTTCACAAAGGCAGATAACATATCAATTCACTTGCACAAAATCTTTTTTATGCAAACTCCTGTCAATCCTCTTTGTCACCTGTTCATCTCCCCTTACCAAAACACTCACAGTGATCTAAACAGATGACTTCTGAAGTTGTTTTTATTATGGAACCCATGATGTAATAGCAGAGTGATAATATATACTTTAATTTATATTCTGGGTATATAATGAATATATATACGAAAAGTTCCTCCCTGGATTCATAATTATGATGATACTGAGTTATACTCAAGAATAGAATGGAAATATATTCCTAAATAAAACATGAAGTATGAAAATGAAATTGTTCTGTGTTAGTATAAAGGGAATCACAATAATTGTCTTGTTGATTACATTTTTCCTCTTTTAATCTCTCAGGCAGGATATTTTGGTTTGATAAATTATACTTTGTGATTTTTCAACTTCAATATTATTGAGATAAAAAAGAGATAGTACAAGAGTTACAAAGTCCTCTTGCAAAGTCCCCCTAATATATAAGAGATCTCTAAAGTAACTTTAAGCAAATGCAGAGTATGTTCATTTTTGACACCAATATAGTATTTTACAAATGACAGCAACTGCACAAATTTCACTGAAAGAAATTTTAACCAGTTATTTAGATATTTCTTTAAAGAAAAAGTAGATGGATGTTAAGAATCATATATAATTCCATCGTGCCTATTTAAATATAGAAAATAAAAGTGAAATACTGTCCTCCTTTTATTACAATGAAGATTGCAACGGACCGAATGCTTATTTGAAACCCTAACCCCCAATATGGCTGTATTTAGAGATGGAGCTTCTAAGGAAGCAATGAATGTTAAATGAGATCATAAGGTTGGGGCTCTGATCTGAGAGGGTTGCTGTCCTTTAAAAGACAGACAAAAGAGAGATGACTCTCTCTCTCTCTGCCCACACTCAGAGGAAAGGCAATGTGAGGATGTAGCAAGGAGGCAGCTGTCGGCAAGCCAGAAAGAGAGCTCTCACCAGAAACCCGCCTAGTTGGTACCTCGATCTCTGACTTCCAGGCTCCAGAACTGTGAGAAAATTAATTTCTGCAGTGATTTTTACGGCAGCCCAAACAAGCAGACCAAGACAGAGTTCCACTTACATACACAAAAATAAAAATGGGGTATTATCATTATTTGCCAAAAAAGAATCATTACACAGTTATTTGGATTAAAAATTGTTTTTCTTTCTTTTTTTCTTTTTACATGTTACTTTGCAACATGTAATGGACATACTCTCAATTTAGTAAATGATTATTTTTAATTTGATGCTGAATTTTTCTAGCACAGCTACACATTAATTAGTTTATTCAACTATCCACTTACTAATAGAAATTTGGTTTATAAACACAATGTGAGTCTAGCAGATAACACTATAATGAGCATTATAATACATTTGTATTTATACACTACCTGGTGTTCCTTTCCTTTGATATAACCTTTGAAATAAGACTAATTAAATTTTATATATAAATACACATCAGTGCCTCCAAACAGCTCCCCAAATAGGTCATATACCTAGTGGATGATTGCCTATTTACTGGAACACTAGACTTTAAGTGTCCACCAAATAGTAATATCTCATAATAATTTTAACATGGATTCTTCCCAAATTATTTGGCTGAACATTTTTTCATAAATGTGTAGCCATTTTAAAATAATCTTCACAGATGTTTTAGTTTCCTAAGGCTACTGTGAGAAACTACCACAAACTAGAGAGCTTAAAACAACAGAGATGTGCTCTCACACAGTTCTGGAGGCTAGAAGTCTGAAATCAATGGTGTCAGCGGTCCGTCTGTCTGTCAGCAGTCAGTCTGTCAGCAGTCAGGACTCTTGCCATTTCCCAGCTTCTGTAATTGCCAGCAATCACCGGCATTCCTCGGTTTATAAGAATTACTCCAATCTCTGTGCACACTGTCCCATGACATTCTTTTTCTAACTCTCTGTATCCACATTTCCCTCTTCTTATGAGACTCCATTCATTGGTTTAGGGCCCACACTAATCTGCTATGGCGTCATCTTAACCTGATTGCATCTACAAAGAGCCTGTTTCCAAATAAGAGCACATTCACAGGTACTGGGAAATAGGATTTGAACATATATTTTAGACAGACATAAGTCAATTGACAATAGCATATACAGAATCTTTACTTATTTGTCCATTAATATGCTTTTCTTTTGTTGATTCATGTAATTGATACATATTAAAAATAATATTTGATAAAGTATATTGATATTAACTAATAATTATTTTAATATATACTACTACTATTAACATTTCTGTCATTGTTCATATACTTGGCGGAAAACAATTTCCTTATTAAAATTAACAAGGTTGAAAATATATTTTAATCTACTGCTACGTATTCTCTGTTAAAATATGTGTATACAGCGGCCCATCTAATCATTTCAAGAACTCAGCCATATTACCAGAGGACCGATGTTGTTTATGATTTAAAATATTACTAAAAATAAGATATTTTATATTACTAAAAATTAGATATCATTGCCAATCTAGAACAGGAGGCTAAACAAAAGTATTAAAGTACTAAAAGCATTTTTTCTATGTCATGATCCAATCTTCTAAGGAGAAAATGTGCATTAAGTTTGCATTAATAATTGTGCACTTTCAGAAGCATTATATAAAGAAAAGTAAGGTTCCATGCCTCTCTGTCAATAAAATGAATGAAATCATAGTTAATATTAAATTGCAGGGGTAAAAGTGTTGACTAGTGAGGTTGCAGGTTAGTATGGCTATAGAAGGTAAACAATAAACAAAACAATGGGTATGTCAAACCACTGTGAAATTCCAATAATTGTTCATTACAGAAGTTGCACTATTATACCTGGAAGCGGTGCGACTGTTTTGGTGGAAAAGAAATTTGAAAGTAAGAGTAATTAAATGGCTGTGATTTCAAGTCACACAGATGGCAGACCCATGACTAGAAAAACAGGCACCCCGATGTGTAGCTTAGTGCTTTTTCCACTGTGAAATGCTCAATGAACTTTTTCTGCCTGACCTGTTGTTTGATGCTCCATCCTCACACTCTGGCACACCTCACCGCTGACTTACAGTGAGCACAGCTAAGAGGTGGTGTGATTTCTCAACTTCGACACTGATTTTATGAAACTTGAAAAGCATTTATTTGTATATCTTTCTAAACTTTGCAAATACCATAAAAAAAACCAAATACTTTGAATAAAATAAGCAATATGATTGTAGTTAGGGTGCCCCATAGCTTTAAAATCTTTTGCTTTCTCGTATTATGTGGCATATTGCTTATTTTTACCAAAACTATATTCATAGTGTTCTTGATCTGTAGGAATAGTTGTGCTAATCACTTTTGTTTTTTTAAAAATGCATCTGTTATGTTCTCTGCCTTTGAGACAATCATTATTTAGTGGGGGCAACAGATTGGTAACCAATTATTAATAAAACAGACTGGTACTTTCTAACAATGTTAAAAGAGGATAGATGTTGGACAGATAAAATTTTCTTTAAGGTTGGATATTCCAGTGGCCAAGAATCAGACAAAGATTCATAGAGATACCTTGCACAGTGATACTTGATGAACATATTTTATCCTTAACTAATTGTTACATTGCATAGAACTATAAAAAGCTTTGGCATAATTTCCGAAAACGGCCTGTTTTTTGTTTCTTTAATAAGTCGATGATATATTTAAAGCACAAACACTAACTTAAAATGTAGTATAACAAGAGTTGCTCTTTGTTGTCCTTTATTTAATTTATTGATTTGGTTTCAGTTGATCCAGACTATCAGTGTCATGGACAAAGATGATCCTCCCCGAGGCCACAAATTTTTCTTTGAGCCAGTACCAGAATTTCCTCTCAATCCGAACTTCACCATTGTAGATAATAAAGGTACAGAACATTTTTAAAGTTAAAATTGAGACCTTCAGCTGCAAAATTAAAAACTGGTCTGAGTTTCCCTCCGCCCCCACTTTTTTTTTGTTTTCCTAGATAATACAGCAGGAATCGTGACTCGAAAAGATGGGTATAGCCGCAACAAAATGAGCACCTATCTACTGCCTATTTTAATCTTTGACAATGATTATCCAATTCAGAGCAGCACCGGCACGCTCACTATCCGCGTGTGTGCCTGTGATAATCAGGGAAACATGCAGTCCTGCAATGCAGAGGCCTTGGTCCTAGCGGCTGGCCTGAGCACAGGTGCACTCATCGCCATCCTTCTTTGTGTCATCATTCTACTCGGTAAGCTATACCTCCGAATGCTCATTTCACTCAAAGAAGTCTCTCCCTTCTGGTTCAGTGATGGTGCAACCAAAAAGCACACTTCTCTAGGGCTAAAGGTTGACATTTTTAACTTTTTATTAAAATGGTTCTTTCAGTGGTGGGGGGTGGGAGGGGTGGGGTGGCTGGGTGATAGACATTGGGGAGGGTATGTGCTATGGTGAGCGCTGTGCATTGTGTAAGACTGATGAATCACAGACCTGTACCTCTGAAACAAATAATACATTATATGTTAAAAAAAAAAAGAAGAAGAAGAAGAAGATAGTAGGAAGGGAAACATGAAGGGGGGAAATTAGAGGGGGGAGACGAACCATGAGAGACTATGGACTCTGAGAAACAAACTGAGGGTTCTAGAGGGGAGGGGGGTGGGGGGATGGGTTAGCCTGGTGATGGGTATTAAAGAGGGCACATACTGCATGGAGCACTGAGTGTTATATGCAAACAATGAATCATGGAACACTACATCAAAAACTAATGATGTAATGTATGGTGATTAACATAACAATATAATAAAACTAAAACTAAAAAAAAATAAAATGGTTCTTTCGATTAGAAAAAGAAAATTGAGTTCTCTCTGAGGCTAGGTCTAGCTTTCTAGAGATGGAAGACAGAGATAATATAGCTAATGCTATATACATATACAGAGACACATATTTTTAAAATCTATTTTATATTACACCGCTTAGTGCTAACTAACCATGGTCACTGTTCTAAGTATATTTAATTTTACAACTGATTTAATTTTCATATCAATTCTGTAAGATAAATACTTTGATTCTTCTCAAGAAAGACTAACGTCTACCAATTCACTCATTTAGGAAGGTTTTAACTAGCATTCAAACTCAGATAAGTCTATTTCAGAATTTTCCTTTTAAACCATTATTCTCAAAACCAAAGACTACCTTTTCAAATAATATTACTAACAAATACTAAGATATGGATATTAGACACCTAACTGGCAAGTGCATTTAAATTGTCAAGATAAGGTAAACTTTTTATTCATACAATTTGTTATACATAGGTGCAAATTAAAAGTTTAACTTCATTTTTTAAAAATATCACTATGACATTGTGGTCATATCTTCTCATGCAATGTTTTCTGAAGTCATGCTTTCAACAGCAAATGTTTTATTTGAGCATGCCCTAGCAGGACAACAATTTAATTCAATTAAACAGTTGTTCCACTGTAAAACATTCCCCCCCAAAATTGTTTCCATCAAATATTCATCCAAAATGCTTATGCTTAGGGCAGGAGAGCCAGCCAAATTTATGTTCTGATGCTCATATGTGCTGGCTCCTTTAAACTGCAAATCCCTTCAGGCTATCTGGATGAAATCCCTTTGGCCAGATATCCTTGCAGGACTTCAGTGGGAGATTGATGAAAGTGAGGGGAAAACATTCCTCTCAGCTAAAATGATCCAACTATTTAGAAAAGCATTTTCTCAGGGTGCTTTAGAACATACGTACCACCAATCCACATCTCAGAACTGCTGCTAGAAAGTTGACTCTTATGTAAAATATTTTTGTATCCCCATGGAAAATAAAGTTTGGTTTACCATTCAGCTAAGTGCTACTGATATTATATTGTTTTATTTACTCACATAGTTCTACTTCCCTAATTTAGAACACCATGGAAATATGTATATTTCAAATTTGATTTTTAAGATTTCTATATTGAGATAATACACACACAGACATAAAGACATGCATGCACACATGGGGGAACAAAAGCACCCCCAAAATAAGCTTAGATATTATAACATTATGAAACTAAATTGCATAATATTTTTTCTATGCAGAAATCCTAGAAGGCTGCTTCATTATTCTGAAAAGTCTGCCACCTTTCTGCCCTACACAATATAGGTCACATTTCTTGTTTTCCACCTTCCCAACTGGTTGCCTATATGTGGAGTGGTTTTCTATTATTTTAGTTAAAAATTGGTTCCAATTCAGGTTTCATTATCAAAGTTCCTAAAGCATTTTTGCTGTGATTTCATCTTTTTTTTAAATTTTTATTTAAATTCAACTTAGTTAACATACAGTGTAATATTAGTTTCAGGTGTACAATGTAGCGATTCAACACTTCCATACAACACCTGGTGCTCATCACAGCAAGTGCACTCCTTAATCCCCATCACCCATTTAACCTATCCCTCCTTCCCACCTGCCTTCCAGCATCTCTCAGTTTGTTCTCTTATAGTTAAAGAGTCTGTTTTATGTTTGGTTTGCTTCTCTCTTTTTTCTTTCCCTATGTTCATCTGTTATGTTTCTTAACTTCTACATATGAGTGAAATCATATGGTATTTGTCTTTCTCTGACTTATTTCACTTAGCATAATACTCTCTAGCTACATCCATGTCATTGCAAATGACAGGATTTCATTCTTTTTTATGTCTGAGTAATATCCATTGTGTGTGTGTACATATATATATATATATATGTGTATATATATATATATATATATATATATATATATACCACTTCTTTATCCATTCGTCAGTTGATAGATACTTGCACTGTTTGCATAATTTGGCTATTGTAGATAATGCTGCTATAAACATCGGGGTACATGTATCCCTTTGAGTTAGTATTTTTGTATCCTTTGGGTAAATACCTAATAGGGCAATTGCTGGATCATAGGGTAGTTCTATTTTTAACTTTTTGATGAACCTCCATACTGTTTTCCAGAGTAGCTACACCAGTTTGCATTCCCACCAACAGTGCAAGAGGGTTCCCCTTCTTCACATCCTCGCCAACACCTGTTGTTTGTGCACAGTTACTAAATTTCTAAATTTCTATAGTAAATAGACTCTGCTCTTTGCAAGATAGTGATATAGCATGGACAATGACATTTTAGACCTACCTATTACAGTTTGAAGAAATGTAGTTCTTAGAGTTTATCTATGTTACAAGGCAAAGTCGAGGCAGGACTTTTTAATTTTTTTGGTTCCTTAGACACCTTGGAAGTCAGATGAAGCTTATGGGAACTATTCAGAATGATAATTTAAGTTAATAAGGATAGGATATATTAGGCAAAGGAAATATATGTATCCAAATTAAACAAGAAACAAAAGCTAAATGTGCTTAATTATTGTCATATGTGCCTTGTTCTAGTGCAAGTCTAATGATCATTTGAGATATGTCATAACTAAAATGCAATATAAAATATCTGTGCTTTCTATTGATTTAATAGTCACACATATTCTTACTATCACTATAGTAACTGTATATCCTGATATTCATAATAGAAATACTAAATTTCAGTTACAGATTAATGGGAATAATGATACACTTTTTTCTATTCCTTATCTTAACCTTTCTAAATTCCATTCAATTAATAACCTCAGCCTAGGGAAATGAAGTAGATGATTTTAACCCAACAGAGGAGAAAAAAAAACTCAGAACAGGTTCTAAGGTCCATTTATGGGAGTTAATAAATATTATATTAGCTAAGAAACCCTTAAAATAATTTGACTATATTGTTTTTCTTTTATAGTCAGAATTTATAGAAATTTTGAGGAAAGTAGAGAATTTATAAATTCAGTATGAAATTTAAAAGGAATCTTTTTTTTAACTGAATGATTCACTAAATTGATAGATTTTCAGATCTATATTGGAGTTAATTAACTTATTTTCATCCTTTAATAGGCGAGAGTACAGATATGTTCCATTTTTATTGAAAAGGTCTTTTTTTTTAATTGTCTCCAAGATGATTCTGAATATAGCTCAGCACCTATAACCTATTCTGTGGAAGTTAGCTAAAGATGCTTCTAATGATTTTTTTTTTTATTCTTTCTACCAATTAATAGGAACTAAGGAAAGTGTGTTGGCCAATATGACAATATCATTGGACAGGCTTTTAATGGAGTTATAGGGCACTCAAAGGCCATGGTGAAATGCAGTCTCAATGTGAATGAGTTTACTCTGTGTAATCTCAATACAAAAATTGAGAAAAGAAATGACAGATTTTTGAGCCAACATTTTCTTGTTTTTTAATAAAACATAAATAGTACTGACAAAACATTTAGCTGCCTAAAGTAAGGGGAACCTGTTTTTTATTTGTCCCCTGCAATGTGCAAGTGTGCTTTAGCAAGATTATCTTTACTTCTTAACTTTTCTTATATATAAAATTAGGGACTTGGCCTATTTCCAATGGAAAATTTATATTTTGGAAATCCTGTGGTCTTTTTCCTTATTTTTAAATATGTATGTAAATTGCAAAACGTATTTATTTTGCATACGTTCACTGTCACATATACACGCATATGTTAAATTTCAGTAACATAACAAAAAACAAGAAAGTATATTCTTTTTTTTTTTTTTTAAAGATTTTTTATTTATTTGACGGAGAGAGACACAGCAAGAGAGGGAACACGAGCAGGGGGAGTGGGAGAGGGAGAAGCAGACTTCCTACAGAGCAGAGAGCCCGATGCGGGGCTCGATCCCAGGACCCTGGGATCATGACCTGAGCCGAAGGCAGACGCTTAACGACTGAGCCACCCAGGCGCCCCAAGAAAGTATATTCTATGTGGGGAGGTTCACAGTTAACCTGATACATGGTATGTAAATAATAAAAACAATATAGTGAATCGAGGGATTATAATTAACATTCAGCCAGAAAGTTCCAACGCAACTGTACAAGTCAAGGAAATCCTCAGTAACAAGATAATTAGTCTGAGCTGTCTTGTAAGATGAGTACAGGTTAAAGATAAGTTAGACTTTGAATTTTATACTGTCGTTTATAGAGTTATATTTCAGATTTTAAGTAGGCTTTCAAAACCAAGTCAATAAAGGAATTCAAACAGATATGAGCTACTGGAAGGAATTAGATAAGTAGTATGTATCTATTTATGTATATATACACACACACATATATATGCATGTGTATAATATATACACATATATGATGCATATGTATGCATATATATGAATAATGTTTTGCATATATGCCCTTGCATCATTAAGAAAATATTAAATTGTTGCTCAATTTTTCTTGGGATAATAATGACTGTAGCTTAGAATTTTAGTATTTTTAAGCAAGCATACTGTTGCGAGGAATGAGGTATCACATAATTAACAGTTGGCTAAATGAATTAGCCAGAACTGAATAAGGCTTTTGCAATGCCAGAGCTCTATAGGATAGTGAGTCTTGAAAGTAAATAAAGGGATTGTAATATCTGCTCCTTTACCAATAGAGGACATTTAGTCATTGGCCCAAGGCACCCTGTATTTGTGTAGGGTAGTTACTCTTTATCCAAACAAATCTCAGCATCTCTCACACCGCACAAACTTCCCTCAGCAAAGTGTGTTATATTTCATTTAAACCTGAATCATGGACTTTCATTGTTTTCTCTTTGTTGTCGTTGTTGTTAATAGTTTTAGTTGTACTGTTCGCTGCACTGAAGCGGCAGAGGAAAAAGGAACCTCTGATAATTTCAAAAGACGATGTCCGGGACAACATTGTGACCTACAATGATGAAGGTGGTGGGGAAGAAGATACCCAAGCTTTTGATATTGGCACATTAAGGAATCCAGAAGCAAGAGAAGACAGTAAACTTAGAAGGGATGTAATGCCTGAAACTATATTTCAGATAAGGAGGACTGTGCCTCTGTGGGAAAATATTGATGTACAAGATTTTATCCACCGAAGATTAAAAGAAAATGACTCAGACCCAAGTGCACCACCTTATGATTCACTGGCAACATATGCCTATGAAGGGAATGATTCCATAGCAGATTCACTCAGTTCTTTAGAGTCTCTCACAGCAGATTGTAACCAAGATTATGATTACCTCAGAGACTGGGGGCCTCGTTTTAAAAAGCTTGCTGATATGTACGGGGGTGATGACAGTGACCGAGATTAAGAGTATTGTATGACTTGATCCATGTTTTCGGAAGTACTCTCCTTGTTACTAGATTGAGTGGCCTGCATTCTCTTCCTTGGAGGAAATTTTTTAAAAATCGAAATTATAAACAATACGTAGGTGTTGTCTTAGTAAGGGTTTGCTTAATCAGTAAGTTTCTGTGAATGAATACGAATGATATAGATTTTAAAAAAAAAGTAATAATAACTAGTTCCCTCTCTTTGCCTAACAATCTCTGAAGGAAAGTATACCACATCAATAATCAATAAAAATTACATAAAGGCTTTTTGTGCCTTTCCTTAAATATAAAGACTTTATAAATGTTTTCTTAACTGACTTACAGTCATCTTTACTATTAAACATTGTGCAACTGCTTTGTAAATTAATATGAAAAATATATCCCTAAAGAAATAGGAATGACTATTACTGCCATATTTATTTAGTTGAAGAATGTCTTTGTGTTAATTCATTCATATTTTTATAAATGTATATTTATATTTTTGTATTTTTATGAAATAAACTAGTATTTATAAAAATAAATATCATTTTATTTAATTCCTAGAAGCAGTTCTGATCTCACTTACAACAGAATTTTTTTACATCTTTATAGGCAAAACATGATTCACTCAGGGAAAAAATAAAACAGCTAACTTACTGCATGTGATTTGGAACTAGAATATAGCAAGACTATAAAAGAGCTTTAGTATAAGTAATGGTGTTTTGCTTCTGCCACTTAAACATGGACAAGTGTTTATTGAACTACTCATATTTACCCATCAATAGGATGTGAGACCTTTGAAATATAAACTATTATAAATATGCTTGTAAATGATTACGTTTTTTTGTACAGTTTTTTCTATAGAATCAACCAATGAATTTTATTTGAGAGTATATGAAGTATATGTAAGGAATATTATGTAGATGACAAAAAAAATCTAAATCACTCTTCCTTCATCAATAGAATAGTTTTCAGAATGAAAAGTAATAGTTCTGATTTTCTTTCTCCATGATCAGATAATTCATGGGATATAATCTGGGTGACATTTAAAATGTGTACCAACAAACTAGAGATGTTTGGGTTTTTTTTTAAATTGAAAACTTTATTGAGGAGATTCAAAGTCACTGTATATTTGAGAAATTCTTGAACTAGTGACATGTCCACTGGAGATAAGAAACCTTAGGGAATGTGAACTTTTACTAATGACAGGGCTTGTCCAGAAAACAGAATATGGACAAATTAAGACACGGGAAAGAAGGAGAAGAGAGAAAGCCAGAATTGTACATAATAATTATTTGCAAATCTTTAAAAGACTTCCAGAAAACTTGCCTTGGTTTAATCTGGAGAATAAAACCTAAACCAAAAGATAGAAACTTCACAGGGAGATAGCATATTATTCATTTTCTGTGCCATGAATTATCCTTTTCTTTCTCTTTTATTATTCATCTTTTAAGGAGCAAATATCATGCCCAGGGTGGTTCCTAGAGTGGAATTTATATAGAAATTTAACATCGACTAGTCTGTTACCAAGCCTTTTTAAATAGCAAATACCAATTATGAATAAACTTTTGTATCCTGTTACTATGTTATAAAATTTTTGAAGGTCATTTCAATAACTTTACCATCAGTAGTTAACACATATTAAAGTTCAATTTGATGCTGAGAAAATAAAACATACTTTGCACTTAAGAAATACCTGAAATTTTTCTAATCATTGGAATTTCCCAGAAAACAATGTTTTTCATTTTAGTTTTCATTTAGAAAGTTTCACTTTTCACTTTAGAAAGTAATTAGTTTTGTGTAAGGCTGTTGAATCACAGACCTGTACCTCTGAAACAAATAATACATTATATGTTTAAAAAAAAAAAAAAAAAAAAAGAAGAAGATAGCAGGAAGGGAAAAATGAAGGGGGGGATATCGGAGAGGGAGACCAACCATGAGAGACTATGGACTCTGAGTAACAAACTGAGGGTTCTAGAGGGGAGGGGAGGTGGGGGGATGGGTTAGCCTGGTGATGGGTATTAAAGAGGGCACATACTGAACGGAGCACTGGGTGTTATACGCAAACAATGAATCATGGAACACTACATCAAAAACTAATGATGTAATGTATGGTGATTAACATAACATAATAAAATAAAATTAAATTAAATTAAAAAAAAGAAAGTAATTAGTTTTCCCAATGCTAGAGCTATTTCAGCATGAATCAGACAGATATTTGAGGACGATGACACTGAGTGCTTAAAGTAGTCAGAAAAAATGAATTCGATATCTATTCATACCTCTTACAATCACTTTATTCTATAATCACTAGAAGAATAAGTGGCAATAAGTAAACAAATTAAAAAGAGGCCTATAATGACTGTATGTGCAACACCTGCTTAGAGAAGAAAAAACTATGTTGAGTCAGAAAAGGGGAATTGATAGTTACATTGAGTGCCTGGGTTTACCATACTTTAAATACTAAGCGCAGCACAACAAACCAAGCTACCTGTAAGTTGTAAATGTACAACTGCTATGAGAAAATCATATTGAGACTACACAGAATAAGACACAGAATAAGAATAAGATTATGAAGAAATGTTCATTTGACTACCACTTTTCAGCACTTTAATAAAACTGGTTTGAGTTCTCCCTTTCCTTGATCTGAGAATGACTGATACACTGAGAGTTTACGAGGACAGAGCTAACTGATTTCATTCTTGGTAAGTATATGATTGTTTTTGCTATAAATCAAAGGGTATGATTTGATCAAAGAAATTTCCAGACCTGTGAAATATTAATACTTCTTATAGTTTTCTAATAATCTATGAAATTCTTATAATGGGAAAAATGCATTTATAAGTCTGATCAGCATTTTTTTTTCCTCATGGACTGTAGCATTGGTAAAATTTGAGGGAAATGAATTCTTAATGTGTTTACTTTCCAAACAAAATAAATCAGCTAGCTTTGACTGTTTAAACTTAAGATAGAATTAAAGCTGGTTAAGTCACCATTTTTTCCAAACACAATTAAAACTTAATCATTGTTTTAATTTGCATATTAAATAATTTTCAGAATAATATACGTCTACATTTAGGTTTGAAGTTTTTTTTCAGGGAGAGGAACCTATCTATATTATTTGTACTTTAATAAGTAGTCTGGATAGTATTATCTTCAATATTGCTCTCAGGCATATGAAATAGATTTCAATGATTTAAAAATCAATTTAGTAAAGAAAACAAAACAGCATTAACAACAAAATGAAAACAAACAAATAAGAAAAAAAAAATTCTACCATAGCCAGTGGTTGAAGTGACCCCAGCGGATTATTCCTTCCACTTTGGCACAAGCACCAGAGCTGGCTTCCAGATCCTTTATTAAGTTGGTTATTCTTTTATTTTACTCACTTGCCTTCTTTCTAACTCTATTTTAGAGTGGTCCATCTTTCTTTTTGTTTTTTTTTTTCTTAATTTAAATTCTGGCTATTGATGATCTATCCACCCTCTTAGTTACTATACATATCTATATCAATATCTATGTAGACATATAGACATATCAGTATAAAGATTAATTGAAAATTCTCAAATGTAGACTTCCATCTTTGCCTCATTCTTATAATCCAAACATATTTCCAACGAACTTTTCTAAATTTCCAATTGGATGTCTAATTTGGGATACACCCAAATTCTAACCTCCAATTTTCATCAGTAAATCTGTTCTACTCTCAACTTGGCTCAAGTTGATTAAAAAAAAAAAGGCAATAACATCTTACTACTTATCCAGGCCAAAAATCTTGCAGTCATCCTTCATTCCTGTTATTCCATAATTCTTCACATCCTATATTCTAGGAAATCCTACAAATTATACCTTCAAAATTTGCCTGGTATAGAATGATTTTTTTCATCACATCCCCTGCTACAATCCTGGTCTAAAAGGCTTACCTGGATTATTGCAGTGTACTTCTAAGTGTTCTTTCTTTCTTTTTTTTTTTTTTTTTAAAGATTTTATTTATTTATTTGACAGAGAGAGAGAGAGAGCTAGAGAGGGAACACAAGCAGGGGGAGTGGGAGAGCGAGAAGCAGGCTTCCTGCCGAGCAGGGAGCCCGATGCGGGCCTCGATCCCAGGACCCTGGGATCACGACCTGAGCCGAAGGCAGACGCTTAACGACTGAGCCACCCAGGCGCCCTCTAAGTGTTCTTTCTGACTAGCCTTTGCCCCTACCATCTATTTAGAACACAGAATACAGAATGGGTTGCAGTTCTTTCTTCCTTCATTTCTTTCTTTTTCTTTCTTCTTTCTTTCTTTCTTTCTTTCTTTCTTTCTTTCTTTTCTTTCTTTCTTTCTTTCTTTCTTTCTTTCTTTCTTTCTTTCTTTCTTTCTTTTCTTTCTTTCTTCCTCCCTTCCTTCCTTCCTTCCTTCCTTTTAATTAAGTGTGAGCATCTCATTTCTCTATTCAAAATTTATCAATTGTTCTTCACAGTGAAAGTCAGTCCTCACAAAGGATCTACCATATCATAGATCAAGTTCCCATTATCTCTTTGATCTTATTCTCCTCTATTTCCTTAACTCTTCACTTTAGTCATTCTGGACTCCTTGTTGTTCCTTAAAAATGCTAAGCACTTTCCCTTTGAATTGGCTGATCACTATCCTTGGAATTATTTTTCCCCAGATACCCATGAAGTTAACCATAGATCTTCCCTCAAGTCCTGGTTAAAACACCACTTTTAAAACTACAACCCCCCAAACCCATTTCTCCTTTCCCAACTTATTTTAAAATAAATATTTTCCACAGCAAATATCACCATTGAACATGATAGCTCATTTGCTTATCATTTAATTTTTTCATCTGTCCACTTCTACTAGAATGATTGCTGGTTCACAACTGGTTCCTCTACACCTACGGCAAGGGGAGATGGGAGAAAGCGGCAGGCCACGCCAGATGGAGAGCTGGCAGGTTCAATCAGCAAGGGAACTTACATCTGAAGCTTGTCTTGAGCAGCAACAGGACAAGTAGATCTCTGCACTTGCCTGCCAGAATCTTAAAAGTTGGTGGCACCTGGGTGGCTCAGTCGTTGAACGTCTGCCTTCGGCTCAGGTCATGGTCCCAGGGTCCTGGGATCGAGCTCCGCATCGGGCTCCCTGCTCCGCGGGAAGCCTGCTTCTCCCTCTTCCACTCCCCCCCGCTTGTGTTCCCTCTCTCGCTGTGTCTCTCTCTCTGTCAAATAAATAAACAAAATCTTAAAAAAATAAAATAAAATAAAAAATAAAAAAAAGAATCTTAAAAGTTTATATAAAGGATTTAACTGAATTCAGTCATATACTCAGTCTAAATAGTCTCAACAACTCCTTACTCTCTTAAGGCTGCATCACTGAAACAGCTCCTAGTATGGGTATGGTGGGCAGAATGTACATTCCAAGGACAGGGGAGGGTTGTAAGAAGCTTCTGACTGCCCGGGGTCCAGTTTCTGGGTCAACCTGAGGTCACATCCTCTCAATGACCTCCTCCAACAATGACTGGTCCCCAAATCATACCTTGTTGACATGCAGCAAATATTTGTTAAATGTTAAGTGACATGCTCATTATTTAGATATGATACTTTTCTTAATTTGGTAAAATATTATGAATACATAGCAGATTAAAATAAAATAAATGTAAACAAAAAAGAATTATACTCAAATTCATAACAATGTGCATGCCTTCAACACAGTATTGACTATAGCCTAAACTGTTAAATCTAGGTACTGTATGCTGAATTCTGGTTGATCATAATTAGGTCACTATTTAAAAAGATCTTTTCAAAATTACAGAAAAGCATGACGAATTTTTTCCAGTTTTTTTAAAAAAGCCTCACTAAACTAAAATTGTATTCAATGATCCGTGCTTCTAAAAGAATATGGTCATGGGATTTTACTGGATTTCGGGCCATTAGTTCTAAATGTCAGAATCAAAACACAAGCCAACACAAAGAAGGAATCAAATAAATAGCCTCATCTCTGCAGTTTTAATTATCCTTATAATCACCTAATTATTGGGCTGGTTTGGCCCTCTTTTCTCACACTTGGGAAATAGTTTGTGAATAAAGGTAAGCTGAACAACACTATGAAAATGTTTTCTTACTTAAATATGTTCAATTTCATTATAAATTTCAGTCATAATGTGTGAGTATTTTTTAAAAAATAAATATGGTTTGATAACAATTTTATATGGAATAGAAACACCAGCTATTTAGGCCATTATGTTAAAGCTAGCAATCTATAGACATTGGGCCTTATCTGACCTACAGTCTTTGTCACAGTTGTTGTTCTTTGACAGAATATTATTACCTAATATAGTATTAAGAAACGAAAATCACCAAAGTATTGCTAGCATTTAAAAGTCAAGGTATTTCACCCATAAATAATTCTCTCTCAATTTTCTTATGGAATCTACTAGTGAAATTAGGCAGTTTTCCATTATTTTTATGTGTCACCCAGTAAATTTCACAAATTGCCAGTTCATGGCTGGTATTTTCTTATTGTTTCTAAACACATAATTATGTAATTTTGATACTAGTCATTTTTCAATAACATATACTATAAATATCTTTCACAAATATGTGACTTGTGTTTTCACTGTAATTAATTTCAATGTAACCAAAATTATATATACTACGGTTTGTGGTTTCCCTGCTATATTTTTGCTTGGTTTTCTATGTATTCTTATTACTAATTCAGCTCCAAACTGTCAATTGTCTAAATTTTCTCTCTAGAGTTACAGAAGCATAAAAAAGTAGAGAGCTAATGTGATCTCCCTGAAGAAATCTTTCCTTCAGTCACTGAACTGCTCCAGTGAGAGGGACTAATTGCCTTCTATGCCAGGTGCCTCCTGGTACCTCCTCTCGCCATTCACCTGGGCAGTCCCTGGATCACTCCTTCAGAATCGGAGTCCTGAGTCCTGTATCCCATGTCAAGCACTTCATTTTTCTTGTTCTTTCTCTCCATCATGTTAAGGATAATTTGGTCTATTTATCTCTTCAATGACATTACTGCATATTTGTGTCTAATATTACAGTTCCACTATGTTTTAGACAAACAGAAGTTCTTTAGTAATCTATTGTCTTTTTGCTCTATTTGGTACCTTGAAGTTTCACTAGTTTGAAGGAAGTATTTCAACTCCTTGGTCACCAGAAATTTCTCTATGGATATTTACACAACTACTTCATTAATTTGTATGACCTGCTTGTTCCTCATAGACATTAAGCATTTGAGTTTGTAATGCCTATTATAAAACATTGACCAGAATTCTAAAATATTTATGAGTGCTATTATTAATAAATCTTATTTATGTGATTTTAATTATTATAAATTTAGTATATGATCATTAAATAATAACCTCACATATATGTATTATAAGGAAATATATTCTTGAGATGAATATAAACATTCAGATCTAGTTTTGTCTATTTGGCTTTATTATGCCCATTCAATCCTACTTTTCAGTGTATATTATCCTACAAAATTCACTTAAAAACTTTCACATACTTGGAAATTCAGTATGCTCATATTCATTTAATATTCATGTACAACATGCTCTAGAACAGTAGGCATATAAACAGCAATTGGAGCCAAATAAAGCATATATCTCTATATATTTATTTGAATTAAAAGTTATAATCATCAGAGTATATCACATTTATAAACTCTAATACCAACTTTTAAAGAATGACTCAGTTGTGTGATATGTTAGTTTCAAATTTATTTTTTCATAGGAAACATATTAGTGCTTTTTTCTACTAATTATAGGAATAGTATACTGAGGAAAGCAATGCTTTTAATGAAAATTATCCTTTCAAATTATAATTTACTTTTTTTCAGGATGGTATATCAACCAAGAAACTTCATTGACAGGATATTAGAAAAGTTAATTAATGTATTAATTTTATAAATCCTTATTAATTGCTAGCATTATGTGAGACTAGTTGAACAATAAAAACAAAAATAGTACAATGCAGAACCCATTCCTTTTAAGACTTTAGAATTCAATTCAATAGACAAAACATAAACACGCGTAACTAAACTATAATGTGGTATGTGATTAGGGCTTAGAAATAGTATAAAGATAAAAGATAAAATAATATTTTTTGGTTTCACATTTGTTTCACAATTATACCTTTCAAAAATAGGTAAATGAGAATTACTATATCCAGTAAAAATCAAAGTAATCTCTGAATAGAATGTGGTAAGAAACTGTTTCTACTTCATTGAACTCAGTAAATTTTGATACTGAAATTTAAGGTCACAGTGCAATGAGGACACTGACACCATTTTTTGATTTTTGACTACTGACAGTTTTAATGTCTCACCCTTCCATCTTCTTGAGCCCCACATCCAGACAAGCTGATAAGAAAGTCTGGGTGTTCCTTCCTTGGGCACAGGCAGGAAATTCAATTCACATACATCCACCCATAGGAGCAAGCTTTCATCCAGCCCTACTCTCTAACCACATAAAAACAGTCATTTTGTACTTACTTGAGAGGCTTTCAGTATTCTCTCCAGAGGAGTCAATTATATAAATAACAAAGATTTTCATACCTCACCGGTGTGTCTGCATGGCGTCTTTGGTCTCCACATCCAAATCACACTTTGAGCAGGAGCCCATCTACCTGTGCAGGAGAACGCAACACACAAATTACAACTAAGTTTTTGGTATCTAAAAATGGTAATTTTATAAGGCTAAAAACAGATAAAATTGTTGTTGTTTTTTTTTAATATTTTATTTATTTATTTATTTAGAGCTTGAGTCGGGGAAGGGCAGAGGGAGAGAGAGAATCTCAGGCAGACTCCAACCTAGGCGTGGAACCCAAAGTGGGTCTCAATCTCATGTCCCTGAGATCATGACCTGAGCTGAAATCAAGAGTCAGACGCTTAACCAACTGAGCCATCCAGGTGCCCCAAATTATGTTTTTATAAACATTTAAAAATAAATATTCATCACTACCTTTTTATCCCCATCTTAATGGTACTTTAGAAATATCTAGGAGATATCTAGAAATTGCTTTATTGAGATATCATGAAATTGCTCAAATCATCATTGTATTCATTTATTAAATGCAATTATTTAGCATAGAGCATATTTGTGTGACATGCATTTGGTTATTGATAGACTAAGGAAGTTGGTAAATAGAGGAACAGAATAGCTACATTAACATGCATTGAAGCTTATATGTGTTAGGCATTGTACTCAGCATTTTACAATGATTATTCACTTAAGTCTCAAAAGTCTTTTATTTAGGTATTACCTTGTCTTCATTATATATAACAGGGAACTAAAACCTATATAAAGTTACAAGTTAGTAAAATATGAAGGCAAGTTTTAAATCTAGGCAACCTAACTGAGTAGGGAAGGCTCCACTTTTAGCCAGTATCCTATATTGGATCATCACTTATGAAACTGAAAGCATGGTAGTTGCACTGAGCTAGGAATTGTTTAATCATATACTTGTCTCAGATAATACCAATCATATTCAATTTGATTAAAAATATAATGAAATGGCTGGCTTAGTTGGTAGAGCATGCAACTCTTGATCTCGGGGCTGTAAATTCAAGCCCCACGTTGCGTGTAGAGATTACTTAAAAATAAAATCTTTTAAAAAATAATAAAATGTCCAATAAGAGTTTGGGGTTTTGCAAAACTAAAGGATATAAAATATTTTTCTTGTAAATGAAGGGATCTGAAATTATACAAGCAAGTTCGAGGTAAGGATAATACCTGAATCTGAAGACATATAATATTTAAGAATAAATAGCAAAAGCTAACAAAACTGCAGTATATAAAAAATGTATTAAAAATTTATACTCTGCTATAGTATTAAGTAAGTGGTTCAGTACAGTACAGTACAGTACATACAACACAGATTTATTGTGTACTTATAGTGAGCCAGGAACTGAGTCTACATTATCATTCCTTAATGACATGAACTCCAAAAAAAGGCTGAATGGAGCAATGGGACTTTCATCATTGAAATGCTTACTATTAAATAACAACATGAATAATAATCTCTACTTTATATAAAAGAAAGAATCCAATGAGTCAATAAATAGTTTTATTAATTATATAAACATGGCAAAATGTTAGGATAATGTCCAAAAAATATCATCAACAGTAAAATCTAAAATGCCACAATATGGACAAGATTTCTGTTGGTTATCTTTTTCTTAGATGGGGAAATTAACCTGTGATTGGGAGAAACTCCCACAGAATTTTGTATATTATTAGTATGCCTTGGAAAATAAGTCATATGGAGCATGTGTAGGTATGTCTACTTTTCTTTAAATACTAAAATATATTTGGATTTGTTTTTAATCTTCTGTTAACACTAATAATAATAGGTAAATTTGTACACCTTGAAGCCAAGTAATAGTGGGAAATGTGCCTTGTTCTCTTGCATAGGACTGGGGCAGAGGCACTAGAAAGCACCAGCACTAAAAACAAAGATCTGAGGTCAGAAGGGAGACCTTATGTCCTGCATTTCCATACCATGCTTTCAAACCTTTGAAAGACCACTTTTGAATTAATCTATAGAGCAAGCAAATTAAAATGGTTCCTGGCAGCAATTAAGTCTAATCCCATGAAGGAATACTGAACATCACACTTATCATTAGCCACATTCATTCTAAAGAGGCCAATTTGGAATTTAGGAATATCTTGCTAGGATGAAAGGATAGAGGAATGGGCAATGATGACACTAGTCCCATTATTTTTTCTTCTGGACACTGATTAAAATATATGGCTTCTTTTCCCATGTGTATTCAATTAAAGCAAATCACAGAGGTGAGCCAGGGAGACATTTTGATGGCTCTCCACTCTGCTCCATACACATATCCACCTATTCCCCAAGCATGATTATTTTTATTTTTATATTTTTGTTATTTGAGCATGGTTGACACACAATATTACATTATTTTCAGGTGTACAACATAGTGATTCAACTTCTCTATACATTATGTTATGCTCACTACAAGTGTAGCTACCATCCGTCACCATACAGTGCTACTATAATACCATTGACTATATTTTCTATGCTATGCCTTTTATTCCTGTGACTTTTTCATTCCATAACTGGAAGCCTGTATCTCCTCAATGATGGAAAACTTCATACATTGCCAAGGGCAAAACTAGAATACATATAATCTAGATAGATAGCTAGATAGATATAATATTTATATCTATAATATATATATATTAAAAAATCGATATAATAATATCTTCCGAAAGTGTAGAGGATCATCTATATATGTCATCTGAGAGTGTTTATACACTCAGACTTTAATTAAAAAAAAATCATACTTTGAATTACAACTCGCCCAATCAATAAGAAAGAACGAGTGGTGAGGCTTACGGTATTCTAAATATTCTCCTTATTTTCTTGGTGAATGGTAGCTTCCTGTATTGATGACATCATGCTAATAAATTGCCTAACTTACAAAAAATGTTGCTAACAAATTCACACTTGTTTCAGTTTTAGAACTGTTGATGTATTTGCTTAATGAAATAAGGCATCTGATCAAGAAATAATCATGTAATATGATGTAGTTCTTACTTGGGTATTTATTTATTGAATTATGTTAACCTAATGAACTGCTGGAAATGTCGATCTACTGCTACTAGATCAGAGAACAGACATGCTCTGAATAGGAGAGTTGATTATACTGATCTAAGCATCAGTTAATAAAATAGTGGGGAAGTTATTTCCATTTCATGGTCTATAAAATTAGTTCCTTAACCTTCCAGCTATAATGAAAGATTGTATTTTGCATTTTTTCATTATTAATCTACTCTCATACTTACTTATTATCATGAAATTATATGAAATATTCTCAACTTTTATTCATTAAAACTTTAATGCAATAACCATCAGTTTTACTCACTGAATAACAAATAATTTAGAAACAATGTTAAAAGATATTTAAATGCAATTCTTGGTTAAATGAAAGAGTGATCTGAATTTCTAACAAAATTATTTAAAAATCTATTCTAATTCAGTTTAAATTAATAGAGCTAAACTGCTTGCTGTTGGATCATATATGACAAATTAATTAATTAACACGATTTGTTTTTGTTTTCAGCAGTCTAACAAAAAAATGTTTTTATTCTCTAAAATACTATATTCATCTTTCTTTTAAGAATAAATATACATGTCACCAAGCAACAGACACCTATAAATAAAATAATATTTCAGAAGAAAAACTAATGTGTACTTAACAATTTTAGGCATATGTTTTTAGTAAATATCTGCATATGCAGCAAAAACACCTTTGTGAATTGGGATCAAGGAAGTGAACTTAAGAAGAAGAAATTCTGCTCATCTTTGAGAGAAAAGCTCTTTTTATAGACTCCTATGAAAGGTCCAAGAGGAAAAGCAGTAAATGTATGTGATCAAAAAGAATAGCTCCAAGCTAAAAAAATATGCTATAAATCTCAAGGGTAGTTGCATTTTCAAGATTTTTTTTTAAAGTAGAATTCTGTTCTGAGGAAAAAAGAAGAAAGTTCATCCTTATTCTTCTTCAATTCATGAGGAAAAGGAAATTACCTCATTAAAATTTAATTTAAAATTAAATCCCAAATAGAACAAAATCAACCATAGAAATGAGTTAAGTTCTAATCCACTGAGAACAAAGATGACAATGATTTAAGGAATAATATGCTCATAGGAAAGTTCTTATGTGCTCTTACAGCATTCATTATATTTCATTATACAAATGTCCTTTATCAATACAAAGCCTAGCAATGCATCTTGATAGGAGAAAAAAATAAGTAGCCAGAGAGACAGTAAACAAAAAAGAACACACATCTTTCCCTGGTTTATCTTGCCTATATTATTTAAATTATATTTTTTTACCATTTCCGCTTTGGGAGTTGCCAAGTGTCCATCATCACCAGTTTACTTAGTTTACTATGAAAGTATCATCTCCCTGCCTTTAGGCACTGAGCCAGTTTTTGCATAGTACCATTTACTGATTTGACCAACTATCTTATTACTCACAAATCAAAGTTTACTATTTTCTGGAGATCATTAGTCTCTTTACTACAAGCAAATTTTCTCTGCTTTCTGTGCTCATTCACATGGTATTTCAGAAGTCCTAAGATATTCTTTGCCCTCTACGGGTAATAGAGAATGTGGTGGAAGGGGGAAGAATTGAGGAACTGGAAGAGAGCTTCCATCTTTTCTGGAAGTACTCTGTTAATCTATACTTTGTTCTTAGCCCACTATCATGGGCTATTTCATTATCAAAGTAATGGAAAGGGCCTCCAGAATTTTGCCCACTCTTCAAAATTATAAGATACACGTTGGACTTTTCCAAAAGCATCCTCTTCTGTTCTCTCTGTTCTGTTTTGATGACAACAATAAAGTAACTTTCCTATTCAGGAACTTAGTCAACATCTAGCTAAGAAGAGAAAGGAAGCCACATTGTATTTTTGTTAATATATCTCTGATCTGTTTATGTGAATTTTGTTTGATTCTCATGGAGCAACATGTCCACCTGACTCTGGGAGGTATGACTATAGTACATTGAAAAATTGGACATAGAGTGCCTACAACTTCTCCCATCAAGAATTGTAATCTATTCCCCCATGCCATGAATTAAGGCTGCTGGCTGGCATTTGCACTTGTTTAATCAAATAGAATATGGCAGAAGTGACCTGTACAAGTTCTGAGCTTATCTTTCAAAAAGACTTGCAGTTCGACCCTTGCCCTGAGAAATAGTCCTCCCTCATATGAACAAGCCCGGATACTCTCCTGGAGGATAAGAGATCATACTTATATACAGAGAGCCTCTAGCTACTCCAGCTAATCCCCCAGAACTGTGATCAAGCCCAGAAAATAATATCCAGGCCAATATGAGAAGGACCACTCACCTGAGCCTCTACCAAATTGCCAATCCATGGAATGGCGGGTTAAGTGAAATGGTTTTGTTTTATACCCGTAAGTTTGAGGTAGCTTGTTATATAGCAACAGGTAGCAGAAGCACTGGGAAAGAATCATTTCCTCTCCTGCACATTGAGGAAGGGAATCAAAATGTCAGTTTTCCATGAACAAGATCTTTTGTAACCTTTGACATCTCATGACTATCCCTCTGCTTCCCTGTAATTTTAAGTACATAAAATTAGGTGAAGAGTAGGTGTTTGGAGATTGGAGGGCAGAGATATTTCAAGGGTCTCTTTGTAAGCCTCAAAGACGTATTTAATGATACATTTTTGTCCTCATCAATGTTTAATTCATCAAAAAAGAAAGATGTATACAGCGTGTCCAATATGTTTAACTGAAGAAAAGGATTATATGCAAAAGAGAGGACAGAGTTAAGAGAACCAACAAGGGAGAGTGAATGACAATGAGAAGACTTTTCACCCATAGTTCAAATAGAATAAGGAGACAAGCAGTGTGACAGGAACAAAATTTGGAATAGGGTCCCTGTGGGTAAAGAAATCTGTCTAATAACACACCCATAGCAAACAGAGAGGGACATCAATATTTTGACCTATCTTCTTACCCTCTTATCTATTTCTGGTACTTCCCATTGGCTAAACCCAAAGGAAAGCTAAAAGATAAGGAAGCCCAGGGATGCAGCATATTAGATGTTAGCATCTTATAGCACAAAGCAGATCAGCAAAGCTTGGAAAACTGATCTGGAGAGGCAACAGAAATGAACCATCAGGTTGTCTAATATGAGACCTTTTAAAAGTCCCTTTCGGGGGGCGGAGCAAGATGGCGGAGGAGTAGGAGACCTGGATTTTGTCTCCTCTCAGGAATTCAGCTGGATAGGGATCAAACCATTCTGAACACCTACAAACTCAACAGGAGATCGAAGAAAAGAATAGCAACAACTCTCTGAACAGAAAAGCGACCACTTTCTGGAAGGTAGGACGTGCGGAGAAGTGAATCCGAGGCATTATTCGGGAGGATAGACGGCGGGGGAGGGGCCTCCGTCGGCCGCTTCTGGCAAGTGATAGAGCCACGGAGCACAAAATCGGAACTTTTAGAAGTCTGCTCCGCTGAGGGACGTCACTCTGGTGGCGAAGTGGGGGGTGGAACCCTCGCGGGACAGTGTGGTCTCAGGACCCTCGGGGTCACAGAAAGACCGGGGGTGCCTGAGTGCGGCAGAGCTCCCAGGTATCGGAGCAGGGAAGCCGGCTGCAGAGACAGAGCCCAGGCGCGGGCTCTCAGCTCGGGGTTGCCATAAACCGTGATCCGCGGCACAGTCGGGCCACTGCTCCTCCAGCAGGGACCCAACAACCGGCAGATCCGGGGAGACTCACCTTCCCCCGGGAGGAGAGGTGCGGGAGCGCACCGCGGGGATCTGCTGGGTTTGGAGACTCCACCCGGGGTCGGGTGCCAGATAGAAAGGCGCGGTCACAGGCCGGGTGAGCGCGGAGTGTGGCTGGAGACCGGGGAGACGGGAGTGACTGACTGCTTTTCTTTGGGGGCTCGCTGAGGAGCGGGACCCCGAGTTCTCGGCTCCTCCGGGGCGGAGACTGGGAGGCTGCCATTTTCACTCTCCGCCTCCAAAGCTGTACGGAAAGCTTGCAGGGAACAAAAGCTCCAGAGAGCAAACCTGAGCAGATTACTTAGCCCGGACCGGCAAGGGCGGGGCAATTTTGCCTCCGGCAAAGACATTTGGGAACCACGGCAACAGGCCCCTCCCCCAGAAGATCTGCGAGAACAGCCAGCCAAGACCAAGTTTACCGATCAATGAGAACGGCAGAACTCCAGCGCTAGGGGAATACCGCACATAGAATTCATGGCTTTTTTACCATGATTCTTTAGTCTTTCAAAGTTAATTATTTTTTTTAATTGTTTTTTTTCTTTTTTTTTGAATTTTTCTTTTTCCCTTTTTCAACCAACATCTTATCAATCCCTTTTTTAAAAAAAAAAAACATTTTTATTTTTCATTTTTAAAGTCATATTCTATCCCTTCATAGTAGTTACCCGTATTTTTGGCATATATATATAAGTTGTTCTCTCTTTAAAATCTTGAGATAGTTTCTTCTAACAGATCAAAATATACTCTAAATCTCTAGTGTATGGTTTTTTTCTAATCCCCTGCCTGATCACATTCTCTCCCTTTTTTCTTTCTTTCTTTTTTTTTTTTAATCCTCTTCTTTCTTTTTTCAAACAACTTATCAAATCCTTTTTTAAAATTTTTTATAATTTCCTTCTTTACAGTCATATTCCATCCCTTCATCATATCAACCCTTATTTTTGTACATATATAAGTTTTTCTTTCTTTAAAATTTTGGGAGGGACTTTCTTTTAACAGACCAAAATACACCCAAAATCTAGTGTGTGGCACTGATCTACAAACCAGCCTGATCATATTTGATCACATTCTGTTTTTGTTTTGTTTTGTTTTGTTCTGCTTTTGTTTGTTTTTATCTTTATCTTTATCTTTTTCTTTTTTCTTTTTTTTCTTTCTTTTTCTTTTTTCTCTCTTTCCCTTTCTTTTCCCACTGCTTCAGGTCTTTTCTGATTTGTTTAGAGTATATTTTCTGGGGACATTGTTACCCTGCTAACATTTTGTTCTCTCATTAATCTATTCTCCTCTGCACAAAATGACAAGACGGAAAAAATCACCTCAACAAAAAGAACAAGAGGTAGTACCGACTGCCAGGGACCTACTCAATACGGACATTAGTACGATGTCAGATCTAGAGTTCAGAATCATCACTTTAAAGATACTAGCTGGGCTTGAAAAAAGCATGGAAGTTATTAGAGAAACCCTTTCTGGAGAAGTAAAAGAACTAAAATCTAACCAAGTAGAAATCAAAAAGGCTATTAATGAGGTGCAATCAAATATGGGGGCGCTAACTGCTAGGATAAATGAGGCAGAAGAAAGAATCAGTGAGATAGAAGACCAAATGATGGAAAATAAAGAAGCTGAGAAAAAGAGAGATAAACAACTACTGGATCACGAGGGCAGAATTCGAGATATAAACGATACCATAAGACGAAACAACATTAGAATAATTGGGATCCCAGAAGAAGAAGAAAGAGAGAGAGGGGCAGAAGGTATAATGGAGCAAATTATAGCAGAGAACTTCCCTAATTTGGGGAAGGAAACAGGCATCAAAATCCAGGAAGCACAGAGAACCCCTCTCAAAATTAATAAAAATAGGTCAACACTCCGACATCTAATAGTAAAACTTACAAGTCTCAGAGACAAAGAGAAAATCCTGAAAGCAGCTCGGGACAAGAGATATGTAACCTACAATGGTAGAAACATTAGATTGGCAACAGACTTATCCACAGAGACCTGGCAGGCCAGAAAGGACTGGCAGGACATATTCAGAGCACTAAATGAGAAAAATATTTAGCCAAGAATACTATATCCAGCTAGGCTGTCATTGAAAATTGAAGGAGAGATAAAAAGCTTCCAGGACAAACAAAAACTAAAGGAATTTGCAAACACGAAGCCAGCCCTACAAGAAATATTGAAAGGGGTCCTCTAAGCAAAGAGAGAGCCTAAAAGCAACATAGACCAGAAAGGAACACAAACAATATACAGTAACAGTCACTTTACAGGCAATACAATGGCACTGAACTCCTATCTTTCAATAGTTACCCTGAATGTAAATGGGCTAAATGCCCCAATCAAAAGACACAGGCTATCAGATTGGATTAAAAAACAAGACCCATCGATATGCTGTCTGCAAGAGACTCATTTTAGACCCAAAGACACCCCCAGATTGAAAGTGAGGGGGTGAGGGGCGCCTGGGTGGCTCAGTTGGTTGGGCGACTGCCTTCGGCTCAGGTCATGATCCTGGAGTCCCGGGATCGAGTCCCGCATCGGGCTCCCTGCTCGGCGGGGAGTCTGCTTCTCCCTCTGACCCTCCCCCCTCTCATGCTCTCTGTCTCTCATTCTCTCTCTCTCTCAAATAAATAAATAAAATCTTTAAAAAAAAAAAAAAAAAAGAAAGTGAGGGGGTGGAAAACCATTTACCATGCTAATGGACACCAAAAGAAAGCTGGGGTGGCAATCCTTATATCAGACAAATTAGATTTTAAACCAAAGACTGTAATAAGAGATGAGGAAGGACACTATATCATACTTAAAGGGTCTATCCAACAAGAAGATCTAACAATTGTAAATATCTATGCCCCTAACATGGGAGCAGCCAATTATATAAGGCAATTAATAACAAAAGCAAAGAAACACATTGACAACAATACAATAATAGTGGGGGACTTTAACACCCCCCTCACTGAAATGGACAGATCATCTAAGCAAAAGATCAACAAGGAAATAAAGACTTTAAATGACACACTGGACCAAATGGACTTCACAGACATATTCAGAACATTCCATCCCAAAGCAACGGAATACACATTCTTCTCTAGTGCCCATGGAACATTCTCCAGAATAGATCACATCCTAGGTTATAAATCAGGTCTCAACCGGTACCAGAAGATCGGGATCATCCCCTGCATATTTTCAGACCACAATGCTTTGAAACTAGAACTCAATCACAAGAGGAAAGTTGGAAAGAACTCAAATACATGGAGGCTAAAGAGCATCCTACTGAAGAATGAATGGGTCAACCAGGAAATTAAAGAAGAATTAAAAAAATTCATGGAAACCAATGAAAATGAAAACACAACTATTCAAAATCTTTGGGATACAGCAAAGGCAGTCCTAAGAGGAAAGTATATAGCAATACAAGCCTTTCTCAAGAAACAAGAAAGGTCTCAAGTACACAACCTAACCCTACACCTAAAGGAGCTGGAGAAAGAACAGCAAATAAAGCCTAAACCCAGCAGAAGAGAAATAATAAAGATCAGAGCAGAAATCAATGAAATAGAAACCAAAAGAACAGTAGAACAGATCAACGAAACTAGGAGCTGGTTCTTTGAAAGAATTAACAAGATTGATAAGCCCCTGGCCAGACTTATCAAAAAGAAAAGAGAAATGACCCAAATCAACAAAATCATGAATGAAAGAGGAGAAATCACAACCAACACCAAAGAAATACAAACAATTATAAGAACATATTATGAGCAACTCTATGCCAGCAAATTAGATAACCTGGAAGTAATGGATGCATTCCTAGAGATGTATCAACTACCAAAACTGAACCAGGAAGAAATAGAAAACCTGAACAGACCTATAACCACTAAGGAAATTGAAGCAGTCATCAAAAATCTCCCAAAACACAAAAGCCCAGGGCCAGATGGCTTCCCAGGGGAATTCTACCAAACATTTCAAGAAGAATTAATACCTATCCTTCTGAAACTGTTCCAAAAAATAGAAATGGAAGGAAAACTTCCAAACTCATTTTATGAGGCCAGCATTACCTTGATCCCAAAACCAGACAAAGACCCCATCAAAAAGGAGAATTACAGACCAATATCCCTGATGAACATGGATGCAAAAATTCTCACCAAAATACTAGCCAATAGGATCCAACAGTACATTAAAAGGATTATTCACCACGACCAAGTGGGATTTATCCCTGGGCTGCAAGGTTGGTTCAACATCCGCAAATCAATCAACGTGATACAATACATTAACAAAAGAAAGAACAAGAATCATATGATCCTCTTAATAGATGCAGAAAAAGCATTTGACAAAGTACAGCATCCTTTCTTGATCAAAACTCTTCAGAGTATAGGGATAGAGGGTACATACCTCAACATCATAAAAGCCATCTATGAAAAACCCACAGCAAATATCATTCTCAATGGGGAAAAACTGAGAGCTTTCCCCCTAAGGTCAGGAATGCGGCAGGGATGTCCACTATTACCACTCCTATTCAACATAGTATTGGAAGTCCTAGCCACAGCAATCAGACAACAAAAAGAAATCAAAGGCATCCAAATTGGCAAAGAAGAAGTCAAACTCTCACACTTTGCAGATGATAATGATACTTTATGTGGAAAATCCCAAAGACTCCACCCCAAAACTGCTAGAACTCATACAGGAATTCAGTAAAGTGGCAGGATATAAAATCAATGCACAGAAGTCAGTGGCATTCCTATACACCAACAACAAGACAGAAGAAAGAGAAATTAAGGAGTCGATCCCATTTACAATTGCACCCAAAACCATAAGATACCTAGGAATAAATCTAACCAAAGAGGCTAAGGATCTGTACTCAGAAAACTATAAAATACTCATGAAAGAAATTGAGGAAGACACGAAGAAATGGAAAAACGTTCCATGCTCATGGATTGGAAGAACAAATATTGTGAAGATGTCAATCCTACCTAGAGGAATCTACACATTCAATGCAATCCCCATCAAAATACCATCCACTTTCTTCAAAGAAATGGAACAAATAATCCTAAAATTTGTATGGAACCAGAAAAGACCCCGCATAGCCAGAGGAATGTTGAAAAAGAAAAGCAAAGCTGGCGGCACCACAATTCCGGACTTCCAGCTCTACTACAAAGCTGTCATCATCAAGACAGTATGGTACTGGCACAAAAACAGACACATAGATCAATGGAACAGAATAGAGAGCCCAGAAATGGACCCTCAACTCTATGGTCAACTAATCTTTGACAAAGCAGGAAAGAATGTCCAATGGAAAAAAGACAGTCTCTTCAACAGATGGTGTTGGGAAAATTGGACAGCCACATGCAGAAGAATGAAACTGGACCATTTCCTTACACCACACACAAAAATAGACTCCAAATGGTTGAAAGACCTCAATGTGAGACAGGAGTCCATCAAAATCCTAAAGGAGAACACAGGCAGCAACCTCTTCGACCTCAGCCGCAGCAACTTCTTCCTAGAAACATCGCCAAAGGCAAGGGAAGCAAGGGCAAAAATGAACTATTGGGACTTCATCAAGATAAAAAGCTTTTACAAAGCAAAGGAAACAGTCAACAAAACCAAAAGACAACTGACAGAATGGGAGAAGATCTTTGCAAATGACATATCAGATAAAGGGCTAGTATCCAAAATCTATAAAGAACTCATCAAACTCAACACCAAAAGAACAAAGAATCCAATCAAGAAATGGGCAGAAGACATGAACAGACATTTTTCCAAAGAAGACATCCAAACGGCCAACAGACACATGAAAAAGTGTTCAATATCGCTCGGCATCAGGGAAATCCAAATCAAAACCTCAATGAGATACCACCTCACACCAGTCAGAATGGCTAAAATTAACAAGTCAGGAAATGACAGATGTTGGCGGGGATGTGGAGAAAGGGGAACCCTCCTACACTGTTGGTGGGAATTCAAGCTGGTGCAGCCACTCTGGAAAACAGTATGGAGGTTCCTCAAAAAGTTGAAAATAGAGCTACCATATGATCCAGCAATTGCACTCCTGGGTATTTACCCCAAAGATACAAAAGTAGGGACCTGAAAGGGTACGTGCACCCCGATGTTTATAGCAGCAATGTCCACAATAGCCAAACTGTGGAAAGAGCCAAGATGTCCATCAACAGATGAATGGATAAAGAAGATGTGGTATATATACACAATGGAATATTATGCGGCCATCAAAAGGAATGAGATCTTGCCATTTGCAACGACGTGGATGGAACTGGAGGGTATTATGCTGAGCGAAATAAATCAATCAGAGGAAGACATGTATCATATGACCTCACTGATATGAGGAATTCTTAATCTCAGGAAACAAACTGAGGGTTGCTGGAGTGGGGGGTGGGGTGGGAGGGATGGGGTGACTGGGTGATGGACACTGGGGAGGGTATGTGTTCTGGTAAGCGCTGTGAATGGTGCAAGACTGTTGAATCTCAGATCTGTACCTCTCAAACAAATAATGCAATATATGTGAAGAAAGAAAAAAAGAAGAAGAATGTAGCAGGAGGGGAAGAATGAAGGGGGGAAATCGGAGGGGGAGAAGAACCATGAGAGACGATGGACTCTGAAAAACAAACTGAGGGTTCTAGAGGGGAGGGGGGTGGGAGGATGGGTTAGCCTGGTGATGGGTATTGAGGAGGGCACGTTCTGCATGGAGCACTGGGTGTTATGCACAAACAATGAATCATGGAACACTATATCTAAAACTAATGATGTAATGTATGGGGATTAACATAACAATAAAAAAATTAAAAAAAAAAAGTCCCTTTCAACATCCGTAACACTCTACACATATAAAGTTAATATTTCCTGAGCAAACTATGTGCCAGGTATCGTGCTGAGTGTTTTATGCATTTAACCCTCTTGGAAACAGTGTGAGGTTAGTACCATTGTTATCCCTATTCCATGGCTGAGGAAACCAAAGCACAGAGAGTTATTTCCCAAGGTCATAAAACTAAAAGGAAGATTCAAACAAAAGATAGTTTGGCTTCAGAATACATGATTTTGTTCACTTCTCTGAACTGTTTAATTACTGGTGAAATGAGTAATAGTGACAGCCCTGGAAACTTAGAACTAAGAAACACTACTGAAATTAATGGGTGGAAATTAAAGGAGGTTTTTCAAAAGGAACGAAATGCTAGAGGTACATGTATTACCTCCCTATCATTTCCCACAAACATTGAGCAGACTCAGCCAGGAGCTACATTTACACATATGCTCAGTCAGATTGGAAGAGATGGTCATGCTCGTTCTACCCCTACCCCACACAAATTATACCCGAAAATCCAGAAGCAAACTCTAACACAGTGCTTTGTACTAAAACTTGTTTAATATATACCTTGTAGCTGTTCAGTCAGCAGATCACTCAACTGTCCTAAGCATGTTTCCTAAAAATCTCCTAAAGGGATTCTGAACAAGCTGAATGACTGTATGTGTCAACTCTTTCCAAAGGACACAACGCCAGTAAACATTCTTTCAACTCAAGGCAGATAGTACCTCTTATCAACCTGAATATTATAGGACTATGATTTGCTTCAGAAACTTTGAAAGAAATTGTCATATTGTTTGTCAATCAAAGATTATTCTCAAGAGAAAACTATTTCAAATTATTTTATTTTATTTAAAGATTTTATTTATTTATTTGAGAGAAAGAGAAAGAGAGAGAGTGAGCGAGCACAAGCAGCGGGAGGGGCAGAGGGAGAGGGACAGGCAGACTCCCTGCTGAGCAGGGAGTCCAATGCGGGGCTCAATCCCAGGACCCTGAGACCACGACCTGAGCTGAAGTCAGACACTTAACCAACTGAGCCACCCAGGCGCCCCTATTTCAAATTATTTTAGAAAGATATTACCAAAATAGCCAATTTATATAAATTCTTATGGTTTCAATCTTCATAAGAAATGTGGAAATTTAATTTAATTCTAAATGTCTGGGATGGAATTACAAACTCCTATATAAATTATAATAATATTCTCACTAATCAAACATATGTAAGAAAGCAATTAACTTACATGTATAGATGTCTATTAAATAGAAAACATTCTGAAGGTCAAACTATAATTATGTAATTATTCCACAGTCCAAAAAATATATACTATACCAAAAACAAAAGATCATTTGGGGGAAGTATTAGACTTTAGCATTATGGCAATAACTTCCTAATGTTAATAAACCTGTAGATATGTAAAGACTATTGGATTCCTAAAGTCTGAAAGTTAATAAATTCTCATGAAATGTGACCATGATGATCAATGATGATTTAGCAGGCTTCTGTAGTTTATTAATTTTGGCACTGTTTCAGTAGAAAATATGAGAAAGAAGGATCCTTTATCTAAAATAAATGGTCCCTATTTCTTGGTAACAGACTGTCTTTTTAAAATACAGTGACTAAAAGTAAAATAAGGGGCATTCGAAGTTCAAAAGTCAACCCAAATAATATGCTGGATGAATGTACACATTTTCTTTTGTTTTTCAAAAATTTAATAAATTAGATCCCTTTAATGCACTAGCTATACACCTACTTTTTTTCACCTTCAGCTGTCTCTCACAGTACTGTGGTGACTCCAAGAGAACAGAGAGTAAATTCTACTTATCCTTAGCACATAGCATATGCCAATACTATGGAATTAGTAACATGTATTTGTTGGCTACCTGAAAGGAAATACTTGGGATGAATATTCCTTGTCTTCAAAGAGGAAAGCAGAGTAGGAAAACCTTACCTCAAAAACTCAGGGAGTATTCAAAATGATACTGTAGGAAGAAAATTAAATGAGTGACAACAATTTTTCCAAAGGGACTGTCTCCACTGAAAAGACTTACTGAATAGTAATGATAAGGTCAAAGATCATTTTCCTGTCCTCTGTCAGTGAGAAAAGTAACAAAAGGACAATCAGTGTCAAAGAATCTGTGAAGATCTCTCTTAGCAACAGTGCCTATAGGATCAGTGAACCTATGTCTGAGGGAAGTACTGCTACTCAGAGACATGATGGCCAAAAATAATTCATTTAAATAAAGACGGTATCTGGAGGAAACCATGTTTCTGAGAGGTTTACTGAGTGACAGCCCTGTTAAATAATATCTCTTTTCAGAAAGAAAGACATGAGTAATTGATCACAGAGAAACTGGCTTACTTGATTTTATATCCAAAGAACACTTTCTCTAAATCACTAGGATGAATCACCAGTTGGCATTCATTGCAGTCATATACCAGTGAGAGCAGATGGAATATAAAATGGTATGAAACATGTCTACTGAGAAAACAAGCATTTTAAAAGTTAATGAAAGACAAAATAACAAGGGTATAAAGTAGGCTTAGTGAATGTTAATGTAATTACAGCATAAAGAGAACCCCTACACTTTTAATGATTATCCAAATGGGAAGTGATAATAGTAGTAATAATAATACCAGTAATACATTCATCATTTTTCTAATTATCATCTTGAGCACTTTAAGTATATCATATTACCTGATCCTAAAATAACATTTGAGAGGTATGCTTTTAGTAATCCTATTTTATTGAGGAGGCAAATGTGACTCAGAAGTTAAATAAACCTTTAGGGGGCTGAAGATCCAGCATTCAAATTAGACAGATTCATCCGAGTATGTTAGTTCACAAACGTTATGCTATATCAATTACATTAAACCATATTTTGAGTATTGGGTTCTTTGTATTAACAAATAGATAAATGTAAGAATATTTTGTGGAATGCCTCAATATTTATTAACTCAAACATTTCAGTACTTACTATTTACCAGGGCTTTTGGGTATTAGAGATAAAACGGTAAACAAAAAAGACAACACCTTACCTTACTTTACCTCAAGTTACTTAATATTTTAGTGGACAGTACTCAATATTATTTATTGAGCATTTATTATGGCTTTGCTACTATTCTAGGCTCATTAAATCTATTAATTGATTTAATATATCATTGAGGTATGGCTATTATTTATTTAAAGATTTATTTATTTGACAGAAAGCGTGAGCAGGGGGAGGGGCAAGGAGAGGGAGAGAGAGAATCTCAAGCAGACTCCATGTGCTGAGCCCCGAGCCCGACATAGGGCTCGATCTCACAACCCTGAGATCGTGACCAGAGCTGAAACCAAGAGTCCGATGCTTAACCAACAGAGCCACCCAGGCGCCCCTGAGGTATGACTATTATTACATGAATTTCTGATACGAGTAAACAGACAAGGAGACATTAAATAGCTTGCTTAAGTTCTCACAGTTAATAAATAACAAAGCTGAAAATATCCCCCAGGCAGTCTGCTTCTAGATTCTGCAGATGTGACTATTATATAATAATCCAGGAGTATTTTATCAGAGGGCTTTCACAGTTTCTCAACGACTCATTTTAGTCAACCCAAAAGCTGTTTTTTTCAGGATGGATTATTTAATGGACTCTAAAGATGAAAAAAAAAAAAAGTTTCTGAATAAGTTGTAGTCTATAATGGGAAGATAAACCAGCCTCAAATATCAGCCAGAATTTGTGGGGCTGGAGATCAGGGAGAACACGGCCATGCTTCTGTGGAGCAGGGCTGTCTGTCTGCCAACTGTAATGCTGACCGTGATTTAGTACATGAAAGAGAAAGAAACTCTTATCCTTCTTAAGTAGTTAAATTATTGTTGTATCTCTGTTACAGCCTAACTTTACCACGACCAAAAAAAGATGATTATTAAATAATTTATTTCAAGTCTTCTCATTACAAAGGGTATAATTAACTACCAAAGAAACCATGTATTTGGAAGAAAAAACTCAATCTGGCTTCTGTATTTGCTGTCCTCCAAATATAGAATAGGAGCAATTTTAGATTTGCGAACATTTACAAATGTTATCCTTAGGGGAACTAGAATCCTAATGCCATTTAGATGAAACGCCCCATACTTAGTAAATTCTATCTGGAAATCAGCCAAGGCTTTAGTATCCTATTCATTTTGCTATTTCCCAGCCTGTATTATTTATTAAATATCAGAATAGGAACTGCATTTCTACTGAACTTTTCTTAGAACTTTTTTTCTCTTTTTAATGCATGTTGCATTTATGAAAATGATTTGGCATTAATTCTGTTCTGATTTTGATCCAGACTGAGGTCATTCAGTAAATCTGCCACGCTAGAAAAAGGGCTGAGTTCAGTGGTGTACATGCCACTATAGTCAGACTTGTGTTTTTTTCAATACCAGAGGTATTTTTAACTATAAGTATCTCATGAACTATTAGTATGTTTTCAACACCACATTAATGAGACAGAAGGATCTGAAGATAAGCATTATTGGTATGGCTGTCCTCTGCTTGTGAATTCAAGGTCAGAATGGAAGTAGGGGCAAAGGGTGCCTGGCTGGTTCAACTGATTCAGTGTCAACTCATGATTTCGCCTCAGGTCTAATCTCAGGATTGTGAGATGGAGCCCCACTCGGCTGTGCTGGGGGTGAGGGTTGAGCCTGCTTAAGATCTCTCTCTCCTTCTGCCCTCCCCTCTTTGATCTCTCTCTCTCTCAAATAAATAAATTAAATAAATAAATAAGTAGGGGCAAAAACAGCAGGTAGTGCACACTTATTCCAAGTCTCTGCTAACATAGAGTCAGGGCCACATCATGGCTTTCATGAGCCATAGGAAGTTTTGCTTTTGTGGGTCCCTTCTTCTATAAACAACTGAATTTTTATCTTACATCTTGAAATAAAGATATATTTCCTAATCATAAAATTTACCCATATAGTGTGTATTACTCAAAGATTTTTAGTGTTTTCACAAAATTGTGCATCCATGCTACATTTTGTTTCTACTACCAATGTTCAAGACATTTTAGTACATTTTATTATCTCCCCAAAACTCCACTCCCCTTAGCCATTACCCTTCTATTTCCTTTCTATCAATATTGAACCACCAAAATGGTACTCTTTTGCCTATTCTACTGTCTCCCATGTAGTAAAGGTGGAATAATATGTAAAGTAACTTGGGATAATGATGTAAGAAATAGATGGAGCAGACCCAATATACTAGCTCAGACCTTTATATGATAAAGAAACAAACCTCTATCTTGCACTTAGGTACATAGGTAATAAGTTTCCCTCCCAACCCTAGGCAAACAGTAACGTACTTTCTGTCTCTATAGATTTGCCTATTCTGTACATTCCATATAAACAGAATCATACAATATGTGGCCTCTTATGACTTGCTTATTTCATTTAACACAATGTTTTCAAGGTTTATCCATGCTATAGCATGTTATCAGCATTCATTTATTTTTATTGCCAAATATTATTTCATTGTTTGGATATATCAAAATGTGTTCATCGGTTCATCAATTAATTTGTTTCCACTTTTTGACTATTATGAATAATACTGCTATGTACATTCACAACAAGTTTTTGTGTGAAGATATGCTTTATTTCTTGAGAATATAAGGATTTTTATTAGTTGTTGGTTTTTCTATTTATTTTATTAAAGACTAGTTTTAGAGCAATTCTAGGTTCATAGCAAAATTGGAAACAATCATATGGAACATCCACCTAATGCACAACACTAACTGGATTTTCTCCCAACCACTCCTTCATGTACATGCCCGCAGACACACACCAACTAGCCAAAAACAAGTTCATGGCTTATGTTTATTTTTATCTTTGTCACTACTGACAACTATACTCAATATAGTTGTAACAAGAAAATTAGGTGGGAGGGAGGTTGAAAGCAAGAGATTTTTTATTTTGTTTTTATGAGTGTGCTATGAGTAGAACAGTGTCAGTAGAGTCATGCCACTGTGAATTGAATAAGGAAAGAAGATGAAGAAGGAAAAACAACACAGGTAGAAGATTCCATCAAGAAATTCCAGAATTAATTTTAGAAAAGTTTGTTTGTTGTATTTATTGACTTTTTTTTTTTAAGTCATTTCTTTGTATGTATTACTAGTAAATTGAAGATAGGTGACCTATGGGATATAATGAAAATGCAAGGAGTGCCTGAGTGGCTCAGTCGGTTAAGCATCCTACTTCAGCTCAGGTCATGATCCCAGGGTCCTGGGATCGAGCCCCGCTTCGGGCTCCCTGCTCCGTGGGAAGCCTGCTTCTCCATCTCCCACTCCCCCTGCTTGTGTTCCCTCTCTCGCTGTGTCTCTCTCTGTCAGATAAATAAGTAAATAAAATCTTTAAAAAAAAAATTTAAAAAAAAGAAAATGCAATTACCTTTTCAAAATTTAGTAAAAAAAAAGGTATAAAATGCTAGTTTATTTAATTTATTTACTTATTTTTTAATTTATTTACTTATTTTGAGAGTGCATGTGAGTGGGGATGTGGGCAGAGGGACAGAATCTCAAGCAGACTCCCCACTGAGCACAGAGCAGGGCCTGATCTCACTCCCCTGAGATCATGACCTGAGCCAAAATCAAGTCAGACACTTAACTGACTGAGCCACCCAGGCGCCCTTACAGGCTGCTAGTTTTAGTCTAGTATTTGTTACTGCCTTCCTTCAGAGTAATAACATTTGTAGCCTAGCAAATGACCATGCACAATAGATAGCATTTTCTAACGCCCCTTGCAGCTAGTGTGGCCATGTCACTGATACCAACCATTAGAGTATGAGCAAGATTCATGCGTTTAACCACTAAAATGGTACTCTTTGCCTGTTCCATCACCTCTAATGAAATGCAGTAAAGGGTAAATTACTAGAAATAATGATGTAAGAAATAGATGAAGCAGACTTTCTATGGTAAGTTATATGTTTCATCTTGTACATAGATACAAAGGTAGTAAGTATGCCAAAAGTCATCAAGTGTCAGAAACATGCTATCTACTTAGTTACAGGTTTTGGAATGTTCATTTCCTCAAAATTATCAAACTCTGAACTTGTTTTAATGTCAAATATCCTCAGCCACCCAAGCCAGAGTGTTGTGGATTAATCATTTGCTATGAAGTTTAGTCCATCTTTTCTCTTTGGTCATTTCCTCCCTCACCTGGTAGCTAGCTTCTTGACCCTTCCAGCTTTGAATCACACATACACACATAACACACATGCACACGCAGGAAAGGAGAGATAAGAAAGTTGCTATAAAATAGCTCAAACCTTTCTCTGTGTGGTCCATATCTGGTACAAACATACACATACATTTGAAATTTTGTGGGCAAGTGTTTGCTTTCTAGATTTGGTAGGATGTTTCTCCATTACATCTCTTTCAAAGTATCTGATCAGTGTAATTCTTATTACCTCCAAATTTCTTAGGCAAAAATTACCTTCCACAAGTAAATATGGAAAAAAGACAACCTGCATATCTAAACGGCTTAATTCAATATAAATTAAGTTTATTTTATACTCATTCAACAGTCTGATAAACACATAGCCATGTAAGGGAAGTTGGGAACTATAACCTAGATATCGTCCCAGGAAGAAAAATAAATGATTTTGGTGAATTGGTAGTCAGAATAATAGCATTCTACCCCAGACTACAGTGGCTCCCTAACTTTAGTATACCTGTCACCCCCTTTCACTGGTCCCACTGAAGTCTTTTTCTCTAGACCTGAACTGTGAAAGAGCATTTTCCATCCATCCTCTTTTGTAAGGAAGACTTTGAAAAGATCTTGGATAGAGTCCTCCAACTATATCTCCAGAAAAGTCCTTGCTATTAAATCTGTTGTTTGTTTGTGGCAATTTTATTACTTCAAGTTTAACCTGGAGTCTCTGTCTGAGGGATTCTAGACTCACACTAAAGATTCTAGGGCAACATTTTGACAATTTGTATTTGAGACTGCTATCATAATTGTGCCTTTGGTAGAATTTCAATTCTAACTCTTAGGGAATAGTAAACTCTTAGAGGAAAAGAGGAAAAGTGAGTAAAATTGGGGGCACCTGGGTGGCTCGGTCGGTTAAACATCTGCCTTCAGCTCGGGTCATGATCTCAGGGTCGTAGGATCAAGCCCTGAGCATGGGGCTCCCTGCTCAGTGGGGAGTCTGCTTCTCCCTCTCCCTCTGCTTCTCCCCCATGCTTATGCTCTCTCTCTCCACCCCCCGCCTCAAATAAATAAATCTTTTTTAAAAAGTGAGTAAAATTAGAGAGGCTGAAAACATAGGAAAAAACTAAGGTGGGGGAAATTTCTGAGAAGATGAAAGTCACTGAGTTCAGAGCATAGTTGGAGGTATTTCTTTAGATGGGAAAAGAATGAAACAAACTGATGCAAATACAATTAATTTTGTTGGATTTCTGATAGGAACTTGGGTGAGTTTCTACTTACCGGCATCTGTTCTCTACTAAATATTAGACAGGTAGTGTTAGAAATGGGAAATTTGGAGAAAATGGAGAGGTTTGAAATAACTGACTATAGAATATATCAAAGTATACTTCATGGAATATCCATCTTGCAAGATGCACTATAAAAAAAGATTCTGTGGTTAAATGTAGAAAGCATTAACCTGCATATTCAATGAAGATTCTCACACTATGTTACCACACAATAGGGTCCAGATTTTGGTGCTGAGAATGGACATGTCACCCAATGTTTAACACAGTGATTCATCAAAAACATTTAAAACTATAACTTTCTTTGATCACAGTTGATCCTTGAACAACATGGATTGGAACTGCACTGGTTCACATAGAGGTGTATTTTTTACAGTACAGTACTATAAATGCACTGCCCCTTCTTCATGACGTCCTTAATAACATTTCCTTTTCCTTGGCTTACTTTATTGTAAGAATACAGTTATAAAATATGTAACAAAATATGTGTTAATCAATTGTTTATGTTATTGGTAAGGCTTCCAGTCAACAGCAGGCTCTTGGTAGTTAAGTTTCAGGGGAGTAAAAAGTTATACAGGAATTTTTGACTATGTGGGAGGTCAGCCTCCCAACCCCTGGTGTTATTCAGGGGTCAACTAGGTATCTATTTAAATACCACTGAATTTAGCATTTTATATAAGCCACATGAGAAAGCAGTCTTTTTAACATGTTTTCTCAAGTACTAGCAATTATTATGACTTTCTTAAAAATAAAAAAAGTAGATTATGTTCATCCAATTTGTTCTCTCTCTAGACATATAAACATCAAACACAACAATTACCTTAAGCCTTAAAACGGTCAAGCTGAATGGATATGTGGATGATTGTGGACTGACTCACTTTCAGTATGTGAGCATGTACTGGCAAGAAAGAAAAATACATAGAGGTTATGTTAAGTGCAAGCTTGTTTTCCAGCATCTAGGAGGTATATGTTTACTTCTGAACACTAAAACCCATGGTTATATTTTTCCTAGATCTGACTGGAATAAATTTACTATTTTCCCATGAGGTTAGTTTATCAGAGGCCCATGGTGAAATGATTGGCCCATTATATCTCAGAGTGAGAAAAAAAGGGGCTAAAGGTAGCATCCTTTGAGGCTTACAGGATTTTATGGTTATTTATTGAAGCAAAGGTTCCTAATGTATTCATTTAAGAAGACAAAGGAATTCTTCAAAACCAGATGAAAGAAAATGTTTCCCCAAAGGACGCAAATGTTACTGAATAGGTCAACTTAATGGCATCATTTCCAATCGCATGTAAATTCAGCCTTTTTGCACAAGCCCACAAATTATTTTGCATAATAACCATTTAAGGCAATTATCACCCCCAAAAGGGATTGTGAGAATCTGTAATAATTCTCTGGATAATATAATCTGAAATTCTCATTTTCTTCTTCTAAGTTCTGAGAACTATGTGATATATCAATTGATGCTGTGCAATTTATTGTGCTCCAAATTCTAAGTTCAAGTTTACAATAAAATTCCCTATTTGTCTTTCTAGATGCCAACCTGACAATTTGTGCACATAAAATAATTATTTAAAAATAACAGCTTACATTTTACAGGACGAATAGGAGAACTGCATTATCAATCTAATCAACAATTCCGGGGTTAAAAAAAATGCTTTAAACATCAAACTAAGTTGTTATTCATCATTGTTCCATGATAACTATGAACAGCAGAAAAATAGTAACATTTAAGGTGATTTGCTCAGTTTACCTCAATTCCATTGACATGACATGTGTCCCCATTTTAAGCCAACCAAAATGTGTTGTATGAGTTACCCAACATAAAATGTAGAACAAAGAACTTAGTTTATGATAAAATTTATAATTAGATTTATAGTCATTACACTTCCAGTTACAAAATAAGTAAGTTACAAGGATGTAATAATGTGACTGTATTTAATAATATTGTGCTTCATATTTGAAAGTTGCTAAGAGAATAGACCTTAAAAGTCCTCATCACAAGACCAAAAAAACAAAAAAATAAATAAAAAACAAACAAACAAAAAACCACACTTACCATGGCAACATATTAAAAGTGCAGTCATTCAATTTTGTGTCAAACTAGGTAGTTGGTAAGGCTCTATTTAGGGATGAATTTTATGAATCTCTTTCTTCTTTCTGATCCATGTTCATTCAAATTTTCTTCTGTTCCTCTATTGTCTTTTGCCACATTTCTGTTTGCTCTGAAAAGGCTCTCTGCAATGCCTCTCTCTGAAATGATCCAATGTGTAAAAAGGTTTAATTCCAGGAAACCTCCATTGTCCTCACTGAGAAAATTTATAAGCTTTCTATATCCTTTGCTCCCATTTTTTTAAATGCTTCTATTTTGCTCTTTGAAGATCTGCTTGTGCCACTTATCATGTCTCTTTTCTTGCACCTCCATCTCACTTCTTGTAATACATCAGTGCGAAATAGATATTCCATTATGCAATGTGATCCCTTTAAAACTTTACATTTGAAGGATAGTTAATTCACTTCTTTTGCACGGTAAGAATATTATATATTTTTTCTTAAGGATTCACTAATCATATTTGAATTTAAAAAATGATTCTTGGCAAAATACCAAAAGGATGATCATACCCTCAGGAAACAAAATTACCCCCCTGTCAATGAAACTCTGGTTATCTCACTCCAAAGAGTCCCAATTATAGCTTCTGAGCAAGATCAAAGAAGCCATTAGAGTCAGGGAAAGTAGGAAATGGAATCAGAACACTTTCACTTTTAACTTTTTATGGCCCACCACGTGTCGATTTAAATGGTACAACATAATCTCAGATCTGCATTGGCAGATGTCTCTACCCATCAGCATTCAGTAGTGTTCTTCCCAGTTTTTAGATAAATGTAGTCATAAGCATTAAACAAAAGGCTCTTGTACTGAATATATGGCAATAAAATTAAAGATATAGGCTTATCCTTAGAAAAATGTGGTTAAAGACTTTTGTGATCATGCCACTTTGAGAAGCATGACAATAGAGGCAGTTTTAAAACTACTTGACGGCCTGGGCATCAAAAAATTTAATACATTCATTTTTTTAAGTGGCATCTTTGTCCAGCTGGTACATTAAGCAAGTGTTTAGTTTTTCTAATAGTTAAATCTGTAAAGCCTAGAATAAAGACCATGTGAAATACCTCTGCTAAGCATACTTCTTTCATTTACTTAGAGAGAGAGAGAGAGAAAGAAAGAGAGAGCGTGAGCAGGGGGAGGGGCAAAAGGAGAGGGAGACAAGTCAACTGTCCACTGAGCAGGGAGCCTGACATGGGGCTCGATCCCAGGACCCTGAGATCATGGCTTGAGCTGAAGTCAGACTCTTAATCTGCTGAGTCACTCAGGTACCCCACTGCTAAGCATACTTTAAAACTATGCTCTCCAATCATAGCACTTATTTTTCTGTAGAGAAACTGCACGATGGGGGCGCCTGGGTGGTGCAGTCGCTTAGGCATCTGACTCAGTTTCAGCTCAGGTCGTGACTTCAGGGTCCTGAGATGATGCACAACAGGCTTCGCGCTCAGGGCGGAGTCTGCTTCAGATTCTCTCTCCCTCTCCATCGGCCCCTCCTGCTTGTGTGCTCTATCTCTAATAAACAAATAAATGAATAAATCTTAAAAAAAAAAAAAAAAAAAGAAAGAAATTGCATGATGATCGTTCTCCCCGGTCAACGACATCTAGTCTTCTTCACTCATTTTGCATACCAATTACTTAATGTGATGCCAAACACATGATAGACATTCAAAATTATTTGTTTATATCAGGAAACCCTAAATAAAATGGAGTCCTAATGTTTTATAGATAAATGTAGAAAAATAATAATTAATTGTTTATCTGGTAAAATAATAATCACCTATGTCAATTTTTCTCTTATTCAAAAAAATGTAACTATATTCTGAAGTCATATTTTATATTTCCTGGCATACTTGGGTTTTCCATAACATCTGAAACCTTATTCACATTATTTATTCAGTCTCTCTGTCAGTCAATTGTTTATTTAGCAACTGTTGTTATGAGATTAATATGTGCTACACACAGACTTGTGCATCATTAATGTAGCTGTGAGTAAAACAGACAACTTCAATGTAGTCATATTCTAGTCATATTCTAGCATATATTCTGGTGGAGAAAATATACAAAACAAATACAAAATATAATATAGTATAAAGGAGGGTTGATTAAGTGCTAGGGAGAAAACAAAACAGGTTAGGAAAGACAAAGATTCTCTTTGATTTTTTTAAAGATTTATTTATTTATTTGAGAGAGGGGCAGGGAGGGGCAGAGAGAGAGAATCTTCAAGCAGACTCCCTACTGAGCGTGGAGCCCGATGTGGGGCTCGATTTCATGACCCATGAGATCATGACTTGAGCTGAAACCAACAGTCAGATGCTCAACCATCTGAGCCACCCAGGCACCCCAAAAGACAAAGATTCTTAAGTAGGTATGTAGTGTTTTTTCTGAGTATTAGGTAAAGGTTCCTTGACATGGTAATATTTGAGTAGACACTAGAAGGAAATGAAAGGAAAAAAGTGCTTGAAAATTCTGGGAGAATATTTCCCAGGCAGAAAGACAAAAACAAAAAAACAAAAAAACGTTAAGTCATCAAGGCAGGAATTTGCTTGGCACAATCTTTGGGACAATAAAAAGCACAATGGGAGTGAGAAAAATAAGAATGAGAATGAAGGAAAGAGGGAAGGGATAGGTTATAGATCTAACAGTGGCTCAGATCATATACATCCTGGAAGATCTTCTCCTGGAATTTGGATTGTAGGTGTAGGAAAACCCTGAAGAATTTAAGCAATATGGTGAGACTTATTTTTTAAAGCATCAAATCTGGTGTCATGGACAATGATGGCTGAAGTGAGGTAGTGAGAACTGGTCAGACAAGGATAAATATCAGTGGAACAACCTATAGTATTATTGATGTGCTGAGTATGAAATATTATGGACAAGGCTCAAAGATGATTCCATAGATTTGGTCTGAGCAAGTAGAAGAATGAAGGTATCTCTTTATTGAGATTGGAGTACTACAGAAAGTGTAGGTTTGATAGGGGAATTATAGTTTCATTTTGTATACATTAAATTTGAAGTGCCTTGTAAACAACCAAGTAAAAATATTTTTCTGGAGTCAAGGAGTAAAATGTGGGCTCAAGATGTGAATTTGCAGCTGATCTATATAGAGAGTATTTAAAAGTTAAGAGATTGGATAAGATCACTTAGATAAATACCAGTTTTGTCAAATGCTGCTGATAGTTGAGAATGATGAAGTTTTCGAACTGTCTGTTGAACTTGGCATCCAAGGTCTATTAGTTATCCTGAGAAGAGTTGGGTCAGTGGAGTCATGAGAAATGAATCATGACTGAGGTGTTTCCAAAGGAAAAAGAGAGGAGTAAGCCAGAAGATTTAAAAATTCAAAAGTTTATGTTACTTGGAAGGGGTTCAGAGTCAAAAGAGAGTTTTTGAGCCAAGATATATGTTAATGAAATGATTTAATAGAAAGAAAACATACTGGTAGAGGAGGCAGAAAGAGGGAACAATTTTTGAAGTGATGGTAGAGAAGACATAAAAATCACAAGTGGATATTTCTGACCTATAAAGGAACCCAAGCAGCATATCCACTGTGATAGAAAGATAAAAACACAGATTCAGATAAATCTGATAAATGTCATGGTAGATACATGTAGACATTCTCTTCTCATTGCTTCTATTTTCTCTGTGAAAATTGTGCTAAAGTTACCTTGGATCAAGGCAGGAAAAGGAAGTCTTAAGTGATTTAGGAGAGAGAAGATGTGACATAGGCATCTAAGAGAGTGCATCTCTGCCATCAACTGCACTTAAATTTAATTCTATGTGAAGCAAGAGCACTTTGTCCTTTTCACCCTTTTAAGACTCTAACCCTCACCTCCAAGTACAATGGACCACACTTTTCTTTGGGTTACTACTTGACCCTGAATACTGTTCTCCTCTGATAGTACTCTCTGGCACTTTAGCTTTATAGTGGTCTCACCCTGATAGACTGTTAAGTGCCACAAAGGCAAGAACTCTTGTCTTATAGTTTAGGGCTTTCCAAGTGCTTTTTACATAGTATTTTCTTACTATATGTTTTATTGAAGGAACAAATGATATTTCATCCAATGATGAAGTCTTAGTTAAGAGATTCAATTTGAAGCCCTCATTATAAGCTTTATATACAATTCCCACAGCCTCATAATTAAGGAATATTCCAAATTGCACTATTTACATAGTCCCAGAAATCTAGGGTACAAGCACGAATGTCTCTGACAATCCACTCCGAGTAAGTTAAGTGTCTGTTGGTACCTCTGAAGCCTAAATATTCACTAACAAAGTAATCAAATGTCCCTGTCTTGGGTGATGAACTTTATTTTGGCATATATTTGAATCTGTAAGCATGATAAGAGTATTCCATTCAGATACCACTATTTGTTTTGCTTTAATTAGATTGTAATTCTTACTTGAAATTTCAATATGCTCCTAAATAGTAATTTAAAGACCAGCATTAATTTCAGAATAGAAGAGGTATTTACTCATTTGCATAACAGTCATATTTGAGAGTGGATTTCAGATGTGATTACATTAAATTGGCTTGGGATGAACAGAGTTTTAATAACTGTTCTATATGATCAGCCAAAAGTGCTTTCCTTTTTTTTTTTTTTTTTTTTAAATAGAAGTTACTTCTAGCCAGGTCTGCTTCCACTTATAAAACACTTTATCATAAAATACTCTTAGCTCTAGACCTACAACCGACTTGCCTACCTGAATCACTCCCTGGCTGACTCAAAAGCAAATTAAACTCAGCAAGACCAAACCAAAGTCATGATCCTTCTATCCTCAGAAGTGATTATCTTTCAGCCTTCCCTATCTTAGGAAATGACAACTGATTCCACCCAGCTATATAAGCCAGAAAACACAGTATCACAATCTCCCGCAGTCTTCATTATCTAATCCATCATCACATTCCTGTTCATTTTTTTTCTCCTAAACACTGTTCAAACACTGTACCTCTTTCCACATGCAAAACTACTTCTTACTCCAAGATACTTCCATATTACTCCTGGAGTCAGCAACAGCCTTTTAATTTGACTCTCAGTGCCTTAGGCATTTACAAACCATTTTATCTATGCTGTACTCGGGAATATTTTTATAAAGTTAAAACTTTATGTTACTCCATATCCTTAAGAATAAAATTTAAAAATTAGGCACCTGGGTGGCTCAGTCGGTTAAGCAGATGCCTTCAGCTTGGGTCATGACCCAGGGTCCTGGGATCAAGCCCCACATTGTGCTCCTAGCTCAGCGGGGAGCCTGCTTCTCCCTCTGCCTGCTGCACCCTCTGCTTGTGTGTGCTCTCCTTCCTTCTCTCTCTGTTTCAAAAAAAAAAAAAAAATCTTAAAATTTTTTTAAATTAAATTAAAAACAAAAATCAGTGCACTTCCATTGCTCTTAAACTCTTTAACACAACATAGAAGTGCCTCTTCAGCTTTGCCCCAAATACCCTCCCCATTTTCTTTGGATATTAACCATTTTACCCTTTTTATATTTCTGCCAATGTTATATGCTTCTGTTCAAAGGCACTTTTAGTTGTTGCTTCCATTGCTTGGGACACTATTAACTCTGCCTCACACATCCTCCCACTTTGTGAAATTGTACTCTTCCTTCTAATTTTAACTTAAAGATCACATCTTCAGAGACTTTTTTTTTTTTTTTTTTGGTTTATCAAATGATTAACTCCTCCTCTTACACAATTTCAAGTTTATTTATTTTATATTTATTCAAGGTTACAACATGTACTGTTTCATCAGAAAGGTTAAGAACCTTGTGTGCTGGGACGCCTGGGTGGCTCAGTCGGTTAAGCGTCTGCTTTCAGCTCAGGTCATGATCCCACAGTCCCGGGATCGAGTCTCGCATCCAGCTCCCTGCTCGGCGGAGAGTCTGCTTCTCCCTCTCCCTCTGCTGCTCCCCCTGCTTGTGCTCTCTCTCTCTCTTTCTCTCTGATAAAGAAAGAAAGAAAGAAAGACAGAAAGAACGAAAGAAAGAACCTTGTGTGCTTTGCTCACAATTATCCCATTAATGTCCACTTTGAACTGAGCACACAGAATGTCCTCATTAAATACTTGTTGAGAGAAAAACTGAATAAAAATACACAGAAACCCTGATGTAGAGCCGTAGTGCTCCATAGAATATATCATAATTTCTCACAGATAGAGCCATTATAGTCTTACTAGAAGCATTCTGGTTTTAGGCTAACTTAATCATATTTTGTTTTTTTGTTTGTTTGTTTGTTTTGTTTTGTATTTTTCTTTTTAGAAGCAAGGTGCCAGAGGCATTCTGGAACCAATTGTTCAGAAATGCATAAGCTAAAAGAGGATTCTGGAAACATTTTTGTTTCTTGATTTGGACAGATGGCAGTTGCTCATATAACAAAATACATGTCATGTTAAAAAAAAAATGAAATGAATTAAAGTCAAATAACAAAATTGAGCTCCTATGCCAATTGATAACAAGATGAAGAATTTCTTATATGTAACTACTCTGTTTTGTTTTACAAGAAGTAAAATATAAATGTATTATTTAATGAGACCAATTTAATACATATTAGTTTATTCACTAGAATTTTAAAATTAAGTATCATACCTCTAATCAATATGAATTTTAAACATAACATTAATGGAAAGTTTCATAAGGGAATTATTTTCTAGAATCAAGTCTTTCTTAAAATGCATGCCAGAGGGGAGGTAGGTTAGGGAATAGGCAAATGGATGAAGGGGAGTGGGAAATTGAGGCTTCCAGTTACGGAATGAATAAGTCATAGGAATAAAAGGCACAGCATAGGGAATATAGTCCATGATATTATAATAACCTTGTATGGTGACAGATGGTAGCTACACTTGTGGTAAGCATAGCAGAATATGTATACAGAAATTGAATCACTATGTTGTACACCTGAAACTAATGTAACATTGTCAACTAACTCAAATAAAAAAAGGCTAAAATAAATGCTGTGTAAAGTCCTAATTTTATGGATAGCTCCTTCAATTTATATTTTGTATTTGTTACAGCTTAAGTAGTATAGTCCCCGAAAAGGTCTAAGGAGAATTCTATTTCCCTGGAGGCTCTGCTACTCACTAACTACTTGGCCTTGGGCAATGCACTTTGGCATCCTGGATCTTGCTCTCTCCCTATTTCAAATGAATGTGCCATTCTTGATTACTTCTAAGAGAACATTCAAAGCCATGATTCTGTGGTTTGATTTTCTAATTCAAATAGAATACGGTATTAATGTAGTCATAGATTTTTATCCCTGGAGTTTCTTTAATGGGGAAATTAAAGTAGCTTGAAGAAAATCACAAAAGTATAAGCAAAAAAGATACATAGATCTGTGGATTATTTCCCAAATTTGGACACTTTTGTTGCTGAGAGATTGTTTCCATGGTACAGATTCTGTCAAAATCCCTCAGAAAAGACGTCTATATCACCATTATTTGCTCTGACAATATCAGCTGCTAACAGTCTTAACACCTCCTTTTCAAAAACAGAGTTTGAAGCAAGGACAAAGAATGAAATGGTGTAAACTCATTACTGTGTCAAAATTTAATTCAAACTCATTATCATTTAAAAACTATAATCTTGTGCTCTCTCAAGATGAGATACTCACTCAGGGATACTGCATCATTATCTTTCCTTAGAGACCATTAAAAGAAAATTCTCTGCAGGGAAGTGAAGGCCAACAAAAATTACCATCTCATCTATTTAAAACTAGAACATGTTCTATCTTTCAATGTATTAGATTTACTTAGAAATTAAGTTTTTATTTTAAAAAATTAGATCAATTTTTATATTGCAACAAATAAATTGCATGCAATAAATAAATTACATATTATATGTATATATATAGACAAATATGTACATATGCATGCATCTACATACATACTTTATGAAATCAGAGCATGTATCATTTAGCAAAATTGTCCTCTGACATAACTTTGCCAGCTTATAATGAATCATAGATACCCATTAGAGTATATTAATCAAGATCTCACTCTTTTTTAAATAGTTAATTTTTCTCTACATAAGTTTTTTTTCTTTCAAGTACACACTTGGAGTAACTAAAATTAGATAACATATTTTTGTATTCAACGTATTTTTGTATACTACATGTAATCAAATTGCTGAGTTCTGCTGATCCACTATTTTGTTAAAATTAACCATTATAATGAAATTTTCATGCCTTGACTGTTTATTACATTTTCCTGAATTTGGGTTTTCTTCATATATTGTGCCATTTTATACCTGTGGTATATACCAGAATACAAAATCTGAAACAGAACAAACACACTGCTTTAGTATATTTACCTTTTATACAATGTATTCAAAATTTACATTGCATTATGTTAATATTAATTCTGCTTTTTATGTGAGATATCTGAAAACTTATAGTTAATTAATTTAGATTCCAAGTGTTCCATAGAGAAGCTTGGCCTGAACTGTAGAAGGCATGCCCCACGTCCTTGAGGGGGAATGATAAGAGACCTGGGCTGGAGGCAAGGATTACCTATACATTTTAATGTGTGGCTACACATTAAAAGCCAGGGACACAACATCCTGACCTTGCGGCTTCTGACACCCTGGGGCTGATGGACCAAAGAGCCACAGGTGAGGAGCATGAGCTCTCCTCTTCCACCTCTGCCCCAGAGTAACCCCTAGACTCATTTTAATTCATTTGCATTGCAGGTGCAGCACCCCATGGAGAAAGGCTGCTATGAGTCCTGCAGTACTAATCTTATAGGGTCAAAAACTCCCCCTCCCGGCCTGTTGGAGGAATCCCCCAAATGACTGGAAGCAGCCTAAGAGACCACCCCACTGTACGTCACAGCTCCTCCCAACTCAGAAAGACCTGATTATATAGGATCCCAAAACAACCTAGGGGCTCGTTCCATCTACCAGAATCTGCCTGCTCTCCCACCTTGAGTGTAGTTTCACTTTAATAAACGGCTTTGTGCTGGCTACTTTACTTCTGGCTGTATTTATTCCAGCACGGATCCCCACGTAAATCTTCTCATGGGGAATCCAAGACCTCCATTCACACAACACAGACTCTCTCACTGGTAACAAAAGTAGTTTTCAATAAAACTAGTATATAACTTTAATGCATTTAATTCAATCGAAAATAAAATATTTTAATGTTCTACTCCAGATTCTTTGAATTTAGTCATCCACCCATATGCAACCTAACACCTGGCATATATTGATTTATAAATACATACATACATACATACCTCAAGCATATGCATTTCTTTTCATTTGAACTTTGACCAAAATAACCTCATCTGGAAATATTTTTTGGTTTGCTCTTGATCTGCTAGTTTCTGCTCTTACTCAGTCATTTTCATATTTCAACACTTGTACTTAGTGCTTGTGTTTCCTCTAATTTATCAATTTTTCTGACCCTTGTTCTGACCTTTGTTTATTTTGGCTTACCACTGTAATCATAGCTTTACCTGATCCCTGATTTTGACATTTCCCTACAGTTTTCAGTGGGAATCTCCCTACTCAAGGTTTGGGGCTAACGTAAAGGCTAGCCAAGAAGCCAGGTTACACAAGAGGGGGGATTAATGTGACCAGTTGTCATGGTTCTTATTGATGCAAACACCCAATTGGCTGCAAAGAATGGAGACTTGGCTGTTCTCCATCCTCACTCTCTGCATCTAGTCCAGAACTCAGACTCCCGAATGGTTTAGCTCAAAATCAGTTGATATAAGGGTACTTCCATTAAGTTGAAACATTCCATTCTGGTACTCTTTCAATCACCAAAGACTGAGATAGGATAGGAAATTTCAATAATGTTTCTCCACATATGTATCTGCACAAGTATTCAGGACTTTTGGCTTGTGGTTGGTAAAGAAGGGATAAATTTTCTTTTTTTTTTTTTTTTAAGATTTTATTTATTTATTTGAGAGAGAGAGAATGAGAGAGAGCACATGAGAGGGGGGAGGGTCAGAGGGAGAAGCAGACTCCCCGCCGAGCAGGGAGCCCGATGCGGGACTCGATCCAGGGACTCCAGGATCATGACCTGAGCCGAAGGCAGCCGCCTAACCAACTGAGCCACCCAGGCGCCCGGGATAAATTTTCTTATAACTGTTCAAACAGAGAGGACATTTTTACTCCTATAATGAGTAAAAATCCTTTTCTTAGAGGATTGCAAATAGACTAGTCCATTACAAATGGTTACTTGCCTCAGGGCAGAGTGGTTTCCATAGCCCCCCCTCCCTCCCCCCAAGGAAGCACATTGCTTTAAGATTCTTAGTTTGCATTTCACCAGCTAAGTGTTTGCCTGCAATTTTGAGACAACCCATAAAAAGAATTGCAAATCTTTCCAGGCTTCAGGTGCAAATTTTAAATTTCTATCTCTAATTCCACTACTTTTACTGATTGATAAAACCATAATGAATTAAAAGGTCAAGAACTTTTTTCTTCCTCCTTTTAAGCAGCAGGAGTGTGCAAAGTTGTAAATCTCTTACAAACCAGTGGTATTGTTTCTTTTCACTGTTTCTGCCTTCCTGTACTTATTATGACTAAAGAAGTGAGCTAAAGAAGTATATCTTTTTCCTACTTCATCTTCCAGCCAGCCACCTGTGTGGCTTTTTCTTTGGGTAACGCTAATTTCTTTGTCTCTTAGCTTTGCAGGTAATGCTGTTATGGAATGAACTCTATCCCCCTCCCCCCACCCCCAAAATACATATGTTGTAGTTCTAACCCTCAGGAACTCAAAGAAGGAACTTCTTGGAGATAGGGTCTTTATAGAGGTAGTGAAGTATTTAAAATGAGGGCCTTAGGGTGGGCCTTAATCCTGTATGACGGGTATCTTTATAAAAAGTGGGAATTTGGACACAGAGACAGACAAGCCATAAATGAAGATGATGTGAAGAAATACAAGGAGAAGTTGGTCTTCTACAAGCCAGGAAGAGGCCTCAAACAGATCCTTCCCTTTATAAGAATAAATAAAAATAAAAATAAATAAGAGTTTCAATTCTCCCTCTTATGAATAAAAGAGACATCCCATCCGCTTCCCTTCTCTTAAATCATTTACTTTAAAAAACTTGAGAGCCTAAGTTTTCCTCTGCTTCTTTGAAATGTACACAAATATTTTTAGAAAATAAATGAATTTTTTTGTCCACTCTATGACTTAAGAATGTCTTTTTTAAAGATCTGGGTGCCATTTCTTTGAAATAGAAATATCAAAGAGATAGCATCCCCATCTCCCAGTGTCTGTAGAAGGATAGGAGCTTAACTTCTTGAGCATTTGCTCCAAATTGCAAAACCTCCTCCTGTGTCATAAACACATGAGAAGTTTGTTTTTCATCTCATAAAGCCAATTAGCTAACAGAGGTGGTCACCCTAATTACCAGGTGAATCTGTCAAAAACTATGTGTGGAAAAAATGCTGCTGTCAAGACTAATTATTGTTCATCTTGAGAATACATATCTGTTTATCTGTTTATCTGCCTGACTATATAAAAGGCTGAGGTTCCTTTCTGTCTTTGTAACCTCTTAGTGAATTGCCTGTTAGAGCATCACATTCTGCTTTAATGATCATTCAATAATAAAATTATTTTCTTTCTCTACTCCTTTTATGGGGAAGGTCTCTAGGATAGGACGGAATTTTGTTTTTAATTATATTTCCAAAATACCTGATAGCCCTCAGAAGGAATGAACACTGCCAACACCTGATTTTGTATTTTGTGCCTCTGGAATCTTGAAACAGTAATCTCTGTTGTTTAAGCCAACCAGTTAGTGACACCTTGGCAGACTAATCACGTGTTGAGGCTGGGGTTTGAATTTAAGGACTGGGGAAAAAAAAAAAAAATTAAAACCTTAAGCCCAGGTTGTTAGACCTCTATTAAAAATTTGCCTATTTTATCCTATATACACATTTCCTTGTAATTTTTCATGGGAGCAGGCAATGTTGTTAACAACATAGGATTCTGATATGTCTGGACTTTAAGAACATAATACTTTCCTAATACACATTTTACCATTATTTGACACATATTTGATAGCATTGCGTTTCACCTACTGTGTTAAAGATTAGTATCTCAGAAGTGTATCATCGGCTTCTGTAAAGAAATTCTCTAAGTTTTCACAAGTCCATAGTCTGCTTGAGACTTAAACCATTCCAGAACTTATTAAGAACCGAGCCCCAGTTTCATATCCACCCAAAAAATGTCATGATGAAAAATGATCAGTCAAAAGAGAGATTTTTAGATTTCCTTTAGTAACCAATCAAAAATGTCTTCAGCAGTCTGTCATAGTTTAAAGTAACTTTGTTCATTTTGGCCCTATATCTAGCACTCACACTACCAGAGTGAACCTCTGAACTCTCTCCAGAGTGATATGAATCTCTCTTTCCTGCCAAATTAATAAATTCAGACTTGATATAAATTATTTTGTTGTGGTTTGTTACTCTTCGACACCTCTATTTGTGGAGATCAATAGGCAGATAGATAGAGATGACATGTTTATCTCTCAATCCATGATGAGGCAGACCACAATAAAAGAACATCACAGTTTTGGCTGAGACTTTTCTCCAACTTTTCACTGTCTAACGGATCTTTACTCTGAGTGCTAACATGGAGAGGAATCCAAGCAATTCCGCACCTGTCCCAGCTCTGTAGCCCCACTAAAGAAAAATGTAACATGGATAGGGGCTTGATAAAAGCAGAAGGGGCCACATCAGTGGAAATCTGCTGGGATTTCTTGTCAGAACAAACAGTTGGCCTTATTCTGCCCCTCTCTTTTCATCCTAACTCAAGCCACAGGGTGCTGTCAAATAAATATAAATCTAGACCTAGAGGGGGAAATACTTTACTTAGAACAAAGTTTATTATAAAGGGAGAATGCCTCAATCTTAGAAATCTACAAGTGTCTCAAAATCAAAAGGAAAAAAGGCTTTCCTTTATGTGGTGAGGTTTCTCTTATAAGAGAAAGTTGGACAAGTAAGGGAAAATGATCTTTATAGTCTGACAGGAAGAGAGTCTTGCTGCACTCAGTAGATTCCTAGGATAAGCGGATAAGAGGGCATGTTCCACTTTTTTTAGCTCTTGCTCAGACTTGGGAGCAGTTAGAATTCAGGGACCTGCAGGGTGGAAAGAAGACTGACTGTTGGTCAAGACAAAGCATAGGGTAAAAAATAGTCAGTGATATTTTAACAGTGACAGACGGTGGCTACCTTTGTGGTGAGCAGAGCATCACGTATAAACTTGAGGCACAACTGAAACTAATGTAACATTGTGTGTCAATTAGGCCCAAACAAAAAAGATTAAAAAAAAAAAAGAGAGAGAAATGGACAATTGAGAACATTTGGTCAGCGGGAATGGAAGCATTCTCTATTCTAGGAAATGTGGTTTCTCTATTCACAACTGAACTTCAATGGACAGGGCCTACTTGGTATTTCTGTGAACCAAAAGCCAGTTTTACTAGTAGCAACTCTTCCAGAGTTCCAACCTTTTCCCTACTGGGAAAGCACTCCCTTTGGAACATTTTAAAGCACTTCTTGGGGTGCGGGGGGAGATCACTTCAAAACCAGTCTCCAGGGAAACACTATGCTTTTTAAAACTCAATAGATTAAGAATCTTAAATCTATTTGTGTAAACAAAAATAATAATAATAATAATAAAACAAGCAAACATATTTATTAAATAATTATTCAAGTGTATTATCCTTTAATGATGCTTTTTTTCCATATATCCAAACGCTATTTAAAAACTGAGTTCATTTTATAAACTGAAGCAACATAAGGAATTACAAACACTTTAAAAATAATTTTATCTCCGGGCACCTGGGTGGCTCAGTTGGTTAAACATCAGGACTCTTGATTTCAGCTCAGGTCACGATCTCAGAGTGATGAGATCAAGCCCCACCTTGAGTCACCCCTCAGGCTCTACAAGCTCAGTGGGGAGTCTGCTTTTCTCCCTCTCCCTCCTCTCTGCCCCTTCCCCCACTCCAGTACACACTCTTTCTGTCTCTAAAATAAATAAATAAACCTTTAAAAAATACTTTTATCTCTTATGGATAAACATCAATGTGTAAATATGAAGCTATAGATTTTTTTTTTGGTATTATGGTATGAAATTTACTTATATGTGGTTTTAATGGCCCATTTTTAAATTATTTAATATGATTGTATTTAGTTATATTTGAAAAATAAAAGGTAGCATAGTATTTAGTTATATTTATCACATTTAGGACAGTAAAGTACAATCCAAAACTTCAGTAATGCAGAACACAACAATAAACCATATGAATAGAATATCTATGCAATCTATTTGCAGGTTTCCATTTATCATAGCACCTCACTATACATAATACATGAGTATCTGACAAGTTGCTTAAATATGATATCTCATCATTTTTCTTTTATTTAACTAAAATATACTTGAAAATTTACAGGTGACATTGTAAGCAAGAAAATATCTTTGATCCTTAAGTTTGTGAATAATGTTATAATTATCATTCCCGTGATTTGTATTCACCACTGATTTAAGCTGATGTGATGTTCCCTTTAACCTCATAGCCTTTCAGCTTGTTGAAAACACTTTTGCATAGAAATCTTATTGAATAAACTAACACAAATATAAAAATACAAGACTCCTCATTAGTAATTGGTCAATTAATCACTTTTTTTAAAATGTAAAGAGTAGAGTTTTGAAATTCTCTAGCATTGAATGGCCTAGATACACAAATCAGATTTGGGGCTCATGCTGATCTTCTGTTAGTGCCAACAATGGAATCACATTTTAAAAAAATAGATCTCTTCCTTGGGCCTTGTCATATTGCTATATTATAGACATCGGAAAGCTGCTGATAAAATATTAATGTTTTCAAAAGCCATTGTCACCTACAAACATCTCAGCTTGAATTCATTTCTGAGATTAAGAATCCTGTGTCTAAGCAGAATACCACAGGGATGAGAGATGACAGAGAGGAAAGCAGTAAAATGATCACTGAGGAAGGTACACCACTCTGATTTAGTGGTGACCTAGTGATATGACAGTAGACAAACTATTTCATCTTTTAATTTTTCAGCCTCCATATTTGCAAAGAAGGGCTAATACCTATACTCCTATTAAATTCTAAGATGTAGATAATTTCTTTTCAAAATAGGGTATTATTAACCTAGCTCTTACCCTGACCTCCACAGGGTGGAGATAATTAACCAGGAGAAATTCAAAAGTCATAATTATACTTGCAAATAATAGAAAGGAGTACTGTGAAATTTAGCTGGTTCTGGTCCACAGTGCATAGTTAGAAACCCATGAGGCCAAATGTGACTTGAATTAAGAAATTTCAAATTTCAAAAATCTAATTTGATGCATATACTGTATATTGACTATCATACATATGTATTCTGCATACTTAAACAAGGGATTTGAAGAGAAACAAAATATTAGTTTGAATAAAATATGGAAATAGAGACATATTTAGAGATATCTTTCTAAATATACAGTTATGACCTGATAATCTAGAAGACAAAGCACTTACTTAATCTTTAAACTTTAGTGTCATTGAAAGGTACATTCCCTTGATATATGAAATAAAATTTGACCTTAGCCCATATATCACATACATCACATACATCACACCTTGAAGGTTCTGGGAAATTGACTGCAAGTATTCATCATTATTCAATGTGACTAAAAGGTAATAACACTGACATTTGTAAAGTACACAGCAGGAAGCATGTCCATCTCGTAGTACTGTCCAGTTTTTTATGATCCCATACAAGAAAAACTTAGCAACCATCTGCTATCTCTCCTTTTGTGTTTGTTTATTTCTTGTGCTTTTATAATTTGCTTACATTGTTTTTTTACTGCAGATATCATTTTCTAGTTAATGATCTCATCCAAATTAACCACCACTTGTCTTTGTCTCGTGACCTCAGTTATCAAGTAAATGGCAGACTCCTTCATTTATCTAAACATCCACAATTCCTAATGTAGTCTTCCTTGCAGCAGTGCCTAGCCCATCCCTCTTCAGGTTGAGAAGGCCAGTTACTAAATTGCTCCCTTCTATTGTAACCTAGTGTTAGACGCCAGGCCTAATTCTTGCTGATTGAATCCGAAATGAAATATGCTGGGAGCTTCTGCAAGTTCTGATAAACTAAAAGATGAAAGAAGTAGAGCCTAGCCCTACTCTTCCTGCTATGGGGCATTATTTTGGGAGTACTAGAGGCTGAAAATCACTGTCCTCATCAAAGAGAAGGGCCAGAAAACAATATAGAAGCTGACTTTGAAAAATGCTAGCATTATTAAGTAATTAAGATAACCCTGAAATCCATTACTCTTAGATTTCTTGGCATATAAGCCTTTTTAATGAAGCATAGTATACTTCAGCCGAACTACCTTAACAGAGTAAAGGCCTTAAAATGATCAGTTATCATAATAATTTAGGGTTGTGCATTTATGACCCTCCACCAATTATTTGAGTTAAAATACAAGAGATAATGTAATTTTCTGTTACTTAGGAGTGAGTTTTACATGAATATTAAGAACACAGAGAGTCATGCTGAAGATTCAAATACGAGAATAAATTAAATCTGGTCTTGATGACACTATATATTTTATCCATTCTAATATCACTTCTTTTTTTTCTAATATCACTTATTTTATATGTTGATCATTAGTAAAACTGTTTAAAACAATATTTAATCTTTATTTTTCTAGTACCAACTTTCTACCTGTTGTAAAATGCTGTGACTCTGTTTATGAGCTTACAGTATACATGCACAGATATTTTGGTATATTTTTGTCACCACTGAAGAAAGTAAGTTAAAATTTTCTCTTGGTAATTTCATGAAACCAAAGAAAATTGTCTTATTCATCCTAGTGTTAATGCATTTCCTATTTGGAGTTGATTTCTTAAGTAGCTTTCCAAGATTTCCAAAAGAATCATATTCACAGCATCACAGCTTCATTATACCATAAGCTTGAATTTAGTTTTGTCTTAATTTTTTAGAGAATCCTGCTGTGTTCAGGACAAATCACAAGAACCAAATGACTCACTAAACTACGGGTAGCCAGCTGTTTCAACCATTTTCTACAAATGAAGGGGAAAAAAAAAAAAGACCTTCTCTGGCTAGAATTTGAGAAAACATGAAATTATTTAAGTTTTCAGCACATAATACAATAGTTGTCAAGACACTATTTATTTATAATAATATAGAAAAACTTCTCAGTCATTAGAGGGAACTTAACTTCAGGATGGTTTGGAATTATTAGATCGACAGTAACAAAAACCCTTCAGTCTTATATAATGAATACCTTTGGGAAAGTGTAGAGAATGGACGTCCCAAGTAACTTTGCCATCTTTTCTACCCTGGAGAGACTCAGTCAACCTTCAAATATCACACATAAATCATCTTAAACTTCAATATCCATTAGGCAAAAGCTCCAAATTTCAGTAGGAAAGGGTTTTCTTAATAGGGTGAAGAAGGTTTATAAAGAATCTCTCATTGGTAACCTATCATCATTCTATTAGATAATATTTTTAAAATGCTAATATTAATATGTGCAGTTATATTAATTTTAATACCACTTTAGTAGAACTATTGAAAATATTAGTACTGACTGTCATTTTGTTTTCACTTCTAATGACTCACTAGGTGTTAGAGTGTTACTTTTCATTATGTTGCATTCTTAAAACAGCAATTTATTGCTTAATAAACCAATATACGTTGTAAATGATTTCTTCATAGAAAACATACTAAAATGTGTATTTTATTATTGGAATGAAAAGTGTTCATTTTAAATGTCTACCTATAGATAGATATATCTATATTTAGACAGGTAGATAGAAAAAATGATGATTAGATGCATTAAGTAAATTGCCTAAGCTTTAGCGTTAGAACCAGGATTTAAATACAGATCTCTTAATCCAAGGTGCTATATGCTGTTGATGTCTAAGCAGTACTCCCTGTGTCTCTGGTAGGTTGGATAAAAAAGTCAGGACATAATGGGAAATAGGAAAAAAAGGTTGGAATTACATTTGAGCCAAGAAAACATCATCATGCTCTGCGTCTATGAGTTACCTCTTTCACCATGGTCAGAATTTCCACAGGCAAGTTTTGTTAATCAAGAAGGGATACTGGTTGAAACTGTGTGTATATGTCAGTGCATGTGCATATTTATAGTGTTTTCTAATTAATAAATGATTAAAAGACATTAAGTTAATATTGTTAGTAATTTATGGAAGTTAAACACTTTTTTTTTTTTTTTTTTTTTTAGAGAGAGAGGGAGTGAGAGGTGGGGTCGGTGCGAAGAGAGAGAGAGAATCTTAAGCAGGCTCCACACCCAGTGCATAGAGCCCAAAACAGGGCTCAATCTCATGACCCCGAGATAATGACCTGAACCAAAATCAAGTCAGATGCTTAACTGACTAAGCCACCCAGGCACTCCAGTAATTTATGGAAGCTAAAGAGAGAGAGAGAGAGAGAGAAGAAATGCACATTTACACATAAGATTCCACGATTGAAAGGAAAAATATCAAAATGAAGCACAGAAAAATCATAGCTCAGTTCCTGGCACAAAGTAAGATGTTAATAATTGACAGCAAATATATGTTTTTAATCAGATGGATAAAAGATGAAAACAGTGATTAAACAAACCCATAAAAACTGTCCAAAAAAAAGCACAAACTCAGGAATTTGTTTTTTAGTTTTCTGTTGCTGCTGTAACAAATCACGACACATTTTGTGGCTTAAAACAACACAAATTTACTATCTTATAATTTTGGAGGTCAGAAGTCCATGTTGCATCTTCAAAATCTCACTCTGCTTCCACAGTTACATTGCCTTCTCTAGCTCTGACCTTTCTGCCTCCTTTTTATGAGGAGTCTTGTGATTACATTGTATTCACCTGGAAAATCCAGTATAATCTCTGCATCTCCATATCATTAACTTAATCTCATCTGCAAAATCCCTTTTTTCAGTAAGAGTTACATATTTATGTGTTCTGGAAATTAGAAGATGAATACCTCTGGAGGGAGTATAACTGACCAATAACATATGTATGCAAGTTATATCAGTGGTGTTAATCCATATACCAAATCTTTCAGGAAGACCAACTTTCTCACCTTCCCTGTTTGCCTAGGACTCTTACCAGTTTTATAACCTAAGTCCCATGTCCCACTATACCTTTTCAATCTTGGACAAAGAGGGATAGCTACCTTATCTGGGCCCCTAGCAATTCTAGTCTCCATTCATTCCTCATAAAACAAAAATGGCATCTGTGTTTTGGGCAATGCTGGGTTTCATTTACAGAATACTTGGCTGGGTAAGGGATGTAGTGGTAGCCATGATTAAAGGTTAGGTTTGGAGAAGACTAGAAAGACTGTAAGGTATGTGAAATCCACGGGGACACTGGTATATTATACAGTCTTCATGATATTTTTTGGCCATTGCTATGAGTTTTTATTGACAAATGTATAATTAAAACTAACTTGATTCATCTTTAAAATGTGTCAACCTCTAGGTCACTCAAGTCAGAGATGCAAGCGTTCTTCAGAAAAGATTTAGTTAAAATCATAAAATTTGGGGGGGAAGTTTTAGAATCATCATTTTTTTTTTGCGTATACCAGAAATGCTAGTATTGATTATTATCATGTCAAAACTATCATCCATGAAACCCAAATACATATATATATATGTATATACAAACAAATTAACTGGAAGTTTATACCTTATTTATTTAATTTTTTTTCATCATGATGAGTGTACTCTTTAATCCCCATCACCTATTTCAGCCACTCCTCCCACTCCACCCCCCAATAACCATCATTTACAATATTTCCATATTTTGTCCAGCTTAACTAGTATTTTATACTTATTTCTAAGAAAACTTATTTTAACTAAAATTCATATAGTGATCTTTTGGATACATGCTTTGCAATATCATTATTACTTAGGAACCACAGAATGCTTTTAACTATTGGTGATAATTAATTCTAAGATCCATATTAGTTATTCATAAATATAATTTTAGTTAAAAATGTTTTCATTTCAAGGAAAAGTTCTCACAATTAAAATATGTAACTGCATATAACAAGGTTATTTTCTTTAGTATTTAGGATTTCAAAGTTTAAAAGTTTCTAAAAAAAAGGTACTCTCAGGAAAGGACACAATAGGTGCCTTCCAAGACTTTTCCTGCATTTTAATTATCTCAGTTCTTAAAGGAGATTTGGTTATTCCTCTTTCCTAAAATCATTCCTCTGAATCCAATGAGAAATTGATAGGCTTGCCAAATATAAAATATAAAAAAAAAAAAAAATCCCTGCTTTAAAAGCTATTTTATCCACAAGCTTCTTCTCAGCAAAATATAATGACCACACTGCAAATATGATAAACATCAAACACATTAAATACATACACACATACATACCACTATGACAAAATGACAAAATCACAACGGTTACTAAAAAATGCATTTTCCAGGAAGCAAAATCTAATATCTACTTCCAGAGAAGTTTTGGAAGAAACATAGAAAGAAACATAAAAAACAAGAGAATATACTGGAATTAAAAAGATAATCTCAATATGTGGTGTCATAATAGTCCTTCAAAAATTGCCCTTATTTCTTGATATTCTATTTATAAGAAGTCTAGTAAAAAGCAGTCTACAAAATATTTTTGGACAGGACAAATAAATATAAAAAAGTAATTGAAAATTAGAAAACACTTGAAGAAAAAAAGCCTTTACAATATACTAATTTGTTAATTTTCTATTCCACTAGAAGCAGAGGAAAGAAAATGCAACCAGGTATAGAGATGATTCGCTATTTACAAAATATGAGCAGCTAAGCAAGGAAGCAAGAACATACACTATAATTAATAAAAGTAATAATATTAATAAAACAGTAACAAAGCACAAATTGAAACTTTAAAAATGACAGCCATGAAGTAAAACTAAACTTCCAAATATTTATGTGGCCAATTAATGTTATTATATCAATCTGGAAATCAGAACAGAGTTAAGAGATAAATAAGAAATAGACCACAGCTTTACGCTATTTTACACTGAGTTTGAATAAAGGGTGTCATTCTTTTTTCAGAAGATCTCAATGCTTCAAAAAAAAAAAGAAGATCTCAACACTTCACATCAACTTGTCAATATTTAATATACTACATTTTGTAACACAAAATTGTTCTCTGATGGAACAAGCAGAAACATTTTTTAAATGTACTTTGAAAACATAGAGCAGATCTGAAAAATATAAGTAAAATAATTCAAATCAAAACAAACCAACCAATCTAACAGATCAAGATCTCATTTAAACTCCTTTAAAGCCTGGAAATCTTTCATATTCATATAAACCTGCCTATCTCTACACACACACACACACACACACACACACACCTTCATACACACTGAAAACAACAGAAATTAGTATTTGCCACATTGTGCTGGCTCAGGCAGATACCAATAGTGTATGTGGCCAATGAATAGCACTTAGCTCATCTGTCCAAAGTTCATCTTTACAAACAAGTTGACTTAACCATTTTCTCAAAGAACACTGGATGGTGAGAGTGGGTATGGTGACTCCTAGAGTCCCCACAATCCATTTTGGATTTTGGATATCAAAAACTGTAAGATAATAAATTTGTGTTGTTTTAAAACAATAAATTTGTAGTGATTTTTAAAGCAGCAATAGGAAACTAATTTAAATTGTTTAAATGTTTCATTTAGCTAAGTACTAATTTGAAAGGTGGATATAAAGGGAGCTATAAAACAGCATAAGTGAGTCCAATACACCACCAAGGAATGTAAAGATTTGTAGCATTGCCAGAGAGTGAATATTATAAGGCATTTTGTACTGTTTTTCTTAAGATATTCTTAAGGAATCTTGGAAGAGGTTACACTTAAATTGAGACATAAAAATCAGGAGTCAGACATTTAAAGACAGAATGGGGAGTTGGCCAGAGAGTATCATTCTGATTATTGTGAATATGAATAAAGGCACCAAGGAAGAAAATAGATTTTCATGCTTACAAATTAAGAGAGCAAAGATGTACCAAGAACATTGGAAACTGGGTGGAGGAATATTATCTTTAATCAAGGAGAGACTAGATTAGGTTTCTTTAAAGATCTATCACTGAGGAATAATTTGATACACTGAATTAGAGGGATATGGGAAAGAGTGAAACCTTTATGGGGCACAAGAATTCATCGTGAGGTCCTTACTACTAAAATGTGGTTCATGGACCAGTAGCATCAGTTAACATAGGTAAGATTGTTAGAAATACACAACTTTAAGGCCAGTCCTGACCTACTGAAGCAGAATCTGATTCATTTTAATAACATTCCTAGGTAATTCATATACACATGAGAAAGATGCAATGAGTGGAAGTTTCCTGGGAGAAAGAAAGAAAATCTAGAGACCCAATTATCATATGGGAGAAGAGCAGCCAGAAAGGGAGAGGGCAGAAACTTAGACAAGAAATGAGTACAACAGGAATTTTTGAAGTGAAATGCTGTAGTCAGTGTAATGGGCAATGTGACCCTTCTTATAACCCCACATATCTTGAATAAAATTACAGAAAACAAATTATGCCAGTGTGATTAGATGCTTTCTGGAAGCCAGTGAAGGGGATGAGTTTTATGTCAGCGTTGTCCAGGGCCAAAAGGACAGCCATTTACCTGGATTACCTTCCATAATTCAGTGGATTTTTTTTCTCTTAGATATCAAAAGTAGAGAGGAAAATAAATTACATACTTCGAAGTTTGGGTACTCTACATAATTCTGAATGTTATTATTTGCTTTAAGTTGTTTTTCTTCCAAAATCTTTCTCATGCTATTAGTGTCAAAAATTATCAATTTAAAGAGACATGTTCTGGGTAAATGTAATGGTACCAATGATATCAATGAGAAATATCAGGTAATATTTATTAAGGGAATCATATACAAAATAGTACACCAAACATTCTATAGAGCTGATTAAAATACACAATGTTTTGACTATAACTAGCTAAATATCTTCATTATATATGGTCCTTACTACTATATGTTCCCCAAAATCTGCTCCTGAAAAGGTATTTACATGACAACATCTATCAGGATAATTTGAAGGGGCATTTGATAATTTTATAAATATATATAAAATTTATATATGTATACTCACATGAAAACATACACATATGTTAAAAAGCACTTTAGAAAAAAACTGATATTAATACAGAAAGCTGGGTGTTACATGCTCCATTTTTTTTGTTCATGAGGAAATCAAAGCATGGAGCAATAATATTTTTTTAACCCCAATCCTCTTTCCCTCTGGCAAACACTTGTTTGTTCTCTGTATTCATGAATCTGTTTCTGTTAGGTTTTTTGTTGTTGCTGCTGTTTGGATTCCACATATAAATGAAATCATATGGTATTTATCTTTCTGACTTATTCTGCTTAACATAATATTCTCTAGGTCCATCCATATTGTCACAAATGGCAAGATCTCATTCTTTTTTATGGCTGGGTAATATTCGTGTGTGTGTGTGTGTGTGTGTGTGTGTCACTTTTGTTTTGAAGGTTTATACACAGCATAGTTTTCTTTCTTTTTTCTTTCTTCAAATGTTTATTTTAATTCTAGTTAGTTAACATACAGTGTGATATTAGTTTCAGGAGTAGAATTTAGTGATTCATCATTTACATACAACACCCAGTGCTCATCACAACACGTGCCCTCCATAATCTCCATCACTCATTTAGTCCATCCCCCATGCACCCTATAGTAACCATCAGTTTGTTCTCTAGAGTTAAGAGTCTGTTTTCTGGCTTGCCTCTCTCTTTTTTTCCCTCCATGTTCATCTGTTTTGTTTCTTAAATTCCGCATATGAGTGAAATTATATGGTATTTGTCTTTCTCTGACTTATTTTGCTTAGCATAATATACTCTAGCTCTGTCCATGTCATTGCAAATGGCAAGATTTCATTTTTTTAAATTTTTAAAAAAATTTTAAATTTCATTCTTTAGATAGATAGATGATGATAGATAGAAAGATAGATAGATAGATAGATAGATAGATGCATAACTTCTTCTTTACCCATTCATCAGTCATCAGTCAATGGACATTTAGGCTCTTTCCATAATTTGGCTATTGTTGATAATGCTGCTATAAACATCGGGATGCATGTACCCCTTTGAATCTGTATTTCTGTATCCTTTGGGTAAATACCAAGTAGTGAAATTGCTGGATTATAGGGTAGTTCCATTTTTAACTTTTTGAGGAATCTCCATACTGTTTTCCAGAGTGGTTGCACCAGTTTGCATTCCCACCAACAGTGCAAGAGGGTTCCCCTTTCTCCACATCCTGATATCTGTTGTTTCTTGTGTTGTTAATTTTATACATTCTGACAGGTGTGAGGTGATGATATCTCATCACGGTTTTGATTTCTATTTCCCTGATGATGAGTGATGTTGAGCATCTTCTCATGTGTCTGTTGGCCATCTGGATGTCTTCTTTGGAAAACTGTCTATTCATGTCTTCTTCCCAGTTCTTAACTGATTGGTTTTTTTTTGGGGGGGGGGGAGTGTTGAGTTTTATAAGTTCTTTATATATTTTGGATACTAATCCTTTATCAGATAATGCCATTTGCAAATGTCTTTTCCCATTTCGAAGATTCCTTTTAGTTTCGTTGATTATTTCTTTTGTTGTGCAGAAGAGTTTTATTTTGTTGAAGCCACAATAGTTTATTTTTGCTTTTGTTTCCCTTGCCTCAGGAGATCTATCTAGTGAGTCGTTGCTATGGCCAATGTCAAAGACTTTACATCAGAGCTCAAAATCTTAACTATGCAGAAGAACATTTAAGTAATATTCCCATGAGATGTCACAAACTAGCATGTGAAATTCTGTCTTTTGTCCCCACAGTTTGTGTTTTATTCATTACATCAGAATCACTTCCAAATTATCCAGATGTACCTTGTTCTTATGCTTATTCTGGATTCTCAATAACTAGATTATTGAAAAGTTAACCGATACCATTTTTCTCTTTGTTTTTCACTATTTGTTTCAATTGGTATTTACTGAGTACCTGCTCAAAGCCAGGCATATCATCTAGTAATAGGCTACTATTCTGGTGTAGGCTCCATCATTATACAAAGGAAATTATGTATGCATGTGCATATATATATATGTACATAAGTATATATTTAAGGATGAATATATTTCCATAATACTCTTGTCATAGGATTTAGTTCATTTATAAGGATATTTTTTAAAAATACTATTGTAAGAAATCACTAAAAGAGAATTTCAAGTCAGGTTCTCAAAATAAAAATGATGATTGAAATTTAAACCATTTTCTACAGCCTATAATTTGAGAATTTCTTAGGAGACAGAAATGGAATATTTTATAGACAAGTGAGGATAAGCTAATATGAAAGTATCAGGGAAGTTTTCTGAAATACATGCAGAATGTTTCTGTTGCAAGTTCTTGGTGTCTCTGTAGTGCCTTAGCTAATTCTGCAGTGCTTAAATGTAAGTAGTGCCCATTGTTCAGTAATTGACTAGTACTGAGAGCTGGATGACCTTTGAAAATGCCAACTGCTGATCAAGACCTGATGTAAAAGTCTTTAGGAGACCACAGATCTATGTACAGTATGTTGCTGCTCCAGTAGCTATCATTCTTTTACTCTTAATGCCAAATTAGTATCAACTTCTAGTTGACACATTAAGGGTGATGACTACTGTTTCTCATGATAATAATATCCTGATTTAAAAAACATAGAACCATCAGAAAATCAAAAAATAGAGTGAAATAAAATAAATTTGAAGGGTACTTTTAGAGCATATTTTCTTTGCTTTTTATGCAGCTTATGTTGAAATAATTAAAATTAAACTTATATATTGGAAAGTATGTCACAAAGTTTTGTTAGGCTTTCTATGTTGTAGATTAGAATAAAAGAAGTTCAGGGGTAGGTCATTGTATGGGTACGAACAGTATCATTGTGTGAATTGAAAACAGTAATAATGGTAAAATCCTCCTGATATTATTTTAAGGTACTCTGGAGAACTGATTTAAAGATTTTATTTATTGGGGCACCTGGGTGGCTCAGTCAGTTAAGCACTTGCCTCCGGCTCAGGTCATGATCCCAGGGTCCTGAGATCGAGCCCTGCATGGGGTTCTCCCTCTCCTCCCTGCTTATGCTCTCTTGTGCTCTTTGTTGCTATCTTTGTCTCTCTCTCTCAAGTAAATAAATAAAAGAGAGAGAGAGTCGGAATGAGCGAGAAAGAGAGAGAGAGGGAGCAGAGGGAGGGGAAGAGGGAGAGGGAGAAGCAGACTCCCCACTGAGCAGGGAGCCTGATGTGGGGCTTGATCCTGGGACTCCAGGATCATGACCTAAGCGGAAGGTAGACACTTAACTGACTGAGCCACCCAGGCATCCCACTTTGGAGAATTCATTTAAACATAAATGATGTCCAGAGTAAGATTAAATACCTCTGATAGTAGTGGAAATGTATAAAATATAGTCAAAATGATAAAACATTAAAAACACAACTTGGTATTTCTTTAGTTATATTTGATAACTAATAACTTTAGTTAAATTTGATAGACTAATAAAATAGTTTTGGGTAGAACCAGAAAGTCACAAAATATCATACAAGAAGAACACTACATTGTATTGACCTCCTAAATATTCTATATACCAGCTTTTCTTACTATATGAAGTCATATTTTGAGTATTATAATAAAAAAGAGTTATGTGACTTTTAACATGGGATTTATTTTGGAGATCTTGGTATCACTGTCTTCTATAATTTTTTATTAGATTTTATAAGGGAATTTTTATTCCCAACTCCCAATGTCATGGGACCATAAGTTTTTCCAGGTTTATTTTTATCCTCTGCATATTGTGATTATTGTAACTCATTCTGATTTATTTTTTCTCTGCCTGACAGAATCTTATAGCTGACTTTGTAAAACAAGCCTACTAACTATACATGGCCTAATAACATACATTCCATGTATTAACGTTTCCTTAATTAATACCTTAATTTCTATTTTTTTCTCATTTAATTTAATATTTCCTTTAATTACTCTTGAAATCACCTTAAATAATTTATAAGTTAAGTACATTATGAACAAACAAATGAAAGAATGAATAAACAATATAGTAATAAGAGAAAATCTTTTAGCAGTGGTTATAATTGGGGAACTATTGATATTTTATTACTTTTATTGATTTCTTTGTAGTTATAAAACTGCATGTATTTTATTTTTAATATAAAAACAAACAAATATGATAAAGTTGTATTAGAATTTTTAATGGAATGAATTATTATTAGAATGATTTCTTTAATAGAATGAATTATTTTAGAAGAATATTTTTAGAATAAATTATTGACACATAGTAAAGGACCTAATTTATTACAGATATTGATCTAACAGTATTTTTTAATCTATTTACTGCACCACCTTGCTATTCAAACTACAGTGGGAGGTATCACCTAGGGGCTTGTGAGCAATGATGATACTGTGGTATCTATAGTCTCACCAGAAAACTACTGAATCAGGATTTGAACTTTAACAAGGTTTTAGGTTCTTATTTGCATGATTAAAGTTTTAGAATCACTGCTGGAAACTGCATCAAACAAAATATCTCATGTAAAGGAATAATTCTATAGCCCAATAGGTTAGAATGTTATTTATGTTATCTTCTGCATCTGTATAGTACATCTTAACTTTTTCAAATTTCTGAGATCACAAACTATATATATATATGTACATTTTAAAGTTTATTTATTTAAGTATTCTCTACACCTAAGGTGGGGCTCAAACTCACAACCCTGAGATGAAAACAGCCACATCCTCTCCCAACTGAGCCAGCCAGGTACCCCACAAACAATATATTTTAAAAATCAAACCCTAAATATTGCAAACACATTTGATAAAAATGACTTTTTTCAAGTAAAGATTATTTAGCATACTAAAGAATAAATGTTCCATATAATATACTTTGAAATTATTGGTTTAAGCCAAGAGAAAAATAAATAAAAGGAAATCATTTTAGGTGCAGAGAGATAGAGAAGGACTAAGAAGCAAGATTGGATCTATAATGGAATATTTTTTTCTATTTTCCATGCTGAGAATTTTCATATACATAGAAAAAATATATTTTTACAATTCATTCAGTCCCTCATTTATCAAGTAGATAAGTATTAATTCATCCAGATATTAGATACAAGTACATATAAGAATATATTACCAGTGAAGTAGAAATTCATAAAAATATTTTTATGTATGCTATTATCATATGAAAAAAATTATTATTATTTAAAATTTATTTAGGGGGCGCCTGGGTGGCTCAGATGGTTAAGCATCTGCCTTCAGCTCAGGTCATGATCCTAGGGTCCTGGGATCGAGCCCCACATTGGGCTCCTGGCTCAGCGAGGAGGCTGCTTCTCCCTCTCCCTCTGCCTCTCTCCCTGCTCATGCTTTCTCTCTCTCTCTCTCTGTATCTCTGTGTCTCAAATGAATAAATAAAATCTTTAAAAATAAATAAATAAAAAATAAAAGATTTATTTATTTAATTTTTTAGAGCGAGAAAGACTGGTGGGGAGGCATAGAGGGAAAGGGAGAGAGAGTCTTAAGCTGACTCCGTGCCAAGCATGGAGTCCATGCGGAGCATGGAGACCAACACGGGGGATGATCTCACAACCCTGAGATCCTGACCTGAGCTGAAACCAAGAATCGGATGCTTAACCAACTGCGCTACCTGGGCACCTTGAAAAACATTATTTTTAATAAATTTTGCTTAAAATGCTATTCAGAGATAAATATGGTTAATGTTTTTTTTCAAATTTACATTATTATCCTTGATATTAGAAGTGCACTTTCTAATATATTTTATGAATATATTTTCTATATAGGGTATATTTTTTAAACAACTTTCAGTATATTTTACATCAGAGTTTACATATCACTAGTTCAAGACTGCCAAGTCTCACACATTCAGAGAAACCTCAGTCTTTAAAAAAGTGTGACAATACATTTTCTATGGGTTGGTGAATGAAACTAGAATTTATATATTTCTTTGCATAACATCCCAGTCTTAATGAAATCTAGTCCTATCAGTAATGCTTAATTGAAAGATCTAGAAAGGATTAACTGTTTACTACTTTGAGCTGGTCCTTATGCAAACTTACCTGAACTCCTAAGGACAAAGAAACACCAAAAGGAGAGGAAGGTGGCCACATTTCTTTAAAAATTTGTTGATTGTATATCTCTGGCAATATTTTTTTTTTAAAGATTTTATTTATTTATTTGACAGAGAGAGACACAGCAAGAGAGGGAACACAAGCAAGGGGAGTGGGAGAGGGAGAAGCAGGCTTCCTGCGGAGCAGAGAGCCCGATGCGGGGCTCGATCCCCAGACCCTGGGATCATGACCTGAGCTGAAGGCAGACGCTTAACTACTGAGCCACCCAGATGCCCCAATCTCTGGCAATATTTTTTAAACATGAGTCTATGCTGAAACTTTCACAGAGCTTTTATTGGTTTGAGGCACTCCCCTTAGGATTTAAATACATACTCTGTTCAACTTTTTTTGAGAGGATCCTGAAATATATAAATCAATTAAGAGCCTGGTGGGGGAACATCTTGTCTGACACCACTTTTGTCAGACTCCTGACCTGTCAAAGCCAATTTGTTTTTGGTCCTGATGAAGAAAAGGTAAGGGATGATGTTGGAGTCTTGGAAGATATTATCTCTCAGAATTTTTTGATTCATGAAAACAATTACATTTTGTTTACAAAACTAATTACATTTTGACGATACTGAATTTGCTTCCATTTTTGCTAATAAACCTAAGTGAAACCTAACTCTATAGGGATGGTGCCTTTTAAAAAATTAATCTGAAATTCAATTCTGTTGCAATGTATTATATAGCTACTAAATTAACAAAAATATATCATTGAAACAATGCAATGTGTCAAAATAAATTTTGCTGCTTATGCTTTGTTGCCTTTAACATACATTTATATTACAAACCTTGTAAAGTTTCCGATATGAGTTTTGGTGGAAAGATAGCCTTTTATTATTAGATAATATTATTTTAAAAGCTCAGGTTCTACGATAGCCTCCTTTTATGAAACATGGTGAGAGTAAATGGTGCTTTTATTTGGGTTGCTGTGTTTTTATTTTTCTTTGTTTTACATTTGTCATGTCCTTACCATTAAATTGAGAAGTGGATTTTATAAGTTTACTGCTTTACAGAATATTAAACAGGAAACAATTCTCTAAGGCATCTGCCACATTTCATATATGTGGGTTTTAAACTTAATGTTAACTTCACATTAAAACTCTTGCCCATATGAAAGTGAAAGACACAAAAAGCAAAACAAAACTAAATTTCAAGTAGTATTTAAAGACACTTTAAAAATATTCTACGAGGGCGCCTCGGTGGCTCAGTTGGTTAAGCAACTGCCTTCGGCTCAGGTCTTGATCCTGGAGTCCCAGGATCGAGTCCCACATCAGGCTCCCTGCTCAGCAGGAAGTCTGCTTCTCCCTCTGACCCTCCCCCCTCATGTGCTCTCTCTCAAATAAATATATAAAATCTTAAAAAAAAAAAATTCTACATGAAAATTAGCACCATCTAACACACTTTGCACATGTCTGATTTTAGTGTGATTTTTTTGTTTCTGCTTCATTTCATTTTCTTCAAAATATATGCAAATTATTCAGCATTTAATATAACTGAATCCTAAATCTTCCTTTAAATCTGATATATATCAACTCATTTAAGTTAATTTAACCTTCATACTATCAAATTTGGTATAATTTTTCTTTCTGCTTAATATGGGCTAATATTTGACTGATAAAATATAAAAATGAATTGTTATCTCATTCTGACCCTTAATATTCACCTTAATATTAGTAATATTGCTTCTTATCATTTCATATGTAAACTGTGGTTAGACCAATTTAATTCAATTGCTATAGATATTCTAAATCTCTTACTCAAGCCCATTATAATTTTAAAAGTATGACTTAAAGTTCAAGTTGAACTGATTTAATTTATATTGCACATTGTTGAATATAAAATATGTCTTTAATATATAGAATTATGTGATGTTTCATATATATGCATTACTGAATCAACTATATCAAGTAATAAGGTGAGCCTCGACATTTTAAATGAAAAGTAAATTAATTAAAACTAATTTATTATTTATAAATTCAAAATAACTTGATAACAAAATTTAAACAACTTTGAGCATTATGTGTATATTTAAAATTTCTGAACTTGAAAGGATAATAAGCAAAGATAGAGTCTAAGCTTGATTTTCTAAGTTGAATAGTTGAATAGATTTTTCAGTTAAAAAATATCATGAAGTGCCCTGCTATAAATCAATACTGAAGTATTGGAAATATATAATATTTAAGTATTATGAATACATAATACTATTACATATTAATAATTTCTCTAATTTTAAAACACATGTTGATTAATAGAAACTGTGTTGTTGTTGTTTTTTAACCCAGTACAGATATAATCAAATATTTTAACAGAATCATGACTGAATTTCCAGGAAAATCCTCAAGCAATATATGTTTCAAATAATTTTCCTATAATTTCCTTGTAAGTCATGTTTTGTAAATAATTACATGGAAACTGTAAAATAAGCAATAAAACCTTCTAAGGAAGGGGGATATTTTTTTAGTGGGAATTAACAAAGTCTGTATTTCTAGGAGATAGAATCTAACCCTTTTCAATTTAGATTCAACCTGAATGCTGTAAATACCATTTCCCAGGACTTTCCAATCCCACTGGAAAGAACCTTTCTATCCTGCCTCTAAAGAGGTTTTACAAGATTGATCTATAGCAGAAAGTGGGATAGAAGCTTAGAGCCAAACATGGCACAAACAAAAATACCTTAATAATAAAATGATTATTAGTTACTAATTACTTATTATGTATTAGGCAGTTTTCTACACACTTTACATATATTAACTCAGAAATCCTTCCAATTGGCCTTAGCGTAAGGTCCATTTATATCTCTCTTCTTTTCTTTTCTTTTTTTAACAGAAGACAAAATTGGATAATATTATAAGCAATATTTGTTGATGAACATTCTTCCATATTTAAACATTTCTGGAGGATATAGCTTACAAATAATGATATCTTATGTTCATGGAGGAATAAATAACCCAGGGTTACCCAGATAGTACTTGTTCAAGTTTAGTTTCAGCTCCAGGCCTACTGCCTTTGTTCTCTTGCTAAGACACACTCTGCCTTTGCGTAGGAAGCGATGGAAGACATGGTTTTGTGCTTAAATATATTCATTGAAGATCATTAAAGTTTAGATTTCAGGCAACTGCCAACTAAAATAAATTGAATTATATTAGGTGGTCAGGGAAGGCCCTGATTCTGGGGGAAAGCTACTCAAAAGTACAGTGACCTGGGAAAAAGACCTGTGGTAAAAAGATGAAATCAAAAAGGAAATGATTATCACAACAAAGAAAATGTCCTTATTCATTTCTATTACTCATTTTTTAAGTTTTTTTTAAAGACTACTTTTTAGAGTAGTTTTAGGTTCACAGCAAATTAAGAGGAAGGTATAGAGATTTCCCATATACCCCTTATCCCTACATATGCATATCTCCTCCATTATCCACATTTCCCATCAGAATGGTAGAGCAGAACCCCTTATCCATGAGGTATACATGCCATAGACTCCCAGTGGATGCCTGAAACCACAGGTAGTACTGAATCCTATATATACTATGTTTTGTCCTATATATACATACCTATGATAAAGTTTAATTTATAAATTAGGTCCAGGAAGAGATTTACAACAATAACTAATAATAAATAGAACAACTACAAGAAACATAGTATAATAAAAGTTATATAAATGTGGTCTCTTTCTCAAAATACCATATTGTGCTGTACTCACCCTTCTTGGGATGATGTGAGATGATAAAATGAGATGAAGTGAGGTGAATGATGTAGGCATTGTGATGTAGCATTAGTCTACTATTGATCTTTTGACACTATGTCAGAAAGAGGATCATCTGCTTCCAAACTGCAGTTGACCGCAGGTAACTGTAACTTTGGAAAGTGAGACTGCAGGCGCCTGGGTGGCTCAGTTGGTTAAGCAACTGCCTTCGGCTCAGGTCATGATCCTGGAGTCCCAGGATCGAGTCCTGCATTGGGCTCCCTGCTCAGCAGGGAGCCTGCTTCTCCCTCTGACCCTCCCCCTCTCATGCTCTCTCTCTCTCTCTCTCATTCTCTCAAATAAATAAATAAAATCTTAAAAAAAAAAAAAAGTGAGACTGCAGATAAGGGGGGGCTACCATACATTTGCTCTAATTGATGAACCTACACTGATACATCATAATCACCCAAAATCCATACTTTACATTAGGGTTCACTCTTGGTGTTGTTACATTCTATGGGTTTGGACAAATATATAATGACATGTATATACTATACTGTCATACAGAGTACTTTCACTGCCCTACTTGGCGCTTTGCCTATACATCTCTCCTCTACCTCTGCCCCCCTGGTAACTACTGATCTATTTACTGTCTCCAGCGTTTTGCCTTTTCCGGAGTATCATATAGTTAGAATCATATAGTATGTAGCCTTTTCAGATTGGCTTCTTTCACTTAGTAATATGCATTAAAATTCTTCCATGACTTTTCATGGCTTAAGAGCTCATTTCTTTTTAGCACTGAATAGTATTCTATTGTCTTGATGTACCACAATTTATCCATTAACCTACTGAAAAACATCTCAGTTGCTTCTAAGTTTTGGCAATTATGAATAAAACTGTTGTAGACATCCATGTGCAAATTTTTGTGTAGATGTTAAGTTTTCAACTCCTTTGGGTAAATACCAAGGAGCATGACTGCTGAATCATATGGGAAGAATACATTTAGTTTTGTTAAGAAATCACCAAACTGTCTTCTAAAATGGCTTTTATATTTTTCATTTCCATTCCCATCAGCAGCAAATGAATTCCTGTTGCTCCACATCCTCACCAACATTTGGCGTTGTCAGTGTTCCAGATTTTGGCCATTCTAATAGGTGTGTAGTTGTTTCTTATTGTTGTTTTAGTTTCCTGTGTTTATTTGCCATCTGTATATATTCTTTGGTGAAGTGTCTGCTATGGTCTTTGGCCTATTTTTTAATCGGGTTGCTTAACTAATCCCAATAGTTTATTTTTCCTTTTGTTTCCCTTGCTTCAGGAGACTCATCTTATAATAAATTGCTATGGGCCATGTCAAAGAGGTTATTGCCTGTGTTCTCCTCTAGGATTTTGATGGTTTCCTGTCTCACATTTAGGTCTCTAATCCATTTTGAATTTATTTTTGTCTATCACTCATTTTGTAGAGAAGTGTTCAAATCAATATTTGAAAAATGCTCAATAGAATTTGTTATCTGCTATGCATGTAATGTATTTAATTTTGAAGGTACATTAAATACATTTCATAATTTGTATTGTAGTGTATGATTTCTCAACATATTCTTGTTAATCTTAGCCATTTTTAATGGAAGTACATTTAGCTACTTCAACAAAAAGACTATGGAGTTAGAAGACCAAAATACTAATTTTGGCTATGAATCTGATATCAAGAATAAGCAGATCAGGAAAACAGCAATATTTTTTTGAAAACTGTCCCAATAAGTTTTCTACTAGTGTATTTGACACTATATCTATGTACTGTAAGTGAAGCTTTGTATTATTTAGATAAACATTATTTCCTCTTTCTTTAAATCCAACACTGTGTCACTAAATCTTTCTGATAAAGCTTCCTCATGCTCATCGCATTGGCCGGGCAATCAGAGGCTTCTAACATCCTCCCCTCTCTTTGGAATGTACTTTCTGCCCACTGTTCCCATACTAGAAGCTTTTCCAAGGATGCAGCTTTAAGAGAGTAATGTGTGGTTGAGATCATCAGGACTCTGTATGTTAAGTTCCCCAAATAAACTCTTAAGATTCTGGCAGACCAGTGTGGAGATCTACTTGTCTTGAGGTCATCCAAAACAACCCTTGTTAGTTCCCTTGCTGGTTAAAACTGTCACCTACCAATCTGGAGTGGTCTGCCTCTTTCTTCAGTCTCTCCTTTGTCCTCCATGTATGAGGGCCAGTTTCAAATTTCACCCAGGGGAACTCCTGAGGTTGTGAACTAATACCTTGCTTATACTTTGTCAGGAAAATATCCAGATGAATGTATTTAATTAATCTTCCCAACATCCAAAATGAAATTCTATCTGCATGCCTCTCATTGTTGTTCAATCCTATCATGCCAGAAGGAATTTTACTTCTCTTGCCTAGGATCAGTCTCTTGTAGTCTGGAATCCAAAGCTATCTGCAATCCCAAGGAATTATCTTGCCTGCATCATTAGTTTACCTTTTTATCATTCTCTCTCCACACAGCTTTTGATATCTCACATCTTAAGACAGTCACCCTAGCATTCCTACTTCAAAATGGCTTAAATATCGGAACTAATTAGTAATGCTCCACAAAGTTGCATTACTGGAAAATAACATGAACACTAACCAGCCCAAGTTGTATTAAATACCATTCCATCCTCACTATCCCACTAATGAACAATTTGTTTTTATGTCCCCTTTACAAAGCAATGTATACACTGTCTTATTTTTTCATAGAATCGAACCATTTCAACTACCTTCCCACCACTCCATGGAACTTGCACTTTTCAGATTTCTCCATCAATTCCATTTTTCATTTTCATCTTATTCAATTTGACCTCATTCTTACAACACTAATATTCCTCTGTTTCTACTACAGTCTCCTGAGTTGCTACTTCTTAACAAACTGATATGTTTCATTATCTTTATTTGGCTCATAACCCTTACAAAAGTCAGCTCCTAGAATTTCTCAAGACTCATTCTCAGAATAACTTTTCACTATCCTCTCATCTTGGAAGTCTTACCCTATCTAATGGCTGTAAATACCCTGGGTTAACTTTTGTATTCTAATATTCTCTGAGTTTCAGATTATTCAAAACCCCAAATACCTTTTTAATATTTTCAAGTTCATGTTTTATAAATTTCTCAATTAAATGCTAAAAAAGGTAGAATTCTTTATATTTTCTCCCCAAAGCTAATAATGCTTCCTTTGCTTTCATCTCATGATAGGGCAGCAACTAGCAGCTAACAAAAGAAGAAGGAGGAGGAGGAAGAATAGGACAAAGAGGAAGAGAAGAAGACTTGTCCCATATCCTGTCTTCTCCCTCTTCGTCCTTACAATATTCAATCTCTATGCAGATCTACTTCTCTTTGTTTCCACTGCCACAATTACTACTCAAATTTTGTCACTAATTGTAAGAAGACATATACAACTTTTATCCTAATATGATAAAGAATCTCTCTTTAAGACACATTTTTCTTTACAATTTTTTCTCTTCAAGAGAAAATTTCAAAACTGAATGTATATATGCAAAAAATATGTCATGTATATATATATATATATATATATATATATATATATATATATATATAATATATATGAATAATCTCACTATGACACTTTCTTTCTCTGTAAAATGTAGATAAAAGCATTTACTTCCGAAGATTATCTTGCAGATTCAATAAGATGATGTACATAAAAGGTTTAGTGCAAGGTTGGCCCATTAAAATTCATCTGTAAGTGTTTAATTCAATCATTTTCACTTGAGATTTGAAGATCTAGTATGATATTTTACATAAAATATCAATGTCACTGTTGATGTTATGAAGGTTTAAAATATTTTTATAGGTAATTGTAAAAACTCATCACATTTTACATCAGTCTATACTATTATTTAGTTTACTCAATACTCAAATTATTTTGTATTGTAGCTTACAAATAATCATTAGCAAATGCTCAGTGGCAATAAATGATGCAAAGACTATCTCACTAACTGATTGATTTTACATTTCTTAGCTTTATTTTCCTTTTACCTTTGGGTGTTTATTGTTCAAAATGACAAAGAGCAACCTGAACAAGGGCATGGTAGAAACCCGTCACTGTGAACTGAAGGCCAAATAAGCAGAATCTTTGAAGTTATACTTTGAAGTTCCATGAGATAGAAAATAGGGTGAAACATGATTTGTGATATCAGAAATATCCCTGAAGGAAATCTAGAGAAATGAGTGTATTTTCATTAGTTAGCTTTATGTTTCATAAGCTGTTGCGCTGTAATCATATGTAGTACTTCGATGTATTTTTGGTATTACAATACATCAAATTGAAAATTCTGAGAAATATATTGAATATATTTTCTATCTCAGAGCTCACTGGGAAGTTTCACTGTTCAGTTAATTTAACTCCATTGGAAAATTATTCATAAAAATATACCTAATGAATGCTTCTACATGAAATTATTTATTGATATATACACCAAATATGAATAATTATATTTGATTAAATATTAAATATATATTGAAACATAAAAAGATTCAAACTATTTTTGTTTACTAATGTAGTTTGGAGTATGAAATAAAATATTTAAAATACCAAAGATTATGCCAACAAATTGGACAACTTAGAAGAAATGGATAAATTCCTAGATACACATAACCTGTAAAACTAAAGCAGGAAGAAATGGACAGTTTGAACAGGCCAATCAGCAGCAATGAAATTGAATCAGTAATTTAAAAATTTTCAAAAAACTAAAGTCCAGGACCAGATGTCTTCATAGGTGAATTTTACCAAACATTTAAAGAAGACTTAATACTTATTTTTCTCAAATTATTCCAAAAAATACAAGAGGAGGGAAAACTTCCAAACTCATTCTATGGGGCCAGTATGACCTTGATAACCAAATCAGATAAAGACACCACAGAAGGAGAGAATTACAGGCCAACATCTCTCATGAATATAGATGCAAAAATCCTCAACAAATTATTAGCAAACTGAGTCCAACAATATATTAAAAAAATCAAATACCATGATCAAGTGGGATTTATTCACAGAATGCAAGGTTAGTTCAATATTTGCAAAACAATCAGTGTGATATGTCACATCAGGAAGAGAGAATATAAAAACCATATGGTCATTTCAATAGATGCAGCAAAAGCATTGACAAAGTACAACATCCATTCATGATAAAAACCCTCTGTAAAGTGAATCTAGAGGGAACATACCTCAACATAATAAAGGCCTTATCTTATATGAAAAGCCAACAGTGAACATTATACTCAATGGTATAAAACTGAGAGCTTTTCCTTAAGATCAGGAATAAGCCAAGGATGTTCACTCTCACCACTTTTATTCAACACAGTACTGGAAGTCCTAGCCACAGTAATTAGACAATATAAAGAAACAAAGGCACTCAAATTGGTAAGGAAGAAGTAAAATTCTCACTATGGGTAGATGACATGACACTATATATAAAAAACCCTAAAGACTCCACTAAAAAACTACTAGAACAGATAAATGAATTCAGTAGTCTCAAGATACAAAAAATCAATGTACAGAAATCTGTTGCATTCCTACACAGTAATAATGAATAGGCAGAAAATGAAATGAGGAAAACAATCCCATTTATAATTGCACTAAAAAAAATAAATTATCTAAAAATAAATTTAACCAAGGAGGTGAACGATAGGTATCGTAAAAACTGTAAAACACTGATGAAAGAAATTCAAGATGACACAAAGAAAAAAGACAAGCAAACAACCCTAAAATTTGTGTGGAACCACAAAAGACCTCAAAAAAGCAACCTTGAAAAAGAAAAACAAAACTGGAGGTATCACAGTTCCAGATTTTAAGTTATATTACAAAGTAATACAGTAATAATAATATAGTAGTAATTAAAACAGTATGGTATTGGCATAAAAATAGACCTATAGATGAATGGAATAGAACAGAAACCCCAAAATAAACCCACAATTGTATGACCAATTAATCTTCCTCAAAAGGGGAATAAATACACAATGGGAAAAATACAGTCACTTCAACAATTGGGAAAACTGGACAGCCACATGCAAAAGAATAAAACTGAGCCACTTTCATACACCATACAAAAAAATAAACTCAAAATGGATTAAACACCTAAATGAGAGACTTGAAACTATAAAAATCCTTGAAGAGAGCACAGGCAGCAATCTCTCTGACATTGGCTGTAGCAACATTTTTCTAGTTATGTCTCCTGAGGCAAGGGAAATAAAAGCAAAAATAAACTATTGGGACTACATGAAAATAAAAAGCTTCTGCACAGTGAAGGAAACAATCAACAAAACTAAAAGGCAACCTACTGAATTGGCAAAGGTATTTGCAAATAACATATCTAATAAAGGGTTAGTATTCAAAATATTTAAAGAACTGGGGGACGCCTGGGTGGCTCAGTCAGTTAAGCATCTGCCTTCAACTCAGTTCATGATCCCAGGGTCCTGGGATCGAGTCCCACGTTGGGCTCCTTGCTCAGTGGGGAGCCTGCTTCTCCCTCTCCCTCTGCTTACCACTCCCCCCGCTCATGCTCTCTCTCCCTCTCTTTCTCTCTCTCTGATAAATAAATAAATAAATAAATAAATAAATAAATAAATAAACAAACCTAAAAAAAAATAACTCAATATCCCAAAACCAAAAAATCCAATTGAAAAATGGGCAGAAGACATGAACAGATATTTCTCCAAAGAAAACGCAGATGGCTAACAGACACATGAAAAGATGCTAAACATCACTCATCATCAGGGAAATGCAAATCAAAACTACAATGAAATGTCACCTCACACCGGTCAGAGTGGCTATAATCAAAAACAGAAGAAACAAGTAAGTGTTGGTGAGGATGTGGAGAAAAAGGAATCCTCATGCATTACTGGTGGGAATGCAAACTAGTCCAGCCACTGTGGAAAACAGTATGGAGATTCCTCAAACAATTAGAAGTAAATGACCCTATAATCCAGGAATCGCACGATTGGGTAAAAATACAAAATACAAAGTAAAAATACAAAAAAAGTACAAAAATACTAATACAAAGGAATACATGCACCCCTATGATTATTGCAGCATTATTTACAACAGCCGAACTATGGAAGCAACACAAGTGTTCATCAGTAGATGAACGGATAAAGATGTGGTGTATATATACGTGTGTGTGTGTGTGTGTGTGTGTGTGTAATGGAATATTATTCAGCCATAAAAAAGAATGAAATCTTCCCATTTGCAACAACATGGATAGAGCTAGAGAGTATTATGCTAAGTGAAATAAATCAGTCAGAGAAAGACAAATACCATATGGTCTCACCCATATGTGGAATTTAAGAAACAAAACAAACAAGCAAAGGGGAAAAAGAAGAGAGAAACAAACCAAGAAACAGACTGTTAACTATAGAAAATAAACTGATGGTTACTAGAGGGGAAGTGGGTGGCAGGATTGGGGGAAAAGGGGATGGAGATTAAAGTGTACTGATTAAAAAAAATTGTAAAAAAATGAAAGTACCATAGGTTACCAATTTTTTTGTTGTTGTTGTTATTGATGTGATTTTGTAAAAAAATGAAACAAAAGTTGTAGACATTTATATTTCAATATAAGAACCACTGTTTATACCTGAGGGATGCTGGAGGGGAGGTGGGCAGGCTGATAGGTTAAATGGGTGATGGGTATTAAGGAGGGCACTTGTGTTGAGCACTGGGTGTTATATGTAAGTGATGAATCACTAAATTCTACACCTGAAACTAGTATTACACTGTATGTAAAGTAACTGAAATTTAAATAAAAACTTGAAACTACAAAAAGAAAAGAACCACTGTTTATCTAGCGAAAAATACATTTTAAAGAGTTAAAGATGAGCTGTGTGGGTTTTTTTGTGGATTTTTTGTCTGTTTGTTTCTTTACAAACAGACAATAGTTCTAAACTTTCTTACCATCTCTGTGATGGCATATTGTTCTAAATATACCGCTTCTGTCTACTGGATACTTTCTGGCCATCTAATAACTGAAAAATAACTTTTTCATATTTTTATAAACTTTCTTCTGGAATAATTGTAGAATTAAAAAAAATTAGTGTAGAAAGCAACCATAGGCCTTTCACCCAGCTTCCCCTAATAACAGCATCTTATAATCATGATATATTTGTCCAAACTGAGAAACTAAATTGAGTACAATACCATTAACTGAATAACAAACATTACTTGCATTTCAAGTTTTTTCACTAATGTCTTATGTTCCAGAATACCACATTGCATTTAGTCATATACATAGGACATTTATATCTAAATTTCAATCTATATATTTTCATCTATATCTACTCTGCTTACAGTTTAATTTTTATGTAATGTGCCAATTAAAAAAAATAGATTCTTTCTTGTAAGTTGTTATATTTGTAGGTATAAGGTAGTTCCCAATATAACTATTTTCCTTTAATATCACTGGGATAGTAGGAATGCCCCCTCTTCTATTTCTGATACTTGGAATGTATTAATTTCTTATGTTACTATGACAAGTTACCACAAACTTGGTGACTTAAAATAACAGAAATGCATTCTCTTACATTTCTTAAACAGGTCAGAAATAAGAAATGAGAATAAACAAGAAAATATATGAAATTCTCTGACAGAGGTCAAAACTCCGAAACTGTATCACCAGGCCAAAGTCACAGTGTCAGCAAGGATGAACTCCCTTTGGAGGCTCTAGAGAATACATCCCTCCTCTTCCTGCTTCTGGTGGCTTCCCAAATTCCTTGGCTGGTGTTCATATCACTCCAAAGCAAAAAACTTTGTTTTCATATGAATTAATATTTACAAATTCAAAGTATCAGGATGTAGATATCTTTTGTGGGGCCATTTTTAAACCCATGGCAGATTATTTCTGTCTTTCCTCATTGTTTTCTTCATTGGCTTTATTAAAGGTTTATCAGTTCTATTACATTTTTCAAAAGATCATCCTTTCAATTAATTGGCTTTATCATTCTAATTTTAGATTTATTAATTTTTACACTAATCACAGTGATTTCCTCCTTTCTTCTTGCATTGGGTTTAATTTTCATTTCTTTCTCTTGTTTTTTCAGGTGAAAACATAGGGTATTGCTAGTAAACCTGTTTTCTAATATAAACATTTAGTGCTGTTTTAGTTCAAACTACACATTTTGATTTTATTTTTATTTTCATTTAGTTTAACTATTTTAGCCTTTCTCTTAAGACTTTCTCTTGGACCTTTGTGTTACTTAGATGTGTGTCTAATTTCCAAGCATTTAGGGATTTCCAGATCTCTTTCTGTTATTCATTTCTAATTTATTTTCCTTTTGGTCTTAGAGCACACTCTGGGGACTTCAAATCTTGTATTTGTATTAGTCTTATTTAATGGCCCCAAATGTAATCTCTCTTCGTAAATGGTCAATGTCCACTTGAGAAGAATGTGTATTCTGTTCTTATTGGATAGAATGTTATAAATGTTAATTAGATCAAGTTGGTTTGTCAGGCTATATTAAATTATTACTTATTTTCTGCTTCTCTGACCTATTGATTACAGAGAACTGAGTGAAATCTTCAATTATAATTGTGGATATGTCTATTTCTTCTTTCAGATCTATCATTTTTAACCTCACATATTTTGAAGTTCTGTTATTATACATACTCCTTTAGGGTTGGTACATCTTCTTAGAAAATTGATCTCCTTAACAATTATCTAATGCCCCTCTATGTCCCTGATAAGTATCCTTGTTTTGAAGTCTAATTAGTCTGAAATTAATATAGCTAGTTTAGTTTTATTTTGAGTTAGTCTTTACATGGTCTATCTTTTTTCATCTTTTTAAAAACTGGCTTATATATTTATATTTAAATTAGGAATTTTTTTCCATTGGTTTATAAACCATATATATGTAATTTGAATATAGTTGACATATAATGTTACACTAGTGTCAGATGTATAACATAGTGATCTGCTTAACTGACTGAGCCACCCAGGAGCCACAAACATAGTGATCTGACAAATTTATACATTATGCTATGCTCATCACAAATGTGGCTACCATCTGTCACCATACAATGCTATTCCAATATCATTGGCTATATTTCTTATGCTGTGCCTTTTTTTCCTGCGACTTACTCCCTCCATAACTGAAAGTCTGTGGCTCCACTCCCCTTCACTCATTTTCCATCCCCAGGCCCCAACCCCTCCGGCAACCATCAATTTGTTCTCAGTATTTATAGGTCTGATTCTGTCTTTTGTTTATTTGTTTATGGGCGTTTTTAAAGGCGGGATATATCGCAGTTATGCATTTTAGAAAAATTCAATTTAACTATCTATTCTAGCAATTGTATTTAGACCATTCTTATTTAAACTGATTATAAATATATTTGGATTAAAATCTGTCATCTTTCTAGCAGTATTCCATTTGGGTTTTTTTTTTTTTTTTTTTTTTTTTTGCTCTTTATTTTTCTCATTGCTTCATTCTTCCCTGGTTTTAATTCAGCATTTTATGGCTTTATAGTTTTTATATCTCCTCTATTTTTAGATTATTTATTTATCTTTTGTTATTTGTTTGACTTTTCCAACAGTTTCCTAAGGGTTTACAATACACATTTGTAAATAACATGAGCTTATATGAATATATTATTACAGCACTGACACATAATGTATGAATTATAGTCTTGATATCTTCCTCCCATTCCATAGTCTATTATTGTCACATATTTTACTTTTATGTATGTATATTGCCCTATATACTTAGGTACATATGCATATTACCAATTTGCTTTAATGAGTAAATTGTCATTGATTCCAAAGCTGATTCCCTTTGTTTCTCTAAGCAGATCCAAGTTTCTAACTATATAATATCTTGTCTTATTGAAGAAATTCCTTTAACATTTTCTGTAAAGGAGAAAATCCTGTAACATTTTCTGCTAACAATGAAATTCTTCGGCATTTGTTTGTCTTAGCAAGTCTTTTTACTTCTTGTAATTTGGAAGGATATTTTCACTGGTATTGAATTTTGGGTTGAAAAAGTTTTCTTTTAGCACATTTAAATATTTCACTCTTGCCTACTTGTTTGCATTGTTTTTGATGATTAGTCTGCTGTATTCTTTACCATTGTTTCTTGGATTGTAAAATGTTTATTCCTCTAGTCATCTTAAATGTTTTTTTTTAAGTCTTTGCTCTTTTTTGACTATAATATGCTTAGGTGTGTAGGTGTGTATTTGTGTGCACATGCGCATGTGCAAGCAAACGAGTGTGTGTTTTTGGTATTTATCTAGCTTGTGCTATCTGACCTTCTTAGAACAATGATTTGTTGTCCGTCATATTATTTTTGGAAACATATCAGCCTTTATTTCTTCAAACGTTTCTTCTTCAGGGATTTCAATTATACACATATTCAAACATTTGACATTGTGCCACAGACCTTGGATTTTAGTTCTGTTTTGTTTTTTCTCTTCTTTCTCTTTACATTTCTTTTTGGGTAATTTAATCACCCTATTACTCATTCTTTCCTCAGCTGTGCTAAGTCTACTGATGAGCTCATTAATGGCATTCTTCATCTCCATACATGGTTTTAAATCTATCATTTCCATGTGATTCCTTTTTTATAATTTCCATTTCACTGCTGAAATTATCCATCTGTTCTTGACTGTCATCTACCTTTTTCATTTAAAGGCCTTATCATATTATTTGTAGTTATTTTAGGTACTCTGTCCATTCTATATCATGGTATGGCTGAACCTAGTTCTCCTGATTGCTTTTTGTTGTCTTTTTCTTTGCCTTATTAACTTTTTTGGTTGTTGTTCAATACTAGATATGTTGTACAGGACAGTATATATTGAGATAAATATTTCCATGCTTATCCCAAATACTTTTTTATGTTTTCTTGTTGTTTCAGTTCTAAATATATCATAATTTTCTTAATGATTATATATGCACATTTCTGAAGTATGTTTAGTTCCCAAATTATGGTATTTGGGCTATCTTATTAAGCTACTTGGTTTTCGTATTATGGCTAAAAAGGAGACATGTATGATTTTATTACTTAGCATTTTCTGAGACTTCTTTTGGTGGAAGAGAACATAGGCAACTTTCATTTCATGTGTGCTTGAAAGGAATGACCATTTTCAGAGTAAGCTTATATGTGCGAGACAGAAATTTCATACTATTTATTAAACTCTTTGCCACATCAGAAACTCTAAATATGTGTGTGTACTTATGTATTATATATATATATATATATGTATGTATATGTATGTATGTGTATAAATATATATACATATACACACACATGCTAGGTCAATATCTTTAATACTCATAATCCATACTGGCACATTTTAAAAATACCCACCCTATTAACACATATAAATACATATAAATTTTCCCTAAAATGCAGTGTATATAACAACTAATCAAAAATGTCTACTATATAACTGATGTGTATGTGTCTTTGTGTGTGCGCACAGGCACGTGAGGATGTGTATATGTGGAGGAGACCTAAGACACTGTGATTTGCTTAGCAATTTTATAAACAAGGAGGTCAGAAGATGGAACAAATGCATTACTATAAGGGTCTTTGCATCTTCTTAGAGCAAGAGTGGATACTACTCTTAGATACTACTTTATACTACTTTAGAATTTGTCTTCAGTATTTAAAGTTAATTAATTCTGTAATTGGAAGACAAAGAATAGGAACATATACATGAGTGGCATCATGCAGTAGCTCTTTAAAATACAATGTGGAATTTGGGGTAAAAAGATACATGTTTTTAGGTTTGCATACCTTAACATAAATAAGCAAAAACAGGACAATTATTTGTTTGGTTTCCTTTTTTTCCTAATTAAACCATTATATTTCCTTCCTTCCTCCTTCCTTCTTCCTTCCTTCCTTCCTTCCTTCCTTCCTTCCTTCCTTCCTTCCTTCCTTCCTTCCTTCCAACAAGCCATTCTGATTTATTACAGTATTTTCTATGGTAGAGCACTAGCTTTTCAGTTAAAATGATTTCTTTAGGTTTGCTACTGTTTGCAAATGCACATCAGTTATCACCTTTACCCTTCATATCCTAAATCTTTAGTGCCTGATCCCAGCTTAAGCCAATCTTCATTTTTGCTTCTCTCTTGGATCAGATAACATAAATAGATTTCTTAGAATCCCCTTTACATTTTATAATACCTTGTTTTCTAAGACTGCAGTAATCAGAGGGTGGAATGAAGAACAGAATCAGTAAGGAGAAAAAAAAAAAAAAAAGCGTCACTCTCTTTTCTCGCCGAGGGTGAACGTGACAGTGGGACAAGAACAGAATCAGTAAGGAGAAAAAAAAAAGCGTCACTCTCTTTTCTCGCCGAGGGTGAACGTGACAGTGGGACTCCCGAGCAGCCGGGGGCTGACTCCGTATCAGCATCTCTGCACCAGCAGCAGCATCTTCTGGACAAAAAGAAAAAATGTGAAATGACAGCAACGAGACCAGAATTAGTGGAAAGTAAGCATTTGCTAATAAAACTCAATTTCTTTTCAGGTCATTATTAGAAATGTAAATAAAGGAAACTGAAAATATTAAGTATGTTAAGTCATAATCACGGTTTATAAATCGCTAAGTTAATCTTTCACTTAAATATGGCACTCTGAGGATGATTTAGCATTCCTAATTTTTAAAGAAGGGATTATCTTAGATAACTATATCATTAGATCTTCTGTTAAAGAATAATTACCTGCACTTTAAAAAAAAAAAAAAATTCACATTATAACAACTAAACCATCTTTTTCAGTTGGCATTTTATCCTGACAACTTTAATCAAATTTTGTGAATTAGCACCAAAATCCACCATGGACAGTAAACAATATCATGTGGAATAGTTATTTTTAAATGGAATGAGTTGTCATTTGTCTTCTTGTTAATAGTTTTTTTCAAACTACAATAACTAAGTTCAGGTATATGATAAATTTAATTTTAATTCTTTAGGGATTTAAAATAAAACTTTATTTTGGGGGTGCCTGGGTGGCTCAGTCGTTTAAGCATCCGACTCTTGATTTCAGCTCAGGTCATGATCTCAGGGTTTTGAGATCGAGCCCCAACTCTGGCTGGGTGCTGAGCAGAGCCTGCTTAAGATTTCTCTCTCCCTCTCCCCTTCCCCTCCCTGCTGCTCCCTCACGCAGTCTCTCTCAAAAAAAAAAAAAGAAAGAAAGAAAATTGAAAAATAAATAAATAAAACTTTATTTTTATCACTTATATAAGATATTGATAAAATCCTGTATAAATAACAATAAGAATTGGACAGAAGAGAAACTAGTAACTATATTTGAATGAGGCTCCCTCCTCCTGTTCAGGTAAAAAGGTTACAAGCTTATACTTAAGAATTTTTATAAAAAGCGTGCTTTGTTTGGGACTCTATCACACACACTAGCACACAATAATTACCACACAGTTTTACCCAGGCCAGAACTGGGCATTAAATGAAGGAAAGTTTATCAATTTTGTATAAGAACAAAACAAGCAGACTTCTCAAGTTCTATTTTCTTTGGCCAAATATGCTTCTCTTTACTTATGCAAGATCTATCTGTGTGTAGAATTACATCTCTTGCAGTTTATATGGAAAGACCAACACATCACAACATTAGTGCTCAATGTGGAGTTTACTACATGATTTTGTAAAAGACTTGAATTCAACAAAATAGGTTTCATCACATACCCCTGTAAAGTGATTCAAAGTTGTATTAAACATTAGATATCTTAATTATGTTCTGCCTTGAGTATCACAGCAAACTGTCCACTGTCCAAAAACTTTGTATTTTTCTCCCCCTTCTTTTACTCAGTTTCTTCATTCTTCTTTTGAGATAACAATCAAGTTCTAGAGTTTGAAATCCTTAAAATATTTTCCCAATAAAAGCCAGTCTCTAGTTCGAGAAATTTTTGTAGTAGCTGGTTAGAGAATTAAGTGTCTCCCCATGATTATATACATTAATTTCTAGCCTCTCTAAACACACACACACACACACACACACACACACACTCACAATCTTTTCCTATTTTCTGCTTCAAAGGATCTTTTCACTTAGAGGTGCTAGTAATTAATTTTTTCTGAAAACAGATAATTTTCCAGGTGCTTACATATTAAATACTGCCAAGCTCCACATGTGAGAGGATTAGATTATTCCTGGATCAAAGCCTGAAATGTATTAAAAATTATTTTAAAAGTCCATATGAAAAATTCAAATCTGTGTATTTCCTTAGCACAGTTTATGTTGTGTTACAAGACTACATTTTATTTTTCAAATGTAATCAGTATTCTCAGGCAGTACAAGACAGTGAACAAAAATAAGATTAATTTTTTTTTCTCTATACATCTCTGAGCTTGTACTGTGCTAACCTTTGTAGGAATACACCTCAAAGAAGTTTTATGATGTGATGATTTTCTTGGCACTTCCTTGTGTAACATAACTTTCAGTTTTAGGCAAGATCATTTTCCAGATACAAATCCCTGAAGGGATAGAGATGGGATAGAGGAGGATTATTTTACCTATTATTGCAGCCACTCCCTGAGGCCTGCAGATTGCATATTTACACATGTGTGATTTATTACAGTTTACTACTCTCTAGATATATTGTTTACCTTTTACTTGAGTCTAAATCTGTAGATCTCTCTTTTCTCCTCTGCAAGTTGGCAGCCACCTTTGCTTTCTTGGGACCACTCACTTCAATTGGTGGACCACTTCTTGGGACCACCCACTTCATAGCTATGCTTATGAGGAGCTTCCATAAATAAGCACCTTCATATATACCATAGCTTCTGCCCCCCCATAATACCTGACTATTCTCCTGGATGGGAAAGATTAAGGATAAGGGTATGATACAGAAGAGCCTCAGACTGGACCTGGCACAACTGCTTGATAGAGTCCAAAGAATAACACTAAAGTATCTCTAAGCAGTCCACGAGCATAAATAGTTTTCTCCTCAATGGGCACCTGGGTGGCTCAGTTGGTTAAGCAACTGCCTTCGGCTCAGGTCATGATCCTGGAGTCCTGGGATCGAGTCCCACATCGGGCTCCCGGCTCAGCGGGGAGCCTGCTTCTCCTTCTGACCCTCCCCCCTCTCATGCTCTCTCTCTCTATCTCATTCTCTCTCTCAAATAAATAAATAAAAAATCTTTAAAAAAAAAAATAGTTTTCTCCTCAGACCACACAAAAGACTAAATGGGGGTTGATATTGGTAATACTGGGTGTTAGAAGAACTTGCCTCATAAGTTTTGTTTATATAAATGCTCCATAAAAATGAAAACACTGCCATCTATTTATAATATATTGTAGTCAAGTAGAAACCCCATCTTTCTCTCATATATGCTCAGAAGAGAGCAGGACTAATTGATATCACATAAATTCTCAGTGGGTCTATGTGCCATACAGTAAACTGAATGTTCATTATAAATTCTAAATAATAATGACTGTAAGAAGTTCAAGAAGTTATCAAGCCTTAGAATAATATGAAGTAAAAACAACTGAAACGGAGACCATTATATTTAGTTAGGAAGTATAAATTTTAGGCTTAAAAAAATGTGGAGGTGAGAAAACCAGCTATTCATGTGGGTCTTTGCCTGAAGCTGAAGAGGATCAAGCCAATCAGTTCTGTGCCTCATTTGTAGTAAGATTTTCTTGAAGGGGAATGCCAAACCATGATACAAGACTGCTCCTGAAGTGACGTAGCTCAGCCTATTCACGAAATGAAAGAAACAAGAGTGTTCTCCACTCAGTAATCAGTAATTTTTTAAAGTAATTCTTTCAAAGTCAAATGTGAATACATCATTCATCACAACCAGGCAGATGTCTAGTTCCATCTGTGTGTGGGGGTGTGTATCATTAATTTCCATCATAGAAGTACATATAAGGGGGGCACCTGGGTGGCTCAGTCAGTTAAGCATCCAACTCTTGGGTTTGGCTGGGGGCATAATCTCATGGATTGTGGGATCAGGCCCTGTGTCAGACTCCACACTCCACGGGAGCTCTGCTTGAAAATTCTCTCCCTCTGCACTTCCCCCAACTCACTCACACCTGTCCTCTTTCTCTGTCTCTCTAAAATAAATAAATAAATCTTTTTTTAAAAAAAGAAGTACATACAAGTATTTTGAGAGGTAGCAGTAATGAAAATTTTGAAGAACTGAAAAAATCAAGAGAGTAGAGTTTATAGTTTTTCATTCCTTAGTTGAATGTCTTTAACAATATCATAGGAGATTTTGACAAGAAGCTCTGCAGACAGACAGACAGACAGACACACACCCTTTTAGTCAGGTCTAGACAATGAAATTCATGAAAGCACATATTATTTGGCTCCAAGAGACTTTTGAAGGGCAGTAAAGCAAATGTTATGAGAAAAAATATAAAATATTTTATTTCCTCAATAATGACATATTAAACAAAAACCTTAATATTACTTGTAAAAAAATTTAGAATATTTTTAGATAACATCTAAATCTTTAAATATATTCTTAATAGATCATCTCATCTAAACTCCTTACTGCCATATTAAACTGCTACATAATATTCCTAAATATTGTTTATTTAGTCTATGCTAATATTATTCCACTTTTGAAGGCTTATTTATTTCTGACATTTTATTCCATTTTTGGATAGCTTGATTTTAGAAAACATCCCCATGTAATGATCCTAAAATTCTACTTCTTAGTCAAAATTTTGCTTCTGACACTACAAATTACATGAATATGGCTTTCTCATAAACTCTTCAAATATTAGATTCATTAGATTCATGAATTTTTTTGTTCAGGTCACCATATCATGATTCTTCATGATGTCAAAATTTTGAGGTTTACCATATATACACTATGTATCATATATACCATATATATGTATAATTATATATATACATTTATATTCTTTATGAATATAAACATTCATTTGTCAGTTCTCAATGTTAAATAAAGCTCTACATTCAAGTAAAGTATTCTGTGCATAATACACAAACAAAATAATCCTACATTTGCTTGATACCATTGTTAAGATGTTCTTAATAAGTTATTTTTTCCCACTTAATTGAATCTTATTCCTTCATATATCTCCATGCTCTTTTTCTAATACATGCTTTATTTCCAATATGCCTAAAACATATTAACTATTTCATTTATTGCAAAGTATACTCAACATAATCTAATCCTCCTATGATGAGTCATATTATAAAAGTAAACATCAATTATTATATTAAGTTATACTACAAACATTTTCTTAATTTCCTATACTGCTTAAGTTATAAGTGGTCACTCCTGCTACTGTGGGACCTGTATCTAATGAACAGGTTTCTAACCTTAATTGGCTGTTTCTAATATTCTGAGGTCTGAAAATTATATAAGAAAGCTTTTTAGATTTTCTTTAAAATAAAGCAATATCTACTTTGTAAGTGTCTTAGGATGCTGACAGTGGAAAACTCTTTATATACTTTTAATTTGAGAGCTTTGTGATACTTTTTCAATGGTTCAGCACTCAGATAAATTTTACATCTTCTTTTGGTTTTAGAACTATGACAAAAACAGGCTTGTGTTTGAATCCTGGATCCAACCCTCTCTTGCTAAACAAATTGGGCATTCTAAACCCTTAGAGAGTCTCAGCATCCACTTAGAGGAAATAAGAATAATACTATCTACATTTAAGAAATATTTTAAAATTAGGGGCACCTGGGTAGCTCAGTTGGTTAAGCGTCCCACTCTTGATTTTGGCTCAGGTCATGATCTCAGGGTCCTGAGATTGAGCCCCACTCAGCTCCACACTGGGTGTGGAGCCTGCTTAAGATTCTCTCTCTCCTTCTCCCTCTGCCTCTGCCCTCGTGCTCATGTTCTCTTTCTCTCTCAAAAAAAATTAAAAATTAAATGAAGAAAAGAATATGAAGTTCTTAGCAAATTGCATGTAAACTGTAAATACCCAAAAATTCTATTTACATTCTCTATCCTTTTCTATCTCGTCTAAAGCTATAATTATACATACAACTCTACTGAAGTCTATACTGTCACATTGATCTCCATTTATGTCTGTATTTATGCCTATATCCATATATAAAAGTTTGCAATTGGGAGACATGTAGAAGCAAAACAAACTCAGTAGCATGATTAAGCTCATATCTATATCTTATTAATTTGAAAAAAGGAGACCATAGGTTAGCTCGATGTCATTGGTGGAGAGAAAATATAGGTATACTTAAGAATAAGGAATGATTCAGTGAGATTCATTTAGAGAAGAGGGAATCAAAATAAATAAAATAATTTGTATATGGACATTTCTTATTGCTCAGAATTTTTATGTGATCTAGGCAAATTTATGTAATAAAGATATTCTCAATGACATTCTTATTTTTGCCATTGAAGCTTCAATATTTGCTCTACTTAGTGTCTAATAATCAAATCCAAAAAAAATTCTGTAAATTTTTGAGGAATATCATTGAAGAATATCATTTGAAGATTTCATCTGAAGAATATCATTACTGAAGAATATCAGTGATTTCATAAAATTCTTTAAACCCACAAGTTAAAAATTTTCATAAATGTAATAAAAATATGTTAATTTAGAAACAATCATTTAGAGCATTGTATGCTTATGCTATGCATTCTTCCCCTAGACAGGAAAACAGAATGTAATCAAAGAGCATAAATAATATCACAATAATAGAAAAATCTAAACTATGGATTTAGGATGGTATACTAGTAAAATTAATTAATACTGCTGGTCAAGTTGTAGTAACCATCAAAGCAACGAAAATCACAATGAATTTTTTTGTTCAGGTCACCATATGCATTGGTTTTATTTAGAGTTTTACATTCACCACAAAACAAATTTTGACTTTTTTTTTAAAGAGTTTATTTATTTATTTGAGAGAGAGAGAGAGAGAAACAGCATGAGAGGGGACAGGGTCAGAGGGAGAAGCAGGCTCCCCGCCGAGCCGGGAGTCGGATGTGGGACTCGATCCCAGGACTCCGGGATCATGACCTGAGCCGAAGGCAGTCGCTTAACCAACTGAGCCACCCAGGCACCCAAATTTTGACATTTTTATATGGAATCTTTATACACTAGAATCTCAAATAAACTTTTCAATTTTACCTAACATAAATGTGAATTTCAAGAATAAAAAAAAAAACCTTATAATCTCTCAAAGATGTGTTGTAAATTTTTTCCTGCACCTCCTAGGAAATGACCAGATTGTACTTCAACTTCTTTTTTAATAATTGATAATTTAAAAACAGACCCTTGTAACTTTAAAATTAGTATGTACTCTGATGTTTGTATAAAGTTAAAAGTACAAAAATGGTATATTTTTAATTTTTTCATAACAAAGAAGAGTCATGAAAAGAAATTTTTCAAGTTTTGCTTTTCAAAAAAACTGTCCCCAGCACTTCATGAAATACTCAGAAGAAATTTTTAAAAACTATGTTACTTTGTCCTAGGTCAGAGGTTTCATGTATTAGAAAATAAAATATTTTTAAAGCAATATCTGAGTTATGCCATTTGAAAATTTTTTATCGGCTGGAATTAGGCCAATACATGACTTGAATTTTAGGCTGAAGTTTGCTTCTAACTATGTATCCTTGGAAACAAAAAAAGTTCCCCCAAAGATCTCAAATTTCCCTACAAAAGTTATGAGTTTAACTAGATCATCTATAAAATGTATGTCAATACTAAAAATGTAGTGCTATATTTAACTATAACTTAGTTTTCCAGAGCTCACATTTTGACGTTTAAATAGCCAAACGCTAAATTGTGGTGTGCTTTTGTGCTTATCATGACAAATGGCTTTTTTATAAGGATCATAATTTAAAATATTTATAAGTCTTTACCATTTTAATTAACCACTTACTTGATTGCACTATCCAGATATAATTCAATTCAAGTAGAATATGGAAACATGGATTTTATTTAATAACTAATTGTTAAACTTGTTGAAAGGGACAGTATGTACTTTTAACCACAGAGCAAATTAGTTCTATTTTGGGTGGTGTATTCTGTGGTCCACTTAGAGATCATAAGACACTTTATATAAATTTCATCATTTGACTAAATCTTTTTGCCACTACTTTCTCTTAAATGATAATAAAAAGCTAGAACAAGAAATAGAAATTGTTGATTAATACAGAAATGCCAGGAAAGATGGATTAAATTAACAAATTACAGATTCAACAAAGAGAAAACCAAGAGCAAATGACTGGACTTAAACCTACTTATGATAATAAATGCATCAAAATAAATAGTCTAGTTAAAAGACAAAGATTAAAAGACTGGAATAAAAGACTTAATTCAGTGCTGCTTACAGGAAACACACTAAAATTTAAAGAAATAATCAATCAATCAATCACAGACAGGATGAAAAGAGAATATGGAAAAGATATACCAACTAAAAACTAACCAAAGAATGGCTTAGCTATATTAATACCAAGCAAAAATATTTAAACACAAGGGGTATCACAAGAAATCAAGACTGAAGTCACCCAATGAAAACATATCAAGTCCCCTACACTAATAACGTATCTTCAAAATATATAAGCATTGACATAAGTGAAGAGCACTAAAATAGATCACAAAATGTGTAAGAAATTTAATAGTAAAGATAAGAGCAGGAATAAGTAAACTAGAAACCATACAAATAAACAAAGCTAAGATTATATCTCCAAATAAATTAATAAATTGGATAAACTCTTAAAAGACATGAAAATGCAAAACCCACGTAAAATTCTTTTTTAAAAGAGATACCACTAAAAAATAAAAAATAAAAAAAAAATAAATAAATACATAAATACATAAAATAGATATCACTGGGTGCCTGGGTGGCTCAGTTGGTTAAGCAACTGCCTTCGGCTCAGGTCATGATCCCGGAACCCTGGGATCGAGTTGCACATCGGGCTCCTGGCTCAGCAGGGAGCCTGCTTCTCCCTCTGGCCCGCTCCCCTCTCATGCTGTTTCTCTCTCTCTCTCTCTCTCTCAAATAAATAAATAAATAAATAAATAAAATCTTTTTTAAAAAAAAGTTTTAAAATAGATATCACTAACACAATATAGATATCCAAAAGATAGTAATTGGATATTCTGAAAAAGTTTATCTCAATTAAATTTTAAAGATTAAATAAAATCATAAATTCCCTGATAAAATTTGCAAGCATTATCACAAACAGAACTAAAATAACTGGAATAGAACTATGATATTAAAAAACTTGAATCCATAATTTAAAATACTTATGCAAAAAGAAATCCCCAGCCACAGATGGTTTCACTTAAATGAGAATGCATACCAACAATTCATAAAAAAACCTTTCAAAGAATATAAAATACAAAAAATACTTCCAAACTCCTTTATTTAATAAATAATAAACTCGACACCAAAATTTTAAGAGTGCTACAAGTGAGGATAATTGCAAAGTGATATTTCTCGCAAAAATACACCAAATAATTTTAAGTAACAACACTAGCAAATAAAATCCAGCAATATTTAAAAAGGATACTACATCATAACTAAAGTTTATTCATGAACTGCAAGCTAATTTGACATTTAGAAATCACTGAATATAATTCACTACAATAACAGTACAAAGGAAAAAAATAATCATTTATTCTGATGCAGGAAATCATTTGATAAATTCAACACTTATTCTGGGTTTAAAAAATTACTCAAACTGGGAATTAAAGAGACATTTTCTGATGAAGAATATACACAAAAATAATCTACATTAAATATAATATTCAATACTGAAATATTAAATTATTTCTTACTGAGGTTAAGAGCAAGCCAAGGATGGTCAATCTCACCACATATATTTAAGATAGTACTAGAAAGCCTAGGTGGTGCAGTAGCATACATGGAGTGCTTAATATTTAAAGCTGGCTATTGTAAGTTAAAGATGCATATGGTAAACCCTTAAGTAACCATTAAAAATTAAAGAAGCATAGCTAAGAAGCCATTAAGGAGTTAAAAAGGAATTCCAAAACTGCTCTAAATCAAAACTATGGAATAACAAATCAGATAAATAACCAAGTGGGAGACTTAAACCCAGTCAAAATAATAACTTCTTCTTATGTAAATGGTCTAAATGTGAAATAAAAGATAAAAAGTACCAGACCAGATTAAAACATCGACAGATGAATGGATAAAGAAGATGTGGTGTACACACACACACACACACACACACACACACACACACACACACAGGAATATTATGCAACCATCAAAAGGAATGAGATCTTGCCATTTGCAACGACGTGGATGGAACTGGAGGGTATTATGCTGAGCGAAATAAGTCAAACAGAGAAAGTCATGTATCATATGACCTCACTGATATGAGGAATTCTTAATCTCAGGAAACGAACTGAGGGTTGCTGGAGTGGGGGGTGGGGTGGGAGGGATGGGGTGACTGGGTGATGGACACTGGGGAGGGTATGTGCTCTGGTAAGCGCTGTGAATTGTGCAAGACTGTTGAATCTCAGATCTGTAACTCTGAAACAAATAATGCAATATATGTTAAGAAAAAAAAAAAAAGAAAAAGATAGCAGGAGGGGAAGAATGAAGGGGGGGAAATCGGAGGGGTAGACGAACCATGAGAGACGATGGACTCTGAAAAACAAACTGAGGGTTCTAGAGGGGAGGGGGTGGGAGGATGGGTTAGCCTGGTGATGGGTATTAAAGAGGGCACATTCTGCGTGGAGCACTGGGTGTTATATACAAACAATGAATCATGGAACACTACATCAAAAACTAATGATGTAATGTATGGTGATTAACATAACAATAAAAATTTTAAAAAATAAAACAAACAAAACACACATCAAATAAAAAGAGAAAAACTCCGAAAATAAGAAAGACTTGCCTAGTGATTTTATGAAGCTAGGAATTTTCTGGACTTTTGTGAAGACAAAATGAGATAGCTCAAAATTTTTAAGATGTAAGTTTCTCCAAGTTAACCTATAGATTCTAAGCAATGTGAATTTAAGCATATGAATCATAACTTTTTTGAAATGGCAAGAACTTGTAAGTGATAAACATTAGATGAGATCATCTTGAATGAAAATAGAAGAACTGGAGAACTTATAATACTATATTTAAGGAAATACTATAAAGTTATAAGTAAGATACTGTGATATTGACATGAGAATGAACAAATACAAGAATAGAATAGAAAAAAATTGTTCAAATAGATCCACACACATATATCATTGGATTTGTAACAAACATGATATTATAGGTGGAAAATGATCTTAATAAACATTTAGATGTCTATAAAAATGTTGAATCTTGACTCTACATTGTGTCTCAAAATAAAATTAATTCAAAATGGGTCACAGACCTAAATAAAAAATCTGAATCTGTAAAGCTTCTAGAAGAAAACATAGGAGTATTTCTATTTGATCATGCTATAGGTAACAATTTCTTAAACAGTACACAAAACAGTAAAATAATCAAAATGATGAAAAACACTAAATTGAACTCTATTAATAGGAAGAATTCTGATTCATCAAAACATTCATTAATAAAGTGCATTGGCAAACCAAAGGTTGAGAAAGGTATGTGAGGAATAATTCATATTTCAAAAATTCACATTTTAAAATGTACAATTCAGTAGTTTTTACTATATTCACAATGCTCGACCACCACCAACATCTCATTTAAAAAGTTTTCATCAACACAAAAAGAAACCTTTGCCCATTATCACTGACTCTCCAGTCCCCACTACCTGCAGCCTCTGGTAACGACTGATCTACACATGTCAGCACGTTTGCCTCTTCTGGATACTTCATGTAAATGGAATCCTACAATATGTGGATTTTTTTTTTTCTCAAGTTTTTATTTAAATTCCAGTTAGTTAACAAACAGTGCAATTTAGTTTCAGGTGCAGAATCTAGTGATTCATCACTTACATACAAGACCCAGGGCTCATCACATCAAGTGCCCTCCTTAATACCCGTTGCCCATTTAACCTATACCCCACTAACCTCCCCTCCAGTAATTCTCAGTTTGTTCTCTATAGTTAGTTAAGAGTCTGTTTTCTGGTATACCTCTCTCTTTTTCTCCCCTATGTTCATCTGTTTTGTTTCTTAAATTTCACATATGAGTGAAATCATAGGGTATTTGTCTCTCTGACTGACTTATTTCACTTAGCACAATATACTCTAGCTCCATCCATGTCCTTGCAAATGGCAAGATTTCAATCTTTTTGATGGCTGAGTAATTTTCCATTATGCATATACACCACTTCTTTACCCATTCATCAGCTGATGGATATTTGGGCTCTTTCCATAATGTGGCTATTGCCAATAATGCTGCTATAAACATCAGGGTACATGTATCCCCTTGAATCTGTATTTTTGTATTCTTTGGGTAAATACCAAGTAGTGCAATTGCTGGATTATAGGGTAGTTCTATTTTTAACTTTTTGAGGAACCTCCATATATTTTTCAGAGCAGCTGCACCAGTTTGCATTCCCATCAACAGTGCAAGAGGGTTCCCCTTTCTCCACATCCTTGTCAACATCTGCTGTTTGCTGTGTTAAATTTTATCCATTCTGACAGGTGTGAGGTGATATCTCATCGTAGTTTTGATTTGTATTTCCCTGATAATGAGTGATGTGGAGCATCTCTTCATATGTCTGTTAGCCATCTAGATGTCTTCTTTGGCAAAATGTCTATTCATGTCTTTTGCCCATTTTTTAACTGGATTATTTGTTTTTTGGGTTTTGAGTTTGATAATTTCTTTATATATTTTGGATACTAACCTTTCATCAGATATATCATTTGCAAATACATTCTCCCATTCTGAAGGTTGCCTTTTAGTTTTGCTGATTGTTTCCTCCACTGGGCAGGGCTTTTTAGGTTGACGAAGTCACAATAGCTTATTTTTCCTTTTGTTTCCCTTGCCTCAGAGATGTATTTAGTAAGAAGTTGTTATGGCCACTGTCAAAGAGGTTACGGCCTGTGTTCTCCTCTAGGATTTTGGTGGTTTGTGTCTCTCATTTAGGTGTTTAATCCATTTTGAGTTTATTTTCGTCTATGGTGTAAGAAAGTGGTCCAGTTTCATTCTTTCGCATGTGGCTGTCCAGTTTTCCTAACACCATTATTGAAGAGACTGTCTTTTATCCATTGGATATTCTTTCCTGCTTTGTCAAAGATTCATTGACCATAGAGTTGTGAGTCCATTTCTAGGTTTTCTATTCTGTTCCATTGATCTATCTGTCTGTTTCTGTGCCAGTACCATACTGTCTTGATCACTACAGCTTTTAATATAATTTGAAGTCCAGAATTGTGATGCCTCCAGCTCTGCTTTTTTCTTTTTCTTTTTCTTTTTTTTTCAAGATTACTTTGGCTATTCAGGGTGTTTTGTGGTTCCATACAAATTTTCGGGATCTTTGTTCTAGCTCTGTCAATAATGCTGGTGGTATTTTGATAGGAATTGCATTAAATGTGTAGCTTACTTTGCATAGTATAGACATTTTAACCATATTCGTCTTCCAATCCATGAGCATGGGATGTTTTTCCATTTCTTTGTGTCCTCTTCAATTTCTTTCATCAGAATTTTATAGTTTTGAGAGTACCAGTCTTTCAACTCCTGGTTTAGTTTATTCTTAGATATTTTATTGCTTTTGGTGCAACTAAATTAGGTAACTAATTTAAAGTATTTAGCTTCTTAGTGAGTGGAATTGTGTCTCTCAAAATAATATGTTCAAGTTCTAACCCCTAGTACCTGTGAATGTGACCTTATTTGAAATAGGGTCTTGCAGGGTAATTAAGTTGAAATCATACCAGATTAGGGTGGGTCCTAACTCCAAAGATGTGTCCTTGAAATAAGATGAGAGAACATGGAGACACAGGGAGGAAGGCCGTGTGAAGATGGGAGGCAGAGATCGGGTATGCATCTACAAACCAAGAAATGTCAAGGATTGTTGATTTTTGTACATTGATCTTGATTTTTTTTTACCTCCCTAAACTTGTATGTTAATTCTAGTAGGGTTTTTGTTTATTTGTTGTTTTTTGTTTTTTTGTTTTTAGTGAATTCCTTCAAATTTTGTTTTGTTTTTAGTGAATTCCTTCAAATTTTCAATATACTAGATCATGTTATCTATGAAGACAGTTTTATTTCTTCATTTCCAATTGGTATAACTATCATCTCTTTTTCTGGTCTAATGGCCCGGAATAAAACCTCTAGCACAATGTTAAGTATAAGTGGCAAGAATAGACATCTTGGTCTTGTTTCTCATCTTATTGGGGAAGCATTCAGTCTTTCACCATTATGTGTGATGTTAGCTGTGGCTTATTCAGAGAAGCAGATTTTTTGGTTGAGAAAATTGCCTTCTATGCCCAGTTTGGTTAGTGTTTTTATCATGAAAACATGTTGGATTTTATCATGTGCTTTTCTGCATCTATTAAGATAATCATGATTTTTTCCTTTATTCTCTACTATCGTGTATTGCATTAAACGATTTTCCTATGTTAGACCAACTTTGCAGTGCTGAGATAAAATCCCACTTGGTCATGTTGTATAATCCTTTTACAAAGGGCTGGATCAGGGTTGGTAGTACATTAATGCGTAGTTAGTTAATTTGTCTGTATACAGTTTTTACAGTATTTTTCTATAATTCTATTTCTATCAATTTAGTTGTGATGATCTGCTTTCATTTCTGATATTGTTCACTTTTTTTTTTGACATTCTTGTTAAAGGTTTGTCATATTTGTTGATATTTTCAAACAGGAAACTTTTCGTTTCATTGATATTATGTAATAATTGTCTATGATCTATTCTACCTATTTGTGATCTAATAATCTTTATTATTTTCTTCTGTTGGGTTTAATTTGGTCATCTTAGTCTTTTTTTTTTTTTTTTAAGATTTTTTTTTATTCATTTTTTTTTTGACAGAGAGAGACATAGCGAGAGCAGGAACACAAGCAGGGGGAGTGGGAGAGGGAGAAGCAGGCTTCCTGCAGAGCAGGGAGCCCGATGTGGGACTCGATCCCAGGACCCTGGGATCATGACCTGAGCCGAAGGCAGACCTTAACGACTGAGCCACCCAGGCGCCCCTGGTCATCTTAGTCTTAAGGTTTCTTAAGGTTTTTGGTTACATTGTGGAATTTATATCTTTTTAAATTTAGGTATTTATCTCTGCAAATTTCCCTTTAAAATATTGCTTAGGTTGTATCACGTAACTATTGGTGTGTCACATTTTTGTTCTTACTCATCTAAAAAAAGTACTATTTTTCTGAATACCTTGTGATTTCTTCCTTGAATCACTCTTTATTTAGGAACTTGTTTTTTAATTTCCATACATTTGTGAATTTCCCAACTTACCTTCTGCTTTTATTTCTAATTTAATTATGCTATGTTTGGAAAATATATTTGGTATGTTTTCACTTTTTTTTTTTTTTTTTAATTTACCAAGGCTTGTCTCATGGCCTAAACTATGGCCTAGAGAATGTTTTATATGCATTTGTAAAAAAATGTGTATTCTGCATTGTTGGGTAGAGTGTTCCATAGACACCTGTTAGGTCTAAGAGGTTTATTGTATTGTTCAATAGTGTATCTAGGAATCACTTAAAGTCTCTTTAATTTTTGACATATAATTTTGCTGGATATAAAATTCATCACAGGTAGTCTGTATCCTTCAGTTATTTTAATATGTCATCTATCACATTTGGCCTTCCTTATTTCTGATAAGTCAGCTATTAATTTTACTGAGTATCTTTTGAACCTGAAGAGTCAGTCATCTTCCTCTTATTTTCAAGAATGTCTCTTAATCTCTCAACAGTTTGAGTATAATGTGATTAATTCAGGGTGTCTTTGAATTTATCCTACTTGGAATTTGATGAACCTCTTGCATTTCCAGATTAGCATTTTTCATTAAATACTAAGCTAAAGCAGAAGGAGCACATTCACCCTTCCTCTACCTTTTCATTCTACTCAAGCTCTGAATGAATTGGATGATGCCCACAGGCACTGGTGAAGGAAATCTTTACTCCATCTACTGATTCAAATGCTAATCTCTTCTAGAAACACCCTCACAAAAATGCCCAGAATTCATTTGTTTACCAGCTATGTGGGCATCCTTTAGCCCAGTCATATTAACACACACAGCAATAACCATCACAATAGATATCTTCTCAAGTAAACTGTAAGCTCCTTTTGGTCACAGCTATGTTTATTTTGTCATACACAAAGCATGTACTTAAATATGTGTTGAATAAGTAAATGAGTAGATTAAATTAAGTTTGGCAACTTAATAATATATACTGAATCCTGGAAAATATTGAAAATAAGCTCATTTTTAGTGAGCAAAATTTTCAGTGGGTACAAATAGGTTTTAGAAAAATTCCTTTCGTATTAATAGATTCAAATAAGTTTTCTGCTGATAACATGTTTCCAATTTCATAAGGCTTATTAACTTGCTTTTTATGATAAAAGTAATAAATATGTTTGGTAGGAAAAAGCCAATTTTATTATTGCCATTATTTATGTTTTACTGTATGAGAGGCTCCTTTCTTTTCAGTATCACAAACTATCAATGTGTCAGTAAGTTAAATCTGTCCTCTGTCCAGTGTTTCTCACCTTTATCTATTACTCTAACAAGTTCAAATAGTCAAGTTTTTTGGTTATTAAAATAAATTTTATATAAATAAAATATATAAATGTTTACTTCATGGAAAAGATGTGATTAGATAACATCATATTTAAGATTAAGCGTATTGTAATATATGGCATGAAACCTGTACAACATATCAGCAAAATACAGGACACATAAAAAAGTTCAGTTCTACTGTAAGACTAAAGAATGATAACTGATGCTCACTGTGATAAACTAAGGAATGGCATGATCCTAAAAGAATGTGTGGGGTTTTTTGGGGAAAAAAAAAAATGGGCAGGGATGAAATGTTGAATGTTTACCCTTATGCTAAATCATATTAGAGAAAAAGGAACTTGTAGTTTGGGGTCTGCTTCTTCTACTTGACAAGTGAAGGGTCACTAAGTGTTCCTGAATTGTAGTTTCTTTATCTATACAATAAAATAAAATATATAAAATAATTATAAAGATAACTTCAAAAGATTTATGTGAACAGAAAAATATTTAACAATATTAATTTTAACATGCAACTACTACAATCAGCAGCACACATTGTTGATAATTTATTAGGTCTTTCCATTTATTATCTCATTTTCCCCTCATACATACCCTATTGGACATGTCCTATATTTTTGCTTGTTATAAAGGATGAACCTGAATTCTACTGAGATCATATAAACTGCTCTTGAACACACAATTCTACCTTTTGGGCAAGAATTTCAATGCATGCAGTTTGAAGTCTTTACTCTTAACTATAATATGTAACATATGTGAAAACTCTTTATTAGTAGCTTAATCATTTGTACAATCTTTCTCACTTATCCTGCATAAACAGAAGCTTCAGCATATTCATAATATATAAATGCAAAGCAAAGTCAGTAAGCACCTTTTTTTTTTTTTCTAAAGCTTGGTAAGGTTCAGCTGCAGTAATACAAATCAATTTGGAGTATCATTCTAATGGCAGCAAGAATCTCCAAGTGAATGGAAAATTACAAGTGTTGGATTTATTCCATTTACCAAATGAAAACTACAGTGTTGTCTTCTTAGTATAGAGAGATCCAATAAAAATACTTCATTCTGCAATGCCAAGCACTGCTTTCTGGACAATTACAGTACCAACTCTTCCCTTCTAACTGTATATTTGTGGGTTTTATGTACCGACCAATCAAGACTATTTACTTCACTTAGAACTTCTCCTGCCAAAAAAACACATTTTGTGCATAAATGGCTCCAATCTGGGAAGCCATCCAAAAGAAGCTGTTCAGGTGAATAACAGTGTGATTTACATGCAGGTGCAAAACATAAAACTAGAAATAGTTTGAAAATGCTAACTAAAGATATGGAGTAGAATTAAGTTAACTAGACAGGTATATCACTTTTCTTCTGGTATTTTAAACACCCTAGAAATGTTCTATTTTTGTTTTATTATTGTTATTTTTAGATTTATAATAATGCATCTTCCTTTAAGGTTTGCTTATGCATTTGATTTTTAGTAAAATAGATATTAGAGAAATGACTCATAGCCATACAATATCTTATGGTAAAAAATACTGTGGAGTGAGAAAGATCTTTCCTGCTTGACTAAAAAGAGAATCACTCCCAGGAAATATTTTCAAATACCTAAAAATATAATGCAATTTTTCTCTACTTTCATCTTCTCAGCCCTTCACACAACTATGATTTTGTTTGTTTGTTTACTAATAGCATGCTGCATAAACCAACCATATAAATCATCAACAAACCAAAATTAGGAAAAAAGACCACAGGTTGTGCAAGAAGTTCAAAATACATCTACCTACACTATTGCCCCTAGATCATTACAGAAATTAAAAAAAAAAAATTATGACCACAGAAACTATGAAATAAAGAATTGAATCATAGTTTGAGAGATGCAGAGGTTTTATGTGTTTCTTTCCTTTGTCTTGGGTACTCTTTTAAGTTCTGGTTGGCTAACAGCAGTAGCAGGGATGTACAAAAGCTGATGGGGACATCCAACGACTGGTATTTTAGTGCCAGCACCAACAGGTACTAAAAATGGAAACTTAAGAGCACTGAATCTTAATTTTATTAGAAAATCATGCTTCCACTGACTACCCTTTAAATCTGTTACAAGAGTAAAGGGATTTAATAGTTATAAGACTTTATTTTTATAAAATGGAATTGTAAATGGGTTTTGCAGGAATAAAAGGAAAAGCACTTTAAAATTATCTAATGAATAACTGTAATGATTTACAAAGTGTTACTAGCAAGTATCTTAGATCCTCCAGGTACTATAACATTTTTTTTTTTTTTTTATATAGATTCCTATTTGAGAGATTTAACAACAGTGGTTCTAATATGTTAAACAAAATGTGACAAAATCTTTCCTAAATATGAGAACTAAAAACATATGAAATATATGTATTTTTGGCTCTGTGTGGCCACTGCTGTATTCCAAGTATTTCAAACAGTAAATATAAAAGTTTTGTATGAAAAAATAGCCTTAATATTTCTCTTGTAGCCTAATTATTTCTCTAATAAGTAGATGAACATTGTCCATAATCAGTCTTTCCTGAATATCAGATAAATTGCTAATTTTATAGTTAACCATGCTTGAATTTACACTTTATTTCTGGCACATATTGAAGTCTGTGACCTTGGATAAGGCACATAACTGTTTGAATCTCCTTCTCTTCATTTATAATAGTTAAGAGGCCATAGAAAATAGATATAAAAGAGAAGAGAATTAGGAGAAGAAAAAGGAAGGTAATTCAGAAATAAATGAAGGAGACAGAAATTAAAACTACATGAACCCTAAGCCTTTGGCTTATAAATTTTTTTAACAATATATTTTTATCCTAGTTGATGACAGGACTCAAAGGGAAAGTTCTATGATGAAAATCACTATGTAAATTTAGTTTTGCCCTTTTCTACAAATGATTTTTAATCTAATAATATTATGTATATATATTCACATTCCTGTAAATTATTCTGATAGAATGTGACTTGTATTTTCATGGCTTACTTATTAATTAGTAATTGATAAAGTACAGATATGATTTTGATACTTTATCTAAATTCCTAACCCTGAAATTTGATCATTTTTCTCCAATAATTCTTGTGCATTAACCAACTATATTGTATTTTTAATGCTTAGTTGGATAACCATCAGTAGGGCTTACAAGAAAGCACTGATTAAGTCACTAAAAAATAAAAATTGTTTTAAGCAAATATTAGGCAAGTATTCATTACATAATAGTGGTCCTGGTACTACGGGCAATTGAGCAAATGTGTAAGTGATGGCTTCCAAAGGAACATCTGGTAATTTTAGATAAAAGATCTGGTAATAAATGGAGTTACATTTGCATAAAGATTCTGAGAATTCACCTGGGCTCAAAAGGAATTGAATAGGAAGAGGGAAGAAGGGGATACTATATATGAATGGAATCAGGTTAAATTGCTATTTTCAGAAGTAGACACTTCTATATTTGGAAGTATCTGCTTTAGTGATCTACAGAATTAGGGAAATGTGTAAGGTTAAAGTAATTGTTTTTATACTATACACTATATATATATTTTATTAACCTCTGGTAGAAATATAATGGCCATCTCTCTATGGTCAGTAAACACAGCATCATAAATGCTTTCCATATTCTCATTAACATAAAGTATAAAACACAATTACCATAAAATAAAACTTTAAAAATTTTACAAATATTTAAAGCATAAAAAGTATAATATAAAGTGAAATTCCCCAGCAAAAGCACTGCTCCCAAAATAAGTTTTCAATCATGTTCATGGTATGCTTCTACAATATTTCCTATTATATACACATACCTGCAAGGGCATGTGATTTTACAACAAATACTCCTACTACGTAGTATTCTAATATGTGAAAATATGAGTAATTAAATCAATTAGACTATTAGAATTTATTATTATAAATTATGACATTAATTGTTCATTCAGAGTATGATCTACATTAATCTGTGGAATCTCGAGAAATACTTATACATATACTTACACAGGATACATTTAATCATGAAATTACAAAGTTTATGTGTATTCCATAAATAAATAGATATTACTGGGGCACCTGCCTTTGCCTCAGGTCATGATCTCAGGGTCCTGGGATTAAGCCCCGCATCAGGCTCTCTGCTCAGCGGGCTCTCTGCTCAGTGGGGAGTCTGCTTCTCCCTCTCCCTCTGTGCTCTCTCTCTCTCTCTCTCAAATAAATAAAATCTTTAAAAAAAGTAGATATTGCCAAATTCCCCTTAAGGCATATGTTAACAATTAGAAATCTCATCAAGTCTGTTACAGTGTGTTTTCTCCTCATTATTGATATTTAACAATATATTTTTAAATATTTTCTAAAATGATACTCAAACACTAGTATAAAATGAATGCTATCATTTTAATGTCTCTATTTTTCATCACATTTCACTTCTTTACCCATGTTTATTTACCAATTTTTTTCTTCTGCTATAAATTACCTTTTAATATCTTTGTACATACACTATTCTGCTATCTTTTTATTACTGATTTGTTGGCTATGAACATTATTTTCTTTTTAACATGTACGAAAAATAATCATGTAAATTTAACATGTAGCTTTTTTTTTTAATGGAAACCATTCTCTAGTGAGAGTTTGTAATCGACAGTTTTTGCCTTCATACCAAAAAAACTTCCCTAAGACACTATTCTTCTTTTTAATATTTTTTTTTGGCTTTGATCTCTAAGTAAATTACTGTTATATGAACTTTAGTGAAATTGTTTAAATTGTTAGGCAATGGGTTAAATATAAAGTACTGTATATTACTACTGTCCAGTGATTCAAAATGCTAAATTTATTATATGTTAAATTTATATACATATATATAGAGATAGATAGATAGATAGATAGATAGATAGATAGATAGATAGGTCAAATTATGTCCTCCATCACTGCTTCACTCAGATTTGATGGAGCCCTGAATGTTGATCTGACAGAATTCCAGACTAACTTGGTAACCTATCCCCATATCCACTTCCCTCTGGCCACATAGGTTCCTGTCTTCTCTGCTGAGAAAGTCTATCATGAACAGCTTTCTGTAGCAGAGATCACCAATGCATGCGTAGAGCAAGCCAACCAGATGGTGAAATGTGACCCTCACCATGGTAAATACGGGGCTTGCTGTTTGTTGTACCATGGCGATGTGGTTCCCAAAGATGTCAATGCTGCCATGGCCACCATCAAGACCAAGCATACCATACAGTTTGTGGACTGGTGCCCCACAGGCTTCAAAACTGGCATTAATTACCCACCTCCCACTGTGGCATCTGGTGGAGCCCTGGCCAAAGTAGAGTGAGTTGTGTGCATGCTGAGCAACAGTGTTGCCTTTGCTGAGGTCTGGGCTTGCCTGGACCACAAATTTGACCTGATGTATGCCAAGTGTGACTTTGTTCACTGGTATGTGGGTGGGGCATGGAGGAAGGGAGTTTTCTGAGGCCCGTGAGGACATGGCTGCCCTTGAGAAGGAATATGAGGAGGCTGGGGTGGATTTTGTTGAAGGAGAGGGTGAAGAAGGAGAGGAATGCTAATTAAAAAATGTCACAAAGGTGCTGCTTTTACAAGGAAGCATATTCTGTTTTAAACATTGAAAATTGTGCTCTGATCAGTTAATTTGCCTGTCTTAAATGAAAATAAATAAATAAATAAATAAATAAATAAATAAATAAAATATTCTCAGTAACTTTTATCAGTTTGAAATACTGTATAATAAATATGGTAAATTGTATGTCCCTTCTACATTTAGCATTACACATGACTATTTGGAGAGGTTAAGTATGACATAAGGGCGCCTGGGTGGCTCAGTTGGTTAAGCGACTGCCTTCGGCTCAGGTCATGATCCTGGAGTCCCGGGATCGAGTCCCGCATCGGGCTCCCTGCTCAGCAGGGAGTCTGCTTCTCCCTCTGACCCTCCTCCCTCTCATGCTCTCTGTCTCTCATTCTCTCTCTCGCAAATAAATTAAAAAAAAAAAAAAAAAGTATGACATAAGATTGATGTCGTTGTTCGTCAGAATCTGAGTAAAATTTTGGAAAGCAGACTTAGATGCCCTCCTAGAGGAACACATTTTTGTTCAAATTAAGGGCAGTGGGGACATGAGAGGACTTCTTTTAGGTAAGACAGAGCAGGTATGGTAAAATGCAAATATGGCCATAAGTCATTCCTTTCTTTATACTCTTGCCCTTTGGTAATACTAACCCTGAGGTTGGCCATGGGAAATACCATGGACAAAGGAAAAGTGGAAAACATAAGGCAAGCAGGGCTTTGAAAGGCATTTCTCTTGTTACATTTTAGACCTTTCTACCATTATGTCATTAAGCCTGGGTAAGCCTGTTTCATCAATCTGATGCCCTGTTGGCAGATGGTTATGTTATTGACAGACAACAGAGCACCAACACAGATTGAGCTTAGTTCCAAAACACCAGAAAAAATTCTCAGACAAATCCAGAGAAATTGACAAGCCACAAACTCATAAACTAAATGGTAGTTGTTTTATGACATTAGATTTGGGGCAAAAAGTTTGGGGTCGAACAACTGTTATGCACGAAGAGCTAACTTATAGAACACAAAATAATAAATGTGATGGTCTAATGAAAGCATTTATGTTATGTCTATTCTTATACACTGATTTAAATCAAAAAATTATTAAAAATTAAACTCCATGTTTAGAAATGAGATATAAAAATATTTTATATCTAAATCCTTCATTGCTAATTTTATCTTATTCATAAATAGCATTTTTAGGTTCATTTACATTAAACTCATTTCTGTTTGCTAATATACACATCAAATAATATCTTAATTGACCTATTAAATTTAGTATATAACTTAGGTACAAATCTACCTGGTTTTTAATGATTCTAGCAAACTACAAAACCACTTTGGTGATTAAATATTGTAACTATCAGTAATTTAATCTTGTATATCATTCTATGTAGAGAAATTAACCCAAATACACACATTTTAAATGATTATTCCTGAAAAAGTTAAATAAACCTATTTATATAGACTTGGAAGACAATTTAATATACGGATTTAACATTAAAATTGTGTTTAATTATATCAAGAATTGTATTTAATCACAAACTCTACCAGCACGATAAACAATAATAAATGACAAGGAGTAATTTGTATTAAAATCCTATAAAATAAAAATAAAAAATGCTCATGGTGGTTTTTAAAGTTCACTAAAATAACAATTGAATAATTTTTATACCAGTATATTTTTCTTTGAGATTTGTCTGTCTTTCAATTTTCTTCTTGCTTTTCTTCCTTCTTTATTCTACACTTACTGCTTATCTTCCCCTTCTTTTCCTTTCTCTCTCTCTCTCTCTCAGTCTCTCAATTCTAAGCTAATTGCTTCTAGATGATCCTTTTGTTTCTTTATCTCCAGAGATAGGCAAGTAAATTATTTCTTAGAATTGCTGCTATTTTGTATCCTCAATACTAAACAAATTAAATCATTAGTGATTACCATGTTTCCACTCAACAATGTGTATTTTGGGGGCTAAAGGAGTCTTATAGGTTGAATTTATAAATGAGACACTCCACTGTTCAAAGTAAACTAGGCTCCATTAGGGTGACAAGACACCCTTCAGTTCTTGAAGGCTTATCTGCAATCTAGGATCTTTAGATGTAGGTTTAGAGTGTGACAGAGGAATGTATACCTGTAATGAAGAAGGAATAAAAGGAGATGAGGCAGGCAGTCTCTTGATTTGGTAAGAACTGAAGTTGTAATTTAAGGTGAGAGTAAGCTGTTGACCAGCAGGTTGCTCCAGGACCTTAACCACTTTCCTCAACTTTATCTTTCACTGGCATTTAGGTAGTCTAATCTAATCTTTTTTATTAATAGTAAGTCTTGTAATTCTTTTTTAAAAAGTAAAAATCACATGCTTACAGATATGCTATCTATTCCTGTTTCTTCCAAATATTTGACCTATAAATGCTGGAATTTTATCTGGTATTAAAAAGATATAATTTCACTGTATCACTTTATGTTTTGAAGTTTACATGGCTAATTTAAACACTCATCTAATCATAGAAAAATGGAAGATTTTTACCTTGCAGTGACTATAAATTCTATTCCATTTACAAATTCTAATTATTAGAATTTAATAATTTAATATACAGAGGTCCCTAGTTAAATAATACTTGGAGTTGATTTAGCTCCATATTTTTTTTTAAAGACTTTATTTATTTATTTGACACAGAGAGACACAGCGGGAGAGGGAACACAAGCAGGGGGAGTGGGAGAGGGAGAAGCAGGTTTCCCGCCAAGCAGGGAGTCTGATGTGGGGCTCCATCCCAGGACCCTGGGATCATGACCTGAGCTGAAGGTGATGCTTAATGACTGAGCCACCCAGGCACCCTGTTAACTCTATATTTTTAAAAATGTTTACAATAACTAAAATAAAATTTAAAACTAAAATAACCATAGTGTACTGGGGCGTATGTGTAATCTAATATAGTCAAACTCACAGAAACAGAGAGTAGAAAGATGTTTGACAAATAGGGGGAAATGGGGAGCTGATAGTCAAAGAATACAAAGTTACAGTTATGCAAGATAAATAATTCTGTTGATTTTCTATATAGTGTTTATAGTTAACAATAATTATTGTACTCCTAAAATTTGCTAAAAGGGTAGATATTATGGTAAGTGTTATAACTACATATAATAATAATAATAACAACAACAATAATAATAAATAGTAATTTCAAGGGGGCAGGATGAAACGTTAGGGGATGATTTATATGTGTATGACCTTGACGGTGCTGATGGTTTCACAGACGTATATTTATCCTCAAACTCATCTAACTGTATACATTAAATACATACTGCTTTTACATATCAAGCATACCTCAATAAAGTGAATTAAGAACTAAATTATTGTGGCTATTTTCACACTATCGAACTATTGATGAATTTTAACATGTTTAGATCATCTCTCACACACACAGCCCACACACACAAATAGTTTATACTGGGTAGAAAATAATTATGGATTATTTGCATCTACTTCAGTTTAAAATATCAAGAGACCTTGCATGCACTCAGACTGACTGTAAAAAAAATCAAAGAAAATATACATATGGATACACTTTTTGTTATAAGAATAATAAATAGAAAATAAACCTTAAATATCATGTCATTTGAAAATTCAGTGTAATAAAAAAAACAGTGACATAAACATACAAAGAAAATTTACAGGACACCTTTATTGCAGAAATTCAAAGAATTTGTTTTAAAAAATCTGCTTTGCAAATTAAATATATTCTAAAAAACAAAACAAAAGACTAGTGAGTCATGAGAAAAATCAACTCATGAAAATCAAAAATAAAATGTTATAGGGAGAAGGAAAGATGGCGGAGGAGTAGGGGATCCTATTTCAACTGGTCCCCGGAATTGAGCTGGATATCTACCAGACCACTCTGAGCACCCAAGAAACCAGCCTGAGATGTAAGAAGATCTGGATCTCTACAAGCAGAATATCGCAGGGGGTTGGTTTTGAGGTACGAAGCGGGGAGCCCTGATTCCGCCGGCAGATATCAGAGGATAAACAGCAGCAGGAGGGTGCCAGGCCGTGGGGATCCTACACCGCCGGTGAGTGACAGCCTCGCGCGCTGCAGACGGGGCACAGACTCGCAGACCGGTAGCGGTGGGGAAAGGACTTTAGGGCAGCCCCCGGGGCAGAAACCCGGAGCGGCAGGGTCGCGGGTGAACTGGGAGTGGCTGGTGGTTTTAGAAGCACAAAGGGCAGAGACATGCCCCAACCTGGAGGCAGGACTGGGGGCGCTGCAGAGGGGCGCACAACCCAGGACGCTGCAGTTTATAGCAGCACGGACAGAAACGGAGACGGTGCGGCCTGGAGAGCTCACTGAAGAACAGACTGTGGTCTCTCTGCTCTGAGGCAGAGGGTTGGAAACGGTCTCTTCTGCTCTGACTCGCGGAAGAGACGTGGAAAGCCGCCAGGGAAAGCTGCCAGAGAACAAAAGCCCCAAAAACTGATTCCTGCTGAGCCCATCCCCTGCCACAGGGGGGCAGGGCAACTCCACCCAAACAGGGTTGCCTGAGTAATAGCGCAGCAGGCCCCTCCCCCAGAAGACAGGCTGGGAAAACAAGAGGCCATCAACCCTAAGGTCCCAAGAAAACAGGTGCATCTTGCTTGGGTTCTGGTCAATAATTTGGACTCTATATGTTCCTTCAAACACCCATCAACAGAATGACTAGGAGGAGGAGCCCCAAAAATAGAAAAGACTCAGAGATTATGACTTATGCTGCAGATTTACAAATGGATGCAGATTTAACCAAGATGTCGGAGATGGAATTCAGGGTAGCAATTGTGAAGACAATGGCTAGAATGGAGAAATCAATTAATGGCAACATAGAGTCTCTAAGGGCAGAAATGAAAGCTGAATTGGCAGAACTTAAAAATGCTATCAATGAGATCCAATCCAATCTAGATAATCTAACAGCTAGGGTAACTGAGGAAGAAAAATAAATAAGCGACCTGGAAGACAATATAATAGATAAAAAGGGAAAAGAGGAGGCCAGGGAAAAACAACTCAGAATCCATGAAAATAGAATCAGAGAAATAAGTGACACCATGAAGCGTTCCAATGTCAGAATAATTGGAATCCCGGAGGGAGTGGAGAGAGAGAGAGGACTAGAAGATGTATTTGAGCAAATCGTAGCTGAGAACTTCCCTAATCTGGGGAATGAAACAAACATTCACATCCTAGAGGCAGAGAGGACCCCTCCTAAGATCAAGGAAAACAGGCCAACACCCCGGCATGTAATAGTAAAACTTGCAAATCTCAGAACCAAGGAAACCATCTTAAGGGCAGTTAGAGGGAAGAGATCCATACATACAGAGGGAGGAACATCAGAATAACATCAGACCTATCCACAGAGACCTGGCAAGCCAGAAAGGCCTGGCAAGACATATTCAGGGTACTAAATGAGAAGAACACGCAGCCAAGAATACTTTATCCAGCAAGGCTGTCATTTAGAATGGATGGAGAGATGCAGAGCTTCCACGACTGGCAGAAACTGAAAGAATATGTGACCACTAAGCCGGCCCTGCAAGAAATATTAAGGGGGGTTCTATAAAAGGAGAAAGAGCCCAAGAGTCATATACAACAGAAATTTACAGGGACAATCTATAAAAACAACGTCTTCACAGGCAACATGATGATAATTAATTCATATCTTCCAATAATCACTCTCAACATGAATGGCCTAAACGCTCCCATAAAACGGCACAGGGTTGCAGATTGGATAAAAAGACAGGACCCATCCATATGCTGCCCACAAGAGACTCATTTTGAACCTAAAGATACATCCAGACTGAAAGTGAAGGGATGGAGATCCATCTTCCATGCCAGTGGACCTCAAAAGAAAGCTGGGGTAGCAATTCTTATACCAGACAAATTAGATTTTAAACTAAAGTCTGTAATTAGAGACACAGAAGGACACTATATCATTCTTAAAGGGTCTATCCAACAAGAAGATCTAACAATTGTAAATATCTATGCCGCCAACATGGGAGCAGCCATCTACATAAGCCAACTGTTAACCAAAATAAAGAGTCATATTGATAACAATACGTTAATTGTAGGAGACCTCAATACTCCACTCTCAGCAATGGACAGATCATCTAAGAAGAAAATCAACAAGGAAACAAGAGCTTTGAATGATACATCGGACCAGATGGACCTCATAGATATCTACAGACCATTCCACCCTAAAACAACAGAATACTCATTCTTCTCGAGCGCGCATGGAACTTTCTCCAGAATGGACCACATACTGGGTCACAAATCAGGTCTCAACCAATACCAAAAGACTGAGATTATTCCCTGCATATTCTCAGACCACAATGCTTTAAAACTGGAACTCAATCACAAGAGAAAAATTGGCAGAAATTCAAACACTTGGAACCTAAAGACCACTCTGCTCAAGAACATTTGGGTCAACCAGGAAATCAAAGAAGAACTTAAACAATTCATGGAAATCAATGAGAAAGAAAACACATCGGTCCAAAACCTATGGGATACTGCAAAGGTGGTCCTAAGGGGGAAATACATAGCCATCCAAGCCTCACTCAGAAAAGTAGAAAAATCCCGAATTCACCAACTAACTCTACACCTTAAAGAACTAGAGAAAAAGCAACAAACGATGCCTAAGCCACGCATTAGAAGAGAAATAATTAAAATTAAAGCAGAAATCAATGAATTAAAAACCAGAAACACAGTAGATCAGATCAATGAAACTGAAGTTTTTGGTTCTTTGAAAGAATTAATAAGATCGATAAACCACTGGCCAGACTTATCCAAAAGAAAGAGAAAGGACCCAAATTAATAAAATTATGAATGAAAGGGGAGAGATCACGACTAACACCAAGGAAATAGAAACAATTATTAGAAATTATTATCAACAACTATATGCCAATAAACTGAGCAATCTGGATGAAATGGATGCCTTCCTGGAAACCTATAAGCTGCCAAGACTGAAACAGGAAAAAATTGACAGCCTGAATAGGCCAATAACCAGTAACGAGATTGAAGCAGTGATCACAAACCTCTCAAGAAACAATAGTCCAGGGCCTGATGGATTCCCTGGGGAATTCAACCAAACATTCAAGGAAGAAATAATACCTACTCTACTGAAGCTGTTTCAAAAAATAGAAACAGAAGGAAAACTTCCAAACTCATTCTATGAGGCCAGCGTTACCTTAATCCCCAAACCAGGCAAAGACCCCATCAAAAAGGAGAATTTCAGACCGATATCCCTGATGAATATGGATTTCAAAATCCTCAACAAAATCCTAGCTAATAGGATCCAACAATACATTAAAAGGATCATCCACCACAACCAAGTGGGATTTATCCCCGGGATGCAAGGGTGGTTCAACATTCGCAAATCAATCAGTGTGACAGAACACATTAATAGGTGGAGGGAGAAGAACCATATGGTCCTCTCAATTGATGCTGAAAAAGCATTTGACAAAATACAACATCCTTTCCTGATTAAAACTCTCCAGAGTATAGGGATAGAGGGAACATTCCTCAAGTTCATAAAATCCATCTATGAAAAACCCACAGCGAATATCATCCTCAATGGGGAAAAGCTGAGAGCCTTTCCCTTAAGATCAGGAACACGTCAAGGATGCCCACTCTCACCACTATTGTTCAACATAGTACTAGAAGTCCTAGCAACAGCAATCAGACAACAAAAAGAAATAAAAGGTATTCAAATTGGCAAAGAAGAAGTCAAACTCTCTCTTTTCGCAGATGACATGATACTTTAGGTGGAAAAGCCAAAAGACTCCACCCCCAAATCACTAGAACTCATACAGCAATTCAGTAATGTGGCAGGATACAAAATCAATGCACAGAAATCAGTTGCTTTCTTATACACTAACAATGCAACTGTAGAAAGAGAAATTAGAGAAATGATTCCATTTACAATAGCACCAAAAACCATAAGATACCTCGGAATAAACCTAACCAAAGAGGTAAAGGATCTATACTCTAGGAACTACAAAACACTCATCAAAGAAATTGAAGAAGACACAAAAAGATGGAAAAATATTCCATGCTCATGGATCAGAAGAATAAACATTGTTAAAATGTCCATGCTACCCAGAGCAATCTATACCTTCAATGCCATCCCGATCAAAATTCCAATGACATTTTTCAAAGTGCTGGAACAAACAATCCTAAAATTTGTATGGAATCAGAAAAGACCCCGAATCGCCAAGGAAATGTTGAAAAAGAAAAACAAAGCTGGGGGCATCACGTTGCCTGATTTCAAGCTATATTACAAAGCTGTGATCATCAAGACGGCATGGTCCTGGCACAAAAACAGACTTATAGACTAATGGAACAGAATAGAGAACCCAGATATGGACCCTCAACTCTACGGTCAAATAATCTTTGACAAAGCAGGAAGAAACATGCAATGGAAAAAAGACAGTCTCTTCAATAAATGGTGCTGGGAAAATTGGACAGCCACATGCAGAAGAATGAAACTCGACCATTCTCTAACACCATTCACAAAGATAAACTCAAAGTGGATGAAAGACCTCAATGTGAGACAGGAATCCATCAAAATCCTAGAGGAGAACATAGGCAGTAACCTCTTTGACATCAGCCACAGCAACTTCTTTCAAGATACATCTCCAAAAGCTAGTGAAACAAAAGCAAAAATGAACTTTTGGGACTTCATCAAGATAAAAAGCTTCTGCACAGCAAAGGAAACAGTCAACAAAACAAAGAGGCAACCCACAGAATGGGAGAAGATATTTGCAAATGACACTACAGATAAAGGGCTGGTATCCAAGATCTATAAAGAACTTCTCAAACTCAACACCCAAAAAACAAATAATCCAGTCAAAAAGTGGACAGAAGATATGAAAAGACACTTCTCTGAAGACATACAAATGGCTAACTGACACATGAAAAAATGTTCATCATCATTAGCCATCAGGGAAATTCAAATCAAAACCACATTGAGATACCACCTTACACAAGTTAGAATGGCAAAATGGACAGGGAGAGAAACAACAAATGTTGGAGAGGTTGTGGAGAAAGGGGAACCCTCTTACACTGTTGGTGGGAATGCAGGTTGATACAGCCACTTTGGAAAACAGTGTGGAGGTTCCTCAAAAATTTAAAAATAGAGCTACCCTATGACCCAGCAATTGCACTCCTGGGTATTTACCCCAAAGACACAGATGTAGTGAAAAGAAGGGCCATATGCACCCCAGTGTTCATAGCAGCAATGTCCGCAATAGCCAAACTGTGGAAAGAGCCGAGATGCCCTTCAACAGATGAATGGATAAAGAAGATGTGGTCCATATATACAATGGAATATTACTCAGCCATCAGAAAGGATGAATTCCCAACTTTTACATCAACATGGATGAGACTGGAGGAGATTATGCTAAGTGAAATAAGTCAAGCAGAGAAAGTCAATTATCATATGGTTTCACTTATTTGTGGAACATAAGGAATAGCATGGAGGACATTAGGAGAAGGAAGGGAAAAATGGGGGGGGGGATTGGACGGAGAGATGAACCATGAGAGACTATGGACTCTGAGAAACAAACAGGGTTTTAGAGGGGAGGGTGGAGGGGGAATTGGTTAGCCAGGTGATGGGTATTAAGGAGGGCACGTACTGCATGGAGCACTGGGTGTTATACGAAAACAATGGATCGTGGATCACCACATCAAAAACCAATGATGTATGGTGACTAACATAACATAATAAAATTAAAAAAAAATAAAAAAATAAAATGTTATCAATATGACACTGACTAGTCACAATTAATAACAAAATTTCCATCTTGGAAAAATTAGATAGAGAGATCTAGCTAACCTATAAACCAAAGGAAAAATATACTCTAAAAATACAGAGAAAAGGAAAGGATAAAGATCATAAGAGAGAAAATAACAGGCATATAAAATTCAGAGCAGACATAAATCTACAAATAACCAGTACCCCAGAAGTAAAAAGAAATAATTACTAATGAAATTACAAATATAAAGATATTGGCAAAATAAAACTAAGATTCTTAGACCTAAAACAAATCCGAAAACAAGTTTGGAAGATGCGTATTTTTGGAGCAGGGAAGGAATCAAAAACATATATTGTACTTTTAAATAAAAAATTTAAGAGTGAAGGAAATATCTAAGAACTTCATTAACAAATGGACTGATTTTTTATTGGTGAAATCTGCAAAAATCACTTGCCATTTATTATATTGTCTACCAAATTTTGCAAATTATATATTCCATTTGAAAAGATGAGACACTTGTCATTTTCACTATTTTGAGTAGCTTGTAGCCAAAAAAATAGTCCCAGTGAGAATTAGAAAAGAAGATTAAACATGAACAAGAGCAAACAACTATCTTCTGTTTGAAGATATATGAGATCTGCTGGGCCAGCCAGGATTTGAAGAACCAGATGTGAAAAGAATGGTTCATTTATGTTAGTCAAGCTCAACTTTCTGCACCTGCTTTTAAACCTACCTGAGTATTTGCTGTTGCTTGGCTTGGGCAAAACGTCTAAGAAGCTTGGCATTGGGTTGTTAATAGAAGTGAAAGCAGTGCTTTAGACAATCTCATGGACTTGTAGCCACAAAAACTGCATTTTAGGATTATAAAAGCAGTCAGAATGTTAGGGACCAAAGTTCCAGAGAAAAAGGACATACACAGACCTCCACATGACACTCTTTTTCCAGTTAATGGTTTTAACTGTCAGTGACAATGTTTTAAAAAATATTTTATTTATTTATTTATTTATTTATTTATTTATTTATTTATTTATTTATTTATTTTTCGAGAGCGAGCACGTGCACAGGAGCCGGCGGGAGGGGCAGAGGGAGAAGCAGACTCCCCGCTGAGCAGGGTGCCTGATGTAGGACTCAATCCCAGGACTCTGGGATTATGACCTGAACTGAAGGAAGACACTTAACCACCTGAGCCACCCAGGCACCCATAGCAGTGAAGATTTTTTTTAGTATTCTTATAGCATCAAGGTAATGCAAAATCTAAGTTCTGTGTCAGTCAAGGATAAGCTATAAATATCAAAACTAGGTTCCAAGTTCAGACGACAGCTACATCTAAGGACTGGGGTAAACCCGAAGATGGACTGAGGTGTTTCTAGTCTACAAATTTGCCTTTACTAGGTACAGGTCCTGATTATTTCTAAGTGATTTGTGTCCATGATGATTATCAGAGATGAGGTGAATCCTTCCTGTAGGGAGTAACAGCATTTATAGCTTCCAAGTTTTCTCATACAAAATGTCTGGCATCCAGTTAAAAAACAGCAGCTTTTTTTTTTTTTCTTTAATAACAATTGAACAACTTATTAAAAATACAAAGAAATGTAAAGGACCAAAACGTAGTTGAAACAGTTTTTACTTCAGGATCTAAACTATAAGATGCCAATAATTACTATAAAGTTCCAATAATTAAGACATTTTGGTATTGGTTCAAGACATGACTATAGAACAAAGAAATGATATATTAAATTCAAAAGTGATATATTAAATTCTAAGACTTTTAATTTGACAAAACAACTTTATAGGAAAGTGGGTAAATTAAGACATTTTCAATAAATGGTACTGGGTAAATAATCATGTAAAAACATAGTTACACAATTAGTCCTCAAGAAGAACAAAAATATATAGGTTGAAAACATACATACTTACCATACTACCAAAATGGCTAAATTGAAAGACAAATACTAACATATAGATAATAGGTATTACTGAGTACTGATCAAGGTATAAAGCAACTGGAACCCTCTTTACATAGGTGGTTAGAGTCTAAGTTGGGACAACTGCTTTGGAAAATCATTTGACAGTATCTTAAAAAACGAAACGGACGTATCTATGATTCAACTATGTCTATATATTTCTCCAAAAGAAATGTGTACATGTTACCAACAAGACATACACAGGCACGTTTATAGTAATATAATTTATAAAAGGCAAATGTTAAAGCAATTTGAATATTTATTGATTGCACTGCATTCAGATAATAATAACAATAAAAATAACGATACTGAAAGAAGCCAGATGCCAGGCACAGAAATGAAAATGGAGCATGATTGCATTTAAATAAAGTTCAAAAATAGGAAAATTTAGATTTAGAAGTCAAAATATTGGCTATTCTCAGATGCAGTAATGATTAAAACAGGCTCAAGGGAGGATCTGAATGTTGGTAATGTGTGCCTTGATGAAGATGTGATTTCAAGCATAAGTTTACTTTGGGAAATTCATGGAGTTGTACATTTAAGATTTGTTCACATTATTTTTTAAATTGAAAAAAGTATACCAAAATTAGGAGTATATTTATCCATGAGTGAAGTACCTTTTGCTTTTTTTTTTCCTTTTTAATAGTTTTTGGAATTTTTCTAATTTTCAACTAAGAGAATGAATTATTATTAATTTGAAGTTAAAACTCTATACTTAATAATAATAATGCAACTAGAGCATTCAAAACAAAAATGGGGTGAAGCAGGGGAAGAAGAATGGCACAGATGTTGATAGAGTAAAAGGACATCACTAAAATGACCACATCTTGATAGGTGAATATTCCCATATGTGAAATAAAGCTGGCTATCTCCCCAAATCATAATACTAGATAAACACACACATGTGCAGTTACTTTTAAAGCTATTTTCTCCTTGCTCTTGGGTTTAATGCAAAGTGTATGTAGCCTACTATATTTTGGTAATATTGTCTTCAACAAAATTTGCATTTTTTACTTGAGGAACAATATAATCGGTGAATTGAATCCAGACATAACTAAAAATACCAGATAATGTCATGTATGTATTCAAGGTTTTTGTTTTGTTTTGTTTTGTTTTGGTTAAATAAAAATAAGTCTTTTAAAAGCAATATGAATAAGATGGGGCTGAGGACAAATGTGACAATAAGCTACAAAAGAGTTTTCCTCTAGCCAAAATTAAAAGCACATACATTTCGATATTATCTTTTTTTCTGACTCTAGTAGATTTTCAGAGTAGAAAAATTTTGGAAGAACAACCTGGGAAGACAAACCAAGCATGAATGGGCTTAAGTGTTATCCAGCCTAAGATTGTACTTCAGGAAAAAATACTTTTTAGGCAATTAAGAGACATTCATTCACGTGTTATTCATTTAAATGTGCTCTCGATGTTTTTTGTAAACACTGAGTTTACATGTGAAAATTAAGAAAATGTTCCATGCCAATTGCAAGATGTAAATGTGTTTCATAATTCTGCCTATCCTTTTTCGAGATGCCAATGTTCCCTATCTGCCTTTTGGTTGTTACTTTGTGGAATATTTATTTTTGTTTTCATAAACCCTTTAAATAAAAAAACCACTTAATCCAGCATCTGAAGCATAACATATGCTTTTCCAAGGTTATCAAAATATCTTACTTTTCTTTTAAAAGATCTTAACTATGCAATTCCAGTTTTGGGCTTTCTTCCAAACAAGACTAAAATAGACTTGCAGTTGCACAATAAACAAGAGTTGCTAATTGCCAATTTTGTAAAATATCTTACAAAAAAGGAATATCACTTCAAAATGTGTTTTGATGGAACTTTTTCCTCTCTATTCATCTTGTTTCTGATAACTCAGGACTATTTCTTTGCACTTGTGCATTTGAATTTTGCCTATGTTTTGAAAGACAAGTTTCTTTTGTTTAATTTTGTCTTCACTGAATGCATTTTCTGCCTTTCTATTCTAGAATAAGAATGTAGTAATTTTCAAAACTTATAATTTATCTTCATAACATTATGCTTATGTGTTCATATTCAAGTAGAAACTGAGTAAGGTTCTTAAAAGTCATGATTAAAGCAAATGACTTTAACAATATAATCAATAGAGTTGTTGCTTCCAGTTGTTTACCAGTATGTGGATGTTGCCCTCTGTTTTATTTACATTCACTGCTCTGGACTCCTATGTGCTTAATTTTGAAATAAAAAGCCATCTTTAAGAATGTCCAACTGTTGGGGTGCCTGGGTGGCTCAGTGGGTTAAGTGTCCAGCTCTTTATTTTGGCTCAGGTCATAATCTCAGGATCCTTGGGATCAAGCCCTGCGTTGGGCTCCCTGCTCAGCAGGGAGTCTGCTTGTCTCCCTCTTCCTCTGCTCACTCTCTCTCAAATAAATAAATCTTTTTTTAAAAAAAAGAACGTCTAACTGCTGCTAATGATAAAAATAATCTTTATTTTATCCATTTCTCCTATTCCTAACTATGGGTTCTATAAAATGGATTATTTTCACCCTGTGATTCACAAGAGAAGTTTGGAAAAATAAGAATATACATGAAATTAATTATATTTTAAAAGCATGAGAAGGTTTTATTATTAATAAGATCATTTGAACATGACTCTGATATCTACTTCAATTAATTTTTCTTTACTTAAGAATATTATGGAATAATTTCATACTGTAAACAAATTTCTGTCACTAGCTTTCCCAGAATACAGAAATTTTTTATAGGTTGGTGAACTACCAAGCTGTCAGTCAATTCAGAATATTTTTGTATATTGTTCTTTGCTCATCCCCTAATCTTTCTCCCATTCATATTTCAGATCTAAATTTATAAATCACTTTTAATGATCCTTGATTTCTTAAACTAGGTAAAATTCCCTTGCTATATGTTTCCATCACTCCTCTGTACTTTCTATGTAATAAGTACAGCATATTAGACCTGCAATAATGCCTTAATTTTAGGGTCTTCCCAATGGTCTGCAATCTTCTCTAGGTGGAATATTTTATCTACACTTACAAGAGCTAGAAACTTTGTTGTTACCTCTCTCTCTCTCCCTCTTATTTATATCTATCATTAATATATGTATTACTAATTTGTTAAATGACAGACTAGTGTTTTATGTGAGGGAGAATGTTCATAGCCAGGAGTTTCTAACTCAGATTATATGTATTTGAAATAACTAAATTTGAAGAGAGGAAACAAAATGTCTGAGGCAACTCAGGCCAAAAGTGGCTTGAGGCATATTTGCATAAACCATGTTTTGGATTAAGAGATGGATCTCCATATTCAAACCAGGAAAAGGACCACTGCTAGTGATGTGGAAGCCAAGGTCAGTTTGATCAGCTCCAGGAAGCCACCAGTGGAGCTAGTTTTGTAAAAGTTGCTTGACTAAAGGCCAGAGATTGGCTTACAATTTTGGTAGAGAAGAGAGCATGCTGGAGGTCGGAGTGGTGGTGTCTGCCAACCTCCTGCGGCCTTTAAGCAAAGTCCATGGCACAGCTCCTGACTGCACAAAACCCAGCCAGTACTTCCACTCTGGCGGCGACTTTCCTGACACATGCCACATGCTAATACAAAACCATGAAGTGAGGCAATGAAGTGCAGGTTGACATAAACATAAATAATTGTTACAAGATACTAAGAGTTAGGCTTTTTAACAGAAATGTGAGGAATTGTTTGGAAGCTAAAACAGGAAGAAAGGAGAGCATCTACCACACTTTAACAGAGCCCCTAACACAAGTGAAGTGTGAGAGAATATTAACAGCTTTCTGTTGGGAAACCTGCCCTGAAGACCATGTCCTCAGGGAACTGTCAGATTTCAGTTAGGGGAGGTAGGAAGGGAAATGTCCAGAGAACGGGAGAGGATATATGAAGGGACACTGCTGATGACAGCTTGTCAGTTACAGGCAGCACACAAAAGAAGGTCTTAGAGGAGGGGAAAGGTGAAGAATTAGGAAAAACTGGAAAGTTTGCAGAACACAATCTAAGTGACGATAGAAACTGGGGGTATAAGGGGCGCCTGGGTGGCTCAGTCGTTAAGCGTCTGCCTTCGGCTCAGGTCGTGATCCCAGGACCCTGGGATCGAGCCCCACATTGGACTCCCTGCTCCATGGGGAAGCCTGCTTCTCCCTCTCCCACTCCCCCTGCTTGTGTTCTCTCTCTCGCTATGTCTCTGTCAAATAAATAAATAAAATCTTTAAAAAAAAAAAAAAAAAAGAAACTGGGGGTATAAAAGAATTCCAGGGCTGCTGCATTTCATGATAGCCTATTCCCTAGATCTTTTGGAGGAGTGGTTGTAAAACAGGAGAAATGGCTCCTATGGCTTATGTAAAAAGCCTTCAAGAGGAACCTGGGTGTGGGCAGTTTTAATAACTTCAACTTCATATACGAAGGCTTCTCTTAAAATCAGTCTGCATGAGATCGTCCTTTTGAGAAAATGCAAATTTCCCATTCCCATTTTTCCTTTTAAAACTATAAGATTGCCGTTTTACAGAAAAAAAGACAACCCCCTCACAAATCCTTAATGTTATTATTCTGTAGTGTCCTGATTAAAACAAAACAAACAAACCCCTCCAAAACCCCTCTAGGATATCTAACCAAAGGAGACTGAGTTTGATCCTGGTCCTATGATGTTAAAAAATTCTAAAGATGCCATAACAATTCAACTTTTAAGTCGGATTTTTATTCTTTATTTTCTACACCTTTGAAAAGCAAATCAAATCAATTGTCAGCTAATGGATCATTAAAAAAAGTTGTAGATAAAAGAACACTGCATTTCTTGTTTGCTTACAACTCACAAATAAGTCCAATCTCTGAATGACAGCCCCTATGTCCTTATTTAAATGAACAAAATTGCTAAGCTTTTAGATCTATAGAAACATAAAAAAAGTAGAAATAAAATTGTTGCTAAATTCTCTCATAGCAACCCATGGAATGTGTCCAAGTAAATGTATATTAATTATGAAAAACACAATCAACCTTAGCTCATTAAGAATTTGATTTTAAAAGCCCTTTTACGTTTAATAGCTATTTATCCAATTTTGAAGTATATTTATGTTGTTTTAATCAATCGTGTAATTATAAAGATCAAGCAATCCAGAAGAAAGTTTTGAGAAGTTAGGCTCATGCTGGCACAATGGCACGACAACAACAAAAAAGGTATTTACATGTTTGATTTTAATCGAGGAGTATTATCATTTAAGGAATTTTAAGTATTTGATGAGTCAATGTAGTATATATAACATTATGAGAAAATATAACAGAAATAGAAATATGAATTTATTCACACATAAATTTTAACTTTATTAGAAACATTTTAGGTGTACACAAAGGTAGAGAAAATATGTTCCCATAAAGCATCTTTAATAATTGTCAATATTCTATACCTCCACCTTCCTTTCTCCACTCGAGTATTTTTTTTTTTTTTTTAAGATTTTATTTATTTATTTGACACAGAGAGAGCGAGAGAGAGACAGCAAGCACAAGCAGGGGAAACGGCAGGCAGGGGAGAAGCAGGTTCCCCACTGAGCAGGGAGCCTGATGTGGGACTCGATCCCAGGATTCTGGGATCATGACCTGAGCCGAAGGCAGCCGCTTAACCAACTGAGCCACCCAGGTACCCCCACTCAAGTGTATTTTAAAGAAAAATCACACAGGGCACCTGGGTGGCTCAGTCGGTTAAGCATCCCACTCTTCATCTAAGCTCAGGTCTTGATCTCAGGGTCGTGAGTTCAAGCCCCTCCCCCCCCAAAAAAATCATGGACATCATATTCTTTCGCAGTTAATTACTTCCATATGTAATCATTAACATACTCCCTCCATATAAACACATTAAATTGTCAACAAAATAAACAATCCCTTAATTTCTTTCTTTTTTTTTTTTCTTCCTTTGGTGAGTAAAGCGATATAAGTTTATTAAGTGAAGATACAGAAGAAGCTCTCAAGAGTGAGAAGGGTCTATTCTTTTTGGTCACAGGTGATTATCATAAAAAAAGACACCCACCCCACATATAATGTTATCAAATACCCATTTGATGATCAACTTTCCAAAACATATTGACATTGTTTTTAAAAAATTCAGTTCTTTGAATCAGGATGTAAATAAAACCCAGAAAATCCATATCTTATGCTTAGTTGACATAGTGCAAGTTTAATCTAACATATAACCATTGATTGTTTTTATTTTATTTTATTTTATTTTATTTTATTTTATTTTATTTTATTTTATTCTTTGCTAGAATTCCTGACATCCTGCCTATGGTTGAATGCACACCAGTTTGTTTCTTTTAAATCATATATTTAACTGTCTAACTGACCAGTTTATTTGAATACCAAAACATATCTCAAAATTAGCATGGCTAATGAAGAACTCATGATATCCAATGACCACAATTCTGTTTCTACCATTATCTTTCTCTCTTTGTTCATGGTACAATACTCTCCTTTGCTCAAGGGAAAAACTTTAGAATTATCATGAATGCTTACATAGGTCCCCTAAGGACTCTACTTCCTCTGAGGCTATCCCAGAAGAGAATTTTTGTTTTGCACAATCCAGTGAACCATTTGATTAAAATGGGAGATAATACATTTTTAAGAATGCAAAAACTTTTCCAAATAATATTTTTCTGTTGACATATAATTTTTTTGCCCACATCACCAAGTAATGTTATGCTGCTCACAGTCTTATTCTCCATTCTTGGTTTTTCGTCACTCGAGATTTAATGTCCATATGAATTAATTTTGAATCATTAATTCCATTCAGTTCCTTAACTTTCCCAACTCCAACTTTTTCGTGGAAGTTAAATATTTATAGCAATAGTCTTAGCATGAATCTTGTTAAAACACTAACTGGCCTGCTAACATCTTTAATTCAAATGTTGTAATCAGTAATAACTAACTGTGAGCGCATTTTCAATAAACTTAGATTTTTATGCACATGCTCCTTCTACCTTGTTATTGGTCTTATGAAAATATTATCTCATATTTACCTTTTTCCCTAAAACCATTGGCTGCCTTTGACCTCATTTTTCTTTCTTCCCCCATTCCGATCTTTACTGTATGTTTTATTAAACAGAATATATGCTAAGGCTTTCCTTAAAAATATAAGAAAAATAACCACAGTGGCTTAAGTAAGACAGAGGTTTATTTATCACAGGGTTTTCAAACTATAGTCAGAGGATCAAATTCAGTCAGATGCCTGTTTTGACCAGCCCAGGACAGAAGGAAGAAAATGTCTGAATAATAATAAACACTAATGAACTATAGTAAAATCTATCATAGTCTGGTTCTTTTATAGCTTTACTATCTCCTGTGAATAACTTGCTAGTATAAAGTCTTCATCATATCACTAAATTATATAGTTATATGTGCATATATGTGTGTATTTCAATATTATACCTTGTATTTATTTAAGAATTTTAAACTAGGGCTATCTTTTTTCCCTGGATTGCAAAATTCTAATAATTTCCTTGATGTATAATGGACAGTTAATAGATATTTATTAGATGAGTCAAAGAATGAATGAATTGATGCATGCATGCATGAACTGAGTAATAACTTTTTTGGCATTTTCTAAGTACATTTGTTGAACATGGTGGTTTTATTTTGTATTTCTTTCATTTATTATTAAATTATAGATATATTCTATATTATTTTATAGCCACTATAATACTTAAGATGGGGTACCTGGGTGGCTCAGTGTGTTAAGCATCCAACTTGCTTTTCGCTCAGGTCATGATCTCAGGGTCTTGAGATCGAGCCGCGTATCAGGCTCCATGGTCAGTGCAGAGTCTGCTTAAGATTCTCTCCCTCTCCCTCTGCCCCTCCCACTCATGCTCTCTCTCTCTAAAATAAATAAATAAATATTTAAAAAATACTATGATAAATATTATATACTTTTTTTTTTTTTAAAGATTTTATTTATTTATTTGACAGAGAGAGACACAGCGAGAGAGGGAACACAAGCAGGGGGAGTGGGAGAGGGAGAAGCAGGCTTCCCGTGGAGCAGGGAGCCCGATGTGGGGCTCGATCCCAGGACCCTGGGATCAGGACCTGAGCCGAAGGCAGATGCTTAACGACTGAGCCACCCAGGCGCCCCGATAAATATTATATACTTTTATGAATGAATATTGTAATTCTTCCCCAGTAATTGATATTTTCCATGCTTTTAATTTTTAAAGATGGTTGGGGGGTTGGAGACAAAACAGGTGAAAGTGACCAAAAGGTATAAATTTCCGGTTGTAAAATAAATAAGTCCTGGGAAAGTAATGTACAACATAATGACTATAGATAACAATATTATCTTATATTTTTGAAAGTTGCTAAGGGAGATCTTAAAAGTTCTCATCACAAGAAAAAAAACTGTAACTGTGTGGTGATGGATGTTAACTAGACTTATTGTGGTTATCATGGTGCAATATATACAAATATAAAATCATTGTATGTGTACCTGAAACTAATATAATGTTGTAGGTCAAGTATATCTCAATTAAAAAATACTTAGAAAGCTATTTGTGCTTATTTTATATATTTTCAATTATTTTCATGTGTAGATTTCTACTTCTAAAAATGGTATTTTCTGATAAAAATTTAAAATATATATATGTTTGTATACACATATATTTACATGTATGCATTTATTTATATACATATGTATTTAATGCTCATGATAGACTTTGCAATGTGGATTTTTAAATAGATTATGAAATGTTATTATTCAATTAATAATACAAGAAAATCCACCTAGCACAACAACTCCAATAACATCAACTTTAAAAAGGGTGGAATTCTTCAGGTACCCATACTGGAAACACTGTTAAGTCAGAAAGACTTTAAAGCCTCATTGCCCAAAGAAGTGGCCACTAGCCATGAGTCACATTTTTTAGTTAAAATCTAAGTTAATGAATATTGGATTAAGTAAAACTTCAGTTTCCTAAATCCTATTAGCCACATTTCATGTGCTCAATAGCCTTATGCAGCTAGTAGGTACCATATTGGATAGTACAGGTATAAAATATTTCCACCATTGTGCGTGTGTGTGTGTGTGTGTGTATGCTTATTTATATATCTACATATATACATTTACTTATATTTATTTATTTATATAAAAATTTAAACACAATGTTTTCCTTAGGGAAAATTTAACTCCTTTCCATACTTTTGAGATGTCTATAACTACACAAAGCTCTATTTTTTTTTTTTGCTTTGATTTAAATGGTATCTGAGTTTTATAAATAAAAAGAAGTAAAAAGACATTAAATGCTCTTACTCTGGGTGGAATTGTTTATCATTCAAGGTCCATGTTTTAACAGGGTAATTTCAGGAAAGCTTAATAAATCAATTCCACACAATTGTGTGGGCTGGGATAGGAAAACCACAAAGGATAGCACAGCACTATTGGGCTCTTCACAACAGTACAGTTCTACTAACCCCAAAGTTGAAGGAACAAGGGTGACAGAGAGGAGACAGCTATATAATATCCCAGAAGCCTTCAGAAACCAGCTAATATGGGGTTTTGGCAGCCCATAATCTGGTACCCTGACTTTAGCATCCAGTGTGAAATGAAGATCAAAGTTCTTATTCCTTATTGTCATCAAGCAGATATATTTTTAAAGATTTATTTATTTATTTATTTTAGAGAGAGAGAAAGCACAAGTGGGAGGGGCAGAGGGAGAGGGAAAGAGAATCTCAAGCAGACTCCACACTGAGCTCAGAGCCTGACATGCGGCTTGATCCCAGGACCCTGAGATCATGACCTGAGCTGAAACCAACAGTCCAACACTTAACCAACTGCACTACCCAGGCACCCCATCAAGCAGATATTTTATATTAAACATACACATACAAAAATGCAAAGTCCATACACATATGCCCAATTAAACACAAAAAGCATTTGTTAAGTTATTTTTTTTGAAGATTTTATTTATGGGGGGGTTGTGCGAGAGAGACAGAGCACAGAGGGAGAGTGAGAGGGAGAAGCAGGCTCCCCACTGAACAGGGAGCCCGATGCGGGGCTGGATCCCAGGAACCTGGGATCATGACATGAGCTGAAGGCAGATGCTTAACTGACTGAGCCACTCAGGTGCCCCAACACAAAAAGCATTTGTACAATATTCCTAAAGAATACCAATGCTTCTAAGAGAAAGCAAATCCTCTCTTCATATTATAGAAGAGCTACTTTTACCTAAATATAAAACAATATACTCCACACCTTAGGTAGTAACATCCTGAGCTAAAATTTGTATCCAAAGTCAAAGCAAAGACTGATATACAGAGGATCTTGAGGATACATGTTCCGCTTAGATGTCTACTCTTCTTACAAAGCCATGCTCACATCTAAGAGGTGAGTGGAATGATTACAGAATAGTTTTATTTTTAGTCCCTGGACATATCCCCTGAGCTCCATCTAGAAAAACTGACCTTACAAGCTAAACAATCTAGTTTTGAAGAAGGCAGTATCTCTGTGTTGGCTTAACAATCTAACCCAGAATTATAATAGCATCTCATAAATTGCAACACACACACACACACACACACACACACACACACACACACACACACTCTTAGAAGGACCATGTTTTCGGAATAATTCATTTTCTAGAAGTACAGTTTCTGATTCCTCTATTTTGTTTTCAGTTACAGGGCATCTATAATATTATATTATATTCAGTTACAGGGCTAAAAATATTAAATAAGGAAAAATTTACCACTAATCATTCAAAATATGTCTTATTTTTATTTTTAATTATTTGACATTTACATATATGCTAAAATAAACTAGCTCCTTTTTCACATTTTAAAATGTCCCTTTATCTCAATCTTACTCTCATTCTCACTCTCTCTATTGCTTCTGCTTTGCTACTTAACTAAGTAAATGCTTTATTTGCTAGTTATATTTGCCAACAATGGGTATATCAACAGGTTAAGAGGGCAATTCATTTGGATAGCAGTCAGAGGAGATTGGAAGCTTTGACCTTCCAAATTTAAGCAATTCCATCTTCCTCCTCTAATTTGCTGTCCACTTCTTTATATCTTTTTTATTTCAAGTTTTTGCTTAAATTTTAGTTAGTTAACATATAGTGTAATATTAGTTTCAGGAGTAGAATTCAGTGATTCATCACTTACATAAAAGACCCAGTGCTCATCACCACAGTGCCCTCCTTAATACCCATCACCCATTTAGCCCATCACCCCACCTACCTCCCCTCTAGCAACCCTCAGTTTGTTCTCTATAATTGGGTTTCTTATGGTTTGCCTCCCCTCTCTTTTTTTTTCCTTTCCCCATGTTCATCTGTCTTGTTTCTTAAATTCCACATGAGTAAAATCATATGGTATTTGTCTTTCTCTGACTTATTTCTATATCCTTCTAATATGTGGGGCATTGCTTTTTAGTAAGACCTTTATTTAAGCAGATGAGGATGGAAATGCAGACTTTTAAACTACATCTCCTATGGTCAGTAAATTTGTACAATATCTTACTTTAATTTGTTCTATTACAATGTTTCTGTGTAGATAAGCAGAGTCCTCAAGATACTATACAACTAATTATGAATTAATCTATTCCACTGAAGAATTTACCAGAAGTTCTCAAATTACATAGTAAGAGCCAATTTACTCTATGTAGTCCTTGCCTATTATGTAGTGTCTTTGTTATCATGCCAGATCTTTGGCATAAGTCAGGTCAAATTATCAGCTTAAGTTTCTTACCCTATTTGAGGGTTGGCCAAATTTTAAAGAATAAGTGATAGTGGGGCTTGGTTTTTTTTTGCCTTTGTTTTTACAAATTACAGATTTTTTTTACAAAGACCAAAAAATCAAATGTCAACATGCAGAATGGTCTTAATGGTTTCTCTTTTTATGGACATCTGGATAAAGTAGCTGATAAAATTTGTGCTCTATATCATGTGTTCTTCAATTTGTTCCACATTGATTTAGAGGACAGGCCATATGGAGGCAAATCCATAGTTCAAATTAATGGCTGGAACTAGCTTGTCATTATTTTCTATATCTAAAACCACTATAAGATAATGGATTACTATAGATGCACAGAATAGTCAAGGCATCTTACATCAATAGGTATTGAGAGAAAAATGTGTGGGCAACAACTGATCTCCCAAACTAAATGGCATTCAAAAATAACCTCTTTCTTCTCATACTCATGAATCTTCAGATCTATTCCAGATGAACGAAACTAAATAAAGCTCAGCTTGGGAACTCTGCTTCTAGCCAGGGGCCCAGTTTGATACTTTCCTGTAGGCTAGTATCAGTGGAACAACATGGGCCCAGGCTGAAGGAGCAGCAGCTACCCAAGAAAACCTCTTCAGTGACAGTAGAAGCATCGTGGATGAGCTTAACCAGGAAAGCACAATAGAAACATCTGCATATATCACACGGGATAATATCTCATTTGTCAAAGCAAGTCATATGGCCTAGCCCATATGCAAGCTCTCAGGATAAACAATCTACCCACTTTGTAGCCAAAGGCTAACTAAAATAGCATTGAAGTATGATCTTCCCAAAAAGATAGGAGGTGGGAGTGAATGTTAATGAAGTGTAATCTAATCTATCTCAGAATTTAAATTGTATGTGATGCATTTAGGTACATACTGGTTTAGGACACAACCAATGAAATTGGGTTTTTTTTTCTTGACATATGTATATATATTTTATTCTGATATATATGTGTGTCTGTTTAATAAATTTGAATATAATTGTTATTAAAAATTAATTAGAAGTAAAGTTCTTTAAATTGTAATACTATGTTTCATTTAACCCAATATACCTAAGATACTATCATTTTGGTATGCAACCAATATAAAACTTATTAGTGAGATATTTTGCACTCTTGCTTTTATTCTAAGGCTTTAAAATTTGGTGTGCATCTTACACTTATTGATGAAACAGGACAATCTAATGCAACACATGTTCCTGGATAGAATCCTGTGTGGCATAAGAAAGATAAGTTGTTGGGACAGTTGGAAAATTTGAATGTGAATAGGGTCTATGAATTTAATGGCAGTATTGTAACAATGTCGATTTTCAGATTGGTAGGGTTGTACGGTTATAATATATGAGAGACTGTCTGTGAGAGTTACACTAGAAGTGAACTTTTGAAGACATTTTATATGTAAACATTGTTTTATTTTGCTATTTGAACCAGTCATTAGAAATGATCCTAAAAATCCTACTTTTGTATAATTGTTTATTTTAATCAAGAGGTTAAAATAAATTAATTTGCAAGTGTATCAGAATAAAGCACATCTATTTTTATTTAGTCTTAATTCACTAATTATAAACGAAGATTTATGTTCATATATGATCATAAGCGATAATTATCATTTAAAATAGCTGAAAACTGTCATACTTAAAAAAATACAAATTTAGTTACATCTAGGGACAAAATTTAGGGATCTTACATTAAAGAAAACTTCAAAAAGAAAGCAATCTGTCATCTAGTATAATGATAATGATTTTGGTAGTAGTAGTATTAGATATACAGAATATAATTAATGTTGTAACATATTTTAACTTATAACTGAAAAATAAGCTAAGATTCTCATGTTGCTAATAGCAAATAATGTCATTTTAAAATATGATGCTGTTACTTCAAAACCTCTAGCCATTTCAATTAAAAAATGTATTCTGTTAATAATCCAGATGTTTCGTTTTAATTACACTAAGCATCTGGATATTTTGGAACATCTGTTTGGCTTTCTGTTTTACAACATCCGATGTTAACTTCTGAATTTAACCAATGCATTTGTCTATAAAGAAATATGGGGCATACATACACATACCCATAAACTTAAACCTTTATGTACAAATTCTCCCTAAAATCTTCAATCCCAAATAAATTGATGAATGCATGCAGAGGCCTTTTAAAACCACGTTTAATAACAGATTTATTATCAGCCTAATAAAATATGCATACATCTGTTTATATCTACATGTTTATATCTACACGTAGGTATAGGATTTATATCATGTATGTATAACACTACATACATATATGTTATAATATATGTAATCAGAAAATATATATTTATAATTAGGGAGGGAAAAAAGGCTGTTCTGGGGAACTAAGACAATGGCGTCCCCTGGTTAGCAAAATGAAATCTATGTCTATGTTAGAAAAAAATTATCCTTTAAGTGCTATCCACAGATTATTTTCAAGATACCTAAATTGAATCACTATATTGTACACCTAAAACTAATATTATACTGAATGTTAACTAGCTGGAATTTAAGTAAAATCTTAAAAAAAAAGAAAAAGAAGATAAAATTAGTTATAAATCATTTAATGATTGCATATTTCATCATGTAGATATATGAAATCTGTTGATTCTTGTCAAATTTCTAACATGCAGGTGTTTCAATAAATAGTCACAAAATTTCACAAAATATAAAAAATATGAAGTTTAAATGGTAAAAGTTTAGGAACCTGACACAAAATCTACTGCTTTCTAGTGGATACATCAAAATAGAAGGCCCTAAATTATGTATATCCCTTTAACTATAAACAAATATGCATGCAAGTTGTTAACTCACAAAACATTCATCATCATGAATGAGCTTTTCCTTTTTAGAAGTTTTTGGAATAAAGCTGTAATAATCATAATATGCTGAAATTTCTTTTCTTATATAACTGATTTTCTCTAAATGAGCTCCAATATTATATTTTACCTATTTAATAATCTTTTTGATAACACCACCATTATTTTAAAGTGTAGAGAATTGCCAATGATTATCTAGAAATGTACAGCATTCACTTTGGAAACAGCACAAGAGAATGCAATGATTTTACAAATTCTTGAATTTTACATATGTAATTATGTATATTTGCATAATAAAATATTCTAATTAATTATAATTATTTAAAATATGTAATTTTCTATTTGGAAACAAATCCTGGCTAGTGTTTTGAATATTCAAGGTTAAGATACCTGAAGAAATTCATAACTCTTAATTTTCTGTAAATGGATAGATAATAATTTATGGTCTCATTCAAATTAATGTGCTTTTCAACAGTCTTCTGACATTACAATGTTATTATTTTCTTTTTCCCCCAGGTATTTTTAATCTTTGGCCAGCATTTCCCTATTTCAGCCCCTATTCTGAGTTTGATGATTTTAGATTCCACATATAAGTGAGATCACACAGTATTTGTCTTGATCTCTCTTACTTATTTTACTTAGCATAATGCCCTCAAAGTTCATCCATGTTCTCTCAAATGGCTGAATTTCCTTCTCTTTTATGGTTGAATAATATTCTACTGGGTAGTACACACACACCCACACAAACACAAACAGACACGCATATCTTCTTTATCCATTCATCCATTATTGGACATTTAGATTGCTTCCATATCTTGCTAATTGTGAATAATGCTGCAATAAACATGGGAATGCAGACATCTCTTAAATATCCTATTATCATTTTCTTTGGATAGCACCTAGAAGTGGGATTGCTGAGACATATGGTAGTTCAATTTTGAATTTTTTGAGGAACCTCCACATTGTTTTCCATAACAGCTGTACCAATTTTCATTCCAATCAATAGTACATAAGGGTTCCCTTTGCTATACATCCTCACCAACACTTGTTCTCTTTTGTCTGTAATGATCGCCATTCTAACAGGTGTGGGGTGATATCTGTTCTTTTTCAAGATTGCTTCGGTAGTATGGACATTTTAAAAATATTGACTCTTCTGATCCCTGAACCCAGGATATCTTTTCCATTTGTTTGTATCTTCTTCAGTTTTTTCATCAATGTCTTATAATTTTGGGGATATAGAATTTCACTTCCCTTTTTAAATTTATTCCTAAGTATTTTATTGTTTTGATGCTATTGTAAATGGTAATATTTTCTCTATTTCTTTTTCAGATAGTTCATTGTTGGTATATGGGAATGCAACTGATTTTTGGATGTTTGTTTTGCATCCTAAACCTTCCAAATTTATTACTTCCAACAGTTATTTTGCTGGAGATTTTAAGATTTTCTATATACAAGATCATGTCATCAACAGAAACATTTTTACTTTTTCCTTTGATACGTGGATGACTTTATTTCTTTCATGCCTAATTGCTCTGATTAAGATTTCCAGACTGTTGAATAGGAGTGGTACAAATGGCCACCCTTATCTTGTCCTTGATCTTAGAGGGAAAGCTTTCAATATTTCACACTTGAGTATGGTGTTAACTGTAGGCTTGTCATATATGGCCTTCATTAGTTGGCATATGTTTCTTCTATATCTAATTGTTGAGAGTTTTTCTCATGAAAAGATGTTGAATTTTATCAAATATTTTTATGCATTTACTGAGATGATCACATAACTTTTCTTTCATCCCATTAATGCAATTTATTGTATTTATTGATTTGCATATGTTGAACTATCCTTGACCCAGGGATAAATCCCACTTGACATGGCATATGGTTCTTTTAATATGCTGTTGAATCTGGCTTGCTAGTATTAGGTTCAAAATTTTTGTATCTGTATTCATAGAGATATTGTCTTGTAGTTTTCTTTTAGTATCCTTATCTGGCTTCGGTATCAAGGTAATGCTGGTCTTAGAAAATAACTGAAAATGTTGCCTCCTCTTCATTTTTTCAGAATTTGGGAAGAACTGGAATTATATTTTTTTTAAATGCTTGGTTGAATTCACACATGAAGCCATCTGGTCTTAAGGCTTTTGGTTGGGAGTTTACTGATTACCAATTTAATCTCCTTACTTGTTATTTGAGATTTTCTATTTCTTCATTATTCAGATTTGGTAGGTTGTAGAAATTTATCCATTTCTTTTAGGTTACCCAATTTGTTGGCATATAATTGTTCATAGTAGTTTCTTCTGATCCTTTGTATTTCTGTGGTATTGGTTGCAATGTCTCCTCTTTCACTTGTAATTTTATTTGAGTTGTCTATTTTCCTATGGTAAATCTAGCTAAAGGTTTATCAATTTTGTTCATATTTCCACAGAACTAATTCTTAGTTTTGTTGATCTTTTCTATTGTTTTTCTATTCTCTGTTTCATAAATTTCTGCTCTGATCTTTATTATGACCTTCCTTCTGATAACTTTGTGGTTAGCTATTGTTTTTCTATTTCCCTGAGGTATAAAGCTCATTTCCTTATTTTGAGATCTTTCTTTTATTTTAATAAAGGCATTTAACCCTATAAAATTTCTTCCTGGGGCGCCTGAGTGGCTCAGTCGGTTAAGCGGCTGCCTTCAGCTCAGGTCATGATCCCAGGGTCCTGGGATTGAGCCCCACACATCGGGCTCCCTGCTCAGCGGGAGGCCTGCTTCTACCTCTCCCACTCCCCCTGCTTGTGTTCCCTCAGTATATTTACATGCTCCAATGTTGGGTACATATATATTTACAATTGTTACATCCTCTTGATGAATTGACTACTTTATCATTTTATAATGACCTTCCTCTTCTCTTGTTACAGGTTTTGACTTAAAGCCTACTTTGTCTGATAAAATTATAGCTACCCCTGTTCTCTTTTGCTTTTCATTTGCACATAAGATCTTCCATCCCTTCACTTTTAGATTATGTGTGTCCTTGAAGCTGAAGAGAGTTTCTCATAGGTTGCATATAGTTGGCTCTTGTTTTTATTCATTCAGCCACTCTATTTTGATTAGAGAATCAGTGTTCTTTAGATGAACATAATCTTATTTTGTTTCTATGTGAAATATATACTATCCATCAGCAAGAAACTCAGTTGCCAATAAAATTATATTTATAAAATATATCTGGAAATAAAGGTATTTGCAAAAAAAAAACTCATGGTACAAAAGACAGGTGTTAAAATAGGCAATAACTAAGTCCCATTCCCTTTGTTCATCAGACAATGAACTAAGTGTAAATAAGACCTTATTTTTATTGCATTTCTAATGTTAAGAAGTCTAACTATTTTCCAAGTATTATCCTTTCTTAACAAGGAGAATTAGAAAAGAGAAGGATTTAGGAAAACATCTATAGAAGTAACAGTAAGATTTAAAAACTGGAAGTCTGACATAAAGAAAATAAAGATAATAAAAATTGGAAGCTTATAAATTCAAAACCACAGAATTATGTTTCAATGTCAGAGAACATAGCCTATACAATATATTATTTCCAAAGCATATTTCCCAGTCACAGTACAAGAATAAAATTTATAATGATGACTGCAAGACATCCAAACTATAAGTTAAATCATGTGCCATATAATTGACTTAAAAAATTAGGAACATGGATAATATATTCAAAAACTCATTTCGGGTAAACCATTAATCAATTACATAATGACTTCATGGAAATACTAAAGCATATATAATTAAGAGTTTATCAAGTGTTCTTATGATAACTCATAGTCTCAAAGTTATTAATATTGTTTTCAGTTCTGAAAATCTCAAGTAATTTTTTGCATGTTTTTAACATTTCTCTTTTACCTAAAAACTGAAGGTAACATAGATGAGTATCTATATAGATGGGTTAAAGCCCGAGTATCTAATGTACTCAAGAATTTTGTGGCCAAATTAGGCTGACAAGATAACAAGTAGACTTACTAGGGTAGTTTATAAACTTTAAGTTAAAAAAAATTGATGAATCTGCGAACAATACATATATTATGATTGAGTAGGGTAGAGAAATGAACAAGACTCTGCTTTTGACAAGTATAACAAGGAACACATTTCTGAATCCTCACAAAATAGAGTCTTATAGCAATATGTTGCACTGTACCACACTGAATTCCAAAAGATGTTTAAAAATATTCTATGGATTATTCATATTGCTCTTCTCTGATCAAGTTCTAGTTTTTGGAGTTAATATTTTAATTATATCCAAGTTAAATTAAGTATTATGTAAAAATGTTGATACATGTTCATACATGTTTCTAAAATAAATATACATTAAAGATTTTACTTAGCTCATTATTTAAAGGAGGGAAAATAAGCTGTTATGACCAATTTAAGAAGTTCCTGAGAATATGCATAATTATATTCTCAACAAACAAACAATATATAAATACAGAGAGACAGAGACTTTTAACAAAAAATGTTAGATTAAGACTGTTGGGTTAAATACAAAAATGATATATCTTCCTGCTTTATAGGAGAATAAACCTTTAGGGTTATCTGTTACAGTAGACAGAAATTATTTGCATCTCTACCAGACAGAGACCTACAAGTTAACTTCTGTCCCTACAGAGCTCTAAAATAGGTTAGGAAGTAGGAAATCAAGCCCAACATTGCACTTTTGAAAAGAGCACCTAATTATTATTATTATTTTTTTTGTCTATTTCCAAGTTTTAGATGATGGTTGTGGCACCTTTTAAATTATTATAGATAACTGAATAGGGACCATACATTAAAATATTTTTTATTTTGTTTTATAACCATCTAGTATTATATTCATTCCTTTTTACATTAGTTTTCTAATACATAATTTAAAATAAAATGATACCCAAGGTGTGAAATGAACAAGTCCAACATTAGTATTTTGCAATGCACATATAAATTAATTTACACAACAAAAACATATGTAGTAATTATTTTTCTGAATGAGATATTTTCAATCATTTTTACCTACATTTCAAACACTGTTCTAGGAAACTTGAGATATATTAGGAACTCTTCCAACATGTAAGAAATAAAATTGACAAATGTAATAAATACACAAATAATATATGAGGCGACTGCTGCTTAGAGAATGGTAAAAAATTGAGACTAATTAGGGAGCTAAAATGTGAGGTATGACTCACACTTCTAAATGGTTCTGTCAGGTAGGCCTAACGAAGGAGGACACACTGAACAGACACAAGCTGGTGAGCATCACGTAGACATCGGGAGTGAGAGAGAAGGCAGAGAGAACCCCGTGCACAAATTCAGAGGCTAGAGTGCAGCAGGCCTGCTGTCTAGGCCAAATTGCCGATGGAAACTACATATTAATAGTCAAGGGAGACACGAGAGTAAAAAGAGAATGTCTGATATTTAGCTGAACAGTATGATATTTATCTGATAATTCTTCTGAAAGTGTATTATCAAATATCTCCTATAATTTACATGTTTTATTATAAACAGAAGAGGAAAAAAAAAGTCCTTCAACCAGATGTGATTCTCAAATGTTTAATAAGGACATTCTTCATTACAAAATAATGCTATTTTGGGGTTGACCCTATCTATCTATATCTATCTATCTATCTATTTATTTATATTTTTTTTTAAGAGAGAGAGCCTGCGTGTGCGAGCAGAGGAGAGAGAGAATCTCACGCAGGGCCAATTTCCACCCTGGATCATGACCTGAGCTGAAATCAAGAGTCAGATGCTTAACCGGCTGAGCCATCCAGGCATCCTTAGGGTTGACCCAATTTAAATGTGCCATTGTTCTTAATCCTAAGAATCTCTGAGATTATTTTCCCTTAAAATCAATATTTTTTCTCATCTTTCCAAATTGTCTTGGTTATATATTCAGATACAAGTAAAGATGAAGACAATTTAGAATGTCACTTATTCTTAAAATTTATTAATTATATAAATGTGCTTATTTTTTCTCTTGTGTTTCTGTATGACTTTCAAGAGATACTACCTATTAAATTTTTTCTAATTTTTAACTCAAATTGCAATAATATATATTAAGCCAGTACAATGGGCTCAGCCGGTTAAGCATCCTTTCTTCGTTTTTCCACTTTGGGAGCCAGACACTGAAGACTAGGACTTTCTTTTTTTTTCTTTTCTTTTCTTTTTTTTTTTTTTTTTAAGATTTTACTTATTTATTTGAAAAAGAGCGAGCAAGAGAGAGCACAAGCAGGGCTGAGGGGGAGAGGGAGAAGGAGAGATGCAGGTTCCCCGCTGAGCAGGGAGCCCGATGTGGGACTTGATAATCCCAGGACCCTGGGATCCTGACCTGAGCCGAAGGCAGATGCTTAACCATCTGAGCCACCCAGGCACCCAAAGACTAGGACTTTCAAAAGTAATCACATATAGGGGGGAAACTGGAAAATTACCACACATGCACAGAATAAAATAACAATAAAACAATAACAGAAAATGGCAAGGGTGTGAAGAAATTGGAATCCTCGTGCACTTTTGGTGGGAATGTAAAATAGCAATTTGCTGTGGAAAACAGTAGGGCAGTTCCTCAAAAAATTAAAAATTGAATTACCAAATGATCCAGCAATTCCGTTTCTCGGTATATACTTAAAATAAGTGAAATTATGGTCTTGAGGAGATATTTTTACGCTCATGTATTTAATAGCAGCATTATTCACAACAGCTAAAGTATGGTAGCACCCAAGTGTGAATCAGTAGGTGAAGGGGGGAGCAAAATGTGGTATACACACAGCAATGGAATATTATTCATCCTTAAAAAGGAAGGCAAATCTGACATATGCTACCACATAGATGAACCTTGCAGCAGTTATGCTAAGTGAAATGTGCTAGTCACAAAAAGATATATACTGTATAATTACACTTAACAAGAGGTACTTAGAGTAGTCAAATTATAGAGAGAGAAAGTAGAATGGTGGTTACCAAGGGATAGGAAGAGGGAGAATAAAGAATTATGTTTAATGGGGCAGTTTTGCAAGATGAAGAGTTCTGGAGAAGGATGGTGGTGATTGCTGCACAACAATATGAATGTACTTAATGCTACTGACCTGTACACTTAAAAATGGCTAAAGATAGTAATTTAATATCAAAACTCAGTAATTTCACAAAACAGAAATATACATATCATATATGCATAATTTTAAATTAGTATCTAGCATAAAAATGTTTACATCCCTGCTCTATCTCCACTCTACTCTGGGTCTTAGCATCTAAACAATCTCAGGTGCAGTGTACATGTTCAGTAACTATTGTTGAAATAATGGAGGTTGGATTAATTTCTAGTTGTTTAATAAAGGTGAGTAAGCATAGTTTGTGCATTTTGTTTTCAAACGTACCTGGTTAATGCTCATTAAGGTAATACATTCTGTCATAAACTTCTGAAAGTAAACTCACCTATTGCTTAGAAAGATAAACTTAAAGTCAAATAGTCTTTCTTGTTTACTCATCTACTATAACTGTATCTTCTAAAACAACAACAACAACAACAAAACACCTCTAAGCTATTTTGTAAAATAAAATGTGCAGGCTATTTTTCAAATAAAGGAGTAAGGTTTTCTTTCCAAAACAAAAACACAAGGGTCACTGAATGACATAAAATAATAGAGAGTAAGAATTCAATATTTTAATAAAATTAAATTCAAGATGTTTTCATTAAAAACACTAATTTAACATTTATTTATTTAAGTGTAAATGTATGGAGTTACATAAAAGTCCTGAATCTCTTTGGATAATAAGAAATATTTTTTTTCTGATTGATTGAATTCAATAATTATATGGACAAATATGTGCAGAATAACAGTGTGGCACTTATTAAGGGTAAAGCCATTTTACGTGGCTCTTAGAAACGTCTTTTGAACAAACATTAGTGGTTATTTTGTATACTGAAATATTCCTATATCTACTCAAAAACAAAAATCATTTCCATTATCACATAAAGTAGAACTGTATTGCTTCCTGGATGCACTGGTTCAGGCTGAGAGAGGAATATTTCTAGAAACAGTGCACAATGGCAAGTTTAATTTTGTAGCTTTAAGGTGATCCAATCAACAAATGCAACAAAACATCCATCACAGTTCAGCAATGCATTGAGTTCTATAGAGAGAGAGGGCTCAAAAAGAAGGAACAGGGATGAGTTATAGGATACAGAGAAACAGAAACAGTTTCGATAAAATATATCTTTCTTCAGAGATAAACCGAGAACAAGATCAACAAAATCAGACAAAATTGTAGAAATTCATCACAGGAATGCAGACATTTGGAGATGAATTATTACAAGAAGCGATATATTTTAAAGTAATCGTTGTACATTTGTCCACAGTGGTTAAAATCATGGACTCTACTCAGATGTCCTAGGTTGAATCACTCTACAATTTCAGAGTATGACCTTAGAGAATTTACTAAATCTTCTGATGCCATTTTGAAATAAACATGTTGTAGTACTTCATATGACTGTGAGATTAAATGACCCTTCGTTCAGCATAGTGTCTGGCACACAGTGATTTCAAAATAGACTTTAGCCATTATTTTTAGTATTATCAACAGATCAGAAAATGTATCTGCAAAATGGGAGCCAAAAGTCAGAGACAAGGGGTTATTATTATTTTTTTTTTAACAGATCAAGTGAAAAGGGAGATGAGTGGGATCAAAAAATGGTTTAAAATAAACTGTAAATGTAAAAGCAGGTTTTAAATAGGTTTTAGCATATTAAACTGACTCTAGAGAAAATTGCATTTGTGATGTTTTCCCAATGTAGAAAAAAAAAAAAGGATGGAGATAAAAATGATGAGAAATATAAGCATTATGGCTAGTAATAGTGAAGGGAAAATTAGAGTGGCTAATATGCCCAGATCATATCTCACAGTGTTTATCTGTGTGATTCCCAGTATATTTTTCTCCTCACCAACTCTTTGACAAGGGCAATTTTTCCCTTTTCAAATAAATACCAAAGCAGAAAATGGTTCACAAACCTGCAGGCTCAAGTTCCAGTCTCTCCAGCAAGCTTTGCTGTACCAGGACTGGAATGCAAAAGAGAAATAAAGAAGGCCTGAAGAGCCAGGTGGGCAAAGAATGGGCATCTGAAAGGGGGAGAGAGAGATGTGCTGTATTTTGTGCACCGGGAGTCTAGGAATGAAGTGACTATGACCCATACAAGCAAGAGATTTTGTTTTTATTAAGCCTACTTTTTAATTAGTTTCTCTCTCCACAATTTTCCGCCTTCCATTAATGTGACTGTTTTTATTTACAGTTTTTCCCCTCTACTCTTTTAGAAGATGCACTCCTAGGACAGTCACTACAATTCTCTGTATCTCAGTTACCTCTACTAGGAAAATAGGTTGGGAGTTATTTTGTCTACCTGAAAGGTTGTTATGAAATTTAAATTAGTTTCATGCATATCAGTCATTACTATTATTCCTTTCTCCTTACATATCTGAATTTGTTTTTAGATATATTATAAATTGATGCTTTTAACTAGCAAATAGAAAAACAGATTACCATATATATATATATATACATATCATATAAATGATGAGCTTTTATAATGAGACATTTTCAGATATGTGTCAAACAGGTTAAGAAAGACTGGCTTTTAATTTCCAGTTCATTTACCTACAACCTTAACAAAATATAGCACATCACTTGCCTTGAATGGTAGTTTACTAAGTGACAATTATTTCCACAATGGAAATTATATCTATATCTAATGTATATCTATCGATATATCTGTATCTTTATATTCATATATATGGAGAATTAAAGTAAGATAATCTAGAGACAATCTAGATCTAGATATAGAGATAGATGTCTATACATAATATATATAGATATAATATATATAGATCTAGAGATAGAGCCAGAGACAGAAACAGACATAAAGATATATCCTAAATGTAACAGGCTGCAGTAGTGTATCATGGACTTCTATTTTTTTCAGTGTATAATTGTATGAGGGTTTATTTGAATAAAATAAAGTAAACTTTCAGTTTCCAAGTATACCTACCTTAACAGTATTTTTTATACTTAGAAAACTATACTGTCTTTAATGGGTTGCTGAGGTCTTCTTTAATTTAACATTGTAACAGAAATGTGTTCAATTGTACCCTAGAGGCTGGTGATTAACTCAACTACCCTCAGTAAAAGTTCATTTAGAATTTTACCTCCCTCAGTTCTCTTACTCTGCTCAAACCCATACATGTTCAATAATGATAATTCATGTTTATAATGATAACTTCGAGGAACTGCAAGACTCCAGTGTACTTCCTGACTCTTTGAAGAAATAATATGTTTAGCACTGAGCTAATTTTATTATGCTCCAAGCCTTTTCAAATAACTAATCCCTGTATTCTCTAGAAAATATAATAATTAACCAAGATTTCTCATAACCCCTATAGCATTTTAGGTAATTAAATTTACTGTATGGAGAATTGATTTGAACTCTGTGGATAGTAGAACCCAATGTTCTTTTATTTAAAAAAATGCCTTGGGCAGGTTTATTTTTGCTATGTTGATTTTTTTTTTTTAATTTTTACAGTTGTAGTATCGGTATGCAGTTTGCTAATTTAAGGTGCCTGACACACAACAGGAATGAATAAGTGAGTGTTGTTGTGGTTATTATATCTGCCATTCTGCAATATCAGTTCATTCCATAACCTCCACTGATAGAGATGATGGGAGCGGTGCGATTCAGTGGGCCACATTATTTTACAGCTGGTCTACATTCAAATCTTGGATCTCACATTTATTAATTGAGTTCCTGAAGCTCAGTTATTTTTTTCTTACCTAAAATGGGGTCACAGAAGTGCTGTGCCCTATAAATATGACATATTTATATACTGTAGGAGTTGGTAATTTATAACAGCTTATGTGATTATCGTGATAGCAAAAGTCCTTGATATAAACTAGGCTTAAGTAATTGAACAATTTTTTGAATGTGTATATAATAAGCATGCAGTTATAAAGTTTAAGTTCCAAAAGGTATGCAAATACTAATAGCCTCAAAAGTGAACTCAAGTTTATGGAACTAAAGTGATGAAGTATGCATGTAAAGAAAGAAAGGATCCCCACTTCTTTTGTATAGACAATTCCATATCTATAATGAGAATCAAAAAACATTATTTTTGTTTTGAGGGGAAAAACAAGGTTTATTATCTGTTGAAATGCCATTTCTGCTCATTATATTTTAAACAATGTAATCACTTTGTGAAAAGTTGCTTATGCACTCAAAAATTAATATACTCACAGTTTTGATGAAGATAGTCATAAACTAGTCTGCAATTACAATGATTGTTTGATTTTAAGGAAACAAATGGTTTCATTTTGTGATGAGTGTCAAGGAAGCACAGAATGATAGCTTGTTTAGTTGAATATACAATATGCAAAATATTTCTGTTTTAAATAGTGTTGACTTGTGGAAAAATAATAAATTTTTCAAATGCAGATGTTCCCACAATTGTACAATTCTCAATGCAGGGCAGTGAAGATTAAATCAAAGCATATATTAAAAATAGTCAAATTATTTTCATCTTCAGATATACCTACTTAGTTTTTAAGGGAATTATGATTACATACAGAATACTTACGACTTTTTATAATTATTTTATTATAATTATTTAGTGAGGGAGAAGTAGAATAAAAGATTCGATAATAGATGTTTGTCTTCTGAGAATAAAGATGTCAGTAAAATTCAATCATCACTTTATATATTTTCTGACAATATAGCTTGTATCTTTTAGCTATACCCTGGGGTCAATACATGACATATTTCATGCTTCTATATACAATGATTTATTCATCTCAAAGCGAGTAAGCCAGAGTCCAAATTTCTACTTGAGAAAATAATGTAGAAAAAGGTTTGGCCTCTAAATTCAAAATAAATCTTTCAGTATAAATTATACAACGATCAAATGATGGAAGAACATTAAGTGGGCTTGAGATTGTATCAAATCTAGAAATCAAAAACAATTTAGCCACAGAACAATCAAATATTTTTCTTTCAGTGATGCCCAACGCTGAAAAATCAATCATATAACTATGATGTCATTTTAGTACTGTATGTTTAAATACATGGGCTCAGGATTGCCTATTAAAGTAAGAAAATCACTTATTTTTAACCCAAAGCATACCCTGATTAGGGCAAACATTACTATTATAATTTGCAGTACATTGATGAAGGGGAAAAAAACCATGCTCGTCCCCAAAGTCATGCTATTGAAATAAAGATGGTCCTGAAAAGAAATCAAACACAAACACACATAGTGCTGGTGAATACACACTATATAACAAAAATTGAAAGGAATTAGGTAAAAGTTGGTAAGTGTGTCTTAATAAAGAATCTAAGGTTTTCATCCTTTTTTTTTAATTGAGTTTCTGTTTTTCTGTCTATAATCTTATTTCTGAGGTGAGAAGCATAAAAAGGAAATGGAACAGAAATCTATATATAAACCCTGGCTAAACATCTGACTAACTTGGGCAGAGCTTTTTGTTTCTATGTTTGTTTGTGTTTGTTTTGCTAATGGATAGCCTCATTATCAGAAATATGGTCTAAAGGATTGGTTCCCCCCAAATGACTGAATATTTAGAAGAATCTAGGAAATATTAAAAAATAGAGAACATATTGCTAACTATTGTTATAAAATTCATATTGATTATAAACTTAATATAAACATCAATATATTAATTGTTAATAAACTGAGGAAATAACTTTGGGGAAACACAGCTGCAGTCCTGGTTCCCTTAAGGGAGATCCTCCAGGGAAGCAGAGCTCACTAATAAATACATGCTAGAACAGCAGACCACAGAATTTTCCCTTGTGATACCAGTCAGAAAAGCTCTAAAAGATTTTACAATCAAGTTAATGATTTAAAAATGCAGAGATAAGAGAAGAATGGAAATTAAGGACTGGAAGGAAGTTAACTTAGCATGGATAGTTGCTATTATAAACAGTCTATGCTCTGTACACAAAGAAAGTGGAGCCTTTTGGGGTGATTATATCATTAGGTCATTAGGAATGGGATTAGTGCCTTTGGAAGAGAGGCCCCACGTGAGGTTACATTGAGAAGGTACCCTCTCTGAACCAGATCAGATACTCTGATCTTGGACTTCCCAGGCTCCAGGGCAGTGAGATATAAATTTGTTGTAATAAGCCATCCAGTCTGTGGTATTTTGTTACAGCAGCCAAAATATATTAAAACAATCTCTAAATTTGGTTTCAGTTACCCCAAGTGGATTTTGAAAAACTGACAAAAATGACTGGAATCATGGCAAATTAGAAACTATCCTTTGCTTTTTAAAAATTTTAATTATGTGCATTTATTTCTAGTCTGTCTCTTCCCCAAAACGTATTTATATTATCTTGTGGTCTCTAGTGTGGTATGAAAATTCGGTTCTAGATTATAATATGTATATGTTGACTGATGCTCCCGGACTCGTAGTTGATGCTAAATAGCCTTATCAATTCTGTTGACCAGTTGGAACTTTGGAGGATTGGTCAATAAGAACACATACTTAGTCGTAGTATAAAATCATTTTGCTACATCTGAAGACGCTATACTATTAACTCTGTATGTCTTCACATGGTGTATCTGCTGAAGAAGGAGAAAAAAAAAAAATCTCCCCCTCAGGCAGCTTATAAGAATGTTCTGGCTGATGCTGAGTGGAATGAAACAAAAAAAAAAGGAGGAGGGAGATACCTACATCATATAATATATAGATAAAGGTGACTTCAATAGCTAGCTCTCACTTTGTGTCAAGATTTCTTCATTAATTGTAGGGTGTCATTATAAAGTGACAGATTCTGGGACTCCTTATTTTCAATAAATGTATGAAATACCAATCTTGGAAGACAAATGACATGCAAAACCTTCATTACTGAGAACTAGCTTCTCAATCAAGTTATTACTTTCCTTAATAATGTCTATTTTACTTCAATGAAAGATGCGTGTCTGCTTTACTGTCTTTACTCATTCATCTTCATCACACACACACAAAAGTATACATGGTAGAGAAGGTATTATAGAAGGTAATGAAAAAATAAATATATACTATATAACTTGCCAAAATTGTTCCTATCTTGACCACACTGAAAATTAATCCAAAATCTTTGCTCTTTTATGTCTCCAAATGGAATATTTGTTACACACAAGCTGTAAGTATTTAGATTCTATTTATCATGACAATCTTTTGCAAATTTCAGTGAATTTTAACATTTCTTTACATAGTACACTGATCTATATACACTGATTGGATTGCAGTTTTTGCTGACTTCTGTTGCGCTACATTATCAAGAATAATTAGCTAACGCTGTCTGTGCACCCTACATATAATTTAACTATATTCAGAAATATGTACTGCTATTGTTTGAATAAAACCCACGGTATAACTAAACATATGTATTAACCTGCTGTTAAAACTGGAAAAATGTAGATGTTTAAGATTGAATCCATAGCAATATGAGACACTGTAAATTCAGTTACACAAATTTTTATGGATTTTATTATGCTCAAAGGAGTATGTGGAACATAAAAAATATTAACATAGCAAATTCTTTGACCCTAATTAATTCAAGTTTGTTTATGAGAAATCTTATCGGAGTATGTATATATCAGTCAGCTATTTCTAGATTACAAAACTTATCTGTGCATTGGCTGGAGTTCAGCTGATTCTGGTGGGGCTTTCTCAAGGGTCTGTCAGATCTGGGCTCACTCATGTGTCTGCCCTTTGATTGAGACTATACTCTAGGCTGGGATCATCTGTTGAAGTCTCTTTAGACCAACTCTGCTGAACACGTTTACCTACTGAAAACAGTGGGCTAGCCTGGCTATATCCTTCTAATGGTGATGACAGAAGATCAAGAAACAAGCAGAAATATGAAAGTACTGTCAAACATCTTCTTGTGTTATATCTGCTAAAAACACATCGACCTAACAGATTAAATAGTCAAACTATGAGGATGTTGTGTTCCAGTTACCACTGATGCATAACAAACTAGCCCCAATCATAATAGTTTAAAAAAACAAACATTTTATTATACATCATGGATTCTGACTGTCTGAACTATAGGTTAGATTGGCTGGTTGTTTCTCTTGCTTTCCATGGCATTGAATGTGGTCACTCAGTGATTATCAGCTAGTAGATAGATTAGTCCAGACGGTCCAAGTTAGCTACATTAACCTGTCTGGCATTTGGGCTGAATAGGATGAAATTTTGTTCTCATATGACACCAGAATGCCTACGTATGACCACTCGTGCATGATGGTCCCGAATAGTCAGATTTCTACATGGTGATATCTTCCTCTAGAGAAAGCATGCAAAGAGATCCATGCAGAAGTTGCATGAACTTTCTGACTGAGCCCTAGAAGTTGTGCCGTATATATCCCACCCATTCTATTAATTACAAGCGAGTTATAAGGCCAGGTCCAATTCATTGGGAGCAGAATTAGACTTCGTCTTCTGATGGCAAAATCACATTGTACCAGAGTATGTAAGATCGAAGATATTATTGTGGATGACATCTTTGGAAAATCAAATATGCCATATAGCAAAGGTATATATGGTAAAGATCATGGATACAGGGAGAGGTAAAGAACTAGAACTGTTAAGGTAATTCACTAGAGACATGCATATTGATATTTATGAAAATAATTTTAATATTTTGTGATTAAATTATAGGTAATATAATTTACATACTCTAATAAATAGTCATTTTCTGTATTTTGTAAAATAAAGTGTATTTTGGATTTTGTGCCACTTAAGCTGACCCAATATTAAATCACCTATAAAATGCCCTGTAAATCACCTGTAAAATATATAACATAAAAAAATATAAAATGAGTATATAAACAATTGCAGCTTTTAAGATCAATAATTAATGTCATTACTGTAAAAAGTACATTTAAAAATTACTCTGTGTGGTTTCAGTGAGGACATTATAAAAGAGGAACACTCTTGCTTAAATAGTAAGAATATAATTTGACAAAATGTAAAATATAAATATGTACACTATATTGCCCAGTAATATCAAAGTTTAAAAAAACTATGCGAAAACATTTTTAAGAATGTGTTCTAAGATTTAGTTATATATTCTGCAGCATTTGTAGAATGATAAAATCTGGAAGGAACATAAATGATCAAAAGTAAATCTATGATAAAAAAACTAAAGCTTTTTGAAATAAAATATTAAAAGGACATTAAAAATAATATGAACATATTTACTTATAAAAAGAAATATCTTAACATATTAAGTTAAACAATGAGTTTTAAGTCAATATGTGCAAGCATAATCTAGACCAAGAGCTGTTAAATAATATCCACCACCATGTCCCACTTTGGGCATAGACCTAAATTGTAACATCTCTGGTATCTGAAGTTAGATTAGGCCATAGCACTAATTTTCATCTGATGAAATAGTTGCAATGATATGTGCTTTGACTGGTGCAAAAAAATTTCACATATACACAGACACGGTCCCCCAAGATCTTCTCTCCTTCCAAGTAACTAGGTGGGGAACAAGCTGAGTGATTTTTGAAATCAACATCATCTGCCTAAACAGATAAACAGTTATATGGGAAAGAAATTAACTTGTTAGTCTTTAACCACTACAATTTTCAGGTCTGTTAGTTCCCTCAGCTTATTCTGACTTTATTTGTTTAGTAATGCCGTCTTATTGACGTAAAATAATATGAGCAGAGTGTAGTTATTAAGAGAAATGTCTCTGGAACCACATGGTAGGTTTAATCATCAGCTCTGACCCTTTCTAGAATGTGATGTTTGGCAAATTATTCAGTTTCCCTATTCCTCAGTTTTTATAATATTATAATGTGCATAAACAGAGTCCATACTATTAGAAATATTTCAGTAACGGAAGATAGGGCAAAAAAAAAAAATGGTTGAGTGAGCCCTTCAGTGTCATGTTTCAACCTTGTCTAACAGGTGAATCCAAGGATTATTAATTCCCTAGGGATATGCTTCTGTATACTATTTATTCTTTGAAGGTACATGTTAAAATAGAGCTTTCTGTTCATTAGAGATTCCAGCTGTCCAGTTAAAAAAAAAAAAAAAAAAACTGAATATTTAGGGCTGTTATTGCCTGAAGGATATTAAGGATTTGTTCCTAACCTTGTGATTTTATGTCAATATTCTGTATTTGATGTCCATAAATACACAATTTTCCAAATGTTCCTTGAACATTGTTTTATTATCCTGGTGGTTTTCTCGTTAGTGAGTTAAATAAAACCTTGATATATTTTATTCCTTGGAAAATACAGAATGTGTGCATAATAGGCACATAATAAAAGTGTTTAAAGAGTGTGTGATATAAAATTTAACCAGAGTAAATAGTACATGTCATTGGATATTCTGACAAAAGCACATTTAGTAGTTTGGAAGAATGAAAACCAGTTTTAGGAGTTGGTTTAAAATAAAGCAGGAGGTCTAGAGATGGGGATAGGAGCAATATAGTTGTCCTTTCCCTTTCCATTTCTCCCCAAATTCTCACATGAGATTAGATAACCAGGATGGCAAAACCAATAACCCACTGACATGTCTAAAAGTAAAAAAGTATCCTGATCAACTCTTTAACTATGAAGGAATATTATAAACCACCAATAGCTACAAGACCAATGTGACAGACCAATAGCTGTGTGGGAGAAATAAAAATCAAAGAACTACAGAGTTGTCAAATGTTACCCACAGGAAGAGATGGTGGGCCCACTGGAGTTGAGATTAAGTCATGGGGGTTTTACAAACACTAAGATGAGTATAAGGAGTGTGGAAAAGTTGCAAAGGAATCAGGTTGTCTGAAGCCTGAATTTGTAAATTAACAAAATCTATTTCTCTTCCTGGACAAAAACCCCTGTAGTGAATAGAAACTGCTGAAAATAGAATCCAAATTATGCATGAATGGAACAAATGGGGAGATAGAAATATGAAGCAATACGTGTGAGAGGAAGCAGGGGCAGCTGATCTAAGAGCATAGAGAGCTATATTTATAACTTCACAGGAATAACAGAAGAGGGAGCTCTGGGATCATGAAACTGGAAAATTTATTCTAATCTGCTCCTCCTACAGGAAAATCATGTGATATAAACTTGAGCAACAAAAAGTATTGTGAAATCAGTGAAAATTAGAACTCAAAAAATTAAATTAAAAAGCCAAATCAATACCTAACAATAACAAAGAATTAATAGAAGACATACCAACAACAAGACCTGAAAACTATGACCAATATTTTAAAACTAAAAAGAAGTTAAGGAAAAGAAGGAATCTATGAAAACACAGCAGTGATCAGTATGAGATGATTGAAGAATAGGAAGAAGTATAAACAGAGGTGACAGAACTCTAAAAATAATTAAAATACGTTGATAAAATCCTTTTGGATATAAAGACTAAAAAAGACAAAAATTAAATATAATTAATTATAACAAGAAAAATAGATGAAAGGAAAAATGTAAAAAAATAACAAAAAGGGGTCATAAAGTGATAGAACAAAACAAATATTAAGCTGTAATTTAATAAAATATTTCTGAACTTAATAAAAAGTTGTCAGTCTTAAGAAACACAAAGAGAGGTGCAGAACTATTTTAGAATAAAGAGAAACAGAGATATGGGAGTTAAATTCAATGCACGATCCTGGATTGTATCCTGGAGCAAACAACCAACTTCCTGCTCCCTACCAAAAAAAAAAAAAAAAAAGAGACAAAGAAAATGTAAAGGAGGGGAAGGGAGAGGGAGAAGGGGAAAGGAGGGAGGGGGGAAGGGAAGAAGGAAGGAGGAGAGGGGAAGGAAAAGAGAGAGGCTTGAGGAGAGGGAGAGTTGAATCTGCAAATTGAAAGAATACATAATTACTCACTGGGTAAATCAACCAAGAATGGCCAATAAAATGATACATATCCCAAACCATACAGCAAAATTGGGGCATAATGATGACGTCTTCTTCCCAAAATTCAGGAGGATTTTCTATTAACAACAGGGTTTATGGAACTGAAAGGTGCAAATAATTGGTAGGTGTTATTCTATAGATACTTGGCAAAGAACAAATACACTTTTTGAAAAAAAAAATCTAAAAATGTGATTATCTCTGTTCCACTGCTTCAACTTTAAGATCCAAGATTTGTGCCCACAACTATGCCCCCACACAAAAATAAACAAACAAAAACAAAACCTTAGTCATAGTCTTCCATCTGGGATCTTTGCTTTATTTTTTTTTCCCTATAAATATATATCTTTCAAAAACACATAAGAATAAACTAGCTTTGGAGGCTCTACATTTTATGGTGTTGTTGGAGTTGAGGTCATCAACAGTAAAGCCTGTGTATTAAGACGTAAAAATTGGTATTGTGGAATTCCGTGTACTGCTTTGGTTCAATGACTGGAAAGGATATAGAATTTTAATCTAAAATAAAATTACAGGGGCACTTGAGTGGCTGTGAGTTAAGTGGCCGACTCTTGATTTCAGCTCAAGTCATGCATGATCTCAGGGTCCTGGGATCGAGCCCTGTGTCGGGCTCCTCCCTCAGTGGGGAGTTTGCTTGAGGATTCTCTCTCTCCCTCTCCCACTGCTCCTTCCCCCTCCTTCTCCCTCTCTCTCAAATAAATCTTTAAAAATTAATTAATTAAATTACAAAATTGAAAGCTGAGTAGATACCAGAACTTTTGTTCCTAAACTCATCTTTTTGCTACAAAATTGAGAAATGCTCCCACCATGAGATAAGATAACCAAGTTTCTGTTTTTTATCTGTTTTGATTTATTTTTTATGGTAATTGTTATTTTTTTCTCTTCTAATATAAATATGTTATTATGTAGCTATAAAGAGTTCATACAATTTCGTTTAACACTAACTTTTTTTAACTGATATTTAGAGAATGTTACCCAGTTCATATCTGGTTTTACCTAAAACATTCATTGGATTATAAGTATAGCATAAAAGTAAACACCGGTCCTATGATTATCTATGTAAGTAATGTTTTTGGTAAGTAGCACATTTTATAGGTGCCACTGTAGCCCCTGGCACCTGTCAATTCTGCACACGTAATAAAGAAAAAAAAAATAATGCCTGCTACTTGACAGGTTCATTAAATATGTCACAGACATGTGAGGATAGACTTTTCACAATATTGAAAAATATTATATGAATGCCAGATTTTCAAACATCTGACACATATCCATGAAATTTCATCACACAAGCCACGTTTGGCTGACAGCCTACTCTGAAAAGAGTTGGTAAAGAAGCAGCAGTTGTGGGAATTCAAGACAACTGTTGCCTGAGACACCGTATTTAGACTGTGACCTTTCAGTTGTTACGATGATTACCCTACATCTACAGCAGCATAAGTCTGAGAGGCCAACATACAGTGAAGTAGATATCAAAAAGGGTCTCAGGGTATGAATTTAGATACCACATGAATCAAGAAGGAAGCTTACTAGGAAAATCAGTCAAGGAACGGAGTAATGCTGACAAGATGTCTATGACACACAAAGGAAATAGCAAACCACTTACAGTAACCTTATTGAGAGGCATTACACACACACACACACACACACACGCAAACATACACACACACAACTAAATACCTAACTGTATGCTAAAAATTTAAAAAAACAAAATTGGAATTTTGCAGTATTATATAGTGGTGCAAATTTAATAGAAAAATATAACTTTTATGACGGAGAATTATAACACATGTAGCAACAAAGTGCCATGAGATTATTGAATTCCCTCATATATTCAGAAATTATTAATAGACATATACAAGGCTCACATAGCATGAGCAAAGCACATTACCACAGAATTGAAGATGAAAATTAGAATGTAAGAAGAGAATAAACACTCAAAGATTTGGGAAAATTTATTTCTCAATAGTTGATAGAAACCTTCTCAGTAACTGCTTTTCTTCACAAGGGAGAATGTAGGAAAAAACAAACTTTTAAGGTCACTGTTCTCTAAAATAATCTATTAATTAAAATCTGAGCATTTCTGTCAAAACATCCTAAAATTGAGGATATCACTTCAGTGCTGAAGCTACAGAGCTTCATTTTTTTAAAAAACTGAATCACCTGTTAAAAAAGCTAGCTAAGAAAGTATTAATATATGTTTAACTCTCATATAAGTGAATGCCTACATAAAAAATATGCACATTGATTACCAAATTTAATTGTGTATCATAATTACCTGAAGTTCTTATTTAAAATACAGGTAACTGGTCCTCATCTCCAACATTCTGTAGATGTTCCCATCAATTCCTGCATAAATTTGCATTTCAAATGAGCATCCCAAAGAATCCCACGCAAGCAATGACCAGCCACAATTTAAGAGATATTGGTATATAGAATCGATACTAAGAACCAATTGAGAACTCTACTTTAATATAAAGAAATACACAGATTCCAAGTAAATAAATGATAAACACACACATATATATATATATATATATATATATATATACACACACACACACACACACACACACACACACACACACTTTGGCTATTCCACTAGTAACAGAGATTCAAACCATGCAAGGTAAAAACAAGTAGATTTGCAGAGAAATAGTTGAATCCACTTTCATAACTGAAGATTTCTGCATCCCTCGAAATGGACAAAATCAGTAAGGACATAGTTGAACTCAACAACACCATCAGACAGATTTAATTAGCATCTACAGAAGACCACTTTATCTAACAACAGCAGAATACATATATTTTCAGAGCTCACATGGAACATTCACCAAAATAGACCACATTCTGGGTCATATGACACATCTTAATACATTAATTAATTAATCAATTAATTAATTTTTGTTGCAATAGTAGAAAAATGTATTTTCACTTTGCTACTGTTTTATTATTTATTATTTATTTTAATTCCAATATAGTTAACATACATTGTTATATTAGTTTCAGGTGTACAATATACTGATTCAACAATTCCATGCATCACCCAGTGCTCATCACAAGTGCTCACAAGCTCATCACCTATTTCTTCCATTGCCCCACCTACCTTCTCTCTGATAACCAACAGTTTGTTCTCTATACCTATGTCTGTTTCTTGATTTCTCTTTCTCTCTCTTTCTCTTTTGTTTTCCTTTGCTCATTTGTTTTATTTCTTAATTCCACATATGAGTGAAATCATATGGTATTTGTCTTGCTCTGACTGACTTATTTCACTTAGCATTATACTCTAGCTTAATCCATGTCTTTGGAAATGGCAATATTTCATTTTTTATGGCTGAATAATATTCCATTGTATATATATATGCACCACACCTTCTTTATCCAATCATCTATCGATGAACACTTAAGCTGTTTCCATACTTTGGCTATTGTAAATAATGCTGCTATAAACATAAGGGTGTATGAATCCATTTGAATTCATCTTTTTGTATTTTTTGTGTAAATAGCTAGTAGTACAATTACTAGATTTTTTTTTAACTTTTTGAGGAATCTTCATACCGTTTTCCACAGTGGCCACACCAGTTTAGATTCCCACCTTTGACTGATGAAAGAAATTCATGTCAACACAAATAAATAGAAAGATATTCCATGCTCATGGATTGGAAGAAACTTAACACCTTTAAAAGAATAAAACTATACAATGTTTGTTCAGATAATAAAATTAACATATAACTCAGTAACAGAAAGAAAACTAGAAAATCCAAAAAATACATAGAAACTAAACCATAAATTTCTAAATAACATATGGGTCAAAAAGAAATCTCAAGAAAAAAGTTAAAAAAATATTTTGAACTAAATAAAAATGAAAAAAACAACTTAATTTTGGGGGGAATTCACTAAAAGCAGTGTTTAGAAACACATTTATAGCATTGAATGCATATATTAGAAAATAAGAAAAATCTAAAATTAATCATCAAAGTTTTTGTTTTAGTAATCTGGAAAAATATCAAATTAAATCCAAAGTTAGCACAAGATAAAGACATATTAAGAATTAGAGCAGAAATTAATGAAATTGAAAACAGGAAATTGATAGAGAAAAATCAGTGAAACCAAAAGTTGTTTCTTTTAAATAATCGATAAAATCGCTAAAGCCCTATTCAGACCAACTAGGAAAAAAAAAGAGTGAGGCCAAAATTATTAATATCAGAATTAAAGATGGAATGTAACAACAGATCTTATGGACATTAAAATGATAATAAAGGAATACTATGACCAACTCTATGCTCACAAATTTGATAATCTAAATGAAATGGGCCAATACATTCAAAAACTCAATCTAGAAAAATGCACACAAGAACAGGCAATCTGATTAGGTCTATATCTATCAGAGAAATTGAATCAATAATTAGTAACATTTCAAAACAGGAAGTATCAGGCCTAAATGAGTTCACTGGTGAGTTCCAAGCATTTAAGGAAGAAATTATATCAATCCTCTACAATTTCTTTCAGAGGATAGAAGCGGAGGTGATACTTCTTAATTTTAGGAGTCCACCATTACCCGAGTACCCAAACCAGACAGACATTAAAAGAAAACTATAGAACAATACCACTCATGAATACAGATGTAAAATCTTTAACAAAATATTAGCAAATCTAATCCAACAATGTATAAAAAAAACTATACACCATGACAAAGTAAGATTTATCCCAGATATGCTAACCTGTTACAACATATAAAAATCAATTAATATATCAAGAGGCTAAAAAGAAAAAAAACGATCATATCAATAGATACAGAAAAGGCATTTGAAAAATCAAACATGATAAAAAAACATTCAACAAACTAGGAATAGAGGGAAACTTAACTCAGCCTTATAAAGACTAAAGACATCATACAGCTAATATAATTAATGGTGAGAAACTCAAAGCTCTCCCACTAAGATTAGGTACAATACAAGGATGATCCCTCTCACCACTCCTTTTCAACTGTGCACTGAAAATCCTTGCTAATGCAAAAGGAAAAGAGAAAATAAAAATTATACAAACTGGGAAGGAAGACATAAAACTGTCTTTGCTTGCAGATGACATGATTATTGATATACAAAAGCCAGAGAAATAAACAACAACAACAAAAAATCTTGTATGCATTAAGTGATTATAACAAAGTTGCAAAACACAAGGTTAATATACAAAAGTCAATAGTTTTCCTATCCAGCAGCAATGAACACTAGAATTTAAAATTAAAAATATAATACCATTCACAATAACACCTCCCAAAAATGAAATACTTAAGGATAAATCTAACAAAATAGGCACAAGGTCAATATGAAGAAAACTATGTAATTCTGATGAACAAAATCAAAGAAGAATTAAATAAATAGAGATATTCTATGTTTCTGGATAGGAAGATACAATATTGTCAAGATGTCATTTCTTCCCAATGATCTATAGATTCAATGCAATCCCAATCAAAATTCCAGCAAGTTATTTTGTGAATGTACATAAACTTATTCTAATGTGTATATGGAGAGGTAAAACCCTGAATTGCCAAAACAATACTGAAGGGGAAGAACAAAGTTGTAGGAAAATACTTTAATTCAAGACTTACTAATAAGCCACAGTCATCAAGGAAGTGTGGTATTAGCAAAAGAAGAGACAAATAGATCAATGAAATAGAATAGAAAGCCCATAAATAAACCTACCTAAATATAATCAACTGATATTTGACAAAGGAGGAAAAACAATACAATAGAGCAAAGAGAGTATCTTAAACAAATAGTGCTGTAATAAGTAGACATCGACATTCATTAAAAAATTAAAAATTAGGAGGGGAGGAGCAAGGTGGCGGAGGAGTAGGAGACCTAAATTTCATCTGGTCCCGGGAATTCAGCTAGATAGGGATCAAACCATTCTGAACACCTACGAACTCAACAGGAGATCAAAGAAAAGAATAGCAGCAATTCTATGAACAGAAAAGCGACCACTTTCTGTAAGGTAGGACATGTGTAGAAGTGAATCCGCGGCAATATTTGGGAAGATAGGCCTTGGGGGGAGGAAGCCTCCCTCAGCTGGCTACCGGCAAGTGACAGAGCAGCAGAGCACAAAATTGTAACTTTTAGAAGTCTGCTCCACTGAGGGACGTCGCTCCAGTGGCTAAGTGGGGGCTGGAACCCTCGCTGGGACACTGTGGTCTCAGGACTCTCGGGGTCCCAGAAAGACCAGGGGTGCGTGAGTGAGGCAGAGCTCCCAGGTATTGGAGCGGGGAAGCCAGCTGCAGAGACAGAGCCGAGGAGTGGGCTCTCAGCTCAGGGTTGCCATAAACTGTGATCCGTGGCACAGTCGGGCCACTGCTCTTCAAGCAGGGACCCAACAAGCAGCTGATCTGGGGAGACTCCTCTTCCTCCCCCGGAAGGAGTGGCACAGAGCCTGCAGAAGGAATCTACTGGGTTTGGACACTCCAAACGGGGTTGTGTGCCAGAGACAGAAATGCTCGGTCACAGGCCAGGTGAGCATGGACTGTGGCCGGAAACCAGGGAGACAGGACTGACTGACTGCTTTTCTCTGAGGGATAACTGAGGATTGGGGCACAGAGTTCTCGGCTCCTCCAGGGCCAGAGATTGGGAGGCTGCCATTTTCACTCTCATCCTCCAAAACTGTACAGAAAGATTTCAGGGAACAAAAGCTACAGAGAGCAAACCCAAGCAGGTTACTTAGCCTGGCCCCTGGCAAGGGCTGTGCAATTCTGCCTCCAGCAAAGACATATGAGCATCACGGCAACAGGCCCATCCCCCAGAAGATCAGCAAGAACATCCAGCCAAGACCCAGTTTACTGATCAATGAGAACTGCAAAACCCCAGGGCTAAGGGAATATAGCACATAGAATTCATGACTTTTTCCCCATGATTCTTTAGTCTTTCAAAGTTAATTTTTAAAATTTTCTGTATTTTTTTCCACTTTTTTAGTTGAATTTTTCTTCTTTCCTTTTTCAACCAACATCTTATCAATTCCTTTTTTAAAATCTTTTCTTAATTTTCATTTTTAGTCATATTCTATCCCTTCGTTGTATTTAACCTTATTTTTTGTATATATATATATATAAGTTTTTCTTTCTTTAAAATTTTGGGATACAGTTTCTTCTAAAGGACCAAAATATACCCTAAATCTAGTGTATGATGTTGTCCTAGTCTCCCGCCTGATCACATCTCTCCTTTTTTTTTTAATGTTTTTTCATTCTTTTTCAACCAACTTCTTATCAATTCCTTTTTAAAAATCTTTTTTAATTTTCATCTTTACAGTCAAATTCCATCCCTTCATTGTATTTACCCTTATTTTTGTATATATATTATAAGTTTGTCTTTCTTTAAAATTTTGGGAGGCAGTTTCTTCTAACAGACCAAAATATATCCAAAATCTAGTGTGTAGCTCTGTTCTATTCAACAGCACGACCATATTCTTTTTTTTTTTTTTTTTTCCTTTTCTTTTCCCCTGGTATCGGGTCTCTTCTGATTTCTTTAGTGTATATTTTTCTGGGGCATTGTTACCCTTTTAGCATTTTGTTGTCTCATTCATCTATTTTCCTCTGGACAAAATGACAACATGGAAAAACTCAACTCAAGAAAAAGAACAAGAGGCAGTACCAACTGCCAGGGACCTAATCAATACAGACATTAGTAAGATGTTGGAACTAGAGTTCAGAATGATGATTACGAAAATACTAGCTGGGCTTGAAAAAAGCATGGAAGACACTAGAGAATACCTTTCTGGAGAAATAAAAGAACTAAAATCTAACCAAGTCGAAATCAAAAAGGCTATTAATGAGGTGCAATAAAAAATGGAGGCTCTAACTGCTAGGATAAATGAGGCAGAAGAGAGAATTAATGATATAGAAGACCAAATGATGGAGAATAGAGAAGCTAAGAAAAAGAGAGATAAACAACTACTGGATCACAAGGGGAGAATTCAGGAGATAAGTGATACCATAAAGTGAAACAACATTAGAATAATTGGGATCCCAGAAGAAGAAAGAGAGAGAGGGGCAGAAGTTATATTCGAGCAAATTATAGCACAGAACTTCCCTAATTTGGGGAAGGAAACAGGCACCAAATCCAGAAGGCACAGAGAAACCCCCTCAAAATCAATAAAAATAGGACAACACCCAGACATCTAAGTAAAACTCACAAGTCTCAGAGACAGAGAATCCTAAAAGCAGCTCAGGACAAGAGGTCTGTAACCTACAATGGTAGGAGCATTAGATTGGCAGCAGACCTATCCACAGAGACCTGGCAGGCCAGAAGGGACTGGCATGATATATTCAGAGCACTAAACAAGAAAAATATGCACCCAAGAATACTATATCCAGCTAGGCTGTCACTGAAAATAGAAGGAGCAATAAAAAGCTTCCAGGACAAACAAAAACTAAAGGAATTTGCAAACACCAAACCAGCCCTACAAGAAATATTGAAAGGGGTCCTCTAAGCAAAGAAAGAGCCTAAAAGTAACAAAGACCAGGAAGGAACAGAGACAATATACAGTAACAGTCACCTTACAGGCAATACAATGACACTAAATTCATATCTCTCAGTAGTTAACCTGAATGTAAATGGACTAAATGCCCCAATCAAAAGACACAGGGTATCAGATTGGATAAAAAAACAAGATCCATCAATATGCTGTTTGCAAGAGACTTATTTTAGACCCAAAGACACCTCCAGATTTAAAGTGACGGGGTGGAAAACCATTTACCATGTTAATGGACATCAAAAGAAAGCTGGGGTGGCAATCCTTATATCAGACAAATTAGATTTTAAACCAAAGACTATAATAAAAGATGAGGAAGGACACTATATCCTACTTAAAGGGTCTATTTTAAATGTCTATGCCCCTAACATGGCAGCCAATTATATAAGTCAATTAACAACAAAATCAAAGATATACATCGACAATAATATAATAATAGTAGGGACTTTAACAACCCCTCACTGAAATGGACAGATCATCTAAGCCAAAGGTCAACAAGGAAATAAAGACTTTAAATGACACACTGGACCAGATGGATTTCACAGATATATTCAGAAAATTCCATCCCAAAGCAACAGAATACACATTCTTCTCTAGTGCCCATGGAACATTCTCCAGAATAGATCACATCCTGGGTCACAAATCAGGTCTCAACCGGTACCAAAAGATTGGGATCATTCCCTGCTTGTTTTTGGACCACAATGCTTTGAAACTAGAACTCAATCACAAGAGGAAAGTTGGAAAGAACTCAAATACATGGAGGCTAAAGAGCATCCTACTAAAGAATGAATGGGTCAACCAGGAAATTAAAGAAGAATTTAAAAAATTCATGGAAACAAAGGAAAATGAAAACACAACTGTTCAAAATCTTTGGGATGCAGCAAAGGCGGTCCTAAGAGGAAAGTATATAGCAATACAAGCCTTTCTCAAGAAACAAGAAAGGTCTCAAATACACAACTTAACCCTACACCTAAAGAAGCTGGAGAAAGAACAACAAATAAAGCCTAAACCCAGCAGGAGAAGAGAAATAATAAAGATCAGAGTAGAAATCAATGAAATAGAAACCAAAAGAACAGCAGAACAGATCACCAAAACTAGGATCTGGTTCTTTAAAAGAATTAACAAGATTGATAAACCCCTGGCCAGACTCATCAAAAAGAAAAGAGGGGCGCCTGGGTGGCTCAGTTGTTAAGCGTCTGCCTTCAGCTCAGGTCATGATCTCAGGGTCCTGGGATCAGGCCCCGCATCGGGCTCCCTGCTCAGCAGGAAGCCTGCTTCTCCCTCTCCCACTTCCCCCTGCTTGTGTTCCCTCTCTCACTGTGTCTCTCTCTGTCAAATAAATAAATAAAATCTTTAAAAAAATAACAAAAATAAAGAAAAGAGAAAGGACCCAAATAAATAAGGCATGAATGAAAGAGGAGAGATCACAACCAACACCAAAGAAATACAAACTATTATAAGAACATATTATGAGCAACTATATGACAGCAAATTAGATAATCTGGAAGACATGGATGCATTCCTAGAGATGTATAAACTACCAAAACTGAACCAGGAAGAAATAGAAAACTTGAACAGACCCATAACCACCAAGGCAAATGAAGCAGTAATCAAAAATCTCCCAACAAACAAGAGCCCGGGACCAGACGGCTTCCCAGGGGAATTCTACCAAACTTTTAAAGAAGAATTAATACCTATTCTTCTGAAACTGTTCCAAAAAATAGAAATGGATGGAAAACTTCCAAATTCATTTTATGAGGCCAGCATTACCTTGATCCCAAAACCAAAGACCCCACCAAAAAGGAGAACTACAGACCAATATCCCTGATGAACATGGATGCAAAAATTCTCACCAAGATACTAGCCAATAGGATCCAACAGTACATTAAAAGGATTATTCACCACGACCAACTGTCTTTTATTCCTGGGCTGCAAGGTTGGTTCAACATCTGCAAATCAATCAATGTGATACACTATATTAATAAAAGTGTGATACAATACAGTAATAAAAGAAAGAACAAGAACCATATGATCCTCCCAATAGATGCAGAAAAAGCATTTGACAAAGTACAGCATCCTTTCTTGATCAAAACTTTTCACAGTGTAGGGATTGAGTATATATACCTCAATATCATAAAAGCCACCTATGAAAACCCCACAGCAAGTATCATTCTCAATGGGGAAAAACTGAGAGCTCTTCCCCTAAGGTCAGGAACACAGCAGGGATGTCCACACTCACCACTGCTATTCAACATAGTACTGGAAATCCTAGCCTCAGCAATCAGACAACAAAAAGAAATAGAAGGCATCCAAAATTGGCAAGGAAGAAGTCAAACTTTCACTCTTTGCAGATGACATGATACTATATATAGAAAACCCAGAAGACTCCACCCAAAACCTGCTAGAACTGGTAAACGAATTCAGTAAAGCCAGAGGATACAAAATCAATATACAGAAATCATTTCTATATACCAATAATGAAGCATCAAGAGAAATTAAGCAATCAAACCCATTTATAATTGCACCCAAAACAATAACATACCTAGGAATAAACCTAACCAAGAGATAAAAGACCTGTACTCTGAAAAATATCAAACACTGATGAAAGAAACTGAAGATGACACAAAGAAATAAATGATCTCTTAAACCAAGAAAATACATGGATGAAACTTAAATACATATTACTAAGTGAATGAAGCCAATCTGAAAGCTGTGCACTGTATGTTTCCAACATGGCATTCAGGAAAAGGTAAAACTATGGCGATTTCTATAGTTTTCTATATATAGTATCATGTCATCTGCAAAGAGTGAAAGTTTGACTTCTTCCTTGCCAATTTTGGATGCCTTTTATTTCTTTTTGTTGTCTGATTGCTGAGGCTAGGATTTCCAGTACCATGTTAAATAAAGGGTAGTGAGAGTGGACATCCCTGTCTTCTTGTTGGCTGTAGAGGAAAAGCTCTGTAAAAAAGATCACTTGTTACCAAGAAATTGATGGGATGATTTATCAAGATGAATGTACCATTTATTTACAAGTGAAAAGTAGTAAAGTGAAATGTAACCCTTTGTAGAAGAGTTTAAACTTTTAATAGTGTTCTTGTGGGGTGCCTGGGTGGCTCAGTCGTTAAGCGGCTGCCTTCAGCTCAGGTCATGATCCCAGGGTCCTGGGATCGAGTCCCGCATCGGGCTCCCTGCTCAGCGGAGAGCCTGCTTCTCCCTCTCCCTCTGCCTGCCTCGCTCTCTCTCTCTATCTCTGTCAAATAAATAAATAAAATCTTAAAAAAAAAAAAAAAACAAAACATTAAAAAAAAAAAAAAAAATAGTGTTCTTGTGGGTTACATCTAAAACACAAGTTACAACCTCCTCAAAGTCACCATAGAGAAAAATCTGACAGCAAGGTAAGCATTTATGGCTAGGAGGTTCCAGTAGAGACAGATTTTTCTTCACTATTTTGCTAAAGTATTGCTAGGAAACCAGAGACTATTGTTGACACTGTTAAATGAAATACATACATTTCCCCAAGTATGGTTCCTCAAGTATGTTTACTTATCACATGTCATATATGAGACCTATAATAAAGGTGAATATTAAAATTCAAGAGAAATGTTCAATTTTTTACCTCAATAAATAGCATATTTTAAAAGTAACTTATAATTTGTTTTCCCAATTAAAATAAAAATGGTTTTATGTACTCATTCTATTTATTTTGTTTTATCTTCAAGCTGCTTATCAGAGGTTGCAATTTGCATGTTATCCTCTAGTTATCTCTTTTATATGAGATAATTATGCCACACTTGTCCAAAAATTATATTTCTTTTTCCTATTTTCTTCAATATCTGAATTTTGTTAAGTATTTGCAACAATTTGTATTTAGATACAAATTTAGATACATTTATACTCTCACAGAGACCTTTCTTGTGATGAATTAAATTTTTTTGTAATATTTCTGCTTCTCCAATATTTCTTCTACTTTACTTCCATTTACACATACCATTCAAAAATATTCATTGAGAACCTACTACATGTCATGCATTTTTCTAGGTACTAGGACCCATCACTGAACAAGCAGGCCAGAAACCGTCCTCCTGGAGAGTATATCCAGGGCCCACTTACAGTGGTATTAAGGCTAATGCCATAATGTGATACGAAGGATTAATGTCCTATTTTGTTAATCAAAGTTATTTTCATTTCACTCATATCAAAGATACACATCTCTTGATTCATGAGATTTCTGGAAATAAAGAATCATCAAGGAAAGAGAAATATTGGGGGAAATAAAATATTTTTTTCTAGTGTCTCTGAAATTCTGAAGGAGATGTTACAGGTATCATAAAGAATGCTTTAACTGGGGCTTTAACTGTATTATACCTGATAGATTTAATGCAAAAGAAATATACTTCAGTATAGAAAATAAATCTGGGCGTGCCTGGGTGGCTCAGTCAGTTAAGCAGCTGCCTTTGGCTCAGGTCATTATCCCAGAGTCCTAGGATCGAGCCCCGCATCGGGCTCCATGCTCAGCGGGAAGCTGCTTCTCCCTACCCCACTCCTCCTACTTGTGTTCCCTCTCTTGCTGTCTCTCTCTCTGTCAAATAAATAAATAAAATCTTGGAAAAAAAAAAGAAAAGAAAAGAAATCTGATTTGAGTAGCATTTCTTAACTCACTTACCTCCTTCTTTCTAAATGTGTTTTTTTTTTTAATGTTTCTCACAGGTCTTTTGCATACTACATTCACTTGATAGAGCTGTAAATGTTTCCTTATTATTATTTATCAACACTACACAAAGCTTTAGACATTTTAAGCATGAGAGATAAATCTTATTCAAAATCTTGCTACACTTAAAAGTATGTACCCAAATGTTAAATGTTCTTTAGTTTTCTCAAGTTGTAATAGCTCCTCTCTTTCATTACTATCATATTTGTGTGGACAGTTTAAGTAACTTTTTTAGGTATTAGAGTTATTTAAATTATTTTCACATCCTAGAAACTAATATTTTGTTAGGGCAATGAAAATTAAGCAAGGTAGATTTTGTTGTCTATTTTTAACTTTATTTAAATTTAATTCAAATATTAAATTGTTTGATATATTAAAAAACATTTTTTGAAAATATAGGTTAGAGCATTTACTAACTTTTTCAAGATCTCTATATCAAACATGTTGCCAAGCTTATCATGTGCCAATTGTTTTTATTTGCACCTATTTCAGTAATTAGATGGTGATGAAAGAATAGCACAGTTTTATACTGAGAAACTGTGCAGGTATAGTTTGAGAAACTTTGACAAGTTTTCCTACCTACTTATTTTATAAAGCACATAGTATAATATTTATTTGTAATTAAAGGAAACTTAATGACTTAAAGAGAGCAAAAAGGATAATAATTATTGATAAAAAAAGCTCATACCCTCTGAAGCAATAAAAAGTAGAAAATATTTCTTGGTAGAGAGAAATCATTTAATAATAAATACTTAACCATCTCTCACAGGTGTTGATATACAGAACTCTATTATACAAGTTGTATTTCTGCATGTTCGACTGTTCTTATGTACTCTGTAGTCAGGAAAGTGAAATTAAAGAGGTCATTCAGTAAAAGGGAATAATAGTGTTATCTTCATGTAGGATTATTGAAGAAAAAAGTGCTTTTCAAGAGGATCAAATGGAAGAATTACTGGCAAAGCAGTGGGCTTCAGCTGCTAGAGATACTGTCTTCTATCACAGTATTTTTTTTTATTATTATGTTATGTTAATCACCACACATTACATCATTAGTTTTTGATGTAGTGTTCCATGACTTATTGTTTGCATATAACACCCAGTGCTCCATGCAGAACGTGCCCTCTTTAATATCCATCACCAAGCTAACCCATCCCCCCACCCCCGTCCCCTCTAGAATCCTCAGTTTGTTTCTCAAGAGTCTATAGTCTCTCATGGCTCATCTCCCCCTCTGATTTCCCCCCCTTCATTCTTCCCCTCCTGCTATCTTCTTCTTCTTCTTTTCTTTTTTTTTAAACATATAATGTATTATTTGTTTCAGAGGTACAGGTTTAGATTTTGTTTATTTATTTGACAGAGAAAGAGATAAGGAGAGCAGGAACACAAGCAGGGGGAGTGGGAGAGGAAGAAGCAGGCTTCCCGCTGAGCAGGGAGCCCGATGTGGGGCTCAATCCCAGGACCCCAGGATCATGACCTGAGCAGAAGGCAGATGCTTAATGACTGAGCCACCCAGGCACCCCTATCACAGTATTTAGAAAAGAATATTTCTCATGAAAAATATTTCTTTGAAAAAGAAAATCATGTAGGAAATTTTATTCTGGGGTAAACATCATAGTAAATAAATAATGTTTTATAATTTTCCATGAAGTTACTTGTGTGTAATTTGTTATTTTTTAAGGAAAATTCTGAAATTGTATTTTGCATCCCTAAATAACTAGGAATTAAAAAGCTACAAAAATTTTGGAAGTTATATTTAATTAACTACCCATAATTTATTCTCATTGTACAAATACAAATGAGTAAAACATATATCCCTTAACTTCTCTCCAAATGTACTTCTACAATTCAAGAAAATCATTAACAGGTAAGTAACTTTCAATTCTTATGTCTATGAATTTTTAAAACCATAAATTCATAGATAAGTATTTAGTTAGGATAAGGATTAGTTCGGGGCACCTGGGTGGCTCAGTTGTTAAGTGTCTGCCTTCAGCTCAGGTTATGATCCCAGAGTCCTGGGATCAAGCCCCACATCCGGCTCCTTGCTCTGCGGGAAGCCTGCTTCTCCCTCTTCCATTCCCCCTGCTTGTGTTCCCTCTCTCGCTGTGTCTCTCTATCAAATAAATACATAAAATCTTTAAAAAAAAAAAAAAAAATTAGTTCGCTTGTATTTCTCCTCTCAATAAATACGATCATTTTCTGAACCAAATTCATCAGTATGTCAATATTTTTCAAAATGTAACAATAGATCTTGAAGCTATTTCATTAGTACCTATGGATCCACATTAATGATTTTATCTCCTGAAAACAGGCAGTTATTTTGATAATAGAATTATATGGCACATATAAATCCAACCTATAAATCATAACAATGTTATCTTTAAATAATAAGTAATAGAACATACGTAGATAATACCCAGAAATCACATCATTTCACTCAACATGGAAAAAGGACATACTACCTAGACATACTTGTTTGTGGTGAGATCTGAAATAAATTATTAGTATAGACCTTCTCTGCATGACACTACTGTGCTTGGTGATACTAAAATATATAATAAACAATTCATATCAATGAATTATTTATAAATATTGATTATTGTGTATAATTAGTTGAAAAAATGCTGATTTAGAGTACTATAAATAATAATCTTATATATATTTTAAATTATTTTCCCTTACTTATCCTAGCTCTGAAATGACCAGTGGTTATGGTGTACCAATCACCTGATAATCTCATGAAGATTATCTTTCATTATAAAGCCCCAAGACTACATTTTATATGAATTGTGATTTAGAAATCAAAGTAAGGTGTTATAAAATGTTATTTTTGTGTGTGTCTGTAACACTTGAAATGCAATTTCTCAAATTTAAAAAATAATCAAGAAATACAGTATTAAAAACAAATGGACTAAACAAATGGTACTTACATCATTTACACATAGGGGTGACTGTTTAATTCTTAAACATGATCATTTTAACAGTATCACAATATTTTGTAAACTATAGTCTTTTTTTTAAACATTTTATTTATTTGAGAGAGAGAGAGAGCACAAGCAGGGGGAGCAGCAGAGGGAAAGGGAGAAGCAGACTCCCCGCTGAGCAGGGAGCCTGATGCAGGACTAAATCCCAGGACCCTGGGATCATGACCTGAGCCAAAGGCAGACACTTAACCAACTGAGCCACCCAGGCATCCCTCCATATTCATTATTATAATAAATATTTTAATGACCAGTTAGTCCCATGCAAGTTTCTATTTAGTGTTTCATTAGCACTATTTTAAACACAAACACACACACAAGAAAATGTAGAAAATAAAGTTAAAATTTAAAATACAGTATGACGAAGGGCAAAACAAACAAAACTAACTACCATAATTGATATTTGACATATTGCTAATTTAGGAGAAAGCACTCTGAAAAAATATTGAAAATACTATTTTAGTGAAAAATAAAACCAGTATTTAAGGCAAAAAGTTCATACAATGTATATTTTCCTTAAATACCTTATATTAGTTCCTGCTGGACAATTCGTCTTGCAAAAATTTTCTTTCTGATAATCATTGAGATGTATTAAGGATATATCTCTTATTTATAGTGGGGAATTTGTAGATATAAAATATGGGTTTTTTTTCAAATGTACATATGTTGAATGACTATTTTCTTCGAAAGGCTTTATGTGAAAAGTATTTGAGTCTTTGATAAAAGAAGTTGGTGTGGTGTCAAAAAGAACTGGGACTGAGTTTACAGGAAATGGAGGAAAAGGCACAGCTTGAGAAGCTGACCACAGAAAGTGGCAAACCAAATATAGCAAATTATATATAAGTCTAAGCAAATTATATGTAAGTCTAAAGTATAATTAGGAATCTCTTCAGAACCAGGACCATGATTTGATGTCTTGGGGAAAAGCCTCAGAATATTCAGTTGAGAAGCATACAGGAGGCAAACTAGCTAGCAATAGGCATAGTTTTGAAACATGTAAAGGTATGTGAAAATCAGCAAGATAGTTCAGCTCTCCTGCAAGGAAACCTGATAATGTCCATCAGCAGTTTCAAGACCCCAATCAGTGATCAGACTTGAGGCAGCAGTATCAGTAAGAGCAATTGGCAAAAAAATAATAACATATAAGAAATCTACATAGATGTTCTACCCTGTAACAGAATTAATTGTACCAAAAGGGTACAGAAACTAATGAAAGGGTTTAGGCCACAGATTGAGTTTACAAGATGGGGAGTTACAGGGGAAACACAGGGGTCTGGAAACTCTGTTTAGAGATGGCTAACAGACACATGAAAACATGCTCAATATCACTCATCATGAGGGAAATACAAGTAAAAACTACAATGAGATATCACCTCCCACTCAGAATGACTAGAATTAACAACAAAAGAAATAACAAGTGTTGGTGAGGATGCAGAGAAAGGGGAACCCTCTTGCACTGTAGGTGAGAATGCAAACTGGTGCAGCCACTCTGGAAACCAGTATTGAGGTCCCTAAAAAAGTTAAAAATAGAACTATAATCCAGCACATTGCACTACTAGGTATTTACCCAAAGGATACAAAAATACTGATTCAAACGGATACATACACCCCAATGTTTATAGCAGCATTATCTACAATAGCCAAATTATGCAAAGAGCCTAAATGTCCCTCAACTGATTAATGGATAAAGAAGTGGTTTATACATACAATGGAATATTATTCAAACATAAAAAAGGAATGCAATCTTGCCATTTGCAGTGACATGGATGGAGCTAGAGTGTATTATGCTAAGCAAAATAAGTCAGAGAAAATATCATATAACTTCACTCATATCTGAAATTTAAGAAATGAAACAGATGAACATGGGGGAAAAAGAGATAGGCAACCATAAAACAGACTTTTAACTATAAAGAGCAAATTGAGGTTTGCTAGAGGGGAGGTGGGTAGGGGATAGGTTAAATAGGTGATGGGTATTAAGGAAGGCACTTGTGATGAGCACTGCGTGTTATACATAAGTGATGAATCACAAAATTCTACTCCTCAAACTAGTATTACACTGTATGTTTACTAACTGGAATTGAAATAAAAACTTAAAAAATACAAGAAATAAAATAGACAATTAAAAAAAAGAAAACCGTTTAGGATTAGGTTTGAAGAACTTAACTTTAGAACCCATTAGAATTCTCGGCTAACTTTGTTAGTCTTCATCCTTAGTCACATATTTCTCAGGATGTGAAGAATAATTTTTCATAGAGTGATGCCCTATTTGGGAGATTTTAGAAATACTTAAATGACCATCTTATCCCTAGAGCCCTCTGTTCAACCATTTCCACATTCTCCCTCTTCCATACCCTACCAAACATAATTTAACTCTCCCAACACTTCCATGAAAATATAATAAACTTCCTTTCAGTATAATCTTCCTTTTGCAAGAACCTATGGAAAAAATTGTCATTTGCTTTAACTTCCAATCCTTCCTCTGCACACTTCTAAATAATTCTTTCTCCATTCTTTCACCATGCTGTTAGGAAGTGATGGACAATATAACCTATTTATGAAGACAACTGTCCCTATAGATCCATGTTAGGTAGTTTGGCATTGCTGGCCCTAACACAGTTGTTTCCTGGTTAGCTTTTCCATTCTCTGCAGCAATTATAAATTCCCAAAATGCTTCCTTTTGGCCATAATTAGTGTTAGTCAAATATTTGTGGTAGTCTACTGTTCCAGGCACAGGACAGGACTGACTCTAGGGTAGATCTACATAAACATTCTGGACAGTAAAGTGTGAATAAAACATGGGCCAGCATATTTTATTGGTGGTTTGAGACCCTTCAGATCATCTCTCCTGTTACAGAATTGAACAGCATTTTAGACAAAGGCAGTTCTGTCAGGCTTGGTTCCTAAGTGTATACAGTGAACAGACCTCCCACTTGGCTCCCAAACAACCATAGATAAATAGCACTAATGACAAATACAACTTTCCCATATACAGACAAGGATATTTGTGCTTTGTTCCTTATTGAAGTAAGAACTAGTCCAGTCTGTCTGATTCCACCCTCCTTATATTTAGTTAAATAGAGAAATTAGAAACCATCGTATAAGAAACCCATTCAATTCTTGTTTGTCCCTGAAGCATCCAAACAAGTCTTTCCTTCCGAGTAAATTTAATTTCACCTGTGCTCTAGATTTTGTATGCTTAATTCTTATGGCAACCTCATTTTATTATCCTCTATCTACTCTCTATAACCAATGCTTTCTACTATATTAAAATGATTGAGATTTTGTTTCTGGAACTCTATTCCATTTCATTGGTCTATTGATCTATATTCGCACCAATGACACATTCTTTCAATTATTCTAGATTTTGACAGATCTTGCAAGATATGGTTAAGTAGTTAAGCAAATCTTCAAACATAGTTTTTTTCCCAGCCCCCCAAGATTTCCTCAGCCATTTTTGGCCCTGGTAGTTCCATATGAATTTTAGAATCAGCTTGTCAATTTTTTTAAAGATTTATTTATTTGAAAGAGAGATAGAGACAAAGAGTGGGAAGGGAGGGACAAAGCGAGAAGGAGAAACAGACTCCCCACTGAGCAGGGAGCCTGATGAGGGGCTCTATCCTAGAACCCTGAGATCATGATCTGAGCGAACGCAGACACTTAACTGACTGAGCCACCCAGGCACCCCTCAGCTTGTCAATTTTGACAATGATTATGATTGAGATTTTCTAGTTTCATTAAAAATAAGTATCATTATATCATTGAGCTTTCTGATAGAAGAATATGATACATTCCTATATTTGCTATGGACATCTTTATGTCATTAATTTTGTATAATTTTCAAGTAAGTGGTGTTGCAATTATTTTTATTAAATTTATTATAAGGTTTTGATGTTTTTTGATACCACTGTAAATGGTAATATTTTTTATTTTTTTTATATTTGTTCATTTGCACAATAACCTTTAATGTTTTCTAGTTTTTTTTTTTTTTTTTTTTAAGATTTTATTTATTTATTTGAGAGAGAGAGAGCATGAGAGGGGGGAGGGTCAGAGGGAGAAGCAGACTCCCTGCTGAGCAGGGAGCCCGATGCGGGACTCGATCCCGGGACTCCAGGATCATGACCTGAGCCGAAGGCAGTCGCTCAACCAACTGAGCCACCCAGGCGCCCTAATGTTTTCTAGTTTTTAATATAGAAGTACAGGTTCTTAAATTCTTACACAAGAGTTATTGCTATGTTTTTTGCTTATTTGTATGTGTTCTTGATGTCATTGTTATTGTATTGTTTTTAGGTTTAAATTTCTGTTAGCCGCTGCTATAAATAAGTGTAACCAAATTTTGCATATTATTAGCCTTGTGTATAGTAAATTTCTAAATTCACATAATAAATATCTTGTATTTAAATATATATATATACTCAATTATTTTCTCTAATTATATTGAAAATTTTACCTTTTCTTCTCCAATCTTTGTTTATTTTCCCTTTGCCTTACTAATGTCCAGTCCAAAGTTTAAAAGCAGTGGTGGTTGTAGTATTCCACGTCTCAAATACATGCTAACAAAGAAAGTTTTCAATAATGTCTAGTGACTCAGAGATATTCATCAGTGTTTGAGCCTCCTTTAGAGGCTGGAGATTTGCTACACAAATAATTAAATATTAAACCCATTCGTTAGTTTTCTTTATCTACTGCTACCACAAAAAAGGAGAGTATCTTCCTACGTCATCAAAGATGCTCTCCGGATGTCCCACTTGGCTTTCATTTTCATACCTACTACTGCTATTTTTTCCTAGAGATTTAATAGAGTTTAGAATGGCCATTCCAATCATCTATCCTTATACTTATTTTCCCTCATCAACATTTCAAACTTCTGATGATACACTGCACCAGCAAGTATCTTTCATTCCACTGGTGAATCATCCAAATTCACCACTGGTGAAAGGTATCAATGCTGGCCTGACACTTTGTGCCTAGAATTATCTGTGTTACATCTACCACTAGTCTTAACTGTAAGACAAACAGTGGGTGAACCAGCTCCAAAACCCTACTACTATAGGTTGTTTTTTCTGTAGTGCAGACTCTGGGACAGACTCCAGTACATAAGATGTTTATTAAGAATTACCATTAGTATTCACAAATGTGGAGGGCAGTGAGGAAGGGAGGAGTAAGCGAAAGGAGAACTTGAGCTTTGAGGAAGGCCCATCTGTCCCAGTGAACTCCAAAAGAAGCCTTGGAGCAGGAATATCTTGTCAGAGTTTTTTCACATTAGAATGAAATAGCAGAACCTTGATCAGGCTTTGCAAGTCAGCCTAGAGGTAGTTTTCTGCAGGTAAGACAATCCTGAATAGACTCACAGCTTAAGAATGTTCCTCAACAACACTTACAGCTGTGTGCAAAATACCCTTCCATGAAGAAAGATCCAAACAATGGACGACATTGTTCAGCACACAATTCATCTTTTTGTGCAACGTTCTGAACAGATTTTGGTTCATCAACATTTTTAAATTAGTGAGAAAAAACAAACAAACCAAAAAAAACCCCAGAAAACAACAAAATACCTGCCCTCAAATTTCAGCTTCTTTTAGCATGACTTCTTAGCTTCTTTTCCTAGATAGCTTAATATATGGCAAATAGTTCAAGAGAAAAATGATTATATAATTATATCAGCCGCTCTTCTCTGTGCTTCTATTTTCCTCTCTGGGGTCTAAATTTCTCAGTATCAGGCTGTCTTGGCAGCTCTCCAATATATTTTATAATTATGTGTATTTTTATGAATATATGTATTTCAATTGTTGTACTGAGAATGTGAATACTAATGGTAATTCTTAATAAACATCTTATTTCAATTGTTGTACTGTAACATTCCATTATTGTCAAAAATAGACTTTTCCATTTTTTTTAATGTATTAAAAAAATTATCTGATAGTTAATTTTTATCACACACTTGTATGTACCACCTACTAGGTAAAACATTTTTTTTAAGAGTCGGACTCTGATCCAATTGCATTAGCTTTTCCATTCTGGGAGGAAAGGATAAGTAGGAGCAAATGTGGAAAACAACAGGAGCTTTTAAACCCCCTTAAATGTTTATACTTAGAGAGACAAATAGAGGTTGAACTTACACTCTAGAAATGGATTTATACTCTAGAAATGGATTCTAATCTGAAATGGCATAGGATAACAATACATTATACTTGTTAAAACTGTTTTAGTTTTTATAAATGGATTTTTTCATGCATGCCAGATAATATTTTACTCCTTTATACTAGTAAGTTAAATTCAATCAGTTACCAAAGCCAAATACTGTCAGAAAAGGGAACTATTTGCATTCAAAAGGGAGGAAGTATCTGGAGAAAGAAAAACTATGAAACCTATACACTATATTTAATTAATGTTAGGTATTGGGAAAAAAACAAACAAACAATTCCTTTGACATTGATTTACTATAGTGCCCATGAAACAAAGAGGATGACATTCCCTGTCAGAACTGATTTGGACTTGAATTGAGGAAAATAATACTAAGCCACAAAAGCAGAAAAACCTACTTGGATTTAAACATATGATAGCTGCCCTTACCCTTATGACCTTTAAAGATTAAATCATATAGAAGGAATAGTTCAAAATTACCCTGACACATCATTCCCCGATGTAATTTGTTGGTGGAATATCATACTTGTATAATAAAAATAAAAATAAAAATATCTCAAGTTAATTTGCCCTTCCGATCTAATACCAGATATAGTAATGTCATGATAACATAGGTTCTCCTTGGAAATGGAAGTGAAATATATCTTTTCATATCATATACATTTTGAGGCAACATTATTGATATACTTTAGTATATATACAATGCATTTAAGTGATTATGTAATTTTATGACATAATTAAGAAGCCATCAAGCTAATTTTGCATTTGATTTTGAAAAAAACTAAAAGGACTAAGCTGTTGAAAATACTCAGTTCATCAAGTATTGTGTCCAATGTAGTATTTATTAATCTTGTAATCTTATTATTGGTATACTGAATTTCACTTTTGAATCATATAAATATGAGAAAAACCTTACTTTCTTGCATTATTTACCTTTTCCCACAGGTCTGTTGAGACATAATTTTGGGTCTAACTTGTATTTCTAATATGAACAGAACTATAGCTTAAATTAGTTTTTGATAGCGAGTTATAAAGAATAAAGAAAATAAAATACACCTTTTTTTTTTCATATTATACTCTACTATATCAAACGATTTGGGGATTAGGATAACCTGCTATTTTTACTGAAGCTAGATGTGGCCAGTCTATCACAATCTTGCCAACTGGAATTTGGTCCTGTTGGCCTAACTGATACATTTTAAATTTCATTTCCATAGAAGAATTAAGAGCATATATTTCAAATTAAATTTCTGATAAAGTGAGAATTATTTTTTTAATATTTTGATTTTAAAATGCTAAAACATACAAAATTTTGATAATAATATTGCATCATTGCATCATAATTGTGCTCTTGCATGCTCTCTCTCTCTGTATATACGTATATGGTATTCTCTTACAGAGCGACAATAACATTATCTTTTTAAATTTTTTTTTTATTTTAAAGATTTTGTTTATTTACTTGAGAGAGAGAGAGAGAAAGAGTGCACAGTGAGGGGGGAGGGGCAGAGGAAGAGGAAGAATCAGACTCCCCACTGAGCAGGGTGCCTGAGGTGGGGCTTAGTCCAAGACCCTGAGATCATGACCTGAGCCAAAGGCAGCTGCTTAACTGATTGAGCCACCCAGGCACCCCTAACATTGTCTTTTTTCAAGATAATTAACAGCAATCCCAAAATGAAATTTAATATATAGTTCATATTCAAATGTCTCCAAAAATATTTTATAATTTTTGTGTTTTTTCAAACTGAGATCTAATCAAGCTTTCTCTTTGCATCTTTTGTTATGTTTTTTAGGTAATTTTTAACATTGGTTTCCCCCTCCCCCCCCAAAAACACATTGATTTTATGAAAAAAATCAAGTCAGTTTTCATGTAGAAGGTGATAATAAGCTCCAGATTTGTTCAATTGTTCTCATTGTGCCATTTACTGTGTTCTTCTATTCCCTGCAACATCTAAGTTAGATTTAGAGACTTTTGGCTATATTCAGGATAAACTGTTGGTAAGAACTCTTAATAAGTGAAGATTTCTACGTAATACCATGTTACATCAGAAGACACTGAATGTCAATTTGTCTTAATCTTAGAGAGGATGTTTCATCACATTTAAGTTAGTGACAGCTAGATATATTCACTGTGAATGTCCATTTTCCATCTTTAATTAGTCATTAAGACATAAGGCCATAATCTGACAACATAAAATCATCTATGCCTCATGCTTTCTACTGATAATTTTTACCAAACAACCTTACCTGAATTATGATTTTACTGAGGTTTGTAAAATGGTGATTTCCAAGTCTTTTCTTCATTTACCTTTTTTAAAATTTTTTATTGTTATGTTGATCACCATACATTACATCATTAGTTTTTGCTGTAGCGTTCCATGATTCATTGTTTGTGTATAACACCCAGTGCTCCATGCAGTACATGCCCTCTTTAATACCCATCACCAGGCTAACCCATCCTCCCACCCCCCTCCCCTCTAGAACCCTCTGTTTGTTTTTCAGAGTCCATCATCTCTCATGGCTCATCTCCCCCTCCGATTCCCCCCCTTCGTTTTTCCCCTCCTGCTATCTTTTTCTTTTTTTTAACATATATTGTATTATTTGTTTGAGAGGTACAGATCTGTGATTCAACAGTCTTGCACAATTCACAGCGCTCACCATAGCACATACCCTCCCCAATGTCTATCACCCAGCCACCCCATCACTCCCACCCCCCACCACTCCAGCAACCCTCAGTTTGTTTCCTGAGATTAAGAATTCCTCATGTCAGTGAGGTCATATGATACATGTCTTTCTCTGATTGACTTATTTTGCTCAGCATAACACCCTCCAGTTCCATCCATGTCGTTGCAAATGGCAAGATCTCATTCCTTTTGATGGCTGCGTAATATTCCATTGTATATATGTACCACATCTTCTTTATCCATTCATCTGTCGATGGACATCTGGGCTCTTTCCATAGTTTGGCTATTGTGGACATTGCTGCTATAAACATCAGGGTGCACGTACCCCTTTGGATCCCTACATTTGTATCTTTGGGGTAAATACCCAGTAGTGCAATTGCTGGGTCATAGGGTAGTTCTATTTTCAACTTTTTGAGGAACCTCTATACTGTTTTCCAGAGTGACTGCACCAGCTTGCCTTCCCACCAACAGTGAAAGAGGGTTCCCCTTTCTCCGCATCCCCGCCAACATCTGTCGTTTCCTGACTTGTTAATTTTAGCCATTCTGACTGGTGTAAGGTGATATCTCATTGAGGTTTTGATTTGGATTTCCCTGATGCTGAGCAATGTTGAGCACTTTTTCATGTGTCTGTTGGCCATTTGGATGTCTTCTTTGGAAAAATGTCTGTTCATGTCTTCTGCCCATTTCTTGATTGGATTATTTGTTCTTTGGGTGTTGCGCTTAAGAAGTTCTTTATAGATTTTGGATACTAGCCCTTTATCTGATATGTCATTTGCAAATATCTTCTCCCATTCTGTCGGTTGTCTTTTGGTTTTGTTGACTGTTTCTTTTGCTGTGCAAAAGCTTTTTATCTTGATGAAGTCCTGATAGTTCATTTTTGCCCTTGCTTCCCTTGCCTTTGGCGTTGTTTCTAGGAAGAAGTTGCTGTGGCTGAGGTCGAAGAAGTTGCTGCCTGTGTTCTCCTTTAGGATTTTGATGGACTCCTGACTCACATTTAGGTCTTTCAACCATTTTGAGTCTATTTTTGTGTGTGGTGTAAGGAAATGGTCCAGTTTCATTCTTCTGCATGTGGCTGTCCAATTTTCCCAACACCATTTGTTGAAGAGACTGTCTTTTTTCCATTGGACATTCTTTCCTGCTTTGTCAAAGATTAGTTGACCATAGAGTTGAGGGTCCATTTCTGGGCTCTCTATTCTGTTCCATTGGTCTATGTGTCTGTTTTTGTGCCAGTACCATACTGTCTTGATGATGACAGCTTTGTAATAGAGCTGGAAGTCCGGAATCTTCCATTTACATTTATAACACCTATTATTCTGTAAGTCGTATCACTTAGGCTCATGGATTTTTTTTTTTTTTAATTTCAAAGTGTTAAAGTGAATTACATTAATAATCTCAATGCTCATAATATCCCAAATGTGTACTGTGGAGCCTCTTTAAACCTGCTCCTGTGTCTTTCTGATATCATCTTATGACTTTTTCTTTTTTGTTTTGCTTTATTTTGTTTGTTTGTTTCCATTATGGATCCAGTTTGCCTTGTAGTTTTTCTGCTCAGACTTAGCACCAGTCATTTCCCCAGGGAAAAATAATTCTTTGTAATAGGTAACAGTAATTAAACACAAATGGTGTTTAAACAAAATGGTATTTAAAGACAATGGTATTAAAACACAAAGATCTGGGTGCTATTCAATAATTACTACTAGAGTGTCACTGCTTTTAGGCCTTTTTAGCGTAACAAGGATGGGAGTATGAGTTATAGTACGGGCAATTCGAATCACAGGGCTTTGTCCTAATGAATTTCGTTTTATATTTCTGTAGTCACTATAAGAAAAATGAAAATAATACTTTATATAATATAAATGTATATATTAAAATACATATGCATTTGTATATTTTTATATTAAGTTCAAAATTGCAATATGAATATTAGTAATATAAATAAAGCTGGAAAGTAGAAGAAATTTTTGAACTTAGGTTATATGAAGCATATAGCGTCAGAACATTATGTTCTAAATTGCTTAGAATAACCCTTCCTTTCTTTAATGTGGTTTTATTTTTTGGTTTGATACACATTTCAGTTTATTTGGTTTCCTTTTCATTTAATTGTATTCAATTCAATTTAAAATTTTAATATCTATGTCTATGTTAAATTATATAAAAATGAAATACTTAGGTTTTAGTACCTTCAGTAACCCCTCAGACTGTACCTATCCAATCAAGCTACAATTAGGCTGTTTCCAAGCGTCATGAATAATGCTATATAATAAATAACTTTGTACATATGTTGTTTCCTATTTATATTTCTCTACAGATTGTTGGTTCATAGGATAAATGCATACATAATTTTTCAGATGTTTCTAACTTTTCGTCTACAGAATTTATACTGAACTTCGACTGACAGTGAATGAAATTTCCTTTTCCCCATAGTCTTATCAACAGAGTGTGTTATGAGTTTTCAATTTCAATTGCCAAACTCACAGGTCAGAAATGGCATCTCAGGGTAGTTTACTCAATGTCCAAATGAGTCAAGTAGTGCACAAAATTTTAGATATTAAACTATAGGTTCAGAACTAAAATCTACATCCTTCCCGATTTTTTATTTTATGGTGCTTATTCTGATTAATGTTTTAAATGAAATTTCTTTTATTCCAAGTTAAAGAACCCTGGTATGGGACAATGCTACCAACTCAATGTTAGTAGTTAAAGGAGATTCATAAAATTATTGAGCTGTTAATATTTCATAATGGATCTCTACTTTAAACCTGTATCCCTAAAGTTGCTAAATTATGACCACACAAGAAACCAACGTGAGTAGGCACCCATATCATTGGACCATATATCTGCTACTTATATCACACATTTATATTGAAGATTAAAATGGAGAAAACTTCCATTAATGTTTACTTACTAAGAATGACTGTTCTAAACAATCATATTATAGCCATATTATATCCAAAATAAAATTGTGATGCAGAATTAAATACAATAAAAAAATAAGCCTCTGCTAGTTACATAATCTTCAGAGGGTCTAGCATGGAATGATGAAGCTGAGACTGGATCAGAGATCTGTTTTTAATTCTTACATTCTTTCTCAAAACTACAGTTGTGGGTAAATATGATACTGGTAAATTCAAAATGATAAGATTCTGATCTTTCATTTAAATTTTCCCATGATAAAAAGTAGATAAGCATAATTTTTTAAAATCCACATTTAGGACCTATAATACAATAAGATTTTAAAAATCACCAAACCCAAACAATGATAAGTAATTATGTAGTTAAATTATCCTGCATGACTATAAAACAAGCATGAGCAGCATAGTGACCTTCTATTCCCATGAGGCAGCGTCCATCTCCAGTCAGGCACTTGGGGGCAGTAGTGTTCCTCTCATCCTGTGCTGTCCTAAGAATTCATTGTGTTTTGCTTTGTTTTGTTAGGGTTTTTTTCACATTGATGAACTTTACATTATAATAACTGATCACTTTTATGTCTTTCCCTGATATAGATAAGCCTTACATATTTATTATGAAATAAAAAAGGCAACCTATCCATTTAATCTTTGCACCAAAATATTGCTTTACTTATGGCACAAATGCAGGAACTAATTCTGTAGGTGATTTACAAGGGAACAATAAAAATTTCCCATGCACATGGAAGAAAAAGACCCCACCAATTCTGAAAAATGTACAATAAAACCTAAGACATCAGATCATGAAGAAAATTGAAAGTTACTTAGTCACAAAAATATGAAATTGTGAGACAACTTTAACTATATAACAAGGAGTGTGGTAGTAGGTAAAACTAGGTAAAAGTGGTGAAAATACAGAAAATATATTAATTTTAATTCCATTTGGCAAATAATATTTAACATGTTTTCCCAATTTTAAATAATTTAAAAGTTACTTTTAAAAGTAATATTGTATAAATCATTTTAAAAAGACAGTATTTTATTTCATATGTATGCAAAGTTAAATAAGGAAGTGGAATTATTGAATTTTTTTCACATAACTTTTGTCCAACATAACCCTTGTGTGTTTGATACTTAAAATTTTTTATTTCTCTATTTCCATTTTTATTTTATTTTTAGTTGTACTCTTCACTTATTGAGGATTAAAAATGAAATACTAACATTTGAAAGAAAATTATGTTGTAAATATTTAAATAAACAAATCTATAATAGAACTGGCACTAATTGATAGAAACTACCAATGTTTTATGGATACCTCAAAAATACTGTCATTAAACTTAGAATTATATTTTCCTCTCTGGTTTCTGCTCTACGAATTGAGAAGGAAACATACATTTTTTTTCTTTTTTTTTTAATGTTATTAGCACTAGTAATCTCAACACAGAAATACACATGCTGTCATCATTAAAAATAAACAATGTTGAGTGGTTAAAATATAAATGACAAATCACTTTGTAAAAGTTCTCAGAGTCTTATCTTCATACGGTGTATTATTTTTCTGATAGCTCCAACTTCGCACTATTTTCAGGTGCTTCCCAGGTACAATTTGCTCACTAACATTCTGTAAGCTTTAAAGGACTGGCAACCTCTCATACAAGTACAAAGGATATATATAACAGTAATGGTTTGAATTGCTGCAAATGGATGGCATACAAGTAGGTCAAACAATATTTAACAGCTAGCATTATATCCAGATATCTAGAAGAGCATATCTGCCCTACCTTTGAAAATGGGTAAAGGTCATTATTTTCAGGCCAAAGAGAACTTGAGAAATGTCTCAATAAATGTGAACGGTGATGGATTCAAACAAACAAACTCTGTTCTTCAAGAGTCCTAAATCCTACTTCTCTATAACCCATGATGTAAATCACTATAAATGATCATCTCCCTTGATCATCCCATATATCCTGCTGACTGATTTTCCAAACACAGCTAAAATTTCTACATAACTTCCTTACTGAAATAGAAGAAATGTAGACCATTGTCTGATAATGAGCCTCTGGGAAAAACAAAAACAAAAAGCCATAAAATTGAAGCAAACAAAATGAGAGAATTATCTATGAGTTCAATTCCTAATTACCCTCCAAATCAGAGTAATGGCCCCTTGTAATCTCTTTTCCTGTTATCACTGCATACATCAGTGTCAGACCCACCCATGAACATTCATGACAAGAACAAGAATTAAATGTTAGATGCAAGGGGCGCCTGGGTGGCTCAGTTAGTTAAGCAACTGCCTTCGGCTCAGGTCGTGATCCTGGGGTCCCGGGATCGAGCCCCGCATTGGGCTCCTTGCTCAGCGGGAAGCCTGCTTCTCCCTCTTCTACTCCCTCTGCTTGTGTTACCTCTCTCACTGTCTCTCTCTCTCTGTCAATTAAATAATAAATAAAATCTAAAAAAAAAAAAACTAAATGTTAGATGCAATACATCAGCTGCCACAATATACAGAGAGATAGTTCTCCTGACTCTGATAATGTTCTTAATTTGATAACATAAAGAGAAGACTTTTACCCAAAGATTATATGTTCTGTTGGCTTAAGTGAAAAAAATAGTTGGGATAGTTGCCCTTGTTTTCTCCAGAGGCATGGGAAAAAAACATTTAGACATAAAATAACTGGTTTTATCTGTTTAACCATGAACAACAGATTTTGTTAAATTCTTACAACAGAATTGAAGTGTATATTAATATTCTGAATATGCAATCTGATATACTGACTTCTCTATCAGTATGCTATCATCTAATTTCAGAGGCCTATGCCCTGCCAGTTTAAGTGGAGAAAATTCTTTCCAATATGTACATAGCAGAATTTAGTGGTTGACTTCTTACAAGATGGAAGAATGGAGTGTTGAGGATGGACAACACTCTTGCTACAAACACACAGAGATTCTGATGAAATCATGACCTAAAAAAGATGCAATCCTGAAAAAATTAAAGAAAAAATACGGAATGAAATATAAACTGAAAAAAAAAAAATTAAGGAGAGGTATTTGGGGTTGATATGACATAAAACAGAAAATTCAGATCTGTATATAGACAGTAAGGGCTAAGTGCTAGTGTTTTAATGCCTATTCAGGCACAGGAGGCCAATGATATAGCTAAATTTCAAAATATTCATTACCAAACAAGACAAAGGGCAAATAAATCATTATTAAGAATGGGCAAAAATATGGATTGAATATAAGTATAATAAATCAAATGAGAATTAAAAATGAAAACTTCATTTAAAAATTCAATTATCATATCTTGAGTCTGCAAAATTTAAAGTTCTCTGATGCCTTCAAACATGTATGTTTAAATTTTTTTCCAGCTTTTCCAGTGACTTTCAGGTTTCCTGCCATTGTGGGAAAAAAAACTAATGGAAACTTTTGTACTTCCCAACATACAGCCTTGCAAGGGATTTTCTTAGGTACAGTCAATCTGGGTAAATTTCATAAACGATTATCTAAATAATTTGAATCATCATTTCCAAGGATACGTTCAACCTAAGGTTAGAGCTTATGTACTGGATATATAAGCATTTTACATGTGGTCTACACATGAAGCTACATGGGTAATGGAGTTGTCCACACTGTTTACACAATCACCCTCTTATTTTAAGTGGATGTCTTTTTTTTTTTTTTTTTTAGGATTTTATTTATTGATTTGAGAGAGAGAGAGAGAAGGAGCAGGGAAGGAGCAAAGGAAGAGGGAGAAGCAGACTCCCCGCTGAGCAGGGAGCCAGACGTGGGCCTCTATCCTGGGACTCCCAGGATCATAACCTGAGCAGAAGGCAGAGGCTTAACTGACTGAGCCACCCAGGCGCCCTTAAGTGGATTTCAAAGAGCACTGCACCAACAATGGTTTTGAACCGCTCTCAATAACATCATCATTCTAATAAGGTTATGGTTAGACACATTTTGACTCATTTCAAGGGTAAAGATTTAATCCAAGGTACAAGTGAGTATTTCACCACATGTCTAAAATCACAGACAATAGCTTCAAAATACAATACAAAGATGACTTTGAATTGATTAATAGGTCCATGTCACTAATTAAAAGTATTATAGAAATTAGACAACTTCAAAGTTATTAGCAATTAGCATATCTTTTAGGTAGTTTTAACTGTTCAGTAATCAATGAGGGTATAATCACCTCATATAATGTTAACTTTATATGTTAATATATTAATTTTCAAGTGTAAGAGGAAGGCACATAACTAAAATTAGCTATGCATAAAGGATTATGACTATTCCTATTAGAAGGTCTAGTGGGTGTACTATCTTTAGAATAATTAATTTTATAAATTTGATGGAGCTCTGCTTCTCCATTTGTAGGCCTTGCTACTTTTATTTTGTTGATTTTATTCTACAGAAATCTTATTCATTACTGACAGCATTTCCAGACTTACATGATCCATTCTTAAAGTTGGCAATATCAAAGAAGCAAGATTTTCTTCCTCTGACTTTAGAATGTAGCGTAATAGCCCTGCCCGCTCTGGCTGCCTTACACATACCCACGTAGACCACATGGAGAAAGGCCTGAACCACAGCTAGAATCTTGGTAGAATAACTTATGATCCTCCCAGAACAGGAGAAGACAAAAGGCCTGTGAGAAGCAACTCAAAAACCATCTCGCACTTCCCTCCGTATCATCTGTGAGGCTATCATGAAACAATTTTTCACCACATCCCAGATTCTGATGTGGTATGGGGCTCTCTGTCCCACCCCCACCTCAGAATAAAGCTTCAGTATATAAAACCACTTAGCATGTAGTCTAGAATGGGTTCCTCAGTGATGGGGTATCAAGCAACCAGTGTAGTCTACCTCTTTTCTTTTCGTGTCATCCTTTTTTTTTTTTTTTTAAGATCTTATTTATTTATTTGACAGAGAGAGACAGTGAGAGAGGGAACACAAGCAGGGGGAGTGGGAGAGGGAGAAGCAGGCTCCCCGCTGAACAGAGAGCCCGATGCAGGGCTCAATCCCAGGACCCTGGGATCATGAACTGAGTAGAAGGCAGATGCTTAATGACTGAGCCACCCAGGCATACCTTGTATCATCCTTTTTTGTATGGGACAAGAAACTTAGGGAGCTGGCACCTTAGGCTTATCTTTCTTTTCACTGCCTATGTAAACAATAAACTGTCTAAAGCAATAATAAGTTTTTTTTAATATATCTTTACCAGTCACATCAGTCAAGCCTTGGTCTTAGCTTGTCTTATGTGTGCTTCACACAAAAATCAAATGACCATGCAGGCTGTTATGGAAAAAGAAAAACTTTTCATGATGTGGAAGAGAAATTTAAAAACTATAGAAGGTAGAAATATTAAATTGTAACTAAGATACATCTTAACCAAATATACCTTTATCTTTTTTGAACTTTTTGAAAGATCCCAGATACTTCTTTTATAAACATTTTCTATTGCTAATGTAACAAATTAGCACAAATTTATGGCTTAATACAACACAAATTTACAATCTTATAGGTGTGGAGGCTAGAAGTCAGATGTCTCACTGGGCATGATCTTTCATTTTCAAAGTCAACAGCATGCATCTCTCTGATCATTCTTCTCTCACTCTTCTGTCACTCACCACAGCCAAAAAAAACATCTCTGCCTTTAGGACTCATATGGTTAGATTTGTCCCATCCAGATAAGGATAATCCAGGATAATGTCCCCATTTCACAATGTTTAATGTAGTAATATCTACAAAGTCCCTTTTGCCATGTAAGGTAACAGTCACAGGTTCTAGAGATCAGGCTGTAGACATCTTTGGGAGGGCACCTTTACTCTTGCCATCAGAAATTGCTGACAGAAGTACTCAATTGTTTAAAAAAAAATTTGTAGTTATGCTTGCTAAACTTGGAATGCTAGTGGGAGAGGATACAATTAAAATTGAGCCCACATTCCCAGAAGCCATGGTAAAAACACAGAGTTAGTATGAGCAGTTGCTAGCTGGAACCATGAAAATCAAAATATCATGGTCATTATGAAAGGCAGAAGAGCAGATGGACCATTCAGAACCCAGACAGTGGTCTAAAATGCAGAGATTTGACTGAAATTATATGGCTCCCAAGATGAAATCAATAGGCAGCTAAGTAACTAAACCACAGGCTACCAAGTAACTGGCAAAACTCAGATTTTATAATTGAAAACATCTGGGTCACCAAGTGAACCACAAAGCTCTAAAAATCATGACCCTGTCCTGTTTCATACCCATGCAAAAAATCCAAGCACTCTGAAAAAAAGGTTAGGTGGGTCTCCTAAGGAATTTTTTTCTTGCATCATACATATTGGCAGGAAACACTGATCTGATCCTTCCCCAAAGGAAACTGTCACTCACTAACCAAGTAACTGACTCCAAATTAACCCCAGTTCCAGCATGTGACCTTAATCCACTAGGCTGAATAAAGCCTTATCAGGTAATAAATGGAGTTATTACTGAAGACTTCATCTTCACCAAAGTTGTCCTTAATCAATCTATGCATATTTACTCATTCCCTGAGGGCAGCCACACACCAAATTACGTCACATTATGATTTCCACAGAAAATGACAAAAATGGTATTGCATTTAAGGTTGAAAGAATAACGGTTCATGTAGCCATAGGTAACAAGCTGGGAGTACTGGCTTCCAAAGACTCTACTCCACAGGACATTATCACACGGCCACAGCAAGCCAGAGTGTTGGGGCACACTAGCTGTAAGATTCTGCTTCAGAAAATACCTGGAACTGATATATTCAGCACGAGCAGAATCCTGAAATTGGCAACCTTCAACCATGTTGTAATAAACCTCATGGTAGAAATGTGTAATATCACATGTCATGCCTGTAACAAACAACCACCACCTCTGTTAAATGTATGTCACCAGCAGAGCTGATATTCATTTGGTATAGATTATATAATGTTCTAATTGCCTGTATCCATTTTGATTTGTCAGCATCAATTTGAATGTTTAGTGCCTATACTTAACTTTGAATTGAATACATTTAACATCAACCCTGCCACGGTACAAGATATGGAAGACATAGGTGTTTTGATTCCTTACACATCCCATTTAATTATTTTTGACTAAATAAAATAAAAATTTAAAGTGACAGGGCTTGAGAATAACACTGCAAATGTTAATCAAGTCATGTCTTCCATTGAGATGTAGCTCTGAGCACATTCTCTTTATTAGAGCAAACTAATATAATCCTGAAAGTTGGAATACTATCATTAATCTGGTCAATGTAGGTTTCTCTATAGCAGGTGTGAAAACACAAGAAACCTCATTTAAAATGAAGTCAGGGAGCCATGAAGGGGGAGCTCTCACACACTACCATTTGCTATATGAAGTATATTTCCTGCTCCTCAGCAGGAAGAAGCTTACTTTACATACCCCAGCAGGAGGAAGGAAGAATTTCTCCTTGCCCAACAATGACTCCACCAACAAGAACTCAGCAAAACAGCCCCTCCCAGCTTTTTCCTTCCCCCTATAAAAACAAGCCCCTTTCCTCTGCTCTCCAGACTTGCCTGTGGTTTACCATAGTTGCTTGTCCTGAATTGCAATTCCTCTGCTATTCCCAAATACATGTGCTTGCTGGTAAAGGAGCTGGCTTTTTTTGGGGGGTAGGGGGAGGTCAATTCAGGGGTCTGCAAACTATAGTTGTGGGGCAACCTGACCTGCTGTCTGTTTTTGAAAATAAAGTTTTATTGGAACACATCAAAATCCATTCATTCACATACTGTCCATAGCTGCTCTTGTATTGCATTGGTAGACGCGAGTATTTGCAAGAGTCTTCATGGCTCACAAGATTTAAAATACTTACTCTAGTTTCAAACAGAATGAGTGTGTCAATCTCTGGTTTATATCAACAAGCAGAAAGGAATAGAAGATTGCTTTCACCAGGCAAGAATTAAAGTGTCTTTTTATTGTCTTTTTTCAGAGATACAGATTTGTTTCTCTTCCCCAAATAATTCACAGAGATTCCTACCATCTTATCATTGTAAATGATATCACATTGGTTTCTTCTATTGATGACACCATGCTGATGTAACTGGGAAAAGGGGAATAGCTGGCACTTTAGATGTTTTTATAGTTCACTTGCATGGCACAGGGTGCAAATGTAGTGTCAGAAAGGCAGAACTCTGCCATTTCAATGTAGAATCTTATTGGCATCCTGAAAAAGAGAAACTTCTCCGGTTGATCCAGGATACAAAACCCGTATTAAACAGATTTATGAAACTCATTTGGTATACTGAGATACTATATAAAGTTTGCAGCAATCTGTTATTTTAATTATTTTACTAGTCAGTCTAAACACAAATATTGGAGTACTTTGGCTTGGGGAATACTAGCATAGGTATTGTAGAAGAATAAGTAAATTGATAATTACATGAAAAATGTTGTGGAAGACTTAGAAAGAAATTAAAAACTTCCAACCTCAAGGAATTTTATACAAGCAATTTATTCTATAAAATAAAATAAAAACTGGGAAATTCAAATAATACGGATACTCTTTACTCTCACACTAGTTACTATTGGCACATACAATCCCAACCCTTGTCTATTACTCCACAATGTTTAACAATGTGTAACAAGACATACCACAGATAGCAAGCCTAAGCTTAGATATGCTGGATGCTCATATATTGGAGTTAGAAGAAAAGTTGCTAACTAGACCATAAACTGGAAATCTCACATTTATGTGGACATATCTTAGAAGTCAGCACATCAAATTGTGAGCAGTAGGAAGCTATTGTGCCAGAGGACAATCAATGACCAAATACTCTTATTACATTCCACTCATCAATCTCAGTATCTTGATGCAAGCTGAGGATCCCAGAACAGGATATAAAGTTGGACAGTGGAAATAAAGTAAAAATCCCTGGACTGTTTTTTGTTGTTGTTGTTAAATAACCACCAAGCTTAGGTTAATGCTGAAATAAAATGTTGCTATTAAAGAATACAGAACATATTTTCTATACAATTGAAATCATGGTCCATAAAATACCTAGCCAAAATATATTCATTTGAAATTCTGACTATGGATGACTATTAGGCCAGAGTTATTTTAAATAAAAATAATTAAATGAGATCCTGATTCTGTTACCAACAAAATAGATCCATTAATTCTGGTTTATACTTCAGTGAATATAACATGACCATCAGAATTGGAATGTGAACAATTTATGATGCAACATATGTTTGATTTGACAAATTTAGTATCTGTGGCTTTTGCTATTGTCCACTGACCATGGGTGTCTATGATATAAAACATTTCAAGTATGGCTAGCAAAGGAGGGTAACAAAAATTTGATCCTGGCTTTGCAACTTACAACTTAATGTGACATTATTCCTCTCAACTAATCAACTATATCCATTTACTAGGAAAATATTACATTAGTTTATGTATATATATATATATATATATATATATATATATTAGTTTATATATATGTATATATATATATTAGGTTCTCCTGAGAAACTCTAGAATTTTGGTTTTAATCATCTCAACTATTCAGTTTCTTATAAACTTGGGTAGAAAGCTATCAAAGTCCCATTTACAAACTGCTAAAATTTAAGGTAGGCTCTATTTAGACAGCATAAGGTCTTGTTTCTTCTATCCTTATATCAAGAATGCCTAGATATCCTTAAACTCATATAAAGTGAGCCTGCACTGTTAACTTTCTGTTTACCCAGGTCTTGTCTCTGTGTCCTGATGACTCAACCAGTTTCCATTTGACAACTGAAAACTAACAGAGACATTGTGTTAGGGCTAATCTTTTCCAGAATTTTTCCCTAGGATTTAGAGAATCAAAATCTTTACCCTTATTTTTTTGCCCTGCTAAAAAACAGACTGATCATAGAACCATGATGCAGCTAAATGCCTAATATGAAGAAATGCCACTCCTTACTACACTTGTTATAGTTACGCCATCCTCAGCAGAGTAAAAGAAGGCATGATTTTTCCACTTACGGAAAAAAAAAATGGCTCCAATGTATCTTTAGTTTGCACTGAAATCTAGATTACTGGTCATTCCCTAGCAAGCTAGATCACAGATCAGTTTCGTTTCCCTAGCTCAAATTCCACTTTCTTTCTTTTCTTCTTTCTTTCCTTTTTCCTTCCTTCCTTTTCCTTCCTTCCTTCCTTTTTTCCTTCATCATTCTCCTTTACACACCAGGTCCAACATTTATCTACTCATCTTCTTCTCAGACGTCATTATCTAGTAGCCTTATGAAGTCATCTTATATAACACAGGATATAGTTGTTTAGAATTAACCACAAGTTCTTTAGTCAAGGCTTCATAATCTACTCACAACTGATTTTCCAAGTCTAAACTTTGACCTTGCTACTTTAGACCTCTGCCATTCCCCTTTCATCCAATAAGACTCTCATTAAATCTCCAAAATAAAACCCAAATTATGCCCCTACTGGAATATTGATATCATATGTTGATTTTGACACCAGGACAATTAGTAGTCAAGCCTTCTCAATGAACTCATCTCTTTGTAATAATTACACATCTGTTATGGCCCTTTTATTGTTTTATGGTTATGTTACTTCTAAAAGTGTATACACACACACACACAATAAAAAAAGTAGGAATATTAAAGAGAAATTGTAACCCTTAATCTGGTAGGTAGATCAAGTTTACAGAATATGTTTTTTCTTAACTAGCAGAATTTATGTTTGACCACTTCATAAAGAAATGTACAAATCTTTCTCTCTGATGCTTTTAAGCAATCACAGCTCAGTTAGTAAATCCACATTAATAATACTTTCCTGGACAATACTCAACTCAGGCCACATAGTCATGTATGTGCTGGCTAGATTCTTATTTAGATTTCTGCCAGTCAATCCTTTTTTATATAACAGTCTGAAGCAAATCTACTTTAACTCAAAGCCTTTATTTTGGCACATTATTTTTCTTCTCTGGTTTGATTTCTACATCTGGTTTCTTCTCCTGAGCTTTACACTTACACTGTGAAGACCAATAACTGAGGAAGTTCTTCCATTATCATTTAAGATTGTTTATCAAAGACAACTTGAATAGACCAGTACTTAAGACAGTTAATGGCTATTGAGCATCTATCATTAAAATAGACCTTAGGCTTCACAGATGAGCTAACTTGCAAAGAAGAGATCTTTTCTATGCTAGTCCACAGAAAAATGTGGAAAGCTCACCAACTTATTTTAGAAAGCCAACACAACCTACAAGACTCAAGAAAGGCAGCATATGCTTGTGTACATGCGTGAATACACAAACTGCAGACCAATTTTATGTGTGACCATAGAAGCAAACATCTAAATATAACAGCACATGCATTCCAACAGTATGTTAAAAGAATAAGCAAAAAGGATTATTCTAGAAATCCAAGGATAATTCAACATTAGGAAATCTATCAACATACTTTAGTGCATCAATTATTGAAGGAGAAAAAACAAGAGAGTTTATAAATACAGAACTAAAAACATCTGAAAAATTCATCACTCCTTATAAGACTTCTAAACAGAAGGAAACTGCCTAATTGTGACTTTTAAATTCTTAATTTGAATATTGGACTAGACAGCAGGTGGAGGAAATATTTATAGAGAACATTTTGGGGACACCTGGCCAAAAAGAAAGGGAAGGAAAGGAAAGGAAAGGAACAGAAAAGAGAGGAGAGGAGAGGAGAGAAGAGGATAGGAGAGAAGAAAAAAGAGAAAAGAAAAGAAAAGAAAAAAGAAAAGAGGGGTGCCTGGGTGGCTCAGTCGTTAAGCGTCTGCCTTCGGCTCAGGTCATGACCCCAGGGTCCTGGGATGGAGCCCTGCATCACGCTCCCTGCTCGGCGGGAAGCCTGCTTCTCCCTCTCCCACTCGCCCTGCTTGTGTTACCTCTCTCACTGTCTCTCTCTTTGTCAAATAAATAAATAAAATCTTTAAAAAAAAAAAAGAAAAGAAAAGGTTGTTTATGTCTGAGGTCTAGTGTTCCCTGTCTCGGTTAATTCTGACTAAATCATGTGAGCTAAAGCTGTGAAATGTAAGCTAATGTAATAAAAGCACATTTAAAAAGTGAAATCGATATATCATTTATTCATAATTTTGTAATTGATAACTTTGCAACCAAGTACTTATTTCTCCTAGCTTAACTTTATAAGACATACAATTTTTAATACATGTGGCAGTTTAAAACAACACAAATCTATTATCTCATTGTTCTCATGAGTCAGGAGTCAGTCTGGCATAGTTGAACTGTGTCCTCTTCTTGGGGCCTCACCAGACTATGGCCAAGGAGTCAAGCAGGCTATATTCTCCCTATAAGCTTGTTTAGGGAATACTGTGCCTCCAAGCTCACTCAGGTTATTGGCAGCATTCATTTCCATGCAGCTCTATGGCTGAAGGCCCTGGATTCTTACTGATCATTGGCTAGAGGTTGATCAGCTCCAAGAGGTTAACACAGTTTTGTTTTTTTTTATTGTTATGTTAGTCACCATACAGTACATCATTAGTTTTTGATGTAGTGTTCCATGATTCATTGTTTGCGTATAACACCCAGTGCTCCATGCAGTATGTGCCCTCTTTAATACCCATCACCAGACTAACCCATCCTCCCACCCCCCTCCTCTCTAGAACACTCAGTTTGTTTCTCAGAGTCCATAGTCTCTCAGGGTTCATCTCCCCCTCCAATTTCCCCCCCTTCATTTTTCCCTTCATACTATCTTCTTCTTCTTCTTTTTTTTAAACATATAATGTATTATTTGTTTCAGAGGTACAGGTCTGTGACTCATCAGTCTTACACAATTCACAGCGCTCACCATAGCACATATCCTCCCCAGGAGGTTAACACAGTTCTTGCCACATGGCTGTCTCTGAAGCCCTTTTACAATATGGCAGCTTACTTTTTCAAAGCCAGTAAGAGAAGCTCTCCCTCTTCAGGAAGACCCACTCACACTATGAAAGTGTTCTATTCTATCCAGGATAATGTCCTATGTGAGTAAGTATAAATCAACTGGTCTGGGATCTTAATTATATCTGCAAGATCTTTACATCTTTATCAAATAAAGTAACCTTATCACTGGAATGACATTCCATCATTTTTATGGGTCTCACCCATACTGAAGGGGACCATCTTAGAATTCTGCCTACCACAGAGGATTTTAAATATTTAAGCAAATTAACATCAAATAGACTTGAAACTTAAAACCGTAACACCTGTGTTACTCACCTAGACCTACAGGCAGGATAGTAAACCTCTCTGAAACTCAGTTTCTTAATTTCAGAAATTAGAAGTCTAGATCAAATGAACACAAATGTCACTATTTGTCCTAGATTGTGTTATTTGACACTTAGGAATATAATCTTAGTAACTTGGACAACTTGCTTCCCAATTACACTGTATAAATATGGTGGAACTACATTTACCTTCAGTAAATATTATGGTTCCTTGAATCAAAGGGCACATCACTAAGACAGAACATAATTTCTTAATGCAACGTGGCAGTTCACACAATGAGTTATTTCTCATTTTTAAATATCAAATTGTATTTGAAATCAGTTTCTTTCTTCAAACTGCAGAAAGTCTTAATCTGAACTGACCAATGTTAAGATATAAGTTATGGAGCAATTTTTTCAAGTGTTGAAAATCATAGCAGTAAAACTCTTCTAATGTGTTAACTTAGCAACTGAAAGTCAATTAAATCTATATAATGCTTGAGGTTTTCTCTATATTACAATGATCTTGCAACAGATTACATGTTAATTGCATTTAAAGACAAGAAAAGATGAGCTGCATTTTCCCACATTTTATAGTACATTTTATTTTTCTTAATAATCCTCAGTTTTAATCACACAGGTATATACCTATATTGCATATCTCTCTATATATGTCCTATATTATGTATATACAAAAAGATATAAATCTATTTTATCTATTAGATTGAAGGCACTTAAAATAATGAATATACTATGAAAATATAAAGAAATATTGGCAGCACTTGCAAAATTAATATATTTCATGGGTAAAACATCTAAGTTGTATGTGTGTGTTTAAACCAAGTATAGCTGGTAATTTAATGCATGTTTCCCCAGAGTGAAATAATAAAAACAACAGTAAATGAAAGGAATTTCAAGTGGCTGCTAGCCAAATCCAGCTGCTGTCTATGCCTCCCCAGGTCTTCTGCCCAGAGTCAAAGGAAGGTCCCCCTCAAAACTCAAGGTCATTACTCGAGCTATTATCCCATTTTCTCCTGCAGCATTGATTTTTCTCTTTATAAGTTCATTCCTATCTTCCCACAAATATCCTGTTAACTTTCCCACATTGAAAACATCAGTTCTTATCTCCTCTTCCTCCACCAGCTATGTCCTTGTTCTCAGCTTCCCTTTAAAACAAAATGCTTTGAATTCCCAGATTTTAATCCTTCTCATTCTCCACTCAAACCACTCTAGTCATGCTTTTCTTCTGACACTGCTCAGCAAGTCACTTACTTTAATGTGCAATTTTCCAGTCCCCATATTACCTGATCAATCACTAGTATTTGGTGTAGATGGGTACTGTCCTTGTATTTTCTTCTCTTCACTTCCAGGACAGCATGTTCTCTTGGTTTTAATTTCATCTTAATGTACCTTCTTTCTCCATCTCCTTTACCATTCCCTCCTCTTTTGCCAAATATTTGTATGTTGGAATACCATCAAACCTTGGTCCCCTCCAATGCTGAAAATAATGTGGTCCATTGACCCCATGGATTTAAATAGCCAAATGTATAGCTTCATCTTAAATCTTTCTAACTCCAATGGCTTATTGACCATAAACATTATATGGCTGATAGTCACCTCAAACTTCACATTTTCAAAACTGACCCTATAATCTTTACTCCCACAACCTGTACCACCTACAGTCTTTTTCATTTGTCTTAGCTTGAATAACCATGGTATTGACATGAAGGTAATTTATTTAGAAGTGTGATCCCACACAGCATGACTGCAGAACAGGAGAACTGCAATGGATAGGCTGAGATTTAACCAGAGGCAGTACCTAGAACTATGTGGGAAGACGGAGCCCATCATATTGTGGGGCCCATGTAGAGTCTTCATCATGTTCCATGTTCTCAGAGAAAGAGAATCATGGCTAGAGAGCGCCTGCTCTCCCAAAGGCTAAATCATGCTTTCACTTGGTTTTTGAAGATTTATTTAGTTAGTTAGTTTTGAGAGAGAGAGACAGAGAGAGGGAGGGAGGGAGAGCGAGCATGAGTGGGAGGAGAGGCAGAGGGAGAGAGAGAATCTCAAGCAGACTCCCCACTGAGTGTGGAGCCTGATGCAGGGCTCAATCCCACAACCCTGAGATCATGACCTGAGCCAAAATCAAAAGCCCAACCCTTAACCGATGGAGCCACCCAGGCACCCCTTCACTTGGTTTTTGAATGTTTCTCTGTGGCAAATGTTCTCTGACAGGTAATACCCTGAAACATAAAGATATACATACTTTGTTTCCATTCACATGTTCCTATATCCATGTTTCTCCCACAGAAGTCCTTGTCTCAGAATGGCCAGTCACTCTCCTTCTGTACTTTGGTCAAGCAGCTGTGCCCCTTGCCGCTCTTAAGTTCTGTCTGCCCTTGTTCCATACAAAGTGAATATTGCAGTCCCTTGCACACAGCATGAGTTTTATGTCACATCTTAAAGATTTTTTTAATGCAATGGCAGTCTATTTATTGTTAGCCTCAACGTGTTGTTTTGAACCTTCTAAACAAGAAGTGCAATTTTTCCTCCTCCTTCGGTTGTTCATGCAGAACCCTCATGAGGCTGTAGATTTGAGAAGAAGACGTATCAATACTACAGAGAGAAATGCCACAGGAGTCTGGGATACCTGACTGGCCTGCCATAAATTAGATGGCTTATAAACAACAGAAATATATTTCTCACAGTTCAGAAGTCTGGCAAGTCCAGAATCACAATGCTGGCAGACTCAGCGTCTGGTGAGAGCCTGTTCCTGGTTCAGAGATGGCTATCTTCTTGCTGTGTCCTCACATGGTGGAAAGAGTGAGGGAACTCCCTGGGACTTCTATCATAAAGGCACTATTCTTCATGAGGGGTACACCTTCGTGACCTAATCACTTCCTAAAGTCCCCACATCATCACCTTGGGGGTTAGGATTTCAACATGTAAAGAATGGAGACGCCGACATCCAGACCACAGCACTGATCATATAATTTAACTGAGCCAACTGATCTGGTTAAGTCTGATCCTCACTGTACCATTTCCTAAGATAGATCACTGCTGTACTTTCCTGACATTATGACTCAGGAGATCTGATAACTCCCTGCTCATGATGGACTTCAGGTGTCCCATAGTCAAGCATTTAGTTTCTATTAAGGCCCAGAAATGAACCAGGTAATATTATATTTTCAAAATGGATTATTTCTCTACCAAAATAAAAACATGACCTTTCTCCCTCTAGTGTCTTCTTTGAAATTATTTTGTCGTCTTACCAGGGACTTTGGTACTGTATTCTTACACAACACAAATACGTCTGGCACCAATGGCTCAGGGACATCATGTGGCCTAGGTAGTAGGGTAGGTGGAAGCTACTTCCTACCTTCAAGAGAGTTATTTTTTTGCTTTGGGATCCACTCAAAATTGGCAGCCTTTCATCAGAAGAAAAAAAAATGTAGATAGTATTCCCAAGAATGGTATTCATTAACCAATGCAGAGTTTCTTAGTGTTAGCTATACAGTCCAAAGGTTTTCTTAGAGTAAATGTTACAGAATGGCCCAAATCATTGATAGTCTAAAATATTTTACCAGTTCAGAAGAGTTTTATCTTCTTCCACCTTGACAAACATGTATCTTTTTTAAGATTTTTTTTTTTTTTTTATTTGACAGAGAGAGAGACAGTGAGAGAGGGAACAAAGCAGGGGGAGTGGGAGAAGGAGAAGCAGGCTTCCCACTGAGCAGGGAGCCCAATGCGGGGCTCGATCCCAGGATTATGGGATCATGACCTGAGCTGAAGGCAGACACTTAACAACTGAGCCATCCAGGCGCCCCGACAAACATGTATCTTAATAGGAATCTTTTATAACTGCTACATTCTGTTTGCTATTTTTAATTAGCATGATGGCATCATTATAGTGAAGAGTGTGGATATTGTGCAGAATGTCAAAATTTTAAGACCTATTTTCTGTGGAGAGCAAAAGAATTAATAGAATTTCACAGCATGATTACAAATGTGTGTTGCTCTCCTTTGCCTGTAAAAGTGAACTATTTTTAATCTCATGATTGATATTTAAAAGAATGCATCTGTCAGATCAATAATCATATACTGAGTAGATTTGTTCTAGTAAAGATACCACTTCCAACACAAGATGCCTAACTGAAGCCATCACATAGATAAGTATAGGATACTGTACCCACATACACCACAGTCATCTTGCCTGTGCAGGAGCCTGACACAGGGATGGGGTGAGATACAATAGGCTCCACCACCCTGAAACCTTAATGTTTATGGTTGTTGTCCCAATACGATTTACAATTCCCTTCCTAGGTTGCGGTGAAATGACTGGTCTTCCAAATGGATCCCTCCTTCCATAATGGCTTCTCAGATCGGAGAACCAATGTGAGGATTCTGACGTTGTTAAGTATCTGTGGCACCTACTCACTGGAGACTGAAAAATAACTCTGGAATGAATCCATGGACTCACTAGACCCACTGTAAGGTAAACTTGACTCAAACACCACTGCATACCCACCATCTATCTGTTCCTTTTTTTTTTTTAGATTATTTCTTTATTTGAGAGAGACAGAGAGAGTGAGCACAAGCAGGGGCGAGAGGCAGAGGAGAAGGAGAAGCAGACTCCCCGCTGAGCAGGGAGCCTGATGTGGGGCTGGATGCCAGGACCCTGGGATCATGACCTGAGCCAAAGGCAGACACTTAACTGACTGAGCCACCCAGGCGCCCTCTGTTCCTATTTTAACCGCAGGAATCTGATGGGGTTTGGGGCCACCGGGTATTATTGTTAGTTCAGATTCCGTATCTAGTTCTTAAAAACTATTATTAAGTATATAATATAATATTATTTTTCTTCAGGGTTACCCTTGTAAATAGCTGAAGATCCCTCTGAGGAAAAATCATGTTGTTGTTTTATTTGTGTAATACACTTAGAGTGGCATTACATTGTCCCTCCTCAAGAAACCAGTTCTTCTCGGGCGCCTGGGTGGCTCAGTTGGTTAATCAACTGCGTTCGGCTCAGGTCATGGTCCCGGAGTCCTGGGACCAAGTCCCACATCGGGCTCCTGGCTCAGCAGGCAGTCTGCTTCTCCCTCTGACCCTCTCCCCTCTCATGCTGTTTCTCTCTCTCTCTCAAATAAATAAATAAATAAAATCTTTAAAAAAAAAAAAAAAAAAGAAACCAGTTCTTCTCTTCAAATAACAGGCTCTGGATCCCTGACCATAGTTTTCGTAATGCCGTACTAGATCTGGTCCATTTATTACTGCTTATTACTGTATGTTGGACTACTGCCTCCCTGGCTAACTCTCTTCCAGCCACACTGTGCCCAAGCAGCTTCTTGAGTGAGCCGGGACAAGCTTCCATCTTAAGGCAATGACACTATTCTTCTCCCTTGAATTTTTTCCCAAAGATATCCACATGCCTCTCATTTTTGTCAATTTCTGACTCAAATATTAAACTTCAAATAAAGCCAACTCTAATCATTCTATATAAAACTGAAGACTTATTTCCAGGCCAACCATCCCTGATCCTCATTACCTTGTTTATTATTTTCCATAGCATGCATCAATCACCTACTCATATATTATTGACTTATTTATTAGGTTTAATTCTCTATACTCCTTTACTATTATACAATTTCCATGAAGGAAGAGATCTTTGTTTCTTTTGTCTATGTCCATATACCAAGTGCACTGATACAATGATATACAACGCTATATCCCAAGTACTGATAAAAAGAGCTTAGAACAAACAGGTGCTCAATATACAGTTGTTAAATGAAATAACTACATTTTATTTGACTTGTAGTGGTTTATTTTCCTGTATTAATAAATTTGTGCCTTTAAGTCAGGATTGCCATTGTCCATTTTACTGTGACTACAACCAGGTCCCTTCTTCATTCTAAGCAGCTATTATTTTACCTGCCTTTTAAAATCATTTAAATATATAAAGCCTAATTTATAACATCCTTATTATAAAAACAAACCTGTTTAACTGAAATTGGAATACTTTTATGGATACAAAATATTGGATTTTTAGAATTTCAAGTAGATAAGGGAAATTCTTGGATAATAAGACTATAAAGAAGAAAGGTCAAGTTTTGACACCAGAAATTTTGCATCAAAATGGTCTGTATTTATCATCTGTGAATCCCAAGTACATAAACCAGAAATTTGGGACCTTTAAATTATACAATATTCCAATATGTATATGTAAAAATAAGAAAACTATTTTTATTTTATGTGAAGATTCTCCATTCATATGATCTATGAAAGTGCTCTCCATTCCCAGATCACTTTTCAGTACATCAATGCATTTATGATGATGTTACACAAAAAATTATTTTTCCACCTCCATGGTGAGGATAATAATCTCGGGCTTAGGGACATGCAATAGTACCCTCAGATATTAATCCTGCCTTAGTGATAAGAAGGCAAAAAAAATTATTTTACAAAAATAAGATTAGAATATTGATAACTGAATAAGTATAGAATGAAAAGAATACACGTATAACAGAAAAAAGCTATTTGTCAAATCATCAGTCATTGAACTCTAAAATAATTTAGATTCTTAAGTGGGAAAACTTCCAAAGCCAGAATAGAAAGCATCATCTTTATTTCCACTGTAACTTTTCCCTAATCTATTTTTTTCTATTTCTTCTCTCAATTCTCCCCCAAATGTGGGTAGAGGAAAAAAAGAAAGAAACTATAAATTTGTAATATCTGACACCATATAATTTACAAAACAAAAAGAAGGAATCTGAACTTCTTTATTCCAATAGAAAAAGTTGTCCTTGAGAGTGTATTTGTGTGCTGTGGTGAGGGAGGGGTAGTAATAGAAAGGGAAGGACCAAAACAGAGGATTTCAGGAAGTGTGATGATCAGGGGAAGAGGAGGAAGATGGCTATTCTGTTTGGAATAACCTTTTAAACCCTAGAGCACATCCATGGAAGTCACTTTCAAAAGGCCCAGGCACTTATGTCTCATAGTGCAAAAAAAAAAAAAAAAAAGAAAAAATGAGGACTCTATATTAAAAGCGCTACAGACATGGACATTTTCCTACTCCTGACATCTAACTGTATCCATTATTCTACTTTGGGATCCAGTCCTTTAAAATTTATTTACATTCATTGACTTGTTAATGTCTAGTGGATTCCAGTATATTTTTGGTTCATATATGAGAGTGAAAGTATTTGGACATTTTTAGGTGTCTGTAGCCATCTGACTGTCATCTTTAATATACATGAAATGGACATGAAATGGTAGAAGATAGCTACCTACAGATGATGATCTGGAAACACCTGGTGTGCAAAATTCTTAATTATTCTATTTCTAGAGGATACGTAAAAATGCCCTAACTGCAACTAAGAAGGAAGGCCTGTCACCTGTGTTATAAAATAAAATATACAGAGCCACTCACCATACATTGTGCTTTTGTGTATTCATTTCACTTGTGTGAGAGGACTTTCCTCAATTCTGCTATTTAAGAAAATCCTACTGAACATTCCATGCTCATTTCAAATGCCATCTTCCTCACTAGAATAACTGAATTTATGAGCTCATTGAAGGTGAGACTCACTCATTCATATAATTGTGTACTCATAACAAATAGTTGGTATATATTTGTGTCATGATTCAGTAAGACATTCTTGCATTTCTGTCTTAATTAACTTTTATGGTCTACCTACTGCCACAGAAATGTTCTGATAACAATAAGAAAAATTTGCATTCTCTTTCATATATTAGATTAAACTTGCCCTTTTCTCCTCTTTATCCCAATCACTTTGATAAAAAAAAAAAATATTGTGCCAATGTTTCCTGTGTTTTTAAAATTATTTCTTTGTGTAAACATTGTGGATATTGCATACGTACACATGTGCACACACAGACACATTTCCTATTACCAAATGTCTATTTCATCCTAGTTAAGCTCCTATTAAAAGCTAATGGCTCCACGGCACCTGGGTGGCTCAGTGGGTTAAGCCACTGACTCTTGGTTTCAGCTCAGGTCATGATCTCAAGGTTGTGAGATCAAGCCCCACACCAGGCTCCCATGCTCAGCACAAAGTCTGCTTGAGAATCTCTCTTTGCTCCTCCTCCCATTCACTTACCCTCTCCCCCACTCTCTGAATGAATAAAATCTTTAAAAAAAATTAAAAAATAAAAGCTAATGGCTTTAATGGGCCAGGTGGTCTAACCCTAAAGTTATGTTTTTGTTTCATAATGTTGCCTCCCTGCTTACATATTTTTTTTTCTATAGAATACCACCTATAAAATTTTCAGGATGAGAACATAGAAATCTATGTGATTAACTCATATAGAAAACTTTAATTGTCTCATTCTCCCTCCACCCAGGGAAATCTGTTTGCTACTACATTTTCAAATGCAGGGCATGACAGAGAACTCCACAGTTGTTCTATACAAATTCTGTAAAACATTAAGAAGATAAAAAAAAAAAAAAACTGAAAAATTATTTGCTTAAGCATTGGTTATGATAAGAAAAATACTCAGAACTATACTAATACATATTTTTAAAGTAACTTAGAAGAACTAAGGCTCAAAACAGGTTTTTATACTCTTCCGTGTATCTATTTCTCAACCACTAACACGTAATCACACCTAGAAGGGTATGCTCCATGATATAGCAATTCTTTAAGACCACAAGAATGTCAGGATCTTAGCACAGACCATCAAAAACAACCTTCACACAGTAGAATGCTGTCAGTTATTACCTATGTGCATTTGGAAAAGTTAGTTGACTAAGGAAACCCTAGTTTCCTCAGTTTTCTAAGATGAGGCTAATAAATGCCTACCCTGCTTGGATATAGTTATTATTAAATAAGTTTTCTAACACATTTGAAACAGAAAAAATAACCATTTTTTTAAAAATAACAAATTAAAATATTTCATACAGTGTTGAATTAAAATAGACAAACTGAATGCTACCTACTTGTTTGGGTAGCAGCAGGTCCCTTTACATCAGCATCAGGAGTGATAGATTAGTAATGACTAAGTCTCTGAAATTAGAGCACTCTTACAAGAAAATACGTGAATGTGTCATATTTTGTCAAACAATGCAGTCCAAATCTTTGTCTCATCCTTAAATGTTACTTCCAATAGGAAATTCAATTTTTGAAATGATTCATAGGAGACCATATAGTTTTAAAGACACATTCTCTACCTTTGTGTCCATTGAGAGAGAATGACTGGGAAATTTAAGTGTGTTTTTCTCTGGGTTTCAAGAGGTCATCTTTCAGGTTGATTTTAGGTTCTGTAACATGGTGATAACAGCCTGTCTGAGTTGATGTGTCTACATTGATTTTCCTTTGGGTAAGCCACATACATATTGTGTGAAGTGAGGGTCCTTAGAGCACCTTACTGCACTTTTGAACAAATCACTGTTATTTTGGAAAAGAAAAATGAGTCATAAGACTTGTATCACCAATACTCTGAAAATGTTACCACTTTTTAAAATCTTTGCTTTGATCGGGTACTTTGACAATGAACATCAGAAAATTTTAAAGTTAAAGAGATATATTTAGATTCTTTAAGATTCTACATTTGTGGATTTTGCAGTGGAAGAACAAATGTCCTACAAACATAAAGAGAAGTAAAAATTATATTAGCCTTTAAGATGAATGAAAAAAAAAAAACCCTTGAATTTAAAACACTCCTTATGATTAGAACCTAACTTTTGGAATATTGTGACAAAATATATTCTTGCGTATTTGGTATATGTGGTTTTATTTTTACTGTTGATTTTCCTCAAAAAACTAAGCGAGAAGAGGGACAGTTTTTGGTATCTACATAGAAGCAAACAAAACACTGTAAACCTGGGTCACAAGGTGCAGGTACCGTTGTTCAACAATCAAGAAAACTAAAAGGAAATAGGAGGGATAAAAATACCAACACCACTGAGGCCCATAATTTGGAGCTTGTAAGAACAGGCTTCTCAGAACACACAAAAGAGACAAAGCTTTTGTTCAAAAAGAGCTAAAGCTCTCAATCTTTTCCCGTAGCCAGTACTTTCTCTGTATGGTGTGGGAGTACATAATGTTTTAGAATCATTAAAGCAATGGAAATGTGAACGCGTCCTTTTGGAATTCTAGGAAAGTATCCTTCCTGCACTATAAAATTACCTTATTCATTATCATTCAGTGACTATATATAGATCTCACACAAAATCCTTCTGGGGATGTTAAACTGAAAAGCATTTTGGTAATATCATATGAGTCCATTAACATTGGAGAAATCTGTGCTTATATATTTATTTTATTATCCTTTATTTCTAACTATCTCTTCAATAATATTCTTTCTCCTGTGAATTACTTCAAACTGGAGTTCTGGGATTTTCCTTTGGATAATTTCTTTGGATAATTCTCTTTCTTTGGATAATTCTCTCATATATCTGTAAAATTGTGATTATCGACACCAAAATTGTGGTTTTAAAATAAATTCTGCACTGTGGCAACGACTTTAAAATAACATTTCCAGTTGAAAAAGCATTTTCTCTAGGTTAACATATAACTGATATTTGGTTTTTACTGATATTCTCAAGCTTTCATTTAGTTAGGTAAGCTTTTCAAGAGTGTCTTCATTTGAATTCTGCTTGTGCCATTATTTAAAGTACTAGGCTTAGTTTTCAGGTATTTTCATTAAAGATCATGAAGAGCGGGAAAAAAAGGTCAAGTGAAGGAACTATAACAAAGATAAAGTATTAACAAAAATTTCCTAAGTGAAGCCACTTTTTTACCTTTTTATTAATTTTCTCCTGTAGAAACTCTATCTTATTTGGTATTATATATGAAAATAAATAATTAATACTATCTTCATAAGTAAAATATTACCATAAAGTTTCCACATTTTTTATCATTATCTTTAATTAATTTTACAAACTACCATTTTTATCTAACTCTAAGAAAACTTAAAAATGTAGCTAATTTCTTCAATAAGTGATTTTCTGACATATTATAATATATTAGTAACAAAGGAAACAAACAAAAAATAAACCTTCAATCTTCAGGAGTATCCAAGCACTGTCCATCCCAAATGCATACTTAAAAAAAAAAAAAATCATCTTTGCAGATAAAGGAAAATCGTACCTAGACAATCAGAAAAAAAAATCCAAAGAATAAACCAAAACAGCTTTCTCTAAGCAAAATAAACACAGAATGAAAAACAACAACAACAACAAAAAACAAAAGGATGTTTACACTAGTTACCATTACTGATAAGGATAGATATGATTTATTAACACCTAGTATATCAGATATAGTTCTGGACACTTAGATTAGTTCTTCAAATTTTACTGAATGCTTATAATAGACATTATGTTAGATGTCAAACATGAAACTAAACCAGAATTTCCAACTTGACACTAATGAAAATATAACTGGTGACACAGATAATAATCTACTGTAATAAACTCCAATATACAATATTAAATGCTCTATGAGCATGTAAGTGGTCATTTAGCCCATGCACGAGGTATCAGATGAGGTCTGAAGGGTAAGTATCAGGGAAAGTGAATGTATGGGGGAGCCAGGGATGGAGACAAGGGGAAAAAAAGTTTCCAGATGGAGGAAAACAATGTCAGAAGTGGGAAGTCCTATGAAGGGTTTGAGATTTTGCCCCATTTACAAGCTAACAAATTAGTCTACTGTGATATCATAACGGTTAAAAAAAGGGCACACAACTCCTGGATCAGGAAAAAAAAAAAAGAGGACCTTATTATAGCAAAGCAAACAGCATGAGCTCCATGCTCATGTTCTTTCACCTCACCTCTTAAAGTCCATGGGGGAGAGGGCCCCAGGGATGCTGCTCATGCAATGGGGTCACATGACAGCTGACGAACCCAAGCTTAGAACACTTCGTCTTTGGTAGGAGATATAAACCATCTACCAAACTTTCGCCCCTGAGAGAGATACTATCTTTATTATACTGGACAGCAAACAGAATTGCCCTCTGTTCTGGAGGCAGATATTGTAGCTTCCCAGGATATTCACTACATAATCTTGAGAAGTTAGTCCATAAAAGGTAGTGCAAGATGTGCAAGACAAGGAGACTATGCTTTGGTATAGTTTATATAAATATCAGAGATGTCTTTTCTTTTCCTGGAAGTTTGAAATACTTTATCCATGAATATATCTGAATGTATCCCTTTAGGCTAGAGCCTGGAAAACAGTACTTTGATGACTGTCCCAAATTCTTCTACTGTTAAGATCTGTGGAGATTTTGAATCCCTCCTGAGATATGTTTTGATAATTTACATTTTCAGAGAAAATCATCTCTTTCAATGACATATTAAAATTCACTTGCATAAGAATTTGTAAAGCGTTTTCATAGTACTTTTAATTTCCTCTGTCAGGGAGTATTATTCCCCTTTCATTTCTAATTTTGAGTGTTTGTACCTATTCTTGTTTCCCCTCAGGTTCTGGATTTTTTTTAAATTTTTATAAAGAGCTTTTGAAGTTTTAAAGCAATTCTAATCTCCTTTACTTTTTATTTTTCAAACAATGTTTTCTGATTTTATTTTTATAATTTCATCATTTTGCTCATTGTGTGATTTAGATGCCTAAAGAATTTATTTAACTATTGGTGATTCTTCCTGTTTCCCATATCTATAAATGCTCCCACTGGGGGGGGGGGGAGGGTGTGTGTTCACGTGTGGGTGCGTGTACATGCATGTATGTGTGTGATTTACCTCCCCTGCTGCCTTTTTCTTTTACAAGCAACCTTCATGAAACAGTAGTCTATAATTAGTCTACTTCTCCTTAGCTTTTAGTATTCAAATATTTGCCTTCTAATCTGACTTCTGTCTATATTACTCCCTTACACTCAGTGAAAATTCCTATTTATACCCTTTGTCACTTCTTTTTCAGATCATTTTTCTCTCTCTAGCCTCTGAATGTTGGACTTTATTGAAGCTCAGCTGTGAAATCTCTTGTTTTCTAAATGAGTTCCTATTTCTAGGCAACATCATTCATTTCTAGGACATCATTATGTTGATGACTCCAAAAGTCTTATCTCCAGCCTAGACCTCTGAACACAAATAATCAACCATTAGTTTAACCTTTCCATCTGATGTCCAAAGAGACCTCAGACTCAACTTATCCAAAATGAAGTTATTCTTTGCATTATTCTTCCAACTCCAAATTTACTCCCTCTTCTGTAATTCTATCTAAAACCATAGTAACAATCAAACATCCATCAAGTTTTCAAGTTATAAACTTAGGAGTTAATACTATTTTTATTTAATTCAACTAGCAATCCCTACTATGTTCTATCAATTTTATTTACTAATTCCATCAATTTTAGCCAGATTTTAAACATGATTTCTATATCCAAACTGTTATCTTCCAAGTGGAATTACTGCAATTCTTTCCTTATCTTTCTATTTTCATTCAAATATTGGCTTATGTTCCATTTCCCACACTTTAGCAGTGTGATATTTTTAAAATGTGCAGCTGATCAATGATGGGTTTCTCAGTGGGTATAAATATTTTACGAGAGAAGGAACCATAAATGTTTTCACCCAGGAATTTTTCTTAGAATAGTACCTAATAAAAAGACTAAAGCCATTCTTTTTTTTTTTTTTTTTTTTTGTAGAATCTCTACATATTTTCTTTATGACAAACACCGTAAGTCACTGGTTAAAAATGCAAACAACCATGGCCCCAGTTTTCAAGGAAGCCTCCGTGTTTAGCAGATTCGTAACACTGAATTTGTAGACATTACATACACTGCAATACAGAAAGACTGACCAACCTTAAATGGCTTCCTTGAATGGTGTCATCTGGTCTGAGCTTTATCATTCAAACCATAGGTCTATTGAACTACTCTAGACAGCTCCAAATAATTTTGGCCCCTTTATAAATGAGACTGAACCAAGTGATTAATTTCTAGAGTTATTTGAAAGTGGGAATTTATGCAAAACAACAAAATATGTAAGGAATAAATTGATTGGACTTAATCTCTTCTATCCTGGCTTCCAATGTGTGGTAAACTCTTATCTCTTACACATGGACACTGTTGATATATCTTCTTTTAATGGGTCTCTAGTTGTAGTCTATACATATGGCTGATGCAGCCAAATCTCTACGATAGTGGTTCTCAAATTTTAGAGGGCACCAGAATCACCGGTTGAGCTTGTTAACACATAGATTGCTGGTCTCTACCACAATATTCCTGCTTTAGTAGGTTGGGGAAGTGAGTTGTAATCTGAATTTCTTAAAAGGCCCCCAGTGATGCAGGGGAATCACACTTTGAAAAACCACTGGTTTAAATCACATAAACAAAAATTCTAGACCTGTAGGAAGGTATTATATTTTCTCAACCTTCCAGTTTGGCATAAAAGGCATGCTGATATTCGTTAGGATTTTTTCAGTTTTATCATTTAGGACTCTCATCTAGTATTCTCAACCTAAGGTTCTAATTATCTAATGGGACCAGAAACACATGGAGAGGGTCCAATTTCCCAGAGCTCCAGAGAAAATCATGAAACATCCCTTTCATTTTAGATTCCCTAAAATGCATTAGGAGACTCTATTGGTCAGCCTAATGCTAACCAACTCATTCTTTCTAAAACATATATATACACATTCACACACACACGCACACACACACACACACACACAGTCACAAACTTAAATATAATGGTGGTAATAATGGTAGGATAGAAAGATCAGAACTGTAGTCTTTCTTATTCTAAAACTAATAATTCAAAGTGGAATAACAAAATATAATCAACTCAACTGCATGAACAGATGGAGAAAATATGAGATCATATAACTGGAGGGGCAAATAAAAACAATAAACATTGGGGTGCACGTACCCCTTCGGATCACTACATTTGTATCTTTGGGGTAAATACCCAGTAGTGCAAATGCTGGGTCATAGGGTAGCTTTATTTTCAACTTTTTGAGGAACCTCCATACTGCTTTCCAGAGTGTAAGAGGGTTCCCCTTTCTCCGCATCCTTGCCAACATCTGTCATTTCCTGACATGTTAATTTTAGCCATTCTGACTGGTGTGAGGTGGTATCTCATTGAGGTTTTGATTTGGATTTCCCTGATGCTGAGTGATGTTGAGCACTTTTTCATGTGTCTGTTGGCCATTTGGATATCTTCTTTGAAAAAATATTTGTTCATGTCTTCTGTCCATTTCTTGATTGAATTATTTGTTCTTTGGGTGTTGAGTTTGGTAAGTTCTTTATAGATTTTGGATACTAGCCCTTTATCTGATATGTCATTTGCAAATATCTTCTCCCATTCTGTTGGTTGTCTTTTGGTTTCGTTGACTGTTTCCTTTGCTGTGCAAAAGCTTTGGAGGGTATTACGCTAAGTGAAATAAGTCAATCAGAGAAAGACATGTATCATATGATCTCATTGATATGAGGAATTCTTAATCTCAGGAAACAAACTGAGGGTTACTGGAGTGGTGGGGGATGGGAGGGATGGGGTGGCTGGGTGATAGACATTGGGGAGGGTATGTGCTATGGTGAGCACTGTGAATTGTATAAGACTGATGAATCACAGACCGGTACCTCTGAAACAAATAATACATTATATGTTTAAAAAAGAAAAATGAGAGAAGATAGTAGGAAGGGAAAAATGAAGGGGGGGGAATCGGAGGGGGAGAAGAACCATGAGAGACTATGGACTCTGAGAAGCAAACTGAGGGTTCTAGAGGGGAGGGGGGTGGGAGGATGGGTTAGTCTGGTGATGGGTATTAAAGAAGGCACATACTGCATGGAGCACTGGGTGTTATACGCAAACAATGAATCATGGAACACTACATCAAAAACTAATGATGTAATGTATGATGATTAACATAACCTAATGAAATAAAATTAAAAAAAAAAAACAATGAACCATAAGATATTATATTTAAACCACATATAATAAATATTGAGGGATAAACTGCTCAAAATATAGACAAAGATTGTTAGATTGATAAAAAAATTAGCCTATATACATGTAGCTTAAAAATATTTCTTTTATATAAGAATCTAGAAAGGTTGAGATAAAAAATGGTGTGAAAAGAAATACCATGTAAATGCTAATACAAATTTTGTTGTTGTATCAATGTTGGACAAATAGAAAATAATACCAGAAAAAGGAGGCCATTTGAGAACCATAACTGTGATTTATAATCCAGTAAGATTTATCTTCCAAACTTGTTTGTCCCTAATAGCATGTTCTTAAAATATATAGAGCAAAGACTGATGGAGTTATAAGAATAGACAAACCCATAATCATAATAAAGTTTTAACAAACATATTTTAGAAATTAATGGAACAAGCATACAGGAAGGATACTGGAAATTTGGCCAATATATATAACAAATCAAGATATATGCCATTAAAACCCATCAACTGAGCAATACCCATTCAAGTAGAACAATAACTAAATTGGCCACCTGCATGGCATAAAGCAAATCTCAATAGTTTTCAAAGGAATGCATTCTAGTTAATATGTTCTCTACCCACAATGAGATTATATTAGAAGTTAAAGCAATGTAAGTAGAAAATAAAAGTATATTCCAAAATTCAAGCATGTCTTTCAAACTATATACGTGGTTCAAAGAAAACATAACAAAAGTCAGAAAAAAAATGCACAAAATTGAAAAAAAACCCAGTATTTTTCAGAGAAACAAATAATAGTACTTTTTTGCAAAGAATAAAAAAATAACAAATGCTAATTAAACTGATTAAAATTTATTTATTTATTTATTTATTTATTAAAGATTTTATTTATTTATTTGACAGAGAGAGACACAGCGAGAGCAGGAACACAAGCAGGGGGAGTGGGAGAGAGAGAAGCAGGCTTCCTGCCGAGCAGGGAGCCCGATGTGGGACTCGATCCCAGGACCCTGGGATCATGACCTGAGCCGAAGGCAGACGCTTAACGACTGAGCCACCCAGGCGCCCTAAACGGATTAAAATTTAAGGAAGGTAATTAACAGGAGGCACCAATGATCAATGTTGTAAGTTAAGAGAACAGCTCTATAGATCCTCAACCAAAAAAAATCATTTTATATATAATTTTTTTTGTGTATATATACATAAATATGTGTGTCTATATATACTATACTCAATGTATTAAATATACCATACATATATTATAATAAACATGTAATTATTCTATCTAAGTAAAATTTTAAGATATGTAAAACCTATGTTTTATCAATTATAAGTACTCCACCACACTGTGGGCTCATTTTGAACTTAGATCCAGTAATTCTTTGTTATGAACTGTTGCAAAACAATTCTGTTTTTTCCAAATTCAACTCAGCAGGACCTCCTTAGCCCTCAAAATATCACAATAAAGTCATCATCTTCTTAGCAAAGTCATAACATCATGACAATGATAGGTTTCAGGTAACATGAAGAAAATTAATGTTGAGGGGCTATCACCAGGAGCTAGAACATAGGAGAAAGGTACATGTGCCTCATACTGACAAGGGATTAAATCTGAGTTATTTCAGGGGCTCCTGGGTGGCTCAGTAGGTCAAGCATCTGCCTTTAGCTCAGGTCATGATCCCAGGGTCAGGGGGATCGAGCCCCGCATTGGGCTCCCTGCTCAGCGGGGAGCCTGTTTCTCCCTCTGCTGCTCCCCCTGCTTGTGTTCTCTCTCTCACTCACTCTCTCTAATAAATAAATAATATCTTTAAAATAAATAACTGAGTTATTTCAAAGTAATAGTTAAAATTGAGTAGCAATTCACATATGTCAAAGTAGTATTACATGTGAACTCTGATATAAACTACAACTCATATGAATAGGCATGGTGAATATCATTAGGCCCACTATTAAAAAAAACAAAACGAAACAGTCAAATATATAGGTGATCTGAATTCTACGTGGCAAGCCTGGTCAAGAGCACATTACTTTAACCTATCAATTCACAAGTTAGTGCAGAAAATGGGTCAATGAAAACATAAAACAGTGGGGAAAGGTAAGGCTAGATTCTGGGATTTCAAGCCAAACAGGAATTGATAGGCAAGATGTGACGTGTGCGTTAGTTTAACAAGAAAGATATAGGGACAACCAGGCTATGTGGGAAAACAGGTAGAGGCATGTCCAAGAACGTAGACAGATCTTGGATCAGAAGTTTATGTTGAATATGAAAGATCCAAAATTTCTTTGAATATGCATAAAGCTAATCATCAAAGATAGATTCTTATACTTTGATACTTTGCCAAAGGCAAAAGAGTAATGACATACTGAATAGCTTAATATCAGTTTAAACAAATACAACATTACGAGTGTATCTAAAAGCTCTTTGAATTTACTTTTTATTTTTTACTTTTTGAATTTACTTTTTAAAAACTAGAGCTATACTGGAAACATTTATTGAATATTAACATTCAACTGAATATTAACATAGAAGTGCACTTCGAGTCTGGAATAGAACTATCTGGTCTGAAGTCCCACCTGCTCCAATGTCTAACTTCAGTGCCTACGGCACAGTTTCCCCATTTGTAGAATGGAAGTAAGAATAGTCCTACCTCTTAGAGAGGTAAAGAGAACTAAAGAATTTAATAAATGAAAGCACTAAGAATAGTGCCTGGAGCAGAGTCAATACTCCTCAACTGTTAGAACTTCCCAATGTAAAAAGAAATTGCAATGAATGAACTCATTTTTCACTGATGTTGGAAAGCTGAATACTATTTCATAGTCTGTCAAATTGAAGATAATATACAATTATTTATTTTTGGTAATAAAATATTTTTAATTTTTAATTTATTTTTGAATATACATATTTTATTTCCAATTTTTGTAAAAACATACCAAGTAAGTGGTGTCAGTGCTGAAATTAGAAAAAAATTATCACCTTGCAATATTCAAGTTAGAAGATAAATTATTTAAATCAATCAATTTGGATTCAAAGTAATGAAGGCAATGTAAGGTAATACAAAACATTAATTCATCTATAAAAATCTATTTTTTAGTAATATTAAACTTTCTTAAATAGTTTAATTCTGAATATTGCAATGCACATTATGGACACCTTTTATTCAATATAACTAATTTGTGTGTGTGTGTGTGCACGCTTCAATAAAAATATTAATACTTGTGGAAATACTCTTCACTAATGATTTTTTAAATTTGCCTTTATTAGTTGAATCTTTGATTTTGTACCACTATAATAAAATAAGAGTAAGATTAAAATAAAAGAGCTCATATCACGCTAGTAGTAAATAAAATTATTCAAACATTATGTGTAATGTATATGAGGAGATATGCAAACACATCCGTAAGTTATTAAATATATAATTATGAAAGTAATATTCAGTAATAATATCCTGAAGAGCAAATAGAAAGCATTTGAAAAAAAAAAAATGGTTGTAATCTTACTACCCAAGATTATTTATATTAAAATTTCATTTATCTTTCTGTTTTATATTTTTAAAGATTTTATTTATTTTAGAAAGAGAGAGAGTGCGGGAGTGGGGAGAGGAAGAGAGAGAGAGAGAGAGAGAGGGACAAGCCGACTCTGCACTAAGCACAGAGCCTACCGTGGGGCTGGATCTGGATTCCACGACCCTGAGATCATGACCTGAGCTGAAACCAAGAGTGGGATGCTTTAACCGAATGAACCACCCAGGTGCCCCTAGCTTCCATTTTAATACAATATGTAAAAAATCTATATCATCTATCTATAAAGAAATAATTACCTGAACCAAATATTAATAGTGCTGATTGAAAAACCATGTGTGTGAGTTTATCATTTTTTTTTAAGACTTTATTTGAGAGAGAGAGAGAGTGCTTGAGAGAGAGCATGAGATAGAGAGTTTACGAGTAGGGTGAGGGCAGAGGGAGAAGTAGACTCCCCACTGAGCAGGGAGCCCGATACTGGGCTCGATCCCAGGACCCTGGGATCGTGATCTGAGCTGAAGGCAGACGCTTAACCAACTGAGCCACTCAGGTGTGCTGATAGGTTATTTATCTTACCCAAATTAAGTTGGCACTATCAGTCATGTTCGAACAATAAGGATGAAGACAACATTCAATATCCTAGTCCTGGGACTTCTGAACTCAGTTCCCTTCTTCATACTCTCCTTTGCTGCTCAAAATTAAGGGTTGTCTTCTGCTGACTATATTTCTAAGGCTCCTACATCACCCTATTGAATATCAAACTGTATTAAAATGGTATTTATAATATACACGGATAATACATTATAATTATATAATTTACATCTATAATATTACATAAATACACAAACACACAGCTCTAACCCTAAATATACAGTTGTAATATATAACTGGATAAGAAGAGACTAACCATAATGAAATTTTTATTTCCCTACCATCATATTTTCTTACATGACCTCAAATGTGAGTTCATGGATTATTATTTTTAAGCTACATTTTTTTCTAAATATTGTTAATTTATCTTTTTAAGATATTTGGGTAATAACTTTAATTTCATTCAATTTCCATTCTTAATCATTTTGATTTCAGCCATATAAATTGGTATAGCTTCACCCATTAGAAAATTATGAAAATATAATTATGCATGCACAATAATCATTATTTTAATGATTTTTGCAGTTGTGCTAATATGCAGTTATGGATTGTTGAGTTATGGAGAAAGGCACACAGGCTTGATAAATAAGAACACAAAGCCTCTCGGTTCTCTAAATATACACAAACACACAAGATTCAAAGAAACAATGCATTTCTTCAGTCCAATATTACTACAGCTATTACCTATTGCACAAGCTCACTTGATTCTTCTTTCTCAAAACAGAATTTAAAACTCTCTTCATATAAAAACTCTGAATGATGCCTTATTTCGGTTTTAAAAAGAGACCTCTAAAAAATAGCAATTGCGTGGGGCGCCTGGGTGGCTCAGTCGTTAACTGTCTGCCTTCGGCGCAGGTCACCTGGGATCAAGCCCCACATCGGGCTCCCTGCTCGGCGGGAAGCCTGCTTCTCCCTCTCACACTCCCCCTGCTTGGGTTCCCTCTCTCGCTGTGTTTCTCTCTGTCAAATAAATAAATAAAATCTTAAAAAAAAAAATAGCAATTGCGTTAAAGAAATTAATAGGAGTTGCATTTTAATTATTATATTGCACAGAATCAGATTTGATTAAGTGATATTGGACTTATCATTGATCATCCAAACCATAGCGGAATTTGAGATTTAATAAATCATTTGAATTGTTAACAGTTACGTTGTAAATAACACAAACCCAAGTGACTATTTAATCATTTAAATTCCCACAATAAACAAAAACCCTACCACTCAAAGACACTCTAATGGAGATAAATCCATCTCTCAAAAATTTTAGTGGGCACATTTGTTTTCTAATCATAATTATCATTATGTATCTTTAATAGTGACTTATTTTTCATTATCTCAATGATGTCATCACCCTATAATTTGGATTATAGATAAAGCTTTTTCATTATCATGAAGGACTCAGTGAACTCCTACTCCCAGTTCAATTATTGCAACAATTTTAAACCCATGTACAAGCTAATTATAAGACAGCATGAATAGCCAGAATGAATATAAATAATATCAATGGTTCATGTCCTCACAGCTTGATTCTGTTAAACACTTACTATAAATAACCAAATTTTTTTAGGTGTCACTGGGAAAATGTGCTTATAGAATGATTTCCTGTGTTATAATATTGCAAGCCAACCATCCTACATTTCTACACCGTTCTGCTTCATGTTTTCTTCTGAATTAAAGCTTTCTCCATCTATTGTTGCAACATGAAGTTTATGGATTTCATGTGTATTGTGCTATAAATTCAAAGAATATCTGGTTAACTACACATACGGTAGCCATTAAATAGGTACTCCATTATGGATTGGATGATATAAAAACATATATTTAGGAGAAATTTTAACATCTAAAAGGATTTTATCATAATTACAGAATTAAAATTCTAAATTACATCTGAAAGAGGCAACATGATGCTGTAGAAAAAGATCACTGTGAGCCAAGAAATGCAGACTCATTTACTGATCAACTCTGTGATAAAGGGCCAGCCACTTTATTACTTTGGTTTCTAGTTTTCATTTTCTGTACAATAAGAGAATTGAGCTAAATTATATCAAAAGTTAAAACTATAACATCAAAGTTTTTTGCTTACAAATTAACAAAAAATCAATAAAACAGATGAAGAAAAATAGCAAGATACATAAAAACAATTTCCCAGAGAAATTTCTTTTTACCAGATAATTTAACGTCCTTAAAACTTTAAAGAAATTCTAACATTAATTCTAGAGAAGTAAATACATGAGAAAAGGATTTCTTTCAGAAACATTTGAAACTTGTATTTAACATGAAAGGGAAATATTAATTTAGAATTTATATACTATAAAGATGCTTATACAACTCATAGGCAAATAAACATTTAACTGTTTTCCTTTTCTACTCAGCATTTCAGAAAGATAATTTTATCTCTCAAAAAAATCATATTTTTATCTCACTAAAGGTGATTATGTTATAGAATTTCTAGATATTCTAAATATCTGTGGCTGAGTATATGATATTACATTGAAATCCAAGATTATTTCAAGGAGTACTGATGTGGAAAGATTTAATTTCAACATTAACTATTTTAACTCAATAAAGAAAAGAGGACAGAGAGATTCTGTTTACTAAACATGTCTCCCGAATAATATTTATTGGTTACTAGATGAAAAGAACTGCAAGCTAACAATCATGCTCCCCAGTCAAGGGATATACAAAAAGATGTTTTATATATGCAAAGATGTAGAAATCTTAATGTTCATTAACTTCCTGTTGTTACCTTATGCTTAGTGTGGAACCTGGGGTGCTGGAGTGTTTTACTTAGTGTTCTTCTACAGCTTCAGCTCTCATCACTCCCTGAAACACTTCTGTCACCAAAAACAAATAAATAAAAATAAATAAATAAAAATCTATCTCCTGTTCTTGCCCTCTTCCTTCTGTTTTGGTGGATTTCTAAGGCTGACCACTCAGTACTAGTCTCATGATGGGGCAGATGAGGTTTCTTGGTTCTTCTGGTTCAAGTCTAGATTAGTTTCCTATTGCCGACGTACCACATTACCACAAACTTAGTGCCTCAAAACAATGTACATTTTTTATTGCAATTCTGGAGTTTCAGAGTCTAAACTTCATATTCCTGAGCTAAAGTAAGGTGTCAGCAGGGCTGGCTCTTTCTGGAGTCTTTAAGGAAGAATTCATTTGCTTGCTTTTGCTAGCATCCACAGACATCTGCATTCCTTGACTTGTAGGCCCTTCACTGGCTCTGCTTCCATCAAAATATCTCCTGCCCTGCTTCAACCCTCCTGTCTCCCTCCACAGGACTTTTGCCATTAGATTCTCTGGGATAATCTAGAATAATCTTGCCATCAAAAGATCCTTAGTTAATCATATACACAAGGTCCCTTTTCCCAGTAAGGTAAGATATTCACAGGTTCCTGGAATTAGGATGTGGACATCTTTGTGAGGTCATTATTCAGCTTATCACAAACTTCAATCTTAGGCAGATCGTATGGACTTGGGCCTGTGGACAGTGCCTTCCACGTCTTCCTCTCAACAGCCAAACTGCCTACTTTTTGGGGTCGGTTTTGGGCAGGAAAGAGGTTTTTTTTAATTATTATTATTATTATAAGATCTGTCCTTTGATTTGGGGCAGAATCTTCAGCCCAAGGATTTCTGTACACTTCTGTCTCTCACTGTAAGCCTGTCCCATAAGCAGTGCCTGAGTCCTGGGGGAAGGAATATTTTCTATATCTCTTATAGTAGCAGATACATTTTTGTTTTTCTGCCCCTCTTCCTGAAGGAGAGAATTTTTTATGGCCAAAGGGTAGTGAGGGTTTGTTGCCTCTTCCCCATCAGTTTAGGGTTTCCAATTCAAAGAAAAGGGTGCAGGGAAAGCAGCTGTCATCTGGTCCATGGTTGTAGCCATCACTTCCTACATGGGTGTATCTCCAAGGCAGAGGTGGTGAGTGGGAGGGTAATTTTCCTGGTTCACATCTTCTAAATCTTGGCATTACTGACATGTTGAGCCAGATAATTCTTTGTTGTAGTGGGCTATCCTGTGCATTTTAGGATGTTTCACAAAGTCCCTGATCTCTACCCACTAGATGCCAGTAGTACTCTATATTACTTTTCTATTACTGCATAACAAATCATCACAAAAGGAGGAGTTTAAACTAATACATGCATTTACTATCACAGTTTTTGTGGGTCAGAAATCTAGGCATGCTTAGCTGGGTCCTCTGCTCAGAGTCTTACAAGGAAGCAGTCAAGATGTTGGCTAGGCTGTGTTCTCGTTTGGTGCTCAGGATCCTCTTCCAAGCTCACTGGCTATTATTTAGTCCCTTGCAGTTTTAAGACTAGTACCCTCAGTTTTCAGAGACCACCTACAATTCCCTGCTGTGGCCCCATTTATATGCTGTTCACATCATACATAATAGCTTGCTTCTTTAAAGCCAGCAAGACAGAAAGAGAGACCCGTACTCCATGGTCAACATGGGAGTACTATGTGATGAAACACAATCATGGGAGTGACATCCCATCACCTTTGCCATGTTTCTTTTTAGAAACAGGTCAAAAGTCCCACCCACACTCAAGGGGGAGTAGGAGGTGATAACACAAGGGTGTCCATAACACCCCACAACAGTTGTATTAACCAAAAATGTGTTCAGACATTGCCAATTCCCCTGAATTGAGAACCCCTGCCCTAAACTGATCACATTTGACCTTCTGGACTTTATTAAAATATTATCTGGTTTTGCCTTAACTGATTTTATTCTCCCTCCAACGCTCTGCCAAAGATGAAGCAGTCTGTATGTTCCATCCCTCCTCTGAGGGACTTGTCACTTTGGGATTCAGTTTACTGGATTTTCTTTTGACTTCAGTTGGCTGAGGTTCAACGTAATTTATGATATTGTAGGTTATCTGGATGTTCTTACTGCTTATAAAGGAGCAATAATCCACAGTGGCTTTCTATATCCTATGTGGGAATGGAACTTCCTCAAAGTATGATTTTTTTATATTTTATCACATAAAAGGTAAATATCCAGGCTATTTTGGACACTGGAAATCTCCATTATTTTATTGTTTCAGCAGTTAACAATAACTAATAGGAGTACTATTCTAGACAGCAGGGGTTAACTATAAGAAAAAGATTTTGCCCTAAAGTAGTTAATGGCATGAGACTCTATGATCATGGTTTCATGTAATATATTCAGAAGGATAATATAATAATGGAAGTATGAAAATTGAACTGTTAATTTTTCTTTGCTCCTGTGGATAAATACCATTTTACTTTTTAAATTTTATAATTCAGAAATATCATTTTAATTAATGATACTGCCTTGTTTTCATGGAAGACAGACCATTTAAATATATATAGTGAAAAATTTTATTAATACTTATAAAATTATTTTATTATAGTCTGACTTCTTCAGAAAATATAACATGTTTTATCATTTCTTTGAAATAGCAAAGACTTTTTATGTTTTTCAAGCAGGTGAACACTTTAATAACAATACATTTTTAGATCAAGGCAAATAATTATCAATATGTGTACCTTAAGTTTCTAAGATCTTTCTAGGTATTAGAAATGTCTATGCATACTAGTGAACTTATTTAAAAAACACTGAAACAACAACTCAAAGATTAGAAACTGCTATGGACTTATTCATCTTATTACATGAGAATCGAAGAGCTAAAACGGTATTAGAATAAATCTTATGAAATTCTTTTTTTTTGTCAAAAAAGTAAAACATTATTCAACCTAACAATACAAAAGTGTTATTTTTGTCATAATATTGATACTAAAGCATATTTGGAAAAGTTAAAACTATTTGGAGCTTATGGTATTATATCATAAATGTAAAAATTTATTTTTCTGCATCATCCCATTGTTTTTTTAAATATTTGCTCTAATGTAGCTTCTTTTCTTTTCAAACATATGTAAGATATTATTATGTTTTTATTACATATTACTGTGGAACTATATGTCTACAATCATAGATCTGGGGCAATTTTAGTAAAAGAAGATACAGAAGAGAAACACAACACATGGGATATGAACATAGACACTAATGAGCAAGGGACTGCCATGATACCGATTAGCAGACACTTGTTTCGTTCTTTTAGAATGCATGTCTTACTTTAATGATTTTATTCTTTTATGATATGCCTGAGATTCTTTTCTATGCCCTTGATTGTTTATTGCCTTTTATTTGTAATAATCAAAACATATCAAGTGTCCACTAAATTATCCAAGTAGTTCCAATTTGTTGTATTAGCAGTAGAGCGTGAGCATGATAGAATATAATTTTGTCCCTTTCTTTGTTTCTCTCTTTATCACTATCCTCTTTCTTTCCTTGGAGCTCAAACTACAAAGCCCATTTGTTAGTGTCTCTCCTAAGGTGACAACTTTCAGTTTCAAGCTGATGTTATCTGTGCAACTGCCTTTTTCCTCCAGAACATACTGAATTAGTTTCAAATTGGCTGAAAACCTCTTGTTGTCTGTTCCTATAATTGAACTTCCCAGAACCCATTGCAAATTTTTATTCTTCCTAGTGGGAACTAACCCTTGGGATTTGTTCTCCTTGAGCCTTTAAATTTATTTTGTAGTGGCTTTTCCCTACAGTGGTTTAAATCTTGGGTAACCTAGATTTATGGAAGAGTTAACATTGTTGTCACTCTCCTTATGGTATTTGTTTCTTACTGCATTGGGAATCAAATAATAGAAAACTGATCATTATTTTTAGTTATATGAGTATTTACAGACACCAAAACAACAAAAAATCAGTAATAATACAGATTTTAATGTTACTCTCAATTCAGAATATTAACCTTAAATATGGATACAAAGTACTTTCATTTTCCTGTTACATTTTTAAGCATGCCTATCTTCTATTTTACTAAAAAGGTACTTCAATTCTTTTCACCTGTTATGGTTAACAATAAAACTTACCGTCCATAATTAAGGAGTAATTCAAATTTTACCCAACTGTATAAATTCCTTGGTATGTTTTTATGAAATTAAGATTACTTCTTAGATTCTACTCAAGTGTAATTTTTAGAGAAGTTTGCCTGTTTGCTTCTTCTTAATGGCATCATCACTGGGCAGTTTGGAGGTGAATTAGTAAAAATAACTAAATCACATCCTGAGGAAGGAGGATGCATAATGGGAAGAGCATAATGAGTGAGTATATGAGTCTAGAAAAACCACTGAAGATATGGTCATATTGAGGGCATCTGTATCTATGAAACGATGATTAATTAGAAATTACAGATGTTTTACGAATTCCTTCCAAGTTCTTCCCTCCAAGGAGAAAAAATATTTGCTCTTGGTGACTATATCCTACAGAGCTTGTGCAACAAGGTCTGACAGCCAAAAGGAAAGAAAAAAGCCACTCTGGAACTTGCTGCAATGAGGAAAGTAGCTCAGTCTACAACTCTTTGGGCTTTCCGATAACACAGCACCACAGCGACTTCAGCAAGCTTTTTCAGTATGGATATGCAGTGTCAACTTTGTGCCATGCTTAGGGTAAGAGAATCTGTCAAGTAAAAACAACACTGAGCTTCTTGTGGATGAAAAGATTTGCATTTACAATATGGTCAGAAATGTTACCACAGACAGGGGCACTGGCCGGGGCTGAGATGGGAATCTGTTTAGGAAAGTCATAAAATCAGTGATTTTCCCAGCTGGAGATTTGACCTGATTCACCATAGTCCCCTTTAACTTAAAGAAAGAGACGGTAAAAGTGGCAGCAGGCCTCCACAAGCAAATGAATCCCATATTTGGTTTCAATGCATAATCACACACCTTTTACCTGTCAAAGGAAAAGACTCCCAAGCACAGAGTGTCAAGATGAGAGAATGTGTCTTAGCCTGCCATTAATTAATGGCTTAAGGACAAACACTAAAGCTTAATGCCTAAGATATTATATCTACCTCTTAATCATTCTCCATGCAAGATATTTTTGCTCCCATGAATTTGGAAACAAGGTATCCTGAGCAATACCCATGCTTCAAATATCAGTATATCAATACCTGTATCAATATGTCTATACCTGAAGAGTGTTGATATATTTGCTTAAAAAGCCAAAGCTAAAGCTCTGATTCAAAATTTTCTGTTAATCCTATAATAAGCTTCCTGCATTGATGAGAATGCTGTCTAACAGAGTTTGTGCCTCTTGCAATTGCTAAATTGAAAGTTGTCATCAAATATATTTTATAGTTCTGGGGTGCCTGAGTGCTTCAGTTGGTTAAGTGTCTGCCTTTGAAGGCTCAGGTCATGATCCCAGAGTCCTGGGATCGAGCCCCACATTGCGCTCCCTGATCTGCCGGGAACCTGCTTCTCCCTCTCCTTCCTGCTTGTGCTCTGTGTCACTATCTCAGCTTCTCTCTCTCAAATAAATAAATAAAACCTGCAATTGGCAATTATAAATAAAGCTACTATAAACATCCATGTGCAGGTTTTTATGTGTATATAAGTTCTCAACTCCTTTGGGTAAATACCAAGGAGTGCCATTGACGGATAATACGGAAATAGTGTGTTTAGTTTTGTAAGAAATTTGCCAAAATGTTTTCCAAAGTACCTGCACCATTTTGCATCCCAACCAGTAATAAATGAGAGTTCCTGTTGCTTCACATTCTCACCAGCATTTGGTGTTATTGTTCTAGATTTTGGGCATTCTAATAGGGGTACAGTGGTAGCTCATTGTTTTGTTTTCTCCTGATGACCTATGAAGCACATATATTCATATGCTTATTTGCCAACTGGGTATCTTCTTTGGTGAAGTGTCTGTTAAGGTCTTTGGTCCATATTTTAATCAGGTTGTTTTCTTATTGTTGAGTTTTAAGTGTTCTTTTCATATTTTGGATAACAGTCCTTTTTCAGATATGTTCTTTGTCAATATTTTCCGTGGCTTTTTTTCTAATTTTCTTGGCATGCTCTTTTATAGAATAGACATTTTAATTTTTTACAAAGTCCAGCTTATCAATTATTTCTGTCATGGACATTTCTTTCATGTCACATTTAATAAAGCAATCATCATTCTCAAGGTCATCTAGGTTTTCTCCTATGTCATGTCATCCGCAAACGAATACAGTTTCATTTCTTCCTTACCAATCTGTATAGCTTATATTTCTTTTTATTGTCTTACTACATTAATTAGAATTTCTAGAGTACAATGTTGCAAGGAGAGGTGAGAGGAATATCCTTGCCTTGTTCATGATCACAGAGAGAAAGCTTCTAGTTTCTCATGATTAAGCATGATGTTAGTTGTAGATTTTTTGTAGATATTCTTTCTCAAGTTGAGGAAGTTCCCTCTATTTTTTGTTTGTGGTATTATTTTTATTAATAGAAACTTAAAATTGTAGAAATAAAATACAGTTAAATAGAATGTAGAAATAAAATATAACTAACACTATTTTAATACGTCAGGTTTATATTTTGATGTTCGAATTATATATTAATACTCTTGATTTTGCACTGTTCATGCTATACTTCATTTCCACCTCAGTAATTATGGTGATATGACCATATGCGTCTCAGTCGCCTACATAATGTCAGTCTCTTTCCTCTTACATATATGTAAAATCCACTTAAATTCAACTATTTTTAAACCAGATTGTACAAATGTTCAACCTGAAAGGAAAGGAAGTTACAGAAAGAATAACAGTAACTTAACTGGTAATTTTACAAAAGTAGGAGAAGTTTAGGACAGCAATTTTAATGAAGTTGAAGAAAATAATATAGATCTTCCAATTTGCATATTATTTATCATGTGCATTCTCTTATTTCTTAAGTCCCCTCCAGATGACTTTTAACTATAAATTATGTATTTAGAATACTCTCAAACAAAGCTTTTTATCATGGAGCTTATTTCTTATCCAAAAAATTAGTACTTTCTGTAATCATACTGTTTTGTTAGTAATTTCAAGTCTGAGTTTTTCTAATGTCTTATAAAAAATCAGAATTTGAGAACAGGGGAGCTAAGATGACAGTTTAATAGAAGGATGCTATACTCATCTAGACCCTAGAACACAACTAGTTAACTATCAAATCATTCTGAATACCCATAAAAACGACCCGAGAAATGACAGAACAAACTGCACAACTAGAGGGAGAGGAGAGGCCACACTGCACAAGGTAGGAAGTGTAGAGATGTGGTTTAGGGGAGAAACAGATTGTGGGTGCTGTGGAGGGGAGGGAGCCCTGGTCCCAGACAAAGGCAAGAGAGAGTGGAAAGCACAGGGAAACGCACAAGGAGAACACTTCCCCAAAGCCATTAGCTAGGAAAATTAGAGGCGCTGATTTTTGTGAAGTTTTGCAACCATCAGGGCTCAAAGACTAGAGTTTTAAAGATTGGCAGGGCTTGGCTAGGATAGAGCCCTGAGGGCACTGTGCTACTCCTGCAGGGGAGGTGGGCAAGCAACCCTGGGATGATGCTGTGATCTGAGGAGAGCCAAGACTTATATGGGAGACATTATTTGCTCTTCTTGGAGCACATCTGTGAGAGGTGGCAGTTTGCAGATACCTCTCCCAGGACAAAAGAGCCAGTGGGTGCCACCTGCCCCTTGGCATAGGTGCAGAACCACCTACTGAGGGTGGCTAGTCCAGACACTGGCTACCTAGGCAGGTTACTTACATTATTATTGTATTTACTTTCAAGTGAAACAAAATTCTACCAAGACATTCCCAACTGTAGATTTAATTGATTGTTCTTTGATCTTCCATTCTAGGTAACTCCCAGCCATTGGTGTTTTTAATGTTGTCTCTTCCTCATCTTTTCCATTGTCTTCTGCTTTCTTTTCAGATGCATTTTGTTTTTCTTTTTAGCTTCTATCTTCCATATCTTTTAATTTCTTTTCTATTTTCAATCTCCTTTACTCCATGTGTTACAACTGATTTCAGTACTCAATTTCACAAATTCTCCAGTCAAATGTGTCTAATCTATACTTTTTCTTTTTTTAGCCTTTGTCAATACTTATATATGTTCAAGTTCTGCTTTGTACAGTTTTTATGTCAATATTTATAGTTTCATAACGACTTGTGATTCCCTTGTTATTTTTGAGCATTAAATTTTTATTTGTTAGAGAACTACTCATATAGTTACATTATAGTGCTCTTGGTCTGAATCATCCATTTTTGTTAGTTTTGCCTGGTTCCCTAAATGTGTTGCAAATTTCTGTTTGAGTGCTCATTGTGAACGATTGAATTTGTTTTCCTTTTTCTCTTAATGTTATATTTAAATGGATAGCTCTGCAGTGACTCAACTCACCAGCAGACTCAGAGTTTATAGATTATAACTCAAACTTGTATTAGTGGTTCTGATAAACTTGGTCTATGGATATTTTACAGTTCTCACAACTGGGTCAAAATACGACAGTCTCTTTCTTGGCTAACCGGAGGACTGGTTTCCTCCCAACTGCTTATCTAGTATGATGAAAATTTATTAGCCTGTTGAAGAGCCTAAAGTCAAGTTGTCTGGCTTCTCTCAGGGAATATGTCTTTGTTTTCTCTAATATCTTGCCTGGCAACTTAAATTTTTTGCTTCGTTTCCAGTGTAAAAAAAATCTGTTCGCATTCTTGTTGATAAAAATTTTTAACATTATTTACATTCCATTCTGCATGTCTTAAAAATTACCCATTATATCATGTATTTATGATGGATAAATGGAAAGACTCCCATATGTATTTTTTTCTGACATTTTAAAAAAGTTTCTAAATTTCATTCAAGTATAGCAAGTTTACCACGTTTAGATTTCACTAAGATATATTCATACATTTTCCATCCTTTCCATTAAAAAGTATTATAATTTTAGGCATTCAAAAATGATATAATTTTATATAACTTTATTATAGATGTCATAAAGCCTCCTAGTGGCTGCACATTCACCACTCTATCATTTAGCACTTCCTTGTTACAGTAAATATCTTAACAAATACCAAACACAGTAAGTAATATTTAAGTTGACTTTAGACATGTGGTATTCCAATTTTAATTTTTGAGATCAGTTTGGTTCTCTTTATGGCTACACAATTGTACCATATTTTTTTACCCATGTAGTATTAATTTGCAGTTGGATGAATTTCAATGTTCTCTTCATAGATTTTTTGGAAAGTCGCTACTAAATTATCCCAAATCTAACTAATATGAGATTTATATTTGCCTTTCTATTCAAAACCAAGATATTGAGAACCTTGTCTCAATATCATTTATTCAGTTCTTTATGTTAACATGCCAGTATTTTTTCTTTTCTTATAATTTATGTTAAAAATGATACATTGCCTAAAGTAATTGGTATAATCTCTCTTTTCTAGTATTTAGAAATAATACCTAATAATTATTTCTTTTTAAAAACTTTCAGATTTACCCACATAGTTCAGGGTATGTAATAGGCATAGGAAAAAAAAAAACTGAAATCATACAAATAATGAGGTTTGCATGCAACACAACTATAAAAAGTGACACATACATTTCTTAACTTATTTCACACAGATTGAATTTATGTAGTGGGCACTAATATTTGACTTGTTTTAACAGATGAGAAAAATGTAGGTGTGAGAGATAAGTATTTGCCCACAATTTAAAGCAAATAAGTTACTAAGTCACTAATAGAGCTCAAATCTTTCGGCAAAAATTCAACTAGCTGTTCTTTCTATGACTGCACAATCTCTGCTTAAAGTGAGTGCAATCTTACCAGACACCTTGGAATTCGTTATTTGCCTTACTTATTTGACTCTATCCAAGATTCTATCTACTGTCCCAAAGTTTATGATTGAATGTTGACTCTTCTGATTTATGATATGGGCGTATTGTGATAACTAGTTTTTTTACTTTGAAATTACTCAAAGTTTCATTTTTTGGAAACCTTAGTGAAAAATAAAATGTCTACTAATCTTTCTGTCCATGCAAGCAGTTTTGTGGAAGAATGTTCACTCATTCATCATTCACTCTAAAAACATATTTGAATGCCTTGTTTTCCAGGTAGTATGCTCAATGGCTGGGGATACAGAGATGACAAGCAAGAGTTCCTGCTTCTAGGAAAGTAATTTTTATGGTCTATATACCAATATGCATGGAATCATATAACTAAATAATATCAGTAAATATGATAAAGATCATGGTAGAAAAATATACAGAGCACATTGGGATCACAGTATAGTTGATATGCAAGAATTCCTACAAATACCAGAGACACTGGATGTTCTATAAAATTGAAGTGAGATTTGCAGGGAAAATATAAATGTGCCCCACCGAGAAGGACAGGAATTCCACTTGGTCCAAGCAATATATACATGCTATACACTGAAAGGGAATCATATATTCTGAGAACTAAACAAAGTTCTTTATCTTGATTCAACAACACTGTTCAGAACAGAGTATTTGAAAATAATATTTTGTAGCTAATGGATATAACATCCTACCCAGGTTATACATGTTTACCAAGGTATGCTCCTCTCCAGTTCAGTAGGATGATGAGAGGTATGGCATGAATACAAATAGTCCTTGTTCAAATAGTTTGGATTAAAACTTAAAACAAATTCATTTAATAAGACCTTCTCATATTAATACATATTCTGAATCTCAAAGAGGAAGTGTTTCCCATACTTAGCCACAGATTTAATTTTTACAAAACAGTGGAGTGAATAACATGCATACCCACAGCTGCTCTCCAACTCAGGCTTGCACTAGCACATACTCATGTTTATTCATGCTCAGGCATGTTCACACTCACTGGACAAGAATCACTACTTCCCTACCCCACCCACCCATACACACACACACACACACACACACAGTATTTCTTCTCTCTCTGCCTCTCTCACTCTTCCACCCTCTCTCTTTGTCCCTCAGTACTACAACCACACACATACATAAATATCCAAAACTTACACTTTTAAACTCCTCTCATGAAACTAATAATTTGTATTTTAGAAAAATGTTTTGAGTAAACTTTGTCAAGTTATTATATAATCTGTAAACATACATTAATTGATAACACTTGAAATTAGTAAAATGCATATCATACCATACAGAAACACAGATCTGTTTTTAATGTTTTATTTTTATATTTAACTGTATACTCTAATACTAATAAAATATTCATGCATAATAATTTTTGGTGAAAAGGTAACAATAATTTTCATTAGAAAACTATTAACGGGGCGCCTGAGTGGCTCAGTTGGTTGAGTGACTGCCTTTGGCTCAGGTCATGATCCTGGAGTCCCGGGATCGAGTCCCGCATCGGGCTCCCTCCTCAGCAGGGAGTCTGCTTCTCCCTCTGACCCTCCCCCCTCTCATGTGCTCTCTCTCTTTCTCTCTCATTCTCTCTCTCAAATAAATAAAAATAAAATCTTAAAAAAAAAAGATTTAAAAAAAAAAAAAAAAGAAAGAAAACTATTAACGGGACTTTAACCCTAAGGTTTTCCTAATAAGAGAATGTTTACTCTAGGATATTTCTTCAATCTATTACTTATGAAGGTAAAACACTCCCCATCTACATATATATAAATTCCAGTTTAACAACAAAGTAAGTAAAATAAAGCTTTTAAACATTATGTTTAAATTTTGGCTGACTAGGAACTGGTAATATATTCCATTTTGCTCTTTTAGTATTTAAGTTGCTGCAAAACTGCATAAATCTTCCTCTATTTTATTTTCCACTATAAAAGAACCACTTGCTATAACTGAGAAGTGCTTGTGCTGTAGAATATAATAAAATATTAAATATCTTATAAATTCTTTAATATTGAAAAGAAATGTATTAATTTATAAACCTGAAATACTTCAGAATCATTATGACATGTTTTACACTTAAATTTAAATACATTTATTTACATTTTCTACTTATAAAAGCAATATATGCTAGGCATGGAGGAACTGCAATCCCGAGAAATATGTAATATAATAAAAGCCAACTATATTACTATCTTCCAAGGATATTTACTATTGAAGTTTTGATGTTTGTTATTAGTTATTTTCCTAGGCCTACATAGACACACACACACGTACTTTAAACACTGAATATTTACTATACGTACATTTTCTATAATAGTGTGTGTCACATAATATATATGGTGAACATTTCCTGAGGTTATTAAATATTTTTTTCTAAAATACATATTCAATATAATTTCTTCTGGCAATTTCAAAGGTCTGTGAGCAAAGATAGAAATGCTAAAACTCCTGTTCTTGAGAGAAGAGCTAAATTTTAGCAGATCAAGTTTGTCTCTAGGATTAACCCTACAAATATGTTGATATGCAGAATATGGGGATGGCTGTGTGATATTAAATGTTAAAATCAATCATCAAATCCTAAGGATTTTAGGTGGAACACTCCACTTGTTTTTATTATTATTATGTTATGTTAATCACCATATATTACATCATTAGTTTTTGATGTAGTGTTCCATGATTCATTGTTTGCGTATAACACCCAGTGCTCCATTCAATACGTGCCCTCTTTAATACCCATCACCAGGCTAACCCATCCCCCCACCCCCTCCCCTCTAGAACCCTCAGATTGTTTATCAGAGTCCATAGTCTCTCATGGTTCGTCTCCCCCTCCAATTCCCCCCCCTTCATTTTTCCCTTCCTACTATCTTCTTTTTTTTTAACATATAATGTATTATTTGTTTCAGAGGTACAGGTCTGTGATTCAACAGTCTTACACAATTCACAGCGCTCACCATAGCATATACCCTCCCCAAAGTCTATCACCCAGCCACCCCATCCCTCCCACCCCGCACCACTCCAGCAACCCTCAGTTTGTTGCCTGAGATTAAGAATTCCTCATATCAGTGAGATCATATGATACATGTCTTTCTCTGACTGACTTATTTTTACCTCCATTTTAGCTTCTCTCAAAAAGTAGTTTATCTGATAAATTAAACACCAAAATATTCTTAGGAATATATATATTTTTTCCACTAACTTAAGTCTGGTTATCTTCTTTGTCATCTTTTCTATTTTTCCCTTCCTGTAATTAGATGAATAATTCAGGGTAGAAGTGCTCTTTGCACCTGGAAGATTCAGATTCAAAGGGGGAGTACACAGAAGGACACAGAAAGATTCCTCCTGGCCTAAACTACAATCTCCAAATGATCTTTTACCAGGTAGATGTACAATGGTTACTTGTCCCTTAATTTACCAATATAAGATGCAGAAGTTGCTAACTCTTGGTAATAATTCTTAGTACACAGTCATCTTCATGAACATTGACAGAGAAAAATATTCACCAAAAGTCTATCCCAAATTTGCAATGACCAACTCTTAGACACCTTGAGAAAGAAAAATAAAAGGCATTAAGAATTACCTTTAGATTTATATAGGTGAGATACCCATAAAATAAAAAACATTATCAATATTACATAATCATATTCACAAAACAGAGGAAGCAACTGTATAAAACCCATTTGGATGTGCTTTAAGTGTCCCTCTGGGCGATTTCCATGTTCTAGCTTTGTCATTATTTTCAGAATTATATTAGATGTAATTGATGCATGAACTGGCCATATCATCTGTTAACTTAGTAAAAATTTCCCTAGTGGCATTTCTTTAATATCATATCAAATCTATTCCTGTTGTTAAAGGTCATCTCATGAGAATTTTAGAAAACATCCATGAAATTATCTGATGCTACCAGACTTTTCCAGGTGCTATCCCCATGGATTTTACAACCTTATCATTTCCAGTAATTTCTTTTCAAACGGGGACAGATACCATATATCTATGTTGAGATATTTGAATTTCTCTATAGATTTCGTCTGCTGTTTTATACAATACCCTTTTAATAAGGACTTTTGTCAAAGCAGCCTCTGCTTCATGATGATCTGCTCAAGGTGAAAAATGTCAGATGTTTTTATTTAATAAGAACTGATGTGACACCTTTATATACACAAATGATTTTATAAAATCTGAAGATGATTTGCTTACTTTATCCCAGCAAGTAATTGTGCTGAGGCAAGAAGAATATATTTTGGCTCTTGGATAAAGAGATAGATTATGACAAGCAATGGGTTCTTGAGGTTTGCCATGTTGTTGAGTTAATGTTCCTAAAACAAGACCTGAATGTTCATACACATAAAATACAGTTACATAATAACTGAGGCCAATCTAATCTGAAATATGATATAAGCTCTGCTCCAAATGTTATACTTAAAATCATAGATTCTTTTGAGGGTAGGGGTTCTGTAATTCGTATTTAATTATTGGGTTATTTCTCAAGACAGTCACAATGTATGGATACAAATATCAAGGTCAGTTTGAATTTGTGGGGACACAAAAATCTGAACTTCTATTAATAGTCTTCCTGCAGGACATTTTATCTGAGGTGCCCACTTCACTAGTGGTTTTAGGATTTCAGGGGATCTGATATTGATGTAGTCGTGGTAGGGTAGAATAGCAAAAATGCCAATAAGAAAGCTGTATTTTGTGCTTCTATTTTATGGAAAATTTCCTTTGGGAATTTAGAGGGAGTATACCAAATTGTTAGGGGTCAAGATCTACTACAGAGCAGCATTATTTTACAAATTTTTAACATCCGTCTTCCTGTTTCTTAATAGTCAACATTAGTTTTGCCACTGACCTTTCTTCTTGTAATCTCTACAGGTCTGCTTGTAGTCTCTATAGGTGTCCATATCCAGAGATTTCTAGTTCTTAGAGGACAGCAGATAAATCAATCCAGAGTTCTTTCAGAGAACAGTAAGTAATTTTATTTGAAGTGTCAAGTTTGTTTTGATTTTCATACTTTTTTTTTTTATCTTTAGTGCTTATTAAAAATACTGAGTCACTTGATAAAGATCTTCTCACTTAGTAATTACCTATTCTAATTTAATTTTCCAATTAGTCTCCCTTTAAGACCTGAGCCCATTTACAAAAAAGAGAACAATGTTCCCTTACTTTAGATATTTAATCCACCCTAGAGCATTACTTGAAATATTCCTGGATTATCTTTCTTGAAGTTTCCTCTTAATTAATCTTTACCTTCCCACAATTTTGAATCTTTTCTAATCTAATCTTAAGGAAGACTCCTAAAACTGTTTATGTAGATCATTTAGTTTCAAGGGTTTGGTTTTGGTTTTGGATTTTTTGTTTTGGGTTTTTTTTGTTTGTTTGTTTTTGTTTTGTATTTTTGCCTTCTCTCAAGGCCAAAACCTATTTGTTTAAAAACTCTGACGTAACAGGGACGCCTGGGTGGCTCAGTCAGTTAAGTGTCTGCCTTCTGCTCAGGTCACGATCCCAGGATCCTGGGATTGAGTCCCACATCAGGCTCCTTGCTCAGCGGGGAGCCTGCCTCGCCCTCTGCCTGCCACTCCCCCTGCTTGTGCTCACTCTCTCTCTCTGACAAATAAATAAATAAAATCTTTAAAAAAAAACCCTAACTTAACAAAATTCAATAAAGACAGCTCAGTTAAATAATTCAGAGCTGAGATTGCTATTGAAACATTTATCGGGCAATAAGAAAATCTGAATTTGGGCCAAGGTGCTTCGTGATCATGTCTGCATGTCCAAAGTTCCTATAGAATGCTTCCAAGTGATAGTCTTCAAAGTAATTTTGATGGAAGCTTCAATTATTGAAGAAAGGTTCTGTATCAGAAACAAAAAACCGAGTTTATAAATTGCCAATGAAGAAACATATGTTTTAAAACACTGTCTATCTGAAAAAAGTATCTTTTTGTCTTACTTAGGGTTATAAGAAATGTATAGGTCAAGTACTTCCTTTCAGAAGAGTGGGGTTGCCCCTAACTGATACTCAGCATCACAATTACTCATGGAAAGTTTTTATTGATTATGACAGGTTTAAAACTAGTCTCAGTGGTTGCAAGCTATATGTTTAAAGAAAAATCTATCCTTTCCTTTTAAGAAGGATAGATGTAAGAACATCTATGGCTTCTAAGACTATGAAGTGAATCAGAGATAGCACTATAATAGTCAATTACAGATAACCACAGAATTATTTTGATTATTTGTAATTTATTGCAATTTGTCTATTTAAAAGAGTTAAATCACACAGAGCTATGGTGATTCAGTCCTTCATTCCTCCAGATGGATGTTAGGGGTAAATGACCAAAGACCCCTTCTAGAGGGTCCACTGAGAAGTGCACTTGATATGTTTGTGTATGTGCACATGCATATTCATGTTCTGAATATGGTATAAGGCTACTATGATTTATATTATATTACATAATGTCTGGCCACAGACTGCCTTGATTATCTTTGCCCAGGAATTTGCAGGATACCCTGCTTCGTCATATTATAGCTATGAGGAAATTAAAACTATCCTTATTTAGTCCATCGCTACCTAAGAAAACTAAGCTGGTAATTTACTCTACCATTTAAAACATACTTCAGTCTAGGTTCTCTGTCTCAGTAAAAGGAACCATACACATAATCAGGCCAAAAAAAAAGTGGCAAAACCATGGCTTCTTGATTTTCTCATATTCCAAATTATATGCAAGTCCTGATGGCTCTGCTTTCAAATAATGTTCATAATTTCCCTCACTGCCACACTCCCTTGCCTAGTCTACTGGAACAGTTTATTATTTCTCACTATCCACCTGCTTCCCATTCCCCATTCTGTTCTTATTCAGCATCCACTTATTTTTTAACATAAATCTTATTTTGACACTCTTCTAGCCAAATCTCCAATGGTTCCTTAGCTATTCCACTTGGAATACAATTAAAAGCAATTCCAGCTAATGGCAACTTCTCCATTCTTATCTCCCGCTACTCTCTCATTCCACTCCTTGTACATACCATGTAAATTGTCAACACAAAGACTTTGCGCTTGCCAGTTTCTCTGAAATATGCATCTTAATATATCTATGTGGCTTACTTCATTTTATTCATGTTTTTTTAGACCCACCAACATAAAAGAGTCATCCCTGTATACTCTATTCCCCCATCTTGCTTTCCTTTTTAACACATTACTACCTGATATATTTTATATTTATTTGCTTATTACTTCTATGTCTCACTGAAGAAGTCTTTTCTCCTTTCTTAGTGTTGCATTCCCAGAACTAGTCAAAATTTGACATGGAGTAACTCTTTAATAATGCAACATGTGAACTAAAATAAGCATTGATCTCTAAATAGCTTATTCTAGGTCTTCCACTGGAACACAGTACAGAGCTTAGATGTGTGTTGTCCCTTCTTTCTAACACGACACCCATTAAATAGAATTCGAGCTCTCTATTTCAAGGGGCTGGTGTTGAGCACACCAATTCAAGCTGAATCATGGAAATGAAACAAAAAGGGCCTTAATGAACTGATATAAAATCCATTCTGAAACAACACTCTGCTAATAGGGATTTTTCTATCCATGTGCTTGAGTCATGTAGCTCTCTTCTCTAATAAATAACAAACAAACAAAATAGAGCTTGAAATTTCTGAATATATTCTCTTAATGAATAATTTTTCAAACTCAGGTGTAATGCTAACCACTGGTGACCAATAACGGTGAACTCCTCCTTCAATTGTGCAAGCACATTTAGTTCCAGAATAACCACTTAATTTATTTTTCCTCAGCTAAGGAACTATACGCAAATGAGGAACAAATGAAGGTTTAAATATAAAAAGTTGACATTTTTGTTTAGTTTTTATTTCATAACATTTATGTTAATCCTGTATCTTTACTCTTCAATTATTCACGGGAAAACGCCAAATGCTTAGATTGTTTTGTTAACAAAAAATAAACGGGCATCATTTTTGTATGCAAAATGTGTCTTTTGTCACTACTTTCAAAGAGCAATATTAAAAAAAAAAGACTTTTTTGGCATTCAGAAATTTTAACATACTCCCCGATTTGTTAATGTTGTTCACTCACTGCTAGATTATTGTGATTTCTGTTTAAGCTATTATTAAAATAAATATCTAGCAGCCTAAAAATTATTCAAACTAGCCTCACAATAAAATACCTTTAAAAATCAAAATAAGGAAGTGAATAAAAATTCAGTTGACTTTAACAGGATTATAATTATTTTCTTTTTGCCCAACAGTACAGTTCCAACTATATCTAGTCATTTTCCCTTTTGTAAGATTTCATTTCAAAGATAATTAAGTATATATTTTTTGGCTATTAAGCTTTTTTCTGATATATGGCTTGCAGAATTTTTCTTCTACACTGTAAGTTGCCTTTTCATTTTCTTGTTTCTTTTTGTGTGCATGATTTTTTAAGTTTGTTGCAGTCACATCTGTTGATTTTTGCTTTTGTTGTTTGTGCTTTTGGTGTCATATTGAAAAAATCATTGCCAAGACCAATGTTGAGGAGATTTTTCCCTACATTTTCTTCCAGGAGTTTTATAGTATCAGTCCTTATGTTTGTCTTTGATTCATTTTGAGTTCATTTTTGTGAGTGTTGTAAGACAGGGATCAAATTTCATTGTTCTGCATAAGTTTATCTAGTTTTCCCAAAATCATGAATGCAAATTGATATACGTACTATGGAAAACAATATGGAGGTTCTCAAAAAGTTAAACATAGATCTAACATATGATCCAGGAATTCATTTCTGGATATATACCCAAAAGAAGTGAAATCAGGATCTCAAAGAGATAAATGCACTCCCATATTAACCACAGCATTATGCACAATAGCCAAGATATGGAAGTGTCCCTCAACAGATGAATGGATAAAGAATGGAATACACACACACACACACACACACACACACACACACACACACACACACACAATGGGATACTATTTAGCCACAAGAAAGGAGGACATTCTGTCATTTGCAACAACATGGATAGACCTTGGTACTTTATGCTATGTAAGATAAGTCAAACAGACATTTACTGGATGATGACACTTATATGTGAAACCTAAAAAGCCCAAGACATAGAAACAGTAAAATGGTGGTTATGAGGGAATGGGGGGCTAGGGGATGGGGCAGATATCTTTAAGGGTAAAAATTTACAATAAGTAGTAAATAAGGCTTAGAGATCTATTGAATAGTATAGTGAATACAGACAACAATATTATATTATAATCAACAAACTTGCTAAGAGACTAGAACTTAATTATCCCAACCACTAAAAAAATGATAGTTATTAAATGTAATAAAGGTGTTAATTATTGCTACAATGGCAATCATATTATAGTATATAAATGTAAGAAATTAACATGTACATGTTAAATTTATACAGTGTTATATATTGAACACATTTCAATTTAAAAATATAATTAAGCAGATGATATGAAAGTATTTATGTCTTGAAATATGGACCACATGGAGAATTTTTGTGTGTGTTTGTGAATAATTAGATGGAAATAATCACCAATTAAATCATCATGATAACTTACATAAGGATTATTTATCAATATGTTAGGTAGTAGTTACCCACAATTCCTGGTTCAGAAAAATAGAGCCTTTTTCAGTCTCTCTGGGAGTAGAGTCCATGATGGTTTTCATGTCTCCCATTGTGTCTCATACAATTGCATGGGGATTAAGAGTGGTGTGCTTGAGATGGCCCAAACAGGGCTAAGAGAGAGGTGATTCTGTGCATCTCTTCATGACTCCACTTTCAGTGATGTCAATGATAATAGTTTGAAATCCATGATGGGAGTATTTAAATCACGTAAACTGGTAAAGATCAGTTTTTGTTTTTGTTTCCTTGTGAGAGAGTATATAATTTACTAGCACACTATTACCAGTGGTAAATCAAAAAAATTATATTGAATAAACATTTGAATAAATGTATTGATTGCAGAAGATCTATTAAAATATTTTGTTTTCAAAGTCTTTGGACTTTAATAGAATCCATAAAAATACAGGTGGTTTTGGAATTAATTTGAGGTGATCAGTACATTTCATGAATTATTAATGGTACCTATTCTAAATTTCACATTTCTCTATATATAGTAACTCGGTGCATCACAATTCCATAAGCTTCATGAATAAGTGATATAAGCCATTTATTCTTTAGTATTACTGAAACTAAAATAAATTTTCAATGTTTGGGGAAATCCATTCTAGCTTGTGGAATGCTCATTTTGCATTTCAGAAATGTACTTCACAGAAAGTGCAACTCTAGGTTAACAACAAAATATCCCCAGCGCAATTTTTATTATTTACTAAGTGTGTTTTAAAATATGACATAAAACTCATGTACTGTATTTTTTTACTTTTTTTGAAAGAGAGGATTTTTTTCTCCTGAGAAAACAAACCTGCCTAGCCACATTTTAATACTTTTAATATTAATGTATTAGATAATTTCTGAAATACTACTATAGGCAAATATTACTAAAGGGTCTCAATTATATTATTTTGTACTATGGTCAGAACCAAAGTAATCTTTTTTTTTTTTTTTTTTTTTAAAGATTTTATTTATTTATTTGACAGAGAGAGAGAGATAGCGAGAGCAGGAACACAAGCAGGGGGAGTGGGAGAGGGAGAAGCAGGCTTCCTGCCGAGCAGGGAGCCCGATGTGGGACTCGATCCCAGGACCCTGGGATCATGACCTGAGCCGAAGGCAGACGCTTAACGACTGAGCCACCCAGGCGCCCTTTTTTTTTTTTTTTTAAAGATTTTATTTATTTATTTGACAGAGAGAGACACAGCGAGAGAGAGGGAAAACAAACAGGGGGAGTGGGAGAGGGAGAAGCAGGCTTCCTGCTGGGCAAGGAGCCTGATGCAGGGCTCAATCCCAGGACACTGGGATCATGACCTGAGTCGAAGGCAGACGTTTAATGACTGAGCCACCCAGGCGCCCTTAAAGTAATCTTCTTTTAGGGTAGTAAAATATTCTCTAGCATCTAGTAGCTATAATTGATAACCCCGTTCTTGGAATATGAGAGCAAATCATGCCATCCTAATCTAATGTGAAGAAGAAAATGTTTATATTTTCCACTGTGTGAATATGTGAAATAGAATTCTTAAATGTTTTGATAAAATGTCTTTTTAGATTGGCTTGTCAGGAATAAGTAAAAGATTGACATATTTCCAATTCCAATCTGAATTTCCAAAGTCCTTCATTTTAATAATGCATTATTGAGTATGGAAGTGTTGAATCTCTATATTGTATACCTGAAACTAATATAACACTGTATGTTAACTATACTGGAATTTTAAAAAAATTGAAGTAATGCATTACTGAATCATTGTTAGAATTGTGAACTTAGACTCTGCTGCTTACTTCCTCTGTGATTCCAAGGGAGTTAAGTTCTCCATCTACATTATCCTCAATAGCAATATGAGAATAATCATAAGCACAAAACTCATTGGAAAACTTCATGAAGATTAAATGAGAAAATATATATAAGATTATATATATTTAGAACAATATCTGGCACATTAATGAGTGGGCACTAAATAAGCTTTTAATTTTTTTCTTCCCATTCTTCATTTACTTTCACTTATTCTTTCAAGACATCTGCTGAAGCGACAGCTATGTGGCAATCTATGTCATGGAAATTGGTATTGATGGGGAAAAATTGAATAAAGACTTAGAAGTATTTTCACTGTTAGAAGTAAGAGAGAAATCCAGATGAGCATTATTAAGCAGCAAAATTGCATTCAAACATTATTGTTAGTATTTTGTGCCATTAAGTTCTTTATGCTTTGTATCTGCTAAATAGTTTCTTTCCATCTTGAAGCACTTACCCAAGCCACAGACTGGCACTCCTCCTCTCTGTCTCCCTTCAATAGGTTTATAAGTCAATACTCCCAAAGAGATCTCCTACTATTAAAATTAATAATGACGAATATTCTGTAAGAAGGATAACTTCAGGGAACTTGCTACAAATATGCTTCAAGTTTTTTTTAAAAAACACTATTAAATATGATTCATTTAGGTTTTAGTTAATTGTCACTTTTTTTTTGTAAGAGTAAACTATAAATAATTGTGGCTTTCAAAATTATGTGTAGTTTATCTTTGAACCACTTAAAAATGGAAAAAAATCAGCAGTTTTGCATTACTTTAAGATATCCATAATTTCAGTTCCATTTTCCAATTCCCTTTGATTTGGAGTATTATGTGACTGAGACACTGCAGTGACAAATGGAAGGGTAAAAAGAAAGAACAGGAAATAAAAATTAGAATCATGAAGATAAAATTGATGATGGTAATCAGCTCACTGAAAATTATCTAAAGAAACAAATTTCACCCTCCATTAGCTTTAGTACACACCGAGAGAGGAGACACAGGATGCTGATTTCTTTCTCCTTTACAGGCTATATTCCAGGAACATTATTTGTTAGTTTACAGGACTTTCATGCAGTGGCGCATTTTACCCACTAACTTTTGTAAAGAGCTAAACAACAAGAAGTTCAGAATGTCCAGTTATAATAATAGACATGAAAAGAATGAAGAGGAGTCAGAGATGTTTGCCTCTGTTCTGCCAAGCCATCCTGTTGATCAAATATTGAGAGGAACTTATTATGATTAAATCAATAGGGTGAACAAACACATTTGTGTAAGGCTGTGTTAATTTAACCATCTGGTATTAAATCCATTTGAGCTTTTTACTGGAAGATTATTTTATACAAAATATGAAGATATTTTAAGGAAATTAGTGGATACCTTAGTTGTTAAATGTTTTATTATTTGGATATCCATAACTTTGCCGCTACAGCATTTGAGTTTCCATAGAGTAGTTGACATATGAGCACTATCACTATCTCACATTGTTCAGAAAAGATAAAAGGATTCTTTTGGTAAATATTATGAATTAGCCCCAACATTTTATTTAAATGTTGAAAGTTAAAAAGCATTTTATTTGTTAGAAGCATAATTTTCACTCCTATGGAAGTCTATTAACTCATACTATATTACACTTATTTTCATCAAACATATTTTACAGTAATTAAAATGTTATTATTAAATTAATCCAGACTTAACAATTGAAGAGTATATATACAATATTATTGCATGGCTATTCCTAGATAACTGAGACTGTTCAGGATGTCTGGTGAACACTGAAGCTTTTGGTTAAGAAAAACAAATCAGAAATATATGACTGTAACCATTATTACATATTATATATATATGCACACATACAAATACAAATATATACATACACCCTTAAATGCTTTCCTCTGAAAAATAAAAGCTATAGAAAACAGAATATAATTGATTGTTGAAAACTCTAAGGCAAGGAACATTGACTATGCAACTGTGCTCCAAAGAAAAGTAATGCATTTAACGTGATTTTCAACAAAGAAGGATTGATTTCACAAGGTTTACAGTAACACTCTTCAATGTGAAATAAATTTTTCTTTACCTGAAAGAAAACATCTGGAGATCCAACAAATTTTAGCTTTGTTATATTTGAATTTTTCTTAAAATATTTTGACTTTTGAGATTCTTGTTGAGTATTTTGCACTTACTTGTCTTCTTATATGGGTCCATTCTGACAACTAAGAACCTGATCTGTGGAAAGAGAAATAACTCTACCATATCTTTGCAGGTTTTTCATTGAGATGATCATATAGTTGTGTCCATTAGTATAAGTATTTCAAATACTTAAAACTCTGTTCCATTGTTTTCTAGCTACTAGCAAACTAACTTAGAGAGGGAACTGTTTATCAATAGTTTTTTGTTTGTTTTTGTTTTGTTTTGTTTTGGTGTTCAACAGTTGAAACTTAGAACCTAGCTACATAAAGTCTTCCCTGGATCTGGAAATTTGTTATATATTCAGATCAGTCCTATCATAGAGCTACTTAATTTTGAAAGTTGAGAATTTCTGTCTTATAAAGTTATACTGGAGGAGGGAAATATATAATTTTATGAAAATCATACTCTTATCTAAGATAATGTTCCACCAGGAAAACAAATGTTAAATAAATTTGATTTTGACTGAATATATAATACCTTTATATATCAGATACTGATCTGCTCTAAAACTTAATTAGAAAATATATGTATTTTAACTAATAAAATACAGAAAATCAAATCTTTCGTAATACATATGAAAATTCAATTCTGAGTTTTCTGCAGTAATAATAAGAGATCTTCATTTTATTTTTTTTCAAAGATTTTATTTATTTATTTACTTATTTGAGAGAGAGAGAGCATGAGAGAGCACAAGCAGGAGCAGAGGGAGAAGAAGAAGCAGACTCCCTGCTGAGCAGGGAGCCCCATATGTGGGGCTCTATCCCAGGACCCTGGGATTATGTCCTGAGCCGAAGGCAGATGCTTAACCGACTGAACCACCCAGGTGCCCCAAGAGTTCTTCATTTTAGAAAGTCCAGAAATTACTGATTTATTTTAGGTTAAAGGGAACTAGTTTCCAGAAGGAAGAAATTATAGGCCATTCATTTTCATGAGAAAATATTCAATATATTTTAGATTTCAGTTTATTTTCCCAGCAGGCACAATTATTATGTTATCAAGACATCAAGAATGCAATTAAAATTGCATAACATTGAAGAAAAATAAAATATTAAAAATATAACTATTTAGTAGTTTACTATGAGTGTAACAATACTAAAATTTTACTTTTCTTCTAATATAGGAACTTAACATTCAAGCAAATCAGGAAATTCGGCTTTGTGTCTTTAGTACTGATGAATTTAAATATCTATCCAACAGTGATTATTATTTCATTTATGAGTAATCCTAAAATGGATTTGAACTAAAGCTTTTTGTAGCACAAGTAACAAATCTACAGATAAAACACCATTCTCATCAACTCCTTTTTAAATAAGGAAAGTTCAAACATACCAAGAAGTTCAGAAAATTTTGACATTTTATTTCTAAATAATCATTCCAGGCTCAGTTACTTGAAAGTTATCATGCTGCAATTATATATATGTATATATATTTTCAGATACTTTCAAGGATATTAGGTATAAAAAAATACAACAGGATTCCTGTTCTTATTAATGCAGTAAAGAATTAATGTCCTATTGTATTTGGAGATAGGACTTAAGAGGCCTCGTGTTTTGAGTCCTGAGCCTAGAAGTTTTGTAGCTTCATGATCTTGTAAAAAAGTTAATTTTTCTGAGTATTTATAACTTTAAAATGAAAACATCACTCTCACAGAAGTCATACAGGGGAATAAAAGTGATAATATTGGTAAGTGCCTTTGTAACTTATGAAGGTTCTGTGCATAAGTTTGTATTTATATATACGAAAAGGTCTCATTCCTCATCTAAAAATGAAGTGCTTTCAATGATATTTTAATATGTTTATTCATAAAAGCTTTTAAATTACAATAAAAAATGACACACTAAAATGATAGCCAAAAGACTCATACGATGCTACATGACCGATTTTATATTTGTTTTATAAACATAACATCTTGAAGCTGTTCCAAATAATTAATACTTTTACTATAAACAGAAGGGATGAACTAAGAATTTAAAAGTGGCAGACAAGATTATTATGATTGTGATGATTATTTCATTGTATGGAATTTTAGAAGGAATATATTTAAAACTAAATATGATTTTTCTTCATGTTGCTAGTGATTATAAGAACTTTAATAGACTCCTTGATATCACCTAATATCTCTGAAGACTACCTTCCTGCTTTCTTCATTCTAAATTGGGGATGGGAATGCTTGATTAGCCTTCCTAAAATGTCATTTTGAGAATGAAATCAGATAATGTGTCTATGTTCAATTTTTGCACAAGTGTAGTGAATCATTTTCATTATTCTTATTTTAAACGATCAGAAGCACTACTTGGGATGCCTAGTGATTTCTTGAGATACCCATTGGTTGATTGATTTTAGGAGATTTTTAAAGTTTCTTTTTTCCATAATGAATCAGTTCTTCCATTTTTTTGCATTTAAATATCCATTTTTAGCTTCATTAACTACTTCACACATTTTCCTTGAGTTGCTATATTTTAACCATTTGAGTTAAATACTTCACTTAATTTTTCATTTTTTTATATTTTATGACACTTAAATACTGTATGCTATTTATTTTGTCTGATCTACACTTTAGCAATATCCTACATATTTTAATAGGTTGGAATTTCAATTTTGTAAACTTATGGTTATTTTTCTCTTATTCACTTTTGAGAGATTAGTTTTCAAATTTAGAAATCATTGGATTAGTTTGTAAAAGCATTCATTTGTGGATAAATACAAGGTTGGTTTTATATTTTTATTATTACTTTCCAATCTCATTTTCAGAAAACATAGCTTGTACAAGTTCTATTACAAAGTCCATTGTAATTTTCTATTTGCCCAAATATAAAAATCATTTTTGTGTTGGTTTCATAGGCATGAGGAAACATGCACCGAAATCAGTGGACTTTCAACTTTTGATTGCAATCCACAATAAGAAAGACATTTTATATTAAAATCTTTTGCAAAAGCACCAGCATACACACACACACACACACACACACACACACACACACGCATATGCAGTAAATGTAGAGCAAGAGTTTGATGAAAATCTGCCTATTCTATTTTGTTCTATTTTATTTATTTTTTTAACATCTGGTTGTGCCATCAGTGTGATTTCCTGATCCATGGTTTGAGAAGTATTGTTTGAAATATGCAAATATTTGCTTATATTAAGAAAAAAACTGGGTTCTTTTTTTGCTATGTTCATAGAACATTACAAAGATATATTGATTCCCAGTGTACTAAATAATCAGCTGCATTATCAGCTAAAATTTTTCTATTTAATACCAACATTTGTGGCTCAGACCACACTTTTAAAAAATAGTTTGATTTGGTGAGAACTTAGAAACTATCACTTTTATTAGTTAGAAAATTTTAATCACAAATTAATTCTTAAAGCCAAATGAATCTTAGAGATTTGCTTATACATTCTCCACCCTATCAATAAACTTTCTTTTTGCATATCTACTTAAAGGAAACTACATGTTAATGAAGTTCATCAATCTGTGGAATTAATTTGCACACTTCTTTTCTATTTAAAGTTGTCATTCTTTTTCCTCCAGTGTTTTATTTTAGGCTCTGCCAGTCATTACTCAGTGAACTTGTATTCTACTTGATCGTTGAAAATATACTGATAATTATGTATGAATGAAAGAATGGATGAGAGGAAAATCTATTTAAATATTTTATTATAGTATATTAAACAGATAATGATAAGGCATAAAAATAGTGTATCAATTTAGCCTAACACACCAAATACATATGCAGTTGTTTGCAAATCATAACAATTTACAAGGAGCTTTATAAAACCTCATGTCTAATTCTAAACTTTAAAAAAGAAACTTTGTATCTCAAATCCTTTACACCTTTCATTACTTTAACATGAATAAATAATGAAAGGTGTAAAGGATCTGAGATACAAAGTTTCCAAAAATCTCACTCACTCTAGAACAGAATGTTACCTATTGTTGTGTATCTCACCACCCCCAAATTGAAAACAGTACTTAATTTGTTCACAGTCCTTGAGTCAGGTATGTTGGCTACTCTGCTCAACTCAGATACTTCTGTTTGTCTTGGCCTGATACTCAGTGAAGTTGCCTTCTTCTTGTGGTGTATCATATAAGATAGCCTCATTCATAGGTCTAGTGTTTAGTGGTGACTTTTTCTCTTCTGGCTCTGTTGCCATATAACCAACATAAAACACTGTGTAAGTTTAAGGTGTACAACATGTTGATTTGATACACTTACGTATTACAAAATGATTAACACATTGAGTTAGCAACACTCCCTCACATCATATAATTACCATTTCTTTTTTTGCGGTGAGAACATTTAAGATTAACTCTCTTAACAACTTTCAAGTATATAATACATAACTGTCAGCTATAATCACAATGCCGTGCATTAGACCTCCAGAACTTATTCATCTTCTAACTGGAAGTCTGTACTCTTTAATCAACATCTCCTCATCCCCACCCTGTCCCAGTTCCTGGTAACCATCATTCTATTCTCTGTTTCTACCAGTTTGGCTTTTTTCAATTCCACATATAAGTGATATCATATAATATCTGTCTCCCTCTGGCTGACATCTCACTTAGCATAATGCCTTTAAGTGCATCTATGCTGTCACTAATGGAAGGATTACTTTATTTCTCATAACTGAACACCAGTCTATTATAAATATATGCACTTTATTACTGAGCTTCTTGCTGCACGTGGTCTTTCATCCTCACAAAGACTACACGGGACTCATTTTCATAGCCTTCTCAGGGGCTATGGAACAAGTGGATGAGAGCCAAAGAGGCAAGATCTTTTAAGGACAATTTTCTAAAGTCCCATGACATCAATCCTATGGCATTCTGCTAATAAGAGCAGTCATAAGGTAAGCTACAATTCAAGGTAGTAGAGAAATAAATCCTATTTATAGATAGTAAGAACATCAAAGTCATATTTCAAAGGGTATACATAGAAGGGTAGGATGAATTTGTGGACATTTGTGTAATGTACCACATAATGTATCTCAAACTTTAATGATATTAGGATACATTTTAATAGGAAATAAAACTCTTATGTACCCATGTTGACATGATTTTTTAAATCATTAAATTACACATCCACTAACATAACCTGTTCTTAAAATCCTATATTAATTTTCATTCAAATATCAATTTATTAATTATATAAAAAAACTTATTAAATCTAATTCAATATATTTTAATATTATAAATCATATTTTCTTTCTGGCTCAATTCTCTAATCTGGGTGTAATAGAAAAAATATGCATTTGTATTTTTCTATATTTACTTGTTGTTTGGATTTTATTTTGAGGGTGATGAACCATAACATTAATCAACATTATCACTGCAGAATAATAAATGGGTCCATTATTGAAAGCCATACCATGCTCATAAATTAGAAGAAAGAATACTGTCAAACTGTTCATACTACACAAAGCAATCTACAGATTCAATGCAATCCCTATCAAAATATAAGTAGTATTTTTCAACAGAACTAGAAAAAATAATTCTAAAATTTGCATGGAACCACAAAAGACCCCAAATAGCCAACCAATCTGAAAAAGAACAGAGCTGTAGATATCACAATCCAAGATTTCAAGATGTACTGCAAAGCTATAGTAATCAAAACAGTATGGTACTGGCACAAAAACAGATACATAGATCAAGGGAATAGGATAGAGAGCCCAGAAATAAACCCACATTTACACAGTCAATCTATGACAAAGGAGGCAAGAATATAAAATGGGGAAAAGACAGTCTTCAATACATGGTGTTGGGCAAAGTGGTCAGCTACATGTAAAAGAATGAAACTGAGCCACTTTCTTATTCCAGGCACAAAGATAAAATCAAACTGGATTAAAGACCTACATGTGAGACCTGAAACCATAAATCCCCTTAAAGAAAACATAGGCAATAATCTCTTTGACATTGGCCTAAGCAACATTTTTCTAGATATGTCTCCTGAGGCAATGAAAAGAAAAGCAAAACTTAACTATTGGAACTATGCCAAAATAAAAAGCTTTTGCCCAGTGATGGAAACCATCAACAAATGAAAAAGGCAACCTAGTAAATAGAAAAAGATATTCGTAAATGATATCTGATAAAGGGTTAATAGCCAAAATATATAAAGAATTTATATAACTCAACATATACAAAAACCAAATAATCTGAGCTGAAGGCAGACGCTTAACGACTGAGCCACCCAGGCGCCCCCCCAAAAACCAAATAATCTGATTAAAAATGGGCAGAGGACCTAAATAGACATTTTTTAATGAAGACATACAAATGGTCAACAGATACATGAAAAGATGCTCTTCATCACTAATCATCAGGGAAACGCAACTCAAAACCAACTAACACCTGTTAGAATGGTTACAACTAAATAAGAAACAACAAATGTTGGTGAGGATGTAGAGAAAATGGCACCCTCATGCATTGTTGATGGGAATGTAAATTCATGCAAACACATGGTTGAAAACAGTATGGAATTTCCTTAAAAAATTACAAATAGAAATACCATACAATACAGTAATTTCACTACTGGGTATTTTCCAAAACAAAACAAAATCACCAATTTGAAAAGACATATGCATCCCTATGTTTATTGAAGTGTTATTTACAATAGCCAAGGTATGGAAGCAACCTAAGTGTCCATCAATAGATGGACAGATGAATGAATAACAGGGTCAGGGTGTGTGTGTGTGTGTGTGTGTGTGTGTGTGTGTGTGTGTGTGTGTGTGTGTGTGTGTCTGTGTGTGAGTTCACAGACACAAGAATAACAAATAGAGATCTTGCCATCTGCAACAACATGAATGGACCTAGAGTGTATTATGCTAAGTGAAATAAGTGAGATAAAGACAAATACCACATGATTTCACTTATATGTGGAATCTAAAAAACAAAACAAATGATCAAATCAGAAACAGAATCATAAATACAGAGAACAAAGTGGTGGCTGCCAGAGGGGAGAGGGTTGGGGGGATGCATGAAACAGGTGAAGGGAATTAAGAGGTAGAAACTTCCAGTTTTAAAATAAATAAGTCACTGGGATGAAAAATACAGCATGAAGAATATGTAAGTCAGTAATATCGTAATAATGCTGTATGGTGACAGATGGTGACTACACTTAATTATGGTGAGCATCAGTAATATATAGAATTCTTGAATTACTATATTGCACACCTGAAGCTAATATAACATATGTCAACTGTACTTCAATAAAAATCATTTTTAAAATAAGTTGATATAACCAATTATTTCCTAAGTTTTGAAGACACAATCTATTTAATATCCAGAATGTTTTACTAAAGAAACAAATATTTTTCCATGAGCATTTCTTCATGGAATATTGTAATGAATATATTATTTTGGCTTTGGGCATGTGCCTCCTATTCTTCTTACAGTATCTTTAATTTTGGTAAAATATTTTTTCATTCCTGGTTCAGCTGATTCAAGTTGATCTGATTCTATAATTTTATCCCAGCATTGGGCATAATATCTAGGTTTGCCCATTAAATGAATTCTTCCACCTGGGAACAACGATCATGGGTTAGGCATGATCTGGTAAATCAACTTGGCCAAACTGGAATCAGACTGCTGATTTTGAATAGAAATACTGGCATCATACTATTTGCATTTTTCTGGCAAAACAAGTAGCAATCTTTTCTACAATGTGGGCTTAGTTTACCCCAATACTGAAGCCAACACACCTGAAAACAAAGCTAAAGGATATAAACCACAATGTCTTGATGACATTTACTATGTCTATAATCCATCATGTTTGCCGTCAGAGCTATCTCTGGAACTTTTAGATTCATGAACCAAGCTTCCAGTTTTGCTTAAGTTACTGAGAACTGGTTTTCTATCAGAAGCCATATAAATAGTACCAAAGAGAAAATATTTATCAAGACTCTTATGTGAATATAATATTACAAGTGGGTATGAGCAAACAGGGAATTAGTACAGTAAGTCTGTTGACTTTGTAAAGATGGTACACTCAGCTCATTTTTATTTGAATGTCTACTGTGCAATGAGCATAATCTTTCACTGCCTTTTCCTATTTGGAACACCATAAAACCTCTGTTCCTAGCACCTGGCATCATGTAATCACTTAGCATGGATGCATCATTTGCATATTAAGTAATCTTATTTCAGTGAAAGTATATTACTTCTTCACATTTTTGTTTTCTTTGTGTCAAAACAAATTTCAATAATACACTTTATAGGAGTAAAATGCAAACAGTTTTTAGTCAGGTTTATCAGGGTAAAGACACAGCAGAATTCAGTATTAGCAGAGGACAATTTCAGTTAATGCTAGTGTCAAGACATGAGTAGCAGGTAAGCATGTATACAAATACATCAAATTGTGTGGAAGAAAACAATTAGAAGCTTTATAATAAGTCTTTGATAATTATTTAAACACTACTTAAACATTTAAACATTTTTCATTTAATCATTTTTATTTAACCATTTCTCAAAAGTGATTTGAAAAACTCAATTTGAGTAACATATTTTTACATATAAATATAGGTAAATTATTCTACTGATAATGACTTTTTAAAAATTGTCATAGTTTCAAAAACATTAATAAAAATGATAAAATTGTCATAGTTTCAATTTCTTAATCTCAATGAAATTTGTTTCATTGTTATTAGTAATACTGGCAACTATTGTAAAGAGGTTTATGTTTCATCTATTTAAAAACATCCCTTAAAGAGTCTGTAGTTTTCATTCCCACTGTCAAAAGTACATGCTACCTCAGAAAACCAGTATACCTCTGTTTAAACTTTGAGCCAAAAGAAAATAGCTCTGTCTCAACACAAACAATAATAAATGCTTCATTGTTTTTCCCTTGCATAATATAGCCAAATATCATCTAAGGAAATTTTTTAAAATTTATGTTACAATACGAGGAAATAGAAAAAGAAGATGAACAAGATGTGTTCGTTTTAGAAGAAGAGGTGGCAGTAGAAAGAAGATGAAAAAGGAAACACATTTAAAAGAAAAAAGTAAAATTAGCATGAAATGCCAACTTTCCAGGATATACCTAAGAAATCTAACATAAATAGTACAGATTTAGAATAGTCTGACTTCCTTAATAGTGTCAGAAAAGTTTCTTCAAATTATACTTCCCATTTTTTTCTGTTTAATTTTTTTTTCCTCTGGGGATGCCAATTTTAAGCATAGGAGACATATACATTCAATGAGATCACCATGAGCCAAAACAAGTGTCCGCATTAAGCATATCCTAATTAATTTAAATTTATGGAAATTAAATCTAAAAAAATCCTTTGGAGAGTCAGGTGAAGTTTTCTACTTTGTTTTAAGTGACAAAAAAAAAAAATCTAGGCTATCCAATTTTCTATGAAAACTTAGCAATATCTACAGAATATTCAGTGAAAAAAAGTGGAAAATGAGAATTTTATCAAGACAAGCTATATTCAAATATAAATTCAATAATTAAAAAAAAACATACCATGATGGGAATTAAGGAGGGCACCTGCTGTGAGGAGCACTGGGTGTTGTATGGAAGTGATGAATCACTAATTGCTACACCTGAAACTAATATTACAGTGTTAACTAGAATTTTTAAAAACTTGAAAAAAGAAACAAAAACAATAAAAATAAATATAAATAAATATAAAAACCATACCAAGAAATATTGTTCCCATGATCCTTCTTGAGGTAAACATTTGTAAGATCAAATATCTCCCAATAAACGTAACTTGAGAAGTTGCAGCAAGAGACCAGAGGTTAAGTGTTGATACATTTAATTGCAGAACTAAGATGAAAACCAATGTGGTGTAGGAGTGACAAAATAGAATGTGTATGTGTGTGTGTTTCAGCCAATATCAAAATGATGCAAAAAAAAAAAAAAAAAAAGAAGAAGAGAAATAGAAGGGAGACCATAAAGTAAGCTTGCTTATTTCTTCTTTTACAAGTCAGAAGCCATCAATGATCATGTAAATATGGCAAATAAAGTAGGTTATATCTAGAAGTAGGAAGATAAACACAAAGTAAAGTAATAGTTTTTTGTTTTTTTTGTTTTTTTTTTTAAAGTAATAGTTTTGATTAAAGCTGAGTGGTGAAAGATAGACAATGGGAGAGAACAAAGAAAAAAGTTTCTATTAGAAAAGAAAACATGTTAATATAATAGGTCAGTTATATATTATATAAATACACATATTGTGTCAGAGGTTCTCATGTTCAGACTCAGGTTCAACGATTTGGTAGAAAGACCACCAGAGCTCAGAAAAGTTGTTACTTTCATGATTATAGTTTATTACAGTGAAAGGATACAAATTAAAATCAGCAAAGGCAAAAGGTGCATAGGGCTTCAGGAGAAATCAGTTGTGAGCATTCAGTTGTCCTTTCCCCATGGAATCATGAGATAGCACTTAATTCTCCCAGCAATGACACAGCATTGCCAACCGGATGCTCACCTGAGGCTTGGTGGCCAGGGTTTTTATTGGGAGTCAGTCATGTGGGCATGGGGCTCCCACATGACTGACCTTAACTACTCAGTGTTCAGCTCTCTCCCTCTCCTGTGCCCAGACGTCTAACTGATAGAGCATAGCCAAGACCACAGGTGAACAAAAACAAACATTCATCATTAATCACATCATTACTGCAAATTGTTTGGAAATAGCCAAACATCCTACATACATAAGTATAGAGATACACTTCAAAGATATTCTTATGAGGCAGAATATTCCAATGTTTTATAGAGTATCTCCCAGAAGTATGTCAAGAGTATGTCCTTTTTTTGGATGTGCAGTTTTTGAGCACCCCAAGTTCCCACAGAATTAATCCTTTATTGTAAATATATATCTACAGATATCTACATATATATATATACATATATATGTTTCATTATATACCTATACACATACATACATATGTAACTACACATGACCATATATAACTATATGTGGCAGCTGTACTCTATAGTGTAGTATATGCTCTACTATAATATATAGTATTTAGCATAGTATAGATACTATATTATATAGAAAGGCTGTACATTGCTTTATATATTTAGGTGACTGTTTATAGAAAGAAAACGTAAAATTACTATAAACCAGAAATCAAAATAACTGTCACTCAATTATATACAGGTTTTAAATTAATTATAAGGAAGAAATATATCCCTTTTTGTATAATATTTAAAAACAAGAAAATTAGAACTAATATTATGCAGCCATGAAAAAAGAATGAGATCTTGGCCATTTGCAGCAACCTAGAGGGTCATGGGAATAAAAGGCACACCATAGGGAATATGGCCAAAAATATTATAATAGCATTGTATGGTTACAGAACAGTAATTAGACATGGTGAGCATTGTATAACATGGAGAAGCTGAATCACTATGTTGTATACCTAATACTAATGTAACACTGTATGTCAACTACATTGAAATAAAAAATTATAAATCAATAAAAAATAAAAAGCCACTACTAAATGTAGTGTGGTACCCTGGACTGTGTTCCAGAACTGAAAGAGAAAACAAATAGAAAAAATGATGAAATCCAAATAAAATCCACAATTTAGTTAGTAGTAATGTAACAGTGTCCGTTTTCTTGGTTTTGACAAATGGACCATGGTAATGTGAGACAGTAATGATGGGAACTTGATAGGTTATAAGGGAATTTTCTATAATTTATTTGTAACTTTTGTAAACCTAAAATTATTCTAAAACAAAATTTACTTAAAAAAAGAAAATAGCACTAACAAAAATTTAAAGTTAATTATTTTAAAAATTTGCAGATAAATTGATGGATAATCTGATGATTGAATAAAAATCTTATTAAAGATAAAAATAATCACCAAATAACTAGTAAAAAAGACAAAATCATGACAGTTTACTTAATTTTATGCAAATGTATTTTTAAATTGTAAAAAATGGTTAATTTTCTAGAAAAATATGTATGTATTGCCAAAAACAACTTATAACAGACTTATTTACAATGACAGAATTTTTCAGAGAACTAACCTTCCTAAGGCCCCAAGTTTAGACACTTTCTCCCTGGTAAATTCAAATAAGCATTTAAAGATATGACAATTCTTATAATGTATTAATACTTCCAAAATAGAGAAAGAAGGAAAACTTTAAAACTAGTTTTGATATTTTTAATATATGATACAAATATCAAAAATATTTGATATTTTTAATATTTAATACAAGAATGTGTGTGTGTATATATATACATATATATATATATATATTTTTTTTTTTTTGAGAGAGAGAGAGAGAAAGGGCTTGTGCATATGTGCAGGGTGGGGGATGAAAGGGGCAGAAGGAGAGGGAGAGAATCTTATGCAAGCTCCAGACCCAGCCCAACATGAGGATAGATCTCATGGCCCTGAGATCATGACCCCAGCCGAAATCAGAGGCTTAACTGACTGAGCCACCCAAGTGCCCCTAGTTTGTTTGTTTGTTTGTTTTAATTTATTTATTTGAGAGAGAGAGAGAGAACATGAGCGGGGGAGAGACAGAAGCAGAGGGAGAAGCAGACTCCCCGCTGAGCAGGGAGCCCAATGCAGGGCTCGATCCCAGCACCCTGGGATCATGACCGGAACCAAAGGCAGACACTTAACAGACTGAGGCACCCAGGTGCCCCAGTGCCCCTAGTTTTGAATCATGTGTAACGCTTTCATTAAAATTTAACAAAGATTGCCCCTAAAATAAGTAATGGCATACCAGCCTCAATTATTGATACAAATGCACAATTCTTAAACTATTAGCAAACAGAATTTAGCAGACTGGTAAAACATGACCACATTAGCTTGTCCCAGAAATGCAAAAAGAGTTCAATGATGGAAAATAAATAACAATCACTCAACATATTAATAAACCTAATGAAAAACATATCCTCTTTTGAAATGATGAAAATGCATTTGACAAAATTCACTACGTGTGCTAAATAAAGATTCACTCATCAACAGGAACTACCTTAATGAGCTGACACACATCTCAGCCCAAAAGCCAACATCACACACAATAGGGAAACAATGAAACACTTGAGACACAATCTCTAAAGCCAGGACCAATACAACAATAGGAGCTAACTATTGTGCCTGTTATTTATCATCCTATTGGAAATATCGGCTTACACTAGACAAAGGAAGAAATTACAAATGTAACAATTGGGAAGAACAGGTAAAACTGTTGCTATTCACCACTGATATGACTGTATAATGGAATGATTTTCAGAATCAACTGAAATTACTATAAACAAGAGAATACAGTCAAGTAGTCAAGTATAAAATTAATGTATAGAACACAGCTCCGTTTTTCTGCCACATAAAGGATTCTACTTATTTATAATCATATGTATATATGTTAGTATATATGTGTCAGGTAAAATATTTAATACAAGAAAAGTTCCATTTCACTATTAATATTCAAAAAGAATTCCATTAAAATGATATTTAATTAGAGTGATGTTTTAAGCTATATTTTAGCACTATGCCCCATTTTCTTGACTTATGAATCTAATTAAAAAGTCAAGAATATTTGAGTTACTGATCCAATATCGTTGTGGTGTTTTTCTCTGGGTGAGCAATATTCACTCTAAGAATGTTTTCTAAGTTCTCACCCTCTCTCTTCCCACCCCCTCTTGTGATACATCTGCCTCAGAAATAGAAAAAAGGAACAAAGCTTGAATTTGAAAAACAGCAGGAATAGAAGCTCATTTGTTGTTGTACAAAGATTTATGTCAAGCAAACAAAAAGGATGCTAACCTCCTCTGGTGGACAGTAACGCCCCCATCTAAATGCTACTGTGGTTGGTCTTATGCTTTGAAAATTCTCACAGTCAGAATATTCACCACAGAATGGCAATCTGACAACTGGGTGTGTTTAATGTCATTTATCTATAGAAAAGGCTAAAAATTGCCCTAAACGGACTCTGATAAACAGTACCTCTTCCCACTAATATTTCTATTATCTGGTTTATTGTTCAATGAAAATATTCTTTTCCAAGAGATCAATGCTATTTGTATGTTTTTTGTATTTAGAAAGTTCAACAAAAATTAAATAATCCACATAGCCTATCAATCATCTTAATTTAAAAATAGTACCAGTTTCATTCTCACAGCTTTCAACAGAGCACATGACAATGAAACTCAAAGTTGTGAAAAACACAGCCATGTCTTCTGAGTCTCAGAAGCAGGAGTCTGGTTTACTTTTGTCAATGTATGCAATGAATCAGCATTATTATTAACATGATTTAATATTAACAATTTATAGCATAGAGGATAAAATCATCAATTTTGAAGACAAGCTGCCTGGGTTTAAATCCCAGATACTCAACATATGAGTATGTGACCTCAGGCAGATTGCTTAACTTTCTTCACTCAATTCCTTCATCTGTAGAATGGAAATAATAGAAGTAACCCTTCAAATAATGGCTGTGAGAATTCAAGTAGATAAATCTGAAGCAATCAGAAGAGTATTTATCACCTAAGCAGTGCTCTTAAGTGTTAGGTGTTTTTATTACCAATATTAGCGTTTTTATTACCCTCTTATCAGCACATAGTACATAATAAATTGATTGGCCACAGAGCACTAGAAAACAATTACATTGCTTGGTTCCTTTAACTTCAGTTTTGTCCATTTCTTGACATTAAACTAACACTCAAAGCAGCCAATAAATTTAAGGCAGATTTTACAATTCCTTAAATTACCATCTTAATTGTGCTTCTAATTTGCCAGTCATAGGCCATGGCAATCCTTGATATCCCTGTTTAAAAAAAAAAAAAAAAAAAAAAAAGTACCGTAGCTGTCAAGTTCAAGGTCAAGGTAGAACATTGAGCACATATGAACATATACCTACTTACTGCTCAAAACACTTTAACATGGTCGGTGTTACTGAAATGAAAAAAATTCTTCAAAATATATTCCCAATTACAAAGGCAACAAAGAGAAATCTCCAGAACTAGACTAAAGAGAAAATGTGTTAACACTGAATGTAGGAGAAACAAAACCGCAAAACGGATGCTGTGCAGACCTCAAAGCAGATTTTAGGATTTGTGGTTTGAAAGCCATTGTTAGATAGGAGCTAGGGCCAATGCCCCAGAGTTCTATAGAGAGCCCACTCTGGGCTTCCTGTTGCAAATCAAAGAAGGATTATGCACAAATGGGAACCAAGCTAACTCTTTCAACCTTAGCCATGTTTGCAAAAAAAAAAAAAAAAAAAAAATCATCCATTCCTCACCATGCTGATCCAATGGAATAACTGCTTCAAGGCAGGAGAATACTTTAAGATCAGTACAAATTAACACACACACACACACACACACACACCACACACACCACACACACATACACACACACACAGACTAAATATAAACAACTGCTACCAAGGGATGTGTCCGTACCTCCTGGGAAAAATAATATGCACACACACACGCACACAGTGGAGAAAGTTGAAAAATCATAAAAAACAGTCACTCCCAAGAATGTGCGAATTCATACCCAATATATTAAAGATAGGAGGGCAATCTTAAAAGAACTCAATTTGATTGTATTTAATATTTAAAAATAATAAGATCTATTCACATGACCCATTGAACACAAAAAATGAATTAACTATGTAACAAAAGCCACATTTAAAATAATCAAGAAAATATATATCACAATGATATTAATAATGGCTAAAGTATACTGAGTGCTTAACATAACATTCTTTTTCTAAGGCAATCATATACTATAACTCATTTAATTCCTATAAAACCATTATTACTAGTCTTATCTTTCCAAATGATGAAACTGAGTCCCAAGATTATACATAGCAAATAAACTGGGAGTGTCTTTGAGAACGTTTTTAAATGCAGAATTTAAAAAACTCATTTTACATCAATCATCTACAGAACTAAAAGCAAAACACACTGTATTCTGTGAAGCTGCTTTTGGAGTAAGTAAGCCAACTTGATAAAACAAGTGATCTGTCTTGGTGCTGCAGTAATGTAGAGAATGGTCACCAGGCCCTTATGCTTCCTGCACATCCATGTTTCAGCTGACATGAATTGGGATTAGCTCTCACTGTGGTGAAAAAGCCCCAAAATTGCAATACTGACAAAAACATGCAAAGTGTAAATAATATAGACAGATATTCTCAGAACAGTTCTTTAGAGAAAATTCATGAGCTCTGGCAGCACATTCTGTGACATACTTATATACATATATATACATACACACACACACACACACACACAGTGTTTTATAAATTTAACATTTTGAGAAATATATGCAGAATGATTCGGGCTATAAATATCAGCACAAACATTCCAGTGACAAAGAAGAATCTGGATTTTAAATGAATGTATTTATTGTTTCCTTTTGTAGCTTTTCTATTTTAAGGTAAGGTGATAGCTTTTGCCATTTGCGATTCAGACTTACATTTCAGGAGAGATCTTAAGCAAGCTTATTGACTGCATTACTCTGGAATGTCACAAACACACCTGAAGATTTCTAGTAGGAGACATTCTTTTTCATTTACTGCAAATAATATATTAAAGCCATTTTTGTCATTCCACAAATAGTCAATGGGAATTTAGATAAATATAGAACTAAAATTTCTGATCTATGCATTTCTTTTCACCTCATCTACATTTCAAGTAAATCATGCACTAGTTTTAAAAAGGACCAGATAAAGTTTGTTTACAGCAGTTACTCACTCCCCCAAATGTTGACTCTTATTTCCCCATCTTTGACACTCCCATTTTAGGGGCCCAGGGTCCTCTTTCCACCTCTCAACCTTATTCCACTTTCCATGCCCCATTATCTTCTCACAAAATACTGCTTTAGCTGATAGAATATTCAGTGTGACTATGCTTTCCTTTTAATGGCATGTTTATTCATTATATTAATACATAAACAAATTCATGGTCACATATTCACAGCTATTGGACAGCTGATCAGTCCTTCTTCCAGTTAATGTGTGACTCTAAGAGGGATTTCCTAGCTATCTTTTTCAACTGCACATCTTAGCCATGACAACCCTTTCAGTTAGAGGCAGGTGTTATTTGACCCACTGAAACATGTGAGAGAGAATGTTCAAGTTCTGTGGCTAGACAGTGAGCTAGCTACTTTGGGGCAACCACCAAACATATTTAAACCAGCTATTTATATAGTAGTTGGTATATATAGTAGTTGGTAGTAGTTGGCTCCTCCATTAGAGAAAAATCCGAGTCATAGAATCATGGTCCATTAAATGGTGATGGCTAGAATAGCCCCATATAATACAGTAGACTTAGGTGCATGTACTTACGTACATACCCCAGATACCAAGTTAATTTTTTTAATAACCCACTCTCCTAAATCTGGATTAGAAACCATACATTTACTGGAGTTAGTACACTGTGCTTCTCCAATCTAAGTCCTTTATTTTCAGTATCTTGTAATTGCTTGCCTGTTTCTCTACAAGGTCTGGGAAGGAAAGCTGATTATTTTTTTTTCTTCCGTGACACGAGGCACAGAATTTGAAGTGCAGATGTTAGTAAATACAGTTGGAGAGGGACTGCTTTAAAATCTCTCTCTACATTCCCCCTACTCACATAAACCCAGCATTCATTATAAGTTTAAGTAGTCTAGACTGTTTAAAATTATTCACTGTTTGAGTCAAGTCTTCTGGAAACAGGCCCATTTTTCTCCTTTTGTTTTATTTGAAAATTTAGAACTTGTGAAAATTGCAAAGTCAACTAGAGGTAAATGGCCCTGAACTAATGCTCTTGTATCAGTGATACGTAACACTCATGAATGGGTTTGTCTGGACTACAATATCCTTAAACTAGCCATTAGTCCTTAAAGCAAAGTCACTGTTTTCATGGTAATAAGCCACATTTTCTGTAACATCCCACTCAGAATCATCTGTATGTTCATGAGATACAATGATCAAGTCCTCAGACAACAGAAGCTGTAAGTCCAGTTACAACAAAATCAGGGATTTACTTAGTTTTACAGAAAAGTTAGAATCAGGAAGGCACCGTTTCTGTTAACATAAAAAATCCTCATTCAGGTGAAAAGTAGCATTGGATAGAGAATATATTTGAAATAGAGAAAATTCCCTGAGGTAACGTGGCAGGTGAAATACGAGAATAATGAGGTTTGAGCAGGAAAACTTGGCTTATTTATATGAAATGAATGGGTAAAAAATATGAATTAGAAAAGCATACTCTGAAATAGCAGCTAGATATTTAAATTATTAAATAAAACTTTAAATAAGACAATTTAAAAATATTTGCATGAAGTCTGATGAATTTAGCTTTGGCATACGTAAATACAAGATGAATTAAGATGCTTTGAAAAAATGAACAAATCATGTTTATTTAAAAAGTTGATTATATATTGTCTGTCTCATGATATCACATGTATTACATAATATAAAACTCCACACTGGGTGCAAGGTTGGAGGCATTTGAAACGACATATCTGGATGATGCATATGTATTTACTTGCCTTTCATGGGTAAGAAACACCTAATATGGACATAATAAACTTCCTTCAAATATACCTTATAACAAATACCTGAAGAGTTTTATTCAAGGAAATATAATGCCAAAGAAGACTTCAACAAATTAAAAAGAAAAAACAAAACATAGCTTTTGTAATATTCGTAGAACAAAAGGAGTATCAACTAAAGAAAAAAAAATAAAAGAATTTATAAATGAAAATTGAATTTGTGCCACATAGAAAAACATATTCCTAAATCAGAATGCTTGTTATAAACTATTTTTATAAACATAGATCCTCTGTAAAGTGGGTGCTTAAGATGGGCCTTTTCCAACAAAAAGACCTCAAAGACTGCATAGACACTTTGGATTTCTTATGAATACGTTCCCTTTCTTCCTCTCAACTTCTTTCTTAGAATATGGTTCAATTCAAAGGAAAAATAGGCTCAACAAAAACTTGGAGCTATTATCCCAAGATTACCTTCTTTCCAGTTTTTATAATCTTACCTTTCATTTGATAATTCAATTCTCTTTGTTGATAAAAGAACAGAGATCAACAGAATTTGAAATGAATTAAAGATATATTTCTCTTAAATCTAGATATTTTGCATTATAATCATGCATTGAATCAAAATCTCATCCAGATACAAAGTTTAAATAAAGATGATGGGAGATAATTCTGTGACTCTGATGACCTAATCTTGCCATCAACTAATTCATTCCCTATCATAAAATTTTAAATGTTAATTATCAAGAAGTGAAGGTTTTGAAGTGTTAGTATTTGGCAATATTCCAAATACAAGACAAAGAAGCCATTTATTTGAGAACTGTTGGCTTTTGCCTTGTTTGAATAAAACATTTAAATCCTAAGCCAGCCATAAATAGCAAGAGTAGGCAAATGTCCAAATATTACAATCTGTTATACACTTTTTAAAGACTTCTACCACCTTCTACCACCTTTTTTACAGGTCATTATATTCATTATCTCATATAACCTTCAGAAGCACTTGATTTTTTTTTTTTTTTTTATACAAACAAGGTAACTAATGCTCAGGGGAGTAAAGCCCTTGCCCCAGGTGGATAGTGCTGGATTTGACCCTTATATTGACTTCACTTGACACTTCAAAGTGAAAGATATCTTGGAACATTAAAAAATTAATAAAGATGAAAATGATCTCAATTTTCTTTATAGATCTTTAAAACATTAAGCGGATTCCTTCTGCTTTGAGGCTTCTCTTCTAAAGTACAATGAACATCACTATTTCAGATTTATGATTTTTATGGAGAAATCGGGCTTGAATCAATAATCATCCTTTTGATTTAATCAAGATCTATCAATAATCATCCATCTGATTTAAGGAAAATCTATCATTTAAAATGTAGACAAATATATGAATCATTCCAGAAGAGCTGTTATGTGTTAACTTTTTCGTGAAGCTGAGTCCAAATATCTATGGAAACAAAACTCCGAAGAAATATTTCATACTAATATTAGCTATTACAGTACTAGTTCTAGATAAAGTAGAAAATAATTCTGAGTTGTGTGTTCTACTTTTGGTATATTCCCTCATATTCTGATATTTTCTAGAATTTTTTTTTTTTAAGATTTTTTTTATTTATTTATTTGACAGAAACAGAGATAGTGAGAGCAGGAACACAAGCAGGGGGAGTGGGGAGGGGAGCAGACTCCCTGCCGAGCAGGGAGCCCGATGTGGGGCTCGATCCCAGGACCCTGGGATCATGACCTGAGCCGAAGGCAGCCACTTAACCGACTGAGCCACCCAGGCGCCCTATTTTCTAGAATTTAATGTCAATAAATTCAAAGAAATCCATGCAGTTGTAGCTAATTTTAATATCGATTCATAAAACCATAGATGAAACAGATATTAAGTTTGTGTTGCTAACAAGATGGCAACTGTACTCTAGGTTCTTAGAGTCCTTGTCTTAGAATTTTTTTACTCCTTGAAAGAAAAAAATGTAGAATAGGAGTAAAAGTGTTTTATTTCTTCCTGCAAAAATTTTATACATTGATTTATATAGGATTCAGACATAAAAAAAACATTTTGAATTTGTATATATTTATCTTCTCTCCATGTTACCATTCTAGACTGATTTTTCATTTTGTAACTTCCCTTAGTGATACATTCCTAGATGCATCAAGACTATTTCAGAATTTTTTAAATTTTTTTTAAAGATTTTATTCATTTATTTGACAGAGAGAAAGAGAGCACACGCAGGGGGAATGGCAGGCAGAGGGAGAGGGAGAAGCAGGCTCCTCGCTGATCAGGGAGCCCGATATGGGGCTCCACCCCAGGACCCTGGGATCATGACCTGAGCCAAAGGCTCAGATGCCCCCTATTTCAGAATTTTTAAGTCACTACCTGTATTCTACAATCTCAAGATTATTCACAAATCCTTACGTGTTTGCCTATTTGCTTGGTACATTTTGGGCAATTCATTAGCTAAAGGGATGCATTAGGTATTGCTAAGTCAATAAATTCAGTTAAATAGCTTAATTAAAAAAAATGAAACCTTATGTTTGTAAAGCTGCCTTTGACTTTTCTGAAAGAAATGGGTAATGTTGGAATGGCAAATGGCAAATTTAAGTCAAAATGCAGAACCAACAATAGGTTACAACCTAGATGTTTGACTTATCTTGCCATTCTTACAATAAATCCATGAAAGTAGTTGCCTATTTGATCTAAGTACAATGCCAAATGTAGCCCTTCAAAATATGAAGAATTGAGGTATACCTTTGTAATTTAAAATTTTATTTAGGTCTTGCTTTTGCATTTGTATTGTTCCCTATGAATGGATTTTGTTATTTTTTTCTTAATTAGATCATAGTCAAACCAAGAAGTATGGCAACTATGTTTAGTGAAATGATTTCTGGACTATGTTTCTCTTATGTTAACTGTAGCACTATGTTTCTCTAGTCTCTGGGTACTTCTGAGTAACCATCTTTCGAGCTCTGATGTACTCACTTCTAGAGTCTGGCACCTAGACTCTCTTGTACAATTGCCCTGGGACTACTAGAATCATTTGCTCACAAGGACAAAGGTTCCAAAGTACCTGAGAGTTTAGTCTACACTCAGTCTCCAATGACTGACTGCTGCCAGAGCAGGAAAGCCCACCTCACTTGTCTGGCGTTGGACCAAATTCTGAGGCATAAACTGCACTGCAGCGTTCTGCTCATGATCACACTGAAGCTGGGACTTTGCCTAACATCACATGTGTTCTTGGTGTCTTTCTCTCTTGACCTGCTTCTCTTACTCCCTTCCATGTTCTTTTCTGGCAGGAAATTCTTCATAAACCTTTGCACAAGAATCCTCATCTAAGGTTTTTCTGGGGAACCCAACTTACAACAACGATATTACATTTTTACTTTACTTCTCCCAAAGCTCAAGCACATTAATTCAATACGGATTGAGTGATAAATGTGTGCTGTGATTTCTAGTATGGGGAGTATATTAGTGGTAATTAGGTCAGGCTGAGGGGGACAGCAAACTCAAAATAACAGTGGATTCAAAAAGATCAAAGTTTCTCTCTCCCATATGTATGGGCAACTTGGGATTAGCACGATATTTTTTTTTTTTTTTTTTTGACCATCACTGATAAATTCTCTATTTTCTATCTTGTTCTAAAGAAGACTTAGACATTGCAATCAAAGATTGTTGAGTCTGCTTTACAAACTTTCAGAAGATGCATGAGAAAGCAGAAAGAATTCCCTTCCATTTAAAGACACCTTTCAATAGTTTAGATCACCTTTGGACTGAGATCACCATAAGGACAAACTGTGGCAAAGGAGGGTAGGAAATCGAGTTTTTTGTTTTTTGTATTTTCTTTTTTAATTTTCAGTGGTTGTATGCCTAGCAAATTTTAACAAGGTGCTTTAAATGGAGAATAATGGGAGAATGAGTATTAGGGAAGAAAGAAAAAATGGACTTCATTTTTTCTCCTAAGCATTGAATTTCCCATATAGGAATGTTTCAGGCATTACAAAAATGTCAATTAAAAGTATCTGAAAGCCTTCTTTATAACCAGTTAACTGCACTTTTGTTATTTTAGTTGAAGAAATAAGTCTAAAACATAAAAAAATAAAATTGAGGCAAATCTAAAAGGCATAAAAGTCTATGAAATGACTACAGATGACTTTTAAAGCTACTCAGTGTATTCTAGCATCCAACTCATTATCCCAAAAGTCTGTTTGAAGGCAAGACTTCCTCTCCAGCAAAGATTCATTCTTGTTATATGACTCTAAAGAACTGTTTCAGCTACTTAAATAGGCAGAACTGTTGGTCTCCTTTGTGTTGTGATTTTGCAGAAAGATTCCCATGAATAAATATTTTGAAACCATCAACTCAGGTATCTAACATTCAGCAAGTCTGTTTAGAAATATGTGTACTGAGAAAATTACCATTTTATATAGAAAAAAGAATCTGTATCTAGAAAAGTGTTTCACTGGGATGACAAATGTTCAATTTTAGTCTGACTTCCAAGAGAATCTCAGAAGCCCTAACACTAATTCTGTCATTTAGGTTTGCTGAGAAATTTACCTAATTAATATAGTCTATTTAATAAAATGTGGTTTAAAGTAAGTTTCACATGGCTTTTTAAGGGTTTTAAACTCCATGAAGATGAGGGTTATGGGATCTTTTGTATTCACATTTTACCACCAACACTTAAAATAGTGCCTGGCCTAAAGTAGAAATGTGATGTTTGTTGAATTAAGTATCAATGCAGCAGTGTGTTTAATAGATAAGCATACTAGTATTTTAGATTATTTAGTGATTCAAAATAGGAGGCGGAATAATCTCATTGCACTAGCTAGGGAATTCCAGTTGTCAGAAATCCAAACTATGAGTGTAGGTTTACTTCCCCCTGCAAATGTTAAAATCATTTTCTTTATGACCCAAATAGTACAGGACACTTGAAAATGAGAGCATACATTTTCTAAAAGCCAGTGTACTCATGCTTAGTGTCTGTTATCTGTGTGTCACTCTAAATTATAAAACTATGGAGACTGACACCATAACTACATGAATGTAGGCATAAGGTTATAGATGTTTTCATGATATAATGGAAGGCTTAGTAACTATTTTTTTAATACACAGATGAATGAATGAATAAAAGTTAAATGAATGAAAGATGTAAGAAAAGCTAAAAGAACTGGAATTTTTACTGACAGTATAAACAAATACCTGTTCAGTCATTGGGGATTACACTCTGCAAAGTGTTCTATATTCAGAGCAATACTTTTTCTGACATAATAGATGCTACTTCAGCTTCTTGGTGAGACTCAACTTGAGTTCTGCAGGCAAGATTCCTAGATCCACAGATAGTATGTTTAGTCAGATTTCAGAGGTAGAATAGTAAAGGGCACTGAATAGCCTGTGGATTAAGTCACCACAATAGAGTTAGAATTCAATAGGGATTCATCTGGACACAGAAGACTCAAATAACCTACGACTGGAAAACCATAATTGGAATTGAAAAGAGCTAATAAGAGAATCTAAACCACTGGAAGAAAAGATCTAGGAGGAACCCCCCTCCCGCCCAGCCAATGTACAGAGCATGAAATACAATCACTCCAACTCTGCAACATCTTCACATATGTTTGAACACTTCCAACATTACATATGCAGTGTTGTCTGTAGTTTCTAAAAGAAAGATTGCAATATGCACCTGTCCCATAAATTACTTATAAATAACAAGTGGATTTTTTTTTTTTTTTTAATCTCTTACCTTTTTTTCTCTATCTCTAAACCCAGGATTCACTCTCTAACAAGTTCTCTGATCTTACTCTCTGGTAGAATGCCAGTGTTGCTTTAGAGAAACAGAGAAAAAATAATCAGCCTTTCAGTAGGGATACTAACTAAAGAAAGGATTCAAGTTGGGAATATATAAATTCATTGAGTAGAAATATGTTTGTTTCTGTGTAAAAAAAAAAAAAAAGCAGCCATGGCTTTACAATATTGTTATATACCTAATGATTGTCATTTGTGTGAAATAAATATAATATGGATAATACAAATGTACCAATTACATAGTAAGCACCTACTATGTGCCTGGACCACTTCCTTGCTTTCAATACAGACAGAATTTCACTAATCAAGTGCCGATTATTTGACATAGTTTTACTGATGCATAATTTAGCTTGTCCTTTTGTTTACCTAAAAGATAAATAAAACATTTATAGAATGATTATAAATTTAAAAAAGGATGAATCTAACATATGTTGCTTTATAAGTAGCTGGGGAGTCATGAAACAGATATGTTCAAACAGTTTTAGAGTGATTTTATTTTTTTTTTTTTATTTTTTTTTATTTTTTATTTTTTTTTTAAAGATTTTATTTATTTATTTGAGAGAGAGAATGAGATAGAGGGAGCATGAGAGGGGGGAGGGTCAGAGGGAGAAGCAGACTCCCTGCTGAGCAGGGAGCCCGATGCGGGACTTGATCCCAGGACTCCAGGATCATGACCTGAGCCGAAGGCAGTCGCTTAACCAACTGAGCCACCCAGGCGCCCTAGAGTGATTTTAAATTTTCAGTTGAGCAATAGATGATGGATTAGAATTCTTTGAAAATAAAATCTCTTCAATTATAACAAGAGCAAGAAAAGGAGAGCATAAAATAATCCAAGTCATTAGTCTTATCCTTAATTTTTGTAATTTAGCAAGAGATAATTATGATTGTATTAACGATCTTATTATCACAAATAATTTAGAAAGAATATTATCAAATATGAGAAAGTTGTGCATTGCACAAATATAGCTATTTTCATTAAAAATTTTAATATATTATGCTTACAGTTCAATATCAAGGAAAGTAACTTTTATCTCCAAAATTATTTTCTGTTTAGAGTTTTTCAGTATCTTATATTTGGATTATTTTTTTATAGAAGACAAAATAACATAGATGAATACAAATGTGATCAGAGATATGTAATGGCCACTCGATCATAATCACCCATGGTGAGAAGAAATTTCATGGAGTGAGAATCAAAAGGCATTGCTTATCTTCCCCTTAAAATGAAAATCTACTAGTCAGAATGAGAATGGGTTGCTCACAGGCATGCCTTAATTCATTGAATAATGACGATGCTTTTATGGCAGAAATCCCAGTCAGATGAGGGACTGAAAGAGTCCTCAGCGGGAAGGAACTGTACTTCTCTGGAGATGATGAACTTTGAGGAAAGTTGAGGGAAAAATGGAAATCAGGCATCCTCCTGTATCTGTGGCAAGCATTCACACTGATAATGGAATAGATATTGACGCCTGCCCACAGAGATGAATGGTTGAAGAAGAAAAGAGGCATTTTTCAGTTCTTCTTGATTCCATATTATTCTTCTCATGAGTACTGCTTGAAAGCTAATAAAATGATTCAAGAATACCATTATCTCTGAGATGTATCTAATTGGATAAATGGCAGCAGGTCATGGTTCCCACGGATGGAGAGGTAGTTACAGTTGTGTCATATGTTTGTTTAAGGAAGCTTTGTAAAGCTCAGTGAATTTTGTTATCTTTGAAAGACTACGATAATAATGCTTTTATCCTTATTTCTTTGGACATGTATTGGTATTTCAAGCACTGTATCCAAAACCTATCATATTCCATTATCAGTGAAAAACTATTAGGATAACATCTACCTTGAAATTAGGAAAAGAAAATAAAGCTTTTGTGTCTCCTATAATGCTTACCTAGCACTGAGTTATTCTTCAGAAAACAAAAATAAAACTTTAATAACCTAATTTTAGTCTAGTTTCTACATAATAATTTTCTTTATGATAATCTATTGATAAGTATATTACATGATTATGTGAAAGAAACTTTGCACAGGTTCTCTATATTATTTTAATATTTAACAAAAATTATCCTTTGGTTAAATTTTTAACATCAAAATATAAGGGTTTTTCAATACAAATCCAGTCAAAATATATGATATGATGGAAGAAAATGGACAATTTCTATAAGAATAGGAAGAATATTCTAGATTTTTATTATCTTACTCCTTTTGAATTCTATGTCATTTTCCGATTCATTTGCAAGCTATTTTATCATTTTGGACTTGATATTGTTAAAATAACTACAAAAAAGAGGGTGAATGATGATTTTTCTTCAATTTCAAATGGGACACAACTGTTTTTACTTCTCAACATTGTAACTGTGTAAAATATTAAATAATGCATAGTACTTGAACTACACATGGGATATTCTAATATTATTTTAAATCATGGGGTGCCTGGGTGGCTCAGTTGGTTAAGCATCTGCCCTCAGCTCAGGTCATGATCCTGGAGTCCTGGGGTAGAGCCCTGCATCGGGCTCCCTGTTTAATGGGGTGTCTGCTTCTCCCTCTCCCTCTGGTCCTCCACCTGTTTGTATTTTGTCTCTCTAATAAATAAAATCTTTAAAATTTTTAATTATTTTAAATCAAAATTTAGTAATCTGAAATTTGTGGAGGTGATTTCATGCTTTGATATTCGTGAAAAAGTGAATGATTCTGTGGACAGTATCCTCTTTAAATGAAACAATTTTTATGTGTAATTAACATGCATGTATGTTCAGAATTCTCTGACAGAATTCATGCTTGTGTGTGTACAAACACACATGCAGATAAGAAGGATAGCAACATGCCAAATCTCACAATTAATACCTTCTAATTGAACTACATTGTAATCATATTGTTTATATAAAGTATAGATTTGGTATTTTATTTTATTTTAAACTTATAAATTGTTTTAAGGAGGACTAAAGTTTCATCTCAGAGAATTATACAGAAGGAAATTGACCTGTGAGTCACTCAATCTCACGAGATGAGTGCTGGATTATTTTGTTTAAGTTCCTGTGACATGGTGAGTAAGTGGACCCAAAGCCAGAATATCCCAAACAGCCAGAGGGAGTTAGGAAGCTATAGAGACACCTGATAAAGGGAAGATGTAAAGTTCTCCCCACTCCACACATATGGTATCAATGGTGATGGTGCATTCATGGAAATGTGGGGGGCTGAGAAAGTTCTATCTCCATCTGGGAGCATTTTATACTGTTTTTTGCTTTATGTATCTCAATACAAACAAATGTGCTTCCATATCCTTTCACAAAGGAAACCTATATTTTAACTATAACTAATGCCATTTTTCCATCAATAATTTACCAGACTCACCTAGAAGGTGACTTTTATGTATGTTTTATGATCTGGAATTATGATTAACATAATCCAAATAAAGTCTATCAAGCATAATAGCCTTTTTTTTTTTTTTAAGATTTATTTATTTTAGAGAAATAGAGAATGCGGGGAGGAGGGGGAGAGGGAGAGGTAGAGAGAGAATCAATCTTAACCAGGCTCCACAGCCAGCATGGAACCAAATGGGGGGCTCAATCTCATGACACTAAGATCATGACCTGAGCTGAAACCAAGATACAAGAGTCAGACACTTAACTGACTGTGCCACCCAAGTGCCCCTCAACCATAATACTCTTGAAATATTTTCTATAGAAAGGATATAAGAAGGAAAATACAGATCATTTTCTGTTACTTCTCTTCTATATTTTGCCAAAGGCCCAGTCAATATTCCTCAAATACATATATAAAATGAAGAGTAAGTTAGCATATAAGAAAAGGAAAATTCAATTTCTTCCAAGCAACTAATCAAAGAGTTTGCTTTTTCTCCTTTTTCCACCAATAAGGTATAATTTATAGGTATTTTAAAATTTCTAGAAATCCTAAATAATGTATTAAAAAACCTAAAGTTTTCTAGCTTTATAAATACAAAAAAATGTATATTTTCTTCAGCTTGATTATGAGAAGGTGCTTTTGTACAAGGTTATAATGACTGAATCTAGTTCTGGCATAGTAATAACAATGGTTAATTTAACAGGCTATTTATTTTTATTTTTATTTTACAAACCTTATAAATATTTACTCAATTCACCAAACTTTCCAATGAACTAGATTAAAAATTTCTTACCAATAATAACATTTATATGTAAGTGTAAATCACCTAGGTTGCCACAAAATAATATAAGCAAATATAACAGACATGGAGTTGTTCTAACAGATAGTATGTCTTTGGATATGAATTTATATGATAATAGAAGAGCCATGATAAAATACAGATATCAAAATACATTAATTGCTATTGCAGGAGGATACCCTGTGTATATTCTAAGACTAGTGAATGCAAAGGAGCATTACTTTGAGGCCTGTCCTTGGGGTTTATTAAAAATCAAAATAGTAAAAACAAAACAAAACAAAAACCAAAAAAAATATATACAATCAAAATTATTTCATGATAAACTTATATTCTATGACAATTTTTCAATATATTCCTATAACTTCTATCTCTTAGGCTCACATCTTAGCTTTTCCACTATATTTCATAGAATCATCTCTCTGTAGATGTCTAACACATAAGTTTAGTATTCCTTAATTTGTTACAGTAGTGTAGATTATAATTATGTTTAAACATGTAGAATATGCAGCTAAATTCCATCAACCCATGTTCACAAAGATCACAACCACAATTTTATTGTGATTGTTTTACCAATCCTTTCTTTGACCCCATCCTTGCACCCCTCTGACTAAATAATTATGGTTGGTTTGAATAAACAAAACAGACCCTGTAGAGTGAACAGCAGTCTTGAACTAATCTTTCTTTTCCCATGGTTAAAAAAAACCAAAAAGAGAGATCAAATGTCATTTATATACTATGCTTTCTGAGGAAAGAATGTAGCTAATACACATTTAATTCAACTAGAATAGTATAACCAGAGATTCTGATTAAGATTTTATTATACTTTAAAAAGCCAGCTTTTAAGGAAATTTCCTTTATTCTGCAGATTGTCCAAGCTCTTATTTGCATAAAACTACAACAGATTTTGCAAGTGTAAAATTCTGCATACACTAATCAGCAGGCATTAGTACTTAGAACTTAAAGCCATAAATGTTGATTAGAGCCAAACTTGGTACTTTTGAGTTTCATTATATAATTAAATAAATATAATGTGTTATTATCTTAAAAAGAAACTCCAACCAAATATCTCTATTGTATTAAGTTATTCGTAATTCTTTGTACAGCACTCAATACAAGCAAGGTTCTCTCATCTTAGGATGATGAATAGTTTAACAATGGAATTGACCTTTTCTGAGGAAGAAGAACCTTTACAATTTAACCTGTCTCTAAAAAGTTAAGATTTCATGTTTTAAAAGTGTGGACTATGTATTAGGGTAGAAAAGGACATGCTATAGTGACAAGCAATGTAAACCTCTATAGCAGGGGGTTCTGTTCTTAAAGACACCCTGGGATCCGGGTTGACAGCAATTCTACCACCTTGTCATAACAACATTTGGACCATGTGGGCTACCTCAGTTGCTGGAACAGGGAAAGACAAAGGGAGAACTGAATGTTTACTTTTCCCTGTGTCCTCTTCAAGTGACCTGCATCATTATCATTCAGAGCTCACTGGCCAGAATAAGAAATATGACTTTACCTAAGTACAAGGAGGACAAGAAAATATGGTAGGGAAAAAAAATATTTGGTGAGTACTGTCGTTGCAATAATTTGTATAGCACAAGGGGAAAATAAAAAAGAAGTCACAATTTATAATATAGATGTTCCTATGTTAAAAGGCAAAATGATTTGAAAAATAATGAAGTGTTTCAAATATGCATAATTATACTTTACATTTACATGTCTGTATCCTGATTTGGCTAAGAGTAAGTGCTTAACTAAACTGAATTTCATAATATACATTAACCCTTTCACATATTACTCCAGATGATTTTCTCAAGATCCCTGCGACAGAAATTTAAGAAATTTTCTGTTCTGTGATTGAAGATGCTCTCCCGAAAGAGAGAACTGAAAGCAGTTTCCCCAAAAATGTTCTTCCTTAACCCCCACAACACTAAGCTTTCCGTACTTATAAATAAGATTATAAATCATCTTCCACTCTTAATTTACACTTTATAAATACAAAATTTTACAAATTTACAAATAAATTTATAAACATTACCCAATATTAAATTATAATTGCCTCCAGTAAAGGTAAGAAATGAAGCCAATATGAGCTCTTTAAATTGTGAAATACATGTTTGTGTTAAATTAATCAGCTAAACCCTTATGGACAGACACTGGGCCAGATAAGCAGCAGGAATGGAAAGTAAAAGGGTGGAGAAATATGTCAATATAGAAAGTCTCTAAGACAGAATTTAAAAATTAAAATTTGTAACTATTCTCTAAGGAAAAAGAAATACAAAGCTACAAAAATACTACAACCTCGGAACTTTAATAAAAGGTAAAGAAAAAAAAATAGGATGCAGGGGAAACATTTTGCCACTAAGAATATAAATTGTTAAATTGTTTGTTTGGAATTAATTACATCATTGTTTATCAAACCTCCTACACTGCACATTGCACTAGTTCCAACAGCTCTTGCACATTTGTAGAAAAATGTATGAAGATGTTCAACATTGCATTGCTTTTTATACCAAACATCACAAAGGGGTTCAGGACAGTCCCTTATCCCCAGAATATGCCACTTTGGCATGTGGACTATTTTGAGCTGAAGGCACTCGAGACCCTGTGTGTCCAAGAGAAACTTTTTATAGTTTTTGCTCCACAGCAGTCAAAACAACCTTACAGTAGAGTAATACCACCCCGGAAACTAATACTACGCTATATGTTAACTCACTGGAATTTAAATACAAACTTGAAACAAGCAAGCATGGAACATTATTCTATGAAATACTACCAAGCTGTTAAAAAAGTTTCATATGAAGTAACTTTATATGGAAATATTCCTGGCAAGGAAGACTCAAAAAGGCATAGGATTTAAGAGGTGGAAGTTCATAGTAATATTACTATCACAGCTAATATTTATTGGGTTCTTTCTCCATGTGCAATATGATTATATACACCTCAAATGTATTACACTTATATTCTCACAATGACTATGCAGTGTAGATAAAATTGCAATGCTCTTACTATAGATGAGAAAACTGAGTCACTGAGAGATCTCTTTGGGTCATGCTTCAGATTACAGGACTAGTGAATGGTGGAACCTGAAAACAAATCAAAGCAGCCTGTTCCCAGCCTATGTAATTCACATTGGGAGATTATCTCCCAGGTAAAATAGAGAAAGAAAGAGACACTTAAAGAGAAAAAATAGAAAAAAATATATTTAAAAAAATTAAAAAAATAAAAAATAAATTTAAAAAAAGAAAAAATAAACCCTATTTATATGGAAAAAAAATTCCTGTAGCTATATACTTATTCAAATGCTTTAAAAAGAAAATGAATGATAGGATAAACATCAAACTTCTACCTGATGAGCCAAAATATAGGCTTCATAAAAGCTGCTGCTGTATCTGTTTTGTATGCTTTCTTTTCCAGCAACAGTGCCTTGTTAAGGTTAAGCATTTGATAAGTATTTGTTACTGATTAATGAGTCATGGGCTAACTATATCCACAGTGCTTACCTTTGCATAAAGCAATGCATTGGGAAAAGCATGGTGGCATACTTCACTTCTTTTATGTTTTAATATTATCTGAATTCCTGAAAATGAGACTACACTATTACTTACATAATTTTATGCCATAATAACAGATCTTGAAAACTGTCTCTAAAGGCAAGTAAGTTAGAGTTTCCTAAATGTTTTAAGTTCATGCCATCTTAGTGTGTAAGATTTTCAGGCCATCTCTAGCATTAAAAAACAAAACAAAACAAAAATTAAATGCTCTGTTTTGATTAAGTATATGGTTTACTCAATTTTATTTATTTATTTATTTATTTTTATTTTATTTATTTATTTGAGAGAGAGAGAGCACACCAGCAGTGGGGAGGGGCAAAGGGAGAGGGAGAGAGACAAGCAAGCAGACTCCCCACTAAGCAGGGAACATGACTCGGGGCTCGATCCCAGGACCCTGAGATCATGACCTGAGCTGAAGGCAGATACTTAACCCAGGCACCCTGGTTTACTCAACTTAATAAATAGTTAAACCTAAACCACTTATTATATTATTTTAGATGATGTTTGACAAATGTCTGTTTCCTTTGAAAATTTAAAATACCCTGGGCATCTTTTAAGTTCACTGTGGCTTGGGGCGGGGGGGGGGGAGGGGGGACTCTGCATGCATTTGAGAACCATAGTATTATAACAATATTTGAATTCCCTAATTAAATAAATATTTTAAATGTGCATTTTTATTCTTACGTTCATGGGCACAAGCTTGTACACAAATTTCTTTCCTTAGAACATCATGCCTGCTTACGTTTTGCATTTTTTTCTCTTATAATTATTTATTTATAATTTTAATCTCAAATATAACTTAGTAATATGCACATAATGCAAAGTGTGATAGTGATGAGAGTATTCTTTTTCTAGAATGGATAATGATGAAAATTTTAAACTCAAAAAATGTATATTTTTAAATTCCCAATGTAAATTGTTTTAGAATTATTTGTTAAGTAACTTAGAATTAAATAATTAACAGAATTAAATTATATAAATGCCTATGCTCTTGGCTAATATATTTTCTTCAAGTTTTAATGATACTGATTTTGTTGAGGGGTATGATCCCTTCCTGACCTGAATAGTAATTGGCTATTTTATGATGAGTTTCTTCTGTTTTTAGAAAAATAGGTTAAATGTATAGTTCTTTAGAATTTTGCTTATTGTTTTTGTGACCTATTCATTTCTATGTCAATACTTATAATGTTAACATGTCAAAATGAAGTATGAGCTTGATAGCATCTATAATAGATTCTTGAATAGTGACTGTTATAAAAATAAAGACACAGATGCTGAATACTATTTCACATTTTATCATTTTAAAAATGTATTTTGTTTTCCTTATAATGTGTCATATTTTTATGATGTGGGAAATCCATAAGCCTGCCACCACATAAGACTTACCCAGAAATTAAATAGCGAGTATATTTAATGAAGATGTTGACATAAGATAACATTTTTGAAAACCATGTGTGTAAATCTGTGAGCTTTTCAATTACCAAACATTCTATATTGAAAGACAACTAAAGTGCAGTAGAAACACTAAATGACCTGATCCATAATTAACAGTAGTATATCCACAAATGAATTAAATTCTCTGTAACTACTCCTTGAGACATTAAATAAAGATGATATCATCTTCCTTACAAAGTCAATGCCACGGTCAACTGAGGTAAACCTTATCACTAATGTCTGACACAAGAAAGTCATTAAACTAATAAGCACATAATTTTTAAAAAGCTCAAGTAATGAAATGCCATTTTATAAAGTTGCAACTTACTCTTATTTCTAAGAATAATGCTTTCATTGTTCATCTGTTATTTTGCTTAATTAGCTGACATTTCATCAATATTTACTCAGGAAAATATTTACCAATAATTTTCTAATGTGTCAATCATTGTAGTAAGCACTGGAGATATACAACTGAGCAAGACAAAGAAGTCTTTGCCCACCATGGAGCTTCTTTTTTCCAGTATGTGTCTGAGAGGCAGGGATACAGAAAATTAATTACACACAAGGTAAATATATATGATATTACAGAGAGTGATCAATATGGTGATAAATTAGCATGAGAAAACTAGTGATTGGGAAGTTACCTTAAATAGAATGGTCAGGGCAATGAAGTAACATCTGAACTAAGGGCTTAATGATGAAGAAGAACCAGTCACATACACATCGTATAAAAATTCATTCCCATGCAGAGGAAACAGCAGAAACAAAGACCAAGAGATGAGAATAAACCAGACATTAACTGAGAAGTAAGAAGAATGCTAATGTAGCTACAACATAGTGAGGAAGTTTGCAGAGGTCTCATTGCAGGAAGAGGTAGGGATCAGATTTTTAAATCATGACAGGAAGGTTGGATTTGTTCAAATTCCAGTAGAAAGCCTTTAGGTGATTTTAATCACGTGGTTGACAAGATTGAATCTATTTAAAACAGCAATCCAAATCCAACTAATTGTTAGGCTCTTGTATTAATCTAAGTAGGAGATAATGGATGTATAATAAATAGAATTAGTAGAGAGAGGAAATAAGCTCATTTGGGAAATATTTTGGAGGTAGAACAAAGAGAATGAATTTTGACAGCAGTACATGAATAGATATATCCAGGGTAATTTATGCTGTACCAGAATGCTGATTCCATAACAGAAAATGGATCAATTGTGAACTGATGAAAGGGAGTGGAAAGGGAGCAGTTCAAGTACCTTATTTCATACATGTAAAATATAGATACCTATCACATTTCCAAAAGAAGAGTCTGAGTAGTTTGTTGGATACATGGACGTATGAGTCTTGAACTCATAGGAAATATCAAGACTATTGCTATCAATCTGGCAATCATCTACAGGTTATTTCGAAGCCCTAAGGCCAGATGACATGATGCAATAAAAGAAGAAAAAAGCCCACGCTGAAGCCCTAACGCAGTCTGGTATTTTGAGGCCTAGAAGGAAAGCCTCGGCAGTGGCTGAGGAGTAGAACAAATTATCAGGATATTCTCTTGTCACTGATGCGTGGGAATGGAGGTTTTTCAAGAAATTGAAGGTTGTTTTCAGTCAAATCCTGCTGAGAGGAAAATTAAGATGAAAACATGGGATTCATATTTTGTAGGATAAAAGGTGCTGGTGCCCTTGGTAAGAACACTTTCATCGGCACACTGAGAAAAAAAACTACAGGAAACCAAATGAATATATTATAATGAATATATTAAAATGATGATGCATGCTAAAACCAATGGTCGAATTTGTTTTAAACAGTGAGCAGATGAACAAATACTAAAAATATTTTGGGAAATAATATTGTAGGTCCTTATATATAATATTTTTATGAAAAAGATAAAATTAAGAAAATAAATTAAAATCTGGAACTTACTATATTAGTTATAGAGGTAATTTATTTAACTTTATATAAGCCCATTATATCTTTATAAATATAATAAAGTATATTTTAAAGCTTTTTGCCAGTTTTTCAAAGCAAGTATTATTGTTCCCATTTTAAAAAGGGGAAAAAAGAATTAAAGTTGTTTGATAATATTTTTGAGGACTCACAGGCAAAGGAATCTATTTCATTGCATACTGTTTATCTCCTCCTACAACCAAAAACGTGGCTCTTCTATTAGGCACACTTGATAATTTCTTTTTTTAATTGTCAACTACTTGTTGAAGAACTTATATTCAAATCCAATAGTGATTTCACTATGTACAAAAATATCATTTTATTTAAAAGAATATATTGAATAATTGAGAATTCATAGTTCTTTGACAGTGATAACATGTTTTAAAGTATAGTATTTTAGCTTTAGTTTTTGATTTTTGAAAAACAGGTTAATGGATCATTGTTGATTACTGAATGCAAGAATCTCCTCTATCAAAAAAAAAAAAAAAATCTCTAGATGTGGTAAGTGGAAAACTCTCTTACTTAGGTTTGGGAATCAGAATACTCTCATACCTCGGTAATATTCTTCTAATAACAGCAAGATTTTATTTGGAAATTAATAGAGAAATCTATTCCTAGCATCTATGTTTCTAATAACAGCAAGTCCTAGCATCTATGTATGCTTAAGTCAATAAATGTTAGTTGGGCCCAAATCTGGCTCTAACTTTTTCATACAGATGTATCTATCTTATAAAAACCTTATTAAAATGCATATGTTATATAAAATTACACAAAATATGTATGAGAAAGTATGATATATATATAATCTATACATATGACTTAAATTGATAGACTAAAAACAATTTGGTAAATAAAATATTTTTAAGTATATATTCTTCCTTCACTTCTGGTTTATATAAAATATAATTCAATTTTCAAAAAAATGAAAATATTCAATTTTCAAGATATGTTTATGCTAAAGCTGGTTATAACAATCTATTTGTACAAAGTGTTCTACACATTAAGTATAACAGAAAACAATAGGACATACTATTTTAAAAAGACATGATTAATGTGCAATATGTGGATTGTATAAATTATATAATATAAAAATATTGAATCTGCCCTTTTGGCAGATTTTTTCTGCTTTCCGACACAACACCATCTTCTCTCGTTTGGACCATTTGACAAAACTCTTAAGTGATCCCCTCACTGCCATTAAACTTGTCACCTCTGCTCTCTTTTCCAAACGATAGCAAGAGTGTTATTTTGTTGTTGTTTTAAAAGGCAAATTTATTCCTGTTGCTCTCTCACTTAATACCTCTCACTCTATTCCTATTAAATTTAGAATGAATTTCAACACACCTAGCAGACAGCGTCTCTTGCTTCATCTCGACTTAATTTCATGGAACTCTGCCTCATTCAGTAATCTCTAGCTGCTTTGATCTCTTTTTCTGATGGCCTTTATTGCTGCAGGGACTTTGCACATCCTTTCTCTATATTGTGAATGATCACCCCCCTTTCCTTCACCTCTCAGGCCTCAGATTTAGTATCACTTATTATTTCAAATGAGCCTAGTTCCACTTTTTCAGTGCTTCCATAGGTTATCATTTTCTTTATTGTTGCTTTAACTTCATTTTTGAAAAAAAAATATGTTTTGTCCCCAGCATTAAGTAGAAAACTAAATGTGTTAGGGAAAATGTCGTGCACACTGCTTTATCATTAATGGCTAGTCTAGCATGTGACATAAAATAGGTACTTAATACATTTTGGTGACTGAAAATAAATTTAAGTAGCCTCGGTGCTTTGTTATGTATAGCTGTGTTACATATTTGGGGTGAAAATCTGAATTTGTAGACTCAAAAAGTAAAAGCTAATGCCACATTTTTATAAGTAGATTGTACAAAAATAGTTTAATTTTTGATGTAGTTTAAGCAAATATTTAGTTTATTTGCTCCCTTAAGAATACGGTATTTTCCAACTACCTAAGCATTGAGAAGAACCTGTTAAAAATCAGAGTTCTCTCACAATATCAAAAGATACATGCACTCCCATGTTTAGCATGGAGTAGCATTATTCACAACAGCTAAGATATGGAAACAACCTTAAGTGTCCATCAATGGATTACTGGATAAAGATGTGGTATAAACACATACATATGCACACAATAGAATATTATTCATCCAGGAGAAAAAAAGGAATCCTGCCGTTTATGACAACATGGATGGACCATGAGGGCATTATGTTAAGTGAGATAAGTGAGACAGAGAAAGACAAGTATTGTATAATCTCACTTATATGCAGAAGCTAAAAAAGAGTGGAACTCATAGACACAGAGAGGAGAACGGTGGTTATCAGGGGCTGGGCAGTGGGGGAACTGGGGAGATGTTGTTTAAGGATACAAACTTATAAACAGTAGATCAATAAGTTCTAAGGATCTAATGCACAGCACAGTGATTACAGGTAACAATACTACATTATAAACTTCAAAATTGCTAAGAGACTAGATCTTAATTGTTCTGACCACAAAAATGAAATGACGTGCAGTGATAACTGTGCTAGCTCATGGCACAGTGGTAATCATACTGAGATACATAAATGTATCAAACCAACATGCTGTATACCTTAAATTTATATAATGTTATGTGTCAATTATATCTCAATTTTTTTTAAAATCAGGGTTTTCTCTGATGTTTTTGTTTGGTCCTTTTGTATTTTTGTTTTTTAGAATCTCTTAGTGGGTATTTCAACACTCAGAATGATAAAATTCAATTCTCAAAGCCTGAAAAGCATTTGAACAAGCATCAGTATGTTTTATTCTAGACTGCTCTCTAATACTGGTGCAAAAAATTACAGTGAGTATGTAATAAAAAAAAAAGCTTAGAAAGAACAAATTGAATTAAATTCGTATTTTCTTTTTAAATATTATCTGAGGTTAACTAAATTTTAAGTTTTGCCATCTATGTACCATAGCAGAGAAAGTAGCATAAAAAAGAGCCAGAAAATAATTATCTAGGTCAATTTCTTTAATGATACAATTTATCAGGCTTACTAAAATGTTACCCTGTAGGAAAAAGTAGAGTTGACATAGTAATATTTCATTGGCATTATAGTCTTTAGAAAACTGCCTAGTTTAAAAGTAAGATATTTTGGTTATGGTTGATTCAACTATTTAAACAATTTTTGCTAGTATATGTCACTTGTCATTAGATGATCTAAAATAAACACTTAAAACCAACAGAAAATATATTTTTCTCCTGTGATTCACTGCTGTGTATATTTTTGTTATTTTAAATGCACATTAATGTGATTTTTAAGTTAACTCTGTTCTGGATTGAAAGTATTTTACATAGAAGTGACTTAGTCACTTTCCCACTGTTGCAGTAGATTGATTCACACATACAAAGGAGAAACTATCCATTTGGCCTTTTTATTGTTTTGATTATATTTTGGTATTAAATTATTTATAACACATTTCAATGCAAATTTATTTGACCTGTGGAGTTGATTCTAAACATTGTGAAAGGTTTACATGTCACCTTTACTTAGCCTCATCAATCCCAGCATTATGCTGAATAGTGCAATATTTATAATTACTATTTTAAATTCTTTGATGGAAATTATGTTTCTATGCTCATTAATTCAAATAAATATGTTTGATAATAACCAGAATTGCCAATTCCTGACATTCTACTTTCTTCATTCTAGGGACTTCATTAATATAAAGAATAAGCAATAGGTAAGATCTGCTATCATATTTACTTTTATACACTTTTATTTGGAGGGTATTTTGGTTGTTGTTTATTTCAGTTGCATGTGGCTCCTCCTGATTAATACTCACCAATTCATGGATCTATAAATCTTATGATTTTTCAAACCTCAAATACAGTTTAAGTTACTTAATGCAGAAATTAAAAAAACAAAAAACAAAAAACACCATCTTATGGAGTTAATGTGGCTTTTTTTCCTTGCATTTTATGCTAAATTCTAATCCACATTCCTGAAGATTTTACAGTTATTTATCTGTATTTTGGGAGGCAGGCAGTACAAAATGCCTTTGTACAAGATGAGTCACTCCAAGGACTGTGACTAGAGACGGCATATTAGTATTGCTTGACAAAGTAACTTATTATTTAAGCACTGAAAGGGACAAGAAATTGTATTTGAGTGAAAGGGAAAGGAGAGGCAGAAGAGGAAAAACATCAGTACAAACTATAACAACCAGAAAATTGGATGAAAAGAAAGAAGTCAAAGTTCCAGGAGGAATACCAAATATGAGTATAGCCTGGCACACTACTTATCGGCTGCACACAGGCCAAGTTCCTCGAGGAAATCCAATTTGTTTAGAGGAAGTGACCAAAGAGATAGAGCCAGGCAAATGATCCGAAATGCCCTGTAACAAAACATACCAGAGAAGCTGCTTTCCATAGTTTGAAAGGTTTCCCACTGGGCTTCATCATTTATAAGAAATCACCCACTTTAAAATGGCACAAAGAATCCCTAATTCAGTCAGAGTTACTATTATATATCATATTTTTAAAAATTATGTAATGGAAAAAGGTGCTGACAACTGAACTAGTGAATTCACATTTTCTCAAGTTCTGAACCCTTTAAACATGAAGCGGTTTATTCCAAAATATATGAAAATACATCCTTGATCATTTCAAGACATCCAAACCTAATTAGGGAAAATAAAAATCAAACAGTTCGGCAAGACGCATTTCAGATGAAGATTCAAAAGTTAAAGTAGGCAGCATGGACCAGGGGCTAGCATTACTTCAAAAGACAAGTGAGATACCGATGGGAATTGGGTAGTAAATCGGTAATCTACAAAGGAATTACCAAAGTTGAAGAAAATGGAAGGGACGTTGTCCCTCTCATCTTGAATGTAAGAAAAAATTATGTACGACAACTGAAACAAGAAAAATGCAGGCTTAAAGAAAGAACACATTCTACATCAAGGAGGTAATTTACACAGTACAATTATCTCCAAAGTTGGCCACAGAATCATAAAGACCACCAAATTTCAAGACAAATATATCTACAGATACGATGCTGGGTTGGTTATAACCATTGGAATCTGAAAAAAGACTGGTTTGTAGGTCTTAGACAACATTTTCCCTCTACTTATATCAGTTTGGAAATGAATCAAGAGAAGTTGCATTGTGGAAGCATGCAAACCAGAATGATTTCCCTTTACCCCAAATTTCTTCCAATTCTAAATTACTTTGTTGACCATTTCTATGTTTTCTAACTGTCTGAATGCTGCCTCAATGGTTTTTAGCTGTCCCTGTACACAGAAATTAACTGCATCACAGTTGTTTAAAAATACTACAGAATCAAAAATTCTTAAAAGCATTTGCAGGCTTAATGTTGTACAAAATAATCTATTAGCTATAACCAAATTTAAGCCTCTGTTGTTGTTATGCTGAAATGCAACAATTTTTCAGCTTGATGTAAAAAATGCACTAAGTATCCGCAAAGTACCATTTTCTCTTGTGTATGAATTAATACTCTGACAATAAATTTCCATTTATAGCAATTATATAATTTTTTTTTTGTTCTATATTGTTTCCACTTATAGTCTCATTTCAAACATGGGAGTGTGTAAAACCATTAAATCTGTCCTCATATAATGGAAATATATTTATAATTTCTAATGGAATGTATTCCCAAAATACTTGAAGTGGTTAGAGGGACAAAATAGGTAGGTGTTAATTTACATGGAGTTTTTTCAAGTTGTTTAAAAATATTTAGAAATAATTGACTTCATGTGCATGTATCCAACCTACTTGTATTTATTTGGTGCTTATTATATGCCAAGCACTACTTGAAGATCTTGAAATGCATCTCTGAAAAAGACCGACAGTTTTCTCTTCCCAGAAAGCCTGCATTCTTCTGAGAAGGGACAAAATAAATATATATATATATATATATATATATATATATAAAAAACAAAATATATATATTTATAATAAAAATATATATAAAACAAAAAACAAAATGAATGAATGATCAAATACCCATTTGGAAAATATGAGTCTGTGATTCATATTCTGAAAATAATTGATATAGGGTAATATGATAAGAGGTAAATGATAAAGGTAGACTGGTTTGATATGGGAGAGTTATCTCCTTAACAAAGTCATACATAAATTAAGATATGAATAATAAAGATGTGGTCATAAAAAGTACTGGAAGGAAGGACATTTCAAGAAGAAATTGGTAATACCACATTTTGTGACAGATATGCTGAGTTGTCACCAGATTTCGGTTCTGCCTTTCTCCATAGAACTCCTTACAGGGTGTATTTCTTCTCTGAATAGGATTTACATCTCATTTCCTTTCCCTGAGGCACGTACATGTGTCTAAATTTTGGCCAAATATGTGTAAGCAGAAGTGGCACGTAGTTGATGCCAGAAAACCTCCTTAGAGATAACCCAGTTTGCACCCTTTGACATGTGTTAGTTCCTTCCAAATTTTTTTTTTTTTTTTTTTTTTTTTACCAAAAAGACAGAGGAAATGGCTGAAATTAAATTTTAACTGCAATGTTGTATCATAAAGTTAAGGGTCTATAACTTCATAATGAAGCATTTAATGGAAAAAGTTTGATTCCTTTACCATGAAGACCATGAGAATATCATGAAACACAAGGCATTACATCAGTTATGGACTGATAACTAAAGAGGTGTTGCAGGAAAAAAGAGGGGGCTTGGTTAACTCAGCTTCTTCCTTGGACAACTAAAGAAATCCCTAGTTTATTCATTTGCACAGGATTGTTCAACTATAATAACACAGAAAATAACTTAGAAAATTCTGCATTGGAAAGAGTAAAGAAAAAAAGTTTAGATGTGTATTAGTTATACCTGGCAAAAATATCAAAGATATTGTACTTCTGGATGAATCACTGAGACAATGTGTCCTTGGACCTGCCTTCTATATGAAAACAAAGAACATCTGCAGGCCCCAAAAAGGTACTATTACTGCTGTATTTTGAATAGAAGAGAAATAACCTTATGGATAGAATGGTACTTGACTTCAAAGTATAATTTGCTGATTACCTTGCAATGCGACTCTCTGGGTATGGGGGTACGTGTATCAATAAAATATTAAGTGTGAGGAAATCTGACATTTATTGATCACCTAAAATGTTTCAGGAACATTAACATATTTTACTATATATCAAATGTATTCTGAGATGTAGACATTGTTTAACCTATCTGCAGTCAAAACAAATTAATCTAGGGTAATTTAAATAAATTTTCTAAAGTAATAGAATAGGAGAACCAGGAAAAGAACTGGAACTGATTCACTTGATTTATTATACACTTCCTATCTATTCAAGATTAGCCACAAAATGGTAGTGACTCAGTACTTTTTTTTAAACAATCCAACTACTCTCAGTAATAAATCATGATAGTGACGACCAGTTAGTGAAGGATGTATGTGGACATTAAGAAATTATAATAGATTGCATATGTGTCACTCTTACCTTTAATATCAATTACCTACCCCTGAAAGAATGTTCTAATGTATTCTCTATTTAATTTTAATAATCCAAATTTCCTTATCTATAAAATTTAAAAGATGATAGGGTTACTATAAGAGTAAATGAAATAATATGGTGGCGCCTGGGTGGCTCAGTCGTTAAGCGTCTGCCTTCGGCTCAGGTCATGATCCCGGAGTCCTGGGATCGAGCCCCGCATCGGGCTCCCTGCTCTGCGGGAAGCCTGCTTCTCCCTCTCCCACTCCCCCTGCTTGTGTTCTCTCTCGCGCTGTGTATCTCTCTCTGTCAAATAAATAAACAAAATCTTTAAAAAAAAAAAAAAAAAAAAGAGTAAATGAAATAATAAATATATATCAGAATTTCACAAGTACTATTAACCTGTATTAATTTTAATTTTTATATAAATAATAAAATTAATGGAAGATGATGTACTATTTTAGTTCACTCATATTTTAAGGACAGAACCATAAAATCATCAGAAATCACAGAGAAATAATTATTTTTTCCACTACTGACGTCACTAAGCTAATCATATATTGCACATATTTATGCAAAAAAATGTTTCGCTAGTTGTGGCTATGTTCAAAAATGTGTATTGCAGTGTTAAATGCAAACCATAAAGCTTTGAATTTTTTCCTGGTGCCCAAAGAGAAGGATATCCTCCATATACTTTTCTTTCAGCATTTCCTTAGAGAAAGAGTATTTTTAAACTATTTCTTTGTCTCTCTGAGATATATTTAAATACTTTTAAAAGATAAATGAGTCTTCTGTCAGTTGTGAATTCTAAGGGTGTCTTTCTTAGGGGATCTTGAAGAAATCTATTTGAAATGTGACCATCAATGAGGGTGGTACTCTGATGGAAGTTTAGCCTGGGCACTTGGTTCCAAGTAGTATCTTCTGCGTGTTGAAAAGACACAAGAAGTTTTATAGTTCCTTTGAATAAAAAACAGCATGTATGTAATAGGTTGTATCTGTCTGGCTATATCTTTTGGTCTTTGTAATCTCTTCAGCAGATGACCTGCGATGCACATTGCAGTCTGGTTTAATGCTTATTCAGTGATAAAATTGCTTTGTTTTTTTATTTTGTGGATAAGTTTATTGGATTGGCAGGATATTTTATTTTTAATTATATCTCTTCAAAAATTTGACAATGAGGCTGGAATTGGTCTGGCAGTTCCTGACTTGAGTGCACCAGCTGAGGGTCTTTTGGCAATATAACAATCAGGTAAGAGACCTCAAATTATAAAAAAATCTCCCTTCCAGCACTCTGCTTTTTGGAATCATAGCCAGACAAAATGCTCTCTCCAAATTCAAGATTTTATGGTCAAGTAAGAATTGGTAATACGGGGTCCTAAATCTAGTCAAGACCACCATTAGTTTTTGTTTTTTTTTTAAAGATTTTATTTATTTGACAGAGAGAGAGACACAGCGAGAGAGGGAACACAAGCAGGGGGAATGGGAGAGGGAGAAGCAGGCTTCCCGCGGAGCAGGGAGCCCGATGTGGGGCTCGATCCCAGGACCCTGGGATCACGACCCGAGCCGAAGGCAGACGCCCAACGACTGAGCCACCCAGGCGCCCCTAGACCACCATTAGTTTTGATGGTATAAAAATATGGTAAGCCAGAAATGTATCCTGCAGGTCTTTCTCATAAATTGGCATATATCTCTGTCACATATGGAATAGGTAAACACACATAAACCCAGTCTTGCAGTAACCTAAGGATGGTGCCTCTGATTTGGGTGAAAAGAGGTATTTATGTTAGTTCTTAGAAGGAATTTGTCTCAAGTAAACAGAAGGCAGGTATTTGTGTGATGTATATCATTCTAAGAGCAAAGTTAAAAATTAGATAGCCAGAAGAAAATCTTCAGAAAAATAGAAATGTGAGAGATATACTTAATTTTTCTTTTACAGAACCTCTTCCTTTCCCTACTGTCCCCACTCTCTCATCCTGCTGCATCTGTTAGTTCTGTCCATTCCTCAGATCAACTCCTAGGAAGAAGGAAGAATGATCTTTTAGATGAGTGGGTTTTTTCCATTTGCAGATTTCCCTGAAAAGGGGGATGGCTCCACAATATCTACAGCTGGTAATGACTCACTTGGTTTATGAGTTTATGAATCTCATGCCCTAGCTCTGAGTCCACTTATATATTAACCCAATTTCACCTACAAGAATCCTTTGTATCATCAATGCATCACATCATGATGAAGCAGAAATGAAAGAGATATGATCAGAGAAAAATTGAGAACTTGGATAAAATACTGTGTCCCCACATGAAGGCAATCGGTTGGACAGTAGTTATACCAGATACTTGGAAAAAGGTAAAGAGAACTATTAGGTGCAAAAATACTAACAGAGAAAAAAAACAAAGCACCATAAATTCTACATTGTTCTCATCTCAATAGGAAGGAAATCAGCACTTCCTATTCCAATTGCCTGTGGAGCTGATGCCACTGACAGGCTCCCTAGACTTCCCAGGTAATTCACCTGCCTTCCTCACCTGCTGATATTACTCAAGTTTTTTTTTTTTTTCTTCCCCTTGCCCTCTCATGCCAACTATTGACACTCTAGTTAGTGAAAAGGTGGTAGGATGGCAAAGACAGACTATGACTCAAATATTAGCAGCAGCTACTCAGTTTAAGGACAACAGAGACAAGAAAATAATAAAAACAAATAAAAATAGAGTGTTAGCTGCTGAGTTAGAACAATTTACTCAATATAACCCTTAGTCTGGCATCATCTGAAGGCAGAAAAAGAAGAAACAAACACTGTATATCATTATTGCAAGAGGTCAGGACACTGGAAGATGGATTGTAGAAAGAGACTCTGGAAAATGCAGAGATGGCAAGAACAAGGAATTCAGGAAATCCCAGAAGGATAAAACTCTCAGCTAAAAAATAATTGTCAGATGGCTTAGGTTGATGGACTGAGGGAATCTCAGGGGTAGGAACTGGTGAAAGACGTGCCAATAATTTTTTATGCTACCCTATCCTTGCCTTTTCTGGTAAATATTGGTGTTATTTGTTTCATAAAATTTTTTGCCTTTGGTATAATGATAAATCAATAATGGTTGGTATTTTGAGTCAGACTTTACTTTTTTTTTTTATTTTCCTTTTTTTCTGTGGTTTTCATAGAAATAGTTTCCACTAACTGAGGAACATGCTTTCTTTCTCCTGATTTACTTATAAACCGATTGGGAAAACATTTGCTATGCAAAGTAAAGACCCCCATCAATATTCACTACTCCAGATGGAATGCTTATGGAGTTCCCTGGGGGTTAGGGAGGAAGGCATGTAATTTGGTTAATTTGTCTTTTCTGAAAGAAGAGGGGTATGACAGAGAGTGTCAATCTCACACTATGTTTGGGGAAAATGTCCTGAATGAAAAGAGATCAGTATTACTTTGGGCCCTGGAGAATACTGATACTGGTTTAATTTGATATATAAAACTACTAAAAATAGATAACTAAAATAATACGCCATGGTCATGTATAGAAAAATGCCCATTCTCGAGTGTTCAATTAGAAGGAGTAAAGCAGTTATAAAAGAATTAGAAAATCAGAAGTAAAAGGGGAAGTTATTCTGTAATTCCAGTACAGAAGGGAGATAAATTTGATCAAGATGGTCACCACTTGACCATTATATAGATTTATTCAAGATCTTAGTAAAGTAAATAAATGTGTTGTTCTAATAACTACTATAGTTCCTAGCCTTGTAATTATTCTGATTTTGGTACCATCGTCTGCAAACTTTTTCTCTGTAGTTGATCTATACTCAGCTTTCTATTTTCCCCTATTCCTCTAGTGGATGAGTCAAAGTTTTACTGGTTTTTGTTTAAGAAGGAGTTCGGTATTTATGGCAAAGGATTCCACAAGGTTTCAGGACCCTTCTTATTTTATTTAGTCATTTATAGGAAAACTTGGAGAAATTTGTCCCACCAGAGGGATCCATGAATTATTTACCATGTAGATGATTTGTGGGTACCCTGAGAAAGGAAAGAGTAATGCAAATTGATACTTCAACTTGGCTACAATTCTTTGCTTCACAGGGACATAAGGCCTCACTAGACACATTACAATATTGCTAAAGTGTAGTAAAATATTTAGGGCATCTGTTGAAGGCAGCAAGTGTTACAATCAAGGAATCAGCTAATTAACACAGTCAGTGTTACAATCTATAAGCCTGCAAATGTGATGGCCTACTAAAAAACAAACAAAAAGGCAAGCAAACAAACAAAAAACCAAATAGACAATTTGAGGACTAAGAGGTTATTGTAGACAGTGGATCCCAGCTTTTGCAGAAGCAGTGAAACCACTGATGGAGCAACTGCATGGTAATTCTTTAGATCCCTGGGATAGTTCCTAGGAACTAAAGAGATTGTGAACAACTGAAATTGGCTATAGTCTCTCTCAGCTTGGAAATTCCAGATTCTGAAAAATCTTTCCATTTGTCTTGTCATGAAAATAAAGGTAATGCTAGAAAATTTTAACTCAAAAGTTGGATGTAGACTAGAGATCAATAGTATCTTTCTTCATTCTTCTGCAAGTAGTAGCAACACTGGGAATGCCTGGATGCTCCAAGCAGGCCAACAATCCACACTTTTGAAAAAGCTTAAGCCCTACCTTGAGTTACTGGACAGCTACCTTACAAGTGCACAGGACCCAGGATTTGTCAGTCCATTGTCAGACTAGCTATGAATGAGCATTATTTTCTAATACTGATATGTACGTAGTAGATACAGTTCCCTAAACATTGCTGCATTTTTTGCTGTTGTTGTTTTGTTCTTTAACCAGATCCTGATCAAACAGATGATCATGACTGTACCATGCTAACAGAAGGCACCAGTCTCTCACTGGATATATCTGATATTCCTGTTCCAAATACATATATGACAAATATGGAAGTATTATGAGTCACATCCTTGGGATAAAATTGACCAACTTAAGTTTTCCAATGTTGTGGTTATTTCTCTTGAAATTTGGAAAGCTTATTTTTTGCCTGAAATTAAAAGTAGGTATAAGCAGCGGAATTTATGGCAGTTACAGGAACTAAAACTGTTGGTTTAAGATTCAAAGATTACTAAACACACACACAGTGAGTTTGTGTGTTTGAGTGTTTGGTGTCTGTCATGAAACAGAGAACATTTGGGAAAAAAATAAGGGATTGTTGACTTTGATGGGAACTAAAATGTCTCACAGAAAATTCACAGCTGATTTGTGAGAGGCTTTACAACTAACTGCCTGCTTAGATATCAGCAATCCATTGTAGAGCTCACATAGGGCAGAATAATATATCTAAAGGCAAGAATTTTACTGACAACTTTAAAAATATATTAAAATATGGCAGACTCCAAACTTAGAAGACCCACTTTTAACAAAATAATAAATTTTCATTTATGTAAAAAAAAATATGTCACAAAAGGAAATGAACAAATGGATTTAGAAAGAAGATAAAAATAATTCAATGAGTAATGGGAATAATCTGATGAAATAATTCTTATACCACATCTTTATTCACTTGGTTAAAATTGCTGTGTCACTAATAAAACCATCTGAGTACCTAACTCTTCCTATACCCATCAAAAAGATTAAAAAAAAAATATTCAAAACATATTAAAGAAACATGCTATTTGTCAGCAGAATTTTTTGTAATCCACTCCTAAGGTATGGGCAGAAGTTCCCCACCTACCTTACAAGGGACCTGGTGGCAGTTGGGTTTCATAGAATCAATGCCTGTAGAAGGTAAGAGATTTGGTTTAATTATGAAATGTATGATGTTCAGATGATCTGAAGTCTTTCCCTCTTCAAAAGCTGATTATCAGACAGTGGTAATAGCTCTCTTTAAATACACAAAATTCCTACTTTTGGGATATCAAAGCATATTGAATCAAATGAAATTATTTCTACTATAATCTAGAAATTTTTAAAATATTTGTAGAGTCCTGTTATTTTCATACTTCCTGATCTTCAGTTTTTTGGACAAATGGAATGGAGGAACCAAATTCAAAACAACTACGATTGAAAAAAAAAATCGATTCAACAAAATGACCTAGAGGTTTACTATTAGCTTTGTTAAGAACTAAGTAATCCTGCAAACAAGAATGGTACCTCTTCTTTTTTTTTTATTATTTTTTTTATTACCATGTTATGTTAATCACCATACATTACATCATTAGCTTTTGATGTAGTGTTCCATGGTTCATTGTTTGCGTATAACACCCAGTGCTCCATGCAGTATGTGCCCTCTTTAATACCCATCACCAGGCTAACCCATCCCCCTACCCCCTCCCCTCTAGAACCCTCAGTTTGTTTCTCAGAGTCCATAGTCTCTCATGGTTCGTCTCCCCCTTCGATTTCCCCCCTTTCATTCTTTCCTTCCTGCTATCTTCTTTTTTTTTTAACATATAATGTATTATTTGTTTCAGAGGTACAGGTCTGTGATTCAACAGTCTTATACAATTCACAGTGCTCACCATAGCACATACCCTCCTCTTCTTTTGGACTTCTGTTTGACAGGTCTATAAACGCAGGTCTGAGACTGTGTCCTGTGACCAATTTAAATGAAACTTCTCATAATCATTTTCATATTTAAAAAGAGTTATCTCTCTTCCCAAGACACCAGAGACAAAGTCAAAAGGACCCGAATGGACCCACCTGAAGAAATCTGTCACCTTTATCTACTGGGAAATTTTATCTATATAAAAGTATTCCAGAGGAAAGATGGGCTGTCCCCACGCTGAGAGGGACCCTTTCAAGTGCTGCTGACCATTCAGAAAGCTATAAAGTAACATGAATACTCAGCCAGAATAATGCTTCCCATGAGAAGTGAGCATGTTAGGAGGACTGAACTGTGGCTTCCACAAGCATTTGAAAACTAAGTTTTCCAGACTAACTGACACTGGTATTGAACTCAGCTGAGAGGAGATATTCTAGAAAACTTACTACTATTCTCATATTTTCCTTTCCTATTCACAGTGATGGTTACTTAGATTACTTTAAGGATATTTTTACTAGAAGATGAACATTTAACCCCATTGCACTACTTTTTCTCTCTATAGTCCCAGTAATGATTCCTATACTTATAAAAGGGAACACCTAGGTACTAAGCCTGTACTACACCAAGAAATACAGAAAGAGGTTGTAGAAAAGAAAAATTTTAATTAGTAGACAAATAGAAATTTAACATTTACAGACAGAAGCTGCAAAGGGCATATCCAATGTCACTCGAATAATAATGAGATAGAGATTCTCTCCAGGAAGAGTATAGGTAGATAAACAAAGGTAGATATCTGTAATTTATGGAGAACTGACATCAATATAGGTATTGATTTGACCAATGATTTTTAAATGGACCACAGGTTGTGTTTGTTCTAATGACTTAAAACAAAGCTATGTATATTGAACACTGGAATTTCAGTCTACACTTCAATGAATGCCTCATAAGACTCTGAAAGTGAATAATGCCATGAGTGTCTTTGTGTTTCACATCTGGGAAAAATTATTTGAGAAGACAGAATAAGTACTGAAGCACCTAGATTGGTATGTAAATGCAATGTAACAAAAACTCAAGAGAAATGCATTGGGCTTTACAAGAAAAACCCTTAGATAAAAATTTACATTATCAAGCTCCAGAGTCAAGCAATAAAGATATCATGTCAGTTTGTGTAATTAATGTATGATAAATAAAAATTTTATCACATTGCTAATCAAGAATCTGCTTTAACCATTCATTATTAATATATTTAAAGGTAATTCCCCCAAGGCAAATGTTGTATTTAATTTTTAAAATTCATACTGTTGTAATTCCAATAACTGTATTGCTTTGCACTCTATTAGAAACTTACTAGATATTTAGATAACCAGGCTTTTCTTTAATTGCCCAGAGAAAGGTACAACTCATAATGATGATAATGACAAGAAGTGCAGTGTTACTATCAAATAGGAACAAACGGGAGACATGAGAAAGGTAAATACTAATCTAAAAATAATAAATTTCAGATTGCCCTAGTGCCAAAAGAGAAAGATAATCTCCTCTTTTCTTTTAGCCTTTTCCAGAAAGAAAGAAAGAAAGAAAGAAAGAAAGAAAGCAAGCTTATATTTGTAAATGATTTTTCTATATCTTTGAGATGTGTGTATTTTTAAAAAAATGATAAATGAGGCTCTTGCCAGTTTTGCATTCCAGGGGTTATCTTTCTTGAGGGTCTTGGAATATGAATATCAAAGAGAATGGCAACCTGTAATCTACTCTCTGTGGGAGTTTAGCTGAGGCACTTGGCTCCAAGTTACAACTTCTGCTTGTCAAAAAGATACAAGCAGTAAATGCACTTGCAAGAATAAAATCATTTTCTAATACTGAAACCAATAAATGAGGGCAAAAATGTATTTTAGAACACTGACCATGTTTAAAAGAATAAAATCAATAGCCCAATATTTTCCTTCTTAACATACCTATCTTCATTACTCATCACTGGACTCATCTCCACTACTGGGTTTTCCATATAACCATAAATAATGAGAAAGTATGCACAGCACTTTATTTCTGATATTGGTAAAGCTATATCATCACAGTGTCTTTGTGTGAATACCCTTACCTTGTACACTTGAAAAATACCTTTAAAAAAATACATCAAAGATATAATTTTTATATTCTATAAACTATTCTGGTAAGTGTTCTCAAATATTTTGGGAAAAAAACTAATTTGGGGAAGGTTCCCACCATTAGATAATTTCTCAGAACTCCAACTTCTAAAAATCATTTTCAAATGATTTAAGATGCCTTTAGTAGTACTTTTTTTTTTTTTGGCTCACATTTTAGTGCATCCCTAAGGTACAATATATAATAAAATATTGTGCTGTAGTAATATATAAACACTATATAGTATTGTTATTGGGAAGAAACAAGTGGATATTTAATTCCTGAGCAGACTTTCAAATTGTTATGAATTTAAGTTTTCTACATCTGCTTCTAAATATTTCCAACAGAAAACACGTTTACAACTGTATCCTAAAGGAGTAATTACTCTTCAAATTACTATCTTCACAGCATCTAGAATGTACCTGTAAAGTTCACCTTTTCTTTTGGTAAAACTACATATTTAACTGCAGAAGATCTTAATTTCCATGGATTCATGGTCTCCTATGAATTACTATTGAGTAGATGTTACCAATATTTCTCTTGAAGACTACAATGGATCTAATAAGAGGAGAGGTTGTCACAATAAGGCTATGAAAGAATGAACAGTTCATTAGTTTAGCGACTCCATGGGGCACCTGAGTGGCTCAGTCGTTAAGCGTCTGTCTTCAGCTCAGGTCATGATCCCGGAGTCCTGGGATCGAGCCCCACATCGGGCCCCCTGCTCCGCGGGGAGTCTGCTTCTCCCTCTCCCACTCCCCCTGCTTGTATTCCCTTTCTCGCTGTGTCTCTCTGTCAAATAAATAAAATATTAAAAAAAAAAAAAAAGTATAGCGACTCCTTTTCCTTTCATCTGCATCTTTTAAAATTAGCACACAGTATAGGAGTTGTGTACTGTCATTTGTGAAAGTGTCAGATATATGAGTTTCTTGAGATAATGTACTCAGATATACTTGAAAGTACCTACTTGGCAATTTTAGGTAAGCGGTTTTACACATCGTTTATACAAATACCATTTTGATATGCTAACTTTTGATTAGTCAAAGCAACTGATTTCATTTGGAAACTGTATAAAATATCAGGTCATTAAATTGGCTAGGTCAAGATTTACAATAATAAATTATCATTTTAATTATATGCAGGGTACTTTTACTTTGTAGCTAAGAAATAAAAAGCTTATATTACATGTCCTCCCAACTAGAAATAGTCAATGTAGAGGGAAGACAAATACTGTACATATTTTATACTAAGAAACCCAGTTATACAGATTTATGTCAATTTGAAAAAGAAATTAGAATGTGGTACAGCATTTGTTACACTACAGACAAGGAGATTTTACTTTGTGTTGAGACTTCTAAATAGTTTCACATGGTTCATTCTAACCCCAGTATAACCCGAATAATAAAGATTAGGTATAACTTCAAAAAGATATACAGTCCAATTCTGGAAGGAAAAAAATAAACATGATGTATTTTGTAACCTGTGCCCCTATACAACGTGCAGTAGCAGTGGTCTTTTGGATATGAGAATCTGGAGATAATTTAAAGGTAAATAGGACCAGTCTATTTTACAGGATTTTAGGAACTGTGCCCCCACAACATAGTTTCTGTAGCAACATGGATTCTAGGATATGAATAGACAGTTCCTGCAACCAAGCTTTATTTTGCCACTTACATCCACATAGCTGCCTAATTTATATTTCCACTTGCATTTCTCAAGACACTTAATGATTCCAGTTACTCTGTATGTGTGATACTGAAAATGAAGGACTGGGATCAGAGGAACCAATAAGCAGAAGTTTAGGGTAGTGATTTAGTAAATGATATACCTAGGAGTGAGAACAGACATGGAAATTGTTATGATAAAAGTAGTAACTGCAACACAGTTCTGTTTAGAATTCTATGAGGCCACAGATATGAGAGACATCTATTCTTGACACAGTCAGAGAATCTGAGAGAAGGGAGCCAAGGATATGACCTTAAGGAAGACATTTAATGAACAAACATTAAATGCAGTTAGAAAATGAGAATATATCTAGAGTAAGACCTCCTGGTCATAGAAAAGGAGAAATGGAAGAGAAGTCAGGATGTCAAGATCTCTCTGGAAAAAAAAACTGTCAGTCAAATGACAGTGTCATTAAAGACTCGGTGCTCACATGGGCATCTGACATTGAGTTCTGCAAAGAGGAAGATATCCTGAGTGTGAGTGTGTGTGTGTGTGTATGTGTGTGTGTACACACACAGTGAATAATGTAGATCATAGCACAAAATCATTTAATTTTTTTTTTAATTAAGAATTATTTCTGGGGCACCTGGGTGGCTCAGTCGTTAAGCGTCTGCCTTCGGCTCAGGTCAGGATCCCAGGATCCTGGGATCGAGCCCCACATTGGGCTCTCTGCTCAGCGGGAAGCCTGCTTCTCCCTCTCCCACTGCCCCTGATTGTGTTCCCTCTCTCTCTGTGTCTCTCTCTGTCAAGTAAATAAAATCTTAAAAAAAAAAAAAAAAAGAATTATTTCTGTGCTCATGGGACATCCTCCAGAACAGATCACATATTATGTCATGAATCAGGCCTCAACGAGTACAAAGAGACTGAGATCATACCATGCATATTTTCTGACCCCAACACTATGAAACTTGAAGTCAACCACAATAAAAACTTTGAAAAGACCACAAATGCATGGAGGTTAAACAACACATCACTAAGCAATAAGTCAACCAAGAAACCAAAGTGGAAATTTAAAACATACATGGAAACAAATGAAAATGAAAACACAATGATCCAAAATCTTTAGAATGCAGCAAAAGCAGTCCTAAAAGGAAAATATATAGTAACACAGGCCTATCTCAAGAAGCAAGAAAAATTTCAAATAAACAACCTAACCTTAGACATAAGGGAGCTAGAAAATAAAACAAACAAAGCCTAAAGCCAGCAGAAGGAAGGAAATAATGAAGATTAGAGCACAAATAAATGATATAGAAACTAACTAAATAAATAAATAGAAGAGATCAATGAGCCAGGAGCTGTTTCTTTGGAAAAAATAATAAAATTGATAAACCCCTAGCCAGAGTTATCAAAAAGAAAATAGAAAGAACACAAATAAAATCACAAATGAGAGAGAAGAAATAACAACCAACACCACAGAAATACAAACAAGTATAAAAGAATATTACGAAAAACTATATGCCAACAAACTGGACAACCTGGAAGAAATGGATAAACTCCTACAAATATATAAACTACCAAAACTGAAAAAGGAAGAAACATAAAAATTGAACAGACCAATAACTAGCAATCAGTAATCAGAAACTCAATCAGTAATCAGAAAGCTCCCAACAAACAAAAGTCCAGGGCCAGATGGAATCACAGGCGAATTCTACCAAATATTTAAAGAAGAGTTAACACCTATTCTTCTCAAACTAGTCCAAAAAACAGAAAAGGAAGGAAAACTTCCAAATTCATTCTATGAGTCCAGCATTACCCTGATACCAAAACCAGATAAAGACTCCACTAAAAAAAAGAGAACTACAGGCCAATATCCCTTAAGAACATGGATGCAAAAATTCTCAATAAAATACTAGCAAACCAAATCTAACAGTACATTAAAAGAATCATTCACCATGATCAAGTTGGATTTATTCCTGGGCTGGAAGGGTGGATCAATATTGCAAATCAATCAACGTGATACACCATATTAATAAAAGAAAGGATAAGAACCATAGGATCATTTCAACAGATGCAGATAAAACACTTGACAAAGTACAACATCCATTCATGATAAAAACCCTCAACAAAGTAGGGATAGAGGGAAAATACCTCAACATAATAAAGGCCAAATATGAAAGACCCACCACTAATACAATACTCAATGGGGAAAAACTGAGAGCTTTACCTCTATGGTCAGAAACAAGACAGGGATGTCCACTCTCACCACTGTTAGTTAACATAGTACTGGAAGTCCGAGCCACAGCAATCAGAGAACAAAAAGAAATAAAAGGCATCCAAATCAGCAAGGAAGAAGTCAAACTTTCACTATTTGCAGATGACATGATACTCTATGTAGAAAACCCAAAAGACTCCACCAAAAAAACTGCTAGAACTGATACACGAATTCAGTAAAGTCACAGGATACAAAATCAATATACAGAAATCTGTTGCATTTTTATACACCAAAAGTTAAGCAGCAGAAAGAGAAATCAAGGAATTGATTCTTTTTACAATTGTACCAAAAACCATAAGATACCTAGGAATAAACCTAAGCAAAGAGGTAAAAGATCTGTATTCTGAAAACTGTAAGAAACTGGTGAAAGAAATTGAAGAGGACACAAAGAAGTGTAAAAACATTCTATGCTTATGGATTGGAAGAACAAATATTATTAAAATGTCTATACTACCCAAAGCAATCTACACATTTAATGCAATCCCTATCAAAATACCACCAGCATTTTTCACAGAGCTAGAACAAACAATCCTAAAATTTGTATAGAACCACAAAAGACTGAATAACCAAAGGAACCTTGAAAAAGAAAAGCAAAGCTGGAGACATCACAATTCTGGACTTCAAGTTATATTACAAAGCTATAGTGATCAAGACAGTATGGTACTGGCACAAAACAGACAAACAGATCAAAAGAACAGAACAAGAAAGAATGTCCAATGGAAAAAGGATAGTTTCTTCAAAAAATGGTGCTGGGAAAATTGGACAGCAACATACAAAAGAATGAAACTAGACCACTTCTTACACCATACACAAAAATAAATTCAAAATGGATGAAAGACCTACATATGAGACAGGAAAACATTAAAATCCTAGAGAATAACACAGGCAGTGACCTTCTGACATCGGCTGTAACTACTTCCTATTAGATATGTCTCCTGAGGCAAGGGAAACAAAAGCAATAATAAATTATTGGGACTTTATCAAAATAAAAAGCTTCTGCACAGTGATGGAAACAATCAGCAAAAAAAAGGCAACCTATAGAATGGGAATAGGTATATGCAAATGACATATCTGATAAAGGGTTAGTATCCAAAGTATATAAAGAATTTATGTTCCTTATGGAGGTTCCTCAATCATTAAAAATAGAACTACTTTTTTTTTGTTTGTTTGTTTTTGTTTTTTGTTTTTTTTTTAAAGATTTTATTTATTTATTTGACAGAGAGAGAGACAGCGAGAGAGGGAACACAAGCAAGGGGAGTGGGAGAGGGAGAAGCAGGCTTCCCGCCGAGCAGGGAGCCCGATGCGGGGCTCGATCCCAGGACCCTGGGACCATGACCTGAGCCGAAGGCAGACGCTTAACGACTGAGCCACCCAGGCGCCCCAGAACTACTTTTTTTAAAAAAGATTTATTTATTTATTTATTTGAGAGAGAAAGGGAGAGAGCGCAAGTGAGAGGGCCCAAGTGGGCTGAGGGAGACAGAGGGAGAGGGAGAGAGAGTATCCCAAGGAGACTCCCACTGAGTGCAGAGCCTGATGTGGGGCTGGATCCCAAGACCCTGAGATCAGACCTGAGCTGAAACCAAGACTCTGACGCTTAACCAAGACTGACCCACCCAGGTGCCCCCAAAATAGAACTACTTTAAAATCCAACAATTGCACTACTAGGTATTTACCTAGTACAGAAGGACTCAGGTAGTAATGCAGGAACAAGGCCTCAACTGACCCTGTAGGGAACTCTGAAGCGGAGATGACCCTTCAAAGTGATCCAAAGTTAGAGCAAGAGTACTGAGCTATTGTATTTCTCAGCTAGGGCTACCATAACAAAATACCACACACTGAACGGTTTAATAACAGAAACCTATTTTCTCAAATTTCTGGAGGCTTTCAGTCTGAAATCAAGATGTTGGAAGGTTTCTGAGGCCTCTCTTTCTTGCAGAGGGCTACCTCCTGTATCTTTACATGGTCCTTTCTCTGTGCACTCGCATCCTTGATATCACTCTTATAAAAACACCAGTCCTATTGGATTAGCAACCCCCTACCAATGATCTCATTTAACCTTCATAAGCTCTTTATAGGCTTTATCTCCAAATGGTCACATTGGGTATTAGGGCTTTGACATGAATTTTGAGGGTACATAATTCTGTCCATAACAGCCATTATAGCCCTACATTGTTCTGTCATAACGTATGAGTGCCCTGGGAAGTAGACAATTCCTTGGTCTGGGTGATGCTCTTCAGCTCAACTGGTTATTCTCCAAATAACTAAATATATAAATGAAATGAACATGCTTAGCAGTTGGCAGAAACATTACATTGATTCTTTGATCTGTAAAGATTTATCATAGTACAAAAGTCCAAACTGAAGTACTGAAAATTGTTCCCCCTCCACCAAGATAATACATCAAAAAACCTAACCACCTCTCAGAAAAAATAACAAATCAAATAATTTCAGAGATACAAGAATATGGCCATCCCTTGAGAAGAAAGTTAGCCACTCAGCCATAAGTTGATAACATCAGGCAATACTTCACTTTGATTAGAATAGACACATATTGCAGATATTGGTTTGCCTTTTCTGCATAGAGTACTTCAGTGAGCACTACTTCCCAAGGGATCACAGAGTATCTGATCTACTGATAAAAAATCCCTGGTAGCATACCTTCTAACAGACCCGCATCTTAGAATAGTATGGCAATAAACATATGACCAGGAGATGCAAGAGTTCTCACACTTACTCCATCTGTAGGAAGTGCCAACCCACTGGAACACTGGAAAGCCCTGAGATATAGTTTAGGTGCCATTTTGATGTTGACACCAGTGACTCAACTTATTTCACAATGAAGAATATACTTTTTTAAAGAAGATTTATTTTTATTTGAAAGAGAGAGAAAGACAGAATACAAGTGTGGGGGGTGAGGGGCAGAGGGAGAAGGAGAGAATCCTTAAATAGACTCCCTGCTGAGCACGGAGTCTGACATGGGGCTCAATCCCAAGACCCCAAGATCATGATCTGAACTGAAATCAGGAGTCAGATGCTTAACCCACTAAGCTACCCAGGTACCCCAAGAATACACTTTTAACTAAGGGTCAGTATATGTATTCTGGCCTTGGTAGGTTAAATGCATGACTCTTGGAACTGAGGGGTGGGAGTAGGCACTATTCTCCATTATTGCCAGTGACACATTTGAAAATTTTTGATTCCCAATTTCTACAAATGTAGACTTCTCCAAAGAGTCTGTGTTCCAGATGGGCTCATTTCCACCAAGGTACATTTTAAGAGTACAACTAAATTTAACGGTGTGGCTTTGCCTTGTCAGGTTGATTTCTAATGTCAGTCTAGCAAAAGGCACAGAAAAGGTTCCCATATTACCAAGAGTAACTGAATCTGATCATCATGAAAAAGGGGAGTGGTTGTAAATTAAAAGAGACAGTCATAAATAGATTTGGGATTCAGGTGGATAAACTTGTGTATCTCCTGGTACTTCTATTTACAGTTTTTAAAAGAAATAGGCATAGGAACCAACAGGAAAAGATCCTGGATCACTCCTCCAAGCAAGTCTCTTCAACCAGAGAATTATAACTGAGAGAATGGGGTGATCTTGAATGAATGATACAGAAATGATATGATGACTACCATTTTGACCTCAAGTTCCACTGTGGCAGAGCAGACCAGACTGCCTCACTAACCCACCTCTCATAAGTTTGTTCTGCAAGTTATGACTGAAAATAACCCCATTAAAGCTCTGCCCAAATGGAATAAACTTAATGTGAAGAGTGAGTGAATATGAGTAATGCCAAGGATGAATGCTAGAGTGGTCATGCCCAGATCCCTTTACGGGGCTGGGGCACTTATCCTAGAACTAATGCGAGTATTGGCTGCTGATGGTACATAATTGCAGAATTTCTCTCTTTTCCAAAATAAATAACCCCAAATAAGAGCTATCTTGCCTGGGAGATTATTCACCATCATGCAGCCACTGTTCAGTGAATGAATGGATGAAAGTACCCAAGGCCCACAATAAAAATGAGTAAATATGCAAGTATGTAAAATCCATAGAAATTGGGAAATATTAAGCATTCTATTACTTCTGTTACATCAGCATTATCAGTGAACATAGAAAAGTGACATATATTAGGACAAAAACCAAACATATCAACCCCAATTTTGCTCACTTCAAACGACAGAGTCATTGGGTTCCTAGGTGGGTTTCCATACATAGCCCTCACCCAACACACACACACACACACTTTTGGTATTACCTAAAAATACTTACAAATAAATCAATTTTATTTTTAAAAATACTGAATTATTTAAAATATAATCTATTATAATGATCAAAGAATACTAATTATAAATAACACAATGGATGACATTTAAATTTTTTTTCTGTCATTTAGGTTTACTGCATATATTAACAGCAGATTGGCTAAAGCCAAAATATATTATAAAAATGGAAATCAAGTTATGTATTAATGGAGATTTTATACACTCAGAAAAATACTATTAGTACTAGAATTGAAGAAATAATGAACTGGTTCTCTAGAGTTTTAGGAAGAAAATGAGATTTAAGGGTCAAATAGTCTTTAGTTTCCTCCTGAGAAAGTTTGATATCTTTCAATTTTATATAGTGTAAATATCAAACTCAGAATTTAGAGAAAAACAATATGTAAGCTACTGTTACAAAACATTAAATTATATAAATACTGGATTAGAGTATTTTTGAATAAGGGAAATATACTGAATTATGTGAATATTTTGTGAAATTATAAATGTAAAATATTCATATATAAATGATGAAATTATAACTTTTAATCCTAATATACAGTTTGAGAATGCGGAATAATTTATTCTAACATATAACAAAGAATACTTATTTTTTAAGTTTTCACAAAATAACTGTGCAAACAGTAATTAGCAAAAAATGAAAAAAACTTTAACATATTAGTTTATTTCATATGTATATATATATAAATTAAGACACTACATATTTTCGGATTCCTTTTATCATCTTCCTGATAGTTTAAATCAATGCCTGTATTTGAAATACATATTAAGTAAACTAATATGTTCAAATAATTAAGTTCTCATCAAATTTGTAACCTGAAGAATCTTTGAAATGTACATTCACTATAACCATATGTAAATTAATTTAAAATAAATGTTAAATGAGTTAGAAATAGCACATTAAGCTAAGAGTTTAAAATGAGAAAGGAAGTTGTAAGATACAAGGACACTAAACACCAGGACCATATGAATGTTCATTCATACTTCAAATACTGGTTGAACTCTTACATGTGCTAACAGTACAGTCACGCAAGTGATTAAAATTTGAAATACTTATTCATAGGTTAATAGCCCCTGTCCCAACCCTTCCATGAGTATTCTTCAACACCCCAGGGCTCCAAACTCCTCACAATGAAAGGTTCAAATCCAGGTAAAACAGGTAGTCTCCAGGACACGACTTCAACTCTAAGATTTTTATCTACAGTGAATAGCCAACACTAGTGCACTGGTTTTAAAGCTTTTGTATACTATTGTGGATTTGTGTTGGGACAACTCAGCTAGGTTGGAACTATGTTTCCCAGAACTGTCTTCACTACTTAGTCCCATGTTATTGTGAAACACAGATATTTTGTTTGCGATGTTGAAGATGGAAGTGAGGCAGCAGGCACATTCTTTTTATACTCAAAAAGTCGGTGCAGGGTGTGAGAGATTGTTTCTTATCATATAATTGTCTCATCTGCTGCTGATATAAGGCAGCAAGCAGGCCCAAAGCATCTCTAGTTCCCAATGGATTTCTTCCTTAAGACTGTCCAACTCCTGGACCAGATGTATGTTTTGCTTCATGATAAATGGCATCATCCTCTCCTGTGGAACACTATCCCTGAAGGTGAAGACATCCAGGTAATTAGAGACTGAGGAGGGTCCCAGGTTTTCCTTGTAAGCACCAGCACACCCACACTGGTTCAAGGTTTTCCTTGCCTTTCTTACTTCCTGTTTATCTTTCCTGCTGATGGCCCTACTGACTTTAGTATCTAGTTCCAGATATAGGAGCATCCGTCTCATCTTGACTTTTTAACTATCCCCTCTGATGTCTATAATAAATGCCTTTATCCATATTCTCTAGTGAGTTCTCTAATTTTCTGATAATACAATTTTGTACAAGAAGTGTTTCTAGTGGAATAAAACCTTAAGAATAGATTATCTGAATTGGGTACACTGCATCTGTAATGATTTCTCTTATGTGACTATATTTCAAGGCATTAATGACAGTATTTCCAGTGGTAAAGACAGTGTTAGTAGTTCATGAAATGTGGAAAGTCATGAAAAATGACAAAACAATGACTTAAGTATCACCTGTGGACACCTGTAATCAAGTGTCTATGAAGAGAATTAGGTGACAAATTATTTGCTGCCATAAAAAAATATAGTGGAAATAAAGGATATAATAGAGTTAGGCAATTGCTTCCAAATACACTAGAGAACTTAGAGTGAAAAGATGAGCTCATGACTTGGGCTGAGGTCTTGCTCCTATGAATGCTCTAAAACTCTTATAGCTGTAAAGTTAAGATTTCTGAAAACAAAGCCCCGAATCTAATCTTGCTTGTGAACATAAATTCTACATTGTTCTGATCCTCCTTTGCTAGTAGAAGCATTTCTTTATACCCCCGATGAGATCAATCTTTCCTTGCCTGAAAAGAACTATAACTTCATTTGAAATAACTGCTTTGCAAAATACTGATGATCCTCTCCAAGATGTATCCCCTGATATTACTTTCCTATTGTTTCTGCACACAAATTACAACAAACGTTGACAGGTCTACATTCCTTCTAGGGGAGAATTTGTTCTAGGGGAGAATTTGTTCCCTTATCTTTTCCACCTTCTAGAGGGTGCTCACATTCCAGGACCCTTTCTCCATTTTCAGAGACAGCGATGTAATATCTTTCAGTCTCGGACTCTGTTTTCATCATATCTCCTTATCTGATTTTAGTCTTTCTATTTTTTTCTGAGGCCCAGTCCACAAAATGCAGGATAAAGTTCCATCTCGACGCCCTTAACTACAATAATATTTATAAGGTCCCTTTTGCCAACACATTCACAGGTCCTGGGGATTAGGACACAAACATCCTAGGGTAGTAATTTGGCTTATTACACTTTGCCTTACTACACTCCTTCACTTCTCATTGATCCCATATCTATCCAGTCAAAAAGAAGCCCATACTCCAGTCAAAAAGAACTTTGAGGATGAGTGACAAAGTATAACCTCATTAGAAGATGTGATACACAAAGATGTAATTTCATGATTTTGCCAAATGATATCAAAAGAAACCTAGGAAACGTGGGGATGTATTTTAAGACTGGGGGGGTCATCAGATAGGGAAGAATATAAGCTGCATCACATGGAGTTTATTAATACGAGCTCACTCAATAGAGATTTACAACTAGTTACAACTATGTGACCCAATTTTGAATTAAGGACTGTAACAGGTATGAGTATATCCTACTTGTTTTGAAGTAAATAATTTGTCTATATATTAATCCTTTTTCTCGCCTCCTTTCCTATCACATTCTTAATTCTTCTTAAGAGTGATTAACCATATATTTCATTATTAAGTTATAAGATAATAAAGGAGGAATTCCACTCAAGTAGAAGAGGGAAAAAAACTCACTGAAGATGGGAAAAAAAGTGCTCTTCATCCCATTTGGAGAGAGGGTTACTTTGTTCTCAACTCTAAGAATAGCTATTTTGTTAGGAAGAAGCATGATTTTGTGAATATATTTATGTGCATTATATATATAATTTCACTGAAAGAAGTATGCATGGATACCAAATTGATATTTGGTTGTGGAGAGTTTTGTATAGCATCAACCTAATTAAGCCAGAACTCCATTTCTCGACACTCTCTTTTTTGCATTGTTCCAAATTATTGTGGGCCATAAGAGATATTTTATGAGATTTAAAAGACAAAAGTAAGGGAAATAGTCATTTTTCAAAGGCCATGGGAATTACCTGCATTTTTTTTTTTAAACCATAGAACTAAAATTATCATTTAAAAGGGGGAGGGATATAGAACAAAGTTCATTTAGGAAGACAGCCTAAGAGGTATTTTAGTGACTAAAGAAAGTGGAAACTTGCAAAAATGAAGCAAGTTACCATGCGGTAGCAATGATGAGGTCTTCATCAGATGTATAATAGAAAAGTTCTAAAGCACTTGGAAAGAAGAATGGGTAGAAGAGTATTATTACATTACGTTTAACAAAAATAGAAATTCTGGAATTATTAAACTTTCTGTGCTTGATTCCAGACTTTGCTGGGGTTTCCAAAACTACAGAAATAAATCTATAGAAATAGAGTCAATCTCAGTGTAGAACCCCTAACATTATAATCTACTCATAATATTTCTCATTTACCAACAGATATTAATCTTTGGGATTCAGAATTGAGAAATCAGAATTCTCTGGAATTCTAGAACCATGAGTTATTCTTGAAATATTTCTAATCCGTTTCATACTTCTTACTCATTATTACAGATACCTACACATTAATTAGAGAGTAAGAAATATTAAGTTTAGTACTGCATATAATGGACAGCAGACCATAATGAATATGGATGCACTGAGAAATGCCAGCAAATATTCTTGGGTAGTATTCAGATAAACATAACCTTCAAATGTCCTTGTCAACTGCTGAAGTGAAGGCACAATTTGCTCCAAAAACATGTTATTCTTTGGAACATCACTCCTAAGATTTGTATAATGTGTACCATGTATATAAATATATTAATATTTGTTTTATTTGAAAAGTGGTTCACCTTTTACAATAGCTGGGGTCACAAACACACTCATAACATGGCAACAACTACAAACAGGACTTATTGATTAGACCCTAACCTCTTCTTTCCTATGTGGTCCTCCCTGGGTCTCAGAAATGATCAACGGTCCTGAACTTGCTTTTGATTTGATATTAGCAGATACCTTTGAAACAGTAACATCTCTGTTGATTATTAAAAATCTAAATCTCAGAAGAGAATTATATTTTCCCATATTCCTAACCAGTTTGCCTCAGAATATGAGATTCAGAAAAAAACATACATTTCCAAAGACTGCCAAGAAAGAGTTCCCACACTTGCTAGGGTCTTTACATCAATTCCCCAAGATTAAAGAACAAACACTGTCCCCCTTCTACCTATATATACAAGACTAAAAAGCAGAGAACTATCCCTCAATCCTCTCTCTTTTATTTGCCCACACTGAAGCTTATAGGCATTCTGCCTTTCTTGTTTTTCCTCAACTCCACTTTGTAGTTTCCCAGTCTCTCTATCTCAATCAAACAAGATAAGATTTTTTAACTTATCTCAACTTTCTCTGTTGTGTCATTTATTTTTCCTGTGGATGAGAAATATTTGGTAATCCAAACTATTTCTTATCTAAATGAAAGCCAATTGTACTTTGCCTTCTCAGAAAGTAAAGATTGAATAAATGGGTAATGAGATCCTTATAATTATACTCATTTTTAGTAAAGTCATTTAATCTTACCATAAAATACAGGTTACTTTTGGTAGGAATATCAGCTGGGAAAATATATGTAAAATTATTTCATACACTATAAATTAACATATATCTCATTCAGAAGGTTTCTAGAGAAACAAGGCAAAGGAGATTTTTCTGTGGATTTTCAAAAGAGGTAAAACACAGAAAGGGACCTATTCTGGTTGTAGAGATGGGGCTGTGAAATAAATTTAATTTTACATACATTGTATTTGAGGCAGTTGTGTGGCATCAAAGAAGGCATGAGTTATATTAGCTAGAAACGTGGAATCAAATTTAAAATGAAAATTCATTTAGAGAAATGTAAGCTCTTTGTTGCAAGAGAGAAATGTCTCAGGTATCAGTGAATGCAAAATAAAGATACAATTAAAGGAAACACAGAAAGTGACAGTGAGATATAAATAGAGAAATTAAAGACCGTATTAATACAGAAGGTGACATGGGATTAGCTGAGATAACTAATGAGCATCAAATATCGAAGAAAAGTTAAAGGGGGTAAAACCTGAGGAAATAATTTATATTTATATTATATAAATAATTATATTTGACTTGAAGAAAATAGCACAGATGATGCTACAGGGTAGGTTAAAAACAGAAGCCAGGTTACTAAGTATTAAGAAAAGAGCACACTGGAACTTTAAAGACATTCACTATGGAGGAACTAAGTGAACCCTAAATGCCCACTAAATCTTTCAGATGCATCATATTAATCACTAATTCTTTATGCAGCAATTGGGAAAAATAGACATGTAATTATATTTGTTAAATGATCATACCATTCACATTCTTCTATAATTAAATTCTTATTACAAAATTATTGATATCAGCAAAGAAAAATAAGTAAATATTCAATTAAGTCAGTCAACACTTCTAAATGTCCTGGCCTAGAAATCAACTGAAAAGTCTGTTCATAATTTTTGTCAGTAAAAAATATCCTTCTCTATTAAGAACCAATAAATGCATGACAAACTCATACCAATTCCTTTACAGAGGAATCAATCATAAAAAATACTTCTAAAACCCACCATCAATCTATCATTACCTTCATATTTTTCTCTCTCCAAGAAAAAAAAATCTAAGCAATGCATTTATCTTATTGTATCTCACCATAAAAATTGCTGTAAAAAAATAAAGCACATGAGAATTGCCTTCTCAAAATCTGCAAAAGTCTGAAAAACAAGAAAAACTATTTTTAGCTTTTTTTCTTCTAAGAATAATCACTGAGACTATTGCCTCAAGTATATATAAAATGTTCCTACTTTTAAGACAATAATAATTTTTATTTATTTGTTTTTAGTGACATGTACTCATAGGATAATCTGGGACTGGATAAATAATGATAAAGTAGGGGTGCCTGGGTGGCTCAGCCATTAAGTGTCTGCCTTCGGCTCAGGTCATGATTCTGGGGTCCTGGGATCGAGCCCCGCATCGGGCTCCCTGCTCAGTGGGAAGCCTCCTTCTCCCTCTCCCCCACTTGCGTTCCCTCTCTTTCTGTGTCTCTGTCAAATAAATAAATAAAATCTTTAAACACATAATGGTAAAGTAATAAACTGAAGCAATTTTCCCACGTATGCAGCTTGAATCAATGAAGATCGAGGCCTCTCAGCACCTCCATGACTCACTGCTATAGGATGCTACGCTTTTTCAAAAAGCTCAGTCATGCATGTGCCAAGCCCTGCTCTCAGGGAAAGACAACCTTTTAGAACTATGGACTCAGCAGGATCATGAGATAGAAGCTCTGTAAGAGAGTCAATTGCTACAAACATTTCTTTCTTGTCTCCATATAGCAGTTTTCATTCTACATTTTACACACATATAATGTATATACATATATATATACACACACACGTGTGGTATATGATATACATTATATATCATATGTTCATTTATATATGTAATTCATCATGACAATGAATATACTGAAGCAGACACTTTTCTCCAACTGAACAAGTTAAATGCCCAATATTCACTTAACATATTACCTTTTGTTACTATTCTATAGTACTGCGAATTTATAAGCCCCTTCACTGACTCTCTTAATAAAAAAAATATATATTGAACACTGTAAATTGAGCTCCATGCTAAGGACTTTAAGATTTAACAAGTAACTGAAGTATACTTTGTTTTAAACCTGTAGGTGCTCAAAATTTAGTGGGCAGATGGACAAGTACATTAATAATTAATATCTAACAATATAGCTTTATAGTACAGTATTATAAAGATTTATGATTGGATAGAGCAGGTATTTGAATTTATATCATGCACCCACCTCTACCATCAGAATAGTTTCCTTTTTAAATTTTAACACTTCTGAAAACTCACAGAATGCTGTACTACCTCTGGTTTCTCCAGGGGAAAAAAATCAATTTTTGTTATTTTCTAGTAATGAAACCTTGGGAAAACACTGACTTGCCTAAGCCTCAGATTCTTTATCTCTAAACAGAATTATACCTATCTTGCAAAATTAATTTAAATTTATTTTTAAAAACAGTACATAATAATTGTGACATTTATAAAACACAAAAATGGTCATTGGGCCATTGGTCAGGTTATTTCTTACAATAGCCCTTTTGCAAAGACAACATTTCTAAGTTAAGAAGAAAGAGATAAATATGTCACTTAACACTATCAGATTATAACGTTCAGGTGTTTTATTTACATTTATTTATGCTTCTATTCATTTACTTTTAACTGAATAATATTCTAACATTCTTCCTACTTTTGCATTTCTTATTGAAACACAGTGTTTCATGGATTAATACATAATATGAAGGAGCAAGATACTTCTTTTCACTGCCCCAGAAAATGAAAAGAAGGGAATATGAACTATGCTTAGCTACTAATTTGATGCTTCTACATATAACTTCAGTTCTTCAAGGGAACACTATAAAACAAGGAGACAATTGAAAATTAGCTATGGCTCATGCGTAGCAACTGGAACACATTCATTAATGAGAATGCATAATGGTACAATCACCTTAGAAGACGGTTTCTTACAAAACTAGACATACTCTTACTATATTGATCCAGCAATTTTGCTCCTTGGTATTCGCCCAAATGTGTTGAAAATTTAGGTCTACACAAAAACCTAAACACAAATATTTACAGCAGCTTTATTCATAACTGCCAAAATTTGGAAGGAACCAAGATGTCCATTAGTAGATTAATGGATAAACTGTATTACATCTAGACTACGAAATATTATTCAGTGCTAAAAAGAAATGAACATTCAAGTCATGGAAAGACATGAAGGAGCCTTAAATGCATACTATTAAGTAAAATAACCCAATTTAAAAAGGCTGCATCCTGCTTGATTCCAACTAAATAATGTTCTAGAACAACAGCTATAGAGATAGAAAATAGCATTTTACTATTCATTCTTCCCCCTCTCTCACTCTCCCTCCCCTTAACTTCCCTAATGAGCATGAAGTGGCAGGTCGTTATGGTTTAGAGAAATTTGCATTTATAATAAGTAATGCTAAGTATCTTTTCATATGCTACTGTCCATTTGCATACCACCCTTGGAGAAATGTTCATTCAAGTCTTTTGACCATTTTTTAATTAGGTTTTTCTTTTTGCTGCTGTTGTCAGAGTTTTCTGCATGTTCTAGATATTAACCCCTCAATCAGATATAAGACTTGCAAACTTTTTTCCCTTTTACTCTGTTAACAGTATCTTCTGAGGCACTAAAGTTTTTAATTTTGATATACTCCAACAGATCTACTCTTCTTACCTCTGCTTCTGATGTCATGTTCAAGGAATCACTGTCAAGTCCAACTTCATCAGGATTTTCCCTTATGTTTTCTTCTAAGAGTTTGGATCTCACATTTAGGTCCTTGATTTTGAGTGTGTGTGTTGGCGGGTGGGCGGGCAGGGTATAAGGGTCAAACTTCATTCTTTTTTTCCTTAAAGTTTTATTTATTTTAGAGAGGAGGGAGGGGCAGAGGAAGAGAGAGAAACTCAAGCAGACTCCGCCTCTAGTGCAGAGCCCAAAGTAGGGCTCAATTTCAAGACCCTGAGATCAGACCTGAGCCAAAACCAAGAGTCAAAGACCTAACCAACTGCACCACCCAGGTGCTCCAAACTTCATTACTTTTCATGTGGATATTCAGTTTTCATAACGCCATTGAGTCAGGGAAGCTGGGGGGAGCTGGATTCTTTCCTTTCCTTTCCCTTACTCATTCCCCATCAACAGTTACTGTTTAAATGTTTAATATTTGAGAAATCAGTTTGTAAACTATTTTTTTATGTTTATACTGAAAAGAAATCCAATAATATATATAAGAATGTATTCCATGGTGTCAAGAAAAAATATATAAATTCTGTTTCTACCATTTATTAGCTTTGAGGCCTTATGAAAGTAAAACATGTTCTCTAAACCTGAATTCCATAATCTACAAATTCTATTTCTAATGTTAACCTGGTATAACTTTTATAAATATTTCTAAAGGATTTAGCAGAGTACTAAATACATAAAACTAAGAAGAGTTTTACTTTTGATATTGACTGGAAATCGCTTTAAAACTGTATCATTCAAAAATTAAGATAATTTTCCTCCATATTGATGTAAAAATATAAATTTAAATTCCTAGAGTCATAAAAAATGTTTTAAAAAGCAATCTCCATGAAAAGTTAATTGTATTTAATACATTTTATACATTAATATGTATATTGAAGAAACATAGCAGTACATTACAGAAAAGCTACTTGTTTCATTTGATAGCTTCAATTAAGAGATAAAATATTTTTTTTAAGTTTTACCTTTGCCACTGGGTCCTTCAATAACATATCTAGAAGTCTGAGTATGATAAGATGACACTAGATTGAATATTAAAGATTCTAAACTCCATGGTCAAGAGCCATTTCATTTCTAGAAAGTCAATGTGTCAACTTTCTAATGAAATGCATTGTAAAAAAAAAAAAAAAAGAAAAAAGTTTATCTAGGCAAATTTGGGACCAAACTAATAGAATCAAAATGTAGTTGGCACTTGAGATTTATGTGAGAATACAGTACAAAACAGTAGACTAAAAAGAATCTGTAAACCATTAGTATAGATCATTGCAAAAGAGAATGTTCACCCTTTGTTTCTTTTTTATTGTGTGAATCAAAGGAAAGTGTGGTTCACATTATACTGCAAAAAGATGAATCTTAATATGAACTACAAGATGGATACAGAAAATGTCATCTATATATGGTGATAAACGGGTTATAAACTAAATATTTCCCATATATACCCTTTTACAATGTTTCCTTAGTAATCAATGAAATTAGTCTATCTTCCAACATTTTTTTAGCAGAAAAGATAAAGAGCTCATTTTAGAAGCAAAGTCATACTGAATATATGTATATTTGTATTAAATATTTAATCACTGAATTTATTATACAAAAGAACATTGACAGATTTCTTCTTTTACTTGAGAGGAGGAGATTATTTTAATATTAAATAGCATAGCATATAATTAAACATTTAAAAATTTTCCTACCAGAGATTATTGTTCATTATCATTATCAATTCTATAACCAAATATAACTAAAGACAGTGACATGAATGCATAACAATTTATTAAACTATTATAAATAGTTCCCATCAGTTCCAACATATCTAACATGATAAAAGCCTGCTTCTAAATTTCTTCCATGAATTTTATATCATTTAAATTTTAATGTGCAAATAGGTCAAACTTTCTTTAAAATGGAGTCTATTAGAAAATACAGGCAAAAATTTATACAGATCTTGCTAATTTGTTTAAGGGATTAATACATACCTGAACACCAAAGGGAAAACTTGCTTTGAAACCAGAAATATCAGCTTAAATCTTTTAATGAGAGTAAATACATTAAAAAGAATCAAATATATTTCATTTTCTACTCCTTTTGCTTAGATCATGTTCTGTGCAATATCTTTAAGGAAGCCACTTCAATGTGTTGTTTTAAATTTCAGTGTGTGAAGGGAAATCATGCTCTAAAATTGTCAGTTTGTGTTTTTAATCAGTCTGTGTGCTAAGACAGAATAAAGTTGATTATTTTCCTTCTGCATATTACTTCAATACTGTATCAGTCCTGGTACCAAAATATAGATCATTCAGGGATCAACCAGGGGAACATAACCATTAGGAAATATATACTAAGATTTATTGCAAAGGATTGTCATATGTGAACATTGGGGCTGGCTACGCATGTCAGAAATTTGTAGGGAATGTAATGTATCAGGTAAAGCTGCAGTCCACGAGCACAATTTTTTCTTTTTCACGGAAGCCTTAGTTCAATTCTTAAAGCCTTTCAATGCTGAAATCAGACCTCTCCATATTATCTAAAATAATATAACTTAAAGTTAATTCACTTAGACTTTATCCACCTTTATGAAATACCTTCACAGCACCACCTAGATTAGTCTTTGATTAAAGAACTGGGGACTTTGGCCTTGCCAAGCTGACACATAAAATTGGGCATCGCAGTCTACCTCTTCTCAAATTGGCATTCATACTCATCTCCTCGATCCATAATTAATCTCCAAATAAGGATACCAACAATATGATGTTTGCACTTAATAAGATACAAACTATCCTACGTACAACTAAAAAAAATGATCTTTCCTCAGAAAAGGATGCAAAGTCTTTGGCTATGTTTACCCTGCTCTTTTGACATCCTATAACTTAAATATTACAACAAAATTAAATCATTAATATATCTTATGTTGGATGATAATAAAAGAAAATAAAAATATTTTATTAATATAAAACATTATAACAAAACTAAGAACAAATAACTATTACAGTCCTCATTTCAGCAACTGGTCATGTGGTTTTAGCTGGTATTTATAACTAACTTCTTTCACTACCATTTCATATTCTCTTTGCCCTCAGCAAACATTTTAGTTGGTTTTGGATCATTGCCTTGGTGGCAGGGAGGGATGGTGGTGGTGGTAAACTAAACCTTAACCCCGAAAGTATGGATCATTAGCAGTCATGCATCAATTAGATTGCTGAAGTTTTTCATTGACTTTAATCCCAGGATGTAAGGACTTTTCTATACTCCAGGTATACCTTTCCTCATCTCTGTTTTATAGTAATAACACAATTTCCCTTTGATAATCATGAAAAAAGTCATCCTATTCAGTACAATAACTTCTTTTGACTGTTGATTTAGAGGCATGAGGAACCCAAAATGGCCAAATGACAAATAAACTTCAACTTTAATGGAATCATTACTATCTCTCATGATAGAAACATTTCTCCTTCTGACACACTTCTACACCAACAGAGCCTAATGTGGGAATGAGAAGTAAATATTTTACTAGTGGATCACTAATAAGATTCCACACACTGCTTCCTGGACCTGCAATTCTTGGCAATGGGAATAACTAGATACTGGAGACTAGATAGATCTGGAGACTAACTGGGAGCATATACAGCCTCCTGGAAATCTCACAAGGGAGTGCCACCAGTTGGTGCTGTGACTGAGTCACCAAAGGGCCATTCCACCCTTCTATCTAGACAAGTGCTTCAGAATCATGGGAAACATGATAAGACCAATGAATTCCATTAGCATGAGCCCACTGTCATACTTCATTTGCTGCAAAATGACTTATTTGACCATGAGAAATGCTGTGTGGAATACCATGAAGGTAGATTAGGCATTGTATAAATCTACAAATGTGTGTCTTGGCAGAAATTTTACATTCAGGGAAGGAAAACACATATCCAGAGTAACTATTCCCAAAACTACAAAGAGCTACCCCTTCTATGATAAAAACAGTCCAATGTAATTAACTAGCCACCAGGTAGCTGGCTGACCACCCCTGGGAATGAGGGTCATATTGGAGACTTAATGTTGTTCTTTGCTGCTGGTAGTCATTCAGCAGTGGCTAGAGCATGATTGGACTTGTTCAGAATGAGTCATCTTAAACACTCACTAAAATTTTCCCTTGCTAAGGTCACACTTTGGTGACGATTCAGATGGTACACACTTATCTTCACATTGTTTCCTATTCAGAAAGAGCTATCCAAATACACCTTCCCCAGATCTACTTGATACCAATATCCCACTGATGGGTCTTCCCAGTCCCTGGCCATCCAGCCAAACTACTGGTCACCGCCCATATACACTACTACTCTAGGCACTTATCCTTGCAGGATAAATGAACAGCCAGCTTTACCATATGAAGTTTTGCCTACTAAGAGGTTTTTTTGTTTGTTTGTTTGGTTTGGTTTTTGTTTGTTTGTTTAGATTTTATTTATTTGAGAGAGAGAGAGAGAGAGAGAGAGAGAGCGAGAGAGAGCATGAGCAGGGAGGAGGAAGAAGCAGGCTTCCCGCAGAGCAGGGAGCCCGATGCAGGGCTCAAACCCAGGGATTATGACCTGAGCCAAAGGCAGACGCTTAACCGACTGAGCCACCAGGGCCCCAACTGACAGGTTTTTATCACTGTCCTTCAGAGCTATCCTAGAAAGGGCTTATAGTGCTCTAGTTGTGTTATATCAGGTGGTGCCTGTATGTTGTGTGGAAATATTTATAAGCCAGGCCAGAGGTTTCCCTTTTGCCATCAACTAGTTGTAAGGGACTCCCCATGAGTTCATACACACAGATAAGGAGAGAGAAAGTAATATAGGAGTGAGGGCCATGGAAATTTGTGTCCCTGTCTTATTCTTAAGGTGACCCTGAAAGCATGAGGTTGATCTCACATATACCACTTTTATTTGATAATGGAGTGCTGCTGGGAACACTCAGCATTATGACTTGGTGGGTCAAATGACACCCAGTTGATAATGAGCAGCTCAGGTTGTTTGGTGAGTGCTGGCCCATAGCTAAGACTTCAGTCCCTACTAAGTTCCAGCAGCAAGCCCAAGCTGTTTCTCAAAAGAAGAGTAGTTATCCATATAGGTTAGTAGAGGTTGATCCTAAGAGTCAGAACCGTGATTCACCTACAGCGTCTTTCCTAGGGCTGCAAACAGTATGACTCTCCCACTGGTAGTTCAAGTATCATTGGATCTGCTAGATCACGCAACTTAAGTGGAAAAGCATCGCACCTCTAAACCTGTTGTGCAGCCTTCTCTTGAGTCCTACTTAAAAGTAGAAGCTTTGGCTGGGTGCCTGGGTGGTTCTGTTGGTTAAGCGTCTGCCTTGGCTCAGGTTGTGATCCCAGGGTCCTGGGATCAAGTCCTGCATCAGGCTGCCTGCTCAGTGGAGAGTCTGCTTCTCCCTCTCCCTCCACCCCTCCTCCCTACTCATGCTCCCTCTCTCGCGCTCGCTCTCTCTCTTTTAAATCAATCAATCAATCTTTTAAAGTAGAAGCTTTGGGGCTTCTTGGACCACATTAACACCCAAATGAGAAATACGTTGCTTCTGAAATTCAAAGATGTCCACTAGACATTGTGCCACTTTTTCAGATATAGAAGAAGCCAGATGTGGCCATTTATTCTTTACCTTAGAAATGATATCTTGGCATGCCCCATACCACTGGACCACTAGAAATTCCCCTGAGGTACACCAACAAAAACATTTGACTGATTATAGCTACATACCCAGTACCAGGATATCTGTTGATGTGATAAAGCAATATTAACTTCATCTGAAATAGCAGTTGCAAATGGAGTCACCAACCAATTAATTTTAGGACTATGGTCATTGTTCACATCTATTTTCTTCACTAGCAAATTAAATGAGATGAGGAGGGAGTCCCAACTCCTGCAACTTTCAAGTTCTTAGTGGTGGCACTAACCTCTGCAATCACTCCAGGAATGTGACACTGCCTTTGGTTTACTATTTCTGTCAGGAGAGGCAGTTCTAGTGCCTTCTATTTGGTCTTTTGTAACATAAGAGTCCACAGTCCACAGGTCAGGGAACCAATGTGGAGATTTCCAGGAATTATTACCAGTTCAGAGTCAGCGTCTAGTAATTTCAGAAAAGTATGATTATTTCTCTTCCCCTAATGCACATCACAGTAATAACTTTCTATAGTGCCTTTGGAAAAATCTAAGAGAGATAGATTAGCAATACAAATTGACAGTTTAGCAGGGTCCTTTTTCAGGTGGACCCAGATTCCCTTTCCTTCAAAGGGTTCTATACCAGTTAACTGCCTCCAGTTTGAGAATTGATGTAAGAGCCATGACTGTTTAGATAAAGTTAGAATTCTGCTCATTCTATCCTGAACTCTTTTGCTTATACAGATCAAATAAATATTTAATGAACTGTCCTATTTCTTTTCTAAGGATGCTATGATCAACTAGTAAACTGCTTTGACCCAACTGTCCATTACGGTAACCACACCCTCCTTGTCTTTGGTGATTAAATGCCACCAGTTTGCCTTTTCATCCCAGAATCCAATTACCCCCAGTGAATTTAGGGATTCCATTTCAGGGGCAGCAATTCCCACTGTAACTTCTGACATACAGAAAAGATGACAGCATAGAGCTCCTCAAGGATGGTGGGGCTTCCCTCACAGTTCTGGTGAAATGTGTGTCCTCTGGATCTCATTAGAGTGGGTGAACAATTCTTTTTTTTTTTTTTCTCTTTTTTTTTTTTTTTAAAGATTTTTATTTATTTAACAGAGATAGAGAGCACAAGTAGGCAGAGTGGCAGACAGAGGGAGAGGGAGAAGCAGGCTCTCCGCCGAGCAGGGAGCCGATGTGGGGCTCGATCCCAGGACCCTGGGATCATGACCTGAGCCGAAGGCAGCCGCTTAACCAACTGAGCCACCCAGGCGCCCCAAGGGTGAACAATTCTTATAAGCTAAATCCACTCTAATATTCCAACTTCCCTGAGCTTTGACGTTTTTCTCTATAGACTAGGAAATTTCTGATATTTCAACTTATTTATTTTGGGTTCACACTTCAGCAAACCCTGCAAACTATTACAGCTTTTTCTAAATCTTTAATCTAAAACATTGAATCTGGAATCAGTTTAGTGGGCACAAATCAACAAGTTTGTCTTGATCCAAATTTATATTCCTTCTACCATGATCCTACATCCTTATGACAATTTTCTATACATATTCCTCAGATTTCTGTTAGGATAAATCGGAAAAAAAAAAACATGTAATTTTTTTTGGTGTATAGCAGAACTCTCTGTAGGTCACATTTTGTTTCTTACCCTTTGTGGCATTAGGTCTGGAAATAAGAAGGGTGATGGGGGTAGGTCTTAATGAGGACTAGCAGTTCCATGTATGGCAACTAACTCAGTGGAGACCACTTCTTTGGGCAAAGAAGTGCCAAACTCCATAACCAGGGGTGGAAGAGCTATTTCTACAGGCAAAGAAGATTCGGTAGAATCTAGGTGTCAATGTCCCTAGATTCATCAAGATCTATCCACATGCTCCCATTCCATTTCAGAACGCCATTTCCTCCCCCTGCCCATAAATGCCCTAATTTTAACAGAAGTTTCACTAAGTAGGAAACTCAATTTGTGTTGTAATTTAACTGCTCACAGAATTTGACTTTCAGAAAGCTTGGCCCTGAGGCTCCAGGACATAGGGTTTATTTGGACACGGACATAGAACACTGCAGGTCACGTTAAACTGGTCATTTGAAGCCATGAGACTGCCTCTTTCTTTCTTCAGTTTTTCCAGCTCAGTTATGAGCCAACCCCATCATAGTCTTTAGTTTGACTAAAATGTTCTATGTGTGATATACTTAGTCAACAGAACCTCAACTATAGATATTTTATTAAGAATATACAATGAAAAGGGCGCCTGGGTGGCTCAGTTGGTTAAGCGACTGCCTTCGGCTCAGGTCATGATCCTGGAGTCCTGGGATCGAGTCCCGCATCGGGCTCCCTGCTCGGCAGGGAGTCTGCTTCTCCCTCTGACCCTCCTCCCTCTCATGCTCTCTGTCTCTCATTCTCTCTCAAATAAATAAATAAAATCTTAAAAAATATATATTAAAAAAATAAAAAATAAAAAAGAATATACAATGAAAATATTTTTCTCATGAACATTTCCATATCATGTCATGAAATACCAGTGCTCTCTTTACTCCTGAAAATAGTCTTTAGTGGCTTTATATCTAATCTGACTAGAGAACAAATTTTAGAAGATACAGAACCAATTCAGAAATCACACTCTTAAAATTCTTTTCTCTAGAACCACTTTTGGTAACAAAATCAGTATCAGAAAGTGTTCAATCAGAGAAAGAGAACCAGCAGGAGATATACATTACAAAAAATACTATAAATGCCTGACTAACACAACTGTGTGGTCTAGCTACACAAGTCTGAAATCCCTAGGGCAAAGCATATGGAAAGGCTAGCTAGAATTCTCAGGTATGAATTAAAGCTGCTATCAAGAGGAAGAATTTGTTCTTCTTCAGAGAAGTCTCAGCTCTGCTAATAAGGCCTCTCAACTGCTAGATGCAGGTCCACATTATCAGGATAAGTGCCCCTTTAAGTGAGCTAAATATGGTTTAATCACATCTACAAACTACCGTAACACATTATACAACCAAACACAGATTTGTGTTTGTTTGAAAAATGAGACACTATAGCCTAGTGATAATGACACAAAAGGTGATCATAACCATTACATTTTAGTATTTCTTTCTAAAAAATGTATTAATATTATATATAAACTAGAGAGTTTATCTGCTTAGCACACTTGCCTCTTTTTTCTATTTTTGAAACATTCTTTCGAGATTCACAACTTTAAGAGTTAGAATACACTACACTTTATCAGACCCATCTTGTATATCACCTCAAATTCTCTTAGCCCATACTTGAGCTTAACCATACTTTGGTAACCAGCACTGCTGGTAAGCATTGGCAGCACCCTGCTTCAATGCCACCATGTCGTTCTATATTTCTATCCCACACCTTCTGTAACATTGTGGTGTCTGAATCTTACAGCAACACCCTGGGTCCTTGAACATTTAAAAACCCAACATCATGTGGAAATTCTACTCCATGCTAAGACCCTTGACCAAGGAGGACAATGAACCAGTAGAGCTATGCTTCCCTCTGCCTGTAACATTAATACTTTTTAGATGTTCTCAAAAAAAAAAAAAAAAAAAACCCAACCTTTTTAGGTGTTCTCATAAAACTCCTCAAATGATCTCAGCAGAATCATGCCCCAGCTAACCAAAGAAGTAATGACGTCAATAATAATTCTGTATTAGTTTTCCTTTTCTATTTTACTCTTCCCCAAGTGTCTTCTTCCTCAGATAATTTTTCACATTAAAATATATGCACTCAAGTCTTACGTCAAGCTCTACTTTCTTGGAGAAACCAAAACTAATGCAATTGGTACCAGGGGTGGCCCTAGAAAGATCTTCAGAATGGGATTTTAGAATATGACCTCTATCTCTCTTAAAGTGGTGATAAGGACTCTACTGATGCTAGTATGTGAGGTGATAAAACCTTCGGACTATAGGAGTATTGCAATTATTGGTATTTTCTCATGAGAGACAACATGGAACATGAATATATGTGGAAGCAGTGGCATCTGAATGGAATCTAGCTATAATTAGGCTAGGAGAAATAATGACATTCCAGCTCAAGTGCAAAACAACCTGATTTTATACATATAGCTGTTGGTTATTTCTCGCACTGAACTGCCTAATTGAGATAGAAATAGCAGCAGGCAAAACACTCACACTGGTTCTGTGACCTGTAGAGTTCTAGCCATTATTTCAGGAAGAGCCAAGTCTGAAACTACCCCTTCCACAACACTTGTAACTAAAAACATAGAATTCTAAATAATATATGAATCAAGAAAATCCACAAAATAAACAAGAAAAAAAGACAATGGTAATAGAGTAGAAGATTTCAAAACATGTATCTGAGCCTAAAAACTCAGAGGGAAGTTTATAGTTAAATCTCTACACAAGAAAAGTGATGTCAGAAATTATGTGATATATTCTTCATATCAAGAATTTAGGGGAAAACCAAATCAAACTAAAAGAAACTATTAGGAACTAAATACTAAAGGTAACAGAAAATCAATGGACTGGTATCATTACAATGGAGAAAATCAACAAAGGAAAAATTTTTTAATGATAACACCACAGTAAGATTAATAAAGAAATAAGTAAGAAAATACCATATCACATAGAGGGATAAAATGTTATATTCTAGAGAACACAGAGGCATTAAAAAGAAAATAACTTGATTTAAGAACAGCTTTACCCCAATACATATAAAAATTGGATTTAAGTAAAAAAATTGTCAAAGCACAATTTAATAAGACTGAATGAATAAGGCTATAGATTTGGTCTGATTCATATTAAGTATATTAATCTATTATTAATAATCATCCCATCCCCAAAATAACCTTCACAAACTTATAGCTTCATTGGCAAAATATTTGAAACATTTAATGAATAACAAATTTACATTAATTCTTAATAGGAATAGTGAAAACACTTCCTAATATTTTTATGAGTTCAGACTAACCAACCTCAGTACAAAATCTAATGAGGACAATACAGGAAGGGAATGTTATTTCCTGAACATAGATGCACAAGGGTAAAAAAAAAAAGTAGAGATATGCTTCCCTCTGCCTATAACATTAATACTTTTTAGATGTTCTCAAAAAAAAAAACAACCTTTTTTTAAATTCTGATTTGAAAATCAAATCCATCAATACGTAAAAAGATAAACCAAAGCTAAGTTATTTTCATAACAGAAATGTCTATGTAGAATAATATTTAAAACTCAATCAATGTAACAATGCGAGAAGCAGAAAAATATTAAGTCAACATATCACCCAGATACATTAATAGTAAAAATGCTGAGACCCAAAGACAACAAAATTTTGAAAAAAGCCAGAGTAAAGTTACTCATAAAATACAAAAGAAACCCAAATGTGTGACTGCTCAGTGGAAACAATGGAGTTCAGAAGACAGTGCAAAGACATAATCACAGCGCTTAAAGAACCAAACAAGAATCTCCTAAATGACGAAACTATCTTTCAAAAATTGAAAGCAACAGGATTCTAGCTTCAACCCTGACATGAAAAAGCTTGGAAGTTTTCAATCCCATCCTCACAACAAGAAAAATTCTAAAACATTCTTCAATAAATTTTCTTGGACCCATCGGAGAAAAGAGATCACAGACCAAACTGACACTGAAATCTGGAAAGCCTGGCAAATACAGAAAAATCACAGAAAAAGCTTACCTGCAGCAGAAGTTGCTGGAGCCATAAACTGGCAGGAACACAAAAACGGTAATTTTGACAAATTGCTAGCGGATGTGTGAAACAGAGTGGGAGTGTATGTAAACCTCATGGAGTTTTCGGTTTTAGGAGAACCCCGTATTTTTGTGGGGTTTACTTCTAAGAATTCCACTAGTTTCTCAAAAATAAAGATATATAAAAAAAAGAAAAAGAAAAATCACCTCATACCTCTGGCGGGAAGAGAGGAAAGTGACCATTTTGAAATATGCCGAGAGTGTGCTCCTTAACAAATTCCTACTTGCAGTAAAAAAGACTTTTCAAGAGCCTTATTTCACTTGGTGGAAGGGTATTTCCTTCACTCCAGCTCCTTCTAGCCTTCCTTTCTCACCTATGGGAAGGGAAAGAATGAAGAAACATTTGTAAAGGTTGCAGTCCAGAAACACAGGCTCACTAAAACCCTGAAACTTAATTATAGTATTATAGACAGGTTTCTCTGTCCTACTCCTTACCACTGCATCCCAGAGCTCACATACTAACAGAGGCTTACAGCCCAAAGAGCCACAAGGCTCAGCCTCTATTTGAGAGGACTTATATATATATATATAGATAGATATAGATATAGATATATAGATATATGTTGTACACCTGAAACTAATATTATACTGTCTGTTAACTAACTGAATTTAAATTATAAATTAAAAAAATAAATACCCTTTAAATAGAAGGAAAAAAGAGAGGGCTTAGGGAAAACAAGATACACCTGAAAATTGTGAGTCCCTTCTACTTAAAGCTACAGTAAATCTTAAAAACAGCCCAATGTTAACCATATTGACATAAAATCTCACATGAGGGATTGTTTACATCAGTTCCTATTACACAATGTCATAAGTTGAAATGTATCCCCAAAAAGATATGTTGATTTCTAACTCGGGCACCTGAGTATGACCTCATTTGTAAACAGAGTCTTTACAGGTGTAATCAAGTTAATATGAGGTCATACTGGATTACAGTGGGGGGGCCCCAATCCAATGACTGGTATCTTTATAAGAAGAGGAAAATGTGAACACAGACACACATGGAGATAATGTCATGTGACTGGAGGCAGATACTGGAGTGACGCACCTGCAAGTCAAGGAACACCAGGATGGTTTCTCGTAACAACAGGATGATAGAAAAAGGTAGGGAAGAAGACTCCTCTACAACCTTCAGAGAGAGAATGGCCCTTCCGGCAACTTTTATTTTAGACCTCGAGCTTCCTAAACCATGAAAGAATAAGTTTCTGTTTAACATCACTCAGATCGTGGTGTTTTGTTAATGGCAGATCTAGAATACTCATGCAGATTTCGGTAATGAGAGTGAGGAGCTGCTGTAACAAATACTTGGAAATTTTGAAGTAATCTGGAACTAGGTGATAAGTAGAGTCTCAAAGTGTTTTGAGGTTCATGATGGAAATGTATTTATAAACATGATAGAAAGCTTATATGGGAAGGCAAAAGACACAATATAGTCACCATAACAATGAAAAAGAACAACAAAATTGGAGGACTGACACTATCTGATCTCAAGATTTACTACAAAACAATAATGAAGTGTTGGCATAAAAAAATAGACAGCTAGATGAATGGAAAATAACAGAGAACCTAGAAATAAATTCATACAACTACAGTCTACCAATTTTTGGGTAAGTCACAAACACAATTCAATGGAGAAAAAATAGTCTATTCATCAAATTGTGCTGGAAAAAACTGGACATGCAAATACAAAATCTTGACAAAAAATTTACAAACCTCACAAAAATTAACTCAAAACAGTTCAGAGACCTAAATGTAAAATTCAAAATTAACCAAACTTCTAGAACTAAACATAGGAGAAAACCTAGTTGCTCTTAGGTTTGCCAATGAGTTCTTAGATACAACATCAAAATCATGATTTATTTAAAAAACAAAAAATGAAAAGTTGGACTCTTTTACTATGTGAAAAACACTATTAAGAGAATAAAAAGCAAACCACAGATAGGGGAAATTTTGAAAAAAAAAAATCTGATAAATTACTTGTATCCAAAACATGTAAGGACTTTTTAAATCAGAGTAAGAAAATAAAACACTAATTTTTTGAAAAATGGGCAAAAGATCTGAACAGACACCTCACCAAAGAAAATATACAGATAAAAACATACTCAAAATAATTTATCATTAGGGAATTGCAAAATAAAATAACACGATGCTGCTGCATATCTATTAGAATATCCGTAATACTAAAAAGAAAAATCAATAAATCTGACATTACCAAATGCTGGCAAGGATAATGAATGGCATGAACACTCTTTCACTGCTGTGAGAATGCAAAACTGCAAAATTTTTAGCCACTTTAGAAGACAATTTGGCAGTTTCTTTTTTTTTTTTTTTTTTTTTTAAAGATTTTATTTATTTGACAGAGAGAGACACAGCGAGAGAGGGAACACAAGCAGGCGGAGTGGGAGAGGGAGAAGCAGGCTTCCCGCGGAGCAGGGAGCCCGATGCGGGGCTCGATCCCAGGACTCTGGGATCATGACCTGAGCTGAAGGCAGACGCTTAACAACTGAGCCACCCAGGCGCCCAATTTGGCAGTTTCTTAGGAAAACAGTTTTACAATGCAATCCAGCAGTTATGCTCCTAGGTATTTATCCAAGTGAACTGTAAATTTATTTGCACAAAAACATTGCACATAAATGTTTCTAGCAGATTCATTCAACTCAACCAAGATGTCCTTCAATATGTTGATGAATAAATAAAATAGAGCATATATAGAATATTTTCAGTGATAAAAGGAAATAAGCTCTCAAGCCATAGAAAGACATGGACAAATTCTGTCTTCCTCTAAATAAAATAAGCCAATGTTAAAAGGCTGTATGTTGGAAATTAAATGTCATCTGGAAAAGGCAAAGTTAGTGAGAGTAAAAAGTTCCGTGGTTGGCAGTGGTTTGGGGGTTAAAAAAGAAGGTCTCAACAGAGGAAGCTTAGAGGATTTTGATGGTGGTGAACTACTATGTAATGGTGCATATATGACATTATGGATATGTCAAACACAGCACAAAGAGGGAACCTTAATGTACATGAATTTTCTTTAAAAAATCATTTAGGAACTTGAAAGATAGGAGGAAAAACAGACTCTGACAAGCCAATCTACCTGTAGGACAAACATGAAAAAAGAAAAGGGTGCTGATGTAACTAACTTTGGAAATGAATGCAGTCTTTAGGACTAAAGACAAAAGAAACTGCCCATCAATATGACACTGTAGTTGATAAAATTGCTTCCCATGGAGTATATGGGTTAACATTTCTGCTACTGCTATACATGTATGCTGAAACTGAACAATTAACTAAATGGCTGGTGAATAATGAGGAGCTAGGTTTCTCTCTGTTATGGTGGGAATTTACAGATAAGCAAGGGGAGATGCTAGAGTGATCCAGTTGGTGGGTAATGAATTATGCAGACGTTGGTATAAACTCATGTTTAGCAGTGACAGAGTAGGAAAACCTTAACAGTAATTGACGACTTGCTAAAGTCTCAGGGTGGACAAGTCTGAGAGTTAAAAACTCCAGGGGAATCCAGTCATAGGTAGCCACATATTTTTCTGAGATTAATTTCCCTGAGCTCAACCAGATTGCCAGAGAAAATTCAGAGAGATGTCCCCTCTTGATTACTAACCATTCTGAAGTATGCCAGAGCACTCTGTTCTTGTTACACAAAACTGCTCTCAAGGGAAACTAGTTAAACAGAAGCCTAACTTGCTGGGGTATTATCAGAGCCTAATTTATCTTGGGAGAAAGGAAATGATCAACCCAGTCACCCCTAGCCTTCCACATAAAAGGGAACTACCCAACTTCAACCCATACTAGCCAACCTGTCTAACCTAAGGGGGGAGAAAAATTAAGAACACTTGTGAGGTTCACAGTCGGAGGCATAAGCTCCCTAAAAATGTGAGACCTAATCATAGGACTATAGAATGCTTCCCCTCCCAACATGCATCACAACATTCCCAAAGCCTTCTTTACAGCAGTTCATTTTATGTGATACATAATGTCTGGTTATCAAGAAAAAAATATAAATATCACTAAGAGGTGAAAAATACAATTTGAACAAACAGAGCAAACATCAGAACCAAACATAGCAAGGATGTTAGATTATTAGACTGGCTGTTTAAAACAGCTACAATTTATGTGCTAAGGGCTATAATGGACAGCACTGAAAGAACAGATGGACAATATAAGCAGAGAGATGGAAATCCCCCCCAAAAAAGAACCACAAAGAAATACTAGAGATCAAAAATATTACAACAGAAATAAAGAATGCCTTTGATAGTTTTTTAAGTAGACTGAACACAGCTGTGGAAAGAACATCTGGCCTGGAGAACACATCAATAGAATCCTTAAAAACCAAAAAGCAAAAAGAACAGAATGAAAACTAAAAACAGAAGAGAGTATCCAGGGACTGTGGGACAACAACAAATATAATTATGCATAATGGGAATACCAGAAACAGAAACAGAAAAAAGAGAGAAAGGAATAGAAGAAATATTTTGAGAAAAAAAAACAAAACAAAACAACAGTGACTGAGAATGTCTCCAAATTAATGTCAGACTCCAAACCACAGACCCACGAAGCTCAGAGAACACCAAACAGGATAAATCCAAAAACAAACGAAGAAAAAAACAAACAAACTACACCCAGGTATATCATTTTCAAAGTATAAAATAATCAAAGATAAAAAAAAAAATCCTAAAGGAAACTAGAGAGGGGAAAAAAAAACACCTTCCTTACAGAGGAACAAGAAATTGTATCTTCTTCTCCCCAAAACCATACAAGAAAAAAGAAAGTGGAGTGAAACGTTTAATGTGTTGAAAAAAAAAGAACTCCAACCTAGGATTACGGAATTTGTAAAACTGTCCTTCAAAAGTGAAAGAAAAATACTTTATTAGACAAACAAAAAATGAGGAAAATTTTGCCAGTAAACCTGCCTTACAAAAAATGTTAGAAGTTCTTTAGAGAGAAGGAAATAATAATTAGAAACTAAGATCTACATAAAGAAAGTAACAGCATCAAAAAATAAGTAAAGGTAAAATAAAAACTTTTAATTTTCTTATTCTTATTCTGAACTGATCTAACAGATCACAGTTTGTTCAAAATAATAATAACATCTAGTTCTCAAGAGAAGTCTGGGTTGAAGATACATATTTGAGATTTTAAAGCATGTATATGGTATTTTAAATTATTAAAAATAATAATACCAACAAAATATTTGATTATGTGTGTTTATATTTGCATATATAAATATGCTTATTTATAAATGAAATGAATCACAGCAGTAATTCAAGGGATGGGAGGAAGGAATTATAATTTTTTGTTTTATAAGGTACTCATACTACTTGTGAAGTGGTATAATGTTATTTTCAAGTGCAATTGGATTAGCTGCAAATGTATATTGGAAACTCTATGGGAACCACTAAAAAAAGTTTTTAAAAATTTGTAACTGATACTGCAAAAAAGGAAAGAATAAAGAATCATATAAAAATGCTCAATTTAAAGCACAAAATATAGAAAAAAGTGAAAGACAAAACTAGGAAGAAAGAATATGGCAACAAATAGAAAACAGTAACCAAATGGTTATTAATCCAACTATCAATAATCACTTTTGGTGTCAAGGGTCTAAATATATCAATTAAAAGTGATTGTCAAAGTGAACCAAAAAATAAGACCCAATTCTATGTTGTCTACAAGAAACCTACTTTAAATATAGACACATATAGATCAAAAGTAAATACATGAAGGAAGATATACCATGCTCTTGATAATCAAAAGAAAGTAGCAGTAGCTATGTTAATATCAGGCAGAGAAGCCTTAAAAGCAAGGAAGGTTATTAGGATAAAATATAATAGAATATCTGTAATACTTTAGTAAAACATTCAGTAAAATATCCACTACAGTACTGTTTGTGAATTGTAAGCCTGTAAATTGAACACTTTATGTAAAATGTATTTATTATTTATGTATAAATATATATATGTATGTGAATGTGTATGTGTATGTATATGGTTTTTTGTGTGTAGATTGTACTCTCCTAGAACATAAGTAGTAAAATGAGCACCTTGTTACATCTCATCACCTTAGGGGGATTTGAAGAGAAGTAGTCTTTTTAATATTCAACTCATAATCTTGTACTGTACCTGATTTTTTAACTCAGCTTAATCATGCGTTACTTTTACAACAATAATTAGTTTGGATAATAATCAGTAACTAATAAAAATAGTTCCTAAAACTTTACCAATATTGTGTAAATTACAAGATGATTTTAGAAAGCAGGTTAGAGCAGAGGGGAAATGAGATTAGGAAAATTTAGAATGAGAAAAATATGAAAATGAAGAAGTAGAAAATTAAAGAAAAAAATAGTTACTTCATAGACTGAAATTACATCGTGATGCTTTGAAAGTTTTATACTATATCAAGTAAGAAGTAATAGACTCATACTTCTGAACCTTTGCCTTCCGGAGAATCTGGAAGTTTTTACAATTGTAAAGGTCAGAATTGTGTTTCTTTCAAAAGTGAGACTTATCACAATTTAAAATACTACCCATTGAGTAAAACTTTTTCTCTCCAGGAGGAGATAATTTGGGCTTGAAAAAGGAGAGTGAGTCAATTGAATTGTCTTCAAATATTTATGGGGAAAATGACCTGGAGGTGCCTCCCTTGCTGACATTAGGAAAAATACAAAGTAACCTGGCTACGTGGAGTAGACTTCCAAGTTCTCCCCCCTCCCCTTTTTCAGGTTGAAACTGTAACTGTAACTGTAAATGTAACTCACTAACTTGTAAACCTGATGAAAGCAAAAAAAAAAAAAAATCCCATGTCTATTCCTTATCATTTTCCTAATGAAATCCAGTCATGTCCATATTCACTATTTTACTGAAAGAGCTCTCCCTGTTTACCTGCATTTACTAAAACTCTTTCTTGTTGAACATTTTGTTTTTCACGTAACATCAATGCTCCCATTTTTATAGCAAAGCTGCACCTTGCTGGTTTTTTTCTACCTCTATTTCTCAAATCAAATTAATGTATTTATTCTTCTCTTTATTATATTTTACTAGATGATCGAGATTTTTCATTTTCCATAGGGAATAAAACATGCAGATGTAATTTTAACCATCCCATATCTTAGGTAGCAATCACATATCCCTACACTCACCCATGTAGCCAACTTCTTCAGAGTTGAAGTTGCTATACCTATTTTTTATCACTCGCTTATTACCTCACTAAAATTGGGACTGCCTCCTCTTAACTCCTACAAAATATATTTTGCTAAGATCAATAGTGACTTAGGGGACATTGAATCCTACAGCAGTTTGTATTCACTCTCTCCTTGAAACCACCTTTCTTGGCTTCTTCGAGTTCACCCTCTTTTCTATGTCACTGACTACCTCTACCTAATGCCCCCCACCCTTTTTTTTTCTTAACCTTTTTGTGTTCTTTCAAATCTTATTTCTCCTTATGTCAGTTTTTTCACAATAAACAACACTATGTTAGTGAATTCAGTTGTCACTGTTATCTGATTTTTTATCTGACTTATTTTGCTTTAACAAAATTCTAGCCCAATTCTGTTATTTGAACTTTATGCCTATGTATCTCTATTTCTCTATGACACCTTCCTTTGAAGTCTCAATTCACCTTAAAACTAACAAGTCTGAAATAAAACTCATGAACTCGCCGTCCATGATTTTGTACCCTAGAAGGGCCCCCTGTCTGAATGCATGGCATCGTCATAAATATTTGAACTTGAGAACCTAGGGTGTCTCTTCCACCCTTATCCAGGCTATCAACATTTCTTGGTCATTTTATTACTTAAATATCCACTATTAGCTTTTTTTTCCTCTTCTATTTGGCAGTTTCCAGCTATCATAATCTTTGGTGAAATACTTCACCTACATAGTGGGATACTTCAGTCGATCCCAGTATATACAAGTCTTGGCCTAACTAAGCTATTTCCTCTGACAAGGAGAGTCCACTCATCAAAATTCAGATCTGATTATATTGCCCTCTGCTTAAAATATCTTAGTATCCTTTGCCCTTAGATGAAAAGCAAAATATATTAAAATAGAAAACAAGACTAGGTATTCTGATCCTACCTACCTGTCTAACCTCATATAAACATATTTCCATCTTGATCTTGGTGCCCCAGATACACTACACTCATTTTATTCTCTTGTATACTTCATGTTCGCTCTTGCACAGGCCTTTTGCGTATACTCTTCTCTCAGCCCAGGACTCTCCCGTTCATTCCTCCATTTGCCATGTTAATTTCTATTCTGTCTTCAATTTTAGCTCCACTATTTCATTAGATGATCTTTTGCTGAACTAACTACAGAGTCTTCATAATGCAGTTCGTAATATCTAGGGCCTATTTAGCACTTTATAAACAACTTTTAATTTTATATTTACTTGTGTGACTCTTTGATTAATATCTGTTCCTTAGTAGATTCTATGATAGATTTGGTCAGCAACTATGTCTTTTCTTCTTTCTTTCATTGTATTCCCACTGTCTAGAAAGAAACTGATGGGTGAAAGGTGTCCTTAAATATTTGTAAAATGAATTAATAAGTGAAGAGATGGATGAATAAAGTAAGCTCCATGTACTCACTAAATTTATTATTACTCACACATATATGCTATTATGCCATATGCATTCGCATTATATTATTATACAGTGTGAAGTGGCTTTGTATTTTGGAAAATAAAACACATCTGTCAGATGTTCCTACTTATCAATATTTAATCCTGAGTACTACACATGCCAACTCTATAGGAATTTGGGGGACATAAAACTGAAAGCTCTGTATTTGTAGTTAGATCTCCCAGTTACTAAAATAATTATTCTAGATTTGTCCAGAACTACTACTTCTTCATGGAACCACACACAGTATTGGTTTGATAGGGGAAACTGTTACTTCCACACTAATTTTTATCTAGTGGTCCACTCAGATAAAAATGCTTTCTGCATAATAAATACCCTCCCAATATTAATAATCAACACTGGGCAGGGAGAGAAATGTTGAGAGGTCAAAAGAAACTCCATAATTGACAGTATTTCTACTCAGTTAAAAGACATTGGGGACATTAGTCAGAAGGACCAGCCACAGAATAAATTAGTGGATTAACAAGGGATACAGTTATTCAGGGAATTGCATGAGATGATAATAAAATGCCTGGGAATTTTAATGATTAAATTTTTCCCAAGGAAAACTTCTGCTGAACAATCATTAAAAGTATTCTCTAGCATCTCTTACATTTTTTATAGTTCCTCCCAGTGATTCAAATGTGAATAATCACATTTCTGAAAAGGTATGTAATGATATCCATAAGAGAGGCTATAGGAGTAGGTATGTCTGGAAAGATACAGGGAGCATTTTAAGGTTCCTTCAAGGAGCAACTGTTTTTGAATTAAAATGCATGCCACCTTATATTCTAATATTGGTTAAATCTAACATTTAATGAATGCATATATGCTCTAGATAGTCTCTTAGGAGCTATCTTGTTTAATTTTTATAATAACACTCTTTTATCCTATTCATAATTCACAGAAAGGAAACTGAGGCTCAGTGGAGTGGAATGCATGTGTGAATTTTCATAGCCAAGATGAGGCTGAGCCAAGGTATAATTAATTGACTCCCAACTCTAGGTATGTTTCATTGTGCTATATGATCCCTAGAATGCCAAAGCATTTTTCCACTTAGAGAAAAGATAAAATGTTAATACCCACAAGATGGTATCTCTGTTCTACACTGTGCATAATAACTAATAAACTGCTTACATTTTAAATTATTCTTTGTCACAATGTTACCACTTAACCTGCAAAGAACACACTCATTTACATTCCAAGGGCAGTTTGCGATTTGAATTAAACATAAGTGTACACAAGAAAGGCATACCATGATGTTTTCCAGGAAGTTAGCTTCTAAGCACTTATTAACTAATATATTTTCTTGGCAGATAAGTGGTAAACTAAAATGCATTGTGCTGTCAGTGGAAAGAAACGGAACTGATGGCTATTCTGCATCCTAGTCTCAGCTGCTGCAATAACTTGTCACACAACCTTGGACAAGTTATCATTTCATGTTTCTGAGTCATATTTCTTACTTTCATCATGAGTGAGTTGACTAGATAATCTATACGGTTATTTTGAGCTTTAAAATGATTTTTAAAAAGTAAAATTCATTATAGAACCCTTTCTACAAAGATCACAATCCTCCTAGTGTCCCCGTCTCAGGTAATCCATGCATTTGAACAGTCATCAAGGCAGAAAACATTTTTATTTCATTCCTTTATCTTATCTCCAGTGGACTAATGAGACAGAAGCAGAAAGAAGGTTCTTACCACATGGGCATGATGCACATTGTTCTTCATTAAAGCCTTCCTATCCCATTGCTACTCTACATTTTTCATAACAGATGTGTGAATATGGTGGTTTTGTTAGCATTCTAATGACCCACCAAATTTATTGGGGGAATTCTGGGCTTGGGGGTCCGGCTGCTCAAGAGCTAAACACTGGATAAACCAGCTACCCAGTAGAGTTGCATATCAGTAGCTCTATCTTCATAGCACTTTATAGAAACTGAGGGAGATGAAGCTACCCAGGTGTCTATGAAGTGGGTTGAATTTGTGGCTCTTTGTTTTCTAACTTGGTGTATTTAAACTTATAAAAAGTTCTTTCTTTTACACTTCCAAAATTTGGCCTGAATTGGATCATTTCTCTTCATATCCACAACTGTCACTCCAAAAGCCACCTGATCATGAATATGTTAAACTGCACCTTGATACCGTTCTGGATCTGATATGGTCCATTTTTTCATTAGGCAAAAAAAGCTGATACCAACTCATCCTTTCTGCCTCAGACCATCCAGAACTCCTATTACAATGCAAAATCTGCCTTTCAACACTATCTGCTTTCCTCATTCTGAATACACCACACTAGTTCCTTTGTGGCCCCTGACCAAGGAAAACCAGTTCTCACCTTAGTTTCCTGGCTCCACTCATTCTCTTTAACCCCACATTTTACATGGTCATATCCTGTCCCCATTCGTGTCTCAGCTCTCAGAAAATCCTTCCTAAACAGCTCTTTAAAGTTCCTCAACTCTCTCCCTCCCTAATCATCACCACGTTTTAATTTTTTAAAATTTTACTTATCATTGTGCTATATATTACTTATTTTTTTTAACAGTAATAGTTTTCCTTTCCACTAAGTTGTATGCTCCATGAGAATGGAAGACTGTCTTGTTTAATTATGAACTCCTAACAAATTTATTATAACATATATTGGATTATATGACAGAGGATGACAGAGGGCAAGAGTTTGAGGGATAAATGAGTAGAGCAATAATGAGACAGGAATGTACAGCCAAAGACAGCTGTGACACTTTAAACAATTGCCTTTTTCTTGATTAATGTATGTGTTCATATTCATGTGTAATGTATGTCTGATGTGAATTATATGATTTCTATGATCTCTTCCCATTATAATAATAAACCTCTATATGTATATCCATATATAGTTGAAAATACTAACTTTGGAACAAATATCTCGTTTAAAATTATTTAAAAAAGTATAAAACAAAGAATGCTGAGCTTGTTCCTTTAAAAGTAATATTTACTGGGATGCCTGGGTGGCTCAGTTGGTTAAGCGGCTGCCTTCGGCTCAGGTCATGATCCCAGGGTCCTGGGATCGAGTCCCACATGGGGCTCCCTGCTCAGCGGGGAGCCTGCTTCTCTCTCTGCCTGCCGCTCTCCTGCTTGTGCTCTGTCTCTCTCTCTGATAAATAAATAAATAAAATCTTAAAAAAAAAAAAAAGTAATATTTACTTAATAAAGAGGCAAAAGATTCTTACAACCTCAAAATGCTACAATTGGTTCTGTACTTAGATAAAAATACTCAGGTACTTAGATCTGGTTTTACTTTATTATTACACAAAAAGTTTTAGATGAGAAAGTCTGCCTTGCCATTTGCACATCACAGTAGTTTACTTGCTGATACAAGTTGACTTGGACTTTTTGTAACCTTATTTTTCTTGCTATAAAATAAAATACTGGAACTTGTGAGTTGCAGAAGTTCTTTAGAATTGCTCCCTCAAGAGAATGAGTTCTCTATAGGATGTTGTTTTGGAAAAGATGAATAGTATTGCTAGAACATAGAAATCTTTATTGAGATATATTTTTGTTTTGTTGTAGTGTTATATTTTTTTTTCTCCAAGCATTATTTGGAATATTAGTCCAAAATGATTCTAAAACTTAGTTGAAATAAAGACAGAAAGAAGAACTGCAAACTAACAATGATAAAGTTTCAAAGACCGAAACTAAAAGTAGTCAAGGGGGAAATATTAACTAAAATTGCTAAAAGAGAAGAAATTGCTCAAAGAAATGTCACTTTAAGACATCAAAATAAAATGAAAGATAGACAGGTTTCAATTTAATGACTGCTTGGTGGTTTATATGAAATGGATTGATTTTCCCAATCTAACTTTTAACAGAAGATCATCTATATGATCTAAGATAAGGCTAAAATTTGAGTTAAGGAAAACTTTACACAATAACGCCTTTACATGATGTTTTCCACTGAACCAACTATTAAAACTTCTTAGAAAATATTTGAAAAAACTAGAAAAAAATTATGTTTCATCTGGTATCTTCCACTGTTTTAGCTCTAGATTAAACTTTATAAATCAAAACCTATTAATGAAATTAACTGTGTGTTTGTCTACAACATGTTTAAAGATTTTTGGCTCATTTTACGATTGTGATAATTTAAGTCACTAGTAAAGATGTCATCATTCAATACAAGAGAAATTTAATTTTAATCCATTTTACTTTTTTTAAAAAAAAAATGTCTTTAGTAGTACAGTCCATAGTTTCAGGAAGCTGGATAGGAGATATCAAAATTTAAAGTACTGATATGATAACCTTTGGGGAAAAAAATCTATTTAGAAATAGCTTGCTTTTTTGTCCAGTTTCACAACCTTTTCCCTACTAACCAGTCTTAACATTTTCTCACCTAGCTTCCATATATTATACGGTCTTGTCCACCAAACACGTCAGATTTATCAATACAGTTTTTTGGTTTGTTTTAAATTTGTCTAAACCATGTGTCTCAAATGTTAATCAACATAAAGAATCAGGGTTCTTATACTAAGGTAACATTTTAAGCAAAAGCAAAGACATATTTTTATGACCTTATTTTTATGAATACTATACAATTTCATTTTAGCATTTATGAAAACAAATTGGGATACAGTAGGTTATCTAAAAGTCTTATAAAACTAATACTTGTAAAGTGATATTCATTATAAGGACATCAAGGACATTGGATTTAGGACCCACACTTACTATATGACCTTATCTTAATTAATTACAACCACAAAAGACCCTATTTCCAAACAAGGACACCTTCTGAAGTCCTGGTTGGACATGAACTTTGGGATACACTATTCAACCCACCTTACATGCCCTGAGGGAAAAAAATCCACACAAACTGCACTAAATCCAACAATTTTATAGGCCAGTTCTAACAATCATCCATGAAACAGGTATTTTCTTGTATCTGGCCAAGAGTCTAGAGCAGAAAATCTACCCAACTTATATGAGGCCCATGTGATGTCTTTACCAAACTGGACAGGAACGCCACTGCAAAGGAAAAGGGTAAGCCAATCTCAATTATGAACATATTCTCTTCTACATTTTTCTTTTAAATATTAGGACAAATGATACAAACAATGCATTAAATACATTTCCATCACTCTCAGGGAGAGCTTACCATGGAAGAGGGATTCCATATAAAACTGAACACTTTAACAGACTAAAGGAGATAAAACATATGCTTCTCTTTGCTGAATCAAAAAATGCTAATGATAAAAATTCATCATCTACTCATGATAAGTTATATTTAGCAAACTAACTATAGAAGCGACATTCCTCAGTATGACACTGGGTATATTGGAAAAAAAAAGCTTCACATTGACAGCATATACCTACTCAGCATCCATTTATTTTCTTTTAATTTTAAAGAGACACTTAAGCCAGTGTCTAAATGTTTTCTGTTTAGAATAAGAAAATGTACAATTGTTATCAAGGTAATAGATGTAAGTTTATGTTTAGTAAGTTATCCATCAGAAGCAGAGATGCCCTATGTTTGATTCAACTAAACTTCCTCTAGCAGGCATCCTTGCAAACACTGTGACTACAGGAAATTTGGAATTAAACAGTGAAGCAATTTTACAGATAATGGCTGCTTTCCATGGGATCTTTCCACACAATTTTTTTTTTTTTTGTACCTAACTGCAGAATATCACATGAAAGCTTTTTTTTATTATTATTTTTTTCTTGGAATAAATGGCTTAAAGGCGATTTCATGACCATGATTACAGAACATATATAGATTTAACTCAAAAAATTAGTCTCACTTGCAAGTTACCCTTATGTAATCATCCTTTTACCTTCTCCCTTACTTGTGCAGCCAAGCATAATAATTACTCTGACACTTTTTATGTTCACAGTATTATGTAAACATTTCTTCCCCCCAAGTTTGCCTTCAAATGCAAAAGAAATTTGTGACCTATTGTTTCTTTTCCTTTTAACCAAGAATGAATCAGTGTATTTGGGTCTGATATTCTAATTCCATATCCATATTCCATTATTTCCTTTGAATGAATTTGCTTCACAACTGAATCTTTTTTTTTTTTTTAAAGATTTTATTTATTTATTTGAGAGAGAGAGAATGAGAGAGAGAGAACACATGAGAGGGGATAGGGTCAGAGGACGAAGCAGACTCCCTGCCGAGCAGGGAGCCCGATGCGGGACTCGATCCAGGGACTCCAGGATCATGACCTGAGCCGAAGGCAGTCGCTTAACCAACTGAGCCACCCAGGCGCCCCCACAACTGAATCTTTTGAGTAGAAACATTCTCCTGGTTATTTCAATTTTATTCCCAAATGCATATAATTCATATATTTCCAGCAGTAAGTGATTTTTCCTTTCATTACTAGTGTAGTCAAGGTAGCATTTTATCACCACTTCTGCCACATGTAATACAGACATACAAGATACCATGCAATTTAGATTTTAATTTCCTTTCTAATTTACCATACCGAAAACGCAATGCTACTCCTTTTTTTTTTTCATAATCCTACTTCTTAATCTGGTATGATATTGCCCTTCCCTTTCTAATAAAACTAGTAAAATCTTGGATAATTTGTGAATTATTGGGAATATATTCAATGGTCTTTAACAAAGAAAGTGCATACTATTTCATTATTTGGCTTAGTCATACCAAGAGATAAATGAAGTATTACCAATCATATTTATATTGTAATTATGCTGAGATTTATTAATAGTAAATTTATATGAATTATTTTCCTTCCCACAAAGAGATCACACAACCCATATATTGGGATTGCCAATATTTTTTTAAATGCCACGAGCCACAAAACTTCATGATAGCCATGAACAAGCATATATCCTAGAAAACAAATAAATTCCCTTATGAGTGGCCATACCTTCTTTCTTGGAGTGCATGAACTTGCGTTAATTCAGCCAAGAGGGAAAGGGCTTACTATTGTTAAGGTGGCTCTATGATGAAGATATGAACCTAACTTAAAAGAAAAGCTTAGATATGAACATAGAAGAAAAAGCCTCTTCCCTTATTTGTGGCAAAGATAAGTGTTCTGGGCAGCTTAAACCTGCACTAGGCACGTGGAAATTCAATATACAATGACTACCAACACATGAGGGACAATTGGACATCAAGCCAATACCAAAACGTATCAACTAAACAAAAATCTCAAACAAAATAATATGAAATGTGATCTACAGCACTGTTTGATATGAAACTAGTTGTTCGATACATTGTGTTAATGCATTCCACAGATAATACATCTCCAAAAAATACTAGTTTTCCCAACATGTAGATTGTTCAATCTATTTTGAAAAATCAAGATGAAAACAAAATAAAACAAAAATGTCTAATAATTAGGAACAAGTACAAAATAACAACTCTAACTTCCAGGACATAATTAAGACAGAAATAGTCACTGATAATGAGCAAGAAAGTAAAAGTAAGCTATATGGAAATATATGGAGAAATATATAGTTGAAAACATCCTCTGCAGCCTTTTATAGTTCATCAAAATTATCCTTATTTACAAGTCTCTCTAGGGCTGGGGCGCCTAGGGGCCGCAGTTGGTTAAGTGTCCAACTCTTGTTTTCGGCTGAGGTCCTGATCTCAGGGCCCTGATCCTTGGGTCGTGAGATCAAGCCTCACGTGGGCTCCACACTCAGCACAGAGTCTCCTAAAGTTTCTCTTTCTCCCTCTGCTCTTACCCCCATTCGCATGTGCTCTCTCTCCCTCAAATAAAACAACCCTTAAAAAGGGGGTGGTGGTGAGTACATTCTCCTAATCTGACTAAGGAAGACAATTCCCAATTCAAGCACCCACTACCCTGAAATGCCCATAGTCATGCATCTGTTTTTAATAAGTTAATTCTGTTGGGGCATCTGAGTGGCTCAGTCGGTTCAAGCATTTGCCTTTGGCTCAGGTCATGATCTCAGGGTTCTGGGATTTGGGTTCAGGGTTCATGTTGGGCTCCCTGCTCAGTAGAGAGCCTGCTTTTCCCACTCTCTCAGCCACTCCCCCTGCTTATGCTCTCTCTCTCTCAAATAAATAAAATCGTTAAAAAAATAAGTTAATTATGTCAATGGTGGGGTTTCCATATATCAATTAATTAGATATTTCATAGGAAGATCTTTATAGACTTCAGATTAAAATGTATTCACTGAAATAATCAGGTTTCTATAAAACAAAAATGTCTATAGTAGAAAGTTAATGCTAAAGTCATACATATACATTTCCTAATGTTAACTCTACATGGCAGAATACATTTTAAAATTACTTAAAGGTATATCAAAATTCACACATTCACACAAATATACAATCAAATTTGCAATAAATTTGATACCAAATTTGCAATAAAATGTCAATACATCTGTGTATGTACTTTCCTCAAAGATCTTTGGAGAGCCTGGTGTTAACCTTTAAAAGTATGTTTCTGTGTGTTATGTTAGCTACTCATCCCTTGAGTTTGTATGAATACAGGAGCAAACTGTTTTTCTTCACCAGGAAAGTTTAGAAATGTGCAGCATAAGATTGATTTCAATCATTTTTATATAGTTATGTACAAAAAGGCAACAAGACATTCAGAAGGCCATGACAGATTTCCCATTTCTTAGTTTGTCTAAGGAAACTTTCTAGTCCAATAAGCCAAGGGCATCATCACAACTTCTCAGATATTAGTAACAAAGAAGCTCTAGAAAACTGATAACCATTCCTTACAAGTGCACACAGAAGGAGATTAAGGGTGGCTTTGCCGAATCAGCATAGTATTATGAACTGACAATCAGCCTGAAGAAGACAGCTCATTAACAACCTAAACCACGGAAACACCACAGAGAACTAAAGATCTCCATGGGTGACATGGAGCTGAAAGCTGTCAGTGAATACCGCTTCTTCTTCAGTACAATTGCCTTTAAAAGAAAAGTTAATGGGAAAAAATAGCAAACCAGATCAATAAAATCAGCATGACCTTCAAAATGGCAGGAGGCAGAACATGTTATTCAACAAAGTTAATGGTTTCTTGAGCAGTCAGGGACTCCACTTATTTGGAGGATTTTGTTATTTGTATCTGACGTGGTCATTACATGCACAACTTTGAAACATAATTATTTAAGAATTGACCAAACATGTTTTATATTTGACAGGAAATCACAAGGAACCATCATTAAGGCCATCTAAAGATTAAAAAGGCAGAGTGATGCGGTTTTGCAGAAGTATCAAATAAGACAAAAATTTTCAATGAAAGAAAAGGAGTAGATGTGATATCTGTTTTATGTTAGAAAAATAAAGAAGTGGGAATATTTGTTCAAAAGCACAGATATGATTGGCAAGTTCACAAAGAAGAAAATGTCAAATAACTAAGAAATATTTATTTTTATGATTCAAATATTTATATAAAAATCAATGAGCAACCTTTTTTTTAAAGATTTATTTATTTTAGAGAGAGAGAGAGAGAGCAGGGGGAGGGGCAGAGGGAGAGAAGGAGACCCCCCCACTGAGCATGGAGCCCGATGTGGGTCTCAATCCCAGGACCCCGAGATCATGACCTGAGCCGAAATCAAGAGTCCAACACATAACTGACAGAGTCACCCAGGCGCCCCCCAATGAGCAACTTTTAGGTCTACAAATCTCTATTATATACTTCTCCATTTTCTTTAGATTTCTAAAATTTTGAACACAAGTAAAAAGCATAAATATCATCAGTAGTCAATTAAGATATAAATAAATATATTGGAAATGTTAGGATAAATATATAAAAAGATATATTTATGTAGATACACAAAATCTAAGTGTTGTGTGTAAAAATCAACACATATATACATGCATATGTATAAATATAAGAAATATTATATATAGATATATGCATATAAAACATGTTTTGTCTGTATATATGATATATCCCTATTATAAATAAGTTACTATACTTAGATATAAAATAGAATATCTGTTAGCAGGGGAGTACAAAAGGTTGCAATCACTTCAAATCTAAAAACAAATCTCAGGAAAAATATTGTGCCTCATAACATCTGACATACATTTATTTGAAAAAAAATAATAGATACATATAAAATAAGCTCAAATGCCACAAATAGACTTTCAATAAACACAAAACCACTTGTCAGTTTCGAAATCAAAAGTGTATTTCAAAACAATATTTCATTCTATAGAAAAAATATGAAACAATAAATTGAGATATATATACATACTTTAAGTATATATAAATGTATTTCATATATTGGCTTTTCCAGATAAATCTATGAATGAAATATATAAGACCTTTGAAAAACATACCTCAAGTGCAAGTATAGCATTTTTTTTGGTATAAAACAGGCATGTGTAAGAATATTATACATTTCAAAATCACCATAATCGATTAAACTTTTCTAAAATTACAGTGAATTTCCTTTTTGGATCCTATGGCAAATCCTAAATCTCTTTCTTTATGAATATAGAAACAGAAATTATAAGCAAATGACACTCACTTAAATCAAAAGTATTTTGAAACAAGTGATCACACAGACAATTCATACTTACAGAAAAACAGTCTCTCATTGTGGCACTAACAGAAAAGAGAGACTGCATTGTTTAAAAAGAGCTCATAAAGTCAATTGACTGGATAGAAATAAGGACTAAACATATTTTTAAAATAAGGAATTTCCTAACTAGTCAATAATATCACTCTATGTTCCCTACAACACAAACTTTCTTTAAATAGTTGGTTCAGGAAAAAAAAAAAAAAAAACTCAGTAAATATTAAGAACTTAAAAATGAACCATATAAATTTAAAAATAAAAAAAAACTTTAAAAAACAGTGAAGTATGAAGTATTCTTACCGAGAAAAATAATACTGCATTTGGGTGCATTAATATTGTGAACAAACACATCATCATTACACAAAAACCATACTGATCCGTATCCTATACAAAGATTTTTAATAGGTAAACTACATTACATCAGAGAAGAGATGATAAGATATCAGAGATGGAACTTGCAATGGCATAATTAGGAAAAGAAAAAAAGAAAAGCAGATTGTCCCCCAAAAAATGAAGACAAGCCTCAAAAGATCAAATGGAAGAAGAGATTCCAAAAGAAAACCCAGTAAGGAACAGTGTGTATAATTCCAGCCTATGTTACTAAAACAGATACCATCCTTTTGTTTTCCAGGTAGAAACGTTTTAATTATAAGGTAATGGTTCCCAAACTTTTCTTCTCAGAAATATTTTATACTCCTAAAAACAACTGAGAACCCAAAGAGCTTTTGATGATGTGGGATTTTTGCATTAATATTACCATATTTGAAATTAAAATGGAGATATTTATATTTATTAATTGATTTAAAAATAACCATAATAAGCCCAGTATGTGTTAACATAAATATTTTCATTTAAGACACATTTCCAATACAAAAAAAAAAAAAAAAAGTGAGACTACATTAATGTCTCCTTTCATTAAAGACAGGTGGATTTTCACATCTGCTTCTGCATTCAGTGTATATCATGTTATTTTGGTGGAATGGTATTTTAAAAAAATCCACAGAGATATGTAGTTGGAAAAGAGCAAGATCTTTTCCAAAGACTTCTGAGATAATTGTGGATATTCTTTGATCCTACACTGAATGTGATGTAGAATCTGATCAATGATAAAATCCATTGGTCTATCTTGTGTTCTGAATGGATTTTTACTCAAAAATTATTTTTCCCTGTATTTTCTCATTTTCCATCCTTCCTAATTGTTAAAACTTACATTATATACTTGTGGTGTGACCAGCTGTGTATGATGGCTGTTCACCATCACATGACTGGATAGTATAGTGATATGGCATTGATTGCCTAAGAGATCTCGAACCAGGACCTAGCTGCTCCATGTGGGTAAAATAGCTCATCAAAAAGGTATTTTTGAAAACATCTATATTTTAAAAATTATACTGGAATGACCTGGAAACATGGCTAGGCTACAAGAAATCTGAAAAGCTTAGTCCTACCCTGAGATGATGGACTCCACTCTCCTCACGCTGGCAGAGTGACTGCTCCTGAGAGAACGTGGTAGGGAAACAGGGGAATGTATGTTCATGAATATTCCTCAGGCTGAAACCTATGAATAACGAAAGTAAAACTCATTTTGTGCATATTTTATGTGCACATTGGAAAGCTGATTTTTGCCAATCCTTAAATCCAGTTCTCAACAGGACTGACTCAAGTAGTAAGGGAGTGGCCTCTCTTAAATACATGACATTTTGAGTATTTTTTTGGAAATAGCATAAAACCTTTTGTGGAATGTGGCACAGTGTATGCATAGGGAGAGTTATGCCCATCATTCTATAACAGTTATGTAATTATTAAGAAATGCAAATCAAAAGTCATTTATGCTTTTTAAAACCCACTCTTAGCTTAACAGTAAACACTGCTTCTGCTATTGCACTTGTCTCTCAAAATGATTGTATCTGCTTAAAAATATACAAGCTGTGTAAAATAAATGGAAACTTCAATTTCTTCTAGAGAATATTCTAAGCTGGCTTCTTGGGTTGAAACTTTCAATGGGTAGCTAATGATATTCAATAATCCACAATATGATTACAAATGATAATATGAAAGACACAGTAAAATTGAATTTTGACCTCATATTCACCTCTGAATAAAAATGATAAAAGACCATGGGGACTAGAGAATTTAAACTGAAGGAAAAAAATCAATAAAATTAAGTAGACTTTTCTCAGTAGCCTAGAGTGTATCTTTGTCTGTGCTTAAAGCTGCATTTAAAGTCTCTTTTTTTTCTTTTTGCATTGACAAAAAGCTCTTTACATTATTATAGAAATAAAACCTTTCATACTCGTTTCAAGTTAATGTCTTTGAAGGAAACTACTTAGCTTTCCAGAGTTTTTGCTCTCTAGTTACAGTCACTCCAACAAATCTCAAAATAACTGAAGATTACTCTTTAAGAGAGGATTTTTCTACCTATTTACTAATTTATAATCTAGCTAAAAAAAATTCTACCTTTGGAATCTTAGTAATTACTTATTTTTTCAAATTTCTTAATCTTTCCAGTTGCTTATTTCTCTGGGTCAGAAATATTGGTATGGATATTTTTAAATATCTTGCTATATTCACTTCAAGCTAAAGCAGTTCTAAGTTTTGATATTCCTTATTATATTCCAGGTTATTGAATATATATTTGTGTATATATATATGCATATATATGCATCTCTTTAAATATATATTTCAATTGGAAAGCTATATATGCTTAAAGTTTGAAGCTTGAATTTTACGTGTAAGGAATGAAAGCTGTAAGTACCCAAATGATACTCTAGCTCAAAAAGTCAGATTAGCCCGTGGGCTGACATTATCCACAGGTATACTGTGTTTGATTTTGTTACCAACATTTCAAATGGGATGATTTTACTTAAATACTCTATAGGTGGGGCACCTGGGTGGCTCACTCGTTAAGCGTCTGCCTTCGGCTCAGGTCATGATCTCAGGGTCCTGGGATCGAGCCCTGCATTGAGTCTGCTTGTCCCTCCCCCTCTCCCTCTGTGATCTTGCTAGCTCTCACTCTCTCTCAAAAAATAAAAAATAAATAAAATGTTTTTTAAAAAATACTCTATAGGCATTTGAAGTTTTGACTTTTGTTCTCCTTTGGTTTATTGCTGAGAAAGATTATAAGGAGGTGGGAAAGAAGCAGATTTCACATTGTTTAAAAATTAAATATTTCAATGTGCTAATAGAGAAAGTTTCTGTAATTCAGGGCTGGCTTTTGTTTTTTGTTTTTTGTTTTTAAAGATTCATAATTGTTATATACTTGTCTTAGTAAGCTCAGACTACCCTAACAAAATACCAGGGACTGGTTGGCTTAAACAACAGACATTTATTTCTGACAGTTCTGGAGGCTGGGAAGTCCAAGATCAAGGTGCCAGCCAATGCAGTTCCTGGTGAGAGCACTCATCTTGCAGATAGTAGTCCTCACCATGTGTGAGCACATATGAGAGAGAAAGAGAGAAAGCTCTGTCACAGCTTTTCTTATCAAGTTACTAATTCCATTGTGAGGCGTTCATCCTCATGACTTCATCTAAACCAAACTACTACCCAAAGGCACCATCTCCTAACACCATCATATGGGGAATTAGTCCTTCAACATATGAATTTTAGGGGGCATACATTCAGTCTATAATAATACCCATGAAAATCTAACTCCCTTTCTATTCCTTAATATCCTAAAGGCAATGTAAAAGGGTTTCTAAGAAACGGGAGATCCTTAATATCACTCAAAATGACTGTGAAGATGTGATCTTACTTAAAACAACCCTAACACTGAAACTTCCTTTTCCCTTCTCTGCAACTCTATGTTATGTAGAATCAATGAGCATAATATCATCCTCTAGATAAGGTTTAAAAATAAAGTAAGCAAGGGAATGAGACAAAACTGAACACAGGTTTCACAAAGCACAGAACCACAATGTGAGAGGTAAGGAAAATGGCCACAATAAATTGAATGATTTATTATATTCATTTTTTTCTAAAATAGCCTAACTTCTAGTCCCTCCCAACAAGTAACCATAAAAATCAACATCGTATTTCCATATAATTCCAAAGCTTAGCTCCTATTAAAATTGGGGAAATTATGGAATCTGCTCTTCCTGTCAGCAGTAAATCTGTTCTTGAGAGAAGAGGTTGCTGTGGAGGGCTGACAGGAGCTGTGCGGGAAGAGGCCCTCATACTTGCCTCCCTTTGTTCTAGCCCCCACAATGCATCCAGAATAAACATTCTCATAAAATCTCACCTCATTATGTTGAGCCCACATATTGTTCTCAGGGTGAAAAACAGATTCTTCTGCTGACCTTACCAACCACCAACAGGTTCCCCTACGGAGATGGAATCATTTTGGTATATCACATAGTGTCACTAATTTGGCAATGCTCCAAGAATTACTTGCATCAGGAAGTACAACCAAGAAAGAAAATTTTTAAATGTACACCGTTAAAGTGGTTTTTGGAAAGTTATTTTCCTTTGATGAAATACATTCAAAACTTTTTTGCTTAGGGGCGCCTGGGTGGCTCAGTCTGTGAAGCGTCCAACCCTATTTCGGCTGGAGTCATGATCTCAGGGTTGTGAGATCAAGACCCGAGTTGGGCTCCACACTGGGGGTGGAGCCTGCTTAAGATTCTCTCTTTTTGCTTATATTTAGAGACTATAAGTTCTGAGAAATACCCATATGGTGAACCTCTGTGACTTTACCAGAAGTCACACTGGAAGGATAAGATGAGAGAAGCAGCAATAAATGATATAAACAATTAAAAAGCATTTTATATGTATGATCTGATTCAATCGTCTCAACTAGTTTATAAATTAAAAATTTAATAAATTAAAAATTGCTGCTCTCCTTTCACAAGCATGGAAACTGCGGCTTTATGGTTATATAAGTAGCTTCAACAGAAGGTATAAATCTAGTAAGGGCCAGCAGAATAATCTGGTTTTATCTCTTTTCAAAAAAGTATCTTATTAATAACTTTACTATCCTTCCTTCTAGAGAATGCTGAGTTGATACTTTCTGATAGACAAGACATTCTGGTCCATTAAATTATAGATCCAGAATCCTTCAAAGTAGCATCAGAATAATGTCCATTTTGTTTCTACTTTCTTTTCCTCTGATTGACACTGGATATCCTGTTCTTACTGTAAATATTTACAAACTTGAACCATTCTCTTCCTTGTCTGTCTCCTCTTTCTCTTCCTCTTCCTCCCTCTTCTTTTTTAAAGATTTCCTTATAAGGAACTATATGACACGTGGACCCCAATTACTTACCTCAGGGGTTTTTTTCTATATTCAATTCTTGACAAAAACTTTATTTTCTTCTCCATTTTCTGCAGTGTAAGCAATCCAAAGTAGAATGTTTTCCACATTCAAGTTGGGCAAATGCAGAATAAGTGCAATACCTTTAGGAGTAAACCTTTCCAAAATGATGATTTAAATACAGCTGGACTCTTATTCCCCTTGCTGTCTATGCCAGAGTAGAATGATTTACATATATTTAATCTACTTATTTAAATTATTACTTCCCTGTCATTGTCTGCCTTCTTAAGTTCTAGCTTAGCAAGAACCTTGACACTGTTATCCTTTACTTTGTAATAAGAATTATAAGCATTATTAGATGGGAGATCCTTTAACTGAAGAGATATATAACCAATTTCATGAGTATAAGGAACATTAAATTTCTCAGTATTTGCATATCAACACAGCAGGAATATATCATGTTAATAAAACTTGTTAGACCCTACATTTCTAGATTGCTGACCTAGACGCTAAATAGATATGGTAAAGCCTCTTGAGATTGTTCTAAGTGGGCTCAAAGCATCAATCGTGTAAACTGTGAGGTCCTGAAATGAAGAGAGCAAGTCTAAGTGCTAGCTAAGTGATTGCAAATTCTAGGATACAGGAAGCAAACATATAATTCTGGTTTCATGATCATTTAGTTTCACTGTACCTTTACTATAGATATTATTTTAAATATGTATAAATAACTAAACAGTTAATGTGGCCGATTCTATCAGTAAAGTCGTTTAGATACAAGCAAGTAAACTGTTTACCAGTCCACAACATTGACACAGTTGTTGTGTATCAGTTTTAATATCATCATTTATCCATTCATTTTCCTCTATAAATATTTCCAGAACCATGTATGTAGTCATTCTCAGTCTTTCTTTCACTTCCCCCCCAGTGGCCTAAATCTACCTCATCAGCCGTTTTTGCAAATAAATCTTTATTGGAACACACACTCCCAGTCATTTACCTGTTGTCTATGGTTGATTTCCTGCTACAATGATGAAGTTGAGTGGTTGTGACAGACTATATTGCCTGCCAAGCTTAAAATACTGGTTATCTGACCCTTTAGAGAAGTCTGTCAACTCTGTACTAAGTGGAAAAATACACAAACACACACACACACACACACACAGCCATGTACACATTCGTAAAATACCTCTGATAATGGTAGAGGATGTGAGGGTTGAAAAATGATCATGGTTTAAGTAGTAAATTTTTGATAGACACATCAAAATAATTTCCTGAGAAGGATGCTACCAAACAGATCTCCTACATCTGGAAGGGATTTTTGGAATGCCTTCAAGGATTTAAGACAGTAATTTAATTCATGGCTAGGAAATCATTTTTCTGCTATGTAGAAAATGGATTGGAAAAAACAATTATAATAGAGAGTAAGACAGGGTAGAGAGTACACAGAAAAGAGTTAACATGGTCGCTTGCAAGGTTGGTCCTTGGGTCAAAATCTCAGAGCCAGGATTTTGAGTGTTAAATGATGATAATGTTTCATCATGCCTAGACTGTTTGTGCAAATGACTTATACTCAATACTTGCTTTCATTTGGGACTCTGGAATTGTAATAAATTTTAGGTAGAAGGTGCCTATGTGACTAGCTCCCAATAATAAAACTTGACACTGAGTCTCTAACAGGCTTTCCTGGGCAGAAACATCATACACATATTGCTGCATTTTCACTGCTTGAAGAAGAATTTTCTCTGTGACCACTCATAGGAGGGTGAGAGCATAAGATAGCCTGGATACAAATTCCTCCAGAATTCAACAATGCCTTTTTCCATTATGATCTAACTATATACTCCTACTATGTCACTGTGATTATATATGGAGTCTCACAAGTCATCCTAACAAATCTTCAAAATGGGGGTGGTTTTGTGGAGCTCCAACACAAGAAGTATTGCAATAGCAGAGAAAAATTATGGGAAGTTTAGAGAAGAACGAGGGAAGTGGTATGGATAAGAAGGATGCATTCATGGAACTGAATGACAGACCATCTCCCAGTTTCTTACTAAAAAAAAATACTGTGATAACAATCAAAACTGGAGAGGAAGTGAGAAATTTATTATATTTCAGCACTCATCACAGAGAGCTATATAATCAGGATTATCCAGATATCTTATTAGAAGACAAGAGCAGGCTCAGAATATGTACAGAAGACATATAAAAGGAGAATGTGGAAGATTTTAAGCTATGATTTAAGATGGCCAATTCTAGAGAAAAAGCACTTAACTCTAATTCCACTGCCTACAAAATACAAGCAAATAGGATCTTATGTTCAGAAGTAAAGCATGCCATATAAAGAGTAAATTATATCATAGAAGCAATAGGTAATGAGAAAGTAAGTAAATGGATCTGTTGTAAGAAGTGTTTCTATTACCCATCCTGAAAATTGCCTTAACTCTCAAAATTGGGGGTTTGTGTACTAAAGGATCCAGAAAGTTCATCTTACTTCTTAATGTCCCTCTGGAGAACAGGCTTATTTGAACAATTTTTTATAGCAATTAAGTAAATTCTCTAGTAATAAGGTCCTATTGCATGACAAAGAAATCTCAGAACATGGATTTTTATTTTAATTCTCCCAAGATTCTTATATAAAAAATTGGAAGCTTAACTCCCACAGGAATATATTCATGTAAGACCCAGTCAGTAGAGTGTGGTATTATTAGTTCAACTATATCTCCCTTTTGAATAAAATTCATTTGGTAATCCCAACATACTTCCAGTCAGACTGTGTTTTAAAGTTATACATATCTAAATGAGATAAAACTATATTATTACAGGTATCTTTTTACTTACCAACTTTTAGCTAATTCTACTTCAATACTGCAATTATTCTGCCTTTATAACAGAAGTTATTTAGATAAAACAAAGACTCATAATGAGTATATAAAACATTCTTCTGCACTGATGCATTTTGTACCCACTCCATTAAAAGCATTAACAGCCATAAAAAAAAATAGATAAAACAAAGACTCATCAAAGTATAATCCCTGGAAGAAAGCTCTCTACATGGACAGGAACAGCTGAGTCCATGGCTCAGAGAGTCATGACTCTCCCACAGTTTCAGCATCATATTGAGGTTCTTTTGCTTTGATTGATGAAATTGTCACCAATGAAATAACTACAGACATATGTTGACCCAGAATATGTAAACTAAAAAAAGACAAGAATAAATTTAAGAAAGAGATGAGACTCTCCTAAATACTCTAGAAGAATAAAAGGTATATAAATATTGGGAGAGAAAGAAAAAATTACTACTCAGAATTGTTCAAATTTTCCATCTTACATAACTAATTTGCTCCTTGGTTATGAAAGCACTTAACCATTCAACATACACTGAGGTAGAAGAAAGTGAGATAAACAAAACAAACAACAAACCCCAAACCTAACATTCTCAATTCAAACAGCCATTAGCACTTTGGAGGCATACTGTACAAATTTCATATCTCTTAGGTGTTTGCCATACTATCTCATAATGATTTATCTTAATATTCTTTCTAGAGCCCTGATTTATTTTTGGCCAAACCAAAAAAGCAACCAAATATTGAAAAATACATATGGTTAGACTGCCCATATAGTTGCATCCACCTAACAAGGTTACAGATGAAAAGGCAATGAGGTTTGAGTCTACAGTCTCAGTGACACATGAAACAATGCAAGTTCTCAGGCAGAATAACCACTAATGGATAAAGAATTTTTTAAATATATTATCAGCTTGTTATATTATAAACTTTCTCCACTTATCTATATCACCTTTAATTACATAAATAAGATAGAGTTAGCCTGACCAGCTGTTTAAGTAGAAATAGTAACACATTTTATAACCATTAAGATACATGAAATTCATATTTAAAGTCCAGTATCAGAGGTTTGTACTTAGACTCCTGCAAAATTTTATGCATCAGTACTTTATTATTTTTTTAAAGATTTTATTTATTTATTTAATTGACAGAGAGAGAGAGACACAGCGCGAGAAGGAACATAAGCAGGGGGAGTGGGAGAGGGAGAAGCAGACTCCCCGCTGAGCAGGGATCCCGATGCGGGGCTCGATCCCAGGACTCTGGGATCATGACCCAAGCTGAAGGCAGTCACCCAACCAACCGAGCCACCCAGGCGCCCCAATACTTTCTTATTATTACTACATATTTTAATTGCTAGTCTCATCAAAGACAGAGCACCTTGGAGAACTCTACATTCTTGCCAATATAATTTTACTATGCCATCAATCAAAATTCCAAACTCATCTATCCAAATAAATTTGAACTTGCCTTATTACAAAATAGTCACAATTAACTAATATGAAATTATAATAAAAAATGCAGCTAACATTAATAAAGTTTTAATTCATGCCTTCAGTAATAATAAAGCAAGGTTTCAACAGATATTACAAATCACTGAGTCATGAAAACAAAATGTAATGTGAAATTGTAAATTAGATCCTGAAACAGGAAAAAAAAAAAGACTTCAGTGGAAAAAGCAGGTGAAATCCAAATAAAGTCTGTAGTTTAGTTCAAAATATTCTATCGATATTATTATTGTTGTTGATGTTATTAGTTTTAGTTTTGGTTTAGATTATTATGGTTTCATATGTTGTTAATGTAAATAGTGAAGAATGTATGGAACTCTGTATATTTTTGCAACTCTTCTATAAATCTACCATTATTTGAAACTCACAAGTTAAAAAAGAAAGTCACTGTAGTTCAATTACATCTTTGGACAGTTCTAAAAGTAAAGGAAAAAAAGTTTTTATACTGAGCCAGTATTTGTCTTCCTGAAGCTTCCACCCATACATTCCAATCTTACCACTTGAGAAACTATAGAACACAGTTAATACCTACTCCATGATGGATGGCTTCAGATATTTGAACGGACTTATCACATCGCCAAAATGTTAACTTTTCTAAGTTAAACATTCTCTAGTCCTTCAGCTTTTTATCATGTAAAAGGTTTTTAATACCTTCACCATCCAGTCACTCTCTCTCTAAAAGTGAAAGTACAGGATCTGCTTTGTCCTAAGGGCTTTACCCGACAGCAGAGGCTCTTGGCAGAAACACTTCCTGACGCAGACCCTCAATGGCCAGGCCTACCACCAGTGTCTCCATCAGCTGTCAAACCCTCCTAGACACAGAAGCTCCTGGCAGCTTATGAAACTAACAGTGACGGCTCCTGTTAATGTGAGCGAGTAATATAAGGAGCAATTGCCAGCAGTATTCGGGGCTGCCCCAAATTTCCTTGCGGTGACTGCTCTTTTGGAGTAGCTCTTCTACTCTTCGCCGTTGCTGTTTTTAATATACCTAGTCAGAGGTTTCTTGGATACCAGGGGAGAAGATTCATGTGACTATGACACCTATTGTCTTAGTCTACTCAGGCTGCCATAACAGGTAATACAGATAGGTGGCTTGAACAATAAAAAACTTACTTCTCAAAGTTCTGGAGACTAGGAAGTCCAAGGTCAAGGAGCCAGTCAATCTGGTTTCTAGTGAGAGCTCTCCTCCTGACTGGCGGATGGCCTCCTTCTCACTGTGTCCTCACAAAGCCTTTCCTAGGTGTATGCACAGGAGAGGGTTCTGGTGTCCTCTACCCTCAAGGAGTAACAACTGCCCTGACAAAGAGTTTCACTGGCCCACACCAGCCAGGCCAGTCTGAACTTAACCCCTGACTCACACTTGCACAGATGGACCATGGAGTGACCCACGGGGTGACCAACAGGTACCTTTACCTCATTATAATGCTAAAATCTCCAGCCAAGGGAGAAGCATAAGCCTTATTTACATAATATATAATGTATGTATAGGCATGTATCCTTAAGGTGAGCCCTTATGTCTACCTCTACATATGATGACAAGGCTCCCTTATCTAAGCATTAATCCTAACCCTAAATGAAAGAAGCCCATCCAGCCCTGTTCAAGGAGTCACAGCTTTGGAAGTTACTTGCTGCAAATAAAGTTTCCTTTTCATGACAACTCCATCTGGTGTAATTCTTATCTGTGACCAACCAAGGAGCAAACTCACATTAGTTTGGTTACAAAACCAGACAGGTTATGTCCTTCCAAAATACAATAGTGGACAGGCATAAGATAGATCTTTCCATTCAAGGAGGAAGGGATGATGGATATCAAGCAAGTCCAATTCCTAGCAAGGCAAATTCCAGGAGAGTTTATGGCTTGAGGATAATCCTCTTTAGTTCAGTGCTCTGCCCTGCAGGCCCAATGCAGTAGAAGAATCATCCCCACGGCTCTGTGGGTGGCTGCCTCTCCAACTCTTGCAAGGGTAGTCCCAACTTTGTGGGACTGGGCAGCATCATCCCGGCCCCCTGAAATCAGAGAGGCAGCCCCACCTTCTGTTACTAGGGAGAGAAACAACCTTGCCCCTGGGGCTGTGGTGGGAGTAGTGGCTTTAATGATCTCTGAATCACCTTCTGGGTCATTCCCCCTTTCGGGTCAGTCCCCCTTTCCCTGAAGAATAGCACCCATTTGTAGTAAAACAGCTCTTTAGCCCCTCTTGCAGAATTCAAGGCCATCCATATTAGGAAGGGCAACTGCTTTACTCAGTCTACGAATTCCAATGTTAATCTCATCCAAAGCACTCTCACAGACACAACCGAAATAATGTTTGACCAAATATCTGGACATCCCATTCAAGCGGACAAATAAAATTAATCATCACATTCATGCAGTCAAACATTCTGTTTGTGATATATATATTTCTCTGGATAGAGTGGTCATAGCTTTCCATGAGCACATTCTCAGGAAAAAAATACAAATATGTCAAACAACTTACAAATGGTTCCAATTAAACAGGTTGCTTCCTACATATTCCTGCTGTTCTCCAACGGCAAGCACAGCGAGGCTCATTTGTTTCCAAGAAGTTGCATTATGGAAGCAAAGCTATCTATATAACAGAATCTTAGTTACCATCTAAGTCCTCTTTAGGAGGGATCATCAAATCACCCTGTGCTCAGATAAACAAGTGTTCCCAAATAAATACTCTCCCAAAGTTTGCAAAGAACATCTAAAACTCCCTTGGGGAATTTACACTGAGGTAACTAGAGGCATTGGTAGAAAGTCCATTTTCTCTCTATGTGGCTATTTCTAAATGTAAAGAATTAGTTTCAAACATCAAATCATATCCTAAACAGCATATCTGGGCATATTATAGTTTGCCAATTTTGTTTCATTTTAGATTCTTTTCCACAAGGAACTTAGAACAAACTAAGCATAGTAGTTATATTGTCTTACGATAACTAAAGAACACACAGTTGAGGCTTCTGAATGTTTGGTATAATTCCTGTGAAGCCAGCTTGACAAGTTGCATTTTTGTGGGTTGGTTCCTTAAAAAATTTCTCTATTCCTCCCTTGGAAATTGATCTGTTTAAAAATTTTATCTTTGGGACACCTGGGTGGCTCAGTTGGTTAAGCGTCTGATTCTTGATTTTGGCTCAGATCATGATCTCGGGGTCCTGAGATGGAGCCCTGAATCGGGCTCCGTGCTCAGTGGGGAGTCTGCTTGAGATTCTCTCTCTCCCTCACCCTTTGCCCCTCCCCCTGCTTGCTCTCTCAAATAAATAAATCTTTAAAAAAATAAAACTACAAATTTTGTCTTTAAAAATTATCTTTGGGGGCAATTTTAGCAATTATTTTTTCTATGAAACGATACATATAAAGTATTTTGAAAAACGGTGAAGTTTTAGAAATATGTATTTTATAAATATATTAAATTATTCTCATTCCAATAATCATTTCTCCTTTGTAATTTCTTATATTTATTTTGTTTCCATCTGGAATTTTTTAAAAATACTAAATACAGTATAGTTAACATACAGCGTTGTATTAATTTCAGGTGTACAATACAGTGATTCAAAAATTCCATATACTACTCAGTGCTCATCAAGATAAGTGTATTCTTAATCCCCTTTACCTATTTAACCCACCCTCCCACCTACCTCCTCTCTGATAACCATCAGTTTGTTCTCTATAGTTAAGTGTTTGTTTTTGGTGTGTCTCCTTTTTTTTCCTTTGTTCATTTGTTTTGTTTCTTAAATTCCACATAGGAGTGAAATCATATGGTATTTGTCTTTTTCTGACTGATTTATTTTGCTTAGCATAATGCTGTCTAGATCCAGCCATGTTTTTGCAAATGGCAAGATTTCATTCTTTTTTTATGGCTGAGTAATATTCCTACACACACACACACACACACACACACACACACACACACACACACTTTATCCATTCATCTATCCATGGATACTTGGACTGCTTCCATATTTTAGCTATTGTAAATAATGCTGCAATAAACTTAGGGTGCATATATCTTTCCAAATTAGTGTTTTCATATTCTTTGGGAAATGGAATTACTGCATCACATGGTAGTTCTAGTTCTAATTTTTTGAAGATCTTCCATACTGTTTTCCACAGTGGCTGCACCAGTTTACATTTCCACCAACAGTGTACAAGTTCCTTTTTATCCACATCCCTGCAAAATGTGTTCCTTGTGTTTGATTTTAGCCATTCTGAAAGGTATGAGGTGATATCTCATCAGGCTTTTTGATTTTCACTTCCCTGATGATGAATAATGCTGAACAACTTTTCATGTGTTTGTTGGCCATCTGTATGTCCTCTTTGGAGAAACGTCTATTCATGTTTTCTCCCCATTTTTTAAATTGGATTATTTGTGTTTTTTGCAGTTGGGTTGTATAATTTCTTTATATATTTTGGGTACTAACCCTTTATTGGATATGCATTTATTGGATATCTTTTTCTATTCAATAGTTTTAGTTTTGTTGAGTATTTCTTTTGTTGTGCAGAAGCTTTTTATTTTTATGTAGTTCCAATAGTTTATTTTTGCTTTCCATTTGTTTGTGTCGTCTTCAATTTATTTCATCAATGTTTTATAGTTTTCAGAGTGCAGGTCTTTCACCTCTATGGTTAAGTTTATTCCTAGGTATTTTATTATTTTTGGTGCAATTGTAAATGGGATTGCTTTCTTAATTTCTCTTTCTGCTGCTTCATTACTAATGTATAGGAATGCAACAGATTTCTGTACATTGATTTTGTATCCTGCACCCTTACTGAATTCATTTATCAGTTCTAGTAGTTTTTTGGTGGAGTTGTTAGGGTTTTCTATACAATCATGTAATCAGCAAATATTGGAAGTTGTACTTCTCCCTTACCAATCTGGGTGCTTTTTATTCCCTTCTCTTGTTTGATTGCTGTGGCTACTAGGACTTCTAGTATTATACTGAATAAAAGTGGTAAGAGTGGACATCCTGTCTTGTTCCTGACCTTAAGGGAAAAGCTCTCATTTTTTCACCATTGAATGTGATGTTAGCTGTGGGATTTTCCTTTATGGCTTTTATTATGTTGAGGTATGTTCCCTTTCACCCTACTTTGTTAAGGTTTTTTATCATGAATGGATGTTGTACTTAGTTAAATGCTTTTTCTCCATCTACTGAAATGATCATATGATCAACCAATGTTGATTTGCAAATATTGAACCACCCTTGCATCCCAGGAATAAATCCCACTTGATCATGGTGAATGGTTCTTTTGATGTATTGTTGGATTTGGTTTGCTAGTATTCTGCTGAAGATTTTTGCATCTATGTTCATTAAGGATATTGGCTTGCAGTTCTTTATTTGGTTTTGGTATCAGGGAGATGCTGGCCTCATAGAATGAATTTGGAAAATTTTCTTTCCTTTCCTATTTTTTGGAGTAGTTTGAGAAGAGGTATTAATTCTTCTTTACACGTTTGGTAGAATTAACCTGTGAAGCCATCTAGTCCTAGACTTTTGTTTGTTGGGAGTTTTTTGATTACTGATTCAGCTTCATTGCTGGTAATCAGTCTGTTCAAATTTTCTATTTCTTCCTAACTCAGTTTTGGGAGGTTATATAGTTCTTGGAATTTATCCATTTCTTCTACATTGTCTGATTTGTTGGCATGTAGCTTTTCAAAATATTCTCTTATAATCCTTTGTATCTGTCGTGTTGCTTGTTATTTTTCTATTTCATTTCTTTTTTTTTTTAAGATTTTGAGAGAGAGAGTGGGCATGGATGGGACGAGGGACAGAGGGACAAGCGAACTCCCCACTGAGCATGGTGCTACATGTGGGGCTTGATCCTAAGACCCTAAGGTCATGACTTGAGCTGAAGTCGGATGCTTAACTGACTGAGCCACACACACAGGCACCCCTCTATTTCACTTCTGATTTTGTTTGGTTGAGTCCCCTCTCTCTCTCTTTTTTTTTTTGATGAGTCTATATAAAGGTTTATCAGTTTTGTTGATCTTTTCAAAGAAACAGCTCCTGGTTTCATAGATCCATTATATTGTTTTTTTAGTTTCTATCTTATTTATCTCTGTGCAAATCTTTATTTCCTTCCTTCTACTGGTTTGGAGTTTTATCTATCTTTTCCCAGCTCCTTTAGGTGTAAGGTTAGGCTGTTTAAGATTTGTCTTGCTTCTTGAGGTAGGCCCGTATTGCTATAAACTTCCCTCTCAGAACAACTTTTGCTGCTTCTCAAAGATTTTAAACCATTGTGTTTTCATTTTCATTTGTTTCCATGTGTTTTTTTGATTTCCTCTTTGATTTCTTGGTTGACCCATTCATTGTTTAGTAGCATGTTATTTGACCTCCATGTACTTTGCTCTGTCCAGATTTTTTTCTTGTGGTTGATACCTAGTTTTATAGCACTGTGGTATAATTTCTTATATTTATTCTTATTTTTTCTTCTTTAGGTTAATGAATGGTTTGTGAATGTTATTTTGGGGCATATTTGTTATCTTTCTTCATTTAACAGCTCCATTTTATGGATGTTTTAGATAGTTAATTTTTTATTTTTATATTATTCCCTATTTCTGCTTTCTTTTGGTTTGCTTTGTCGAAGTTTTATATATTTTTGAAATTGTTTCTTAACTCTTTATTTTTTATTCTTTCATTGTGTTTATAAGTTAACAAAAATTCAACCAAATAAATTTTAAAGATCTAAATGGCTTTATTAATTGATCTATGAATTGGGCAGCATCCTGTCTAGCAAGTAGAGGGGAACTCCAAAGTATTGCAGAAAATGAAAGATTTTTAAAGATAAAGAGGGAGTAGAAATAAAGGAAACTATTAGCAAAGAATCTATTGTTGTAGTCAAGGTCAACCTCTTAGGGGAAATAGAAAGGGTCTATCAATAAATTACATAGTGCTGACCAGGAAATTCCAATATTATCCAGTTAAAGGATCCATTTCTTAAGGGGTTGAAACAGGTTAGGTTTAAGTCTTGGTTTACTGATTTAGAGCCTTAGGTAACACCACTTTGGGCCTATGGTTTGTTTATATGAATATTTAACACTACTTTTGTAGCCAGGGTGCAGGGGGTCGAGAGCACCTGGCTTGGGGGTCCCAAACAGACCAGATTCAGCCACTCACCACTGTCAGAATCCAAAGGCAGAGAAATAAATGGTGGTGAAACAAGAAAGGAATTTATTTCATTGAGGCCAACACCAGGAAGACAGCAGACTAGTCTCAAAGACTGTCTCCAAAGTGCTGAAAATACTCCTAGGTTTATATAAGGAAAATGTAGGACAAACGGGCAGTAAAGGTCAGGCCCATCACTGTCTTGGGGTCAATCACATGGGGCCTTGCTGAATCAGGGCGGTCTTTATTGGTCTGAAGGGTAGTTTCAGTTCCCACCAGGGGATGCTTTGCTGGCCGTGTCTTTTGCTTCAGCTAAGAGATAAGCTGAAAAGAACTTAATCAATTGGAAAGTACAAGACTGAGGTCAAGATGGAGGTAACTGAAATCCTCTTTCACTCTCTAACTTTACTATGTCTCTTAAATTCTAGTATTTATTATATTCATTAACATTTTAAAAAATTATTTTCCATCTACTTCTATTTTGTCTTTGACCCAAAGTGTTTAAGTGGGGATTCCATTATTCTTCTAAATAAATATCTCCTTTTTGGGTGGGATTTTTATCATATACTGCATTTTATTATATTTACTTTATGGTATATTGTGACTCTTTAACAAATGATTTAATATAGATTAATACAGTTTTTGTAAATGTTCAAGTTTCCTGGAAAACAAGTTGTTTTCTTCATTATAGGAATACAAACATGTATACATAAAAATGTAAATATATACATATACGTGAAATACCTTACTCATTATGGTAAACTTACTTCATATTAAGTAGTTTTGTGTTTGTGTATGTGAATGAGAGAAATCGATTATAGTATTCATATAGGAAAAGAAATAAGAATAAATAGCAAGAGCAACCCTAAAAATGATGTACTATAGTTGAGGGGTTGGGAGAAATGCTACTAGATAATAAAATATATGTATGTGATAAAACTCCATGTGATGGACTAAATGTTTGTATTCCCACAAAATCGTACCTTGGAGCTCTAACTTCCAATGTGACTATATTAGATATAGACTTTATGGAAGTAATTAAGTTTAAATGAGATCATAAGGATAAGGCCTTTAACTGATGGAATTAGTGTCCTTATAAAAAGAGACACCAGAAAGCTCCCTTTCTCCCGTATGTTCCCTATCTGTCTGCAGGTCTGTCTGTCTCTGTATCACCTACATGCACAGAGAAAGGACTTCGTGAGAACATAGCAAGAAGGTGGCTATCTATAAGCCATGGAGAGAGCTCTCAGCAGGAAATGAATCAGCCAGGAGCAACTTGATCTTGAACTTCTCAGCCTCAAAAGTGTGAGAAATTTATTTGTTACTTAAGCCATCCAGCTTGTGATATTATGTTACTGCAGCCCCAAGAGATGAATACACCCCAAAATAAAAAGAATATTTTGTATTGGTTCATGATGAATATTAAAACCAATGAACCAGACTAGAAATCCAGAAATAGAATCAACCTACTATGGAGACTTTTTATATATTAAAAAGAATATCTGAAATCAATGGAGTTAAGATGACTTTGTAAAAGATACTGGGGAAGCAGGAAGTCATTTGGAAAAGGTTAAAATTGGATCCATACCACCAGCGTAAACCAGAATAAACTCAAATGGAATCAAATGTTTAAAAAAAAAATTATGTAAGAGTTTAAGTAGAAAATGGAGATATTAGTTTATGCATATTGGTTTAGAAAAATCTGGGTGAAAAAAAAATCTGTGAATATTTTTATAAAAAATAAGAATTTTATGTGAAGCATTTTTTTAATTAGCTATACTTACATATATATTATTTTTCTTGTATGTTTAACACATATTGTTGGATTTAGGAATCTTAGATCAAACTCATTTTCCATCAAGTTTCTGACATTGTTACCTGTTAACTTTTAGATTTTAGAGTTATAGAATAGGGCAAACCCATTCTGGGTTGTAGAGAAGTTAAGCAGCTGCTCTGGAATCCACATCTCCCCAAATTATTTTTTTAAGATTTTATTTCTTTGAGAGAGAGAGAGATCACAAGCAGGGGGGAGAGGGAGAAGCAGGCTCCCCGCTGAGCAGAGTCTGAGGTGGGGCTCGATCCCAGGACATTGGGATCACAACCTGAGCCGAAGGCAGACACTTAACCGACTGAGCCACCCAGGTGCCCCTGTCTCCCCAAATTATAAGGGAAGGTTACTGGGGAAAGTTGTCCTGGGAAAAGAAGGTTGGTCAGTGGCTTGGTTTTATCACCTTGTAAATGTATTTTGATATTCTGATAAATAAACTTCTGATATTTACTAGGAGAGTAATGTCTATGGATTAGTCTTAATGGAATTATCTTGCTTTAGGATTGCTTATGGTAAACAACCTTGAATCTATAGATTTATGAACCATGACTCGCCAGAAAATGTCACAGGAGCCGTACAATCATCTGGGTATAAAACAAAGATGCTTCATAACCTAAGCTCTCCCTTTCAGGTGAAGTGACCCACAAATTACACTTAGTGACCTCATCTATCCCACTGGGCCAGAGAAGTATGTCCAATGTGAGACAAGTACCAAGGAACTATGCAGAATGTGCAGATTTCTCCCACGTTTGCCTTTGCTTCTTGCATGATTGTGTGTTTCATATTATTAGTAAATTTTAATGCTGGGTAATGTCTCTGATTTGTGTGAGTCAAATCTGACAACTGAATTTTTGTGTTAGCTTTCACTGGCATTGTGAACAGGATTGCTTTACAGACTCATAAATCATAATGGCTAGGGTACTTTTTAGAAGAAAAGGGTAAGGATGAGAAAAATGTAATGAGACTTTGATGACAGAATTACTACCTACCCATCCTCTGTATGAGGGAAATGGTGGGCAATCTTATCAGTGGAATTTGGAGAAAAGAGATCCAGTGGAACCAGCTGAATAATTGTTGGGCAGTATGAGACTGAAAGAAGGTAGCAAAATTTCTACTCCTTAGTTGTTGCTAACAGTCGTGGTCCAGGCTAAAAAATAAAAAGAAGAAGAAATGAAACTGAGAGAAAAATCTGTATGTAAGACTAGTTTTTCCTATCTCTGGAAAGCCTTCTTAAGACTTGGGCTTAAATAGCCTTATGGCTGTGGTGAGATGTGATACTCACTTACAAACTTACTCAATTAAGGTCTTCCATTATCTGTAAGAATATACAGATATCTGGAGGCAAAGGAGAGTATTCTTTTAAATACCTGGATTGTTTTATAAAACAGTATCAGCAGAAACCTGGTCATACAGGCATACATTCTTAGAATTAATATTCAGAAGGCGTATCACTAATTTTTTATTCCACTGAATAAAATGGACTATTTGAATTGATACAGATAATCAACAGAGGGCAAACTTTTATAGATAGGAGTTTCCGGGCATATGCCCACTAATCTGTACCAGTAGATAAATGCTATTGGGCACATCTGCCCTGAGAAGGGTAACTACCCTACCCTTCCCAACACAGAAATGGAATCCTCCCTAAGTGGGTGAAATGTTAACAATATAAGTGACTTTATACTGTCTTTATGATGACCATAGAGACAAACTTAACTAATGCCATTGACAAAGCTGTTGATAGATGCAGTGATAGGGTGGGCTTCTTGATCTTGGGTGCCTCGTAGGTTTTAATTGGCTCAGTTACTGTGTACAAGAACTGCATAACTAGGGAAAAAAATCCACCCTTACAAAAGAAAGGGAGCCTGAAGAGGGGACTTGAAAAGGCCTGTGAGGAAATGAGAACCTGATCAGCTGGTTGGTTTTGTGTATTTAGCTTTTAAAAATGGAGTGAAAAAAAGTAAATATATGGAATTTTTCTATTAAAAGTTTGACAGCTTATTATCAAAGTGCGATTGGTGAAGGGAGCAGCTCCAGTCCCACTCCAAGCTCCTCAAACACCTTAGCAAATTCACTCTTTATATCCTAGTCCAAAAGAACTCAAATCCAATTATGAATCTGAGGATCATGATTTATAACAGATAATTCTCAAATAACGTGCTAAAGTTATTGCTTCAATTAAAGCCATAGAATCTGAAAAAGCCTGAATGAAAAGCTAACATCTTGGTTCCTACTGAGAGTGAAATGAAAGTAGAATAACAGACTACATTCAATAGTTTGGGGGAAACGGCCTTCCAGTAATAAACAAGAGAGGGAGCAATGGAGCAAAGCCCACTCATAAAATGGATTATGTTAAAGAACACATTAAAGGGAGCAGAATTCAAGGGGAGTTTACTGCCTTCAGGAGGAGGTTGGTTCACTGCCCAAACAGTAAAGGAGAGAAACTTTCAAAGAGCTTTTGCTCCCATCACTGTTTGATCAGAGCCCCAGATTCTATCCCAGCCAAGGCAAAGCTGGCCACCTGACTCAGTGATGAGACTTTCTGGATTAAGGGACACTTCGATGTTTGGAAATCAGTAACAATACACCTTGAAGATGGAACAATCTTGGGGGAGGAGGGCAACTCCACATTTTTTTAGTGGTCAAAGTAAAAAAATATATATAGAGATAGCAGCAGAAAGAGCACTAGGGTCCCACTCTGAATGCATTATTATCGTATGCACAGAATCTTAAGATATAGCCAATAGCACTTATATATAATTAGGCAAACAGGCCCAAGATGAATGGAAATCTTTATGGGAATTTGAAGAAGTAAAGTGGATAATGTAGATGACCACCAAAAAACCCACAAAAAAACAAAAAAACAAAAAACAAAAAACAAAACATAGTTGCAGACTTAGAAAGGATTGTAAGGCTAAATCCAATGCTTGGTCATATCCTAAAAGGTAGCTACCTGGTTCTAGTTGTGTCAGTAATTAAGACTTTGCATCTGATGGACTAAGAGATGACACGAATCAGACTAAGAGGTCACTGTGCCAAAGAACTGTGCCCATGTATACAGGAAAGGTGTCACTTGAAAACAGTATAAGCTGGGGAGCCTAGGTGGCTCAGTCAGTTGAGCGTCCAACTCTTGGTTTTGGCTCAGGTCATGATTTCAGAGTCATGAGATCAATCCCTGTGATGGGCTCTGCTGGGCTTGGAGTCTGCTTGAGACTCTCTCTCTCCCTCTCCCTCTGCCCCTCCCCCCGGTGCTCACTCTCTCTCTCTCCCCAACTCTAGAAAGGAAAAAAAAAAGCAACTGTAAACAAAACTCTCCAACAACAAGAGTCAGGCACAAATGTCAAATGGATTGCATTAGACTTCTCTTCTAGCCTCACGTAACCAGAATGATGCTTATTCAACCCTAGCCTTACGCTATAACAGAACCAGCCTTGAAGAATGCAATTTAAGGTCTTCAATAGCAAACTATCAATTTGGCCTACCTGGATGAATTTTTTTTCAAGATTTATTTATTTATTGGGGGGGGGCAGAGGGAGAGAATTTTCAAGCAGACTCCCCACTGAGCACAGACCCTGACATGGGGCTCCATCTCACAGCCCTGAGATCATGACCTGAGGAAAAGCCAAGAGTCAGGAGTGCAACTGACTGAGACATCCAGGTGCCCCGGATGAATTTCTTTTGATCAAAATACATCAAGGTGAATAATTCACAACTATCAATTTATATAAATGCACAAAAAAGATAGTATTACATGGAATATCCATAAACCTTACTGCCTCTAGAACAGTGACCTCATTGAAAATAGAATAAAAAATGCAAATAGCCTGCTACTTAAAGAAAAAGTAGAAACAAACCCATAAATACAAAGAAAAAACTGATGGTAGCCAGAGGGGAGGGGGTAGGGGATGGGCAAAATGGGTGAAGGGAAGTGGGAGATACAGTTTTCTAGTTATGGAATGAATTAAGTCACAGGGATGAAAGGTACAGCATAGGGAACATAGTCAACAGTATTGTAATAGAGTTGCATGGTGATGGGTGGTAACTACACTTGTGAGCATAGCATAATGTACAGACTTACTGAATCACTATGTTGTACGTTTGAAACTAATGTAGCATTGTGTGTCAACTATACTTCAGTAATATATATATATATCATATTTACACACATATATACATATATAAAAATTTGTAAAAAGTTTAGCTATTTTAGTTAATGTGCCTTAAAACTGAATTATGAAAGGAAGGTTTTTAAAATCTGGTTGTTGGAGGATGCAATTGCATACCTCTGTAACTTTGCCTCCTCAACACAATTTTTTTTTGTTTTCCTAGTCTAGTGTTCGCAGGCCTGAGATTAAATAAGCATTCCAAGTAGGCTGATGCCCTGAAACATCATATCCATAACTTTATTCTTGACAGTGTGTATTCCAGAGATATTTTAGGTTGGGTCATAAATTTACCGCATCTAGCCTCATTAAGGCTAATTGTGAATCACCTCCATTACCAAGCAGCAGAGACAGTTCTATGATTCTTTATTTGTCAAAAACCCATGTTATATGCCTGGGAGTAGGGGCCAAGAGCAATTTCTAGTGAATGTACTGTTATTATTAGTTTTATAGCAACTTGTACAATCTGCTGAGCTAGAAAGTCTGAATTAGGGAGAAGGTAGAAGGTATACAGTCAAAATTACCCTGTTTGTAGGCGAAGTTATTATTTCCCATTGAAAGAGTCAAATCTCAGTGGTCTTTTGATTGTTAATTGGCTTATCATTCTGTAAAAAAATTTTGGAGAAAATTTTGTATGATAAATATAAAAAGAAAACTGAAATATATATATATAGCAAGGGGATATTAAACTGAGAGGAATACAAATGGGAGGAAAGATTTAAAGCAGCTAGACTGTGATTCATCCCTGTCCTGAATACTGGAGGAATGTTTTGGGGAAAGAGGCAGATGACCTGATGTTAACTGAAAGTCCTCCTAAGGAGATTATTAATATTGTCTAGAAGGAAGGAGAGTCCTTATTTATTAAAACTCTTAGCCAAATATCCTTGGCTTAGGATTCCTTATAGCAAACACAGCTAAAATCCAGGGATTTAGGCATGCATGATTCCCTGAAAATATTATATAAAATCTCCAGCAATCTTGGTATAAAATGAAGATGTTCAATAACCTAAATAAATGGTCCTTGTATGAGGGGACAGACAAGTCTCAAACTTCTTTCTCTCTGCGACAAAGAAAGTATGCCCAATGCAAGAGCAGGAGATATGCAGGACGCCTCCAGAACTCCCAGCTGTATCTGAGCCTCTTTATCTGCCTTTCATGTTATTGGTAAAGTGTAATCCTGGGTTATAACTGATTTGTATGAATCTGATTTGACAATCCGATCCTCTGTGTTTGCTCACATCCTTATATTTTTCTCCCTTTTTATTTTAAGATTTATTTGAGAGAAAGAGAGAAAAGATGCATGCCCACACAGGGGTAAGGGCAAAGGGAGAGGGAGAGAGCTAGAGAAGCAGACTCCCCGCTGAGCACAGACACCCACCCCCACCACCAAGGGGCTCAATCTCACAACCTGAGATCAGTACCTGAGCTGACATCAAGAGTCTGAGGCTTAACCAACTAAGCCACCCAGGCCCCAGGCACCCCCTTCCTTTTTATAAGCCATTTCCTCTTCTATATGCAAATGAATTTTTCTTTGTCTTTGAAATTTAAACATTACAACCAGATTTACAAAATTTTGGAGTCACATTTCATTCATATTCCCCTGCTTTTTTTGAGGTTTTTTTTTAATCTGAAACACAAGTTTAGTTTGTTTTATTTGCTTCCACATCATAAATGCTTTTTATTTTTAAAAAAATACTTTTTAAAAAGTTATTTTGATTCTTGTAATCTACTTCCTTCTAAAGTACTATTATACAAATTTCAGCTTTGCTGTATCATTCTTCCTCTTCTTATTTTGCTTTATTTAAAATACCTCTCCTTTCAGAAAAAAAAATTAACAATATTTGTAACTTCACTACTTTGATTTGTTTCATTATTACACTAATTATTCACCATGTCCAAAGTGTATTTAATGTACTGGTCATATTTCTGATTCTCATACTATTATTCTCTGATTTTATTTTTTTTCTTTTTATGAGAAGTTCCTTTAAATTTTTTATGACAAAAATTATAAAACTTTCCTAAACACCCTAAGTTTTGCATTAATTCAACTATTAATCTACTTCCTCAGAGATTTTTATTTTGAAACAATATTTTCATGCATCTGATTCTTTTATTTATTTATCCTTTCAAAGGAAATGCTCTGCTTGATCAGTATTTAAAATTGAGATGAAGTTTGTTAGTGATCTAATTACTGAACAAATCATTCAGGACTAGGTAAAGAATAAAGAAAATGTTAAAATACAGGGTAATTTAATTTTGCCAATTCAGAGAACTAGCTAAGAGGAATAAGTAGAGAACTCTTTCCAGGGATGTTTAAGGCATAACAGTTATTTTTATGATGAAAAACTAAAGTTTTGCATACCTGTTAACAGCTAACTGGTACTTTTTTTTTTTTTTTTTTTTGATCCCCTTCGTGTGATAAAGATGAGACACAATATCCTTGCTTGGTATGGCCCTGATATCAGTGCACTGCCCATGTGTACCCCATCACTGAAGAGCTGTCCCATGGCTTTTACTACTACTCACTCGCTTTAGAAAAGGGTTAGTGTAGTATCTCATATCTTCTATGCACTTCTTAGAAGGTATTTGGGAATAATTGCAGATCAGATTAGCTCTTCTTTCAGACAGTCTTCCTTGGCAAATAGTTTTCTAAATTGTTGATGACTGCACTAACATTTTCCAACATGTACTTCCAGCACAGAGATGTGTTATATCCCTTATTTTCATATAAAATCAGTGTTTTCTATATTAAGTTAGGAAGGAAGCCAGAATTAGATACCAATACTTAAGTCCCAAGTTACCTAGAAGTTGGTTTAGCTTCCCAAATGCATTTCTATATTGTAAATTCACATCCTAAGAATATCACATCACCACCACTGAAAAAGAATTGCTTAATAATGACCACACATTGTGTAAATGACTCTACGTGCATTATTATCTCATTTAATTTTTACAACCTTATGAGATTATATAGTAGATAACTGATGGTTGCCCTCTTAGCAACAATGAGCCTCTTTGTCTTCTTGGTGCCCGCCCTCCCCAATCTACTTTAGGAACTAAACATCTTCCAGAAAAGCTACTCCACTCCTAGTTGAAGGTGTGAAGTCCTTTACCTAGGTTAAGTTAATGAGAATTGTCCCCTTACCTGACAACACTGCATTTTTATGGGGTATGCATCTGACCTTATCTAGTTGAATCATAGTAAGTTTCAATCATTTTCTGAGAAGTAGGAGTTGTTCTAGGGAGAGATTGATACGGTGTTTTAAGGACTAAAATTCACAGAGCCATTTTTGCTATCATAAGGGGTACCAGCCTCAAACTAAACCCAAAACTCAGAGAAACAAAGAACTGAAAAGGAAGCAGAATTCTACCTGCATTGTAAAATTCTGGATCAAAACCTGATTTAGTCCTACCTTATAAAAAGTCTACTCAGCTACCTGGTTTTCTGACTTGGTATCTTTCCTCTAATGCTATTTAACACCCCCGTTCCATCTTTTGCCACTGTGCAAGTTTGGTGATTGTTATCACCTTTCCTGGATATCCTTGCTGACTTTCTTTGTTCTTCTGCCAGCCCATTTGGTGCTCTATGACACAGTGTGCAATGTGTCTCTTTTTACGCATGAAAGAGTGCTGCTTGGAATCTTGTGTCCTATAAATTTTCTCAGGGAAATGGAACACCCTTAAAATTATGAGAAGGACAGTTTCATCCATGTCTACAATCTAAGACAGATGACTTGTTTACTACTCAATCCCATTTTAACCTAATGGACCAAAAATTTATCTTATTCTTCTTCCAACAAATTCCCACATAAACTGATTCCTTAAGTACTCATTAGAAAACTTGTCAGACATGTGGACACATGAGTGATTCATGTGGGATGCTTGTGTCAGTTACATAAAGAACAAAATATTCTTGCAACATGTATTTAATAAAATTAAAACCTTAAGTTAACTTAAGAAAAATAATCCTATAAAACAGCCATTGTACAAAACACACACACACACACAAATCAATAAATGTGAGCAGATTTTGTTGCCAATATATGCTTTCAAAATGCCTCAGCAAAATTAAAATTCACTCTATTTTATAATTATTAATTAGTATTATTTAAATTATAATTTACATAATTTACATAATGTATAAATTTATGTAATTTATAATTACATAAAGCAAGCTATACAATAAATGGAATGATGCTTCTAAATTACTGGATAAAAATATATGCTAGAGAACCATTTGACCTCAGCAATACCCTAGGATTTTACGAATTTGTCTAATAGCAGGGAATCATGATATGCACTAACATGATACAGAGTAACAGGAAGACCATACAGTCTTCAAAAATTACAGTTGATAGCTTTCCAAAAGGGAAGTAGTGATGAAAGTGCCCAGAACAGCCATATGTTTTTAAAGGTAGCAGACCATAAAGTGAATGTTGCAGAAAATAAAGGAGGCATATGGAAAGAGACTGTCCTCACCTACTCACCTGTAAATGAAGATTATGCTGAATAAATACATCACGCCATTAGTGCACATAAAAATGAAAATTTTTATTGTTTTATGCAACATAAACTATGTTTTTTATTGTTAACAATTTATATATCTCCATAGTTATAGCTATTTTCCATCACTGGAAAGTAACATGATTTAGTCTAGAACTGATAGAATGGTAAGAACACTCTCCTAAATCTTGCATTAAGGAATATTGATGTCGGGGTGTTTGGCTGGCTCAGTCAGTAGAGCATGTGACTCTCGACCTTGGGGCTGTGAGTTCAAGACCCACATTGGGTGCAGAGATTATTTAAAAATAATAATTTAAAAATAATTTATTTAAAAATAAAATGTCTAAAAACAAAAAAGGAATACTGATGTGGTTCATATAATTAGTAATTGTGAGCCTTGGTGTCCTCAATTATTGATTTTTATTTAAATGATTATATAATTCTTATACTGCTTGCTTCTTATATAATTATGAAAAAAATACAATAATTCATCTGAAAATGCTTTTTAAATCACAGAGTGCTACACTGGTAGATATTTTTGCTTCAAGATACTAAAATAGCACTATAATTCAAATTGGAGGTCTTTTTCCAATAATGATCTATTGAAGAATTTTGGGTATGCTGGCAAAGTGATTATTTTTTTTTCTTTTTCAGTAAAGAATGATTATTAATTCTAGTTTCATATTTGCACAAAATTGCTGTCAGCTCCACAGTGTGATGTCAACAGGATTTGAGTGAATGCTAGAGACCAAGGGCATGGAGGTCTCCAGAAATACTTTTATCATTATAGATTAAACCAACTCCTTCACCCAACAGTAATATAAGAAATATAAATATTTGATTTGTAAAAAAACATTCAATTATAATTAAACATACTTTTTACACCATTATTTTTTATTACTATATGTTTGTTAAGATATAAGTGTTTTCTAGCATCAATTCATTTATCCAATAATAATAATGACAATACAAAACAGCTAAAAGTATCGATTAGACAGGAAAATGCACAGGCACAATGCTTTGGGCTGGGTACAATAACTATCAAGCTTCTCTCCACACAAGATTTATATTTTCCATCTACTGAAATACGTGATTTCCCAGTGATATATTTTTTTAGTGGTACCTCCTAGACCCCCATCACCAACACAGGTACTGCTTTTATTGGCAGGAAATTAGCTATCCTAAGTAACAAATCACTTCATTTCTGAGAGACACATGGGCTCAAAACCAACATCCAGATGGATTTCCAAGTTTCAAGGTTGTATAATGGGAATTTTATAAAACTCAGCCTTCAGCAAATTTTATTAAAAGTAAATCTTGGCAGCAGCAATATTCAGATTTCTGTAACTCTTGCTGGCTGTTCCTACTGGTTACCTCACTTTTCTGCTTGAATAGAATTAAAGATAAATTCTAAGATTTTTTTGGAAGCTAGGGAAACCTAATGAGTGATTTCATTTTTTAAATTTGTATTTTATTGGCCCTGTTTGTGAATATCTGAATTCACTGTATTATTTGCTAACCATTGTGTAGTTCCCAAAGATTGGCAGTTTAAATAGGGTTGTAGGAGCCAAATTCCTTCTCGAATAAACCAAACTTTGTTTTCTCCTGAATTTTTATACTTTTTTAAGATAAAATATTTTAAGAAAATAAATAAAACAGTGGTTTTCTCATACTATGTGAATAAGCAGAGTGATGTGGGAAAAGGAGAATGTTTTAGGTACAGAGCCTTTTGTAGGTCCAAGGTATACTTTGAGAATCCATGAATTGCGTTAATCTGCACTTTATAAGAGTGGAACTTTGTTTCCTCAGACTTGGAGCCCAATTAGCCTCTTATGTGCCATCTCCCAGGACAGAAATACTAATAAATAAGGTCCCTTTGGATTCCTGAATTCTGACTCACATTCTGTCCTTGATTACAGCAGGCCACAGTATTAAAGAGGGAAACAAAATTAATCAGGAACCTACAGTTAAATGACTTATAAGAAGTTGCTGGGAACTGCAACCAGCATTCCCTAGCAGATAGATGAGGCAGTCTGTCATAAGATGACTGATCTGAGTAAGTAGAAAATATGGTATCTGAAGGATTTAACTTGGGTTAATAATTAATTATACTTGCAAGTTGACTTTAGAAAATTCTAACAGCACTATATGGTCCTAAATATTTAAAGACTGCAATGATAAGTCCAATGATTTTTCTTTTTACTATCAGGTTATGTGGGGTATTCATGAATTTTGTCAACAAGGGACACATAATATGATTCCTTTTTGCAGAATTACAGCACCTTGTGTGTATTATTCTGCTTTCACTCTGTAGTTCAAAACTGGGCTGTGCGGCCTGAACAGGTGCAGAGTAATGAGCTCTTTGAGCGGCTCTCCACGCATTCTGGGACTGTTTGAGAACCATTGGACGGATAAGGTCCTACCTTGCCAAGAAGAAAATCTCCCCGAACAGGAACAGATGTTAATATGGGCAAAATGTTCTGTAACAATAAAATTTTTATTTAAACATTTATAGGAATTCTTTTATTCCCCAATATGCTTTAGCATTCCATTTCATGCAAGAATCATTTTGCTGCAGAATTTCTGTCACTGCAAAGTAACCAATAAACTGCTGCATAACAGAGAATAATAAAATTTAGAAAATAATCTCTTGGAATTACTGTATGTGGATCTCACAGACTATGCAGTTTGGTTTAAAGATTTGATTTAAAGTAACTCTATAACAAGAAATTATGTGAAACTTATTTGGATAGATAGATATCTGACGAATCTCTGAAATAGCCTTTGTACATAAACTGGTCTTCAAGGCAGTTCATACTTTCAGGTGCACTTCCACTAATTTTTTAACTCTTTAGGAATTTCCGCTGCCAAAACATTTTGGATTAATTTAAATGAAGAAAGTAAAAAATCACATTTTATTTCTTTTAAAGATTTTATTTATTTGTCAGAGACAGAGAGAGAAAGGGAGAGAACACGAACGGGGGGGGAGCGGCAGGCAGAGGGAGAAGCAGGCTCCCCGCTGAGCAGGGAGCCCGATTCGGGACTCGATCCCAGGACTCTGGGATCATGACCCGAGCTGAAGGCAGATGTTTAACTGTCTTAGCCACCCAGGTGTCCCTAAAAATCACATTTTAAAAGTGTTTTTCTAGTCAAATATAAATTGAATGAATAACTTTCAGGGCATGATGTTAATTGTGAGTCATCACTAGCTGTCACTAGCTTCAGAATACTTCCTAGCTGTTTTTAGATGATCCTGTCCCCTTAAATAAATGTATTAATGGTAATTAATGACTAACTAAAAGGTGATTTGGCACTATTTTTATTTGTGGAACACTTACTTACTAGCACAGAATATTTTTCAGACAACTACTAATTTAAATAAGTATTCCAGAAACTGCCAGGTCACAGTTTTAGATGTGACACTATCAAAATTTAATTTTAGGAATTGATATATGAGTGATATATTTCAATTATTACTGCTTCTTTGTTTTACATTTGCTATGTCCTCTTTCATTTGGAAAACACTGAAACAATTGAAATAAAAAGAAAGTTTTAGAACTTCAAACAGGAAAAAAGATAATTTCAAACACAAACTTGTCAATTTTTTCTGAAAATGGTAACTATGCACTATGTTGTTTGTGAGTTTAAATATAAATTCACAGAAAATATTTGAATTCCATTCCATGCACTGTATATGACATCAAAAGAGTTGAATGAAAAAAGCAAATATATAAACCTAAAGTATGTTTCCATCTAGTATGCAATATATATTTGACTAATTGAAAGCTTCAATTATTAACAGTATCACTGCCATATAAGCTCAAATATACTTCTCTAGACAAACAAGTATAAAAATGACAGTATGCCAAATGTTATATATTTGCCAAATTACAATAGGCATTTAATGTCAGAATGTAGGCAAGCAACCTGAACAATCTAACTCAGCTTCTGGAGCCAGAGGGAATATTAAATACTGCTTTTACTGCAAGCATGTTAGGGCAAAAAGACTGTCTGCAATGGGATTCCTTTTAAATAAAAAAACAGATCAGAGAGACATAAAAAGACAGAGATCCAGGCCAGGCCAGTAAGTCACTGTGGTTTATTCGAACAATTGTATGTGGGCAAGATGGAAGCATAACTTCCTAGTAAGAGGCAGCTGCAGTTAGTAGTTTTCAGGTTTTGGACTGATTTAAAGTAACCTGATCTCCTTTTATTCTGCATTGAATGAAAAGAACTGCATATTCACTAGAAGGAAAAGAACATTTTTCATTCTAGAAAATTAGCAACTGAACATAGTATATTTAGAGTATGCACTTCATGTAAATAAGGACAGATTAGTATGCTATATAATTGTTATTCAAAGTGTTAACACAAAGAAATAGCAGATATGAATCAACAGATGAGATGTGAATACAAGTGGTTCAAAAGATCAATAAATACTGCAACTCAGAACAACAAAAGGAGAGGATCCCGATTAAACCAATTTTTATATCCACCCTTACCAAAGAGTTTTAGCAATTCTCTAGGGCTTAAGGATTTGATGGTATTAGCAGAGCCACATGTATAAAATTTTAATTTGACATTTATTAATTTGGGTCTTTGTTAGTCATTAGTAAATTGTATATCATTTATTACCTAATCATAATTGTCATTCTTAACAAATTCTGTATTGCCTTTCTAAATCCTGAGTTATTGAGCCTGCTCAGATGTTATCTGATAATTATTTAAACTGGGTTGATTAAGATGAATGACTCAAGAAAAGTAAATTAAATTTAAGAGAACACATGGCTAATAACTATTATTCCCTGACTACATAATGTATTATAATGACATTCATATTTTTCTTCTATTTTGTGTGTTTCTGCTCCATTTCAATCCCTTACCATTCAATTCAGGAATTGGGCACCGCAACGTACTGCAATAAGAAAGAATGGATTATCAGAGCCTAATAATCTTGAGGTGAGGTAATTTCAAGTGAAAATTTGAAGTTTACTTGGGGAATCTTGTTGAAATAGTGAAATTTGATGTGTTAGAAAATTACTATAATCAGTTGATTCTTCTTTTCTTTGCAGTCATTTCACCATTACGTCTGAGTTAGTTGATCTCAATGTGGCACTAAACAGAAAAGGGAAACTCTAATGTACAGGACATTTCCAAAAGCAAAGCAAAAGAGGAAATGTATAGCAGGATGGAGAGAGTTTGGAAATAAAACAAGTAAGATGACTATAGTACTCAAAGACACCCAGTTAGGTGAGGAAAAAACACAGGAAAACGTATAAGCTGGGACTCCATGTCCCCACTGCATCCAGCAGTGTTGGAGTAACAGAAAAGCAAGAGTTTAAGATGGAGACTAATTAATAAGTATCAACTAGTAGTTTGATCTCCCATAGGCTCTATTTGGTGTGCAAGAGACAGGTGTGCCACACAAAGGACACAACTGTGCAGAGAGAATTAGTGGCTGCTCGATAACATGAGGTCATGGAAGCCACAAAATACAGAAACCTCACGTTTGAAGGAAAACAGCAAGCACCTGGACTTCTGCAGTGAGTATTAACATGATATCCAAAAGAACTGGTAATAATGGTCACACTACGAGACTCCTCACTGCAAAATCACAAGGATGCAGTTCTGACCATCCACTGTGCAGCAAATTCAACAAAGACACAGTTTTGGACCACAGTTTTTACCTCTACCATCATGAGGATACTGTCCCTGGGAGGAAAGATGAGAAAGGGAGACATACCTCTGATAAGAAGATGGCATATGAACTGAATGTATTTTACTAATAAGAACTGAAATAACATGAAGGAAAGACAGTTCTGATCTCTTCACAGTAAAGTTTCAACTTGTAAGACACAGCTGACAAATCAGTCTGAATTCAAAGACAAAGATCAACTGGCAATTTCACCAAGTTAACTGGTGAAATCAGTCCAAATGTACTATTTCATTATGTGCATACTGAACTCCAGGTAAAAGAGAGTTGAAACAGTATTTAAAGTTTCACCATGTAAAATTACATAAAGAGAAGAAAGAGATAGCCTATTTCTATGCACCATCTTTGGCATTCATTTTTTTTTAACAGGGAAAGAAAATTTAACAGTTGTACCCAAGTAATAGCTTTAAAAAAGCATTAATTTATTTTCTGAAAAATGACCAGTTACAGATAATGAGTGGCTTACTTTTATCTTAATCCCCAATATTGTAGGTTTTAGAGGGCAACATTTAACCATTATATCCTGCTAAATTTGTTCCAGATCTTAACCCCTTACTATGTAATTACTTTGTGTTGTCCTTTAGAAAAGCAATTTAATTCAGCCTTCTGTTTTTTTCTTTCAACAGACCAATAATTTCCTCTTTGCTTTTGGGGTCAGAAAACATCAGATATTTGTAGAAGATACAGAAAATGTTTTAGAAAGTATAAACAACACTGTTAAATTGAGAGACAAACACATGATAACTTTTAACATGGTCACAATTTACTATAAAATATCTCTAAAAAAGAGAATTTTGTGATTACCAGTCACTTAACTTGCAATTCATTTACTGCTAAGCACTGTGGTTGAAAATACCCCCTCCGGTTTGAAAGACTTGAAAGAAAATCCTTCAAAGTTTGAAAGCAGTGTATAGGGGACAAAAACAAATTCACATTTTGTATTTTTTCCTCATCAAATTTTTGTCCATATAACTCTATCTTTATTGAAGGTACACCCCATTTTTTTTACTCAAATTTTAATTAATTGAATTTGCTTGAACTATTTCAAGAGGTTCCTCAGGAAGGGGTGGAGTAGGAAAGAAAGCTTTCAAGTTTTGCCCCTCTATGGCTTCCTCTTCTACTGCTCCAGTAGAGAATGTTTCTTTACAGCTCCGATCTTGGTGTAGCAACTCTGACACAAAGAAGCCAGCCTGGGGCAGGGGAGCTGGTGCAGCTCCTGAGCTTCCTTTTTTCCTTCTCAGACTACTTCATGGGCCACCATCACCACCAAGAGACACAGCCCTTGATTTCTAAGCAGAAAAACATTGAATTTATTTTTGTCAACTTTTAGTAGAGCTTTCTGAAAACTGACATGTTTAGGTCAGTCTGGTAAACTCTGTGCCTTCTTTATTGAATTTCACTAGTACTTAAACCCTGTTCCATTGTCGTCATCCTTGATATAACAGGTTCCTTTCTGGGTGTGATCCTTTCCTTCCTGGGGTGACTGTTGACTCCACCACGACTAGATCCTTTCTATCTCCTCATTCCCTACCACAGCTTGAAGGCTGCTGACTTTATGGGCGGCTCCAACTTCAGGAGAACATATTTGAAGCATCTAAGGTCACCTTTGCTAGTGATTCTGAAAATGGAGATTTTTAGAACTCTTGTACTTCTAGAAAAGTTGCAAAACTCAGAACCAAACAGTCTCCATGTTTTACACACATCAAAAGTCTTTCTAGGCATGACTTCATATGAAAGTTCATGGGGACAATTACTTTCCAAAGGATTCATGGAATGTTGTGGAGATCTCAAGTTTTATAGGTTGAATTCTCATACAGAATTTGAAAAGATTTTCCTTTTGAGACCACAGGGGATCTTCAATTTAAATCATAGGAGCTCAGCAGGGTAAAAGGGCACTTACAGGTTATTTAATTAAAATGCCTAGCAAATATCTGAAAGCTTGCACACATTTTAGGAACTTTCAGAGTCTCCTGGCATTCTTGCATGTTTGCTTAATACCCTATACTGTATGCTGTTATGCATCACAAATACTTACTAGAATACAGTCTGATTACCTGTATGTCAACTATAAATAAGCTCTCTGAGAGTAAACATTATATCCTCCTTAGTCTTGTTGGTCTAGCACATAGGAAACTCCCTGGAATAAAGTACATGCACATGAAACAGTCTTCCTCCACCCCACCACCCATCTCTCCATAATTTCTTCACTGTTTTTTTTCCCCTTATAGGTCTTATTAACATTTACATTGTATACATTTTAATTATTTTTTCCATGTAAAATGTTGCTAGAAATAAACCTCATGTAGGCTGGGATTTTTTTTTTATTCTTTTACATTATGTATTAAATAGCCTCTGTCGCATAGCAGACACTCAATGATTATTTCAATGAATGAATGTAGAGGGAAAAAAATAATTGAATGAGACAGAAAGTAGAAGGGTTTACATATGGACAAACATTCACAAAGATGATTTTAAAAAGGAGAACTTAAGCCGATATATTTACTCTTAAACTTTATACCACAGTTTACAAAATGCTGTCCTGTTGACTTCTTCTGTTTGGTCCACACAGATTTATCCCCCCCTGGGGGTGGGGCATGTTGCAAACTGATTTCACATTATAAACAAAGAAACAAACAAAAACCTAGATTTCTTTGGTTTGTTTTAAAAAATGTAATGTTTGGTCACATTTAACATCATTGCCACTTGCTGAAGTGGAGTTGATCCTTCAATTCAGCACACATTCTACAATTCCCTATTGTCTTCTATAGTCTGCTCTCTTTACTCAGTTACGTTACTTAGCTAAGAACTACAGAAATTCAAATTTTTCATTCATACTCTGAGAGAGAAATTTAGTTCTTGCTATTACCGATTATTTTTAGAACACCAGTTATTGTTTTGTAAGACACTGCTGTGTTATTTTTCTACTGCTATATGACAAATTACCACACATTTAGTAACTGAGAAAATAAAATGATCTCATAGTTTCCATGGATCAGGAGTCCAGGCATGAGTTAGCAGACTCCTCAGTTCAGGTTCTCACTAGGTGAAAATTAAGGCACCAATTGGGGCTGCTGTCTCATCTGAGGCTCAGTACTCTTCCAAGCTCTTCCAGTGTGTTGGCAGAAATCATTTCCTTGTGGCTGTGGGACAAAGGCCCTATGTGTGCAGTTCTGTGTGCAGCTGATCACCTGGCCACTTGTTTCCTACCTCAAGTTTAACAGGAGACTCTCTTGATACTTCACCTTAGTTTAAGATGTCACATGATTAATCTTCTACTTGACTAACAAAAAGTTAGCTGATTACTAACCTAATCATAGAAGTGATACTCCATAATATTCACAGTTCTGCCCACCACTAATGGGGAAGGGATTATATAAGTGTGGGTCATAGGAAACTATCTTAGAATTTTGTCTATCTCAACATTTAACTCAAACTATAAGATAAGTCCTGGGACTGGATGTTATCAACAAGCTCCTAGAGCTATAAAACTTATAAACTTGAATCTTATAAAGGAAATGTTGCTCTAAGCTTACTGTTTCTTTGAATAAACTTTTTAAATAAAAATATTTTTGGGGCGCCTGGGTGGCTCAGTCGGTTATGTGTCCAACTCTTGATCTTGGTTCAGGACTTTTTTTTTTTTAAGATTTATTTATTTATTAGAGAGACAGGGAGAGAGAGAGTGTGTGGGGGAGGGGCAGAGGGAAAGAATCTTCAAGTAGACTCCCTGCTGAGGACAGAGCTTGATTCTGGGCTCCATCCCAGGACCCATGAGATCATGACCTGAGCCAAAACCAAGAGTTGGGTGCTTAACCGACTGAGCCACCCAGGCACCCCTCGGCTCAGGTCTTGATCTCATGGAGCTAAGTTCAAGCCCTGCATTGGCCTCCATGCTGGCAGTGGAGCCTACTTAAAAAAAGGGGGGGGCGGGTACCTAGGCAGCTCAGTCGGTTAAGCACCCTAATCTTGATTTTGGCTCAGGTCATGATCTCTGGGTCCTGGAATCAAAACCTGTGTTGGGCTCTGTGCTCAAAGGGGAGTCTGTTTGAAGATTCTCTCCCTCTACCTTTGCCCTCCCCCCTGCTCGCACTCTTTCACTCTCTCTCTAAAATAAATAAATAAATCTTTAAAAAAATTTTTTCACAGGGTAATCATTTGAAACTATAATAGGCACTGCCTCAGCTTTGTCAAACCTAAGTAAGATCATGAGCTACATTATTGTACTGCACATGGGCCCATATTTAGCATAGGATGGTGATGCCCAAGGGAAGTTTGGTATGTTACATTTGAATGTTGTACGGTATAACTATACACAGATTGGTGATTTTGCACTTATCAAGTACCTCAATCGAGACAATTTGGTTATTTGTGATACCACTTACATTCCTTACTCATGTCATTTTCATGAGGTTATGTACTACAAAAGTTTACACACACACCCTGCTGCCTTATTTCATTTGCAGTGTAAATTTGTTTTTGCTACTCACCAGGTGCAAAGATAGTTACCAGTTTATCCAGACAACTCAAATTTTTCCTTGAGATACCTGAAGAAGGTTTTCTCTGCTTTATTTTTACAGACTTTATCCCACCTCTTTACAAGTCAAACCATCCTGCAAGTTCAAAGAATCACTCAGAGTAAGACTCATTTGATACTCTTTAAAAAAAAAAAAAAATACGGCTTTATCCTTAAACCACAGAAGACATGGTATCACTGCCTTATTCCCCAGAAAGGGTAAAGGATGAAGAACTTTAGTCCTTATTAACAACCTTCTGATAACTTAATTCATTTCCCAAGAAATATTACTTTGGAATGCTTTCCTTTTTAGATGTTTTCATTATTATTATTAATACATTATTTGTACGTATGAGCAAACTGCCTGTTTCAATGCAGGATATATGAAAAGAATGGGATTTCTCAAGTGAATCTGTAGGCAAAATACATGGTTAGGAATTATGGTTCTGAAAACCATGCACTGAATTGTGCTATGATGCAAAATGTGAAAAAGATCGTAACTCAATTCTTGTTACAAAAAGGAGATGCACTAAGAATCTTAAAGAAAGAAAAATCATTTCAAACTAATGTCTTACAGGTTTGGAATTGATTTTTTTTTCCTGTACTGAGATCCAAAACATACAGCTAGTTGTATTTAGCTCTCCAAACATGTAAACTGAGAGTCTGAATTCCATAAATTTATAGTGTTGTTTAATATTATAATTATTAGTTACTATAATGTATATAAAGCTAATTTCTGCATCTGTAATTTAGGACCATTCTGAAAATCCCATAATATATATCATCTAGATTTTACTGGTTGCAAAGTATTTTTACACAAATGTTATCTTGTATATTTCCACTAATTCTATTTAGGTTAGAATATTCTGAAATGTCTTATTATAAAGACGGTGGAGTTCTTTGATGCTGGAAATAAGGGAAAAAGACTTATTTAATGTAATTAAGCTTAATTTTATAAAAAGCATTTCACCAAAAATGTATTTGTGACATTTAACAGTAACTCCTGGTCTAAGAATATAGGAAGTATTAGTTTGAGTATCCTTTTTTTTGTTGTTTAATTGTTGTTTTTGTTACAAAGCCCTATGTGTATTTGGACTGTTTCCCATATAATGACTACTGCTTTCTATCTAGACTTCTTGGAGACTCTGAAATTCCCAATATCTTTTTCATTATTTTTAAGTATTTAAAAAGTTTCTATCCTGCTTTATCTAGCCAGAGTGAATCCTGTTGTAGGTAACTGAGAACCTTAACTAATGGGAGTGTTTATTAAATAAAATATGTGTCTATAAATATTTTTAAAATATGGTGTCCATCTCTGAATATCATTCTTCTCTCTCCATTTCATCTCTTCAATATATATAAACTATATATAAACACATATACATACACATATATGTGTGTACCTATACATATTTATATGTATAATTTCAATTACCTACTGCTCTCATAACAATTCACCCTGAACCTAGCATCCAAAAACATCACAAATGTATTATCTTACAGTTTATAGCTCTAAGTAGGAAGTGGTTCATCTAGGTACTCTGCTTAGGGTCCCACAAGGCTACAGTCAAAGAAAGCATTAGTAGATCTCTGATCCTTTCTGTAGGTAGACCCTCCACCTGAACCAATTACTGTGGTCTCTAAGCCTCATTTGTCAGTTTGGTGACTGATAGGCAAGTTAGCAAAGCCTTGGGTCCACAGAACTTGTATTAACAAAACTTCATGGCATGTGGGCCTTAGCATTTGCCATTTTGGTTGAAATAATGGCTTACTTGAAGGGTTTGGACCTCTGGATCCCAAACCAATGAAAGCACCCATACCAGAAGTAACAAGACCAACACTAAACAGAATGGTGTGTATGCACTTGATAGGCTTTTGTTGTCTGATGTTGATCTTTCTTTAGCACATATTATTACCAGGGAAGGGTTTTCTGGTTTTATAATTATGGGATATGGCATTGACTTTATTATTTCTGAATGTGATTTTTATTTATGAACCAGGGTTTTTTAATCTTCCCTTTTGATAGATTACACTGTCTGTGGGAATGGGTCTAGAGAACTCACTTTAATTTCCTATAGGGGATTTGAGGGAGGGTATGGATTAATTAGCCACTCCTTATAATCTGAGTACTGAGGAGGTTTTTTAGGTGGTTGAAGCTTAGGTTCACATGGGTTTCATACTAGATGGACAGTCTAATGGGTAACAGGTCCCAGGAGAGAATGCACCTTTGATTTAACCTCCAGCCCCATGTGGAATGTAAGCAGGAAGAAAAATCCATAAATACAGTGACAGATGTTATTAAAGAACCTCATAAATAATTAGTCTCTATACACATGGCAGTGAGACATATCCCCCTTTTAAATAGAGGAAAAGGCTAAGAGAATGTATTTTTATAGTTGGTGTGAGGTGTAAATCAGCCAAAGGGTCTTGAATTAATAGAAATTAAGGCCTTGGGCAAGAAAGAGAGCCATTTAGGAATCCCTTTGTCAGACTGCAGTTTAAATAGGAATTGCTTGAGGAAATCTTTACGTGTCCCAATTTAACTGGCTGCCTGGGACCTACTAGGGAGATGAACATTCCATCGGATGCCTTTTAAAGAGCACAGCATTATATATTCAGAGAAGTGACATGTGTGCCTTGGTTACTATTAGCAATGTCTGAAACTCCAAGGGGATAAGGAGTGTCCTATGAGACCTTATATTGTGGCCCTACAATACGTAGAGATGTGTGGTCTTGATTTATGTTTCCATAAATCTGTGGGGCAAGAGATTCCCAGAGTTGTTGAGAGGTTTTTTGTTGTTGTTTTGTTTTGTTTCTTAATCCTAAATGGCACAATTTTTAGGCATTGGCCCAAAACTTTGTAAAAAATATGCAAATGGAGCCATTTGCTGACATACAGTGCTAAAACGCACTCTGAAGTATGGCCAATTGTGCTCACCTTGGGTCCCACTTTTATTCAGGGAATCCTTAATAAGGGGTAGCTACATTTCACTTAGCTCCATCAATTCTATGATGGTGGCAATGTCATTCGTACATTCTATAATTTCCCATTGCTATTGACTCAGTTAATCCAGGTAGCCAAGGGGTCTTGAGGAGAGATGACCCCCTCCAGCACATGGTGTCTTGCCAAAGACTGAGAAAGGGGAAATCACCCCCTCCCGCAGGTGGAAAATGCCTAAGGGCTCAAGTTTAGCTCCATCCTGAATCAAGGAGGCCTCTGCAGTCTTGCTGAGGTTATGTGGTTCTAATTCCATGGACCAAAACATAATGGGCCTCTGGATACACTGGGTCACAGGCTCAGAATCTGTGAGTCTCTTATCTCAAAAGACCCCAGCACATGGCCAGCTATTTTCACTTTAATGGTGTATAGCACTGGGTCGAGAAAGGTCGTCTCTTGAGTCAGAAGCCCATCAGCAATTTATGGTCACCACAGGTGGTCCAGAGATTTCAGGGAGTGGGATAAGAGGTTGTTAAAGTCTCTACAGTGAAGGAGCTTCTGGGGGAACTCATGGGAATGCCTGTTGATTTTAATTTGCACAGACTGTACAGCCTTTGTTGGAGAGAACTCCATTTATAGTGGGCTTATAAGTAGCAACATCAATGAGATTAAGTAAAATTTGTAAATGAGGAATAGGTTGCCTCCAGAACTAAAAAAGAACTAAAGGAGGGACGCCTGGGTGGCTCAGTCGGTTAAGCATCTGCCTTCAGCTCAGGTCATGATCCTAGGGTCCTGGGATCGAGTCCCGCATCGGGCTCCCTGCTCTGCGGGGAGCCTGCTTCTCCCTCTGCCTTTGCCTCTCTCTCTCTCATGAATAAATAAATAAAACCTTTAAAAAAAATAAAATAAAATAAAAAAATAAAAAAGAACTAAAGGATATTGACATGTGAATCCTTACTGAGTGTCAAATGAAACTTTTTGGAGGAGCATGTCATCAGTGCAATGTCCCTTCTGTCCTCCTGGGGAAAGGTGGAAGCAGTTAAAATGCTGCAAAAACTGTGTGCAATGGCAAGGCCGCTAAGGTATGTGATATCCCTGTAGAGGTGAAGGTGAACTGCAGGGGAGAGGCCGTCAAAACAGGCACTAACCAGGATGTATTAGCTAAATCTACAGTAGCAAAATACTTACAGTTGGAGTTAGTAACTTCAGTAATATTGGATATTGGGTTTGGAGACCTTAATGAATGGGACCACATAGCATTAAGCTTGCAGTAATTGACCATGAGACACCATTCAGTCTTCTGGATTAAGAACAGGCAAAATTGGACTCTCAAATGGAGAAGCAGAGAGGATAGTCAGCTATTCATTAATTAGATCTTGTGTAATAATACATTTTAATACTTGGAGGTCCTGTATTAACTTACACTGAGCCATCTTAACCAATTTAAATGGGGGTTTCCACATAGTCTTATTTGGGTAAGCCAATTTATAATTGTCAAAGGCTTAATTTAATTTTAATTTAGTATTCACTGTGCCAAACCTTATACAGGATGGTGTATTATAGGGCAGTGGGTATTATAACTATGGAAAATTTAGGCAAAGCTATAAAGTGAGGCATACTGAGTTTTCTCTATCATATTTAATTACTCTCCTCAAATTGCAGCAGGTATCATTTTTAAATTCAGTGGAATCCCCAGGTATATCTGGAATTTGAACCCCAGTATTGATTAATCCATAAAGCTTTATCAATTGGTCCATTTTAGCATATGCCAAATGTAATGCAGAACCTCTGTTGTAGGGGCCCAAAAGCCAATCAGTGCTCTTTTGTTGTTTTTGAGAGAGAGAGAGGGAACGCATGTGAAAGCGAGTGGAGGTAGGGGGCAGGGGAGGAAGGGACAGAGTGAGAGGAAGAGAGATAATCCCAAACAGGTTTCATGCCCAGCACAGGGCCCCACATGGAGCTTGTTCCTATGACCCCAAGATCATGACCTGAGCCAAAATCAAGAGTTAGACGCTTAACCAACTGAGCCACCCAGACACCCCCCAATCAGTGCCCTTTTTATCTTTATGTTATATAAATTATTTTAGTTTTTGGATTTCTGATTGGGCCAAATTATAATTTATTTTTAATTTATAAAGTATCCTCCAGCCACATCTAGGTTTTTGTGTGTGCTTTTTGTTTATTGCCTTTTTTTTTTATGATAATTTCTTATGCAAAACTTCTAGTGGTTACAGGAAAGGGGGTGGGGGAGGAGTCCAGGTGTTTCTCTTATTCTAAAGCTTTCCAATCCACCTTCCATTAAAATCTGCACTTAGCAGGGCGCCTGGGTGGCTCAGTCATTAAACGTCCGCCATGGGCTCAGGTCATGATCCCAGGGTCCTGGGATTGAGTCCAGCATCAGGCTCCTTGCTCAGCGAGAAGCCTGATTCTTCCTCTCCCACTCCCCCTGCTTGTGTTCCCTCTCTTGCTGTCTCTGTCAAATAAATAAATAAAATCTTTAAAAAAAGTAAAATAAAATAAAAAATAAAATTTGCACTTAGCGAACTAAAGCATGCTCTCCTTGGGATAATGCAGGTAGCCCCCTTGTCTGAATTCCTCAGTTCCTTGGCATGTTAATATACATGCTAACATGGGGAGGCACTCACTAAGGTTCAAGCACTCTGGCTATGGGCCTTGCACTGTCAAGCAACTGGTAACTTTGGCAGGTGTTGGGGTTGGAATGGGATTCCCTTGCCCCAGGGGCTCCCTTTGGATTAAACATTGGACTACTGGTCTGTTAGGGTGTAACCTACAGTACTCCTGAGGGTCTGGAGATCCTGTATTTTGCTGGTGAGAGCACAAGGTATGTGGCAGCAAAGAAGGGGGTTGCTAGAAACAAATGATCAAACTACGTTCTGTCTCAAATAATAATAAAGGAATATCAAAGACATGAGGGGCCTTGGAATAGGACTCTATGAAATACAGACTATGACCAAAACCCACTGGAATGCTAAGTCTGGAAAGAGTGGTTCAAGTGGCTCATCACTCCTCCAGGACTAGGGTGGACCCATCTGGGTAAGTGTCTAGCTGCTGGAGTTCAGGACTTAGCACTCTTTGTTTTGAATATTTCCATGCTGAGGAATTTTGTGTAAGGAGGACATGGCCACCACCAGTAGACAAAACAGCAAGCAACAAGTCACAGGTGAGAGAGAGCTTGCCCTCAAGAGTATTTCCCTCCCGGAGGAGCAAGAGAAGTAGGAGACCTAAATTTCATCTGGTCCCAGGAATTCACCTAGATAGCTATCAAACCATTCTGAACACCTATGACCTCAACAGGAGATAGAAGAAAAGAATAGCAACAACTTTCTGAACAGAAAAGCGGCCACTTTCTGGAAGGTAGGACATGCGGAGAAATGAATCTAAGGTGATATACGGGAAGACAGACCACGGAAAAGGGAGCCTCCGTCAGCTGGCTACCGGCAAGTGATAGAGCAGTGGAGCACAAAATCGAAAATGTTTAGAAGTCTGCTCCACTGAGGGACTTTGCTCCAGTGGCTAAGCGGGGGGTGGAACCCTCGCTGGGACAGTGGGGTCTCAGGACCCTCGTGGTCATAGAAACACCGAGGGTGCCTGAGTGCAGAAGAGCTCCCAGGTATCAGAGCAGGGAAGCTGGCTGCAGAGACAGAGCCGAGGAGGGGGCTGTCAGCTCAGGGTTGCCATAAACCGTGATCTATGGCACAGTTAGGCCACTGCTCTTCTAGCAGGGACCCAACAAACGGCAGATCTGGGGAGACTCCCCTTCCTCCCCGGAGGGAAGTGGTGCAGGAGCACACCGCAGGGATCTGCTGGGTCTGGAGACTCCACACCGGGTCGGGTGTCAGAGATAGAAACGCTCATTCACAGGCTGGGTGAGCAGAGTGTGGCCGGAGACCGGGGAGACTGGAGTGACTGCTTTTCTCTGAGGGTTCACTGAGGAGTGAGGCCCCGAGTTCTCAGCTCCTCCAGGGCAGAGATTGGGAGACCGCCATTTTCACTCTCATCCTCCAAAGCTGTATGGATAGCCTTCAGGGAACAAAAGGTACTGAGAGCAAACCCGAGCAGATGACTTAGCCCGGCCCCTGGCAAGGGCAGGGCAATTCCACCTCTGGCAAAGACATTTGAGAACCACTGCAACAGGCCCTTCCCCCAGAAGATCAGCAAGAACAGCCAGCCAAGACCAAATTTACCGATCAAAGACAACGGCAGAATTCCAGCACTAGGGGAATACAGCACATAGAATTTGTGGGTTTTTTTCCCAATTCTTTAGTATTTCAAAGTTAATTTTTTTTTTAATTTTCTTCTCTTTTTCTATTTTTTTTTTCAAATCTTCTTTTTCCCTTTTTCAACCAACATCTTATTGATCCCATTTTCAAAAATCTTTTTTATTTTTCATATTTAGAGTCATATTCTAACCCTTCATTGTAGTTAACCTTATTTTTGGTATATATATATAAGTTGTTCTCTCTTTAAAATTTTGGGATACAGTTTCTTCTAACAGACCAAAATACACCCTAAGTCTCTAGTGTATAGCTTTGTTCTAGTCTCCTGCCTGATCCTGCATTTTGTTCTCTCATTCATCTATTCTTCTCTGGACAAAATGACAACATGGACAAACTCAACTCAATAAAAAGAACAATAAGCAGTACCAACTGCCAGGGACCTAATCAATACGGACATTAGTAAGATGTCGGAACTAGAGTTCAGAATGACGATTTTAAAGATACTAGCTGGGCTTGAAAAAAGCATGGAAGACACTAGAGAAACCCTTTCTGGAGAAATAAAAGAACTAAAATCTAACCAAGTTGAAATCAAAAGGCTATTAATGAGATGCAATCAAAAATAGAGGCTCTAACTGCTAGGATAAATGAGGCAGAAGAGAGAATTAGTGATGTAGAATACCAAAGGATGGAGAATAGAGAAGGTGAGAAAAAGAGAGATAAACAACTACTGGATCACAAGGGCAGAATCTGAGAGATAAGTGACACCAAAAGACGAAACAATATTAGAATAAGTGGGATCACAGAAGAAGAAGAAAGAGAGAGAGGGGTAGAAGGTATATTGGAGCAAATTATAGTAGAGAACTTCCCTAATTTGGGGAAGGAAACAGGCATCAAAATCCAGGAGGCACAGAGAAACCCCTCAAAATAAATAAAAATAGGTCAACACCCAGACATCTAATAGAAAAAACTTACAAGTCTCAGAGACAAAGAAAAAATCCTGAAAGCAGCTTGGGACAAGAGGTCTGTAACCTACAATGGTAGAAACATTAGACTGGCAACAGACCTATCCACAGAGACCTGGCAGGCCAGAAAGGGCTGGCATAATATATTCAGAGCACTAAACGAGAAAAATAGGCAGCCAAGAATACTGTATCCAGCCAGGCTGTCATTGAAAATAGGAGACATAAAAAGCTTCAAGGACAAACAAAAACTAAAAGAATTTGCAAACACGAAACCAGCCGGGGTCCTCTACAAGAAATATTGAAAGGGGTCCTCTAAGCAAAGAGAGAGCCTAAAAGTAACATAGACCAGAAAGGAACACAGACAATATACAGTAAGTCACCTTACAGGCAATACAATGGCACTAAATTCATATCTTTCAATAGTTACCCTGAATGTAAATGGGCTAAATGCCCCAATCAAAAGACAAAGGGTATCAGACCGGATAAAAAACCAAGACCCAGGGGCGCCTGGGTGGCTCAGTCGTTAAGCGTCTGCCTTCGGCTCAGGTCATGATGCCAGGGTCCTGGGATCGAGCCCCGCATCGGGCTCCCTGCTCAGCGGGAAGCCTGCTTCTCCCTCTCCCACTCCCCCTGCTTGTGTTTCCTCTCTCGCTGTGTCTCTCTGTCAAATAAATAAATAAAATCTTTAAAAAAAAAAAAAACCAAGACCCATCCATAGACTGTCTGCAGGAGACTCATTTTGGACCCAAAGACACCTCCAGATTGAAAGTGAGGGGGTGGAAAACCATTTACCATGCTAATGGACATCAAAAGAAAGCTGGGGTGGCAATCCTTATAGCAGACAAATTAGATTTTAAACCCAAGACTATAATAAGAGATGAGGAAGGACACTGTATCATACTTAAAGGGTCTATCCAACAAGAAGACTAATAATTGTAAATATCTATGCCCTTAACATGGGAGCAGCCAATTACATAAGCCAATTAATAACAAAAACAAAGAAACACATCGACAACAATACAATGATAGAAGGGGACTTTAAGACCCCTCACACTGAAATGGACAGATCATCTAAGCAAAAGATCAACAAGGAAATAAAGACTTTAAATAATACATTGGACCAAATGGACTTCACAGATATATTCAGAACATTCCATCCCAAAGCAACAGAATACACATTCTTCTCTAGTCCCCATGGAACATTCTCCAGAATAGATCACATCTTAGGTCACAAATCAGGTCTCAACTGGTACCAAAAGATTGGGATCATTCCCTGCATGTTTTCGGACCACAATGATTTGATACTAGAACTCAGTCACAAGAGGAAAGTCGGAAAAGAACTCAAATACATGGAGGCTAAAGAGCATCCTACTAAAGAATGAATGGGTCAATGAGGAAATTAAAGAAGAATTTAAAAAATTCATGAAAACAAATGAAAATGAAAACACAACTGTTCAAAATCTTTGGGATGCAGCAAAGGCAGTCCCAAGAGGAGAGTATATAGCAATACAAGCCTTTCTTAAGAAACAAGAAAGGTCTCAAATATACAACTTAACCCTACACCTAGAGGAGCTGGAGAAAGAACAGCAAATAAAGCCTAAACCCAGCAGGAGAAGAGAAATAATAAAGATCAGAGCAGAAATCAATGAAATAGAAACCAAAAGAACAGTAGAACAGCTCAATGATACTAGGAGCTGGTTCTTTGAAATAATTAACAAGATTGATAAACCCCTGGCCAGACTTATCAGAAAGAAAAGAGAAAGGACCCAAATAAATAAAATCATGAATGAAAGAGGAGAGAACACAACCAACACCAAAGAAATACAAACAATTGTAAGAACATATTATGAGCAACTATATGCCAGCAAATTAGATAATCTGGAAGAAATGGATGCATTCCTAGAGATGTATGAAGTACCAAAACTGAAACAGGAAGAAACAGAAAACTTGAACAGACCTATAACCACCAAGGAAATTGGAGCACTCCTCAAAACTCTCCCAAAAAACAAGAGCCCAGGGCCAGATGGCTTCCCAGGGGAATTCTACCAAACATTTCAAGAAGAATTAACACCTATTCTTCTGAAACTGTTCCAAAAAATAGAAATGGAAGGAAAACTTCCAAGCTCATTTTATGAGGCCAGCATTACCTTGATCCCCAAACCAGACAAAGATCCCATCAAAAAGGAGAATTACAGACCAATATCCCTGATGAACATGGATGCAAAAATTCTCACCAAAATATTAGCCAATAGGATCCAACAGTACATTAAAAGGATTATTCACCACGACCAAGTGGGATTTATTCCTGGGCTGCAAGGTTGGTTCAAAATCCGCAAATCAATCAATGTGATACAATACATTAATAAAAGAAAGAACAAGAACCATGTGATCCTCTCAATAGATGCAGAAGAAGCATTTGACAAAGTAAAGCATCCTTTCTTGATTAAAACTCTTCAGAGTGTAGGGATAGAGGGTACATACCTCAATATCATAAAAGCCATCTATGAAAAACCCACAGCGAATATCTTTCTCAATGGGGAAAAACTGAGAGCTTTCCCCCTAAGTCAAGAACACGGCAGGGATGTCCACTCTCACCACTGCTATTCAACATAGTACTAGAAGTCCTAGCCACAGGAATCAGACAACAAAAAGATATAAAAGGCATCCGAATCGGCAAAAGTGAAACTCTCACTCTTTGCAGATGCTATGATACTTTATGTGGAAAACCCAAAAGACTCCACCCCAAAACTGCTAGAACTCATACAGGAATTCAGTAAAGTGGCAGGATATAAAATCAATGCACAGAAATCAGTGGCATTCCTATACACCAACAAGACAGAAGAAAGAGAAATTAAGGAGTCGATCCCATTTACAATTGCACCCAAAACCATAAGATACCTAGGAATAAATCTAACCAAAGAGGCAAAGAATCTGTACTCAGAAAACTATAAAATACTCATGAAAGAAATTGAGGAAGACACAAAGAAATGGAAAAACAATCCATGCTCATGGATTGGAAGAACAAATATTGTGAAGATGTCAATGCTACCTAGAGCAATCTACACATTTAATGCAATCCCCATCAAAATACCATCCACTTTTTACAAAGAAATGGAACAAATAATCCTAAAATTTGTTTGGAACCAGAAAAGACCCCGAATAGCCAGAGGAATGTTGAAAAAGAAAAGCAAAGCTGGTGGCATCACAATTCCGGACTTCAAGCTCTATTACAAAGCTGTGATCATCAAGACAATATGGTACTTGCACAAAAACAAACACACAGATCAATGGAACAGAACAGAGAGCCCAGAAATGGACCCTCACTCTCTGGTAAACTAATCTTCAACAAAGCAGGAAAAAATGTCTAATGGAAAAAAGACAGTCTCTTCAACAAATGGTGTTGGGAAAATTGGATAGCCACATGCAGAAGAATAAAAGTGGACCATTTCCTTACACCACACACAAAAATAGACTCAAAATGATGGAAAGTCCTAAATGTGAGACAGGAGTCCATCAAAATCCTAGAGGAGAACACAGGCAGCAACCTCTTCGACCTCAGCCACAGCAACTTCTTCCTAGAAACACTGCCAAAGGCAAGGGAAACAAGGGCAGAAATGAACTATTGGGATTTCATCAAGATAAAAACCTTTTGCACAGCAAAGGAAACAGTCAACAAAACCAAAAGACAACTGACAGAATGGGAGAAGATATCTTCAAATGACATATCAGATAAAGGGCTAGTATCCAAAATCTATAAAGAACTTATCAAACTCAACACTCAAAGAACAAACAGTCCAATCAAGAAATGGGCAGAAGACATGAACAGACATTTCTTTTTTTTTTTTTTTTTTTTAAGATTTTATTTATTTATTTGAGAGAGTGAGAGAGAGAAAGAGCACAAGAGGGGGGAGCGGGAGAGGGAGAAGCAGACTCCCTGCTGAGCAGGTAGCCCGATGCGGGACTCAATCCTGGGACTCCAGGATCATGACCTGAGCCGAAGGCAGTCGCTTAACCAACTGAGCCACCCAGGCGCCCAATGAACAGACATTTCTGCAAAGAAGACATCCAAATGGCCAACAGACACATGGAATAGTGCTCAACATCGCTCAGCATCAGGGAAATCCAAATCAAACCCTCAATGAGATACCACCTCACACCAGTCAGAATGGCTAAAATTAACAAGTTCAGAAACGATAGATGTTGGTGAGGATGCGGAGAAAGGGGAACCCTCCTACACTGTTGGTGGGAATGCAAGTTGGTGCAGCCACTCTGGAAAGAGTATAAATGTTCCTCAAAAAGTTGAAAATAGAGCTACCATATGAGCAATCTCACTACTGGGTATTTACCCCAAAGATACAAATGTAGTGATCCAAAGGGGTACGTGCACTCCAATGTTTACAGCAGCAATGTCCACAATAACCAAACTATGGAAAGAGCCAAGATGTCCAACAGATGAATGGATAAAGAAGATGTGGTGTATACACACACACACACACACACACACACACACACACACACACAATGGAATATTATGCAGCCATCAAAAAATAAAATCTTGCCATTTGCAACGACGTGGATGTAACTAGAGGGTATTATGCTAAGCGAAATAAGTCAATCAGAGAAAGACATGTATCATATGATCTCATTGATACAAGGAATCCTTAATCTGAGCAAACAAACTGAGGGTTGCTGGAGTGGTGGGGGGTGGGAAGGATGGGGCAGCTGGGTGATAGACATTGCGGAGGGTATGTGCCATGGTGAGCACTGTGAATTGTGTAAGACTGATGAATCACAGACCTGTACCTCTGAAACAAATAACACATTATATGTTTAAAAAAAAAAAAAAAGAAAAAGATAGTAGGAAGGGAAAAATGAAGGGGGGCAAATCGGAGGGGGAGACAAACCATGAGAGACTGTGGACTCTGAGAAACAAACTGAGGGTTCTAGAGAGGAGGGGGTGGGGGGATGGGTTAGCCTGTGGATGGGTATTAAAGAGGACACGTTCTTCATGGAGCACTAGGTGTTATACGCAAACAATGAATCATGGAACACTACATCAAAAACTAATGATGTAATGTATGGTGATTAACATAATAAAATAAAAAAAAAAGAGTATTTCCCTCCCAAACCACTTTTGTGGAGGTTTATAGACAATTAGTAATCCAAAAGCTAACCTTCAAGAGCCTATGGATGAGTCAGTGGTCATGGCCACACCATTCTGCTCACAGTGCCAATGTTTTATAAGCTTTAAAGATTCTTTTAATGTGTAACACAACACCCAAACACTCAAAAGTACATGAGGGGCCAAACTGTTATTTTCGTCCAAGCAGAGAAGACAGCTAGGCAGGGCCACGTAGGGAGGTGCACCTGTGACAGGGTAACAGCAATCTGGAGCTTGGGTCAGTTTATGTATGATCAGTGAGGCGGGCTTGGCTAGGTTTGGCCCTGGGTACCTATGGATTGGCTAATTAAAATAATTTTGTGGACTCCTGGGCATAAAGCCTAACATAAGTTATCTAGTACCTGGTCCTGGGATAATTAGCATGGGTGCATAGTAGCCTGCAGTGTGAGAATCAGATAAGGGAAGTGGTTGTGTTGATTAAATATTAGCTACTCAAAAAGTGGAACTAATAAGCCTTTGGCAGGGCGTCAAAACTAGGTCAAGATAGCATTAAAACAAAGAAAGCAAAACAAACAAAAGGCTATATTACAGACACAAAAATGTTGTGAAAGGAAAAGGAAAATAAGTAGAAAGCCTACTCCAGTAGAATGTAGGATATAGCCTATACACATAAAGAATTACAAGACTTCGACAAATTGTATTGCTCCACTGGGGGATGGGGTATTTGGAAGAAAATCATAAGGGGTTTAGATAAAGGAGAAGAACTGATTGGGAAAATTATAGGATTTTTATCCTGGAATTCATGGTATAACTTAATGGCTCAAGTGCCTGAAAGTTAAACTTTAAGAATCTACTAAATAAGTCCTGGTTTCAATAGTGGCCTATAGTTAATGATGAAACTCCAAAGTATCACTTCATACTCTAATGCAAATGGTCCAAAGTTTTAAGGAAAAAAGAATGTTGGAATGAATCTATTATATGAAATCTACTCAACTACCCTTCAGATAGCCTGAAAAAAATCCACTCTTTACAAGGAGAAATGCTTTGATGAGGGGCCATTAGAATTCTTGAAAGTCTCTAAGGTAACTGAATTCTGTAAGATGGAGATGATGGTAGGAGATGTAAAATGGTATTGGGTTACTTGACCTCAGTGGGAATGACGGAATTGTTTATAAGTAGAGGCTCAGTGGTAGCTTTTAACTCTTAGATATGATGAAAAAAACTACAGCCATAAGCCACATAGTATGGGTTACTTACTTACTTAATTTGGTCTTCAAGGATGTAGGGTGCTGGGGAATTTATTGGCTGGGGTTTTAGAAATGAGTAAAATTACCAAACTAATATGGTAAACATTGACATATATAATAAGAAAAAGTTTTATAACTGGGAGGAAGAAACCTTACCTGAATTATATAGTGCAGATTCATGCTCTTAACCCATTAAGATACTTGAATCTTCCTTCAAACTCTCTCAAAAGGAAAATAAGTAATAAATCTTGCAGGGATTATTATCTCCTGGCTTTGAAATATTTCTGGAAACTAATGACATGGGGGACTTATGGAGGTCAGATGATAAATGGAGTCTGAACCCAAGTCACCTCCAGTACAATCTTAAACTCATTCTATACTTGTTCTTCTCAACCCGAAATATACACAGGGTACAAACATAAGATATAATTGTCAAAATCCCCACACTGGTTCTTCAGTCCATGGAGGGAGGACTGTTATGGTAGAAAGGGCCAAGTAGAAGCCACTGGAATTGCACCTGCCCAACCCTGACTTACTAGAAAACAAAACAAAACAAAAATATCACACCCCTAGAGGAATTATAAAGATTAGTGCCACCATCAATAACTTGAATATGCAAGAGTGCTAATTCCTACCACATCCCCATTCAATATACCTATTTGGAAAGTGTAAAGCCAGATGTGTCAAGGAGAATGACAGTCGATTATCACCCACATAATTAGGTAGTGATTCCAAGCACAGCTGCATTTCCAGATACGGTATCTCCCCTAGAGAAAATTAACACAGACCCTGACACCTGGTATACAGCTATTGAAATAGAAATGCATTTCCCCCTATCTCTGCCAGCAAAGGAAAACATAAGCAGTCTGCTGTCACATGATAAATACAAGAGTATACCCTTCCTGTCTTTTTCAGGGCTATGTCAACTCCCTAGCTCCCTGCCATAAAATATTCCAGACTAGGGACATGTGTTGTCTTGATACTGTACAGAGTACAACCCTGGCCCATTATATTTCTGGTTGTATGATCATTTCAAAACAGATACACAGGAAGTAGGCAGTATCCTACATCCTTGGTAAAAACAGGGGATGCTAAAGGGTAACAAATAAACCCCTCAATATTCAGGGATCTGTAAAATTGATGAATTTTCTTAGAGTCAAGTGGTCTGGGGCATGTTTTCCAATGCTGCAGAAAGAAAGAAAGAAAAACTGTGGCACCTCTCAACAACCACCATCAATAAACAGGGACAATACACACAACAAATAAGCACAACAGAATCTTGTTTATAGATTCTGAAGGCAATATATATCACATTTGGCCATCCTGTTTCAATCTACTTCTTGGGTAATTTGAAAGGCTGCTAATTTTGAGCTGGCCCAGAGGAAGAAGGGCTCTGTAACAGATCCAGGTTGCTGTGCAAACTGCCTAGCCACATGGGCATTATGACCCAGAAACCTATTGTTATTGAAAGTGCCTGTGCTAGAGAGATAATTTTCATGGAGCTCTGATAAACCCCAGTGAGTATCAGGAATCCTAAATCATAGGATTTGGGAATAAGGCCATGACCTTTTCTACTGACAAATTATTCTCCATTTGAAATGTTGTATGGCTCATACTGAAGTTTGCTTGTGAATATGTTACCTTACATGGGAAAAGGACTTTGTACATGTGATTACATTAAGGATCTTGGGATTGAAAAATTATCCTGAATTATCCAGGTGGGCCCAATGGCAACAAGGGTCATGATAAGATGAAGGCAAGAGTTTCAAAGTCAGAAAAATGAGATGACAGAATTAGAGGTCACTGCTGATTTTGAAGATGAAGAATGGTTCCATGAACCAAGGAATGCAGGTACCCTCTAAAAGCTGCAAAAGGTAAGAAAACAGACTATCCCCTAAAGCCTTCAAAAAAAAAAAAAATGCAGTCCTGTCAATACCTAGATTTTTGGAATCCTGATAACTAAAACTGTAAGACTAATTTGTATTATTTAAGCCACTAATAGGAAACAAATACATGAGACAAAATCATGGGCTTGAGTAGTTCCTAAAAGCTTAGGAAAAAAAGCGGGGGGCACCTGGGTGGCTCAGTCGGTTAAGCATCCGACTCTTGATTTCAGCTCGGGTCGTAATCCCAGGGTCGTGAGATCAAGCCCCAACTTGGGCTCTGCACTCAGCATGGACTCTGCTTGATATTCTCTCTCTCTCTCTCTCTTCCTCTGCCCCTCCCCTGACTCAAGGGCATGCATACTCTCTCTCTAAAATAAGTAAATAAATCTTAAAAAAATAAAAAACTACATGTGCAGATGTCATAGATTCCTGCACTAAATCTCCTTTTGCTTTCGCTTTTTTTGCTTTGCTTTTGCTTTTCTTCTTTCCTCTAACTTCACACCTGTGGCTTCTGCTCAGAATTAATGGAACAGAAAACAGCAAGAACCTGATTTGTGAATATATCTGCTATCGGTCAAAAGTGAAGGACTTCTTCCCTATGGCCCCACTCAAAAAGAGCTCTAAAAGACAGTGGAGAAAGGAAATTATTCTTTATGGATAGATCTTTGAAATTCATAAATAGTATTTAGCACTTTGAGTAGGTGACCAGTGGCAAACAAACAAATAAAACCTAAATATTGGAACATGGTACAAAAAGTCTAGGGGAACGATGATGTATGGATGCATGAACATGGAGTGTGAAGATATTTATGTTGCATATAAATGCTTACCAAAGCATTTAATGCAAAGAAAGCATGCAGTTATCAGATGTTTAAGTATACATCTGACCAATAATATAAATACCAGCTTCTTTTTCCAGGTTCTCTAGTTTACTCAATGGCCTCATATATAAACCTCTAATGGAAGCAAGGAGAAGGGGACAGGCAGGAGCTCAACAACATGAACTTATCAACACTAATGTAGATAGTACCACTATTGAGTGTGCAACATGCTTTAGCAGGATGCAGTGCTGAATCCACAAGGCATTCCCATTTACCTGGAAAAAATAGCTAGCCACTTGGTGGAAATTTGATTGCACAAATCATCTTTGAAGGAGCATGGGAAGGAACTTGATTCCACAGCAATTGCTTATCTGTTTCTGTAGATTTCACACACAACATTTCCTCTGGCCACTGGGTACGTTCTAAAAGAAATGAATGTGGCAATGGATTTACACTCAGAGAATTAACTGATATCGTATGTTCCATCACCTAGAAAAATACTAGCTATTGGAAGGTTGGTAAAACCTCACGTTTGAGTGCTTCCAAAACTGAGATGTCATTCTTTAGGATATGGCAACTGCCATAAAGCAGCAACTGATATGTCATCTCTTCCATAATCAATGCACAGTACTGGGAACCAAGGGATTAGGGTACAAATTATATGATTATCTCTAAAAATTATTTGGAGAATTTTTTTCAACCTCACAATTTTTGGCTTGGTTAGCTTAGACAACAAAGGAATGTTTTCTCTGAGGAATATAATCAGAATTCTATTAAATTATATATAACTGTCATATATATATATATATGACTGTCATCTGTCCAGATTGAGAGGCTCACGTTATTCGAATGAACTGAACATGAAGTAAAGGGGAATATGTGCTAGCCAGGGAGATTGATGTCAATCATCAGAAGAAAACCGGTTTCTGCTGAACTATGGAAGACAGCAGGATAGTACCTGGAACCCTAGTTATTTATTCGGGATCCCTATTACTACTTTCTCACTTTATAATCCTGGTTAATAGGAAGACTAGGTAAACTCAAATAAAAAGTAATTCCAAAAGATAAAGGTTAAGTTCACCCCATTGGTTAAAATATCCATTCAACTGAGTGGCTACTTGAGGGAAAGAGAAACAGTAGGAAGTACTAGTAATATAAAGGCATGATTACAATTTCAGTTCTTCTCACCAGCTGAAGTGAAGACTGTACTTTATGAACGAGTACACCACCTTAACCCCCTGCCTTATATGGAGAACACTAATGATGTCTAATATATTCAGTTTCAGGTGGAAGTTGAACTGAGTGGACATTGGCAAATGCTGATGTGGTAGCTTCTGGGACTTCAACTTCTCCTGTGTTCTGAAAATTACATTTTAACCAAAATAAAATGTAAGGATGAATGCTGAGGGGGTAACAGAGTAGACTGTTCTAGAGATCTTCCCTTTGTAACTCAATTCATTCTCCATTTTCTGGGAAGCTACCCTGTATGGACCACACGGGATCCCCTGTTAGCTAGCATCTGAAGCCTAGAACACTGGGAACACTAGGAGATCTAGCAGACATTGAAAAGTAAGTCAGTGGTATTCATCGTCTTGGCTCACAGCTTTAGTAGATGCTGTAGGCATGCTGTGACCCTACAAGAAACCTCAACTTCTCAAAAGGCAGTTCTCTCCTAAAGCTACTTGCCCTGGTTTCCAGTACCCTTGTTGTCTTGTAGCACTTTAAGGGCCCTGGGTAATTACAGCACCCCCAGGTCCTACACTTTCCTTTTTGGTTTCCCTATACTATTGCCATGCCATAGTCCCTTTACTAAACTCTTCTCAAAATCTGCTAGTTTGAGTTAGCTCCCTTTTCTTCCAGAATGCTGACTGATCAATTTCTCTACAACATGCCAGGCACTATCCATGTGTTAATGCAGCTGGATACAACAGGGGAATAATTTTAAAATTATGCTCTATTCTTCAACTGATAAAATGTCTGCATTTCAGAGGTGCTAGCATTTTTTTCTCTGCAAGGTGGAAAGGCAACAAAAGCACACAAACTTGAACAGAGCTCAGTCAAACCATTATCTTGCTACACATGAATAGAGGAAACATCAACTTGTTCTTAGACAAGCCTAGCAGCTATGAATGGGTTAAAACGCAAATACATCAGAAATACATGTTTAGTACCATCTTCAGAGAGAGAAAAAATAGTTCAAATAGTTCACAATTTGTGTCCTATTTAAATAAACATTTCTTTTTTTTCAAAATGTCATTTTAACTTCCCGATATTAGAAAGCCCAGAGATTCACTCATAGTGAATGTCGCAACGTTGGTACCCTAGAAACTTGCTATGAACAAAAAAGTACCCCATATGTGGACTAACAGCTTATGTTTCATGATATCATTGAATATTTACTATATGAGTATCTTCTTTGCTTGTTGTAAATTATACTGAGAAAAAGAACAACTTGTACTGTTAAAAAATCTGGTTTGAGGTGATTCATTTCAGAAGTATGAAAACATTTCAACAAGATGCTCAAAAGTGATTTGAGAAAATTTGGACAGGTGATCAGAAGATTCAGAGTAGTTCGTAGTTTCTTCTAATATGTAGGTGAGAGATAATTTAAAAGAATATTTTAAGATGCACTATGATGTTGATCTCTGTCAGAACAAGTGACAGAAATACCAAGCATGTTAACAGTATAAAAATCAGCTTAAGGTATGCGCAGGAGCTTCTAAGAACTATGAAGAGAGTTTCTAGGAAGGCTTGCAGAAATTCACAATGATGCTGAGTTTTGGAAAAAGTTTGAATTAGCTTCTTTTTTTTTCAGAGTACAAGAAAAGATAGTGTATTTTTGAAATAATACTCTATATTTAGATGCAGAAGTGTTAAACTGTCCAACATTCAGAGAAGATAATTCTCCAGTTATGACTAGAGAGGGGTCAGCATGTGGAGTAAAGGTGGGCTTAAAAGGGGAGAGTTAAACAGAGATAGGCTTGTTGAGGAATTGTGTATTTAAGACAAAGAGTGTGAAAATCATACTGAAATACTGGGGTCTGTGTAATAATTTTAATAACAGGACTGGCATAATTAGTGTAGAATTTAGCCAATTTCCTCATAGCAAGAGCAGATATATATGAAGGGGCTGGAAAGTGTAGGGTACACTAGAAAACTTTTATACTAATAAAGGGCAGAGTGCAGAGATGAATCCAAGAGTAGAATATACAGTGACCTAAACTCAGTAGCAGATATGTATGGGGAGATCATGAGAGTCGGTAACAACGAATGATCTCTGCTTTCTGGCTTGTGGGATGAGTTGATGCTAGTACTAGTCAGTAAGACAGGAAACACTGTGAAGGAACAGATTCCTGAGAAAAGTGTAATTTGAGTTTCATTAGGCTTAAATTTAAAAGTATAATTCAAGTTTTAATTAAGCTTAAATGTATTAGGCTTAAATAGTGTAGAGTCATTTAAAAAAGATGTTGAAAGGAAATGAAAATGCAGGTTGGGGGACAGAAGGTGCTGGCGCTGGCTGGGCTGTTCTGTGCGTATGTATCCCTCCCCACCCCCACCCCACCCCCCAGCTGATCCAGCTGTGTATCAGCACGTGCTGTTTACTGCTGTCTGAGGGTTAGCACAGCTTCCTGCTCTTTGCCTTTGACAGGATTAGGAGCAAAGGGGAAAGGTGGCACTTGGGCTACATTTGTTTGCCCTTCTCAGATGCCTGGGCCTGTGTGCATCCACTAGTTTAAAAAAGCAATAAATGACAGTATTTGGTTGCTTTAAAGGGAAAAAGAGGGTTAGGTATGGGTTCTGGTTTAGTCGGTCAATAGTAACTCTCAGTGGATAGTAAACATAAATCTAAATATATCAATAATTTGTATCAATGTAAATAGGGTAAACCGATCCACTAATTGACATCCAGCTTCAGATTCAACTGCCTGTTTTTTTTAAGAGTAGCAATAGCTGGAATGCACATCTAAAACAGGATGCCACAGAAAGGCTGAACATAGGGCAATGAAAAATGATACCATGTAAAATACAGATCCCGCATAGAGGCACTAAATATTAGATCATCATGTTTTAATATTAAGTCCATTGGTAGAGATTAAAGGAATTGAGTAATTAATTAATAAGATGGATTTCATAATTATTTTAATGATTAAATAATCAATTACTTTTTAATTAACTGGAGTTTAATAACAAAATAATTGTCAATTAATTATTAACGGTATTAATATGAAGTTAATGAATTAAAAGAAACAATCCACTAAGAAATTATAGCAATCAATTATATCATTGTATAAATATTGCAAACTAGGTCTCTGAAATACACAAAGCAAAGTTTCATGTATCCTCCTTTATTTTGAGGAGTTTAAGGAAACATTATATCCATCAATATCTCTGATGAGAGAAAATGTTCACAATAACATTAAATAAACAGTACTAATAATTTTAAACACTCTGCTGAGGTCAAAATAAATGAATCTAGGATTCCTGGGGTTCAGACTTAGAGAATGACCATAAAGTCAGTGAAGAAACTTAGGAATGAAAAGTCATAGAAACTAAGGTGTATGTTGCTTCAAATATTGCCTCCAATATCTAGGAATTAAATACTGAGTATCTATGCAGGATCATTCTGATTGGAGAAGTAGAGCAGAGACCCTTAACCAAATGACTAAATAAAACAACTGTGTTAACAAGGTGGCACAGAAACGTATTTATATCTAGGACTCAGTTAGAAGGAAGCCTATCCTATGAAAAGATGAAGCTGGATGACTTTTATAGGAATTCCCAAGTTTTCCTCCAAATTGAGGAATTAATGTAAAGCCTCATTCCATATTGTTCAAAATCCTGGAATTACTAGCAGAAGTATGCCTTTAAAAAGTTCTGTATTAACACATGCTGATTGGATTAAGGATCTAAATATGAAAAACAAACATTTTCTAAAGTATAGAAGACAATACATGATTATTATGATGACCTCAAGTCTATGGTAGCTTATTTGAACACAAAATATACAGTCTACATTTGAAAAGATTAGAATATTTAACTATATTTATTTTTTTTAAAGATTTTATTTATTTATTTGAGAGAGAAAGAATGAGAGACAGAGAGCATGAGAGGGAAGAGGATCAGAGTATTTAACTATATTTAAATAATAAAAGGACTATGTCAACAAAATCGAAGACAGCTATCCCATAAAATTGATGATATTTTAGGTTCATGTACCTGTGAAAATATTAGTATCTTTTTTTTTTTAAGATTTTATCTTATTTATTTGAGAGAGAGAGAGAGAGCACAAGAAGGGGGAGGGTCAGAGGGAAAGGCAGACTCTCCGCTGAGTGGGAAGCCGAATGCAGGGCTCAATCCTGGGACTCCAGGATCATGACCTGAGCCGAAGGCAGCCCTTTGACCAACTGAGCCACCCAGGCGCCCCAGATTAGCATTTCTAATGTATAAAAACTACAAATTAGAACTAAAGGGTTTAATTTAAATACAAATTTAAAAATTTACAGTAGAGATACCCTGAATTTCCAATAATCAATTTAGAATCAATGATTAAATGCGCTAGTAATCAAGAAACTGCAAATTAATACACACTATGTGATACTATTTTACATTAACCAAAGGATACACTGTAAGTCTGACAATTCAAGACGTGTAAAAATAGGAACTTTAGTAAACTATTGAATAAAATTTGTAGTAAATTTCCAAATTTTAGAATACAGAAAGAGTAGCAATTTCACTTCTGGCCACATACTCTAGAAATAGTGTACCACATATTCACAAGAAAGTAAATATTAGAATATACACAGTAGAAATATTTTTTGCTAATTGTGAAAATCTTGGTAAAATCTATCAACAATAAGAGAAATGATGTTAAGGTCTATTAATATAATGTAAACTTTACATCAGTAAAAAAAAAAAGTTCTTAGTGAGGCATAATGATTACAGCATATAAATAGGTCCAAAATATATTCAGAAAATAAACAAGTTTTTAAAAGAAAAAAAAAAAGCCAACTCAAAATTTTATGCAAAGCAAAAAAATCTTCATGTTACAATGCAAATACTTTTTCTTAGTATAGGAGAGCGTCCATCATCATCTCAGATACACACACACACACATATACCCATAATAAATAGAGTAAAACAAAATACAGTGAAGTCTAAAAGGAATGTGTGTGTTGTATGGATGATTATTCTTTAATCAACCAAAACAACATAAAGATTTATTGCTAATAAACTTAAAAAATCAGAAAAGGTAGACTCAGAAAAAAATAATCCAAAAGAAAGAAGATGAAGAGAAAGGGGGCACAAAGGATGGGTGAGATAAATAATAAACAATTATTAAGATTGTAGATTTAAACCAAATGATATCAATAATCCTCTTATATGTAAATATTTTTAACACACCCAATTAAAGGCACAGATTGATTGGTTAAAAAAAAAAAATCAAGATTAGACTGTATGCTGACTAAAGAACACCAATTTTAAATATAAAGACTCCCCATGTTAAAAATAAAAGAAAGCGAAAACATGACCACGTTGACTAGTCAAGTCAAAGCTGCAATGACTATACTAATAGCATAAAAAGTCTACTTCAGTTAAGAAAATATTAATAAAGATAAAGAGAATAATTTCACAGTGTCAAAGTGGTCAAATTTTCCAGAGAACTCAACAATCCTAGGCATTTAGGAACATAATTATAGAATTACAAACATAACTATAGAATTTCAAATTATAACATCCAAATGGCCAACAGACATATGGAAAAGTGCTCAACATCACTCAGCATCAGGGAAATCCAAATCAAACCCTCAATGAGATATCACCTCACACCAGTCAGAACGGCTAAAATGAACAAGTCAGGAAATGACAGATGTTGGCGAGGATGCAGAGAAAGGGGAACACTCCTACACTGTTGGTGGGAATGCAAGCTGGTGCAGCCACTCTGGAAAACAGTACGGAGGTTCATCAAAAAGTTGAAAATAGAGCTACCGTATGACCCAGCAATTGCACTACTGGGTATTTACCCCAAAGATACAAATGTGGTGATCCGAAGGGGTATGTGCACCTCGATGTTTATAGCAGCAATGTCCACAATAGCCAAACTATGGAAAAAGCCTAGATGTCCATCAACAGATGAATGGATAAAGAAGATGTGGTGTATATATACAACGGAATATTATGCAGCCATCAAAAAAGGGAAACCTTGCCCTTTGCAATGACATGGATAGAACTAGAGGGTATTATGCTAAGCGAAATAAGTCAATCAGAGAAAGATAAGTATCATATTATCTCACTGATATGAGGAATTTGAAAAACAAGACAGAGGATCATAGGGTAAGGGACGGAAAAATGAAACAAGAAGAAACCAGAGAGGGAGACAAACCGTAAGAGTCTTAATCTCAGGAAACAAACTGAGGATTGCTGGAGTGGTGGGGGGTGGGAGGGATGGGGTGGCTGGGTGATGGACATTGGGGAGGGTATGTGCTAAGGTGAGCACTGTGAATTGTGTAAGACTGATGAATCACAGACCTGTACCCTTGAAACAAGTAATACATTATATGTTAATTTAAAAAAATTAAAAATAAAAATAAAATAAGTAAAAAAAATGATATAGCTGCTAGAAGAAATCAACAAGTCCACAAGATATCAATGCTCCTCTCCCCAGTAACTGTTAGAAAAAGTAGACAGAAAAATCAGCAAGAATACAGACGACCTTAACAACACTATTAACCAGCTTGACCTAATTAAATTATTTAGAACAGTTTGGCCCAAAACAAAATTCAGTTTATTTTCAAGTACACTCAGAACAATTACCAAGATAAAACATATCTGGGGTCTTAAAAGAGGTCTCATTATATATAAAATGATGCAGATATTGCAACATATGTTCTCTAACCACTACACAATTAAATTAGAAAGCATTAAAGGGAAAATATATGGAAAATGCCCCAATATTGGGAAATTAAATAGCAGCCTTTAAATAACTCCTCGGTCCAAAAAGAAATCAAAAAGAGAAATTGGAATGTATTTTGAACTGAATTAAAATGAAAACACAATAAATCAAAGTTTGAGGGATGCCACTAACGCAGCACATAAGGGGAAATTTAAGATAATAAACCCCTACATTAGGACAAAAAGAAAGTTTTCATATCAATGATCTCTGCACAAAATTTAAAAAAAGAGAGAAAATAGAGCAAATTTAACCCAAAACAGAAAGGAAATAATAAATATCATCAAAGCACAAATCTATAAAATTAAAAAATTGGTAATTCAGATTTTATCAAAATTAACAATTACTCATTGAAAAACAAAGAATGAAAATGCAAAAATCAGACTTGGAGAAAATATTTGGAAATTGCATATCTAATAAAATATTCAGCATATAAAAGCAAGTATCAAATCTCAATTAGAAGAAACAAAATTAAATGTGAGTATAATGTTTGAACTTAAATTTCAGCAAAGATGATAAAGAACAAACATGCAGCTGCAAAGATACTAAACTACATTAATCGTTGGGGAGATGCAAATATAATACACAGTGAGATATTACCATCCATCTTTAGAAAGTCTGAAGTTAAAAAGGCTGATTATGGCAAGTGTTGGTGACAATAAAGAACAGTCCTTCTGTTGGGTCTGTAAAAGGGAACAGCCAATTTGGAAAATAGTTTTGGCAGTTTCTCGTAAGATTAAATAAACACTTCCCACATGACCTAACTATTTCATTTCTAGGTATTCACCCAAGAGTAATGAATGCATATGTCCACACAGAGATTTATACATTAATGTCTTACACCAATTCAATTTGGGTAAGGTAATAACCAAAAATTAGGAAACAACAAATAGCCATCAATAGGTGAATGAACAAGCATATTGTTTTCTATCCATGCTACAGACTGCTAGTCAGGAAGAGCCCTATAACACGCAATAACATGATCAATTCTCAAAATACGTATGCCACGAGCAAAGATGTGCATATGTGTGTATCCATTTATGTAAGTTCCAGAAAATGCAATTCAGTCTAGAATGAGAGAAAGCACTCCAGTCGTAGAGGCAGTTTGTTGGGGTGCAGAAGGTGCAAGGGACAACAAAAAGGGAACAAAGGAAGTTTTGGTGGTGAAGAAAAGATTTAGTATCTTTATTGCTGCAACAGCTTTACAGATGTATACATATGCCAAAATACAGCAAACTGTACACTTTAAACATAAATGCTTTATTGTATGTCAATTATACTTCAATAAAGTTCTTAAAAAGTATTGCAAAAAGGCACTAGGCTTTGCAGGTAAATTTTTACCAAACATTCATATACGGATAATGGCAATAATATAAATCTCTAATAGAAAATGAAGAGGAAAGAAATATGTTCAACTTATTTTGGTTAACCTAAATTATACCAAAATTGGACACAAAATGAAATATAGCATAATCATATTCCAACTATCTAATCCCGTATTTTAATAACATTTAGTTAAGACATTGTGTCACCTATGAGTGATGTGTTTCAATAGACAACACATCAAAAAGCAGTCAATTTGAAGAAAGCATAGAGTCAAGAAAATGCTGAACACATGGCCTATTCTGAAGTGATAATCACTCATATTATCATTGCAGTCAAAAGGTGAGGACCATGTAATCACACTGAATACAAACCCACATCATGGTTGAAAGTTTTTTATGTACAGTATTCTCATAATTGCTTCCTTCCCCAGCCCAGGAAGTAAAATATAGAATAGGAAGATGGACCTATGTAACAATTCATAGACAGGCATTTGTTAATCATTACAATTACCCCCCTTTGCTTTTGCATATAAGTTATATAACTTCTTCTTCACACTAAAACACTTTATTGCATTGGGGAGACCAAAAGAATGGGGAAACAATCGATCATATTATATACGCACTCAAATGTACCTGAGTTGGAAGTAAGACACTAAAATAAAGTGAAACAAGCTGAGAAAAATACTCCTTAGCATCACCGGGAGGAAGAGAGATCTTGTAGGAGATCAAATTGTTAAAAAAAAAAAAAAAAAAAAAGTTAAAATAATCTATCCATCAAATGAAGCAGTCTTGTAATTTCACCCACACTTCAACTCAGACATTCAAAACGGAAAATAACCAAAATGCCCACTAACACACAAATGGATAAGTAAATTTTGATATACCCATGCAATTGATATTATTATATTAATATCAGTATATTAGTTGATTAGCATATTAGTTGACAGCATATTATATTGATTGATATTAGTATATTAGTTCACACAACACCATGAATTTCAAAAAAAAGGTATGTTGAAGTGTAGGAAGCCACACACAAAATAGTATATTCTGTATGATTCTGTGTATTTTCACAAAGTGGCATAATTAATATTTATAGAAATCAGGAGAGTGGCTTACTAAGATAGGAGTGGGAGACCATAAGGCATATGAGGAAATATAAAGGGATGCTGGAAATATTCTATGCCTTGATATGGGTAGTAAGGGTTACTGGGTATAGAATTATTGAAATGTACACATAAGATTAATTTCATGCACTTTACTAAATAGAAGCTAACCCTCACAAAAAGAAGACCAACTGTTTTCTAGTGGAAGAATACAGTATGACCATGGATTAAAAGTTTTAATATAAAAATATCAACGGTTCATAAGCATATCCCACTAAATAAGTGGGAACATTTTTAATGGTATTATTTGTCATTGTGTTTTCTGTGCCTATTTAATTTTATTTATTTTTGGCATAGTCCCAAAGAAAGTAACCCATCAAATACGTCAGCATTCAGTGTTTTCTCTGTAATTTGGTGCTAAAGAAGCCTAAGATTAGGTATGAGGAGATGGTGTTTGCCTATAAATGTGTGGGAGCACATTTTATTCCCACAAAATAACCTATAGATTCAATCAAATCCCCCCAAATATTCCGACAGGCTTTTTGGTAAAATTTAACAAAATGATTTTCAAGATGTATGAAAAACAATAAATTGACTTAAAATAAATATGGAACTGCTTAGGGCCATAGCCAAAACAGTCTTGAAGAAAAACTAAGGGATTTATACTGCCAATTAAGTGTCAATAATTAAAATAATGTGATAAATAAGTAGTTTAGATGAAATTGACCATTGGACCTAAAAAGATAATCCATAAATAAATACAAATATGGTCATCAAATTTAGGATGAAATTCTTCTGAAAAACAATGGAAGTTTTTCCCTTCATAAATGGTGATGAATTGGATACCTTTATTACAAAAAAAAAAAAAAAGAAAGAAATTATGACTTTCATGTTACCTAAAAACAGTAATAATCAATTCCAGATGGATCATATACTTAAAATGTCTTCATGAACTTGGAATAGTTAAAATTTCATTAAGGAGTAACTTTAGAGGAGAATACTGATAAACTGAACTTCATTAACATTAAGAATGTTCATTAAAATGCACCATTAGAAGAATGTAAAGGCAACTCACAACAAAGGAGGAGATATCTGCAATACAGACATCTGCAAAAGGTTTTTATTCACAACATGCAAGTCAACTCCCATGAATACCTAAGAAGCAAACAACCAAACAAATTAAAAATGACAGAAAGACCTGATTATGGATAGTATTTTACAAAAGATAATTATAAATCCTAAAATCATTTGTTTTAATTAAAAAAAAAAATCTGCTTTCTTTGACAAATAACCTTGAGGTTAAATCCTTTTGTCTCTGAAATGGAGAGCAAGCACTGGGTTTAATGTATTTGGTATAGGCTTTTCCCTATCATACTCAGATCTTATCATGTAGCTTTAAAATCACATAGGAGCACAAGAAGTATTTTTTTTAAGTTTTTATTTAAATTCCAGCTAACATACAGTGTAATATTAGTTTCAGGTAGACAAAATAGCGGTTCAACACTTGTATGTATCACCCAGTCCTTCCTGAGGTTAGACAGACACGCTCCTGCTGGCCCTGAAGAAGCAAACAGCCATGCTGTGGAAAGGGGCAGCCTTGGAGCTGAAGGCCTCAGTCCTACAATGAAAAGGAACTGAATGCTGCCAATAACCTGAACGAACTTGGAAGAGGATTCCAAGCCTCAAAAGACAGCACAGCTAGGCTGACACTGTCCAGCTTTGAATGCGGCCTTGTGAGACCCTGAGCGGAGCACCCGGCTAAGCTGTGGGACTCCTGACCCACAGAAAGTGTGAGGACAATGTGTGCCACTCTAAGTCACTATGTTTGGGGTAATTTGTAACACAGCAACAGAAAATTAATACAAATTCTCTATCTGCTTAAAGCCTTGTTGAATGCAGTTTAAAAATGGGGTGTGCCTGAGTGCATATGCTAGAGAGAGAGAATTTAAATTCTAAAAAATGGCCCCATTATTTCTGGATCATAATGGAAAATATGGACCATCATTCATTCAACAAGTATTGACTGAGCACCTACTTACTATAGGCAAGGCAGTAGACCAGGAATTTAATCAGGATTAGAAACCAAAACTGGAAATTTGTTACCACTACTACCTAAGAGAATTAAAGGGAAAATGTATAATGTTGAAATTATACGGCCTCCTTGAAACCAAGAAACAGACTCTTAAATACAGAGAACAAACTGTGGGTTACCAGGTGGGTGGGGGGGATGGGTGAAACAGGTGATGGGAATTAAGGAGTGCACTTGATGTGATGGAGCCAAGATGTCCATCAACAGATGAATGGATAAAGAAGATGTGGTGTATATATACAATGGAATATTATGCAGCCATCAAAAAAAAAAAAAAGGAAACCTTGCCATTTGCAATGACGTGGATGGAACTGGAGGGTATTATGCTAAGTGAAATAAGTCAATCAGAGAAAGTCATGTATCATATGATCTCACTGATATGAGGAATTCTTAATCTCAGAAAACAAACAAGAAGTATTTATTGACTTGAGGTGAAACATTAACTTGTACACATACTAAAATGTTTTAAGTACTCCCATTTATATTTGATTTTTTTCACTTTTCACTTGGATTTTCAGTAATTATATAGAGAAAACTGCACTTATGTTAGAATTTAAGGCAACAGTTGATCACTTTCATAATCTCTCTTTTTTTTTTAAAGATTTCATTTATTTATTTGAGAAAGAGAGAGCACAAGCAGGGGGAGGGGCAGACGGAGAGGGAGAAGCAGACTCCCTGCTGAGCTGAATCCCAGGACCCTGGGATCATTACCTGAGCCAAAGGCAGCTGCCCAACCAACTGAGCCACCCAGGTGCCCCAACTTTCATAATCTCTTTTGGATATTTTTTTTGCATTTTTCAGGATACCTAATACTATATAAATGTAGATAATAACCTATATATTTAACTCAAAGACAGATGGCGAGCAAAGTCTTAATTCTAAAATTATATTTGCACTTTGGAAAAAGAAAATTAATCCAAGAAGGTATAGCTTACTGAAAGAACTGGGAAAAAAGTTTTAAAATAAACAGTTGGTGAATACAGAAGTTAATATAAATAATAGGCAAATTATATGAGTGGCTTAGAAATTAGTGATTCTTCATACCAAATAAATTCAATGTGGAAAGGATATACTTTTCCATGTTAATAATCACGACTCCAAAGTAGTAGGGATTTTTTTTTTTTTTTAATATGATGCCAGCTTTCTGTCATTCCTCCTTTCTGATTTTTACTTGGGGTTAATAGCTTTCTGAAAAAGCTATATACATTGAATTAAGCTGCACAGTTTAAGAAAAGAGATGATGTGTTTGACAGTCCATATATGGATATCTAATTTTTGGATTATGACATCATGAAACAGTAGACCACCAACATAACTTCGAAACGTGAAAGTGGCAGAGAGCTCCAAGGAAAGGTACACTGCCTGCTACAGCCTATGAAATATGTATTAACAGAGGAGTCTTCTACTGAAGATGAAATTTATAAAGAGTCTTTCATTCTCTGCCATAAGAAAACCTCATATATCACTATTCAAAAAGGAAGAGTAAGAGTTCACTGGAATTGCATAATAAAATGTCAGTACTGGTTGGTGATTAAAAACACCATCTAAATTCTATTTGGGCAGGGCACTGGAGAATCCAGATCAAATAGGCCATGTAACAAGAGAGCAAACTAAATGTCACAAAGTTCCATAGTGACAGATTAGATAAGTGCCAGAGAAATATATAGGCCTGAAACAAGAATTACTAAGCAGACATCTTCAAACATGCTTCATAAGCATTATTCTACATAAGTAGGAACATTTTAAATGGTGGTATTTATCATTAACATGTTTGTAGGATCTTTTAAATTTTATTTAATTTTTGGCATATCTCAAAGCATGAAACCTATCAGATATTCCAGTACTCAACAATTTCTCTTGAATATGATGTTAAAGAGGCCCCACCTAGATGTGAGAATATGGTATTTCCCTATAAATTTGATGTCTTCCATTCTGAAATGCCTTTTCATTTATCCTATTTTTTGTCTTTTGTTGGCTTTAATACTGTTCTCCAGAAGTCTAGTTTTACAATGGAATTCCATTAATAAATAATTTAGCATACATTCATGTAAGAACTTAGAATTTTGAAGATGTTAGGGGATAACCGAACAGAATTATTTGACTAGGGACAGCCATTTTTGAAGATGAAAGAGGAAATTTATAATAAGAGAAATACATTTGGCCACTATTTCCCCACTAGTCTATGCAAACTCAGAATGACCTTAAATTCTTCACGCCTATTCCACTCAGAAGTAAAACAAGTGACTTATTTTTAATGTATACATCTGAACTCAGGTATTTCCTTTTTTTTGTTGCTTGTTGGTTTCTTCTATGCTGCTGCTTTCTGCTCCCTGTTGCCCTGTTGCCCAATACACCAACTCATGGTGTTTATGCACCATTAATTTGATAAAACAAAATACGTAACGCCATGACCTACTGTCATTGTATTTTGTGAGTAGAGCTAATAATGATTTTCATTCTTTTTATTGGAGTAATAGGAGTAAAGTGCACTAATTTTAACACTGAAATTTTTATTTTGCATACATCCATGGGACCAATAAGGGGGGAGGGGAAGGTAAAAAATAATTGCAGGATCACAGATGATTGCCTCTTGCATCCCAGTCAATACTCCCCTCAAGTTAATATATATCCTGGCTTCTCTCAAAATGGATTTTTTTTTTTTAAGATTTTATTTATTTATTTGACAGAGAGAGACATAGCAAGAGAGGGAACACAAGCAGGGGGAGTAGCAGAGGGAGAAGCAGGCTTCCCCACGGAGCAGGGAGCCCGATGCGGGGCTCGATCCCAGGACCCTGGGATCAGGACCTGAGCCGAAGGCAGACGCTTAACGACTGAGCCACCCAGGCGCCCCAAAATGGATTTATTTTTGTCCTTGAACTCATGTTAATTGAATTGAAGAGTATATAATCTGTGGTTATTTCATTTTACAAGCTTCTATGAAAAGTATTTCATTCTATGTAACTCTAATTTTGTTTTTATTTGCCATGTAGTATTCTTTCATTCATATAAAACTATTTCATTATTATCTTTTTTTAATTTTCTTTTTTCTTCCAGAACAAGTAAGCTTTATTTTCTTAAGTTTTTATTTAAATTTTATTTAAATTCCAGTTAGCTAACATAAAATTGAGTAGGTAATACAGACTGCCCATATACTCCCTCCCCGCTTTGTCCTCCTATTTCCCATTACTAATGCCTTGCATCAGTATGGTACATTTGCTGCAATTGATGAACCAATATTAATATGTTCCTATTGACTAAAGTCCATAGTTTATATGAAAGTTCTTTATGTTGCACGGTTTCATGGGTTTTGGCAAAATGTCATGTATCCACCATTACAGTATCACACAGAAGAGATTCACTGGCCTAAAAGTTCTCTGTGCTCCATCTGTTCATCTGTCTCTCCCTCTCCCCAAACCCCTGGTAGACACTGATATTTTTGCTTTCTCTCTACTGTTGCCTTTCCAGTATGTTATATAGTTGGAATACTACAATATATAGCTTTTCAAACTGGTTTCTTTCACCTAGCAGTATTCATTCAAGTTTCCTCTGTGTTATTTGTGGCTTGATAGCTCATTTCTATCTATGGCTGAGTAAGAGTCCATTGCCTAGATATATCACAGTGTGTTTATCCACTCATGCCTTGAAGGATATCTTGGTTGTTTCCATTTTTATTGAAATTATGAATAAAGGTGCTACAAACATTCATGGGAAAGTTTTTCTGTAGAAATGAGTTAGATAAACATTTAGGATGTGATTGCTGGATCATATAGTAAGGCTATACTTAGCTTGCAAGAACTACCGACTGTCTTGTGAAGTGAGTGTATTGTTTTGAATTTCTATCAGAAATGAATGAGAATTCCTGCTGCTCCACAAACACCAGCATTTCACTTGTTAGTTGGATTTTAGCCATTGTAATATCTCACTTCTGTAGGATCTGCAATCACCTAATGGCATATGATACTGAGTATCTTCCCATATATTAATTTTTCATCTGTGATCTTCCTGATGAGGTGTCAGACCAAATCTTTTTTCTACTTTATTGAGTGTTTTCCTTGTTGTTTAATTTTAAGAGTTTCATGCATATTTTGGATACAAGTCCTGTAAAAGACATGTTTTGTAAATGTATTTTCTTAGTCTGTGACTCCTCTTTTCATTCCCTTAATTCTGTGTTTAGTCAAAAGAAGGAAGGAAGGAGGGAAGGAAGGAAGGATGGAGGGAGGAGTAAGGGAGGGAGGGGAGGGAGGGGGGAGGGAGGGAGGAAGGGAGACAAAAAGAGAAAAAGAATCCAACTTGGGGCGCCTGGGTGGCTCAGTCGTTAAGCGTCTGCCTTAGGCTCAGGTCATGGTCCCAGGGTCCTGGGATCGAGCCCCGCATCGGGCTCCCTGCTCAGCGGGAAGCCTGCTTCTCCCTCTCCCACTCTCCCTGCTTGTGTTCCTTCTCTCGCTGTCTCTCTCTGTCAAATAAATAAAATCTTAAAAAAAAAGAAAGAAAGAAAGAAAGAATCCAACTTATCTTTTTTTTCCCCCTTTCATGGATTGTGCTTTTGGTGTTGCATCTTAAAACTCATCATCAAAGCCAATTTTTGAAATGTTTTTAGTATACTTTTCAATGCTTTACCTTGCACTGAATCTTTACATTACAAAATCCTTTTTTGTAAGATGCAAAGAGATTTCTTTCCTCCTATTTTTCTGCCCATCTGCCCATATTTTCTGCTTATCTCCTATTTGAAATTTGTGTTAGTGAGCTTTTGCAGTCCACTCTGTTGGTCACAATGATTTATATACACCACCCCCCCCCCACCCCGCCGGCCACTTTCAAAATACATTCTCCTCTTCCCCAAACCACAACATTTTCATCCAGTTGTGAATCTGACTAAACACTAAGAATCTTAGTATCTTGATCAGTTTTGATTCTGGTTCTTTTTGTTTTGGAAAACTGTGACATAAAAAGAGAATTTCTCTGTCCCCACATATCCAACAAACAGTGGTGAAATGGGACAGGCAAACTGCAAGCAGCAGCTCCACTTGAAAAGGGAAAGACTGTAAGATACGTAACAATCAGGTATAGTGACTCAAGCAGTCACTTCTGTCCACTGGGCAAAACTAGAAGTAAGAAAGGTTTCTTAAACAGGTGTCAGTTCTGCTTCTTAGGATTGGCTCCATGGTTCATCTTTCCCCTTCACACATGCTTTCAATTCCTGAGGTACAGTTTCATTGTTATACTATTTGGTCATTTTTCATGAGAGCTTTGAAATATATACACTATGGCATCTGGGAATTTCCTCAATCTATTTCTTGCTGCTTAACAGAAAGATAGGAGACTGAATGCCTTTTTGCATTTCATAGAGATTGATTTTCTTTTAACCAAGACCACTGACGCTTTTTTCCTCTAAAGCTTTCTCTCATGAACATTGTCTTTGTCCCTGTATTCATTTACTTCTCATATGTCAAAACCACATCCATGATGATCAAACTTTTCTGAGAACATGTCCTTAAGCTTTCTAAAAATATTCAAGAAAAGATCTACCAGGTAACATCTTAAACATTATAGCTTCAGAAATTATAATAAAAGGAGTTATAGATACCCTTTGCCACATAAAAATAACAATTTCACTGACATAGAACTTAAGCTTTTGTTTTCACTCACACATCTGCCACTTAGCTGGGGTTCAGCTGATGTGTGCTGAACTTCATACAGATGCTGGTTTGCTTTAGGCCTGGTATATGTAGGACTCATTCAAATAGCAGACATGAGGCATATTTATCGTAGCAGAGGTCAGAAGTTCTCAGATAACTGAAATACGCTATTTCTTATGATCTATGCTTGCAACCTGTACATTTTACTTCTGTCCCATTCTATTGGCTTAAAAAAACAAGCAACACCTGAGCAAGCTGCTCATCACTGGAGCAGGTAATGCACTCTATCTGTAGTGGACTGATCTGAAGACACATGGGAAGAGGTTGATGCAAGAAAGAGTAAATAATAATGAGCAATAATGAAATATGCCATAGAGCAGTGGATACATTTCCCCTTAATACACTCATGGGTTCAAATCTACCATATAAGTTCTTGTTCCATTTTATCTTTTCTGAGATTTGTTCTTTTCCTTTCCTTTCATGACCATCATGAATTAAGAAATTTTCTTTTATTGTCCCGTTTTCTCTATTAACATGTTAATTATACATTACTTTTAGCTATTATTGAAGAGATTACACCCTGAGTCCTTGACTTTTGGTACTAAATCTTAAATTAGTTCTTTTACCACCTCTCATACAAAGCCTCACTCTTCCAGCCAAGTAATTCAAGAAACATTATACCCTGTACTCATTTACTCCCTTCTCACCAATTATGCTATCATTGTCATACCTTTTAATACAATAAGTATTTTTAATCCACCAACATAGCTTTATTATTTAACAGTTAGTTGTATTTAAATGCATCCATATATTTTATCTTTCCTATGCTTTTCACTACGTCCTGTTGGTCAGCAATGTGATATACATTTACTTTTGCCTAAAGAAGTTTCTTCAATATTTCATTTAGGATTGCTTTCCTGATATGTTCTTATGGTCTAGTCATGACTCTCTTTACTGTTACTTGTAAAGGATATTTTCATTTGTTACAAAATTCTGGTTTGGTATTTGTTTTTTAAGTATGCTAAAAACTTCATTTTATTGTCTTCTTACTTACATCATTTATGTTGAAAAGTAGGATACTGCTACTTTTACGGTAACATGTCTTGCTTCCTCTGGCTGATAATTAAGATTTTCTCTTTGCCTAAGTCTTTCTGTAGTAGTATTATTATGTGTGTGGTAGGTTGAAAAATGCTCCGCCAACCACCTAAAATATAATTCACTTCCTAATCCCCAGAACGTATAAATAATAGCTTCTCTGGCAAGTGAAGAGATTATATTAAGGATCTTGAGAAAGAGTTTATCCTGGATTATCCAGGTGGATTTTAAATGCAACTGTATGTATCCTTGTAGGAGAGAGACAGAGGTTGTTTTGACAAAGATACACGGAAGAAAAGACAATGTGAATATGGAGGCCATCACTGGACTGATGGGGCCACAAGCCAAGGAAAGCCAAGAAATGCCTGGCAGCCACCAAAAGCTAGAAGATGCAAAAAATTGATCTCCCCCCCACCCAAGCCTCTGGAGAAGGCACAACCCTGCTGGCACACTGATTTCAGACTTTTGCCCTCCCGAACTGTGAGACAAAAATTTCTGTTATTTTAGGCCACAAAGTTTGTGGTAATTTGTTGTGGAAATTCTTAGTAAAACAATGTTTCTAGAAATGGTTTTCTTTATGCTCGATGAGTTTGTAGATAATCAGGAAAATGTAGAGTGATATATTTCAAAAGGTTGTTTTTTTTCATTTTGTTTATCTTTATTTTATTGTTTCTAAGACTGTTTCTGCTCCTTACTCTCTCCTCTCCTTCTGGGAATCCAGTTAGCCCATGTAAGAATATTTCACTGTTTTGACATATCTTTTAATTCTCTATTCTGTGTTTCCCTCTTTTTTTCCCTACCCTATTTACTTCCATCTTTATGTTTTCTACTACATATTCTCTGACTTACTAATTCTCTTCTCTTCTAAGTCCTATTTGCAGTTCAGCCCACATTTTAAAATCTATATTGCATTATAATATTTTTGGTATTATTATTTCTATTAGCTTTTAAAAAATTGATTCCATATCTCTGGCGAAATTATCTATTTTTCTATTTACTTTCTTGAAAATATAATTTGTATTTACTTTTCAATCTGGATCTAATAACATCAGTATTTTGATAATCTATATATGGAATTCTGCCATCTGCTTTTTTTTCCTACGATTTGTGTTCATTGGTAATTTTTTATATCATGTTTGATAATTTTTGATTGACTATACAAATTGTGAATGAGTACGTACAGAACCTCTGGGTGGTGTTATCTTCCACTCATAATGATTTGATACAAGTTTATAGGGAGATCATGAAAACCAGTGGAGGGTGGCACATTACCCAATTGCCCCTAATTACTGGATTGCATCCTAAAGGCCTAAGACATAAAGGGTCTCAAAAGTATTCTAAAGACTAGATTATGTTTTCTAGGCTTCTTAAAAATCCCTGAGAACACATTTTTATCTCCCAAGGCACATGAAGCTTAGAATTTATCCCCTAAGCAGCATGCATTACCTTAGTTTTCACAACTTTCCAAGGGCTGTATTGCTTAGTGTAAACTATTTTATCAAGGGGAAATTGCAAACAGGATAAAAGTCTTACCCCTCTCAGCTTTGTGTTCCTCAGAAACTTGTGCCTTCTTGTTCTAGCTTTTTGGTATCTTTGTATTCTATATTTTGTTGACCTAGTCCATGGACTCTGCCACAAGTTCTAGTACCCAATTTAGTTTGGTCTGTATGCCCCAGAATGAGAATCAGGAAACTCCCTGGAAGGACCAATTGTTTTGAACGCAGGGTTCAAATCATCATGTTTTTCTTTACTTCTGGAATTGTCCTGGTTATGCTAATTGTTATCTTGATACCTATAAACAACTGGGTTGTGTTTTTTTTTTTTTAAACTTTTATAACAACTCTCAAAGATAAGCTACTTCATCATAGTCTGTAGCCGGATCCCAGAACTGCTATTTTAAATAGAACAGCTATGGCAATGTCCTGAATATACAATGAATGTCTGTACATTAAATAAACTGGAATAAAGTATTTTTGGTCAGAGCTATGCTTTTTATGACTAAATATTATTCCTCTAAATTAAATTCTCACAAATTTATTGAATGATTACTTTTTTGATAAACCTTGTTGAAAAATCTGTTGCATATCTGGGTAACCTATGGAAAGCGAGGTTGAAGTTTATTTTTTTTTGGGGGGGGGATATATTTTTAGCATCTGTCAAAAAGGTACTTAAAATAGTTAAATGATATTGAGTAACTGTTTGAATCTATGGAAATGAGAGGAAAATTTAAGCAATATATGAGCTGCTGGTAGAACATATGATATTTTAAATTGTAAAAGTCAAGTAAATTTATAGGATAATTTTATAAATAGTTTTAAATATACTCTATGTATTTATTTCATATGTTAGAATAATCACTCTTGGTCTTAATGACACAGCAGATGTTTCCATACTCCCAGCCCCTTCTCTCTGTCATTTCAGGATGCCATAGGGGGTTTCTATTTCTCTTTAGCAGAAGGAGTTAAACTTCAACCAACAAATAAATTATTATAAGCCTGTTCCAGATATGTCCATTACAGAGCTTCATGGATAAAAGGGATTTTATTTGAAAAAAGGAAATTCTGGTTCATTCAATGGCTGGTGAAATCTTCCAGGGGCGCTCAAATGCATAAGTAAGCAAGATGTTAAACCATGATCTGGTCAAGGAGATTAAATGAGGTCTCTGAAGCACAGAAATGGATTGCCTATTGAAGATATTTGGCTGAGACTTTGACTATAACTACATGGAAGAACTGTTAATAGAATTACAGCTACTAATGAGTAAGCTGAAACCAGAAATGCGTGATTATGGGCTTGGTGTATTGCACTCCTGCTTCTACATGAGTCTTTGCCCTCTTCACATATGACCCTAGAAACGGAGAATGAAATGGCCTTGCATTACAGGCCCGAGTCCCTGTCCATACCTAGAACCTTTTCTACAAAAGCCTTCCTATCACTTAGCATTTTATTTATTTGCATATAAGAGATACCACCATAGTGGTTTAACCAAATAAAACTTGATTTCTCTCACAGTGTTCAATAGTTTGTGACCTACAGCTGTTCAAAAAACAGAACTGCTTTCTTCTCTGCTCTTCTTAATATACAATTTTTCTTCCTAACTATAAGGGGGTTGCTCCACTTTTGGGTACCATTTTCAAATTCTATCAGGAAAAAGAGTGAAGGGAAAAAAGATAAAAATGCACAAGCTGATTCTGTACCTTTTTATACGGAAAAATTGAATGCTTTAAAAAGGGTAGTACTTTTTTTTTTATGGATCATCAGGGAGAAGTACACATATGGCTAGATAAAGCTATAAGAAATCGGATTTATAAAGTTAGATGTACTACTTATTTTCTCATTAACCAAATCATTATTCACTTAATCAACAAAAGAATAAATGTGAATTAATGACTGGCTGTGTCTGTACAACCCTCTCAATATAAACAGCAGTTACCTGCTATCCATCTCTCACAATTACTTGCCAGGAAGACGCAGGTCCTAGCAATATATACTCCAATGATGCAGAGGTGATTACCATCATGAAAACCCATGTGTATAACCACCCAAAATTCTTTATTTTATGGTTTGGGTCTGAGTTATAAAGACCTAAAAAACAGTGGTTAAACACAATACAGCTATATTTCAGTTACTCTATCCTGGGTTGGTATGGCAGCGCGGCTCCATAAGGATCTCAGGCATCATACTTCCGCTTCATCATTCCTAGCTATGACCTTCAGCTTAGTAGCCCAAAATGGAGCTCACTCTCTCAATAAAGTAGTATAGACCAAGTGTCAGCTTTCTCCTTCACAAGGTTCCTGCAACCCACTAGAAAGCATTACTGTTTATATGCAGTTGTCGAAATTTAGTCACTTGGTATGTTCGACTTCAAGGAAGGATGAGAAATGGAGTCTTGATCATTAGAAATCAGTTAATAAATGAATACTGATGGTCTGAGGAAACCTAGTACAGTCTCTGCTACAGCCATCTTTTAATATAAACGTGATCATTCCTACCCAGCTCCTGGAATAACTAGCACATGATAACTTCCAAGAAGGTCTCTATCTATGCCAGTTATAGGCAAGGACACTGTGATGATGGAAACCTCCAGCAGCCACCAGCCACATCTGGCTACTGAGTACATGGAAGTGTATCCCACACTTAACTTTCTCTATTTAAATCTAGTTTAACTTCAATTTAAATAGGCACAGGGAGATGGTGACTCTCATACTGGACTATGCAAGTCTAGACAGTCCCAGGAAAGGGACTAAGTTCCTCAAATATGAGCCATCCTCTGGCAATAAAGGTAAAACTTCAAAATATTTTCACTAGAGCAACAACAACAAAAATAATGTAAAGATCCATCAAGATATTTTTATATCAATACTTTGCTCTCTACATTTTTATTTTGTCATTGTGTTACACTTTTATGCAGTGGATAAACAACCAACGGCTCCATCGGCAGTTGACTCAGTAAATTTTAAGTAAGAACAAATGGAAAATGATAGAAAGTTTTGGTTTTTTAGCTGTGTGTGTGTGTGTGTGTGTGTGTGTGTGTGTGTGTATTTTAAGGCAGAGCTTTAACCCAGGCTTTCAGAGAGTAAGAACATGTCCCTAAAAACCCTTCCACTTTGTCCTTTCCACTCTAAGATCCTTATATAAATCTGCGAAGGTGACCTGTAAAGCTATAACTTGCTGAAATGAGCCCTCAGAGTCTTGCTCAGGATCTAGAGCCCACAATGAATGATTATTGATGTTTTCAGCCGAAAAGCTGTCAATTAGATGTACAGTTTCCCATAACAGCTCCAAGGTATAAACCTGAACTCTTCTGTGAATTTACTGGATCTACCGTGCAGCCACAGGGCCAAGCACACAACTCTCCACTTGCTTCAGGAGATCCAGATGTTCACCTTACTTGGTTGTGTGCCAGAAATTGGATTGTGAGTTTGATGTATTTTTGTCTTATAGCATTTCAGGGTTTTAGCCTAACTGCTTATTTTTAAAAGTATGTTTATTTTTTTTCTATGAAGTAATACATGCTTAATGTAGCTAATTTAGAATGTATGAAAAATATGAACAAAATTATAGTTACTTGTAATTCTACAACGTAGTGATAATGACGGTTATCATATTTTCTTTAAGTTGAGGAAACTGCTATTTTCGTTAACTTTGCTTTACTATGTAACGTTTTTAAAGCATTTTCTTCCCCCTGTCTCTGTTCCCTCATTTATCATTCACACTTCTCAATGCACTGCCATCTGGCTTCCTTGCTGTCAATCCATTGTAGCTTTTGTTGCCAAGGTCACAATGGCTTTTTGTCACTAATTTGAATGGACACTATTTAGTCTTTATCTTACTTGAATTCTCTCCAACAGTTCAGAATCCTCTCCTGCCACCTAGGGAAGTTTATAAAAGCTGCTGAGTCAGACTGCTTCCAAATTATTGCTTAAGCGTTTGGGACTAAACCCAGTTAACTTTTTGTGCCAAGAATGAACTAGGACTAAGTCTTTCTGCCTCATATGCTAGTTTACCTCAAAAATTTCCAAAGGGACAAATACATCTGCTCAATTCTTATAAAGCAGTCATCTGTAGCATTAAATTTTGCTCATTATCTCCTCATGGCTAACTTACCTCCCGGAACAGGTCACTCTAGTGAGGCAGTCAGTCAAATGGTCAACCACACCCAATACAAGAATGGACATATAAGAAGACCCATAGCAGTCTTCTTGAATTCCAATCCCCCAGAGCAATGGTTACTACAGGGCTGAACACTTGTCATGAGCAGCGGGGCACTGATGTAGATGTGATAAATTTTATGGACTTAAACATAGAGAAGCTGAGACCCATTTTGACACAGTCGAAAGAACTTGCTGGAGATTAAAGCCAACACAAAAGAGAGAAAAGCATAAAAGAGAAAACAAACGATACCTGATAAGCAGTTTATGCCCTAGAATCTAGCTAGCTCCCGGTGTTTTACTTAAAAGAGCGAGTAAACTACTTGTCCTGCTCTCTTTTCCTTCCTATCTATTATCTACCTACCTACCTACCTATCTAATCAGTGCTAAAGCAACACTGCCTAAACACTGCTCCTAATACCTTTGCATAACTTCATATGAACCAACGCCCATTTCTCTCCTTTTGCCACATTTCCTCTATTCCATCTGGTAATCCCAAGTCATGATTACAAAACTCATATTTATTTTAGATTTTCCTCTTCATTTATTTTCTAGGAACTGTCTGTTCACTTGAGGATCTGCAGCTGTCCCAAGCTGCTTACTCTGGCCAGTATTGGTATCACCAGGATGGTTTATTAAAACACAGGTTGCTGGGCATCACCCCAGAGTTTCTGCCTATGTGTTCTGGGGTGAGACCCAAGAATTTACATTTCTAAAAAAAGTAGTATTGCTGCTGATCTTGTGACCAAAGTTTTACTTATTATTAGGACACAGTGAAGACTTCCAAGTTCCTTCTATGCCCGACCAGGAAAGTCTAAGTTAGACTTTACCAGATTTGTTGAACGTTTACTAACAACCTTCTCTTCTCTGAAGATATACTGAAGAAATTACAACAAATAGAAAAAAAAATTCATAAATACAATAGCCTTTGTAAAACTAAAAATAATAATTTGAATATAAAAAGTTAAGCAATCATCACATTTATATTAATCAAAACTAATAAAGCAATTAAAATGAAAATTATGATTTTGTCAGTCGTGTGAAAACATACTCATATATTAATAAAACACAGCCTTCAAAACTGATAATGATGTGTTTCTGGAATATAGGTGAGATTCGGTGGGGTGAGGCCCAGAGCTGACTACCAGGAAAGAATTCTTGAGACGTCTTTGGTGCAAAATGGTGGTTTATTAAAGCAGGGGGACAGGACCCGTGGGCAGCCAAGAGCTGCAGCACTGGGGTCTTGAGGAATGTTGATTATTTACTCAGGAGTTGGGGGAAGAAAGGAAAAGAGGGGTTTCAAAACAACTTTCATATGCTAAAGAGGACCGACCTACAAGATATGGAGGCCTTGACATTGTCAAGTTAAGGTTGTTTTCCCCTCTAGCAAGGTATTAACATTAAGATAGCTGGGAGATTCCTGGAAGAATGTCACACATGTCCCACCCAGGGGTGGGGGTTGGGGGAGGTTGCAGGGTGTCAGCTTACGCTTTGTCTTCAGCCAACCTTCTGTTCCCTCGTCAATATGATTAAACTGTACATAACAATACATATCTGTAAAAATAACTATGAAAATGCCAGCCATTCTTTGGGTTTTGTGATTAGGGTATCTTTAAATGTAAAATCTTTTTCCAAATTTTCTATACTAAGCATTTTGCTGTTACAATAAAGATTATTTCTTTACATGTTAGGAAAGAGTTAAAATAGTACGTATGATTGCTCACTCCTTGCATATCTCCAAGAGATCCTGGAATCATGATTGGCCCTTGGCCAACTCCTGGGAATGTGGCCCTTAGAAGGTTCTTAATGTTAGTGATTGATGATTTTGTTATTTAACTAGAACAATGTACCATGCTGTACCAGTTTCTCAGGCTTGCTTTGCACAAACCTCAAGACTGATGATGTGTACTGTGTTTGGTTGTTGGGGGTCCTGACTTTCTGTTGCTATGGCTGGGAGTATAATACAGTGTGGCTATGTGACCTGCCCTCCATAAATCCCCAGATTCTTAGACTTAAGTGAATCTCTATAGGCAGAGACATTCCACACACATATTCCTGTAGTGTGCTTCTAGAAAGAAAGTGCATTCTGTGTAGCCTTAGGTGAGGAAGTTGGAAGCCTGTGTCTTCTTTCTGGATTCCACTGAATGTGCATTTGTTTTGTGCTGCTTTTGTTCCGTATCTGTTGCTTTAATAAACCTTGGTCATGAGTATAACTTACTATTATATAGAATCATGTGTGGTCTTCCAGTAAATCATCAAATTTAAGATGGCCATTCAACCTCCAAACAATATATACGTTTTTGTATAAGTGTTTGTGTGATGTGATGTGTAAGTGTTGGTATGTCGTGATGAACATGCAGCAAATGCCTAATAATTTATTCTATCACACAGGCAAATTAAATGCCTTATTAGAAATATAAAGGACCAAGTATGCAAATTACTAAACAATTTAATCAGTCATACCTGTAAGTTCCCTGAAAATTGTCATTTATTTATGCATGCATTTGTTCATTTACTTAACAATTATTTTTGTTAAATTTTTGTTAAATATTTGTTAAATAAATATACTATATGCTATGTGTTTGATAGAGAATAAAGAACAAAATAGTCCTGTCTTTATTTTTAGTTCTCATTTTCAAAGGGTAAAGTCACATACACAGAACACTACAATGCAATGTTAAAAGTTACATCAATAAAGGAAATTATTGTCACCTTCATTATTGTTAGGGCTAGTTTGTATATGGTGAGCAGTTACTCTATGCCAGTCTCTCTGCTCCTCTCCCCAGCTCATGCTCTCTCTTTTTCTCTATCTCAAATAAATAAAATCTTTAAAAAAAATTGTGGAGTAATAGAAATTTATGACTGAGAAGCAATAGACAGAAATATATGACTAAGAAGATATGGGAGATGTTGCAGGGTCAAGAAACATAACTTTGGATTCTTGCTTGGACATTTAAGTATATGGAGGTATTATTTCCTAAAATTGTGGCAAAATCTTACCTGAAGATATAGTTTTGAAATTAATCAACAGAAAAATGAGTATTTAAGCAGTGGAAATAAATTAAATGACCTGGGAGTATTTGTTATTTGAAAAGACAGGAATGATTGAGTCATTACCTCTAAACTTGCTGTCCATTATAGTAGCCACTAGTCACATGTGGTTATTTTCTTAATTAAGATTAATAAAATTTAAAAATCACTTCCTCAGATGCACTAGTCACATTTTAAGAGCTCAAAAGCCACATGTGACTATTGGCTACACCATTGGACAGCACAGATTATAAAACATTTCCATCACTACAAAATGTTCTAATGGACAGCACTGCCTAAAACCTCTGGATTTCAGGGACAGACAAAAAGACAGCAGTTATCATACAAGACTGAGAATCAGTCTAAAAAAGGAGGAGAAAAACAGAGAAATGATGAGAAAGTTTTTCAAGGGGAGAATGGTCAACCATATCATAAGCTCAGGGGAGTTCAAACAGCATTAGAAATTGAATTGTCCTTTCTCAATCCCAAAACATTCAACTGGCTTTATTGCTCATCTTCAAAATCAAGCATATTAACAGGATAAAAGGTGCTCAAGCAAATGAGACTTAGAAGTTACCTTCTAAATATATATATATTCAGAAAATTTTGAAAATTTTTGGTTCCTCACTAATTTTTCTACATTTAGTAACCACTGGTATTTATACACTTCCAAGAAGGTATGAACAGAAACATACAGTTAATGTTTACATACTGAACAAACAAATTTTCTAAGATTGTTTTGTTCCTCTAAGCAGATTAAGATACATGTACAAAGGACCGCATCCAGAAAAAGTTAAGAATCATATTAAAAAGAAATAAGAGAAAAGTGGGGCTTACTTACACATACATATTTTCTTTCTACAGTTTAAAAATGTTGCTCCAGTAGAAGGCAGAACTTCTCATCGCTTACACTTTAAAATACCGGTTTATAGAAAATAGTTTTGAGAGGCACTAAAGTATATTCCACTTGCTTTTATTTTAAGGTGAGAGTTCTTGAAAATGTTTTATATACCTCTTGTTATATATAATTGTTTTATTCCTAGAGACTTTTGTTCCTTTTTTATTATATTGATAGTATTTTATTTCCATATAGGCTTTACACATTTCTTCTTTCAATATATAATATTGAATATCTATCCTTTATTTAATATTCATACAGAATTACCTTCATAGCTACCTGTGAATACCGAATTCTCCTGACATTTACCAACCTTCTCCATTTTTCTCCATTCTCTAAGATCTATTTAAGTTAGGAAAATATTTTCACATTGTTAAAATGGTAACTTTCTGGAAAAGAACTGAATGTGTAGGAATAAGACAAGCCAAGGAGAAGGAGAAAAAAAGAAATAAGAGCATATTAACATATACACAGCTGGAAGCAAAGAAACAGATGTTTACATATATGTTTACATACATATACTTACACACCCATAAATAAGTACATTTAAAATCAACACAAATGAAGACTTTGAATGGTGTACTTCACAGGAAGTATAATAATCACAGAAGTTCTTGAGGATAAAGAAAATGCAATTAGGGTTGTGAAAACTGATTTTGGATTTATAAAACATAATTATAATTCAATAAAATCTATATGTGAAGCTTATTAAACATTTTATGATTTCTAGAAATAAGCTAAAACTTATATTTAGCATGAAAGAAAAATATTAAAATTAATGAAATTATAAGCCTTTGTGAAAAATAATTTTGGGACTGATATGCCAAATAAGAAGTAAAAGCTAAGAAAATAATATGTGTAATCTACCATGTTTATTTGACTTTGAAAAGCTGCTTAACTTTGTCAACATTTTAAATTCTATTAAAACTTTCAATTTGTTTGTTTATGTACATGATTTTTTAAAGTGGAAATTATAACCTTTCTCACTAAACAGATAAGCTTTATGATGAGAAAAGGCAGCCATAGAATGAAATAATCGAAACATGTATGTGAGTCTATACTTCATTATTTTTCTTAATTGATTTTCCCCTTATTGACATGGTGGAAGAAACAAACACTGTAAAATATTTATTGTGCCAAAATGTGTCTTTTAATGCTGTGTTACCTTTGACTGAATATACCTAAAATATAAATATTCTTTGTATAGTATTATGTATGCAAAAATTAACAGATAAAAGCTAGTAGATATTTTTTAATTCTCTTTTAGTATTTGCCTTGTCAGAGTTACTCACTAAAATAATCTAAGAAAATATCCTTTTGAGCAGTACACATACTGAACAAACAAATTTTCTAAGATTATTTTGTTCCTCTAAGCAGATTAAGATACATGTACAAAGGACCACATCCAGAAAAAGTTAAGAATCATATTAAAAAGAAATAAGAGAAAAGTGGGGCTTATACCCTACACCACTATACTGCACCTTACAATGCACCCAGGAATTACAGGGTTAGGCTCAAATCCTTTTGCTGACTTGTTACATATGCCTTTGGGAAAGTTTCTTTGCCTAACTTGTATCATTTGCAAAACAGGGATAATAATGCATAACCACTGTTAAGATATTAAGTAATATTACATTTAAAACATTCAGTGCAGAATGTGATACTAAATCTCTGCATGTTATTTCTCTTGGTATATTCAAAACATGTGCAAATTAAGTGGGTAGGGTTTGACATTAAGGAACTGTTAAGCAGGCATTTTTCCTAAATCTAGTGTATTTTTGCTTTGCTCACTATTAGTAACAACAATGCTTGTATTTAGTAAAATGTCTATACTATTTCTGAAGAACACATTTGTAAAGTAATGGTGAAGATAGGAATGTTTGCACAATGGGGCGCCTGAGTGGCTCATTCAGTTAAGCTGCTGCCTTCGGCTCAGGTCATGCATGATCCCAGGGTCCTGGGATTGAGCCCCACATCGGGCTCCCTGCTCCGCAGGGAGTCTGCTTCTCTCTCCCTCTGCCTGCCGCTCTGCCTGCTTGTGCCTTCTTTCTCTCTCTCTTTTGTCAAATAAATAAAATATTAAAAAAAAAAAAAAAGAAAATGTTTGTACAAGATGGAGATTATGTTAATATTGTGAAAATTTAAAAACATTTATATGATATAATCAAACAAATAAGTTTAACCATAGTTAGTATATTATTTATTCCTGAGGGGTTCTCCTTTTTTTAAAAAACGGGGGAGAAAAAAAATATTAAACAGAATTTCACGGAGATATGATTTCCCAGATTGAAATTTGAATCTGAATGAGACAACTCACCAAGTTTCCTTTGACTGTCCTTTTAAAAGGGCTGTTCACTGTCATTTTATATTCATGAAACAATCCAATTTAATACTGAAAAAGGAAATCTAAATTCTCAAAGGTACAAGAAAATGGATTGTTGATAAGGTTATTTGTACATGAACAGAATATTCTTTCTACTGAACAGAGTAATCCTGATCGTCTTTTAGTACCCAAAGTGTTATTCTTTATATTATTTGGCTAACACACAGATATGCACAAACTAAAGAAAATTTTTTTAATTTTTAGGTGATTATCAGATGTTCTTACTTTAAAAAAATGGTGAAATAAGTAATCCATTAATTTTCAATATCCCTGCATGGTAATGCTTCCTTGAGCATTACATATTTTTTATATTTATGTGACCTATAATTTCTATGAAACGTCAATATGAATTCCTAATTTAATCATTCATTCTTTAGTCAGCAACATGAAGAGTTTACATTCTCCAAACTCTGTAACATTTTAAATAGATATACTTAGGGAAAAAGACAATTATCTTGACAAACTCTTCATATACTTTGAATTTAGTAATTTGTTACTGTCATATTTTCTACAATTGTTGAGATTATTACACAAAATTAGCATCAAAAAATAAATGGAAACATTTTTATGAGGGATTTAGATAAGTAATTTCTTATGTTTAGATATAAAATAATTTGTAATGAAAAAGTTCAATATGTGAAAATAAGAATGTGTGAATGTATAAAGGGGAGGGGCAAATACAGTGAAAACTATACATAACCCTGTGTTGCAAGGAAAGACTCAGCAGCATTTTCGTACATATCTAAAAATTATACATATAATTTAACTAAAATTTTGTGAATATTCATTCTGTACAAACACTGCACATATTTTATTTGATTTGATTATTTTAAAACTCAGGAAAAAAAAAAACTTATACTAAGAGTACTATTATCTTTTTTAAATTTAATAAAATAAAAACATTTCTCTACATGGTCAAAATAAGATGATCACATTTAATAAAATATTAATAATTATTTAATATTATTAATATTTGTGTTATAATTTATCTAATATACTGAGAACTTTCCTTTATAATCAATTTATCTAAACAAAGATCCTATTCAGAACCACATTGCATCTTGTCATTTTGCTTTTTGAGTCTCTTTTAATTTAGAAAAGTACATTTCTTTGCATGATATTAAAATCTTGAAGACACTTGATCTGGTGGAATTTACCATGTTCCAGAACTGTGCATTCATCGTGTCATTTAGCTACTATTCTCTCATCTCTATTACCCACTAAACAAAATTTGTATCTGCCAGCTTTCTTAAATCCAAGTTAAACATTTTTGACAACAATACATCTTATGTGATATTATGTCTATGTTGCTACACATCACAGAAGAACTAATATTTTTGTTCCATTATTTGTGCTCTAAGAAAGTTATTAGAAAGGTGCAATTTTTTCTCCTTTGAGAAAATAGTTCAATTCCTCATCAAACATTAGACTATTGGTTTTAATACCAACTGATAATACCTGTCTGAAAGAATATTTCATTAGATTTTCAAAATGATTCAGTAATTTCTTACTCATTTGTCATTCTTCTGACTAATGAACTCTAAGGGTAGGTGATCTGTGTCCCTGTATAATTTTGTTAAATTAAAATTTATAAGTGAAGCACAGGGCACAGGATGGTGAGCCTCAGTTCAACAAAAAAAAAACACAAGAGAAAAATGAAATATTGAACTTCTGACTCAGGATTTTGGAGAGAGTACATGACGCACCTGGAGGGGCTCCAGGGGCAGGTTAAGGCAAGGGGCAGGCAGGGAGGCAGAACCTGGGGCATGGGCCTCAATTAGGGCCCAAGGATGGAGTGCTTTGGGGCTCCTGCCTAGGGTGGATTGGTCAATTCAAACCACAAAGAGTGGGTTTTCGTAAGTTTTATGGGGTTCCTATCTAAGGAGCACACAAGGGAAGGCACTGGGAGGTGGAGGAGACTACTTATCACAAGGTCTTTTGGAATCATATCAGAAACTTACATTTGTTTGTGACTCTTCATGCTGTTCTTTGGGTACGTGCTTGCAAGAGGAGGCTAGTGTCCGTTTAAAGCACAGGCAGGCCGCTTGGCCAAACAAAATGGATGCCAAGGCAGCAAGCTGAGTCTAAACAGTCACTTCCTGCTTCCGCTAGCTTCCTGTCAGTGTGAACTATTCATTTCCTTGTCCCCCTAGTGGCAACTCTAGAGACAACACTTGGAGGTAGAGAGATCAGGATGATGGCAACCAGATCCCTGAATCACATAATCAAAGTGGCTTAGAGTCACACAACCCAAAACAGACTTGCATGAGGAAGAGATATTTTCACTGTTCATGTTAAAGCACTCTTTATGTGCTGCAGTAGCAGTCATGATTAAATGGAATAATAGAATACTCTTTTACCGTTTTCCTACTGGGTTACTGGTGTTTTTATCTTTTCAATTCTTAGAAGTCTTCTATATATTAAGGAGGATATCTCTCTCTCCCTCTCCCTCTTTTTCTGTAATATAAGCTGGACATACTGTTTTCTAAGTTTCTTATTTATTAATCTTTTATCTTATAGCTTTAATTTTTTTAATCATAGCTAGAAAAATTTTTATCTGCCCATTCATCTAGTACTTTTGGTTTAAAATTTTTACATTTAAATATTTCATTTTTTGGTTAATTCTGGCTTTGTTATGAGGCACAGATTAAATTACCATTTCCACATCTTTGGAGTAGATTATGCAATTTTTATTCCTTTATTAATTCATTTGAAAATTTATATTAATAGATTTTCTAATAATTACTAATCTTTGAAATCACAGAATATATATTTCTTGATTATTATGTGTGATAATTTTTAAATGCAGTTTATTCTGTTTGAGAGTAATTTGGGCATTTTATATCCACATTAATACGTAAAACTGGTTGCTGTTTTAATCCCAATCGGCACTGAACTCTTAAGTAAATATGATTTACATGGTTTCCTTCCTTCACTGCTCTCCAAACAGTGTAAATGTTGTGAGATTATTTGCCATTAACAAACTGAGAAGAATGATCTAAAACATTCCAGTCTGATTATTCTGGAGAGTTATTTTTTGAAAATTTTCTGTTTTTCTTTTGGTAACAGAACCATTAGACTTTGTACCGCCACTACTGCGAATTTTTATAAAATATTATCCAAAAAATTACACTATTTTTAGAATTCCAAATTTATTTCAAAATGTGGTGGTCCCAATTAATCACATTACTTATTTTTTTTATTTAATTTCAATTAACAAACATATAGTACGTCATTAGTTTCAGATGTAGAGTCAGTTAATCATCAGTTGCATATAACACCCAGTGCTCATTACATCACATGCCCTCCTCAATGCCATCACCCAGTTACCCCATCCCCCACCCACCTCCCTTCCAGTAACCCTCAGTTTGTTTCCTACAGTTAAGAGTCTCTCATGGTTTGTCTCCCTCTCTTTCTTCCCATTCTGTTTTCCCTCCCTTCCCCTATGATCCTCTGCGTGGCTTCTTATATTCCACATATGTGTGAAACCATATGATAATTGTCTTTTTCTGATTGACTTATTTTGTTCAGCATAATACCCTCCAGTTCCATCCATCTCGTAAATGGTAAGATTTCATCCTTTTTCATTGCTGAGTAATATTCCTGTGTGTGTGTGTGTGTGTGTGTGTGTGTGTGTGTGTGTGTGACATCTTCTTTATCCATTCATCTGTCGACAGACATCTGGACTCTTTCCACAGTTTAGCCATTGTGGACATTGCTGCTATACACATTGGGGTGCACGTGCCCCTTCAGATCACTGCATTTGTATATTTGGGGTAAATACCTAGTAGTGCAATTGCTGGGTCGTAGGGTAGCTCTATTTTTAACTTCTTGAGGATGTCCACTCTCACCACTATTGTTCAACATAGTACTAACTCAGCAATCAGACAACAAAAAGAAATAAAAGGCATTCAAATTGGCAAAGAAGATGTCAAACTCTCACTCTTCACCAATGACATACTTAATATGTAAAACCCAAAAGACCACCTTAAAATTGCTAGAACTCACACAGGAATTCAGCAACGTGGCAGGATATAAACTCAAAGCACAGAAATCAGTTACATTTCTCTACACTAACAATGAGACTGAAGAAAGAGAAATTAAGGAATCGGTCCCATTTACAATTGTAAAAAATTTCTACAATTACAAAAACCATAAGATACCTAGAAATAAACCTAACCAAAGAGGTAAAGGATCTGTACTCTACAAACTACAGAGCACACTTATGAAAGAAACTGAGGAAGTCACAAAGAAATGGAAAAACATTCCATGCTCATGGACTGGAAGAACAAATATTGTTAAATGTCTATGCTACCCAGAGCAATATACACACTCAATGCAATCCCTATCAAAATACCATCGACATTTTTCACAAAGCTGGAATAAATAATCCTAAGATTTGTATGGAACCAGAAAAGACCCTGACTAGCCAGGGGAATGTTGTAAAAGAAAAGCAAAGCTGGTGGCATCATAATTCTGGACTTCAAGCTTTATTACACAGCTGTAATCATCAAGACAGTATGGTACTGGCACAAAAACAGACACACAGATCAATGGAACAGAACAGAGAACCCAGAAATGGACCCACAACTATATGGTCAACTTATCTTTGACAAAGCAAGAAAGAATAACCAATGGAAAAAGGACAGTCTCTTCAACAAATGGTGTTGGGAAAATTGGACAGCCACATGCAGAAGAATGAAACTGGACCCTTTCCTTATACCACACACAAAGATAGACTCAAAATGATTGAAAGACCTAAATGTGAGACAGGAATCCATCCAAATCCTAGAGGAGAACAAAGGCAACAACCTCTTTGACCTTGGCCGCAGCAACTTCTTGCTAGACACTTCTCCAAAGGCAAGGGGAACAAAGGCAAAAATGAACTATTGGGACGTCATCAAGATAAAAAGCTTTTGCACAGCAAAAGAAACAGTCAACAAAACTAAAAGGCAACCGACAGAAAGGGAGAAGATATTTGCAAATGACATATCAGATAAAGGGCTAGTATCCAAGATCTATAAAGAACTTATCAAACTCAACACCCAAAAAACAAATAATCCAATCAAGAAATGGACAGAAGATACAAACAGACATTTCTCCAAAGAAGACATCCAAATGGCCAACAGACACATGAAAAAATGTTCCACATCACTGGGCATCAGGGAAATACAAATCAAAACCACAATGAGATACCACCTCACCCGGGTCAGAATGGCTAAAATTAACAAGTCAGGAAACAACAGATGTTGGTGAGGATGTGGAGAAAGGGGAACCTTCCTACACTGTTGGTGGGAGTGCAGCCACTCTGGAAACTGCATAACTTATTATTAATTGCCCCTCTTTTAGTGGTTCTTTCCTCCCTGTTTTATCTTATTTTGAATATGAGGGCTTTCTTTCCTTTTTCATGATTAGATGAGTTCATAGTTTTATCTAAATTGTTTTAAAATACTGGTTTATTCCTATGAAATCTCTTTTTACTGTGTTCTAATTCATTGATATCTGCTTTAAAATGTATTACCATTTCTTTCTTTTTATTCTGCTTACTTTGTTATTCTTAACTTTTTTCATATATGTAATATAAATATAATATATAAGTTAATGTACATAAACCATATATAATACATACAATATTTATATTGATTTTAAGTGTTTAAGGCTTTAAATATATTCTTGGGTACTGAGTTATCTTTTTCACACATATTTCAATATTATTATTTAAGAAAAATTCTATAATTTCAGTTTTTACCCAAGGTTTATTTGACAGAGTTTCTGTTTTGTTTTGTCTTGTATGTGCGTGTGTGTGTGTGTGTGTTTCTGTTCTTAACCCAAGGTAGTCATAGAATGCTGTTCATATTTTTTTTCTAATTTAATAAGCTTAGTAAATTGCTCTTTTTCCTTTTTAATATATGGAAAATCCCCAAGATTTTCCACTGCTACTTGCCAAAAATGTTTATTTTTTAATGAGGATTACAAGTTTTAATACATGTATTTTTCAGATCATTTTTTTTAACCTCACTGTATAGACTGCCCATTTTTTTTTGATCACTTCATTTCCCTTGAATTTAGAAAACGTTTTAAAAATTAGCATATACTAGGTTATATTTTCTTATATATCCTATTGATGTCATTATATTAAAAATATTAATGATATTTGGTGCATAGATATCTCTAAATTTCAAAGTGTTTTTGTGAATTGTATCCATGAGCCATAATTTTTCTTTGTCATAGGCACCAGTAAAATTGATAAAACTTTTTTTTTTTTTTTTTTGGTAAAATTTTGGAAGTCTGATTAAATGAAATATATGAGAAAAGAGAAAAAAACACACATAGATATTGGAAACAAAAAAGAATTCTAAAATAATAATTCAACCAACTCTATGGAAAAATCAGAAATCCTGGAAGAAATGGTAAATTTTGACCAAAATAGAAATATTGATAAACAAAAGCCCAAGATTATAATTTTTCTTAAAGAAACAGTTTCAAGTTTTATAAAGTCAGGTAAGTTATTTCTCCCATCCAATCCTCCCTGTTTTTTATTTGAAAAATAATGATTATTATGGCATCAACTTCACAGGATTTTTGTAATAATTAAATGAGCTAGTATATGGAACTTCTTAAAACAGATTAGCATATTTTAAGTGGCATATACATATATGCTATTATTATTATTACATTTATTAATACTAAATAGCTACTATATTTTGAACCTAGAAACCACTGACAGTATATATGGACTATATTAAAATTTCCAATAATATTTTATTTCTATTTACTTATTTGTTCTTATTTATGACCTTGTAAATCCAGAAAATGATTCAAATCTGCATTATTTTTTATCTTTATGTGACCAGAAAAGAATTTTTCTTAAAATCTATTGTGGTTAGTGTCAAGAGGGAAACATTTTTCTTTTTTTAATGAGCATTAATGCAAAAATTAAATAAAAATATTAGTAAATTAAGCAATGCATTATAATATACAATAATGTACTGTATTTTAACATAATTAAAATATAATAATTATACACTGTATGAAAAAATAAACACAACTGTCTAAGTAGATTCCAGTCCAAATATACAAAGATAGTTCAATACAAAGTCAAATTTTTTTTTTAATTTCTAAAAAATGGGATGGGAATACTTAATTGCACAAAATTTATTATTCATGAACTGGAAGTCTATAAATTGGATTAAATAACTTAGTATGCCAAATGGATAAAAATGATTTGAGGATAGATAGCCTAGAGACTTATGAAAATCAGCACCATAGCAGAATGGTTAGGATGACAAATTCTGGAATCAACATTCTTGGTTTAAATTCTGAAAATATAACCTGGCACTATTTCCCTCATCTATAAAATAGAGATGATGATAATGATATGATGATGATGATGGTGGTGGTGGTGATGATGACACAAAATGGGATCTTATGAAAATGAGTTGGGTAAATGAATTGTAAAAGTCTCAGAACAGTGCTGTTATTTGACTCAGAACAGTCAAATAACAGTGCTTGGCAGGCTGCCAAGTACAGACTGCCAAGTACAGACTGCTGAGTAAATAAAAATTTAAAACTTGTGTCATGTAGGCCCTGGACTTAAAATGTATTAGTATGATTAAACAATGATTTTAATGGCATAGAAGCCAACAAAATTATTGGTGAAAGAGATCAGAAACACTCCAAAGTAATTCACTTGATATGCCAGTAAATCAGTAAATCACTTGCTTACACTTAGACCTATCCTCCCCCATCCCCATTCCTACTCCTCATTACTTCTTTGGCTAATGTCCACCCAGGGATATTTTTCCCACTCATGTTCAACAACACTACTTTTTGAACTATTATTTGATAATATGTTAAATTAGCATTTGATAATACTATACCATATGATTGAGAAGTATTATAGTCTACTACCATTCCTATTCATTGTGAATGAAATTATTGGTATTACATGTATATATTAATTTTTATAAATGAACAATGGCAAAAATTATCTTACTCCCTGGTCTTAATTATTAGTTATTATTTTGAAAGAAAATGAAAATTTTATTCCCACATCCTATAGATCAGTACAGGAAGAACATCTATCTATATACTACAAAACTACTCCATTTTAAGGATTAATAAATTGGTATTACTATTATTGGTATTGCTGTCAAAAACAATTACCATTCTTCTCTTTAGAAAGATCCAGCTCTTTGTATCAAAAAAAAAAAAAAGCTTGAAACACACAAAATAAAATGTAATAAAATTCTCTAGGGGCTTGTGATAGACAGTGGCCAGGTAGCAGAAAAAATGATATTCCTCAACACCATTTTGGTTAGATTAGGATGCTTTGACTGAATTCTAGCTAACAGAGATAAGGGTGGAAGAGATGTATAGAACTCTCAGGCCATGAAACCATGATACCATCATAAACCATTATACCACCACCACACTCCCTTTCCCCATTCTTCAATGACTACAGTGGCTGTGTACCATAAGATGGAAGAGTCCACAACTATCTAGGTAATTTTGGAGAAGTTAAATACACTAACTGGAGGAGTGCCGCCGAGGATAGTGGTTCAACTTGCCCTGGAAAGGGATGTGAAGCAGAAATAAAATTTCGCTGAGATATATTACCGAGACTGAGGGGTATACGCTACAAAGAGCTACTGTTAATTATGCTACGCAATACCAAGACATCTAACTTAATATGATGGACACAAGTTTTTCGTTTTTTTGTTTGTTTGGTTTTTTTTAAGATTTTATTTATTTGAGAGACAGAGAAAGCATGAGCAGGGGGAAGGTCAGAGGGAGAGAGAGAAGCAGACTTCCTGCTGAGTGCAGTGCCCAACAGCTGGATTCCAGGACCCTGAGGTCATGACCTGAGCCCCGATGGACACAAGTATTTATCAGTATCCACCAAAAATGTTTAAAGAGAAAAAACATTTAAAAATTAAACCATTTTACATTAACTAAAACATAAATAAATGTATCTATTTATTGGAAGATATAGGCCCAGCTTCTTTTCTTGAAAAATGGGCATTTTAGTTAGAATTCCTTTTTTTTCTTGCATAAATTACCTTGACAGTGTAAAACTGACACTTAAAATTTGACATCTTTAAAGTGAAACAAGAAATCAAAGATAAAAAGGAATGGTCTGAGTACATAGGCAGGTTTATATGAACTGTTTCCTTTTATTTTTATATTGTCTCACCCTAACCTAAACAGATACCATTTTTTTAGCATCTTCTTTTAAAAGAGACTTTCCATAAATAAATATTTTCACACACATTTCATGAGATTACCTAATGTTTAAAAATGAACAATTTTCTATATACAGTTCCTTCTACTACAGTGCTTTTCTTAAACAGGAATTTGCTCCAACAGGATTGATAATATTAGGGAATATTTTGAGCACAAGGCTAATTTCAAATTTGCTTATGTGTGATTTTATCTGCAAGAATCACTAGGTGATCAGATAAAATTCCACCCAGAAGAATTGAGCCTTCTAGGAATATAAAAGCATACACACATACAAGCACACATACACAAACATCTACTAGTTACCACAGTTCATTGTATGTGCTTATAAGCCCTACCCAAGCGCATTGGGTGTTACAACTTTCTTCTGATTTCAGATAACCCTTCCATCACCTCTCCATAACAACTAACAAGGTGCAACTCTTCTGATCCTTATAAATTTCAAGGGGCTTTTCAAGGTGAAGTGCCATATCTATCATATTTATGCAATTAACTGCTAACATGTATAAATCTGCGCTATCATTTTAATTAAGTTACTCTCAATTTCGTATCACTGAAAATGTTTCGGATGGTTTTGCCCCTAACCCTATTTTTCCCTATGCACAATTGTGCATAGTGGGATAACCTTTAGGAGCACATATATGATAATATAGTATAATTGATTATAAATATAACTGATTCCATCTGTCTGAATATAAAGGAGAAAATGGAAAGCATCAGTTAGCCTGGCAAGACAGATAATTGGGATTTGGTTAAGAGAATTCTAATGTAAAACAAAACACAATGATAAGAGTAAGATACCACTCCTTACTTTGTAATATTTATCCATAATATCTGTGGTTCCAAAGCTGTGTTGTCATGGTTTTTCCTCAGTTATTCTCAAATCCTGAAATTTTTGATCATTTCAAGAAGCCACAGAAAACCTTTTTCAGATGTTCCTGTTTTAAGAAGGTTGCCTAGGGGCGCCTGGGTGGCTCAGTAGGTCAAGCATCTGCCTTTGGCTCAGGTCATGATCCCAGGGTCCTGGGATCAAGCCACTCATCGGGCTCCCTGCTCAGCCAGAAGCCTGCCCCTCCCTCTCCCTCTGCTGCTCCCCCTGCTTGTGCTCTCTCCCTCCCTCTCTCTGTTGTCAAACAAATAAATAAAATCTTAAAAAAAAAAAAAAAGAAAACTTTTTAAAATTACATTTTAAACTACTTTTATGTATTATGTAACGTTATTCTATTTTTTAGGAATACCAATTATGCTTATGTGGAATGCCCATTTGTCTGAATTCAATTATTTTCTAATAATTTTCATCATTTTGTTCCTTTTTCATTTTATGTCAAATTGTGGAACATATTCTTTCTGTCCATGAATTTATTTCTAGCCAAGTCTGTTCTCTTTCTTTCTATAACATGTGGCTTTAATTTTGTTAAACTTCCATTCCTTTTATGAATCCTTTCAGTGCATTTTTTAACTTCTTTTCTTTATTAATTAATTATTCCTTCTTATATATTTTATTTAGATATTTCTAATATTATTCCATTTTCTTTATAATGAGTTGTGATTATGTGCTTGAAATTTTGTTCAGAATTACGAAAATTTTCTTCCTCTGTTATATATTCATCTAGCATTTTTTTTAATTTTATAGTTTATTCCATTTTCTTTGAACATCTATGTATGGGTGTACTTTTTGCTTAATAGCAATATTAATATGGGTACAGATTTGTCTACATCTCTACTTACTCAATGAAAATATTTGTGTTTGAGGCAGTACCTGGGAGGTAGGAAAGAAGGTAGCTGGCAGGTTTAATTTTTGTACATTTTTTAGAATAAATTATCTCTCATCATTCAGCTCTTCCTTCATTGGAGCCATATGTCTCTCTGCACTTTAAGAACTCCTTTTGGGATGAACATATGCTCCAGGTGGGAGATCATCATGATGACAAACTGTAGTCAGAGTGCTCTCTTTGGTGATGTAGAGTGCATTCATTACTCTTCAACTGACTTGAGGAAGTAATTACAGAGGCCACTGAAACTGATCTCTTTTCTCCCATGATCTCATCTCCAGGCTATTTTTCTTGGTTACTCTTGCCCATGATGTGGTAACGGGTCAAACTGGAAGAGTTTCTCCTGTTTTCCATGTCCCAACCACATCTTTGAACCTAGAGAGCATCACTGTCATTTTTTTTTTTTTTTTTCCCTTTTCAGGACCATTGCACTGGGATTTATTCTAATTCTATCCAGATTTTAGTTATTTGATAGCTATTATTTTGTTCTTTACAGTTGTATCACTTATAATTTAACTTAATATGGAAGATTTTTCCAATTTTGTAATTCTGTGTTTTCAGAAAAGTACAGAAAAAGAATGAAAATGGCTATATTTTGCTATCTTTATTAAAATATTGCATATTATAATTCCAAAGTCTTATTTTAAATAACTATAAACTGTATTTGTATTCATACCCATCAGTTACATTTTATGAATATGGCTGTATCTATCTTTGTAAAATATAAAGGAAGAAGTATGTAATATTAATCCACAGGTATAAGAAAAATCTACATATTTTTTCATAAATGTCTTCTAATCTTCCCATTTACTCTTTAAAATGCAATAGAGTTGTGTGCATATTTTTTTAAAGAAAGATTTCCAAGGCACTTTATTTCTGACAGGCCATATATTCCACCTAACTTCTTCCCTCCTGTATTTTGTTATGGTGATAAGAAACTATGAAAGTTAGCTCTTTAGAAATTAAGACTGCAGAGAAATGCTTTCCTTTATTGTATCCAGTAATATAAGTAAGCAAGCTCTAAAATAATAATAATCATTTTAAATAGTGCCAGAAACCAATAACTTAGTTTATTCAAGATGTTTTTATTTACTTAATTATAGGATATTACTGAGATATATAGCAACCATTTGATTAATAAGCACACATTCTCCTGGGTCCTCGATTCCTTGAAACGTTATTTATGTAATCAGGGAAAGACAATTATCAGAAAGTTTTACAAGTCTGAATCTTACAAACTGAAAGTTGCTGTAACTGTGGTTGGAAAATCCGCTCACTCTCAATTCCTCCTAGCTTTCTTCCTCTGAGGAGCCCCCTCCCCCACCCCCCCCACTATAGGCAGCAGAGTCACTGCAGCCTTATGGACAAGCAACTTTTCTTCCTGCCTTCAGGCCCACTGCAGGCCATGTTCCCTGTGAAAGCTGGCATACTCGGTATGAAGTGTGCAGAAAAATCATTCTTTCTACATATTGCCCCTATAACTACCAAGACATGACATAAACACCCTCACTTTTTTTCTATACATTTATAGTTTTGGGGGTGTTTTCCCCACTATTTTTAATGTTATAAATAGAAATTTAAAAGCACAGAGAAAAATGGAGAGATAGTTTACTGACCATCTATATGCCTGCCATTCAATCCAAGAATTACCAACATTTTGACCATCTTGTTTGTTCTACTTCCTGTGGTTTGCAATTGTGCTGGCGTATTTTAAAGCAAACCCATGACTTTTTTTTTTTTCATGTAAATGCTTCAGTATGAGTATCTACCTGATAAGGAATTTATCATGTACCAATGGCTAAATCATGTAATTTCTCCCACAGTGTTCTCTCTGACTTCTATTTTTCAACCAAGTTTGGACCACCATTATTCTACCAGTTTCCTGCAACAGATGTCTAGCTAATTGTTTTTTTTTTCCTCTAGCAATGTTTTTCTGTAATCTCCTACTTAAAGGGCACCTGCTGTGGTCTTTTGAAAAGCAAATCAGATCATGTCACTCCCAAGTTTAATAACTTTTAAGAGCTATTACTTTCTGAATAATGTCTAGATTCCTTAATATGCCTCATACTGGTGCCTGGTAACTTCACCAGCCTTATGACGGATTCAATTTAATGCAGTATAATCAGTATTTTCTCTATGTTAGCCGCCAGGTGTTTATATATACTATTTGTTGGCTGAAATAACTGATGCCCACTATTGTTAGCCTTTTAGGTTTAGCTCAGATGCCCCTTCCTGCAGGATGTATTAATTGGTCTCTCAAGTCCTGGTTATCTGTCCTTTCCAAATGCTCACATAGCACACTATAATTACCTCATCACTTATTATACTGCAAAGCAAGGTCCTAAGCCCTCGTCTCTATCATTCTTGATTTATCTTTTAACCCTATAGCTATTCAGTTAGTAAACTTGCTTCATCTTACCTGCAAACAATTTCAATGTTTTCACTTCTCCGCATATCCACTGCTTTTAATTTAACCAAGTCACCACATGATATTACTTAATTACTTGTCTCTCTGCTCCATTTCTTACTTTAACTCTACAAACATTATCTACAATTTTTTTAAAAACTTTATTTTATCTATCTATCTATCTATCTATCTATCTATCTATCTATCTATCTATCAGAGAGAGAGCCCGCACAAGCAGCGGGAGTGGCAGGCAGAGGGAGAAGCAGGCTCCCCGCTGAGCAGGATCCCAGGACCCCGGGGTCATGACCTGAGCTGAAGGCAGACACTTAACTGACTGAGCCACCCAGGCGTCCCTACAATTTTTTTTTAAATATCAAGGGAATCTTGCTATCAGATCATTAAAAAATTCCCAAGATAATAATTAATCTTGGAATAATTTATTTTTTCCAATACTATCTTTATAGTATGGCCCTCGCTGAATCCTCCTACATTATCATTCTATATCATTGTCTCTTTTCTCATACTGTTCAAGCCACATAATCTTTCTCTGTTACTGGAAAATGTTGAGATTTTCTTTCTCAACTCAAGAGAAATTTTAATTCTACTTCCTCTCTAGAGTGTTTTTCCAACAACTTTTGCAAAGATGGCTCCTTCCTATTCTTCGTGTAAACGTTGTAATGAGAGAAACCTTTGAATTCCCCCATTTTCTCAATATCACTTTATATGTATGGCCTATTAAATTAAATTTATCCTAGAAAAACTAGGATAACCAGTTTTTCTTTGTTGTTTGCGAGCATTCTGCAGATCCTTAGAAAGAAGGAGTATTCTCCTTTACTGGAGGTCAGCATTAGTCAGAGTTCTTCAGAGAAACAGAAGAGGATGTGTATAAATACAGAAATCTACTTATTATAAGGAATTGGCTAATAGTTACAGAAGCCGGCACATACAAAATCTGCTGTGTGGTCCAGCAAACTGGCGACCCAGAAGGGCTGATGTTCCAATCCAAACATAAAGGTTGTCTGCTAAAGAACCCTCTCTTAATCAGGGGAGGGTCAATCATTTTATTCTCTTAGGCCTTCAAGTGATTGGATGAAGCCCACTGACATTTGGAGAACAACCTACGTTACTCAAAATCCACCAATTTAAATGTTAATCTCATTCACAAACACCCTCACAAAAACACCTGAAATAATGTTTGACCAACTATTTGGGTACCAACCAGGTTGACATGTAAAATTAACTAACCATCACAGAGTCCATGCGCCATAGTTATATGTAAGATCTCCCTCAACCATTATGATTTTGTGGTGTAGGTCTACTAGACCCATACGGTTTTTCCCTTACTCTTCAAATTCAGATTGGGAGAGGTGTAATGAAGTTGTCTATTGTTACTGTGTTATTTTTTTTCCCTTGCATCTCCTATAGTTTCAGATTTTTGACAACTGGGAATGTGCTGGTTTTTAGATGAATAATTATTAATATTCTCTGTATAAATGTCAGTGTGTGTAGCTTATACTATAAAAAAAGTCCTCTCTTACCTCATGTAATGATACTTTAACTCTATTTTGTCAAATATGAAGAGTATAATGGCTCTTTTTTGCATTTTCCTGGCATACATTTGACTTAGTTTAGTTTTCACCTTTTAAACATCTCTACATGTGTCACTTCTGTACAGGAGGGTTTTAGACTTCTTTGAGAGTCATTGTGAAATCTTTTTTTTTTTTTTTTTTTGCATCAATAAGTACTACGTTCTTGTTCATGCTATCTTTTAAAATTTTTTTTGAAAGATTTATTTATTTATTTTGGGGAGGGAGGGGCAAAGGGAGAGGGAGAGATAATCATAAGCAGACTCCATGCTGAGTGCAGAGCCAGACCACAGGGCTCAATCTCCCAACCCTGAGATCACAACCTGAGCTGAAACCAAGAGTCAGACGCTCAACCAACTGCACCACCCAGGCGCCCCAATGCGGTTTGTGTGTTGTTGTTGTTGTTGTTGTTTTTAGTGTATTTTGTTTTTAGGGAAGGTTTGTATATTTTTCTGTTACATTTATACTAACACTTCTATAAAATATCTTTAGTCCCTCTTGTTTGGTGTTTTTGGTTTGTGTTTCTACTCTAAGCAATGTTTAAATCATCTAGTAACTGTTTCCCCACCCCCTCTTATTTACACAAAACCTAGTTTATACTGAGTTAATATTAATTATAAGGTTTTCAGAAAGAATAATCCATTTTTTATATACTCTATCCAGTCTCCTCACACAGGTTTTAATAGTTGTACAGGGTCTACTTTGTCAGACAAAGCATCTCTTGCATATAATCTCTTATTTTAATTATACTGAACAAGGCACTGATAAAAATATTTCCTGACAACTTATTTTATTACTCCTGACAACTTTTCTTCTTGTTCTGGGATGGGGTTCAACTCTGATCCACTAAAGCCTCTAAAGTCCTCAAATATTTCTTTTTCCAATATTCATTTCAAACCCTTGCACTTACTTTCATACTCTGAAGCAACATTGCAGAGCTCACTGAGAGTAAGTTTTTCTTACTGAATGCTTACAAGGGAGATGTCCATTCATTTCTCCAACTTACACACAATCCAACCAAATACATGTGTGTGTGCGTGTATATATATACATGCAAATATACCCGTGTGTGTATGTGGTTGTGTGTGTATGAATATGAGAGAGAGAAACTCCCTACCTGTTAACCAATAAAAATGCCATTGTTTCTCTTTGGCTTACAATGAACTATGCATCTTATAAGAGAAGTGTCCTTGTATGTAAATGAGGTATGCACTACAAAAGTTTGAAGTATCATCAGGGAAACAGTACCAGAAAAAGAGGAAAATGCTGTGATTAGCCAATGAAGAGAAAACTCTGGCATTTATACTTAGGCAACAGAAAGGAGAGTAATCAAATAAGTAAAGACATAGGGAGGCAGAGGAGAACCAGTACATTACAGTACACTGGAAGCCCTGGCAAATTTTCCAAGGCCATCTTGCTTAAGAGTTTTCCATACAACAGAAAGTTTTGCCCCTTCTCCTCATTAACTTATTTTCCACACAAGACCCAGAGGGTTCCTTTCATAATTTATGTCAGATTAGAGGTCTACTGTGCTTAACCTACAAATGACTTACCTCACTCAAAATAGAACCAAAAATTCTTCCTTTGTTCTCTTCTTCCTTTGAGCCCAAGTAATCTGGCTTCATCCCCTAACACTCTCCTAACACTTCGATTCTCTGAAAATTCCTTGAACAGACCAAGCTTGCTTATGCCTTAGACACATCGTCTCCACCTTCCTTTGGGAGAACTTTCTCCTTTCCCATCGATTTTGGCTGAAAAGTTGCCACAAGAGAAGGGCCTTCCTGATCTATTTCCAAGAGCACCATCCATTCTTCTACTCACTGGCCAGGTTTTATTTATCTATAGGGCCTATTATCAGCTGAAAGATAGTTTCTTTCTTTTTGTTGAAGTTCTACCCAGCTTATTTGAATGTAAATTTTCTAAGGTCAGAACAATCAACAAATGTTTACTGAATGCATGAAAGAATATGGTGCCATTTTGGCGCCTTTCGTCTATATAATAGTAACATTTAGAACAACTTTAATATAGTGATAAGCAATAAGACACATTCTGAATAGTTTGTGTAAGTGGTTGACTTGAATCAATACTACTTGTTTCATAACTATAGCTCATTAGCAAGAAGGAGGAATGTTAATTAGCAATATAATCATATATAAAAGCCTGTTTTTATAGAGTTTGATTCACTGCAAATTAAAATTTGATGGGTCAAGAATAAGATATCAATGACTAATTGGTCAAACAAGATATTTATGAAGGCTAGAAAAGAATGTGAGTGAAATAAGAGGGACTTAATATAGGCAAAGAATATAGGTATTTTGCAGTGGAGAGACAAGAGCTGAGGGAAAATCCTCAGATAACCTAAAAATTCTCAGTAAGGTAAGTAAAGTTTCTTCTACTGACATACAGAAGGAACACATTTAGAATTGACACCATGGGGAACATAAGAAAAGACTGTAGACAGAAAAGCTTATCTATAAACAATAAATACGCCGTAAGACCAATCATATTTTGCTGACCACTGTAGGAAAATGGAAAGCAGCCTGGCAGGAGAGCCAGACAAAGTGGATAGTGTAATTTAATTGTTAAATGTTGGCCTGGTGGTGCCTGCCAATGGAAGGATGAAAGATAAGCACCTTGACTGAAAGTTTTTGATGGGAATAGAAGGCTTAATTATACCAAGATCACATACATTATCTGACCCATTATTAGGAGACCTAATTTTGAATTAATCAATCATAAACAGTTCTTACATTTTTACAGAAGTGAAATAAACTAGGGAAGTGCCTCTCAAAAAAACTGTTGAATTACCTTTTATTTTTATCATAGGGATTTCACATTGTCTGGTATTAACTTTCTTCTCTTGTACTAATCGTGCTCTGCAACTTGCTCCTCCCCACACACAGAGCTTCACAAGCACACACACACCATAATCAATCTATCTCCAACATTTTTTACTATTTGCTTCTCAGACACTTTAACTTGCTTCAGCCTTTGTGCACCCAAGCTCCCTCTCATTCTCATACATGTGTGTAAATGCTAATTAACCCACAATGTTTTCATATTAAAGGCTGAATTTGACACTGGTTGTGTTAGGATATGCTGAGATGATATCATGAGATGGAGTTAGATGATAGAAAATGAACACAGGATCAATGCACTTATCCGTTCTGATCCCCCTTGTTAACAGCCTATTGCTCAAAAGGGGGAAGAAGAGAGGTCAGTTTCACATAAACTATCGAAATATCTGTTTTTGAATATATATAAGTCTTATGCCTTAAGGACTCTTGGCTTCTGGCAGTAAAGTCTTTATCATTTTAAGAAAAATAATGATAAAATTAATGAAAAATCACAGATGGTTCTAGAAACATTTGATACACTAATAGGGTAGAACTCTCCTAATAACAAAGATTATTCTTTATTTACAGTGAGAATTATAAGTAATAGAGTCCATTACATTCTATTAATTTGTCCTCAAAATGAGTAATTAAGTTGATCTGTAAAATCAATCTGAAACAGTTTTTCACCTTTATTCTTATTCTTTTGAAAATATTATGATTATTTAGCTCATATTTAGTTGAACATCAAATATATGTTCATGAGCTGTATTTCCTAAAAAAATTCTTCTAGTGCCCTATTTTTAATATTTGAACTAACATAGTTTCTAAAGGTTCCATTTTTTTAGGAGTGGGTGTTACCTAAAATGGGATAATCAATGATGATATTATCATCCATGCAGTTCCAATTGTAATTTATTAACAAGTTCTGGAAATTAGACATTATTCTCTCAAACAAGCAAGAAACACCGATAATATGTAAGACAAAGTGTTGTTTGTTTTCACAGAATAAATGCTAAATAAAAATATTCTCAGGGTATGGCAGAGAATTGGCAATGGATAACGAATGAACAAACCAACAAACTGCGAAAGTAACAGACATGCTGTATTTAAAAAAGTTGAAGATTTTTAGTGATTTTCCATGTCTGGATATATCTCAGAGTTATTACAAATAATAAGAGCATGCAATCATATTTGAGCAGCTTAGATAAGAACATGAAATGTACTGACCAGAGTAATTCCTGTGAAACTCCACACCCTGTCACTTCACGTGTATCAAGCCTGATCCGGAGGCTCATCGGCAAAGATGTCTGAGGAAACAGCTTGGAGGTAATATAGCAACAAAGCCACGCCAGTCTGTATCTTCAAGAACTTTCGAGCATTCCGGTTCATCTTCGCTTGAGTGTGTTCCTGCTTAGACTCCACTAATAATGCCTAAAAAGCTCAAGTCCACTCAAGTATGCTGTGGTTTGTGGTCTCCTTGCTAAATGTCAGAGCAGTGGAAGTCAGGTCACACGTTCTCTCATTTCAGGAGAGAACTCAGTTCTTTTTACAATGACACAACATTCCAAAAGACGTTTGCACGGCTCCACATGGGGTGTGGATCATATTATACAGATGCAGGCATGGCTTTACACGACAAGTATACAATAAATGTGTTGTATTAATATATTATCTTTTCATGGAATTTGTATCAATTTAGTACACGCTGTAAAAGTTACATTACATGTTCAAAAGCTTTCTCAACTTCTAATATGCTAGTCTATGCTCTCAGGACAAATAGAAGGATCAAGGTCCTCAAAGTAGTTTTTGTATTCAATTGGGGGATTATTTTTCTTAAGTATCATATGACTAAAATTATTTTTAGAAAATTACCATATGCCTTTAGGTTTCAAAAGGACTCAGGTAGGGGCGCCTGGGTGGCTCAGTTGGTTAAGCAACTGCCTTCGGCTCAGGTCATGATCCCAGAGTCCCAGGATCGAGTCCCGCATTGGGCTCCCTGCTCAGCAGGGAGTCTGCTTCTCCCTCTGACCCTCTCACGCTCTATCTCATTCTCTCTCTCAAATAAATAAATAAAATTAAAAAAAAAAAAGTACTCAGGTATTTCTGCTTTCAGTTCATTTTTTTTAACATCTAAGTCTTTCAAGTTAGAGGGTATTTTTTAAAGTATATTTATTTTCTAGAGACTCAGCCATTTTCTTAATCCCCCCAATACTACATGGATTCACAGGCATTTTTACATAATTTGCTAGTTTCTTCTGTGTTGATGACAATTAGTCCTTATTATTCCCTATTGGGGTAATCAAATTTTGGTGAGTATGTTAGCTATCTACAATGTTAAAATTATGTGGGTTTTTATATTAGTTTCATAATAGATTTGCTTATTTACAGCCTAAAGATATAATCTACTCTTGTAATTGGCATTCAGTTAAATTTGTTTCTGATAACCTTCACCTGTCTAAAGTTTTTTTCATTTCTTTTTTCATTGTACCTGTTTTATTAGCTATATGTTTTTCCTTGCAAATGCCTCATCAGTTTTTGAAAACACTTTCTTTATAAGTTAAAGAAAATTGCCAATTGTAGAGAATCTCTTAACCCAGTATAACCCACTTGACCAATTATCCTTTTATATGTTTTTGACTATAATCTTCTTGTGATCTTTACACACTGCCATAGAGAACATTTTCTGAGTTCCTTCTTCAAAAAACAACAAAAGAGCAATGACAAACATAAGGCAATAACTTCAAACATACAGCAAAGTGAAATAAAGACACTGGAGTTTAAAAGGAAAGTCAGAGAAAACAGAATATAAAAAAAATGAATATATGGAGATTAAAGATGATGAAAAGGTTCTTTTAAACTCCCCAAAGGGAAATATCAAAATATTCATACTTGCTATTTTACTAATCAGTGTGTGCCTGCCTATGGAAGAGACTAATGTATTCAGAGCTGAAGTAATTTGAAAGTTTAGTTTTTATCTTATTATTTGTAGGCAATTATAAAAAACTCTCTACAGAATTAGTTATTTACAAAAAGAAACTTGAAAACCATCTAAAGGTACACAGACATATTGCACACACACAAATACAGACACACACAATGATGGACCTAAAAATGACAGAGCAAATCGTAAATATTTTTCTCTTATTCTCAGGGAAGAGCTACTGGTAATGAAACTAAGAATGTCAACACCTACTTCTACTCCCCTAAAATTAAATCTTACCTCAATTGAGTATCTTCAACATATTACTTAAGGCTATTCACATTTACTTCTATACTATATCTACAGCGATACATTGGTTAAATTCTTATATAAAAGGCACATATTTTGTATGATATTTGAGTCCATTTCTTCACCTTGAAATCCATACGCTGATTTATCCTCATTTATATGAGTCTAAAAATTATATTTGACAGAAAAATTAAACACCATTAAATAGTGTCCTCATATTCTAGGAAAAGCCTGACTAAGCTAATTTGAAGTCATGTTAAATTATAAATGCATGTTGTATTTCAGGATTATCAAGAGAAGAAAGCCACTTTTCAGCCAATGATGCAACATCAGTGAAGAATACTGTCAGCTAATTACTAGGGAAATTTGTAGGGAAATATATTAAAATCACGATAGAATATACAGTGAAAGCACAGATAAGCATATTATAATAATGAAATGTGTACAGCCTTACTCATTCTATAAAATACAGTGATCCAGAAAAGCAGCTTCTCTGCTATTTCCCTTTAGTGATTTGGCCTTATTTTCCCCCAGGTGATTCTCCCACTGATTATCTCTTCCACTAGATGTCAGGCAAGAGGAGGGCGTGGTAGTGAATCTGGACCCATGACCACAATTACCTTCTAACGTGTTAAAACTGATGACTAAATGCAGACAAACTGAATAGTGATCAGGCATATGGAAGATAAAATGCTCTGATAATTAGTTTGAACTAAAAATTAATAATAGCAGCTGCAGGAGGAACCTTATTCTCTTATGTTTACATCAGTCTTTATCTTTCTCTGGGAAATATTCCCTATTTAGAAAGCTTAGCTTCACTTATGTTTTCCTAAAACAAAATGTACATCTCCTTTGTAGTACTCAACACAATTTTAACTGAATAATTTTTCAAGGCTGATTTAACGCACACCTCCCTACCAGCTCCCAAATATAAATCTTGTAAGGTAATGACTAAGTTGGTTTTGTTAATTTCTTCATCCACTGACTCAGCATAATGCATTGGGAGATAGTATACTTCTAAAAATTATGTATTGAACACTGAGTAATGTATAGAATTATTGAATCACTATATTGTACACCTGAAACTAATACTGTGTGTTAACTGTACTGTAATTAAAATTAAACGTGTGTGTGTTTAAGGAGTAATTTTTAAAAAGGAATATAATTAATTAATGGCATTATAGAGCTATCCATATCCATTTCAAATAGGAATACAGTCTAGATTCATTGTTTGGGCTCAATTTATACATTTCTCTTAACCGGTAAGACTCATGAGAATGAAAGCTATATGGAGACTTTATGGTCTCTTTATTAGACCAGTTATAACATTTTGGTAAGATATCCTCAGAAGGATGCACTAATGATAACACTGATACCTAATGGAAGATACCCACAAAAAGAAGATAGGAATTAGGAAGATGTACTCTACCTCAGAACACAGATATATAGGCTCTCTGAGCACATGTTTCATATTTTACATGTTATAGTTCATTATGTAGCATGCCAATTTCTCTGATGAGGATTTTAAAATTGCATATTAGATGATAATTCTGTCCTTGCTGCTCCTTGCCCAGTTCATTCAGTCTCTATTCGGTCTCTGTTCCCACTGTACATTTTGTAACCTCTTCAATTACATTTGGTAAATTTTATTGCAGCTTAGCAGTTTACATGTGTGTTTCCTCCTCGCTATTGGATCTCCACATAAAATGGGCTTTTTATCTACAGTACTTTTCAGAGTTCTTGACATGTTAGACTCTTAGCAAATTTGTCAAATAAAGCAGTAAAGCACATTTAGGTTGAGGGAGAGCTAAAGAGCTTCATCACTGAGAGTAGGTACTGAAATAGTATAATCAATTAAAGATTTAGTTCCATTAAATAATATAATTTAAGTATAAGACAAAAACCAGGTTTTAAGAGTTATATCCTTGTTTTACTTCTATGATCTGATATTTAGCTATTTACCTTCATTACATATCTTAGTTTGCTGGTTTCCAGGAATAATGTTCCTTTGCTTTACAACCTTATATTCCATTTTCCTTCAATGCCTTCACCATTCTACACCTAACATTTCTTCTTTAGGACTTTTTAATTCTACTTTAGAGTTCCCAACATTTAAATTGTAATAAACATGGTTGTCAATCATCACTCAACAATGAACTTAACATTAATGAACTCTATATTTTCTTCACACTGCATTTCATATACAAAAAAAGGGGCTATAATTCATTATAAAATATGAGGTTTATTTTTTTTTCAAAATATGAAGTTTAAAGTGATTATTTCTGCTTACAATAATCTAGCATTTCCTACTCTGAGAAAATTCTACTATGGTATCAACCGTATGAAAGCAGAATCAAGAACGGAAGAACCAACTTCTGTGCAGAAAAAAGTAATAATTTTGTACAGTTTTTCTCAGTGAACTAATTAAATGAGACTGTAACTCTCATAGAATGAGCATATGTTATAGAGTCAGCCATACCTATTATCTATCTGAAATGTATTTTCAACATCTTGCTTTCACAGTTCAACTACACCCACATACTGAAGTGGATGCTAGTCCTTCCCATTAAAATAAACAAAACAAAATACACACACACACAGAGCAATAACAAAGTATCTCTTTTTGCCACATACTTCTCTATTCTGCTCCTAGTCCATTTCTTTCCTCTAAAGTTCTATATTCACAATTTCTCTTTCATAACACTTAACAACCTATCATAATACATCACTGAACCTAAATTTCACCCCCAAAGTCACTGACTTTCACAGTGAAAAATTCAATGGGCGTATCAGTTTTCATGTTTATATTATCTCAACATTGTTCTCTTGCTTTTGATGGTTCTGCATTGTGTGTGTGTATATGTACACATATAAGTTTTTAGGAATTGTCTGTTCTGTTTTTAACTCTATACAAAAAGCATAACTTTTTGCCTTAAAAACTGCTCAATAAATGCTTACTGAGTGAATAAATAAAACTGTAAATTAATAAGTTAACGAATAGGAGTTAAAAAGTTGCCTAGAGGAATAATCTTAGGTAAATTTATCTCTAAATTTATATTCTCAAACGTAGTAAAGGGAGAGATGTCTTCTATATTGAAGAATTTTTACAAAAATTACATTTGACTATTAAAGTAATACTTAAAATATACAATTATTTCAATCTGCAGACCTTAAGGTACTTACAAAAGATTAAAGTGAAAGTCCAAAAATATTTGTAAATTATTCAAGAGAAAGCATTACTTAAGAAATAATCAGAGAGAGAAGTCTGTACATTCACTGTCTTAGACAGCCGTTCCCCATTGTATAGTGGAGGGGAGGGGAGGTATGCAGTGTGCACATGCATGTTTCGGGTAAGTTTCAATTACTGAGGCTATATATTATTTAAAGTAAAAATGCTTATGCATGGTCCTGGATGCAGTTTTTGCTTACCTACACCAGAGAATCTCAATGTTCTTTAAGTGGCTAAAAAGAAAAAAATCCTATGAATTATTAGCACTATACTCTATCCTAATGAGCTTACTGACCCAAAACATCCTGTTCTTATTCTTGCACAGAAAATGGGGAAAAGAAATTAGAGATAGCCAGCATTCCATGACTATTCAAATTTTACTTTAACTTTTATGGGAAAACTTTAGGGTGTTTGAAACAGAAAAGTAAGTTGAATTCATTTATACTTTACAAAATATCCAGGAAGATTTTTCTCTAAGATTGGCATTATTCACCACTGCACCATTGGCTTTAGCCAGTGCAATAGGTAAAGAAGAAGAAAAAGATGGTATAAGAAATTTTAAAAGGAATTATTACCAGAAGATAGTATGTTCTATTCTCTGTAATAAAAAAAAAAAAATGTCCTGAAGTAAGTGTCATTCAATTTAAATGGATCCAAAAACTTTCCTGTTTGCAAGGCCACTGATTATAATCAATGCATTTCAATATTTCAGTGATACAAAACATGATTTTTAGAAATGATATAATGCATATGAATGAAAAATGTCAAATGCCTGGGTAAAAATTCCAAAACAGATATGCCAGACTCTGTGCAGAAAATTATAGGACATTATTGCAAGACATTAATGAAAACCTAAATTAGTGGATGGTTGCTAAAAGTATTATAAGTCTTATCGTTGTAAAGATGTTTTTCTCAAAATTGTCTATTGATTCAACTGCATCCCAATCATAACCTCATCAGAAATACTTGGTAGATTTTGAACATCTGGTTCTAAAATTTATATGGACTACATTCCTACCAGAAGAGCCAAAATATTCTTGAAAATGAAAAAAAAAAAACTGGGGATTTACTCTGCAAGATTTTATAAATGCTATAACAGTGAAATAATGTGGGTTTGTCATAAGGACACACTTATAGCCCAACACATAAAAACACCAAAAGGACACCAGTATTTATAAAAATGTCATTTCAGAGCAGAATAAGAAAGCCAGTCTTTTTAATAAATGGTAATTATTAAATTGGAACATCCATATAAAAATATAAATAAAACACTTGATGCATACCTTAACTGTTCACAGTAATCAGATATAGGTAAAATTTATATGTAAAAGAGAATGTTAAAAAAATGAAGATTACATTAGATGATATATGAGAATGTTTTCACTAATTTGATGAAATATATTTTATTATTAACCCAATCTTTTGGCATATGATTTTGCATTTCCCCCCTAAAGACATGAAGTAGATTGACCTCCTGTCCCCTCTTAACTTTGGATTTGATAATTTGATTTACTTTGTTAATTAAAATAAACTAGAGAGGCGCCTGGGTGGCTCAGTCAGTTGAACGTCTGCCTTCAGCTGGGGTCATGATCCCAGAGTCCTGGGATCCAGTCCTGTGTCAGGCTCCCTGCTCAGCGGGGAGTCTGCTTCTCTGCCCCTCCCCTGGTTCATTCTCTCTGTCTCTCTGTCTACGCCCCCCCTCTTGCTCACTCTCTCTCTCAAATAAATAAATAAATAAAATTTTAAAACATAAAATAAACTAGACATAACGGTATCGTCTGCAAGCTCTAGACTTAGGAGGCTTTGAGTGTTTCCTCTTCCACTTTGCTCTTGCCTAGAGAAGAAGGTGCACCAGCAAGCCCTCTGGTCCTGGGAGGAAGATGAGAGGCACTTGGAGGGCCATTCCATCTGAGCTGAAGCCTGAAGCAGAGGCAACACAGCTGTACCACATATGTTTGGTGAGAAACAGAGTCACCCTACCAACACTAACCCTCCCGCATACTTGTTAGGAAAAATTATTGTTGTTTGAGGCCATTAAATACTGGGATGCTTTCATATGGAGCACTACTTTCAGAATAGCTAACTTATGAATTTGGGGGGAAAAACTCTTTTTAAACAGAAATCAACACTAACATGAAAAATATTAGTAACTGAGCTACATTAAAATTAACAACTTTTGTTATCAAAAATTATCATTAGGAGAGTAAAATTTAAAGGGGATCTTGTTTTCCAGGAAACATGAAGAACTTTCACAAATCAACAGAAAAAAGACATTAAAATAGAAAAACATGTAAGAAATTTTCAGACACTTCATTAAACACTATATGCAAATGACCAATAAACATTTTAAAAGATGCCTCATTTTATTATCAATTGCACTTATATAAATTAAAAACAAATTCATGGAATTCATGATTCATTAATGAAAATTAAAAGAAATATGAGATACCATTACACACCCAATATTAACAAAATATAAAGGCCCCAAAACAACAGATGTTGGATGTGAAGCAACTTAAACTCTCCTATGTTGCTTGTGGTACTATAGATCAGTAGGGCAACTCTGAAAAACCATTTGACACTACCTAGTAAATTTATGAATACATGCACTCACTCACAACTGATCATCTACTCATAGGTATACATGAGTGTTCATGAATACTGAGACATCACAAGGACGTTCAGGGCCCCATGATTTATAAAGGCAGATAGCTGGAAACAGACCAAATGTTCACCAAAGTGTAATGATAGAAAATAAATGAAATACACTCAGCAAGGATGACTCTTATGAGATAATGTTGGAGAAAAAAGCCACACAAAGTATGCATATTTTATAATTCATTTTATACTAATTTAAAACCACATGGAAGTACCGTAGTGTTAGAAGGCAAGATGGTAGCTATCATCATGGGGTAGGGAATGTATAGTTAACTGAAAAACGAGAATAGCTTCTGCAATATGGGTAACAGTCTATTTCTTGACTTGTACCATGATTATAGAGGTCCACAAATTATGAAGTTTGTTCAACTGCTCATTTAAAAACCATATATTTTTGAGATTATTATGCTTCGGTGAAAACTTACTTGTAATGCCCTGTAGAGGAGAGACTATAGTCAGTCTCAGGTAGAGTCAGAAATGCCAGTCAACTGCTGGTTGGGATTAGGTTATTAGTAGTGAGGATGTTGAGTATCCATGAGCTGCAGTAGGAAGCTTTGGATGCAATTACCCCTAGGTTGGCTTATGATTATGGTAAACATGAACCTCATTTAATGATTTTGTTGCAGCCCATGAAAACTCCACCAAAATGCCTTTTTTCCTCCTATATTTGGGACAATTTTTGGTTTAAGATTTAACAGAAAATATTTGTTCTGAGCATTGTAAGTATAGACATCGCTACAAAACAAGAGTTCTTTTGATTTTAGAATATCATCACTTTAGAGCCATTGATTATGGAATTGATTAGCAGGCTTTTTGACTACTCCACATTTTTTTGGATAATCTGACACACTATATACCCATAAAAAATAAATTTATTTATAATAGGCTACCTCGACAGACCATGTATGTACTGCTAAAAGCTTTTTATAAATCAAGATCCTCCATTAACATTCCACTAGTGAAAACCATTAGACTGTTTATCAGGAATTCTGATATATTACATTTTTCCCCAAGATTTGACTTAAATTTCTTCTTCTGAGACATCTGTGGTAGAGTACAAATAAAAATCAATCAATAGAAAATTCCACCCACTTGGAACAAAACACTTCTACGTAACCTATAAGAAATATTAAAACAAAATTAAATGAAGGATAATGAAGAAACAACATATGAAACTTATAAGATGCAGTTATACTTAGCTCAGAGGATATTTCATAGCCTTTAGTGCATACATTTATATCAAAACACAGAAATTCATTGACTAAATATACCATCCCAAGATGCCAGAAAAAAATAATAAAATGTAAAAATTCAGAATGGAGGAAATAATAAAAAAACAAATAAACTGCATAATATAGTAAAACTGAAACAAAGATAATAGTTCTTTGAAAATATTATTTTGGTAATTCTTCCATAAAAATGATGAAGAAAATTAACTTAAAAAATATAAAGTACAGGGATGCCTGGGTGGCTCAGTGGTTAAGCATCTGCCTTCGGCTCAGGTCATGATCCCAGGGTCCTGGGATCCAGCCCCGCATCAGGATCCCTCCTCCGCGGGAAGCCTGCTTCTCCCTCTCCCACTCCCCCTGCTTGTGTTCCCTCTCTCGTTGTGTCTCTCTCTGTCAAATAAATAAATAAAATCTTAAAAAAAAAATTTAAAAATATAAAAAATATAAAGTACCAATAAGAGCAATGAAAAAGGGAACTTCCTCATGCATTTAATAAGAGACTACTTAAACAATTTAGAGTCGATAAAGTTGATAATTCTTAGTAAATGGAAAATTATTTTAATAAAATTATTAAAAAATATAAAATTATAAAAACCGCTAGAGCTATGGCAATCTAAGTGGAACAGTGTTGCACTTTAAATATACATATATGTGAAAGAAAGATAGCAACAAACAGATCTTGTAAAAAAAGAGCACAGCAATACATAAACTTTTTCTGCCAGAAATTTTATGAAATGTTTCAATCTGGTTGAAATGATAAGTGAAATATCTTTAAAATGGAAGTGAAAGAGATTTTAAAGATGTGATAGTTTTTTCTGGAAGAAAAAAACAAAAAACAAAAAATAAAAACCTGTCCTCTCTCATGGCTTAGTATAACTTCTGTTTCTATATTAAGAAATGCAAAAGTTCTTAAGTGACACACACTCATTTTTAATACATTTTTATGAACCTCCACAAGTTGCTCAGCCTCCAATTACTATTTTTATTGCTATATAGGGAAAGTGTTATATTCCAAAATACACAGGCCTGTATTAAACTGCATTTTGTGTTTTCCAAGGAAAATTAATCCCCAAATAGTACAAGATGATTATTATGACTTAAATGACACCAATTTTGAGCAACACAGCTTTGTCACTGTGCACAGAAGGACACTCTTTCACCAGTCAGTTAAAATACAAAAGATAATAAAATTAAATAATATCTTGGTGGCAAATTCTTTTCCAAATATTAATATATTACTTCAAAACTTTGAATCCAGCCACACAGAGTTGGCCAAGTCCAACAATTATCATTCAAATTAATTCTAGCTCTACTAATTTTGAAGTCATTAAATATAGGATTTTTTTTTTAGTACTTATAGAAAAGTCAACACTATCTTGACCAAATAAATTCACAAGATATATAATTTATACCATGTAGGAGATATTATTTGAAATGTACCCTAACATTATATGATACGTGTTTTACATCAGACACTGTAGAAAAAATAACATAGTACAAAACTTTTTCATTCTAAAGCTCGGCTTCAAAATAGAAAAAGAATATATCTAGAAACAAAATTTATGTTTTTCAAAACAATTTAATGACAAATACGCCACCTATTTCTGTATAATGATAAAAGAAAAGATGCTTAATTTTATATTAATATATTGGAGATACTTATCATTTCCTAGTACACGATTATTTATCAAACACTGCTAAAACAGAGAAAAGCTCTAACAAATTACAGAAGTAATTTTATGTCTCCCAAACATTAATATCAAGTAGAAAAGCAGCAAGCAATGATGAGCTATGTTCATACACTATTTTAATAACCTAAGAGGTAACTTTGAATACAACTATTTGATTTTTTTTCACATGATTTTGTTAATGACATTATTAGAAACATCATTTTAAAGTATGAATTTTATCATGTCTCTAAGAAGGTTTCTGCATGGTTACATTTTGATTAATCCCACAGTGTATTTTTGTAATTGGCAAAACAAAAAAAAATCAGAAATGAGAGTCAATATGTTGGGTTGTGAAAACAGTAAGTGGAATTATATATGTGTGTGTGTGTGTATGTGTGTGTACTCACACAAGCACAGTTACGGCTAATGAATTAAAATGAATGACATTGGTCTGGGTATCAAAATGAAGTTGCAGGTGTTCATTCACTTTTCCCCCTCAATTAAATTTTAGTTGATTTTTCTACTTAATTATCTCCTTTAAGGCTTTGGAAGCTACTTGATTCTTATACTTTATCACAGTGAGTTTTCTTCCCCACCATGAGCTCTCGGCAAACATCCAATAATGATAGGAAAGTTGTATGAATGTGTATGAACCAGTGAAAGCAAGGCTGTGGAACTAGTCAGAACATAGGTCTCTCCTCCTTGCCTGGATACCCACTTTAATAACAGGAACCATCTGTTATTAATTATGTTTGTTTTTCTTCTATTAAACATAGTTCCTGATATTTTTAAAGCATTTGTTGAATATATATTCATACATGAAGGAGAAAGTAGATGAACAAAAATGTGTATGTTCACTAACACGGTTAGACTTCTACAACTTTTGTATGTTTTTGTTTTTGCTGATGCTAATGTTGTTTTAAAAATAACTGCATGTATTCACTGACCCTATCTTAATATTTAATGGTTTATTTATTATTTTTCAGGGCCTGATTGAGAGGATGCAGGTGATGCCTTACAATAATAGCAATGATGATGATAACGAAATAAGATCACATTACCTTTCTATTCAATGAAACTATTACTACACAAATTAAAACAAAGAAAGAAAAGGCTGATGTGCAGTATAGCCTGAGAAATGTCATGGTAATACACAGGAGTAGTTGTATTCTCTCTCCTGGTATCAGCAACTGCTAGGAAAGTCTGCCGAAATGAAGTAATTAACCATCTTATTCTTAAAAATAAGAAATATTTAGTTCTTCAGTGGTTGGGGGATGAGTAATGAGTAGGAGATGAAACTGAAAAAGGAGACAAGAGTCAGTTGCGGAAGGTTTTATGTCAAATTAATTAGCTTAGATTGTACTTCATTGCTGGTGATTGATTTTAAATAGAGCAGTGGCAGTGGAGATGAATATTTTTGACTGACAAATTACTTGACTAACATTGATAAAATTAAAGAATATATTAATTTTAGTTGATCAACATTCCACGGTAATTAACTAGTCAGTGATATAATACATAAATACAAGTGAAGCTATATTTACCCTAAGTCTGCCGTTGTTATACCATGCTGTTATACCTAAATTGTCTTTAAAGAAAGGTAATTCTTCCTTCCTTGGGTTTCTTTTTTTCCAGCTTATTAAGATATAATTGATATATAACACTGTATAAGTTTAATGTGTACAGCATGAAATGACTTGACATGCATATATACTGCAAAATAATTATAGGAAGTTTAGTTAACATCCATCACCTCACAGAGTTGCAGTTTTTTTTTCTTTGTGATGAAAACTTTTAGGATCTACTCTTCTTAAAGATTTTATTTATTTATTTGACAGAGAGAGACACAGCGAGAGAGGGAAGACAAGAAGGGGGAGTGGGAGAGGGAGAAGCAGGCTTCCCCCGGAGCAGGGAGCCCAATGTAGGGCTCGATCCCAGGACCCTGGGATCATGACCTGAGCCAAAGGCAGACACTTAACGACTGAGCCACCCAGGCGCCCGAGGATCTACTCTTTTACCAACTTTCAAATATACCATACGGCACTGTTAGCTATAATCATCATGTTGTACATTACATCCCAGTATATCTTATAACTGAAAGTTTGTACTCTTTGACCACTTCTACCTAACTCTCCCATCTCCAACATCTGGCAACAACAAATCTGTTACCTTTTTCCATAAGTTTGGTTTCATTTTAGATTCCACATATAATTGAAATCATACAATATTTGTCTCACTTACTTCACTTAGCATAATGCCCTCAAGATCCACCCATGTTTTCCCAAATGGGAAGATTTCTTTCTTTTTTATGGCTTAATGGTATCCCTATACATTGCTATAGATGTGATAGACAGACAGACAGATAGGTAGGTAGACAGACAGACAGACGAATAGTACATTGTCTTCATCCATTCATCTGCTGATTCACACTTAGGTTGTTTCCATGTCCTGGCTATTACAAATAATGCTGCAAGGAACATGGGGGTGCAGATATCTCTTCAATGTAGTGATTTCATTCCCTTTGGATAAATACCAACAAGTGAAATTGCTGGATCATATGGTATTTCTATTTTTAATTTTTTGAGGAATCTCTACACTGATTCCATAGTGACTGCATCATTTACATTCCCACCAACAGTGTAAAAACCATCCTCACCAGCATGTGTTATCTCTTGTCTTTTTGATGGTAGCCACTCTAACAGGTGTGAGGTGCTATCTCATGGTGGTTTTGATCTGCATCCTCCTAATTATTAGTGATGTTGAGCACCTTTTCCTATACTTGTTGGCCATTTAAATATCTTCTTTAGAAAAATGACTATTCAGGTCCTTTGCCCATTTTTTAAATTGCTTTATTGAAGTTTTTTTTGCAATTGACTTTTATGAGTTCTTTGTATATTTTGGATATTAACCCTTTATCGGATATATAGGATCTACAAATATTTTCTCCCATTCTATAGATGTCTTTTCACTTTGCTGATTATTTCTTTTGCTGTACAGGAACTTTTTAGTTTGTTGTAATCCTTGACTTCAGATTTTGTTGCTTGTGTCTTAGGTGTTATTTCTAAAAAATCATTGCCAAGACCCATGTCATTAAGCTATTTCCCTGTTTTTTTCTGTGAGTTTCACAGTGTAAGGCCTTACATTTATGCCTTTAATCCATTTGGAGTGAATTTTTATGAGTGATGTAAGATAGGGGTCTAGTTTCATTCTTTACATGTAAATACCCAATCTCCCCAGCACCATTTATTGAAGAGACTGGCTTTTTTTCAATGAATATTTTAGGTTCCCTTTTCAAATATTAGTTGACCATATATCCATGGGTTTATTGAGTTTGTTTTCTAAAATTTTACACAGTAAAAAAACTAGATAAAAGAAAACTCAGATAATAGAAATTGGGACAAATATATGCATGGCTTATAGCTGATGATAATAATGTTTCTTGTGTGAATTAGAAAATTGCTGCTTTTTTTGGATTATGATGTGGCAAAATAATTTTATACCTATGAACAATGGACAATATGCAATATATTATCAAAAAAAAAAAAAGGTATCTCTTGGGGCGCCTGGGTGGCTCAGTCATTAAGTGTCTGCCTTCGGCTCAGGTCATGGTCCCTGAGTCCTGGGATCGAGTCCTTCATCGGGCTCCCTTTTCAGCGGGAAGCCTGCTTCTCCCTCTCCCACTCCCCCTGCTTGTGTTCCCTCTCTCGCTGTGTCTCTCTCTGTCACATAAATAAATAAAAATCTTTAATAAAAAATAAAAAAAAAATGGTATCTCTTTTAATTCCCGTAACAGATACCCACCTCTTTTTCACATAGGTATGTATTTGCTGAATGAATGAAAAACTATCATTAATAATTCTACTGATAATCTAAATCTTCTGAATTGAGGGAGGCTGGGATCGAGCCCCACATCAGGCTCCCTGCTCCGCGGGAAGCCTGCTTCTTCCTCTCCCACTCCCCCTGCTTGTGTTCCCTCTCTCGCTGTCTCTCTGTCAAATAAATACATAAAATCTTAAAAAAAAAAAAAAAAATGAATTGAGGGAGGCATTGACCTCAATTGTCTGTTTTTAGGAGGTAAGGAACATCATTTGCTGATCCCAAAAGGGTATTTCACTATTGCAGAATTATTTCAGAAAGACCTTTGGCAACACTCCTCTTTAGAAACTGCATTTGATTATGTGCTGAAATTATATTTTTCTGTAAATTCATAAAAACCTTACCTTATACTTTTATAATCTATTCTTAAAATATACTGTCTTTCTTTAAAACAGTTAAAGATATTTTTAAAAATTGGGTTATAGTCTCAACATTTATTTTTCCAAAGATGCTGAGAAGAGCACATTAAAATTTACCATTGCTTTATCTAAAATCAAGGAATTATGGTAATAAAGGTAGCAGGAACTTATAAATCTCCCCAAGTAATCAAAATATTTTAACATTATATTATGTTCAATTTTACAGATTTTGTCTGAATTCCTAAAGAAAGTAATGTTTCTTTTTATTTTTACAAAATCCTCTAACTATATAGATATATCTACCCAAAACATTATAAATTTGTTTCAGACTATGTTTTACTGTCTTAAGGACCAGATATTTATATAAGTCATGATGATGATTTAGAACTGGAAAGGTAGAAAGGTTAAGATACAGAATTATAACATTAGTAATCTAAGTCTTTAAAAAATCTATTTATGGTAGCATATAAATTCAAGAAATGCTAATCTCAAGATAATAGTTCTATAGCAAATTTGTTCAATATCCGTTTTGGACTGGTTGAGTAGAAAATAAAATTGAAGAACGTATTTTCTGTGACCTTCAAAGACACATGAATTAATATTAACATAAATTTAGCAGTTAAATTAGGAGTGCCCACAGAAAAGCCTTGTGGTATCTATTATAAAGTTGTGTTTCCATTAAGTCTGAGGATTTCAGTGGGTCCTTGTTTTATTTAGAAAAAATAAAATAAATTATATATGAGTAATGAAAATATTACAAGATAATTTGTACAGCTATATCATCATAATGAAATACTTGAAAATGTAATTTCTTCTCTAAAGTCCATACCTGAAGTAAATTACCATAACTTGTGTATGCTTATCTGTGTTATGATATGCACGTAGGAAAAGTATTATCTACTGGATAAATTACCATTACTATGAATAGATGATGATTTCTATATATTTTCAAGCACAAAAATATCATGTTAAATTTAAATTTATTGCCTTTTTTAGCCCCTAAAAATAATGTTTCTGTTTTATTAAATCATGCCAAGGGTAAAAATTTTTTTAAAATCCAGTATTGAAGACTCTGATTTGGGATTTCAATTAAGATAGAAAAGAAGTGATGTTTTTGCCCATTCCCCCAGGCTAAAATACACTGTGAATAAAGGAATGAAGGAAAAACAGAAAATAAAGCTACATATCCTATAAAGCAAGAAAACACACAATTCTAACAGATTATATATGAAGAAGAACTGTTAAGAGATGTAAAATAAAAAACCAGAAACAGGGAGATCATGCAGTGAGGAAGTATGTATGTGGAAATCTGGGCAAAAACAAAAACAGTAAAAGACAGATACAAATTAAAACCCACAAAAATTATACTATGAAACAGCTTAATGATGATTATAGATATTAATGATTTATATTACATATTATATATAAATATGGTATATATAATTATTATCTGTCATAATCTATAACACATATAAATTATAAACAATTTGGTGGAGTAGGAAGCTCTAAGAATCAGTTCCTCCACTGAAATAACTATTGAGCTAGCAAGAGCTGTCAGTATAAACTATTTCAGAAATTTGTTATCTTGTCAAACACTTGCAGCATCTAGGGGAGTGCTTATTGAAGAAAGAAACTGGTGTATTTTGAATTTTGGTGTTTCACATAGCACCTACCATGGCCTAATTCCTAGCCTATGGCAGACCGTACTGAGGACGGTAGTTTGCATTCTTGATGTGGTACGCTGGTGCCACAGTGAATATAAAGACCTTTTCCTCCAAAAATTTGGGTTGTGTGTTTTGACCAGTCTGAAGGTTCACAGGTATACAGGCTGGACATTGTTTCACCACACTGGGCTGAAATGACTTCTTGGAAGGCATCTATCAAAATAAAAAGGAAGAATAGTTTTTTATTTAGCTTTTCTTATTAAATCCAGACATTTAAGGAGATGTCTCTGAGGTCACTGAGTGACCACCAAGTTAATGAAACAGAGATTTAAATGACCACACAGAACAAGGAATATAGTCATTGCAAAAATAGTTTGGAAAGGTCACTAAACCAAGGTGAGCTGGATGACTGTAGCTCTCAAAAAAACAACAGTAAACACTAGGGACAGAGAAAATCTGATTTCTAACATTACCAAATATAATTTTCAATATGTTCAGTTATCAACAAATATAAAAAATTACAAAGCACACAAAGAAACACAAAAGAAAAAAAGAATGAAGAAAAATGACCAGAGTTGGGACCTATGGGACATCATCAAAGGTACCAACATACACATTATGTGAATTTCAGAAGAAGGTGGGGGAGAGGGGCAAGACATTTGAAACTCTCTGTTGACCATCAAAGCCAAAGAGTGTATCTTGAAAGTAGCAAGAGAGAAGTGATTCAATAAATACAGGATATTTTAGTCAGGTTTATCCAGGGGAGAAAAAAAAAAAAAAAACAATTGGGATACAGGAGATGATATAGATATGGATATAGATATATGATATCTATCTATCTATCTATCTATCTATCTATCTATATTGAGATCTTTTGGACATTTTTTGCAAGATGGGGGTGGAGGGTGCTGGCACATATGCAGGGCATGCTGGCAGGTTGGAAATTCAGGTAGAAGTTGATATTGCAGTCTTGAGTCACAATTCCAGAATGCAGAGATAAGACAAACAAGTATAGTCAACTGAATTTTTCCAAGGGGACCAAGTTATTCAATGGGAAAGAATAGTCTCTTAAATAAATAGTGCCAAAACTTGGTAACTACATGCAAAATAATGAAATTAGATCCCTACCTAAATGCATATACAAAGATTAACTCAAAACTGATTAACAGCCTAAATATAAGTTGTAAAACTATAAAACTCTTAGAAGAATACATAGGGGTAAATCTTCATCACTTCTGATTTAGCAGTGGATTCTTGTATTTGACACCAAATTACAAAAAAAAAAAAAAAAAAAAACACTGATAAGTTGGATGGCATAAAAATTTCTAATATTTGTGCATCAAAGAATATTAAGGAACAGAAAAGATAACATAGGGAATGGGAAAATACTTATAAATTATATATCTGATAAAAGTTTAACATAAAGAAGATATAAAGTATTATAAATTAACAAGACAACCCAAATTAAAAAGGTGCAAAAGACTTGAATAGACATTTCTTGAAGAAGATATACAAAAGACCAACAAGTACATGAGAAGATGTTCAACGTCACTGGTCAAAAAGAAAATGCAAATCAAAACCACAATGAGACACCACTTCACACCCACTGGAATGGCTAAAATACAAATAAAGAAAAATGGCAAATGGTGGTTTGTCTCCTCCCTTCATCCTCTCATTTGATTAATTAGACCAATCATTTTCAATCCTCATTCTGTTCCTATCCAGTTCTCACTCAAACCACAGATTTTCAGTCTCCAGTGACTGTGAACTGCACAGTCACCTGGTTGAAAAATGATGGGTCTAACTTTGGGCTTTACGGTCCTTGTATCTATGACCTCCATATCTGCTCAAGGCAACCTGTAGTCTGTATATAATCCAGCCACCCAACCACAAGAACTGTTAGCTCTCACTAACGTGCCCTCTCAAAAACATTAATCACCCACTGACAATGTACCCATTTCATTACTGGCTTTTCTGAACAAATATTTCATCATCATGGGAGCCCATTCAATTCCTTCAATCATACAATGGCACAGAAATCTACTTCATATGAGCAGCCACTGTGTGTTTCCTATGAATACCATCAACAAGTATCTCATGAAAGAATTAGGCTGTTACTCATCAGCAGAAGAGTTAGCAGGTACATGGACACCATTCTCAACATCCTGTGAAGAAATATGCTTTGACTTCACAAGTGTGTGTACTATGGTTCTAGAGTCCAGCAGAGAACCATCTCTTTGTGGCTCTTTCATTTTCTAAACATGCTTGAGAGGTGGTAGTCAGGTTGTGGGAGATACTTGTTTGGGGTAAACACATCAAGCAGTCTAAGCTTGGGAATGGCATGTTTAGGGAGTTCTTAGAAATACCCAGAAAAAGCAAATTTAATTTTGGTGCCATGGGAAGTTGAGTCTAGGTAGGAATTGTGAGGAATTGGAAGATTTTGTTATCAGGCAAAGAGAAGGATGGTTCAGCAATCATATTTTTCTTCAAAATATTCAACAGCAGTATGTGAATTTGATTTATTGTTATTGTATATAAACAACTATGTATTTTAAAAATCAGAATAAATCAAAATTTTAATTATTTTTTAAACTTAAAACTTTTTATAGAGTTTGAGTTGCCTCTAAACTGTATTAAATATCTACAATCTTTTGATAATTCGGTAAAGGATTATAGACACTAGGAAGGTACATTTAAAATAAGGGAGAGTGTATACTTTTTGGATACTAAACTTAGAGTATAATTGAATGCACTTACATATTACCAACTTAGTTCTGAGGCCTGATTGTTCACAGGGCCTCCAACTTTCCACTTTATTTCAGGCAGTGAATGGAAAAACAGCATGAAAATGCAATGACTCTAAATTCTTTTACTTGGAACCATTTAAATAAGTGAAGGGATATTTACTCTAGCTCTTTCTATTACTGTATAAGGCGTGCTTTTGATAGGGCATTGCAATTCACTCAAGTTAACTATAGAAACCATAAAATAAAGCTAACTTAGAAGACAGGAGGAAAAGAACTAAATCCTCTTCAAACTATCCTCCAGAGACAATGTTGAAAAGAGACCTAAGTTTAAACTGTGACACTAACACTTACTCTTTTTTAGAAAAATTTCCTACATCTCTAAATTTTGTCTTTAAACTGGCAGTATGACTCTTGCTGTACTGTATTATTCAGAGTTCTCCAGAGAAACAGAACCAACAGGATATGTATACATACAGAGAGAAAAATGTATTTTAAGGAATTGGCTAACATGACTGTAAAGGCTAACAAGTCCAAAATCTGCCAGGTGGGCTGGCAGGCTAGCAATGCAGGGAAAAGCTGATGCTGTAGTTTGATTCCAAGGGCAATCTGGACGCAGAAGTCTCTCTTTCTTGGGGGATCTCAATCTGTTTTCTGTTAAGGCTTTCAAATGATTGGATGAGGCCCACTCACGTTACGGAGGGTAATCTGCTTTACTCAAAGTTGGCTGATTTAAATGCTAATCTCATGTAAAAAATACCTTTACAGAAACATCCAGACTGTATTTGACCAAATGTCTGGATGCCATGGCCCAATCAAGTTGACACATAAAATTAACTGTCACATATACCTAATAATAAAGTAAGGTGGACTAATGAATAACTGATTTTCTTCTCTGGACCTTTAGTTTGCAGAGCTTAAGGGATATACATAAACTTACAGGTGAACCAGCTAGTGTTGAGAGTGCCTTCAGTTGTATATGCTAAAAATAAGTCAGAGAACAACACAAGACACCAATGGCAAGCATTTCTGTTGTAAAGCTAAAGAAAAAGGGGAAAAAATAAGAAATTACTGGAAAGAAAGAATTTTTCAAAGTATGGGAGGAAATATACCTATATTAGCGAATCAAATTAAGTCAAAAACTTTTGGTCTTGTTAGAGAAAGTATGCATTATCAGCTTCTATCTATCTTCCTTTTCATACTTCTATGTTATTTACATTTTCATAGCATACTTTCAAGCATTTTTTTAATATATATATGAAGGATTGATATCAACTGAATTAAAACTTCAGTGGTTAGGTACTTCTCTACTTTAATAACCATATCAGCTTTAAGCAGATGCTACCATCTGTTTTAAAGCCTCTAGGAAAATTTAAACTAAGTTTAAACTATAAACAGAGAACGACTTATTTCTCATTAAAGAGAGGGAGAAGCTGATGATGTAGGTAAAATCATTTAGAACAATTTGCCAATGTTCCTCCAATTAAAATACTGTCAATCAAAATTGGTTATACAGATTCCACAATGTGAAAAATTTTACTTCATTTTATGCTCACTCATTTGCAACCTTTTGCCTTTAGATCTGAATGTTCTCAAAATCTTTCCTTTCCACATATTTACGTGCTATACAAAAGTGGGGCAGGGGGAGAGTGATAAAGATATGATATCCAATAAAGAGGAAATACAATCTGGAAAAGAAATGAGGGAAATAGCTTACAAAAAGGTAAGAGTATCTTGGAGAAATACATAGAGATCAACCCATGCAGATAGAAAGACATAGAAATCTAGGAGAAACCAAAAAATAGAATATTTGATACAGACTATTTCATAGATGTTTCCAAATTCTGTCAAAGAACTAGAGATAAATTAGTGGAAAAAATATATGTATATGACCACATAGGGGAATGATTCATCTAAATCATTGTACAAGAAAATGAATGTGGTATTACTTCAGTTGGCAGTAAATAATGTTTAAACTTAAAATAAATAATAAATACCAATACAACCAAAAGCTGTCACTAAATTATATTGTGAAGAAAGGAGAAAGTAAAATGTTTTTGTTTTTATTGAAACATGTAGAAGAGAGTAAAATTCAAATTGACTATTGGAGAGATTCAACAGATAATGTATACAATAAAAGTAAAAATCAAGAAATAATTGTGTAAGTTAGTTAAAGAATGTAAATAGCAGAAGAGAAAGAGGTAGTGACATTAAAGGACACCTCCATTTCCTAACTCTAGTATCAGAGCTGTGAATTTCCTCTAATAAGCTCTAATATTTAATTTTAGTGGGAGAGACCCAGCAGTTCCTGTTTGGAATGACAAATGGTGACTGCTCTTCACTGAAGTCTTTTATTACCTTCAAATCTATCTAACTTGGCTTTGTTCTTCATGTTTATCCCACAATCTTAATGGCTAAGATTATATAAATTCTCCAGAATTTTGTCTGTATGTTACAGATAGATCGTGGTCTTACAGGTGAGTTACAATTGAAGCTTTTCCAGTAATTTGTCTTTTAATTAGCTTTTTGGTAATTAGAGGAACAGCCTGAGATTATCTCCAGAGGGGCTGCAAATCATTCTTCTTTACAGCAGATGTCCCCAGAAGAGGAAAGGAGGAACTTCAGATTGGAAAATTGTAACCTTCCCTTCTCTATCCTATCTGGTAATTTTATCTGGCTTCTTGTACTGAAAGTCAATGATCTCTTCATATCAGATTTTGAACTCTATATTTTTCTGCAAATATATATATTAAATATAAAAAACTATTATAAATTTATACATATAAATATTAACTTATTTATATATAACATATAAAATACCCTTGAGTTATTAAGATTGTATAAGTTCATCTTTTTGAAGATATGACATTTCTTTTTAAAATGTTTAATGTTTAAGAATCAATACTTCCCTGCAATTTATACAGAAGTTTTTTCTACAACAAAAGGTAAGGTACTCAACATTAGTCATCATCAGGGAAATACAAATCAAAACTACAATGAGCTATCACCTCACACCTGTCAGAATGGCTGAAATTAACACAGGAAACAGGTGTTGGTGAGGATGTGGAGAAAAGGGAACCCTCGTGCATTGTAGGTGGGAATGCAAACTGGTGCAGCCACTGTGGAAAATAGTATAGAGGTTTCTCAGAAAGTTAAAAGTAGAGCTACCCTATAACCCAGCAGTTGCACTACTAGGTACTTACCCAAAGAATACAAAAATATTGATTTAAAGGGACACATGCACCCCAACGTTTATAGCAGTATTATCAACAATAGCCAAATTATGGAAAGAACCCAAATGTCCATCGACTGATGAATGCATAAAGAAGTGGTATGTGTGTGTACATATATATGTATACGCAATGGAATATTACTCAGCCATAAAAAAGAATGAAATCTTACCATTTGCAATGACATGGATAGAGCTAGAGAGTATTATGCTAAACGAAATAAGTCAGTCAGTGAAGGACAAATACCGTATGATTTCACTCATAGGTACAATTTAAGAAACAAAACAAATGAACATGGGGGTTAAAAAAAAAAGAGAGAGAGAGGCAAACCAAGAAACAGACTCTTAACTATAGAGAACAAACTGATGGTTACCAGAGGGGAAGTGGGCAGGGGGATCGATTAAATGGGTGATGGGTATTAAGGAGAGCACTTGTGATAAGCACTGGGTATTATATATAAATGATGAATCACTAAATTCTACACCTGAAACTAATATTACACTGTATGTTAATGAACCGGAATTTAAATAAAAACCTGGGAAGAAAAAAAAAGTAAGGTAGTTACTGATTTAAAACAACTTTAAGAATGGTAGCCAACTGGGCGCCTGGGTGGCTCAGTTGGTTGGGCGACTGCCTTCGGCTCAGGTCATGATCCTGGAGTCCCTGGATCGAGTCTCGCATCGGCCTCCCTGCTCGGCGGGGAGTCTGCTTCTCCCTCTGACCCTCCCCCTTCTCATGTACTCGCTCTCTCTCATTCTCTCTCTCTCAAATAAATAAATAGAATCTTTAAAAAAAAAATAAAAAAAAAAAAAAAGAATGGTAGCCAACTATCAACAGTTGGCAGCATGTCCATTTCACTATGATGAATTTGAGCCATTTCCTTCCTTAGGGTTAATATTATTTTTATACAATTTAAGAACCATAGACTATTTTCAACTTGACAAGTATCAGATTTTATTACCTGATACAATGGTTGTCCCCTGGATGGAGACAGAATTTTATCTTATTTATTTTATGGAAAGACTCTTGGCTCATCCTATTTGGAATACAAAATTTCTTTTTTCTTCAAATTTCAGTGTGCCATAATAAACCACAGCATATTTCAAAATTACATATAGGTCAGCAAGTATAACAAGGGAAAATGGGAATGGGAAGAATGACCAAATGTTCTACCCACCATGTTTCAACAAAATAATTACATTCTCACAAAGGAAGCCTCACATTTTTACTTAATAACCTATCAGAGCACTGAATTTACTCACAATCTTATCAGGCTGACCACGCTAGAATTTTTATAAAATTCTTGACTAAACCAGCAGAAGAGCATTCTTTCTCCATGCCAGGCACTATATTCAATGATTCATTTTATCATTCAAAGATTCAGACATCAACAAGACAAACACAATTTTTATGATTTGTATTAAAAATTATTTTCCCTTTTATTGTTTTACTCAAGATAGTGCTTCCTGGGATTTCTGGTCATTATATTTCTTTCCTTTAATTCTTTCACATATCTGAGCAGTGACGATCCCTCCCATTAACAGTTGCAGACAAACAGGGATTCATTCCTTGTGATATTCCATGGACAAGTCCTCTCTACTTTGGTTGTTAAAAGCAAAACAACCACTGAGATTAATATTTTTAAGAAAAAAAAATAGGTTTATTAGATTGACATAAAATGGTAACACTCCATTAGAATACCATGTGTGTAGGAGATATTAAATAGCGTATTTTCCCATCTAGCTATTTTTTCCTCCTATTCTTGTCTGACACTCATTTGTTCAGTCTGCTTCTGCTTTCCAGTATGTCTGTCTCTGAAAACAGGCTGAGTCAAAAGAAAACTAGTTAATCTAAGCAACCCCTAACATAGCCTTTTTGTAACTCAGTGTTGAAATAAATGTGAATTATGGTGAAATAAATGTGAATCATTTAACTTAAAATGATTATAAACCTGTAGGAAGTATCTTTTTGATTGGCAAGAAAGACATGTTAAGAACTGTCAAGTGTATGTGGAATACATATAGAAAAAATATATAATGATATAATTTATATATAAATATATACTTAACCAGAATACGCCTGCACAAGCCATGTCTTAAGTAAATGGAGTTTGGACTCCAAAATGTACATCTCAATGACATAGGCATATATGCTGAGAGGAATGAAAGAAGTATAGCCCTATTTTTGCTAAGTGTATATATAAAAACACTCTATATATTAATCAAGGATTTGCTTCTAGCTGCTTGATATATGCCTAGACCAGTTTGACTGGATAATGGAGATAGCATCATGAAAAACTCTTGGTAGAACTATTCCAGAACTCTTAACATATCCCAATAAGTACCAGTAGGTCTGAAAATACATCTTACCGCTTGCAGTTTAATCACTGTACAGATACCTGGCCTACTACTTTGGACACTCACGGTTTTTATCCACGGACACATTCTTCAGGAATTTCTTCCTTCCATGAAACTGGAAACTCAAACATTCTTGAGCTAACTACCATAAATATTTAACCGAGAATTGTAAGCTCTTATGAAAAAGCACACTATTGGGCTTTTACATTTTTTCAGGTTTATTGAGATATAGTGTAAGTTTAAGGTGTACAATGAGTTGATTTGATGTGTTTTATATTATCAACTACTTTTTAAAAATTGGTTTTGGAACACTTCTGGATTTTAAAAATTTAGGCAGTGTTATATGCACAGAACATGCATAATTCAGTGAAAGTAACACAGCTGAGCCATGAGGTTTTTCTTTTTTGGCTTAAAAGTAAAATTTTCATTGGGAAATGGTCACATAAATATAAGAAATATTGGAGTAAAAACTGCCAAATAAGAACTATAAACTCTATCACCACTAACAAACTATTCTGAAAATTGAGCAATATCTGGAAAATCAAATTTAATTAGATTAAGGTTAGCTTGATACATGACTACTGCATATTCCTAATTATTCAATATATAAGAATTTATTAATTCCTAAATAACTGATTAATCAAACCTTAATTAATCGATTTATTTTTTTAAGATTTTTATTTATATATTTGAGAGAGAGAGAGAAATCACGAGCAGGGGGAGGGGCAGAGGGAGAAGGAGAAGCAGGTTCCCTGTTCAGCAGGGAGCCCAACATGGGGCTCCATCCCAGGACCCTGGGATCATGACCTGAGCTGAAGGTAGACGTTTAACTGACGACTGAGCCACGAGGCACCCCTAATTAATCAATTTATTGATATTGCATCAATAAATTAAACTTTAAACTTTCTCAACTCTTTCTTGTTTTAGAGAGGGAGAGAAAGAGGGGGACAGAGAATCTCAAGCAGGCTCCATGCCCAGCACAGCGCCCCACACTTAACTGACTGAGCCACCCAGGAGCCCTGAAAGTTTCTGAACTCTTGAATTCCCTTTTTTCTTTGCAGTCATGTAATTCAAGAAATTTTAAAATGTGATGTTGAATTTAAGTATCTTGAATTACAATTGACAACTGACTTCCTAACTGTCATGCAAGATAAGTCCATTCTACGTCACTACTTATATGCGGTAGCACTGTTGGTAAATTCCACATTGTCACATATCATGGGTTAAGAAACTGGTTCACTTAGAGAAGGAGAAAAGTCACAGAGCCAGTTCAAAAAGTAAAAGATGCAGATTCCCAACTCTCCCATTGTTTGCATAAAGATAAGTCAGGGTTGAGGTAATTTGTTATATAGTAAGTGTATATATATGATTTAGTAAATGAACTGTCTTCCACATTACTACAATTGTATATTCTACTAACACAAGTATAAAAGTGACTTCATCCATGAAAGGTTCTACTAGATGACCTGGTACCAGCTTCTAGATTCAGGTACCAGCAATTCACAAGAGTTGTCTGGCATCAGCTGTTGCCCACATCCTGGAAGTCTTGGGGGCCACTGGATATTGTAGCCCCCCTACCAGAATGTGGAAGCCACAGGACACAGGGGAAACAGAGGTTACATGCATGCTCTCTGACTATAAGAAGTGAAAGGCAAGTTCCCTTCAACTAATATTGTCCAGACAACCCAGATCAAGCGCACAGAGCTACTTCTGGATAACCTGCTTTCTGAAATCAAGTAACATCACTATTAATGGTGACATATCTAAAATACAACGTTCTGTTATGAAAGCACTCCAGTTACTAGTACGTGTAACAAACCACCCCAAACTTAGCATCATAAACTGACATTTGATTATTCTTATGAATTCTATGGCCAGGAATTTAGAGTAATGTGTTTCTACACTATGACTTATCACCATGGCACTAGAATTATCTGGAATTGCCTTTAATCATATGTCTGAAATTGTATATGTGCTGGAATCTGCAACCTCAATTAAGCTGTCAACCCTAATAACCACACCTAGCTATTCCACATGAGCTTTGTGCACAGGATAGTTTAAGTTTTCTCACACAACTGCATCTAGGTTCAAAGAATAAGCATCCTAAGAAAGAAAGGTGAAAACTTCATGACATTTTTATAATATAGTCTGAGAATTCAAAAACATCACTTTTGCCATATTCTATTGATCAAAACAGACCCACTGGGCTCGTGGGAGATTGAAATCAAGGTGATTCTCTTGATAGAAGAGTGTGGAAGTTCTAGAAGAGCTAAAGGATTTGGGGATATTGTTTTGGCATCTTTGGGAAATGTAATATGCCACAGAGAGTTAGATGCCTTTATATCATATAATTATGCTCAAATTATCATAAAGACATTTGAATTTACCATTTCCAACCTTTAATCAAGTTTATTTTGTTTTTGCCTGGAAAGCATTATTGTCACATAGGTAACAGAAACTTAAAAGAGACCACTGCAGAAAAGCAAAATGACTGGATTCTGAAAGTGCTAAGCAAAGTATATTCTGTATTTGTCCACTGACCAACAAATACTGAAACAAACCTAAAACAGGTATTAACCCCAGGTTAAGAGAAACTTCCTTCCCTTCCTAATTTTCTTTCTTTCTTTTTTTTTTTTTCTGTTTCTTTTTGTGCATATATATTCATCAGCCTTTGACTTTGGAGTTGTTTTTGGACCTCTAGAAAAACTCACGAGAAACTTTATAAGGAACAGATATTTTGTCATCGGGGATTTTGTGTTGTGCTTGTTTTTTCTTAGCACTTAATCTTTAGTTCTTGGGTTTTGAAGAAAACAAAGCCATCAGAATCTTTCTTATGGGAGTTAATTATGTAAGATTTGTTCTACTTAGTAAGAAGGTAGCAAATAAATATGTGTCTGATGAATGTATTCTCTAGATTTCCTTTCATATTGCTTGATTCAAATCAATTGGGAGGAAGGCAAACAATGATTGATTCTATTTGAACAGATCACAGAATTTAGTACATAAAGGTAGAGAAGCATAACAAAGTCTAATAATATTTAAACATAATATATAAACATTATTAAATATTATTATTGAATTTATTAACAGATCACTTTACATGATAGTTATACTGTAGAGGTTTGGTGTAGCATTCTAGATATTGTTGTTTATACTTTTAATCAAAATAAATTATCAGATTTCAGTTGTTTGAGTCAACAATATAATTCCACTTGACAGATTCTTGGTATTTAAAATTGAAAAGAATTGAGGATTGAATGGCAAATGATCAAGTGCATCAAAATAGGAGTAGCAAAAAATGAAGGTTTTAAAAGGTGCTATTTTTACTTCTAAATAATTGTATAGTTTATCCTCCAGTTCTTTAAATTTCCTTTAACATAAATGATAATATGTAACCTCTGTAATCCATGTATATTTTAAGAGAAAGGGGAACCCTCTTACACTGTTGGTGGGAATGCAAGTTGGTAGAGCCACTTTGTAAAACAGTGTGGAGGTGCCTCAAAAATTTAAAAATAGAGCTACGCTATGGCCCAGCAATTGCACTACTGGGTATTTACCCCAAAGACACAGATGTAGTGACAAGAAGAGCTATATGCACCCCAATGTTCATAACAGCAATGTCTGCAGTAGCCAAACTGTGGAAAGAGCTGAAATGCCCTTCAACAGATGAATGGATAAAGAAGATGTGGTCCATATATACAATGGAATATCACTCAGCCATCAGAAAGGATGAATACCCAACTTTTACATCAACATGGATGAGACTGGAGGAGATTATGCTAAGTGAAATAAGTCAAGCAGAGAAAGTCAATTATCATATGGTTTCACTTATTTGTGGAACATAAGGAATTGCATGGAGGGCATTAGGAGAAGGAAGGGAAAAATGAAGGGGGGGAATCGGAGGGAGAGACGAACCATGAGAGACTATGGACTCTGAGAAACAAACAGGGATTTAGAGGAGAGGGGGGTGAGGGGAAGGGTTACCCCAGTGATGGGTATTTTTTTTTTTTTTAAGATTTTATTTATTTATTTGTGGGAGAGAATGAGAGACAGAGAGCACGAGAGGGACGAGGGTCAGAGGGAGAAGCAGACCCCCCGCTGAGCAGGGAGCCCGATGTGGGCCTCCATCCCGGGACTCCAGGATCATGACCTGAGCCGAAGGCAGTCGCTTAACCAACTGAGCCACCCAGGCGCCCACCCCAGTGATGGGTATTAAGGAGGGCACTTGCTGCATGGAGCACTGGGTGTTATATGCAAACAATGAATCATGGAACACTACATCAAAAACTAATGATGTATTATATGGTGACAAACATAACATAATAAAATTAAATTAAATTAAAAAAAAAAAGACCTAAACCCATGCCAATGGATGCAACCTGACCTCCTGGTTTTAACTTCCTGTAGTTATGCCAGAGTCTACTTTCAGATGGCATGCATCCATTATTGTGTAATTGTAGCTTAATTAAGATTGATTTATGACTCTATTGCTCTAATTAGATATTTTGATATCACTGCTATCTCACTGTGGATTATGACAGAGATATATCTTATTAATAAAGTATGCTCTATTCTGATCCCAATTTAGCCCACTGTTAACTTTGGTTTGAATCTTTGAACACCCTAATAGTACATATAATTCCATATGAAAAAGGCTCTTCCATTTAGGAAAAAAAAAAAAAATTCTCTTGCATTTTCGATTCCCACAATATCTTTCAAGGAATAGGTATAATTCCTATAAGGGCTTTGGGAAATAAGGCATTCCTATGTGCCAAGATTTGACTACCGTTCATCAAAATTAAAAGAAATACACAAAACTAACTAGGAAGAAATGAAATACTGAATAGATTTTATAATGTTGCCTAAATTTACCAAAAAATCATAACTATTTTCTGTAAACTTGTAGTTGTAATGTGGTACATAGCTTACCTAGATTACCAAAGATAAAGCCAAACTATTTGATTAGAAAATTTAAATCATCATCAGAAAAAAAAACGTAGTTTAAACTAACAAGACATTATTATTACAACCTTCTGAAGTTCTTCTATTAAAAGCAAGATTCCACAAGGTGTCTGACATCTACACACACCCCAAAGGATTTAACTACATAACCCATTGCTGAAATGAATGAATACACCTACCTAAGGGTCAACATTTTTCAGATATGTGAATTTAAGTGTTCTCAGTCACATTCATAGTTACTCATGGTGATATGGAAGAACACATATGACAATGCAGCTCTGATCCTTAAATCATTCCTATTAAGTACTGATTTTTTTTTCCTGTTTCTAAATCAAACCTTTTCTTGTATCATAATCCTAGTCCATTAATATACTGACATATGTTTAGATTACGTATCTCACCCTAATTGCTATAAACTGTATCACTTACTTCTTATTTCCCTTCCATTGTAGTGGAACCATGGAACCATGTAGTTTATGTTTTACCTTATGCTAACTCCCTCTTGCTGATTTCTCAGGATCCCATCTTCCCTAACTTCAACCAATTCTGTTGTCTCCAGTGATCATTTCTAAAGACTTAATGATTGTATTGAATTATTCCACCTCTCAGAAACATTTAGTGGGCTTTTTATACTATATTAAAGAAAAAAATCCTACTCTCCTTACCAACTCTAGTGCAAAACAGAGTTGCATATAAAAGATACAGCCTTTGTATTTTCTATGCCTCCATAATCCCTTCAGCCAAATCTGCTTCTCAAAAACCTACTCAGACTTATGTTATTGAGTGAACACTGAACAAAGGGATTCCTACAGGGCTAGTGTTTCTCTACCAGTAATTAGCAATTTGGTCACAGCAATCCGAGTCTGTCTCATGAATATTCAACCTCAGAAGACATATAGAAACCTGGAGTAAGCACTTCCCATTTTTTGTGTAGAGGAACACTGGACCATTAAACTGTATTTACTGAGCAGCCAATATGTGCCAAACACCATATTAAATGGTATTAATACAGTAGTACCCTCAAAACAGTCTCTCCCTTTTTAATCTTGTGTCAACACCCAATCCTCAGCGAGAAGAATGTAGTAACCACTAAGAGAGAAGGAAGAGTGACAGTTTTGCTAAGCAGGTGCAAAATTGTAGCTGGTTCTTTAGTTTCTGGTTGCTTTCCAGTTTCATGTTCCAATCTGTCATTAAGTCTGACTTAAGCTGTTTCCTTCATTTTTTTGGTGAAATGCCAGAATTCCACTTCACAGATGAGCCAATTGTCCAGTTACGCAATACAGGCTATGCAAGACGCTCCCAGTTTATCTTACATCGATGTTTCCCTGCCGCTGTATACCAGCATTGCTACAGCCGGGGATGGGATATAGCTGAAGAGCTTTTTGACTTTGGGGCATTTGGATATCCACTCTATTATGAATATGTTATCTTGTACCCAGATTTGATTTATGTCTCACAATGTGCTACCTAACCAGCCAGCTTCATGCCATAAACTCCAAGGCTTAAGAGCTACATTTTCCTCTTAAAATATTGGTTTTTTGGCAACCTGCCTCCTCTTTTCAGGTGCAAACATTTAATGTAACTAATTAGTCACAAGAGAATATTAGAGAGTTACAGTGATGAGACATAGAGACATGTAGGATGGAGGAGGGGAACACAGGGATACTGGACTTTATGAAATTAAATACATCTTCATTAAAAGTGAGTAAAGCTTAGCCACCAGAGACCATCACCCTAACAAAAGATATTACTTTATTCAATTTTTTAAAATTCTCCTGTAACCAAGTGGCCCCTGACTACAATATTATTCAATATTATCAGATTACTGTTAGAATAATATATGCTCCCCATAAAATAAGTTAAGAACACCATACTACTTATCTCCCTGACACTGTATCCCACAGAGACCCTCACTTACCACCTCTCCCGTTTCACTAGTATGAATCCCACCTATGCTGAAATTAGCTCATCTTTCTAATCATTGATTTCACCTACAATACATATTTTATCTGTTTCTTGACTAGTGCTTTAATGGGCTAACTTCTACTCTTCCTTCTTGTAAACTATGGGTCTTATGTTCTCTAGCTGATCTTTAACTGATCTTTTTTGACTACACACTCCTCCCCAATTTGCATTCATAAATTTTTCTTAAATGTCTCTCTTATGTACAGTTATAACACTCTCTCCATACTGATACCAGAACAGTGATAAAATGTTGTATACATTCCTTATTTTTTTGCCTATTTATGTCACTGAACTGAGATGGTATGAAAAATGAATGATACTAATTCTTACATTATCTGTGTAAAGCACCTTTGGCAGATAGGCATTTGGTAATTATTTGTTGAATGACAGAATATTCTGCCTCAATCACATTGGTCTAGACAAGTCATTGCATCCTTTTATCCCTAAATTCTATATTGCTACCTTTGGATTAACACTGCCTTGAATCTGAATTTCAGCATAGCAACTAACTGTAGGTCTTTGAGCATGGCTTTTACACTAATGAATCCTAGTTTCATCATCTATAAAAATAGACAGCCAGTTTTGATTCTTTCATATTTGAGGTGATCAAGCCACCAAAGATGAGTGAGAGAGTACAGAGAAGGAACAATAAATATAAAGTATATAATGTAAAGCTGCAATGTAATTGAAGCATACCCTAACTCCTAAGCTATGTGAAAAGTCTTCATTTTATAAGGTATATAGTTATAATGCAGTGATGTAGAGGATAAAGAATAATGATGGATGGAAAGATATAATATAAGACAATGAACAACAGAACAATATCATCCTTACCTTTTTCCCCATCACTATTCCACACTATCCTTATTACTATCTTATATATCCTCTTATTCTTTATTGTATTCTTCATTTTGCTAACTTCCTCTGAGTGTGACTAGTACTAGATCTTTGTATAAAATGTTTTTCTTTTCATTTTCCTTTGTTGTACTTGCATATTCAACTTCTTCTCAATTTCTCTCCTATTTTCCATGTAATTGAGAATCAACTTAAGAGCTTTAGCGTGCATAGTAATTTAAAAAGGAAAAGAATATTATGGTGAAACCATCTGTTTGTATACTGCAATTCCTCAAAGAATTTTCTTGTGTCCCTATGTATTTGAAAAATCAAGTACTGCATTTGATCAGATTGGAATGATTTATAATTTATTAGCCTCATTTATACTAGAAGTATTTCAAAATAAAATCTACAAGAATATTTAACATCTTATGGTAGTATAAAATCTGGTGACACAAAAGTTGTTACAGCATTTTCTCTTATTTCCAAGAGTGAGAAGACCAATAGTCCACAACTAAATAGTTTTGCTTATTTGCTATTAAAGAGTAAACATCATTTTACATGATCATTTAACATATAAGAGGACATTTAACTTTATTAATAATCAGGAAAACCAAATTAAATTCACAATGAGAGTCTGCAGTACTAATCCTGCCTGAAAATATGCCAGCACTAAATATATGGTAGCTAAGCTTTCATTTGGAGTCCATACTGTTTTCTAGTTCTTCACCGCGAAAGAAGCCATACCATTAACTGCTATTTCTATGAGGCCTCCAGATTACCCTCACATTTGTATTTATACCTTTCACTATTAATTAATTTTAGATGATTATGTCATATTGCCCTCCCTAGCTTGTAAAATCCTCACATATTTAGTAGAAGCTAGCTTATTTCCTTATACTAAACAAATATTGGTTGAACAACTAACTACTTTATCCATCTATTTTAGTTAGCATGATTAAAATTTTCAGTTAATTATTCCTCTTTCCTCAAGAGCTAATCTCCATTCCTGTCTATGGCATTCCCAGCCTACCATACATTATTTAATTTCCTCCAAGGTTACATTATTAAACCTTTAATAAACCTCTTGGGTTCCACTTATCACTCCCCCACTAACATGCACTGTAGCTAAGCAATCGGGAAAATACTTCCAGGAAGACGGTCCAAAGGTAGTATCATTCTTACCTTACAGCTTTCAACCTTCTTTCACATTACCATTTTGTTTAATCTTCACAGAAATGAAAATTATTGTTAACTCTATTCTGCAAAAGAAAAAAAAAAAAAAACCTTACTTTTTTAAAGTACCTACTTCAAAACACATACTTATTTTTAAGGCATTCCTTTACTCCTATAGTATATGTGACCCTACCTAATACATTAACTCATGTATTCCTTTGAATATTGGGGTCACCTATTTAGCTAAACTTCTTGTCAAGATAGTAAGTACGAATCATGGCTTCTCTGTTTTCTTTTAAATGACAACTATTTTTGGTAATCTTTGTCAACATGAAAAGTATAACTAGGTTTAAAGTCCAATTCAAGTAATTAAGAGACATCACTTCGGACAAGATAACTCATGCTAATTCTGAAAGCAAACTACTGAAGTCTGTAACTTAATAACAGTGTTCACTTTTTAGCTAGATAAGGTGCTAATTATTTAGAGATTTAACAAACTAGTCATGTCAAATTCCTCAATGGTTACAGAATCTTATAAATAACAAGTTAGTAAAATCCTTTCACTTTAGTATATAGTATGTGCTCTAAATAAATATACTAAGAGTCAAATTGGAGTCTAGAAACCAATGAGTTAGTGTAATGCCAAATGTACATAAAGATAGGTTCTGTAAATTTTCCATGAGAGATGATTCATTACTTTGAAGATGTTGATCAGACAGATGTTACATTTAGTTATTTCCTCTATTTTCTCTCATTTATCCCTCACTTGCCACTTTGTGAGAAATAAGTTTTTCTAGACTGATATTCCTCCCTAATGTTCATCTTTTGCTCTCAGTTCCTGGGCTTTGAACATGCATGCATCTATTTTTGCAAGGAAATGATGGCATAATTAATCTTTAAATAGTAATATTCTCTGAATAATTATTCAGTAAATAATCATCTAGCATTATTCACAACTGTATATATTTGCAAGAGAAACAGTTATACTTTGAAATCTTGTCTGAGGTACATCAACATATTAAAAGTGAATTATTTTATGTGTTAAGTCTATATTTGTTTACAATTTCAGTTTTTATTTCATTGTATTAAGGATATTTATTGTGTTCATTATCATCCCTGCCTAGGGTTTTATTTTTCTATTTCTGTCAAAAATACCATTGGGATTTTGACAGGGATAGCATTGAATCTGTAGATAATTTTTGGTAGTATGGATGTTTTAACAATATTAAGTCCTCCAATCTATGAACATGGATATCCTATTTATTTATGTCCTCTTCAATTTCTTTCATCAAAATTTTGTAGTTTTCAGTGTATAAGTCTTTCAGTTCCTTGATTAAGTTTATTCCTCAGTATTTTATTTTTTTGGATGCTATTGTAATGGGATTATTTTCTTAATGATTTTTAGGTTAGTTCATAGTGTATGGAAATGCAACTGATTTCTACATGTTGATTTTTGCATCTTGCAACTTCCCTGAATTTATTAGTTCAAACTATTTTTGTGGAATCTTCAGGGTTTTCTACATGTAATATGTTATCTGCAAACATGTAATTTTACTTCTTCCTTCCTAATATGGATGCTTTTTATTTCTTTTTCTTATCTAGTTGCTCTGGCCAAGACTTCCAGGACTACACTGAATAGAAGTGGTAAGAGTGGGCATCCTTGCCTTGTTCTTGATCTTAGAGAACAAGCTTTCAGTTTTTCAGCAATTGAGTATGACGTCAGGTATGGACTTTTCATATATGGTTATGTTGATAGTTTTTCTCACAAAAAGGTGCTAAATTTCGTCAAATGCTTTTTCTACATCTATTGAGATGACTGTGTGACTTTTATCCTACATTCTATTAATGTGGTATATTGCATTATTTGATTTGCCTATGTTGAACCATCCTTGCATTCCAGGGATAAATCCCACTTTGTCATGATGTATGATGATCCTTTAATGTGCTGGTGAATTTGATTTGCTAATTTGGAACCACAAAAGATACCAAAAGTCAAAGCAATCTTGAGTAAAAAAGAGCAAAGCTGGAGGCATCACATTTCCTGATTTCAAAATATATTACAAAGCTACAGTAATTAAAACAGAACAGCACTGAAATAAAAACAGACATATAAACCAAAGGAACAGAAGAGAATACAGAAATGAACTCATGAATATGTGGCCTACTAACTGCTGACAAGAGTACCAAGAATACACAATGGGGAAAAGGAGTGTCTTCTACAATGGTGTTGGGAAAACTGCATATCCACATGCAAAAGAATGAAATTAGGTCCTTATCTTTCACCATACACAGAAATCAACTGAAAATGGATTAAAGATTAAATTAAGACCTGAAACTATAAAATTCCTATAAGAAAACAAAGGGGAAAACTTCATGACATGGGTCCTGGCAATGATTTCTCAGATACAATATCAAAAGCACAAGACCAAAAGCAAAAATATACAACTGAAAGTACATCAAACTAAATAGCTTCTGCAAAGCATAGGAAACAATCAAGAGAAAAAAAAAAAAAAAAAAACCTACAAAATGGGAAGCAAACCTACAAAATATTAGCAAACTATATATCTGACTAGAGATTAATCTCCAAAATATATAAGTAACTTCTACAATTTAATAACATAAAAAACAAATATCCCTATTTTTAAAAATGTGCTAAGGACATGAAGAGACATTTAACCAAAGAATACACATAAATGACCATAGCATGTAAAAGATACTAAATGTGACTAGTCTTCAGGGAAATGCAAATCAAAACAATGAAATACCACTTCCCATCTGTTAAAATGGCAAGAGAAAGAAGAAAGAAAGATAGAAAGAAAGAAAGAGAAGCAAGCAAGCATTGGTGAGGATGTGAAGAAAATGGAACATTTTTACACTGTTGGTGGGAATGAAAAATAGTACAGCTACTGTGAAAATTAGTATGGAGGTTCCTCAAAAATTAAAAATAGAAGTATCATATTACCTAGCAATCCCATTTCTGGGTATATATTCAAAAGAATTGCAATCAGAATCTCTAAGAGTTATCTGCAATCCCACATCATTGCAGTATTATTCACAGTAACCAAAATACTGAAATACTAAATGTCCATCAGCAGATGAATGGATAAAGTAAATGTGGTACATACATACCATGGAATATAAACTCAAACTTTAAAAACAAGGAAATCCTGCCATATGTGATAGCATGAATGAATTTGGAAACTATTATGCCAAGTGAAATAAGCCAGTCACAGGACAAACGCTGAAGAACTGCTCTTATATGAGTAATCTAAAATGAAGAAAGGGGAAGGCATTCTTGTAAATAGAACTACATAAACAAAAGCCTTAGACAGAGAAACAAAAGGAGATTACAAGATGATAGAAGGCCAGCATAAATGAATCATGTTGAGAAATTCAGGGTGGAAAGAAGAAGCCTCTGCTGTAGTAGAATTATTAAGAATCAGGCAAATCTAATACTTGGAGCTTTATTCTAAGAACGATGTGTCTTTTACGAATGATCACATTTAACATCTTCAGAAGAGATCTGTGGAACTTCTACTCCCAGTGAGGGCTGAGTAAGGTCTTATCAGAAAGACCTTGCAGATAACAACTATAAATTCCGAACATAGCATAAAAAGCAAGCTCCCTGAAGGCACCGGATAGCGAATAAACACAGATTCTAGTGGGGAGTACCTGCTGTGAGGAGATGAGCTGTATTTGGTGATTTGTTGTTTTTCTGATTTTACCCCAAATAGCTACCCATAAGATAGTATGATTAACATAGATAAAATTATCTGGCATGGATATTCTTATAGCTATTAAGATTATTAAGATAGAGTTTCTTAATCCAGGCCAAACAATTTTTTTTTATAAGGGTTCAATCTTCAAGGCACCTCTATACATTCACCCCTGGTTATTAATTTTTATAATCATTTATAACATCATAAATTCTGTATAATATTTCATATGCAATACTGCTAGTCTTCCCAGTACCTCCAGAATGTATTCCTTTTTTAAATCTAGTTTAGAGTTAAAATCCTAAGTCTCAGAAGGGTAAGTTGTTCAGTGTAATTTACTGACAGACATGTAGCAAAGCCATGGTTTAAACACACATTTCCACCGTCCCAGGTGCATGCTCTTTCAATGGGGACTTGTTGAAAAGAAGTATTTAAAAGTTTCTAAACACATTCCATTATGACAGATCTGCTCATATGATCAATGTGCAGTTCAACATACTGAATTCAGTATATATTTTTAAAAAATGACTTTTATGTTGATGAAAAATACATGAGGGTGAATTATACAAACAGTTTTCCAGAAAACTAAAACCATCACATGGGTAAGATTACTGGAGATAAGTTGGGTCAACAGCCTCAAATATAAAAGTATAAGTGAGAACATGGAGCACTCCTTCTTCAGGAATTAGCTTCAGCTATTTCTGGGACACAGGTGTCCTTGATTCACAGTTCAATTTTTATTCTTTAACTTTAGCTACCTCAGGACTGGCCTAATTTCCACGCTGTTGCTCCTTTCTGAAACACACCTTAATTGATTAACTGGTATTTCAGTGCAATTTATATTTGAGCAAATGTGAAATTTAGGATGTGTACTTAAGTTTGATGGTACCAAAGACTGCTAACTTTCTGCTAAAACCATATTCATTCATACATTTTAATGGATAACATTCTGTCTTTGTTCTGGGCTAGGCATGGATGACTTTGCTGAAATGTGTTTTCCTCAGAAAAGTCAACATTATTGTCCCATTCAAAATTAGGATCCACTCAAAACTTCCTCATAGCATTTTCCAATTTTTCCTCAGTCTTGTATGGTTACTTAGGTAATCCCTTATATTTACAAGTTCAGGTATTTAAGGTTAATCATTGCAAGGAATGTACTTATTATATGCACTTGTTCTCACATAGTAAAAGCATAATAAATATTTGTAAAATGAAATGAACGAATGATTGAATCCTAAATGAGACCACATGATTTTACCTCATGTGCTTGTTTGCTTCATCATTAGGTATGGTTTGGTTTTCTATTTCAACATTACTTTCAATGCATTAACACACTCAAAGAACTTTGGATAAAATGACTTATCAAAGCTATCCTTCTGGCTACCTTCCCCCTGAAAGTGATTGGAAAAAAAAAGGGTTTGGGTGTTCTATATTCTCACATTTTAACATTCTACTTGTGTGGAAACTTAGGGCAAAATTAAATATTATTAAAATAATTCAAGTAAAATAATGTTGGTTTAATTAACTTTATCAGTAAATTTGGGGGAATAAGATTATTTTTATTTCAGTATCACATTTTTTAAAAAGTTATCAAATTTTCAAGTATGCTACAGGAAATTAATTTTCAATTCATTAACTCCACTTAAGACTAGAGAAGATTGGGGTGCCTGGGTGGCCAGTCATTAAGCGTCTGCCTTTGGCTCAGGTCGTGATCCCAGGGTCCTGGGATCGAGCCCCGCATCGGGCTCTCTGTTCAGCAGGGAGCCTGCTTCTCCCTCTCCCTCTGCCTGCTGCTCCCCCTGCTTGTGCTCTCTCTCTCTCTCTGTCAAATAAATAAAATATTAAAAAAAAAAAAAAAACACTAGAGAAGATTTATCCAAAAGAAATGAAAATATATGGGGTGCCTGGGTGGCTCAGTCATTAAGCATCTGCCTTCAGCTCGGGTCATGATCTCAGGGTCCTGGGATCGAACCCCGCATCGGGCTCCCTGCTCAGCAGGGAGTCTGCTTCTCCCTCTCCCACTCCCCCTGCTTGTGTTCCCTCTCTCACTTTCTCTCTCTCTGTCAAATAAATAAATAAAATCTTTAAAAAAATGAAAATATAGTATGTAAATAGTATATTACCTTGTTATAAACTTCTGAAATACTGATAAAATCTTGTTTTCAGATTTATTAATTGATCTTTATATGTATTTCCTACAAAGCAGCTTAGATAGATCTTAGCAACAGCTTCTCTGTGTATCAACATATAGCATATATAAAATATATAAAGTGAATTCTCCACCCTGTTCTTTGATAAAGCCATCCTCCTAGATTTGCATTATGTGGAATTGGGAGTTTTGTGTAACATTCCTCTGCTCCCATAGTACCCTGTGCTTCAACCTCTCATTAAAATTCTCCACTTCATTCTGTTAAGTTCCTGTCCTGACTCCTTTCCTTGTAGAGCGTGTTCTACTTGAGGATAAGAAAAGACTTTTATTTCACTTATCTTACAATCTAATACTTTCATTGCTATAATAACTGAAATCAGGCTTTATAGGCAAAATGGCACAAGAAGATGAGAGTTACAAAAAGGTTTACAGAGTTAGAATACCCTCCAGACATCTATGAAAGCATGCGACTGGAGGCTCTATTGAATGTGGGTAAGAAGAAAACACAAAAATCTGAGAGCAATTTGGCAGGCAACCAGGAAAACACTAAAGCAAATATAGTTCTTTAATGATATGAGATGATATGAAATCTAACAATGGATGGACTTTCTCTATCACAACACTCCATTCTGCTTATTGACTTTCGTTAATGACACTGTGAGGAAGTCCACATCAATCTGATTTGAAAGTAGGTGATCACTACAAAGGAATAAAAGACAATAAATTTTGTGTTTTAAGCCAGATTATATCCACGATTATGACAGAAATTGTCTAAAAGGACATGGAAGTCAGCAGAACAAGTTTCCTTACTTGTTTCCAGATGGAAAACTTTGGAGGAGAAAAGTCTAAGATAAATGTAAAGGCAGAAATTAAGAGTTGCTAGAGGGGAATTTGGGAAAGATGACATGGACAGCAGACACAAGCATATTTTTTTTTCAAACAGTGAATTTTTACATAACAAAAAGAGCAAAACCCAGAACTCCTGTACACCATTTACAACAAACTAAGTGAAAAATTATTCCAACACCCCCAAAATATGAGCAGATGTTGATAAACTGTCAACACATACAAGCCGTGCATGGTATCAACATCTGTGGACTAAAGAAGAAAAGATACAGACAGAATCTGATGCGCTTGAGAAAAGGAAAATAGTAGGATAGCCAACAGATAGTCACTAAAAAGCAGGTGAAAATGAGGGGGGTTTACCTTCTCCACTGCCAGGTGAATGCAAGAGGACCAATAAGAACCGAGGGAGCTGGAGACATGTGGTGCCTCAGCAGTCTTAAAACTGACCCACTAAGCTCCTTTCTATACAGAAGGAAAGAGGAGATCCAAATCAAAATGGGGTTAAGTAGCCCCAGAAAAATCTGAGGACAGAAAGCAAAAAAAATTTTGGAAACGACACAAAATATAAGGGGGAAAGCTGTGACATCAGAAAAATGTCCTGAACCTTGCTCCATTCTAAAAGTTGGAAAACCTAATTTCAAATGGAAATGAGGAACGTAATAGTATCAATGGAAAATCTTAAAGAAAAGTACTAGGAGAAAGAGAATAAAAGAATTACCTCCCTACAAACAATAAAAGTATGCCAGAAATACGTTCACACAAAAATGATTTAAAAGATTAACATATTCTCTCAAAATGAGTTAAAACAAGAAAACAGCAAAAAACATTAAAGTACAACATAAATCAGAATTAGATAAACTCAGAATTAGATGACGAGAAGTAGATACAAAAGAAAATCATGAGCTACTTTTAGACGAACTAAAAGTAACACAAGAGCAAATAAGCCTAGCAAATAAGAGAAATAAGAGGAGGAAAAGAAGAAGAAAATAAAAAATTCAAAATAAAGAAGCTCCCAGCAAGTAGATAACATTGACTGGATATTCCCTCCTACCTGAAACAAACAAACAAAAGCAGAAGAAATATATACAAAGCTATGTTTTCCAAAGCACTGGACAACAGGCAAAGGACATTCCTGAGAGATGAGAAACGCATGAGGTAAGCCCTACAAGTGGTCCAGCCCCGTGCCTTGAGGGCTTCTAGGATGCAGTACAGAGGGGAACCAGCACAGACAACAGGAGACTCCCACAGTTGAAGAGATGAAATTAAGAATGGCACTGCGTTGCACAGCAGATCTCTATAACTTATTCATTTTGTACTGTATCCCCTTCGTCCATCCCCCAGCAACCACCATTATGTTACCTGCCTCTCTAAGTTCGACTATTTGATATACCTCACATAAGAATGACAGGTGTGTACATATATCCATCTCATCAAAACATATACACTATATATGTGCAATTTTCTGTATATCAATAATACCTCAATAAAGGTGGAACAAAGAGAAACTTTGCCAATTTATAGAATAAAAAAAGAAAGAGAGAGAGAGAGTCTTGGAACACCAAGGAGGTTAGTCTCACAAAATAAGAGAAACAGAGGTGCACAAAGAAAACCCTAAAGATGTGTGCAGGGTGTGCAGTGGAGTTCTGATCAGCACATGTGCAAATGACTTAAGGCTGGGTAAATAACTTACCTGAAAGGATTGGAACTGTACAGGAGAGCTGGAATGGGGCTAAGGATAGTACCTATCCCCCTCAACCTTACTGGCAAACCTCAAAATTCGTATCACACTGAGTATTCACAGTGGTCTTGCCCCAGTATTGAGGAATAGCCTGACTCAATGCTTACGTCCCATCTAACATACCCAAAATATGTATGTACTTAATGACAGAGTTTCAAAATGAACCGAACAGAGAAGCAAAAATTGCACAAACTGAAAAAAAAAGACAAATCAACAATCATACTTAGGGATTTCAACATCCTTCTCAGTACTTTATAGAACAATAGATATTGCATTAAATGAGCAAGGTTACAGTAGACCTGAACAACACCATCAACCAACATGATCTAACAGGCATTTATAAAACACTCCACAACAGAATACATATTCTTTCAAAGGGCTCACTGAATATTAATCAAGACTGACCATGTTCTGAGCTACAAAGCATGTCTCAATGAATTTAACAGATTTCATGTAATATAAGATATGATCCTTGAGACTAATGGAATTAACTTAGAAATCAATAACATAAACATATCTCAAAATGCCCTAACATGTGGATAGTAAATACACACTTTTAACCAACCAATGGGTGAAAAATCAATCAAAAGAGAAGGATGCTTTTTGAAATTAATTAAAATAAAAGCACAACCTACCAACATGTGTGGGATGCCATTAAAACAGCACTTGCGGTGTCTTATATTCGAATACTTATATTCAAAATACTTACATTCAAAATAAAGTTCTCAAATCATTGTCTAAATGCTTATAAATACTTATATTCAAAATAAAATTCTCAAATCATTGTCAGGAGATCAGTAAAGAAATAGAGGATTTAAACAAATCTATCAGCCAAGTTAATCTAATAGACATTTGTAAACACACCACCCCAAAGGAGTATAGAATATACACCCTTTCAAATGCACATGGAGCATTTACCAAGACAGACCATACTGTGACCCATAAAATAGATCCTGATAAATTTAAAATAATTTAAGGCAGATAAACTATGTTTTCTGACCCCAATGGAATTACATTAAACATCAATAACAGGTGGCAGGAATGCAAACTGGAGCAACCACTGTGGAAAACAGTATGGAGATTCCTCACAAAGTTAAAAACAGTACTATCTACGATCTAGGAATCACACTTTTTTTTTACCCAAAGAATAGAAAGACATTAATTCAAAGGGATACACACACCCTTATGTTTATAGCAGCATTATTTATAATAGCCAAATTATGGAAGCAGCCCAAGTGGCCATCAATAAATGAATAAAGAAGATGTGATGTGTATATATATATACAATGAAATATAACTCAGCCATTAAAAAAAGAATGAAATCTTGCCATTTACAATGAAATGGAAGAGCTAGAGAGTATAATGCTGAACAAAAGAAGTCAGAGAAAGACAAATACCGTATGATTTCACTCGTATATGGAATTTAAGAAACAAAACAAATAAGCAAGGGGAAAAAAAGAGAGACAAACCAAGAAACAGATTCTTAACTATAGAAAACAAACTGATAGTTCCCAGAGGCGAGGTGGGTGGGGAGATGGCGGAAATAGGGGATGGGGATTAAAGAGTACACTTACCATGATAGAAAAAATAAATAAAAATAAAAATAAAATGATAAAATTTTTAAAAATCTCTATATGATGATTTCCCCATATGTTTTGGTTAGCCATTTTTCCAAGCACTTACAATTTCATGGTCATTTTACTTGTAACACCACACAACTGGAAATAACCCAAATGTTCATCCACAGGCCAATGAATAAAACTGTGGTATATTTATAGTAGAATCCTACTCAGTAATATAAATGAATTAAATATGTGCAAGGAAACATGGGGGAAGGTCAAAATAATTATGCTGAGTTAAGGAGGCCAAACAGAAAGATGATGTTCTCTATAACTCCACTGATATAAAATTATAGGAAATGCAAACTAATGTATAATGATAGAAAACAGTGGCTAGTTAGGGAGAGAAGTTTGGGGCAGGGAGAGGTGAAAGAAAGGGAGTACAAAGGGGTTTGAGGAAACTTAGGGGAGCTAATGAGTATGTTTATTATTTTGATTTTGGTAATGGTTTCATAGGTGTTACATATGTCAAAACATTTCATCTCAATTTTTGAAGAAATGCTGTGTGTTATATTCTTCAATAAGACACAACTTTCATATGAGGGATAAAGGTAATGACATATTTAGTCACAAATTCCTTTTAGATATAAAATATGAAAACTCATGAGTTTTCAAAAAAATCTATATTGAAGATGCAAAGGCTTAAATTAAACATTTAAGCATTCGTAAAGAGTTAACAAAACACACAATAAACTCACTGCAAAACAGTGACAGAACACCAAGTGAAACAAAATCTCTAAATCTGGAAAGGTATATATTGTGCATTGTCCTTTATAAACAGAAGAGCCCACATTAAAATGGAATATCTTGGGGTGCCTGGGTGGCTCTGTCAGTTAAGCATCTGCCTTCAGCTTAGGTCATGACCTCCAGGTCCTGGAATCCAGCCCCAAGTTGGGCTTCCTGCTCAGCAGTAAATCTGCTTCCCCCTCTCCCTTTGCCCCTCCCCCCCAACCCCCGCCTGGTCATGATCGCACAAGCTCTCTGTCTCTCAAATAAATAAATAAATAATCTTTAAAAAAATAAAATTGAATACCTTTCAAGTCAGAGAAAAATTAGTTTTTAAGATATTGGGAATTTTGTGTTCTATAAAGAATTATCTGATATATAATTCAAAAGGCCAGTGCATTAATCCAAAATATTCACTAAAACATAATTAAAGCATTATGTGTAATCAAAATGATCTTACAGTAGATTGTGTTTTATTTTATCTTAGTTGCAAGTGCTTAAGGAAATTTAATTATGGGAACTGGTACATAAAAGCATTACAGAAAATCTGAGGAAAGTCAGAAGGTGTTAAGAGGATAATGCTACAGATTTAGTTGTTATCTAATTTCACTTGAAATATACGCCTTTCTTTTTCCTTGATAAATACATAGTGAGTTAAAGACACCTGTGCATCATAAAACTAAAACATTATAATACTACGACTTTATCTTTTTATTTCAGGATTAATAAGGCACCATAGTAACTGACACATATTCTACCTGATGCTCAAGTAAAAGCAAATGTTATTACTCTTGCAAATACCTAAACATGCACATATAATCAAGTTGGGTATTAGTAACCTTGGTTCTGAACATTACATTATTTTTAGAGGGAAGAAAGGCATTTTCAGGTGTAGCCCCAAAAAGCAAGTCAGTAGAGTTTCTGACACATTTTGCCAAGTGGTCAGAAGAGAGGTATGCAAAGGTGAATCACCAGAACTCACTTATTTAATAGTTTGGTTTTTAAAAATGAGATTTTGAAATGATTTTAAAATGATAGGCAACAGGACAAGCTGAAAACAAAGGTACTAGAATTACAGCAATATGTAATAGAATATTATGAATGAAGAGCATTCTTCACATTTACTGTGCTAAAAAATACTCTGGTAAACTCCAAAACTATTAACATCCCAGATAAGTGAAAGTTTACATTCACTACTTAGTTTAACAGATTGAACAAATTATTGAGAATAGCACTCTCTTTATAAATACTTATGTATCCATAAAGGGTACTTGCTAAAACTTTCAAACTCAATGAAGCCATATCCCCAGGCACCTTCTGAAACCACCTAGTTAGGACTCCAAGAAATACTAGTTTTGCTTTGGGAAAATAAAAACAAAGACACATTCCAATTTTTATTCAGGATAATCCTAGTTCAATTTGTTCATTTCTATTTCAAAGATTCCATGGGATTAAACAAGTTGGCCATCCTAGTTACATATTCAAACGCTCTTCTAAATGTTATTTTAGGAAGTACATTTACAGACAGTAAACAGCACAGTAAATTAAAGGAAATAAAACCAATATTTTAAAATACCTGAAGCTATTTTGTTTGGTTTTGTTTACTGTTTGTTTCTTCTTTATTATTTCAGAGTGTACTTTCAATCTATTGTGAATATAGCATTTTGGCAGCATAGTGATTTTATGTTCTATTAAGAAATGATTACTTTTCAAACAAAAAAAAGAAAAAAAATTACCTTATAGGAGTTTTACCCCTACAATTAACTAGACCCTAAGTCATATTTAACTTACTCTGTCTTGCCTCTGGATGAATAGAGCAGGCCATACTTTAGAGAAAGGAGGGATGCTGGTTTAAACAGATGGCTTTGTGTCATCCCTGATTCATGAGGAACCATGGCAACGAGCAAAGAGGGGGTGTTGCTTAGCAACTGAAAACAATAATGAAGAGATTTCCAAACTGTATGTAGACAAAAAAGTGCTTTGGAAGAACTTTGGTACTTGGCATAAGGGTACACCAAAATTCATTTAAGAAACATGCTGAGTACATAATCACAAATCTGGAAAGCATAATGCTTTATAAGAAAAAAAAATATCAAATAACTAGCTTATTAGACAATTTCTCTAGAACGTATTTCTGTATTAATAAATAGCATTTATGACAAAATATAGCAAAACTACTAAAATAACAAGTGTTTTATTTTGAGATGTAATAAGAAAAGTTAGGTTAATTACAAAATCTATTACTATCAAATAATATACTAGAACCTGAGATTGTAGGTAGGATCAGACATTCATCGAGTTGAGCTGTTGTGTAGTGCCAAATCTGCAAATATACATGACATGGTCACCCGAAACATTTCAGGGTGTTCTTTCCCAAGTTAGAATACGCACTGCAGTTACAAACTTTTAACGTCTGTGTTAGCTAAAAATATATTTTCACCTTGAAAACGTCTTTCTTATTAGTATTCTCCCCTGTATTACACCTTAAAATTAATATTGAAAAGGTGGCTTTCATACAATATTTTTTTCTTCTGGAGTTGTGAAAATAGAGCCAAACTGGGTCTCTAAGATAAATATGTAACTATTTTATTATTGTTGTGTTTTATGTGTTCCTGTATTTAAATACAAATTTTAATGGATAAGAAGCCATGTCAGGTTTGACACAGAATGTGTATGTTTATATATATATATATAATTTTATTATTTGAAATGTTTTTTCAAGTGTCTATCAATGTATTAGCATTTGTTTTATAATAATTATTACATCATCTACTTCATATCTTAAAATTTACTCAATGACATATAGGAACTTATAATGCACCAATATTTTGCTAAGCACTATGGTAAATATTAAACATCATAGATGAAAAATACCTTTCTGGGTTTCTCCTCCACTACCACCCTCAATGTTTCCCGGCTCTGGCCACCAAATGTGTGATTTTCCTTAAACCAAGCAATTCTGCAACACCAGCTGGGTGTCCTACAACAATTTAACTCAATTCCGATACAATAGTTGCCTCTTATCCCCGGGAAAACGTTCCAAGACCCAATTAACCAGCAGGGACATCAGTTCAAAACTCACCTCTGTGCAGTCTTGTGCCACTTATTAAATCTCTCTGCTCCTCAGTTTCTCCATTTTTTTTTTTAAGTTAATTAAACAAGACCATTAGATTGAGGTGACTCTCATACTCTAGCGGCTGACGTACACAAGCCAAATCTAAACCACAAATGCCTCGACGTTCCGAACCCGAAACCTAAAGGCAACCAATCACAAACCACTATCTAGTCTTTAAGCAGCTATAGCCAATCAATGACGTCCTTGCTTCGCTTGTGCCTTTTCTCTGTAAAAGTCTTTTCCCAGCTCCGGCGGGTGGTTGCGTTCCAGCCGCTTGGGGTTAGACGGGGTAGGCGGTTCAAATGGATAAATGTGCACCTTAAGTCTTTCAATGTTTACTGTGCCCCAGTTTACCGTTTAACACTACATAAAGCTGTTAGGGGTTAATATACAAAAAGCGCAAATGAGTGAACGGCGAGAATTGAGTGAATTAACGCATAGGACGTTCTCTTGTGCTGGCATATGCGTTGTTGTGTTTTTTGTTGCTTTATGTTGGTATTATTGTTTCTGCTATTATTGTGTACACTTTCCAAATTAGCGGCTTTTCTGGGATTTAGAAGCAGTCGGGATTACTCTTAACTATAGGTTAAATAAAAGTAATTTGATAAATGTTATCTTAGTTTGGAAAACTTAGTTTGGAAAATGGAGTAGGAAATGTTTAGTGTTAAAAAAAAAAAAAAAAAAAACAAGGAAATGTTGGGCACTTGCATGGCTCAGTTGGTTAAGCCTCCCGTTCTTGATTTTGGCTCAGTTCCTGATCTCAGGGCCCTGAGATGAAGCCCCGTGTGGGGCTACCTGCTGAGCAGAGCCTGCTTAAGATTCTCTCCCTCTCTCTCTGTGCGCCCCCCGCCCCCGCGCTCTCTCTCAAAATATAAATAAATAAATAGTAAATAAATAATAAATAAAGATACTGTTAAAAGGGAAATGTTTAGCATTAAAAAATTTTTAAAGATTCATTAGTTTAAAATTTTCTTATGTGTAATAAATGATTCATCCAAAGTAAAGGTCCATGTTTTCCTTCTTGGCTCATTTTATTTATTGTTATGTTCCAGATATGCTATGCATTTCAGCCATATTGTCCCCTCTCTGCATCCGCCATAATATATTAGCTAGATAGACATCATTAATTCTCCTTCAGTTACCCTATTTGTACATCGAAGAAGTGGCAGAAGCTGGATTCATGCCTGTATCAGTTTTCTCTTGGTCTATAACTATCACAAACTTAAAGGGGTAAAGCAATACGCATTTACTGTGTCACAGTGAGGTCAGAATTGGATCAGATGCACTGAGTGCTCTTACGGTCAGGCTAAAATCAATGTATTGGCATTGCTTAGAAGCTCTGGAGAAGAATCTGCTTCCACATTTATTTAGACTGTTAACAGAATATAGTTGCTTGTGGCTTTAAATCTGCCGTATCCATTTTTTGGCCAGCTGTCAGCAGAGGCCGTGCTCCACCCCTAGAGGCTGCCTGTATGCCTTCTCACATGGCCCTTTTCACCTTCAAACGCAGCAATGGACCATTCTTCTCATACCTATAATCTTTCTAATTTTCATTCTGCCACCAGCCAGAGAAAACTCTGTTTTTAAAGGGCTTTGTGATTTGATTAGGCCAACCCAACTAATCTCACTATTTTAAGGTTAACTTACAATGTTTATTACATCTGCACACTTTTGCCATGTAATGTAACATAATCATGGAGTAATATCCAGTCCTATTTGTAAATTCTGCCCACAGGTAATGGGGTGATTTTACAAGGGAAGGGCCATTGGGGGTTATTTTTAGAATTCTGCCTATCCCAGCACCCAAGTCTATGATACCAGCGAGCATTTCTTTCTTTCTTTTTTTTTTTTTTAAGATTTTATTTATTTGAGAGAGAGAGCATGAGAGAGAGCACAAGCAGAGGGAGTGGCAGAGGGAGAGGGAGAGGCAGGCTCCTTGCTGAGCAGGGAGCCGATGCAGGGCTCCATCCCAGGACCCCGAGATCATGACCTGAGCCAAAGGCAGACGCTTAACCGACTCAGCCACCCAGGCGCCCCTATCACAGAGCATTTCTTAAATACTATGTAATAATGTGGGACCATATCCACAGTGATCCTAATGTCTGTTTGAATACATAGGCATATATATTCATAATAGAAGAATCATAATAGAATAATCTATTGAATTGGATATACAACTAGATTAAAATAGAATTACCCCTGATTTCTCAGGTTTCCTTGGCTCCAAATATCACTTTCTCTTATGTTTTGAGAATGCTATCAAGATATCCAAATTAGTTGGTTTTTGGAGATCCAAATATGTCATTGGAAACTAAGATTAGTCTCAGAGAGCTCTCTTTTTCTGAGTTGTACAAAATTTATTCTATCATAAAAAACAATATATAATTATATACTGTGTTGGACATAAACAACCCACTTTATTCTCTTAATTTCATATGCTGAATAAGATGTTTCTATTATTAAGGGAAAATTAATTTGTCATCATTTCTCTGTTCTTTCAAGTAATTATATCTTTTATTATGGTATCTTTCAAATAATTATCAGAATTGACATCTGATAAAATGTTACTGAAACATAAACCCTAAAATTAGTAACACTGATTACAATTGTGTGGAACATTTATCATTACTTTCAGTATGTAAGTGCATGAGAGAAGTGTCAGTCTCAACTAAGTATGCGCCCCCAGTACATAATACAGTGCCTGTAGTACATCAGTCGTCCAACAATAACAACAAAAAAGTTTCAAGTAAGAAAATTGAATAAATAATTATAAATAATTATAAATAAATTAATTCAAATGATCATCAAAAGTTTTAAATGCAGGTATATATAATTTTTCAGAATAAATTGTATGCCAGTTTAAACATTATCTTTAGAGCAATTTTTCCAACTAAAATCTGCAATATAAGTAATATAGCACTATTGCTTATTTCATCATCTTCTCTTAATAGCTTTTCTCTGTATATTTGCTGTACTATTATTATAAATAAAATCTAATTAATTTAAGTTCTCTTGCCTATTAAGTATTGTTCAAATTATGCTAATGTATCTGTGAAATAATCAGATATATATTGGTCATGCGTATTAAAGATCATATGTAGACTTTTTGTATTTTTCTTGTTTTAATTTTTAATCCTATTTTTTATTGTTGTCTTAAAAAATTTTGCCCACGAGAATTACATGTAATGAGCTAGACATACCTGAAAACAACTAAATCAAAAACTCTGTAGTTGAGGACCGGTATTTCATAGTTTTTCTGTCTTTTCTCATGATTCTAATACATGGAGTTGACAACCAATGACCGACTAATACTCTCAACTATGATATTTAAGTATCCTTTAAAATACAGCAGAAAAAAGAATGTCATAGTCAAAGAAGTTAAAAAGACTAACACTCCTTCTAAATAAATGTAAAAAACAAAACAACACAAAACTTTTCCTCCTCTCCATCATTTATTCACTCCACAAATAGGAACTCCACCTATGTCATGACAGTTACTATAATACTTACTGAGAATAAAAAGAAACAGGATTCAGAATATGTTCTCAAGAATTTCAGGCTACTGGGCGCCTGGGTGGCTCAGTTGGTTAAGCAACTGCCTTCGGCTCGGGTCATGATCCTGGAGTCCCGGGATCGAGTCCCACATCGGGCTCCCTGCTCAGCAGGGAGTCTGCTTCTCCCTCTGACCCTCTTCCCTCTTGTGCTGTCTCTCATTCTCTCTCTCAAATAAATAAATAAAAAAATCTTAAAAAAAAAAAAAAAAAGAATTTCAGGCTACTAATAATACTTATTAATCACATATCAATCACTTACTATATATGAAAGTTCATATATTATCTTATTTAAATCATTTAAATCCATTTTCACAAGTTGATAGGTGCATATTTCTGTTATAAAGATAACTAAAACTCTATTCCTTAAGGTAACACCGAATATAACAAATGTTCATCCTAAAATTTGATTTAGTTCTATTTGATTCCTTGGAAGGAAGGACATACAATCCAGAACTGATGCAGGAGAAATTCTTCCTGTCCACAAAAAAATATATAAAATCAATGAATAATTAACATTAACATTCATCCAAGGAAGTTCTACTTCTAGATATAAACAAATAAAAAATGTAATACCTGCAAAATCAGATAAACAACATTTACAAAGAAAATTGTAAAAATTCATGTATTTAAAATTCTTAGAGAGGGGTGCCTGGGTGGTTCACTCGGTAAAGTGACCGACTCTTGGTTTTGGCTTAGGTTGTGATCTGATGGATCATGAGATCGAGCCTGCATCGGGGTCCACACTCAGCAGGGAGTCTGCTTGAAGAGAGCATGCGCTCTCTCTCCCTCTCTCTCAAATCAATAAATAAATCTTTAAAATTCTTAGAGAAATTCAAAATGGAACCAAGTCATATAAAAGGATATGAGATATGTAAAATGAAAGTTTGTTATAAAACAGAAAAAGTCAGAAATCTGGGAAATTAAATAATAAATATTAAAATGACCAAAGCAGCAACAAATCATTAAGAGGAAGTGCAGAGATGACACAGTAGACAAAAATCATGTTAAACTGTATCATGGTATAGTCCAAAACAAACAAGGATAGAGAACATGAAAACAGTTTACAGCAATAGCGTCAACCCAAAAGCTTCAAAATACCTTTAATTAGAATTTTAAAAGAAAAAGTACTGAGTATGGAAAGTAGGCAACCTGTAAAGAAATAAAGGTCTCACGTTTTACATAATAAATACGATGAATCTTCAGAATTATGTACTACTTCAAACAATAGCTACAACACCAATACAATAATCCAAGCAAACAAATTCCAGCAAGAACTAACATTCAGGCATTGTAATGAAACTTCAATATCTTAAGGATAAACAGAAAACCCTAAGATTTACGAGAAAAAGAGTGCACTACATACAATAAACGGGAATCAGTTTTGTTTTTTTTTTTTAAAGATTTTATTTATTTATTTGACAGACAGAGACACAGCGAGAGAGGGAACACAAGCAGGGAGAGTGGGAGAGGGAGAAGCAGGCTTCCCACCGAGCAGGGAGCCTAATGCGGGGCTCGATCCCAGGACCCTGAGATCACGACCTGAGCCAAAGGCAGACGCTTAACGGCTGAGCCACCCAGGCGCCCCAATAAATGGGAATCAGTTTTGTTTGTTGCTAGCAAATGTTGAATCTTACAATGCCAGGCACCATTCTAAATGTGTGGGACATATAAATGATCTGAACAAAGATGGCTGCTCTCTGTCAATCTTTTAATCTAGGGGAAGGAGAAAGAGTACAGTCTATGGAGATAATAAATACATTATACCATGGAAACTGATCCTGGATGATGGACTGGGTAAGTTAGACAAGATTGTAAGGGTTAGGGGCAAGGCAGAAGTTAGGGTAATCTGCTTTGAGTAAGAGACATTGAAAAAAAAAAATCATGAAGGAAGCGAGGAAGAGATCTGTGCAGATGCCTCTGTGAAGATTATCTGAAGAGAAGGAACAGGTGGTGTAAAGGCTCACTATGGAGTTTACCAAGCATGGCTGAAGAACAAGAGGCCAGTATGTTTGGAGCAAGTATAAGCAGGGAAAATGATAGGAGATAAGACTAGAAAAGGATCATGTTTTAAGATCGTGAAAGCCTTTTTAGGTGACTATAAATATTTGTGATTTTACTCTGAATGAAAGAATTTGAGGAGGATTCTAAATATAGGCGTGAATGTCATCAGACTCAGATTTTTAAAAGGACCACTCTCAATATTGTGTTGAGAATAGAATTTGGGAGTTGGGCAAAGATGAAAGCAGAAAGACCAGGTAGAAGACAACTGTAATTATATATCTGAGAGATTATGGTGACAAACACTGGCAAGGTAGCAGGGAACATAGGAGGAAGTGGCTAAATTCTGGGTTTTAAGAAATGAATTGAATCTGTAAAAAAAGGATTCAAGGAGAATTCTAACTGGAAAAATAGAGTTGCCATCAAATGGAATAGGAAAGTCTATGAGTGAAAAGATTTGGAGCAGAAGATCAGAGGTTTATCTTGGACACGTTATTTTTTTTAAGATTTATTTATGTATCAGAGACAGAGTACATGCGAGTGGTGGGGGGTAGGGGCAGAGGGAGAGGGAGAGAATTTCAATCAGGCTCCATGCTGAGCACAGAGCCCAACACAGAGCTCCATCCCAGGACCCCAAGATCATGACCTGAACCAAAATCAAGAGTTGGACGCTCAACCGAACTGAACCACTCAGGTGCCCCTATCTTGGACATGTTAAATTAGAAAAGCAATTATTTGACAATGTAAGAGGGGAATTCAGGTAAGAAGTTGAGTATACGTGTTGAGCTTGGGAGAGAGATTTGTGCTGAAGATATAAATTTGGAAGTTGTTCTGTAAAAACATGTTTCAGGTGTAAGAGCACATCAGTCACCTGATATGTGGCCTCAGTGTAGATAGATAAGAAAAAGAACATCATGAAGTCATAGGAAACTCCAAACTTAAGGTATCTGGAAGAAGAGGAATAACCAATAAAGCGGACTTTGAGGAGGCAGCCAGTGAAATAGGACAAAAACTCATGTGTTATCCTAATGATTAAATTTTATGAAGGAGTGTGATTAACTGTGAAAACTATTGCTGTTGGGTTAGACATACTGAAAACTGAGAAGTGGTCTTTGGAAATAGCAATATAGATATCATTTTGGTACCCTTGACAAAACCAAGTTAGATTGCTTGGTGAGGAAAAAGTGTTCAAAGAGAGAATAGAAAAGAACCTGGAGACAATGTATATAGTTCATTCATTTGAGAAGCTCTGTTTGAAGGGAGGAAAACAAAATGTAACAGCTGGGGGGTAGGAAATTCTTCTTCCTCACCTTTTTCCTCCTTCACTACTTCCTCTTCTTTCTCCTCCTTCTCCTCCTCTTTTAATTTGGAAGAATAATATTTTATTTTATAGCAGTGAAAATGATTTGATAGAAAGAAAAACAGTCTGCATTGGCAATGCAGGAAATTACTGGAGCTATAGGCTGGAGTAGGCAAAAAGAGAAGTAAATTAATACCCAAGTTAGGACAGTAACTGTAAAGAAGATCATGAATGGTTCGTATATAATAACAGGCAGTAAAACAGATTACACGAGTTGGGAGGTGGGAAATATGCTAATATGCAGAGGAATCTGGACAAGTTCTCTTTCAAGTGCTTCACTTTCCTTAATAAAAGTAAGGTTATCAATTTAGACAAAGGTGGAGGAAGTGGTATTGATCATTGGAGGAGAGAAAAAGAGTGGAATAGCTGTCTAAGATAGTAGGAAAATTAATGGAATAAAAAATATAGTCAAGATGCCTAGAAACATAAAGACACACTTCAGGTTCCAGATTTTGAATTTAAAGTGTATTTTCTAGCATTCCAAAGAGCTGCACTAATGGAGGTTCAGAAAAAGCGGAGGTGATACTTTACCATGGTGTGATTTTCCAAGCAAGTGGGATGGCACGAAAGAAGTAAGGGAGAATAATTATAATGATTGACCAAAGAATCTGATCTGGGTAAGGAGGGACAAGATAATCCCACAGAATTGTGGAAGAGGAAAAAGTTGGGTTTATCAATAGACTAGAGATTCCAAGGGTAGAGAAAGTTCCTTAGGATTGTGGTACAAGAGAGAGTGAGCACCACTCTGGCTGAGCCCCTTTACTTCAGAATCCATTAGGTCTTTCTTTTTCATTAGCATTTGGCTAGCTTCATTGCTTTGTGTGTGTGGTTAGTGTTAGTAAATTTTATTTTTCCTGAATCTAAAATTACTATATTATGTTATTTTTGGAGTAGGCAAAATCTAGGATGCAGGATCAATCTGCCATATTAACCCAACAATTTTTACCATTCTTTTGTTTCACCACTGTCTGTCTCCTCTCTCTCTCTTTTTCTCAGCTCCATCGCTCTCTTTTTTTTCCCCTCTCTCTCTCTCCTCTCTCTCAAGCATACACATGTATTTACAAAGAATGTACTTAAAAGAGAACTTTTCTTGGTTGATAAAACGTCTAAACCTATAATTTTGCTATGTCAACTTCTTGGTAATTTAATATAAAGAATTGAATCAAACTTCTAAAAATGTTTTGGTAAGATTAACGTTGATTCATCTTCCTTTAAGGCATATGACTAGTTTTCTCAGGTAGTATAGATCATATAGTTATCAGGTACGAGAGAGCATATAGTTGCTATTAGAGTGAGATTAAAATCGACACCTATTTATCCCACAACATTGTAAGGTATAATATTCACACACATCTTCCAGTAGTAGTTTCATTACAGTTGTAAAATTACTAGCCAGAAATTGAAGTGGAGAAATGACATCAAGCATAAGATATCCCAGGGAGAGAATTAATGTCAAAATAATTACATGGTTCACAGTCAAGGCTGTATGGTTATTAGCAACTCTAGAGAAGCTAATTAAGTAAGTCAAAAATTGTGGTTAAGCCAGTTAAATGGAAGTGTTTCTATGGCTTCTGAACAAATAGGTAACACCTAAGAGCTGAGAATGTACTCATTAATCAAAGGAACTGAAAATTATATCACACTGATTAAAACCACATGTAGTAAAAATGCCTATTTAGTCTTCTTTTAAGATAAGATCTTAGCAAAAGCTGAACTGCTACTACCTTTAATTCGATCCTACAATCAGACAAGTTTTTCATTTTCTTATTCTCTCACAAGTATTGATAATCACCTATTTTTACCCCCCCCCTTTTTTTAATCAATACCCATTCCTAGTTTTCAAATTAGAAAAAAAAAAAAAAATCACTCTTCTTTAAAATATAGACCCAACTTCTTGTTTGGAGACTGAAAACAAGAAGAAAAAAAAAATAGAATGTGCAGTGAGGTACCAAATTTAACAAAAGAGCTAACATGCAACAAGTACTCGGTGCTGAAATAAAGCTTATTCTAGTTAGGTTTAAATGAATTTGCCCGTAAGGATTCCAAAGATTTTAGTTAGCAAAGAAAAACAACAGAAATCTCTTGTCTATACAACTAAGGCAGAATCCCAAGCTTTGGGGAAAAAGGAAGGCAGCATTTGAAGGACGAAAACAGACATCATGGATTTCATAAACACAGTGTCAGTGTCAGATTTTAAAATTTGCTGTTTGCAGGTCATGAATCTTGCTCCTTCATCAGAGTGCCTCAGTGGTTGTGATTAATTTTGGAATACACCACAGCAAAATTTTTAGCAAGGTAATCCTCAGGTTCTCTTGAAATAAATACAACATGATAAATTAACTTACCAAATATTTTCAAGCTTTACATCCCATGACTTTAGTCCATAACCAGTTAGAGAGGAGAATATAAGGAATTATTCCAGAAAAATACTTCTTTTCAATAATATTTCAAATATTTCTTAAAGTGAAGTAAATCAAATTTTAACTTTGCATTCAAATAAAAATTGGAGACAATTTTGGAGTTAGATTTTTATACTGAATATTATAAATATAAAATATATTAGAAGTGGTAGAGGGCATATCTCTTTAAAAGAATATTGTGTGTTAAAGATTCCAGGAGACTATGTTTCAGTTAGGAAAGCATACCTGAAGAGTAGAAATATGTATTCCATGTTTTTATTCTTGAAGTAATGTTTTATTGTCAGTCTCTTTAAATATAAATATATATATGCTTTAAATATATGAAAGCCAGCTAATACCCTCTAAAATTTATTCTAAATTTTTAGTGCTATTCCAAATTTGAATATTTTCCTTTTGCATAGATTTTAGTGGTAAGTATGTATTGCCTAAACTTAAAAATACTAGCACAAACAGGTATGTGGGCAAATAGTTAATTTGCATTTTAATGGCTCCTAAATCTCTGAGATTGTGCAAGCTTCTAGAGGATAGAAAATTGCAAAGGATGAGTTTTGTTATCTGACACACCTTTTTTTTTAAACCTTTTTTTTTCACCCTGGTTTTTAAAATTATAGATGTGTGACTTTGAACATATTACTTTAATTTTCTTAATATGTGTTTCATCTGCAAAGTGGGAATAGTAACATCTATCTTATTGAGCCACTTTGAGAATTGAAGAGAATTTATTTCATACAAGTGACAATGTACTCGGTAAGGAAGGGAATTAAAAAATTCCTAGGCATTGAGATAGTCACTGCTTCCTTCAGTGGTTTTATATGTGGGCAGCACACCAGAAGCACCTGAAGAGCTTTTAAAATGTTGAAATAGCCATGCCATTCCCTAGACTAATTAAATTAGAATCTCTGTGGGAGGAGCCAAAGCATTGGTATCTATTTAAAACTTCTCAAATGATTATAAATTGCGGTCAGATTTGAGAGTCACTGACTTAATGCAAAGCAAATTGGTATTGTTGCTTCATTGCACTAGTCATTTCTTAGTTATGTAAAGGAACGTAAAATAATTTCCCTTCTACTTTTCTAGGTTCTTGGCTGAGACACCTACCTAATAAAAGAAAGATTAACAGGAGAAAAACAAATACAAGTTTAATAACATGTATACCTCCCATATCCATGGGATATGCCCAAAGAAACTGAGCAACTCTCAGTAAAATGGCCCAAGTCACCACCTTAGATAACATACAAAAGGAGATGCAGGGCGTGGGAGGAGGCTAGTTTTGGGAGGTTACCAGGGAAACCGCTGTAAACAAGAGTTTGGTTGTTATGCAGATTTATTTGTCTTCTCTATTGGGTTTCTAGAAATTTAGAGTCATCCACCTCTTCCTGATACGTAAGGGGGACACTCTTACAAATGGAGATTTCCCTTATAAATGTAAATGTATCTTACAAAAGGGTAACTTCTACTCAGTTTTCAGAACTTCTCCACTGTCTGCTGTTTCTTAAAAATAACCAGCCTAAAATATACCAAAGAGGCATTTTTGGGGAGGTATGTGCTGCTCCTCTTCAGTTATAACTATAACAAATTCAGTATTACCCACCCGTAACAAGGTCAACAACAACACACACAGAGATCTTTATAGTTAACAAATGGAGGAAGAGAGGCTGCTTGAGAAGAAGGCAGAATTAAATTTCAAAAATGAGAGAAAATAAGATGAATCCATTGCTTTTAATTAGAAGGGAAATAATAGTCAAGAAGCAGTATGTTTTGAAGGAAAATTGAGGCATGGTAGTATTGGTGCAATCCTTCCATATATTTATATATTTCTGATCAAAAGAAAGGCAAATCCTAAGGTTAAATTTCCAAAGTTGGGCGCCTGGGTGGCTGAGTTGGTTGAGCGACTGCCTTCGGCTCAGGTCATGATCCTGGAGTCCCGGGATGGAGTCCCGCATCGGGCTCCCTGCTGAGCAGGGAGTTCTCCCTCTGACCCTCTTCCCTCTTGTGCTCTCTATCTCTCATTCTCTCTCTCAAATAAATAAAATCTTTAAAAAAAAAAAAAATTTCCAAAGTTATATCTAATGATGCAAAACAAAAACAAAAACAAAAACAAAAACAAAAACCCACCATATAATTACATATGCAAAATGGGTAATTTTACATGCAATCTGTAATTTCCTATTGTTTAATTTGAAGGTTAGCTAAATTACTTTCTCTGTCTGTAGAGTTTTAGGTTGCTTTTTTTTTTTTAACCATTTAAGATGGTCTAAAGTTACTCATCTATATTTGCCTCAAAGATTTAAAAACTGATTTTAATTCAATATTTATCTGTTCCAGGTGGACCCAGGTGTGTTTTAATAGCCTTTATGAAATGAAAATGGGCTTGACTACAATTTTTTCATGTATGATTTTGTCAAAGAAATTATGAATTACTAAAGACACTGGGAAAACTACATGATTTGTTCTCATACACAGATGGAAGTAAAATTTTTTAGAAAGCGAACATTGTACATCTGCTCTTTGAAATATTCCTAGAAAAGAAATATACACACATACACACGAGATGCCTTTGTTTACTTAACAATTTGAAAGAATAATCTGATTATCTGCTTATTTTAAAATGTAGTAGAAATACTTATTTGTGAATGAAATATTTGTTTATGTATAACATTTTCTTTAAGGTTAGTATAGTATTTATACTGCCATATATTTTGCATGTGTTTTATTCAAATGTCCAACCCTGGAGCACCAGTTTTCTTATAATTTCTCTTCTAACATTCTAATAATATGAAAGAACTAATGCTTATTTAAGGGTGGACCTTCCAGTTCACTGGAGCAGTGATTTATTAAATAGCACCCTGTGGACTTAAAAACCAAACACATTTCTTCCAATTTTTTTACTTTCAGACAAGAATTAGATTCTCCACACAACAACTGTAGCCCGTTAAATACCACCAATTTGCAGAGTTGTAGTTTTAAAATGTATTATAGATAAACACACACAAATAGAATTCTGCCCTTATAAAAGGTCCACATATTAATGATGTAGGAAAGACCTTAGGGTTTGAAGCCAAGGGCCAAGAAAGAATTCTTGAGATGTTTTTGGTGCAAAGAGGTGGTTTTATGAAAGCACGGGGACAGGACCTGTGGGCAAGAAGAGCTGCACTGGGGTTGTGAGGGGTGGTGATTATATACCTTCAAGTTGGGAGGGAGCTAGGGATAGAGTAAGTCTCTAAGGAATTTTGAAAACAAGGTTTCCAGGAACTTGAGGGGGCTAGCTATTGTTAGGTAAAGGTCATTTATTACTGTCCAATAAAACCTTAGTCATGAGACCCTTCAGATGTATATCAGTGGGTCAGATGCTTAGGGGATGATTGCTAACAAATACCTTGTAGGGGAGGTAAAGATAAAGGATGTTTTCAAAGGAATTTTTATATGTTAAGGTAGACTCACAGGATCCTGGGGGGTCAGGCTAAGATTGCCTTTTACCTTTAGCAAAGTATTAACATCAGACAGTTGAGTCCCTAGAGAAATGTCACTCTGCCTGTTTTAAGGACTTGTCAGTGGGCTGCAAGTAGTAAGGAAATTTAAATTTTATTTTGCCTTTGTTTCCCACATCATTAATACCTGGAATCTGTGAATATATTACTTTACACTACAAATGTGATTATGATAAGAATTTTGAGGTAGGGAGATTATCCTGGATTATACAGTCTGGCTCAATGAAATCACAAAACTTGTTTGTTTTGTTTTGTTTTAAGATTTTATTTATTTATTTGAGAGAGAGTTCATGAGTGGTTGGGGGGGGGAAGGTAGAGGGAGAAGCAGACTCCCAGTTGAGCAGGAGCCAGACTCCTGTGGGGCTCTATCCCAGGACCCTGGGATCATGACCTGAGCCAAAGGCAGACACTTAACTGATTGACCCACCCAGGAGTCTGAAATCACAAAACTTTTTAAAAAATGGAAGTGAGAGACGAAAGAAAAGTCAATGTCAGAGTAATGTGATGTGAGAAAGGGACTAACTGTTGTTGACTTTGAAGACGGAAGATATAAGTCAAGGAATGTGCACACAAACAGGCGTAAACAGATTCCTCCCTAGAGCTTCCAGAGGGAGCATATCCCTCCCAGCACCTTGATTTTTGGCCCACTAAAACCCATTTTCTGTTTCTGACCTCCAGATATAAGATACAATATTTGCATACTTTGAAATCTCTTTGTTTTGATAATTTGCTACAGCAGCAATAGGAACATAGTATCTGTGCATGTATAATTGTAGTTGTATATACACATAATGCTAGGTATTGTATAGTACACATTTATTTATTTGTTTTTATATAGTGTTCTTAAAGAATACTTCTCAATATGGAAGATGATAGTCCGACTTACCATTCTACGATGAAATTTTCTCAACTGAAGTCCAGGTAGATTTGGGAGCAAAAGTCCTAGGAAGCTGGAAGAAGGAACTACACAGCATTGTCATATTGTTTATTTTATTTTATTATTATTGTTACTATTTAATCAAGCATCTGCCTGTATGCAGGAAAGATTTTTGAGAGAAAGCCATGTTGTTCTCTAAGTTCTGATAGAAGGAAACTGACAAGCCAACTACTGTTGGGGGTTAAGGGGCCTGTAATAGTAACATCCCGGACTGACATTTATTAAGTCCTTTTGAATAAAAAGAAAAGGGCATGGATAGATTTCAGAGCACTTTTAAAGAATAGTACGCTTGAAAAGTTAGATTCTCAGTCAAAAAGTTCTAGCTGGTCTTTTAAGAATGGTGAATTAGTAGGAATGTTTTGCTCTTGAATAATCAGCTTCTGCCCTTAATCACCTTCTGCTTTTTCATCTGTAAAATAAGAATGGTAACATCAATGTCAAAGTTAATTGTGAAGACAAAGAGATAATATAAAATAGGGGTGCCTGGTGGTGCCCTGGTGGTGCAATAGGTTAAGTGTCAGACTCTTGGTTTTGGTTCAGGTCATGATCTCAGGGTCATGAGATCAAGCCCCACGTTGGGTTCCATGCTCAGTGTGGAGTCTGCTTGAGACTCTCTCTCTTTCTCTCTCCCTCTGCCCCTCCCACTCATACTCTCTCTCTCTCTCAAATAAATAAATCTTAAAAAGAGAGAGAGAGAGCATATAAAATAAAATGATTAGTCTGGTATATAACACACACACCAAAATATTTGATCCATTTACTTCTGTATCCAGACAGTGCCTAGTACTATACTGAGTAGACACAATAAAAATGATATATATAGTTAAGAAAAATAAGCCTCGGTTGGTTGACTTTTAAAGGTGTGTAACTGCTTGAGATTTAATAAAATATTCTGAGAAAGTTGAGCATAAATGATGGCAAGTATTTCAAGTTGAATTCTATCTTTCATTTGAGGAGGTAAGCTGTTCATCTTACCTTCACCTAAAGATACATGTTACTCCAGGAGTATATTTTTTTCTAGAAATGAGGAACATGAAAAATATCAGATCTATCAAATTGTCAAAGCCTTATTCAGTTTTAAGCTCTATGACACCCCATTTTTCATAATGGGATAAACCTTGAAAACAGGTACAACTGGCAATAGAGAAACACAATTTTCTGCTTCAAATAATATTAGTGAAAAACAATATTTGAAAAGTGGTTGGGACACCCCATTTATTTTCTACTTAAGAGTCATATCTCTCTGAATAAATATTCAGTCATATAATTCCCACAAATTTATAAAAATAATATTACAGACCACTGCTGGAAGTTACTAGTTTCAAATATCTTCTATATTCCATCTTTTATTTCAAAATTAGGAAAGTTTTCGGGCGCCTGGGTGGCTCAGTTGGTTAAGCAACTGCCTTCGGCTCAGGTCATGATCCCGGAGTCCCTGAATCGAGTCCCACATTGGGCTCCCTGCTCGGCAGGGAGTCTGCTTCTCCCTCTGACCCTCCCCCCTCTCATGTGCTCTCTCTCTCTCATTCTCTCTGTCTCAAATAAATAAATAAAATCTTTAAAAAAAAAAAAATAGGAAAGTTTTCAAGTAAAAAAATTTAGCTTATTTTATAGATCCACACCAAAATTCATTTTATTTACTAATTCTGTGCATAATTTGTTTCTTTATTTACCCATTTATATGTTAGGTTAACCTTTCAGTGTGTCCTGGATACTTTACAAATTGCTATTATGCTTATATGAGAATAAGAAAAAAATAGAATCATTGAGAAAAGAAAATGAAAGAAAAAGAAAATAAATGTATTCATAAATATTTATTAGGGGTCTACCACTTATTGCATGCTTATATAAGCTCTTGGCAAACATCATGTGACTAAAATAGACAAAGGTCTTTCTCCTTAAGTCCTAAAATGTCAGCAGGGGAAACTGACAATGAATAATAAGCACAATTAAAAAGTCAATTGTGTCATATTTTTAAAAATTGGAATGAAAAAATAAAAAAGTAGAACAGGTGAGGAATATAGGATTTTGTTCTTGCAGATTGACAGAATAAAAAATTAAAAGACAAAAGTACTTATCAACTGATCGCCAGAAGTATTTTCACATATATTATTCTTTTTTTGATCTCCAAAACTCCCCAGTAGATATATCCTTATCAATAAGGATCTTTGAGTTGAAAGTTGAAAAACTGAATTAAAATTAAAATAACCCGGCCTAGGACACTCAGCCTGCTATGAAAGTGCCTTTTCCTTAGTATGGAATGAAGTTTTGTCACACATTTTGTTGTTGATTTATGTGGGTTATTGGTTAATGTAAAAGAAGGGATGGAAAATGATGTCTTTTGAATATACTTTTTTTTCTTTTAATCTTTTAAATGTTATGAATCCCACCATCTTGGCAAAGGAATCAAGACTTACATTTCCAATTCCATCCACAGCTAGAACAGAGTCCTCGGTCACTCAGGTATGTCCACATGAAACTTCTCTCCAGAAGGGAACAGCATGAATAAAGAAACTCAGGACAGTATTTTCATCTTTTGCAGATGTGAGCAATGATGGTCTTAGCTTTTATATTTAGCTGCAGTACAGGTTCCTAGTGGTTACCAATTTGCAGAATGGTATTAGTCTGGTGACATAGCTACGGCCGTCTAATGAACATACTTATTTTATGCTCCCTAGAAACAGAGGTGACATTTTATGCCCAGGGGAGTTCTTGCTGTGTGCTTCCCAGGAGTCATCTGGAAGGCAAGCAGGATCACAATTTCTCTGTTCCTCTGAACGAATCTGCAAGTTCCCTAATAATCATTAATGACTTCTTTTTCCACTTACAGTAGATAGAGTGCTTTTGGTCATTTAGTAATCAAGAACTGATGCAATAAATTTAGAGTGAGAAAACTCCTGACTTTCTTTTCCTTATATGAAAGTGGAAAGTGGTCCTTTTCCCTTTTTTCCCCCTCTTTAGGATCCCCACTGGTGGGCATGAGTGAGGAAATCTGAATTTACGGGTATTTGATCCCATCTCTCAAACCTATGACTGTCCACTTTGCATCTGCTCCTTAACATTCCATGTTATCTCTCCAGGTCACCCTTGTTTCCACCAAGGTACTCACCCTGCTCACCTCTTAGTTTCGTCAGTGACCTTTTCCTTGCTCTCCAGGAAAGGAAGAGAAAATACACATTTCACCACTCAATATGCTTCTCACTACGTTCAAGATTATTGTTTAGGATTTTGTGGCATGGCTTCTTCTGTATGAGGCACTTTTAGGATCTTTAGTTTCATAGTTCTGTTTTGTGCTATCTTCTTTCTTTTAATCCTCGGTCTTTGAATTATATTACATCGAAATGACCCGCATTTCTTCTGTAGTTATTCATGGTGAACTGGTTTTGTGATTTTTTAAAATTTTTATGTTATTTAACAAACAATTTAACAATGTTTGCTATGTGCCAAAGCTGTTTTCTTTCTGAGGACCTTACTAATTTCAACTGATTTAAAATTTACACAAATAGGATGAGGTAGGTAATATTTTATCCCATTTTGCAAATATCTACATTGAGATGAAAGAAAGTTAGGTAACTTATCAAAGTCCCACAGGCAGTACATGGAGAAGCCATAATCAAAAGGAGAGTATGACCCAGGGTCTAGCCTATATTGCTCTTAACTTTGTCACCATTTCCCTCCTTCATCTTATTAGTAGTCTGCAAAAAGGAAATAATAATTTAGTCTCATTCTACTTTTACTGCAAAAATTATCTTTATTGCATTTTGCCTTTGATCTTTATCACTTAGGAAATATAAAAACAGAACTGTTTCTGTAATTCTCAGTTTTATTCTCTTCTCCATCCTAAATGTAACTTTTCCCTAAATATAGTAATTATTCTCAAAAGTTATCTGAAATCCTAGAGTTAAAAGATTCTCACTTGCTCTGAGTTCATGTCTTGTAATGTAGACTTATCCCAGACTCAAATAAGAACTTACATAAACTGATTGAGATAAACACCTTTATTTTTTAAGCTCTTAAGACAGATGTCTATTTATTGGGGAAGAGTGCATTAATGCATAAATAGTGCCACTAACCCGCTCATGTAATGGATTTTTTTAGTGTGGCCACTTACTTCAACTCAGATTAATATAGTCCAAACTCCATCTTGGTTATTTATGTTGGGGAGTTAGGATGCTGCAGAGAATTAAGAGCCGAGATATGTCTTGTTATTGTTGTTGTTTTGAGCCAAGATATGTTTTAAAGTGTCTTCTAAATAAGGAATATATACACTTGAAGCAGCTCAGATATGTACATAGGATTTAATTTTCTTATACAAAATTCTCACTGTCCATATTAGCAAGTTATTTTCCCAGTCCAACTTCCAAATCTATTATTTCAGTGGTGGAGATGGATTCCCCATTGGCTCATACCACCTCGGTTTGCCATGTTAAAAGAACAGCACACTCAATTTTGAGTATAAAACTATAATATATATCTAGTGTAGTATATACTATACTTATATAATTCTAATATAATACTAATAACTATATACTAATATAATAGTACATTATATATTATTAGAATATATAATTATATATACCATTATAATTAATATAATTTTAATTTCTAGTATAAAACAAAATTAAGAATGCTCCCTGAAAAAAAGTAGTCAGCAATTATTGAATTGTATGGTTGACTTTGTTTTTTGCTAACTGGTGCTTATTAAAGGAGGCTCCTGCCTTTTCAGAGACTAGGAGGAGGAGATAAGGCCTCTATCTTGATGATTACATTTCATAGAGACAGTGCCTAAATTGTAAAAAAAAAAAAAAAAAAAAAAAATCCTGAGTTGTAAAACTGGCAAAAGGCTGGGAGAAGATTTACATTTCAAAGGGGCAGAGGAAAAAATTACAATGGAGAGGTTTTTGTTTTTGTTTTTAAGTAAGTGCTCTAAGACAAGGGAGGTCAGGGGCCTGTAACCAGGAGGAAATCTGTCTAAAATTCAGTCAAGCTGAGGGGACTGTTAAGACCATTTTACTCAATATATGTGAAAAGCAGCAAGGCACTTAACCTCTCTTCACACAGAAAACCTAGGAACCTCAAAGTGAGGAATTAGCGTCTCGGGGAGAGAGAACAGAGGCACTTGAGCTTCATGTCAAACACAGGCTGGTTTTTAGGACACCGCCGCTAATTGGTCAGGCAATCCTCTGTCTTGACTCCTCTTTCACTCCCCATCCCATGAGTCCTGTGAAGAAGCCTGAGAAGTCTGTAACAAGAAATAAATAAATAGATCATTAAAATATCTGTGAGATAATGAGTGCTTAGAGCAATTTCCAAATTGTCACTGTAACGGAGTGAAATAAAAGCCAGGAAGAAAAGGGTTTGCTCTAGTTCAGTGAAGTGACTGTGGGGAAAGAATGAGGATGTTAGAGGAGCAGAGTGCTGGACAATGAGAAGGATCAGGGACACAGTGGAACAGAAAGCCACCATGCTACTGACAAGGATCTGAGCAGCAAGCCAAGTAGATTCTCTGAGGAGCAGAGAAGGAAAAAAAAAAAAAGCTAATATAGAACTTGCTGGCATGTCAATGGATTGGATCCACAAGTGATCTCAGAAGTAGAAGTTGAGATTCATTTGTAACACGTACTGGTGGTCCTTAAAAACTTAGTTCCCTAGATTGTACTGGAATCACACTACTATTACCCTTACTACATCCAGACTAGTTCAATTCAGAGAAATCTGTTACATATATGACCTATTCATCATAGATCAGAGATGTTGAGAATTGATCATCATCTTTTATACTAAAACTGTTTTATGCATTTCACAAAGAATCACATTAAAGAAAAAATATATATTCAAACACAGTCTTTGAATGTCTTAGGAACAGAAACATTAAATTGCGTGTATTTTAAGCCACAATGAAAATAACAGGATATGTGTAATACTAAACTGCATGATATTCCCAATAAATCTTGGCTTTTAGGAGAACTAATTACTAATGCTCTTCTGAACTTTTGGTAGTTGCTATTAACCCAGTAGGAAATTTTAAATTGTAACTTACCCTGAAGTCAACCACTCATAGACATGAATGGAGTCCTCCTTCTAACAGGAATAATAACATTCTTCTATCCCTTCTTTTGAGCTAAAGGGGCTGAACATTGCATATAAATAGCATGTGTATTGTTTTCATGTAAGTATTCTTTTTTTGCTATATTATTTCATTTAAACCAGTGTAAAGTAAAAGAAAAAGTAGTGGGCGTACTGTTTTCATTTTAATTGTTGTTATTTTGTACTTGTACTACAGGTAGACTAAGTATGATAAGGATCAGCAAAATAGGTATTTGTAATCTTTTTATCCACAACATTCACAGAAGAAATAGAAAAGTTTGTGTCTGTTTTAAAATAATACCCACTGGCTACTCATTGTATCTTCTCACTAATATCATTTTTCAGAGTTTAAAGACTGAATACTTTAGAGAAGCACAACCTACTAGTCACACTTTTTGGGGGGCATTTTCAAGTATATATTTATATCACTTTCTGACTGGATACTTGGAAGAAAACTGAAAAGCTATGATTTGGATAAAACTGCATTTAGGATTTCAGAAAATAACCAATGATTTCTGATTTAAGAAAAAAATGCTTGTAAAATCTCAGAGTTTTGTGTGCACATGTCTGAATGATTGCACTTCTGCTTCCCAAACCAGCAAGTGATCTTCCAAAAAACATTGTTACATGTCTCATTACATTAAATTATAAAGTAGCTAACACTGAAGATATTCTCTGGGGTAGTCTGATATTAATTTTGGTGTGGGCATGTAGGTGGTGATTGATGGATGAATGTGGAATTCACTATTGTTACAGGGAAGAATCAAAGGATCAAGGCTCAGGGAACTTGCCAGTTCATAATTTGGAAATTGTAATGTAGGATTTAGCATTGGAAAGGAACTTGCACTTAGGCAGCTTATATGAAATAAATAAACCCAAAGGGATTTTCATTTGCCTCAATATCTCATTTTCCACCCCTTTATTTGTTCATAGGGATACACACAGAGACAGCAGAAATCTTTCTCAAAGAGTTTTGTATTTAAAGTTAGCGTCAGTTTCTGATATATGTATGATAATATTCACAATACAGTTTGTCTTCTATACTCAAATGGGAGACATTTCTATGAAAGCATATACTATGCCATAAAAAGGAAAAATCTTACATGGAAAGGCCAATTTCTTCCCTTTTATTTCATCCTTATTTAATCAATACCATGATATATGTTTTACAGCAACTCTGGGAAAACATCTCCATGTTTCCTAGGTACTTGTAAGGAAGTAATAAATTTGCTAGGTGCAATATAAGACATCCTGTGAGAGCTCAATAAATACTTGTTGACTTGCTGACTAAAATAAAATATGCCTTTTCTCATGAGAATGCAATTGCTAAATAGATATTAAACATATTCTAATTGAAATAATTCTAAAAATGTTTTGAATTGGTGAAATTCCACTTTATAGGCAGGAACCTTCATCAAAGACTTACAGCAGTCAAATTAAGCAATCTATAAAACATATCAAAGAGACTATCCTACATGGTGGCAGTAGAAAGAGTGGGTTTCACTCCAACTATTGTATTATTAAGAAAAGACTGGTTTTCAAGTTAATACTCTATTATTATTGTGCAAGTGGGAATACGGGATTGACCTGAACATTTTTATTCCTACTTATGTGATTTTTATCACCTATTTTATGATAATTAAAACTTGTGATGAAAATAGGATGCCAAAAAATTACAACATTAAAATAACTTTTAACACCGTTCCGAATCACCAAATGAAAGTAAAAGAATATATGCAAAGTTATGAGATAGTGAAGCTTACACAGTAAGCAATGAAGGAATAGTAGTACTTTTGAAAATTTAACTCAATTTTATTGAAGTATAATTTACATGTAAAAAAAACCCACATCCATTTTAAGTGTGTCTTTTTAATGAATTTTGATAAATGCATATACCATGGTTTTCACCACCCTAATCATAATAGAAAGCATTTTTATAACTTCTAAAAGTGTCCTCATGCTCCTTTTCCCTAGTCCCAAGTAAAAACTGATAGGCTTTCTGACGCTGTAGATTAATTTCCTCTTCTACAACGTCATATAAATGTGTTTGAACACCACATCATTTTGTGCCTGGCTTGTTTTGCCCAACATAATATGGTCTTAAATGCTTTTGAATTTATTGGCAGCTCACTATTTTCTATTGCTGATTAGTGTTCCAATGTATTGGATTTATTATAATTTGTTAGTCCATTAGCCCATTGATTGGCATTTGGGTCATTACCAAGTTTTAGCTACTGTGAAGAATACTGCTGTGAACTTTGATGTGAGTCTTTGTGTGCATATGTGTTTCCATTTAGTTTGGATATATATGTGTGAGTTAAATTGCTAGGTCATGTAGTAAGCATATGTTTACTTTTATACTTTTTTTTTTTTTGCATTTTTAAATTCTTAAAAGACCTGAATTTTATTATAGTCTTTTGCTATAGCCCTTACTAAATATAATTTGGCATCAATAGCTAAGAATTAAACTGTGTTTAAGTAGCAACTCACTCATTTTAACCACTTAATATTTTATGTCTCTGGGATATTGGAAATAATAATAGAGCATGAGACTCTTAAGTATTGCTGACAGTGGAGCAAGGATTGTCTTGCTTGTAATGTGGAATGACAAAAATTATCACTATAGGGCGCCTGGGTGGCTCAGTCGTTAAGCGTCTGCCTTTGGCTCAGGTCATGGTCCCAGGGTCCTGGGACTGAGCCCCTCATCGGGCTCCCTGCTCAGCAGAGAGTCTGCTTCTCCCTCTCCCACCCGCCCTGCTTGTGTTCCCTCTCTCGCTGTGTCTCTCTCTGTAAAATAAATAAATAAAATCTTTAAAAAAAAATTATCGCTATATTTCTTATCACTCAGAGGACATTCCAAGGCTTTCTCAGGATGCTGGGATACTTCACACTATAATAATTTGGGGGAACAGATTTGTGTTTACTTAATTTTAAGGGTTTATGAGTAGCTTAGAAGTATATGACATTTAACGCAGTTGAGGAAGTTTTCTACTCTGAAGACTCTAATTTGCCATTGAGAGCTCTAACATTGTGTTATCAGTGCATCTGCTGTGAAACCAAGAGGTTATCAGCGGAACACTAAAGCTGATCAACACTCCACCGAAATGAAAATAGGAGATGAGCTAAGAATATCAAAGACATGTATTTTTCTTCAACACAGTGGGCTTTTCACTGAGCTATGGATGATGGTATAAATGGTTGATACCAGAATACTCATCCACTACACATAGAGCACACACTTATTTGTAACAGTTGTTTGGAATTCTATGCAAAGAATTTTTGAGATTGTTTACAGCATCTTTTTTTATTTTAAAGATTTTATTTATTTATTTATTTGAGAGAGAGAGAAATAGTGAGATAGAGCTGGAGCAGCGGGGAGAGGGAGAAGCAGGCTCCCTGCTGAGCAGGGAGCTCCACACGGGGCTCGATTCCAGGACTCCAGGATCATGACCCCAGCCTAGGCAGATGCTCAACCCCAACTGAGCCACCCAGGTGCCCCAAAGCCTATAACACCCGGTATTCCAAGGCGGTCTCCCATCCAAGTACTAACCAGGCCCGACCCTGCTTAGCTTGCAAGATCAGATGAGATCAGGCTCGTTCAGGGTGGTATTAAACAATACAGTAATAAGAGTCATAAGCAAAATATATAAATATAAGACATTAATGACTTTTCCTATTTGTCTTCTATTTTTTTCTCTATCTGGTAATTAGCCTAAGTTTAGTTCCAAAATATATAAAACAGTCTTGGGCATTTTGCAATATCTCAGTTACCTAGTTCACTTTATTCTATTATATCTTCATAAAAGCAGGGCCAATGTTTTCTTTTTCATAGGATTAGTTTAACATGCATACTCACTTGGGTATCATAAAACGCACAAAGAGTTTAAAATATAATTGATTATAATAGGGATGTATCCAATTTTGTTTATTCAAAAATATTTATGTGGATAATACAATAAACAGATTGATCCGATGAATCTCAGAGTTTTTATACAATCCAAAATAGTTACTTTAGTTTGCAAAAGCTAACCAAATTAGCATTGCCCTTGTTTTCTTTCAAATTCGTATTTATTTTCTACACCAATAACAAATTCAGACATATATAAACACAAATTCACATACATAAATACATCTTATTTCCCATAGGACATGGTTGGGGGCATTAACTGATAGACTCTAATATCCATCAAACTATCCTCTGAAATTGTGTTTGCATAACACATGTATGTGTATGTATATGAGTGTGGGTGTGAGAAGTTGGAATGGGATAATTAACTTGATAGAGGTGAATAAACTTAATCAAAATTTAGCCTCAAAATGTGTTTAAAAATATATTTTATAGAAATATTATTAAATAACTTATATATAGGTTCAGACAAAACAACTAACACTCATACTGTGTAATTGATCTTGCATATTTACTTGTTTAAATACATTGCACAATTTTATAATTTGCCTCAAAATATTTCATTATGTGCTCTTTTTAAAAAAAAATAAGAAATACAGAGTAAAGGATATAATCCGTTCAACTAAAATTTCCTGAGATATTCTAAAAATAAAGTTAAATAATATATGGTACTATTGTCAAAGATCTAACCAATATTTGAAGAGACAAATATTAAATAATGCACTGAATAAGAATGCAAATATTAGGAAACATTATAGATTGCCAATTCTTATTGTTTTGGTAATTCCTAACCCATCCATCAGAGGCTCCAACTCCTCTCGGGGAGGGATGGTTCACAGAAAAGACTGGTTTAATTTTTTTCCTGCCATTCTATCAAGATGGTGATGAAGTAAGAAATCCAGTTGTATATGTGTGTGTGTGTGTGTGTGTGTGTGTACGTGTGCATGTTATAAGTCTATTTCTTGCAAATCTAAATTTGAAGGCAGAGAACCGCTCCCAATTCATGTGGAAACTTGACACATCACAGACAAAAGTTCCTAGGATCACATATATGCACAAAGAGCATATTAACAACATCTAGAATTACAACCAATTACTTTTGATGTAATAATCAAGGGCCTTTTTGATAACAGATGTATGGTAAAAAGGTTGTAATAAGTTATAGCCATTGTAGGGAGACCAGTGGACCACTTTGAGACTGAGTTGACAATGTTGTGACTACTGAATGCATGTTTTAAAAATCCCTGAGTAAGTACAGTGTGGCTGGTAAAGGAAGGAAGGAAGGAAGGAAGGAAGGAAGGAAGGAAGGAAGGAAGGAAGAAAAGGGAAGGAAGAGAAAAAAGAGAAGAGAAAAAGGAAAAGGAACAGAAAAAGGAACAAAAAGGAAAGAAAAGAAAGGAAGAAAGAAAGGAGAGAGGGGGGAAGGAAGGAAGGAAGGTAGGAAAGAAGGAAGGAAGGGAGGGAGGAAGGAAGGGAGAAAGAAAAGGAAAAGAAAAGCAAATTGTTTAGATTTGTTAATAAGAATAAATTTTCTTTTTTTTTTTTAAAGATTTTATTTATTTATTTGACAGAGAAAGACACATGAGAGAGGGAACACAAGCAGGGGGAGTGGGAGAGGGAGAAGCAGGCTTCCCACGGAGCAGGGAGCCTGATGTGGGGCTTGGTCCAAGGATCCTGGGACCATGACCTGAGCCAAAGGCAGACGCTTAACGACTGAGCCACCCAGGCGCCCCATAAGAATAAATTTTCTAGTTATCTCAGGAAATTATTTGAAATGAGAAGGCATAGAATTACTTTTTTAAGGCTCCTACTTTGGAGTCAGAATTTCACAGATAAGTAAAAGTCTCCCTAGAATTATAGGGCACAGCTCAAACTCAAGCTTGACAAGTAGAAATGGAATTTACAAATCTAGACTGGTTCTTTTGAGTATTCAGGCTAGTTATCTGTGCGATATAATATATGCTGGCACCCTTTCTCCAGCTATGTTACAATACATTTCAAGAGCAATATTACAACACAAATGGACCCTGGTATTTCACCAGGAATATATGTCAATTAATCATCTGAGGTATAGTTACCTGAAAGTAGACTGTGCCTTAGAGAAGGAGACTAAACTCTGTAGAAGAGTAAACATTTTAAAGAGATGCTGTGTCCAGCCTTTGGTTAGTAGGGAAAATGGTGGGTTTAAATTCTAAGTTATCTGTTGTATGTTAAGGAAAGAACTTTCCCTTTTTTTTTGAGAGTTCATGGTAAACTATGCCCATTAATGAGTCCCCAGTTCTGCAAAGGTCAAAGCTAAGGAAAACTTAACTGAGTAGGAGCAAGCCTATGGAGCCTTGGAAATCAGATAACGAAAATTGGTGCCATTCCAGCCAGGCAAACATGTATGATCAATCAGACCCACTTCCATTCTCCAGGCATGCATGTGTGGTCTAGCTCCATCTTGTGACTACACTAGGTTGGTACTGCTCACATAGCAGCTTTCTTCCTGATCTATTCCCCACTGTGGAAAACCATGAACAGGGAGCATCTTGTTTGTTAAGTCCAGAGATAGATGCAGAATAATGTCTCAGAAGAGAAATTGTGTATGGCTGGAATAATGGGTTGGGGAACCAGATGATTGACAAGTGCAGATGGAATTTTGTATGCAAAATCTAAAAACCAAACAAGTCAGCTGTTCAAGCATTTTCCTATTAATCCCTTACTAGTCACTTGCTATGGAGCTCATCCATTTTGGGGAGTGATTATACCTGTGCTAAGGGTAAGCTCAGTGAGAAAAAAAAATAACATAAATATAGAAGGATGTAGATTTTTAGCCAATATCTAAGTCCATATTTCCAACACTTAGCGACCATAAGGAAAATAACGTCTTCACAGCTTGATGCTGTTTTGCAGATAAGCCATACTGTTTGGAAAGATATGTTCTCTACGGAAAGAAGACACCATAAAAAGTAATTGAACTTTATTTACTAGGTAGAAAGGTTTGTTGTGAGGGACTTTGTCTGGCATAATACATTGTCATTTTCATACTTTCCCATTGACTCTTTCTTCTCCCTCTTCCATGGAAACATTTAGTTTCCCGTGTGCACAGTTCACAAAGTAAATCAGCAGAAGGCAAATACAACTTTGATGCCAAACACAGCCTTATCTACCAACATTTTCACATGGCAAGAGGAAATTCACAGAGAGAAAACATATTGCTCAAACACTAGACAGGAGAAACATATTCCCAGACGGAAAATAGATGTCTGCCTCGGCTGAATGGAGGAAAGGGGAAAGAAAAATCAGTGAAATTTGAAAGTTGAGAAAACTTCCTCTCCTTTCTCAAGCAGTGGAAAAAACATAAAAGATGATGAGATGCATCTAGACAGAGACAACCATGCTTAACATTTGAAAGTATTTCCCATATACAAAATACAGACATGATGAAATAGGAAATCTTCTGAACCTGAATTATGTGAGCATAAGAAATTCTTAGGTGTTAAGAAGAAAGAAAGTAATTTTTTGGCTAGTATATTACAAGAAAGGTTTTAGAAAGAAATAGAATCTGAAATGGGTGAAATAACCAACATTTTGGATTGGTAGAAAAAAGTCATGGCCATCTATACAGGAATAAATTTATGATTTCATTTTTAGCAGGGAGAATAGGCATAAAATGTAAAAAATAAATACTGTTAACTGCTTTGGGAAGAAATTTACCTTGAATACAACAATCCTAAAAATGGGTAAGCCTGGACTCCGGATTTGGAAAGCATGGATGAATTTCTGGATGCACCTATGTATCTTTGGGAAAGTCATTAAACTTTTTAAATCTTTTCTCATTTATATAATGGGGATAATAATCTTCACTACTAAGTAAAGTGCAGAATAACTCTAGCAATAGCTTTCAAATTTCTAATATGTAATAAGCAAACAACACATCAGAGTTTGTTCCTTAATTTTAATTTTTTATTATGAAAATTCCTGAATTTTTAGTTTAACCTTTATTCTACTGGTAATAAGAAATAACAAAAAGGTTTTCCATCAAACGAGTAAAGTTACCAAGTTGCTTTCCAGTAAAAAATTTCTTAGCTGTAATGCAGTATGAAATTGAGTGGAGAATGGATGATGTATTCAGAAAAATCACTTTATTGCTTTAGAAACATGAATTGCACATTGTTCATATTAACAAATTATTAGGTAATATCCTGATTATGAATGTAGGAAAAACCATGAAAATATTGATAAAAGATACTTGCTACCTTATAAAGGGGAAATTGCCATTTTATTTTATTTTTTTTTTTTAAAGGATTTTATTTATTTATTTGACAGACAGAGAGAAAGCGAGAGAGGGAACACAAGCAGGGGGAGTGGGAGAGGGAGAAGGAGGCTTCCCGCTGAGCAGAGAGCCCGATGTGGGGCTCGATCCCAGGATCCCGAGATCATGACCTGAGCCGAAGGCAGTCGCTTAACCGACTGAGCCACCCAGGCGCCCCGTGCCATTTGATTTTAAAATGTATTTTCTAGGGGCACCTGGGTGGCGCAATCGGTTAACCGTCGGACTCTTGGTTTTGGCTCAGGTTGTCATCTCAGGGTCATGATCTCAGGTTTGTGAGATCAAGCCCTGAGTAGGGCTTCTACTCCACATGGAATCTGCTTAGGAAACTCCCCCGCCACTCCCTCTGCCCCTCCCTGCCCTACATGCCCTCTCTGCCTCTAAAATAAATCAATAAATCTTTAAAACATATTTTCTAAATGAAACCTCTGGATAACTTAATAGTTTTGAACAGTATATATTTAACATTTTATTTTATAGTAATATAAAATTATATAACTTGTGTTTAAACATTTAAGTTAATGTTACTTACTCAGTTCTGAAAATTAAACTATACCTACTTTGTACCAGAAACATGCTATATATAAGTGACCATATAATGAACATCAAATATGCAAATATGCCTTTAAATTATGCAATTTACTTTTTCAGCAAATTTTTTTATTTAAATTCAATTACCCAACATATAGTACATCATGTTTCAGATGTAGTGTTCAATAATTCATCAGTTACATATAACACCCAGTGCTCATTACATCATGTGCCCTCCTTAATGCCCATCACCCAATTATACCATCCCCCCACCCACCTCCCCTCCAGCAACCCTCAGTTTGTTTCCTATAGTTAAGAGTCTTTCATGGTTTGTCTCCCTCTCTGATTTCTTTCCATTCAGTTTTCCCTCCCTTCCCCTATGATCCTCTGTGCTCTTATATTCCTCATATGTGTGAAACTATATGATAATTGTCTTTCTCTTACTGACTTAGTTAGCTCAGCATAATACCCTCAAGTTCCATCCATGCCAATGTAAATGGTAAGTATTCATCCTTTCTGATGGCTAAGCAATATTCCATTATATATATGAACCACACCTTCTTTATTTTTTTTTTAAAGATTTATTTATTTATTTGAGAGAGTGAGAATGAGAGAGCGAGAGAGAGAGAACATGAGAGGGGGGAGGGTCAGAGGGAGAAGCAGGCTCCTCGCTGAGCAGGGAGCCCGACGCGGGGCTCGATCCCGGGACTCCAGGCTCATGACCTGAGCCGAAGGCAGTCGCTTAGCCAACTGAGCCACCCAGGCGCCCCGAACCACACCTTCTTTATCCATTCATCTGTCGATGGACATCTAGGCTCTTTCCACAGTTTGGCTATTGTGGATACTGCTGCTATGAATGTTGGGGTGCAGGTGCCCCTTTGGATCACTACATTTGTATCTTTGGGGTAAATACTAGTAGTGCAATTGCTGGGTCCTAGGGTAGCTCTATTTTTAACTTTTTGAGGAACCTCCATACTGTTTTCCAGAGTGGCTGCACCAGCTTGCATTCCCATCAACAGTGTAAGAGGGTTCCCCTTTCCCTGCATCCTCGCCAACATCTGTTGTTTCTTGTATTGTTAATTTTAGCCATTCTGACTGGTGTGAGGTGGTATCTCATTGAGGTTTTGATTTGCATTTCCCTGATGCCGAGTAATGTTGAGCATTTTTTCATGTGTCTGTTGATCATTTGGATGTCTTCTTTGGAGAAATGTCTGTTCATGTCTTCTGAACATTTCTTGATTGGATTATTTGTTTTTTGGGTGTTGAGTTTGCTAAGTTCTTTATAGATTTTGGATACTAGTCCTTTATCTGATAAAACAGTTGCAAAATCTCTCCCATTCTGTTGGTTGTCTTTTGGTTTTGTCAACTGTTTCCTTTACTGTGCAAAAGCTTTTTATCTTGATGAAGGCTCAATAGTTCATTTTTGCCATTGTTTCCCTTGCCTTTGGCGATGTTTCTAGGAAGAAGTAGCTGTGGCTGAGGTCGAAGAGGTTGCTGCCTGTGTTCTCCTCTAGGATTTTGATGGATTCCTGTCTTACATTTTACTTATGCCCATATTGATTAGATCTGTGGCAGAGAGTATTACCTCTGGTTCTTTCTTTTGTTGTGAATTCCTCCTTCTAGTCATTTTGCCCATAGAATAATGGATGAATGAGAGAACAAAATCAAAAATATCCACCATGACCAAAGCAAAATACACACTAGAAAAATCCAAAGAGGTCAGAAAACGAAAAAAGAAAAGAAAAAGAAAACAAAAAAAGGAAAAAAAAAAAAAAGAGAGAGAATATAATCACCTAGGTGGACAAAACAGGGTGATCCACTTGGTCCTGGGAGTATTTTGGTCTGTTTGTTAGAAGACACTAAATCCCAAAATTGCAAAGAAAGCAAAATTTTATATATACAAAAGTAAAATTGAATACAGTGAAAGGAAGCCAAAAATGAAGAATATATCTATAAAATGTAAATGTAAAAACGAAAGTTAAAAAAAGACTTAAAAGCAAAGAGTTGATAAAATAAGAAACTAGTTGAAAAGAAAAAAAGAAAAAAAGAAAAAGAAAAGGAAAATTTTAAACTGAAAGATAAAAAAATCATGAGAAAAAAACCTGAATTCTATATACCATTTTCCCCTAGCACTGGAATGTTGCAGTTCTGTGTGCTCGGTAAATTTGGTATTCGCCTGATGTTCCAGCTGGTCTTCTGGGGGAGGGGCCTGTTGCACTGATTCTCAGATGCCTTTGCCTGGGGGGAGTTGCACCACCTCCTACCAGGGAGCTGTGTTCAGCTTAAGCTGCTTCGGGTTGTTCTATGTGGCTTCTCCTCCCTGAGGCTTTCAGCGCCCCTTTAGAGGATGAAAATAAAAATGGCCACGCCCCAATCTCCATCCCGGAGCAGAAATATTGAGGCCCTCTTTTTAGAAAACCTTTAGGGAAAAGCGTTCACTTTTGTGTCGCCAAACTCTGCAGACTCCTGCGGTGCCACACTGCATCCTCCAGGGGAATGGAGAGGGTAGCCCCGGCATGCTGCTTGCAGGGCCCCCGCATGGAGAGCAATTACCCAATGATGCTGCAGTTTGCAGTTTAGGGCAAAGCCAGCTGAGACCCCATTCCCTGGCTCACTGACGGTAGCTGGTTTCCCTGCACCAATGCTTGGGAACTCTGCCAGTTCAGGTGCCCCTGTTTTTTCTGTGACCCTAGGGATCCTGAGACCACACTGTCCCACCTAAGATTCTGCCCCAAGTCACTTCCCCACCTGAGCACTTTTCAGGCAGGGACGTCCCTCACTGGAGCATTCTTCCTCTTCTTCTTCTTCTTCCTTTTTTTAAGATTTTATCTATTTATTTGACAGAGAGAGATAGACAGCGAGAGAGGGAACACAAGCAGGGGGAGTGGGAGAGGGAGAAGCAGGCTTCCCACGGAGCAGGGAGCCCGATGCGGGGCTCGATCCCAGGACCCTTGGATCATGACCTGAGCTGAAGGCAGACACTTAATGACTGAGCCATGCAGGCATCCCAGGAAGAAACTTTCTAAACACCTGTGCTGCCATGATTCTGGCTGCCGCAGTTCATGCTCTGCATCCTCTGAAGACCTGCAGTCAGACCCTTGGGCCATGTGAACTTGAAGCTTTTTCAGATAGAATGATGTTAGGCATCATCAATTGGAGTTTTGAAGACCATTGCAGAAATTACAGATAGCAAATTAAAGGCAAGTTGATTTACTCTAAAAGAGCTAAATATAAATATTATTAAAGAACATATCAGTATTGGCCAACATTAAATCAGATTCCCATCTGGGTTAACCCATTATGGGTTAAGTGTCTGCCTTCGGCTCAGGTCATGATCCCAGGGTCCTGGGATCGAGATCCACATCGGGCTCCCTGCTCAGCAGAGGAGCCTGCTTCTCCCTCTGCCCCTGCCTCTGCTCACACACACTCTCTCTCAAATAAATAAATAAAATCTTAAAAAAATAAGATGGAGTTATATATAAATGATACACAGATGGTATGCAAAATAGTACAGACTATTTGTTCTAAATGATTTCATGTATATGAAGTTCAAATATTGACACATCTAATCTACAATTCAGAAGTCAGGGTTATTAAGCTACTCTTTGATACTAGTGTTGGATTTCTGCAAATGGTATTTTTCTTCTTACCGGTTGACTCTTTGGTTAGGTTTTAGTAACAGGAAGGTGGCTCTGAAGGAAGACTGCGAGGTAGGAGGAAGGAGAAACGATTTGTTCCATTTTTTTTCCTTTGCTTCCCTAACAGACTTACCACAGAAATGGCTCTTTACCCAGCAGTGGTTGGAGTACCACCTCAAGTTTTTTTTTTTTTTTTCCTAGCACTTCCAGAACTAGCATCACTTGTGTGTGTGTGTGTGTGTGTGTGTGTGTGTGTGTGTGTGTGTGATTCTGGAGACTAACAAGTCCCAAGATCTGCATGCAGCAAGCTGGAGACCCAGGAAGACCTATGGAGTATTTCCAGTATGAGTCCCAAAGCCTGAGACTCAGAAGATATGAATGAGACTCAGGATGGTGGTTCCAGGCCAAAAGCCTATAGACTACAAACCCAGGAAAAACTGGTGTTTCAGTTTGAGTCAGAAGGCAAGAAAAGACCAATGCCTCAGCTCAGGGAAGTCAGACAGGCATTCCCTCTCCTTCAGCCTTTTTGCTCTATTCAGACATTTGATTAATTCTATGAGGCCCACCCACACTAAGGAAGGCAGTCTACTTTACTCAGCTTATCGATGTAAATGCTAAACACATTTCAAAACATCCTCACGAAAACACCCAGAAAAATATTGAACTAAATATCTGGGCACACCATGGTCCAGTAAAGTTGGCACATACAATTAAGCACTATATCCATTCTTCAAGTTTCTAGATACTAATAACCAAAAGCTTTCTTTGTCACTCCAAGCAGTGACTTCTTTCTGAAGTGACAGGTTAAATATTTCAGTGTTCCCTCATGTCCCTGTTTCAGGTTCATTTCTCCAATAACTCATATTAAATCCACATGTTAACCTTTCTGTTTTGATATACTTAACTTAGATTTTGCTTTTCTGATGGGACCTGGCTGGCTCAGCATATGGTTCAAAGAGTCATCCCAGAAAAGACCCTTAAAAAATGAGATTTAGGAATTCATTTACAGGTATCCTTGGACTTGATATCAGGAACAGCCAATAAGAAATAATAGCAATTAGTGACACGTAGTAGCATTAGGAATAATTAATTCTGAAGCAAGGGTCTGGATGATCCAAGGACTAATGCACCTGCCTGTTATGTTAAGAATAATGACTACCAGGACTATGGGATGGGATGGCTTTTTCTGACCATCCTGGAAAGCTTAGAAGTCAGGACAGTGGCTATTTGGAGAACAATAATTGGGAGAGGATATCAGGAGAATTGCTTAGATTTTTATATAGTTTATTTCCTTAATCTGATTAGCAGATAAAAATATCCACGCCTTTTGTGAAAATGTATCAAGGAGTAAAATTGCTTACGCACTTTTCTTTATGTGTTTTGTATTTCAATTTTTCAAAAAATAGGATGTTAAGACTAAGATGAAAAAGAGGGGCGTCTGGGTGGCTCAGTCGTTAAGTGTCTGCCTTCGGCTCAGGTCATGATCCCAGGGTCCTGGGATTGAGCCCCGCATTGGTCTCCCTGCTTGGCGGGAGGCCTGCTTCTCCCTCTCCCACTCCCCCTGCTTGTGTTCCCTCTCTTGCTGTGTATCTCTCTGTCAAATAAATAAATAAAATCTTTAAAAAAAAAGACCAAGATGAAAAGGGATGAAAAACCTGGCAATGATCATATTGACACATTGACAATTTGAGTATAAAGAAGAATCATGACAGTAATGGATTATAACAAACTGAATTAACTAAAAAATTATGTGAATCCATAAGGAGAAAAGAGAAAAAAAAGTGAAGAAAGTTTCTTTTTTGTAGTGATATGCCAGTTTACAAATGTATAACAATTGATATAAAAATCACTATTTTTTAAAGATTCAGGCATAGATAAAGAGATACTAAAAATCATTGTGTGAATGAATGTTTGTTAAGAAACAGACTATTTACATGATCTCAAAGAATAACCCCATCGTTTACTTCTTAATTACAAATTGAAAAATACACTTTCATAATAATGAAATCTATCTGTCTCCTCCTTAACTAAATGTTCCATTTTCCAATCACCAGTGTGGGACAGCTTGGTATGCAAGTTGTATGGCAGGTGTTAAACAGCATCACCCATTTCATGTTCTTTACAGAAATTACTGACAGAATCTTGTCAAAAGGAAATAGATCAATTCACAATGCAGGACACTTTTTTTCAGAGTAACCGGTCTGTACTTTTCAAAAGTTCACTGTCATGAAGAATAGAGGGAGCAATGGAAATGAGGTAGGTTGGGGGAGATAAAAGAGACTTCACAGAAACATGCAATGCATGAACCTGGACTGAAAAATTAGAAGATATGAAGAGAATTGTGGAGCCAGCCAAGGAAAATTGTGAGTGGATATTTTGTTTGGTTATATTATTGCATCATTTGATTTTCACAGGTCATTTGTAGTAACTTTATTATGATTACATAGAAACTGATGGCCTTTTTCCTGAGACCTACATGGTGACAGACTCAGGGGTGGAAGGTCCTCACATCTGCAGTGATTTGGGAAAATGAAAGATAGAGAGAGGAGGGACAGATGTGGCAAGATATTAACGTTTGATGCATCTGTTTGAAAGGTGGATACATGTTTACTGTGCACTTGAAATTTAATAAAATAAAAATAAATAATTTAAAGTGCACACACACTTATTTTTTTCCCCTCAGAGCTTTTAACTTCAGGTGTACTAAGAATAGAAAAATATTCAATACAAAAGAAAAATACCTTATAAACCAATATTTTGCTGTCACAAACTCCCCAGCAATTTCACACTTTAAAAATCCCTAAAAAAAAAAACAACAACACATATACTCCACCGGTAAATACAAAATTTCTCACATAAAAAAGAATATTAATGTACAGAATTAAAAACTAGAGATAAGATGGAAAGCTACATAAGTCCTTTTTGGTAATTTTAGCTTGTTGATAAAAATGTAAATGTTTGTAGTAAAAAAAAAAAAAAAAAGCATAGTATGCTACCAGGCTTTATATGTGCCTTCTTTACCAAGACTTCATTTTTTTCTCACATTATTTTTCCTTTGGAGGTAGTTCCTTATAAATATAACAATTAATTGGCTTAGCATTTTGATATCTCTACCAATATTAAGTTAATATATAAGTTCTAGATTTATATACAGGTTAAATCTCATGGAAGAAAATATTAGAATGAAACACTTCTCAAGGTAAAACTGAATATATAAGTTGAGAACTTAAATTATATATTTATTATTCTGAAAGTATTAAAGTTATTAAACATTTTAATATCTAAAATATTACATCTAAAATTCAACTTTTCACATATGACAGCATTGCAAATGAATAAACAGAATAAAAAAATAAAATTATTATCCTGGGTGTTTTTCTTTGTAAATAAGGTAAAGTTAAATGTTTATTAAAAATATTTTTGGTCTCTTTAGGGTGTAGTGAGTTACAAGTGAGCACCACTCCTATTAAAATAGTAAGACCAAGCCCTATAAATTACAAAGTCATAGCCTTCTCTTCCCTGTCAGAGTACAAAGCATTAAAAAAAATCTGAAAAGAATAAATTCTAGAAAAATAATTGCTCTTCATTGGAGATAAGATTCCCTTAGCTACTTATCCCAGAAAACTTTTATTTTGGGAGCAGAAGAGAATGAGGAGTGAATGCACATGGGAAAAGAAAAAGAAAAGAAAAAAACCCACAGACTTTTAACTGCTATGTTTGGCCTACAGGCCAGCAAGATGATTTAGAATCCTGAGGATTCCCAGCCATGGAGTGAGTCTCCTCCCACTTGGCAACACTTTTTCTGACAGACTTCACCAATTAAATGAGAAGAGAATGCCAATAGTGGGGGACCAGGAATTAGAGCTGAAATAGTTCTCCATAAAGGTTCATAAGGCCCTCCAGGGTATAAGGCAACAGCCCAAATCTCAGCACAAGGCAGGAGGGCTGAGATACACTCCAAAAGCAAGAATGGCTGACACTGAGTGCCAGGCGCAGTCTGATAAAGACCGTGATAAAGGCAGGTGTGGTGAAGAGAGGACATTTGAGACAGTTAAAAATTGAGCAGAAGCAGACAGCATAGAAAACACACACACCCCAAAATCTAGCAGTATGTTGACAAGCAAAAGGAATCTCCCACAGTAGAGCCAGATTTTATCAGAGCTATAAACCAGAGTGAGACACTCAGTTCCCATTCCTATGAAAGGGCAGGTCCTGATCAACGTCTCAAAATATTTGTAGTGGTGAAGTAAATCTTACAAAAGCTGTGTGAAAAGGCCAAATGCAGCTAAGCTACTGACTAGATATCAGTCGTATAATTTAGCAGCCTGATAGAAAAGGGGGTATGTTCTGGAAATCATATTTTTTGTATCAACCTCCACTGTTTGTTTTTTATATACCATGACCTACATACAAGTAAGTTTGTGAAATTCCAAAATAGCACAAACATATACCCATAATCAAGGGAGAAAAGTATCAACAGAAGATTTAGAAATAATCAGACAAAAACTTTAAATTATGAAAAAAAAATTAGTTAAAAAATTTGGAAAATGTTTATACATACTTAAACAGATGGCAATTTTCAATGCAGACATAGAAACTATTAAAAGAAGCAAATGAAAATATGAGAACTGACAAATAAAATAATGTTAAAAATCATTATTGAAATTCACAGTGAATTAGACACAATAAAAAAAAAAGAATCAGTCAACTTGAAGCCAATCTATAAATTATATCAAAGATGAAGAATAAAAGTAATAAAAATGATAAAAGAATATCCAAGCTCTGTGGAAAACATCAAATGTTCTAGCATACATTTAATTGGAGTCCCAGGAGCAGAAAGAAATTGGATTCAAGACATATTTAAGAAAACAGAGGCCATGGGGTGCCTGGGTGGCTTAGTCGTTAAGCATCTGCCTTTGGCTCAGGTCATGATCCCAGGGTCCTGGGATCGAGTCCCGCATCGGGCTCCCTGCTCGGTGGGAAGCCTGCTTCTCCCTCTCCCACTCCCCCTGCTTGTGTTCCCTCTCTCGCTGTGTCTCTCTCTGTTAAATAAATAAATAAAATCTTAAAAAAAAAAAAACAAAAAAGAAAACAGAGGCCAAGAATTTTCCCAAGTGTCATAGTGACTCAATTCAGAAATCCAAGAAGCTTAATCTGTCCAAAGCAGGATAAATAGAAAGAAAATCAAATGAGGCATAGTCACAGTCAAAGGGCTGCAAACTAAATATAAAGAGGAAATCACAACAAATGCTGGGGTTAGGGGGGAAGGATAAATTCCAAATAAAGAAATAAACAAAAATGATGCCTAAAGTTTCATTAGAAAAAACAAATCTGAGAAAGAAGACATTGGAATTATATCTTTAAAAGTGCTAGGGGCAAAATAAAGTGTAAACCTAGAATTCTTTTTTTTTTTTTTTTAATTTTAATTCCAGTTAGTTAAGATACAGTGTTATATTAGTTTCAAGTGTACAAAATAGTGATTCAACACTTCCATACATCACCTGGTGCTCATCACAATAACTGCACTCCTTACTCCTCATCACCTATTTAACCAATACGCACCAACCACCCCCATTTTCCCTCTGGTAACCATCAGTTTGTTCTCTACAGTTAAGAATCTGTTTCTTGGTTTGTCTCTCTCTCTCTCTCTTTTTCCCTTTGTTCATTTGTTTTGTTTCTTAAATTCCACATGTGAGTGAAATCAAATGGTATTTGCCTTTCTCCAACTTATTTCACTTTGCACTTAGCATTATGCTCTCTCTCATTAGAGATTTTATTTATTTGAGAGAGAGAGAGCAAGTGAGAGGGCATGAGCGGGAAGGAGAGAAGGGGAGAGGGACAAGCAGACTCCCTGCTGAACAGGAAGCCCAACTTGGGGCTCGATCCCAGGGTCCTGGGATCATGACCTGAGCTGAAGGCAGAGGCTTAACCAAATGAACCACCCAGGTGCCCCAGCATTATGCTCTCTAGCTCCATCCATGTCATTGCAAGTGGCAAGATTTCATTCTTTTTTATTGCTGAATAATATTCCATTATATATATATATATATATATATACACATACATATATATGCATATATATGTATGTATGTACACACACACACACACACACACACACACACACACACCTTCTTTATCCATTCACCAATCAATGGACATAGGCTGCTTCTACATCTTGGCTGTTGTAAATAATGCTGCTATAAATAGTACTGCATGTATCCCTTTGGATTAGTGTTTTTGTATTCTTTGGATAAATACCAGTAAAGTAATTGCTGGATCATAGGGTAGCTCTATTTTTAACTTTTTAAGGAAACTCTCTACTGTTTTCGCAGTAGCTGTGCCCGTGTGCATTCCCCCCAACAGTGCATAAGTAAACCTAGAATTCTTTATCTTAGAAAATAATTTTCAAAATGAGGCAAAATAAATATATATAAAAAAATAAATTTAAGGAAATTTAATTTGTCTCAGGAGAACTGCACAACAGTTAATGATGAATATTTCTTTACTCTGAAGGTAAATGACACCAGATAGAAGTCCAAATATGTAGGAAGGAATAAAGATAAAAATAAAAGGTAAATAAATGAATAAGCATAACTAATCTGCTCATCAAAAGACACCATAAGAAAAATGAATGCATAAGCCACACACTGGGAGAAAATATTCATTGTAGGGTATATCTGAAAAAAAAAAAAAAAAAAAAAAAACTTATTTCCAAGATAGATAAGAACTTTTGTAAATCAGTATTTAGAACACAGCCACTGAATTTAATAAAGAAATACATTAACAGTACAAGACTTAAACATAATTTCACTAAAAACATAAAAATGTTGACTAAGCACATGAAAACTGGTGAACATCATTATATGCAAACTGAACCACATGGGTTATGCTTCATACCACTAGAATAACTACTATTAAATAGACTTAAAATGGAAAACATTGGAGAGGATGTCGAACAAGTTAACTTCTTATATATTGCTAATGGGTGTGTGAAATGTTAAAACTTCTGAGTTTAAAAAGGAAACATACTTATATGTTATGACAAAGGAACAATTTTCATGGAGAAATGAAAATATATGTCTATAGGAAATTACTCAGCCTTATTCATGGTAGACCAAAAAAGGAAACAATTAAAATTGCAACAACTTGGTGGGGGCGCCTGTGTGGCTCAGTCATTAAGCGTCTGCCTTTGGCTTGGGTCATGATCCGGGGTCCTGGGATCAAGCCCCACATCGGGCTTTTGCTCAGTGGGGAGCCTGCTTCTCCCTCTTCCCCCGCCACTCGTGCTCTCTCTCTCTCTCCCTATCTCTCTCTCTCAAATAAATAAATAAAATCTTTCATAAAATTCCAACAACTGGGGATTTAAAAATTCTGATATTTTCATATCATGTAATACTACTTAGATATAACAAAATGTCAACTACTGATCCCTGCTATTACATGGTGGATTTCAAATATACATTATTTTGAAAACATCATGTTGAACAAGCAAACAGGCAAAAACCATGCATCATATATATATATATTAGTTATCTATTGTTGCTTATCAAATTACATGAAAACCTAGTGGCTTAAAACAACAATTTACTGTTTCACAGCTTGTTTGAGTCAGGAATGTGAGCACAACTTAACTGGGTACCTCTGACTTAAAGTCAGTGTTGACTGGAGATGTGGTATCTGAAGGCTCAATAGAGGGAGGATCTGTTTTCACACTCACTCATGCAGATGTTGGGAGGAGTTGTTTTCTCATGGACTGTTGGACTACGAGTCTTCCCTCAGTTCTTCGCTGTGTGGAGCTTTCAGAATATCGAGGCTGGCTTTCTAGGGAAGTAGGAAGAGCTCCTAGTGTAGAAGACACAGTCTCTTTACTACCTAACATTAGAAGTAAGCTTCTATTGGCATATTCCAGTAACTAGGTCCAGCATATTCCAGTGGGAGGGAAATACACCAGGGCACGAATATTAGGAAGTGGGAATTATTAGTGGTCATGTTAGAGAGAGTCTACTACACCGATGATTCCATTTATATAAAATAAAAGGACAAGCAAACTGAGTTATGCTGACTAAAATCAGTAAGTGGCAATGTTCAGTGAATGGCAGGTGAAGTTTAACCGGAAAGAATGAAGGAACTTTTTCTGGGTTATGGAAATAATCTCCATCTTGGTGGTGGTAATTGGGTATTTGCAATTTTTTTTTTTTTTAAAGATTTTATTTATTTATTTGACAGAGAGAGAGACAGCGAGAGAGGGAGTACAAGCAGGGGGAGTGGGAGAGGGAGAAGCAGGCCTCCCACTGAGCAGGGAGCCCGATGCGGGGCTCGATCCCAGGACTCTGGGATCATGACCTGAGCCGAAGGCAGACACTTAACGACTGAGCCACCCAGGTGCCCCGGTATTTGCAATTTTTTAAATTTAATATATTGGTGAAACTGAAACATAATATGTATATAACATCTTTTGTCATTTATACTGAAACATTATATATATGTGTATATATATAATTTCTTTTGTCACATACTTTAATGAAATTATGAAAACAAAAATAATAAAATTGAATATTTGAACTATTTGAATATTGTAGAACTAATAAAGTCAAAATTATTTAAAGGATCACAAAGTGTCAATATATCACATCTAATTTTCTGCAAGAAGTATCTAGGACTTTTTTGCTGAAACATACTTTTACCATGACATAATTTTTCTAAACAGAAATATTCACTTGGTTTCTAGTTTTGTCAAGAAAGTATAATAAGAATATCTTTTAAAAGAATCTACAGCACACTTGGCATATATTATTACTAGATTATAAATTTGTTTTTTAACCTAAGTGTGCAAAGAGGTGGTAGTCACTGATGTTTATGTGTGTATGGATGTATATATGTATCTGTTACAAAATTCCAAATGAAATATAAAAGTGTAAATAAATATACATATTAATAATACAGCTTTTCTATTCTTACCTCATATGTACTTTCTGTTCTCAGCCCATTGCAAAACTTCCCATCCGATCAACCACATATATATTTGTGATTTTTGTTCTGGTTACCTTTTGTTACATAACAAATGACCCCAATTTAAGGTATGAGACACCGTTTGATCATGGTCATGGCTTCTCTGCATTGGGGTTTGGAGAGGACACAGTGGGGACAGCTTGCTCCTGTTCCACAATGACTAAGTCCGTGGCCTCGAGGACTCTAGTACCCAACAGTAACACTAATGATGGGGGCTGGAATTCACTGAAGATTCTTTTCTTTAAAATGTCTGATGACTGGGCTGGGGTTGCTCTTAGGCTGGACTCCGCAGGGGCTGTTGATCAGGGTACCTTGTTGGGGCTTTTTTATGTGGCTTGGAATTCTCACAGCCTGAAACAGGTGCCAGAAATGGAGCATCTGAGAAGGTCCATTCAGAAAGACGATTCTAATAGTGCAAGTTTGCCGGGAGACCAAGATGAAGCTGGAGGGCCTTTTGTGACCTTGTCTTGGATGTCACCTAGCATTGCTCCTGCTACAGTGTATTAACCAAAATCGTCAGAAGCCTACTTCAAGAGGAGTTGACAAAGACTCCAGCTTTCTATGGGAAAAGTGGCCAATAAGTTATAACTTCTTCTTTTTTTTTTTTTCTGCTGCTACTACCTCATGTGGTAATATAGCACTCACCTAGGGTCACTATGTGCTGATCAGCATTTGTCTTGCATCTAGGTGTTACTTGTAGCAGCTCTTTGCTCTTATATCAATTCAAGGATTTTTCTTGATTATCTGCCAATGTTGTTCACTATTAGACCCTTTACTACTGATCTGCAATTCCTTGAGTTGTCAGATTATTTTGTTTTCTGTATGTAAGAAAAGAGCATTGCTCAGCTCCCTGTCATATCCCCACCAAAATGATATTTTTTTGTGCCCTGGATGAGCTAGGTAGATCCTGGTTTCCTTTTCCTGTACCCCATCCCCTGCCCCACACTATATCTTAAAGAGTCCTTCATGGAAACATCTTTGGATTCTGTTCAAATATTCTATAAACGTTTTGTCTAATGAAACTCAAAAACTGTAGTCTATAGATACAGTGTTGTATCCAACACAATCCAACTCCCTTCCTCCTCATCACCCTTCAGAAAACGGGAGTAATTCGAAAATTTATCTAAACACTCAAAATAACCTTAAAAACATTTACATTCTCAAGGGATTACTCTGCTATACTTGCACAATTCTCCAGTCCTTTGTATCCTTTTATATAATACATCTATAATTTCTTCTATAAGGATTAAAAAAGGCACATTTCTATCTACTGAGACTCTTTGCTATCCACTATTCATGGACTTCTATCCCAGTGCCATATAGCCTCACAAAGGAAACAACACAAAATTCTGTTTGATTCATACTGTTTCCTCTGACAACACAGCAGTGAGAAATAGGAGTCTCAGCTTGGTAAGACTTGATAAGTAAATACAGCAGCTTGTTTGTTTTTTAAATAAAATAGGTAAGTGTTTGACAATCAAATAAACGAAAAATGCAAAGCTACAAATGAAAACACAATTAGAAATGAGAAGTGCAGTATACCAAGTGATATCAGGAAGACAAACTGTAAAGAACAATACAAAGTGCAATCAATGACAATACGCCACAAATCTAGCTGATTTTAAATATAATTTTAATTGTTCCAAAGAACATTAGAGACTCTATATTAGCCATGATTTGTGCATTTGTGTGTGTAATTTTGAAATATATTTGAGATAAATAAATACTGAGTATTTCACATTCATCTTGTGATGATTGCTAAGTTTTTATTCCAAAACTCTTAAAATGCTTGACAAGGATAACACATGTAAGACTAAATTATAAATTTATCTTTATACATTCATATGTGTGGATATACATATAGTTTTATACATTATACCTATACATAAAATTCTAAATAAAAATCTTATAAAATTAACCTAACAGATAATTGAAAGATTGTTCTGCTTCAAATTCTGAGGCTTTATCTCAGAAAAGAAACGCTATTTCAGAACCAAGATAATATTAAATATAGCAGTTTAAAGCAATAGATTCAAATGGAAGAAGAAGAATCCGAATATATGTGAGAAAACGTTTAGTAAATGTCAGTCATGAGTTCTAATTAAAAAAGAAACCAAACTTTTAAATAACTGGGGATCAAAACTTACAGAGAATACTCATTGTTCACTATAAGTGTTTTCTTCCTTTCTTTTCTTTCTCTTTCCTTCCTTCCTTCCTTCTTTTTTTCTTTCTTCTTTCTTTCTTTCTTTCTTCTTTCTTTCTTTCTTTCTTTCTTTCTTTCTTTCTTTCTTTCTTTCTTTCTTTCTTTCTTTCTTTCTCTTCCTTCCTTCCTTCCTTCCTTCTTCCTTCTTTCTTCTTTTTCTTTCTTTCTTTCTTCTTTCTTTCTTTTTTCTTCTTTCTTTCTCTTTCTTTCTTTCTTTCTTTCTTTCTTTCTTTCTTTCTTTCTTTCTTTCTTTCTTTCTTTCTTTCTTTCCTTTCTTTATTAAAAATTCCCCCCCAGACACATGTGTACTAAAAGAAAACATGTTTTCTTAGCCTCACTTTTAGATACAAGTGGACATGAAATTAAATTCTGGATGAAAATGAAAGTGCAGTGTGTGAACTTCCTGCTGGGTTTTAGATTTTACCCATGTTTTTAAAATTTCTTCCTACATCCTGTCGCTTTTAGCGTGGATATTTCTGTTTGGATCACAACATGTATTTGTTTTAGCATTAGAATAGAAGGACTCTGGATCTCTGAAACCATGCAGAGTTAAACCAGCCTTTTACTTTTAAGACAGTGCATTACATTTTTCTTACACATAAATACAGTTTGATTACATTTTTAAAACATTTAACTGGTTGGAGAGAAATGAAATGTGAAATCTTGGTAGATATAGAAATTATGAAGTTGAAGCTCAGAGAAAAAGGCAGAAAAGAAAAGAAAAAAATATTTTAAAAGGTGGTTTGGATTAATTTTTAAGAACTAGAAACAATGGAAGTGAACAGTTTCTACTCAAACACAAAATAGCATTTACTACAAGAAAAAAGGAAAGGGTAGAGTAAACTACACCATAATTATTCAACAAAGTTATATTGGTATAGATCATTGACATGCTATACTTAAAATATCATAATGAATGTCTAACCTTTATTTTTTTTATTTTTTATTATCTTTCTTTTTTTTTATTATGTTATGTTAATCACCATACATTACATCATTAGTTTTTGATGTAGTGTTCCATGATTCATTGTTTGTGCATAACACCCAGTGCTCCATGCAGAATGTGCCCTCTTTAATACCCACCACCAGGCTAACCCATCCTCCCACCCCCCTCCCCTCTAGAACCCTCAGTTTGTTTTTCAGAGTCCATCGTCTCTCATGGTTCATCTCCCCCTCCGATTTCCCCCCTTCATTCTTCCCCTCCTGCTATCTTCTTCTTTTTTTTTTTTTTTAATATATAATGTATTATTTGCTTCAGAGATACAGATCTGTGATTCAACAGTCTTAGTCAATCATAATGAAAATTTTTATAGTACTAATCATTCACAATGTCCAGGAAACAATATAAATTTTCTGGCTTTTGTAGAAGTAATTTCAAAATTAGGTGCTTGAATACCAAAACGTGTTAGATAAAAATGTGATAAAACAAATGACTACTCTTTAGGATAGAGAACTCAAACAAGATTATAGTTTAATGGTTAGTAAAATTGTATAATATAATATACAATAAGTTTTAAAAGTAAATGTTGCTCAGGTCAAGTAGATTGTAGCATGGTCAATATCATGTTAAACAGCTGTGATTTATATTACATATTTTTGAACTATGAGAGTAAGAAAACAACTAACTATAAACTCATGACTGTTTCATTGATTTTTTTTTACTTGTGAAAACACAGACCTTTGACTTAAATGAAGATTAAAAAGAACTAGTTATCATAATCCTCGATGAAAATGTTAATAATGATATGTTGATAAGAATAAAAAAGAAAAAATTTACAAGCCAGAATTTGGCTAAAATTTGAGATTTCTTTGTGACATGTATGGTGTGCAATTGAATGCATTGCTTGGAAAAATGATCAGAACTGTGCTACTTACAATGACAGTCTTCAGAATATTCAAACATCATTTATGATATTTTTTGGAATCTCTAAAAAAGTTGGAATAATTTAGTGAAGCATATTTCAAAGACCAGCTTATAACTACTCTCAGACACCCAATGGAAAGAATTACTAAATACAAAGCAACTAGATTTAACCAAATCATGGCCATTGTTGGGAAAAACTTTGAATATCCACAATGGGCTCTCATTTAATGTGAACTATTGTTTGATATTATGACAACATATACTTGCAAAAAACAAGCAAATGCATGTTTTATTGCTTGACTCTTAATAGGTCTAAAGTATTTTTAAAGATAGGAAAATTTATTTAGAACGGAAAGAAAATGCTTATGAAATATCCAACAGAGTTGCATTCCAGTAAATTGTAAGCAGATTAGAAAAAATAAATGAAACCCTTTGCATGGCTATGAAAAGGAAAATTCACATAAACTAATCCTAAAAAGAAATGTTTAATGAAACTATGATTAAAAAAAAAAGAAACTATGATCAAGGTATAGTCTCAACTGAGTGGAGATGTGAACACAGAGCAACATACTGCGTTTTTTAGAAGTTTTATTTATAACATCCCAGTATTGAAATTCTGAAGGAAAATTAATGTTGCATGGATCTAGATGTTACTTTAGGAATCAATAATGAATCTTGATAAAAGTGAATTTTATCTATATGCTAAAATTAAAACAATAATGTTAATGATATGAAATATTTTTATGAAGATTCAGTGTTCAATTTTGAATCTAAATGTTGCTTACTAATTCTATTAGCAAATCTAATTGTAATCCTCAGCATACAAAATTTCTCCAAATTGAAATTATAAGACAATTTTTAGAACTATTGTGATTCAAGGCATATCTAGTTTGGTGATACATCAGTTTAACCCGATCATGTGAAAACCTTATCACAATATAATGAGTAGGTTTCGTGAAAACTAAGGCAATGTAATATATACTAACATAATTTATGTCAATTTTATTTTGTTATTTATCCAAATGCCACCTTATCAATAGAACATCTAGGTATGTGCAATAGCTCTTGTGCACTGGTTCCCTTAGCATAAGAAATACTTCACAAACAATTAAGAATATACTAATTTTATTTTATTATTTTTTACTTTTTAAAGATTATATTTATTTGTTTGAGAGAGAGAGAGAGAGTGAGCAAGAGAGAGAGAGTGGGGGGAGGGGCAGAGGGAGAGGGAGGGAGAGAATCTTAAGCAGACTCCCCTCTAAGTGGAGAGCCCCACAAGGGCTCAATCTCATGACCTTGAGATCATGACCTGAGCCAAATCAAGAGTTGGTCGCTTAACCAACTGAGCCACCCAGGTGCCTCAAGAACATACTAATTTTATATCAGTGTCATCAGATACTTCTATGAGAAAAGCCAATTAATTCAATAATGGTTTAATTTTTTCCATCCAATTAAAATAAACAAAATAAAATTTCTGAGAATCTATTATGCCAATAAAAAAATCTGACAGTTGTGTAAATGCTATTATAAATCCAGTCTAAAAAGCTAATATTAAGAAAAATTTATTTTGTGCTAATATGAATGCATACTTTGTGCTAATATGAAAATTTGCATTTTGATGGGACACAGAATCTTATTAAAAATTATTTTTATTAAAGAACTTATGAAGCAAAAATGTACTTTGAATTGATAGTGATATAAATATGCAATTCATAATTGCCTCAAAGCAAAACAAAACAAAACAAAACCAAACCCAAAAAGCGAAACCCTGTGCTTTCTACGTATTGTGATAAAATTCAGTTGTTAGACCAGAGGCATATCCTTATATAAGCTAGTAACAGAAAAGGAACATGAAACTTTTGCGATAGTGCAATGGGGGATAAAAAACAGCATGGTAACAAGTTTTCTCTTTGCTGCCCATATGCAATATAATAATAATAATTAAAAAAAAAACACAAAAAACCCCCAAACTATCAAATCAGTCTAAGATCCTACAATTGCATTGCGTTATTACTATTGAACTGAATCTTTTGTAAAAAAAAAAAGTTCTATTTACAGAAAGACATTAGACATTTTAAATCAAAATATTAAAAATGGTGCATTAAACTTTAGGTTTGACATTTTTAGATAATACTTACTGAAAATAAAGCTTGCAAATGGAAAAAAAACCTGATATTTAGGTTTAAATCAAACAAGAAAAGAAACGAAAATTAAACACTGCATAGTATTTTATTATAAAATTTTTAAGTGTGCTTTGAAATATCTCAACTTGTGAGAGTAATCTTTGAAGGAGCTCTTTTTAATTGGATACATGTATTCTAATACCAATTGAATGAAACATATCAGGCCTATAATTTTGCAGAATCTACAATCAAATAACACAATAGTCAACTTATTTTAGTTTTCCCTGTAGAAATATTTTTCTAGTTGTAAGACTAGGTTTCAATCCTTCTTCACTAGCACTGGAACTGTCCTCGAATCTACATTTGTTAATCTGTAAAATGGCTATTTTGGTAACATACACAGACTTATTAAATGAAATAGTGGAAAATTACCTTACAAACTGTCCAATGCCATCAAAACATAAGGAACCCATAAAAAAAAAAAGAAAGAAGGAAAAGAAAAAAAAAATTCTAAAACGTTTTTGAGTATACAAATGGAGATACTATGAAAATATCTGATCTGGAATATTTACACATTTTAATATGAAAACTGCTAGCATAGGGAATGCTCTACATAGCAAAATTTATCCTCAGTTTATGTGGTAAAAAAAATATTGTGCTTCTAGAGAAGAGTCATTTGAAGGTGTCAAATATTAAGAGTTGCAAAACCAAGAAGATTATTATTTTAATTTAAACATATAAGGCCAGATTGAGGAAAGCTTTTTTCCCCAGAAGTTACCAGTGAAAGTATGGTATAGATATAGTACATGAATGTATATCAAGAATAAATGTCCTCCTTATTTTTAAATGTTTCATATTTTATTTATAATATTTATATTTTATTGGTAAATCATATTTGTAATTTAACAGCATAGAAAGTTTATTTTTTGCCTTATTTAAATGTACATATTTGCATGGTTGCATTTTATTCTATTTAGAAAGAAATCTATTTTTATATTTTATAATATAAAATATAAAAATATATTTTATATAAAAATATAAAAAAACAACTATTTTATAATAGTTGTTGAATGTAATTATTTTATGCATTCAATGAGATAATAGAACCAATTTATTAGTTAATTTAGCATTTTGAATATTGTGTAATTTTAATTTTTTATTGCTTTTTTCCTCACTTTCTATGTTTGGACCATTAATTTATGGTCCAAATCTATTTACTACTTCCTGTTTATCAATTTCAATCAACTCTTTCTTCAGTCTAACATCTGAAGGTCCACTTCCATATGGATTATTTCTTCCACCAGTAGTATTAGCCAAGTCCTGCATTTACTGTGATGTTAAAATATTTTCTTCTGAGAGCAATGAGAGTAAATGGATGAGGATTATCAAGAAATGCATTTCTTTTTTTTTTTTTTTTTTTTTTTTTTAAAGATTTTATTTATTTATTTAAGACAGAGAGAATGAGAGAGAGAGAGCACATGAGAGGGGGGAGGGTCAGAGGGTGAAGCAGGCTCCCTGCCGAGCAGGGAGCCCGATGCGGGACTCGATCCAGGGACTCCAGGATCATGACCTGAGCCGAAGGCAGTCGCTTAACCAACTGAGCCACCCAGGCGCCCAAGAAATGCATTTCTTTTAAGGTTGGATTTTTTCTGAGTCTTCAGGCAAGATGAAGCTAATCTCCTCCAGCAAGTGCGTTAGAGCTCCTTCTGCTCTCCTAGAGAGTTCAGGGTAATCTAGGGAATTTCCAGGTTTTCAGATGCATCCATTCAAAAATCTCCAAGGCCAAAGTAATGGTCCTAAAACTCCATTTCAGGTCTTTAACCTTAGCATTGGAATGTACAAGCTATCAAGTTTGTACATTTTGTTTTCTTTCCAGCTCTGCCATCTGGATGTGATTTTCTCCCCCATAGTCTGAATCAGATGCAGGAGATGAGCGTCTAAATAATTTTGAAGTTCTGGATTTCAACATTTCCACTGAACTGGTAATTGGCTACCCTGAGCTTTCCATTCTATTTTTCAAGGCTACAGGCAGTTAGCAAAAAACACAATTATTATAATCACTTTTGCTGTCATACCCTTCAAATGCAAGGGGACAACACTACATAACTCGGTGTTTCCCCTTCAGGTCCATTCCAGACCTCCAGTGAGTTCTTAATCACTGTGATGCCACAGCAGGTCAGGGATTATTAATACCCACTTCAACAATCAGATTTTTCTTGCCATCTGACCAGTCATCAACCCAGATAAAGAATTCTACACCCAAAGTCTGCTCTTTGGGGCTACTTTTAACACAAACTCTTAATTGGGATTTCCCCCAAAAGCTGAGTCAGGTACCCAAGCCAGCTAGTGTATTTGGAAGCAAATAAATATCTGGGAGTTTATCCCAGAAGGAAGGAGTGAGGACAAAGCAGAATAAGACAAAGAAGGGAAAAAAGCCAATTTTCTTTATTAAGATAACTGCTTTAGTCAATATTTTATTTTTCAGGTACCTCTAAAAATTTTGATGTGTCTCTCAAATTGTTACTGTTAAAGTTTGTTGGTTGGGCAATTAACCATTGATGCTTATTCACCAATGTTACCTACCTGCATGCATGCATGTACCTTCTTCCATGCAACCCTTCGCAATTCCTAGACAGAGAAGAGTGACCGTCCCCATCCCCAACCTCAGACTAGCCCTCTAGCCATGATTGGCCTCCTCTGTCACTCTCACCAGAAAAGCCCACATGGTTCCAGATTGCTATATATTAACCTGCCCTCCTGGTCTTGGGTAACTCCCTTCTGCCCTTTTTCCTGTAGTCTAAAAGTGGTAGTGGTTTCTGTTGCTGGTAATAACTTGATTTGGGTGTCATCCTTTTTGACCTCTGACTTTCCATTTAAGTAACCAATTACCTGCAATAAGTTCACCCACTTATTCTTGATCTTATGCCGATTTCTCCACTTAAACTTCTCTTAGTAATGGCATTGATGTAACCCATGGTTTCAAGCACTTATTATTCATTCCTCAATTTATGTAGTTCTTATTAGCTTTTGATATTGTTTATCATAGCCTACTATTGAAACATTTTCTTTCCTTGCATTCACTAAACAAATTATTTCCATTAATATTCCTCCATATCAGTGTCTTTTACAGAAAAAAAGTCTTCTCCACCAGCTATTTAATGTTGACCATTATCAAGACTTACCCCTGGATCTGATTTCCTTTCATTCTACAGCACTCCCACCCAGATAGACAGCTTCAATTCCTTCCCATTGACAGAAGACTCACAAGTTTGTAGCTCCAGCCCAAATTTCCTTTTTGCGTCCCCGTATATTAAAATTCTACTTTCATTTTTACTTAAATGTTTTAAAAAAACCCTAAAATTAAATGTGAACTATTTCATGATACCTTCGCCACAAATCTGCTTGAGTTATGTGTGGCTAATTTTGTTCCATGGAAATGGGTTGTCAGTTTTTCTCTGACCTCAACAATTTTGTCACATTCATAATCCCAATCCATCTCATCCATGTATATAATTTAGAGATGGAGGATCAGCTTTATTATCTCTACTTAATATGTTTTGTTATTTAGGGGCTCTATTTCTTTTCTTTTTTTTTTTTAAAGATTTTATTTATTTATTTGAGAGAGAGAGAATGAGAGACAGAGAGCATGAGAGGGAGGAGGGTCAGAGGGAGAAGCAGACTCCCTGCCGAGCAGGGAGCCCGATGCGGGACTCGACCCCGGGACTCCAGGATCATGACCTGAGCCGAAGGCAGTTGCTTAACCAACTGAGCCACCCAGGCGCCCAGGGGGTCTATTTCTACTTTGGTATTTAATATAGACTTACTAACATAATTTTTGTATTATTTTAACTATTTCTCACAGATTACTTGATAAACATCACTGAATGATTTGGATATTGGACATATATCAATCTAAAATTTTATAATTATTTAGAAGGGAGTACAAATAATATCTTTCTTAATTTCATATGGAAAATAGAAAATGAAAAAAATATTGGGTTGTTATTAAGTTAGTCTGGTCTTATGTTCCTTAGACTGTTTGTACTATGGAAATTAGAATTGAAGAACTTTAGATTATAAATATTCAGACCCCATACTTAATTTTGAGTTTCACACTTTATTGAATCTATTTTGTTTATTTGGAAAGAATGTGGATTTTTAAGCTAGAAAGATATGAACTAAATATTAACTACCATTATATAGTTGTTGGTTACTCTGGAACTAAATTTTTTAGGAATGCGGTTCCACAGGAAATAATATAAAAGGTATCTATACTGAAAATTAGACTTACTATGTATTAATTGCCTTCAAACCTAATAGAAGAGCAATATGTAGGGCGCCTGGGTGGCTCAGTTGGTTAAGCGACTGCCTTCGGCTCAGGTCATGATCCTGGAGTCCCTGGATCGAGTCCCGCATCGGGCTCCCTGCTCAGCAAGGAGCCTGCTTCTCCCTCTGACCCTCCCCCCTTTCGTGTGCTCTCTCTCTCTCTCTCATTCTGTCTCAACTAAATAAATAAAATCTTTAAAAAAAAAAAAAAAGAAGAGCAATATGTAGTAGTTATTGTTGCTAATACTACTAATAATTTTATTTCTGGTATAACCATGTTCATTTTACTAATTTTTACTTCCTACTCATGCCTATACTATCAACCTGTATAATCCTACTGTCTCCTCCTTTGAATGGAGTTTGGAATAAAAATGAAATTGATTTTATATGATATTAATCACATAAAATTTATTTTTGGAATTTTTGTTTCCTGTGAGAATTTTAAGACATTCTTAGGTGATACAAGTGACAACATATTTCCCCTCCATATTAATTTTTATGTTTTTGTGTTTCTCTTTCAATCATTGTTTTATTACTCACATTGTATAAACCCATCATTAATAAAGCAGAAGCAAGTATGCCATCAAAATTAAACTCTGGTAAGATGTATCATATACTTTAGAGTTTCTCTAGAGGAAAGCTGTCAACCTTCCTTTTAATTCTAATTATTCTATGAAAGATCGTGGTAATTACAGAACTCCTGGCATGGCATTTATGTTGCCATTCACTGTGATGGATGTATGTTAATCAAGTTGTCAATTCCAAAATATATAAAGAGTATTTTAATATGTATTTGTTTTAACGATTTCTTCTGCAGCAAGGTATAACATGATACAAATATTGCACTATAAAATATTTGTCATGAATAATACAAAATCATTTGTCTTTCAATCATAGCATTGATTTGAAACAGGAATTAATATGAATTTTCTATGCAAATGAAGGCAATTCATACCACAGTTGGGTTTCTTTTCACTATGGTGTGGACACCACCCAAATATTTTCTTCCAGTTCTGAAGCTAAGCCTGTAGAAAGCTGATCCTGGGAGCAGGAAGTAGTATTCAGTCTTAATATGGGAAGTGGCAGTCTTCCATTGAGTCAAATTTCCTACTGATAGTTTTTTCCAATAGTTATCTTCTCTCTCTTTGTATAAGCTATGACTGTAGATTGTTTTTAACTATATTGCCCTCATGCCATAGAGAATTGCTGAATATTCAAAAACATGACCTATATTTACTTTAGAACAGTACTATAGAAGTAGCAAGTTTAGCAGAACTTAGCATCAGGGTGGGTTTTTGACTTTACTATACCATTGTACGGCTATTCTAAGTATCAAAAACAGAGCAGAAAATTTTTGTTTTTTACCTAGACCATTGCAGACTCCTTCTAACGATATTATCACTTCATTCTAAGACATTTTATGAATGACTTCCAAGTTATATTATCTATTTTAGCAATTTAATTGTGTTAATTCCTCAGTGTAAGCACTGACAGTGACTTCCTCTTTTCTGGGTTTGTGGATTATGGAACATCAGTTAGAAATTAGCATAGAGCTTAACCCAAACAGATCAAGGTTTAGAAGTACCAAAATATTAAAAGATTTGTCTGAAGTTACACAGCTGAAATATAATAGACTCAGACCTTGATTTATGTGATTATTCATGCATTATTAGTTTCATTTTTTATTCTGCTTTAAACTACTGTATAAATGGCATTTGTTTAGTCTTCAACTCTACCTGATACTTTTTTTTCTCTATCTAAACTAGTTAATTTTACTGTAATAAGAAATTTCTTTTCTAATCATATTATATTCTGCATTTTATCCTTTCATGCTTTGGTTATCTATGGGATGGGTTTCTTCCTTGTACTCCCATGGGACACCAGCTTCAGTGCCTAAAAAAATTCCATGTCCCCAGTAACTATATAAAGATTGTGTGGATATATAAGTAAATACTTTTAATATTCCTTTTAAAAACTGTAACTCCAGCAGACCCACCAGTATGGGCATTCAGTAATCTCATGTTTTGACTTAATTTTAGTATTCTAGTGTTGGCAGAAAGTGTAATATCTGTGTAATATTTTTCATGCACCATGTAAACCTTTTTTCTCCCTTGGAATTACTAAATTAAATTCCTTATCCAGTCAAATTTGAATACAGGGGTTAAATATAAAATAGGTTTCACAATGAAAATGAAGCTCACATAATGGGGCAACTGAAAGGAGAAGGAAAGAGTGTGGTGAACCAAAATATTTTTTTTGTCAAGCAAATTTCCTCATGTTAGAAGAGTTTCATTTAACCTGTACATGTGACCTTCTTTCATTGGCAAGAATTAAATTTCTGTGAGGAAAAAACTAAAAAATCAATTTTAATGTTTATTTATGTTGGCTTAAGAAGTGAAAAATGTCAAGTATTACTGTTCTCCAAAGTACACAAGTTCTGAAAATGATTTTCTGTATCTAGAATGTAAAAACAGTGTTCTATGATCAGTTCTAAATTATTTTCACAAAACACAAAGTTGAAATTGTCCCCACAATTAGTTCTGAAGTATAATCCATACTATAACAGTTAGATATATAAATTGAACACAGCAAGATTTTCAATTTATTGGAGACATAAATTCATTTTTAACAGGAAGATACTCAAATTCTCTGCAAAGAAGGCACTACTAGTTTGTATACAATGTTTTTAGCATAATTTAACTTGAAATAACATGAATTCAATAAAAAATAGAGTGAAATATTTTATATAAGAGATGAAGTTCAGAAATAAGGGCCATAGAACTTTCCCCTATATCCTCCCAAACCACTGCCCTCCAGAAACTAGGAGTCACTTTTCCAATGTTACATAATCTCTCTGGTACCTGTTGCCTCATTTACAATATACTGATAAAATCTCATTTCTGTCTGAGCATCAGGACTAGAACAAATGGTTTTGTTAGAGATCCTTGCTAAGTTCAAAATCACTGATTCTTAAAACAACAAAATCACTGATTCTTTGGTTAAATTTATGCCTGCTAAAAAATCTGTTTTAAGCTAACTTTTATATACTCTAATTTATTGTCAAGTATTTTTTTTAATATGTTTTTTAAAAGACTTATTATTTATTGCCAGACACCTTTCACTAAACTTTTTAGAATACATACTGGGTTGTAGTTTTTCAACAAAACATTTAAAAACCTCAAAGCAATTCTAATTTAAAATTATCTTAACTATATGATATAAATAAAAAAATTAAATTCTGAGAAAAACACATAAGTTCTATCAAATATAAATGCTGCTTCATTCTTTTAGTGGAAGATCAATAGAAGAATTTATTTCTTACTTCCTTTTATTTAGAAGGAAATTGGAAAGAATTCTCTTTAAGAAATTTCTATAGTCAGAAGGTATGACTTATGCTGTGCATAATACACATACGGGAAAATGAGGCAGGAGGAAAGAAAAATCAAGGTATGTCATCCAATGCAGACCTATCTAGAGACATTATGACTTTGATCCTGGAGCACCACAATAAAGTGAATATTGCAATAAAGCAAATATGGCAATAAAGAGAGTCAAATGGATTTTTTTGGTTTCTTAGTGCATTCAAAAGTCATGTTTACACTTGACTATAATTTATTAAGCATTTGTTTAGCATTATGTCTAAAAAAAGCACATACCTTAATTAAAAAATGCTTTATTGCTAAAAATTACTAACCATTATCTGAGCTTTTAGCAAGTTGTAATCTTTTTGCTGATGGAGAGTCTTGTCTTGATGTTGATGGCTGCTGACTGGTCAGGGTGGTAGTTGTTGAAGGTTGGGTGGCTGTGATAATTTCTTAAAATAGGACAACAATTGATTCACTCTTCCTTTCACAAACAATTTTTTCATAGCATGCAATGTTGTTTGATAGCATTTTACCCACAGTAGAACCTCTATTAAAATTGGAGTCAATCCTCTCAAACAACTCTTTATCCGTTCAAGTTTTATCATGAGATTACAGCAATTCAGTTAACATCTTTAGGCACCACTTCTAATTCTAGTTCTCTTGCTATTTCCTCCACATCTGCTGTTTCTTCCTCTACTGAAGGCTTGAATCCCTCAAAGTCATGCATGAGGGTTGAAGTCAACTTCTTCCAAATTCCCAGTAATGTTTTTATTTTGACCTCTTCCTATAAATCATAGATTTTCTTAATGGGATCTAGAATGGTGAATCATTTCCAGAAGGTTTTCAACTTACTTTGCCTAGATGCATGCAAGGAATCCCTATTTATGCCAGCTATAACCTTACAAAATGTACTTCTTAAATAATAAGACTTGAAAGTCACAAATACTCCTTAATCATTGAGCTGCAGAATGGATATTGTGTTAGCAGGCATGAAAGCAACATTAATCTCATTGTACATCTCTGTCAGAGTTCTTGGATGACCAGGTGCATTGTCAATGAGTACTAATATTTTGAAAGAATTTTTTTTCTGAGCAATAGGTTTCAATAGCGGACTTAACATATTCAGTAAATCATGTTGTAAACAGATGGGCTGTCCTCCAAGTTTTGCTATTCCATTTATAGAACATACACAGAAGAGATTTACCATAATTCTTAAGAGCTCTAGAAGTTTCAGAATGGTAAATAAGCATTGGTTTCAACTTAAAGTCACCAACTGCATTCACCCTTAACAAGAGAGTCAGCCTCTCCTTTGAAGCTCTGAAATCAAGCATTGACTTCTTTCTAGCTATGAAAGTCCTGGATGGCATCTTCTTCCAAAAATGTTTGCTCAGGACAGTGAAAATCTGTTGTGTAGTGGATCTACTTTTATTAAGTATCTGAGCTAGATCTTCTGGATAACTTGGAACTGCATTTACATCAGCATTTGCCGCTTCATCTTGCACTTTATGTTATAGAGATGGCTTCTTTCCTTAAACCTCATGAATCAACATCTGCTACTTTCAAACTTTCCTTCTGCAGGCTCATCTCCTTTCTCAGCCTCCATATAATTGAAGAGGGTTAGGGCCTGGATTAGGTTTTGGCTAAAGGGAATGTTGTGGCTGGTTTGACCCTCTATCCAGACCACTAAAACTTCCCCCATATCAGCAATAAGGTTATTTCACTTTCCTATCATTTGTGTGTTCAACCTTTAATAATTTTTCCTTTGCATTCACAACTTGGCTAACTGGTGCAAGAGGCCTAGCTTTTTTCCTGTCTTGGCTTGTGACATATCTTCCTCTCTAAGCTTAATCATTTCTAGCTTTTGATTTAAATAAAGTGAGAGAGGTGTTACTCTTCATTTCACTTGAACACTTAGAGGCCATTGCAGGGTTATTAACTGGACTAATTTCAATGTCATTGTGTCTCAGGCAATAGGGAGGCCTGAGGAGAGGGAGAAAGATGGGGAAACAGCTGGTGGAAGAACAGTCAAAACACAAACAACATTTATCAAGTTTGCCATCTTATATGGGCATAGTCCATGGCACCCCCAAACAATTACAATAGTAACATCAAAGATCACTGATCACAGATCACCATAACAAATATAATAATAATGACAAAATTTAAAATATTGTGAGAATTTCCAATGTGACACAGAGACACAAAGTAAGCAAATGCTGTTGGAAAAAAATGGCACCTACAGACTTGCTCAATGTAGGGTTGCCACAAACCTTCAATTTGTAAAAAAAATGCAATTAACTGCAAAGTGCTACAAAGCAAAGGGCAACAAAATGAGGTATGACTTTTTAGTCAATTCAAATAGATACTAACAAAAACAAAAACCCAGAAATTTAAGGGGGATGTAATTCATACTGATATTAATTCTTTTTTTAAAATTTTATTTATTTATTTTTTTAAAGATTTTATTTATTTATTTGACAGAGAGAGAGACAGCGAGAGAGGGAACACAAGCAGGGGGAGTGGGAGAGGGAGAAGCAGGCTTCCCCGCGGAGCAGGGAGCCTGATGCGGGGCTTGATCCCAGGACCCTGGGATCATGACCCGAGCCGAAGGCAGACTCTTAACCGACTGAGCCACCCAGGCGCCCCTGATATTAATTCTTCTGTACTCTGAAAATGCATAATTTTCTGAAGTCACAGATAAATCTGTATTAATATTTGCAAAGAAAAAAATTTTCATGTATTTGTTCTTTTTAATGGCACCATGTATTATTATGTTTAGTAATTTTATATAAACATCTCTACTATAAGCATATATTAACTTGCATGGTATTTTTAATAGTAAGATGATATATTTTAATATATATTTGCATGCATATATAATAAATACATATATAAATATATCTGCTAAATATTTGCATATATTTATCCATTATAGAATTTTTTTTTTAGTTTCAGGTGTAGAGTTTAGTGATATATCGCTCACATACAACACCGAGTGCTCATCACAAGTGCCCCTCTTAATTCCCATCACCCATTTAACCCATCTCCCCACCCACCTCCCCTCCAGTAAACCTCAGTTTGTTCTCTATAGTTAATAGTCTGTTTTCTGGCTTCTCTCTCTCTCTCTCTTTTTTTCCCTTCTATGTTCATCTGTTTTGTTTCTTAAAGTCAACATATGAGCAAAATCATATGGTATTTGTCTTTCTCTGACTGACTTTTTTCGCTTAGCACAATACTCTCTAGTTCCACCCAATTTGTTGCAAATTCTTGCATGGTTTTTAAAAGAATGAATTTTGGAGCCAGATTATGAAAGTTGAAATCTGAGTTGCATCACTTAAAATTTCCTCATTTGAAAATTAATAAAAACAGTGCATTCCTACTTAAACAGGAAGAGAATTTGAGGGTAAAATGTATGGAAACATACACATACACACACATATCACATAAATATATTTTGTTTGGAATACTGTCTGGCACACAGTAAGTGCTACAACATGTGTTATTATAGTCTATATTTCTATCAACTGAGATATTATTCCTCTGGAAGTATAAAATTAGTATTGTTTAAGTTTGGTTTAAAATAAAACTTCTGATATGATTATGGCTGAAAGAGATATACTTCATTAATTAAAAGAGAAAACGTATATTTAGATACATGAAAGTAATCGAAAGCATGTTTATTTATTTATTTTTTCCGAAAGCATGTTTATTTCAACATCAACATTTTTGTTTAGACAGAGGCAAAATCATATGCTTTGGAATTCACAAAGTTAATATGAAATCAGTTAGTTCATGATGACATAACCATTGTGATGCCTCATTGTCTTGATATTATTGTGTTGCTAAAATTGCTTTCATTTTCTTATGGCAAAACTCTGAATGCAAGATAGAATAATTTTAGTTTCTGATTATTCTAAAAGTAAATCCTAAGATGCTATTGGCATTTTAATTAAATTTTCTGAATAGCAATACAAAGTTTATGATTTTCCCCCAAGAATTACATGATCAATCACAGTTATATTACATTGCATAATGTACAAGTGAAATTCTAATATTAGTATTAGAGGACTATGCATTGTGGCACTATCTTCGGGTACATAGATTTCTAATTCCATCAACTTAATAGTATTTTTTCTGTTGAAAATAAAGCCTTCTCCTCTTTATTTCTAAATACTTAGATAATGTGTGTACAGAAATAGATATAGGGGCACTTGGGTGACTCAGTTAAGTATCTGACTTGGTTTCAGCTCAGGTCATGATCTTGGGGTCCTGGGATCGAGCCCTGTATTGGGCTGCATGCTCAGTGGGGAGTCTTTTCGAGATTCTCTCTCTCTCCCCCTGCTCACACTCTCTAAGTAAATAAATCTTTTTAAAAAAAGAAATAGATATAAAGATACAATTTAGATAGAGATAAATATAGACATAGAAATAAGGATCAGGACAGGGATAGAGATATATATGCAATAACAAAAACAGTAACATGTCTAATTTTATTTCCCATCTTGGTTATATTAAATCTCTTTTTGACCTTTATTTGATGAGTCTATTTTAATGAAAGCTCCATGAGTCTGAAAATCTTGAGATGATGATGATGATGATGATCACTGTTTTCTCTGTAAAACCTTAAAAGAAGTGACTGGCATATGGTCAGCATTCAGTATTTTTTTTAAAATAAACACATTAAAAATATTATAGATCATCCCGACTATGTATATTTTGCTGGTCAAGTTATGCAAATACAAAGGAACTCAGAATTTTATGATTCAGTATTATAAAATATTACCTGAGGTAAAATGTTAAGAACATATCAGGACAGATCTAGGAGAGTAAGTTATGCTGTCTATTAAATGGGCTTTCTATGAGTTTCCTAGGGCTGCCATAACAAAGTACAAAAGCTTGGTGGCTTAAAACAACACAAACTTACTGTCTCACAGTTCTGGACACTAGAAGTACAAAATCAAGGCATCGGCAGGGTCATGTTCCCTCTGTAATTTGGAGAGGGTGTTTCCTTTGCCTCCTCCAGTTTCTAGTTGTCCCAGACATTCCTTGGCTTGTGGCAACATAATTTCAATCTTTGCCTTCAGCTTCATATGGTGTTCTCCCTGTTCCTCTTCACATTGCCTTCTTTCTATGTGTCTGTTTCTGTGTCCAAATTTCCCCGTTAGGAAGGACACCAGCCATATTGGATTAGGGAGCACCCTAATAGCCTAACTTCAAACTGATTCCCTCTGTAAAGCTCCTATGTCCATATAAGGTCACATTTTGAGGTACTGGTGGTTTGGACGTCAACATAGCTTTGTTGGGGGATAGAATTCAACTCATAACAGGTTTCAGTGTTCATACAGGAGGGTTTTTTTTCTTTCCAAATAACTGGATCTGGTCAGTTAGACAAGTATATTTGAAGCAGAAACCATGAGTAGAGTACTGAATTTATTAAGAAAATGAGACATGGTAAATGCTCAATAAGTATTTGCTGAGTAAATGCATTAATCAGCTTCATGTTATCATAAAATAGAATCATGGAATTCTAAAAGCAATGGAGTAAATATTGTAGTGCTTCACATATTAAAAAAAAGCTACATCAGGGGCACCTGGGTGGCTCAGTCAGTTAAGCGGCTGCCTTCGGCTCAGGTCATGATCCCAGGGTCCTGGGATCGAGCCCCACATCAGGCTCCCTGCTCAGCGGGAAGCCTGCTTCTCCCTCTGCCACTCCCCCTGCTTGTGTTCCCTCTCTCGCTGTGTCTCTCTCTGTCAAATAAATAAAATCTTTAAAAAAAATAAAAATAAAAAAAAAAAGCTACATCAGTAGTTCTGTATTTTAGTAGGATCAAATTCAGGATAGTGCTAAATTCACTGGGCACTTGACAGGTTTCCAGATAGGTGGAACAATAAATGCAGATGCACTATTAATTCAAGATGTTATTTTAAAGAAAAAATAGAGATTAGACTTTATGACTGCATACTTTGTACTGGTTGCCAGATTATAAAGTGGTCATATGTCAAAGCTTCAGTTAATTTTGTGTTGGTTGATTTGATATTTTCTAGGGTTTCTAGGTTTAGAGAAAAAAAGACACAGTTGAAATTGAAATTAAACAACAAATAATTTTAATATATGTTACATTCAATATATAATCTGGTAATCCTTTTTTCCTTTACTTCCAGAGTGATTTATATTTTATTATTTTTGTAAGAATAAATTTTAGAAAAGATGTGGTACACTCAGGCTGCCATTGATGGGGTAGAAAAAAGAAAACACACATGATTAGTAGGAAATAGACCTCTATGCGGTATAAGATAACCTTTTTCTTATGAGTCACCTCAAGTCAAGAATTTAGAACTCACAGGAGCTGTAAACATATACTAAGCAATTAAAATGTATTTTAAAATTACTCCTTTAAAGTTTATTTTCATTCAATTATGTAATTATAATTATTTAATTATATACGTCCTGTTTTCTCTCGTGGCTGTACCAATGTTCATTTCCATCAACAGTGCACAGGGGTTCCCTTTTCTCCACATTGTCACCAATCCTTGTTATCTGTCCTTTCTTATTTTTTAAAGGATTTTATTTATTTATTTGACAGAGAGAGAGAGCACACAAGCAGGGGGAGCGGCAGGCAGAGGGAGAAGCAGGCTCCCCGCTGACCTGAGCCAACTGAGCCACCCAGGCTTCCCAGCTCTTATCTTTTTAATATCGATATTCTAACAGGCATAAGGTCATATCTCATTGTGGACTTTATTTGCATTTCCTGATGATCAGTGATGTCGAGCACCTTTTCACATACCTGTTGGCCAGATCCCCAGACTGATGGGACTGCATCTGGGACCTTAGACAAGCAGGGCTGTCAGGTCATATGGCTGTTCCCAGGTCTACAGTTGAGCCTGCAGGTAGCAGGCCTGTTACCAGGGCATGGACAGACGTGGTTCCTGTCAGATCCCCCAGTGGATGAGAGTGACTCAGGCAACAGGCCAGTTAACGGGCCCACTTATGGGGCCACCGTGGACAGACAGTGGGCCTTTTACCAGGGAACTAGATGGGTGTGGGTCCTTCTGGGTCCCTGCACTGTGCCTGGACATGCACCTGGCCATGCAGGACTGCTCTGGGACTGTGGTAGAGTGGTACAAGAGCCAGGTTACAGGGCCATTGCAGGATCTGCAATCAGGTCCGTAGCCACTGGGCCAATCACCAAGGGTATGGGGAGGTATGACTATTGCTGGGTCCCTTAGTGGATTGCATTCCTTGCAGATCTAAGCCAAGTAGGTCTGTAGCCAAGTCTATAAAGGAAGTAGGTCTGCTTTTGGTTTGCAGAAGGGACCACATTGGCAAGCTTGCCACCGGAGCACAGACTTGCTTTTTCAAAGCTGCGTTCCTTGTTCTTCAGCTTCACTGAAGTTTTGCATCCTTCTACCTGGATTCCAAAGCTCCCATCAATGCACTTTTGTCCATGGATGGCTACCAGATTATCATTTATTTGTGGGAACAGAAGCTGGGGACCTCTTATTCTGCCATCTCACTAACATCACGCCCTAGGAAGTACTTTTTCGTGTACTCATAATATGCAATTGAATTTTGAAGGGTTGATCACTATACATTTTCCTAAAGAATATATAAAATACTTTGGAAAACTCATTTATAATTTCCAGAATTCCCATGCCTTCCAGAGCTTCTCACTCTTTCCCTTAAATAATGCTGGAAGAATCATTATTCAGATTTTATCTTGAGTTTTCCATTATGTAGACTGAATGAACATGTCCAAGCACATTTGTTATTAACCTGGAATGGTTTCTAAGATTCTTCTCATTTTATATTAATTTACACTTAGATTAATGGGCCTTTGAGAACACTGGTGGGGGCAAACTATCTTCATGAGTATCTAATTTACTACACATCACTTGAAATGAAATTATACCTGTGGAAAGCCGGTCTCATCTAGCTATATTGTTTGCTGTTCATGCTGTTATCAAGAAGAAATGACATTTCCTTTTACCTTCAAATTATTAATATATATTCTGCTAGGTGTAAAATATACTATTTAACACACCAAGAGAAAAGGTAGATATTAGATATTAAGACTGATTTTATTCAAGCCTATCATTGGAAATCACTGTGGCTTTCTAAATACTTGATAAAATAATAAATACATCATGTGAATAATAAATTTTGGATAAGAATAGTATGGACAGAATTAGTAAAGTGAAGCAAACATACACATCTAAAACACCAACAAAATTGTTTTAATTGAACTTCAGTTGTCATTTTGGTTTACAGAGTAAAATAGAAAATGATGGAATAGATTCCTTTCAATTATTGAATTGATAATCATTCTCTTGTAATACATTATCATTAGAGATAATTCAGAAAATGGAATAATTTCTGTGGGAAGTATAGCAAAACACTAAAGGATTATGCAATGACAGCATTTTCTGCAATGGATGCTTGAGTACATTCCACAATGCTATTTTTTATGTGAGACTACTGTTAATGATGGGCACAAAACATTAAGCATAACTCAGTGAAGCAATTCTACAAGGTGCTAGAATTATATAGACCAGATGTGTATCCTGGTGGTGAAACTAAATTCAGAGACATAATTTAGGGTAGGAATAAGTATATATAACAATTATATCTCTTTGTATATACTCGAGTCATTTTGACATATGTGCACAAATTAGAGTGTATAAGGATAATTGTACAATTGTTTGCAAACCAAAAATAAATTATAAAATAACATGAATGTATATAAATTATGAACTGAGTAAATAATATACTGTATATCTTTTGAAAATATTTTGTATTAATAAATAGCTGCATAGTAGTAATCACAACACAGTATTGAGTACAAAAATAAAAGCAGTAAGAAGCAGGAAAGAAATGATACTAATTATATAAATTAAGGAAGTACAACTATAAATCATAATTCTTGGGTTTATAGGTCATAATGATCAAATATTGGCGATTTACTATGGTTCATAAGTTTATTTTACTTTATTTACTATATTTAATTCATAAATGTACATATTTGTAAAATATTTAAAAATAAGTATGTACCCCAATCAGAACAATTGAGATTAGGAGGTGATAACATCAGAAGGTAAATTTTAAATTGTATTTTACCATTCTTGTGATGCAGTGTTTTCAAATATTTTTTTTCACACATATGTCTTTGATAGAATCTGAAATACATAGTCTTGAGGTGATTTTCTGGAGATAGTAGGGAGTCAATATTGTTGATTACTTGTTGAAAGTGTATCCATGTATAAAAATAGTTAACTTGATATCCCTTTCTTGTTAAAAAATTAAGGAGCTTGATATCTGCTGGGATAAAAACCCATTCACTTCTGTGATAAAGGTAGAGTTAAACAATATCTTCAATCAAATAGAAATTTTCCTGATGAATATGTTAAAAGCTCACTCCTTCAAATTTATAAAGGACAAATAAATTTCAAATATCTGCATCTAAGTATGGGTAAACCATTTTTTATAAGACTCTGTTTTTTTTTTTTTTTTTTTTTTTTAAGATTTTATTTATTTATTTGACAGAGAGAGACATAGCGAGAGCAGGAACACAAGCAGGGGGAGTGGGAGAGGGAGAAGCAGGCTTCCCGCGGAGCAGGGAGCCCGATGTGGGACTCGATCCCAGGACCCTGGGATCATGACCTGAGCTGAAGGCAGACGCTTAACGACTGAGCCACCCAGGCGCCCTATAAGACTCTGTTTTAAAGTATACATTCCAGTTGCCCATTCTCTCTGACACACCTGTGTACAGGTAAGTCAATTAGCTTATATTAATCCTCAATTCTGAGTGGAAATCCTTAAATTCTTAAAATATTAACAACATTAAAATAACAGAAATTTATTAAAAAGAAAAAGACAATAAAAAGACTTCTTAGCAGTACAAAAGAAAGTAAATAAAATCAGTATGGCATAGAAATAGCATTAAACAAAGACATAGAGAAAAAACATATCATATCAGATATGAATAATCAGTTTTAGCTACAGAAACTAACCCATCAAAAAAAAAAAAGGTATATTCCACTTCTAATTAGGATTAACTGACTTTCAACATAATTACAACTTTCAAGTATGTGATCCAGATGTGAAAATGAAAGCTTCACACTTTCAGGAATTTAAGTCCATTTTTTAGCTTACTTTTCAGTGAATTTTATTCTTACAAAATAATTTTTGTTTTAGCACTTAATCATTCCATATTTATATTTGATTTTTTAAACGTTCTTATGGTATTCTTTGTCAAACAAATAATTGAAGTGGGACATTAGTGTTTATTTGGTTTTTTGTTTATAAGTTTTTAAGATTAAATGTGAAGATTTCCATTGCAGATATTTGAGTCTAATTTACACTTTAAAGAGAATATTCTATGGACATAAGTTTTATGGCATTATGGGAACCTATCAAATTCTGTTAACTAATGCAATTTTGGGTTATTTCTCTTTTCTTATTTTCTATGAATTTCCTGAACTTGTTTTCAGATACTAAAACTTTAAGATTTAATCTAAGACTGAAGGAAACACTAAACAATGTCTATTGAAATTTTATTGCTATTAGAATCTAATATCTCTGTTTTAAAGCCAAAATTTATTCACAGAAATTTAAAACTTAGTATAGGTTTTATCCTTAACTACTGGATAGGTATTTCAATTATATTTAAAGTAAACATATAAACTTACTAACTCATTGTCCTTTCAGCATTAAGCCAACTATTTCACTTAAGCTAGATAATTTTATTTTATGTAGAGGCTATAAAGTATGATCCATTTTTTTTATTATGAGTGATACTGTATCCAAAAATAAAGTCCTTTCATGGCTCCTTTTCCCTCCTTTGCTTCTAATTATCACAGTCAAGCCAATTAACATATCCGTCAACTCACATATTTATCCCCTCCTTCTTTTTTTGTGATGAGAACAATTGAGATCTATTCTTAGCAGATTTCAAGTATACAATACATTATTATTAACTATAGTCACCATGTTCTACCTTAGGTTCTATTGATTATTTAATTTCTCATATATGGGTTAAGCCATCATTTTTTAGTTAATTTTCATGTTAATAATTCAGGGATTTAGATGTTTACATGCATGATTATGTGTGTATAGTTGCATGTAGATACTGTGTTCCTCAGTATTTAAGTATTGAAAAATTCATAAATTATATAGACTTGAAATATATCATTAGGATATTTATAAGATCATGGAATGACAATACTTATTTTATACTTAACCTAAACACAAATTTGATCATGTAAATTGTCAGTCTAAAGATCAAAGAATCATATACAGTGTAGTAATTATCTGTCAAGTTTCTGATTACTCAGCAGGTTGAACATCCTTAGTTACAACTGGAAGATTCCCAGCCTATGGCCCTTGCACACCGAAGCAAATCCCAGAAACAGAAATTCCTAGACTCATCTCCAGCTAGTATACAGACTTGGAAAAAGAGACTCTCAAATCAGAAACACTACAAACTTAAGTTTGGAAATGAGTAATGTGATAAAGGTTCGTAACACTCCTTTTAAGTGATAGCCAAATCATCAGCCTTGATGGCAGCAGTAATGACAGTCTGGTATTCTGTGTATTTCAAGAAGAGATAGCCTCAGTTGAGAAACAGCAGTTGTGTTGTCTTCAGGTCATTTTTTAATATATATGTTTTTAGGCACAGTTCCTGGTGTTTGTTTTCTATCCCTCAAAACAATTATTGGAACTACCTCATATTCTTTTACTGAATCCATTTTTGCTTATTCATAGACAGTCAGCTTCTGCTGCTTGCAACTGAAACTTCTGCATGAACCAGAAAAATCTCATATCCATTAAAGAGTTGTGTTAGCTATAAGGTATAAGTGACAGATAATTTGACAATAACTTGAAAATGGTTCTCCCCGATGCCCCCAATGTCTTAAGATGTCCAAAAGGAGATTACTGCAATGATTCAAAGGCCCAAAGTTGATAGGCCAAGATTTTTGTATTTGTCTTAGCTTTTTTCCTGTGGGGCCACATGGTGATTGTTAGAGATTCAGCCATTAAGACAATTTCGTGCAGTAAAATAAGTTAAAAAAATAATAATGCAAAGGGCAATAGGAGGCAGACATATTAGGGTAGGAAAACTCATGCAGAATTTCCTAGTAGACTTATACGTGTGCCTAATTGGCTCACACTTTGTCACAGAATCACCATGATTGCAAAATAGACCAATGACTGTAGTTTTATAGCAGAGTACATTGCTGCCCCAAATTAACGGGGATTGGTTTTTAGAAAATAATTTAACCTGACTATATCATTCTGGATCAAATCCAGATAATATAAAGCCCTCCAACTATTTTATGCCAAAAGATACTTATTCAATACAGAGCATATAATGTTTGTAGTAATCACCAAAAGCTGGAGGAACGTTATAATTTTTGTTTTTTAGGAATGACTTAAAAAAAAAAAAAAAAAAAGATTTATTTATTTATTTGAAGGGGGAGGGGCAGAGGGAGAGGATGAGAAAATCTCAAGCAGACTCCACACTGAGCCCAGAGCCTGATGCAGGGCTAAATCCCAGGACTCTGAGATCATGACCTGAGCCGAAATCAAGAGTCAGACGCTTAACCGGCTGAGCCACTCTGGTGCCCCTTAGGAATGACTTTTTTTTTCCCTTAAAGATTTTATTTATTTATTTGAGCGAGTGAGAGAGAGAGATAGTGAGAGAGAGCACAAGTGGGGGGTTGGGGGGAGAGAAGCAGGTTTCCCGCTGAGCAGGGAGCCTGACGTGGGGCTCGATTCCCAGGACCCCCAGATCATGACCTGAGCCGAAGGCAGATGCTTAACCGAATGAGCCACTCAGGCGCGCTCCGTAGGAATGACTTTTAAACAATATTTTTATCAATAGAACTAGCCCACCAAGGACGTGCTGCTTCTGCTTCAGTCAGAAAACTGCTAATCTGACTGCTGATCCCCGAGTCATACCCTATTAATTATCATCTTGGAAATGAGAACCTACTGCTGTGAATGTTGGATCCAAAAATCACACTGCTCCAGCACTGTTTGGCTGTCACTCGTTCTCCAACCATCTCACTTGAACTGGTCCTGAATTCAAATCACATATGGAACCAAATGAGATAGAACCAAAATCACATCATGAAGATTATTTGAAGAGAAGTTCAGAAATGTAATTTTTAACTTTTAAGCCTCTATTGTACAAAAAGAAGTACCAGAAAACTATTGAGAGATACGTATGACCCTATCTGCTACAATTGTGTAAAAATAAAATTGCATTTCAATAAGTTCTATTCCTTGCCATTTAATTACATTTTGCAAAAGATCAAATCACATTATAACTCTTTGAAATCACAGTGACATAAGGAATAACGCAGAAAACAATCTGCTTTATCTATTTCTACAACTTTCTAATGTAGTTTCTTTCCCTTTATAAAGCCATGCCAGAGCTACCAGAGCATTCTTCTGATTAATTCCCTGTCTCTTTTCTTATTTCCTTCAAATCCATCCTCCTTACAGTAACTAGAGAGGAAAAAAAGGTAAACATTAGAACATTAATTTTACTATTATGTTTAAAATTCTCCAGTGCTCCCTTATCATTATAAGATTTACAATGAGTTCCCAGTGGAGCAAATGAGGTCCTGCCAAACTCTTTCCTACTAGCATCTCTCGCTTCATCTGACAACACTTCTGAACACTTTATATTCTAAGTGTAGACATCTCACGGTTGTCTACACAAACTTTTTTGTTTCCTAAATCCATAAATTTCCTTTTGTAGTACTTTACATGTCTCATATTTTCCCCCAAATAAATTCTGTTCACTACTTAAGATCCAGCTGTGCCATCACGTTCTACTAGATACTACCCTAACATGATATTCTGTCACTTTTCTTTCTTTCTCTTCTTCCCCTTAGGAACATTTCTTAATACCTTTTCAATATACCTATCACTGCACCTACCACATTTTATTTACTCATCTATTTGGGAAACTTGTCTTAGTGCCAGATCCTTGCAAGTCATCAGTCAATGTTTATAAGAGAAAACAAAATCAAATGATAAAGACCACTGTTAGCAATAATATTGATTACATATTTTAAAGAAAAGCTTTTATTCGAGTGTTGTTTGATCTTTTTGTTATTGAAGATTAACTGGAATAAACTTGTTAATTAAAATCAATGCTTTGGACATAGGTAAAAATTTACTTGTATTCATAAAAATAAGAACCAAGACTACTTGCTGTTGTTGTTATGAACAATAAGTTCAACTTTCTTTAAATGATTCATACGTACTCATGCATGAAACATTAATTACTTGAATTAACTAAGTATGTTTTAATATCTTGAATTTATAATGTGCTTTTTTCTGCTATGACAGACAGTGCCAAAATTTTTCTTTATATAATCAAAGGTTTGGAAATTTTCAGGACAAACTTTCAGGACCTGATTTCACAATTAGAGTTATTTAAATGTTAGAGTTACATTGTATGTAAGCAGCATAAGCATTGTATATAAGTAGCATTAAGTCTTTAGTACTGAGAAATATTTTTAAAAAGATTATAATTTATTTATTTATACCTTTTTGTTTTCCTATCAAAATTACAAGCTTTGTCCTTTTCTTTAGAGACAAAAATAAACATAACTAATTCTTCATTTAAACTTTCTAAGAGGGGTGCTTGGGTGGCTCAGTCGTTAAGCCTCTGCCTTCGACTCAGGTCATGGTCCCAGGGTCCTGGGATCGAGCCCCTCATCGGGCTTCCTGCTCCGCAGGAAGCCTGCTTCTCCCTCTCCCAATCCCCCTGCTTGTGTTCCCTCTCTCTCTGTGTCTCTGTCTGTCAAATAAATAAATAAAATCTTAAAAAAAAAATAAAGTTTCTAAGAAATAAATGAATTCTTGAGGAAGAATGTCTACTTCTGTGATTAGTTACACTCTTTGGAAAATCTCTATGATTAATTATCTCACAACAATTATTGTCTTCATTAATTAGGAATATACTTTTTCTCCATCCTCTAAACTCAGTTAAAAGTAAAATAGAAGTGTAATAGCCATATGGACTTATGGCTACTAAGCTGTCTTTTAGAAAATGCTCTCTAAAAAAAGTAACTGTTGAGAAGTTATTTAGTTTGCTTTAATGTTACTTTGATTAGTAATTTTGAGGACTGATCCTTAAAAAGTTAATCAGATAAACTGCCATTCCAATAATGGAAATTAAAAAAAAATCCACTAAAAAGATCTCCCAATATAGAATTATTTCATGTGCAGCAATCAGCAACCATTTTCATTTGAATACCACCCAACATTTTCTCCCAGGAAAAGGAACACTGTCCATGTTTTTTTGCAATCAAAGCTTAGGGATAGCTCTCATTTAAGACACTCATATGGTCCCATAGATTTTTAGCACTGGTTGCTTTTCCCTGAGCATTTGAATTCTGGACTCTGAAGGCTGGGGTAAAAGCCTGGTATAAATGTAATTGAGTTTTTAAAGGTTTCTCTAAAGTTCAGCAGGGATTTAAAATGAAGAATTTCAAGCCTGCCTGGCTATAAATAAAATATGTTCTTTAATGTTGGAACCAAGCATGTTTTTTTTCTTGTCAGCAGAAGGAAGAAAAAAATCATCATTGGAGAAAAATGAAATATGACTTGTAAGTCAAAATAGTTTTCATCCTTGCATTGATGTTTTTGTTACTAGGGGCCAAAGTGCTTATGATATTACTCTTGCTTTTCTTTTGTCATCAGAGGGGTTAGGTGGGATCCAGATTAAACTGTCTCAATTAGGAATTTTTTTCAACTATTCAGCTCAAAATGAGTTGGTGGAAAGAAAAAATATATACACATGCATACATATACATACATATGGACATATATAAAATACACACATATACATACATATGCATATCTATATAGCTGCTGTATCATTTTGTATTCTTATATAACAAATATATTTAAATATTAATATCTGCGGAATATGGCTATCTGAAAAATAGGAAATAATATCCTAAACAACAATAAAAAGGCAAAGTACATGTAATAAGAAAAAATATTTATAATGTGTAAGACTGAATGAAGAATAGAGAACCTATAAAATAATTAAATAGCTTAATGGGAAGAATTTAGAGAACATTAAGGTATGTAGTTATCATTCTTATATAATTAATTTTATATGAAAACATAGCAATTAAAGGCACCAGAACTCACATAATGTGCTAACTTTTAAGTACAGAATTATACAGATTTTCTAAAAATCAGAGACATTAATGAGCATCAGTTTCTCTTGGACAGGAACAATCATTTCAATAAAAAAATTCTCTCTACTCTTGTATAGAATTTATCTTGCATAAATATGTTAATTCAAATCTGAGTCAAGAAGTCATTTCTCCATTAACACTAAAGAATACATATGTTGTTAGAAGATCATTTTTAATCATCTTGTTATTTTCTTATCTATTCACGGGGACTTCCATTTATTTTCCAATAATAAACAGGCATATTTATATTTAAAATAAGTATCATAAAAATAATCTGAGTATTAACTTGCTTTCGGCAGTACTATTACTATAGTTATACTTCAAATAAGACTATTCTACCACCACCACTACTAATATCTAAAGAGAAAGATGAACAATTAATATTTGTTAATTTGTTAATATTTGTTGATCACTATAAGACTTGAATAGTCCTAAATATTCTACATGAATTATCTCTATTGTAAGCGTTAAATAACGTTGGAATTGCCATTAGGTTTGCATATGAGATCTAGGAGAGAAATAGAATATAATTTTAAAACAGTACCACAAAAATGTCTCTCTCTCTTTTTTAAAGTTCTACAGTTAATTTGACAACCAAGTTGTTCACAGCCACTATTTATATCCACTGTGAAATAAGAACAATGAAAAAAATACATAACTCCACTTAATCAAACCTCTAAAATGATTTTTTTTGTCATTTTTGTAGTGTCAACAAATGTCTGGGCAACAAATATATATGTTTTCACCATATAAATTCTCCACTGCATCAATTTTGTAGCTCATTACAAGATTATAGTTGATACCAACAATGACCCAAGCCTCAGACTGACTTCTTGTTGGAGTTTTTGGAAAAGTATATTTCAAAGCAGAAGTAAGCTTACTGCTTTCCTATATGTTGATAAGGCAAAAGGAGTAGATGAAACATACATTATCAGCCAAAATTTTACTTTGGTATCTAATAAATCTCTAAAAATATTTCTACTAAGAATGAATTTACACAAATGAAATATTTGCACATTTTTATTTGGTTTGCAAATCAGAAACAGCAAGTAAGACATTTTAAATATTTTCAGAATGTAAGTACAAATTTTAAAGAGAAAATTGGTAAATGACATATAAAGGGGAAAAATTTGTCTGAAAAAAGATGAATTAATTAAAACATAACAGATTGAATTCAGTTTGTGTGTGTTTCCATTTTTTCAGTAGTAGCTCAGTAAAAATTATTATAAATACATTTTTAACAGTCATCATATATTATTTCCCACATAATCAGATGATTTTTTTCTCACTGAATTTCCTGAGAGTATTTATCAGATAAAAGTTGTGTAGTACAACATAACATCAAGTAATCTATAGAACTAGAATCAAGGGTCTTTATTTCCATTGCCTCCAACATTTTTTTAAGAAGTTATTATTAAGGGGCGCCTGGGTGGCTCAGCGGTTAAGCGTCTGCCTTCGGCTCAGGTCACGATCCCAGGGCCCTGGGATCGAGCCCCGCATCGGGCCCCCTGCTCAGCCAGGAGCCTGCTTCTCCCTCTCCTGCTCCCCCTGCTTGTATTCCCTCTCTAGCTGTCTCTCTCTCTGTGTCAAATAAATAAAATCTTTAAAAAAAAAAAAAAAAAAAAAAAAGAAGTTATTATTAAGATTGCCTTTACTAGAAAGTGCAATTGGTGGTTTTTACAACTTTTTACTTTTTTATGCCACCTGAGATTAATGCATAAATATAATCTTTATAAAGAAAACTATTTGAAGTACTAGTCTCATATGGAATAAAATTCATTTCTTGCTGCCTTTCAGTGACAATATTTTAGGTATCAATACTGTTTTATTGGATATAGCTTTGGGTTTGTCCCATTGCATTATCTAGATTACATTTATATTACATTCTTAACCAAATCATTTCATCACATTTACAAAAGAATTAGAGAACATGATTCTGTTATCTTCCATATGGGTAAAGTAGGGCAGAAAAAAATAGGTACAGGAAGACATACAAATCTCCAAGAATAAATATTTGAGTGGGGATTGCCAATCACTATGCCACTCAATTTGACCAGCACCCCCAGTTGATGGGAAATACATATTGATGAGATTTTCCATGTTAGCTATACTATGGAGAATCTTTTTTTTTTTTAATTAAAGATTTTTATTTATTTATTGAGGGAGAGAGAATGATAGAGAGCATGAAAGGGGGGAAAGTCAGCAGGAGAAGCAGACTCCCTGCTGAGCAGGGAGCCCAATGCGGGACTCGATGCTGGGACTCCAGGATCATGATCTGAGCCAAAGGCAGTCGCTTAACCAACTGAACCACCCAGGTGCCCCTACTATGGAGAATCTTAAGTGTTGATTAATCTTGAGGCATCTGTGGTTCCCTCACTTGTTTCAAATCCTAAGACTAATGTATAGCTCAGAAATTGTTTGCTTTCACCACTAGGTTAGATATCTGTAGCTTCCTTATCCATTTATGTAAAAGGGAAAATGCACAGTTAACAGCTTACGGGCTGGCCTTAGTTAAGTTTAACAACAGTTTTATTATATAATTCATTGACTGTTCCAATGTGAATTAATTCTGAATATATCTACTATCCAAAATAATCAAGAAAAGAAAACATAGAATAAAAATATTAACCTAGGAGCACAAAGCATGTGAAGTTCTAACTTGAAGGCTGTATGAAAATCTAGCATGAATTCAGTGTACACTAGAGAACTAGAAAAATCTGATTAAAAAGTTGTATTGTCTTACATAGATTATAATAAAAGAAAATTAGAAGCCCATTTCACTTAGGTGTTCTGATTCAATTTAATTTACAAACAATGTATTCTGAATTTGACATTGTATTAAATAATAAAACATGATCAAGTAATATTTATCCTGGAAATGTAAGGCTCTTTTCCCAACAGAAAACCTAAGGATAGGGGCGCCTGGGTGGCTCAGTCGGTTAAGCGGCTGCCTTCGGCTCAGGTCATGATCCCAAGATTCTGAGATCGAGCCCCGAATCGGGTTTCCTGCTCCGGGGGAAGCCTGTTTCTCCCTCTCCCACTCCCCCTGCTTGTGTACCCTCTCTTGCTGTGTCTCTCTCTGTCAAATAAATAAATAAAATCTTAAAAAAAAAAAAAGAAAACCTAAGCATAAAAGTCAAAGAATCAATTGACAATGCACAGGCATATGGTAATCTCAAATGATGTAAATTATTTGATGAATTTAACACTTGTGATTTAAAATATTTACCAAGTAAAGACTGAAAGAAAAATTTTAAATTGTTAATATTTATAAACAAAAAATGACAGTGAACATACTTATTGGAGATATCAGATGCATTTTTTGGGAGCAAGAAAAGAGTGTCCACTACTATTGAATTATTTGCATTGGAGGTATTTGTAATTAAAAAAAAGTAAAACATTGTGAGGCTTGCAAGAGGAAGGATGCACTGCCCTTACTTGTTAAGAGTAGTATCTTAATTAGAAAATCAACACACCCAATGAAACAAATAAAAAAGTTGGGCAAATTTTCCAAATGAAGCAAGAGGTTGCAAATACCAATAGCATTATCTTTAATCACCTAGAAAATTTAAATTGTAAAAATATACCTCTAAATATCAATAAGGACCTTAAGAATGTAATAATTAACTTAGGCAAGAATATAAAAGTTTCTTATAAAAAATCAGTTTAGATTCCAGTAAAAGCATTATGACTTGATTTAACAGGGGAATATTCCAAAGACCTGATCTAAATGAGAAAAAACTTTATGAGACACATATCCCTCATGGGGAATGGACATTTATTTATCTGGTACCACTCCCCTCTAGCCTTTCTCTCTAATCTAAAAGGAGGGGTGGAGGAGTAAAGAGCTATGAAGACTTGTTAAAGTTAAATCTCCACAGCACAGTCCAGTAAAAGACTGAGAATTAATCATAAGATTGCAGGCTACCTCCCCCGCTCCACCAGTGCTTACTCTACTACCACATTAGCAATGCTTCTGGGCATACAGCTGAAAGTGCTGCAAGACACATACTCTTTCTCAGTAGGCTTCCCTTAATAGGTGTCAATAACAGAAAGGTAACTGGAAAATTCTCCAAATACTAGGAAATTAAATAACACATCTGTAAATAATAATGGTGTCAGGAGAACTTAACAAATATTTTGAACTAAATGAAACTAAAAATACAACAGGTCTAAATTTGTGGAATGCAGTGAAATCAGTATTAGAAGATTTATAACACCTAAAAATATATTTTGTTAATGAAGAAATATCTGAAATGAATAACCTAAGACCCATCTTAGGCTAAAGAAGTTAAGCCTAAAGCAAGCAAAAGAAAATAAATAATAAAAGAATGAATAAAAATGAAAACAACAACAATAGTGAATATTAACGAAACTAAAATATGTACCTCTCAAGAGATCAATGAAATTTATAAATATCTAACCAGGCTATGCAAAGAAAAAAAAGGAGACACTAAATAATAATTAATATTAGAAATGAAACAGGTCCTGATTACTAATCTCATGGACATTAGGAGGATAATAAAGGATTACTACAGCTCTTGGCTCAAATCCAAAAATGGATAGAAATGAAGGATGTAAATACCAGGTCTTAAAGATATTGAGCAAGTGCATCTTTCATACACTGCTAGAAGTACACATCAACGCATGCACTTGGAAAACTGTTTGGCTGCATATCCACTAAAGACGAACATATAAATACCCATGACCAAGTAAATACAAGTTAGATATATGGAACATAAATGCATATATTTCTATGCAAATAGATATGCCAAGACTGCACACAGAAGCCATATTTTTAAAAGCCTCAAAGTGCAAATTATGCAAATGTTCATAAGCAATATAATTTATAAATACATTGTTGTATATTCATAAAATGAAAATGAATGAACTACTTCCCGGAGCAACAGCATGAATGGATCTTGCAACCATTATGTTGGGCAAAACTTGCCAGACATTTCTATCTCTGCATTAATTTATTATTCAAAAACAGGCAAAAATAATTAATGGTGATAGTTGAGAGAACAGAGGTTAGTGTAAGCAGGGGTTAGTGTAGAAAAGACAATTGGTTGGTAATAAACCATTTTTTGATCTGATGGTATTATACGGAGTGTGTATGTTGTGAAAATTATCATTCTCTTATAGTTAAGATTTGTGCAGTTTTCAACATGTAGTTTATATATAATTTAATAACATGTATATAAAAATCATGCATCCATGGGCTAGACAAGATGAATTTTATTTTTTTATTTTTTAAGATGAATTTTAATAGAAATAAGCCGAGAAAGCATTCAGTCAGATTAAATTTTAAGTATCAATAATTAGAGTAGCATGATATCCATGAATGTAGATGCAAAGATCAATGGAGTAGAATGAAAAATCCAGGACTAGAGCTAAACTATTTTGGAAATTTAGGAAATCTCAATCCAATGCAGAAAAGATAAATTATTCTCTGAAGTGTGATGTGACAACTGACTAACCAGTTGGAAAAAATAAAATAAAGTTATATCTATATCCTACATTGCACACTGGGATAAAATCTAATGAACAAAACATTAAATTGATAAATGAAAAAAAGTACTAGAAGAGAATATGTGAGAATTCATCACTTTATCAGATGGACATTTCAATTGATTTTGTTTAAGTTTGATGATTCAAGAAATAGGGTAGTAGCATATTAGAAGAAAAGAAGCAAACTTTCAAACAATTGAAATAGGCAAAGGTAGATTGCTCTGGGGGACAGGACCTATCAAAGGATGTGAAGACTTCAAGACTTTTAATATTGCACTCACTCGTCAACTTGGACTTTCATTTTGATATGTGTATTTTACTTAATGGAAATAAAAAATTCAAATTGCTCTATGGAGATCGTATGGAGACCACATAATATGCAACCGTGGAGATAAAGAACAATGGAGAATCACAATTCATATTTTGGAATAAAAATGATTTTTTGGATTATTTACTTCTTTATTTTAGTCTGGATAAATGTCTAAAACCAGGCATAGTGTACAGATCCAGTTCAGGTGCATATCTGCTCATTTAGTTAATAGCTGTCAGTAGTTGCATTGAGAAAATCTCTGAAATGTTTCTGGGATTAGTAAGAAAGTGAATGGGATAATTTAGCTGTCTTTGAGGAGTTAAGGGAAGTAGAAGGATGATGCGCTCCATACTTCCCCTCTCTTTTATCAGCCAACATAGTGATATGCAATGTGCATTGACGACATCATTTTGTAAATTAAGTGAATATTTATTTATTTATTTATTTATTTATTTTTAAAGATTTATTTATTTATTTATTTATTTGACAGAGAGAGACAGCGAGAGAGGGAACACAAGCAGGGGGAGTGGGAGAGGGAGAAGCAGGCTCTCCGCTGAGCAGGGAGCCCGATATGGGACTCGATCCCAGGACCCTGGGATCATGACCTGAGCCGAAGGCAGACGCTTAACGACTGAGCCACCCAGGCGCCCCTGTAAATTAAGTGAATATTTAAATAAGGTGACTCTATTATAGCTTATTCAATTTAGTGCAGCATACTTTAAAAATACATTTTCATAATGTTTCAATGTAGAATGAATTGCTAGTAAAGTACATATAGATTATCTGTTGATGAACTGTATTTGACATGAAGTTTGATATTTTTAAAAATATATAATGTCCCTTACTATCACTTCTTTCTTAAGGTTGGTAAAATAATTAGATCTGAAAATATTTTTTCCCCTTTTATTAAAAAGTAGTCATGTTAGGTGAAGGGATCTTGAAATTCCATTTATTTCTTTGTCTAAATCTACCATAAAACAAATCACTATCATCAGGCTCTTCCAGTTATCTTGTTTACCTGACTATAGTGCATCCTTAACTTGGCACATATTGTGGCTATTGTTTATCTGGATTGCCCTGTTATTTTTTTGCCTATTTTATATAACTTTCAACCTGTATTTTATCTATGTTTTTTCAACCTATATTTTAATATCATTTTCACTCTGAAGTTTTCTTAAGACTTATTCTCTTTGATGATTTTGCAAACCACACATTAGTTGTATTAAATACCCAGTATGATAGAAGTTAAAATTTAATTACACATATGCTACCACGACTATTTATAAAGTGTGTTACTCCAGCAAGGGTATATCCTACACAATGGATAAAATATTTCCAAATCCATGTTTTGTAACCTTAATGTTGCCTATCTCCTAGGCATATAGTATTAACGAAATGATTTGCCATTGATTTTTAGAGGATGGATTTATTGCTATACAGAAAAAAAAATTCAACATCATGAGAAATTTTTAATATACTTTCATGTAATGTAAAGTGGTATTCTATTATTTGTAGAAGGAAGGTGGTAAATTCCTGAATTTCACTGTAGGCTCAAATAAAGTTTGCAACTGTGACCAGTTCTATGATGATTTGCTAAGGTCTTCTGCATTTAAAAGCTAAAATTCATCTGGTTTAAGGTTAAGCTGACTAGGGCATAAATTTCCAACAGGGGAGAACATGGTTTCAAAGACAAATTTTAAGAGAACATGTGAGTCACCGCACAGAGAACTATCATTCTAAATTACATGCTTTAGTCTGTCTACAACATTTGGGTTTTTTCCTCCTCTTTTTTCCCTTTATTTTTTCCTTTTTAAAAATAAAAACTTGGAGATTTTCTGGCATAAAAGCTAAAAGGAAACAATCAGCTATAAAGGAGACTATCTGAGTTATTGGCAAATACTTCGGCTAAAAATGAAGCTAATGTGAAATAGAATTTGCATTCTAGTCACTGGTGTGGTATATAATCATGTACTGTATGCAGTTAAATGAGTCTGTTGTCTAGCTGTAATGAATATCTACATCCATCCTAACATTTAATGAGGAATAAATGACTTATTATCCATGAATGGCTGTGTCTAAATAGCTCTGCAACAAAAACAGAACATTAAAGTGTGTAGCTAAAATAGATCTTAAATGATAATGAACTTACTTAGATTATTAATTAATTTTTAAATCATCATAAGGTTCACTGCTTTAGGATGAAATAAGCACTACACAAAGTTCAAGCACAAGGACAGTTTCAAAGTCTGAATTTTAAATTGGATTTAAATACATATGTATGTGTTTGTGTATATGTAGTTATATATGTATATATTTATGTATGTATATTCATTTCTTATATACACACTATATACACACAAACACACATTTAAAGGAAAACTGTCCTTTGTAAGACATCTTTGCTACCTTAAAAATAACAGCACATTACTAAATTTACCTACCCAAAAGTGCACTTAATATGTTCACTTATAATGTATAAACCTAATTTTAAAAATTTTAAATGAACATATATAATGTATAAATCTAATTTTTAAAAGGAGAGAATGCCATATTAGAACTATGTTTTTGTTAAGCCTGAAATTCATGCATAATTTTTGAAACGAGGGGATTATTATTTTTTTTATTTTTTATTGTTATGTTAATCCCCATACATTACACCATTAGTTTTAGATATAGTGTTCCATGATTCATTGTTTGTGCATAACACCCAGTGCTCCATGCAGAACGTGCCCTTCGAGGGGATTATTTTTTCGTGAAAACTGAGTGTATTTTAGAACATAAGTTTTAAAAAGAACTTACAACTTTATTTTGCATAATGGTCCATTATGTTATTTTACTCAAATAATATAAAATAGATTTTTTTAAAAAGATTTATTTATTTATTTGAGAGAGAGAGAAGGAGAACACAAGATGTAGAGGGAGAGAGAGAATCTCAAACAGACTCCCCACTGAGCACAGAGTTTGATGCATGATCGAGCCCAGGCCACTGAGATAATGACCTGAGCAGAAATCAAGAGTCTGAAGCTTAACTGACTGAGACATCCAGGTGCCACTGAAATAGATTTTTAAAAACAACTTAATCTACAGTGCTTTGGGGTGAAAAATTCAAAGGCAGTTTTCTTAATCTGTAAATGATAAGCATAGCAACTTAAAAAAAATTATTTATTTGCAAGAGAGAGACAGAGAGAGAGCGAAAGAGAGAGAGCGCACATGAGTGGGGGTGGGCAGAGGGAGAGGGAGAAGCAGACTCCCCGCTGAGCAGGGAGGCCAACGTGGAGCTCCGGACCAGGACCCTGAGATCACGACCTGAGCTGAAGGGAGAGGCTTAACCGACTGAGCCACCCAGGTGCCCCAGCACAGCAACTTCTAAAAATAGCTAAACTCAGACATTGTCTAAATCACCCCCCAAAAGTCAAAAAACTACTTACTATTTTATCAATCAACTAGATGTTAATGTATCCATTCCCTTTATTTTACTCCAACAAGATTCCAACTATCTTTATCTCTATCTGAAGTCTTCTCCAAATCACCTGACAAAACCCACATTCTTGCCCTCCAAATGCATTTCTCTCCCTGAAGACAAAGTAATCTATTAAAATAGCATAACAGAGTGTTTCTTCTCCTTCCCCAATCCATTATTTACCATTCAAGTCTTCCCATTGCTTTCTGGGTGGGACCCAGATCCTTTCCTACCTGTTCTGCCTCTTCTACAGTATGCTCTCCTTTGCTCTTTTCATCACTGATACACAGTGCTTTTGAAATGTTCTCTTACTGAGCCATGCACCATTTCCTGGGGAACTTTTTGTATCCTGTTATAATCACACTTTAGTTTTTTCTCAATCATCAGTTTTCCAGGGAAAATTACCCTGAACTTGCAAATCTCTGTTGCATGTGTCCATACATAATCTACACACCTCTCTGAAGAAGTTTCCAGAGTTATTAATTTTATATATATTTGTAACCAGGAAGCAGAGTTTACACTAAACTGCTGGGCAAATTTATGTAAATTAGAAATTATGACCTGACTCTGTAGAGCATTCTGTGGCAATCAGAATGAGCATTAATCAGCCAATTCTCACCATACATAGTAGTAATACAATAAATTAATGAGTGACATTTGAGCAAGTGTATCTATAGTTAGCAAATTACCTTAGTTTTCTGACACCTGTTTCTGGAGAGGATAGCAATATTGAAAGATGATCTACCAATATCTGTAATATATACTCTAAATTGTTACTATGATTTATTTTATGAGTCAATGACTGAAATACCAGAAATAGAGGAAACTGTGCCTTTCAGTAGCTGACCATTTCCAAGATTAATTACATTTGGTCACAAGCTTGTCAGACAACTGTATGTTTGGGTTTACTTCAAAGTGATTTCATGCTCTTTCTTTTGTCAAGTGTCATGATTTTAAGTATCTCTAATTTGATGCAAATATTACATGGTGTTTGTAGATAAATTAACATACACTGCATCCCTGCTAAGTGCTAAGATAATGCTAGCAAAACACAAATGACATTTTCCTGCGTTGATACACTTAATGATCAAGGGAAAATGAACATAAAATTAAACATAAAGCAAAGACAAATTTTTATGATTATACATGAAGGAAAAATTTGGCCAAAAGGAGAATTAATATTTTGTATATGATGTTTTTAAAATTGTAATTTTTATTACATATCATGATATTATCATGTTAATTGTTATAGTGGAATGACATCTCAGAAGTAACATTCTTATTTTAAACCCTCAGATCTGAAAAAGATAAAAAATACAAATTATTTTAAATAAATTTAAACTTAAAACAGACGTGTCATTCGTTTTAGTAAACTGATTTTCCCATAAAATATCCTTGTGTATTTATGAAAATTTGAGAAAGAATCTCTGAAAGTATTTTTTTATGAGAGAAATTATTGAAATTTCTAGAAGAGTCTAGCAGACATAATGCATTTAGACACGACTGGGCTGAATGAAAAGTACATGAGATGTTTCTGGGTTAAGCAATGGTAGAAAGGTGGAATTAAAAGTGTAAGGATATCGTGCATGCCATATTTTTATGAATTTCTAGCTGATAATAATAGCTAATGATAGGCAGAGATTTGAACAAGTGACCCTCACATGAGAATCTCCTTACCTGTCCCGATTTTTTTTTTTTTGAGTAAGTCAGTTTTCAAATTAGGTTGAATTTGCATTTTTAAAAATCAAAATGCATTTTAAAATTAAATTATTCATAGGGATATCTGAAAAGCATAATAGATTCTGAAACTGAACTGCTCAACTGGGCCATAAAACAAAAAGTTAAAATAGGAATGGTCATCTAGGAAAAACCCAGGGACCACAATTCAGGAAGAGATGTTTGATGAGCGTAATTGCAAGGCTACTTTAAATCACACAGTGTTGATGGTTACAAATAAAATGCTGGTTTTCAATCAGGAATGGGAAATTATTTGTAATTATTATTTGTACTTCCACATTGTTTTATTCTGATATGCATCATTTGCTAAAATAATTGTCTTAATAATGGGGAATATCTTATACAGTGAAATACAGAAACTTTTAAATTACTACATATCTAAATCTGCCAAAACTTATAAATGACACATATATCATTTATTTGTATTTAATAATGAAAATAATCAAAATACGTTAAGATTTAGAGGTAAAAAGAAAAGATTCAATTCTAGGGTAAGTGGTTAAACAACAGCAACATATAATTGACATATACTTTTCATTGTTCAAAGTCTTCTAAGGTCTGTGTTTTATTTAATTAATTAATTTAGTTGCTCATTTTTAAAGAAGATATATTTATTTATTTTGAGAGAGAGAAAGAGAGAATCTCAAGCAGACCCTGTGCTGAGTGTGGAGCTCGAGATGGAGCTCCATCTCACAACCCTGACATCAAGACCTGAGCCGAAATTAAGAGTCCGAGGCTTAACTGACTGAGCAACCCAGATGCCCCTATTTGTTCATTTTTAAATTTTATTTTTTTGAACCTTTCAAGCAAAGTCTATGTATTTTTTGAAGATTGATTTATTTATTTGAGAGAGAGAGAACGCATACCCACATGTGAGTTGGTGTAGGGGCAGAGGGAGAGAACCTTCAAGCAGACTCCCCACTGAGCCCAGAGCTTGATCTCAAGACCTATGACATCATGACCTGAGCCGAAACCAAGAGTCGGATGCTCAACTGAATGAGCCACCCAGGCGCCCCAAGGTCTGTATTTTATAACCATGTTTTGATTATTTTCTCCCAGAAACATGTTCAATGAAACAAAGTTGTTTGAATTGATGCCATTTAAGTGTTCTCTAATGAAACTGCATAAATTTAACCCTCTTGAATATTTTGAGATGTACTAGCTGAATTTAGTCATAAAATTTGTTTTCCAAATCAAACAACATTAAACTCAACAGATATCTAGCCTATTGGATAAAGTCTTGCCAATTACCAAGGTACCCAACGCTTCCCTAGATCTACCTTGGTATTTTTATATGCTGTTTACCATCTTGTCTTACCCTAGTCTGTTTTAGCCACCTAACACAATTGTAATTTACACCATCCTTAGATCTCTTGAAAAAGTTGGTGTTTCATAGGGTACTCTTTCTTTTCTCACTTTTCCAACTGAAATGTTACCTTCTCTTTAAGCCTAGGCTTCTTTGGAAGCTACAAGCTTATAACTATTGTCCAATATATGTTAAAACAAGTAATTTAAAAAAGAGAGATGTTAACTAACTAGAAATTAAATAAAACTTGAAAAAAATAAAATAAAAAGAAAGAAAAATATGTTGGGTTTTCCTTTATAAATAATTGTGATATAAAAAGAAAAATATGGATTAAAAAATTTATAACGTTAAAGAAATTTGATGAGAATGAGAAGAAAAGCTAACCATGTATATTTAGTGCAATGTTCTAATGACCACTTGAGCCATACAATACATGAAATTGCTTGCTGACAACCTTCATTTGATAGGATGCTTTTTGTGGAATGTACTCTTAAATCTTTGTTAGCGCCATCACTTAAATAGCATTTTGTGCCTAGCAAAAAGAAGTGAAAGTTTAAGTCAGTATATTTGCATTACTTAGAAAAATGCAGAGGAACAGAACCTGGAAAGGATTTTGTGTGTGTAGACTTTAATCAATTACTCTATCCTTTTTCTAAAAATCATGATTACCTGTGTTTGCTTTTTTATTTTTATTTTATTTTAATTTTTTTAAAGATTTTATTTATTTATTCATGACAAGCAGAGAGACAGAGAGGCAGAGGCAGAGGGAGAAGCACACTCCGCAGGGAGCCTGATGAAGACTTGATCCCAGGACCCTGGGATCATGACCTGAGCAGAAGGCAGATGCTTAATGCCTGAGCCACCGAGGCGCCCCCTGTGTTTGCTTTTGAAAATTCTACTTCAATAAAAATCTTCCTTGGCCAATGTAATTCATATTTCATACTTAGATACAATATATTGACTATGATCATGAAGCATTAAAATAAACTTAGATTAAAAATTAAAAAGTTAAGTTTTTAGATTAAAATTATTGTATTAATTTAGATTTTTCCCCAAATGATCTCACCTAAAAAATAACTATTATCTATAAGCTGCTGTAGGTCACAATCATTAGTGGCTTTTAACAATAGACATCAAAATAAGTCCTAGTAAAGGAACACAGATAATGTCTTCAAAATTTTTCAGTGCTTCATATAAGATATTAATTCTAATTTTATAAAAGCAACAATTTAAATAAATGCCTAAAGTTATAGATATCTGTTCAGTCAGGTGGGTCCTAAAACAGTAAAAACAATGGAAAAAAACGGTGGTGTGAATGTACCTACATTATTAAAAATACAAAGAAACAAAGACAACAGAAAACTATAAAATTTCCATTAACTTTAGTTCCCTTAATATTTAATCTACCATTCAAATTTCAAATTATTTGACATTGGGTTCCTAAATTACTTTAGCATATATGCAGGTTTGAACATGGCCGAAAACCTCTACCATGTCTTGGCAATAGAGAAAATTGCCTTTCAGAGGGGAGCCCTAAAAATCATCACGGCTCATTGTGCTCTTGCCTAATGGTCATCTTTCCCTCAAGAATGCACTGCTGCTTGAAGCCAGTGTAATTAATACTTAGAAAAGTTGATTCAGAGGAAATTAATAGATTTAGTGTATTTCTATAACTTTGTTTGGAGTTAAACATAAGTTTAATGTTTTCTTAGGTCTTGTATTTAGGTTTGTTGCTAGATGTATCAGATAGCTGGCTTATACTGAGTCTTCTATGAACTTCCATGTTTTCTATATTTCTGTGATGTTACTTCCATATTCCTGAGGCTTACCAGGGATCTGCTTACTTCTTCTTTTGGGATATTTGAATCATATTGATTTACAAAAAGTCCATTATAAAACAGGGATAATACAGCATAGTGAGCAGAAGTTGGGTTCTGGAGCTCCAGTCCTGGTTTTGAATCCTGGGACTACCAAAGAGGGATTATATAGCTCTAGTGAAGTACCTTAACTTCTTTTTCCTTTAGTATCCTCATCTGCAAAGTGGAGCTACTTATGAGACAAAGTCATTACATGAATTAAATTAATTAATTTTCCTAAAATGTAGTAAGCATTCCTGGCATATCTGAACAATCAAAAGTGTATTTATTTTCCATTTTGTTGAAAAAAAAAGATTTTTTTTTACAAAACGATGTATTTTTTGGTAGAATTTTTATTATTGGTATTTGATATTATCACTTTTATGAACGTAAAAAATCATGCACTAACTTATTTTATAAAATGCAAAGGAGATTTCTACATTCAACAGATATTTTGCCTTCTTACATTTAAGTATTTTATAATTGTGTTCCCACATGAGTTTTAAATTTCTTATATAGTTGTTCACGTATAGCTTAAATCAAGATTAACAGAAGGATTATGACATAGAAAGCAAGCATTTGGAGATTCTTATTTTGAACATGAGCTCGTTTTAAAGTTAACTTATTTTTTGTGTAATATGTATTTATAGCGTTAGTGGGATTTCAATGTTGTTTGCAGTGACACTGGACACTTTTTGCATTAAGTTAGAAATATTTAATAGCAAGGAAGAGTATCTTGCATTTTAGTCACAGCTGGGAGGGAGTATAAATAGTAATATTTCTTTCCCTACAAATCATGAGGAGGGGCATTATGTCTTCAACATTGTCTCTAACATTTTTTTTTATTTTAATATAGCACATAAAATTATATTTCTTTAGCCTTGTACTTTGGCATCTGTCTGTACACTTAAAGGACACCGCTGTATTGGTGTATGTGACTTACTTTGATGATCTCACTGACAAATCCCTTTTCTTTCAAAAATTTTTCCAAATTTATTAAGAACCAATTACTGCACAGTAGATATAATCAACTATTTGTATTTTCAAAGTAGGTTTTAACGAATTTATCTGTTCTATACATAATTATTTTGTATATCCAAATAATTAAAAAGAATATCATCTCTTATGGCTTTAACCATATACAGTAATATACTCTAACTGTGTATTAAGGAAAAATTGTTAGGAATGTTTGATGAACCTCTAAAGGTACAGACAGGTATCTTTATATATCTATATCTATATGTAATACTGAAACATAACATGCATTACAAAAATTATATGACTGTAATGCACAACTCCTTATTTTAAAGCCTACTACAACTCTCTAAGAGAGAGATTTTTTTTTAATAAAGTCTTTTTGTTCCAGGAAAACTGATTATCATTGCAATATGGGAATTGTATCTGCTGTTATCCCACCTCCTAGATGTTTTTACTTGGCGCCTACTTCCTTTCTGATGTCACACTAAAGAAGATTATATCTAGCAAATTTTTATTTCAATATAGGTTTATTTCTAAATAAGAGTTTAGTTCTTTATTTCTAAAGAAGAGTTCCCAGAGTGAATGTAAAAGAAATGTTCACTCCAATTTGTGTAAAACAAATAACTCTACCAGAAGTGGACCCAGCTGTGATGAATCTTTTGGAATTGTTTTCTTGACAGCTGCATCAGGAAGATTAGTATTTCCCGTATTCCTTTTCTAACTTCTTGAGGAACCAATTCTATCTTTGAAGATCAGGATAGTAGGGATGCATGGCTAGGAGATTTACACTAAGATGTAAATATGGTAGGGCCTTATCTAGCCAGTCATGTCTGCCCTCTCCCCTCTCCTCTTCTCCCCTACTTACCATACTATGTCAAAACACAGAGAATGGACATGGTTCAGAGAGCTTCCAGGTTAGTAAACATATGGAGATCTGGGGGAGAGTGGGGTGCCTGGAGAGCCATGGAAGCCCTGTGCCCTCCCCCATACTTGCCCAGTGTATCTCTTCATCTGGCTGTTGATTTATATCCTTTATCATATCCTTTAGTAAACTGGTAAATATACAACAAACAAACAAACAAAACCAAAACAACAACAAAAAAGGAACAAGGAAACAAAAAAACACACAGAGAATGACCTGCAATTTCTTTAAAACCTCACATGGTTCCACCACTTGTTCCTTAAATTACGTTTATTCCCCTTGCCAGGAAATACTTTTATCCCCAAATTGGTGCATCCTGTGTTCACCTTGTTTTTATAATAAGATAATGATTGATTTATTCTCAAAATATCAGTGGTATAAGTTATAGCATTATTTATTTACCCAATTTGAAGAATAATAAAATTTATGTTGAAAAATAAAAGATCCAAGACTCTACGTCCCACCTTTGTTAAATAATTCAACATTATTTAGAGTAAGGAATTTATATTGGAGTGAAAAGTTCTCCAAATCTAAAAAAGTATCAGGGGGTGCCTGGGTGGCTCAGTCGTTAGTGTCTGCCTTCGGCTCAGGTCATGGTCCCAGGGTCCTGGGATCTAGCCCCGCATCGGGCTCCCTGCTCGGTGGGAAGCCTGCTTCTCCCTCTCCCACTCCCCCTGCTTATGTTCCCTCTCTTGCTGTCTCTTTCTCTGTCAAATAAATAAATAAATAAATAAAATCTTTAAATAAATAAATAAAATAAAATAAAATAAAATAAAAAGGTATCAATGATGCTTGTGCTTGGAAAAATTCTCCTTAATTGCTCCTCCACAATCTCTTTGTCCAGGACTTTCTCTACAGTGTCTTGCCTTCATACAGTGCATGTGACATTTTCAAAATAGAGACTATATTTGCTATTTACAGCAAGAAAGGCAAAAGGTGTAACGACGCCAGATTATCAGACACTGTGTATCACAGGAAAAATTCCTGCTCAACTTCAGAAGGAGAATAAACTTTGGAAACCTAATGTGTGCCATTAATCTAGTCTGAAAAGCAATTAATCCAGCAAGGTTGTAGCAAAGATGGCTACAAACTAGCACAGATAGACATAAACATTGAACTAGTCAGGTGTGAGTTAAGTAAAGAAGAACTAAGAATCTTTTACTGAGAATGCAATAGATCCTCCCATAATAAGAGTAAAAATTATTCCGAAGGTTGTTTCTATATTAGAAAAATAACCAAGAAGAAATACTATATTCTATTGTTAAAGAGAGTCTTCTTACATAAAATACTCTTGTTAAAATGGAGGATTTTTATCAGCCAACCAGTAAGGAAGAACATCATGGTAAAAACCATCTGCATGCACAGTGGTGTTTTTAATATATATTGAAAGCAATTTTCACTCTAATATACAAAATTATTTTAAGGGTAAAGGCTTCTGTGGGTCTTCAAGTAAGTTAAAGATTGTATAGAAATGGCAGTCATATATAAAAACCCAGTATTTATAAAAATGAAAAAATATATATTCACATGGAAAAATACACCATCCAAAATGTCCATGGGTATCATTGTTGGAATAGTTACAAACTTTTTTAAGTATCAGGGAGAAAAATAATACAGTAGAGTTAAAATTTGTTTAAAATAATTTGGAAGATTAATATATATATTTATTATGTGAGAACAATGTCATGAAATCCAATATGGCTAATTCACAACAGACATTGATCTTGGTGCATACTTACTTTTATAGAGAAATCTCTTCTAACCTCTTTTTGTCTTTTTGCTGTCAGTTATCATCAATCAGTTAAACCTTTTAAAGCAAACTACAAGAGAATTCTTAGGTCACCTTTATTTTGTTGCTTTTCAAAAGAAGTATATGAAAAGGACATGTGCTTCTATTGAATGACTGAGCGTCCTGTATATTAAATATATCTTTTAAAGATGCCAGACACTTTCATTGGCATGGAATACCTTACAGTTTGAAAAGGTATGTGAAACTAATTTTATTCTTTTTTCATTAGAAAGCTGACATTGGTGCCTCAGGGACTGAATTTGTCATGAAAAAATTTTTCTGAAATTAGAGAAAGTAAATCTGCGTGTCTGGAAATGAATACTCACCTTGATTAAAATAAAAAGAATACAACAGCTTTCACTTTCAATCTTTCCTTACTAGAAAAAGTTTTCACTTAGTGATTTTAAACTCACCTGAGGAATGCATAAAAGACTATTATGAATCAGTTTAGTTCAACTAAGAGTTCCCAAGCATAATTTATAAAAGTACTAGATTCAGACTAAAAATGAAGAGCAGATGGTGATGATAGAATAGCCAAACATTTTTAAAGGTGACTTTAAAAAATATTGCATGCTTATATTTTCATATAAAATAAAGCAGCATGAACACATTAATTCAATTTTAATATTCTTTAATTTATAAAATTAAAAAAATTATAGCATACCTAACACAGAAGCATCATTTTTGAGCAAATAAGCTAAAATCAAATGATTACTTAAAACTAAATGACAGCACAGGAAATAAAATAAAGTAACTCCATGTTGTGTCTATTTTAACATTACACACATTTAGTGTTTATTGTTATTAATGGCATTAATCCCACATTATAATTAATGACTACTAACTATAAGTATAAACATCACACCACCATTAATATTTTTCTTACTCAGTGAGAAGAGCAATGAATCATTTATGCTCAATTACTCTTTTTTTAAACAGCTTTATTAAGGTATAATTATAAGGTGTGATGAAAGGCCACATATATTTAATTTATACAACTTTATGAGTTGAGACATATGCATATCCCTGTCACACCATGCTCAGTTACTCTTAAAGACTCTATGTACAAACTATATATGAGTTTATAAGCATAAATTGAGCATTATAAATTTCTGTACATGTAATAGATAACCAAAACATGGAAATACCTAACTTGAAAGCAACCTACAAGTTTTTCCAATAGTCACTGAAAATCTGTCAGTATTAGAATAATAATGTATCCCAGGGAAATGAGATGTCTTCTGTAGGTGTTGGCTTCCTCAATAGATAAACACTTTGACTGAACCAAATCTTTTTGGCAATCATGTAATTCTATAATTTTACATTTTAAAAATAAAGTTTAAATTAACATGTTTAGGGTAAGAAGCTGGATAAAACTGCATAAAAGATAATTGACGATTGAGGAACATTTATTTCTACCCCATGTTCATCACTTGACACATTTATTGCTATATGTGGTTATAAAACATAAAGTGAACCTCGGAACAAATTATATTTTGTTTTCCTGTTGTAATCAGGATAAAAAGTAGATATGTTTAGTTATAGAGAAGTAAATAATGATATATTTCTTGTATACTTAAATTTGTAACTGAAATAAATTCCTGCTACTTTCACAGAGGATTTAAATAAGTGAAGACACTACATATCCAATAAGCAGACAAGCTTTATTTTCAAAGTAAATATAATACATATACCACTAATCAAAAGCTGATTACCTGAATTTCATTAATGGATTAAAATAATAACTTTCTTTATAGATGAATGAAAGTAAGAATCATAGATTGTGCTTCTATTCATGTGGATGCTTAAAAACCCATATTGGATTTTCAGGGCTGGGTGCTTGCCTCTGATCTGGAAATTTTCTCACTCTGAAGTGCATCTATGGATTTATCTTCTAAACTATAGTAGTCCCCAGGTTCCTGGGTATCATAAGGATTAATTCAAGCAAATTATCTCCAGAAATGTTTTTGAGCTGAAGTCAATTTTAGAGACCTCCAGGAAAGAGGTGGATAAAAGGAAGTGGCCCTTGCCTGTCAGTGATATTACCATTAATGCATTAAATAGCACTGGAAATGGTAGTCAGGGTTGGCAAATGATAAACGGGATCAAAATTAGTAGCTAGGAATCAAAACTTAGTTTCTATTTTGTTTTATAGTTAGCATAGATGAAAGAATGAAATATCCATGTCTACAGACCTATAAAAGTATATTAATAGTCTTGTTATACTTTTTATAAGTGAATTTAACTTTACCAAACCTATAATTTAAAATGGCAATTAATGGTTTTATTCACGTATAGTCAAATAAATCAAAACAGTTAATAATAAAATGATTACTAATTTTCATACTTTTACAATGTAATTCCATATAAGTAATCATTGCTGAATTTTTCTTCTCAGAGTTCAGTATTTCTGGCAGTAACTTTTCTTGTTGAATTGATAATCATGTGCTTGTAAAGGATTTGTTTTTGGATTTACTGAACTGTATTTCATAGTAACATTACTGTCTTTCATTTACTTATGTTCAGTCACATTTAATCTATAATCAAATTTTTAAAATAAACTATGTAGCACTAATCTAATTTGTTAGATAATCAAAATAATAGCAAAGTTTTACTTTGTGCAAAAAAATATATTTGTTTAAATATCTAAACATGAGATCATCAAGAACTTCATTTTATAAACAATGGGAGTGAAGCACAAAGAAATAAAATAATCCATAAATGCAGAAGGACACACTGTGAGAAAGATGGAGCAAGAATTCAGATTTCTAATTTTTTTTTTTAAGATTTTATTTACTCATTTGAGAGACAGAGAGAGAGACAAAGAGAGCACAAGCAGGGGGAGAGGCAGAGGGAGAGAGAGAAGCAGACTCCTCGCAGAGCTGGGAGCCAGATTCGGGGCTGGATCCCAGGACCTGGAGATCATGACCTGAGCCAAAGGCGGACGCTTAACCATCTGAGCCACCCAGGTGCCCCAGAGATTTCTAAATTATTAATATGCTTTCTACCAAGTTTTATGTGCCAATGCAGTACACAAAGACATGTCATCATCACACATTAGCTCTATATATCTCTGCATTATGACTACTTACCAACATTATTTAAAATGGATATTTTCCTCCAGAGCACTTATTTATTTTTCTTTTCCAAGTTCCAATTTAAATTCCAGTTAACATACAGTGTAATATTAGTTTCAGGCAGAGTGCTTATTTATAATTGATTTAAAAATGACTACTTCTGTTACTGTTTATTTAATGTGTAATCATTTATAAGCTGCATAAACCCAAAAAGTACATCCGTCCAAAATTTTTAGATAGTTTGCTTATGGCTGTAAGTCAAAGAGAGCTACTGAGTGAATGAATTAGCAAGCAACAGTATGAGGAAAAGCAATATTAACCTCTACATGCCTTCTGCATTTGCATTTTGTCACTCTACACCCTCCTGCCTCTGTTCCATAAGTAATATACTTTTTTTTTTTTTGGTGGTAAGGAAATACTTTCCTTCACTGACATTAAAAAATAATGTCTATTTAGGGACGAGTTTACATAGGTCACGAAGAACTTATGTTCATTAATCCACATGATATTTTATCTGCTTTGGAAATATTTTATACATGGATTTCTCTTTTAACTAAAATATTTTGTTTGTATATACCTCAAGTTTTTCTCTAATCAAATTTCTTCTAAATGTTTAAATTATAAATATTGCTCTCTTTTAAATCAGTGCTCAACACAAGTGCCTTCCTTAATACTATCACCCATTTAGCCCCCACCTCCCTCCAATAACCCTCAGTTTATTTTCTGTAGTTAAGAATCTGTTTTATGGTTTGCCTCTCTCTTTTTCCCCGCTTAGTTCTTCTGTTTTTTTTTTTTTTTTTTTGCTTAAATTGCACATATGAGTGAAATCATATGGTATTTGTCTTTTTCTGACTGACTTACTTTGCTTAAAATAATAAACTCTAGCTCTTTCCACATCTTTGCACATGGCCAGATTTCATTCTTTTTGGCGGCTGAGTAATATTCTAGTGTGTGTGTGTGTGTGTGTGTATGTGTGTGTGTATACCACTTCTTTGTCCATTCATCAGTCAATGGACATTTGGGCTCTTTCCATAGTTTGGCTATTGTTGATAATGCTGCTATAAACATCAGGGTGCATGTGCCCCTTCAAATCAGTATTTTTGTATTCTTTAGGTAAATGCCTAGTAGCACAATTGCTGGATCATAAGGGTCGTTCTATTTTTAACTTTTTGAGGAACCTCCATACTGTTTTCCAGAGTGGCTGCACCAGCTTGCATTCCCACCAACAGTGTAAGAGGGTTCCCCTTTCTCCGCATCCTCGCCAGCATTTGTTGTTTCCTGTGTTGTTAATTTTAGCCGTCCTGACTGGTGTGAGGTGGTATCTCATTGTGGTTTTGATTTGTATCTCCCTGATGATGAGGGATGTGGAGCATCTTTTCATGTGTCTGTTGGCCATCTGTATACCTTTGGAAAAATATCTATTCATGTCTTCTGCCCATTTCTTAACTGGATTATTTGTTCTTTGGGTGTTGAGTTTGATAAGTTCTTTATATATTTTGGATACTAACCCTTTATAAGATATGCCATTAGCAAATATCTTCACCCATTACCAAGGCTGCCTTTTAGTTTTGTTGATTTTTTTCTTTGCTGTGCAGAAGTCTTTATCTTGATGAAGCCCCAATAGTTCGTTTTTGCTTTTGTTTCCCTTGCCTTAGGAGATGTATCTAGTAAGACGTTGCTTCATTGGATGTCAAAGAGGTTGCTGCATGTTTTCTCCTCTAGAATTTTGATGGTTTCCTGTCTCACATTTAGGCCTTTCATCTATTTTGAATTTATTTTTGTGTATGGTATAAGAAAGCAGTCCAGTTTCATTCTTCTGCATGTGGCTGTCCAATTTTCCCAACACCATTTGCTGAAGAGACTGTCTTTTTCCCATTGGATATTCCTGCTTTGTCAGAGATTAGTTAACCATATAGCTGTGGGTTCATTTCAGGGTTTTCTATTCTGTTCCATTGATCTATGTGTCTGTTTTTGTGCCAGTACCATACTGTCTTGATGATGACAGCTTTGTAATTCAGCTTAAAGTTTAGAATTGTGATGCCCCCAGCTTCACTTTTCTTTTTCAAAATCACTTTGGCTATTCAGGGTTTTTGTGGTTCCATACAAATTGTAGGACTATTTCTTCTAACTCTGTGAAAAATGTTTGTGTTATTTTGATAGGGATTGCATTGAATGTGTAGATTGCTTCGGGTAGTATAGACATTTTAACCATATTTGTTCTTCCAACCCATGAACATGGGATGTTTTTCCATTTCTTAGTGTCCTCTTCAATTTCTTTAATAAGCATTCTATAATTTTCAGAGTGCAGATATTATACCTCTTTGGTTGTTTTTTTCCTAGGTATCTTATGGTTTTTGGTGCAATTGTAGATGGGATTGATTCCTTGATTTTCTGCTGCTTCATTATTGGTTTATGGAAATGCAACAAATTTCTGTACATTGATTTTATATCCTGTGATTTTACTGAATTCATGTATTTGTTCTAGGAATTTTTTGGTGGAGTCTTTTGGGTTTTCTACATAGAGTATCATGTTGTCTGAAAATAGAGAAAGTTTGACTTCTTTGCTGATTTGGATGCCTTTTATTTCTTTTTTTTTTTTTTTTTAAAGATTTTTTCTTTATTTATTCATGAGAGACAGAGAGAGAGAGGCAGAGGGAGAAGCAGGCTCCCAAGGAGCAGGGAGCCCGATGCGGGACTCGATCCCAGGACCCTGGGATCATGACCTGAGCCGAAGGCAGACGCTTAACCGTCTGAGCCACCCAGGCGCCCCACCTTTTATTTCTTTTTGTTGTCTGATTGCTGAGGCTGATGAGAAGACATATTTATAAAATATATTTTACATCAGAAATAATGTTGATTCTGAAAACATTGAATAGATGGTATCATTTCAACTTACTGTGCATTATGTTAACCATTTAACATTAAATATTTGATAATTGTATTTAGATACTTTTAATTTTCTTCTTTTTTTTTTTTTTCAAGTACTCTCTATGCCCAGTGTGGGGCTGGAACTCATGACCCCAAGATCAGGAGTCACATACTCCACTGATTAAGCTAGTCAGGTGCCCCAAAATATTTTTAATTTTCAACACATAATAACCTTACTGATTTTCTTGTATTTAAACATTAACAATCTTATCTATTATCCTGAAAAGATTTGTGTTCAACATCAATAGTTGAAAAAGTAATTTCAAAGAAACAATTTGATCACAAAATGGTGAAGGACATATGTCAAACTCCAAATTATGGAAACGCTATTTTACAAAAATAGTTGGTAAAAATCATCAAAATCAAATCTGATTAGCTGACCTCAAATAGTGTATAGTTTATTTTTTTTTTTTACTAACACTTTGAGCTTGCTATTTATACATATGTATACAAGAATATGGTACTTTATTTTAATTTGCCCACAGCGTGGTCATAAAACAAAAACCAACAGAAAAGCATTTCATTATATTCAATTGAGCATCAAGTTCCCCACTGACTAATAACAATTCAAACTGAATCATATTCAACAGCAAGAATACTAATAAAACAAAATGTTTCAATCACAGATAACACACATTTATTTGTCAGTAAAATAATTTTGGAATAGTTGACTTGTGGATTGTTATGCCCTTGGTTCTAGTATCACTCTCTGGTAAGATAAAGATTATGTAAAATTGCATTTTATTTGTTATTGCATTTAATACAATTTGATAAGCTGTAAATAAAACTGAAAATGCACATATTTACATTAGTCTTGCATCAAATGCAATGTGGGAAAATCCAGTGCAATTAATTGATATATCTAATTAATTTTAAGTAGACATAATCAGTGTTTCACTACATACACACAGTTTTGAGTGGGAAAAAAACACCATTCCCTCATTCAATCAAACTACTGGTTTATTTATTTATTTAATTTATATATACAACTTTTATTTTGGAATAATATTAGATTTAGATTTTAAAACCTCAGTAGATATCATTGATCATGCTTGGTTATTTTACTAATAATAGGTGTTTTGTGATTATACTTTGAATTTTTAAGAATACATTTAAATTTTTCCTTTGAGTGATAGCAGAATAATGTTCCCCCCAAATGTCCATGTCCTTATACCCTAAACCTGTTAATATGTTACTTTACATGACAAAATGGACTTTGCAGATGTGATTAAATCAAAGATGGGAAAGTTATACTGGATTATAAGAAGAAGGCAGGAAGGTCAGTCAATGTAGAGATCCAACCATGAAAGCAGAGTTTGGAGTCATGAATTTTGAAGATGGAGAAGGGAGCTGTAAGTCAAGGAATTCAGGTAGCCTCCAAAAGTTGGAAAAGGCAAGGAAATGAATTCTTCTTTAGAGCTTCCAGAAAAAAAAAATGCAGCCTTGCTGATGCTTTTTAGATATATGAAGCCCAGAATTGTAAGATAATAAACTTGTAGTTTTTCAAGGCACTAAGTTTGTGATCACTTGTTATGGCAGCAATAGGAAACTAATACAGCATCCTTACTGATTGTGTCCTAGGTCAGTATTTTTGGAATTTTCGCCTCTTAAATTTATCACAAATCCTGTTGCCCCTGCTTTTCTCTAAGGCGAAATTATTAATACCACCTTCCCTTCACTCCTTTCCCTGGTGTTTCATTATGTTCTTGGCATTAAATATTTCCACTATATCTTGTTGCCTACTTCTTGCCACATTAGGAATATTAAAGTAATTATTTTCACACATATAATTTTTTTCCCTTATAACCAAGACTTAATCTTCTGTTTTTTTTTTTTTCTTTTTGGAAGCATTTCTAGTTTTCTTTCCCTCATTAAATTTTCATTAATTCTTTAAGATCCATCGCAGCAGTCCGAGAAAATTCTCTCTAAGGGTGTTGAGCCTTCCTTTAGGGCCCATTGACATTTTAGGTCCTGGTATGGTGTCTGACTCACAGTGGATACATAATATATCTTTTTATTATTTTTAAAACTTTTTATATTTTTTAAAAAAATTAACTTAAATTCAATTAATTAACATATAATGTATTATTAGTTTCAGAGGTAGAGGTCAGTGATTCATCAGTCTTATATAATACCCAGTGCTCATTATATCATGTGCCCTCCTTAATGTCCATCACCCAGTAACCCCATCCTCCCATCTCCCTCCCCTCCAGCAACCCTCAGTTTGTTTCCTATGATTAACAGTCTCTTATGGTTTGTCTCCCTCTCTGATTTTGTCTTGTTTTACTTTTTCCTCTCTCCCCCCATGATCCTCTGTTTTGTTTCTTTAATTCCACATATGAGTGAGATCATACGATAATTGTCTTTCTCTGATTGACTTATTTTGCTTAGCATAACACCCTCTAATTCCATCCACGTTGTTAGCAAATGGCAAGATTTCATTTTTTTGATGGCTGAGTAGTATTCCATTCGTATATATATGCCATATCTTCTTTATCCATTTATCTATCAATGGACATCTGGGCTCTTTCCATAGTTTGGCTATTGTGGACATTGCTGCTGTAAACATTGGGGTGCACATACCCCTTTGGATCCCTACATTTGTATCTTGGGGGAAAATACCCAGTGGTGCAACTTCTGGGTCATAGGGTAGCTCTATTTTTAACTTTTTGAAGAATCTCCATACTGTTTTCCAGAGTGGCTGCACCAGCCTGCGTTCCCACCAAGAGTGTAAGAGGGTTCCCCTTTCTCTGCATCCTCGCCAACATTTGGTGTTTCCTGTCTTGTTAATTTTAGCCATTCTAACTCGTGTGACATGGTATTTCACTGTGGTTTTGATTTGTATTTCCCTGATGCCGAGTGATGTGAAGCATTTTTCATGTGTCTGTTGGCCATTTGGATGTCTTCATTGAAAAAATGTCTGTTCATGCCTTCTGCCCACTTCTTGATTGGATTATTTGGTTTTTGGGTGTTGAGTTTGATAAGCTCTTTATAGATCATAGATATTAACCCTTTATCAGATATGTCATTTGCACATATCTTCTCCCATTCTGCTGGTTGTCTTTGGTTTTGTCTATTGTTTCCTTTGCTGTGCAAAAGATTTTATCTTGATGAAGTCCTAATAGTTCGTTTTTGCCTTTGTTTCCCTTGCCTTTGGAGAAGTGTCTGGCAAGAAGTTGCTGCGGCTGAGGTCGAAGGCTGCCTTTGTTCTCCTCTAGGATTTTGATGGATTCCTATCTCACATTTAGGTCTTTCATCCATTTTGAGTTTATCTTAGTTTATGGTGTAAGAAAATGGTCCAGTTCCATTCTTCTGCATGTAGCTGTCCAGTTTTCACAGCAAAATTTGTTGAAGATACTGTCTTTTTTTTTGATTGGACATTCTTTCCTGCTTTATTGAAGATTAGTTGACCATAGAGTTGAGGGTCCATTTCTGGGCTCTCTATTTTGTTCCATTGATCTATGTGTCTGTTTTTGTGCCAGTACCATACTGTCTTGATGATTACAGCTTTGTAATAGAGCTTGAAGTCCGGAATTATGATGCCACCAGCTTTGCTTTTCTTTTTCAACATTCCTCTGGCTATTCGGGGTCTTTTCTGGTTCCATACAAATGTTAGGATTACTTGTTCCAGCTCTTTGAAAAAAGTTGATGGTGTTTTGATAGGGATTGCATTGAATGTATAGATTGCTCTAGGTAGCAATATTTAACAGTATTTGTTCTTCCAGTCCATGAGCATGGAATGTTTTTCCATTTCTTTGTGTCTTCTTTAATTTCTTTCATGAATGTTCTTAGTTTTCTGAGTATAGATCCTTTGCCTCTTTGTTTCTTTTAAATGTGAATTAAAATTATTTTTAAGTTAAAAGTTACTGGGAATTATACATATATAAAATAGTAAGGAATGGAGTTTTCTCTCTTTATACAATAAATATATTTCCAAAAATGTTGTACTATAACTACTTTTCAAGTACCATGCTGGCAGCTAATCAAAATAATGTGAGCATATTTGTTCAAATACTATTTGCCATGTTCTGGCAACACTTTATACACTTACCTACCAACTATGTGTAATATCAAAATTATCTCCCTAAAAATAAGATAATATTTGCCATTTCTTTCTCATTTTCTAAAGAGCGTATAGTGGAGTTTACTAGTGGTTACATGACATCAATACCACAATAGATTAAATATGGAAGCAGATATCAGAATCCAGCTGTCTTCTAATTGTCAGTCATTAAGGAGATTAGGAAAAAAATATATAAAATAAGCCTACTTTTCTCATTATTTTTATTGGATTGTAAATTATAGTTATTTTTCTTAAAATGTATTTTGTTAGCATACAATGGGTTTATAACTGGAATTTTATACTGAACAAATAGCTTTAAATTTTCTGTTTTAAATTCTTTTTTTTTTTTTTAAGATTTTATTTATTTGACAGAGAGAGAGACCGCGAGAGAGGGAACACAAGCAGGGGGAGTGGGAGAGGGAGAAGCAGGCTTCCCGCTGAGCAGGGAGCCCGATGCGGGGCTCGATCCCAGGACCCTGGGATCATGACCTAAGCGGAAGGCAGACGCTTAACCGACTGAGCCACCTAGGTGCCCCTAAGTTTTAAATTCTAATACAGTAAATACTGATCTATATAACTCATCTAAATGAAAACACTTCGGGGTTCTCAATAATTTTTAAGAATTCAAAGGACTCTTGAGACCAAAAAGTTTGAGAACTGCTGACACATGTCAAAGCATATATGTAACACCACTGGACTAATCCTAGCTGCACAGAAGAATCGCCCAGGGAGCTGTTGAAAAACAGTAATGTATCAGCTCCATCCACAAAACTTCTGGTGGATCTTTGAAAATATTTATGTTCAATTATATATTTCTTGTTTGTATAAGCTAAATGTGCTTAGTGGTGCTCCTCGCTGCATAAACATAGTGAAAGTAGATAAAAATAAATTCAGTGTGTATATTCCATTTTATTCAAACCATACCAAAAATGTTTGAAGAAACTTTGAAAATATAAAATGTAGGGTAGAAGGATTTGCAAGAAAAACTGAATGTTGAAGAGAATGCATAGTTTAAACCATGATGCTGAGCAAAAATAACAACAAAAGTGACAAGAAAGGTAGATGAAATAGAGAATCAATTCTGCATTCAGCACCTGAGGATAATTGAAATCACTGAGACTGAGTAATGACTTGACACAGTTTTTATGGGTAATGGTTGATAGATTGAATACATTTGAACAAGCTTGAGGATTTTCCCCCTGGTAATATCTGCAATGTTTCTAAAATGGAAAAATCCTGAAGTCGCATCATCATTACTGTTATCTGAAGACTTAAGCCACTTGAAAATAAAGTGTGGAATTCAGCTTTAAAGACTATTTGAGTCTTATATGGAGAATTAAAAAACTAACAAGTAGGAGATATAGCCAAAATAATTATATACTTTAGATATTTATTATATTATATATCTGTTGCTAATTTATTCTGTTATTAGTACCTACATATTAATTGCCTTTTTAGTATGCACTGGTAATATTTGTATTTGAGCTACACTCACATTCTTCTTCATAAAAGAGAGTCAAATAGGCTTTTAAAATAATATTTTGCTAAAAATTATTCTCTGACGATCAAATAATATAGTGCCCCCCAACTTGGCAAAGTTTAATTTCAGATGTTAATAAAAATAAAAGAGTTGTAAAACTTTATATCTCTTGGTATTTTACTAGATTAACTTTACACCACGAAGAATATTTTAAAATCTAGGTATGACTTTATGTGCCTATTTACTATCCACCATTAAAGTTAGTACTGTTAATGCAAATTTATATTTGGATAATGTATATTTTTTTGGTGCAGGAATCGTGAAAAAATGAACATGAACAATTATTTAAATCACCAGATCCATCTCTTCATAAAAGGTGTATCTGCAATGCACTTTATCTTTTTTAATAGTCATTTAAAAATTGAGATTATGTTAGACTTATAAAATTACAAAACTAGTATAGAGAGTTCCTGTTAATATTTTATAGAGCTTTCCTGTATTTTAACATTTTACAGAACGTTGAAACATTTATCAAATATAAGAAATCATTCTTAGTATAATACTATTAACTAAGGTACAGAACTTATTTGGATTCATCACGTTTTCTATTAATGTCTTTTTTTTAAACCACTTTATTGAGGTGTAATTGGCATGTGAAAAGATTCAACTGGATGAGTTTAGGGAAAGTATACACCCACAAAACCATCACCATTATCAGAGCCATGGACATATCTATCACCTCCCAAAGTTTCCCCCCACCCTTACTCTTATTATTATTACTATTATTGTTTGTATGTGATAAGAACATTTAAAGAACATTTAAACATTTAATATTTAAATATCTACCCTCTTAGCAAATTTTAAGTATACAATTCAGCATTGTTAGCATTAGACACTATGCTGTATAGTGGATCTCCTTGAACTTTCGTGTCTTGCATAACTGAAACTTTGTACACTTAACATTAACTCCCCCAATCCCACCTTCTGCCAGCTCCTGACAACCACCATTCTATTTTCTACTTCTCTGAATTTGACTACTTTAAATACCTCAGATAAGTGGAATCATACAGTATTTGTCCTTTTGTGACTAGCTTATTCACTTAGCATGATATCCTCCAGGAAACCTAACAGCCTCAATGAAATGGGTACTAAGAGCAAATTCTGTGCTTGCTGCTTTAAGTTGCTTTTATCAGTTAATCTTACTATATTAGTACTGTTATTGTGCATCTTCTCATCAAGGAATCTGATCATTTCCTACCATTCAACTTGCTGACATTGTATTTAAACACCCATAGCTTTTCACCCTTTTTTTCCCCTAGCTTTGCTAGGAGAATCTTAAAAAAAAATCAGTTCATATGGAATTTCAGTCCAAAACTCTCCAATACCTTCCAAATTCAAAGTAAATACCAAAGTCCTTTGAAAGGCCTGCTATCCTTTCTTATAGGATCTGATCCCCCTTTACCCTTATGAACTTGCTACATCCTCATTTCTCTCTCCACTCTGGTCTCACAGGCAGGCATCCCAGGTGTTCCAAAAATATATTAGGCAAACTCCTGCTAGTGCATTTACAATTGTTATACCTTCTGCCTATAAATCTTTCCTCCCATATAACCACAACCAGGTAACAATTCTTTCTTTGGTCATTTGCCAAATGAAACTTTCTTCATGATTCTTAGAATATCTAAAATTGTATCCTCCGTTCCTATAATCCTCACATGCTTATCCTGTTTTATTTATGTCTTATAATCATCCCCATGTCATATATTATCATTATTTTTATGTGTATTCCCTAGTAGAATATAAGCTTCATAAGGTAAATATTTTTGGATTTTTGGTTCCTTATGTTATGTGTGGCTCCTAAAACAGTGAGCCAGGAATATTTTTTAACTAGATTAATTAAAAATGCATTAACTTTATTTTGAACTTTATCTTACTATTTATTTGTAGACTAGAAAGTAATGGTGTGTTTCCCTATGCCTTCAATTCCAAAACTATTTTTTTATTTACAACAAAACTCAAAGAAACATTTTTTTGTGCCTTCCAAAAGAAGTTACTATTTTCTCTAATTAATCCAGGTGTTTGGTTTAAGTGATCACTCAGGGGGTAATCTTCAAATTATCGTCATCAAACTATTTTTTTTAAGTCCCAAGGTTTTAAAATATTCTGTTATAAGCTAAAAGCATATTTATGTTACTTGCTAAACTTTAAAATATGTAATTTCTATCTTGTTAAAATCTTTTAAAATATATTCATTAACATATTTATATTTAACCATTTTGTAGAAAGAAGAATGCTTAGATAATAAATAAAAATAGGCTTTGTGGAGGTGCCAAATATTACAAGGAAACATTGCTATAGTGTCTCCATTCTAGTAGAGGGTTTGGCAAACTACTGTCCATGGACCAAATCCCGTCTGCCACATGTTTTTTGTTAATAATATTTTGCTGGAACACAGCCTGACCCATGAGTTTTTGTATTGTCTATGGATGTTTTGTGTTTTAATAGTAGAGATGAGTCATTGCAACAGAGACATATGGCCTACAAAGCTGAAAGTATTGACCCTATCTGACCCTTTACAGATAAAGTTTGCCACTGCTATACTGGCGGATGATGAGGGTTAAATTGTATAAAATGAAAAGGAGTAAAACTCTATGACTACCTTGAAATTTGTGAAACACTAAAGCTGGTGGTCATAAGCCATATTTGCAAATAGACTGAGACTCCCAAGAGAAATCAATATAGAAAAACATTAAAACTGAGAGTTATCATAAATATTGCATTATATTCTTTGTCAGAAGTAGATCCAAATGCTGTCTCAATGTTGGGATAAACAAATGCAGTAAAAATGGATTGTAACAGACAAAAACGTAAGGAAGTATATTACCTTACATAGTCACTGTTTTGTGTCATGGTTTGCTATTTCCCAAGGAGCATGAACATGTGCTACTTAAATATCCCTTCACTACCAGTCCTTAATTTTTTTAAAGTTTCTTTTCAAAGTAAACTAATAGTTAAAAGCATTATGTGCCTAATAAATAATTTTATTGAACATTATTTTCATCCTCATTTTTAAGAATTTTTTTTAGCACTCAGGCTTACCACGTAAGAAAGAAAAATAACAACCCTGGTCCTGTTTGTTTAAAGACAAACTGTAATTTTGGTCACTTTTTGTCTATAGGGGTGGTAAAAAGAGGGAGAACAACAGAATAAAGCAAAACAACCAAAAAATTGGAATACCCATACAGTTGACTTCAGTAAAGTATGTGCTATCTAGCCCCTCCCCCCGATGATAAATAGAAAGGTATGAACAGCACAGACTATGGAAATGCTACTTATGTGTACTACTTATCTCTTTATATAAATCACCAGAAGATGTAAGGTCCTAAGCCAATAATAATCTTATATTAACTCACAGATTTACAACTTTGGTGGTTATTGGTGAAGAAAAGGACCTGCTCTACTCCACATAGCATCACCTGGAGTTATTCAAAAGACAGTAGGGATACAGAGTTATTTGAATGCTCACTCACCCACAGGTCTGATGGTTTGGTGTTGGCTTTTGGTCGGGGCCTCACGAAAGGGCTGTCAGCAAGAACATTTCTGTTCTTGTAGCTGTTTGGCTTCCTCACAACATGATGATTTGGTTCCAAAAATGAGCATTCTGAGAGAGAACCAGGAAAAGCTACATTGTCTTTTAGCCTCAACAATCATATTTTATCACACCTGCCATAGTTCAGTAGTAAGGTACATATCTTTTACCATTTGGTAGTAGAGTGTCAAAGTTCTAAACAAGAACACAGAAAACTGCAAACGTTGTTGTGACCATTTTTGGAATATAATCTGACACACTGAGGGTAAAACATTATTTTAAGCGTTATTTACGGCACCATTTGCATCCAAAGCTTGTTTACATAAGGAAAACTGAATATGCCTAGCACTATACTGCAGCTTATCAAAAATAATTTTTGAAAAAGAAAACAAGAAGAAACTCATGCAAGAATACCAAAAGTGTTCTAGGCAACAAATTAATTTCTTTTACTAAATTATAGTATTCAGTCAGAATACGGATGAAAAATAAAATGATGCAGACAGCTTAGTTGTTGATTTTCATACACCATAACCAGTGAGTGGTTATGGTATATAAGTTCTTTTGTAGTTGGTGAGGATATAGCTCATTATTAGCAGATGACTAGCTGCACAAAGACATATCTCAGTAGTATTGGTACCTGCTTCCCTGGCCTTCAATCGCCAATGTAAAGTTCAAGATGCCAAAGATATAGTCTGATTAGGGGCCTATAAGATGAGCCCTTTTGCATTTCACGAATGTTATACATTTTTCAGTCCCTTCTGATGGATGCAGGCTGACCACCAGGGATATGCATATCATACTCCTGAGTAGTTGGGGAAAAACTGGATGAATCAAAGGTCAAGATCCCTTTATATTAGCTCCCTATCAGGTCTGAAGTTGCTGAAGTTTATAGTTGTGCTAAAGCTATTTTTACACTATAAACACCACAAAACATTAAAACATAAATTGATTAGTTAAATATTTTTAAAATTCCTTCTCAATTCTAAACATACCTCAATAAAATGAAAGACTGGACAGAGGAGAGGTGATGAAGCAGGAACTGTTGATGCTTGTAATTTTTTCTTCAAAAGACCAATCACACAGTGACCCCATGTACAAAAACAGAAAGGATGGAGGCTGTACCTTGGAAATAAATTATGGTACATTTTTTTACATGTTCTGTTTGACCTGTAGCAAAGTAGAAAAATCGGTAAAGAGGCTGGCCTAGCTACTAACACGTGCATGGCACCTGAAGCCCTAGGATGTATGAGATCACCCTGGTGTCTGCTCACATCACCAGCTCCTCAATTCCACTAAGAAAGACTATGCCTCTTTTTTTCCAGATACTCTGGTTAATTTTACCAAATCTAGTCATGAAAAACTGATTTTGATCAATATCATAATTTTCCATATGTCACAGGAGTTAAAATGGAATATTTTCCCAAGGAAACCAGTAACATCATGAAGAATTTAAAAATCAATGAATTATTGGAAGAGAAAAGTCACACTGCTGCATGTCTGGGATGTACACATTAGGGTAGAAAAGAATGAAGCAGGTATTGAATTTTATGAGGATATGGAAGCAGAATAGTGTTTACTACCTGCTTTTGGAGCCAATTTATTCTTTTTACAGTGCATATTCTGTAAATCATTATTATGCTCAGCAATACATGATGCACAAATTTGAGGAAGGGAGGTCTTTGCCCTGATACACTAAATTTGAAAAAAAATTTAGTATTGAAAATGAAATATTTCTCTGAAAGCAGAAAAGTTTTTGTATACTGTCAACCATGTTATTTTTTTTCTGGAGACACAGAGGATATTTCTAGGTATGAATATAAATGTGAATTAAATATATACTGAATTGTAAATAGTTGAAATAATATAAAAGATTGCCAGTTAAAAGCAGGGAAATAATATGACTAATATGCTTTTGCTTGAATGATTTTCACAGCTGAATTATAAGTACAGTAAAATGGCCATATTGACAGACTATTAACTCCATTTGTGCTGGAGGCAGGACATATTAAAATATTTGTTCCACTTACTTTTCAATGTCATGTTCATATCCTTTGTAACTAAAAGGATATTTATGTATTTGTTGGAAGTTTTGTTTATCTAGGTATATGAATTGCTAATTTTGATAGATAAGGAACTGAGGACTGATTCAATTGTGCAAATATTCGGAATTTTTATTAGGGTGCCAAGTATAATAAACTATATATCTACATTTTTTTTATCTGTTTCTGAGGAGGTGATGATTTAAAAAAAATGGACTGTCACTAAACATTTCAGTTTATCTCCATGGATCTCAATGAAATCAAATCATGTAATAAAGGCTGAAACTTCATCTAGCAGCATAATATGCTCCTGTCACCCTTTATTAACATGACAAGGTTTAAGCCATAATTCATGTGTGCAGGTTTGTTTCTCATTATTCATAGGTATTCTTTTGTCCTTAAGATTTTTAACTCAGAAATGATATTCAAATTTAGGACGGTCTGTTAATCTCTGACAATTACACCAAAAGTATAATTTGTTTGCTGTTGAATAATTTATATTTATAGGAAAAGACCTTTCATTTCTTCCAAATGCTGATTTTTTGGGATGTATTCTATATACATATATATATATATATATATATATATATATATATATATATATATATATATAAAACATATATAACATAGTCCATATATATGTTGTATATTATATATATGTGTATATATATATATATCTAGAAACAAAGCAAAATGTCACTACTTTAACATTTATTTTACTTTAGAAAAAATATAAACTTATTTATTTATTTTTTTAAGATTTTATTTTATTTATTTGACAGAGAGAGAGAATGGGAGAGAGGGAACACAGCAGGGGGAGTGGGAGAGGGAGAAGCAGGCTTCCCGCCGAGCAGGGAGCCCGATATGGGGCTCGATCCCAGGACCCTGGGATCATGACCTGAGCCGAAGGCAGACGCTTAACGATTGAGCCACACAGGTGCCCCTAAACTTATTTATAATGGTGACAATATTCATCTTTTATAGATTACATTTTAGATTTTCCTAAGAATATTCAAGATATTTAAGTTCTTGGTTTGAATTATTTGGGGGCCAGTAGTCATAGTTCCATGAAAAATTCCAATGAATCAATATGACATAAATGAAATAAAGCAGTTATTGTTTTTATTAAGATAACATAAACCTATAAAGCAATCTGAAGGAAGACTGACTTATTGGTCATAAATTTCTTAGAAAAAATAAATAAGTGTATCAATGAAAACCTTGTAAAAAGAAACATAGTGAGATGTGACCAATTAGGCCAAATATTAAAATATATTTTTAAAGCCTCAAAGATTAAAAACATGTATACTACAACATGACTAAATTGATGAACAATGAAATAAAATAGAAAGTCCAGAAATTGACTTAAATGCATGTGGAAAGTTACTCTATGACAAAATATCATCTCAAATCAGTGGTCAGCTATGTAGAAAATGCTGAAGATTTTATAAAAATTCTATTAGAAATAAGAAGTGAGATTAGCAATGCTATGGGCTGCAAAATTAATATATTATTTATAAAAACTTATGAATAAAAGCTTTTCTTTCCACCTTCCTTTCTAATCTTTATGTCCTGTAGTCATGTTTCTCATCCAATTTCACTGGCTGGACTCTCCAATACAACGTTGCATAAAAGCAATGAAAGCACATATCCTTGTTTTGTTCCTGAGCTAAAAAAATTCATTCAGTCTTCAGTATTAAATATAATCTTAGCTTTCGTATTTTTTTCTCATAAATGTACTTAATCATGTTAAGGAAGTTCTCCTCTTTTTCTAATATATTAATAATTGAGAGTTTCATCTTTCACATGATTTTTCTGCATGTATTGAGATAATAGAAAGTTTTTAAAAATTTCCTTTATGTTGTGAATTACCACAATTAATTATTGAATATTAAATCCTGTATTGCTTGAAAGAACAGCACTTAATCACAATATATTTTAATCTTTACATTTTACTGCATTCAGTGCCACCTGCATAATTTGTGGGACCCAGTGCAAAATGAAAACATTCAACCCCTTGTTCAAAAAAGCAGGAAAAGAAAAAAAAAAAAACCAGGAAAAGCGTGCCTTTAAATGTACAAAATGATACAGCTTTTCTTTTTCTTCTGTATCTTTGTCAATATACTTACCATTGTGTTTTCTTTCTTCTTCTTTTTCTTTCTCTCTTTCTTTCTTTCTTTCTTTCTTTCTTTCTTTCTTTCTTTCTTTCTTTCTTTTCTTTCTTTCATTGTGTTCTTTAATGTTCTACATGATGAAAAATTAATAATTTAAACTGTTAGCATGACATTTATCATCATACTTATATTGTGTAATACCAGTTTTAAATGCAGACACATGAGCACTTAACTAGTATGCACAATCACCAAAATTGCACACTTCATATTTTGTGGCTCTTATATGTATATGCATTTCATTCTTTTTAATTTTTTTAATATTTTATGTATTTATTTGAGAGAGAGAGAGAACGAGCAGTGGGGGGGGGGGGCAGAGGGAGAGACAAAGAGAGAGAGAAGCAGCTCTCCCCGCTGAGCAGGAATCCTGATGTGGGGCTCGATTCTAGAACCCAGAGATCATGGCCTGAGCCGAAGGCGGACGCTTAACTGACTGAGCCACCCAGGCGTCATAATGCATTTCATTCTTAACAGGAAAAAAAAAAAAAATGAAAGCAGAAATCTAGCTCAACTATTGCTATTTTACCTCTGTATAGTACATACTACCAAAACTCTCTTTGGCTTACTGATGGGTACGAATGAACTGAAAGGAAAACGAAACAAAACTATGGGTTATTCCATTTTTCCCTTTATTTCTATGTCATGGTATTCAGCATAAGTAGTTGGTCAATAGAGAAAAGTTCATATGGAACGTGCAGCCTCTTAGGACCATCAGTGACCTGGCTTATTCAGTCATAGCTATTGACGAAATGAGCATAGAATCCTCATGGCCTCCAAAGCATGCTGGTTCAGCAAGATTCAAAGTGAACACAAGGTGAGCTACCATATACCTCAAATTCACCTTCTCACTGAACTACCCTGCATTTCAGATTCATCAGAATCTGGTGTTTACTGGATATACAAAGGAGGCATCAAAGAACTGGGAAATGCATATTGTGTGTATCTCCTCTGCTCACATGCAAGCTCAATGGTCATGTCAGACTTTGCTTGCAAAACACAATTTCAAAAATAAAATTATTAAGAATTTCAAGATGGTGGTATCAGGGCATTAAGGGCATGATAAATACTGGGTTCTGTGCATCTGTACAAGTCACAGGCCCGTGATGTTGACCCTGTTATATGTGTGATGGACATGTTCATATTTTGCAAGCCAAAATTCTGTTAAAAAGAGAAAACAAACATTTATATATTTTGTCCTCCTCTTTTTAAAAATTAAATATATATAAACACATCTTATTCTAGTTATGTTTCTTCAGTTATACATTTTCCTTTTTATGCATTTTATTATTTGAACATCAGTAGGGAATCAATCTTTCACAGACTTAACTAGGTACAGTAATATTATTATTGTTATTACTGCTTATATCATCATTACAACTACTGCCATTTCCAAATATTGGATAGTGAGAGTCACTTAAACTATCTCTTTTGTACTACATCTATATTTTTTATAACATCCATGTTTTCTAACAACAACAATGTTACCAGATCCAACCTGACATTTTCCTTGCTTCCCGGGGACATGGAAGATCAGTGACATTCAAGGTGTCCCTTTAGGAAACAGTAGTATGAGAGACATATTAAAAATACTAGAGATGGGCATGAGAGTGGGTAGTAAGAAAGAGTGCTCTGATACTCTTCAGTCATGAATGATGTGGACTGAGTTGGTAGAAATGTCTTATAAAAGATGTGGGCTCATTGATTAGTCCAGTCTATTTTTTTCTCAGAGAATATGTTTCATCTATCACCAAAAAATCTATAATAGTGACAAAGAGATAAATTTGCAAAAATCCTAGACTACAGAAGATTATTATTTTTTTTTTATTTTCCTCAGATTTAGTGAAAGAAAGTGTCATATTTCTTATTTGTTTACCTCTTTTTACTATCACTCCTGAAGTATAAAAGAACTAATTTTGCATTTTAGCCATATATAATTTTTATTTTTGTATAATACATTATCTTCAACTTTTGATGTTTGTATTCTGTTTTGATCTGAATTTATAAGTTGAATCTTTAAATTTAAATAGTTTTGGTTACCCTATTTATACGAAAGGCGAAGTTACAAAAACAAAAACAAAAACAAAACACACCTCATTTAATGCCAGATTGACTAGAAACCAAGCTCTTAAAATTCCATAGCCCTGTGAAGGAATTAATCCTTTGATTAGCATTCAGAGATAGAGCAGGGTCCCTTTCTGAATCCTAACATAAAGACAAGTATAACTTAGGGTCTAAAAAAGGTACCAAATAACCAGGGACATTTGCTACTTTTTGCTTTCTTGAGAGAGATCCTAAAGGCATTGCTCCATCTGTAACTCCTATCAAGATGTAGAATTTTCTGGTCAGCAGCCTTAAGACTGCTGCTCTTACTTAGGAGTTGTTCATGTTATCTTATTGTGGCTGTGATGTGGAAGTCAGCCAAAAACAGGGTAATAAAAAGGAAAGAGGCAATTATCTAAAGAATGAAAGTAACAATATGCACTTGTGACAAGAGGGAAGAAAATGACTGGATGCTTCTCTCAAATAAAGAGATAACATTATGAGTTCAAGGGAAAAGGCAGTAATATATTGCTTTATACCTTATATATATGCACCATAAAGAGAAAATAGTATGATACTAGGGAATGAGAGAATGGGAATTGTAGGGAGTCAGCTTTGGGCATTTTAAGATAGATAGCCTCCTTAAAATGATGCACATCTTCTACAAGGATAAGCTTTGCATACCAGATATATATCAGAGAACGGAAGATTTAATTCCTTAGTAATATCACAATCCTGGGATAATGCCTTCTGAATTCCCTTATTTACATAATTAGGAGGAACGATCTTTTGCAGGTGAACTGTGATGTACATATATATAGGTGAGGTTGGCATTTTAATTACTTCTCATTGGTAGGCATCTCTCTTAATCTTGATAGTTTAAAGGCATTTTTTGTTGTTGTTGTTTTTCCTTTACAATAATAACTAAGTTGTGGGGAAATTCTTAGATACTCTATAAATATGTGGTTCCCACTGTGGTAGATAGTATATTTTCCAAAGACTGATACAGCAATGTCTCTGGCCCCATGGGTTCGTCTACAATGTTCCCTGACTAGGCTCTCATCAATAGGTGAATCTAAAAATTTCCCCTGGATCTGTTTGGGCTTGTAACTACTTTGGTAGACTGGTGGTGATGACACTGTGTGACTTCCAAATCAAAGATGATCTAGCCTTTTCGTGTTTTACTGGAACATGTTCACTTAGAGTGCTGAGCTACAATTTAAGAAGTCTAATTTCCTGAAGCCACCTTGCTGTGAGGAGTTGAAACAGTACAAAAAGACTACAGGTGGTGTCTTTGTTTCTAGGAAATTCTAATAGTGATGGCATTTCATTTTGATGTTAATTTTCATGTCTCTAATGTTTAATGATGTTGAGTATCTTTCTAAATGCTTAATTGCCACCCGTACATCTTCTTTGCTATGTGTCTATGTATATCTTCTGCCCTTATTATTAAGTATTGAGAGCTCTTTATGAGCATCTGAGTATAACTGCATTATCAGATTTAGGAATTGCAAATAGCTTTCCCAGTCTTGTATTGCTATTTCATTCTCTTAACAGTCTTTTTCAAAAAGCAGACACTCTCAATTTTGACCATGTCCAATGTGTAAATTCTATTTACTTTTATGGGATGGGCTTCTGGTATTGTAACTAAAAAAAATCTTTTGCCAATCTAAGATTACAAATATTTTTTTTAGGTTTACTTTTACAGGTATATAGTTTTAAGTTTTATATTTAGGACCATGATCCATTGTCAGTTAATTTTGTATATAATACAAGGTATGGAGCAAAATTCAATGTTGTTCCAGTGTCATATCTTAAGATTATATACTCTCTTCACTGAATTGCCTTTGCAACTTTGTTGAAAATAAGCAAGTTGGTCTATTTCTGGACTCACTCACCTGATCTATTGGGTGATCTGTCTAAGTTGATGACAGTAAGACAGTTTCTTGAATACTGCAGTCATGTAGTAATTCCTAAAGGAAGGAAGAGTAATTCCTCCTACTTCCTTTTCAAAATGTGGTTTTGGTAACTCTAGTGACTTTGCATTTAAATGGTTTTTAGAGTCACATTTTCAGTTTCTACAACCTAGCTGGTATTTTGGTTGTTTTAAATCTATAGGTGGTTTTGAAAAAAACTAGTATCTTAAATTATTGAGTTTTCCAACCATAAAATTGGTAAATCTCTCTATCTAGGTCACACCTAGGTACACATGGGAAGTAGGACAGTCATGTTTAGACATATTTAATGTAAGATAAAATTGCATGTGGCATACATGGTAATTTAATTTGTAATTACAAATAAATAATGTGTTAAGTTTTTAAAAATAGAGAACTTAACTAATTTTATTATTAGATCCCATATTCACCTATCCTATCTTGATATCTATTTATATCCAGGTATTTTTCTATGAAATTTATTTTAGGTTTAACAGATTTGAATATTTTGTTCTTTCTTTTCATTTTTATTTTATGTATCTTAATAAAAATTATTCTTAATCTTGGTAGTGTACTTGGTTATACTGAATAGTTGTTCACATGGTCTATTCTTGAAGAGATCAAGGAAAACTCATTGACATCTCATGATACTTTTATTGCCCCAAGGAAACAATTAAATTATAATTTCTTTTTTTTTTTAAAGATTTTATTTATTTATATGACAGAGAGAGACACAGCGAGAGAGGGAACACAAGCAGGGGGAGTGGGAGAGGGAGAAGCAGGCCTCCCGCAGAGCAAGGAGCCCGATGTGGGGCTCGATCCCAGGACCCTGGGATCATGACCTGAGCCGAAGGCAGACGCTTAACGACTGAGCCACCCAGGCGCCCCTAAATTATAATTTCAATTCAGTGGCATTCTAAAATGCACCCATCATAAATAATATATTTTTTAAATCTTCATTTTGTATCTGGTTCTACTGCTTTTCTACATTGCTATAGCCTAGGTAAAAAATAAGGTTTACTATTCTTTAAAATGTAGACAAATTTATGCCAAAGACAAACAGGAGAGGAAAGGGTAGATAAAGAAAAAGAAAACAAATCTCTTCCTTTCTTCTTTTCCCTTGTTTTGAGACATAATTGAAATATAGCATTGTGTAAGTTTAATTTATATAATACATTAATTTGATCCACTTATATATTACACTATAATTACCATAGGTATTTATGGGAATAGATACTATTACTATGACAGTATGTCTATCATACTATGATTACCATCATAGTGTTAGCATTGTTCAGTTTTTTAAAGATTCCACATATAATAATGGATATCATAAAGTATTTGTCTTATTTTGCTTAGCATAATGCCCTCAAGTTGCATTCATGTTGTCACAAATGGCTGGATTTGCAAATTTGGGAATGGTTTTTCTCATGGTTGAATGATATTTCATTGTATATGTATACTACATTTTCTTCATCCAATCCTCCACTGATGGACCCTTAGGTTGTTTCCATAGCTTGGCTATTGTGAATAATGCTACAATGAGCACAGGACTGTAGGTATCTCTTTGAATTAGGTATTTTATTTCCTTTGGATATATACCAAAATAAGATTGGTTCTAATTTAATTTCTTGAGGAACCTCTATAATGTGTCCCATAGCGGGTTATTAATTTACATTTCCACTAACAGTGTATAAGGGTTCCCTTTTCTCCACATCCTTATCTTTTGTTTTTTGATGATAGCCATTCCAGCAGGTGTGAAGTGGTATCTTATTGTGGTTTTGACTTGCATTTCCCTGATGATTAGTGATTTGAACACCTGTTCATGTACATGCTGGCCATTTGTTTGTCTTCTTTAGAAAAAATGTCTACTCAGTCCATCTGTCCATTAAGCATTTGCCTATGTTTTTCTGACCAGTTTTCCACAAAGTGTTTTTTTTTTTTTTTTTGAGAGAGAGAGAGAAAGAGAAGGGGTGGTGGGGAGAGGCAGATGGAGAGGGAGAGAGAGAAATTTAAGCAGGCTCCATGCCCAGCGGGGACCCTGACATGGGGCTTGATCTCATGACCCCAAGATCATAACCTGAGGAAAAATCAAGAGTGGAATGCTTAACTGACTGACCCACCCAGGTGCACCCAACAAAGATTTTTTATTCTTGCATTTGAATATCAAAATTAGGCAATCAAAATTTGTTTCTTCTTCGAATGCCAGGAAAAGCAGGTAATTTTCTCCAATTACCTGTTTCCATAATTATCTAATTGTTTCACTCAAAGTTAATGTAGGCTTAATTTTTTTAAATGTTATGGTTTATGTTTTACCATAAATTTTATCCAATTATGCTTTAAAATCAGGTCTAAGAAAGTTCTTTGCTAACTATCAGTCTCAGTCCTTAATACTTCTTGATTATATCTTTGTTTTTATGTTCATTTAATCTGCATTTGTTTAAGTTTTAAAATCATATTTATTACATGTTTTGACATAAATAACTTTATAAACTATTGAGCAGATTAGTAATTCACTATAGTATATGTATTAACCAATTTATATTAAACTACTTCTGATATATATAACATGAAAATTATCTTCCTCTCTGATTGCAAATACAAGTTATCTGCTAAGGTTTATCCACTATATAACAATTTCTTGTGGATTTTTTTTCAGAAAATTTTCATTTACAGGCAAATATATATACAATGTATACATGTACTATACATATGCCTGTATATACTTACAAATAAATGAAATATTCTATTATACCTTGTATTTGTTAATCTTGTGTCACCACTAACAATAATTTCTGAATATCATAGATATCTAATTTATTTTGTATACAAAATAATATTCCGTTTAAAATATATTAAATAAAGTTCCCATTCTGAGAAAGCATTAAGCTGTTTACCTTTTTACGAGGAAAAAAAAATACTGTTTTGAAAATCTCATGTAGACATGTTTGAGTATTTCTATAGGATTAAATTCATAAAAATGGAATTACTACATCAAATTCTATATACTTTTTTAAAAATGTAATTAGGTGCTCAGTAATGTAGTTCATTTGACTTACCCAAGACTTAAGGATGTCAGATTGTCCCAACCATTATGTGTTTTCCGTATTGCAATGAGAAGCCAAGTATTTTAAGCTACCAGTCCTTCAAATGTGGCCTACGAAACAAAAAAAACAAAACAAAACAAAACAAAATTCCCGAATGTTAAATGGGATTCTTCTGGGTTTGGTGTTTCAGCTGAAAACACATAGTTGAAAAAAGCATGTGCTTTCTATCTCCAGTTTTAATATGAGTAACTAAATTGATAAACTGTTTAGTTGACCGGTATCTCCAAAGTGATTTTACCATCCTTAAATCATTATCAAACTTGATATAGAGTAGGTGAGAAATCAATAAAAAAGATATTTTAAGATCCTTGTCATATAATGGCTCTGTGAGGAAGGTGGAGTTTCCTCCCCACAACCGTAAGCACAGTGAAGAGGGTGTCATGTGACCACTGACTTTAGAGGACATAATCTCTGAAATTTTCAACTGACAGGTTCCAAAAGTAAGTGGCTGTCTGGAGCTGACACAGCAAAAGTAAGAGAGAGGGAGAGAAAGATAGATTTATACCTGTCCTTCCATGGTTTTCAGCATAAGGTTGCTAGTTTTCTCAATGCCCAAGTAAATCTGTAGTCTCTGGAATAAACTGCTAGAAAACAGGGGTAGAGGTGTACTGCTAAGAGGAATGGCCATTTAGATAAGACATATCCTGCTGTGAATATTTGCCACTGGGTGAGCACAAGGATTTGAATTAACCAAGGTCACCAAAGAGCTTCCCAGGTGCCAGGAATGGCCAGCAATCCCTGTACCAATGGATGAAAGATGACTCCAAACTTTGCTGTGAAAGTGAGGAGAAGGCAAGGGGGTCAACGCTCAGAGATGAAGACCCTTTCCACTTCTTTGCTCCCACTTTTATCTGTCCTTCAGGATAATCACAAATCCTTATCACTGTTTCTCAAGCATGTGATGTGTGACAACGGGTCTTACTGAAACTAGGAGGATCTGTTTACGGGAAAGATGCATATGCTTATCTGCGTGTTCTACGAGTTCTGCTAAACATAGCCTAGGGGACTGTGCATACATCTCTTAGATCACAGGGCGCTGTTTGGGCTAAGAAAGCTTCAGGAAGGCAACTCCTTGTGGCATTCCTACCCGCAGAGTGGTGACATGGGCCTCGGCATTCCAAAGCCCTATGGCCTTCTCTGAAAACTTCCCTGCCCTCAGTGGCCTCCGTGTTACATTTTAGCAAGCCAGGTATTATGGCTGATTTCATGCTCTACATTAACCCCCAACGCCCAGGTGACAGAAACAGCTTTAGAATTCCTGAAGCCAGATTTAAAGTAAATAAGCTGTGCATATATTTTCCCCTCTTTTCTTCTAAAATAGCTTTCTCCTTGTCCCAACACAAGAGGGGCTCTAAAAGGAACTACTGAGTTCAGGACAGTGTGGAATTTCAAAGATGAAAGAAACCAACCTCTTCCTTCTCCACTATAGTCTCTAATTTATAGTGAGAAAGGATTTTTGAATCACTAATAGACAATATTTGAAAAAATAGTAACTAATTTATCTTTATAGCATTCTTACTTAGTTTTAATGTATGTTCTCAAAGGTAATTAATGTATTACTATGGGAAATATAAATTTTGTTGTTCCACTATAAAAAATTAAAAAGCATTTACAATATGCTTAGGTCTGTTTCAAGTACTTTATGTGTTGTGGTGATCAATGAAGAAAGTATGGTCCCAGCTGCTATTTTTCCCTTCCCTGACAGGCCACATTCAATGACAGATTGTTATGGAGTATAAAGACCTCGACATGTCAGCTCACCTAGAGAAAACTTTGAAAGTCTATTCTTGTTCCAAAGTTCCCTCAACTTATCAGTCGAGGTTGTTGCCGGCCTGCATTGCAGCTGAACTACTCCCTTTGGTGCATTTTTACTTCCTCCCCTTTCCTTGCACAGGTGTTGATCTTAAGAGTACTTAAAACCTCATGCTAGCTAAATTTTATCCCAAAGTCTGCCACTAGAAGAACCCAACTAGCAATACATATTATAATTTGCTTAATATTAAAACAACTCTCTGATTGGGGAATTATTTATATTCTCATTTTAAGATAATGAAGTACTTTAAAACAAATAAACATATCTATAGTGCATGTTTCCAAAAAACCTAGAGATTCTTATTTTAAGAAATTTTAAAAAGTACTCTAGAGAGCAGACCTAGTATGGACAATAGCACATTTTTCAATCAAATCAACAGGATACCTATGGAATAAGCAACACTGTTTTGCCATATAATAAGACTTCTTATTTTCCTTTCTGATCACTTCTGAAAAACCAAACATCTGTCTGTCATGTTCAAGCATCATGCCTTGACCATTTTTAAAGACTTTAGATCTATCTGCCTTTTTATTTTATGTGTCTTCATAGGACCAAGGTCTTACTTCCCAGCTTTCAAATATTTTCCCTAGTTCATACCCTAATCCTTCTTACTTAAATGCCATCTACTATATTTAAATATCTATATTTTTCAAGATAAGCTATTATCCTGGAGTGATAATGAAATCAAGAAATCCCACTGATATAGCATAGCAAAGGATTATTTGTTGATCTGGAAATGTCTCCTGCAGTCTGGTGGTCCTTTACAGACTCATAGATCTAGTCCATGTCCATTGTAGAGCACCATCATTTCAAGATATGGCTTCCAACTCATGTTAGTATGGAAAGAGAAAGAAAAGTATCATTCAGCCCAGGAGTCAAGCATGTCATTTCTGTTTAAAGTTCTTTAGGAAGAACTAGGCTCTATCTAAGTGCAAGAGACCTGGGAAACAGCCTCCTGTGTTTCCTATAAGGAAGGAAAAGCACACCAGGTATTGATGAACACTGGCAACGTTCATAATCTCAACCTAGACCAATCTTATGACTAACGTGGCCACCTGCTATGACTCTGTGTTTAGAGTCCTCCAGTCACTTTCCAGCCAATAAAAGAATGGAATATGATTACATCAGTCCAAATTCTCCAACTCACCCTAAAGAAAACACCATTTTGAAACTATGGATCCAGAACGCTCATTATTCTGACCTACTTTTTCTGTTATCCATTGGCATCTTAGGTATGTTTGGTAGTATTAAAAATTGTTAGCTCATATTCAAACAGTTGAAAAGAATTCACTTTTTAAAAGTGGTATTGACCTTTGAATGGACCTTACAAAACACCTTTCCATGTCGCTTACCTTCTAATAATCTTTGGAAAATTTCAGTGTCATAGAAACAAATAGTATTTTGAATATAGTGAGTTCTCAATAGCTACTGGCTTAAGGATTAAATATTACATTATGTCTTGAAATTACAGTTAAAATTGAAGAACATATGTTCCCTTTCCCAGAGACTGGTTAGCTTTTCAATGCTTTTATAATTGTAATTGTGCATTTCAACAATTAGAAATATTTACCATTTGAAAAACTAAAACTAAAACCACTGATTTATAGTATTGAAATAGTTAATTCAATTTAATACTACAAGCATATATCAACTATATCCAAAGTACAAAGCACCAAGATTATAAGAATAAAGCAAAATGATTAAAACATATACCTTTTCCTGGGGGCGCCTGGGTGGCTCAGTCGTTAAGCGTCTGCCTTCGGCTCAGGTCATGATCCCAGGGTCCTGGGATCGAGCCCCACATCGGGCTCCCTGCTCCGCGGGAAGCCTGCTTCTCTTTCTCCCACTCCCCCTGCTTGTGTTCCCTCTCTCACTGTGTCTCTCTCTGTCAAATAAATAAATAAAATCTTTAAAAAAAAAAAAAAAACAAAAAAACATATACCTTTTCCTTTTTTTTTTCTGTATGAGTAGCCTATTAATTATACCTTTTTCTTAAAGATAAAAGATTTCTTACTAGGGGCGCCTGGGTGGCTCAGTTGGTTAAGCAACTGCCTTCGGCTCAGGTCATGATCCTGGAGTCCCTGGATCGAGTCCCCCATCGGGCTCCCTGCTCGGCAGGGAGCCTGCTTCTCCCTCTGACCCTCCCCCGTCTCATGTGCTCTCTCTCCCTCTCTCATTCTCTCTGTCTCAAATAAATAAATAAAATCTTTAAAAAAAAAAAAAAAAGATTTCTTACTAAGGCTGCAAGATTATAGAAGAAAACTATCTATAGTTACATGTTAATATTAACTATACATTTTATACACCTAAACATTAGAAAAATTGAAACAAACACTACATTAAGACTCAAACAGTTGCTTGCTTATTTGATCTAAGCTCTATATAGTCAATGTTCAATGATTGAGTATCTAGGGTAAATATATTAAATCTATGCATCTCAGGCATATTAGAATGGCTGATTTATAAGGTGATTTCCTATTCTAAAGAGTTCAGTTGTATAATTTCAACAAACCATATGCCTAGCCTTATTGCAAGAGTCATAGACTGAACTGAAACTTTTCTTATGGGTCAGAGGATGCCTTGGGCACATACGCTACATACCAGCAATTCTATTATTGACTCAGCTATAGATCATCTTGATTTGGCATGAAAACTAGCCACTTAATCTTTTCTGCTCTAGTTCCTTCAGTTGAGGATCAAAAAAAAAAAAAAATGTTTCTGTTTGATTGTCTTATAGAGAGGACATTTATGTCATGCTGTTAGCTCTAATCACCTATAGAAAAAACTTGGCCAGGGATACATGGCTTCCTGTTTCCCAGCTGTGTTTTCCAACTGTTCCTTCTGCTAAGGTATTTTTACGGTATAGTGGGTAAGTAGTAGAAACCTTATGATGAAAAGAACTAATAATAATATAATACAGGTTAAGCAATTCTCTGACAAACATAAACCTGGAGGAGAAGAAAGAAGATAGCCAGTGACAGATAACTATATTATAGAAACCAACTATATTGAAGTAAGTGGTCAGGGAAATAAAAACAGGCCAAAGTCTAGATCTAGGTCTAAATAAGAGCCTGATGATAAATAACAAATAAGATTTCAATGTCTGAGTGCTCTGCAGCTACCCTCTACTTTACCAGGAATATTAAAGAAAAATTAAGCATGTACAGATTATTTTGATTCATGGGCATATCTTATAGAATGATATTGCTAATATATTTCTGGGGCCAAAAAGTATATACTTTTTGAATAAGAAATTAACAAGAACACTCAAAAATGTTAATGAGCACTTCCTCAAGTATTTGCCCTTACATAATGATATTGGCATTCTATTATTAAAGAAAATCAGTGCAAGGCTTAGAGTTTATTAAACTTTTGTAGAATGTATTTACATCACTTTTACCTCAATGATATCTAACTGGATCTACAAGTAGCTTAAGGCTATGGTTTCAGTCTAGCCGGACATATAATACTGTGGTATTACTGTAGAAATCCACCCCCCACTGGGATAAAAAATATCATAAGGAAGACCAGGGAGAATCCAGGAAAAACCGTGAAGTGGTTTTTGTGGTAGCAAAGAAAGAAGCAACCTAGTGTATTCCAATGAGATGAGACAGGAGCACTTACTAACCTTGGATGCATGGAAGGAGGCACCTGTACACCAAGTTCTTGTATCTTATAGTATCTCCCTATAAATTATCCCTCCAGTAGCAATTGAAAAAAAAAGGAAACAACTCAGTTTCCCAATCCCAGTCTTCACTGATACCCTTCACCACAAAAAAAAAAAAAAAAAAAAGAAAATCCAAAGAGTAAGTCCTACTCAAACAATAGCTCTTTAATTAGGTCCTAATATGTGTGAATAGTCTGCAAAAGGCATGCCAGAAACAAAATTTTAATATGATACAGGAAGGATTGGTGGGGAAGGACACCAAATTTATAGTGGTAGAGATTTTGCCTAGATTTGTTACTATAGTATGTAATATAAGAACTTTTATTTGGAAAAAATAAAATTTACAGAAAAATTATAACAGCAAGAATATTGCAAAGAATACATAAAAAATACATATAAGCTTTTATCCAGTTCATTACTATTTTATCCACCCATACATGCAGTTTTTAAATTTATTTATTTATTTATTTATTTATTTATTTATGAGAGAGATAGAGAGAGAGAGGTGGGAGGGGCAGAGGGAGAGGGAGAGAGAGAATCTTAAGCAGGCTTTAGATGCAGTGAAGAGTCCCACACCGGGGTTGATTTCATGACTTTGAGATCATGTCTTTATCCAAAATGAAGAGTTGGACGCTTAGTTGACTGAGCCACCCAGGTGCCCCTGGATGCTGTTTTTAAAACAGATTTTAGAGTTTATGGTTAATTGGCTGTAAATGTGACTACAATTCTCCACTCTTCCTACCCACTTCCCCAAACCCTTGTATCATGTCCACAATCCTTGCAATGTGTCTTTGCAACAACTCTCATCATTTTTATTTCTCCATCCCATTAATCTGCCTTGGCCTTGCAACTTTTGGCCAATAGAATGTGGCAGGAGTAACAGTACTCAATGACCCGAGCCTAAGCCTCATGAGGCATGGCACACTTCTGTTCTTTCATTTGGTCCTATTAGATCATCATGAAAAGATGCTCAGGCTGGTCTGCTGGATGAAGAGATGCATGAAGTGGAGCCAATAGTCTAAGCTGAGGTTATTTTATATCAGTCAATGGCCAGTTGACTGCCAGACATGTGAGTGTGCCTAAGCCAAGCCCAGAACTTCTTTGCCAAACCCAGTCAAGTTCATCAGAAGCATATAGCTGTAGATTCATGAACAGTCAGAAAAACATTCTTGCTTTAAGCCACTAGGTTTTGGGGTAGTTTGATTTTTCTTTCTTTCTTTTTTTTTTTTTTTAAGATTTTATTTATTTATTTGACAGAGACACAGCGAGAGAGGGAACACAAGCAGGGGGAGTGGGAGAGGGAGAAGCAGGCTTCCCGCTGAGCAGGGAGCCTGATGTGTGGCTCGATCCCAGGACCCTGGGATCATGACCCCAGCTGAAGGCAGACGCCCAATGACTGAGCCACCCAGGCACCCCAGTTTGATTTTTCTTATTAGTTAAGTGCTCTAGGGAAAAAGTGTTACCAAGGAGGACAGTTAGAAACCTATTATGACAATGGAGGCCAGTGAAGATTTTGGCATGGAGTAAATATTAGAAATGGAAAATAACATATTTGATATATGTTTTGAAGATGAATTCAAGAGGACTTCTGAATGGTTTGAATGTGGATCATGACAAAGATGACTAAATATCACCTAAGACTCCTTTTCTATTTTTCCTTCAGGGCAAAAGATAAGGTATGCTATTTCTATAATCTTGAAAGTAGCTGACTTTGCTTTGTTGATTATATTTTTAATATTTTGATTTAAAAACATACTTTGAATTGAGTAGTTAAATAAAACCCCAGATCAAAGTGTTATAAAGTGAAAAATATATATTTTTTACTCATCAATAAATTTAATACCCTAACATTTGTGATAATTTGAGTTACCCAATGGAAATAATTCTGGAACAATTACTGCTTATTTTAATAAAGCTCTACTTGGAAAAAAATATGCTATTCTTTATTTTATTTTTAATATGGTGTAAAATTCTTTTCCTATTTTTCAATTTAAATTATTTTCAAAATAAAGTATAGGAAATAATTAAATGCATGTTTAAATAAAGATATTTCCTTATGGTTTTGATGTACAATGCTACAATATTAGAAGCATATTGTAAGCAATAAACTCCTCATTTTCAGCTGCTTTTAAATGTCAGGGATTACTTTCTAAGCCTTTTTTCTATTAAGAAAGCACAATTACCATTTCACTTTTTTCTTATTGATGAGAATAACAGGAGAATTTATGTGTATAATTTTTTTTCTGCTGTTGTTGACACTCTATAAAATGTCATTCATATAGCACATGAACTTTCACAAAGTAGAAAATAAAGCACGAATAAAGCTTTAGGAAATGCCTTTCTAATACATTGAAGAATATCACAATTACCTTTGAAGAGTTAGGAAAATGATAAAGGGTTTTGATGAGCTATTCAGTTATAAATTAATCATAACACTGATATAACATTTTACTTTAATGTCCATGATGGTTAATTTTACATATCAGCTTGACTGGGCTATGGAGTAGCAGATACTTAATTAAACATTATTCTGTGTGCTTGTGAGGGTGTTTCTGGAGAAGACTAACATTTGAATTGGTGAACTATATAAATCAGATTGTCCTCCACAATGTGGGTGGGCCTCATCCAATCAATTCAAATCTTGAATAGAACAAAAATCAGAATAAGAGAGAATCCACTCTCTCTGTCTTTGAGCTGAGACATTGGTCTTCTCTTGCCTTTGGACCAGAAGTTATACCGTCAAATCTTCTTCCTTTAGGCCTTTGTACTCAGACTAGAATTATACCATTTCTTTCCTACCTTGAAGTAAGGGGAAGTATAAAGTGCCAGAAATGCATTCATTCATTCATTCAGCAAAACAGACTGAAGGTCTGTTAGATGCCAGAAAATATGCTATATATTATAAAAGAAAATTTTAAAATAATAATAATAATAATTTCCTTCCTGAAGTTTATGTTTTGTTAGAGAAAGTTATTTAAAAATATGTTAATAAAATCTGTGATACATGGTTCTAAGAAGATATATTTTTGTTGAGAATGTGGCATTTGAATAAAAACCTGAAAGAGGTGCATAAATGAGCAGTGTAGATATTTGAAGAGGGATCCCTCAGGCTAATGAGAGAGTAGGAATACAGCCCTGAGGGAAGCGCATATCTGCAGTGCATAAGGAATGACTATTAAGTAATGTATCATGTATTGTAGATCATTTTAAAGCTTTTGGTTTTTACTATGAACGAGATGGGAATAGAGTGGAGGATTCTGAGTAGTGATTAGCATGATCTGACCTCTATTTTAACAATGTCCTTTTAGCTTTTGGGTTAGGAATAGATAAAATGGAACACATATAAAAGCAGGTAGACTGTCTATTGTAATCACCCAAAAGAGTGATGATGATGGCTTTTACTAGGGTGTCAGTCAGTGGATGTGTAAGAACTTAGTGGGTTTTAGACATATTTTGAAAGTAGAGAAAGGTTTTGCTCACACCTGAATGTAAGATAAAATGGAATGGGAATACTCAAAGATGTGAGATAAAATGTATGGGAATACTCAAAGATGATTCCAAGTTTCTATAATCTGTGTAACTGGGAAAGTGGACTTGTCATTTACTGTGATCAGAAAGATTGTAGAGAGATCAGGTGTTCTGTATAATACAAGATCTTTTGGACATAAGTTTGATATGTCAAAAAAGCTAATAGGAGACATAAAGCATGCAGTTAGACATATGATTTGGGAACTTATGAGAGTTCTGGCTGGAAATATATATTTGGAATTTTCTGTGTACAAATGGTATATAAAAAGCTACAAATTAGACAAGATCAGAGAGGCACTAGATTAAGATAGAAAAGATAAGTCTTCTAATAAGTGAATCTGGGACATTTCAATATTAAGAAACAATTAAGGAGGAAACTTTAAAGGAGACCAAGGAGGAGTGGCCAATGAGATAGGAGAAAACCTTGAGGGTGTACTGTTCTGAAATCTACATGAAAAAAGTATTTATCTGAAGAAAAGAAAAAAAACAACTGGGTAAATACAAGGAAAACTGAGAAATGATTAGTATGCAAAGCAACTAATATGCTTAGCATCCATGCTGGGAGAATACTGAAGGAGTAAAAGTCTATTTGGAATGGTTCACAAAGTATTGGATGAGAAAAAATTGAGTAGAGATAATTTTTTTTCAAGAAATTTATAAGTTGAAAAAGAAATAGGTGGAGGAGAAAGTGGCATCAAAAGAGAATATTATGAAATTTGTAGGAATCCGCTTTTTTTTTTTTTTTAATGGAAATGATCCAATATATATGGATAGAATTGTCAATGCAGGTGCAGTGTAGGCAGTGAGTAGTTTCTATTTACCCAGGGGAAGAATTTGCCTTTGTCTGGAGCACAGTTGATTCTTTCTAAGTAAACCAGGTTCTGGGAACTTTCTTATAACTTGAAAAGTAAGAGAAGAGAATGCAGTAGGGAAATATGGTACCTTTTCCAGACATCACTCAGGGTCTTGTTCAGGTATTATATTCCCCTGGAATATATTACAATTTCTAGTGTCCTGTTTATCCATATCTTTCCTAGAAATGGGGAGTGCTGGTATGAACTGGTGGGCTAACAGGACCATGTTTTGTTTTGTTTTGTTTTTTAAGGGTCCGATTTAGTAAGAAGATTAAACATAGTTTGTAGGGGTTCTTTTGATTCTTTTTGTTTCCACACAGCTTGGGGTATGGAAATTGAGGGTGCTTCCACTAGGGAGACTATCCAGGAAGATTCCTATTCCCTTTCTTTGCAAGCTGTTTCATCTCCCAGGGGCTGACACAGGGACTAGAGACACTACCTGAAGAATATTTGAGTAAGAGTCCTAGACAAGACAAGTCCAAACATATAGATATTGAATAAAAAAATATTTCTTGCCTCATTGTTATTATTTGTTGTCAGTAGGCAAATAATATATTAACATATTAATCTTCTAAAAGAATACAAAGGAAGCCTAATTATTTGCTTTGTGGGCCTAATTTGTCATGCAGTCCAGGAAAAGGATAGTTCATGACATGGTTTAGCCCACATTAATATTGGCATTTGGATGCCAAATGTCCTGTTAAGGGGTGCCTGGGTAGCTCAGGTCATGATCCCAGGACTCTGGGATCGAGCCCCTCATCAGGCTCCCTGCTCAGCGGGGAGTCTGCTTCTCCCTCTCCCTCTGCCCTGCTTGTGCTCTCTCTCTCTCTCTCAAATAAATAAATAAAATCTTTAAAAAAAATCCTGTCATGTTAATAAAGATGATTAGCTTCTCAGTCCCTGGATACTTCCCATATATGGTCTTTGGGAACTTTTTGCATTTGATGGTTGGGAGCAGAAAGAATTCCAGTGTTTGCAAGCTTCTTTGAAAAATATCATGTCAATATCAACTATTAACATATTTACAATATTTAGGAAGACAATGCAGAAAATTTCAATATCATGTGTTATCAGATTTTATACAAAATTCATTTGTTCCAGGCTCTTTTTGTAAATTAATGATTTGAGAATACTCAGTTCCTTTTGCACAAAAGTCACGTTAACCTATAGATTTAAACATCTTTTGAAATAGCATTAACTATTTTCCTTTCCCTCAAACACTATCTTGATAATTGGCAAATTCAGTGATTGTAATCAGGAATAAGTTACTTAGGTGTCAATGAAATATATTGCTATTCAAGCCAATTTTTAATTCTGGCTTCTTATTTTTGATGGTACTCCTCCTTTTTTTTTTTTTTAAGATTTTGTTTATTTATTTGACAGAGAGAGACAGCGAGAGAGGGAACACAAGCAGAGGGAGAGGGAGAGGGAGAAGCAGGCTTTCCGCTGAGCAGGGAGCCAGACGTGGGGCTCGATCCCAAGACCCTGGGATCATGACCTGAGCCGAAGGCAGATGCTTAATGACTGAGCCACCCAGGCGCCCCCTCTTTTTTTTTAATCTTCATCCTTTAACTTCATTTCTTCCTGCCTATCTGGACTAGATAAACTCTGTTATCCCTAAGAATATTCAATTATAGATTCTATATATATATATACAAATATTTTTAATTATTCCATATGAAAATGAATTTAAAACTGTAAAGTGCGTATCAACATAGAATTCACATATTGGAATATAAAAATAACTTTAATATTTAAAACAACTCAACCCAACATTTGCAATCGTAAAGGAAAATGGAAGAAAAAAAAGCAATTGTCTTTTGATTTTATACCACCATTTGTTCTATTTTCCTGTGGAGAATTCATATAGAAGTACAAGGACAACAAATTGTCAAGTTCAAATAAAAATTTATACCTTGAGATAAAAACAAGAGACACAAGAAAACAACATAGATCTTTTCAACAGAAGGCCTCCTGTTGCACTTGTTGTAGATGGTGATGCTACGTGGTACAAAGGTCCCATGAATTAATTACTCTCTCGACACATTGTTAGGAACCTATTGCCAGCCTTCTTCCTTACAGAAAGCCTTTGATGTTTGGAAAAATAGGGAGCAAATTGTATTTTACCTTCATTTTAAAACTCTGAGGCAACTCTAAACAAAATGGATTTTTTGCCCTTCCATTGTTTTACATGGTATACTATGAAATGAAATATTTTGGGGGTAAAATTATTATTCTCCTAATTACTTAATACACTTCGTCACCTTAATTTCTGTCTTATCAAAACCACTGTCATGGGAGCAACTAGGTGGCTCAATCGGCTAAGTGTCCAACTCTTAATTTTGCATCAGGTCATGATCTCGGGGTTGTGAGATCAAGCCCCATGATGGGCTCAGTGCTCAGCAAGGAGTCTGCTTGTCCCTCTCCCTCTGTCCTCTCCCTCCCCACCCCCCACTGCCTGAGCGCTCTCTCTCTCTCTCTCTCAAAACTAAATAAATAAAATCTTAGGAAAAAAAACCACCATTATATTTCTATATTTTCAAATTGAAATCTTGGTTTCAGTTCTGATTCATACATCACTACCTTTGTTCAAAGAATCCCCAATGCTTTATAGTTTCACTCTTAACTATTATTTTAACCATCACATCATATTGTTTTCTATGACCAAAATCATTTCTATACTGTTATTTTTTTCTACTTGTATCATTTAATTAATTGATCTCGGATTCATATTATCAATTCAGATGTGAGTTTTCAACTATTGAGAGTGATTTTGAAATCACATTAATCTCCTATTCAAAAAGGTCAAGAACTCACCATGCACTGTCCAAAATCCATTACAATAAAGTATACTATATAGTATAGAATAATACAGTATGATATAATATATAGTATAATAATCATAAATTATAGTAATTATAAAATAAAATAGTATGACAGAGTTCCTGTATAATTTATCAAGCATATCAATAATCCGAATGGGCTTTATTTAGTAATAAAAAAAATTCAAATTGTACCATAAGGCAATCCTCAGCTCTCTTCTCTAAAAAGAGACTCATTTAAAAACAAATTATTGATACAAGTTGAAAATAAAAGTGTGGACAAGGATACACACACACACACATGAGAAAGGAAATACTAGTGGAATAAAAAATTAAGAAAGTAGGGATCGTAATATGAATATAAAAAAGAAGAATCCCACCAAAAAACATTAATAAGAGGGGTGCTTGGGTGGCTCAATTTGGTTAAGTGTCTGACTCTTGATTTCAGTTCAGGTCATGATCTCAGGGTTGTGAGATCTAGTCCTGTGTGGGGCTCTCTACTGGGTGTGGAGCCTGCTTAAATTCTTTCTCCTCCTCTCCTTCTGCCCCTCCCTCCTGCTCCTGCACTCCCTCTCTCTCTCTCAAAAACAAAACAAAACAAAAATTAATGAGAAATATTTTTAGTGCTAAAAGACAAAAAAAAAAAAAAACCCACATGAATAACTATTCTTCTTTTTTTTTTTTTTTAAAGATTTTATTTATTTATTTGAGAGAGAGAGAATGAGAGAGAGCGAGTACATGAGAAGGGGGAGGGTCAGAGGGAGAAGCAGACTCCCTGCCGAGCAGGGAGGCCGATGCGGGACTCGATCCAGGGACTCCAGGATCATGACCTGAGCCGAAGGCAGTCGCCCAACCAACTGAGCCACCCAGGCGCGCGGCTATTCTTCTAATAACATAGCAAATACCTATGTAAAGCAAACTGTAGAAAGTAAGTAGATATAAATTATTTAAAAACATTGAAAATAGAACACATTAACACACAATACTCAGTTAAAATCAGGGCACATAGACAAAAAATAGATAAGATTTTAAAAGATTTAAAAAGTTAATATGGTAAAAGTTTAAATACAAAATTTATAATCTATAATACACTCATAAAAACATACAATCAAAATTGAGCATTTGGAAAGAGGGCAGTGATCTGAGAGAAGACAACAAATAGATTCATTACTCAAACAATACAAAATAAGAAACTTCAAATTGATCATAGCTATAAATGTAAAATATAATCATATAAGCACTAGAGAAAAAATATGGGTAGAATCCTTTGTATTTTTTTGTAACCTTTGTATAGACGAAGGTTTTCTAATTATAACTGAAAATTAAGATGCAATAATAGAACAGATTGATAAATCTAACTGAAAATGTGGGAAAACATTTATAAAATATATCATAAGCTATAAAGGGCTAAGTACATAGTAAGTAAAAGACTAAAAATTGAGGATATAAAGACCAAAAAAATATGAGAGAAAAATAGGAGAAACATATGAACACATATTTCACAAAAAAAGATACAAGATGGTTCTTAAATACAGATAAATAATTCAAATTCAGTTATAACAAGAGAAATGCATATGTAAACATACACAGATACAATTTTGTAAACCTTGGATTGCCCTAAATTCCAATATTCTTCAATATACTGTTAATGAAGCTATTGGAAACAGGCATTTACATGGATTACTGGTAGGAGGAAAAAAAGATCCAATCCCTACAAAGATGACTTTAGCACATCTGTAAATCTTATGTTTTCCCTTTATCCTTTCACAGAGCAATCCTACTTCAAGGAATTTACCTTGGAAATAGACCTCTGATATCATGAAAATACACATACAAAAGGTTGTACATTGAGAGTAATTATGAAATATTGGGAACATTATAAGCATTCTAGATTTTGTGTATGAAGGATTTTTTGTCCACTTATTTTCTGTAATGAAAAACTGGACACTAATGAAACCAGTAATTAACAAGGGTGGAGGAGCATGTGAGAGAGGGATAAGAACAAATAATGCCAAACTGAGAGCAAACTGAACAAATAAATCAGAGGGTATTTCAGGTGAATAAACTAAAAAATATAACAAGAATAATAAAAATAATCTGTCCAAGTAACATTTGAAGATAGTACTTTAACTATAAACCCTCAGCTAAAACACATGTACAAACACACACAGGTGCACCTACTGAAAGCTTGGTATTTCTGAGATAATGATAGGAGTTTAGTAATTTTTTAAAACCGTAGTCTGTAATTTGTAAGATTGAGCAATAAAAATATATTATTGCTTAGAACTGGGTTCCTCAGTGGGGAAGAAGGGAAATATCAATCAAGAAGACAAGGAAGAACAATGTAGGATTAGAATGAATTCAAAAGTATAAATATAACTCCTGATGTTTGTGTATATACATTATTTCTGATATATGTATATATAAACATATCTATTAGAATACATCCTCATATATTTCAGAGTATACGTGTGTATGTGTGTGTGTATACCTTTCTAGCATAAAGTTGAGAAACAAAACGAATGAGTTAAAAAATTTCTGCAGACTCACATAGCTGGTAAATATTAAAGGTAATATTTAAAATCCAGCACATGCTTAAAAAGTAGTTAGCTGATTATAATGTAGTCAGAGTTTAGGCATTACAGATGTATATTAATTTTCATTATGCAAAATGTGCACATTGTTGCCTACCAGTTAAAATAGAAACTAAAAGTTGCATTCATAATATCGAAACTATGTTTGTTAATATCTGTTAAAAAAATAATTGTAGTCTTCTAAAAGTAAAAGAAAAATGAAAGTGAAAAAAAAAACAAATTCCAGCACAAGTTCAAAAGTATATGGTCTGAATCATTTATAGATTGCTTTTTCAAAAAAAAAAAAAGTTAAAGTAAAAAGGAAATTGATAAAATTATGATAGCCAAAGACAATTTAAAAATGTATATTCCTAATATTTGACAAAGGAAATGTGCCCAAAACAATAACCAGAACATAACTGATATACTTGATTAACAAATTCTAGCACAAGTTCAAAAGTATATGGTCTGAATCATCTATAGATTGCTTTTCCAAAAAAAAAAAGTTAAAAAGGAAATTGATAAAATTATGATAGCCAAAGACAATTTAAAAATGTATATTCCTAATATTTGACAAAGGAAATGCGCCCAAAACAATAATCGGAACATAACTGATATACTTGATAAACACAACTGACAAACATGATAAACTGATATACTTGTCAGATAATTTGATCTGACAAATTATACATACTATATACCATGAAATATAAAGCATCCATGGAACAGTTAAACATGATCATTTTATTTCACCAAGACAACTTCAATAGATCAAAATTTATAGTACACTGTTTATGAAGTCATGTCACAAAATGCAGATTTTAGAAATAAAAATTTAACTATAATTTTTAAACATATTTTAAAGATTAAATTACATTAAACTAAAATTAACTAATTAATTAAAAATTGATACAGCTTACAGCAAAATCTCTTTGTCTCTAAATATTATTGGACATTTAGAGATGAAAACATTAGCTATAACCTATCAAAATGAAAGAATCTCACTTATAAAAATAGATGGAAAAATACTGAAACAACCCCCAAATAGAATCTATAAATATATTAAAGGAATAATGCATAAGGACTAAATAAAATATGTTGTATTTCAGTTTTAGGAAAAATAAACATTTATTTTCTTTAAAAAAAAGTCTTCATGTTAATAGTTTAAATCAGAAAAAAATACAACAATGAGACAATATCTAGATATGAAAAAGCTATTGTCAAATTGAATAAAAATTTCTTTCCAAAGAGTAAATAAATCATGATACAAGAACATATGCTTTATCAAATTGAGAATCTCCAATTGAAGCCAACAGCCAAACCATACTATGGATAGGAACATATCTATTAAATGAAGATTAAAGCACAGATCAAAAGCTACTGCCATATTATTTATTCAATCTCATGCAGTATTATAAAAGTGAATACAAGAGAGAAATATTAGCAATTGTGAAAAACGCTATTTCCAAGTACAATTATGATTGTTTCCATGTAATCCAAGAGAAACATTTTGATAGGAAGATTTAACATTACATTATTAATTATCCCATAAACATTACCAATTATTATACAAATCAATAAAAATTCCAAAAAAAAACCCCATAATTATATCTGATTTTAATAGTCATTGGGTAATGGAGAATTAAGTTACAGAGGTTTAAATTCTGATAAGAAGGAGACAGCGGGGAATAAAGCCAGATAATACAAGGTCCTAAGTAGACTGGTGGGGAGTAGATTCAGAATATAGTTAGAAAGATAAGACTTACCCAATATGAAGTATACATATTTTTATGAGAAAAAAAGAAAGAATGTGAGATGAGCTGACATTAAAGGATTTATGACAAAACATGGTGGGGAAAGCACCAATGACACATGTCAAAATGTGCATATATACACATATTTCTTCTATTAAATATATATTGAAGATGGAATATCAAATCACTGAGAATTAGATGGAAAAATAATTGACATTAACTAAGTTGGTGAAGTTAATTTTAAAAAGAAAAAAAAAAGAAATCACACCAGAAACCAAAAAAAATTCTACATATATTGCAAATCTACATATATCAATTTTGTATGGTTGCTCTAAAAAAAAAAAAATATCGGGGCGCCTGGGTGGCTCAGTTGGTTAAGCGACTGCCTTCGGCTCAGGTCATGATCCTGGAGTCCCAGGATCGAGTCCCGCATCGGGCTCCCTGCTCGGCAGGGAGTCTGCTTCTCCCTCTGACCCTCCTCCCTCTCATGCTCTCTGTCTCTCATTCTCTCTCTCAAATAAATAAATAAAAAAAAAAAAAATAAAATAAAAAAAAATAAATAAAAAAAAAAATAAAAAAAAAAATATCATAAACTCAGTGGCTTCAAGTAACACAACTTTATTATTTCACAGTGTTGGCTTTCAGACCTGTGAAGTAGGTGGGCAGGGCTATGCTCCTTTGAAGGGACTAGGAGAGGATCTGTTCCTTACCCTTTTCCACGTTCTAGAGGCTGAACTATTCCTTGACTTCTGGGTCTGCACCAATCTAACATTTATTTTGGTCATCATCTCTCCTCCAGTTTTGAAATTCATGCCTCCCTCTTCTAAATAACCTTTTGACTGGATCAGGCTCACCCAAGTAAGTCAAGATAATTTCCCCATATCAAAATCATTAATTTAATCACATCAGCAATATCCCTTTTGTTGTGTAAGGTAGACATATTCACAGGTTTAGATAAATAGGAAGTGGACATCTTTAGGGGAACTTTATTCTACCTCCACATATACAAAAACAAATAAGCAAGAAGACCAAAATTAAGACACAAGTGCTCTATGTGCTTCCTACAAGAGACTCGTTTTAGTCCTAAAACACCTGCAGATTGAGAGTGAGGGAATGGAGAACTATTTATCATGCAAATGGACATCAAAAGAAATCCAGAGTAGCAGTACTTACAACAGACAAACTAGATTTTAAACCAAAGACTGTAGCAAGCGAGGAACAAGGGCATCCTCTCCAACATCTGTTATTTCCTGAGTTGTTAATTTTTGCTGTTCTGACTGGTGTGAGTTGTGGAGAACAATTTATCATGTCAATGGACATCAAAAGAAAGCTGGACTAGCAATCCTTATATCAGACAAACTAGATTTTAAACCAAAGACTGTAATAAGAGATGAAGAAGAACACTATATCATAATAAAGGGGTGTATCCAACAAGAAGATATCTAACAATTATAAATATTTATGCCCCAACTTGGGAGAACCCAAATATATAAAACAATTCATAACAAATATAAAGGAACTCATTGATAATACAATAATAGTAGGGGACATTAACACCAAATTCACAGCATGGACAGATCATCTAAGCAGAAAAGCAACAAAGAAACAATGGCTTTGATGGACTTAACAGATATATTCAGAGTATTTCATCCTAAAGCAGCAGAATACACATTGCTTTTCAAGTGCACGTGGGACATTCTCCAGCACAGATCACATACTGGGTCACAAATCAGGCCTCAACCAGTACAAAAAGATTATGATCATATCATGTATATTTTCAGACCACAATGCTATGAAACTGAAGTCAACCGTAAGAAAACATTTGGAAAGACCACAAATACAAGGAGGTTAAAGAACATCTTACTATAGAATGAATGGAGATTATTAAAGAAGAAATAAAAAATACATGGAAACAAATGAAAATGAAAACACGATGGCCCAAAATCTTTGGATGCAGAAAAAGTCGTTATAAGAGGGAAGTATTTTGCAATGCAAGCCTACCTCAAGAAGCAAGAAAAATCTCAAATATGCAACCTATGCTTAAACCTAAAGGAGCTAGAAAAAGAACAAAAAATGAAGCCTAAAGCCAGCAGAAGGGAAATAATAAAGATTAGAACAGAAATAAATGATATAGAAACAAACAAACAAACAAAATTCAGTAGAACAGAGAGATGAAACTAGGAGCTGGTTATTTGAAAAAATTAATAAAATTGATAAACCTCTAGCCAGACTTATCAAAAAGAAAACAGAAAGGGCCCAAATAAATAAAATCATGAATGAGAGAGGAAAGATCACAACCAACACCACAGAAATACAAGCAATTATAAGAGAATATTGTGAAAAATTATATGCCAATAAATTAGGCAATCTGGAAAAAATTGATAAATTCCCAGAAACACATAAACTACCAAACTGAAACAGGAAGAAATAGAAAACTTGAACAGACTGATGACCAGCAAAGAAATTGAATCAGTAATCAAAAATCTCCTACCACACAAAAGTCCAGGGCCAAGTAGCTTGCTAGGAGAGTTCTACCAAACATTTAAAGAAGAGTTAGTACACCTATTCTTCTCAAACTGTTCCAAAACTAGAAATGGAAGGAAAACTTCCAAACTCATTCTGTGAGGCCAGCATTAATTTGATTCCAAAACTAGACAAAGACTCCACTGAAGAGGAGAATTACAGGCCAATATCCCTGATGAACATGGATACAAAAATTCTCAACAAAATTCTAGTGAATCAAATCCAACAGTACAGTAAAAGAATCATTCACCACAATCAAGTGGGATTTATCCCTGGACTGCAAGGGTGGTTTAATATTTGCAAATCAATCAACATGATACACCACATTAATAAAAGAAAGAATAAGAACCATATGATCCTCTTAATAGATGCATAAAAAGCATTTGACAAACTATAGTATCCTTTCTTGATAAAAACCCTCAACAAAGTAGGGATAGAGGGAACATAACTCAACACCATAAAGGTCATATACTAATATCATCTCAGCTAATCTTATCAACTAATATCATCCTCAATGTGGAAAAACTGAGCGCTTTTCCTCAATGGTCAGGAACAAGACAGGGATGTACACTCTCACCATTGCTATTTAACATAGTACTGGAAGTCCTAGCCTTGGCAATCAGACAAAAAAAAAAAAAAAAAAAGAAAGAAAAAAGAAAAGGCATCCAAATCAGCAAGGAAGAAATCAAACTTTCACTCTTCGCAGATGACATGATATTCTATGTAGAAAACTCAAAAGACTCCACCAAAATTTTGCTAGAACTGATATACAAATTGGTAAAGTCGCAGGTTACAAAATCAAATTACAGAAATCGGTTGCATTTCTATACACCCATAATGAAGCAGGAGAAAAAGAAATCAAGGACTCAATCTCATTTACAACTGCACCAAAAACCATAAGATACCTAGGAATAAACCTAAGCAGAGGTAAAAAATCTGTACTCTGAAAACTATAGAACTCTTATGAAAGAAACTGAAGATGACACAAAGAAATGGAAAAACATTCCATACTCATAGATTGGAAGAACACATATTGTAAAAATGGCTATACTACCCAAAACAATCTACACATTTAATGCAATCCCTATAAAAATACCAGTAGCATTATTCACAGAGCTAGAATAAACAATCCAAAAATTTGTATAGAACCACAAAAGACCCCTATTAAGCAATCTTGAAAAAGAAAAGTGAAGCTGGGGGCATCACAATTCCAGACTTCAAGCTGAATTACAAAGCTGCAGTCATCAAGATAGTAAGGTATTGGCACAAAAATAGACACATAGATCAATAGGACAGAATAGAAAACCCAGAAATGGACCCCCAACTATATGGTCAACTAATCTTCGACAAAGCAGGAAAGAATATCCAATGGGAAAAAGATAGTCTCTTCAACAAATGGTGTTGGGAAAACTGGACAGCCACATGCAAAAGAATGCAACTGGATCACTTTCTTATACCACACACGAAACTTAAATTCAAAATGGATGAAAGATCTAAATATGAGACAGTAAACCATTGAAATCCTAGAGGAGAACACAGGCAGTAACCTCTTTGACATCTGTTGTAGCAACTTCTTACTAGCATAGTAGTATGCCGGAAGCATACTTCTTTCCCAGAGGAAAGGTAAACAAAAGCAAAAATGAACTATTGGGACTTCATCAAAGGGTTTGAATCCTTGACTACATCTGCCTTCAGAGGTCATGAACCAATCTGAAGAGGAAGGCAGCATTCTCTATGAGGTTTTTGTACTTACCCATGGTTGAGCCTGAAAAATCATCCATAGGCTTTCAACCAGAAGCCATACTCCTCAGTCAGACCAGAATTTTGTTCCTTACAGTTTTAGGTGACTAGTTTAAGGCAGTTGAGTGCGTGTGTGCCCCCCACCCCACGTCTAAACAAAAACAGTTCATGATGGGTATAGGTGGCGGAAAATTCCATTTTTATATTTACTTATTTAAACATTCTAATTTTGTCTATTAAACTGATATTACTAAGCAATATTGCACTAATAAGAGTTGGGGAAAATGTGAAATAAAGATAAATAGAGCCAGTAAAAATTTAATGTTTGTTTAAAATAATGATGACATGAAACCATTTTATAATTCCACAGAAGACAATAAAATTGTTCACTATCTCTGAAATTAAAAGTAATGAACCTGCTTAATGAAGAGCAATTGTCTAAGGGAATTTAGAATAATCAAAGAAGTAAGTGTACTTAAAAAATAAGACTTCTCTTTGTTCGAAGAAAACACAAATACAATTTGTCTACATATTCTTGAATACAGAAAAATGCTTTTCAACAGTCTGCATATTTTAAGATTGTTAACAGAAACACATTTAGAAACATGAAATGCATTTCAGAGTGCATAGACTCCATTTAAATTATTTTTTTCAATAATACTCTGACTTCCATAATTGAAATATGAGCTCATACTCCGCACTTTTTGTATACATAATATGTTCCACAAAAACTTAACAAATACAGAAATATGGGATTGCAAAAACATTATTAAAATGGTTTAATATATTGTAGGACAAAAAGCCTAGATGTGTGTGTGAGTTTTCTATTGATTTGTCATATGTGATGAAGAAAAGTTCTGCTTAAAACTTGTAATATACACAAAGGGACTGCTGCAAGTCCATAAATCTGCTTGAACCTAAAGGACTCATCTTTGGAAGAAGCACACCTGGCTTCATGCCCCAATGAATGACATCATGCAGTAATGACCAATCTCAAAAGAGACTTTTTAATCACCTTCTGTAACTAATCAAATTGTATTTTTCTGAATCCAACCTTATTTAGAATGAAATTCCTCTTTTCTGCATTATAACTACCCTTCAGACTACACATGCAGAAAGACTCATTCTACTTATTCTAGTATGATATGGGGTCTTTTGACCTAATAAACTAATAAACGCAGTCTTGATTTAAATGATTATTTTGGCTTTGATGACTTTTCAACATTTTCCTACTAGGAAGACATGATTTCAATGAATTTTACATGCTTCCTACACCATAATATTAAATAAATGTTAATTTGAAAATCTTTTCAGCATACATATGATATTTTTCCTTTTGAGACTCCAACTCTTTTTCCTATTCTATTTTTGTTTATACATTGATTTTTGTGTCTCTTGTCATAAGGCATACCAAAGCTGTCTCTGTCTCCCTAAGCTCAAGTGGCTAGATCATCCCGTTCTTCACCCCATGCAGACAGGGTGTGACTAAGTAATGTGGGTACCTTTTTCTCTTTACAATTGTTAATTTGGGGAATTTTTGAAGCCACCATGTGGGGAATTTGGGGACTTGAGTTGAAGTTATACATTTCAGTGAATATATAAAATCCTATACCATGTGGGTACATTGATCTTATTTGACTAACTGATTTGATTGTGGTTGCTACTGTCTATATCTCTGGAATTTTCTCGGTTCATTACCTCCTACCCCCAACACTTTCCAAACAGATTTTTCAATTTACTTTCAATTGATTTTAATTAATTGTCTCCATGCCTTTTTTAAAAATTTTTTATTGTTATGTTAATTACCATACATTACATCATTAGTTTTTTTGATGTAGTGTTCCATGATTCATTGTTTGTGCATAACACCCAGTGCTCCATGCAGAATGTGCCCTCTTTAATACCCATCACCAGGCTAACCCATCCTCCCACCCGCCTCCCCTCTAGAACCCTCAGTTTGTTTTTCAGAGTCCATCATCTCTCATGGTTCGTCTCCCCCTCTGATTTCCCTCCTTTCATTCTTCCCCTCCTGCTATCTTCTTCTCTTTTTCTTTTTTTTTCATTAACATATAATGTATTATTTGTTTCAGAGGTACAGATCTGTGATTCAACAGTCTTGCACAATTCTCCATGCTTTTTAAAAAATATCTGAGATCATATCATATCATTTGCAATTTATAATCTTGCCTGGTAGATAAATTGCTATTAAACAGTGGGTTGTAGGGGCAAAAAAAAAAAAAAAAACAAAAAACTGTGGTGGAAAGTGGGGGACTGAGAAATAACTAAATCGCTCAGATTAGGCAGAAGTCTATAAACACCTATTAATAAACCAGGCTGGTGAATTAGCTGACCATTCGGAATCAAATGCTCATTTAGACAAGCTCTTACAAAATGTATTGTTCAAAGAATCCAAGAATTCTGAATGGAGGTGGCTATTTTTGACATTGTTCTGCAGGCTAGAGAAAACTTAAGACCAAGCACACACAAACACACACACACACCATATAAACTACAAATTTCTTAGCCTAAAACAGGAACTAAATTCAGGGATATACTACGGCAGTGGAGAAACAAAGTTTGACACTGCTAACCTCTTCAAGACAGAGATAACTAGAAATCACACAGAGAATTTAGCATGGTAGGTTGTCACATTAGAACCTCCACTGGTTAATCCAAGCCTGGTTTTAATATACACAGTCCAAATAAAGAAAGATGATAGAAATGCCCTGACATAACGACGAACACTTTTCCTCAATAACTTTCAATTCATGTCAAAAAATAAAAATTAGTATTTATATGACATCCCAGGCTAAGTAGAAAAGACTACTTATAACTCTAAAAGACCAATCCAGGGGACAGGCCCTTCCTAGCCCTTCCTAGCCCTTCCTAGGAATTGGGGTGGGGGCCAAAATATAAGCACACATGTATGTAGGTACCACACCCTATGTTGAGTGAAAGATGTATAAATATTTAGAAAGATGGAATTATTGGATCATGTGTTTTTGGGTTCAAATAACCTTTAACTATGATTTTTGAAATAGTGTAGAAGAGAGTCTCATTACTAAAGGTTTTATACATACTCTTAGCGGGAGGAAATTTCAACATCCATGGAAATCTTCCAGGCAAGTCTGTCTGCTGGAGAAGCTAGTATGAACTTCAATAATTAAAAGAGATCTGTGGTGATGACATAATCATTTTTGGTGGTTATGTGGTCATATATGTGGTTTCCTTAGAAATAAACAGATTAGCATTCTAAATGACTAAATTTGTACCTCCCTTTAAAAGTCCATCAATTTAAGCCTAGTAAGTAAAAGTTATAATGGAGCAAAAGGGTAGAGAATCATGATTTCCTCCCCCAACAATCTCCCATATTTGAGTCAAATCAGAGATGCAAAACTTTTAGAAAGAAATGTGTTAGATTCTATTATTCTGTCCGTGCATTTTCTGTTCCTTTCTACTTGGTCCCATGACTTTATAGCCTCTCCCATCTGTCTCTCCCTTTGAGAAGTCCATATTTTCCATTTCTAAGTAAAAGTTTTAAAAGGCATTTGTGGCAATGGCTCTTTTCTTCTAACCCTAAAAGTGACATGTTTCAAAATGGACTGTTTCCTTAAGATGCATCCCAGAATGAAGAAAACAGGTGGAGTAGAGTCACAATCAACATGCAATATGAAAAAAATAAAATAAATTTTTGCGTGCATATTTCTTAGATTTTGGATTTGTATGTCAATGAAACATAACTTAGTAAAGGTTAATGAGTTTAGACAGGGGCCCAGGTATACTTGAAAAAAGGGTGTGCAGTAACAGCTCAGATAATGTTGATGGGTATATTTCTTATAATCTTCCCTAAAAGGATCTCTGGCTAAGTCATTTAAATATATACTGGTGGCGCCTGCGTGGCTCAGTCGGTTAAGTGTCTGACTCTTAATTTCAGCTCAGGATACGATCAGGGTCGTGGAATCAAGCCCCACATCAGGCTCTGCTCTGGGTGGGGAGTCTGCTGGAGAGTCTTTCTCTCCCTCTCCCTCTGCCCCTCCCCGTGCTTGCCTGCATGCGTGTGCTCTCTGGCGCTCTCTAAAATAAATAAAATAAACAAACAAGCAAATAAATAAATACTGAGGAAAGCAAAGCTCAGAACTTCCTAGAAATTTCATTACTAGCTCTAAATTATCATTAATTCCTGGAAACTCACAATATCACTGCAGCGCCATAATTAAAATAGAGACCGTTGAATTTTGATGACTAATGACATTTTGACTTCAGTTACATTCATGGCTACCCCAAAGGAACCAAAACCCATCCTATGATTATTTCATCAGTTTCTGAGTATAAAATAGAATATTTGGGGTCCAAAATTGTCAGGATTTGTTCTCTTTTTCTTGATTTAGCCCAGAAGTCAGGAAAGATAAGATAATCCATTGAGGAAGTGATTTAGCTCTTATATGAAGAGTAGGGGCTTTTGAAGTGAGAAGGTAGGAGACTATCATCCAAACATAGGAAGCAGTATGGAAAGTAAAAAGAGGTAACTTCTAGAGAATGAAATAAGGCTGGTACTACCAGAACAGAGAATGGAATGGGAGGAGCACCTGTGCGTTAATAAGACAGACTATGGCTTTATGCTAAAAGCTGTAAATATGATTAAACATATTTTAGCCACGTGATTAAATATTCATGTTGTAGTGGTCATTTTGTGTGGATGTTCAGAATGAGTCAGCAGGGTGCAGATAAAGGAAATGGCTAGACACATTTCTATACTTAGATATGTCCAATTCTAATTCCTAGACATTTGCAGCAGCATACTTGAGAAATGATGTGGGGTAGAGAAAAGTGGACAGAGAGATATCAAAGTACATTATGAAAATCAGGGAGACTTACAGGTAGATTGGTTAAGAAATTAAGAGCAAAGGAGGTAAAAACTAAAACTTGGATTTCTGCATAGAACACTTGATTATCTTACACACACACACATACTTCTGTTTCTTCCTCCTTGGAGATTCCCATTTTGTTATCCTGATTACAGCTCTATTTTTTCCCACACTTTATAAATCATTCTTATATTTCTCTGAATTTACAATGTAACATCAATCCCAGTGGTTGAAATTTCTTAACTTCTACCTTTATTTTTTTTTCAGTTTTAAACATTTTGTTGAATATAAGTACATAGAGGAAATCCTAAAGGTACATGTTGATAGATTTTCACAAAGAGAACACACTCCTGTAACCAGCAGCTCCTCACAAAAAATTAACTAAAACCCAGGAGCCTCGTGGGGCCGCGTTTCATTCACAACCCACTGCTTCAAGAGTAACTGTTATTCTGACTTCTAGATTAGCCGTGGTATTTTTCAAATTTATATATGTTGCCCAAAAAGCAGTGCACTGAGTTTTAATTTTGTTTTTCAAGGTGTTTGTTTTACATTGTTTGTAACTTTTAAATTTAATATAGGTAAGTCAAGTAATTCCATTCTATAACATTTTGGTTCATGCTTTTGTGGGCATAGGGCTGACTGCTTCTTTGAAAATGGTAACTGATAAAAGCAGAGTGAGAGTAGAATATAAGGAAAATTAAAGACATGTACTAAATGCAAAGTTGTACATGTAAGAAAGAGAAATTTCAAGATAAGTTATATGTGTTTTCATGATGTTTGAATACTCGATTGCTGGTTTTTCCAATAAAATTCTAATTTAGTTTTAGTAAGGTTGTCAATATATAATGGCAATCCATGGTGATATTCACTTTATTTTTAATCATCGCTACAAAGAATTTATTATAGTATCAAAGAAAAATTTTAATATTTATTGCTTTGCCAGTGGCTGTTCTAAATTCCTTAATGAGTGAATTCCTCAAGATCAGACAACTAAGTGTTCAGGTTAGAATTCCATCACGGAAGGATGGCTTCAGACACCCCTGCACTCTTAGTGCAAGAATCTGAAATCCTCTTAAACAGAAGTCTTGATACAGAACCAGTGAATGCACTATTTCTGGTAGTTCAGAAAGTAGATCTAGGGGCTTTTTATACTCTATTCTTGAATGTTAGAAGGAGGAGAATCTCTAAACTGTTTTAGCTAGTCTATGCTCCTGAATACTTCTAACTGAACCTTAAACTCATTTCCAATATTTATTATGCTGTTTAATCAGAAACTGTTTAACGAATATAAAACATTTTAATCCAGTATGCTAATTAGACAGTGCTGATTGTTGAATAGAATATGGCTAACTGAAGGATATTTAATAGCCCAGTCCACAACATGCCTCTCTCTCTACTGCCTTCAAACTATGCGCTCTTGATAGAATTTGTTATCTAATCACACTTACAATTAAAGTAACTGACATATACATAATAAACCTTTCACATTGGATATACCAAATTGTACGAAACATGTTGTCTTCAAAAAAGGACTGTTATCAACGAGAATAAAATATATTCAATGTCTTACAAAGCAAAGTATGCTTTTAATGTAATGATCCATCTTATTTATTTATTTATTTATTTATTTAAAGATTTTATATATTTATTTGAGAGAGAGAATGAGACAGAGAGCATGAGAGGGGGGAGGGTCAGAGGGAGAAGCAGACTCCCTGCTGAGCAGGGAGCCCGATGCGGAACTCGATCCTGGGACTGCAGGATCATGACCTGAGCGGAAGGCAGTCGCTTAACCAACTGAGCCACCCAGGCGCCCCGATCCATCTTATTTAAAGAAAAATTTCACTAAGATATTAGCAAGCCTAAAGCTTCAATAAAACACAGGAAAATTATATTTAAAATATTTAAAAAAATATTCTTTGGCTGTCATACCTAGCAGTAGAATTTCATGCACATTAGAGAAGTGAGATTTAATTATGGCTGTTTTAAACTGCAAAAAGCTCATCACTTGTAAAGAGAAAATTGATGAATGGAATATGTTATTATTACATTTTAGATTATGAGTATATATATATATTTATTTTGAAATGTAGGTTTTGGCAATTTTATCAGAACCCATCAACACTTTAAAACAATATTTTGAGAAAGTATTACTCTGGGGGAATAATGACAATATCTATAATGTTCATTTATCCTTGGTTTTAGTAGAAGTACCACTCAGTAATTTCGAGAAGTGAAAATTATATATCTCCATCACTTTTTTTTTTTAGTTGACACTCATTGCTCTTGAATTTTCTTGCCACTCTTGAATTTTCCTGCCAAGAGTCATTATTGTAGCCATACATTTAAATGTTACCTTGCCCACCTGGCCTGAGGCCTGCGATGAGTATAAGTCACACCTTAGGAGAAAAGGTGACATGCAATTCCTTAAAACAAAGGAAACCAATTTTTAAAAGTAGAAAGAATAGTACTTTAAAAGTAAAAAGATATGGTCAATGTTGAAAATGCTTTGAGCACTTTTATGATATGGACATTTCTTAGGCCCTTTGTGTCTATAGAGATCCCATTTATCCCTTTGATGCTTTCAAATCTCAGATGTTATTTCTGGGAGCCTAACATCCCCCCTATCTTACACCATAAATTTGATCATTACATAGAATGTAGGTTCTACATCTTCCCTACCCTGCCCATTTTTTCCAACCTTGTCTTATTAACTACCCTTTAGTCCTGTGCTCCAGCACAGTGGGCTGCTTGCTATCCTACAAGCAAACTGAACTCTTTCCCACTTTAGGATTTTTGCACCTACTCTTATGGCTGCTTTTCCTCTCATCTTGGCCCTCTCAAAATATCTCACAAAAGATGCCAGCTTTAACAAAACACTAACGTGACACGGTCACTCCCTGAAACAAACCACCTCAGGGCTCCCTATTTTCTTCTAGGTCAAATCTCATCTCTTTGATTTGACAGATGGAACCTCTTAGGCTTGCTTTTGGCAGAATTTTCCCCTTTCTTCTCCCTTTATTTCATTTGTCCATTTCCATACCCTGATAATTCCAACTGGTTGACATTTTCAACTTTCATGTTGTTTCTTCAGCTTGGGAGTCCTTCCCCCACTCTCTTCCCTCCTTAACTCTCTTACTTTATGGTATTTCAGAGAACATGTCCTAACTTAACCTCAGCCATCACGAACTCTCCTGGTAGGTAGTTCCTCATACACTCCAATGCCATCGTGCATGCACGGTGTACACACATGCCGCACATATGCATGTGTGCATATATATATAAGTGTACATGTGTGCATTAAAAAAAAAAACTTTACATGAATTGCATTGCAATCCCACATTTGCTGTTTTGTTTTATGACCTTATATAACATTGAGCAAGATAAATCTCTGTGCCTCAATTTCTCCTCTGAGATCTGAGAATGAGAATCAAACCTAAATTAAGAGATTGTTATAAAGATGCAACAAACCATGTTTTACTCAAGAAAGGCATCTGCTAAATGCTCCATGCTTATTTTGTTGTGATTATTATTTGTATCATGAACATCTGTTTCTTTGTCCATCTCTCCCTGTCGACTATCAACTCCTTGAAGACAGAAATCATGGCTTATTTATTTTGATGTCAGCATAGTGTACAACAATGGCAAGCACATACACTTATTCAAAACTTTCTTTAGTTAACGAATGAAAGAATAAACAAATTGAGTATTCTGAAAATACAAAAACTTTCCTACTGGTATAGCAGGTTTGATTTATATGTGCTTCTAGTGTTTTGCATATATTTAATCAATTAATATATATTAAAAAGCATCTAGATATCACCTATGCATTTTAATAGCAACCTCTGCAAACAGCGCCTCAATTAAAAAACAAAAAACAAAAAAACAAAAAGCAATTACTGGAGAATGGCAGGCAGTGAAACCTGAAAATGATGCTTACAAACCAGCTTTGGCTTTGACTGTGGCTTATTTCTATTCTACCCCAGACTTTAGTTATTTTCCTGTGATGTGAGTTCTGTGATCCAAAAGGAATTTATTTTTCAAACTTTGAAATACTTAAGGATAACATTGAGTTGATGATGAGGAGGAGTGAACATTAAGAGATCACATTGCATTTTGTTATTACTCATGAAAATGGATGATTTCTTATTTGCATATGGTTTTGCTGAGATCCGCAAATGGCAAAGTAGTAGTGACTGTTTGACAAATTGGCCAATCTAGAGTATTTTTTAAAAAACTCATGTGTATAGTCTAATAATCTTACACTAGTTATGGCTTAGAATTTTTCAATATGTAATTATGTGTGTGAATGAAAGAATTGGTAGAGAGGAAAGAAAATATGTGTGTGGGGGGGGAAATTAACCACAAAACAACATAATTTTAGGAATTGCATATAAAGCTGTAAAACCAAATGTTTCCAGAAAACAAACAAAAATCATCAAGATTGATCATTATGCTTACTTGAGTCTTTTCATTTGAAATAATATTTTTGACATCGTATAGTCAATAATTTTAACTAAAAGGCAATTTATTTGTTTGCTTAATGTTTTTAAGGCCTATACTGGAGATATTTATTTACTAAGTAATTTAAAAATCTCTCTTGTTCTGTTTACTGACATTGCATACTACCCTATTCAGTAAGTTTGTAATTATTTCAACTCCAGATTTTTCTTCCCTATTTAGGTATAATGCAAATATTATATAATAAATAAGTATAACATATATACATAATACAACATTTTGAATAAGTCTGTAAAACTGTACTGACCTTTGTAGCCCAAGTTCATTTATAAGTGACATATTAATCTAAGTAAGAAAAAACGGCCTTTGTGTCTCACACTCAAAATATAGTGATGCTTTTGGAAAATTGTAAGTAAGGAAAGATCAGATAATGGCTTTTTTTGTTGAATATGACAGAAGGAAGAGAAAGGAAGTCAATTCATGGTATTTGGAAATTTGTCATAATAACTGTGGACCAAAAGATCTTTGCTGTACCATGAAGAAAAGTGCAAAGGAAAAGGTCATGATTAAGAGTGTCCTGAGAATAGCTAATCACAAGAGGATAATTGAGATGTTTCAGTTACTGATTCTTTTAAGTGATATTTCTTGTGTCAACAAGACCAGGCTATACTCATAGGAATCTGTGTCGTGAAGAGAGAAGATATCACTGGTGGTATACAAGTGAAGAAACAGTTTGGGTGGATATATCAGTGTCCATCCATATGGATTCATCAGTGTTGTCTGAGAGTGATGGCATGATTTTGGGTATATAAGAAATCTGTGAGTCATTTTTATGCCTATATATATAAATATATATAGTTCCATCTTCAGTTCCACTCTAATTAATGTTGATTTGCTCTTTCTCTAACTTCTGTGATTTATTAGTTGTATGTCTTTGGGGTATTAAGTACAAAGTAAGCATTTGGGGAAATGAAAAAAAAGATGATATTTCAACAAACTTACAGTCTGATGAGAAATAAAAATGAGTTGACAGGTTTGGCATTATGCATTATAAATGTGAAATATTTACTTATGCATGTTTTTATTTTCCCGCATTTCATTTTGACCACGAAACTACGATCTGTCTTATCTCCAAGTGACTAATTGTCCCAAGAGAATCAGAAAAGAAGAAAAAGTGTAGTAGGCCAATGAAATATTCTGAGAAAGAACCATCATTTTAATGCCATGCATTAGGGTTCTGAGGCAGTAAGAGAACTGTATGCTGAAAAAATTAGAAGGCCCCCTTATTTATACCCCTCACCAACATGGTCAGGCATCAACAGAGTTATATGATGAGACAGCTGAACTGAATCTTTCTCTGTTTTCCAACAGTGTCAAGAGATGGACAAATTATCTTAAATCTTCAGTGAAAAGCATGTGCTTTTAATCTCACTGCATATGAGGAGATGTTACATAAAAGCAGTGAGTTGAGGATATATACAGATAACACAACAAGTAAGAACACAGAAAGGTAAACAAATCTGAGACTCACATGGGATGTCAGTATGGAGAAAAGCAGAAAAGATAACTCTTCTTTTTTTTATTTTTTTGGAGTTATATGCTAATTATCCATTTGGCTTTTGGACAAGCCACTTTTTTTTTTTTTCCCAGAGGGTAATTTTTTTATTATGTTAATCACCATACATTACATTATTGGTTTTTGATATAGTGTTCCATGATTCATTGTTTGTGCATAACACCCAGTGCTCCATGCAGAACGTGCCCTCTTTAATGCCCATCACCAGACTAACCCATACCCTCACCCAAGGTAACTCTTCTTAATGCCTGGAAATTGCATAATCAACTTAAAACTTAGAGGCTTTTCCAGTGTGTGCTTGCATGTGAGAGAAATGAAGAAAGGTCAGAAAGGAGAAGCTCAGAAGAAATACTGTGTTGTCTAGATACACCTTCATTTCAAAGATCTAAATCTGTTAGCTTTTTTTCTCTTACGTGGTACATGATATTGATAGAATTAGACAAGGTGGTCTTCAGTCCTCCCAGTGTTCTACGTTTATACAGTTTATCATAGAATGATCAGCAGGGGGCTATTCTATTGGTGTTGGAAGACTGGAGAAGCAGGAAGCACTGATGAAAGATCCAGTTTCCATTCTGAGGTTATCATACAAGTGCAGAAGAACAAGTCCCAGGGAATTTTGCTTCTGGTGAATACCAAGGATTATCATGATTTGTGAGACACCTTTTCCAAGGCAAAAAAAAACAGTAAGAATGACTACTTTGGTTTATCAAGGAAATTGACAGGAGCCTCTCATATCCAAATTACTTTTTTAAAGTAGCATACAAAAGATGCACAATCTCTCAAATTTGGGGTGTGTAGTTAGTAAAATGACAATAGGGTTTATATCATGTCTTTTATTAATTTTAGAGTTAAAGTAGTTGAGGAAAATATTTATAGGTAGCAAAATTCAGTAAATTTATAAATTCCTAAATTTGTGTGATAGAAATGACCATCTACTCTACAAAACAAAGTGGAAAAGTAGAAGCCTTTTTTACATCAGTCATTTACATGCCTCTACACACCCAACATCATGATTCAGTACTCCCCAAACTCCTGGTTTTCTACACAATGACCAATTTCTTTTAATACAACCCTGACCTATTTAGCAGCATATCTTCTTCATTTATTAAATACTACTTTCTTAACTAAAGCACTGAATACTCGTTCCTTGGTTTTTACTGTCATACCTTCTTAGTGGTTTCTCTAAGAATTGTCCTAAAATACAAAGCTTATCATACCAGTCCCCATCTTTAAATTTATTGATGATTCACCAGATTCAGGATATTCAGCTCCCTAGCTTAGAACACAGGGCTTGTTGGGATCAGAGTAACTGCTGACCTCTCCAGTTCCCTTTCTCCCAGATTTTCTCCCATGGGTTCCTGGTCACTTTACACACTCCACTTAAAAGGAATCTCAAGTACTATGACCACTGGGGATTTGGTACCCAAACTCTCTACTCCTACAGAGAGTTTCATCATTTAGCAAACACCTCAGTATATTATGGTTATTTGTCTGTTGTTCTTTTCTCATTAGAATATAAACTCTTAGAAAACAAAAATTATGTCTTTTATCTTTATATCGTGTATGCCTAAAATAGGGCAAGATTTATATTTACTAAAGTAACAATAACTGCCAAATATTCAAATGTCTGTATGGATGCACAGATTCAGTGCTTATAAGTTTCATATAATTTTATTATACAAAAGAATAGAAAGAATCTTAATCCCAGTGTTTGCAACAAGTTACAAGAGTAGTCAAATTTTAGAAACTGGTATGTTTTAGATGAAGGACTTGTCTTACTTGCTTTATTTTCCTGTGTGACAAAATTTTCATTAAGTTAAATATAAGAGTCCAATGTATTATAGACCTATACTTCTCCTACTCATGAAGGTTCAAAGATTTGTTAGCATCTGTAACATTAACATTACTCAGAGTGTCAATAATTAGGAAATCAAATACATAGCTGATTATGGCCCAAAGCTCAGCCCATTGCAAGTTGAACACACCTATCCCTAGTATATTAGTGAAACAATGGGGTGGATGATAAAACAGTGAGGAGATTGAGATTATTAAATAAATCAACTTCAATAAGAAAGAACAAAATAAAAATAGCAGATAAACATTTAGGGAGGCAGGAAAATAATTTTCAAATTCAAACATTTATATAGCACGCTTGTTAATATGAGTAGGCTAATTTCTATGGAGCAGAGCCTGTGCGTTTTCAGAATAGTTGTATGAGGAAATAGTTGTTTATCATAATGTTAAAATTGTGTTATTAAAATATTCTTCTTTGTTTAAAAATCATATTATATAAAGGATTAGTTATATTTTTCTAAAATATATTACATATGTAATCTCAGAAGAAGATACTCAAATCTAAAATGTGATTCTTTGTTCAGAAAATAAATTGTAGATTAGTTGAAATTCAAGTCATGGGATAGTATCCATTTATTTGTCATGTATACTGGTCAAAGGAGGTTGGTCAACAATTTTACTCATATCCTATTAAAGGCTAATAGATGATCTAGACAATTTTCTGACTATTGAGCTCATATCTCAGTTATTAATGTTTGTATCATTATTATGTATATATAAAGAGATTTCACAATAGTTTGTTCTATAAATTTGAAAATAAATGCAATGAATATTTTAATAGCATTTAATAAGGGAAGCCCTTCAGGGATCATAAGCAGTAATTATGCTAACAAGCTTTTTAAAATTTCACAGCAGTTGAAACAAACATGAATATTTGTATTGTAGTATTTTTAACTCACATTTAGAATGAAATCAATTTCTTCAAGTAAAAGCATCTACTTTTTAAATCACATATCCCTTGCTTTCAACAGAGGAAGTTCTTAAATACAATTCTGAAGCTGAATAATTTTTTATCAGATCAGTTCCTCATTTGTATCAGAATAATTCAGTAATTATCATCACATTTCAAGTGGCCATCATGTTCCACCTGGGCTATTACAGTAGTCTCCTAATTTGTCTCCCTGCTTTTATCTTTCTTTGCTCTATAGCCTATTTTCCATAAGCAGGCAGAGTTCCTTCCTAAATGTAAATATGTTCATTCCAATTCCCTGCTCAAAACCTGTAATGGATTTCCAAACTTCTTAGGATCAAAGACCTTAATTCTGTTCCGAACATCCAATATAATCTGACCACCATTTTTTTCTCTGACCTCATCATCTGTTAACTCTGGCCACTTGTTTACTCTGCCCCAGACATACTGGCCCCCTTGATTCTTGGCCATGCCAAGAGTGCATGGTTTTTGAAAATGCTGGCTTGATTCTCTTTCTTCATGTATTTGCTAAAATCATCCTCTTAAAACTTATGAAGTTCAGCCCAAATACAACTTAATCAAGATTATTTGACTACCCTAAATCAAGTTTATCCCTACTTCACTCCATATCCTCTTACCTTTTCTTTTTCTTTAGAGAACTTATTTCCTAGTGATGTATTATATGTTTCTCTTTTTTTATCTGCTTGCTATTTACTATGTCATTACCCCTCTATAGTGTATCATGAAAACAGCGATTTTTAAATTTTATTTTGCTTTTAGTTGTATATTGTGTTTTGTTTTATTTCTATTCTTGTTGCACTATCCCTAAGAGTTATAATAATTCTTGACAAAGCATGGAGTTCAACGAAAACACATTGAATGAATTAGTGCATATTATGTGATTAAGCAAGATAATAGGTTCGTGAATTTTCAGCATTTCCCTCTAGTCTGCATGTTTAAAAAAATTACATTTTTAAAATGTATAGGGACTGAATTAATGTAGAATTGTAAGAAAGAAAAGATACATTTAGGAAATAGTTCAGACAAAATGTTTAGGAATTTGTCCAGCAGAGATGAATTACTAATTATTTTTCAGATGCATAGAAGCATGAATAGAACTAAGTATTTATTGGGTGAATAAATAGATACATGCATAAATGCATGAACAAGAGAGAAAAGAAATAAAATGAAACACTTCATTATGGACAGATGTGTTTTGTTTCCTTTTTGCTCCATTAGCGAGGGAAAGATTCCTGCCATAGTTTATGGGGATGGCTGAACACACAACACCTGACATTGGACAGATGGGATTGACAGCTGGTTATTAGTCACACACGCTTACAGCCAAGGGGCAGAGGACACTGTGCCACACAGGGCCTCATGGGGATTTCACTCTAGAGCACGGTGAACAAGCAGGGCCTGCAGGAAGTAAGCTTTGTAGTAACAAGGGGGAGGATGTGATTGAGTTATTTGAATAATTCTGAGAGTTGGCAGAAAATGAAATCTGATGCTAAGGAATAAGCAGCCATTGTGCCCCGCCTCTGTGATAAGGGGGTTGTTTGGCTAGGGAATCTTATCCATAAGAGAAGAGAGGGCTTAGGCCATTTAGCCCCTCCAAACTTTATTAGATTTTCAAGGCAGCACATAATATTTAATCTTATTTTTAGGCGCTGCACCACTACATGTTTATGCGTAAAGAGAGGTAGGAGTGAAGACCGACTCAGGATTCTGAAATGGAAGATGGCGAAAGCATCAAGTGAGAGTGATTGCATAGAAACAGGAGGGATTGAGGTGTAATCTGATATGTCAGTTGTGCTGTTTGCATATAAAGCTGTTGAGGTTTGATTTTGTTCAAGCTTAAAACAAAGGTTTAGGAGTTCTCACTAGGATATTTAATTCCAATATGAGTACCAAATTTTATTTTTATTTTTTATTTTTTTAAAGATTTTATTTATTTATTTGACAGAGAGAGACACAGTGAGAGAGGGAACACAAGCAGGGGGAGTGGGAGAGGGAGAAGCAGGCTTCCCGCTGAGCAGGGAGCCTGATGCAGGGAGCCTGATGCAGGGCTTGATCCCAGGACCCTGGGATCATGACCTGAGCTTAAGGCAGACACTTAACGACTGAGCCACCCAGGCGCCCCATGAGTACCAAATTTTAGTAGCATAAATAAGTAGTAGAGTTTATGATAAGCATGGCTATATGCACAATTTTAGAACATTAAAAGTAGAATTCAAACATGTTAATGTACCTATTAAGAGGCAGAAACTGTTGTGTAATTTATTTAGGGAAAAAATTAGGGGGCTTATTTTTTATCATTTTATAGATAAAGATACCTATATTCAAGCCATCAAAATCTAGTCATGCTTCTGACAACTTCTATCATTTACCAAATCCAGTAATCTTTCTAGCATACCACAGTTCCCATTGTAAATGCACTTTGAATATTTGTAGTATGTATCGAGGAGAAATTACCAAAACTTTTTCAAGTATAAACTGAAATTATCCAAGTATTAAGAGAATAAGAATATATGATATGGAGAAGAAATACTCAATTGTACGTTTATTTTTCCAGTGGAAGAAGCTAAAGACTATGATTGGGATAAACTTGGGATTGGGCTGAGTAGGCAGTTGAATAACATGTCAGACAATCTACTTGATATTATATTATATTTGTTAAAGTATACATTTAAAAAATTTAAACATATGATGGTCATACAAATTTAAAATAAATAAATGCCAAAATTTTTCACCTGATTAATTCATGATGGAACTAGCAGTAAGTTAAAACCAGTTCAATGATCATCTGAGGAGTTAGGTCTTTATAGGTAATTTATAAATAAATGTTAAGCTAAGAATTGTAGATACAAATTTGATTGTGAAATTAATTAATATCTTAAAGATAAAAATTGATTAATATCTTAAAGAGCAACAAATGTAACTTTTAGGGTTATCTTTTCTTCAAGACAAAGGTGAAAAATGGTCTAATCAGTAGAAAACAAGTTAAAGATGTCAGCCCTATACTTCACTGAAAGAGCAACAGCAATTTCTTTTGCCAATTTCCAAGTTTATTTTACTTTTTCTGACACTTTCAATCTTTACCAAAAATATATGAAATGAATCTATTTAAATGTATTTCTCTTCATTTTACAAATGAAAAAATAAAGCTCAAAAAGTACAGAGTAAATAAGTAGAAAATATTGGATATTAATGAAAGTTAGTCCACTTCATTTGTAAATCTATCATATTTCAATTACAACAGCTTTCTGCTTAAACCATTCCTAAAGTTGGACAATCACTCAGCAGAGATATATTAGAAGGAAAGCAAATACTAGATTGGTAGTTGTTTCTACAACCAATATGGATATGGAGTGAGGTTTAATATATAAATGTGCAAACAAAATATTTGATACCTGCTCTACTTCTCTCACTATCACCTGATGACACTGTAATAATAATTTTAAAAGTCTACAAATTCCTAGCCATTGATCTACCCTTCTTCATGCAACTATCTATGCATATAGTCTTCTTTCATACTACATACTATGGAAGCACTGCCCCCTGCTCCAAATATGCCCAACCCTTTGACCTGTGAATTAGATCCCATCCTTTACTACTTACTCAAAGATACTGATGCAGAAATTCTATCTTCTTTCTCTTGCATGTCCAGTTTTTCCCCTCTCTCTCTTTTATTCCCACACAACCAGCATGATGTATCTTTATTCATCTCTAAAAGAAATTGACCTAAATTTAGCGCCAGCTATGAATCTATTTTTCCTCTTCTCTTAAGAGAAAATATTCTACGAAAATATTGTCTTTGTAGTTTCAGAATTCTTTCTTATATTTGTCTTAAATTCCATCTAGAGAGGCTTTCATCCCCTCTCCACTGAAATTGCTCTTGGCAAAGTAACAAATAATGTTTAAATTGTGAAATCCACAATCTATTTCTTAGTTTTCATTTTACCTGAAATGCTTTTACCTGCTTGGATTCCAGGACACAACATTCTTCAGTATCACTTAGTTCTCTTAGTTTATTTTGCTAATTCTATCTCCTTGACTTGTTAACTTAGGAGGGTTGAAGAGCTCACTCTTAAAATAACATTGATAAGCTGATTCAAATTTACATTTCCAGAACTCCAGTCTCATATATCCAACTGCCTATTCAAGGTCTCGGATCACATGTCAAACTGGCATCTGAAACATGGTAAATCCAAAATGGAGCTCCAAATCTTCCCATCTCTCCTGCCATCATCTCCATCTCCTACTCTTCCAATGGCTCAGCCAAAATAATTTGACATCCTTGACTTTTCTCTTTCTCTCTCATAATTTGTATTTAACCTACCAGCAAGTCTTCTCAGTTTTATCTTCAAAATGTATCCAGAATCCAACCATATATAATTACCATCAATACTAAAATCTTGTCTAAGCTACCATCACATTCCCGTTAGATTATTCAATGACATTTTAACCTGCTTCCCTGCTTCATTTTTTCTTCCCCTTTAATTTATTCTCAATGAAACATCCAGAGAAGATCCTCATATATAAACTGCTATTTCTCCATTCAAAATCCTTAATTGAATTTCTACGTCAAAGACTTTCCACCAAAGTCTTTATAATGATTGACAAGACCTTACATCAACTGACCTTTCATTATCTCTCAGGTGTCTTTCTACTTCTCAGACTCTCACTTTCTCTGTCTTCTTCCTTATCAATCTTCTGTTTTTTACTAGAAAACTGCAGGAATGAACCCAACTCGGGGTATTAGTATAGGTTTTTCTCTTTAATGAAACTCGATTTCCCCAGTTATCGACATGGTTTATTCCCAAACTTAATTTGTGTATTTATTCTAATATGATTTCTGTTGGAGTGATTTTTCCTAACAACAGTATTTTAAAAATAAGCATTCTTATTTCCTATACCATCTTCCCTGAATTTTTTTTCCATTAATCACTATTAAGACCCTCTACATTTCAATCAATATGTTTTAATATCTGTATCCTTTATTTGAATATAAGATGTCTTCGTACAGAAATTTTGTCCTCTATTTTTAACTCTCCCTCCTCAATCTCATAAAACAGTTCCTGAATGCTTAGCATATAATGGACATTCAATACACATTTGTTCACTAAGATAATGAACAATGAATAGATGAATAGCGTCTGATCAATAGGTTATAGGTGCTTGTTAAACAATTTTCTCTTTTTTCTTGGCCCTTTATTCCAAACCAGATCAACCTTCCTATGATTTATTGATTCTAGATATTGTTCAACTTTCCAAGATCAGAATGACAGTAGATCTAAGAAAGATACATACATAACCTCTACTGCAAATTACTTTTTTTCTCAATGACATTTATATACATACCAAATCTTTTTGACATGAATCTAAAGGAATTATTTTCTAATAATGTATTTAAAATATTATAAGATGCTATCTAAGATATTGACACTACTAGAAAGATAGAAGAACCTACCATGGATTCTAAAGTCTTTTTTTTCCTCTCTTTTAAGGAACATGCTAAAATCAAGGTGCTGACAGGGATGCATTCCTTTCTGGAGGCTCTAGAGAAGAATCCATTTCCTTGCCTTTCCTAGCTCTACAGGCTGCCCATATTCCTTGGATCCTTAACCCTTTAATCTTCAGTGTTAATGATGGCCAGTCCAGTCTTTCCCATGATGTCATCTCTTTCTTTTTCTGACTCTTCTACCTCCCTCTTCCCCATTTTAGAATCTTTGTGATTACATTGTGTCCATGTGGATAAATCCAGATAATATCCTTTATCCCTCACTTTAATGTGAGATGATTAGCAACTTTAATTCCATTATAATCTTGATTCCCCTTTGCCAAGTGACAGAACGTATTCACAGATTCCAAGAATTAGATGTATACATCTTTAGGGGATCATTCTGACTACTGTATCTATAAATAGCAAAAATATCATCTATGTTTGGCTAGAAATGCAAATTACTGCACCCATTCAAGTTCTACTCCTTCAGAATCTTTGAGGGTGGGGCCCAGGATTCTGTTTTACCAAGATCTCCATGTCATTTTTGGTCATACTAAATTTTGGGAAATGATGGTTTAGGAGACACAAATCAAGAATAAGTGACTTTCTTTGTCTCATAAGAATTAACATCTTAAACTAAAAACATTTAAAGATTTTAACTTATGTATTTTAGATATTTTTTCCAGCTCTCCCTTCCTTGCTTTTGCATTGCTCAATAGTCTACTACCAAATCGCCAAATGAGTTGCTGTTGCTATAGCTCTTTCTCTGACCACCTTCCATTCTCTGGTTTGTGGACATTAAATTTCTTTCCTCCCTCTCTTCTCACCCCATTCCAGGGACATCACTGCTGTTATAACAAAGGTCACAGTTTTAAATAAAACTGAAGAAACAAAATTGCTTTCCTACTTTGCCACTCTCTCAAACCAAGATTACACCATGCCAATGCTTCTGGAAAATGAACAGTATTGGGGATTTCTAATCCAGAGTCTGATTATTGCTATCACCTTTCTGAATATTGTTTTTGTCATTTCAATCTCTACTGCCAGAGAGCTGTAGTGCATTTTATGAATTGTAGCTGGGCATATCAATATTTTTTTCCTGATGGAAATATCCAAGAAACCAGGTAAAATCACAATTCAAATTTTGTTAAATGTTTGTTTTAAAAAAATCTGTTGTAAGAATTCTACCATTTATTATATAAAAAGTGACTTATAAGATTATTATAACAAAGGTCACAGTTTTAAATAAAACTGAAGAAACAAAATTGCTTTCCTACTTTGCCACTTTTTCTCATGTCATCAGATATTTATTATCTAATTAATTACATATTAGGTAGCATTATTTTTCTTTATCACTCAGGTAGAGACATTGATTCAAATCCTCTCTCAGATATATATTGTTTTCAATTCTTTCTCAAAATAAATTGTTATCTCTGTGACATTAGGCAAAAGGTTTAGGATCTGTAGGAATCTGGGAGGCAGAGACCAGTCAATATTCACATAAAGCCCTTCCTGTCTGTGAATTATTTACTAAATGTAGGGCCAAGTAATACTTCCCACTGATGTTCTTGCTGACTGAAAAGGAAATCCCTAAATATTCATAAAAGTCCAGAGCATCTATCCTGCTTAGCATTCTGAGTGAAGGGGTATCTGTCACAGCCTGTGCTGAATGGATTCCTTGCTTACATTATGAAACAAACACATTTATGACTCAACCCCTGTGTGATATTATTCCTTCAAAAAATTTGGGGCCTGATGTAATATCTAATAAAAACAATAATAACATAGTTCAGGGAATATTCCTAGCTTTTTTTCTGGGAAAAAATAAGCTTGATATCTAACCAGAGGCTCTTTAACCCAGAAACATAGATCATGGAACACTTTATGTAAAAACAGCAGAAAAGGGGTTTAGTTATTTTACCCCGTCTAATCTCCACTGGCAAAAAAGTTATTCTGGTGTCTTGAATTTTCCTGAGTTTACATCAAGTTTCTTGTCTTTCTTTTTTTTTTTTTTTAAATCAAGTTTTTTAAATGCCCTTAGCTTCTATTCTTCCCCACATGATATAGAACTAATATCAACCTCATGCAGTTATTTTGAAAAATAAATGAAATAATGATGTACATAAAACCCTTAGTGGATTACATGACATACATAAACTCCTCAGTAAATTGCAGTGACAATGAGATAATATATCATTATTTACATAATTAATGTCTTTATTTTTTATCTTATTTTTATGTTTTTATTATTTAATTTTAAAATTATATATATTTAAGGTGTACAACATGACTTATTATACATATACATAATGAAATGATTACTACAGTCAAACTAATGAACATATCCTCTCACATATTTACATACAAATGGAAACAGGTGTATGATCAACACCACTAATCATCAGAGAAACAAATCAAAACCACAATGATAGATCACCTTACACCTGTTAAAATAGCTACTATCAAAAACTTAAAAATAAATAAATAAAATATAGTGAGTGTTGTGAAGGCAATGAAACGCTTGTATATACTGTTGATGAGAACATAAATTGGCAGAGCCCTTATAGAAAACAGTATGAAGGTTACTTAAATAATTTAAAATTGAACTACCATATGATCCAGTAATCTCTCTTCTATGTATATACTCAAAGGAACTAAAATCAGTACTTTGAGGAGATTATCTGTTTTTATTATTTTAACATGGCAGTCTACATTTAATTCCATGACTTTTGTCATTGGATCTTTCTTTCTTTTCTTTCTTTTTTTAGATTTTATTTATTTATTTGACAGAGAGAGAGAGAGAGAGCACAAGCAGGGGGAACAACAGGCAGAGGGAGAAGCAGGCTCCCCGCTGAGCAGGGAACCCTACATGGGGCTCTGATCCCAGGAGCCTGGGATCATGACCTGAGGCGAAGGTAGATGCTTAATTGACTGAGCCACCCAGGCGACCTCGATCCTTCTTTCTATGGAGATTTTAGATAATTAGATAAAAGAATAAAATAGAGAATTTAGGAGTTGAAGTCATTGACCTTAACAAAGATATTAATTCCTAGCATCTCCATTTTTTTTTGTTTTCTAAATTGAAACAGAAAAACAACACAAACAAATAAAAAAACAAAGTGATCTACCTTTTCTTTTTTGTAACACAATTTGGAGACTCTTCATTAAGTACTTTTTATAACACCATTTTCCCCTTTCCATTCAATCAGATCCCAGCCTTCTGCACTGGGGACACCTCTATCCAACACTTTTTATCACTTTACTCCTGTTAGTTGACACCATGTTTCCTCTCATCATTCCTGAAGTCAAGCTTCTGAAATGTATTTTGAGTGCTATAAAACACAGCATGCAATTGTTTAAACACGAAGAGCAATTATTTTCTCATGCAGGGATCTTTGATGGTCCGAAATATGTGCTTAATTTTAAAGAATTCAATGGAATGTGTTTTTTAAAAAAATGGGTTTCCCTCTCAATGATAAGTGCACATTTCCTTAAACACACACACACTAAGAAAATGTCATAGGAGAGTAATCTCATTTGAATGTCTATTTTGTCATATCTAACAGATAACCATACTCCAATTTTGTACTTCTCTATATTGTTTAGGGTATTCTGTGACAGTAACGGGAATTCCATGGAAAACAAAGACAGTGATATTGAATCCTGAGTTACCATGGTAAGATAAATGATACAAATAAAATGAGCTGAGAGAAATAAAAGTTTAATTATCTAATATCTTGTGATAAATATTTAGAAATAAAACATAAACCAGAAAAAAACATGTCTTCATATAAGCCAATATATTATCAAGTCAATACCTAAAGAAAATAGTTTTTTTTTTCACAGACATCAACAACATTAGTGGCAAATAATCGATTTTCTTAAAAGTTCTTTGCTTTCAAGTTATTAAAAATTTGAACAAAAAGGTTCACATTTCAAAAGAAAATGAGAAAGTTGTTTTTGTCTACTCTACACATTCATTCAAAATAAAGGGTTATCAACTGGTATGTTTTTGTGTATGTGGTAGCTGTCTTCCCTACTCTAGTGCATGATCTTGGAGGGCGGAAATGATTTATTCTTATTTGCTACTGAGTCTCACAACCAGAAAGAGTAAATGGAATATTTTTAACTAAATAATAGGCAAAATTTTTTTTCTTACTTGAAAAACTGTAAGGAATTACTAGGATTCTAAAATTTTAAACTGTTCCCTAACCTGGGCAACCCTTGGGCAACCTAGGCCTTAAAAATATCATGTCTAACTTTCTGCCTCTTCCTTTCTCCACCCCAAACCTATCTTCCCAATTTTCAGTTGATTTAGCCTATATCTCTCTGCATTTTCATATGACAATTAGTCAACCTGTTGTAGCTGTGACATTATTATTTAGGTTTAACTTCAATCACCAGTTGTTTATTTTTGATAATTATGTCTGATCTCCTTTCCAATAGATTCTCCCTTTGAATAGGAGGTTTTAGGTTTACACTGGCAAAATAAAGTTATATAATCATCATATGTGAAACATCAATGTATATTCTTACAGGTAAATTTTGCAATTACGTATTTTTTTCATATATTTAAATACTTAGGAAATAAACCATTAAATTAAAGCATATGTCCTACTTTTTTCTGGGTCATAACTATCCATTGCATTGTCCATGGCTTGACATTTCAGGAGAAAATTAAAGCAATACCTTTTGATATTGGATTTTTGTGAAAGCAGACTGATATTTGTCAAGTTCAGTGTTACATCTCCATAAGATAGCACCTTTGCTGGACATATTTGATCCTCCATAAATACTCAATAACTGAATGACTTTAATTATTCTCCTTGCAGTGCATCATTTGGTGCAACCCTTCAATGCACTGCCATACAGAGGGATGAGGAACAGCAGGATATGGCTGGGGAAAAGGAGCCAAATCCAAAAATCTGTTAGGGTAAGAGTGTTCTGGCAGATTCCACTCGTAGGTCTACAAGAAATTTTATAGAACTAAATATGTCTAAAAGTATCAGGTGGAGATTGTTGAACTAGGCAGGAAAAACATTCAGTTTAGAAAAGTCAGGGAAGGTAAAAAAAAAACTACCAATCTGTCTACCCTCTGTTTCAGTTTACTTAGGTATTTAGTTTGACCAAAACCACTGAGATTTGCACGACAGAAAAACAGTCTTCAGAAAAATAAGATGAAGTGAGATCATTTCCCAAATTACACATTTGGATCTGTCAAATTACACGTTTGGACCTATACTTTTAGGTAGCACAAAAAAAAAAAAAAAGTCACATAAATGAGTACATCAATACCAGCCCAGTCATAGAAATGAGTCCAACTCTTCATTATATTGTGATTTTTAAATGAGATTTTGTGAGATTTTAATATGGGTCCTTATAAAGATAATAGTAAAGGTAGTAAAATTTACATTGACACATTTTTTCTATTGAAAAGCAATTCATATTTAGGGTTTTCTATATTAATGAAGGGTAAAGAAATAGCAACCAAACGTGTATCAGTGAAAGCATTTCCATTAGGGGTTAAAATATACAATCCATGTTAGTAGTCTTCCATGATTATCTAGTTTAATTCGAAAACAGAGGGTGAAAATATATTAAAACAACATTTTCAAGACATTGGCAATGCGACAATGGAGGACATTGATCTAGCGATGGAAAACAAACAATGTGAGTCCTACAACTGCCCCAGGCTATTGCCCTGTGAGTACATCACGATCATTAAGACAGGAGAATAAAAAGCAGATCATAAAGCAGGGAGAAGAACTCAGTCAGAGCCTGACAGATTCCCAAAGTGAGGTTATGTAACAGAGATTGCAGGGAGACAAGGGTACTTGAGTTTGCAAGGCAGAGTGTCAGAGAAGAGAGAAATGAACAGAGAGAGAAATCTAAAGATCTACAGCAGGTCTCCCTCGAGGAGTTGGCAGTGTATAGATCAATACAGGCACGTGAGGCAACTACCCTAGTTTGCGGAAAGAACATCCATAAAAATTAGAGAATTTTAGGAAAGTTTGTGATCATGGCCCCTAGGTAGAGCATTTGGAAGGATCTCAGAGGGGAATAATTGGACCTAGACTACAGCCTGTTCTGGTCCCACCTAACAAACTTTAAAAGCAAATCTCAAAATAATCAGTTTCCACGTAACTTAACTACACTTCAAAATGAAGTTCAATAGCACTTAAAGGAGTACCAAAAAAAAAAAAAAAAATTCCCTGCAACTAACAAGGTGCAAAGCTCATAGTGTCTGCCATCTAATCAAAACTTACCAGACATGTAAAAAGAGCAGAAAAATATAACCCATATAAGGAAAAAAAAAGCAAATGAACTGAAACAGACCAAGACTGAAACTGATGTTAACATTTTTATAACTTGCTTCATATATTCAAAAAATCAGACAAAACACTGAACATGTTTAGTATAGGTATGGAATATATAAAACAAATCCTAGTAGAGATGAAAATTACAATAATAGAGATAAATATATATTGGTTGAGATAAATAGCAAATTAAGAGATTACCAATAAAAGATGGACTATCATGGGGGCGCCTGGGTGGCTCAGTTGGTTAAGCGACTGCCTTCGGCTCAGGTCATGATCTCAGGGTCCTGGGATCGAGCTCCGCGTCAGGCTCCCTGCTCAGCGGGAAGCCTGCTTCTCCCTCTCCCACTCCCCCTGCTTGTGTTCCCTCTCTCGCTGTCTCTCTCTCTGTCAAATAAATAAATAAAATCTTAAAAAAAAAAGATGGATTATCATGAAGATGTAGTGATAGAAACTAATTCAAAATTAATCACAGAGAGTAGGAAATAATGAACAGAGAACCAGTTAGCAATGGGGTATGTTCAAATGCCCTGTATAACTGGAGTACATGGACAACTGAAATACCGAAAGGAGAAGACAGAGAGAGAAACAAAATAAGTATTTAAAAACGTAATAACCAAAAAAAGTCTAAATTTGATCAAAACTATAGACTCACAAATCCAAGACTTTCAAAGAAACCCAACCACAAGACACATGAAGATAGGGGCGCCTGGGTGACTCGGTCGGTTAAGCGTCTGCCTTCGGCTTAGGTCATGATCCCAGGGTCCTGGGACTGAGCCCCAAGTCAGGTTCCCTGCTCCACGGGGAGCCTCCTTCTCCCTCTCCTTTTCCCTCTTCCCCTGCTTGTGCTCTCTCTCGCTATCTCTGTCACTATCTGTCTCTCTCTATCAAATAAATAAATAAAATCTTAAAAAAAAAAAAAAAGGAATCATGAAGATAACCACACCAAGGATCATCACAGAGCTGCCACACCAATCCCTGAACCACCAACCTCTGTATATTTTATGTATGTTTTTTACTAATAAACCCTATTAGGCATCACTAATCAACCCTTCCCAGTCATGACCCTTATATTTCTCTAACTATTATCCTGTTTGACAGAAAGTTTATATGGGAGATTTATTTTTCTTAATCTAGTTTGAAAGATTTTTCAATTGTTTTATGACCAGGAACCTGTTTTTTTCCCTACTATTCGTAGTTTCATGTTTCAGCTGCACTATTTTATTTTTCTGTTATGTATTTGATCCATCTTATGCCTTGTTTTAGATTTCCTCGACCTCATTGATTTTGACTTTTTTTTTCATTAGATAACCTGTTCATTTCAGGTCCATCTCCTTCCTCTAAGACATTCCAGCTCTCCAACTATGACAATCACTTGCAGAATCTGATGAAATACCGCAATACAAGAACTGGGGTCTGGCTTCTTGGCAGCTGTGAAGAGAAAAGTGATATAACCTCAATTCTAGGAGCAACAATTCCCTGATGAGCAATTGCCAACCAATGGGAGTGGGAGACAAAAAAGGGAACTTCAAAAACATGTCCTCTCCCTCATGCTGTCTAAAGGAAGACTTGTTTCTCTATGCTTGTCCAGTGATGTTCTGCTGGGCTGAGGAGACATGCTATGTCTCTTTGTGAAGCAGTGGTCACCTGGAATGCATCACTTGTTATGTTCTCCAATCCATTCAAGACTGACTTCCTTTTTTCTTCACTTTCCCTGCTTAGATTTTGCACCTTCCAAAAAAGCATCACTCCTTACTTCAGGTCAAACACAATGTTGCTCGAAGTTTATTTTAAAGTTTTAGTGTGTGGGGTGTGTGTGTCTCTTTAATCTCTGATTATTTGAGATATATAACCTATTTTACACCTTTTACTTCTTTACATTTTGTAAGTATTGAAATATGTTGTATTAAAATGCAATATTCTCAAGGTATAGAGATAATAGTCATTTCAAATTTTTTTTAAAAAATAAGAAAAGAGGAGAAAATAAAACTCAGAGTCAAATACTATTAAATTTTTAGCATATTTCCTTCCAGTCATTTTTCTGTATGTGTGTAAGTGTGTGTTAAATGGAGATGTATTTCCTGATAAAATTTCTATTATTCAACTGTATAGCTTATTTTTCTATTTAACAATATGTGGTAATTGTTATTACATACTATTAAATATGCCTTCAATACATGATTTAATTTTTATTTCATAAAGTGGAAAGGTCCTTAATTATGCATAACTTGACTATCAGATTTTGTATGTGTGTATGCATGAAGCAGTTCTGGACAAAAACATCATACTGTTTTTCACACTTCTCATTAGGATAATTTATCTAAAATTGGTTCACTTGGTCAACGATTAAATGTTATGTCTGTTCTTCAAACTCTTAATACATGTAAAGTACATTTAAAATAATATTTTCAGTTTATAGGTAAATATTCTATCTTATACATATAAGGAATGAATATATTTTAGATTTAGTATATATTTTATATTTACATGATTATTTATACTTCATGTATTGTGGTCTATTTTTGCTGATTTAAATGATTACTTTCTTTTTTTTTTTAAAGATTTTATTTATTTATTTATTTGAGAGAGAGAGTGAGAGAGAGAAAGAGCACAAGAGGGGGGAGCGGGAGAGGGAGAAGCAGACTCCCTGCTGAGCAGGGAGCCCGACGCGGGACTCGATCCAGGGACTCCAGGATCATGACCTGAGCCGAAGGCAGTCGCTTAACCAACTGAGCCACCCAGGCGCCCTTAAATGATTACTTTCTATTTGCTGGTTACCAATAGTCTCAGCCTTATGTGTTTCTATAAATTATGCATAAATTAAGGACAATAAACTATAAGAGGAATATATTCTAATAATAATATTTAAGTTTGAGACAACTCTGTAGCTCTGTAAAGATTTTACATAAAGCTCACAAATTCTCACAATAATCTTATAATAGGTATAAATACCAGGGAAACTGAGGCATCAAACAGTAAATAAGTATGAAAAGTCAGCATTAGAATATTCTGATTCATTGGTCAAGTCTACATATTAAATATTCTCAGAGCCTTTTTCTTTCAAAGATGAGTTATAAATGTAATTACCTTTAAATATGAAATTATGCGAAAGTAATTTGGTTGGAAGCACAGAGATTAAACAGTTGGCTATCTCATGGTTTATCAGAAACCTTGCCTTTATATCTGAATATTTCTATTTCTGTCAATAGTGATAATGTTATTTATTATACTCCTTATTATGGTGAGTAATAACAAAGACGTAGTCTCATTTATATTTTCACTGTTAAAACAACTATAGTAATTTTGCTGTGGAAAATATACTCCATCATGCTGGCAAGGAAAAAATAATCAAGATCACACACATTTTTGGCCTCTTAATTCACATATTAGTGTGGGATAGCCAGTGAAAAGCATATATCTTTAGAGGAGCTTGAGGCTCAATTTTGACATTTTAAAATGACGTTTTAATACATTCAAAAGAAAACACCTGGGCAAGCTGTTAGAGCCAGGATAGCTCAGTCCACAATAGTCAAGTGTAGGATTTTTTTCACTTATGCAAAGTACCAAAACAAGAAAAAAAAAACATCATGCTATAAATCAGGAATGTGTTTATCCTTGTTGGGGTGGTGAAGGAGTGGTGGTGACGGTCAGTGGTGAAAAGAGGGCTTCTCGAGTGCTGGTAAAGTTTTATATTCCAATATGTGTGCTCTTACAGGCGTATTCAGTTTTTAAAAATTCATCATCTATGTACTGATAGATACTTTCCTCTATGTATATTTATATTTCAATAAAAAGTTCAAATTAAAAAAAAAAAAAAAGATGACACAATTAGCCCCAGGGCATTTTTCAGTACTTGCAGTGTTTGTATCAATAGCCTATGCTCCTACAAGCTGTCATAACATGCTCATAATGAAAGTTTGTCAAAATGGAGATCAGGAGGGCTACTTGGTAATATTTGCAAATTTGAATGTTTCCTTTCAAGAATAAAATTCTTGCTGCTCTCCACTATAATTATGTTTATATGCAGTACTAGTAAGTTTTGGTCTATGCTGGAACACCTCTTATTATCTCCATCACAAGGTTAAGACAGTGTTCTATATTTCTCTCTCTGCCCTGTTAAATGGTATCATGGTGAAGCTTCCAATAATCTTCCACATCAGCAGTACTTCTGTGATGAAGAATGTTGTTTTGAATCACAGTGTATATAACACAAAGATATTTGTGGTTTACAATGTCTGAGTAGTTTTTGTTTATTTGTTTTACCTATTTTTAAACAAATAGTTGGAAAAATAGTCCAAGTAAATCTGTATATCTTTCATCTAGATCCACCAATGGTTGATATTTTGTTACACATGTTCTATCATCCATCTATCTATTTATTATCTATCTATCTATCATCTATCTATCATCTATTCATCATCTATCTCATCCATCCATTTCTCTCTAAATAAATAGAAAAATGATCTTATTATTATTCCACTTGAAAATATTTCCATGAATTTAACATAAGATCTTTCCCAGATCCAAAACCATTCTTTTTCAAAAGCACAGAAAATTTAACAGTCATCTAACACAGACACAGTGGTATTTTCTAATTCACGATCCATACTCAAATTTTGCTACTTATCCTAATAATATGCTTTAGAGCATTTTCTCCCAATCTAGCATACGATCTAGGATTACTCATTTTGTATTTAGTTGTTAGGTCTATTTGGTCTTTAAGCTGGAAAAGTTCTTAACGCTTTTATTTTTCTCTCATGAAATAGACATTTGTGAAAAGTACAAAACGATTTGCTTGGTAGAATGCTTATTATTTCAGATTATCTGATTGTTTTCTCATAATTGGATGTCGATTTTCCTTTTTTGGAATGATACTGAATGAGTGATACAAAATCCTGTCCTGCTTATATATTTTGAGGAAGTACTGGATATCAAATTGTCTCATTATATTTATATAGCATTTGGTCATTTGCCTAAGGTAGCATCCATCAGATCTCTCTTTTCTAAAATTATATTTTACTTGTAATTAATTGTCTGTGACTATGTCTGGTTATTTTTCAAAACATAAAAATACAAGGGATTTGAAGTGAACTAAAATACTAGATATGGATTTCATCCTCTTTGATTATTTTTATTGTGGTGAAAAGCATATAAAATGAAATTTACCTTCTTAACACAATTTTAAGTGAACAGTATGCTATTGTTACCTATATACACATTGATGTATAGCAGACCTCTAAAATATGTCTATCTTGCATGAATAAAACTCTATACCCGTTCAAAAGAACTCCTCATTTTCCATTTCCCCCAATCCCTGGAAAACACAATTCTACTTTCTAATTTATGAGTTTGAATACTTTAGATGGCTCATATAATTGGAATCTTAACATTTGTCCTTCTCTGACTGGCTTATTTCACTTAGCATAATGTTCAAGTTTCAGCCACGCTGTAGTGTGGGATGAGATTTCCTTTTTAAAGGCTGAATAGTATTCCATAGTACATATATATTCATATATATATATTCATATATATATATATAATAATTTTCTTTATTCATCCATTAATGGAAATTTCAATTGTTTCTACCTTTGATTATTGTGAATAATGCTGCAATGAACATGGGAATGTGCATATCTCTTTGAGAGCCTGTTTTCAATTCTTTTGGATAAATGCCCAGAAGTGGGATTGCAGAATATATGATAGTTATATTTTTAATTAATGAGGAATCTCCATCCAGTTTTCCATAGCAAATGTATCATTTTACCTTCCTACTAACAATGCACAGGGGTTTCAATCTCTCCACACTTGATATTTTAATTCTTCACTCTGTCTTTCTCTTGCTTTTTGATAATGGTCATCTTCCAGGTGTGAGGTGATAGCCCAATATCCTTTGATTTGCATTTCCTTGATGACTAGTGATGTTGAACATATATCTCTTTCATATATCTCCTGGCTAATTGTATGTCTTTTTTTTTTTTTTTTTAATATTTTATTTATTTATTTGAGACAGAGAGAATGAGAGAGAGAGCACATGAGAGGGGGGAGGGTCAGAGGGAGAAGCAGGCTCCTTGCTGAGCAGGGAGCCCGATGCGGGACTCGATCCAGGGACTCCAGGATCATGACCTGAGCCGAAGGCAGTCGCTTAACCAACTGAGCCACCCAGGCGCCCTAATTGTATGTCTTCTTTGAAGAAATGTCTATTCAAGTCTATTGTCCATTTTTTAATTGGGTTATTTGTTTTTTTGTTTGTTTTTTAGGGTTTTGTTCTGTTTTGCTATTGAGTTGCAAGAGTTCCTTATTTATTTTGGAAATTAACCCTTATCAGATATGTGGTTGGCAAATATTTGTTTCACATTTCATAGGTTAGCTTTCACTTTGTTGATTCTTTCCTTTGCTGTGTGGTAATGCTTTAGTTTGATGTAGTCCCACTTGTCTATTTTTATATTTCTCGCCTGTGCTTTTGGTGTCATATCCATGAAATCATTGCTAAGAGCAATGTTATGAACTATGTTTTTTTCTAGGAGTTTCAGACTTTAGAGCCTTACATTTAAATGTTTACTCTATTTTGAGTTAATTTTAAGTATGGTATAATATAAAGGTCTTATTTCATTCTTTCCTTGTGGATATCCAGTTTTCCTAAAACCATTTGTTTAAGAAACTATCCTTTCCCCATGGTGTAGTACTGGCATCCTTGTGGAATATATATATATATATATATATGGATTTATTTCTGGGCTCTCTATTCTGGTGTATTTGTTTGTATGTTTGTATGTATGCCACTACTATATTGTTTTGATTACTGTAGTTTTGTTTAATGTTTTGAAATCAGGAAGTATAACTCCAGCTTTGTTCTTCATCATTGACATTGTTTTGGCTATTTGGTATCCTCTGTGGCTCATATAAATTTTAGGATTGTTATTTCTATTTCCAGAAAAAATGTCATTGGTATTTTGATAGAGATTTTATAGGGATAGCCCCCAGTAGATCTCATACCATAATCTCTGAGAGAGTGGATATGTTTGCTCATATGGTAAAGATTTGCTGATGTAATGATGATTACTAATCAATGACCTTAAAATAGGTAAACTGTCCTCGTGGGCCCTTCATAATCACATGAGCCCTTAATAGTAGAAACAGAAAAGGGAGCAAGAAAGATGAGCAGAAGAGAATTTCAGAGATATAGAAATTATGAGGGAGCCATGTAACTGGGAATGTGGACAGCTTCTAGGAACTGACAACTGACAGTGAAAAAGGAAATAAGAACGCAACTGACAACGGAAAGGAATTAGAGACCTCTGTCCTAAAGCAACAAGAATGGGACTCTCCATAAAATGAGTAAGACTAGAGGTGGACTGTGTCCAAGGATCTCCAGGTAAGAGCCCAGGCTGACAAGCACTGCGATTTTTCCTTGTAAGATTCTAAGCTGCACAGAATCACCTAGACTTATGACCTACCTAACTGTGATATAATAAATGGGTGTTATTTTAAGCCACTACATTTGTGGTAATTTATTTTGCAGGAATAGAAAACAATTACAGATTGTATGTATGTATGTATGTACGTATGTATGTATATATATATGTATGTATGTGTGTATATTGGCTTAGAAATTAAATTTCCTTCTCTGTATTGGCGATTTAAATTACCTTGGGCGCTATTATATTCTTTAGTCACAAAATCATTTTGTCATAAATTCTGCCTGAGAGAGTTATATATGTACTAAAGCCAGAAAATATTTTGGTTTTATTAAAGGTGTTCTACTTTCCCTAATTAATTATTGGTACAGACTACCAATCCTAACTTCTAATGCCTTCATATTTGGGGTAAAATATTAAAGAACTGACATTTTTGGTGATCCTCATACTCATCTCAATGTGGTTGTGTTTTCCTCAGCTCTACTGGATTTTATTGTCAAAATCTTTATTATTTCAATGCCATCTAAACGATCTTACTATTTGTATATGCTGGAAGCACACCACCAGCTTTCCTAAACTACTGAATTTAAACTTAATTTTAATTTGATTTACTTCTATCTTAAATCATATTTATTCCATAATTTAAAATCTTGACCACCACAAAGATAATCATTCATGTTTAATCAGTCATTTAGAACTCAATGTCATATATATGTATTTTTTTTCAGTTTCCTGAACTGTAACTGTAACTGTTTACAGAGAAAAATGTGTTTCCCAGAATTCAGAAAATAGAAACTAAATTAATATAGTTTCTAATGATATAGGATTGTAACATAGATATAATATTGCACAACTGGGTAACAATAAGGGCAAAAATGATTATTTTCAACCTCATTTATGAAAAATAAAACCTGTTACTTTAAAATTATGTTTACATATTTAAAAATATGAGGTTAATAATGTTCTTGTGTGACTGTATAAATATTTTTTTCATTTTGTGTTTTGACACTATATTAGGTTTTGCTTTAGTTCTTAGAAATAATGCAATATAGTAATGATTTTTATTTCCCATTGATATGTTTTAAATATTTCCTATTATATCTGTTTATATTCAAAGCAATCTTCTAGAAATTCATGTAGCATTTTCCCCCCAGAGGCTTAAATGCAAGACATTTTTATCTTTAGTGGTAAATAGATCTGACAACATGTTTAACCACAAAGTCAACGAGATTAATAATATCTGTTAAAGGAAAATTAAAAACATTCTTTTCCATCTAAAAAGAAAAAGTAAATTACTGCCACAAATACGTTAATGCAGTTAATCCATTACATTTATAGATTCCATTATGTAAATTTATTAGATTTTTATCCAACATCATTTATTCAGAATAATACAATTTTATAAGCCATAAATCGAAGCTTGCTAATGGATTCAGATATGTTTATATTTTTTAAGCACTGAGGAGTAGAAATGCAAATACTGTTGGGCCACAAGTGACTTAGATCATCCATCCATGAATGAAGACAAAAAAAACTCATCAAAGCTATAAAATGATGATCAGGTTTACATGATTATCAGAACATGTTTTTGAGGGAACACTACCATCTACTAAAATCTGCATTCAATGTCAAGGAATAGGAAAAGTATGTGTCATTCATTCAGCTTAATGACTCCCAACTTTGTGTGAATGTGGTAGTTTTGGTTCAAAAGAAAACCTCTCAGGTTCTCTCCTGACAATTTATTTTTTCTCCCTATTTGTTTCTGTTTTCCAAAATTAATACTTAAGATAATTACAGAATTTCTTTTTTTTTTTTTTAAAGATTTTATTTATTTGAAAGAGAGAGACACAACGAGAGAGGGAACACAAGCAGGGGGAGTGGGAGAGGGAGAAGCAGGCTTCCCGCCGAGCAGGGAGCCCGATGTGGGGCTCGATCCCAGGACCCTGGGATCGTGACCTGAGCAGAAGGCAGACGCTTAATGACTGAGCCACACAGGCGCCCCGATAATTACAGAATTTCTAAAAGCGACTGAAGGTCAGAGATAAAAGAAAGGAAAACATATTATTTATTTTCATGCTTTAATTAGATCCTACCAGCTATTATTCTCATTACAATCTCACCTATATGCTAAATAATTAGTATAGTCTCCAGATCCTGTAGCCCTTATTCTGAAAACCATTTTATTTATATTAAACCAATAGTGTTGATTTAATGGTCCTATATGATAGTTTAATAATCTAATTACTGACAATATTGACAGATAGAAGTTATATATTTTTCTTTTTTTCTTTATTTATTTGACAAAGAGAGAGAGAGAGTGAGTGCACAAGTAGAGGGAACGGCAGAGGGAGAGGGATAAGCAGCCTCCCTGCTGAGCAGGGAGTCCTATAGTTTTCAATGAGTGTGTATTCTCATTCTAAATTTGCTCTATGTAGAACAGTATTTCTCAAATTATTTAGAAGAATACTTGTTAGAAGAAGTAACCTATAAAAGTGCTTCTATTTATAATATTTTTAAATACATAATTTTTGGTAGAGGGTTTGGAATGGGATCTAAACATACATATTCTAAAGAATATCTCAATAAAAACAATACCACATCTATGATTCCGCTTGAATCAACGCCATCATTGTAGGTCTATGGAATTCTAAACATGTTCTCGTAAACAGAAACTCATAATAAAAGTCGCATCTTTCTTTTGAAGTTGATTATCTTACATAATGAAAGTCCATGTTATATTACAACTATGGAGAAATTTTCAGTGTGTTCTGGGAGGACACTTAAATAAGCTCATTTTCCTTTTAATTAGGTGACAAAAGAAAACAAAAGGCATTATTTCATTTAAAAAAGAAATCTCTCAATGAGTGGTAGAAGTTTTAAGTATGTAAATTAGTGACAGGTCAGAAACTGAATATATGTATATATTCATATAAATATATAAATAAATTGGTCTCATTTGTTAAAAATATATTAACTAAATTAACTAAATAATTATGCATAGAAATGCAAATATAGTTTAAATGAATGCTTTAACAAATAAATACCTAAAGATGCACCTATATTAAATAAATCTCAATGAATATATGCGCACTTTATTCAATATATCCTATTCACATGTGGTCACTGCAAGTCCTTGCCCCTAATGAACAATGAAATAACATGAAGAAAAATTTAAAAAAAAGAAAAGGGAATGTAAGAGTTGCTACAAAAGTTCTAAAAATTATGGAACAATGATATGTTACAGAACATAAAATTCCTACTAGGTATAACATAGATGGAAAATATTTCAAACTCCATACAGGTCCCGAGGTCCAACTCACAAGTATTCTTTCTTAGAACTTACTGTTGCAGTAAATTGACTAGCCCCAAGATGACTCCCTTTTGGGGAATGTAGTGTAGTCCCAAACATGTACCTTCCTAAATCAATAATCTTGGATAAATTATTTACCTTAATTTCTATCATTGTATAAAAAAATGGATCAATGGTAGTATATATTTGTGTTGGTTTGAATCACCTAAGAAGTAAGATCAAGACAATATAAATGTGTGGGGATGTTAGAGAAAAATTGGAGAGAGAGCTTCATAAGATTGGAACAGCCATCTAAGCACAATTGAAGTCTGACCCAAAAAGGAGAAAAAAGAAGGTAGATTGGGTAGAAGGTTTGTAAACTGCTATGCAATGTGGCAAATTTCACAAGGCTGCTGGGGAGTCTAAGCCAAAAACAACCATCAGAGGTATTCCCATCCCAGGAATGGGTCTCCAGCAGTATCCCTGCTGAGCTCAGTTATTGTCTGGAAGCAGCCCAAGTGAAGTGTGGACTCAGCACACATGCAGAGATGGATTTCAGAGCAGAGCAGCTGGGGCCTTGGGTTGACTTTTCTCCTGGTAGGTGGGGGTCTATGAGGTACATTTTTGTGGCTACCACATTACCTCATAGAGTTATGGATCTTATGAAGACAATTCCACAAAACACTTAAAACAGTTTAAAGACCATGCTTGGTAAATGCTTGCTATTATTTGAAAAGATAAAGTACCTGCCCTTGAGTAATGAAATAAGCTGCAGTTCACTTGTAGACACTTAGGACTTTGAAGATTAATAGTAGTCAGAATTGCTAAAGCAGAATGCTCAAGTACAAACTGAGGAATGCAAAGGATACATACTGCAAGAACAAGTCTCCTGCTTGACCTCATAGGTCTTTTTCCTGACCTAGCAGTAGCATCATCAGGCGTAAGATCAGACTTTCTAAGAGAGAAGACCAAGGGAAAGTTGGATGTTTCAGGTTGCTCCTGACACAACATATTCACCAGTTACAGAGAATAAACTGTATTAATGCAGTACAAATATACAGTAAGCAGCCTCCAGGGGCACATGAACAGAGGAGTCTTTCACAGTATTTTTGTAAACAAGTGAGCTATATAACTTTCTGACATATTTAAAAATGTAAATTAAGTTAAAGGAATACATTATTTTTATAAGATTTTATACTTAGAATATGATTCAAATGCAAAGTCCTCCCTATGCACACATTTTTCTCAGGTTCTACGTTGCACTGTTTAGATATTAGACATTAAAGGTACTTGACATTTCTAATGATGCATTTATATTCAAGGATAGCATTTTATATCTGTTCCATGATACTTCAGTTACAAAAGATACACTATATTCAAATTTAGATCATGCTCAAAGACTTGCATTATCAAACTTGAATGAATGTGGATGATGACAGGAGGAACACTCAGCAATGAGAACAATATAAGAACTTAAAATTGCATGACATTATTGAGATAAGGACTGTTCATCACACAGAGCACAGAAAAGTTTTGGGAGGTAAAGGTATCTATACATTTTCTTTCTGTAGTTACAGATTTCCTCATGTGTAGCTGATTATATATATATAAATTTTATTTTCATTTTGGCCATAATGGAAATTACCAGGAGCAAATTTCTGTTCAGGAAGCACTGTGATATCAACGAAAGGAATTGTGGTCATGAATCATTGCCAATAACTTAAACTTCCTGGGCGTCAGTTTTCATATTCATAAAGCAAGGTGGAAATAACTCTCTCATAATAATGTTCTTATATTAGATTTATAATATGTGTAATTATTTACCACATGTCTAGGTCAGAGCAAGAAATCATAAGAAAAAAATCTTAAACTCATTTAATGAACTATCACAGAAGGAGGCAGAATTTCTGTATTGATAGGAGCTTCCAGCTTGGTGAAAGCATCCATATCTTGGGAGGTCACACACCCCAAAGCCATGGCATAGAAGCTCCTGTGCCCTAGACCCTTCTGGAACTCACTTTATATACCTCTACATCTGCCTACCCTTCTATATCTTTTAAAATATCCTTTATAATAATAGCAAACATAAGACAACATCTATGAACATATAAACTAGAAATCTCAGACTCAAACTGAATACATGAGTTATTCAGATAGCAAGTGAAGACAACACTTATTTCCCAACGCTTAACTCTGAGATGGATAGAAACAGAGTTTTAGTTTTATTCGGAGATGAAGTCATAACTACAGAAGAGTTTAACAAATTTTTATGTATGTAAATCATGTTTAAATTCATCTGGGTATCTCAATATACATCTGAATATCAATGTGTCTCAAGGAGGATAGAACCAAAAGTGTACTGTATTTACCCAGAAGACAATAAAACTTTTGGAGTTGGCTGAATATATATGACTCTCAGTATAAGCCTAAAAATTTTAACTCTGTGGCCAAATTCTAAACAACATTTGGGTTCATCCAATTCTGAAAGTACAATTTCAGTCATGAAACTAGTGAAATCAAAGACTCTGTTACTTAAATCGTGTATTAAATTCACTATATCATAAACCTCATTACTACACACAGCCCTATAATTTTCTAGCATTAGCATTTTACTAATTTTTAATTAGTAAGGTTATATTTTCAATTATTAACAGATGATTCCATATGTTGTTAAACAGAGAAAGTTTTGTAAATGCATACTGATTAAAATTCATGGTATTAACTTCTGATGATACAGGAATTAAACCGATCCAACTCAACTACTTTAAAGTATGTCTACCAGAGTAAAGAAAAAAGATTTTTGTATATCTGATTTTTAGATATTTTAGAATATTCTTTATACTTATATAAATTTTATTAGCAAAACTATGATTAATTATGCAAATAGCATAGCAAAACTATTATAAATTATGATCACTTAAGAAAAAAAGTATTCACAGAAAGGCAGGATAAATTTTAGGTTTGTTTATTTCATTGAATATTAAATCACTGGGAAAGTGTTAAGTCCTGCTCAGAAAGCCTATACTCCCCTAATAAGCTTGCATTATGCAATTGGAATTTTGGATAACTATTTCTCCGAAGTTTCCCCTTAGTTATTTCCTTTTCTCTCTTTTTTTCTGTCATTCATTTTCTTATTTACAAAAAAGTAATTTACTCAAACATGAAAACAAGGCTAAGGCAAAATGACAACTGATTATGTAATATTTTGAAGTGTATTTTTTATAAGCTTACTTTCCACTCATCTGATTAAGAGATAATCTAATCAAGAGATATCTCTATATTTGACTGATGGTTTCCAGCCCCATAAAGTTAGAAACTAGCTTATTGAAAAAACTATGAGTTGTGATTGTTTGTGGCCTATAAAAAGGATAAATCAAAACTTGTGATTTTGTAGCTCTGTAGAAAATTAACCTGTCATTTAGCTAACTTGACTTTCTTACTTGTACATTCCCTAATGAGTTCTTCAAATACCTATAGGCATGATCTCTTGCCTTTCTGCTGGTGTCTTATTAGTAATTCAAGAAAAACTTTGACCTGAGCCAAAATCAAAACCAAAACTAAACCAAAAGTCATTCAATATTTTGCCTTTACCCATTTCCCTTAACTTCTTTCCTTTCCTGACTCACCTTTATTTCTTCCTTCTTTTTTCCTCCTCTCTTCCTTCTTTCCCTTATTGACTTTCTCGTCTTCATTTCCTTTTCTTTGCCTTCAGTACATTCTTCCTTCCATCTTTCCTTTTATTTTTTTCTAAATTTACCCTTTTTTGACCAAGCTGCATTCTAGATTATAAACAATTTTGTAAGTCCTGACAATGTTTGTACCTCATTATAGCTTTACTACAAAGCACCATGAAATTCTGCACAAATGTCTTAATTTTGATAAAGTTCAATATACCTATATGTTCTTTTACTGCCTGTGCTATTATTTTAAAAAGATGTATTTATTTGAGAGAGAGAGAGAGAAAGAGAGCGAGAGGGGGAAGGGGCAAAGGGAGAGAATGTTCAAGCAGATTCCGTGCTGAGCGCGAAGCCCAAGGAGGATGAGCGGGGCTGCATCCCAGGATCCTGAGACCTGAGATCACGACCTAAGCCAAAACCAAGAGTCCGATGCTCAACCGATGGAGCCACCCAGGTTCCCCTGTTGCCTATGCTATTGATTTCATATCCTAGAAATTATTACCAATGTCATAAAGCCTTTTTTCTTTATGTTCTCTTCAAGAGTTTTGGTTAGAGTTCTTGCACGATTTTTGGCTAATTTTTATATATCATGTAAGGTAAGGATCCAGATTCATTCTTTTGCATGAATATATCCAATTTTTCCAGGACTATTTGTTGAAAAGACTGACATTTCCCCCATTGAATGGCCCTGGCACCCAATATTATTTTGAGTCACTGAAGTGTCAATATGGTTTGAAGTTACCTTAGTAAATAATGTCTTATAGGTCATAATGATTTATCACCCCAAACTATAAATATTTATGGTATAAGATAGCACCTCTAGGTGCTGAAATATGTAATTTATTGTGAGGATTTGGGTTTGATCATTTAACCAATTTCATTTTCCATTTATTTTTCTGAGATAAGTGAAATTATTGATCATAAACCTCCATCCTATAGGCCACACAAAACCAGATTTATGTGGATAGTGAAATAAGAGAAAAGATATCATACTGAAATTTATAGTCATTTTTAACTGACACAGACTTAAAAGTCTTTAGTAGTATAAATGGAGAAAGTGCACAACATAGCAGTGTCAATTTATGAAAGGTTATACTTGTTTGTGTCAAGTGTCTGAGTCTCCCTCTTATATTTTGGTTTGCCTGACTTTAAGAACCAGCATATTTTAGAGGTCCCCACTTCTAAGACCTTGTTCTGATAGAAAGAGCTTCCAACAGACTGGAAGAAAATGCAGGTAACTGACATTTACACGGTAAATTATTTCAACTATTGCTGTTTCTTTAATCACACACTACATGTCTGCCACTTCTAATAACAGCTTGGTGTCTGGCAGACATTCCACTTTATCTCTGAATTTCACTGCTTATGTGATCCTTCGTGAATAACTTAGTCTAGTCATTATGTACATTTTTAGATTCATGTTCACTCTAATTTCATTGCTCCCATGTACCTCTGTTCAAGACTAACTGGCACTGATGCTTGGTCTGATCTGACCTATGTGTTCCTTCTGCTTTGGTTAGAGTTTCCACAGACCAGGTACCTGCCACATTTATTTGTAGAAATTGCTCCTTGGTTCAAAAACAAAACCAGAAAAGCTCTCTCTTCTGTCTTTTGCACAGTTGTATTGAACATGACTTTGTGTTTCTATTTCTGAGTTATTTCATACACTGAATTGATGTTCTCTTATATTTCAGCCTCAGAGTCCCCTTCTATATCTCTAGTAGACATTTTTTCTCTCTGAATTCTCTCTCTCCTATGTTAAATCAATAAAAGGGGTGTATTTTATTAATCTGTTTACTTTTAAAGGGTGTTTAATATTCCCTATTCTTAATTTAGAGTTGAAATAAAAAGAATATATGTGTATTTACAAAATAGTGATTCAACACTTCCATACAATACCCGGTACTGCAACTTTAACCTCTATCACCCTCTAAACTATGAATTGCAATATTCCTTTTATCCTTACTCTATAAAAACTTGCCACCAAATGCTCTAATCAAATTGAAAATTTTTTTTTTCTTAAAACTAATGACTGCATCCTCATGCAGAATCTCTAATACATGCATCTTTCTTATTGAATAATTTAAATATTATATCAGTTTGTGTTTTTTTAAGCATTCTGTTAGACACACATTCATTCCTCCTAGATAAATCCACCTAAAAATTTTATATGTCAATTTGTGTTCACCGTATTGCTTCTAGTCTAGCCCACTTCTTAAAGTTAACGGACTAGGGGGGAGCCTGGGTGGCTCAGTCGTTAAGCGTCTGCCTTCGGCTCAGGTCATGATCCCAGGGTCCTGGAATCGAGCCCCACATCGGGCTCTCTGCTCGGCGGGAAGCCTGCTTCTCCCTCTTCCATTCCCCCCTGCTTGTGTTCCCTCTCTCACTGTCTCTCTCTCTCTGTCAAAATAAATAAATAAAATCTTTAAAAAAAAAATAGTTAATGGAGTAGGAATATAAAGTTAGTAACAGGTATTTTTTGGGGAATTATTAAAGCTCAAAAGTCATAACTTTTGCGTAAAAATTAAAGAACTTGTCAGTATTTTAGTCTGCTTGTTAATTTATACTCAGTTAAGTTTCAAAGCATTTGAAAGTTGTTTATGCTTTATATGTTACTTGGTATTTTGGTTATAAACTATTCATTCAAAGTTAAAAAACCAACGTGCATCTATTCTCTGTATTACATATATTAGTTTTTTTGGGTTTTTTTTTAGATTTTATTTATTTATTATTTGAGAGAGAGAGAGAGTGCACGAGAGGGGGCAGGGTCAGAGGGAGACGCAGACTCCCCACTGAGCAGGGAGCCCGATGCGGAACTCGATCCAGGGACTCCAGGATCATGACCTGAGCCGAAGGCAGTCACTTAACCAACTGAGCCACCCAGGCGCCCCCATACATTAGTTATTTTGAACTGGTATTTATTAAATAGTTTTAGCTAAAAGAAAAAAAAATTGAATTGATTGATTATATTAGAAAGCTTTAACCTCTTTCCTAGCTTTATGTATCATCAATAAACTTGTAGTTTGAAGAGAGAAAATATTTATTGGTAAATAGTTTTATCATTCTACCACTATTACGTGAGTGTCATATTATTTTTCTTTCTGAAATATGATGTATCCAACTACATAATGAATGGGGAAAATTCCAATTCCAATTCCATAAGAAGCAAATAATTCTAAAGTATCTATTTTTAAGTTAACGATATTTAAGTCCAATATTGTTAATGATTACAAGGAATAAAAGCTATTACAATGCTACATAAATATATCCTTCAAAAGAACATTAGGGTTTACCCAGAAGGCTTCCATTTTACTGTGGTGTACTGCTATTCCATGAACAGATGGGAAGTATATAAAAGATAAGGCAGCTGGGAATGTTACACTCAGACAGTCAATCCAAAAGCTTTGAGATTCAAATTAAACTGGAAGTCAGTTATTGATAGCAAAGGAAATCTTTTGCTTGGGAAACTCCATTTAACATTTAAGAAAAGAAATAGAAAAGTTAACTGATTTCCATAGTAACAATTCTAAGACTATTCTCTAAAAATGAAGAAAAGACCTTTTTAATTATAAAATTGATAGACTCATCATTTATCAGAAGGGAACTTAAAAATCTACTTTATTTGAATTTCTACATATATTTTTATAGAAACCAAGTATTTTACAGCAAATATTTTATATAAATATATAATATTATATCAAAATTCACTTTTTAAATAGTTTTTTTTAATGTAAGATATTATAGACTACAAGTTATTTGAAGACAGTCAAAAAATACATTTAGAGAAGTCAAAGACAAATTATTCAACAGTGCATATATCAGGCCTATTGGATCAGTATTTCCTGGGGGAAAGTCAGAGGCCAAGGTAAATGACAGGTGTGTGGGTTTCTAGTTTTCCTTGCATTCCAAGACATTACACTGTGTCTAGTAGACTGCACCTCACACATTATAAAGGAAGCCTGACTTTGGGCAGTGGGCTTTTTAGCTTCGGGGCTGGGAGAACATTAGCCCACCCTTTGACATGTTATAGAGGATTCAAAGCTTTATTACAGAGTGTTATAACGAAACAGGATTTGTGGCCTGAGCTAACATCTTAGAATTATACAGGTTTGGTTAAATTCAGCACTTAGTTGAAGCATTTTCCATGAAGCATCAAGCTTCTAAGCAGTGCTAAATGCTGACATCTTAATGGCAGATATAAAATCATGACTGAAATGGGCCTGATGGTCACTCTCAGGGAGCAGGTCATGTTACTTGGAATCAAACGGAGAGATCTCTTTATAAATGTATGATACACTTATATGAGATACTTAGAGTAGCCAAATTCATAGTGACAGAAAGTAGAATGGCAGTTGCCAGAGACTGGAGGAAATAGGGAATAAGAATTTGATTTTTGCTTGTTTGTTTTTGTTTTTGTTTTTAATGGGTACAGAGTTTCAATTTGGGAAGATAAATTCTGGAGCTGGATTGTGATGGTAATTGCATAACAACGTGAATGTACTGAAAATCACTGAACTATACACTAAAAAATGGTGAAAATGGCCAATTTTATGTAATGCATATTTTAACACACACTTTAGAAAATGACCAGTATACAAGATCCAGTAGAATGTAGGTACTTAAATCTTTATAAGATTTAATATAGAAAAAAAATCTTATTGGGGCGCCTGGGTGGCTCAGTCATTAAGCGTCTGCCTTCGGCTCAGGTCATGATCCCAGAGTCCTGGGATTGAGCCCCGCATCGGGCTCCCTGCTCCGCGGGGAGCCTGCTTCTCCCTCTCCCACTCCCCCTGCTTGTGTTCCCTCTCTCACTGTGTCTCTCTCTGTCAAATAAATAAATAAAATCTTTAAAAAAAAAAAAAAGTTTAATAAAAAAAAATCTTATTTCTTACTGGGAAATCATTTCTGAAACAATGAAAACAACTAGAAGGAAAATTGTAGTTGTAAGCTAGGACTATTAAATATACATCAATCAAAAATTCAAAAAAATAAGTTTTTAATACCAAATACATAATGAAATCCAAATAATCTATGTAAATAATGCTAAGATAATGATATCAATTTAATAAGATTAAACAGAAATTTCTAATGAGTTTCACTAGCTAACAGCTATATGTATACATTAAAATGACATACCATTTTTAACTCCAAAACTTGAAATCACCCCTTTTTTTAAGTTTACAATGTTGAATAATGGCAAAGATTTGGAAAATAAATGCTTTCTTCCTTGATTGTGGCAGATCAAATTGCCATGATGTTTTCAGAAATCATTTGGTAGATGTACCAAAGTGAGGTTTTTAACACATCAGTTATTTTATATGTTTAATGAGTAGCATAGTGGTTTAATCTTAACAATGGAGTAATCAATTTTTTATTTTTATATTTTAGATTTCTAAATTTTATAGACTGGCAATATATACTGGACAGATCAGCAGAAAAGGAAGCACTCAGTTGATGCTATTTTTTTTAGGAAAAATAAGTATATATATAGTTATAAGAAAAACTATTCTGGTTAACCCTCGTGACATTCGTTAAGGGCTCTTAAGGGGATTTTAGAGCGATCAAAGAAAGAGAAATGACCACGAGGTGGCAGTAGCACACACGCAAACTTTTCTTGGTTGATGCCGGGACAGGTTTGCATGGAAGAAATTCTTCATAGCACCAAACTGTCCAGAAGCTACAGCAAGGGCCACCAGAAAGAAGGTGAGAAGGTCAAGGGAGCTCTGGGCAAGAAAGGGATGGAAAAGGGGCCTTATGTATCTAGGTGATGTCACCTGGCAGCACAATAGACATTCCTTGAGTCAGAGGACACTTGAAGGTAGCAGTGATTTGTGGGTCTTTATGGCATCAGTCTTATCTTACCAATGGCTAGCAGATTCTGTGCACAATTTTGTGGGTTATGCAGAACAATCAAGTTCATAGCGGCTAAAAATTTGCTTATTTGGACTTTATTTAAAACAAATACTTGAGTAAAAACTTCGTACCGGTGAGCTTTTCTTTTTTTAAATATTTTATTTATTTATTTGACAGAGAGAGAGACAGCAAGAGAGGGAACACAAGCAGGGGGAGTGGGAGAGGGAGAAGCAGGCTTCCCGCCGAGCAGGGAGCCCGATGTGGGGCTCGATCCCAGAACCCTGGGATCATGACCTGAGCCGAAGGCGGATGCTTAACGACTGAGCCACCCCGGCACCCCACCAGTGTGTTTTTGAGCTAAGAGTTCTCAGTGTGATGTGAAGAAATATACAACATAGGAGCCAATATACAGAAGCCATTTTTGGCCATCTATATAACACACTGGAAGTATATCACCTAAAGAACACGCTCTGTAAAAATTTCACTTGCACTGAAAGAAACACGTGACTTCACACTTCAGAAAATAAAAGGATAGCAAGTGGCTTTGTTGAACTCACTCAGCAAGCTAGCCACAGAGTCTGATCTGTGACTGGGTTCCCCTAATTTAGAGCCAACTCTTCTTTCCAACACTATTCTTCCTTCAAATATTCTTAATAAAGTTAGTAAGTTTACACACATATTTCCAAATCCTTAATTTATAAAATTTATTCACCTAATTCAACTTCTGGTTTTTGAATGTTGAATACCAGGCTCTTTGCGTCATGTAAGGTATGTGATAGTGAATAAAACACAATCTTATTTTCCACTTCTGTGCATGGTGAAAATATTATTGGTTAGCTAACTTTCAATTTTCTCTATGGGTTAGATATATAGATATATACATATGGATGCATTCTGCAGAATGTTTAAATATGGGACATTACGTTTATGAATAAGGAGGGAAATTTGTAGCCAAATATTATTGATGTGTGTGACAGATGGTTTAGTAGAAAGAATTCTGAGTTAAAAGTTCCCTTTAACAAAATGTGAGTTCTGTTTAATTAAGCAAGGAGGCCAGTAGACCATGTTGTCTCTAATGCCATGGCGACCTATGTTAGCAAGCCAAAATCCAAACCTGTAAATGTCTCAAGGTTGCAGAATTAAAGTGCTAAGGACAACCAATCACAGCCAACAAGGTGTTAAGCTATAGCCAATCAATGATCGCCTTACTTCACTCCTGACTTTTCTTTATAAAAGTCTCTCCCCAACATCTATTGGCATATCATCCTAGCCACTTCTGGTTTGGCACTGCCCGATATAATTGATTTTTGCTCAAATAAACTCTTAAACATTTTAATATGCCTCAGATTATCTCTTAACAGTCCCAATTCTGGCTCATTCAATAACACAAAAAATTGATATTTTTAGGGAATACTGGGGCTACATTCTAAGTGTAGTAGATCTCAGGGTATTTGTTAATGTGTAGAATCTCAAAAAAATAATGAGACTATTTATAACTTGAAGTCTTAAATGTACAAAATGGAAGGCTTTTATAGGCAGAAAGGAGGTGGGACAAGGAAATTGTATCAAACCTTTCAGGCAATGTCACTGTCCTTTTATAGGGTCTCTCCCAGATGACCTCTCTAGTTTTGACCAGATAATTCCAGATTAAATGGTTAAAGGTTATATTACTGTCAGAGGCTTAAACTGCAATTAGGTCAGGTATTAAGTCTTGGTTTGCTGACACAGGGCTTAACACAAGTGACTCCATTTTGGTTCTGTTGTCTTTTTTTTATTTTTTATTTTTATTTACTTATTTTTTTTAACAAAGTCAAGAAGGAGAAAGGTCTCCAGCAGAGAAACAATTTTTTTTTTTAAAGATTTTATTTATTTATTTGACAGAGAGAGACACAGCGAGAGAGGGAACACAAGCAGGGGGAGTGGGAGAGGGAGAGAAGCAGGCTTCCCGCAGAGCAGGGAACCCGATGTGGGGCTCGATCCCAGGACCCTGGGATCATGACCTGAGCCGAAGGCAGACGCTTAACGACTGAGCCACCCAGGCGCCCCCAGAGAAACAATTTTTAAGGATAAAAAAATCAGTGACTATTCAGAGCTGCAGGTATAGGGGATGAAAAATCACTTTTATTTTGCCTTTCTAGGTTCTTGGCTGAGACCCCCTGTGACAAAAGACAGATTAACAGGAGAAAAACAGAAGTTTAATAACATGTATACCTTCTGTCTATGTAGGAGATACCCAGGAAAACTTGAGTAACACCCAGAAATGCTCCAAGCGACCACCTTAAATACTATCTACAGCTAAAGACAAAAGAAGATATTGAGGAGCTGGGACCCAGTTATGGGAGGCTATCAAGAAAACACAGTAAATATGGGCTAGGTTGTTACTCAGATTTAGGTCAGTGCCTTCTTCACTGGTAAGAGTTTCTAGACATTTAGTCATCCCCTTCTTCCTGGTACAGAGAGGGGAAATGGAGATTTCCCTATAAATGTAAATGCATTTTACAAAAGGCGAACTTCTACTCAGTTTTCAGAGCTTTTCCTATGTTGCTGTTTCTTAAAAATAATCAGCCTAAAATAATCTTATGTCAAAGAGACATAATTTATGGTAGCGAATTCTGCTCCCCTTCATAGGCAATATATTAACTTGTTTAGAACAACAAATTAGTTTACAATATGAAAGTAATGAAAAAACATCATGTTATATCTGAAATAAAAATGTCTGACATACAAGCAGAAAAAATTGTGTATAGCAACAGATTTAAAAGACGATAATATGAGGGTTGAAACAATGTACCTTCTCATATTTTTTAACATGTACTGTATTTTTCAATTACATAAATCATTTTTAAGTCTATAAAATTATTAGGACATCTTTCCTCCTCCTTGAAACAACTACAGTGATGGACAGGTGTTTTCCTAGGATGGTGGTGAAATAAGTTAAATCTCTATACATGTCCTTGGAAACTATAAAGTTCAACAAAAAGAGCAAATAAAACCACTCACAATCCACATGTAGGAAAGAAGTAGGAGACACAATCCAGTGACCTTCTATTTGTACCTAAGTAATATGACAAAATTCTGGAACCAGAGGAGTGGACTCGGGAGTCTGTAGCAGAGCACAGAATCTGGCATGAAAAAGAAGAGTGCAATAGAGTTCTATTGGTGGCAGGTGCAGATAACATCACCCAGAGGAGAGTCCCACTGAGGGAGGGCAACAATGAGAAGGGGAGGGAGACTTAGTAGAGCAGAGCACTGGCTGCCGGGATATTGAAATAGGTTCTTCATGGTGCCTGTGATAGGAGGGGCAGCCTTGAGATGGCAATGCTATGGAGAGGAAAACAAGTTGAAAAGAGAGGCATACCTTGTTGAGTTTATGTAGAATTAAAAAAATAAAATAAAATAAAGTGGTAAAAATAAGAGTCCTACAGTAACAAGAGCATCACAGTTCTGAAAACCATAGTTGTTTTAAATGGAATGTTTTGTCGGAAAAAATGCACTTCATTCTACTAATGGTAGGAAACTTAGTAAGCTAATGAAACACCTCACACTATCCATAGAGACAAGGGTTACTGCCTCTCAAAACACTTAGCATAATAAACAAAAAAAAGTCAGAAGTCATATTTTAAAGTTAATATAAGACAATATAAAAAGTGGTAAGATTTCCACATGATGAAAATACTAAGCTGGCAGGTAAACCTATTAAAAAAAAAAAAATCCTTCCAGGATAAATGAAATATCTTTAAATTAACAATTATAGCAACACGTACAGTGAATGTATTATACATACAATACAATTGTTTGTAGCAGTTGTACATAATGAATCAGCATTTTTTAAAACTCACAATAAGAATTTTAAAAAGAAAGACATAAAATGTGAGAAGAGAATTCAGAAAATTCACTGAAGAAAATCACCAAATCAAAACAAACAAACAAAAAAAAGGAAGATGGAGTTACAAGAAGGCCAGGAAACAATAAGTGTTACTATGAAAAGAAACAAAACAGTGAAGAGAATAAAAACAATATAATGTGCTAACCAATGAGAAAGTGAAATATTTAGAACACCTTAACTATAACCCTAAACCTAACCCTAATCTAATCCAATGTGCAAATCGAGTTCTCAGAGAAGAACAAACAAAAGAAAGGGATAGAAATAATATTTAAAACTATTACTTACAGTTTTTATCCATATGCTGAAAGTTTCATTATGTAATTAGGAAAATTGTACATGACTGACAATTTTAGGACATATAACACTGTTGTACTGTAATTCATAGGGAAAAAAGATGCAAAACCTCCAGGCAAAATGATCAAGTCACTTCTAAAGAAAATCAGGTCAACAGCAGCTTCTTGACAACACACAAAATAAGACAACAGTGAAATAATATTTTAAGAACCACAAAGAAGGAAAAAGAAAAACATTTTAGAATTCAGACAAGCTGTCGTTCAACTATCAAGAACATGAGAATAATTGAATTTTCAAGAATGTAGTAATGAATCCTTTCTGAAGAATCAATTAGAGGTAAAACTGTAGTGAAGAACAATCCTCAGCAATAAACATATTTAATTGTAGCTACTGGAATCTAAGTGGGAAAAAATGAACTGATAATATTTATTTTTATAAGTTCTATAAAAGTAGAAATAAATAACATGTGAGAATGTAAAATAACCTCATTGATGATTGTATCAGTAATGAGTGAGAGTCGAAGATATATAGAATCCCAAATAAATAGCAGCCTAAGGATATTATGAAATATATTACTGCAACATGATAATTTGAACAAAATCAAAATCCTCATAAATACCAGAATTAGTGCAAAAGGACCAAGAAAGCACACTATATATAGAAAGATATATTTAATACACACACGAAAGTAATTTAAGTTCTCATGAAAATACGGAACTAGGTATATCAATCATATCAAGATTTATAAATGGAGTTTAAGTCTTCTGCTTTTGAATTTGCTCACTAATCAAAATTTAAGTTTATTTTCTATAAGATACTTACCTAAAATAGACTCATCACGACTAAAGGGGTGGACAAAATTATACCAAGAAAATACAAGCAATAAAAAAGTAAGGGTTGTAATATTGATATTGGACAAGGTTTTCAAAATATTTTTTGAATAAGGGGATGCCTGGCTTTGGAGAGGATTTGGTCTAAGGATATAAAAGCCCATGTCCTGCCCCTAACAGTCTGTGTATGTAGGTTGATATGGGTAAAGATGAATGAACAGCTAGATCAGATTTTGTTAAAATAAATTGATGTTTTGAATTACTGGATAAGCCATTCTTAGAATTAAACTATAGATTTAATAGAATTCAGAACACGTAATATTATTTCTTTGTTTCACACTAATTAGTATTATTATAGAAGTGCATAATAGTTATCTAGAAGTGTTATGCTTTTAAAGAATAAACAATAAAAAATCTATGCATATGTTAAAATTCTAAAGAAGTGGGAAATTGAGGAGATTGAAAAAAATCTTAGTTTTATGGATGATACACATACGATAATCACAGACTAGATGTATTCTGTATGATTTTTCAGATAAAATCTCACAAACTAGAAATGTTGCTAATACAAACAGAGAAATGGGAGAATTTTTATTGCTTCTTAGGGTAACAGCAAATTCATGGTCAAATTAGGCTTTATACTTTCTGAAAGTAATATTCTAAGGCTTTTAGCAATGATTGAATGGTGTATGTGCACTTAGATGATTACATCATACTCAGAAGAACTCAGCACACTGAATACAATGGTGAAGAGAAGAATAGTATCAGATAATGAAGATGTTGGTGGCAGAGTGGGGATGCATTACTGGTAGTAATGGACAGAACTCCTGTCCATGAAGACCATTAGCTTGTTCAGTGTGGCTATTCATGCTGCATTCTTTCAGCCAGAAAATTCGCTGATCAAGGGACTGAAGTGAAAGCAGATGTTTCACTAACATATCTTCAGACAACTTATGACTAATGCAGACAAACAGAATCACATCTAGTTATTTACTATGGGAAGCTTTGACATAAATTATTTTAAAATATTTTGGTTGTGTTGCCACCATGTTTCTACAACAGGATTACACAGAAGAGCATCAAGGAAAGAAAAACAAAGTGGAGATAAACCTCATTTCTGTAATCTACCCTCAGAACCACACAAGTGAGTTATATTCTCTGACTTTGCCCACTTTGGTTCTATTTAAATTTTGAAAATAAAAAGTATATATAGCCAGTACAATGTTATATTTAAAACACTTCAATGTTCACAATCTAAAAAAACTCAGTGAGAATTCCTAAATCTACAAAATCAGTAACATTATACAGATGATGATCTTTGTCCTGATTTCTGCTAACAGACATATAAGAACTATCAACAAATTTTTAGTATATTAAAGGAACAATGCAATATGATCTCCACTAAGGAGTCAAGATAGTAACTAGGAAAACTAAGCTGCATTATTTGTCAACCATATTTTATGATTAAATCATTTGTATTTACTCAACTCTACAGAAATAAATTACTATTCTCTGTCTTGTATGTACTGAAATTCACTGTGTTACACAAAGTAAATTTGATCATAGTTAAATCTTGCTGCTTCCATTGCTTTATAATACATTGAAAACAGGGTTAGAGATGAGGAAACAAAATGTTTATCTTGCATTCACACAAAATCATGCTCAGTTTGCTTTTATAATTAATAAACAGTGATCGTATTTATTTGTTTATTCTGTTTTAAAATTATATATTATTAACTTTATTCTTTTTGTCATCTGGTGAATCTTTATTCTTTTCCATATTTGAGATAAATCAAAGGAGTTATCTCTTTCATTTGGTTTTCAATTATTTTCTTCAATTTTGAAAAGAAAAAAAGGGTTTGGATCTTGATTTAAGATAAAAATTTGACTTCTATGCTTATTAGAACCATGATAATAAGAAAAAAGTATTTATGTGGTGTCCACTGTGTACAGTATGGTGAATATAAATGTTATTCAGACACAATAATCTTTTCTAAGATTTTAAAATCTAAAATACTTAATAAGATACAGACATAAATATAACATAGGATTGAAAAATATAGGTCATAAAGAGTTAAAAATAGGAGTCATTATTTATTTAGAAAAGGGAGAAAATGCTTTAGCACACGTTTTGAGAGATCAAGAAATATTTTGTCCCAGTTGAGACAGACTCTAAAGTGTAAGTGGAATGTGGAACAAAGGAGATGAGTCAAGACTGAGAAGCATCTTTGTAGAAATAATGAAGATCTGAAAGTATAGACATGTATTAAAAAAAATCCTTAGTTTGGACAGGCCTTGTGTTTCATTAAAGGGATTAGAAAAAGATAAGGCTGAGAAAGTTGAGTGGGGTTAGTTCAAGCAGAAAATTAAATATCAGGAAAATAAAATTGGGGTATTAAAAAAAGACATTGGCAATTTTGTTTTCTTTGGTGCTGTTTGTTTGCTTGGAACTGAAATATCAGAGCCTATGGGAGAAACAGGAAAAAGGAATTGCACAGAACTTTATGGATATTCCAGGCAAGACACACTGAGATTTTGAACTGAAGAACTGGAAGTAGAGAGATGCCAAAAGGTAATTTTGGTTATATTTTAGAATTGTCCATGTATCTCCTTACGGCAATGAAAAGAAAAAGATATGCTAGTCTTTGTGTGAAAAGAGAAGCAAAAGTTTCAACTGAGCTAGGTACTCTAATATAGATTAAAATATACAATAAGTCATAGATAATGTTATATTTTTGATCATTGAGTCAAGCAAGAAAAGTATTATGATTCCAAAATAATTTCCAGATCATGTGTTTTAAAAAGAACCTCGGTATTCTGACTGATTTTAGGAAAAACTCATACAAAAAGAAAATGCTGCTCCTTCCAGGTCCCACCCTGACCTGATGAGGAACAATAAATGCTTATCCAGCCTAAGGCTTATCTACCAGAGTAAGATTGTTAAAATGCCCTCTTGCTTTTCATCACCTCTTGAGAATATCTCAAACTCAGTTACTTTCCATGTATGATCAGATCAAACACCAGCTATTGCTGCTCTTTTTCCCAAAGAAGTTATTCCCATTATATTCCTCACTAGTTTTATACATTTTCAGGACTAGTACACTGATAATTAAAATATCTTGCCTTAATTCTGAGGACTAAGTCAAGAGACAGTAGAATGAAGGAGACAGAAGGTACATAATGCCATAATTTTGTTCTGCAAAACTTCCTCCTAGAATATTTTAAAGAACCCGTGGCATGTAAATTGGTAGCAATAGCCTAAGTACAGGGATATGCCTCAACTTTCAGAAACGTGGCATCTAGCTCTATGGAAATGTCAATTACTCCCATTTGTGAGTGACCTATTTTATTTATGTTGTTCTAGAATTTTAATTTTAAGATTTCCATATTAATAAATTATTTCTCTTATGATTGTTACTTTTAATGTCTTCTCTAAAAACATGTCTTTACCTAACTTTACAAATTAGTGCAATGTGTTTTAAAATGTTTATAATTTTGCTTGTCATATTTACTCTACTATGTATACTGTGAGATAAACATCCAATTATTTTTAAATTTTGGAATAATTTAATCTTTTTCTATTTCTTAAGATCCTTTCTCCACTAACGAATTGTACTACCTCTGACCAATATATTATTTCTTCATATGGTCTAGTCTGTTTTTAAGCACTGTATTCTTTCCATTGTTTTATGTTTCTTTTTCTATATCAATACCATATTGTTCTAATTAATATAGTTTTATTATAACCATTGACATCTGGAAGGGAAAATCTCCCTCTTTGATTTTCTTTAGTTATGCATTGACAATTCTGAATTATTTACTCATTTATATATATGCTAGAATTATTCTGTCAGATATATTTTGTTCCATACAACAATATACATTGAGATTTTCATTAGAACTGTATTGAATCCATAGTTCAATTTGGGAAGGACTGACATGTTTTCTATGCATGAATATTATTTATATTTCAATAAGTTAGCTTATTTATAAAATCACTCCATAAAATGTCATTATATAATGTTTAAAGTTTCTAAATATATTTTGTTGAAAATACACTCAGGTACTCTGAACTCTTATTGATATAATCATTTCTTCATTTAAATTATGCTGTTAATTGGTTTTTACATGTGTACAGACATGATAGTGATTTTTGTATATATATATATTTTATTTTATTTTATTTATTTATTTTTTTTTTTAAGATTTTTTATTTATTTATTTGAGAGAGAGAGAATGAGAGAGAGCAAGCACATGAGAGGGGGGAGGGTCAGAGGGAGAAGCAGACTCCCTGCCGAGCAGGGAGCCCGATGCGGGACTCGATCCAGGGACTCCAGGATCATGACCTGAGCCGAAGGCAGTCGCTTAACCAACCGAGCCACCCAGGCGCCCTATATATATATATATATTTTAAATAAAAGTTGTAAAAATCTCTCCTATTCTAAGAATTTAGCTGTCTTGGCAAATGAATTTATGAGGATATGGAACTTCTACCATTAGTTTTTACATTTTGGATAATAAAAGTATATTAGATTTTATAAAATACTTTTTCTTGAGCTATTGAGGTGATCACATGAATCACCTTCTCCAATATGTTAACATGGTGAATTAGGCATGATTTTTATTTATTTTTTTAATTTTTATTTTTTTAAGATTTTATTTATTTATTTGTCAGAGAGAAAGAGAGAGAGTGAGCGAGCACAAGTAGGGGGAGTGGCAGGCAGAGGGAGAAGCAGGCTCCTCACTGAGCAAGGAGCCCGATGCGGGATTTGATCCTAGGACCCTGGAATCATGACCTGAGCTGAAGGCAGACACTTAACCAACTGAGCCACCCAGGAGTCCCTAGGCATGATTTTTAATAATTCAGTAAACTAGTGTTTTTGAATAAATATTAAATTGTTATTATAACTAATATCTATACCTCTATTTATATCTATCTCCTTATTGTTTACTTCCCCCTATTTGTTTGAAATTATATTTTTTAGTTGTTACCCTTAAAATTAAGCATAGTTGATATTTTAAAAATTAAGTAATTCAAAATTACTAGTGTCATTCCTCCAAATTAAAAAGACTTAAAAAGCCTAATTACCTCCAAAGAGTTTGCATGTTTTTGTTATACATTTTATTATTCTTCACTACTAAGTATCATCATCATATTCCTCATCTTCCTGATCATCATCATCATCATCATCATTTGCATAAATGTTGTGTTATTCAGTAAATGTATATTTAAGCTTGTGTACTGTTTTTCCAATGTGTTTCTTTATAATTTTTCAGATTTTTTCAAATATGTTGATTCTTATTAAAGTGCATTCTTCAGAATCTCTTTGCTTAATGTGATCTTAACTGTAACTGTAATGTTTACAGGTCTCCAAGAGATTCTCAGTGAGAGCTCTGTGCAGGCAATTTCAGCAGTGAGAAGAAAAAACCCAAAACATCCGCCTCCATGCCCGCCCCCCCCACACCAGTTCTCTTGGTTGAAGTAGAAATTGTCTAAGAGAGGAAGGAGTCCTGGGAGGACATGAAGAAGGGACATTCTCACTTTACTGTACTGTACTAAGAGATGGTTGCTATTTCTCCGATACCCTTACCAAATTTTAGAGAATTTCAGTAAATTTTCAAAGTTCGCATATTTAGAGTGTGAAAGTCAGACTTGGAAACTGACCAGTGCTCTCATAACCATAGGTTTTACTGCATCCCAGAAGAACTTTCTCTCATGACCTAAATTATAGAGCCAATGTGATAAATATAAATATTCTCCAAGTCATTAATTGATGAAAACCTAGTTTGGGCTGAGATATCAAATTGGTTTTAAAAATATACCAAAGATTATCCTCTATCCTCCTATTACAAATACTATTTTAAATAGCAATTTACCAAGTAAATATATGAATTCTACTTCTCAGAGTAAATAGGTTTCTCAAAATTCAGGATCCCTATTTATCATGGAAAAGAAAATTTTTGAAGAGGAAAGCATTTATGAATGCAACTTTTTTTTTCACCTCTGGGATATCTGATAACTAGGTTGTTGACTGAAGTGACTGGCTGTTTTCCTTACCAGACAAACATAAGCTTAATACTATTGCAAAGGCCATCAAGAGCTTCCAGAAATCAGATTTTAGAGCCAAATGTGCTGTGCAAGTATATTCTTTTCCTTTCATTTTAAGACTGCCATTCTGGAATATTCAAAAGTGTTACATTCATAACCGGAGACGGAACAAACATGCAAAACTATGGTTTTCGAATTTTGTTATGCATTTCAAGCTAAGTACTGTTTTGATTGCTGAAGAAAAATAAAACAGCTTGCAAACTGATACAGAATACAGAGCTGATACGGTCATTTTCTAGCATTTTTAGATATTTATGAAAGTTTTTTCTGAATTTTCATTTGGAGCACAACTGGATTTCATTCCAATAAATTACCCTGTTTTAAGTACATATTTGCAACATAGTAGAGCTAAGATCCAAACGCAGTTTTTCTGCCCCCAAAACTATTCTATAACCCTTCCCTAAAAATAATTTGCTTTAATAAGAAAAATAAATAAATAAGCAGAAGAAATATTTCTAAATTTTAAAACACTATGGCAAAACTATGTTCCATTATTGTCAAAATATGTACCTTTATGTATGTTATGAGATATTTACACACAAAAGAAATTGAAATGTGAACTTTATCCATACATGCATTTGATAATTTTGTTTTATTTTCTCCTCTGATTTTGTGGGTAAGGGGTAAAAAGTGAACAAAGAATGACTTAAGGAGAGTTTGTTCAATATATGCAGAGAATGGTCAATTCTCCACACGTGAAAAGGAGTAATACAAAGTGTGTTGGTCTAACAGCACTCCAGCTGGCCTTAAGGGTTAACTTGCTTCAAGTTGACACACTCCTTGCTTGCTGACCTAAGGCCCTTGATCTGTAACAAAACTAATTTACTCTCTTTAAGATCTGCAGACCACTGGCCTTGGGGAATGAAAGACTAGAACTTTCCCAGGTCAGAGAGGCCAGCAAGTCTGTTTGAAGCAGCCTCAGCTTTCCGATTCGTCCAGCAATTTTTTAGCAAAATGTTTTTCATTTTTAAGGTCACACAAATGACTTTATTGACCTCCCTTTGCACATCTGTAGACCTTGCCCTCCTTTCCAGAAAGAATAGAATACTCTTGGAGTGCCTGGGTGGCTCAGTTGGTTTAAGCGACCAATTCCAGGTTTCGGCTCCGGTCCTGGTTCAGGGATCATGAGATTGAGCCCTGTGTGGGGCTCCATGCTCAGTGTGAAGTCTGCTTGAGATTATCTCTCCCCACCTCTCTAAATAAATAAATAAACAAATAAATAAATAAACAAACAAACAAATAAATAAAATCTTAAAAAAAAAAAAGAATAGAGTACTCTTGCACAACTGCTATGTACCAGGGAGCCAGACCTTGCATAACCTCTGAACACGGTGAGGTAACTGTAGCTGGCATCATCGAGTCTCCGTGTAATCAAGAAATGTCACAGACCCCTGCCCTCCCTTAACTGATTTAACGCTTTTAAAAATCTCTGGGCCAGGCGGAAACCTTGGAGTTGGCTTTTGGACAAGAGTCCGCCTTCTCCCTAGTAAGGACTGGCCTTTTGAGCAACAACAGCCAAACCTGGGTTTCAGTAACACTGGTAGATCTGGGCTGCTATAACAGAATATTATATATAGACTTGGTGGCTTATAAACAAGAGTAATTTATTTTTAGAAGTCTAGGAATCCAAGATCATTTTTTCTGTGCATGTCTAAATTAAATATTTTCCCTAGACAAGCAGTATGTTATCCATTTACACCATTTAAAATATTAACATTTATAAGCAAATGATAATTTTAGCCACTGCATGTAATAGTTATAAGTTGTTTTATCTTGTTCACAAAACATACTGGCTTTTTGACAGCCTGGAGAATTCATGGCAACAGTAAGGGATATAGATTGATAATTCATGAGATCGTTCTGTGGTATTAATGATTTCTTTAAGATTTTATTTTTGATCAGTAGGATAATAGAAGAATTTGGTAATGTAAGGAATAACTATCAGCTGTGTGCTGCCTCAATTCTTCAGTGTGCCATCCACGCTGGCTACCAATAGACAGCCAAGTCAAGGGATATACAAACTTAGTGTTGATCAAACTTTGCAACACCTGGTAGGTACATTTCTTGGTACTAGCGTAATAGCTTGTAAAATGTTCATTCTTGTTATTGATCTCATGTACATGTTTGTATAGACATTAGTGTGTGTATAATCAATTAATGATTATCTTAGACTGGGAACATATCTACACTCAAATTGACTTTTTACCCAGTCTCCAAGAATTTTTATTTTAATATAATTCTACTCTGACTTATGTTTTCATCTTCATATTCCTATGTAATGATTATTGCATAATAAAAGTGACATAAAAGCTAAACAAAAGTGACACAAAACTAATGCTTATGTTTGGATTGTGCTTTTTCATAATAACATAATGGTACTATAATCATAGATAAGGAAACTCTGCCAAATTTTATTCTTAAATATTTTTATAGAAAAATTAATGCAAGTTACAAATAAGACAAGTGGCTATCAATCTATTCATCTCCATTTATGGCAGAAAATGGTCTCGAATTTGTTGACATTTCAATATCTCAGATTCCAAGTGATTCTGGAAGCTCAAAACCAAAACAGTGCATTATTTACATTCATAATTTGCCTGCTTTTGAGGAAAATGACATCTGTGCAATTTTTTCTTTCCAAAACACATTAATTTCTACATAGGCTGAATTTAGAGCTGGGAAAGCTAATGCAGAATACCAGTCCTATCTTGTCACATATAAAGTAATGTCATTAAAAAATATAAATCTATTTTCTAGTAGATATACTCTTCACAAAAAAGCACAGAACAATGTTTTATGCCATAAATATGTTAATTTCATAATCAAATTCCTTAAAATATTTTTAAATAATTTTTAGCTAAAAATAATGCAATTTCTTTTTTGGGGGTTGGTTTCCAATTCTTTGAGTTTTAACATATGTAAAGATTCATGTGTCCATCCCCATAATCAGCATACAGGAAAATTCCATCACCCAAAAAATTCCCTCATGTAGTCAAACCCTCCCTTCACCCCACGTCCCTTACAACACTGATCTGTCTTACATTTTTATAGAATTGTCTTTTCCAGAAATTTGTAAAACTGGAATCATATTGTATTTGGCCTTTTAAGATTGGCTTCTTTAACTTAGCATAACATAATTTGTAGTTATTCCATGTTGTGGGTTGTGCCAATATTTTGTTCCTTTTTATTCCTGAACAGTATCCCGTTGAATGAATGCATAGTTTATCCATTTACATCTTGAAGAACACCTAGGTTACCTCCAGTTTTTGGAGATTAAATAATGGTTCAATAAATGTTCATGTGCAAGTTTTTGCATGACATGATTTTTGTTTATCTAGTTGGGATTTTGAGTTATATGTAAGTCTATGTTTGGCTTTACAAGAAACTACCGAACTGATTTCCAAATTGACTGTACCATTTTTCATTCTGACCAAAAATGTATGAGATATAATTGCTCTATATCTTTGCCAGCGTTTGGTAATATTTTGTATTATTAAGCTTTTGTTTTGTTTTTGTTTTATCCATTTTATTTATTTATTTAAAGATTTATTTATTTTAGAGCGAGAGTGCGCACGAGCGTGCACGAGTTGGGGAGGGGCAAAGGGAGAGAGAGAATCCTCAAGCAGAGTCTCCGCTGAGTGCAGAGCCCCAAATAGGCTTGATCTCAGGACCCTGAGGTCATGTCCTGGGCCAAAACCATGAGTGGGCTGCCCAACCAACTGAGCCACCCAGGAGCCCCTTATTTTAGCCATTTTAATAGGTAAATAGTAGTAGCTCATTGTGGTTTTAAGTTGTACTTCCCTAATCACTAATGATTTTGTGTACATTTTCATGTACTTTTTTCCCATCCATTTCTTTTCCTTGGTGAAGTGTTTGTTCAGTTTTTTGCTCACATTTTTATTGTTTTTTTGGTTTTGCTTTGTTTAATTTTGAGAGTTTTTGTATGTTCTGAACACAAGTCTTTTGCCAGATGTGAGATAGGCAAATATTCTCTCCCAGCCTATAGCTTGTCCTTTTATTTACTTTTTCATTATATGGTGCATGTATAGTTTATGGTTGATGAAATCATAACTTATTTTACTCTACATATAGTTGTCTTATTATTTTTTTTTTTTTAAGATTTTATTTATTTATTTGAGAGAGAGAATGAGATAGAGAGAGAGCATGAGAAGGGGGAGGGTCAGAGGGAGAAGCAGACTCCCCGCCGAGCAGGGAGTCCGATGCGGGACTCGATCCCGGGACTCCAGGATCATGACCTGAGCCGAAGGCAGTGGCTTAACCAACTGAGCCACCCAGGCGCCCCATATAGTTGTCTTATTAACATAAATCTGAGTGGCCGCGGGTTCTATTCTGTAGAATTACTGTGTAAGTTTGAATTTTGTATTTAGTTTAGAAGCTGTATGACTGCGGCACCTGGATGGCTCAGTCAGTTAAGCATTTGACTCAGCTTGAGTCTCCTCACCAATGGATCTCCACTTCAGAATATTCTAGTTCATCCTTGTGTGACTTCTCTTGACCCTGCTATTCTGACTTGTAGTAGCATTGATACAATGGATGAGTCTGCATTTAGTGTACCTTACAAATTTCCATTCACTCTTCCTTTAGAGTCATTCAACTTATGCTACTATACTTTCCAGGTCCTTCTCCCTCCAATTGTGCGTTTTTATCAAATGAAAGAGGAAGAAGTACAAGTAAAAATAACAGTTAATTTAAAACTTCATGAAGGTGTGAAAAAATAATTTTGAATTCTGTGAAGCTCATATGCGTTTTTATAATAGAGGTCCAATTACACATGTGGAATGCAAAGTTAATTTTGGCCAGCTTGAAGTATTTTGAGGGAAAGCTTATTGATCTGGATTATTGGATAGAAGTTCCCCAAATGAATGGAAATTAGTCTTTCTGGAACTGCAACTTTTGGAGCCAAGAGTCACAAGAAGCAGCCATTTGGCCAGATTTGCATTGGAGGTAGAGCATATTGAAAGCTTCATTTTAGAATCTTCGATTATACATTCACTGGTTGTTATATGGATCAGCATTTAGTTCAAATTTTTGCATCAGGAAAACCAAAAATAAGGACATACCAGAAACAAATTTCTTCTGACTATTACATTTGGAAATATAAAACTCCTGCTCCAGTAATATACGGATCATTATTACTGTAATTATCCCATGCTTAAATAGGATCTATACAATGATAACATAGCTTAAATTAAATAGTCTTTTATTTTTAATGTGTATGCATATAACCTATGAGTGAAAAAAATCATTGAATGATGTAATTATAAAAATGCTTTGGTTTAATGTTTTTAGTCTGACATAGTTTGAAAGAACATCTTTTTTTTTTTAAGATTTTATTTATTCACTTGAGAGAGCACAAATGAGTGAAGTGGTGGGGGGAGAAGGGGCAGAGAGCAAGGGAGAAGCAGACTCCCCGCTGAGCAGCTAGCCTGAGGTGGGGATTGATGCGGGGCTTGATCCCAGGACCCGGAGATCATAACCTAAGCTGAAGGCAGACACTTAACTGACTAAGCCACCGAGGTTCCCCATTTTGAAAGAACATCTTAAAGACTAATGTCTTCTATGTTACTCTTTGATTTTACTCAAATATGATCCAGAGCATAAAACAGTAATGATTCACTTTAAGCTTATTTTAGATTAGTCCTGGGTCACCCTATCATACATGTTCCTTCCTATCCCTGTGGCAGATGTGGCTATCAGTTGCAGCCTTATTTCTCCACTGAGCATTCCCGGATATGGGCTCAGGCTCTTTCTCAATGCAGGGCTGCAGGCAGCTACTCCCGATGGATTGCAGATGATATGCAAGATAAACAAAACAAAACAAAACAACTCTTTTTGCTCTTTCAAAGCTGAGCAGTAAGCCCCTAGTACAATGTGTTGTTATGGAATACCAGATACCACATCAGAAACTACCATAAATCTCTTGAAAAAAACAGTCGATGAAAGTGAAGGAATATTGTTTAAATAGTAACCTGTTCGTAATCAGAACTATCTTATTGACTAATAAAGAATCTGCATAATTCTAAAAAAACTTAAATATAGATAAAAAATTTAGAAAGGGCAGAGTACTTGAATGTACATTTTTTATTTTTCAAAAAAGACATGTAGATGGCCAACAGACACATGAAAAGATGCTCAACATCACTAATCATCAAGGAAATGCAAATTAAAATCACAATGAAGTATCACCTTATACATGTCATAATGGCTAAAATCAAAAAGACAAGAAATAACAAATAGTAAGTGTTGTCAAGAATGTGGAGAAAAAGGAAACTTCATGCACTGTTGGTGGAAATGCATATTGATGCAGCCACTGTGGAAAACAGTATGGAGATTCCTCAATAATAAAAAGTAGACATACCATATGATCCAGTAATTCCACTATTGGGTATTTACCCAAAGAAAATAAAAACACTAATTTGAAAAGATATATTCACCCCTATGTTTATTGCAGCATTATTTACAATAGCCAAGATATGGAAATTACCTAAATGTCCATTGATTGATGAATGGATAACGAAGATTAGATATATATAACATATACAATATATAATTTATGCATCCATAAAAAAGAATGAGATACGCCATTTGAAACCACATGGGTGGTGAATAACCACACACTAAGTGAAATAAGTCAGACTGAGAAGGACAAATATCGTCTGATTTCACTCATATATAGAATCTAAAATACAAATTAATAAACAAGCAAGGAAAAAGCAGAATCAGACCTATAAATACAGAGAACAGATTGATGGTTTCCAGAGGGAAGGGGGTTGGGGGAGATGGGGATGGGCAAAAAGGGTGAAGGGAAGTGGGAAATACAGGTTTCCAATTATGGAATGAATAAGTCACGAGAATAAAGGGCACAGCACAGGGAATTAGTCAATGCTATTGGAATAGTGTTGTGTGGTGACAGATGGTGACCATACTTGTGGTGAGCATAGCATAAAGTTGAAGTTCATGTACACATGAAACTTATGTAATGTGTGTCAACTATATACTGAAATAAAAATAAATAAAAATAAAATTAAAAAGTAAAGCAGACTCTGAAAAGTATGTTGTTTGGAGTTTTTTTTTTTCCCTTTAAGGAAAAACAACCAAAACATCAAAATAAACACAAAACACTCTATAAGAATATTTCCAATATATAAGCTTATATATTTAACTTTCTTTTCCATAAAATTATGTTATCAAGAATAAAACTTTAACAAATATAAAATAAATCCAACCTCCTGAGACTCAGGGACAGAGGCAATAAAAAATCATAATTAATTTTTATATTTCTAAGAAAAAGTTGATATAAATACTTTAAGAACATAATTGAGTAGATGAGTATCAACCTTTTTATTAAATATATTCTAGACCAGAATATACAGCATAATAACATATGACCTACTCTTGAATAAATGCCCCAAAGAGTCTAATCATCTATATGGAATGATATATTGCTAATTTCTTTACTAATTTTAAAATTTAATTTAATAAACTAAGACATACTCCTTCCTTCATATGACTACGTAAGTTTTCTTAAATGTGTATTTTTAATAATAAAAATCTCATGAAATATAATTACTTATGTTGAAAATAATTTAAAACAAATATCAATTTTGGAAAAAGAATCTTAATAAAGTACTCATTATTGCAAAGTCACTAGAGTTAAGAATTAGAGACATTCAATAATTATCCTTTTGCAATAGAACAATGAAACTGATAGTGAGTCACTACATTTTTTTTTATTAGAAAATTTAAGCATGTCTGCTCTTATCACTTCTATTTCACATTATACTGCATGTTCTAGCCAGTGTAATTGGACAAAAATTATAGATAGGTAGGTAGATAGATAGACAGACATCATCTACATTGTAAAGGAAAAATAAAACTTTGCTATTTGCAGATGACATCATTTTATGTGTAGAAAATCCCAAAGAATATATAATAAAACTTCTGGAATTGAAACTATTTCATCACATCTCAAGATACAAGATGAATATAATAAAATCAATTAATTGTGTTTTTAGATACCAGCAATGAACTAAAAGATGAAATTGAAAAAAATTCCATTTATAATAACACTGAAAAGAATAATTTAACAAAATATGTTCAAAACTTGCAACCTGAAAACTACAAAACATTGCTGAGAAATATTAAAGAACACCTAAGTAAATTGAGAATTTTCATTCTATATGTATGGCTTGGAGGAGTCAACATCGTCCAGAGAGAAATTCTGTGCAAATTTGTATTATATTCAACACATTGCTTTTTAAAATCTCAACAGCCATTTTTGTAAATATTGTCAAACTGAACTTAACATTTATATGGTTTTGGATAAGAATTATATAAATATACAGTAATCAAGATAGTGTAGAGTGTAGCTTTGGTGTATAGATCAGGTATATAGATCAATCAAACAGAATTGAGAGTCCAGAAATAACCTTTGCATTTATTGGTTGTATCAATCTGTAATAGGTTTCATTGGGAAAGGATATCTTCAAACTGTGTTGAGATATTTGGGCATTCATCTGCAAAATAAATTAATAATTTATATTGTACATAAAAATTAACTCAAAAAGATGCATAAACCTGAATACAAAAAGTAAACCTATAAAATGTCTAAAAGAATACATAGGAGAAAATATTCATGACTATGGGTTAGGCAAAGAGTTCTTAGCTGAGCCAACAAAAGCATGATCCTTAATAAGAACGAAAAAATAATGACAAATTGGACCTTATCAAAATTAGAAACTCTTTGTACTCAAAAAACACCATTATGAAAATGAGAAGATAAGCCATATATTGGGAGAAAATGTTTACAAAACATGTCTGATAAAGGAAATATATTCAGAGTATATAAAAAACAGTTCAAACTCAATAATTAGATGCTAAGTAAACCATTAAAAATAGGCCAATGACTGAATAGACGTTTTGCCTTAAGAAAGTTTTTACCTAAACGTAATTTTATATATAACAAACATAATTAATTTTATTTCTTCTAACATTTATGTTTCTCTTAACACCTAAATGTGTTCCATTGAAAGGCAGCTATGCTCCCCACTATACCACCAACGCTAAATGTGTTCCATTGATATATTTTTAAAGATTTATTTATTTAAGAAAGAGAGATAGAGGGGGCAGAGAGAGAGAAATCCTCAAGCAGACTCCCTGCTGAGCACAGAACGAACCTGGTGTTCCATCCTAGGACCCCAAGAACATGATTTGACCTGAAGTCAAGAGTCAGCCACTTAACCGACTGAGCTGCCCAGGTGCCCCTCCACTGACATTTAATAAAGCACATTTCTTGAGGTTGTAATTTTCTTTTTTAAAATATAACATCATCCTATTCTAATTTGCGTTTATGTGCTGGCTACAGAGCATGGCTACATGACTGTCTTATGTAGATATAGTGACCCCAAAATGTTAACTTGTATACCTTGGTTATTTAGATAAATTACAACTCAAATTTTAAATGCAGGCATGAGGAGGAAGCATAATGTTTGCTTATAATGTATTATAACATTTATTGAAAATATTATATCTCATATAGGTGGCATGTCAGAATATATTTAACTTAAAAATATCTCTTGAGTTTTTATTCTGATTTTTTAATAATTGAAAGAGAATTGCATGGTTTATATACATCTAAATAATTATGTTTTATAAGTGAAGAAGGCCATGCTTTTCTAATATATTTAGAAACACACACCATGAATGTTAATGCAGATGACAGGGAGATATTTAAATGATATTTTTCTAAAGCCTCAGTTCACAGTTTATAATGATTCTTTAATGCAGGTAAGTGATTGGGTTGTGCAAGGTATCATTTTGATCCTATATTTGGTATCATGGATATACTCTGCAAACTTTTATTGTGCAACAAGCAGATTACTCTTAAATGTATTTACATGGTGATAAAGAAAAAAAATAGGTCCCTAATGAAAAAAAATGTTAAAGAAAAAAAAAAAGAGAGAGAGAGAGAGACTGTTTTAATAGCTGCATCTGTTCCTCAGTGACACGGGCTGCATGTTGAGGCAGGGTTCTAGCACATGACGTAATAAAAAATTACATATAATCACTTTTGGAAATATTGCAGTTCAGAGTCCCAAAACTTAAAAGTGTACAGAAGTTTGCATAGTTGTAGAAATGAAATAATCAAGCCAGATGTAAGATTATGAAGCCCATTGATTTTTTTGTAATGTCTGGTTTTTACTGAATCATGGAAACAGAAAATATGCTTTTCCTTCATGAACTCTGTCTTCATGAGAAAAGAAAGAGAGAAAAGCCAAAAAGGAAGCATTGGTGATTAATGGCTGACACTGGGCCCGAATGTCAAAAAATCACTGGGGAGGAGGAGATAGTAGGAAACTATGTACTGTGCTGTAATCTAGCTAATAGATGACTAATGGATGATTGTTATTCAGCTCTGCCACAGTTTTGCAAAGGGGTAAACGTGTAATTTTGTCTTTTTCTTTTTTTTGAGAAGAGTACACATCTCAAATATTATGTGGTATTGCACATTTGAATACAAATTTAATTAACACACAAACATTTGTGCACCAATATTTTCTTATCCAAATGAAACTTCAATTTAAGCAATGTAGAGCATGTGCCTTGCCAGTTTGCAACATCTAATTGTAGTGATATCAGAATCGTATGGGTATTTGAGTTAAATGTTGCTGTAAAATTCTTACCATGTTGTAAATTCGATGATTTGGAGTTTAAAGCACCGGTGGTTGATAATATGTAAAACCCTTAGCATCTAGAATCCAAAAGCAACAGCTGTCTCTATTTGCAATTTCAGCTTAAAACATTAATATGGTATGCTTCTGGAAAGAAAGGGTTTGTCAGCTATTTTTTTTTCTCATATGACTGTGGGGCAGTCAGTAACATACTATGTGTCCTCTAAATATTTTGCAATAAATGAGTGAATCTACAAATCTATATAGCATTCTTTATATCCTTAATTAAATTATTGGAATAGGTTATTATAAGCCTCTATAAGATAAAGATATTCCTTTTTTCTCCAGCTTTTTATTTTCAACTCTGCCAAGTATATATAGGGGAAATTAACTTTTGGAACCATACAAAGCATCTGTCACAGACGTGAGAGTAGAGGAGAATGAGTTCCTATGGACTACTCTTTCTGCTGTTAAGTGAATGTCATGAAGAAGTCATATCCATTATAATATAGTGATGGTGTAATTCCTGAAAGAAAAAATATCCATAGAACCAAGAAATATTTAAGAATTGAATATAACTAATTCAAATTTGAGGATTTTTTATCTTGGGATATCTTTATGATTGCTGACTCACAATTTCAATTAAATATATATGATAGGTGATCATGAATGTAATGATTCAATTAAAAAATGCTAGAAAAATTGCAGTTTCCTAGTTATAATAATAAAAATATTCCATTTAATTTAATTAGACTTCAAAGAAGACGACTGTACTTTCCAGCTCCACTTTTTTCAAACTGTGTTGTCAAGGTGAGATATTAATACAACCGAGCTGTGTGGCAGAGTATCATCTTATACTGCACCACACAAGTATGTGACTGCTTATTTCTTAAATCTTAAAACAAAGTAAAAAACATTTTAAATATATTTCCTCTTAAAGATTTTGCCATATAAAAGGACAAGTAAGTTCCTCAATCAACGTTTCCATGTGAGTCGATCTCTAGCTTCTTCACCAATGCCCAGATAATTAGGCGGCCAGTAAATAATGCTTGTCAAAAAGCCTTGTTTTGGAACCTGGAAGGATGATCACTGTAGTAAGAGAATACTATTATACTGGACCTAGAACAAGATAGAATTGATTCACTGGTCCGTACAGCTAGTGCTGGTTACTTAAAGTAGAGAAAGTAGAAAGTAATGGATTTTTTGTTTTGTTTTTTAGTGTTCTCAAAGTTCAACACATTTGGCTTTAGATATAAGTTGATCACTTTGTAATCCCATCTATTCTTCATAGAGCCTGCTGATTATTGCTCCACATATTATAAATAAAGGAAGTACATTCAGTTTAAATAGTATTTCTGTGAGTGAGTTCCATTTGAGGCAAATATATTATACATATGCATTCTAAAATATTTTATATTTCAAATATTTTTCCATTTAAAAATAATACTTTAAAATTCTATCTTTAAAAACTGACATAAGGATATTGATATTATAATCAATAAAATACTGAGAAAAATGAATAGTAACTGGAAATCATCAAGAGTGGAAAGAGTATGCTCCTGTTTCTGGGTAGGCTGTCATAACTGCAATTTACTCATTAGCCAAAGTAAAAAAAAAAAAAAAAGTGGGATTTTTAAGGATACTTAAAATATGGATTTTATTACTTTGAAGTTTCAAAAGAGTCTGTATTTTGTTGTCTCTTGTGAGAGAAAACCCTGAGCAATAACTAAATGAAAATATCACTCAGAGCAATATTTTGAAGCCAATAATGCAAATTATGAATGAATATGACCAAACTGTTATTGCAACTCAAAAGAGAAATTCTTGGCTGGGAGCAATGCAATGAAAAATATAATCAAAAAGCAAATTAATTAATTGCTTGGAGCTTCCTTTTAGAAAAGTTTGAAAATTGCCTTGATAAGTGAATTTTATGAAATAGATGAAAACTTGGCACAGCCCGGCAAGTAGATATCTGTCTTGTGTCAAAGAGGGCAGTCAGGCTCCAAAAAACATCACCTTAGGACATTACTTTTAAATGTACAAATGGGTACATTTAAAAATTTACAGAACATGCTTGAAAATAATAAGAACACTAAAAAGACCAAGATTAGGCTAATCTTTACAAAGATTATATATAGTGATGGATGTCATCTACTAAGCCTATTTTCCATTTTTATTTATTTTATTCATATTGCTGACTTATAAAGTTGATAATTAACAAGGTGCTTTATTAGTAAAAACATATCTTTGAAGAAAAGAAAAAAAAATGACTGTTTTGGAAAATACTGAATTAACAGGAAAATATGAATGCTTGTATAGATAGTTGTCAATTCATTGTGTGAAAAAGTATTAATTGTGCAAAAAGTATTAACAATATTCCAACCCTAGTTCCATTTTATTCTTTCTTTTCTCTATTATTAATGATACAAGGGGGGAAGTTTAAAAGACCCATGCCTTACGTATTTGATTTTGCAAAATTTTAAAGGACAGTAACATGTTTCTAGGATACTTCAGATAAATTAGAATTCAAATCATTTAAAATTTTAAGATAAAATATTTAACTTTTTGAAAAGGATGGACACATATGCCGTATACTAAGCACAGAAAGATCTGAGAACTTAAAATAATTTATTTCATTTAATATTCAGCACATACCAGAAATTATGTTTTATTCCAATTTTAGAGGTGGCAGAAGTAAGGCTTAGAGAGGATAAATAAGTTGACCTAGCTATCCCTTAGTAATATCAAGATTTAATCTCCTCTGCCTAGCAACAAAACAAATCCTTTCTGTTACATCAGACTGACTTCTCTGGTGGGGTGGATGTTACAGTTTCAGTTTACTGAGAAATTTATTGTTGTTTGTGACTGTTTTTTTCATTATTTGGGACAGAGTTGTGATGGTTATAAACCTGTGCAGGGAAAGTTTCTGAGTTCACAGAAATACAGATAGCACCAGACAAGTGTGCAATATCCTTGTTAACATTTGAGGGTAATATGAGGATAGCTTGTCCAGAAATGTTTGCCTTACCTATATAGAGAAAGAATATGTCTTCAATTCCTTGTACATGTGATTCCTGAGTGACTTCAATTACTTTCCAGTGACTATGTTAGCAACTATTTTAGCCCAGGCTGTCAGGTAGCAAATTAATTTAGAAAGGTCCTCCTGAGGGTGGATTTTCTGACTCAACGCTAGTTGCTGAAGAACAACATAGTTAGGATTATATTACCTGCCTCTACACTAGAAGACAGCATCATGTGGCCCTTATTTTAAAAGTGATGATAAAGACTTAGTGATTTGAGTGTTTATTTCTAAAGGAATTTCTAAACTAACTTCCTAACTGATGTAGTATTGGTAATCCAAATTTATATATCTAGTATATATGTTCATGTGCATGAGAGTATGTGTGTGTGTGTGTGTGTGTGTGTGTGTGTGTGTATGTGATATGTGTGTATATGTAATATATAATATATGTGACATATATACAAGATGTATGATATACATCATATATGGGTATGTGTATTCATTGCCTAGTCTAGGATGCAAGCAGCAAGAAGCTTTGTCTGGAGGGTTTTGTGCAATGCAAATAGAATCAGAGTTTGGGAAACAGAAGATAAATGAACATAACCTACAGGTACTAAGACAACCTCATTTGTCCTCAACAGCTTGCATTTGCAAAGCACTTGGTAAGGAATGTATGTTGCGAAAGTTAATACTCTGTTTTTTTAAAAATGCAAATTCACAACAAAGACTTTTCCATTAAAGATTATAAATATCTAAAGTTTATAATTTTAAATATTTCAATATCCAATAGGGGTTCAATTTAGCTGTGTAAACCAGATACAATATTTTTTTGCATTTTTTTCTTCCATGTACCTGGAGTTAGATTTAAATGGTTAGAATAGTAATTTTTTAAATGATCATATTTAAAAATAAATACTGATTTCCTGAGGTTTCTATTGATTGCTCTCATATAAAGTAGTATCTACTAGTAGATTTTTAAATATATATTCATACTTGAATGAGGGGAAGTCACAAGCAGTTCTATTGCCTGTAATGGAAATATGTATGCAGATTCTGTCATTGAAATGTTCCTTTTACTTTATCATATTTCACAGAACTTTATATCTAAAGGGGAAAGAGAAACTTGCAAATATTTCTATTCAATGAATAAACATAAGGACAATCCTCACAGCACTTTGCAGATTGTGCTAAGGCATCAGACTGGCAAGAATGTAAAGGCTCCAAATGCTTTTGTTGGTCTATTTGGCATTTGCCAGCATGTATGTGTTCTAGTTGCCGACACCTGCTTCTCCAATTTATTTTGCAAAAATCTACCTAATTTTTAAATGAGAGGAAAGCAAACTTTAACATTTAAAGAAAATACATTACATGAAAAAAAACCTTCTGGCATTATGTCAAAATCCAAAACTTTTCATTCAAGATAATTGCATAAAAAGCCATATTACTGTAAGGCTATACACCTCAGGAATGATTCCTGCGTACTGAGTCATTGAGAATTCATGCTGTATGAATTATTAGGAATTCCATGTGCAACCCAGTTAACTGATCAAAAATATTTGATTACTTTTAGGATCATAGAGTATTTTTGGAGGAAAGATTTTTTTTTTTAATGGCTAAGAATAAGTTGTCAGCCATTTTGTCTCTGAACAAATATTTATTTTGGCAGACAGTATTCCAGCCACCTGAATTATGTCATTAAACAACAATAAAAAAGACATTTGCTTTCATGGAGCTTGTAATACTGAAAAAAAATGATTATAGTGAAAAAAAAAGTATCCCCATTTGCTTGTGATAGTTTCAATTTGTGCCTGTTTTCATGACATGTTAATAGCAAACTCTTCCATTCTTCAAATTCTACTAGTCAGATAATACGTTAAATGGTCAACTTATCAAAATAAATAATAACTAGGTAAATTATATAGAATGTTAGGTGATAACGTGCTCTGGAAAAAGAAATAGTGAAGTGGGGTGGATGGTATTGAGTGTGGGAGATGGTGGACAGGAGGCTGCATGTCACCCTGGCTGTCAGACTAGGCCTCATTGCAGATTGAATTTCAGCAAAGATCAGGATGGCTGGCAATGGCCAGCTAGAAAAACCACGTCTACACAAAGGAAAATATCTTAATGTGAGCCTGTGTCTTAAGTCGCAAAGACAGAATAGCTGGAACAGAGAGTAAGAATATGTGAGAAGAAGAGAGGCAGATCATGCGACTCCTTGTAGGCCATTGTAAGGGTTTGGATGTAACTAAGAAAATTGAGAAAAACAACGGGATTGGTTTCAGCAGAGAAGTGACAAAAGAATCTTTGTGACTGTAGGTAGAAAAGAGACGGCAAGAGGAAAGAATGGAAAGGGAAAACTGTCCTGGGGATCTTGCTTTTCCTTTTTCACTGGCCAAAGTTTTTAATTCTAGGCTGATTTATTAATAGTGGTATCCTTGTTATTTTTACCTTTTTAAGAAGTGCTTTTATGTTTTCACCACACAGTACCATGGTTGTCCTATCCTTTTGATTTCTATTTTGGGAAATTTTTTCTTTGTCTTTATTTTTGCTTCATATGGAAGGCTTTACCAAATGCTTCCTTGTGTATCTTGCTACATGCTTAGGTTTTCTCCCTTTAATATGTCAGTGTGGTGAATAAATGTGTATTACGCATGCACGTGTGTATGTATATAGCATCCTTTAAATACATTTTCTTATTTCTTTTTGAACTTTTGCATGTATTTTGTGATACATTTGACCATAATATTCATTTCTATTATCATCTCTTTTATTTTGATATCATAAGAAGAGTAGACTGATTTTTCTACTTTTTGCATTCTCCGAATAGTATAATATTGGAGTTATATTACCTGGAATATGTGATATAACTCATCTGTAACACTGGGCTTTCTATTTTGTTGTTATGGTAATTTTTCAATATTGATTCATTTTATTTTATTATTAAGTGTCTACACTTATTCACGTCTGCTTTAAGTAATATTTTTGTATGCTTTCTTTAATTTAAATTATTAAATATATTGAATATATGGCAAAATATTGATATTTTCCTATTTTAAGTATATGATACTTTATGATTATTTTCTGTTTTTCTTCTATACTATTGGTACTTGTGCATTTTTTTCTCCTTTGAGAGAAGGAAATATTGCAAACATTTTTCAGTTCTTTTTTTTTTATTTTTTAGATTTTTCTTAACTTATTTATCTGAGAGAGGTGGGGGAAGGGTAGAGGGAGAGAGTCTAAAGCAGACTCAGCACTGAGTGCGCTGAGTAGGGGGAGCCTGAGGCGGGACTCAATCTCAGGATCCTGAGATCACGATAAACCAAGAGTCAGACGCTTAACTGAATGAGCCACTCTGGCATCCCAGTTCTTCAGTTCTTTTGAAAGTTTACTTGATTTTAGTTTTTAAGTATTTGACTAAAATAAATGCTTTTGTAGACTCATTTTAATTTTGTAATCTCTTTAATTTCTTGTTTTAACTATTTACTTTCTTGTTTGGATTAGTCATTAATTTTCATCTTTTCAAGTATATTCATTTATGTCTTTCTTAAGTTCTAATTTAGTTCATAAGTGGTTCTTGAGTTAGCATTTGTGACATTTTTATAAAGTGTTATTTTCATTATTATTTATTTCTAAATATATTTCCACTCTTGTTATGATTTATTTTTTGATTTGGGATATATAGAAATGATCTTTAAAATTATTATTATTCTATATAAAATTGTATTAAGTATTGTATGAATTTGAACTTAAATATATGTCATCTGGAAATGTGTACTTTATAACTGAGATTAATAAACAATGCCCCACAAGCCAAATCCAGCCCCAACCCTGTTTGATAAAAAAAAAAGTTTTATTGCAATCCAGTCATGCCCATTCATCTACATATTTTCAATTCTACTTTTGCATTGTAACAGCAGAGTTGAGTAACTGTAATTGAGACTACATGGCAGGCAAAGATGTACATATTTACTCTCCGCACTTTTACAGAAAAAAAAATTTTTTTGACTCCTGTTATATAATGTTTTGAAATTTAATAAGAAAGACCTACTTTATGAAATAATACATAGAAAATGTAGTAGTGTATACAAATCCATGTGTGCTTGAAAATGTGTATCTTATAGTCATGTATTGTTTTATTTGTTCACTGAATAAGATTTATTATGTTTTTTAAATCTATAAATGTGATTTTCTGAATATGCTCAGTTAATTGTTGAGTGAGTTATGTAAAAAAATAAACACCTTGATGATAGGTGGGCATTTTTACTTTTACTTCTCTTAATTATTTTAATTATAGTTTTGAGATATTACGTTAGGGGCATGTGAGCTTAAAATTAAATTTCTATCATGCTTTCCATGCTGCCTTAAAATCTTTTCCTTTTAATTTCAGGAGATCTACATCAACTTTTTGTTTTTCTTATTAGATTTCATTATACCTATATTTTTTCTCAGTATATCTATTTATGTGTTTTGGCCATTATTCTTGTAAACAGCACATAGATGCAGTTGTTTTAAACCAGCCTAAAAATATTTATCCTTTATTTATTTATTTTTTATTTTTTAAAGATTTTATTTATTTGACAGAGAGAGACAGCGAGAGAGGGAATACAAGCAGGGGGGCGTGGGAGAGGGAGAAGCAGGCCTTCCACTGAGCAGGGAGCCCGATGTGGGGCTTGATCCCAGGACCCTGGGATCATGACCTGAGCTGAAGGCAGACACTTAACGACTGAGCCACCCAGGTGCCCCTAAAAATATTTATCTTTTAAATGAATAATTTATTTCTTTTATATGTAATTTGATTACTGATTTATTTATATTATCTTTAAGTCACTTATTTTATTCTTTATATTTACTTCACTGTATATACCAAAGTGCGTGTGTGTGTGTTTTTCCTCTTTTGGTTTTCATTTATTTTGTTTTCTAATTCCATTAACTTTTTTCTACTAATTTCAAAGTATATACTCTTTTGAATTTTCTTAGTTGTTTCCTTCAATATACTAATTTAATAAACTATGAAGTTAATGATAACTTTACTACACTTCTATAAGATACAACTGGAAAGAGCTCTCTGACTGATGATACTCTTTCCAAATTATATGTCAACTTTGTAAAATAATTTAGCTTTCCTTTTTATGCCACTTGTTAGAAATTATTTCCATTTTAATATATCAAATTATTTAAGCTCATTGGCATGTTTAACATTTTTTTTTAATGGATGTTCTTATTTGGACCTCAAAATTTCTTATTAGGTTCATTTTCCTTCTCTCTGAGGTATATGTTTAAGAAATTCCTTTAATGATAGGCTCTAAATTGTACAATCTCACATTTTAGCTTGTATTTAAATGTTTTTTTTTTTTTTTTATTTTTTTTATTTTTTTTAAAGATTTTATTTATTTGAGAGAGAGAGAATGAGAGAGAAAGAACACATGAGAAGGAATAGGGTCAGAGGGCGAAGCAGACTCCCTGCCGAGCAGGGAGCCCGATGCGGGACTCGATCCAGGGACTCCAGGATCATGACCTGAGCCGAAGGCAGTCGCTTAACCAACTGAGCCACCCAGGCGCCCCTTAAATGTTTTTTTAATGTAATCTTGTATTCATTCTAGTTTCTATTGTTATTATTAGAAATCAGCTGACAATCTAATTGTCATCCTTCTGTACATAACATCTTCCCTCCTTCCCCAGCTACTTTTAACATAGTTCATTGCCTCTGGTGCTTTACTGCTTCGTGATGATACGACAAAATGGGAATTCTTTCTGGAATCCATTAGTCTTCATTTAAGAGTTTGTGACTTTAGGGGCGCCTGGGTGGCTCAGTTGGTTAAGCGACTGCCTTCGGCTCAGGTCATGATCCTGGAGTCCCAGGATCAAGTCCTGCATCGGGCTCCCTGCTCGGCAGGGGGTCTGCTTCTCCCTCTGACCCTCCCCCCTCTCATGTGCTCTCTCTCTCCTCTCATCCTCTCTCTCAAATAAATAAATAAAATCTTTAACAAAAAAAAAAAAAAGAGTTTGTGACTTTAAACATTTCTGGGAAATTCTCATTCAGTGTCCCTTTGTATTTTGCCTCTTCCACATTTTCTCTATTAACTACTACTGGAATTCTAAAAAGTCATATGTCAAACTGTCTCATTTTATCTTCCATATCTGTTATCTCCTTCATGCTCTCCATTTCCTTGCTTATGCAGTTATTGTTTTTCAGATCTATTTTGGGGCTTCTAATCCCTTTTCAGATATTTCAAATCTGTTATTTACCTCATACACCAAGTTTATAATCTCAAATATTGTTATGTTTACTTCTTAAAATTTTTATTTTTTGCCAAATCTAGTAAGTTTTTGAAGATCTCTTTGTTCCTCTGTTATAATTTCAAATCCATTTTTTTAAACAAATAAAACATACTTGTCTTTTCTCTGTTTCATTTGATTACTGTCCAGAGTAGTTTGTTCTTTATGTACTTACTGCCTTTTTCATTGTGAGCTGATATTCCTTTATGTGTTAACTTTTGAAAGCCTGAGTTTAAAGATGCTTTTCTTCAGAAATGTGGGTCTGTCATTGGCCTGTGTCATTAAAACTCAGGACCAGTTTAAGCCATCTTCTAGGATTATAGTTTTCTGGGACAGAAGAATACAGTGAATTCAGATCCAAACTTCTGTTTGTGCATATTCTGGAAACTTTTATGATCTTTCCAAGGAAAATGAAAGTCTATAAAAGCAAGTGGAGGTACAGTCTAGCTCCATGTGGTGGATTTCCAGATTTGTTCAATTTTTATGCATGGCATCCCCTTCCAAAGATTCAGCCTTTACTCGGGAGTCTATAATTTGACATTTACTATGTTGATTCAGGGATTTGTTTTGTATCTTCTATATACACAGATAATTAAAACCCAAGACATAAGATCAAGTGATTATCAAATGCCCTAAGGTGCTACCAACTTCAAAGCTTATTTTCTTCTTTTAATTCACACTTTATCATCATTTTAGGCTCACACATCTCCTTTACTTTCCTGCCTGCTGTGAAATGTTTTGGAAAAAAGTTTTCATATTATTTTTTTCTAGAATTTTTGATTTTCTATACTGTGAGTTTTGTTCACATCACTCACATTGCTAAATTGCCCATAAACATAAGTAATCCAGTTTCTAATACATTTTCCGAAAATGGAGAATTGCTAAGACAAGTCATTGTTTATATTTTCTTATCCCATCTATTTTTTTCAAGTAAAGTTTCTGTATTTTTTATTCCTCTTTTCGTTTTAGTTAATTGAGGAATTAACATTTTGGTAATCCTCCTATCTTGAACTAAAGTACTTATAACTGCCAAGTTTATAACCCTATGGCTTTTGTGTAGTACTCAACATAGACTCAGGAACTCAGTTATCTGGGCATTTCTACATAACTTTCTTCCCTTTGGGGTTTTGGTGGCAGAATTGTAAACAAATAGTTGATATGTAATAAATTATTCTAATTATTGCTCCAAAACATCAGAATCCTTCTACATTATTTAAGACAATCACTTAAGTGATTGTGTCTACACTATTTAAGTGATTGTGTCTACACTATTTAAGACAATTATTGAACTGTTCAGTTTTCCAAAGACTTACCAAATTATGGTAATAATGTCTGTTCTAGGCATTTTCATTAATATTATAAAGCACAATTCACCTTTTTTGCTCTTTTTGAACTTTGATAATAAAATAGTTTTTTCCTGGAGCAATTTTGTTTCAAATATTATAACTGGCAGACATGGGGAAATGGAATGAAGGAAAAGCAAATTTGACCAGCAAAGTTATAAATGAAGATCTCTACATTGAAAGACAGAATAATTAGGTGAAAATCAAAAGGCTACAAATAAACAAATGTTATCCTATAATTTCAAAAATATGCTAGAAGTATCAAGTAGTGCTGATATCTCTTTCTAAATCTAAAGCATAATAAGCAATATTATGTCAATTTATAAAATGAAAGGCACAAAGCCTTACCTAAGGTAATAGATTCTTAGCAAACTTAGAAATTGGAAATGAGTATTTTCAGAAAATAAAAACATAAGCTACTTCCCTTATCTTGCAGCTACTTAAACATTATCATTAAATAAATTAATAAAGTAACAGATTTTTGGCAACCAGCTTGTGAAAAAAAATCATTTTTTTCTAATTTCCATAAAAATGGCACTACAATGAACTCCTGAAATAAGAAAAGAAAATAGGTAAACATTAGATTATAACCAGGACTGTCAAAGGCTTGGTAAAACTGTATGAAAACAGAGCTTTCAATTTAATATTGATACTACTATTTCAGGTCCTTGTTGTGTATACTAAACACTGGCTTAAATGTGCACGATTTTAAACTAAGGACCCAACTTCTTCTACTCTACTCTTTCCATTATGCTAAAATAAAGAACTAGTTAGGTTTTCTTTTTCACACTAGTGAAGTTACTAAGGGAAGTGCTTCCTTCATTTTATTTTTAGTTTTAAAGATTTATTTATTTATTCTGAGAGAGAGAGAGAGGAAGAGCATAAGCGGGAGGGGAAGAGGAAGAAGGAGAGAGAATGTCAAGTAGACACCACACTCAGCACAGGGCTAGATCTCATGACCCTGAGATCATGACCTGAGCCAAAACCAAGAGTTGGACCCTTAACAAACTGTGCCACCCAGGCACCCCAAGAAGTACTTCTTTTAATTTCTATTTCAAAAACCTAAAATAAAAAAAAATGAAGTTATTAATTGATTAATTCTTCATATGGTGCTTAAAATAATGAGAGTGTTAAACTAACGGGGGGGAAAGGCCTGTCCACCCCTGAAACACACACAGCAGAATATATAATATAATCTGGATTCTAAAAGATGGAGAGGATGATATTCCTATTACTCTGGATATATGGAAAGGTTATGCACCATACTTTGGGGTCTGTGTGTGTATAGGCAAGGGAGACTAGGAATATTCCCAGCCAGATTTATATTCAGCAGCTATTTACTTGTTAGAACAGTTGTGAAAACAAAATAAAATAATGCATATGAAAATTATTTTGTAAACCAGTAAATAAACACTTCTCAGGTAGAAAGTTGTTATAGCACAGGCAATAACAAGGAATATGAAACTATTAACTTAATCAAAGGAAGTCTAAAATCCTGCTTTATTATTCACTTCTCCAATGTACTCCTGAGATTATATGAACTGCTGTACAGACTTTCTAAATATTATTCAGACTTCTATTAGCAATAGAGTGCTAGCCAATGGGAAATATGCTGAGCAAATAAATGTGACTAAAAAAATAAATAAAACTCTGTCGTCTAAAGCTTATATTCTAGTGTCTGAGTAAGGTATCAATCAAAAATAACACACAAAATCAGGTAAAATTATAATTATTGCCACAAGCACTTTCCTTAAAGGCAATATTTGAGGTGAGATGTAAGAATGAGTAAGTAAGTGAATGTGGTTAAAAAACAAACAAACAAGATAAAGCTTCATATTGGGAGCATGTTTGGCTATGAGGAGGGAACGGAACATAGCATTATTGGCATCAGCAAACAAGGAGCAAAGGGATATTACTCACAGAGGATGCTGGAGTGGTAAATAGGGACATAGAGTCTTTATCCTAAACCCAATTAGAAATTAATGAATAGTTAGAGCGAAGACAATACAGATTTTTTTTTTTTTTTAGACTGCTCTTCAGATTAGGGCAGGAAGAGTGGTGAAGAAGGAATTTTATAAATAAACCAGTTAATTTATGCCAGCCTAAAGATGCATATGATTTTTCAGTAATTCTGTCTAGTAATAAAGTAGGGATAGTCTTTTCTGATCTTTCCCATTCTAATTCAAGCAGGTATACAGATATTCCTCCATTATCTGGAAAGTGAAAGAATGGCTTCTTCACCTCAGTTCAGTTTTGTTCCATGGGATATGTGTATCCCACTACCTACTCAAACATATGGATCAACAATGTTGATGTTGGTCCAATATATAGCAGATCACTGCATTTCAAATTCTTGCATAGGCAATGGGATGTGTCAGTTGAAAAAACAAAACTTACACTGACTAACCAGTGTACTACATGCCAACTCAAACTTGGGTCTATGTATCAGTAAACTGAGAGCCCCCTGAAGGCAAGCATAGCCCTCATACTAGGCTCCCAATCAATGATTACGGAAATAATAACTTATCCATCAAACATATGTGATATACACCTACATTTTCCCACAATAGAACAGAAAGCCCCACAAGATCATAAACTTTTTTTCCATACCTCTTAGAGAATTTCAGTCCTGATTTATGATCTATAGTCTCAGGGTCAAAACATCAGGTGTTAACTCAAACCAGTAAGAACATTAGATTCCATAAGAAGGGTTATCTATATTGCTTAGCTCTGAAATTATTAGCCACATTACATTCTTAGTGGATTTGATAATAGACTAAACAATTATAGAACTATTCAAACTAAAAAAAAAAAAATAATGGCTGAGGAATCTAAGAATATATTGAGATTTATACAATAAGATTATTCTACTGAAAATATTTTCCTTAATTGACATAATGTATATTGTCTCAGAATATTTTTTAAAATAAACATGGCATAATCTCCTCCAATCTTCTTGGCAATCAGAAATTAATACATATTGTATATTCTGGCTTCCTTGATCTTTCAATTTATTTAAAGTATTAAATTAAAATAATAAAAATAAAGCATATATATTTATGCATCTTTAAATAAGGAAATGACAAAATTTAAAATACCATATTCCTAGATATTTTATTGTTTTTGGTACAATTGTGAATGAGATTGTTTTCTTAATTTCACTTTCTTCTGCTTAATTATTAGTGTATATAAATGCAAGAGATTTTAGTATGTTGATTTTGTATCCTGAGACTTTACTGAATTCATCAATCAGTTCTACTAGTTTTTTTGGTGGAGTTTTTAGGGTTTTCTATAAATAGTATCATGTCATCTGCAAATGGTAAGAGTTTTATTTCTTTACCAAACTGGATGCCTTTCATTTCTTTATGTTGCTTGATCACTGTGGCTAGGACTTCCAGTACTATGTTGAACAAAAGTGATGAGAGTGGACATTCTGGACTTTTTCCTGATCTTAGGTGAAAAGCTCTCAGGAATAAACTTAACAAAAGAGGTGAAAGACCTGTACTCTGAAAACTATAAAACACTGATGAAAAAAATTCTAGATGACACAAAGAAATGAACATTCCATGCTCATGGATTGGAAGAACAAATACTGTTAAAATGTTTATACCACCCAAAGCAGTCTACACATTTAATGCAACCCCCATCAAAATACCAACAGCATTTTTCACAGAACTAGAACAAACAATGCTAAAGTTGGTATGGAACAATGAAAGACCTCAAATAACTAAAGCAATCTTGCAAAAGAAAAACAAAATCGGAGGTCTCACAATACCAGATTTTAAGTTATATTACAAAGCGGTAGTAATTGAAATAGTATGGTACTGGCATAAAAACAGACACATAGATTAATGGACTAGAACAGAAAACCCAGAAATAAATCCACAATTATACGGTCAACTAATGTTCAGCAAAGCAGAAGTGAATATCCAGTGTGGAAAAAAAGATAGTCTCTTCAACAAATGATGTTGGGAAAACTAGATGGCTACCTGAAAAAAAATGAAACTGGACAACTTTCTTACACCCTACACAAAAATAAACTCAAAATGGATAAAAGACTTAAATGTGAGACCTGAAACCATAAAAATCCTTGAAGAGAGCTTAGGCAGTAATCTCTGACATAAGCTATAGCAAAAACTTTCTAGATATATCTCCTGAGGCAGGAAATAAAAGCAAAAGCAAACTAGTGGGACTACATCTAAATATAAAGTTTCTGCACAGTGAAGGAAACAATTAACTAAACTAAAAGGCAACCTACTGAATGGAAGAAGATATTAGCAAATGACATACAATAAAGGGTCAGTATCCAAAATATGTAAAGAACTCATACAGCTCAATACTCCCCCAAAAATAATCCAATTTAAAAATTAGCAGAAAACATGAACAGATGTGTGTGTGTTATTATTCAGCTGTAAAAGAGAATGAAATTTTGCCAATTGCAAAAACATGGATAGAGCTAGAGAGCATAATGCTAAGCGAAATAGGTCAGTCAGAGAAAAACAAATAACATATGCTCTCAGCTCTCATTCATATGTGGAAAAAAGAAAAACAAGCAAAGGAAAAAAAAAGAGAGAGAAGAGAGACAAACCAAGAAACTATAGAGTACAAACTGATGGTTACAGAGGGGGGCAATGGGGGAAATAGGAGATGGGAATTAAAGAATACACTTATCATAATGAAAAAAAAGTAAAATGATAAAAAATAAAAATACAATATTATTCAAATTTAAGAGAAAAGTTTTTAGCAAGTTAAAGTCATTTCAATTTCATTTCTGATTTTTGAAAGAAAATGGACCTTTAAAAATGTATGATTTTTAAAAAGTGAAAAAAAATCAGATTTGAATATCATGCTTTCATTGTCCCATACAGTTTGTATCCATCATCATTCCCTGCATTGACCCAAATGTATATTTATAGGATAAACAGCATATTAGGAATTATTTTGTTATAGCAGAAAAATGGAATCAATACCTTTGATGATTCCATTGTGTCCTGATTTGGGCAGTGGGGGGTTAGGAAGGAGAAGGGGCAGTTTGTCATTTCTATTAAACTTTACACAAGTTATATGCTGTCCTTTTCCCTTAGCATTTATTTTAAATGCATATCTAGGACATTTGTAAAAGTTGTAAAGTGACAAGCAAGTCAAATATCTAAGAAACATATGACATCCTTACAGATAAACCCGTGGGTTGGTTGTTTGTTTTCATCTTGAAGACTTGGCACCAAGCAGTTATGATGGTATCTCTCCTGATATATCGTGTCAATTCAAGAATAAAAGCTACAAAGCTACAACTTAGTAAAGAGAGTCTTTTCAAAACAAATCCAGAAGTTCAATCAGATCATAAAATATACTGACGCTTGTAATAGGACATTTTTATTTTTTTCATTGTGGGCATTGTTTTTGTCACAAATGGCTAAGCTCTATGGTTCCAGTAATGCCTAAATGTAGAAAATACTTAAAACTGTATTGAGGTATATTTGTTCCACCGTTTTGATTATCAATAGTGACTGTAGAGAGTAACTATATTAAATGGGCATGAGTTCGAAAGTTTGAAAGATTACTCTTTCCTATACCATCATTAAAGTCTCCCTAAACTTGCCTTTCTTAGAAAGAGGGCAGAATATTTTAACATGAAAAGAAGAATAATTATCCACCTGACAGTCCCAAATATCATATAAAGCGTCAAACATGCCAAGGTGTACAAATTATACTTTAATCAAAGCAGTTTTAATGACATCTATCTAGAAATCCAGGTCAAGAGACTTATGGTGGCCACGTATAGCTTTTCAATGGGCAATTATTAGTTTACAACTTCCCAACATAAATTTTGATTATTGATCATTTCAGAGGAGTCAGAGCACACCATAATGGTCTTATTGATAAAGATCACCTGACTGCTCAATTCTTATTTTAAATACCATTCTTAATTAGAATATGAGCCTATCTAGTATTCCAAATGTTATTTAGAAGATTATTTTATAATTATATAGCACACTGCTAATAAATACAGATCAATACCATATTATTGAGATTTTTTTATGTAGTGTCTTTGGGAAGTTAGTAAAAAGTAATAAGATCTTCCTTTGGGAATGCTGAAAATGAAGCAATGGAAGTAAAAGACTTCTTCAAGGAAACATGGGATATAGGGACTTTGGATCTGAAGTTAGACATCATTTTGAGGCCTGTATTCATTTTGACACACTAGTGCCTATCTTTAAACTAAATAATCACTGTTTAGGCTATAATTCAAAGTTCTGTCAAAAGCCTTGCTAGCCTAACATTGCATGTTCCCATATGCATTGTTCTTCTCACTCACCATCTGCACCTGTGTCTATGGTGAATTACACAAAGAAAATGTAAGCATGGTGGTTAAAAGATTGCCTATGAAGACAATATAAAGTTCAACTTAGAGAAATTTGGCATAGCTGCACACAGCTGGGAAGTGAAAACAGCAGATGGGTTATGTTGACTTCCTAAAATCAGAAATGAGATGGTTTATATCTAACAAGAAATTTGCATAGCCTCTAAGGCAAAGGCATTGCAGGATTTGCAAATGATAACCAGAAAATAATAAGGTGACATTCTTGAAACTGCTTGCCAACAATAGTATAATTGGCAAGAATTTTATAGATAAATTTGTCCCTTCCTCCCTCCCTCCCTTCCTTCCTCCCTCCCTCCCTCCCTCCCTCCCTCCCTTCCTTCCTTCTTCCTTCCTTCCTTCCCCCTCTCCCTTCCTTCTATCTTTCCTTTCCTTTCCTTTCTTTCTTTCTTCTTTCTTTCTTTCTTTCTTTCTTTCTTTCTTTCTTTCTTTCTTTCTTTCTTTCTTTCTTTCTTTCTGTCTTTCTTTCTTTCTTTCTTTCTTCTTTCTTTTTCTTTCTTTCTTTCTTGTAAAAAGGAGAAGGTACTAACAAATAAGATCAAAAACTATTTTTATGTCACAAAGCTTACTTTACAAATGAGTTTTCTCATATATGTATAGAATATATAAACTATTGTAATTATATCACTAAAATAGAATATTTACTGAAGTAACTAATAAAAAATTCAAGATCACGGATATGTATAGTTTTATTTGCTTGGTTTTGTGTGCTTTCTTTTCCATTTTTGTATTGAGCTATGGTGTTCCTATAACATAAGGACAGATAATCAAAAAAATGCTGATACTTTGCAGATTGAATTTACAATCAACATTTAGCATTCACTTAGTAAAGACTTCAGAAGACCCCCTTTCTTGATAATGACTTGATCAATAATAGAAAATATAAGTTAAAGTGCATGATTTAACTTCTTCCTGCAACAGAATATTTAGCTACAATATAGTGATAATAATATAGTCTCTTTACCAAGTGCTATGACAAATTAAATTAAATATTTAATTTTATTAATTATGGAAATATATATATTACTTTATTTCTATGAGTTATGTTCAGGAACTACGATCAGCTAAATTTCTGCAGATCAATATCTACATAGCTAAACAATCATATTATTTATTATTGTAACAAGTTCAAATTACACAAAACTATTTAAAATTCTTTTTTTAAAAAAATACTTTTAAGAGAAAATTTTAGGGACCAAGATACTAGTATATTATTACTCGGTTTTAAACATTTTCTAATTCCTCCCTCCTTTGTGTGTTTATTTGGTTTTGTGTCAAGTCCTAGTGTTTCTGAGAGGATCAGAGTTGCAAGGGTCAAATGCTGAGTGGTTTCCTCCACTTATCATTCCCCCCCACTTATATAATTTCAGTATTGTTGGTTTTTATCTTAGTTACTTGAAAATCTATATAAATGAGCTTCCTTCTTTAACTGTCCTTTCATTTCTATGGCAAGAATCTGAAAGGAACTTTTCCCCAACTTTTCCCCAAATCTGAAAGGAAATGTTAGAGTTTATATGACTGCTTGTGTAATAAAAAATGTCAAAATACACATTTCTCAAATTAGTTTCATATTCCACAACCGCCCATCTCTGTTTTAATGGTCATTTGGCTGTCTGGAATCAGTATCCCAGCCCATTTGAAACTGTTTAGTCCTTGGTAAAATTGCTCTGCTGTTCTTTCTCAAATGGTTCAAATAGAGCAATCATTGTCAAGGTGATCTTGAGTTTTTGAAAGAGAAAAAAAATAGATTAAAGTTATCCTTTCTGAAGAGCTATAAAAAAGTAAAATACACATTTAAGGAATACCAAACATGACTTCTTCATGACTGGCATAAAACTTTTCCCAAGACCCTTACAAAGTTTTCTTATTTCAATATTGTTAAGAATCAGGTTACTAATTTTCAATGTTAAAATCGCATTTGTTTTTAAATTAGAATAAACAGCAGTGATGCTAGACACAGGCAAAATAGGTAATTATCCACATGACTCAAGAGAAGCTGAAATGCATTCTCTTCACAAATATTTTTTCAAATCTTTTGATGTTCTTTTGTGTCATTGTTTGATATGAATTCAGTAAAATACTTTTGTGATGAAAGGCAAGTAAACAGGGATTTACAGTATATCTTAAGTTTATTTACACCTTAGTACAGACTACATGTTTCTTTTTCTTCTAGTTAGTTAAGTTATAAAAAAATCTAAATTAGAACTTTGATGAATTATATTGGAAATAGAAAGGTAATTTTAAAATAAAATTTATTTTTTGCATATGAAATCTAGGTAGATTGGCTAGGTCCTATAATAGGAAATATTCTAGGATGTCAAAGAAATAAGATTAACAGACAATGAGACATGAAACAAAGAAGGAGGTAAAGGAACAACAAAAACACCATTATTGATTTAACAAATTTGCTGACAGTTTTCCATAAGATTACATTGGACAAAGACAGAAATAGTGTTTTTTTAATGTGCAAATGCTGACCTGCTGGTAATGATTCAAAAGACTGTTGGCGATGAGTTTTGAGGTTAAATTGGAAAAGCTCAGTGATTTATGCCAATTGTCTGTGGTCAGCTCAGGAAAGCATTGTTGCAGTGGTCCAGCAGTGAATTTGGCACTCTTCCCTTTTTATCTACCTACTTATCTTTCCCATTTTGCTTTTTTCACTCATCTGGGTTTTTTTTTTTTTTTTTCCACTCTCAAGTGTGTCTTCTTATTTCTACCTAAGTTATATGGTATCTCATTTAGTTAATTTTTTCAGGCTATAGCCTATGCCAATATATTTTTATTTCTGTAATTCTGCAAACTATGATTGATCAGCTAAAATTTCTTTAACCATAGTTCACGACACTTTTTTTTGAACCAGTACCAAATAAGTTTCTACCAGACGACACTCAAAACTTTTTTGGCTTTTAACTCATTCATTGCATATTTAATTAATCAATCATTTCACTTGCACATTAAATGCTTGTTTTTTTCTATATTTCGTATCATAGATTTATATTAATGAGAGTGTCCTAAAAGTTATCCTGTCTTGATTTCCTACTTAGAAAATTGTGTAACTGGGTCCTAGATTATTGGAAATTTATTCAGAGATATATAATTAGTTAATGGATAAAATTTGGAGCCAAGGTCATAGAGATGATTTTCCAATGTTTTTCAAGATCATCTGTAGATTTTCTTGGTATGATACACCTTTTAGGGAGTTCTTGATCTAACACACATGTCATCACACTTTCGGTGTATTGGATGGTATCTATCAGTTGTGCACTGTTAGTATTTCTAAGCTGCTGAATTTAGAGCTAAGTATAGACACTTGAATGTGGGCTTTTTCAGCTGAAATCTATGATCAGTTATTTTGATTAGAGAATCATCTAGAATTCTGGGCTTTAGTAACTTCTTGGGCTTGCTCTAGATTTCAACTTGGTGCTGTTGGGCGTAAGTACTATTGTAAGAAAGAAAGGCTTTGATGTTACAGAGAACTGGGGTTAAATATTTTTTCCACTCAGGGGATATTTGATCTAGAATTCTCTTACTACCACTCAGGATAAGTTCTTTCAGGACTGCAGTTACACCTCGGTATATTTTGTGTTAGGTGAAAGTATCTTATCTGTGGTCTTGGCTGGTACTCATTGACTCCAACCTCTTATGGAAAAAATCCAAATCATATTTCAGGGTTTTGCTTCATCTAATTAAATACCCTCAAGCTACCTCCTCTATGTTAGTTTTCAGCTTTCTATCTAAGAGTTTCTCACTCTCATAATAAGTCATTGATGTTGGCTAGAATAAGCTTTCTTGAATAACAGATATGCAAGCAGACATATGTGACATTTCATATTGTGATACTGGATTTATTATTATTATTACTATTTTTAATGTAAGTGTGAGTCTTGGAGAGATAAGTCTAAATAAAAGCCGTGAATCACAAGTTATATTTTTGGAGACCATTATAGTAATAGACATGTTCCATGTGACATACTTCCTTTGAGTGAAGAAATTATTTTGGGAGGTGATAGGGTATATATGCATATACAAAGGCTGAATTGTTAGTCACTGGCAATTTTGATAGGTCAGGTTTTCCCTAACTTAAGACATTAGATACTTTGATGCTAATGTAAAGGCAGCCAATATTTAACCACTGAAAAGCCATTAATTCCATTCGTGACATTTAAAAACAAAATTTTTCTTGCTGTGTCTCAATTATGGTGATGCTGTCATTGGTCCATGCCTACTTGATACTATATGGCAAGGGCTAATTACTTGTGGGAATAAAGTCAAGGTACATGCTCTGGATCCTATGTTTATATTTCAAATAGAAGATACCATGAGAAAGAAGGGATGAGACTTTAAGAAGAGTGAAGAAAGGCATTAACATATGAAATGTATATCTGGAAAATGTTTCTAAACATCCTAACGAGGTGGTAGGCATCCGATGTAAATAGCTTAGTAAATGCATACATTTTTTTAGAGTAGGTTCAATTCAGATTAGTAGAAATATTAGCAATGATGTATAATTTGTGCACTGAGGCACTAGTAGCTTTAAAAACATGAGACTCTCTTAATTTGTCTTTTTTTTTTTCACAAAGAGGATTTCTTTTTTTCATTAAGAGGAAATTATGCCAATATAGTTGGATAGAACATTGGCCTTGAATTTGAAGGCACTGATGGGAAGACAGCCATCAGGCTCCAAATACATTGAGTCGCCTCTATTTTTGTATGGAGATACACCCCACAAACAGAAAAATCTAATACATTTTGGCTATTATTATAAAGGAAGTTCATAAAAGAAAATGTCTATAAAAGTACAATTTTTTTTTTTTTCTCCACAGCCTCCATAGTGCTCTTAGGAAATTCTTTACTAGTGAAATCTGATTGTCTTGAGACCCACTGAATAAGTCCAATATTAAGGCAAAGGAAGCAGCATGTATAGTGGCAGAGAAGTATGAAAATGAAAGAAAACCCAAAGGTTTGGGACCAATGGAATGTAGAGGGAAAATTAAAAAACCTGGCTTGGTATGGGAAGGAATGTGATGTCATCTTTGATGTATCTTCAAGGTTAAAATGATCCATTTTAGTATTTTGAGTGAAGAAATGATGCAAAAAATTACTTATGTTAATAAAAACTTATTTTGATAAGACAGTAAAATAAATTGTGAGGAGATAATCCTAGCTAAGAAGCCAGAAAAGTGGCAATGTGACCCTGAATTACAGCACTGGTGTGGACATAAATAATAATGGGCAAATAAAACAGATATTTATGAGATAGAATTGTCAGCTTAATTGGTTGTAGTGAGTTAGAAAAAGAAAATATAGAATAAAGAATGTAAGATGTCTTCTTGATTGCTGACTTCTCTAACCATATGGATTCTAAGAATCATCCACCAAGACATAAACTTTGGAGGAGCAATGGGTTTGGAGTGGGATGATGTAAAACATGATGCTTGCAGGCCATCCAACTGAAAATGTCTTTCCAGGCAGGAAGTTCTGGAGATTATGGAATTTTGTTGGCTGGAAATGCAAATTTTGGATTCACCATTGTGTTGGTAGAAGCTGAAGGAAAACAATTCCTAGAGAAATAGCTGCACTAAATTGTCTTCTATCTTTAATGAAAGCTGTATTAAAGTTAATTTGGTTTGTATACAGTATGTGTGCTAGACAACTAGAAATCTGGTGATACCTAAAAGATAACCTATGTTGCAGATTCATATATATCTGTGAAAATATATTTTAAAGTTAAGGACAAAATTAACAGAATAGCTGCAATATTGAAAAAATACCTTATTTGGTAAATTTTAATCAGAAATATAAGTATTGTAATAAATATCCAATGTAAAATATGCATATATATATTTCATATGAATGTATATCATTTTTAAATTTTTTTTGAAATTTGAACCATTTTTCTCAAAGTATTTTACTTTACCAAGAGTAATTGTCAGGAGCTAGTTCTCTGAGTATATCCTTTTTGTTGTTTTTGGAATTATTGATATTAGCCTTTAAAATATAATTATTTTCCTATACAGAAAATTGTATCTTTGTATTTTGTTTACTTCATGCTTAAGATCGTAGCAGTGACTCTAGTTCTTGGCTTTATATAAACAGATTTCAAATTTGTTACTGCTTATTCTAAATCCTAAAGGTCTAATTGGGCTTGATAATATGAGATACTTGCTCTTAGAATCACTAATGGATATTGGCAGGTTTTTTTTTTTTTTTTTTTTAAGTAAGCTCCATGCCCAGTGTGGAGCGCAACATGGGGCTTGAACTCACCACCCTGAGATCAAGACCTGAGATCAGATCAAGAGTTGGATGCTTAACTGACACAATCACCCAGGTGTCCCTGAATATTGGCAGTTTTAATAATAATGAAAAGTCATAAGTAATGTCTAATATTTCCATATTAAAAAATTGATGACCAATATTTATTTGTTCAAATTTGCCTAATGCACATTGAAAACACAATTATATATATATATTTTTTTCCGGATAGTGTCTTCTTTTCTTTTTTTTCAAGTTTTCATTTAAATTCCAGTTAAGTAACATATAGTGTAATATTAGTTTCAGGAGTAGAATTTAGTGATTCACACTTACAACACTCAGTGCTCATCACAACAAGTGCACTCCCATCATCCATTTAGCTTTACTTCTATCTGCATTGTCATACTACATATTCAAAAATTTCATTTCTTATGCTTTTTCCTCCTCCTCCTCCTCCTCTCCTTCCTCCTTGTTTTACTTCTCCTATGTCTTCTTAATTTTATTTCCAGGTAGTGAGAAAGGATTACCCCTTTAGTCAGGTATTCTAGACTTGGCTTTGTTTATCCCATTCTACACATTATCTTTTTTTTTTAATTAGTTTCAGGTGTATAGTACAGTGATTCAACAATTCTATACATTACTTAATACTCAACATAAGTGTAGCCACCATCTGTCACCATATAATGCTATTACAAAATCATTGGCGATATTCCCTATGCTGTGCTTTTCATCTCTGTGACTGTTTCATAACTGAAAGTTTGTACGTCTTAATCCCCTTCACTGCACACTATCGTCTTTGATGCTAATAATTTACTTTCAGTTTTTTATTCTCAGTGACTTCCAGATTTTTTTTTTCCTTCTTGTTATATGACTCTCCAGTAGGATTTAACAATACCTTAAGTTGTTAAATTTTTCTGTTCAATATTTTTTCCCTCATTTATTTTCATGTCTTCTTTTCATATTTCTCAGTTTAGTTTTCTGGTTGAGACAACAATGTTTTGCAACTTGTCATTCTGTTGCAATGACAAGGTAATGTGAAGGTAATACAAGTACCCCCCAACCCCTTTTCAAAGTTTGTGTTACACCAGTTGGCTTTTATGAAAGCCCTACCGTAGTATCAATTTTGGCTAACTGAAAGAAATCTGAAAGGGATTTTCATTTTTATGAAACAAAGCAAAAAGTGAAAATAGTGTTGAGCATTTGTTTTGCAGTGAGCACCCCGAGCAGCAAGAGTGACATGCCTAGCTCCTTCCCTGGGAACTATACTCAGCATCTCAGCATCAAGCCACCATAGCTCCCAACTGTCTGTGAGCATCTGTGCTTGATATCTCAATTAATTTTGTGCATCTGTTAGCACGATGTGTCCTAAGAAAAGCCCAAGAGAGGTTATTTTTGGGGTCTGGAAACATTAATTTTTTTCCATATAGATTAAATATAATAGCTTCTTCATTTTACACCATTTTTGCTTACAAAAGTTTGCTTAGGGTATGCCTGAGTGGCTCAGTCAGTTAAGCGGCTGCGTTCGGCCCAGGGTCATGATCCCTGGAATTGAGCTGCCCCCCACTCCCCGCCGATGGAGTCCCAAATCGAGCCCGCATCAGGCTCCCTGCTCAGCAAGAGTCTGCCAGGAGCCTGATTCTCCTTTTCCTCATGCTCCCCCCCAACCTCCCCACTTGTGTGCGCGCTCTCTCTCTCTCAAAGAAATAAATAAATAAAATGTTTTTTTTAAAAAGAGTTTAAGAACATTCTACTTATGGATAGTGGGAGAAAAACAGTATATTTTCTGCTCTATTGTGAAACAAGGTGATATTTTATTTGAGTTAACATTTGCCATAGTCATCAAAATTTTAAGCTTAAAAATTTTTCTATTAATATCCCTAGAAGGAACCCCTTGTTCTATTTAAGACATTTGTAAACATAACCATAATACAATAAGTAAAATACAAGCATGCCATATACTACTTTTAATGTTACTATTATATTTATATACATAACAAATATACTATAATTATAAATAATCTGATTTAAATTATTTTGCTAGTAGTCTTTATTCAAAGATTTAAAAGCTAAGAATTGCATAGTTACTGAATACAACTAAGTAGATTTTTTTATGCTAAAAAAAAACTACAATGATATGGAAATCTTTTGCCCTGGGGATATATTGGAACTGCTCTTTAGGCATAGTATGAACACAAACTAGAGCATATAATATACTTTACATTTATTATGAACTAGTTGCTTGGGCCATGAGCTTCCAAAATCTGAATATTGTCTGGTTGACCTAAATTACTTTTTCTAGGCATATTTTCCCCAAAATTCTTATTATAATTTTTTTATGATTAAATCTTTGATATGTTGCTATTCAAGTACTCTTAGTTTCTTATTTCTAATGGCAGTGGAGGAAAATGTAATTAATCTAAACAATTACTTATTTTATTTTACCTCTAGTTATTGTTATTTAGACTATTTTTAGGTCAGGGTATGGCAATGTGAATCACTCGTTCACATACCACATGGCACATCTTAAATCGCTGGTATTTACATGTTGAAATAAGCATGGGTATAAGTGGTGTCTCTGATTAAATCTGAGTAGACTTCAGAGAAACCCATGGGATCTATATGCTAAAATTACATCAGAAATTAAATAGAGCTTCTCAGCACCTTTGTTTTACATAAGATCCCTAGAAGTGAGACCTAATCATGTGAAAATTAGGAGAGAGAAAATGAAAATAATGGAATTTCTCTCATGCCAATAGATGATAGATAGATAGAGAGATAGATAGATAGATAAAATTATTTATTAAGCAGATAATTTGTGAACAAAGATATTTACCTGCTTCAGATTTTTTTTAACAGAACATAAAATGATAATCTGTCATTGGGCAAAACTGTCTACTTTAGTGATATAATCTGCCCATTAGTGGAAGAGACAAGAATTCAGATTAACAAAACAAAAGCAAAGAAGGCATTGTACTCTCCTTCTTCACTTACAAAGCCAAACACCATTAAGTGCTTTACCCTTATTTTGTTAAAGAATCTAGAGAACGTTTTGTAGCCATAGGGATTATTTTTGAAGTATTAATCAATGACCCCACACTTAATGTTGTAATATTTTGCATTAGTTATTTTTTTCATCAAAAAACATGTTACAGTCACTTGTTAGACTAAGTACTGATGATCCAACCAAGTTTCTCTTCATGAGATAAATAACGAACTGGATTTCAGTGCTGAATTGTGAGAGGAAAAAGAGGAGGTAGATACGCATCAGTAACACAATTCAGACATTTCGGGTAAGTCTTATTTTGGGGTCCATTAGGTTTTTTTTTTTTTTTAGCAGTGTTCCATCTGGGATGTCAAGAGAAGAAAATCTTCCTATGCTTCCAGTTTCTAATAGATCTTACTACTAAATGAATTCTCTGACAAGTCACTTCTGTGCAGGTATAAAAATGTTCAAAGAAGGTAAACAAGTGACATCTAATTGATCACAGTCCTGCCAGTGTCCTTTGCCAGTAGTGTCTGCTATGAAACATGGTGAACTAAAAATTGTTCCTTTGTGATGATAACAGGTTTAATAATTTCAAAGAGCAATTTTCTTAATAGTTTTTATTGTTTCCCACTAATATTTCATAGACAACAAAATCAACTAAATGTAAAAGAAAACCATATGATTTTTCCATAGCGTGAAATCTGCCCAATGGGTACTGATACAATTTCTGAGAATGTGAGTGAGTAGGCTCACTTATCAGTTCAACAAGTCCAGTGATTAATTCATCTTATCTGATATCTGATCACATCCTTGTAATATCAGAAGCATAACACTGGATGATTAAAGTTCTGAACCTCACACACTGGGGGCATTCTTCAAAAATGCCCCTACATTTTATCATCTCTCTCCAACAATAAATAATAGAAGGATGGTATATAGTAATGACGACAAAAACTGTAGAAACATTCTAAGTTTTGTGGATCTTATCAATACCCCTATAAAATAACTTCTTATAACCTGCTGACTATGGATGATGCAAAGGTTTTGAATACATCTCACAGCGATCAATATTATGAATGGAGACCTATGACTCAGAAATAAAATGCTGCGCCATCCCCTGAGAGAGAACAAGTCACAAAACTCATGTCTAAATGAGTTTTCATGGCCACCTGAAAATTAAAGCTGGTTCAAACTTGAGATTTTTAAAAGGAAAACTCCATTATAAAAGAAGAATATTTTCTTGTTAATGTTATCTCTGGAGCTCAGTACATTGTGAAAGCCTTGGCTTCCCATCAAAGATGTGAAGTTTGAGAAATTCTGGAAAAAAAAAAGAAATGGGGAAGAGGTGTCTCCAAGCCATTACATTGAAGGTAACATCCCCAGGAGGCTGTTGTCCACTATCTGTCCATATAAATCTTTATAATTTCACAGGAGCAGGAAAAAATCCTGACTGGTTTATAGAGCCTGGGATCAACATTAGAAACATTGTTATTTTTATATTTCAGTAAAAGAACCGAACCAAAACAAAACAAAAAACAGCATTTAGTTCCAGTGTCTGGACTCTGCTGTAGATGAAATTTATACAGCATTATGCTTGGTATAAAGGTAAGGCAGAAAAATCTATAATCAATTACATGTAACAAACACATATTTCCAACTAACAAATTACCAAGAAAACAAAATTAAATTACCTTTAAAAGATGCACATAGGAGTGCCTGGGAGAAACAGTGTCTTAATAGTGGAGAAAAGAAGACATAAAAAAGATGGACCCTAGAAGGAACAATATGATCTAACCCTATATTTCCTTCCTAAGCCCTGGCCAAAAGGATTGATTGGATAATATCTAAGCATCACTGAAATAAGTCTGAACAACAGACATAATAGATCAGAGAAGTCACAATAAAGGCACATTATCTCATAGTGCAGACTTAATTTTAACTCTAACCCAGTCATATTTTCAGAGATTTCCAAGAATTACAAGTCCAGTGAACTAATGTTTTACCTCATTGACTAAGTATGAAGGCTCAGGGAACAGTTAAAATGATTAAATGAGTATTAACTTCCATATCCAGAAATTTATCTACTGACATTAACCCTAGAGGTGAGGGACACATTTTATTGGTCTAATTACTAGTGTTCAGGAAGCAACTGTGCCTGTGATATGATTTCCTGAATGCAACTTAGAGCCCTTGTAAATTTACTTGATAAGGATTCTAATCTACTTCCTATCTAAGAGGCCAACTATAATAAATATTTTAGACCAGATCCAAAATGCTAATGATAGGAATTTTCTAAGATGTTAAAAAGCATTCTGCTGTAGTTCTTAGATCCAAGGGATGTAACTATGGACACTACAAAAAAAGCCCTTTAACACAATTATGACTCAGACACTTATGCCAATCACCACAAATCTGGCATGGAATGGTAGAATCAGGTCTGGGAAAGAAAGATGTATTTAAGGTTCCTGCACTCTAAAATTAATATTTAACTATCAACTTCATTATACAAGGAGGTTCCTAGGGAATTGAGACAATCCTGCTTTATGCTGGTAATGTGACCATTCAGAAAATACGAACCATAGATCCTATCACAGATTTGAGATCTGATGCCTTTAGCACCATAGGCTGCACCTGAGTAAATATCTCAGAATGTTTAAGAGCAGAAGTATTTTTAAATGTCTCGTCAAAGCTTTGAGACAATATCAATCAAGGTTATGTAGACAAAAAGTAACCTAATTTTGACACTCTCTCAGTGTGTATATTATAATAATAACTGAATTCAGATTGGTCACATGCATTTTTTAATTCAAATCCCTTATAGAAATAGTTCTATAATGTATCCTAAAGTGACATATGATCCTGTGATCTCTTATTATCACATAATCAATCAAATTCAGTTACATTATTAAAGAATTGCAAGTAAAAATGGTTGTTTGTCCATAACCACAACATTTAACATTCTAGGTGGATCAACAAGACAACCATATGGAACATATTAATCCACTGTGAACTACTAGCATGTAGGTCAGGTATTCTTAATATTACAAAAGGAGTATTAGGCATTACTATAACTTGGAAAAGTCATAACACCAGCCTTGGACAAGTTTTACAAAATCTTGAATTTAACAAATGCACCATTTTCACCATTACTGTACCTGGTGATCAAGCTCCAATTTTATTGGTATGGTAGTGAGAGCAATTGCCCCCTTTTTTCTTAGATCAAACAACATTAACACTCTGTTCCTATGCTGTAATTTATTTGGAAGGAATCCAAACTGGGCCATTGATTAAATTCTACTAGTTGTCAACCTGATGTATTAAATCAATAATATACTATTAATCAGGTTAACTGGAAATATTGAAATGAATACTCTAGATTTCTTTTTGCTGTGTATATTGGAACAAGTATGAACTATAAACACAAATAAATCCAAAGCATTCAACCAGTGACAAACTCATTAGGGTCCAATGTATGAGAACTATGTTTAAAGATTTGACATTACACCTAGCCCCTAATGCCTCTTTGGATACGGTAGACAGATCATGCGTTCAGAGAATCCTATTTATATGATTATATTGGTTCATAAATAATGCCAATTAATATAGCAGAACGCAGAGCAGGAAGAATTTCAGTATAAGTGTAATTGGAAGTTGAGCATATATTTCTCATAGTGTCCAAAGTAGATGGGCATGCCAGTATCTCAAACCTTTTGCAGACCTATAAGGGAGTTAAAAATGACACTTCCTAAAATTAGGGATGGAAAGAATGGTCATGTTAATTAAAATGTATCTGTAACAGATATATAAAGATAAACATAAGACTCCACAAACTAGCAGTGACTAGCACAGTACCTTATGAAATGGGTGATATAGAATACCAAAGCTAACCAAATAGGACAAGCTGAATAGCACACAATCATAAAATGGGAAGTACATATATTGCACAGGGCTGCACGTCATGCTACTTTTGTTAATGACCTTTGTCAGTTGATTGCATAAGATGAATTAACCTGGTCTCTTCCAGCACTTTTTGAAGGGAGACTCTGAATGACTGTTGATGCTCTACTATTACCTAGTCTTTGTTGAAAAGAGTGAACATTATTCTTTGTTGGTGTCAAACATTCTCTAAAAGTGCAAAAATTAAAATAATTTTTACTCTATGCTGAATATTATCATCCTTAAGACAAGGAGATCAGTGGGGCTTATGTTAATAAGAAATTCTATAATATTATCTATATGATTATGTATAACTTAAGTTAGAAGAATAAAGTCATTTTTAATGCATACACTTCAACTCACTTCCACCCAATCCTATCCAGTATTCTTAATCATACGTAATTCTGTTTCCTTTTTTTTTTAAAGATTTTATTTATTTATTTGTCAGAGAGAGAGAGAGAGCATGCACAAGCAGAGGGAGTGGCAGGCAAAGGGAGAAGTAGGCTCCCCGCTGAGCAAGGAGCCTGATGTGGGACCCGATCTCAGGACTCTGGGATCATGACCTGAGCCAAAGGCAGACACTTAACCGACTGAGCCACACAGGCATCCCCATCATTCTGTTTTCAGTAAAATCCTATTATAAAACAATAAAATAATTAACGGAATGCCAAACTTCCAGTAAGATGAAACCCAATCTACAGGAAAGAAGTATGTTGATATGCCTCTCTTGGATGATTTTGTCCTGTGCTCAAAATTACTGACCTTTATAATATTTGAGAATGTTTCATTGTGTTACTGTTGCTCAAAATATGACAAAGAAAACCCATTTGATAAGGATCCTGGCATACCAACTAATGATTAGTAAGCAGTTTTGAGTCAAGCCCTTCTAGATTGACTTAAATGTTTGGTCAGGCAAGTATTTGTCTTCTTGAAAGGAGAGTTAGTCCGACTATTGCTATTGCTTTAGCATTAGCCACCAGATGAGGGTTTGGAATCAATGGTGTCACTACTGGACATTAAAAGAAGCAAAGTTTAAGTTGTAAAACTAGTTTTAAGTAGAATAAAATTTGACAGATGCCCTTAAACTATTCTGTCTCTCCACTATAGTAGCCAATTGGCTTTACGGGCAATTGAATTCATGAGCTAATCTAACATAGGATAAAATATCCATGGGTCTGACTTTGTTTTGTTATGTGCTGCCAAGAAGCAAAAATATACTGATGAGAGGACAGAATAGCAATATTTTTGGAGGTAGCAGCAATGTAGAAGAAAGACACTAAATTATGCTCCCCTTTACTGAACCCAAGGTCCATATGATTGGTGTGAAAGAATAATCATAGCTACCTAGAAAAGTGCAAGAGAACTATTGTTCTCAAAAGACAACCAACAGTAAGCTAGAGAGATAGAGATGGAGAAATGTTTTAAGCTATGATAAATAGAAATAAATTTGATGTAGAGAAACAGTACTTTTAGTCAGTGGAAGGCTTTGTGAGTGGGAGAGTTCAATACCTGGGTAAGACATCTGGGTTAGAAATTAAGTACAATGTAGGCAACATACTGCTAGAGAACAAGTGGTTCTCAAACTTTAAGCCACATACAAATCACCTGAGAAACTGGCTACAGTGCAGATTCTGGTTCTGGAGGTCTGGAACAACCTCAAGATTTTGCATTTCTTATAAATCCTCCACATGATGGCAGTGCTGCTGGTTTGTGGAGGATGATTTTGGTAGCAAGGCTATAGGTCAAATGACTCATAGGCTTATACTGTGGAGCAAAACCAGGAATCACGAAGATAGTTGCATCTTTTCTTTGAGGAAGGTGAGCCTAACTTTAGTAGTCAGAAGACAAATATTAAACTGCCAGGATGGATGCTTGGATATATGTTATTACTCACATATTTCCAAATGATTTGTGAGCTATTTAAGGAGAGAAATCATGTGGAATTTAAAAATATTTTATTAATTTTCAAGAAATGTCTACTCGATTCAATGGAAGTTCCAAATAAATGCTTCTTTTTTGATTAATTCATTAGTGTGTGTCTTTTATCTAAGGGGAAAATGTATTTGTTCATGGGTGGATTGCATTAGCTAAATAATAAAGCAGTCACTGCATTTTTAAACAACTGTAACTTATTCATTACTTTGAATTAATATTATGCCACTTTTAGTGATTTGGTTTCATTTTTATATTTGTTATAGCCAGTTATCACAATTTTAATTATAATTATAGCCAATTTAATTTAATGAAATTTTCCAAATATACTTTATTATTATGCAAGACAGAAATAGTCCTCAAGATAAATTGTACATGGAAGTGGTATAATATGTAATCTCATATTTTAAAACATCTGTGTATGTGTTGTATTATCATGAAATTCAATCTGTATGTAGCAATTATTTTTCTTATATAAACCCATATAACATTTTTGTAATAACATTGAATAATTTACTATTAAGCCAAATAAAATACACACTAATCACTCACAAGTAAGTGTTTAGTTAGTATATTGCCTGATCCAATATTTTTTCTTTTGTCCTATTTGTTTGGTGGGATTTTTTTCAACTCCATATAATGGAGCAAATATTTACTGCACAACTTTTATCACCAATGCATTATGTACCATGCTCTGGGGATGCAATAATGAATTAAAGTTCATGGTGTTATTCACATTAGAATCATATGAAGGCAACAGACTTCTAAATGCTACAATACATAGTATTCTGTGTAAGCAATGTAACAGCAGAGCAAAGTGATACAGGAGTGCAGAGAATTAAAATGTTTTGATTCATTACATATGAAGAGGCTTCAGAAGGGAATTTGTGCATTTGATCTGGACCTTGAAAATTAAAGTGGGTGCTGAGGGGAAAAATAACAAATTTCTTAGTTTGGGCAGCTATAACAAAATATCATCGATTGAGTGGCTTATAAACAACAGAAATTTATTTCTCATAGTTTTACAGTTTGGAAGTCCTAAATCAGGATGCCGGCACGATAAGATTCTGGTGAGGGCCCTCTTCCCAGTTGCAGATTGCTGACTTCTTGTATCTTACATGGTAGAAAAAGGGCAAGAGAACTCTCTGGGGTCCCTTTAATAAGGGCACTAATCCCATTCAGGAGGGCTCCACCCTCATTACCTAATTACCTCCCAAAGTCTCCACCAGCAAATGCCATCAGATTGGGGTTAGGATTTCAACATATGAATTTGGGTGGGCATAAGCATTCAGTCCATAACAATAAACAAAACAAAAGACATGTACATGTAGTGTAGGGAGTATTGTAGACAAGTAGCATGGTGGGCCTGGAGGGGGAAAGGTAGCCAGAATAGAAGTTTGGAAGCACAAACATAATGGTACAATATCAGTATGGTTCCTGAAAAGATGATAAATGTATCCTGTTTGGGTTAGTAATAAAGAAAGAGGGTCAGATGTGTTTACACTGACCATGATTTTTATAATTGTTATTACATTTTTTGTCTGATATTTTTATGTAATTACAATATCCACAACCATAAGAAATTGAAAATATCAGAAAGGACTGAGTTTGAACTGAAGACTGGCATGTCGTATAAAGCAGCCCTTATTTTCTTGCTGTACTCATTCAGCTGCAAGAGAGGCTTATTAGGAGTATTTTTTAAGTTGCAGCATTACTATGTTGTGTTAAATGGAGAAATACCAGTAGATTTTTTTTTTTTAATTTTTCTTATTTATTTGACAGAGAGACACAGTGAGAGAGAGAACACAAGCAGCAGGGGAGGGAGAGGGAGAAGCAGGCTTCCCGCTGAGCAGGGAGGCTGATGCGGGGCTCGATCCCAGGACCCTGGGACCATGACCTGAGCCGAAGGCAGACGCTTAACGACTGAGCCACCCAGGCGCCCCGAGAAATACCAGTAGATTTGATTTAATCAGTTGCAGTGATGAACATGGAAATATGGGATTTTGATGAGTCTGATTCTGATCATCCTCAGTTGGGTAAAAGATGGGTGGTCTTTTTAGGGTTGGGTCTAGTACAGAGAGTGACCTGGTGTCAGAGCACACTTGATTCAAAGAAGTTGTGGGGTTTAAAATTGTGCTGTGTATATGGAATATTATTCTATATATGCTGGAAAAGATCAAAAGGAGAAGCTGAGCAAGGTTATGACATTAAAGAAAAGTTTTTCAGGGTGCCTGGGTGGCTCCGTTGGTTGAGTGTCTGACTTTTGGTTTCGGCTCAGGTGGTGATCCCATGGGTTGTGGGATGAGCCCCACATCTGGCTCCATGCTCAGTGGGGAGTCTGCTTGAAGATTCTCTCCCTCTGCCCCTCCCCCCACTCACATGTTCTTGCTCTCACTCTCTCAAATAAGCAAATAAATAAATTAAAAAACAAAAACAAAGAAAAGTTTCTCAAAGGAGCACTAAAACATCCTAGGGACAAGAGATGACTGGGAAGCTGAGGCCCTAGAGAGCTAAGGAGATGTCATAACACAGACAAGGGTGCACAGAACAACTGATGACAATTGTAAATTAGAATGTTTTATTGAATAATATCTTAGCTGGGGTCTGAAATGATTGTACGAAGCTGATTTTTATGAACTCTCTCTCTCTTTTTTTTAAAGATTTTTAAAGATTTATTTCTGGGACACCTGGGTGGCTCAGTCAGTTAAGCGGCTGCCTTTGGCTCAGGTTATGATCCCGGAGTCCTGAAATTGAGTCCCACATTGGGCTCCTTGCTCAGCGGGGGCCCTGCTTCTCCCTCAGCCTGCTGCACCCTCTGCTTGTGCGCACACTCTCTCTGAAAAATAAATAAATAAATGGATCTTTAAAAAAAGTAAATAAAGATTTATTTCTTAGAACACACATGCACATGAGTAGGGGGAGGGGTAGAGGGAGAGAATCTTCAAGCAGACTCACACTTGAGCACGGAGCCTGACATGGGGCTCAAACCCATGGCCCTGAGATCACAACCTGAGCCGAAACCAAGAGTTGGATACTCAACTGACTGAGCTACCCAGGCAGGCACTCCTGCATTCTCTTCTAAGTAAGTGATTTGACTACACTGAATGCAGTGACTATCAACTAAGACTTCACTTGAAGTCACCCATGAAAACATCTAAGCAGTGTTGATGCCCATGCCTTATTGTAGATCAATTGAGCCAAAAATCTCAAGAGTATACTGTCATTTTTAAAAGCCCCCCAGATGATTCTCATATAGGGCAGGATTAAAAACTATTAATCCAATTGATGAAGAAATGGAAGCCAAACAAAAATTCTCAGGAGTTGTCACTAAGAAATTCACCTCCATCCATGCATCTGATAAGATGTCCTTAATGTTAAGTGAAAGTTGTGAATTATTTGTTCTGCAATATATAAAGAACTCCAAATAGAACAATTAAAAAAGAAAAGCAACATAATAGAACATTGGGTGATAAATATAACAGACAATTTAGTACTGAAGAGAACCAAATGTCCAATAAAATAATGAAAAGATGCTCAATCTCACTGGTAATCAAGGCAATGATATTTTACATTGAGCTGACAAAGTTTTGAAGGTTTCTTGATGAAAGGATGGGAAAAGTAAATACACCTATACTGCTGGTTGAATGCAGATTGTTTAAAAAAAGAAAAATTTTGGTAGAAAACTTTGATAAAATATACTAAAATTAAGTATCTGCATGTTATAAAAAAGATCAATCCTGCTTCTGGCAAATGCCTTATGGAAATATTTGACACACCTGCCCAGGGTATTCAATTGAAGAATATGTATCCTGGCATTAATTGTAATAGAGAGAATCAGGAAATAACCAAAATTCTTATAAAATAAGATACTAGATACATATTTTGGTGTATTCAAACAAATGAATTAAATAAATGAACAATCATTACATATATCAATATGGGTAAATTTTACGTATGTGTATACATGTAGGTGTGTGTGTGTGTGTGTGTGTGTGTGTTCATTGGTTGTGTACCTTTAGTAAATGACTTTGTCAGGGAGTCTTGATACATTAAGTGTATAGAATAATTCATGAGAGAGGTATTACCAGCTACTGAAGAGTGTTTGATCTGTCAAGGGGCATAGAAATAGGATCAAGAAAGAGTCATAGGACTTTGAAGTATCTCTTAACATTTTATTTTTTGAAAAAAACTTGAAGCAAATTTTGAAAAATATAAGATTTGTTTTAGCTAAAGTGCCTGTTACTATTATTTCCTATGTTGGGATGTGCATAATAAAACACACTTTAAAACATCAAATTTAAACAGTTCCTGGGAGAAAATTAATGATCAGTACCATTCCTGTTATTGTAGCCTGTCAGTTGAACACAATTTTTCTTCGGGGGAAGGGGAGGGTGAGCCTAGCAACACTGAGGTGCCATAGAATGTTATTTTTTCCTATTTCTCTTAAATTTTTTTTAAGATTTTTTTTTTTTTTTATTTGAGAGAGAGAGAAAGAGAGAGAGTGCCTGAGTGGGAGGAGCATGGAACCCAGCATAGGCCTTGATCCCATGACCCTGAGATCACGACCTGAACCAAAACCAAGAGTCTGGCGCTTAACTGATTGTGCCACTTAGGCATCCCCTGTTTCTCTTAAATTTCTATGATCCATGCCAGAATGAAATTAAATGGGCATTCCTACTAAAATGTAAACTTCTCAGGCTGGGGATTTTTGTCTGTTTTGTTTATTTCTGTATCAACAACAGGTATTTAAACACTGCCTGGCTCATAGTTATTCTCCAAATATTTTCTGGATAAAGAAACACTTTTAGTGAGATCACTTTATTTTAATCCCAAAGTCAAGGATTAAATGTGATTTTACACAAGTTATTGAATAGTAAAGGAAAAAAATAATAAATAAGATAAATCCCAAACTAAAAGTATTTGTTGTAGCAATTTTCTTAATGACCAATCATTATTTGAGTCTATTTTTAGGCACAGTAACAGTCTAGGCCAGCATTGATAAAGAAAATGAATGAACTCTGAATGGAGTTAGGGTGAAGATAAGGACATCCTTAGATGCCAAAGCTTCAGAGAGTATGTGACAATGAGCTGCTTGCTCTGGTTTGATTCTCTCTCTCCCTCCTGCCCCTCACCCCCCAATCCTAAAAAAAAAAAAACCCAAAACAAAAAACTAGCATTATAACACTTGTTTATTGAAACTTGTTCTTGGATTAGAGTTGTTTTTAACTAGGCATCCAAGTCTTTGAGGAGGAAAAACACGAACTCTTGATTACTATAACACCAGAAATCCAGGCTTTGACAATCAGAACACTTGGACTTAAAAGAATCCAAGTCCATTCCCAACCAGGGGCACCAGGAACGTATGGTCATTCTGGGTTTGGTCAGGGAAACAAAGTCACTGCAAGCATGAAGGAAATACAGGGCACAGATTAGGAATTAGGGTGTCCATAGATGTGGAGAAGCTGGGAGAACAAAAGCTGGAACGTTGCAGTGGGCAGATCAGAACATTGGAGCACTGGAGCTAGAAGATGAAATGAATCTTGGACAAAAGTGCACCAAGAGTTTTCTAAGGAAGTTTAGGGAGGTATTTGCAGAGTCTCTCCAAAGTGGAAAATGGCCATGGAGTAGAAAATTGAAAATTGTGGGCCCAACTCCATGGTCTTCGAATACAACAGTCTCAGGAGAATAATGCCTTCTTTCTCCCTTCCAACTTTCGAATTTGCCTCTCATGGCAAATTTCTGGGCCATACCAGAAATCGATTTTTGGAAAAAAAGTTTCCCATGATGGAAGGAAATGGATGTAATGCTTAGTTAATAATAGACAGCCCTGCACAACATAAATGCCCCAAAGTATATAGTCATAAAAATATATGTCAGTCAGAAATTAGTCAAGATAGGGGTGTCTGGGTGGCTTAATAGGTTAACCGTCTGACTCTTGGTTTCAGCTCAGGTCATGATCTCATAGGTCATAAGATGGAGACCTGTTGTCAGGTTCCACGCTCAGCAGGGGGTCTGCTTGAAGATTGTTACCCTCTGTCCCTCCCCTGACTCATGCACACACTCTCTCTCTCAAATAAATAAATCTTTTAAAAAATTAGTCTAGGATGCCTATGTGGCTCAGTCAGTTGAGTGTCTGACGCGATTGGAGCTCAGGTCATGATCTCAGGGTCATGAGATTGAGCCTTACATCAGGCTGTGCCCTCAGCGGGGAGTCTGCTTGAGCTTCTCTCTCCCTCTGTCCCTACCCCTGCTTGTGCTCCCTCCCTCTCTAAAATGAATAAATAAATCTTTAAAAAAAATTAGTCAAGACAAGTAGATGCTTACTTACTAACTTCCTACTTTAATCACCGAACTGTTCAAGAGATTCAATAATTACAAATAGAAAAATGTAGCTGTTATTTTAAATGTCACATGACAGTTTTCCCATGAAACTTTTTTTTTTTACTTTTTTAGACTTCTTCTTTTACATGACTTTGGTATGAGTGGATCTTTTCATGAAAATGTGTGACAGTGGAGATGTTGGAGGGATACAAAACAGAGCATTATCTCATAGGGGAAGGTTCATATGTTAATATGGTATTATCCAAATAAAATGGCTGGATTTTTGGAAAAAATCCTAGGTTAAATGGAAGGACTGAATACAAGATTCCCTAGTGCAAGATGGGATAAGTCTTCACTGGTGGTACTAAAAACTAAGTTGCCAAGTCCAGGATGCTGAAGTAAATTCAAATCTATAATGCTCAGCAGCATTTGATATCTAAGGGAGATTAGAGAATGAAGTTTGCTGGAGACCATTTGGATCATTATATTTTTAATACCAAATGAGCAAAGTTTTTAGTCCCAGAAAGAGATTTCAGTCCTTTGAAGGGAAACAAAACAAGAAATAGAAATTAAATTAGAGTCCAAGTATGTGGTTAATCTCTATTTAAATCCAGAGGAAAAATTATAAATCCAAAGAGAAAACCCTTTAGGGAGAATGAACAGACACACTGAATTATAAAAGGGAAGTAAATATGATTCCAACATTGAATTCTAGACTGCCAGATTCACACCTGACCCAAAGCAATGTTATCGTAGACCTCTCCACCAGCTTTCACTAAGTGTGACTAAAGGACAGAAGAGTGAAGTCTTCTCCTTTTTCCCCAGTGCTTCATACTGAAGCTTAGTTACTGTTTCCCAAATTCAAACAGTAGAACTAGTAGACAGTATGCAGAAACCCAGAGGTCTAGGTGAAGTTTATCTTTTGGTCTTGGTTTTATAAGAGAATACCCATCTAAAACCTACATAGTTAGGGGACAGCTAGAGTAAACATTGCAATAAAACAAAACAAAACAAAAAATCAACATTGGCATATCTGAAGAGGAAGAGAGAAACATGGAGAGAGGGAAGAGAAAACTGTTCCACTATGTCAATTAGAAGTGGTTCAGAATATTTTTTCAATTGAAAAATTATGCTCCAAATACAAGATTCAGTTTAAAGTGTCAATATTTTCAATGTACTAATCATAAAATTAAACTCTGAAGCAGACCACAAAAAAATTAAACAATAATATTGAGAAAAAAGGCATTATTCATAAAAGTATCAGTGACACAGTATTGGAGACAACTATAATTAAGAAATTAATTATAATATGGGAATATGTATGAAGAATACCAATTCTGTATGTGTTATTTCTTGATTTTCAGATATCAATATATTTTTGTTTTAATTTATATGAATATGTTATCTTTTCAGAAAGATTCTGATTCTTTTATTGATTTAAAAAAAATTGGGGGGAAGAGAGAGAGAGAAAGAGCAAGTGGGGAGAGGGGCAGAAGGAGAGGAGAGAGAGAATCTTAAGCAGGCTCCACTCCCAGCGAAAAGCCCAACGCGGAGCTCGATCTCAGGACCCTGATATCATGACCTGAGCCAAAATCCAATCCGACGCTTAATTAACTGAGGCACTCAGGTGCCTCATAATGCTAAATTTTAAATATGTTTCCTGTTGTAAATTACCACCCAGGTGGATATGAAAATCTGTAAACAGGTATTTATCAAATATATTAGTCGCTTCTTAAGTTATGAACTGTGGATAATGTTTTAAAATTAAACTTACAGGATTCTAACTGCAACAAAATTCTGATTTTCCTCTAAACTGAGAGATTTTATTTAACAAATATTTAATGGGTTTGTTTTATGTGCTAATATTATAACAGAATACTGTGAATATAAGAAATATGTCATTGATTTTGATTCTACTCTTTAGGATAATCCATCCATCATGTGAGATAACTTGTGGACAAGTAGTTATAATTCAAAAAGATAATTCTTTTGAGAGTAGTGTTTTTATTTTTAATTATTTGTGTGTGTGTGATTCACCAAAAAACATGAGTCAAACTAATCCTAGTGTGTTATTTCAGACTCTGAACCTAAATTGATCCAGATAATAGTGATTTGATAAGGTTTATGTTTTTCAGCCTTTTAAAGTAGCAACATGAAAATGATCCTATATATAAGACAATGATTCCATATAGGCACTTGAAATAAAAAGAGTTGTCAAAACAGTCAAAAACATAATCAGAATAAAATATTTTTCAGTAGATATGATAATTGAATTGTTTAGTATAAATGTTCGATTTTATATTTGGAACACTTAAAGAATTGTATAATTTACTCATTGTTAGAATGAATCAACCAATAATTCACCTAATGCTAGTTTGTACTTTTGATTGAAGTTTAGTGTTCTTTTGATCAAATTTGGTTTGGAAGGGAAAGAAACTAATAGCAATAACATTAATTGGATAACTACTAATTATTGTGAAAATAAAAATTACATTTACTCCTCTTAACTTTGAAAGATTTGTGATATCAAATTATCCTAAAGAACACATCTAAATGTGAGATTTCTAAAGAATGCACTTTTCCAACTGCTCAAAGTTTTTCAACAATCTTGGTGTGCTAATTATCTAATTAACTGGGATAGACAGTCCAATTATAATTCTGAGGTTCACAGTGGAAGTATAATTATTTTTGTAATCATTAACTTGGCTTAATCACCTTTAACACTAGTTCTGTAGGTCCTCAACTAATTAGTTTTACTAGCTAATTACTGAATATAAAGAAATTTGATTTTCATTAAGATCTGATAATACTTATTGTCATCTGGGTAGGAATGTGAGGACATTGTGTACATAACACTAGATAAAGTTCACTAAAGGTCAAGTTTTGTTGAACTCAGAAATTCTACAGTATAATTGATTTGCAGGAACACATATAGATGCACAGCAAGTAGCCCATCATTAGCTTCTAACAGAATCTTTGATTTTAGCTACCTGTAAATTCCTCTTCCATAAAAATTAAGTAATGTTGAAACGGTCAATTTCAGTTGCAGCTTTAACTAAAATGACTTATAAAAACTAAACTCTTAAGAGAAAAATGATGAGGAAAAATAATACTTTATTTGGAAGGCAGTACAATTTTTCTTGCCCTATGTTTATTTTATTTATTTTAAGGTTTTCTTTTATCTCAGTGCCTTTCTTCTTTTCCCTAAATTTTTAAATTTCTATTTTTCTATTTTCAAGCCAATATGCAATATCCTTACTTTCTAACACCAGTTATCATCGTTTCTCTTAGCAGTGTGATATTCACTTTGAAAAGTCAGATCCTGAAAGTCATTTATGTTGGCAAACTATATTCATTATAAATTCTGGAAACAAGTTCAATAGATATTTGTTCCCTTTGGATTATTATTTGGATGTAATACACTGATTTTGTCCCAAAAGATGAAACAAAATATTTACATATTTATGAAAAATAGTCAAATATCTGAAATTATGCATATGAATACCCAATGGCACATACAGTATAATTTAAATTTATAACTTTAGAGATGTTGCCATCTGTCTTACAAACAGCAAGAGAACAGCCTAAAATATCTCTAATGTAATTCATTTTGACTAAATTTTATTGTTTGTATATTAAAATATAAAATATTTCACATACATTGACCAAACCCTAGGAATAAAAAAATGTATCACCTATTCCTTTCTTATCTTTGTCTTAAACAGATAAAAAAAACATATTTATGAAGAAGAGTTTAAGAAATACTGTATGTATTTACTAATGTCAAACAGTAAGAAGTCAGAATAATTCACAACTTGTAGTGTCAAATACAAATGAGAACTAGCAATATTTAACTACCACTGCCTATAGCCACTGTTTCTTCCATTTATTTTTTTCACCAGGCATGGAGATGGACACCCAGAAAAATATATATAAATTTTGCTTACAATGAAATGGCATTAAGTCCTGTAAATTTGTGACAGTTCTCTCTGAATCTCATTGCACTTCTACTGTGTTTTATTGCTTCTCACTCCCAACAACCTTAGAGGACAGAAGAAAAATCATTGCTTCTCCCTTTAAGAAGAATTGTCATCTTACAAGTGAAACTAAATACAGGAAAAAATTACCTAAATTAGTAACTGAGAAGGTGCCCAGGCCATATTCATTAATTCAAGTGCTAGACACACAAAACTGTTGGCAATTCACATAAATTACATGAAATTTACATATTTTGAGTAATTTTTCTATTCTACATATTACAATTTATCTTAATTCAGACTAAAATAATTTGAAGACCAGAAAACATGTTGGAAATACCTTCCTCCTTGGAATTTATTATTATATAGTTGCCCTCTCAATTGATGTGACATACAAAAAAATGTTCACAAATCGCTGTGTGAACAAATAGGTAATAAGTGAAAGAGGTAATATATGCCTATGGGACAATTTCAAAAAGATTGAAAGGTATATTGTATACAGTAAAATTATGAACACTTTAGTTGCTCAGACCTCCTATCTTCTCTCAAATGTCAACCATTATCTTTAGCACTTAATTACTATTTTTTCAGATATCGAAGCATATTTTATTTATTTAAAAACATGATAGCATATAGTACCCATTTGCATTTTGCTTTTTCACTTACAAGTATTATTTACCATAAATAATTTTCAGTAGCTACAGAATATTCATTTGGAAATTTTGCAATTATACATGTTTAATATTCTTCATACTGGATATATCTTAGTGCCTTGCTTTGAAGAATATTTTACTAAATATTATTATACCTAGGTCATGTCACACATGTCCAAGCATATTTATAGGAAAAACTATATATGAATAACTTCACCAAGGAATAAGGTAGTATTAATGTCTCTAATACTTCACCTTCTCCTGTATCCATGCCCTTTGAGGTGTGACTTTCAAATTAATTTTGATAAAGAGATGCAGCTTATTTCCCCACACCTTGATTCTGAGTGTAGCCAGTGGACTGGCTGTGGACCAGTGCAGTGTTGGAGAACAAGATGTAAACAGAGGCTTGGAAGACTTTCACAACCAGGCTTGCTTCCCCTTGCAACTCTGCCTTCACCATGAAAACATGCCCCCAGGAACCTGTGGCAGTGATGTAAGAGATACCTGAAGGAGAGTCAAGTAACCCTGACTAACAGCCAGCCAACACATGTCCAATCCCAGAAATGCAGTGAAGGCCAGACAAGACCAGAAAAACTAACGTGCCTAAATCACTGATTCATAGTTTTGTGAGTTCAAAATTGACTGTGTTTAAGCCATTGAGTTTGGGATGGTTTGTTATGCACCATTATTATGGTAATAGATAACTGAAATAAATGTGTGTATTTTTCATTTTAATAGATATCATGTTATTAATAAGAATAATACCAGATTTTACTCTAACCAGTAATGAATGAGAGAGCAAAGCAGTATGCCAAATAATTCGTTGTTCTTTGCCAACTGGATAGATGACAATACTTTCCTTTATCGTTTCTATTTCACATATTGTAAGTGAGATCTTTGTGCAAAATTAGAAATTATTGGCAGTTCACCTGAAGGATCCTATGATCCTTTTTTTTTTTTTTTATAAAATTTTTTTTTTAAAGATTTTATTTATTCATGTGACAGAGATAGATACAGCGAGAGAGGGAACAAAAGCAGGGGGAGTGGGAGAGGGGGAAGCAGGCTTCCCGCCGAGCAGGAAGCCCGATGCGGGGCTCGATCCCATGACCCTGGGATCATGACCTGAGCCGAAGGCAGACACCTAATGACTGAGCCACCCAGGTGCCCCCCTATGATCCTTTTTTTACATCTCCCAAATTTGGTGTTTTTATTACATATAAATATAAATTATTCAGATAAAAATACCACATTAATTTTGGTGGTATTTTCTAGATATATCCATTATCATTTTCTTTCACTTAAAATTCCTGTACTCTTTTTTTTTTTAAAGATTTTATTTATTTATTTGAGAGAGAGAGAGAGAGAGTGCTCACGCGGGCGTGCACGCTTGCCGGTTGGGGGCGGGAAGGGAGAGGGAGAAACAGACTTCCTGCTAAGTAGGGAGCCAGGCGCCAGCTTGATCCCAGGACCCTGAGATCATGACCTGAGCCGAAGGCAGATGCTTAACCAACTGGGCCACCCAGGCACCCCAAATTCCTGAACTCTTGTGTTTTTAGAAATGTCTCTTTATATTATATACAAATATTTTTCATCTAATCTACATTTAAATGATAATTTTAGACCAATAATTACTATTTTGAATATAGATATATCTTGATATATTCAACATCCTTTGTGTACTTTCTAATTATCTATGTCTACTTTTTTTTAAAGATTTATTTATTCTAGGGGAGGGGGAGAGAGAGAGAGAGCATGAGTCAGGGGAAGGGCTGAGGGAGAGGAAGAAAAGAATCCTCCAGCAGACTCCCTTATGAGCAAGGAGCCCGACAAGGGCTTGATCCCAGGACCTCCAAGATAATGACAGGCGCCTCAATCAAGAGTTGGCCACTCAACCCACTGAGCCACCCAGGCACCCCTATCTATGTTTATATTTAAATTTTTGTCATTTTATTTGTTAAACTTATTATGTTATTTTTTATTGTGTTATTTTCCCTCTACTGTCTTGAAGTAAACTTTTACTCTTTTAGTATTTACATTAAACATTTTAAAGAAATTTATGTATAATAAATAAATTTTACTGGAAAAAACAAAATTCTTTAACTTTGATCATTCCTCTTCGGTCATATATATTAATATCATCCAGTATTTTACTAATTCTCCAAATGAAATTTATCATCATTATCTTTATGTAGTCAAAGTTTGCTTAGGTTTATGTACATATTTATCAATTTTTTATCAACTTTTACATCTCAGAACTTTTTTAATGGCATAATATTTCTCTTTTCTAAAATACCGCCTTGAGAATTTCCTTAATGAAGTCTGCCTACAATAAAATGTCTTAATGCTTTTTTGGCAAATGATATGACTTTGCTTAATTCAAAAGGTGAGGACACAATTCCAGGTTGACTGTTACTTTATACCCTTTATATACCATAAAAACTATTGTTAGAGAACATTTATGTTGCTAGAAAAGAAAATAGGTGAAACTTATTGGAGGATAAAATTCACATCTATAAGCAAGATAATACAAGTAAATGAAATATCCAACAAGTGTGTTGCTTCTGTGAGTAATGAAATCTCTTCTTGGAAGTAAATATATTGAGCTTGGATAACCACTGTAAGAGGGGATTTCTATTAAATAAGTGTAATGTTGAACTTAAAGACTTACAGGTTTTTCTCACCTTAAGTTTAGATATTACTAATACTGAGGCTCATAACATGAAACAATGGATAAAGAATATTTTATTTTGTGTTGCTTTCCTATGGAGATTTGTAGTATGGGGAAACCAGGAAAAGTGTGACCTTTAGGTGATGAAAGACTTAAGTGAGTCTACTGTGAACATATTCTTATCTCCTAACCTCTCTGAGATGCTTTTTTTTTTTTTTTTTTTTTTTGTAGATTGGATGTTAGCATTAGAGGAACTAAAGAATATAAATATCTAATGCAGCACTTGTCACATCACTGGTTCTCCTTCCATTCCTTTTTTCTTTTTCTTCTATAATATAAAAAATGTATAAACCTCAGTGCCATTCTTTCAGTTTCACTCATTTCCACCTCTGGCTTCTGATACAATTTAGAATAGGTAGGTAATTTAAATGTTGGCACTTAAATAAAGTTACGTTATATATACATATTATATATAAATTATACAACATATATTATACAATGCGTTATACATTATACATTGTTATATTCATAAATCATACATTTTGTGACATTACTGTACATGAATTCAATCCATGTTGTATTCCTGAATTAAATTTGCATGCATACTTGCCTCTAGGCCAGGCAGAAAAATAATTCAGGTTAATGACTCTGTGTTTATAAATATTTCAGTTTTCCTAACAAAATGATGGACTCCTCTTTTTGAGGCCAGTGATGGCCATTGTTCTGGGAAATGAGACCTGAAAAATGTATCTAAGAAGGGACTTGAAACTGCCTGGCAGGAGAATGGTAACAGTTGAGAGAAGTTGCATAGGGCACAACAGTGCGAGCTGTACTCTGCCCCAGGTTTGCCTTGGGCAAGATATTTAACATTTCTAAGTTTCAGTTTCTTTAACTCTCCTTCATGATTCTTTTGCAATAATGCACCCAAATCCTTAATCTGTGATAGCTATCATTTTAGATATCAAATTATAGATTAGACAATAGATTTTAGGGTCATATATACCTATGTTAAAACTTTGTGCTGAAGCTTAATTCTCTGTGAATCTGGGGCTGTTAACTTAATTTCTCATCTGAATATCTGAACTTGATTTTAAGTCTTAATAGTAGTAGGTGTTGAAAGATGAGGAGTGTCAAATACATGTGTGTAGAATTGTAGTTGTTTTAATTTACTTTCTGTAAGTATTGGTTTTAGAAACCAAACAACCACCACAACAAAAACAAACAAAGGGCACGTTGGTGGTTTAGTCAGTTAAGCATCCGACTCTGGATCTCAGCTCAGGTCTTGATCTTAGGGTCATGAAATTTAATTTAAGCCCTATGTTGGACTCCACACTGCGCCTGGAGCTTACTTAAAACAACAACAACAACAACAACAAAAAACCACAAACAAACAAAAAAAGATTTCCCGAAAGGTAATAGTAACTGTATCACTGTAGAAGAAGTGATGTTTCACTAAGTGGGTCAATAAGATTTTTAACATGCCTTTACTATGAGATAAAATTTCATGCATATAGGAAATTGTATTGTAACTTATGGTTAATAAAGAATAAAGAATTTGAAGCATCTTTAATAAAAGCAAATAAAATTATCAAGTCAGGTCCTCCAATGTAATAAACCCAGTTCAAATTAAGTAGTTTCCAGCAGATTGTATCACGTTATAGCTTCCCGCCCCCCATCTTTTCTCTACATTTGCAAATTTTTACATTTGGACTAAATTAAAACATTCATCTAAACTTTTATTTCCTTTTAGTGTTAATTAATATTGCTCTGTGCTCTCTGAACTATTTTCTGGCTCAAAAGATTCTCATAATCTTTTATTGATCTTATGTACTCTGCAGCCTTTCATAAGTTTCTACTTCATAAATAGCAAAATGAGTTTATGGCACATATTATGAGTCATATATGCTTAAAAAATTCAAGTAAATCTCTGGAAACAAAATAAGTTTGTGCAATGTGAAGAAGTAGAAATGATCTACCCAAATAGAAGGGCTATTACATTTTTTAGTTTCAGGTTTTTGGTATTTTTTTTCCCTCAAAACATACTCCCTAGCTACTTCATATTCTCCCAGAGAAGCTGCAAAACATCAAAATATCTGAAGTCCACTCAGTTTATTGAATCATAATTTTTGAGGACAGAACTAGATTTGAGTTAATGAAAAAAAAATCTTCTCATCTGATAATTCAATACCATTAAACAATATATTAAAGTCAATTTTATATTTTATTGACTTATTAACTTATGTTAGTTTTCCATTTAAATGTTGTCTTTTAGAAAACACTTGCATAACTCAGTGCTATAAAATTAGTTTTCACTTCTGTGTATGTATCATTATTTTGAATTACTTATTTGAGTCCCCAGTCCCAATGATAAAAAACATATGCTGATTAATTCATAGTAAAGATTAGCTCAAACATTGATAATCTTAAGAACACGATGTTTCATGTTATGAAAAGTCATTCATGACCACAAGTGAAGAGGTCATGATGTGTCAGTTGGAAGTATATGTTAACATAACCTTTCATTATAATAGTGAATACATTTTATTTATCATTTGTAGTGTTTACTAAATGACATCTCCACTATAGGAAATAACAGACAATATAAGTCACCAAGAAAGTATAACTTATTCTACTTTCTAGACAATATCTCTGTAAATATACGGATAAGATTTTTTAAATCACTAATAGGCCAATATATGCATTATTCTACTGTTAATAACTTGTTTCATGCAATAAAAAATATTTGTTTTCATAAATCACTCCATTATGCAGCGATTGAGACAAAACTAGATGACCTATGATTCACATAATAGCAGTTTCAAAAAAGAAAATTAGAAACAAACATAGGATGGAGAGCATTTGAATAAATAATAGAGAAAGCTACACTTGGTTTGAAAAAACACTTGAGTCAAAAAATTATAAACATTCACTGAGATATAGGCAAGCTTGAGGAAAAACAAAAAAAGAACTATTCACTTATACATATCCTAGTAAAATTTCTGAATTCTAAGTATTAAAAGAAAAGGAAAGGACATCTTTTTAAGTTTCTTGAGAGAGAAGTCACTGAGAAAGTAAAATATTAAAATGTATTAAATTTCTTCCATCTCTAACACTGGGAGCTAGAAGAATATACGAAAAAACTCCTCTACTCAGGAATCATACATCAAGTTAAGATGACATTACTTTTTAACGGATATTTCACCTTCTTAGGATTGAAAAAAAATTTTTTTTGTAGATATGGAGAATTCAAAGTTTACATCAAGATGCAACTCACAGAAAATACTTGAAAGAGGACTCTACCATAAAACAAACTCAATGAGAAAAACAGACATTGATATAAAAGACAATGAAGAGAAAGTTAGGAGTGGTGACCTTCCAACAATGAATGAAAAGGTTAACATGGGCACCACACTGCTGAATTCAAAAATTCAAAGCTGGGTGTGGGTCTACAAAAACCTATATCCTTTTAATGTTGCAACAATGATTAAAATGTTAAAACACTGCTTTGAAAATATAGAAAATATTTCTTCACAAAATAAGGACTCTGTCAGAATTCTTTATGTGACACATTTATTAGGATTTAAAATTTATGCATTTGAATTTAATTTTCCTTCCTCTTTCATCATTAGGATTAAAAGTACTAAGATGAGGATTTTTTTAATCTGAGAAAAGTATAGCAAATGTTATCCTGGAGAGATTTCTAAACATGCAATTTTTTGAGGACAAATTTTGTTTTTAGTGCAGATTTTTCAGTAAAAGAAAATTTTCAGAAAAAAAATCAAAATGCAAAATAAGTAAAGTCAAAACTACCTTCCATACCTAAACTAAATTCCCTTGCTTTTCTATTCTAGTTGCTTTTTGAAATCAGATCCATTTAGTGACTGGTCACAAAACCTTTTTTCTTTTTTTGTCCTCTTCATATCTTTTACCTTGGGTATTTTTTAAAAATAACAGTCCTTACGTAAGTAGATCTTTCTTCTTCCTTCTTCAGTGTTTGTTATGCTGGCTATTCTGTTCTGTTCTACACTCTCTCCCAGGCACTCTGAACCACATAAAACATTTTTTTTTTTTTACTTTTCATGGGATATGTTAAATCTAACTGTTTTTTCACCTTTTGTCAGGCCCTAGGTTCTGTTTTTTTTTTTTTTTTTTTTTTTAATTTTTAAAATTTTGTCCTTCTTTCCTTCAGAGTTAGAAGAAGGAGAACATGAAGGAAGTGGAGGAGGAGATGGGGAAGGAGAAGGAAGGAAGGAAGAAAGGTAGGAAGGAAGGAAGGAAAGAAGGAAGGAAGGAAAGAAAAAGAAAAAGAAAAAGAAAAAGAAAGAAAGAAAGAAAGAAAGAAAAAGAAAAGAAAAAAAGAAAGAAAGAAAAGAAAAAAGAAAAGAAAAAAGAAAAGAAAAGAAGAGAAAAAAGGAAAGGAAAGGAAAGGAAAGGAAAGGAAAGGAAAGAAAAGGAAAGGAAGAAGGAAGGAAAAATATACATAAACTCTCAACAGAATCTTAGGAACAAAATCTTTTGGGTTCAAGAAGTTTTGTTTTAACTTCATGTTCTTCACAATGGAACAAAAGCCAGTCACTCAAGGACTAAGCTTTGAGTTATGGTGGGCTCTATGCATTTTTGTTTCACGTTCCTTCTCCACTTCCCACATGTAATCAGTCACCAAGACTTGTGAATATCGTCAATCCCACTGTAACTCCTTCTTGGATAAAGCGACATCATCTAAAAACAATTTGAACTTATTCTTTTCTTTAGGTTATTTACAAGAAAACTCTATTCTATAATCATTGATCTATCTTATAGACTTGCTTTCTAAAATTGTTTCCCCTTTAAAATCTCCCATAAGCCTTGATGAGTTATGCAATAATTTGCAAACTCCTCAGCATCCCATTCTAAGACTTCCATTAAATATCTTTACTTTTCTTGAGGATAGTCACTATTGCTTATTTTTTACATTTACAACATTTCTTCACATAACTTGAATGATATATATTCTCATAGGTTTTTATAATCCAGTTGATTTAAGTTACTACTAATTTTTATCATTTGGTTTAATATGTTGAGGCAATTCAAGAAATTGCCTTCTATACCTTCTTCCTCTACCTGTAACATCATGGACACTATGGTTTGTTATTTTAATTCATCAAATTGTGAAAAAAAAATGTTACATATATTAAGGATCAATTTTAAGTTTCCCCTTTTATTGTGAGACCTAATATGTTGATTAAATACATAGTTGATGAGGTTGATACTACCATCATTTGAAAATAATATGCCAAGCAAAATAAGTGAGTCAGCAAAAGACAAATGCCATATGATTTCACTCATATGTGGAATTTAAGAAACAAAACATAGGGGAGGAAGAAAGAAAGAGAGAGGTAAACCAAAAAACAGAGTCTTAACTATGGAGATCAAACTGATGGTTACCAGAGGGGAGGCGAGTGGGGGGGATGGGTTAAATAGGTGGTGAGGATTAAGGAGAGCACTTGTGATAAGCATGGGGAAGTGCTGAATTGCTAAATTGTATACTTGAAACCAATATTACACTGCATGTTAACTAACTGGAATTTAAATAAAAACTTAAAAAAAGTTTAAAAAATAATATATAAACAATTCACAGTGCTCACCATAGCACATACCCTCCCCAATGTCTATCACCCAGCCACCCCATCCCTCCCACCACTGTTGAATCACAGACCTGTACCTCTGAAACAAATAATACATTATATGTTAAAAGAAGAAGAAAGAAGAAGAAGAAGAAGAAGAAGAAGAAGAAGAAGAAGAAGAAGAAGAAGAAGAAGAAGAAGAAGGAGAAGAAGGAGAAGAAGAAGAAGATAGCAGGACGGGAAGAATGAAGGGGGGGAAATCGGAGGGGAAGACGAACCATGAGAGACTATGGACTCTGAGAAACAAACTGAGGGTTCTAGAGGGGAGGGGGTGGGGGGATGGGTTAGCCTGGTGATGGGTATTAAAGAGGGCACGTATTGAATGGAGCACTGGGTGTTATACGCAAACAATGAATCATGGAACACTACATCAAAAACTAATGATGTAATGTATAGTGATTAACATAACATAATAATAAAAAAATAATATATAAAATAAGTTTACATGTCTCTTTTAATATTATTTATCTATCTATCCATTTACCTACCTGCTATTAGTTGAATTTAGGCCCTCAAAAAAGATATGTTGAAGTCCTAACCACCCGCCCCCCCGCCCCAGTACCTCAGAATGTAACCTTTTTGAACTGAGGTCTATACAGAGGTAATAAGTTAAAATGAAGTCATTAGGGTGGGCCCTAATCCAACCTGACTGGATCTTATTAAAAAGGGAGAAACATGGACACAGAGGCAGACTTGCCAGAAGGAAGACCACATGAAGAGATACAGGGAGAACACCATAGAAATGTGGAAGAGTTGAGTGACACCATCTACAAGCCAAGGAACACAAGGTAAACCACCAAAAGCTAGGAGAAAGGTATGGAACAAATTTTTCCTTACAGCCATCAAAAGAACCAACTCTGCCAAACTTTTGATTTCAGAATTCTAGCCTTCAGAGACGTAAAATAGTAACTTTGTTATTTTTAAGCCACCTAGTTAGTGGTAATCTGTTACATCAGCCCTATGAAATTATCTATGTGTCTAGGTATCATCAATGTATCTATTTACCTAACATCTATCTATCTCAGTTGTATTCCTGCATTACAAATATATCAGCCCTGTTTTATTCAAAAAGGAGGGAGGAAACAAAAGTTGCTGGTTGCTATACTTGCAACACCTGCTACATGTAAATTATTTCATGGACATATTCAATTTTCAGTAATGATGTCCCATGTCCAGGTTGCTAAAAGCCCACAAAGTTGGATGTGTGTGTGTGTGTGTGTGTGTGTGTATTTTTTAATTGTGTAGCTCTTGTTTAATCACAGTTGTTATCCAAAATAGCATCTCTTGGATTATGTGGGTACAGTTGGGTTTTCAACCTCAATTCAAGTTGTTTCAGGATAAGACCTCATCAAATGTTCTTTGTGTGAGTCATGAGATGTCAGATATTACTCTCCCTTACTTCAAGGTAATTTTAGTTTGGCCACTTCCATATGCTTTCTTGTTCCTGAATCTTGATCAGAGCAATCTTGGTCTACAATAGTACTTCTTTTTTTTTTTTTTTTAAGATTTTATTTATTTATTCGACAGAGAGAGTGAGAGAGTACAAGCAGGGAGGAGTAGTAGAGGGAGAGAGAGAAGCAGGCCTCCCGCTGAGCAGGGAGCCCGATGCGGGGCTCGATCCCAAGACCCTGAGATCATGACCTGAGCCGAAGGCAGACACTTAACCATCTGAGCCACCCAGGCGCCCCTACAATAGTACTTCTTAATCAAGATTCTGAGGCTCAGTTCCTATTCTCTCAAGAATCTAATGTGTAAATTATTCCACCTATACCCTAGTGATTTGCTCAGAGTATTAAAGTGTCTGGCAACATTTGGTAGATAACACAAAGAAAATAAATCTTGTTACCCTCATATTCCAGGACAATGAGTGCCTATCATGGGGGCCAGTGGGAGGCCCCACAAAATGCACCACAATGACATATTGATTATTTTGAATTGAAGCTACTTGGGAAATAGCCAGTGGAGGGACACTCAGAACTTCCTCTGAAAAGCAGTAAGTAAACTCCCCCATGAAATATACCCTCCCAGTACTAAGAAGTAAAGAGGCATCCTTATCACCAGAGATAAGAAATTTAGAGCCAAGAAATCTGTATAAACACCGTGTTACTTTACTAATCTACTACCTCAGCCCAAACTGTGCTTAGAATTCCTTACTAATTAAAGCTCCCCGGGGCGCCTGGGTGGCTCAGTCGTTAAGCGTCTGCCTTCGGCTCAGGTCATGATCCCAGGGTCCTGGGATCGAGCCCCGCATCGGGCTCCCTCCTTGGGGGGAAGCCTGCTTCTCCCTGTCCCACTCCCCCTGCTTGTGTTCCCTCTCTCGCTGTGTCTCTCTCTGTCAAAAAATAAATAAAATATTTTTAAAAAATAAAAAAATAAATTAAGCTCCCGAACATCTGCTTTCTTTATCCTGTCAATTCTTCACAAATTTATTGTCTCTTTGTCTAAAAAGTATAAAAACTGCCTGCCTTAGTCATTTGTTTGGGTCTCAATTTCATTTTTGGGCCTCTGTGCGCACATAATAAAACTTTTTTTTTTCTTTCTCCTGTTAATGTGCCTCAGGTAAATTTAATTCTTAGTCCATCTGGAAGACTTTGAAGGGGAGAGGGAGAATTTTTCCTTCCCTACTCACAGGTAATTTACAAACCTATTTATATGGATGCATACACATACACATGAGTACACACACATACACACATGCACACGTGCATGAGCTCAAACATATTGGATTTTGAAGAGGATAATATGGCATTTATTGAAATGATATAATCTAATTGGATGATATTTGTGAAGGTAATCATGAAGTCAAATATTTCAAAAAATGTCAGTTCATGTAGATGACATTTTCTCAAATCAAGTCATTCACTCTCCAATAAACTCCCAGGCAACATTCATTTTGTTCAGTGTGACAACTCTGGAAAAATATCAAAAGCTAATGCTGACAGTTATCAATTAAACAGAGTGATGTTGCCACTGGAATATAAAAATAGGTAATAAATTATAAAATAAATAAGTGATGGGGATGTAAAGATGTATAGCATTGGGGATATAGTAAATAATATTGTAATAATCTGATATGATGACATATGGCAACTAGACTTATTGTGGTGATCATTTCCTAATATATATAAATGTTGAATCTTTCTGTTGACACCTGAAACTAATAAAATATTGTATGTCAAGTATACTTCAATTAAAAAAAGAAAAAAAAAACAAAAATAAAATATTATAAAGGGAAAAAATTTAAAAAATGTAAAATGAATTTACCTTGCTGAATAAATTTGTGATTACTTGTTAAGATTGTTTTGTATTTTTTTAAATCTCTCTTAGTGGTAGTGTAGATGTTTGGCAATAGTGTGAAATATCCACAAATCTTCCAAGACGAGAAAAACCACATGTGGTTGAAGAATGTTAGTATTGTTAGAAAAATTAATGTAACATAACAAATGATCAAAATATGTCTTTTCAAAGTAGAAACACTACAGTTCAAATATTACCTCACCACTTCCATGTAGTAATTAGGCAAATAGGAATAATTAGTTTGATAAAACAAAGTACAGATTTCTCCCAACCCCTGACATCAAAATGTCCAATTATAAAGAAGTTGTATTGGAATGTTGAATAAGAATATAAAAGTGGAATACTATAGCCTTCTTCATTTAAATTATCACAGTTCAATTATTTCTAAAAGTTCATGTTTATTCTACCAATCTATTTCCTATTAATTATTTCCTATTAATTGTAGACTGGCCTGCAGTGTGTGTTTTTTCCACAAAACGGAAAATTTATAAATATTTTATTGGTCAAATATTAATGGATGAACCTTAATGAGTAAATGTCAGAAGCAAGTCTGACAAAGGAATCTGATGTGCATTATGTGAGTTTTTGATATTCTATTTTTAACATTGTTATTATTTTTAAGCACTCCATTAAGGATGTACCACATTCTTAGCATTGTAAAATAAAATAAAATAAAATCGTTCTGTATATCAAAGATGCTTCTATATTTACATGCATATGGTTAGATGATAATGCTCAATACTTGATACTTAAATGAAGTCCAAATAAACATTAAGCATTATTTTTTTTTCTTTTTAAATTTGGCTTATTATCATGTACAAGCCAATTTTTGTCTGCTTGTTTTGTTTCACATATTCCGCTAGGACACCTCAACATTTTTTCTGTAAATATGTGGTTAACTGAGCAATGAATACAATAAGGAAGGCCAACTGTTCTGGGAAATTCAAAGCATCATTTTGATAATTATTACTTTTCTGTTTTTATTTTTTTCATTTGGACAGATGATGAAAGAGTATGTAGCCAAAAAATGAAGGGGAAGAAAAGTATTATAGAGGCTTGTCAGAGAGTTACATAATAGTTTTAATTCTGTTATTTTTCTGCATTTTTGTTTATGTTGTTTGCAAGCTTCAGAAATCTTGTAATTAGAATTATCACTGTATAAAAGCATTGTTTACTACCTAATTTTGTTTGTGTATTATATCACTCTTCTTAAAGTGGGACCTACAAATTACATGGCTGTCAGGCCTTGCAAACCCAAGTTTCTGTTTTGGACACTGTTAAAGATGTGCCCCCGTGGTGGACTTTATGTTTCTCAGTCTGAAGGCTCATGACCTGGTTTTCCACTGCATGACCAAACCTAGAGCATTGCCCTTTACTTCAACCTCTGTCTCTATTTTGCCTATATTTCTTCTGCATACTCTTCACTGATCGGAATTTCTTTACCATTATTTTATCCATGGGGAAGTTCTCTCAGAGGACGATGCTAAGAAGCCAATGTGCTCTTTCACATATGACTGAGTTTTTGATCTATGTTCAAAGTGTGTGCTTGTGGCAAGTAGTTTGTTCTATATCAATTTCTAAATACATCAAAAAGCATTACTGCAGGGCTACATAAATTCCTCTGCCTCCTATAAAGAGGTTTAACATATTATTTAAGAATATAAAATATTAGGGGATATCTTCTTGTATTAAGCTATTGTAAGCTCTTTCTATTCATTCAGTTAAAACCTCCCTAATAATTTTATGCTTAAGGAGCTTAGAACAGTAACATTAAATTGTGTGTGAGTTTGTATTTCTCTGAGAAGACAGTTAATGAAGATGATATTCCAAAGACTTTAAATATATTTTGATGCTATTTTACCTATGGAAACAATTTCCATAAGCTGTTGGACTAGTATTTTCTGGTTTGCTTAGCTGATATCCTTATATACTGCTGTTATTTCATATTACACAATTCCCTGGTTTTAGCAGTTTTTGATCACTTCTATAGCAACCATCATAACTGTGTATTTGACCACTCTGAGTTGACATTACTGAGCTATCCTTTTTTCAAAAAGAAGAGTTAAAATTATGACCACAAGACATTAATCCATTTAGAATACTAACAACTCAAGGACAATAAAATGCAATCATTCCTATGATTTTTCATAAGTCACCGATGTTTTATTCATCAATATTTTATCTTGCTCCCCTTGAAAAATGACTTCTGAAAGGGGTAAGAATATGGCATCCATGGAGAGCTGTATAGTTAAAATAACTATTAAGTTTACTACTTGCCTGACATCCTGAATAAAGTCATGTACACACTTAGCTGGGAAATGGTGGTCTCTTGCAGACTGAACCAAGTTTTGAGGACTTCTTTCACTGTGACAAAATTTTGACTTAAAGGAGTCTACAATTTAGGTTAAAAATTTTCATGGAAGAAAGGATATGTTATCCTCAAGTCTACATTTTAAGGTGGTTTGGTGACACAATCTCAAGTATCCTTGACATCTGTAACACACTGGACTTGAAAGCGTTGGAGCATGTCACCACTGGAAGAGTTCTGTGTTTATCATTTTATTAACCATCCACACAAAAATATTGTGTGAAAGCTTGATTTCTAAATCCTGATTCACAACATGTTTGCATATTGGGAATGCTTTCATTTCATTCTACTGATCAATGGAATCTGACAGTAGTAGAAAAAGGAAACAACCACAGCAGTGTTTCCAAGAGCTCCTGAAACATCTGATGGGGAAGTGAGGTGGTGGACACAGGGAGATGATGCAGATACCCAGAAAGCTGCTCTAAGCCGGTGAGAATTTTCACTCCAGCCTGCCACACCATCTCACTTAAATCATTGAATAAATAGTGCAGGACTTCTCTTAACCTATTACAAAGAAAATGCACTGTCTTATGCTGGTTACCTTAAGCCAAAATGAAGGAACAACCTTCCACAGTCTTAGGATGCTCCCCTGGTGCTGATGGATACAAGAAATCAACCTGATAAATGTTATTATATCCAGCAATGCTGCTTCACCCTCCACCTCATATTTGTCCTTAGTATATCTTAAACTATGGTTGAACTATATAATTAAAAACTCAAATACTCTGATTGGTCTCTCATATTAAAAAAAAGAAAAAGAAAAGAAAACACGTATTGATCAAAGTGCCTCAAATTCTTCTTATCTTCTTACAACTAATCATTTTCAGAGTAATGACAGACTAGAAGGGTACTGATGATATACTTATCATATAATTTCTGCTTCAGATGTTGCATAAAATAATTTATAAAACTCATCTATGAATATCATCCCATTCCACACAACTCAAAATTGACTCTGATTCTCTGTACTTCCTTCCATTACTAAGGCTCCTCTTGGTCAGCTAGTGTGAGGTGTTATGTTCCTCATTAGCAATGTTAGGTCAATTGCTTTCGGACTAAAAACTAGTAAAATTTCACTCTTTGGCCCTGGTTTCATGATATGACCCTGTAATCTGGAAATCCTCTCTTTATAGAGGATTTATACCTCAATCTGTCCAAATCTATGTCACCTTGCTTATATCAAAAGCCAAGGGCAACCAAAAACTTTTGATGTCAATTGAATTAAACTGTAATAGGCATAACATCATCTGACATTGCAGAGTCTAACGACAAGAGGCAATTAAACAAATACTTAAATATAATTATTATTTGTTGTGAAATTTGTGAAAATAAATTTTATAGAAATTAATCAAGAACTTAGTGGAAAAAAAAAAGGAAGGGGTATCAATTTAACATAATTTGTCAAAAAAACCCCCAAACAACTTATTTTGTCAAGAAAGGCCTCTTTGAAGAGGTGACTCAGTGCACCTACTCCAGCAGTAAAATGAAAAACATATTTTTGTAGTTTACATTTTGTTTTTATTTGTGGTATCACTCTGAAAAATCAAAACTGTGCATATGTTTATGTGAATTAAATGCTATTTTAAACATGATAGTTCTGAAGCCTTCTCAGGTTTTATATTCAATGGTATACTTTTCAAGTTAATAGACTTCTATATGATTAAAATTTATAAAAAGCTATTTCAAAAAATGTGACTGATTTCTTTCCAGTTAAAATGTTTTTTTTTTTTTTTTTTTTTAAAGATTTTATTTATTTGAGAGAGAGAGAATGAGAGAGAAAGAACACATGAGAGGGGATAGGGTCAGAGGGCGAAGCAGACTCCCTGCCAAGCAGGGAGCCCGATGCGGGACTCGATCCAGGGACTCCAGGATCATGACCTGAGCCGAAGGCAGTCGCTTAACCAACTGAGCCACCCAGGCGCCCCTCCAGTTAAAATGTTTTGAGAGAGACAATTACTTGATCAGGAGAAACTTGATTCAGAAATAATTATTATTTCACATAAGCTAAAGAAATCCTATTGCTCTTATTCAGTCTCTAGAAAAGAAGTTGATCAACATACATAAACACTTTCAACATGGATGTTCTAAAATAATTTATTTGACAAATATAGCTATTTCAATGATTTTTCCTAAGGTTTGTTATGTCTTTCCATAACAAAGTAGGTGTTTCTTTTCTCAGTAATATAGTATGACTACTTATTTCACAGTCCAATGATACTCATTTTCACTATATAAACTCAATTTTCATGGAAACAGGAATGACAAGTTCTTGGAAAAGCTAAAGAATAGAGTTTAGCATAACTGTGATCAAAACTGGATGTTTTGAAGCACTGTGGCTAAACTATAATTATACAATTAAAACAGTGGAAAGAAATAAAATGGTAACATTTTATATTATCAAATGCTGTTTTCATTCGGCAGTATTCATTATATGTGATTTCAAACTTTCCAGTATATTGCTCTAATTTGTTCTACAGATGTTCTTTTTAAAATATGCAGGAGGGTTGGAAATTCGATGGATTTTGAATACTAGGAAAATGGTTTCATTTTTTGATAAGTAGGTTCTGGAGATAGATAGCGGTCATAGTTGTGCAACAATGTAAACATAGTTAATGCCACTTAATTGTATACATGAAAATGATTAAAATAGTGCATTTTGTTATGTGCATTTTAGCCCAATAAAAACAGCAACATTTTACTATGAAAATGAACCAACTAGCTCAATGGTTAAAATGTGAGCTCTCAACATTAGATCAGCCAGGCTCAAATCTCTTCTTCACTATTGACTAGTAAACTTAGCCAAGTTACTTAATCATTCTGACCTCATTTCTTTTAACCCTGAAGTGAGCTTGATATAAATATCTAACTCAAATAATATTTGTGAGAATTAGATGATATAAAAGTGTTCTCAGTTTATAGTAAGGACCATATATGAAATGATTCAAAATCCTAAACTTTCAACTGTGATTCCTGTAGTCCGGGATTTGTTAATAAACTCTATAATTTTATAATATGCTTTGCCAATTTTATTTCTATTTTCCAGTGATTAAATTATCATTTCTGTGAGAATTAGGAACTACTGTAATATTTCAGTGATGTCCTTAGGATTACCTACTCCTTGCAGACACTTTTTGCACAGTCATAAAATTAGAAGTGGTTCAAGAATATAGAAAGTCCCCAAGTAAATGCTAGTTTATGTCAAAAACCTATAGAAATACACTGATATGAAACATTCAGCATGGCATGCCCCAAGGTACTAGATTTTTAACCAAAAAGACTACATATACACAACAACAATATAAGTCCCACAATTACACTGACACATTTATGTACACTTTTGTTCTAAGATCTGCCCATAAACATGTATAAGAGCATTGTATTTCATTGATATTTAATAGTAAACTATTTTAGAATCTTGCTGGAAGAATATGCTCTGCAATACTTAGGTCTACCAATTTCAGCATCTGTGTTCTGAAGAATGCTTTGAAAGAAAAGTGAATACCCAAAAGCCTTTTGCACATTATTGTATTTTGTTTATGATCTCTATTTTGCTGCTGTAAGAAACATCAATTAGTCAGTAGTTAAGAACAAAAAAGACATGTCAACACAACAAAAAGTGCAAAAAGTAATGTTAAGTATTAACTCATTATATACATATAAAGTATAAATTACTACAAAATATGTAATTTTCCCCATATTTGGTAGCTTAGTAAGTAAAATAAAATGATTATGACTTACACAATGATTGCAGCATAATTTAAATAATAAATTAATGAATACATTAAACTCTTCTGCAAATAAATTTTCAATATTGATGATGATACTATTTCTCTGAAGTATTATGATTTAATTAGTAGCAATGCAAATTACTGTCTGGAGTTTGCTCTCTCTTTTTTCTTTTTTTTAGATTTTGTTAAATTTCCTAGGTTTAAAATAATTGTCTTTGAAAATCTATACTTAACAAAATAGATTTTATTTTATTTTGTTAAGTTTTTATTTAAATTCCAGTTTGTTAACACAGTGTAATATTAGTTTCAGGTGTAGAATTTAGTGTTAATCACATACATACAACACCTAGTGCTCATCACATGTACCATTCTTAATATCCATCCCCCTGCCCACCTCCCCTCTGGTAACCATCAGTTTGTTCTCTATAGTTAAGAGACTGTTTCTTGGTCTGCTTCTCCATTTCCACCCCATATGTTCATCTGTTTTGTTTCTTACATTCCAAATATGAGTGAAATCATATGGTATTTATCTTTCTCTGACTGACTTATTTCACGTAGCATAATACTCTCTAGCTCCATCCATCATTGCAAGTGGTAAGATTTTATTCCTTTTTATGCCTGAGTAATATTCCACAACAAAATAAATATTAAATAATAAATAATCATACATGTAAACATTTTTGTGTGTGTATGCATATATACACGTACATATACAGTCAAATCCCATTATTCACAGTAGACATATTTTATAATATCAACACAAACACTGATCTTGCAAATACTACATCATTGCTCCTAGGGAAAATATAGGATTTGAACCTCTCATAACATTTTTGTCAACTGGTCAATACATAGACTTTTTTTACATGTGTTTCTGTTTAAAGACTCTTATTTAAAATAAACTAATGATTCATTGACATTGAACTAAGTGCCAACAGCACTTTAATTCATGCCTGAACACATATTTTATCAAAGCTCCTCACACTCTTCTTGTTCTTAGGAACCTTTTATAACACTTCAGAACTATTCATGGTGGCCATTTTATTTTATTTTATTTTATTTATTTATTTTTAAGATTTTATTTATTTGCCAGAGAGAGAGAGCACAAGCAGGGGGACCTGCAGGCAGGGGGAGAAGCAGGCTCCCGACTGAGCAGGAAGCCCGATGCAGGACTTGATCCCAGGACCTTGAGATCATGACCTGAGCCGAAGGCAGTCGCTTAACCAACTGAGCCACCCAGGTGTCCCCATGGTGGCCATTTTAAACAGTAAAAACGACCAACAAAAAAACTCCAAAAGAATGCAAAATATGCAGCACTACATAGACCATGAAGAAGGCACTTACATGAGATCCGAAACAAGAAGGCAGATTTACCCTTAGCTGGGAATGCTCATGCACGTGGCTGACTCAAAGTTTTTACCTCTGATTATTTATTATTTAATATTTATTTTGTTGTGGAATATTACTCAGGCATAAAAAAGAATAAAACCTTGCCATTTGCAATGATGGATGGAGCTAGAGAGTATTATGCTATGTGAAATAAGTCAGTCAGAGAAAGAAAAATATGCTATGATTTCACTCATATTTGGAATGTAAGGTTATTCCCACTGCATATATTCACAAATGAATGACCATGTAAGGTTATTCCCACTGCATATATTCACAAATGAATGACCATGTAAATGCCACAAATACTGACTTTGGAGTTACAATAAATACATTTTTGTGAGGAGGAGAAATCACAACTACGGAATTTACAAATAATGAGGATTGACTGTACATACACACATAGTGTGTGTATAGAAATTTTACCTCACATGGCAGGATAATTTGACCATTAATTATCAACATGTAACAATGCAATATATTTTCAAGAAATGAGATAAAATACATTTCTATAAGTGCTGTTTTTCTTTGCTAAAACAAATGTAATTAATGACATAAAAAGGTTTGGGGAAAATAGAGGTTATTCCAAGACTAGCAAATTTCCAGATATTTAGTAGCCAAGAGAAATTCTTGGCTTTATATACCTTTAATTCACTTTTAAATGTGATGCTTTTTTCTAAGTTTTATTAAAAAGACTAGTCTTATAAATATTTAAGCTGACTGTTGGGAAACCTTAAATAGTTGAACACAAGAAAGGCATTGAAACATTTCATTTCCCAGGAGAGGAAGACTCACCACTTAGTGGAAAAGAAGCTTTGATATCTAGTGTCAGATACCCTGAAAAAGAGAGGAATCTCAAATTAAATGTAAGAATATGTTCATAGAACATTTATCATTTTTAGTAACAAAAAAAGATAATTCAACCAGATGTATTAGCTAATAAAACTGATAAACATCACTGAGTAGAATGACTTGACTAAAATCTAGTTTCTCACTTTGTCTTTTTGTTGACACATTCAACTGGGTGGGAGAAAAATATATTTCTAATAAACAACACTTTGATAATTTCAAAGCACTTGCCTCATATAAGTATGTATAATGTACAACTTAAATAGGAGAATTGTTAGAAAGGCTCATGGCAAGAATTCCAATTATCTTAAAGCATGCTACTCTTAAAACAAATGTGGAAATATGAGACAATTATTAATATGTTTTCACATAAAATATGTAGATACCTTAGCCACTAAATTGAATAATCATATTAATACTATTTTTGAAATCAGGTTGTATAAATACACAAATGATAAGAATACTTTGACAGATCTGAAAAATAACTAATTCAACATTAACTAAAACAAACTAAGATTAATATACTGAGTAAATAATTTAGATCAGGTGACAAGGATCAGTAATAGACATTTGCTTTTAATTATACATCGCTTTTGAAGGATTAAACTTAATGTTAAAAACAGCACATATATTTTATAATAAGATATTTATAGATACTAATAAAAAGAGGATATAAAGAAAATATAGAAAACATAAAAGTTTTTAAAGTCCAATGCATTTACTAAGTGATATTTAAACTGTTGGCTATTAAACCAAAATGAAAACTACAGGGATGCCTGGGTGGCTCAGTCAGTTAAGCATCTGCCTTTGGCTCAGGTCATGATCTCAGAGGTCCTGGGATCCAGCCCCACATCGGGGTCCCTGCTGAGCTGGGAGTCTGTTTCTCCTTCTTCCTCTGCCCCTCTCCCGTTCATGCTCTGTCTCTCTCTTTCTCTCAAATAAAATAAATAAAATCTTAAAAAAAAGAAAACTACAGTATAAAGTTTTCTGCAATTTCAATTCCATATCCAAAATGTCATAACATTTCTTATTCACTTAAAATGAAAAAATCTATAGATCTATTTCTAATTCTCTAATTTTCATGAAAAAGAGCTTTATAATAATAATTATATATGTGTATATATACACATGTATATATATAGGATGTTTGTCATTTCACAGCACATCTTTTTTTTTGGAGTACTTTTTGGTAAGAAGCCAGTGTATCAAGCAGTTAGACAATGATTTCATGGACTGGTCATGGCGAAATCAACACATTTCACAGTATGGCACAAATTAATGAAAACAGCTGCAAAAATATGAATAATGTCAAATGCCTTTTAGATGTTTCTAATGAACAAAATGAATCAAGATAAAAATATATCTAAATATGAACTTGACATTTCTTGTTTTATTTCCAAGGTTATACAAAACTATAGCAAGTGTATATGAATAAATTACTTGACTATACACTAAATTTTTAAAATGCTATTTTCTTTGATAAGAATAGATTATTTTTGGATATATCATATATCTGTATTTCTAAAAAATGCTATGTAATTGTTGCTTTTCATTTTTTTCTCAATCGATTTGAATCTTAGTTTTCTTTGGCATTATGCACTTATTTCTAGTCCTTAAAACACAAAATAATAAACACAATCCAAAAATTGAAAACAATAAAATATACTTCTTAATATTGTGTTTAGTTATAATTACAAAGTAGAATTAATAACATGACTCTTAGGGGTGCCTGAGTGGTGCAGTCTGTTAAGCATCTGTGATTTTGGCTGGGGCCCTGATCTTAGGGTCATGAGATCAAGCCCCATATGGGGCTCGATACTCAGTGTGGTCTGCTTGAGAATCTCTCTCCCTCTCCCTCTGCTCCTCTCCACCCCTTCTAAAATAAATAAATAAATAAATAAATAACACAACTTTTATAAATAACAGAAGAGAAACATGTAAAATATTATTCAGCTAAGTAATTAACAATGGAACCAATGAAATGGTATGGCTGGCTCAAATTCAGTAATAAAAAAGAATGAAGCACTGATATATGCTACAGGAGAAAAATCATGAAATATTACACTAAATGAAACAAGCAAGTGGGAAAAAAAAAAGACCACATTTTTTAAGATTCCATTCTGAAATGTCTAGAATACGCAAATGTATAGAGGCAGAAGGTAGACGAAGGTTTGCCTAGGATTGGGGCAGGAATGAATGAGAAAGAAAGGGGGAGAGGTTAATATTAATATATATGGTGTTTCTTTGGGGGAAAGTGATAAAAATTTTAAAATTCTAAAAGTTGTGAAACTTTGTGAATGTACTAAAAAACATTTACTTTACATTTTAAATAGGTGATGTGTATGTATTTACTAAATTATATCTTAATAGAGCTATTTAAAAAAAAGAACCTAAGGTACAGAGGCTTTTTTTTTTTAAGATTTTATTTATTTATTTGAGATAGAAAGACAGTAATCAAGAGAGAAGGAGTAGGGGAGCAGAGGGAGAGGCAGAAGCAGGCTCCCCGCTGAGCAGGGAGCCCCCTGCGGGGCTGGATTCCAGGACCCCGGGTTCATGACCTGAGCCAAAGGCAGATGCTTAATGGAGTGAGTCACCCAGATGCCCCAAGGTACAGAGTTTTATTTATTTATTTATTTTAGAAATTTTATTTATTTATTTAATTGACAGAAAGAGAGAGAGAGACACAGTGAGAGAGGGAACACAAGCAGGGGGGAGTGGGAGAGCGAGAAGCAGGCTTCCCACCAAGCAGGAAGCTTGATGTGAGGCTCAGTCCCAGGACCCTGGAACCATGACCTGAGCCGAAGGCAGTCGCCCAAACAACTGAGCCACCCAGGCGCCGCAAGGTACAGAATTTTGAATAGTCTGTCAAAGAATGCTAAAATAGTGACGCCTGGGTGCTGTTGTCAGTTAAGCCTTCCACTCCTGGGTTGGCTCAGGTCCTTATCTCAGGGTCGTGAGATCCAGCCCCTTGTTGAACTATGTGCTCAGCACCAAGTCTGCTTAAGACTCTCTCTTCCTTTGCCCCTCCTCTTGCTCTCTCTCTCTAAAATAAATAAATAAATCTTTTTTTTAAAAAAAAGAATGCTGAAATAAATTTTCTAATAAATAAAAATGAAGAGCATAAAATTTTAATCTTTGGGGTTAGTTTTCAACTCAAAAAATATTTACAAGTTTATTTGTAACTTGACAGTTAGTGGTCTATAGTCAAACAGCAAATAACAAAGTCAAACATAGGTATCTTGTCCTAGAAAATTAAGTAGTAATCATACTATAAACTTATCAAACACGTTCCTAGTATGATATGTAAGAACCTGTTTATTCTGTGTATCAAAGCTTCCAATATTATTTTTTTCTTAACAACTGTAAAAAAAACAAAATATGAACTACAGATAATGAGTAAAACTGACAAGTAGAAGCTGCTTACATTATTACTGAAGATTTCTGCACATTTCTTATTTTGAAGTTGAAAAATTTTTCTTAGCACCTCCTTTGCCCTGTTTGTGACCATAAATAATCTCAAAAGATTGTTCGTGATCATGCATGCACATACTCACTCCACTGGTCTCATCTTGTTTTATATATGATCATTTACATAGGTGCAGCAGTAAATGATAATCAAGACATAGAAACCATGTTGAACACATTAAGGCAGGTGAGTTAACTTGAATGTACATTTTTGTAAGGAATGTGATAGGACATTCAAAAGACTATTAGTTGTTTCTCCATCCTGTCGCTATAAAACTAAAGTCAAGAATCTATTCACAGAATCTACAGTCACAATATAGAGAATTTCCTCTTCAGGGTTCAGACACCCTTTTCACTTGTCAAAGATACAAATTTTGCCTGCAGTTTATAATAGAGCCTCCAGGCAAACTTCCAAGTAAAGAACAATTCACCTGCTGAATGATACAACTAAATAAAAATGATTAATTTATTACAGTAACCAACTATCAAAATTGAAAAAAAGAAAAAAAATCTCTATGGGGTATAATAAAAAATATTTCATGAGGACTTAATATTTTTCCTGATAATAAGATACATGTTGAAAAGCATTCACAAGGACAAAGTAGTAAGTTTGTTTTACTTTATTTAACTTATATTATAAATAAGTCCACCAGCAGTGCATAAACTTAGTTAATATTTTAACACATTCTGCTTCATTTCTTATTCAGATATTATAAATCCAGGACATATAATTTGCCTCCCCCAAATATTTTATGCTTTGCTATGAATGGTCAAGCCTTATTTGTCACTATCTCTTTCATATTAAAGGGAAGATGGCATTTAATTTTAGGTGAAGATTACTATCATTTTCATTGAAATGCAAAATACATCCTGTTACCTTGGATACAGAGTATTTATCTGTTGTGATTGTTGATAGTATATCCTCAACCACCTGTGCTAATTATAACACACCCAAAGTTATTAATTTCCCTTTCCTAGAGAAAACTAGGATGTATGTAACTGAGAACTAGAAAGTATGTAATTGTATGTATATATTACACATAAATATATTATCACAGTAGCTAAGCTCATAAGGACATATCAATAGATCCATGCCCATGCAGAATTCTTTTCCACTTGTTTAAAATTGCAAAATGTAATAAAATCATTAACAAAACTAAAAGATTATAGCTACTCTGGAGCATATTAAAGTCAGAAGCAAAAACACCTGTATTAAAAAAGATATATAGAAATCAAGCAAATATCCAAATATTATTGAACTGCATATATTATTCAAAGGTTTAAACTTCACTAAGTATCTTGAAAATACGTTTTATCTGATCTACTATAAGACCTAATTAGTATTGATATCACACATTTTGTCACAATTACAATTCTTTCATATTCAATATAATTTTTCAATTTTAATCTTAGTATATATTAGTAATTGCAGTTTATCTAATTCATGAATCAGTATTAGAATTTTGAAAGTTTAGTGTAACTAAGGGTTTTATGAGAGAACTAAATATTATTTTTAAAATGAAATGTATGCTTTCAATTCCCACACTGATTAAATCATTTCAAAGTAATATAGACATTAATTTATTGACATTTTGATAAGAACAACAACAAAATATTGAGCCTATCTGGTTTGTCCAAAGATTCAGGTTAATTACATAAACTTAGATGTTTATATAAAAATGTATCTGATCTCTCAATTTCTGTCAGGATGATTTTGTTTTAAAGTTTAGTATAAATATTATGCTAGCAAAACGGTAGAATCAGAAGTCTTACTAGTGCTTGTTCCTTCCAAGAAACTCCAATTAAACAATGATATATGGACCAAAATACCTTTATAAGAAATCCAAAATCCAGCCAAGATGTTGCATTTGGCAGATAACTTCTAAAATAACTTAAGTACAATTTACAAAACTCTAAAAACATGACTCTCCTATAAAATAGAAGGAATACATATCAAAATCCTTTAGTTAATTATGGAACAAATAATAGTTTAAACCTCGTCTAAGGAAGAATTAGAGAAACAGAAATTAATGTACTCAGCCAGTCAAAATAGTGTTAAAATTTATTTGCTTACATATACAAAACTGGTTAATATCTTTCAGGGCAATAATGCCAGTAGTTTTTGAGTTATCATTTTTGTCAGACAAAATCTATAAAGCAACATTTGCACTATAATTAAAAAATAAATTCCAAAGTCAGACACAGGTAAATATTCCTAGAGGCTTAAGTATTCTTTGGGAAAACATTAAATGAGGGCTTATGGTACTTAAAGGATGTATATATTCAATTTGATTTCTAAGTTTGAATAGTTTTCTTAAAAAATATAAAAGAAAAATATATCTACCTAGTCTAATGAAATAATAGGTGATATATAGAATTAAATTTTTATACCATTTTTTAATTGACATATTCTCGACATATTCTGTAACAGTCTTCTCATCTAAGAGAAGCAATTTTGGAAGATGTAAGAAAAACAGTAATTGCAAGAAAATGATTACATTGTAAATTTATCTGGAATAGCCAAAATTTAGATCAATTATAAAAAATCCCATATATATGTTGGCTTATGATTTGTTTATAAAAGGTATGTGTCTACAAAAATTGCCCTCCCTCAGAAAGCAACAAGAATACCAGAAAATATATGAAGAAAAAGTTTTTAGACTTGAACAACAGGCAGAGCAGGGCTGTGATCTCTGAAAGAAATTAAGTAAGCCCTGTGATTAACCTAGCTTAGAGCAATTTCGAGGTCATACTAGAAGGAGAAGAAAACTAACCATCATCAGTGATCTCACTGAGTTTGAGAAGCAGGATTGCTTTTGGAGGATGATGATATGACTAGTGTTTGTGTGGCAGAATATCAGAGAAGAGATGCAGAGAGACAGAGCTACAAAGACAAGTTGTTGGGTCTCCTTGAATCTTTTGCACTGGGTTCATTCGTGTGTAGTAGAGAACTCTATGAGGATTGTAAATCCTCATAGAACTCTATGAGGATTGTAAATGCCTATGAGGATGCACCTGGCCACATAATTTCCAGAGCTCATAGCTGGCTGGGAATAGTTCAGTTTCAACCAGTGGAAGGTGAGAGACATTGTAACATATAAAGCTTTGGAAAGTATCTAAAAGAGTAAATTTTATTTTTTTTTAATTTTTTAAATAATAGCACTTTTTTTTTTAAAGATTTTATTTATTTGTCAGAGAGAGAGACAGAGGCAGGCAGAGGGAGAAGCAGGCTCCCTGCTGAGCAAGGAGCCTGATGTGGGACTCGATCCCAGGACCCTGGGATCATGACCTGAGCCAAAGGCAGATGCTTAACCGACTGAGCCACCCAGTTGTCCCCAAAATCGTAAATTTTAATAAGAGGACTAAACTAGGCCTAGAATAAAGAGTACAGTGGACTCAGCCTAAGGATGCTTAGAAACAAGTCATGGAAAGATTAAACATATCCCAAGTAACTGATCTTCAACAAGGTAAAGTTCACTTCATCAAAATTTATTCTATTCTTCAAAAAACAGTATTAAGAAAACAAAAGGACAGGCTAGACACTGAGAGAAAATACTTGAAAAATATATACTTGATAATAAGCATGTTAATGATATATAAGAAACTCTTAAAATTCAGTAAGAGTGAAGACAAACAGCCAAACTTTAAATAAACTGGCAAAATATTTGAAAAGACTCCAAAAATGATATATATGGATGACAACCAAGTACAGAAAAAAAAAAAAAATACTAAACACATTATTCTCTGGGGAAATGCAACTTCGCCATAGTGAGATACAACTGCAGACCCAATAAAATGGCTAAAAATTTAAAATCTGTAAATGAGAAATAAGGCATTGAGAACAAGAAAACATAATGTCAATGGGATAGAGCTGTATCTTGCCCACAGTTCACCAGATATTGTCAGTAAGAATCCTTAACGAAAATATGGCATGAAACCAAAACAAGGTCTGTTTTTCCAAACACAACACAATGACAGTTTGGCAAACTCTTGAGATTTTCAAGGAAAAAGTAAAATACACTCTTCTTGTAACAAACTCAGAGTATTCACTCTGTCCTAGTGACTGAATCACTTCAAAAAAAGCATGTGCAAATCATGGAAATGAAGAAAAACTGCTATAATTTTAGCTGATATCATTATCTAGCTTGTAAACACACAATAATCAATAGCTAGTCTATTAAAAGAACTACATGAGTTCCTTAACTGCCCAAGAACAATTTAATAATACAAATAACAAGTGTGAAAAAAAATAACAGGAAATGATTAGATTTGCGTAAGTGATAACTTACTGAAGAATGAAAGAAAAGCTTGAAAATGTAGAATGATGTATCATGTTTCCATGGCTATATATAATATTTGAAAATTGTCAGTTTTGGCTCAAATTCAAAATATAGCAAAATAGCCACCAAATAAAAAATTCTAAAACAACTGTTTTTGGGACAGATTATAACATTGTAAAGTTCATCTGGAAGAGAAAATTTGAGTGTCCTCACCATAAAATGGTATATCATGCCATGAAATTTAATGCCATAGAGAAGAGCAGATGATGGGAATAGATCCTTGAGGTAAGCTGGTACTGAGAGGTCGGTTAGAGTAGGAGGAGCCATTATGAATAAGATTGGAGTGAAGCTTGCAGTAAGAGGACAGCCAGAAGTCTGCAATACCACAGAAGCCAAACCAAGAGTGTTTTTAAAAGGTAAGAGGCGCCTGGGTGGCTCAGATGGTTAAGCGTCTGCCTTCGGCTCAGGTCATGATCCCGGGGTCCTGGGATCGAGTCCCGCATCGGGCTCCCTGCTTGGTGGGGAGTCTGCTTCTCCCTCTGCCTCTGCTGCTTCCCCTGCCTGTGCTCTTTCTCTGTCAAATAAATCTTAAGGAAAAAAAAAAAAAAGGTAAGAGAAGTCAGTTGTGTTTCCAGTTAATTAAGATGAGAAGTGCATAGCAAACTTGGTAATGCACAACGAAAAAGATTTTTAAAACAGAAACTAAGTGAAATGTAGGTACCACAGACCAGATTGTTGTAAATCAAGAATAGGTGAGCATATCAAAGAAATAAATGTTAAACGACATTGAAGTTTGGGGAAAAACAAAACAAAACAAAAACAGAAACAGATGTAGGGGTCCACTGGTCACGGATGCTTCTTCTTTTTAACTGGAAATGTTAGTTTGCTATGGAAGGTAGGTGTTTTATAAGCTATTGAAGCTGATTCAGTGAAGAAGGACAAATGTTTTGTGAATGTTGAGGCCCCAGCAGTGGGTGTATGAGGAAGAGATAAAGCCCTCTTTGGATATCTTTGAAGTAAAGATATTAATTGAACTAATAAATTATTGTAATGGCCATGTTTAGTCCAAAATCACCATGAATGGTAACAAGAGTTGGGTGGGGGGTGGAGAGTAGAGAAGGAAATCTTGAGCCAAGAGGCAAAAATCAGTGTGTGTGGGGGGGGTGGCTCAGTCGGTTAAATGTCTGCCTTTGGTTTAGGTCATGATCCCAGAGTCCTGGTATTGAGCCCCATGTCAGGCTCCCTGCTCAGCAAGGAGTTTCCCTCTCCCTCTCCCTCTGTCCCTCCCCTTGCTCATGCTTGCTCTCTCTCTCTCTTTCAAATAAATAAATAAAACCTTAAAACACACACAGAACCAAAAAACATCAATTGGGGGAGAAGTGACCAAAATCTTTCATATTGTCAATAAGTCTCAAAATGAGCTATCCTCTTTACTTCCCTTAGTTCTCTGATTTCATCTCCCACTCCATTTTCCTCATTCTGTTGCAACCACACTACAGATTTTTCTCTCAAATATCCAGCCATTCTTACTGTCTTTGCTCAAAGGTACTTTCTCCTAGGAGGTACACAGACTACATTATTTAAAATTTCAACACTTTAACACTAAAATCCTCCATGTCCTATTTTACTTTTTGCCCAAATAGTTATCTTCCAACAAATCTATTAAGTTATCATTATTTATCATCTTTCTCTACCTACTACATTGTAAATTTAGAGAAGATGATAATAATAGGAGTAGCAGTACATAATATATTTAGGTGGCATGAGCTTCAAATAAGGGAACAGAAAGGAAGAAAACTAATTTGGAAGTGCCAAGGTGAAGTGATTAAAGTAAGTAATCCATCTCCTGTCCTGAAGCATGTGAAAAATGACTAATAAAACAAATCCCACTGGAAAGGACTGCAGCACCATTGGCTGGCACATATTTCTCAACTGGGTGAAGCAGGTAAGGGGAAGATTCAGAAAAGAGGATGAGAATATAGAGGAGTTTGGGGATCACTTATTTTGTAGTCTAAAAATCACAGTAAAACTTTTGTCAGGATGTGAAGCCTTGGGGAAATAGTTCACATCAGGTGCTATACACATTGGTATGGGAATGACAGTTGCAGGGAAATAGATGACCTGAAAAACAGATTTCTGTTGAAGAACAAAATAAATAGGTAGGCAAGGCAAGACAGCTTGATTGCTGAGGCGTTAACGTAGGTAGGGCAGCTGGTTCAATACGTGGTTTTGAATACTCTGTTCCCAGCAAAGTTAGTGATATTAGGAATGAACATACACTTTCCTGTTGAGATTAATTTAATGCTTAATCGATGAAGAAGATGTATTTAAACACTCAACCAATAGGAGAATAGTAATACTTTCATTAGTTATACTTTGTTGGGGAAATTTCTTTGGGCCATTCCCATTATAAATTCACAATGTTTTATAACCACAATGGCTGCAAATAAAATATATTTTCTCAGCTGTAAAATAAGATTATTTCTAGATTGTGTCGAGCTCATATGATTTTATTCTTTTGTTCAGGGTGGTTTGCAAACTGGTTTTTGTTTCTGAATTCCATACTTAATCTCATTGGAAAATCAATTATGGAATTATAGAGGGCTGAAGACTATGGGCACAGAATTTTTTATTTTTTATTTTTTAAGATTATTTTAGAGAGAGATAAAGAGCGTGAGCGGGAGGGGCAGAGGGAGAGGGAGAGAGAATCTCCAGCAGACTCTGTGCTGAGTGTGGAGCCCGATGGAGGGCTCCATCTCACAATCCTGAGATCATGACCTGAGCTGAAGCCAAGGCTCAGATGCCTATCCAACTGTGCCACCCAGGCACCCCTGGGCAAAGAATTTTTTAAAGTTTAATGGTGAGATCTAATAGCTAAAAAGAATAACTAAACAAAGCAAAGGAGTTTATCAAATCATTATCCTCCTGCTTTGTTTTTATATTCCAAGTTAATGAGAATTTTTGTGTGACAAATTTCCCCAGATTCACCCACTGAGAGGGATGCAATGGTCATGATATTTACAAAAAGTAATGAATTGACTCTACTCCCATTGACAAACTCATATGACCCTCACATTCATATTTCAACTCTGGCTGCTACAAGGGAAGTTTTTGGAGTTTCTCTATGCCCTCATGGATTTCCATAACTTCTATTTTCTTCCACCACTTCTATATTATTTCCATTGAATGACTGAATGAAACACCATGTGATATTTTCTCTTGCTATTGCCATTGATATTGTCAAAATAGGAAAATTGATCTAAATCTAAATTGTTAATGCCCAATGTTAAGTTCCTACCTAATTTCTTAGCATTAGATCAATTCATGGGTGTTCAGTCACACTACAGGTTGACTGCCAGTGGCTTAGGTAAGCAATAATGATTAAATCAACGGATGTCAGTGTGAAGAGAGATACATCAGGAACCATGGCAGACCCAGTGGAGCACTTGTGGGTTATTAAAGTCTGGTATTTATAGATGGAGAAGATTTGTTTGTTTGTTAGAAGCAGGTGTGGACCTGGTCAGCATTAGAAAGAAAATTTATGGCAATTTACTGCTATTTTTGAATTAATTTATTTTGAAGGACATTTCAGTTGAAGCTAATGATATTTTAGTTAATGCTTATGCCCATTTTTTAAATCATCTTTTTTGCCAACTGCATTCAAAACTTTTAGATTGTAGATATGGTTACTGGTATCTGGATTGAAATGGAGACAAAATTCATTTAAACAATGTAGTCAGGGAACTGAGTGGTTGCATGATTTGTGGAACATTAAGATATGTTTGTATTGGGGCGCCTGGGTGGCTCAGTCGTTAAGCGACTGCCTTCAGCTCAGGTCATGATCCCAGGGTCCTGGGATCGAGTCCCACATCAGGCTCCCCCTGCTCTGCGGGGAGCCTGCTTCTCCCTCTGCCTGCCACTCCCCTGCTTGTGCTCTCTCTCTCTCTCTCTCTCTCTGTCAAATAAATAAATAAAATCTTTAAAAAAAAAAAAAAGATATGTTTGTATTGATTAATTACATAAGATACACTGAGCCACTGGTAAAAGGTAATTGAATGTTTCATAAAGGAGGGGAAATAGCTTTAATCTACAAAGTATGGACTAAAATTTGAACAAAAGAGTGATAACAAGATAACTCATTATTTACAGATGATAGGTTCCTTTATATATGAAACTCCAATTTATTTCAATACATAGACATCATTATATATGCACAATAATTTTATAACAAAAATTATAATATTCTATTAAGAAATATAAAAAACAAAAATATTAACTGATAACTTTAATGCCATTCAGATGCTAATTATCTCATAACTGACTTATAGTTTTAATGGAATTTCAATCAAGAGGCCTAATAGAATTTTACAAAAAATTGATATTCTGATTCTAAATATATCATGTGAAGGACAATGTAGGCCAGAATAACTAGGCCACTTCTTTTTTTTTTTTTTTTTTAAGATTTTATTTATTTATTTGAGAGAGAGAATGAGAGAGAGAGAGCATGAGAGGGGGGAGGGTCAGAGGGGGAAGCAGACTCTCTGCCGAGCAGGGAGCCCGATGCGGGACTCGATCCAGGGACTCCAGGATCATGACCTGAGCCGAAGGCAGTCGCTTAACCAACTGAGCCACCCAGGCGCCCATAACTAGGCCACTTCTGAACAGGAAGAACGAGAGGTGGTGTTCTGTTATTCTAGATATTAGAACTTATTGTGAATCTGTAGTAATTAAGATACTGTTGTATTACTATTGCAGAAATAGATATATTTCTAGTAGAGTGGTATGAAGAGCCCATAAAAATATCCAAGTTCTCTAGAACTTTATCTTATGAAATATGTTGCATGCCATATCAGTGAGGAGAGGTAGTTTTCTTTAACACATGGAATTTTAAAAAAAGATTATGTGTGTGAAAAATAAAAGCATATATTGAAGGCATGCCATATATATGCATATATATATATATATATATATACACATAATCTAAAATTAAAATAGATTAAAACCTAGTGTTGATTAAAAAAATCCTTCAAATATATGAATAGAAAATATGGTTAATATCGGGGTAGGGAAGTATTATTTTAAATTACTAATTAAATGAAGAATGTATGAAAATTTAATTATGTTTAAATCAAGAGTTCTTTTCATAAAAAGACACCCTAAGGAAATTTCATAAAAGACATTATAAACTTGGTAACGATGCTTGCAATTTTAAAAAACAAGAAACAATTATTATCCAGAATATGTAAAGACTCCTACAATTTCATAAGAAAATCAAAAGCAATAAAAAAGTAAAGAGAAAATGGTTAAAAAGCATTAACAGACATATCCCATGAGAAAGAATCACATATGGCCAATATATATTTGAAGAGATATTCAATCTGGCTAATGATCAGAGAAATCCAAAACAGTACAATTATCAAATAAAATTTTATACCCATTTAATTGGCAAAAATTAGAAAGCCATATGTATTAGTTTCATATTGCTGCTATTTAAAGAAATACCACAAACCTAGTAACTTAAACAGCATGTATTTATTTATAGTTCTGGAGGTCAGAAGTATGACATGGGCCTCAGAGGGCTGAATTAAGGTTTTGCAGAGTTATATTTTTTTTTTTCTGGAGTTTCTATACAGTTTCTAGAGGTTACCTGTACTCTTTTGCTCCTAGGCTCCCTTTGTGTTCAAAGACAGCAAGGTTCCTTGCGTCTTTCTCACATGGCATCACTCTGACTGACTTTCTTGCCTACCTTTTCCATATATAAAGGGACCATGTGATTACACTGAATTGCAGGTAGTTGTAGGCAATGTATATCACCAGCATATATTATAGATAATTCAGAAAAATCTCCTTATGTTAAGGTCAGTGAGTAGTTTTATCTTCATTCCACTTGCAACCATATGTCTCCCCACTCCCTTGCCATGTAACATAACACATACACAAGTTCTGGGGATTAGAATATGGACAGCTTTGGGGGGCATTGTTCTGCCTATCACAGAACCCAATAACAAGTATTGAAGAAGATGAGAATTCATAGTCTTTTTTATTCATTGCTGAGTGTCAAGTGATAAAAGCATTTTATTAGGATGGCAAGAATTACATAACAGATAACCTCATTATCTTAATAGTTTAACAAGCTAATAACTTTATTTCTTGATCAACAAAATATCCACTGTAGAAGAGTTTGTCAAGATGTATACTTAGAAAACTGGCACATCAATTGCACTCTTAGGTTTTTATCTAAAATAAATGATTGCCTTTGTACCAAGAAACACATGTAATAGGTCCTGAGAGCTGGAAGGAAACACCCATCAAACTGTAGTATATTCACATATTGAATATCGCATCTCAGCTAAATTAATACAATGTAGTGTATTCCCAAAATGAATATTGCTTCTCAGCCAAAATGAATAAACTATGTAAGCCGTAAAGGCAAAAGAATGTTCTTGGGGAAGTCACTTGTTTCATACTATATCAGATTCAATCTTACATGGGGAAAAAACCACAGTCGTTCCTTTTCAAATGAAATGCATATTTATAAAAGAAAAAATGAGAGCAAGTAATTTATAATAATAGGTTTTAATACAACATTTCAAGTATTGTTTTTGCTTTGAAGTCTTTCAGGAATCATCCCCAGGTAAACTTATGTTTGCAACCCACCTATATCTTCTTTCAACAGATTTCATTGCATTAAGTTGATATTGTTTTCTCCTGAATCTTTATCTAGGCAGAGAGCTCTTGAAAGTATCTAACTTCTGTTTCTCTTTATTTCCAGCTTTTAAACCATGGGTATGCAAAATTATTTTGTAAAAAAAAAAAATTGTTTTTCTGGGCCCATGTAGTCTGTATCACAACCACTCAATTCTGATGCTGTAACATGGAAATAGCAACAGACAATACATAAGGAATGGATTTGGATGTGTTCAAATAAAACTCTATTAGTAAAAACAAGCCAGGGGATACATTTGGTCAAGGGTCATAGTTTGCTAAAGGCCTGTCCTAGAATAACCCCTCATATCTTAACACAGAATGTGTTGCTGGATTAGTTAGTCTGGTAAATGGTTTTCATATAGAACTAATTTGCATTGACTCAAATTGACACAATTGAAATGGTTTAACAAAAATGTGAGCCCACAAGCAAGTTAACAAGAAAATGAGACTTCAATCTTGGTCTAAATTTTATATTGTAATTTATAGGGACATGGAAATAATTTAACACATGTTTATATGTGAGTATGTGTTATTATATGTCTTCATGGCATCCATCTACTAGTTTTCTATTGGCTATGCATCATTATCCAAACCATTCCAGAGGAATGGTGAACAACACACACCCTACCTTATTTTACAATGCTAATTTTATATAAACATATAAACGTTCTACATATGGTCAATCATGCTTTTCACTTTATTTTGAATGTTCTATGTACTTTATTTATTATTTCGGTTGTGTTTGTATTGCTTTCTCCTTCTGTTTAGTGATTATATTGTTTACTTGTTTGTATCATTTAATATTTAGCAAATCAACCAATTCTGTGAGAATTCCTTCATAATTGTCTAAAACATTTCAGCAAACTTAACAGGGAAATAATACATAAATAATGCATAATAATACATAACTAAACGGAAGCAGTAAAACTTACCTATCTATCCTTGTATATATCCTGAAATTGTATCTTTAAATATCCTCAAATTAGGGATAAATATGGTTTCTTTAAGGTGCTAATACCTCATCATTAGGTTATTTATGGTAACTGCTAAGTTAATGGCTTTCTATTTGTGCTGCATATCATAAATTGTTAAAGAAATACATATTATAAAAAACAAGGTACTCGGGTATTTTATTCTAGTTTTCTCTAGTCTAATGATGGGTATTTTATTCCATTTTTTAAATTTAGGACACAGTAAATTAAACTGATTATGTGATTGAAAAGCTAAATGTAACCCTTAGTTTGAAAATCACTGTTATAGCATATAATGATATAAAGTTAGTGGTGAAAAGTCTTTTTCACATACTGCCCATAACCTAATTTAGTTACATGCCATGTGTTATATTTTTAAAATTAAGATGTTAAGACTTATAGAAAATTGAAAAGCTTTGACTTAATTCAGAAAATCCTGGGATTAGTAAGAAGATGACATCTTCTGTTTTGAAGATAACTTCCCACTGAATTCATTACAGAAATTTCAATTATTTATCATGTAGTTCCTTTTATTAAGCTTTGTCAATTTTCTTAGTTACCAGTACTACTTATATTGGGTATTTTTAAAAATGACATACTGATACTACTATACTCAGAATCATTAAAAATAAATATTGGTTTTTTATAAATATCTAGTTATAAACAGCATATAAGTTTGTGAAAAGAAATTCATTTCTAGTGAATTGATAGAATCTATTGATTCATTTAGATTTATTTGATCTATCTAGTTGAATTTTTTATGGGAGAATGGCAATTTTACAATTTTATGATTTATTTCTCTAGAGGAGTTTACCCCTAGAGAAAAATAAATTTTCTTTCTCTTCTTCCCCTTCTTCCTTCTACTATTCTTCATCTTTTTCTTCTTCTTTCTTTTCCTCTTTTCCTCTTCTTCTTCTTCTTCTTTCTTCTTTTCTCCTCCTCCTCCTCCTCCTCCTCCTCCTCCTTCTTCTTCTTCTTCTCCTTCTTTCTTCTTCTTCTTCTTCTTCTCCTTCTTTCTTGTTCTTCTTCTTGCAGCTGTGCAGTTGAGATTTAGTTTGCTAGTTTAAAAGATTTATTTTTATTTGTTTTACTCCATTTTATTTTTCTTTGTTTCAGTACCTAACACAGTGCCTGAAAAATATTTGGCATGATATAAATATTTATTGGTTCAAACAGTGACTGAGTACTCATAAAGCATTATAAAAATGCTATGTGGAAAAAATGATTGCACCATATCCAAAATAATCCAGACTCATATTCCTCATGCTCCAATAAATTAGGACTCTTACATGATGCTTAACTTTTAAAAGCACTTGCACCCCAGGTAGAGTGAACATGCTTTAGTAGGAAAAATAAAACACCCAGGAATCACTTTCTCTATTTTAAAAAGAGAAATTAATCATCAGTAAAACACATAGATTTAAAGTGTTAAAAATTAAATGTATACAACAATGAGATACTGCTACCTATCTATTAGAATGGCCGAAATCCAAAATACTGGCAGTATTAAATTATGGTAAGGATATGGAAGAAGAAGAATTTATCTATTACTGGTGGGAATGCAAAATGGTACAGTCACTGAGGAAAATATTATGGAGGTTCCTCAAAAAATTAAAAATAGAACTACCCTATGATTCATAATAACATTACTGGGTATTTATTCAAAGAATACAAGAACACTAATTCAAAAAGATATATGCATCTGTATGTTTATTGCAGCTATTATTACAATAGCCAAATTATGCAATCAGACCAAGTGTCCACTGACAGATTAGTGGATAAAGAAGATGTGGTATATATCTGTCTATCTATATATATACACACACACCCAAGGAGATATTACTCAGCTATAAAAAATAATGGAATCTTGCCATTTGCAACAACATGGGTGGAGCTAGAGAGTATAATGCTAATTGAAATAAGTCAGTCAGAGAAAGACAAATACCATATATTTCATTTATATGTAGAATTTAAGAAACAAAACAAACAAAGAAAAAAAAAAGAAGCAAACAAAAAAGCAGACTCCTAACTATAGAGAACAAACTGATGGTTACCAGAGGGGAGGTGAGTGAGGGGATGGGTGAAATAGGTGATGGGGATTAAAGAGTACACTTATCATGACAAGCACTGAGTAATGTATAGAATTGTTGAATCACTATGGTACACCTGAAACTAATACAACACTGTTAACCATACTGGAATTAAAATTAAAAAAATAAAAACAATAGGGGCGCCTGGGTGGCTCAGTTGGTTAAGCGTCTGCCTTTGGCTCAGGTCATGATCTCAGGGTCCTGGGTTGGATCCTACATCAGGCTCTCTGCTCAGCAGGGAGCCTGCTTCTCCCTCTCCCTCTGCCTGCATCTCTGCCTACTTGTGATATATTTCTCTGTCAAATAAACAAAATCTTAAAAAAAATAAAATAAAAATAAAGTAAAATAAAAATAAAAATAAATGATGTAGTCACTTTGGAAGGTAGTTTGGCAGTTTCTTAGAAAATTAAACAGGGGCGCCTGGGTGGCTCAATCGTTAAGTGTCTGCCTTCAGCTTGGGTCATGATCCCAGGGTCCTGGGATTGAGCCCCACATCGGGCTCCCTGCTCGCGGGAAGCCTGCTTCTCCCTCTTCCTCTCCCACTCCCCTTGCTTGTGTTCCCTCTCTCGCTGTGTCTCTCTCTGTCAAATAAATAAAATCTTAAAAAAAAAAAAGAAAATTAAACATACTCTTACCATATGATCTAGCAATCACACTTATAGGTATTTACTCAAATGAGTTAAAAACTTATGTCCCTATGAACCTGCACATAAATGTTTATGGTAGATTTATTTATATTTGCCAAAACTAGACACAACACAGAAGTCCGTCAATGGATAAACAGGTGAATGGATAAACAAATCATGGTGCATTCATACAATGAAATATTATTCATGCAATAAAAATAAATGAGCTACTAAACCACAAAAAGGCAAAGAAGAATCTTAAGTGCATGTTGTTAAGTGGAAGAAACCAGTGTGAAAAGGCTCTACACTATATGATTACAATTATATGATATTTTGGAAAAAGCTAAATTATAGAGACAATAAAATGGTCAATGGTTGCCAGGAGTTCCAGGGGTTAGGGTGGAGAGAGGAGATGAATAGGTGGAACGCAAGGGATTTTTAGGGCAGTTAAAATATTCTGTATGATATTCTAACTGTAGAAGCATGACATGCATTTGACAAAACCCACAGAACTGGGAAACACAGAGTTAACCCTAATATAAGTATGAATTTACATTGGTTCATTGATTGTAATAGTTACCATACCAACACAACACATTAATAATAGGACAAAATGAGAGCAAAAGGAAATGGAGTAAATGAGAAGGAACACTGTACTTTTTGTTCGATTTTCCTATAAACCTAAATCTACTATAAAAATAGGCTATTTGCTTTATAATATCAGAATTAAAAAAAACACCTAAATATATGATTTATGGTCCTTTAGTTGAATAGTAAAATGGTAACTATTTCTTTATATCTAACCATGAGAACTTCCTATAGTATCTTAGGAAAATTACCACCTAAATATCTAATCTTCTGCAAAACAATTTATCCTACCAAAAGTAAAGGTCCATTCAGAGGATCATAGGGAAAGGGAGGGAAAAATGAAACAAGATGAAACCAGAGATGAAGACAAACCATAAGAGACTCTTAATCTCAGGAAACAAACTGAGGGTTGCTGGAGTGGAGGGGGGGTGGGAGGGATGAGGGGTGCTGGGTGATGGACACTGGGGAGGGTATGTGATATGGTGAGCACTGTGAATTGTGTAAGACTAATGAATCACAGACCTGTACCCCTGAAACAAATAATACATTATATGTTAATAAAAAAAGATTTTAAAAAAAGTAAAGATCCAAAATCTAAAATTTTTAGAAGTGATTCCTCTAGTAGATAGGTTATCTAAATGGCATTCATTATGGCTTCCATGTAGCCATACCCTTTGCTCTGTAACCATATCCCCGATGCCTGATCCTGACCTCAGGCCTGTGACTTGCTTTGGTCAGTGGGACAGAATAAATGCAACACAAGGCAAGACTTGAAATGGGACTTTCTTATTTCTGGCACTGCAAAAAGGTCAAACCCTGGATAGCCTCCTGGACCAGGAAAGACCACATGAAACACAGACAAGTGAATCCCAACCTATTTGAGTCCATTCTACAATAACCAGTCATCAGCACATTTTCCTGCTGACACAAGATACATAAAGAAGGCAAAACTGAGATCAGCTAAGTCTGGCCTGGCTTATTAAAACCACCCAACCAATGCTCAGATTCATGAGCAAAAAGTAAATATTTACTTTAAGCCACTGAGATTTAGTGTTCTTTGTTATACAGTATTATTGTGTCAGAAAATCTATTCAACTCCTGTTAAGAAAATATTGTTTCTGTATTTTACTAGAACTGAATCAAAGATTAAGAGTTTAGGAACTTTCTAAGAATTTATAAGTTTGAGACTGGATAAATGCAATTCTTTTTAGGTCAACTGTATATTTCAGACCAAAGTAGAATATAGTATCTAAACACTTGGAATAAATTAATAGTTTGTTTAGAGGGACAAAATGCCTATATTAATCCCACATGGAAAAAAAGAAGACAAAATTGCAGTAATTAACTAGTTATCCCTGAGGCAGGAAAATATAGCAAACACATATCATAATTCTTTTTTTTAAGGAGGTTTACAAAAAATACAAAAGAATGTTAAAAATAAAATATTACATTATATGTATTATAGACTGAGTGTGTTCCCCTAAAATTCATATGTTGAAGCAGTAATCCTCAACATGTTAATATTGGAGCTAGGGCCTGTGAGAAGGTAAAAAAGGTCTAATGAGCTCATAATTGTGAGGCTTTAATCTAATAGGGTTATTGTCCTTATAAGAGGTGGAGGAGACACGAGAGTTTTCTTTCGCTCCTCCATGTAAGGACATAGTGAGAAGGCACCCAGCTATCTACAAACAAGAAAGAGAAATCTCACCAGGAACCCAATTGGCTGACACCTTGGTCTTAGACTTCCAGCTTCCAGAACTGTGAGAAATAAATGTCTGTTGCTTAAGCCACCCAGTCTATGCTATTTTGTTATGCCAGTCTGTACCAACTAATATAATACAGAAATAAAAATGTGAATGTAAATCTTGGGAATGGGTAAATTCATAGATATTTACATTCACTTTTTCTTCTGGTTTTGGATGTCATAATTTTATTTTTATTTTGTTTTTCTTTTGCACTGTAATCATTTTATTCACTGATATAGTGTCCCTAAACATCTTTGGGTTCTTTCCCTTCCCCCAACCCTATGTCAGGTCTTCCACATCAAAACCTCATGTTTAGGTCTTAGAGCAACAACTTACACCCTTCTCTTTGGCTCTTTTTCTCCTGGGCTGAAACAGAAAACTTTACTCAAAACAGCAGGCCATACCAGAATAAGAATGTAGTGAACACACTTCCATAGGCAAAGATAAATAAGATAATAAATGATATGCACATAGAAGGTTGTGTGTCTGTGAAGTATTTTTTTCAATTATTTTTGTTTGTTTTTGTTTTTCTTATTTGAGAAAATTGGTGCATCCCTCAGCTTGCGGAATGGTAATTTAGTGCATGACATTTTACTGTTTATTGTATTCTCCTGCCTATTTAACCCATCCCCCACCAACCTCCCCTCCAACAACCCTCAGTTTGTAAGTGAAGAACAGTCTTTGGCCCCATGAATTATTCTTGAATTACAAGGGATGATGACAGCATGATTCTCACCATAAATTTCAAAGCCCCAGAAAGAAGACTAAATGAGTCATCTAACAAGGATATCCAAGTGTCTCTACCCTGTGATTCCTAGAAAAGAATGGGGGTAGTAATATCTTGTAATCCATTGCTTAAGGACCAAAACACCCCAAACAACAAACAAATGACAGAAAATGAAAATGTCCCAAACTGCATTTCATTAATGTAGCTGGTTCACAGGGAATTAGGAAATGATCCCTAATTCAGTTGAACTTAATCTCAGTGCTCTGGAGCATGTGACAAGAAAAGAAGGGAAAAAACATAGTTGCCAAACTGAGCTTTCTATGACTCCAGGTACAGGGTCACAGAGCAGAGGCTGTGATAATCAACATTCAGCCTTTCAGCTGGTATTATAATTTAAGGAATAAACCTTCCCAAGGAAAATAGTGTAGGAAATCAAGAAATGTTCACCCCAAGACCTTAGGAACTTTCCAAGACCTTACTCTCTAAGAAATTTCTAGGAAAATTACTAATATTTTTAATAAACTCACAGTAAACTCACAGGGCCAAATACAACTATACTCCTTAAATATAAATCAATAGAGGGGCGCCTGGGTGGCTCAGTCGTTAAGCGTCTGCCTTCGGCTCAGGTCGTGATCCCAGGACCCTGGGATCGAGCCCCACATCGGGCTCCCTGCTCCGCGGGGAAGCCTGCTTCTCCCTCTCCTACTCCTCCTGCTTGTGTTCCCTCTCTCGCTATGTCTCTCTCTGTCAAATAAATAAATAAAATCTTTAAAAAAATATATATATATATAAATCAATAGAAAATACACATATAGTGTTTCCTCTTTGAACAAAATGCTTAACAATGAAAAGATATTTTAAAAAAATATTACTTCTACTATTGTTGTATTACATTTTTTAAAACATGACACACAATGCATTATTAAAAATTATCCTTTAAATAGTAATATTTTGGTGTAATTCAAGTTATTTTTTAAATTACCATCATTTATTATATTTCCAGTGATCTTTATTTATTCCTTCCTTCCTTCTGCTTAACGAACTTCTGTTAACATTTCTTCTTGAATAGTTAATGCTGACAATGACTCCTCATTTTGTTTGAGAAAATCTTTTATTATTTTACTCTACAGAAAGGTATTTTTCTAGGTATAAAATTTTAGCTTTCTCCTTAACTGTCAGCATTTTAAATGTTATTCCATTGTCTTCCTTTTTACAATATTTTTATGTTGTATTTCTTAACCATGTTCCTCTGTATATAACACATCTTTTTCTCTAGGTATGTGCAATTGTTTCTCTTTATCTTTGAGTTCTGTAATTTGAATCTGATATGTCTAAATTTAGGGATTTTTTAAAAAATCCACCCTTCTTTTTGCATGAGGTTCTTGTATCTGCAACTGTGTGTCTGTCATTAACTTTGGAAAATTCTTGTTGCATATTTATTTTTAATACTGTCAGAATAAATACTGTCTTTTCTTCTATTTCTTTATAGTCTTCTAGGATTCTAATTACATGTATGCAAGATCATTTGATATTATTCCACAACTCTTAGATGCCCTATTCTCTTTTACTCACTCTTTTCTTCAGTGTTTGAGTTTGTATAATTCCTACTGACATATTCACATTCAAACCAATTATTTCATTGATTATACTGAGTCTACACATGAGCCTAATATACTTTTACTTAGTATCTTATTTTCAAATTTCTTGCATTTCTTATTGATTTTTGTTAACTTTCCATCTCTCTGCTGAGATTATCTACCTGATCTTGTATAATGCTTACCCTTTTAATTTTTTGTTACTTTTATGTTCTTATTCCCTATCTGATAGCCCCAACATCTGTCATAGATGAGTCTGATTTTAGTAATTTCTTTGTCTCTACAGACTGTGATTTTTCTTACCTTTTGCATACCTCAAACTTTGTTGTTGTGTAGGACAGTAGATGCTGATACATACACACACATAACAGTAGGTTTTGAGCATGACTTCTTTATTCTAGGCCTTTATTTTCCAGATTTAGGTTAAAATAATCTGGGCTGAGTTTAAAGTTAATTGTTTCTCTCATTACCTTCTCACTTGAAGTCCAGAGACTTCAAAATTATACTATATCTTATGTTTTAGTTGTGAGTTAATTTTCCTAAAGGAGTCTTCTATTAACATCTCCCTGTTTAGGTTTTTCCTTTTGTGCTATTCCTAAGAGAGAATCTGTCTCTTGTACCTTCCAACTGTATTCCTCTGCCTCAATGTTTTTTAGTATGGTGGTGGGAGCAAGTTAAGAGAGTGTTATCTGATGCTCTGATTAAGACTCAGTCTTATGCAGACCACTGAATCCTGGTCATAGAATGTGTCCTTCATCAGTATTTTTGCTCCTGTTCCTGATAATAATGCTGGCTAGCATATATTCATGCCCATCTCCTAGATATAGCTTTGGATTTCCCTCTTTTTCTCCCACTGCACAGCTTAAGTGGCTTCCACCACTGCCCTTCAAGTACAGTTTTTTCTCGTTCTTTCCTCTTCAGAGTAAGCCCCTTTTCCCCCATCTTTTGGAATACAGGAGAGATAGGTCTGGGTGCATGGTTGACAGTGACTGATATCCCTTTTCCAGCCGCAACTATTGCTTCACAAGAAGTTTTCTCAGTATTCTTGGTGATTTTCCCGGTGAACACATAGTGTTTCTTAGGAGTAGGTTTTAAATTTACCACATCTATAATCCCCTAGGGGCTTCACACTTTCATGCAAGTCTATAAATATACTTAGCAATTTATTAACAATCTCTATTTTAATCAACTCACTGGCATATATATTTCATGGCATTTATCACAGGCAATAAAATGCTCAGGCCCTGTTGTTCCCCACAAGTTTCTCTGTTTGGATTTCATTTTGGCCTTGTGTCCATAGTTCCAGAAAAGCTAATAATTTTCCATTTGTCCAGATTTTCATTTTGTAAAGCTAGGAATGATATATATGTCAGCTCTCTGCATCTCCTGGCTGGAATGCAAATTTTGTCATTGTTGACTAAGAGAGAAAAGTTATATCATATCAATGGATTCTTTTAAAAATTTAAAATGTCAAGTCATTCATTTAAAAGTGTCTTACTATAATTTATTCCAAAGAAAGTTTCTTACTATAATATGCCAAAAATATAATATAATTTATCCATTAAGAATAATACGGAGATTCTACTTAATGGATCTTATACTTGATGAATAAATTATAGTTACATTCATTTTATGATGGGTACAAGCCAAGGCTGCACACTATCAATGCTACTGCTAAATATAGTAATACAAAACCCAGCCAATATTATAAAGATAGGGAAAACAAAGCTGAATTGAAATGTTTTGAAGACAGAAGATAAACTATTCTTACTTCAAGATAATATGATCATCTTAAAAAATTGAGAGAATCAGTAATCTCAATATTTTCTTTTTTTCACTTTTTTTATTATGTTATGTTAATCACCATACATTACATCATTAGTTTTTCTTTTTCTTTCTTTTTTTTTTTTTTTTTAGATTTTATTTATTTATTTGACAGAGAGATAGAGAGAAAGCACAAGTAGATAGAGTGGCAGGCAGAGGGAGAAGGAGAGGCAGGCTTCCCGCTGAGCAGGGAGCCAGATGCGGGGCTTGATCCCAGGACCCTGAGATCATGACCTGAGCCGAAGGCAGCTGCTTAACTGACTGAGCCACCAAGGCGCCCCTACATCATTAGTTTTTGATGTAGTGTTCCATGATTCATTGTTTGCGTATAACACCCAGTGCTCCATGCAGTACGTGCCCTCTTTAATACCCATCACCAGGCTAACCCATCCCCCCACCCCCCTCCCCTCTAGAACCCTCAGTTTGTTTCTCAGAGTCCATAGCCTCTTATAGTTCCCCTCCCCCTCTGATTCCCTCCCTTCATTCTTCCCTTCCTGCTATCTTCTTCTTTTTTTTTTTAACATATAATGTATTATTTCAGAGGTACAGGTCTGTGATTCAACAGTCTTACACAATTCAATATTTTAACATTATACTATATTTGAAGGCAATTAAAACAATAGCATTTGTTATGCATTAATTGCTGTCTCAAAATATAATAAATGTAAGATAGCATAAATGTAGTAAGTCCAGGATTTAACTTTGAATAAGAATACAGAAAACTTCTACAACAAAAATTTAGGTTAAGTTGCCTATCATATATGAATAAATACTATAAAACTATTTTATTAGTTACCTATTGCTACATAAGGAATTATGTAGCTTGAAAAAAAATATGCATTTGATTATGTTACAATTTCTGTGGATCAAGAATCCAGGTATGGCTTAGATGAATCATTTACTTCAGTATTTCTCAGGAAGCTCTGATAAGGTGCTATCCTAGGTTTCCTTACAAATCTGCAGTAAGATTCAACTGGGGCAGAATCTGCTTTTAAATTTACTTAGTGTTTTTGGATGGAGTTTAGTTCCTATCAGCTCTTGGACTGACAACCCCAGTTCTTTGCTGGGTGTTGCATGGAAGAAACCTTAAGCTTTTTGACATGTGGGTTTCTCTCACAAGGCAGTTTGCTTCACCAAATCCAGCAAGAAAGAATCTGCCACAGTCTTTTACAACCTAAAAATTCCATTATGTTTGCTATATTCTATTGCCTAGAATATAGCAAATAAGTCTAGCTTATACTCAAGAAATGGGAATTATACAAGGAAAGGTGGGAATTGTCAGAGGTCATCTTGGAAGTCTATCTACTATAATTATAGCAACTGAAGGATAGAGAACTTACAAATATCATAACAAAAAAGATAATAAAAAATAAGCTCATGCATTTATAGAAAACTAATAGATTTTCAAAGTAGCACTATATTTCAATGACATACAATGTTAATAAAGTATCTCTCTATGGGAAAGAAAATAAAACTACATATATTCTTTTTTTTTCAGATTAAAAAAAAAAATTATTAGACAGAGAGAGAGAGAGCACAAACAGGGGGAGTGGGAGAGGGAGAAGAAGTCTCCCCGCTGAGCAGGGAGCCTGATGCGGGGCTCAATCCCAGGGCCCTGGGATCACCACCTGAGCCTAAGGCAGATGCTTAACCGACTGAACCACCCAGGCACCCCAATTGCATACATTCTTAACAGTATATGTAAAGGTAGATTCCAGGTGGATTAAATCACTACATTTGTAAACTAAAACTTTAAACATAATAGAAGAATGTTAAGAACATGTTATTTTTTTCTCAGGGTAAAATTAAACATCATTCTTAAAACTCCAAAAGTCTCAATGATATTGTAAGAAATCAATCAATCTGCTTATACAAAACAATGTTATATTAATGAAACATGGATTAAGTTAATAGCGAGTTGGAAGAACAGATGGAGGTATTTATAATATCTGAAATAAAAAAACAGATAAATATACAGGAAATGAAAAGTAATACTACAAATTTACGTAAACAGAAAAATTGATTTAATTTTATGGACAGGCTATTAACAAAAGATGAAATATAAGGATTAACAAGATTGACAGAAGTTTAAGTTCTTTATTTATCCAAGAAATGCAAGATAAAGAATTGACGAATATTAGTTTGCATTTAGTAAACTAGAAAACCTTGTAGCCAAAATTGTCACCAGGAGAACAGACCATTCTGGGGTATAATATGGCATTACTCAGGCAAATAAAATATTAATTATTCATAAAGTAGCATTTACCCCTCTGTGAATATATGCCAAATAATTTCACTTAAATTCCTAACAGTATATGTACAATGATGTTCATTCAACTATTTTTCGAAGCAGGAATTTTGCAGGAATCCAAGTGTCAACTGCTGGGAGAGTAGATAGGTAAAATGAGAAAAATGGTTGTCATCTGTTGTGGGTTGAACTGTGTTCTCCAAAAAAGTATGTTGAAGTCCTTACCCCTAATATCTGTGAATGTTACCTTATTTAGATATAGGGTCTTTGTAGAGGTGATAAAATTAAGGTAAGGTCATAATCAGTTAGGATGTGCCCTAATACAATAGGACTGGCATCCTTGTAAGAAATGAAACAGAGATCCACACATACAGAAAGAATGCCATATACTGACAAAGGCAGAGATTGGCATGATGCATCTACAAGCCAAGGGATGCCAAGGACTGATGACAACACCAGGAAGTAAGAGAATTTCCTGGGAAAGATTCTCTCCTTGAGTCTTCAGAAAGAACACGGTTCTATCAACACTTTTTTTTTATTTTAAAATATTTTATTTATTTATTTGAAAGAGAGAGAGACAGCGAGAGAGGGAACACAAGCAGGGGGAGAGGGAGAGGGAGAAGCAGGCTTCCCGCTGAGCAGGAAGCCCGATGTGGGACTGGATCCCAAGACCCTGGGTTCACGACCTGACCCAAAGGCAGACGCTTAACGACTGAGCCACCCAGGCACCCTCTATCAACACTTTGATTTTGGACTTCTCACATCAAGAACAGTAAGAGCTTCAATTTTTTTTTTTAAAGACATCTAGTTTGTAGTGCTTTTTCATGGAACCCCTAGGAAACTAATACAACATCAAGTAATAATCTGCAGTTAAGAGCCGTAGCTTGAATATATCTATAATAGCATAAGGGAATCAAAACAATATAATGCTGAATGCACAAAAAAAGTAAAAGGCAGAATGGAATATATAATCCAAGTTATGTAAATTAAGATGTATGCATATATTTTATGCATGTGTATGTACTGCAAAGAGCACATTAAAATACATTGCAATATTTACCTTTTGGGGGTGGTGTAATGAATATGAATTATGAATATAAAGAATAACAAAAATAAGATAGTGGTATCAAAACTTACTGCAAATCTAGTTATCTCAGCATGGTTTAATTATTGGAAGGATAGGTGTATAGGCCAATGAAAAAGACAGTAAATAAAAATAATTCACACACATGCGGTAAACTGAATTACAACAGAAAAAAGTAAACCTTGATCATAATCTCACATCATTCACACATTCAATTCTAGTGAAGTATAAACTAAAATATAGAAGCTAAAAGTATAAAATGTTTAGAAGAAAAGAACCAGAAATATAATTTTTAAGATATTAGATAAAGATGTACTTAAAAATAAAAATAATATGAAATATAAAGAAATTATCAATTGGGCTTCATCAAATCTAAAAAACCTGTGCTCTTCAATGGAATATATTAAGAAAATAAAAAGGCATTCTCATGCAATGCTCATGGGATGTAGACCATGTAGTCATTCTAGAGTGCAACCTAGCATTCTTGGAGCAAAAAAGAGAGCAAGTGTCCTCCCATATTCTCTTAACTAAAGAATGTTCTTCTATGTGTATATTTCAAAGAAGTTCTCGCAAAACTCATTAAGAATACATTTACAGGGGCGCCTGGGTGGCTCAGTCGTTAAGCGTCTGCCTTCGGCTCAGGTCATGATTCCAGGTCCTGGAATCGAGCCCCGCATCGGGCTCCCTGCTCCGCGGGAAGCCTGCTTCTCCCTCTCCCACTCCGCCTGCTTGTGTTCCCTCTCTCGCTGTGTCTCTCTCTCTCTGTCAAATAAATAATATTAAAATCTTTAAAAAAAAAAAAGAATACATTTACAGTGCTTATCACATCACGTGCCCTCCTTAATGCCCATCACCCAGTTGTTGGATACAGGTTTTTATTTTTTAATTTTTATTGTTATGTTAGTCACCATACATTACATCATTAGTTTTTGATGTATTGTTCTATGATTCATTGTTTGTGTATAACACCCAGTGCTCCATGCAGAAGATGCCCTCCTTAATACCCATCACCAGGCTAACCCATCCTCCCACCCCCCTCCCCTCTAGAACCTTCAGTTTGTTTTTCAGAGTCCATCATCTCTCATGATTCGTCTCCCCCTCCGATTCCCCCCCTTCATTCTTCCCCTCCTGCTATCTTCTTCTTTTTTTTTTTTTTTAACATATATTGTATTATTTGTTTCAGAGGTAGAGATCTGTGATTCAACAGTCTTGCACAATTCACAGCACTCATGGTGTTATATACAACTAATGAATCATTGAACATTATATCAAAAACTAATGATGTACGATATGCTGGCTAATTGAATTTAAATTAAAAAAAGAGAAAAAGAATACATTTACAGGTATATACATATACTCAAGTACTATTTGTTGTAGTAGGGAGTTGGAAGCATTGTGTATGCTCATAGCTGGGAAATTAGATGGATAAAATGTGGTATACTGAATGAACATAAATGATCAAAGAATATAAATCAGAAGTTAGGAAGAATAGATGAATGCTATCTAGATGAATATTAAAAACATTATGTGAAAATAGATACATTAGAATTGTTATCCAACAGTAGATTGAATAATGGATGTGGAATATAAGAATAAAACAGAATAAAAAATAAGAAAAGCAAGTGAAGGAGCTTGTATATACTAATGATGATATCTTTTTTTTTTTTTTTAAAGATTTTATTTATTTATTTGAGAGAGAGAGAGAGAGAGAGCGCATGAGAGGGGGGAGGGTGAGAGGGAGAAGCAGATTCCCTGCCGAGCAGGGAGCCTGATGCGGGACTCGATCCTGGGACTCCAGGATCATGACCTGAGCCGAAGGCAGTCGCTTAACCAACTGAGCCACCCAGGCGCCCCTAATGATGATATCTTGACATCAACTTAAGAGCTTGAGATATTCAACTCTGGTCATAAAGTTCTTCACCCTAAAATTTTCATAGTATAGCTAGCAAAATCCAATTTCTATTTAATACATGTTGGTTATATTATCCTTCAAAATGCAACCGAGTGCCTACATAAATGTGTAATGATATGTGTAGGCAATACACTTCTAATTTGTGAATTTTTTTCAGGCACTAGTCAGGCACATTTAAATCACCTAATTGTTCAGTGAACATCATATTTATCTTCATACACTTTAATTTACTTTCAATAAAGGCAGCCAGTTACAAAAATAAACTTGATATGTAATGTGACGAACGATACAAAAATTGCAAATATAAATTCATAATCATTAGTTAAATTATAGGAACCTTGGGTGAAAATACATTTTATTATATTCTGTCTTGAATTACAGGAATAAACAGCATTATAAGCAAGAGAAGTATATCTGTAATTGTTTTGATATACAATAAACTGGAGTAGGAAGATTTTCTTAACTGTATCTATAAAAGAAAATAAATTTAGATTACCTGAAGTTGCTTTTTTGTCTTTATTTCTTGAATTTAGAGTTTAATAGCATAGAATAAGTAATGCTTTATGTGAGCTAGAATACTGGTTAATTCAAATATATAAAATAGGGAATGTTTAGTTTATAAGATTTGGGATCTTTATTTTTATTGTAGATATTTACTGCCATAAATTTCCCTATAAGCACTGTTTTAGTGTATCTTATATGTTTTGGTGCGTTGTATCTTCATTTCTATTTATCTTAAAGTTTTTTTCTCAAATCCTTTTTTTTTTTTTTAAAGATTTTATTTATTTATTTGACAGAGAGAGACACAGCGAGAGAGGGAACACAAGCAGGGGGAGTGGGAGAAGGAGAAGCAGGCTTCCCACTGAGCAGGCAGCCCGATGTGGGGCTCGATCCCAGGACCCTGGGATCATGACCTGAGCCGAAGGCAGACGCTTAACGACTGAGCCACCCAGGCACCCCTCTCAAATCCTTTTTGATATCTACTTCAACCCATTGATTACTTAGATATGTGTTATTTAAAATATGTATCTTTATTACTTGAAACATCACAACATATTAGCCTTTCCCACAAATATGTGCTGATGAAGACACCCTGATTATTAACCCTGGCTTTGCTACCCGTTATTAGAATTACATTCACTTTATGGGGTGCCTAGGTGGCTCAGTCTTTAAGCGTCTGCCTTTGGCTCAGGTCATGATCCCAGGATCCTGGGATCGAGCCCCACATTGGGCTGCCTGCTTCCTCCTCTCCCACTCCTCCTGCTTGTGTTCCCTCTCTCGCTGTGTCTCTCTCTGTCAAATAAATAAATAAAAGCTTAAAAAAATTACATTCCCTTTGCCTCTCTAATACTTAATTCTATCTTCTGGACTCTTTAATTGCCAAGTTCCATCTTCTACAGTCACACTAATAATCTCATGTTCATGAAAATATTTCTTACCTCTAACCCCAGCCTACAAAGACAGCTACCACCAAGTTTCTTACAGATACCAGAGTCCTTTCTTACTAGCATATTCTTTATCATCTTTGTGTAAGGAGTGTCCTTTGGTCCCACCCAGAATATATAAGCAGGCATGGAGTCTTAGATTTTACTTAGCAAAGTCATTCTAATATTTTCACCTACCAGAATCTTTCCCTTCCTGAATAGTACCAAATTAGTCATTTTCATTTCCACAGAAAAATTTATTGCAGGTTTTCTTGCTAAAATTCAGAATTCTGACTCACGAGTCAGTGTCCCCATGTTATAAAGTGTTTTTCTATTCTAGCCTAATATTCAGCCCCATGAGCCATCGTGTCCCCTTCCCTAAGTCCCTCACTATCTATTTGTATTCATATTCCTTCTTTTCCTGCCAGCACATATTAGCCAGAACTATAATTTCTTTGGCATTCTTGACATATTTATTCTGGAGAAGGAACTTTAATTTCTTGCTCATGCTGCTTTGATATAGATAATAAGTTGAGGCAGGTTAGGGTCAAAAGGAGAAGCAGCTTTATTTTATAAGCGACCAAAGTTATTATGTCTCTAGGCAATATAGGGCTATTTTAATGACTTTTTCACCTCAAAACACACTAAATAATAAAAGGGACATTTTATTTGTCATGGATTTAGAAAAAAACACTCTACAATTTATTCAACACAGCGTTTTCTAATTAGAGAAAATAAAATGGAACCTAATTTTTTTTTTGCTTTGCATGTATATGACAAGTAAGAAGGATTAATGTCTGCATGTTCTTCAGTATGTTAGAATGTTTCTTATTTCCTTGTTTTGAAGGCCTTTACATCCATTCTTTATTTTGTCCTACATTATCTTCTGTAAGTGCAGTGTAAGTTACTCATGAGTCCTCAGAAGTTTAAAAATTGTTGAGTAAAATTGAACAAAAAGTAAAGTGCACCTTTGAAAGAATTACATTCCCATAGCCCTTCTCGATCAACTATCAGCCATTCTGGTCTTCTGGTTCTACTATAGCAAGGGGGACAGTCCTTCATAACACTGTATCTTATATAGAAGCTATTGATTTGTTTATATCATTATTGATAACATAAAATATGTGTACATTGCATAATTGATATATGTTTCTACTGTTTGAATATCTCAAGAGAGATAAAACATTCATATTCTCCCATCAAAATTAACAAAAATATTTTATTTAACATAAAGGTTCTCAAGAATCAGTTATTAAGCCAGAGACAGTTGTATTTGAATTATGAGAGAGCATATAGTCTAAACAAAATACAAAACAAACTTTATGTTATTGATTTAAATAAAATTGAAGTAAGACCATATTAAGTTTGTTAGGGATGCTATAACAAAGTACTACAGACTAGATGGCTTAAACAATAGAAATTTATTTTCTCACTGCCCTGAAGATTTTGGCAGGGTTGTTTTCTTTTGAGGCTTCTCGCTTCTTGAGTAATAGGAAGCAGTCTGTTCCCTGTGTCTTCTCATGTTCTTCTCTTTGTAGGTGTCTATATCCAAATTTTCTTTTTTTATAAGGACATCAGCTAAGTTGAATTAGGACCCACTTTAATGACGTCATTTTAAATGAATTACCTCTTTAAAGGCCCTATTTCCAAATATAGCTGCCTTCTGAGGTACTAGGGGTTAGAACCTCAATGTACAAATTTGGGAAGGGGGTAGGAGGTATGATTCAATCCATAATATAGACTTATATTTATAACTTGGTGTATAGACTTTCAAAATATATGAGAGATGTCATTGTATGTTCAAGGAAGAAGACAACAAAAAATAAACCCTATTTCACATACATTATTTAAATGATTCTAAGATAGACAGCCAGAAAGCTTCAGTGAATAGGAGAACCCAATTGAATTCTGTTTTTGTCTTTTCATGTCATAATTGTTTGTTGTTTTTTTTGTTGTCAGTTCTTTCTATTATATTAGGTGTCAGCAAATTATGGTCTACCATCTCTTTTTGTAAATGAGGTTTTATTGGAAAACACTCATATCTGTTTATTTATGTGCTCCCTATGTATTTTTTATGAAATTGTAGAACTGAATAATTGTGACAGAGACTTTATGGTCTGCAAAACCTATTTATTATCTGGGCCATTAGAGAAAAAAACAACAAAAACCCTCTGGTACATTGTTGACTTGTTTCTCTCTTTTATTCCTGTTACTACTTCCATGGCTTAAGAACTAGAAAAAAAGATAATAAAAGAAAAAAAATCAACTGATTCCATAACCTCTATTTTCCACTGGGATTTAGAAAAAGCTGAAAAGTTGATATTAAATGTAACAGATATAGTTATTAACTTCAGTAATAACACTTTCTCTTTGTGACTTACTCATTAGGATCTTTCCAATAATGACCAATCATATCATCTAACATATTCCATTTAGAGGGTTTATTGAAACTATAAATGTCTCCTAAAGTTTTTGGGGTTTTTTTTGGATCTGTTTTTCTGTTGTGGAAAAAAAAAAAGTAAAGCAATAAAATTAATTATTTTTACCATAACTTATTTTTAATGCCAAAGTATGGCACCTTAAAGTCAGGCACTCAGCTCACTAAATAATCTACATTCTTCCATGATGTTTACCTTAGAGTGCACAATAAGGTTTGCACATATCTGTTTAGTTTGTTTAAAACAGTTTGACATATGTTCATTGTCTTTGACATTAGCAGGTGTTGGTATAATATCACATGTATTAGGTACTGATATTATTTGAATATATTAGAAAAGCATTCCATAGACTGCATTTAGAGAGATGAGCAATAATTCACTAAATTTTATGTATCCCGTTGAAAGTGGAAAAAGAACAGAGATTCCTAGTAGAGGCTCATATGTTAGCTAAAAGGGTACATCCATGTTCAGCTCACAAATTAAATAAAATTAGGATAAGTCAATTATATACTACTACTAATGGAACTGCATATCAATGTTAAACACTTTTTTTGCCTTTACTATGCAATTAATCTACCTACATTTGATTAACTATTTTATTATATTTTTAAATACCCATTAATTATATTTAATAAATACAGAATTTTGAATACTGACTTGTGCATCTTAATTTTCTTATTCTCAACATATCTACTTGGAAACTTTTTAAAAAGTAGACCTAATGTTTTATATGCACAGAAAAATTACCAGAAGAGAAAGGAGGTCATTAAAGGTTTAGTATAATTTTAAAATATTTTATTCTATTACTTGCAGCTTTTAAAATTATAAATAATAAAAATGAATAAAATAAATATAAATTTTATATGAAGTATTTCCCTTTTCTATATTTTTAAAATTCATCTTAAAGATTTTAGTAATTTGTTCATTTCTCCTAAGATCATATTCATTAAATTAATACAAAGTGAAAATGAGAATTTAAAAATATATTCAGTTGTATAATTAAATATATCTTGCATATTTTAAATAAAATGATTGTAGTATGTTAAAATAGACATAGGCTTAAGGTATTAATATCTGTATACATATTGATCTCAAAGTCAGATGATGTATTCTTTACTGAGCATGAAAAAATTTTGGTAAAATTTAAATCACACAAAGTATATCTAGTAAAATTCAATGAGTTTACTCCAAATAATATTGTGGATGTATTTGTTCTTTCAACAAAAATAACTATGACAAAAAGACAGAAATATTCATGGGAAAATTTTGTGTAGATTCTGAACTATATTTTATTATAAAGAACAACTATTTCTCCAACTTTTTAATTTAGGTCATGAGTATGCATTATTTTTATCTTTGCCACTTAGGAAAACTAGAAAGGTGTCTGATATGGTAGGATGCTATAAGAGAGAGGATGTTGAACATGGTTAAAAGTAAACATATTCACAGAATAAACAGTTGAAAACCTAACAAAGTGCTTCATCGCTAAATTGGTGGTAGGCATGTATATTCAAATTGAATTTCAGTCATAATAAGAACTATTCAATAATTATTTTCCACTAAAAAAAGAAAATACACTTTATTATAGCTAAACAAGTTATTTTTCTCTCTGACCTTGATTCTTGTGCTAACCAACTGATTGACTTGTGACTTGTGCTGACTGACGGGGCAGAAATGCAAAGACTTTGCAATTAAGAATTCTCTGCTGCTGCCGCTGAGTACCAAGACCTTCATTTTAAATTATGCCAGCATGCTTCACAATTTAATCATAGCCCAAGGAATGAGCACTACAGTTTTTAATCAAAGATTTTTTCTGACTGAATAAGTATAACCTTCTACAATATTTCAATACAAACCTAAAACATATTTTAATAGTATATTTTTCCAAAAATTCCCAAATTATATTCTAGTCTTTATAATTTTGTTTATTCATTTCCTTTTGTTTCACTTTAAACTGATGTGCATCCAACATATACATGGCTAGCTACATACACACATTTAGATTTAAGTGTTTATTTTGGATGAATAAATGTTCACACTAAATCACCATCTTTTGCACTCTGCAAAAATCCTTAACTGTTGCCATATATTTTCAGTGAGAAATGAATTGACTGTCAAATATTGGCATTTTTTTAAACCAAAACAACATATATTAACTTTAATCACTCAAAATATTAAGGTGTGGTGCCAAGCCTAAAAGTCTTCACATAAAGAACAATTTAGCCTAGTCAAAGATTGAATAACGTATGAAATATTTATATACCTTTTAAGTGTTTTGAAGTCAAGGAACATAATGTTAAAAAATGTTGAGCACTTTCTCTGAGATAACTTGCAAAAAACCAAAAAGATATTACTAGAACATTCTGTATATTAAATGAAATTTTGTTTTATTAGGAAAAAAAGAAACAATTTGAAAGGATAGTGTTGAAAGTTCAAACTTAATTTCTTTTAACATTGCTTATTTTAATGGCAATAAGGGCAGTTTAGTAAAGCATGGTTTTAGTTATTAGGTTTGGTTTTTTGTTTGATTGTTTTTAAGATGCAGACTCCCCACTGAGCAGGGAGCCCAATGTGTGATTAGATCCCAGGACTCTGGGATCATGACCTGAACCGAAGGCAGATGCTTAACGGACTGAGCTACCCAGGTGCCCCTAGTTATTAGGTTTTGTTGTTGTTAGTTACACATAAGGCAAATTGTTGATTCTTAATGGCAATTTACAATTCACATTTTTAAAAAAATTTAGCTCTATGTTCTACTCCACCCCCTCTTCCTTCTCTACATATTTCCTTTTCTTTCTATTGTCATTATTACATGGCTTCCTTTATACTAATATCCATTCCTTGGTTTTGTTAAAATTGTACATGTAAGATGATGAAAAACGCATTCATTAATCACAAGTATAACGTTCTTGAAGACTTAATTAACCCAACCTTCAAACCTGTTTAGGAATATTGAGGCAATAGCAATAACCATCCACACATGGGCTATACTAAGGTCTGGCTACTCAGTGCTTTATTGACTCAGCATGCTTTAAAGACAACTCTGGTCAATGTTTGTTGAATTAGCCCAATGTGAAAGAACTACATGCAGGCAATGAAGGATCAATGTCAACAATTCCTTAATTCAGGTTTAAAGGATTTTTAGAGAGTGTAATGGACTTTTTTTTTTTTTTTTTTTTTATTAAGTAGGCTTCACATCCAGCATACAGCCCAACACGGGGCTTGAACTCAGGGCACTGAGATCAAGACCTGAGCTGAGATCAAGAGCCGACACTCAACCAACTGAGCCACCCAGGCGCCCTCAGAGTAATGGACTTTTTAGTAAGTAATTTTCAGAAGAATAGTTAAAAAGAAAAATTTTATTGTGCAGGTAATAAAAAATATATATATAACCACAGTTCAAGGAGAACTTGAACATAAAAACAAACTGAAAAATAAAGATGATTTCCTTTCCTAAATGAGAGTTTTCATTAAACTGTCAACCAGACTAAGAACTAACCTGTTGTCATATGGCAACATAGTAATGTTTACTGAAATTGAAAGAAGACTCTCCATATAACTGCAAATTGAATTTTCCAAACCCCCTTTTTTTTTTTTTTTTAAGATTTTATTTATTTGCGAGAGAGAGAATGAGAGACAGAGAGCATGAGAGGGAGGAGGGTCAGAGGGAGAAGCAGACTCCCTGCTGAGCAGGGAGCCCGATGTGGGACTCGATCCCGGGACTCCAGGATCATGACCTGAGCCGAAGGCAGTCGCTTAACCAACTGAGCCACCCAGGCGCCCCCAAACCCCTTTTAATTAAAAAAAAAATACATAAAAGCTTAAGCTACTTCTCAAAAATGCCACATAGTTTACATTGAATAAATCTAAAGCCTTGAAATTATGTATGGAGTTTATATTCAGTATGAATGGTGTTTGTGTCTATTATGCAGGTTGATAAAAGTAATGAGAATTTAACTTTCAATGAATAAGAATTCAACTTTGTTTCTGTATTTTATTATTTTTCTTATAACATTTAATTTTACCTTTCTCATATCTAACAGTTACCAATCAGATTATATTGGAATCAAATAATATATCTGTGCTATAAAGATGAAATCTGAAGCTTGGCTAGATTGTAAGGTTTTAGACCAGTGATCTCATCAAATAAACCAGATCATATAATTACTTAGATAGAAGAGAGTTCAGTGATATTATCTCTGTGTTATGACACTAAAGCCAGTGCTAAGAAAAATATGTTTGGTTGATTTACACTTGGTAAAGACAATATTGTTGTAAGAAAATAAAGCTTAGATGACTTAGAGATATTTTTCCCCAAAGTCACAACTCTAGTAAAAAAAAAGGAGGAAGAAATTGACTGGTGGTCTTTTGGATTTTTAAACTTAATCTTCAACTACTTAAAACACTGGCCCTATTAGCAGATGATGTCAGAGCACTTTTGACTGGCTAAGCTTAATTAGGGGGGCTTTGTCATTAAATTTTTTCCGGGACTTAGTTGAATTCACATCACAATTAAATTAAGTAATAAGTTGCATAATCAGCTTCATTTTTTACTGTCTATGTAACTGAGATAAGCATTGCAAATACACACTTAAATTTTAAGCTGGTGTAAGTAGTGGTAATCTTCATAAGATATCAACCTTGCAAATGTCTGTCTGCTAAAAGTGTACCGTAAACTTATCTGTAAGAGCATATCTTTAGCATGGCATATTTAATAAACTTGCAGGCCTCCTTTGTCCTCTCCTTCAGGGCGGCAGCATCACCGAAAGAGCTGGTAGTTTTCAGAGTTCTGTATGCTTACAACTCTCAAATTTTAAACCTGGATTTTTCACTGTATCTCTAGAGACATGCAAATACATCCTTCATATTTCTCCTACCTTCATTTGCAGTTTCAGCAAAAATATTTATTGGCCTATGCACTATTATGTAGCTCTAGGAGTTGGGATACATCACTAAATAAAACATTCTGTTTTAAAATGAAACAGGGACACCTGGGTGGCTTAGTCAGTTGAGTGTCTGACTCTTGATATGGGCTCAGGGTATGAGCTCAGGGTCTTGAGATCGAGCCCCACATTGTGTCAGGCTCCCTGCTCAGCAGGGAATCTGTATCTCTCTCCCTTTGCTCCCCACCACTGCTTGTGCGAGCTTTCTCTCTCTCTAAAATAAATAAATAAATATTTTTTAAAAAATGAAACCTATACAAGAAGTGGGAAACATATATACAAGTAATGGGAAATATTTGGTGGCAATCAATGCAATGGAAAAAAAAATAAAGCAGGGTAAGAAGGAAAGAAAACTTTAATAGATGAAGAATGGACTTTCTGTAATGATGGACCATGAAGCTCTCACCAGTAGGAACATAATTAGCAAATACCTGAAAGAAGTGAGGAAATCAGCCATGTAACTATCTGAAGAACCAGTACACACAAGTGCCCAAAGGTAAAGCATGTGATTAAGGCTGAAGTGTACTGATCAAAAGGGAGAGAGACAGAGAGAGAGAGAGAGCAAATGGAGCAAAGGTAAGCATGGTGCAAGATCATGTAGTGGCTGATACGTTATTAAGAAAATCTTTAATCTTAACTCTAATGATACATTATTAAAAGAATCTTTTAATTTAATTTATTTATTTTTAAGGATTTTTATTTGAGAGAGAGGGAGTGAGAGAGCACAAGCAGAGGAGGGGCAGAGGCACAGGGAGAAGCAGCCTCCTTGCTGAGCAGAGAGCCATATGCGGGGCTTGATCCCAGGACCCTGGGATCATGACCTAGCTTAACCGATGGAGCCACGCAGGTGCGCTTAAAGAATCTTTTTAATGTTAAAGTGACATCATAAGGCATGGGTTTTAAACAGAAGAGCAACACAATCTGAATGCCATTGAAAAAGTATAGTTGTGGTTCCTGTGTAAAGAATAGAATCTGCTGATTTTTTTCCCTTGTATCAGCTTTTCCAATAATCTTCCCTATCTTTGTAGATAGTAACTATTTTTCTAGTTGCTCAGTCAATAATGCTTGGAAAAAATTGTCAAATGGAAAGCTGTGCACATAACAAATAATTGAGTAAAACTACAATCATTGCAAAGAAACACAAAAATTCATCAAATACTAGAAAGTAGAAATACCCAAAATACTGGAACAAACAAAACCAGAATTTAGAATGAGAACCACTTCTTAACAGAGAGGTACATACTGAACACATTAATTAGATGATAAAATGCAGATCATAAAATTAAGTACATACATATATGTACTCTGTACATATATGTATGTCATATACTACATGTGTATATATATTTAGGTGCTATGCCTGTATGTATATATGTGTGCAAATATATATACATGATATAATACACATAAATGCATGTGAATAAATATATATATATATAGCTATATATTTATACATATATAGAGGACTGAAGAGCCAAATGGACTAAATTAAAAAGCAAAGAACTTATGATTCCATTTGCACTAATAAATACATAGGGTGAACAAAAGCTAATTCAGAGATATTATTAGAAATTAAGTATGATGATACATTTCAAAAAAAGGAAAGTTGAAGCTTTGTTTTTACATTTCAAATGTCTCAACTTAGCATAATTTTAAAGAAAACACTTATAATTAGTATATTGTGTTCACATGCACAACCCAATTTAGAGAGTTATTTGATCAAGCATATTGCATGTTGGTGCTTGTTTCATCTTCTTTCATTTTTAAGTACTGATAAAATAATCTAGAGAGCTACAAAACTGTAATTGGTTTTCATAAACCATAGCCTGAAAGATACACTTTATATGGCATCTTTCACAGATACTTTCCTCATCTGTTTATCATTCCTTTGGTTTTTTTCCAACTCATAAGAAGTGTGCTTGCACATTTGTATTCTGTTCATATCTAAATTCCAGTAAAGGTCAGCTTTCCCATAAAAAGGAGTATAAATAGTGCATAAAATGATGAACCAAGCTAGCACATCAAGAAAATAAAAGCATAAAAGTAAAGGTCATTTTCACAATTTTTACTTGAAGCCCTCTCAAAAATATATAGTGTGAAAATTTGTCAAAGTTTTCAAAAGAGGAGTTTGGATATTGAAGTTCTTTTTTTTTTCCTTCCTGTTTTCTTTTCTATGAACTTCTAGAAATAAAAAATAAATTTTATATTATTAAGGCCACTATTTTTATGTTAGTTTTGTTATTAGAGTCATTAGCCTTGATATTTAATCAATTATCAGAGTAATACTTCTTTAGGTTGAAAATAATCATTCTTGCCATGGAAACTGAACTTATATTTAGTGACATTAACAATAGATTAAGCATATCAGCATTTCCAATATGAACAAAAAGAAAGCATTTATTACTTAAATTATTATTTAAATGAGACATCCCTATAAATCTTCATATTTTGACTTTCATTCAGTGAGTTTATCAGGAAAGCCAATCCTTATACCAGAAAGATACTGCACTTATTAAATTAACTATGTATTCATCTATCTACAGTAATGATTTTGAATCTGGTCTAATTTGGGTTGACAACTGATTAATGAGTGTGAGATTGAACTTTTGAGTGCCTTTAGAAAAGCTCCTATGTGAGCTTTTGATACCATAAAATATTTAAGCAACATGAGCTTGCTTCAGCTTTACTATATTTAGGGCAAGGACAAGACTTTTGATAAGGTCTATGGAATCAAACCAAGTAACTCTTTTTTTTTAAGATTTTATTTATTTATTTGACAGAGAGAGACACAGCGAGAGAGGGAACACAAGCAGGGGGAGTGGGAGAGGGAGAAGCAGGCTTCCCACAGAGCGGGGAGCCCGACGTGGGGCTCGATCCCAGGACCCTGGGATCATGACCTGAGCAGAAGGCAGACGCTTAACGACTGAGCCACCCAGGCTCCCCAAACCAAGTAACTCTTTTACCAACACACAGACACAGATGTGGGAGAATGAGCTTTCTAGCTCACCAGAAATAATAGAGCATTACTGTATAACAATATTTAATCCTCTCTTCCTTAACCTACTGAGCCTCCAATATTTTTTCTTAACCTAATAGTCTAATAGTCTCTACATCTTATTGCAATTATTTGTATGTGTGTGCATATCTGCAATAAAATTGTTAATTTCTCTGGGTAGTGACCACATCCCATCCATTGTTTTGTAATCTAATCATATATAATATTGTATACTCCCAGAGCATGTTTTCAATTACTTGAGTTAATGAATATATTTTAAATAAATGTAATTAATGAAGGATTCCTCAGTATCAAACAAACAAAAAAATAAAGCAAATAAATAATGTTGGTTCCAAATCTCAAACACTGTTAGTGTTTAATAGGGGAGGTTAATATTTTTAGTATGTTTTATACATACACAAAATGATAGAGTAAAAAAGTTGAAAAAGGAACTTGTGATACATCCTGTTTTATGTTTTTGCTTTAATGGGTTATAGAATTTTGATAGGTAGAAGGTTTGGGATTAACATGATAGGGAAGAAAGAACATAAGTAGGGGCAGTTCTGTCTGGATATTTCTATACTGAGTTAATAAGTAATTAACTACAGGACCCTAATCCTGAGTAAGCACCTGTCATTATAGTAATATATTTATTTACAGATATAATCATTATGAGTAGTGCCTTGCTTGGTAGAATTAACCTATCATTTCACTCAGTACAATACTATAGACATTGACATTTCACTTTGATACTTAGCCAAAAAAAAAAATTAACATTTAAAAAACTATAGGGTGCCTGGGTGGTTCAGTCAGTTAAGCATCTGCCTTTGGCTCAGGTCATGCTCTGAGGGTCCTGAGATCAAGTCCCACATCGGGCTCCCCGCTCAGTGGGGAGTCTGCTTCTCCCTCTCCCCCTTCCCCTGCTTGTGCATGCTCTCTCTCTCTCTCTCTCGCTCACTGTCTCTCTCAAATAAATAAAATCTTTTTAAAAAATTATAGTCATATATCATAATTGTAACTGTAGCAGGAAAGGACTATATTTTCCCCATATAGTATTTTTCCCCATATAGTATTTTAAAGAATATTAAATAACGAATGAGAGACGCTTAACACATTTCAAATTGAGAAGAATCAAATTCGATGCATAATTAGATATCACTATAACCATGACATTGGCAAAAATTATTTTTTAACTAATAATAACAAGTATTGGTAAGAATATGGAGCAACTGCTACTTGCATTCCCTGCTCCTCCTGGAAATATAAATTGATATACTCACCTTTGATAATTCAGCATATCTATTTAGCTGAACATATCACCCAGTAATTTTTCTCTTACTTATATACATAATTTTAAGGTATGCATATATTCACCAAAATACATGTATCAGAATTTTTAGAGAATCAGTATTTGTAACAGACAAAATTTGGAAATAATCCAAAAGTCCGTCAACAGTGAAATATTTTGCTATCTTCACAAAATAGAATATTATATGTCAATATGAATAATTTGCAACTGCACGCAAAAGTAATCTTATAAAATAAGTTTATGACAAGTTATAAAACAGGCAAAATGCATCTAAGATTTTAAAAGTCATAACAGAGGTCCAGTGGCTGTTAATAATGTTAGCATTGTCTCTGTTTTTGTTTTTCAACTTCAAATTTTTGGAGAAATTTTAGATATACAATACAATTGAGAAGAAGGTACAGAGTTCCCATACACAGTCTTCCCACACACATGCATAGTCTCCCCATTATCAACATCATTCACCAGAATGGTACATTATTTTTACCAAGTATGACCTACTTTGACACATCATAATCACTCAAAGTTTATGGCTTACCTTAGGTTCACTCTTGGTATTGCATATTATATGGGTATGAACAAATGTATAACATATATCCATCGCTATAATATCATATAGAGTATTTTCACTTTACTGAAAATCCTGTGCTCTATTATCTTTCCTCCAAGGAAACTTTTGATCTTTTTACCATATCTGTAGTTTTGTCTTTTCCAGAATGTCATATAGTTGGAATCATACGGTATGTAGCCTCTTCAGATTGGCTTCTTTCCCTTACTAATATGCATTTAAAGTTCCTCCATGTCTTGTCATGCATGACTTAATAGCCCATTTCTTTTTAGTGCTGCATTATATTCCGTTGTCTGGATATAACAGTTTACTTACTGATTCACCTACTGGTAGACATCTTGGTTGTTTCCAAGTCTGGCAATTCTGAATAAAACCTATAAATATCCATGTGCAGTTTTTATTTGGGCATACATTTCCAACTACACTGGGCAGAAACCAAAGAGCAAAGAGTGTGATTGCTGGATCATTTGGTAAAAGTATGTGTAATTTGTAAGAAATCACCAAAATGTCTTCTAAAGTAGCTGTGCCATTTTGTACTCCCGAGCTACACATTCTCCTTAGCATTTGGTGTTGTCAGAGTTCTGGACTTTGATCATTCTAACAGGTGTATAGTGGTATCTTGTTTTGATTTTAATTTCCCTGATGACATATGTATGGAACATCATTTCATATACTTATTTGCTTTCTGCATATATTCTTTGGTGAGATGTCTGTTAAGGACTTTGGTCTACTTTTTAACCAGTTGTTTACTTTCTTATTGCTGAGTTTTAGGTTCTCTGTGTATTTTCACAAGTATTTCTTAGGTTTCTCCCCCTTTTTTGTGTGACAGTTTGGCCAGAGAGAGTTGGATTTGAATATTATCATTTCCCATGTCATTTAGGCTCTGAAAATACCCCAGCAGGTTTTTCTGGTTAACCAGCTGAAAAGACATATTTAATTAATTTTTAAGGTTCTACTGATTAGAAAGAAAAGTACAATCAATAGTATTCCAAACTTAAAAATAAAATAATAATTAATTTTAAGTGTGAAATTAAAAAAATATATAAATTCATAGTGAAAAAATGAGTTTCATTATCTATTCAATGGGCTAATACTTTGAAAACATTCAGTATAGGCCAATATGTAGGTAAAAGCTATTTTCAAAATTTATGATTGGGCAGTAAATTGCTAAAAATCTTTTTGAGGAGCAATTTGATAGTTCCTTTTCTACCTTTGGTGCAATTCTTTGTCACCCAAATATTGTTTTTATTTATGAAAAATCAACTTTGAAAAGATATACATGAATAAGAGTTAAAAGTCCTAATTGTAGATTGAAAGGAGGTTAAGTAAAATATTTTAATCTTATATTTCCTTTATAAATATTTCTTTTACAAATTATGGCATCATTATTTTTAATAGTGGTGCAACATTCACTGCCTTGATATAAATATAATAAATATATTTAAAATATATATTTTAATATATAATAAAATAGACATAGAAATGCAATGTAAATGAAGTGAATTTGTAATAAATGTCAGGTTCCACTTATGAAATGAATGGAAACAGTCTAGTTGACAAGGGTTAATAGTTAAATCAATCTGTACAGGGAGCTCTCAATTTACAATAATAACACCAAATTAATCATATACTGTACTGCCATAAAAACTGCAAAGGAAAATTAAAATATAGGTAAATTTTTTTCTTTTGTAAAAAATTATTTATTTATTTGAGAGAGAGAGAGAGCGTGCATGCGCACGTGTGCGTGCATGAGTCAGGGGAGGGGCAGAGGCAGAGGAAGAAGGAGAATCTGAAGCAGACTCCCCACTGAGCATGGAACCCCTAGGTAAATTCTTTTTCAATCAACACTCCACAGAGAAAAAATGTCCTATTTACTATAACTGATAGAGTATCTTTTATGAATTCCTGTTGAAAGGAAATGGATAGTAAATAGTTCATAGTAAGTTCAAGTCTATGGGAGTAATGAAAGACCTGGGAATACAATTACATTAATTTTTAGTGAAAAAGATCTATCAATCTTTATTTTTACTTCTAAAATTTTTTCCTTGAGGTTTTAGAAATTTTTTTAAGCCTAAACTTTGACAGTTGTATAATCCTGTTATTTACTATAAACTGGAAGTGTCTTCTTTATAACATATAAAATTAGAATTCATAACTTAATCTAGTAAATCTTTTCCAAATAATATTCCTAATTTGAAAATCTTTTGAAATAACAGGAAAAAAAAAAAAAGAAAAAGGAAACAATTTTGCCCTAAAGGTTTAGGTAGACAAATTCATGATATCATCATGTTCTTTATGAAATGCTTCCATAATGTGATACAGCTGGATGGAAGTTGAACATAAAAGGAAGTTGATTACTTATATTATTTTGATTTTTCTAAACAGATGTTTCCTTGTGGTAAATCACATTTTAATAATAGGGAAGGAAATGAAAAATGTAATATTTCAAGATAAGTCTCTATTACTTACCAAAGATTCTGCCAAAATAATTTAAATCATTTCAAAGTAAGTGTTTTACCTTGAAATTCACTCATTGAACAAATATTTGCATCATTACTAAACACCATTATTGACTTACAGAACTGTCTATATTATACATTTGAATCACTCATTAATTCAACAGCTAATCATGATTAACATAGTGTTATAAATCATAAGACATATTAAGGTAATTAATGGAAATGAAATTAAAGGATGGAGAAGTATTCTAATATAGTAGTAACATATAATTATTTTAAATATTCCCTACACATAACTGCATTACAGTTATTGTCCTGAAATAAAAATACCTGGAAAAAGGTACTTCTATTGACTTACCTTATTCTAAATTTTTTGAAAGTCACAAACAAAACAAAGAATCTTTTCAATATCAAATAAGAGATAAAGTTTGGTTTAGAATTAGCATGCAATTGGTACAAATATCTAGAAAATACAGGCATGAAAATGTAGGTCTTTATTTACCGGGAGGTAAAGAGAACTCTAAAAGCACACAGTCTAGTCCTGGGACAAATGAGAAATTTCACCTTTTCCTAGTACACTTGTTATATATCCAACCTCTCGGCTGAACTGTCTTATTATTTCTTTTCTTTTTTTAAAAAATATTTTATTTATTTATTTGAGAGAGAGAGAGAGAGTACAGAAGGCAAGTGAGAGGGAGAAGAAGGCTCCTGCTGAGCAGAGAGCCCGACATGGGACTCAATCCCAGGACCCTGAGATCATGATCTGAGCCGAAGTCAGATGCTTAACCAACTTAGCCACACAGACACCACTTTCATTATTATTTCTAAAGAGAAAAGAAATGCTCAGTTTCAATGGATAAAATCACAAATATAATGAGGGGTTTATGTGTTAATTTTTATCATTTAATCATAATTTACTTATTTTAATGATCTTCTAGGATATTCAATACAATATCCAACAGAGTTCCAAGAGTGGGCATCGTGATTTTTCCTGTTTTTAAGAGGAATATTGCTAATGTTTTATGATCATATACTACAGTCAACCACACACATATTTACCCCAGCACACGCAACTGTTAGACACACAACATTGCTAACTGAAGCTTTGCCTTTTCTAACTTTCACCATGCATGTTCAACTATACATAGTATAATGACCTTTTGACCTCAAGATATTTCAGCTCATTGGCATTTCTACTGTAGTTCCAATTTGTCTTCACTTTTTTCTAATTTATTTTAATATTTCTTGTCCATCATTTTAGTAATTCTTCTATTAATATATAAAATTCTTATTCTGTCTTTTTCTCAAATTTTGCCTGAAAAATTTCAAGTCTGGATGATCCCAAGTCTTTGCCTGTGCTTATATTCAAAAATTTAATATTGCTATAAAAAGTCACACAAAAATTTTGATGTTTTATACTATAAACTCAGAATAGGCACACTTAAATTGTCCTACAACTTCGATAATCATGCCTACTGTCTTTATCTGGCTAGGCCATTTTTTACTTCCCATGGTAAGTTTTCAAATGCCCTTTAGTTTTATCTAACTTCTATTTCCCCAGATTTTCACTCTGACTCATAGCATACAGCCTCATAAGAAAAATAAAAGCCTTCAGTAATTTCCAAATCTCTGTTTCCAATCATATAAATTTCACTACATTCACACTCATCTAACTCTCTTCACTCCTATTATAAAGGAAGAGCTGATCTCTACCAGCAATTGGATTCCATTCCTTTTTACTCTTCAAGAAATTTTCAATACCGGTGTCTAATAACCTTGACAAGGCACTGTGTTAGTCCTCGCATTTTCTGTAAATTGTAGCTTTTTTTTTGTTTCTCAATTTCTTTTGCTTTTTAAAAAAATTTGCATGTCTCATTGTTTTGATGACTAAGATATCAGTTATAATATAGAATAGGGCCACTGAAAAAGTGAATTTAATTTATCTTTGTCCACTAAATGCGAATGGTTGCAATATTCACCAAGAATATATAACAATTATAAACATATGCACCTAACATCAGAGCTCTAAAATGCATGGAGCAAACTTTGACATAATTCAGGGGAGAAAAGTTTTTATAATAAAAATTGGAGACTTCAATACTTGACTTTCAATAATGGATAGAACAGATAGAAAAGCAAGAAGCAAATAGAGGACTTGAATAACACTGTAAGATGATTGTGCCTAACAGACATACAGAACACCCCACCCAACAAGAGTAGAGTACACATTTTCTCCAGTGCATATGGAACATTCCCTAGTATAGACCTTAAGCTAGGTAACAAAACAGGTGTTAATAATTTTCAAAATACCAATTCGGCTGGCTAACTATCACAAAAGCAAAAAAAAAAAAAAAACAGAAAATGAGTTTATTAAGGATGTGGAGAAATTGGAATGCCTCTGCATTTCTGGTGGGAATATAACTAGTATGACATTTCCTCAAAATAATAAATATAGAATTACTAAATGATCCAGCAAGTATATGCCCAAAAGACAGTAGCGACTTAAGCAGATATCTATACACCAGTGTTTATAGTAGCATTATTCACAGCAGCCAAAAGGTGAAAATACCCCAACTATAATCAAAATATTATATATACATACTATGGAATGTTATTCAGACTTTAAGAAGAAATAAATTCTTATACATGCTGCAACATGGATGAACTTTGAAATATTATGTTCTGTGAAATAAGCCATCCAAATAAGGACAACAAGGGTATACTTCAATTTACATGAAGTATCTAAAATAGTCAAATTCTTAGACAGTAGAATATAGGTTACTAGGAGTTGGGAGGTTTGGGGAAGTATTGTTTAGTAATTTGGATGATAAAACTGTTCTGGAAATGGATAGGGTAAGAATCACATAATAATGTGAATGTACTTGATGCCACATAATTATACACTTAAATGTTTAAAATGCTTAATTTTACTTTATGTATATTTTACTACAACAAACAACAGAAAAAAATAACACAAATTAGCTATAATAACCTTTTATGTGTATTGCCCACGAATCTATGGGTTAGTTGGGCTCTTCTTTTGATCTGAGCTGGGCTCAGTTGATTCATGAAACCTGTGGGTCAAAGAGGTAACTTTGCTAATGTAAGGCGTACTTTCTCACATGTGTGGAGTTTGGCTGGGCAACCAGAGTGACTTAGCTCATTTTATGTTATCTTATTTTCTAGCAAGCAAGTCTGGGCTTTTGCTCATGGTGGAGAAAGGGTCTAAAAAAGAGACTGGAAACGCACAGTCCTCTTGAGGCCTGGGTTCAGAAATATTACATCTTTCCTACCATATTGCATTAGTCAAAGTAAGTCACAAGGATAGCTCAGATTCAAGAGATGAGAAAATGGACTCTACACTTTGAGGACAAAATCTTTGAAGTCAAATTTTGAAGCGATGAATAGAAGGAGCAGTGTAGAATTGCTACTCATCTACAATAATGATAAACCATCTTTTAGTATTTTGCTAATATACGACTTTGGATTTAAAAAAATAATCAATAATATTGTCCTGAACTTTTTTTCACTACTCTTTTCCAGTTTACTATCAGGATTTTAAAAGTGTTATGACAAGCAGTTCACTGTTTCTTTTATTTTTATGTTCTGGGTTAAGGCTATTTATTTAGGATTAGCAGTACTGAATCATAAAATATCTACATTATTTTAAAGATTATGATTTTAATTTATTCTATCTCTTCTTAACGTTTTCTTAACTTCTTATTTTGTGGAGGAATTTCCAAAGTTTATGTTTTTATAGAGATATTTCATTTCATGTCTATTTGAATAGACTCTTATACACATAGACATTTATACCATATTTATATGTTACAGATAAATACATTATAAAAACACATTATACTATAAATAAATATATTAGAAATATGTTATATTTATCATAGTTCATATAATTTATATAACATATTCCATATGAAAAATATCAGTTTCACATTCTATGTATGCACATGTAACCTATAATGTGAGCCCTCCACAGTTAACACTCAAAATTCTAATGCCATGCCTATTTTTAATTTGTTCTATTTTCAGTTCATTTTATTAGATACTATGAGGACAGAATTTGAGCAGTCTATTATGCTAGAGAATAAAGAGTTTGGAGAAAATAAACATATTATTTTGTTCATGTTCATGAAGTTTTTCACCCCAATTCTTCAAAACATAATAATGCTATTGTAGAAAACTATCCATCAGTTGCCAATTTGCAACTTCAAATAGGCTACTCCACCCTTGGAATGACATTTGAGAAATATATAAATTACACTGATATATAACCTATCCTTTATTATATTAGAACATCATGCCATTCATCCACTTTCTCATTCTTTTAAAGAAAAAACAGGAATGCCAGTCATATTTAGGAGGTTTTATCTCTTAGACTATTTCTGAGTTTAAAAAGATTTTTCCTATACTTTCAAAATTACATAGGATGCCTACATTTGTGTCAATTTTATGTGTCCTACTCTCTGATCAAAATTTCTTATGTTTTCCAACTGCTTTGCTTTAATAAGTCAATTGCATCTATTTCCCATATTAGTGGCATTGCAATCCATTGATCTTATAAACTTTTAACCTTATTTTATGCTGTTTTTCCATACTTATTCAAGTTAAATACATATTTAATTCTTTTCTTAGTCTGCCTCCTTCCCCCTCACCTTTTAATCTTGGAGATGCCCTTTTCTCTTCTCTGTCTACACTTATTCTGTTACATTTTCTTTTTTTTTTTAAAGATTTATATATTTATTTGAGAAAGAGAGAGAGAGAGAGAGCAAGCCCCGGGGTGGGGGGAGGCATAAGGAGAGGGAGAGAGAATTTTAAGCCAGACTCGGGGCTCAATCTTACAACCCTGAGATCACAACCTGAGCTGAAACCAAGAGTTGGACGCTTAACTGACTGTGCCACCCAGGCACCCCCATTAAATTTTCTGATCTTAAGTATCATTTGTGTATCAGTATCTTCCAGGTTTATATTTCCAGTTTAGAGTTGTTTTTCCTGAACACCATACTCACAAATACAACTATCTCCTTGATACTTCTACTTGGATGAATAATAAACATTCTAAAACACCATACATCAAAACTGAACTTTTAATTTTCCATCCAAACTGGCTCTTAAGCATCCATTCCTATCTCAGTGAACAATAACTCCATCCTTCCAGTTATCTGGGCCAAATGCCTTGGAGTCATTCACGACTCTTCTATTTCTTCTCATCATCCATATACAATACATTAAGAAATATTGCTGGTTCTATTGTTACAACATATCCAGAATCAAACCACTTCTGACTGTCAACACTACTGCCACTATGAGTCAAGACATCATCAAGTCTGACTTGAGTTATTTCAATAATTTTTTTTTTTAGGAGTTGTAAAATCGCTTTAATTCGGTTCTCTCTGCATTACAAGCCGTAGGTACGGGTAGGCAGTGAAATGTGCCATGCTCCTTATCACAATATAATCTATTCTGTTATTGCTTTCCTACAGTCTATTTTCAACAGAGAAATAAAAATGATTCTACTCAAATTCAAGTAATTTAGGGTCCTACATAATCTGGCTTCAATCTCCATCCCCATTATCATACCCTTCTGGAATTTTACTACTTTCTCTGTTCCGGCCACATTGTTCTCCTTATTCTTTTGCCACACAAAACACACTCCCACCTTAAGGCTTTTACACTAGTTGCCTTCTCTGCCTGCAGTGGTCTTTTCACAGATATGATGCTGGTAACATCTTCATTTCTTCCAAGCCTTTCCTAAAGAATTGCATTACAACAAAACCTAATCCTCCATGTTATTTAAAATCGCAAGCGTCAGCTGTTCCATCTGCCCCAAACATTTGGTTTTCCCAATACCTCATTCCATGCTCTATTGTTTTTTCATAAAATAGTGTATAATTCACTTATTTTCTATATCTATGATCTGTTGTCTGTCCTCTCCTAAAATGTAAGTAAGATCAAGATAGTGATCTTTGCTGTTTTCTACTTATTTTACTGATACATCTATACCAGATATTTAGAACAATAAATAAGACAAAGTTGTAGATCAATTAATATTTGTGGAATGGGGACTCAGATCTCTGGAGGGGGAGCACTGTCTAATTGGAATTGATATGTCAGGGCTTTGAAGTTGGGGCCCCCTGAGGTTGAGAATCCATCAACAGGAAGGAGAGGGGATTTGTAATGAGGCTATATCATGTACATTCTTGTGGGGAAGTTTAGCATTTGAATCATTTGTCATTTCTGGGTATGATGCTTTTTAAAATTTATTTTATTTTATTGTAGTAAAAGCACTTAACATGAGATCTATCTCTTAACAAATTTTTAGTACAGTATTAAGTATAAGCACAATGTTGTACAGCAGATCTATAGAACTTATTCATCTTGCACAATTGAAACCTTATGTTCATTGATTAGCAAATTCAAACAATCAACAGAGTGACTGAGCAACCTACAGAATGGGAGAAAAGGATTTGCAAACCATATATCAGATAAGGGGTTAATTTCCAAAATGTATAACAAACTCCCAAACTTCAATAGAAAAAAACAAATACCCAAATGGAAAATCGGCTAAAGGTTTGAATTGAGATTTCTGCAAAGAAAATATACAAATGATATAGTGATTTTGATGAGATAAAGCAGATAGGAATAGCACAGAATTCTACGTCCCCCTCCCAACCTCCCCCTGCCCCAGCATTTAGTGCCTTGTATCAGTGGAAACCAAGAGGGACTCAACTGGCAAAGGTAAATATGTTTTGTTAACATTTGGGCATAGCATCAAATTGTAGAATATATGAGATGACTTTCACGTGTTTGGAGTTGAAAAATAATAGTTTAATTTTTGAAAAGATTCAGCTGATGAAAAAGGCCAGAAATCTGAGTAATCAAAAAATATAAAACAAAAGTTAGTGGAGGGGCGCCTGTGTGGCTCAGTTGGTTAAGCGACTGCCTTCGGCTCAGGTCATGATCCTGGAGTCCCGGGATCGAGTCCCGCATCGGGCTCCCTGCTCAGGGGGGGTCTACTTCTCCCTCTGACCCTCCCCCCTCTCATGTGCTCTCTCTCTCTCTCATTCTCTCTCTCTCAAATAAATAAATCTTAAAAAAAAAAAAGTTAGTGGAAAAAAAGCAGAGATATTAATGAACATTCACTTTTGTGTAAATGATATATATGAATACATATTTTACCACACTAAACATTTTTTAATATTAAAAGATGTAAATCCAGTTATTGTGTTCCTGAAAGTTTAGCACTTAACAATTCCATTCTATCAGCACGGGTTTTATATTCCACATTTAGCTTCTATTAAAGTTCAATATAAAATTTCAGTTTTAAAATGTTATGTTCTAATTTTGAGCTTTCTAACAATGTATTTAAATGTTTAATGTCATAAATATTTTAGCTTTATAATTGGTTTCAATATTTAGCATATAAACCATACTTTATTCTGTCTATATCTTATTTAAAAGGGTTTGAAAATCAACATATTATTTTTGATGAAAAAATTACAAGGAGTAAAAAAAAAATAGTATCCAGAATTGACAAGAAACTTGCATACCTACACTACACTAAAATGAACTGTTTTTACTATTCATGCCTTTAAGGAAGTTAAACAATCAAAGAATGTCAATAATTCTGTTCTTTGAACTATATTTATGGAAGTCCTAAAAAACTTTATGTTAAGCTATCCCCACTGCAATTTTACTGTTAAAAATTAAACTAAAAAAAAATTGGAATTAAAGGTCATACAGTTGAGGATTTATGGGTTAATTATGCTTGGTGATGATTCAATATATATAATATTATATTGCCTTTATAGTTAGTTAGAAACGTGTTGTCAACAAAGAAAACACTCATGCTAAATTACATGATAAAAAATTACAGAAATATGTCTATGATACACCACTTTTTTTTTTTTAAGATTTATTTATTTGACAGAGAGAGAGAGACAGCGAGAGAGGGAACACAAGCAGGGGGAGTGGGAGAGAGAGAGAAGCAGGCTTCCCGCCGAGCAGGGAGCCCGACGTGGGACTCGATCCCAGGACCCTGGGATCATGACCTGAGTCGAAGGCAGACGCCTAATGACTGAGCCACCCAGGTGCCCCTATGATATACCACTTTTGAAGAATAAAAGACTACATTATGTTGAACTACGTGAAATAGTTCCTATGCTCAAATGGCATGACCTTCACACTGTTCAACCTAAGAGCATATGAGAAAGAGAGAGATTGATTAACTGTGATTATCTTCAATCAATAAACTAAATTATCTAGTCTAAAGGCAAATTACTTGGGATTAAATACAGGATTGCTGATCATTCAATAGTGTGCCTTAGTTTCTTCACTATCAAAACTTTAATGAGAGCAATAAGACACATTTCATAGTGTGGTAAAAAAATGCATGCAAGCCCTTAGTACAGTGTCTGGAATACATTTGCCTTTCTATAATTAGTAAAGTATTTTCTTTTTTTCTTTTTTTTTTCAATGGGCATATAGTATTCAGTAATAATATTATTCAATAATCATAAAGTGTTTTTAATCACACAAAGTAAATATTTTAGCCATATAGAGCCATCAGGCAAGGGAGTTATGTTAAAACTAAATAGCAGAACCTATCATCAATGTGTTGAAGAAATGTATGATGTGGATCAAAGACTAAGGAATGGAATGGCTAGAAGGACATATAAAAAACATCATAGCCTAGTTGAGCACAAACAAGGGAATAATACAGTTAAATAGCAGAACTTAGATAAGGGATTTTAGTCTGTCGGGGTTTCTCAACCTGGACAATAGTGTCACTCAAGGCCAGATAATTCTTTGTTGTTGGGGGTTGCCCTCTTGCACTGTAGGATATTTAGCCACATCCCTGGACTCCAACCACTAGATGACAATACTCCTCACTACCCACCCGCTATGGCAACCAAAATTGTTGGCAAAATTCATTCTCGGGAGCTTGGCAAAATTCATTCTCTTCCCGGCTGACAACCATGGTAGTAGACTGAAATGAATGTATCAATGTTTTCTGCAGTTGAGAAAAATTGTAATTAGTGATATTTGAGCAGCAACTTTGAGATTAAGAATTCTCAGAACTTATTAATAGATACCCTGATCTGAGATAACATTCCAGTTTGCATTTCCATGAGACACAAAATGGGATCTGATGCAGAAGCCAGGACAGAAATAATTTCCAATTTTGTCTCTTACATTCTTACAATGAAGAGGCTATTCTTATACTTAAATATAATAGTTATTATTTGGAGGTTTTTTGCATAAGTTTACTCTTAAATGCACAAATAATGTATCTGGAAGTGTAAGTAGATTCTATAAAGACATGAGTGAAAGAACATTTTTAAGTATTTTTATAAGTAAATTTGAGAATTAAGATGGTTTCAGTTATTGCCTATATAAGCAAAATAATTTAAAGGCAATCAGCCTAATGGCTTGTACATGCTACATGATGCATTTGCACACTGGGAAGGAAAATCAATTCCATACCATCTAAATCTATAGAAAACCAGAATAAACTGCTAATTTGAAATACAATTTTTCATGATTTTTATATGTTATAATTTATTTTCTCCTCATCTTTTGCACCTAATGTATGAGATTCATAGATTACATGAATGTATGAGAATCATACATTTGTAAATAAAGCAGATAAGTTCTTTTAATCTTTCTACCCACAGCACTTAATAAAATTCTAACACATTATGACTGCTCAATAGTTGTTTAATCGATTTGTTTTGCTGGAGAGTATAAACTCTGCCTGCCTTAAAATTTTGTTGTGTTATCTAACTTTTCCCTCTTAAAGTATGCCCTGAACTCAAAATTATGTGAAAAAGTTTTCCTGAGCTTCCTAATAAAGCAATTTAAAGGCTTTCTCTTCCATCCATTTTTCTTTTACTCATGGGTTATACCCTGGACATTTAGTTGCATTGTATTGGTTCTCCTATCGATTCTATCATACTCTTAGCCATTTTTGTCTAGACTTCTCTTGTTATGAGACTACATTTTAAGTTTTCCAATATTCTTATTATTCACCTTTATCTTCTCATATATTTTACCAAAATCCCAAACACATTCAACCAGTATTTTCAACAAAGACAGTGTATGGATTATACATATGCCTACAATATTGAATAAATATGCAAACTGAGGGTTAAAATTTATTTGATGAATCATCAAAAGGCATCTTTTTCTAATTTCTTTAAAATTGTATTAATATTAAAGTCTATAATATTCCTGTAACTAATTGCAATATCCTCCCTGACTCTTCACTTACTTCTAATTGGAGTTATACTCATCCCATTTTTTTTTTTTTTTTTTTTGGACCAATGGATTGTGAGGCAAAGTGACAAAGAGTCACTTTTGGATAAATCTTAAGAAGTATCATGTATTTCAGCTCACCCTTCTTGTTCTCACCCTCTACCATTAGAGCAACATTTCTGAAGTAGTGGCTTTTCTTATCTTTTATATCATGAAAAGAGAAGGTAATGTTGTGCCAGATCAAGCTTAACTCAGGTGAGCTCACAGAGCCAGCAGAGTCTAGAAGAGGCATAATTAAACAGAAAACCTCTTGTGAAATGAGCAAGAAATATTTGGTGATGAAAGCATTGGAGTTTTGAGATTGTTTTTATACTGCATAACCTACCATAAGCTAGCTAAAATAATCCCCAATAGCATCTTTTAGTATTATTTCAACATTCCAGAATTTTCCCTTCCTATTATATCATGGTCATAAATTACAAAATAGAAAAAAAAAATTGACAAAAACAACTCCAAAGGCATTATCAATTACTTTATTGCTAATCAAACAATTTGTAATGTTTATTATACATATTTTAAAACATTGTTTCTGATTTCTGTCAAGACAAATCCTATGAAGAATGTGGATATTTTATTTTTCCAATAACTAATGTAGATTAAATTCTCAAGGTTTAATCCATATATTTGCCCTTGTGACAAATTCAGTAATTTGAGAGCCAGTGTTAGGAAGAAAAACTGACTTCCAAGAACACAACTATGCTAACTTATTTTTAGTAGAAATGAAATCATTAACTTAACCTGGACAAAATAATCACTTAAATGATTTGATCAGATTTCCAGTAATATGGTTTCTCTCTACAACTTGTGTCAAATAAATCCTCCTTTTACTTTTAATATGATCAGATGATAGTTGACCACAAATAATGAATAGTAATATTAGTGATGCAGGTATTTACAGTGGGATGAAATCTAGCAACTATTTTTTTTTTTAATGGCTAACTTTGCCTTTCTTATCCTTACAAGCTCAGACTTTCTTATTATTTTATAGGATCTATGTGTAGGTCTTTGAATTTCTAAGTATTGATCACAGGACCTATAGTTTTCTCAGGTTTGGGAAGGACGTATATAGCCTAAGTAATCATATTTTATTAAAGTAGAGAAGCTGATATTTTCCTTTGAAGTATTACACCTGCTCTTTAATGGTCTCAAAAGAATTAACCCCCTGGTCATTATGAAATGATCTTCATTTAGTTTGTAATATTCTGCTCTTAAATATACTTTCTCTGATATTAATAAAGCCACTCCATCTTTTTGGTTAGCATTAGCAAGGTACATTTTCCCCCCCATCTTTTATTTTAACCTTTGACTCTTTATATGGTAAGCTTTATGTAGGAAATGTATAGTTAATACTACATTCTTATCCAATCTGACAATCTCTTCCTTTTATTAGCATGTATATACCATTTATACTTAATGATTATTAATATAATTGGTTTTAAATCTACTATCTTGTTCTTTGGTTTCTATTCGTCCAATATGTTTTTGTACTTTTGTTGTTATTGTTTTGGAAGAAATAGATATTTTGTATGATCCTATTTTATTTTTCTCTGATGGATTATTAACTATTATTATTTTGTGTTATTTTTGTGTATATTTATAGAACTATCACTATTTTATCTCAGTCTAATTTTAAGTGATATATACAATGGTACATATATAAGAACATTAAAATAGTACACAACTATTTCTCCTTTCTCAGTCTGTGCATTTTTGTCACATATTTAATCAATATATATGCAATATTATCACTTTTTATTTAAGTAGTTCATTGTTTCTTAAAAAGATTAAATTTTAAAACCTTTATATTGGGGCACCTGGGTGGCTCAGTGGGTTAAGTGTCTGCCTTTGGCTTAGGTCACGACCCCAGATTCCTGGGATGGAGCCCCACATGGGACTCCCTGCTCTGCGCAGAGTCTGTTTCTCCCTCTGCCTGCCGCTCCCCCCTGCTTGTGCATGCTCTCTCTCTCTCTCTCTGTCAAATAAATAAATAAAATCTTAAAAAAATAAAACCTTTATATTTATCTATGTCTTAAGATTTTCCGGTGCTCTCCATTCTTTTGTACAGATCCAGAATGTCATCAAGTATGACACGCTAATATTCCATATGAATGTAGAAATTCCTTTATTTCTTGTAGTTGAGGTCTAGTGGTGATGAAAACTTTTGGTCTTTGTATGTCTGAAAAAGTATTGATTTCACTTTTGTTTTTGAAAGTATTTTTCCTGCGTAATGCATTCAAAGTTGACTGATGTTTGTTTTTACTTCAATACTTTAAGCATGTTGTTCAATAGAACATGCTTAAGCACATAAGTCTTCTATCTTACATTGTCTTCAGTGAAAAATCTGCTTTTATCCCTTTTTGTTCCTTAGTATCCAATGTCTCTCACTGTTTTTAAGCAATTTGATTACATAACTGTTTCATGATTCTTGTACTTTGGTTTCAAAGAGCATCTTAGCTATATGAGTTTATGGCTTTCACCAAATTTATTAACACTTCAGACATTATTTCTTCATCTAAAAGCTAGGCGAATTTTCCATAGCAGTAGGAATAAATGCAAAGATTTTTCTATATTCCTTTGGGTCAGTTTTTCATTCTCCAGTGAGTCATCTTCATTAGCACTGAAAACTCAATTTGGGTCAGTAAGCAACTGAATATTAGTCAATGTCTTATCCATGGTTTCCCACAGAAGTATGTCTGGGAAAGTTTGTCCAGAGGGACAAAGTTGCATTATACGAGTCAGTACTGGATGTAAGAAATTCTGGGACAGTTTCATTTCCTGGAACATATAGATCTGTAGTGGCAAAATGGAATATGGAAGGGGTTGAATAATAAGACGACCCTTTCTTCCTTAATAAGCATTACATTCTCTACCTCTTCATCTCCCAAGTGAACCAACCAAGTTTCTAATGAAGAACCTGGTTTTTATAGTGACTACAAATTTTCTTCCTTTCACGTTTAGTGTAGATTTATCTTTCTGAAACTATTGACTGAAATACTGAAAGGGGGAAGGAACCTCTGCCCATTCAGGATGAATCTAGGATAAGTTATCATGAAAAGTTGGTCCTGAGGCAGCACACCAAGCTAGCAAAGAAGTCCACTCAACCTGAAGATCAGGTCTTTAAACACTCTTTCCAGTACTCAATCTGTGACTACTTCACCAATCCCTTCTTATTAATAGGCAATACTGTTTGCTAATCGAATTATTTGATTAATATGTTTACTGTCAATTTTCAAGAATTTCCTTCAAATAGCAATGACTGCTCTCCAAGGCCCCTATCCTTCCTGTTTTGGAAATTTAGGTTTCCTTCAGCCTCCTGTCTTCTTATCCTCAGCACCATAACTGTCTAAAACTGTGAAAGGTGTGAAATTTTACTCCACTTGCAAGTTTACAATTTAACCTGTCACAGTATAATGATGGTGGTGGAAAACACAAGTCTCCTGGATTACGAACAAAAAATCTTTATTTTAACAGAAATAGCAGTGGTCCATGTAACAGCATTTTTACTGATTCCCCAAGCCCCAGTACTTTAAGGGTAACAGAGAAAAGGAAAGACTGCACACACAGTGGATTACATTACAGAAGGTTAGGAAACTCAAATCTTTTAGAAAGGGCAGTAAATATATAGTTGATTTTAGAACAATGTGGGGGCTAGGGGGCCAACCCCCGAGCAGTCAAAAATCTACATATAACTTTTGAATCCTCAAAACTTAACTATTAATAGCCTACTATTGACTGGAAGCTTTACTGATAGCATAAACAGTTAACACTATTTTAAGTTATATGTATTATATACTATATTCTTACAATAAAGTAAGCTAGAGAAAAGAAAATGTTATTAAGAAAGTCCTAAGGAAGATAAAAAAAAAAACCCACTTATCTGTACACTATACTGTATTTATAAAAAAAATCCATTCATAAGTGGACGTGCACAGTCCAAACTTGTGTTGTTCAAGGGTCAACTGTACAAGCTACCCTTGATATTAGTTGTATTCTTAGAAAATTTCATTTATTTATTAAAGTTGCATAAAAAATACTTGACTTTTACATATGAATTACTGTCATTTTCTAGTCTTAATAAGCAACATTTCACACATGATTGATGATCCTTTTTAAGATAGTCAGCCATGATCATTGCAAGGTGTCTAGCAATATTGCCCTCCAAATGATAGTAATCGAAAACATGGTCACAAAATTCTAAACTATTCTTTAGGTAGATGTAGTTGTCCCACCTCATGCTATTGTTCTAAAGAACACACAATCCTTGCAATTCATAGAGATTGTGGGCAACAGGCATAGAAAACAGAGTAAATGGAAAGTTTTTAATGAGAGTGATCATTCTGGTAAGTCATGTTTTTATATTCCACTCTGTCTGTGTTATCCATATTGGTGGAGACTTCTATGCATCAGTACTTTCTAAATTGAATATCCACAGACTTTACTATATATGGTAATTGTTCATATATTCCATTGAATGATTATCTGGTCACCCAAGTGTTCAAAGCTTTTATAAGATTTTTCCAAACCACTGAGGACTCTTCTGCATTGATCATGTCTCTAGGATGGAATTTAAAATAGCTTCATTGATCCAATGTGCTCTTCTATCTTCTAACACAAGAATACCCTCTACTTTGAAAAACACTATTTGGGAAAAACTAAATAAGAAGGAAAAGGAGGAGGAGGAACAGAAAAAGAAGAAGAAGAAAAGGGAGGAGGTAGAGGAGTTATCATCAAAGGAGAAGGATAAAGGGAAATAACATACACATATAAAGTATATGTATGTATAAATATACACACATATATGTATATATGTATAAATGTATATATCTTGTTACCATTTTCACAATTATTTCTGAAAAACACTGATAATGAAAGATTAACCTTCCCCATAAAGGTTTATGGACAAATGAGTTAAGGAAATACAGGACACTATTTTTTTTAGGCTCAATATCGGGCTTATAATCATGAATTTCAATACTATCATATTCAATCTACACTCATACTTCTTCCTTTCTCCCTTTCAATCAACTGGCTATCTCATTTTATGCATGCATATTTGCTGCACTGTATCATGATACTGTATGAGGTCAGGGACCATATTTGATTTATCTTACTCACTCCAGCCCATGGAATTATGTTTTATATTCAGCAATCATTAAATATATGTTTGATTTAAAGTGATTCTGAAAATGCCAAATTCAGCATCTTCTATTTTGCTAAAAAATGTAGAATACCTATGTCATGTGTTTCCTCTGATCATCTGTTCCATGTCACTAATAGAGGCACTCCAGACAATGGTCAGGATGAAAACTTACAATACCTCTGTGGCCAATATATGTGGTGAGTGGAGCTCTTAATTTATGCCGCTTGCTCTTTTTAAAATATATTTTAAAAATATTTTAACTAGATTAAGTTGCTTAACAGAGAGCTCATTAATGATAGTCTGCCTTATTTAAATAGAGTAGTTGAAGGACAAAGTATGTTTTTAAATCTATAGAGAGGAAACCATGTGAAGAAAATAGTGTGACATGTTAATTTCCCACAGCAAACATTAGAAAACATGCATTTTAAAGAGGCTGCAAATGTCCTAACAATAAATACAGAGATACCCTCAATATGATTATACTGTCTTAAACCTTGTACACTAATGTTCATAGCAGCAGTATTCTTAATAGTCAAACGGTACAAACAACCCAAATGTCCATCAGCTGATGAATGGATAAGCAAAATATCCATACAATTGAATATTAGTCAGTCATAAGAAGGAATGATGTACTGAGTCAGCCTGCAACAAAGATGAATTCTGACAGGATTATGCTAAGTGAAAGAAGCCAGTCAAAAAGGACCACACATGTATAATTCCATTTAGACAAACTGTCCAGATAGGCAAATCTATACAGAAAGTAGATTAGTGCCTTAGAGCTGGTGTGGGTGTGGGGGAAAGTTGGAGGAAACAGGGAGTGAGTCCCAATGGGTTGAGAGTTTTCTTTTAGGAGTGATCCAAATACTAAAAATACTGAATATACTAAATACCATTGAATTATACACTTTAAATGGGTATATTGTTTGGTATGTGATATATATCTCAATAATGTTGTTATTTAAAAAAAAGTGTGAGCCACTACCACCTGTTCTAACAGAATCTTTCAGAATCCTATCAGAATCTTTGGTGGGCAGAACCCAACTCTGAATTTCCCCAGGGCATATTGAATGAAGTTCAAAATACAGTTGTCACTTTAACAATGTGGGTGGTAGGCACCAACCCTTCACCAGTGCAGTCAAAAATCTGTGTATTTTGACTTCCCCAAAACCTAACTACTAAGAGTTTATTGTTGACTGGAAGCCATAACAATAACATAAACAGTGAACTAACACATATTTTGTATATTATATGTATCTCATGCTATATCATTACAATAAAGTAAGCTAAAGAAAAAATGTTATTAAGAAAATCATAAAGAAAATACAGTTACAGTACTGTATTATATTTATAAAAAAAATCTGCATGTAGGTGGAACCATGAAGTTCAAACCTGTACTGTTAAAGTGTCAACTGTATTTACTATTTTTTCCAGTGGGAAAAATTATCTCTATCTCCAAAATCTGTTCACCTTTGAATTTTCCTTGAGAAGATAGCCCAGAACAAAGGGCTATCAAGCCTTCATCTCAAAAGACATACAATAATGTGAGAAACTATGAAGAATCATCTTCCAACATTTAATATGTCTTAAAATTCACTAATCTTTTCTTCTTTAATGTTTATGTTTTAATCTCATGCAGTGTATGTTAAGTATTTTTATATCTTCCATATATTTACTAAATATCTTCCATCTTTAGCTTCCTTAATATATAAAATAAAGTTCTAATGCCTCTTTGAATTCCTCTGTCTACTAATTTTGTCATCTGTGTTATTGCTGATCAGTTTGAGTTCATTGATTTTTCTCCTCGTTATGGATTTTATTTCCCTGCTTCTTTGCATGCCTGTTAGTTGTTATTGGATGCAGACACTGTGAATTTTAACTTTATTTTGTATTGGTAGTTTTATATTTCTATAGATATTCTTGAGTTTTTTTTTTTTTTTTTTTTCTAGGACTTGGATAGACTTATGGGGAACAAATGGATCTTTCCAATTCTTGATTTAAGATTTATTAGGCCCAGAACTTCATTTGTCTAGAACTAAATTTCTGCACTACTTTGGCAAGGCCCTTTTTAGGACTCTGACTGATGTTACCTGAATTATGAAGTTTTCTATTCTAGCTGTAGGCACTATTCCCAGTCTCCTGTGATTCTGTTTTGTATAATTATTTTAGTTGGTCCTTTTCCCTGCCTTAGAGAGTTTCTTCAAATACATATACTGATCACATTCCCCAGAATACCTAAGGACTATTCAAAACAACTCTGCAAACCCCTGAAGTCTGTGCATCTCTCTCTTCTGTGGTACTCAGTCCTGTTTACTTTAGCTGCCTTGGCTTGCATGGACTTCAAGCCCCATCCCATCACCTGACGGAGATTTCTGGGCTCCATTGTTCAGCATCCTAGAAAATTTTTCTAGTCCATAAGCTGGGACATTTCTAAAGCTCACTTCATTTGTTTCTGGTTTTACAGGGAAAGCTAGCTGTCCTTCATTTCCTGATGTTTGATATATTAAGCACTGTTGTTTCATATATTTTTTCCCATTCTTTTAGTTGTTTCTGGTGGGAGGGTAAATCTGGTCCTTGTCACTCTATCTTCACCAGCAAGTGAAATTCTAACTTACCTTTTGAAAACTTAAACATGCCTTTAATAGTAGCATTCGATGTTTCCATCTACATCTGACCATTTTATCCATCATCAAGGTTAGAATTAATCCTTCCCACCTCTAGGCTCATGTCACATTTTGCATATAATTGGACAATTTTATAATAATATTCGCTAACTTATACCACTCTACATTTTATTTGTCTTCTCTCTCATCTCAGTTTTAAATATCTTCTGATATGAAGACAGGTTTTATTTATTTATTTATTTTATTGTCCACACGATTTACATGTAGTAAATTATCCAAAAATGTTGTCAGATTGAATTAAGTGTAATAATTCCTAATCAGTAGTTAGAAAGTATAGAAACCAAACTCATCGTTTATGTGACAACATCCAGATAATAGAGGAATATAAAGAATAAATTTGATAACAAACAAAAGTGGAGCTCTATGGCCTGAGCCATTTGAGTTTATACTAGATTTTTACCTGCATCTTATTTCTTAACTTTCTAAACTTTGGTTTCCATGTTTCTTATTTGTAAGAGAAAGACTAAAATACTTTATATTTTATAGGCACTTTGGACTGACTAATTAAGGTAACACATACTAGTCTTGTTACAGAGTAAATTTTGAATATATTCATGCTATTATTAGCAGGGTATTTTGGGTATGAGTGGCAGAATAAAGTAAGTAAAAATTGTTTAAAATTCAGGATTGGGTTTTTCTCCTATCACGTCAAATCCGGAGGTCAGGCAGCACCACAGTTAGTTATTTCAGCAACTCGATAATGCCATCTAGGGCCAGATTCTTTCTGTATCTTCACTGTCTCCTAGTACCCGTGGGATTTCACATTTAAGTTTGTCCATTCATGTTCACACACGGGTGTCACAGTTTCATTAATCATGTTCTTACCCAACCACACTGAGTGACAGGAGAAAGAGTAATTTTTCCTTGTGCATTTGTTCTCTGCAATGACAAAAATATCCCTTTCTTGAGGAATCTCAGCAGTTTTTAATCTATGCGGTATTGGTCAGAATTTCTTTGCATGGGTATTCCTAAACCAAATGGACAAAAAAATGCAATTTTTTTGAAAGGTATTAGACTCAGCTCTTCCTCAATTTAATTGGTTTAATGGAGGGTGACTAAAATCAAGTCTGAAGATGGCACATAGGCAGGAAAGTTGTTAGTCACTTTTTTTTTTAAGTTAAAAGCTAGTATATAGCAAGTAATAGCATCTTTCATTTAGAAACACAAAAAAGTCGCAGAAATATATTTTTCCTAACATTTTTCTAAATGCCAGTGCTTTTTATATATTTCAACCTAGCTTACTCATGATTAAAATGCCATGAAAATTATGTAAGGTAATATGTCTTGTTATAGTGATACATTTTTATTAAAATTTAATGAAAAAGTTCTGAATAGCACAATCAGAGACAATTAGGATAAATGTGTTTTGAAATGCATATACTTTAGTAAATTAAAAATTATCTTTATGGAAAATACCTATTTTTCTGCCTTGGTATGGTATTGCATTAGTATATTCGGGATGCCATGACAATATACCACAGATTGTATAACTTAAACAACATAAATTATTTTCTTAAAGTTCTGGAGGCTGGAAGTCTAAGATCAAAGTTCCAGAAGGTCTGGTTTCTCCTAAGTCTTATCTCCTTGGCTTGCAGATGGCTACTTTCTTGCTGTGTCTTCAGATGTCCTTTTCTCTGTACATACACCTCCCTGGTGTCTCTTCCTCTTCCTATACGGACACCAGTCAGACAGATTGGATTTGGGCTCCCCCTTTATTACCTTACTTAATCTTAACTACCTCTTTAAAGGCCCTATTTCCAAATACAGTCACACTGGAGGTTAGGACCCCAACATATGAATTTTAGGGGAACATGATTCAGTCAGTAACAGGTATATGTATTTCTCTAGGTTGATTGAAGTTGCTACCCATCTCTGAGTTATTTTTGTGCCTTGTTTCCACATTCCAAACTGTATTTTATTAATCTACAACACGTTGTAAACTCAAAGGTAGGTGGGAGACTATATACATACATTTCCCTTATCTAAATCAAAAAATGATTTTTTCAAAAATATTTAGAAAACACAAATAAGCTTTAAAATTTTTTCTCACCTATCAAAAGTTACTAGTAAACCCAAACTGAAATACTTTCCACCCTTTCATTAAAAGTGTTATAATGGTGAGAAAGAACTTTTCAGATATCAGAGTTTTAGCCTTGAGAACCCCCACGACTACTAATCAGTCTGGATTTTTTCCCGACATTGTTATTTAATTTAAGGCATTCCGGACAAAGTGCTTGAAACAACTTTCTTACAAAATCAATTCAGTAAGAATGAAATCCATGAAATACACTTCAAAATGAAAATTATAAACCAGTGCTTTCCTCCTGACTGCATTCAGCAATAAAATATTAAATGGAACATTAAGAACAACAATTAAAGAGCTTAGCTTTTAAGCTGTCTGGTGGTGTGTAAGATTTGGTTCTTTATTGGCTATTAGAAAAATTACCAAAGATTACTTTAGTTATTCTAAGAGAATACAGAACTGCCTGCTCAGCAGTAGTGACAGGAAATACTTAATGAGGACTAAACATTCTTACATTTTCATTTTGGAAAAATTATTTTGTAATTTTTCAGAGTTGAGTTTATTTAGTTTGAAAAAATTAAAAAATGTTGATATTATATATATAAAATAAATATTTACAACTAAATTGTTCCTAACCCTGGAAATGTTTGAAAAGTCATTTCTAATGGGTCTGCTCCAGGGCAGTCAATCACATTAAAATGTCCACTTAATAAGTCCTTAATGAATATTAATAGGAAAAAAATCCATAGATAAGCATATGGTAAGAAAAACACTGCGGTTTTAAGACAAACATAATCTATAAAAAATAGCAGTGAGTTATAAAACAAACTATATATGTCTTCTGTTTTTAATCAATTGTACACCTGAAATGGAAGTGAGATGATTGAAGGGGGAGGCCTTTTAGCACCTGGTTGCTTTTGGTTGCTTAGGTACACAAGATAGAAAGGATAACAGAATACAAAGTGAGGAGGAAAAAAAAAAAACAAAACAAAAACCAAAACCCTTAATGCAAACTGCTGACTGGATGTGCTACAACAAAAACAAGATTTTATTTCAGTTCATAGGAGCTCTTTCTTTCATTCAGTAGTCTTAACTTTTCAGAAAATAACATGCCACTCTATGGTAACACAGCCTCTCCTTTTCAGTCTCATAGTAAAAGAGCTCTGGGATCAAGGTGATAAGACTCTTTATCGAGTGTTTTAGTAGTCCAGGAAATGAGGGGCACTATAATCGCAGCCCTCCAGCAGTGTTGTGGTAAGAGAACCTCTACTACATCAACTCCAGTGGATGTACTTCACTAAAGTCTTGTTTCAATGAGGTCAGACAATGGTAATTTGTTATGTGGGTCATGGCAGAATCCTTCTTCTAAACACTACAAAGAATGACTCCTTTGTCAATATAAATACATCCTAATGCATTTAGTCTCCCTGTTGGCTGTATTATACACTCGAGAGCTATCGTGTCAAATTCTGCCACTCAGCATTAAAATACCTTTTCATCTTGCCTTTTTCTCCCCACTTTATAGTAGAAGTGAATAAAACACACACAAATACAAGATGTAGGTTGTTTTCTTTTTAAAAAATATTTTACTTTGCAGACATTATAGAGAATGAACATCAGATTTAGCATGTTAGCAGATGCATTTCAAAGAACAGGACATAATACAACAGAAATATTACATTAAAAATTTGAGTCATTCATATTTTCCCCACAATATTTGTTTCTGTAAATCTTTATTATTTCATCCTCATCCAAATAAATATGTATATGTAAAATAAGAAAACTAGAAGAGGTAATTTTCCCACAAAATTGTAAATTGAAATAATATAATAGTGATTTTAGAATTACCTGAATCAATATAGACATGTCTTTCAATTGTTACTAGTAACATTATTCTAAACTTCCTATCTTTAAAATTCTTTGAATTTCTAAAATATTAGATTTAAATATTGTAAAGCAATTAGAATGAATGTATATTAAAAATTATAATACAATCTACACTATGATGAAAATTTTTGTTATATATGTACTTAGTCTCCATTCTTATCTGTTCATCCATAAAGAGAAAGACTTGGAGATTTCTAGAGTCTCTTCAAATATTAACTTATTTTATATTACTTGTTTTTCTATTCAATCTTCACTTAATAAATCTCCACATTGACCCCTCGCCTCTGAAAAAATGTGAACATACACAGACTAACAGACAACTCAGAATGGATAATGGACTGATTAGAAATGTTGGGTTTCAAATTGGTGGATACTATTCTATTTTGACTGCTCTGAGAAAAGGAGATTTGGGGTCAAAAAGGCCAGGTTTGAAGTGCTTATGTGATGTAGCTTTGAGACAAAAAATGTTAACTCAGACAAACTTTAAAAATGTCTTCCTCAAAAATCTGTATAAATAAATTAAAAAAAAGGCAACCTTATTCTCAATGGGTCATAAAGCCTAGAGGCAAAAAACCTTAGACAAGACGTTAAACAAAGGTCATTTGCTGTATTAGGATTCAAAGATATTGTACTCCTCTTGTTGTTTGAAACCTACAATAAATTTTAAAAGATGTAGTTATAGCAGGTATGTTTTACAAGTTTGAACTTGAAAAATTAACTCCAATTTCTAAATATTCATTGGTGATAAACTTTGAAAACAAATACACACTACCAAGTAGCACTGCTCTGATGCTGGGTAATTTGAAGAACAAAGTGTTATGCATATGTGCTTACATTCTGACACTGATCATTACCAAATGTCTGATACTTGAAAATGATTTTTAATAATAGCAAAATTATTCCTATTGAAGCTTATAAGTACTTTGATAAGTAATTTGCAAAAATGCCTTATTAAGTATTCACACTTGCTCTCTGATATAAATGTTATTGTTACTGATAAAGTACCCGCGATTTAAGACTCAAGTATAGACCCTCAAACAATGTGGAATGGGAGATGGGGAGTAAATACTCTCCCTCCCCACCCTTTCTGAAACAAATCTGATGTATATTCAATACAGTATATCAGAAAGTCCCTAGGAGGTAAAATCTGTGTTATTAGCCAGGAAACACTGTAATTACATAACTAATATTAATAATTTTCTATTATTTCTCTTCCACTTCTCCCCCTTCCTCATGGTAGTACCTGGAAACAACCTTCCAAATAAATGTTGTTTAAATTTACATCTTCCTAGTGACAAATGATGTAACATAATCTTTGATTGAGAGTCTACTTTTAGTAAATTTGGACTAGGACATTACTATTAGAAGTGACCTTAGAAAGCACAATCTTGGTTTAAGATTCAGGAATTTCATCAGATAGCAGTAAGGATTCCATCAGTGGTAGTAAGTGGTTATAATAACCTCTGGCATGCTACAGTGTTATATTTACTAAGACTCATCCACCAGGATGGATTGTTATGCATACTGTTGGGGTCTTTATGTAGGGTTCATCATGTAGGCATGATCAAATATTAACTCCATTGACAGCCCCACTATAGGGTTTGGAGAACTTCCAGGTTGGTGAACACAGGGAGGTGGCAGAACTGGAGAGGGCATGGAAGCTCTGTGCCCCATCCCACAGACCTTTCCTAATGCATCTCTTCCACCTGGATATTCATGTGTATCCTTTATCATATATTATTATAAAAAAACAGTAAACAGTAAGTAAACTCTTCTTGAATTTTATGAGATGCTCTAGCAAATTAATCAACCCCAAGGAGGGGGTTGTGGGAATCTCTGGTTGGTCAGAAGCACAGATCACAGCCTGGACTTGTGATTGACATCGGAAGTGGGAAGACTGGCAGTCTTGTGGAACTGAACCCTTAATGATGGGATTTGTGGGATTTGATGCTATCTCCAGATTGATGATATCAGAAATGAGTTAAATTATAGGTGTCACAGAGAGTTGCCTGGTGTGGGAAAAACAAAACCAACACCTATCTGGTGTTGGAAGTGTTGTGAGTATGGTTGTAGTGTGGGAGTAAAGGAGGAACACAGGAGGAAGACTGAGATTTTCCTACACAAAGGAGAGTTTCTACATCTCACAAGAGATATAGGAACAGAATCTGAGCTAAGAGTGATATGAAGTGATCTAGACCGCCATCATGTCCTGCCCTAGTAGAGCAGGAGTATATAGAAAGCCATAATTAATTCAGTCTGTTTCAAGCTCATCCTATAGTAGATCCAATGAATGTACAGACACACCATGAGGTCACTACCTTGGTTCTTGAGTTCATAATTATGATGAATATTCTTAGAATCCAGAAGAATCTTCACATTGCTTTCCTGATATTTGTCATAAGAGAATGACAAAAAGGCAGAGTAGAAGCCTTTTAAACTGCTTGTTTCTATCAAGATCATTGGTATTGCATAAATCAGTAAATTGTTCCTTTTTTATCCCTAAATAGTTAGTCCATTGTATGGATGCAATACAGTTTGCATATCCATTCATCTGTGGAAAGACATCTTGGTTGCTTTCAGTGCTTTGTGATTATAAATCAATGAAGTTTCTATAAGCATGAACACACAGGTTTTTGTACAAAAATAAGTTTTCACTTTCTAGGAGCATGACTGCTACACTGTCTGGTAAATCTATGTTTCACTTTACAATAAACTGCCAAATGATCCTTTCAAAGTGACTGTACATTGTTAGTTTCAACCAGTCATGAATAGTATTTGCCAGCATTTTATATTATCAGGTTTTTTTTTTTTTTTTTTTGGATTTTGTACCATTCTATAGTGCCCAAAGGTTACGCTTATGTGATGTAACTTTGAGACAACGAATGTTACTCAAACTTTAAAAATGTCTTCCTCAAAAATCTGTATAAATAAATTTTAAAAAAGGCAACCTTATTCTCAATGTTGTTTAAATTTACATCTCCCTAGTGACAAATGATGTTGAGAATCTTTATATATGCATATTTGCAATCTATCATCTTTGATGAAGTGTCTATTGACATCATTTATCTACTTTTGTACTGGGTAGTTTATTTTCTTGTTACTGGTTTTTAAGTGTTCTTTATATATCCAGGAAAAATGCCCTTAATCAAATACATGATTTGTAAATATTTTCTTCCCATCCATGGCTCATATCTTATTTTTTCATGAGAATGTTAACAAAGTACAATTTATTAGTTTTTTAATATATTGTACTTTTTTGTTATATATAAAAACTCATCAAACTTAAAGTCAAAGCAATGTCTCCTATTTTTATTTCTATAAGTTTTATAGTTTAACATTTTATATTTAGGTCTATGATCTTTTTTTTTAAGATTTTATTTATTTATTTGGAAGAGAGAGAGAGGGAGAGACAGCACAGAGGGAGAGGGAGGAGCAGACTCCCTGCTGAGCAGGGAGCCCGATGTGGGGCTCGATCCCAGGACCCTGGGATCACGACCTGAGCTGAAGGCAGACGCTTAACCGACTGAGCCACCCAGGCGACCCTTTAGGTCTATGATCTATTATGAATTCACGTTTTGTGTAACTTGTAGCAACCATAAGTGTCTCACAGAACCTATCGGAGACTCACTGGAAGAAATTACATTTACCTTAACTCAAAGATTAATTCAAAAGATCGTTTATTTTTAGTAATTGAATAACCAGGATACAATTGTATAACCAGAATACAATTATTATTAATCTAACTCTTATGGAAACAAAGTACCATGAATGAGAATAGGAATAAAACATGAGGTTTATTGGGATTTTTTTTTGAGATTTTATGTATGTATGTATGTATGTATTTATGTATGTTAGAGAAAGAGAGAGTTGGGGTGGGGAGGAGCAGAGGGACAGGGACAAGCAGACTCCACACTGAACATGGAGCCCCATGTGGGGCTCCATCTCACGACCCTGAGATCATGACCTGAGCCAAAACCAAGAGTGGGACACTTAACCGACTGACCCACCCAGGTGCCCTGAGATTATTATTTTTTTTAAATGCCAGGTTGAAAACTATAGCCAGGGAAGAGGAGTCAGTAAAAAAAAAAAAAAAAAAACAAAGACAAAAAACAGAAAGAAAAACCTAGATTAAAATAAGATCTACAGGGACACCTGGGTGGCTCAGTCTGTTAAGCGTCTGCCTTTGACTCAGATAATGATCCCAGGGTCCTGGGATCCAGTCCCCCATCGGGCTCCTTCCTCGGAGGGCAGCCTGCTTCTCCCTCTGCCTGCCACTCCCCCTGCTTGTACATTCTCTCTCTGACAAATAAATAAAGAAAAAAATCTTTAAAGAATAAAATAAGATCTACAAATGAAAAAAAAAAATAAGCTAATTTAAAAAAATGATTTTAACAGCAAATTAAATTCAGCTAGAGAGAGAAAATTTAAAAAAGTGTTGTCAGATTGCAGTGTGGAAGAACATAAAAACATAAAATACAGGAAACTGATTAAGAGTTATAGAGAGTTGAGCTGCCTGGGTGGCTCAGTCCGGTAAGTGTCTGCCTGAAGGCAGCTCAAGTCATGATCCCAGGGTCCTGGGATCAAGCACCACATCAGGCTTCCTACTCTGCTCTGCTTCTTCCTCTCCATCTACCTTCCCCCCGATGGTGCTCTCATGCGTGCTCTCTCTCTCTCTCAAATGAATAAATAAAAAATCTTTAAAAAAAAAAAAGTGATAGAGGGTAGAGCAAGGATCTAACAAATATTTAATTGGAACTCTGTAAGTCAAGAGGCAGGTTGGAGCCAGAATATAAAGACAATGTCTGAGGATTTTCCAGAATCGATGAAAGACACAAACTCATAATTCCAAGAAGCCAGCAAATACAAAGTGGAATAACTATAAGTAAATTCATTCTTAGACACATCATAATAAAATTCCAGAATACAATAGCTAGTGGGATGGAAATAGATGGGGGTGGGGAGAGAAGATTCATTACTTTTTGTAGGAGGAAGAATTAAATTGACTATTAACTTTCTACAGTAACCATGGTAACGAGGACTTAGACCAAAAAAATTATTTCCAATGATCTGAAAGAAAATAACTGCCTATCTATAATTCTATTTTCTACAGATACTTTAAAAATAGACAAAATCTAAAAATCTAAGAGAAGGTAAAATTAATCAACCAGAAACAAGTCAGAGAACTTGAGAACGAAAAAGCTGTTGTAAAATAGTTCTAGTGTGCAAAAGTTTTGTTTCAATAACAATAACAATACAAATAATAATAATAATAATAATAATAATAACAATAATAATAATAAAATCTTTGGAAATTGTGGTTGTACAACAGATGTTAAAATCAGCGTTCCTCTGTCACCCATTAACCCCAGGTTATTTCCCTCATTATCTCATAGTTTTAACTTACTTTTCATAGTCTTCCTTTCTTTTCTTATTTTTTCCTCTTCTTTCTTTTCTTCTTTTTCTTTTCATTTTTTTAGGCTCAAACCAGAGAAGTAAAACTCTTGTTTTCACTGTCTGAACATCAATATGCTGGGAAAGCCAGCAGAAGCCCTTGTCATAATAGCCTTGCCTCTTGAGCACAGTGCAAGTAACACTTCCATGGGGCACGTATTCAGCTCCTTCAGGGTCACATTCCCCTTCCTGTGGTCTATCCATAAAGCCCAAATATCTCACGGAGCTTTTCTTCACTGATTGCATCTGTTCTGTCGTTTTTGTTACCCAAGATAAGGATTGGCACATTGGATATTGTTTCATTCATTGGTCATTAAAGCATTTAGCTCAAGTGTGGTTTCCACGAGGTGAGGATGATCTGCACAATCCACCAGAAAGACAATCCCATTGATTGCTGGGAGATAATTTTTCCAGACCCAACATGCTTGCTCATGCCCTCCAAGATCAAATGTTGTAAAAGTCATTCTAGTAATTGTCAGCTCTTCTGATGTTGGATCTAATGTTGAAACATGTTGGCCCAATCAGTCATCATTGAGTATGTGTAGAAGAGTGGTTTTGCCTGCATTGTCCAAACCCAAGAATACAAGTTTTCCAGATTTCTTATAGAGTCCTAGGAACTGGAACACACTGTTGATCCACTCAAAGAAGAAAGACATTATTAATTCTTACTGTGGCCAAGGGTTTCCTCTGGCAGCAGCAGGAGGCTTTGACCCTCCCTCACAGCATATAGCCCAGCAGCACCCCCACCCCCAGAACCACCAGTCACACCTCTTTTCTTATTTTTCTAACCATCATCCTTTCCCTTGACTACCATGTGCACAGATAATCCATCCAAGATCACATTCACTCAGTTTCAAAGATCTTTTCCTCATATGGTGTTAGTCACTATTCCATGGTTTTACCTTTAATTTTGATTTGTTAACTGCACCTTCTCAGAGATCTTGGTTACTTCTCAGAGTAACAGAAACATGGCTGTCCTCTATGATACTGTTTTCTATGGAACTGATGTTTTACACAGGGAGACATAATTTTTCTAAGTGTTGACTAACTTTCAATTCCCTTCATCTGTTTAAGGAATTAGAGTGAATAAACTACTTGAATGTTTGCTGAACACATTCATCATTTTTATATATAAAAATATAAATGAAAATTACTAAAATAGTCTTATGCAATTAATTTGAATATTATATACATTTTTTTTTAATCTGACATAGAGCTAAGATTCTGTATGTGTTCAAATTTGGAAAGACTTAACTTTATTCCATCAGATGATGTCTCCCTTTGTGCATCTTAAGCAGGATTTTCCTCTTTCTTTGCTAAAGATTGTTTATCCAGGTCTCTCTTGCTGCTTAAAAAAAAAAAAAAAAAAACTAATAAAAAGGCAGAGATGTGCACATTTGCTGCCATTGACACTTTGCTGTGTATCTCATTCTAATTTCCTGCCACCAACTCCTAAACTGATCTATATCTTGGCAATTCTCTGAGACAATCTGCTCAAAGTACCATCTACAGGTTTAAAGATAAGGTAATTATTTTTACAACCAAATAACAACAACAAATGACCTTTACGCTTTTACTAAAACAATGTCTGATGATTACTGATATGTTTCCAGTCAAGACTACAGCAAACAACCCTGATTCATGTTACAAAAATAGTAAAATTAATTCAAAGCTTTGAAAATGTTCCTCTTGTCCCTTCTCCCCTCCCCATTCCAGAGATAACTTCAGTCTCATTGCTAAACTTGCTGCTCTGTTAATGCCATCAAATAAGAAAAAGAATAGGCAAATGAACATTATTGTTCAATATACCACCTGAATCAGAAAAATAGTAGCCCCAAAAGTTAGAAAACATATTTCAGGACTTGTTCCAGTCATCTCACTCCACCCAAACAATAATCCTTTCCTCCTATTTCTGAGTGCTAGAGAGCAGTTGCCCTTTTAGGTCTGGAGGGGACTTGGGTAGCATAAGATAAATTAGATTCTTGGTTTGGTTTATTGGCTTCTTTTTTCCTCTTGTCAGTGTTCCACTTATGCTGTTTCCTATTGTGCACCCCTTTTCCCTCCTCACCAAAGGGCTGACCCCAGAAGACAGAAAAGATCAGGTTTTGTTGTAAGCTAATTAGAGAGGGTAGATTCCTGGGAAACTGGCTACCAGCATCACACTAACACCTGAAGATCTTTATATTTAACAAACATTTACCAAATACTTTAGTATGTGCAGGGCTCTGTACTAAGCTCATTTTTTTTCTTTTTGAGGATATGGCCAAAAGCTTGACGTGCTTACTTTAAATATGTCATATAACCTTATTGAATCTTATTCAAAAATCTTAGAAAACTATGTATTAATTGGGCCAGTAAAAGACTGCTATTTGATATTTAATATGGGAGCTGACTTCTTTGTTTTCATACTTAAAGAAGACATATATATAAATGCACACACATATACACCATGAAACACTTACAGGGCTCACACACATATATACACACACACACACACTCCTATATATGCTTACTATACTCAGTTCTTAATGTCTTGAACTTCAGTCCTAATTTATGAAGTAAACTTAACTCAAATCATCAATTTGAAAACGTATTAGTGTGCAGTAATGACATGTAAATTTCAGGGTTTTTTCTCTTCATATATAAAAAAGAATAAAATTCAATTATGTTTTAGGGAGTTGTTTATTTGGTTTTCACTAGTTTAAGTAATCTAAAGGAAAATACATAACTTTGGAATTGAAAAAAAGGAAGTAAATTTTTATTTATTAGGAAACATAAACTTTATCAGGCTCTAAAACCAAAAGGTATTATAACTAAATTATATAAATTTAAGTGTTATAACCTGACTTTGATATGTGATTATGGCCCAGTGCTACAAAATCATTATTCCATTCCCTTTCATGTATTTATTTAATGATTTGGGAAAATGGGTTACTATGGGCTGAATTTCATGCCCCCCCAAAATGTATATGTTGACATCATAACCCCTCATACCTCATAAGGTGATTGTATTTTAATTAAGTTAAAATTCTGGCACTTTACCAAGTTGACAAGTGAGAAATTTTTGGCAGCAGTTGATTTCTATTTCCTAAGAAGTCCACTAAGCACTGCCCATTTTAAAGCAATATTATAGATCTTGTGCTTTCATATATTGTGTTTGAATGTTATTAACTTTTTAATATCTTGTTATGTGTAGATATAAAATAAATAAACCATATTAATCATCTATGGGAAATCAATGGTTATCGAGATTCCCTGGAAGACTTTTAAATAGTTCTTATCAATTTTCTAGAAGACAACTTAATTTTATAACTATTTTTAAAGTTTTTGTTCAAATAACCTAACCATATTTAATTTACTATAAACACGTCAATATTTTATGTCAAAATGTGTAAGAGATTTGATCTCATTGCATGTATACAATACCTATACTTTCAAGTCTGCTGAAGGAAAAATGAGGTTGCTAAACTCAATGCCTATAATGCCTATAAAGAGGCTATAATGTATTCATCTAAAGCAGACCAATCATTGAGGATTGTAGAAAACGAAAAACTGGAGATCAACACATATAAAGATATTTAGAGACACTTTTGTTTGCCATAGCTAGTCAAAATGAACATTATCATGAGATGATCAAAGATATCTGAAGTCTAAATAAGGCCCAATGGTAATACATCTGGTGTCTTCACATAAATTAAGTAATCATGATTCTCTATATTTTCAATATGAACAGCAGTAAAATATGAACAAACTGAGGGTTGCTGGAGTGGTGGGCGGTGGGAGGGATGGGGTGGCTGGCTGATAGACATTGGGGAGGGGATGTGCTATGGTGAGAGCTGTGAATTGGGTAAGACTGTTGAATCACAGACCTGTACCTCTGAAACAAATAATACATTATATGGTAAAAAAAAAAAAAAAAAAAAAAAAAAAAAAAAAAAAAGAAGAAGAAGAAGAAGATAGCAGGATCCATAATCCATAAACTAGATGTAGAATGTAAACCATTATCTCATTGACTATGTATAATTTGCCTTAACTCATTATTCTACATTTTATGTGATAACAACCCAGCAGTAGCAAACATTTGACCTTCCGAGTCTATAGTATTGTGCTGTCTGACTAAAAGTAGTAATAGGTATTCTCTTCCTCTGGTTCACTAATCTGATGATGCATTTTTAATTTCATTCATTCCATTAATATAATGGAGGAATGAAGTTGGTTCTCTGCCTGCAAACAAAATGACATTTAACATTATGAAAAAATGTAAATAATAGGATTCTGAAATATAACTTGGAAAGTCTCCAAAAAGCTTGACCTTTCTAGGCTTTATGTATAAATAAACACCATGAGATTTTATTCTAAAGTAATTTTATGTAAGAAAAGCTCAGTGCACATAATAATGATAAAATTAATAAATCCCACATTTTTTTAACCAAATGGCTGAATAACAGTTTAACTGGACTATTCTTTTTTTTTTCTTTTTCCTTATCTCACTTTAAAGGTCAAAGCTAACTCAGCTTAATGGTTCAATCTTTTAGGGACATACAGAACGACAAAGTAATAATGGTAGGGACACAAAATTGCAGGAATCATACTTACAAGTGATGTAGTGAATGGGATAATTCATTTACCAAAATTTATGCCATTCTCAAACTTGTATATATGGAAAATAATAAAATAATATTTAGAGGACAAACCATTACTATTTAAGAATTTTCAGATATCAGGGGCGCCTGGGTGGCTCAGTCGTTAAGCGTCTGCCTTCAGCTCAGGTCACGATCCCAGGGTCCTGGGATCGAGCCCCACATCGGGCTCCCTGCTGCGCGGGGAAGCCTGCTTCTCCCTCTCCTACTCCCCCTGCTTGTGTTCCCTCTCTCGCTATGTCTCTGTCAAATAAATAAATAAAATCTTAAAAAAAAAAAAAAAAAAAAAAAAGAATTTTCAGATATCCACAAAAAGTAAGATGGTGAAATGTTTTGATCAAATTTAGCTTGTAGTGGCATTTAATTGTTTTGCTCTTTCCTGTTATATGTGACTTTTTTACTGAATTCACTTGTGGACCTAAATACCAAAAGAGTAAAAAAAAATGGAAATATTCTATAGTATGCATAATACACCACACATAATGTATGTGACAAAAATCTATATAAATAGAAGCTTTTTTCTATAGTCAGTTGAACATATTATTCTATTTTTCCCACAATTTATTCTTCATTTAGATCATTGCAAATTGACATTTCTAACACAAATTTTAATTATAGGATTAATGCGATGCACAATAAAATAATATCAAGTATGGCTTTATATCTCACAGGAATTTAAATATTATTATATTTAGTCCACACTTCACATCTGTAATGTACTTAACTATGCCTCTCCTTTTTTTTGCATGAGATGAAAATGAGGCATCAAGACATTTGGAAGCCTATGTAATGCCGTACAGCTGATACAGGTGCAAGCTCAGATTCATTCACTTGAAATTTATCTACTATCAGCACCAAACTCTCATTTGATATTCATATCTCCTTCTCCTAAATTTCCTACTACCTCTCCAGTCTGTCCATTTTTGTTTCCTTGTAGACTCTCTTTGTTTTATTTAGTTTCTTTCAATGGTGGTACACCCACAAATCTTTCCCATGCCCCCCTTTTTACCCACAATCCTACAGTTAGTCCTAGGAGATTCTCATCTATTTTAAATGACTTCAGTTACCATTTTAATGTGGAGATGGTTCCAACTTATATTTTAATCTAGATCCTCTCCTTCATGTGTCTACATAGCAGTGATTATTATAGTGCTGATACAGAAAGATAAATATACAGAAATACACACACACACATATATAGGTAATGTGTGTATGTATATTTGTTTTATATTTAGATGTGTGTGTATCTATATACCTGTGTATGTCCATGAAGTACATACAAATACATATTTGCTCTCTGGCCTATGCTTACTATTTCCTGAAATGACTTGTTAAAGAATGTCAAATCAGTTATTTATAACAATTAGTAGTCATATCACAGAAACAATAAAAATCTCACAATCTTTGAAAACTATCTGAGGGTGTAAGTTTTTTTAATTAATCTTTCTTGCTTGATTGCATTTAACTTCCACACCTTCTATTTTTAGACATCATGAGACAGTTCACAGTAACTCTATTTACAGACTATATAAAATCATAATAGAAGAAAATGAGTCATGGAAATAAGTACATGTTATTCAGGATGGTAATAGCTATCAAATATTATGCAAAATGCAGCATGAGTTTTCAATCATTTGATACTATACAAAGACACCTTTTTTGATGAAGTCATCTGTGAACAGCAATTTGCTGAAACAAGGCATAAAAATGTCCTGAGAATTCACACACCTACCAAAATTCCTAATAGTACTTAGAATTAGGCTATGGGATAGTATCCCAAAGGATGCTTAGAGGAAGCCTCATTGCTGTAGTCATTTAAAACTAGGTTGCACAAATCATGGGGGAATATAACTGAGGAAATAATGCTCTACATTTCTTAAAGATCATCACACTGATTTAATGGCCTTTTTTTTCATTTTGAAATTCTATAATAATATGAAGCTTTCAACTCACTTTTATGTTCAGTTTCTGTAGCTCTAGGGTTCACTCTGTAAAGTATATTTGTAGACATTTTAAGGAAAGGAAATGTTCTGCAAGTTTGTGGATAATTCTAAGAATGCTGCCTATGTGTAGTATCAGTTTATTTCATGGATTACTGATAATACATATATTCCCAAAGTTTTCATCATGTTAACACAACATCTCAAATTTGTGACATAAAGTTGTGAAAGAAGGAGTCTCTTTGGATATCAATTTGTCATATTTAGAATTTTTTTTAAGTCTCAGCTTTTGCAATGGAGAAAGATAGCATGCTATGTAAAAGTATGCTTATGCTAAGTAAAGGAAAATATTTAAGAAGCACCTGAATTTATTAACTTTTTAATTGATTGATGGCTAGAGGAAGGAGAAGCAGTAACAATTTAAAATATACTAAAATCTGTAACTAGGGTGAAATCACTTTATTAGTATTATTATTGATATTATTAAGAACCAGATGAGGGGATTTACTTAACCACTTAACTGGAAACAAGAAAGGAAGAGGGTACGTTCTTTAGGAAAAGTAAATATATACTTAATCCCAATAACCAATTATGGTGTCAATATTTTTTATGAAATTTTTCTAGTCTTTTTTCTAAGTGAAATCATATAAATATAAAAATTATATAAATGTTTAATATTTTTAAGATATTAAATAAAGAAAAATAAATTTCCATTTTTTTTTTCAGTTAAAAATAGTATTTTCTCAGCAAAGCTGGTGGCATCAGAATTCCAGACTTCCAAGCTCTATTACAAAGCTCTAATCATCAAGACAGTATGGTACTGGCACAAAATCAGACACATAGATCAATGCAACAGAATAGAGAGCCCAGAAATGGCCCCTCAACTCTATGGTCAACTAATCTTTGACAAAGCAGGAAAGAATGTCCAATGGAAAAAAGACAGTCTCTTCAACAAATGGTGTTGGGAAACTTGGATAGCCACCTGCAGAAGAATGAAACTGGACCATTTCCTTACATCACACACAAAAATAGACTCAAAATGGATGAAAGACCTCAATGTGAGAGAGGAATCCATCAAAATCCTTGCACAGGCAGCAACTTCTTCGACCTCAGCCGCAGCAACTTCTTCCTAGAAACATCGCCAAAAGCAAGGGAAGCAAGGGCAAAAATGAACTTTTGGGACTTCATCAAGATAAAAAGATTTTGCACAGCAAAGGAAACAGTCAACAAAACCAAAAGACAACTGACAGAATGGGCGAAGATATTTGCAAATGACATATCAGATAAAGGGCTAGTATCCAAATTCTATTAAGAACTTATCAAACTTAACACTCAAAGAACAAATAATCAAATTAAGAAATGGGCAGAAGACATGAACAGACATTTCTGCAAAGAAGACATCCAATGGCCAACAGACGCATGAAAAAGTGCTCAACATCACTCAGCATCAGGGAAATCCAAATCAAAACCTCAATGTAACCTCACACCAGTGAGAATGGCTAAAATTAACAAGTCAGGAAATGACAGATGTTGGCGAGGATGCAGAGAAAGGGGAACCCTCCTACATGGTTGGTGGGAATGCAAGCTGGTACAGCCACTCCAGAAAACAGTATGGAGGTTCCTCAAAAAGTTGGAAATAGAGCTAACCTACGACCCAGCAATTACACTACTGGGTATTTACCCCAAAGATACAGATGTAATGATCCGAAGGGCCAAGTGCATCCCAATGTTTATAGCAGCAATGTCCACAATAGCCAAACTATGGAAAGAGCCAAGATGTCCATCAACAGATGAATGGATAAAGAAGCTGTGGTGTATATATACAATGGAATATTATGCAGCTATCAAAAAATGAAATCTTACCGTTTACAACAACATGGATAGAACTAGAGAGTATTATGCTGAGCGAAATAAGTCAATCAGAAAAAGACAAGTATCATATGATCTCACTGATAATGAGGAATTTGAGAAACAAGACAGAGGATCATAGGGGAAGGGAGGGAAAAATGAAACAAGATAAAACCAGAGAGGGAGACAAACCATAAGAGAATCTTAACCTCAGGAAACAAACTGAGGGTTGCTGGAGTGGAGGGGGGTGGGAGGGATAGGGTGGCTGGGTGATGGACATTGGGGAGGGTATGTGCTATGGTGAGTGCTGTGAATTGTGTAAGACTGATGAATCACAGACCTGTACCCCTGAAACAAATAATACATTATATGTTTTTTTTTTATTATGTTATGTTAATCACCATACATCACATCATTAGTTTTTGATGTAGTGTTCCATGATTCATTGTTTGCGTATAACACCCAGTGCTCCATGCAGAACGTGCCCTCTTTAATACTCATCACCAGACTAACCCATCCTCCCACCCCCCTCCTCTCTAGAACCCTCAGTTTGTTTTTCAGAGTCCATAGTCTCTCATGGTTCATCTCCCCCTCCGATTTCCCCCCCTTCATTCTTCCCCCCCACTATCTTCTTCTTTTTTTTTTTTTTTTTAACATATAATGTATTATTTGTTTCAGAGGTACAGGTTTGTGATTCAACAGTCTTACACAATTCGCAGTGCTCACCATAGCACATACATACCCTCCCCAATGTTAATTAAAAAAAAAAAAATTAAAAATAGTATTTTCTCAAGTTAGGAAAACTACCAAGGATGGAAATGATGAGATTTTAACATCAGCTAGATCTGGCCCAAAACACTTCCTTTGATTCTAATTAGCTAAGAGAATGTGCTTGCTGGCAGAATTCTGGATTCTGGAAATACCATGAGTTTTATTCAGAGACACAGTACATTTTCTGCTATATACTTTTTTCTCTTTCTCATTCTCCTTCTTCTTGGCAGGTAAAGTGTAACAAGCTATCTTTTATTCCCTTGAGAAAGGCTCCACTCTTAACTTTTTCTCAGATTTATTAGGTTAGATATATAGTTATCATTCTTTCTCTTGTCTTATCTATTTTCTTTTATGGCACATAAGTTGAATCCTATTAAAATCTAGGCCCTTTTGGATTATCATGGAATTAATTTTACCCTAACATACTTTTTTTTTCTCCAAAGGAAATCAAACAATTTTTATAACTTGCCACTTTCTAAAGCTTATATAATATATACTCTAATTCTTGTTTTAGAAAATATTTAATACATTTGTTTTTCATTCCTTATGTTAAATTCTCTTAAAAACTACTGAAACAATCTTGAGAAAGAGAACATTAATATTTATACATGCATGTAAAGAAGTCTTTAAATTTTAGGAATACTTTAATTATCACTAGGAATTTGGAGACTGAACACTACATATTAACTTAGTCAACAACACAAGCAATACATTATCAGTTTCAGATTGAAGATGGAGTAGAGCATGCTTGGACTGAAAAATCTCTAAATAACATAGGATTTATTATTAGAAATTTCAGTCCACAAAGTAAAATTTCTATAATGTTTCCAGATAATTTTACCTGGTAAAATGGGAGTACATCCACTTTATTAACTTCATAGTATGTGGCTTCTAAAGGATTATTCAGACCAGTAAAGGGAATTTTATTTGATTTATAATTATAAAAGTGCTAGAGGTATTCCACTCTGATCATTTCCCCCAATTCTGATTAATGGATGTGCAGATTAGGATTCTTTGTGTCTCAAGAATACATGCTTGGCGGATGCAAAATCCAGGCATTACTTTAATAGAATATGGCCCCTCTTCCTATGATCTAACTTGAAAACCTGTAAACTTCTGGTTGTACACAGACATTCTACTGTCAGTTTACCTGATTTCTTTCACTTCTTTGTGCCTATTGTATTCCGTTCACTTTGGATGGTCTTCTAATACTGTGATCAAACTTCACTACTATATGGGCCAAGGGCAGGCAGCCCTAAGATGGGCCACTTTGGCATGAACATTGTTTTGAGTTAAAAGCAGTAAAAACCCAGCAGATTCAGGAAAAGTTCTTTAGTTCCCCCTCAGCTGCCTGCTGTACCAGGAAGAGAGCTATTAACATAGATTCCTCTTTACCTAAGAAATAAATTAACGTAATAGGGCAACCTTTGTTTTCCAAACACTTCCTCTCACCTTTCTGTAAATGGTCTTTCTCCACTTCATTTTTTTAAAGATTTTATTTATTTATTTATTTATTTATTTATTTATTTATTTATTTATTTAGAGAGCACATGCTGGGAGGCAGGGAGGGAGAGAAAGAATCTCAAGCAGACTGCTCACTGAGCCTGAGGTGGGGCTCCATCTTACAACCCTGAGATCATGACCTGAGCCAAAATCAAGTGTCAGAGGCTTAACTGACTGAGACACCCAGACGCCCCTATCTTTCTCCACTTTGTATCCTCAGACTTCTACCTCTCTCCTGTTACCTCACTGACTTTGGAATTTCATCTCTATATGGATAGCCCAATTTTCTCCTGTTAATCAGTCTCATGCCAATTTGATTCTTAGTCCAGCTAGAAGGACCTTGAAGGGAAGAGAAAATTCCTTCTTCCTGAAACTACCTTGGAGCCTTAAATCTCTACTTGTGAAGATGTGAATTGTATGTTCCAAGAAGCATGTGAGGTTCCTAGAAAGAGTGTTAGGTCTGGCCCAAATGGAGCAGGGAATTAGTGTATAGAAGGTTAACCAAACACATGATGCAGGAAAAGGAGACAGAGGTCCTCTCTAATACAAAACAAAATATTCTGTTCTATGTCTTGTTATCCCTCTCAATCTACTAGACAAGTTCTTCAAGTATCTATATTTAACAAAATAAAATGTTCATTACTAATTAATTCTATTCAGTCTTGAACAGAATTATTGTTATTCTTATTTAAAGCAGGTTAAGAAAACACTATGAATATTCAAACATTTGCAAACTGTATCTCAAATGTAAAAACATTGGAATTAATTAGAACTCAAGCCTTTAGCCACTGCATATTTGATTATAATTTCTAAAGGTGACTATACAGGTTATTTCTTTTATACACACACACACACACACACACACACACACATATTAGAGCTCCATCCTCTAGAGTAGAATGAGAGAAAAATAATTTTTCCCATAAAATATTTTTTACTATTGCCTATAAATCCAGGGAACAGAAAGAGTATGGAAGTAATCTACATGAAAAATCAGAGAAGATAATAATTAGAGATTGTAAATGATATTAACATGGTTGACTGTCAAACATATCCACTATATTTTGATCATTACAAGGTGCAGAACAAAAGTAGTGTTCATTGGAATGCCCAGGTGGCTTAGTCGGTTGAGCTTGGTTTCTGCTCAGGTCATGATCTCATTGGTTGTGAGATTGAGCCCTGCCTCTGCCTGGGCTCTGTGCGCAGTGGGGAGTCTGCTGGAAGATTCTCTCCCTCTGCCCCTCCCCCAACTTCTGAGCATGCATGCCCATGTGTGCGCTCTCTCTCTCTCTTTCTCTCAAAATAAATAAATAAATCTTTAGAAGAGAAAAAGTAGTGTTCATCAAGTCATGCTCTTTTTCTGATATTTGTAAAAGTGAAATACAAAATACCCACTGTATATCAATATAATATTTAAAGGCACCTTATTATCATTTAAATTAGGAAGTTTCCAAATGCATAAGTTTTAGAAGCAAGATAATTTGGTAAGAGGCAAATTCACTATGATGATTAATATAAATATTCATTTATTTCAGCCACTATTTGGAACTATAGACATTTTAGATGTTGCCAAATCACTATCCATAAAGTTTTCAATAATTTGTCCACACACAGAATGAATATATGAGAGTTTCTTCATACACTTTGGATGGTCTTCTAATACTGTGATCAAACTTCACTACTATATGGGCCAAGGGCAGGCAGCCCTAAGATGGGCCACTTTGGCATGAACATTGTTTTGAGTTAAAAGCAATAAAAACCCAGCAGATTCAGGAAAAGTTCTTTAGTTGCCCCTCAGCTGCCTGCTGTACCAGGAAGACAGCTATTAACAGGGATTCCTCTTTACCTAAGAAACAAATTAACATAATAGGGCAACCTTTGTTTTCCAAACACTTCCTCTCACCTTTCTTCATATACTAATCAACCCTTGATATTTCCTTTTTAAAAAGGTAACTTTAAAAATACTTTCCAATAATACAAATGGAAAATTGTATTTTATGATTCATAGGTGAGGTAAGCATTATTGCATGCATTTACTGGCTTTGATATCTATTTTTCTTTGATCTGTCTGTTCTTATATTTTACACATCAGGATGATTTTTTAATCTAAATTTTTATTTGCATATTAAGAACTTGGCTTTTTGGTTAACATTATCAACATTATCCAGCTTATCTTTTTTTTTTTTTTTTGTCTAAATTTGTGGTATTATTCTGAGATACTAACACTTATCTATTCATTTATTTATTCTTGAAGCAAAATAATAAATCCTATAACTGTTTTATTGAATGTCTGAAGTTGGTAGACACATCAGGAAACATCTATATAGTTCCCAACCACAATGCTCCAGGCCAGCCTGTAGTCTTCAATACCTTCTGAATTCTCAAATAGACCCCAGATGGTTTCCAAACTACAGGTATTGGAAAACCTCACTTGAAGTGATTACTAAGCACAGTCTAATCAAAATTAACTTTTTCAATTGCATTCAATTTATTTTTCTACACACAGCTTTACCCACAATTCAGACAAGACCCATGTCCATTTGCTTGTTGAAGAAAAGTAAAGGGAAATAAGACCTTATCTTTCACCTTTCTTATTCCACAGCATCCCTTGTTGTGCTAGATGCTGCTTCTAACTCTTCTAGGGTTGAATTTTTGAAGGATGATGATGTGTTCTGTGTGGATGATACCCACACATCTGCACTCTTTCATTGTCAGCATAAACTCTGTCAATGCACACTAATGATGGCCACTCACAGTTTACATTGACCAAGACCATCTTAAAATTTCACTCAATTTGACTAACCCTATCCACTCACCACTCCCACAACCTGATACTAGTAGAAGATGAGACTTTTGGGATGTAATTAAGATGAGGTTGAGGGTGGAGCTCTCATAAATAGGATCAGTATTCACATGAGTCAGGAGAGAGTTTGCTTCCTCTTTCTGCTCTCTGCCATATGAAGATGGATACAAGAGAAACCAGTCTGCAACTCAGAAGACAGCTCTCAACAGAACCTAAGTGTGCTTGCACTGGGTTCTTACACTTCCAGCTTCCAGAACTATGAGAAATAAATTTCTGTTGCTTTCAAGCCATACATTTATGGCTTTTTGTTATACGAGCCTGAACTAAGACACCCATCAGTCCCTTCAAAGACACTGACTTACTCTCATCCTTCACTGGCATTTTTTTACATAGTGGCTGGGAGTGAATAATGGATTAAAAGTGGAGAAAAAAAATCTTAATTTTGTCTACTTCTCAGCAAGCTGAATATAGACTACTCTACCATATTTGTGCAGTATGTGAATTATATTCAGATACTGTTCTCTTTCTTTTTTTCATACTTCAACTCACTTTAATGTTAATCATAATACATCAGAAACAAGATGGTATTACAAAGGGCCAGAGAGAAAGAATCTCTTTTATAAAGAAACAACAATTAGATTGAGGGTAGATGTTTTCAAAACAATGGAATCCAGAAGACAGGAAAAGAACAGAGAACTGAGAGGAAATAACTCTCAACCTAGAACTGTGTACCATCAAAACAATTTTTCAAGAAAAATGGTGCAAAAAGAACATTTATAGGCTAGCAAAAACTGAGAACATTTGCCATCAAGAAATCTGTACTAAAGACATTTGTAAAGGATGTTCTTTTTTTTTAATTTTTATTTTAATTCCAATTAGTTAACATACAGTGTTATGTTAGTTTCAGGTGTACAATATAGTAATTCAACACTTCCATACATCACCTGGTGCTGATCACAGATATTGTTCTCTGTAACACTGTGTTTTCCTAGCCAAGTACATGAGTGACTTTAAATTTTGTAACTGTCTTATAGTAAAGGTTTAAACATTTTCATAAAGTATTTGTATAATTTCACTAAGTTTATTCCTGGATGCTATATTTTTATTGATACCTTTAAGAATATTTACTATTTCTGATTTGCTAATTATATCCTATATAAAAACTTTAATTGCAGCTAATTTTCTCTCCTTTTGTCAGAATGCAATTGGAAACTGTTATCATTACTATTTTTATTTTAAAATTTATTTGATTTTGACCTTGGGGCCTAGCAGAGAGAAACAACATATTTCATGAGCTTTAAAAATAAAATTGCATTTCTTATTATTAAAGATAGATTTAATTTATATTTACTTGATCAATTTCAGTCATTTGATTTACCATGGGTTCAAAAAAATGGGTCAGACTAAGAATTTATTTCTTTAAATATTTCCATATGGTTTCTGTATGTTTACATTTCCATTTTTAAGTGTATAAATTATGTGACATAAGAGCTCTTTTACTCTTTGAATCATGCTCTTAGTTTAAACACTTCTGAAATACTTTCTCTTAGATGCATCTCTGGCATGAATATATATGGATGAGCTATGTTATTTAGCTAATCTTAAAGTCATCTTTTTTCTTTGCAAATTTAAATTTGTCCCATTTATATTGGTTAGAACAGCAAATATATTTAGTTTGAAACTTTTAGCATATTTTTATGTGAATTTCTATTTTAATGCTCTGGTGTTTTCTACTTCAAGGTCTATAAATTACTTTTTCTCTCTGTGTAATATTTGTACTTAGTATTTAATAAACTTCAAAGTTTGTACAACAAATCCATATTTGTGTAACATGCATCCATGTATATTTTTGATTCCCAAATTGGGATTGGAACTATTGGTTTTTGATACAAATGACACGAAAATTGATAAACTTGTGCTTTTCCTTTTACATCTTGATTTAATTTTGTTTTTACTTTAATTTTCCTATCATTAATTTTAGGATGATAATTAACAGACATTCATAGGAAATCCAAACAAATTTTTAAAAAACATGTTTTTTTTAGCTTATTATTGTTTTTCAATGTAAATTCTTGCAAGGAAGGTAAGATTAGTACCACTACACTTCACAGCCCTGTGTGAGTTGAATACGAGAGTGGGTCCTCTTTGTGTCTGTACTTCAATAAAAATTGCTTGGGTATAAATTTCTTCACTTACACTTTTTTTGCCTTGAGAATTAAATTTGCTCCTTTTCTTTTGACATTGTGAGACCAGCCTGATCACTGATTCTTCCCTCTTACCATCACCAACAGCGACACCAGGACCACATCACTCACCACACACAAATTCACACAAACACATGCTGTGCATGCAGTCAATTCACTTATTCACTTACTTTAGATCTTAGTAACTTCACTAGGATATTACTCAATATTTCTGTATTAAAATGTATGAAATATGATTACCCTTTCACTTTAGATTCCCGGTGCTTATTTATAACCTTATATGCTTCCTTCCTCTCTGTAAAGTTTTTCAAGGATAACTACTCTTAATTTGGGTCATACTGAGCTTGTAATTATTATGATTTTCTAATTATGCTACTGTCTTTTATTTTTTATTTATATTCACTACAACAATGAAAATATACTCTTCTTACTTATTTTATTCTTGCCATATGCATTTACTTTACTCAAATATCAGTTATAGAATTCATTAGTGAAAATGTGTTCCCTTATTTTGTGAGAATTGCTTCATTGTTTTTGATCATCCACTATATCAGTGAACAGCAAAATGTCATTTTAAATCTCACTTGTAAGTGACATGATTTTATTTTCTCTGAAAGGTTTAGTATTTCTGTTTACAACTGGCTTCTTATATTTCTCAGTGACATCATTTGGTGGATTTCATTTCCTTTCACCTATCTTGACATTTATTAGTACCTTCAATCGAGCAGCATAGGTCCTTTAGCTGCAAAAACTTTTGTATTATTTCTTAGGAAAAATAATTTTCTACATTTTTGTTGTTGCTATCACATTCTGGAATACATACAATTTTCAGAACTTCTGGACCAATTTTAAGGTATATTATTTCTCTCTAACAGCTATCTTTTTGTTCTAGCTTTTGCTATATTTATTCAACTTTATATTACCACTTTGCTATTAAATAATTTTTCTCCAAAATTATCTGTAATGTTAAAGCTTAATTTTATTCTCTTCATTTTACATCATATTCTGATACAGTTTGATGAATAAAATTTCTTTCCAAATGCATATATTTAGTCAACCCAAACTTTTTTCAAGTGTTCTTCTGAATCTTTTGTTTTTCCTACATTCCTTAGAGTTTTATTTTTAACTTACATGCATTATTAATCACTCTCGGTTTTGGAAATTTTCATCAATTGTCTAAGGATCTTTGACTCATAGGTTTGAGTGGAAACTTTAAAATTCCATGGAAAGCTCTTTAAACATGGTGGCTTAATGTACTACTTTTCTTTAGGTTTTATTTCTCCAGAGAAAAGAAAAAGAAAATTATCAAATGTGCTGCCATTACATTTGATGCCTACTACATTTCTTTACAGAAATAGAACATAGGGGCATGTGGTTGTGCGTGTATGTATGTATGTATGTTTGTGTGTGTGCATGCTTGTGGGGGCAAGGAGACAGAGAGAGAGAGAGAGACAGACAGACAGACAACAAGGTAGGACAGGAATAATAATGGAAGCCAGGATTTTAATATGCTTCATTTCATGGCAAAAGTGAAAATCATGCTAAAAGTTTGCAATTACTCCTACAATTTAATTTCAGAGCAAAATTAGCAACAGTGTCAGAAAAATCAAGTGTTTTATTCTCTGTACTGTTTCATTTAATAAAGTGTGTTTTTGTAACTGGTAGAATTGACATTTCTCCAAGTGCAGACATGATTTCTTCATGTAAAAGTTTTTGTAGTTTATAAGTCCATACTACTTTGATATATTTTTTGCCTTAAATTCTGCTTCCAGGAAGCATCAGTGACTTAATTTTTCAGTTTTTAAATCATAAATTTTAAGTCAAATCTATTTTTAAAATGTTTGCTGAATGGGGGCATATAATGTAAACCTACTAATCCAGGTCTCACCCAAATTGTCTTTATTTCATTGTGTATATATTTGTGACATATTGGAACAAGTAGTTAGTTTTGATTAAGCAGATCAGTTCTCAATACAGAGATTATAGTCAAATCTTTCATACAATGTCAAAGAAAACAAATTTCCCTATCGATGCATGAATTGCAGACACTTAAATGAAAAACCAAGTTTCTGCTGTATGATTGTCTGGAAAATCTGTGATACTGTATCATTTTAAATGCTTTCAACTCAGAAGAGTAATCAAACTACTGAGGTACAGAGCAGAAGAACCACTTAATAAATATCAAAAAGGCAGCTGTATTTTCAGAAACAAAAATATCATTCTAAATTAAGCCATATACAAGATGATTACAAAATAGAAGGATAGGAGGTGATAGGGCTAATTTATGTATTAGTGATTTTTTTTCAAATTAATTGGATAGAGCTACAAAAATTTAACTCAAAACATATGACATTAAAAACAGTGGTAGAGGGTGCCTAGGTGGCTCAGTCAGTTGGGCCTCTGCTTTCTGCTAGGGTCATGATATCAGGGTCCTTGGATCAAGACCCGCATCGGGCTCCCTGCTCAGCGGGGAGCCTGCTTCTCCCTCTCCTCCCCGTTTGTGCTCTCTGTCACTATCTCTGTCTCTCTCTCTCAAATAAATAAATAAAATCTTAAAAAAATAAAAAAAAATAAGTAAATTAATAGAACTGTAGAATGAACCCTGTGTAAACCTCCTCCTCAGTCTTAGATTCTTTTGCTGGCCTTCTTCTTCCACTTTAGGTTATCAGTAATAGAGGAGGACTCTCCTGCTAAGACTAACTGAACTAAAAGGAAATAATCAGTGAAATGAAATGACATAACAACTGATTTATTTCTAATCCTTTGAATCTATGTTTTGTAATTGCAGTTAAAACTTCCTAAACAGTCTGTTGGTCTCATCTCATTCCAATCCATGGTACCAATAACCACCTTACTTTTAACTCTTTGTTTTAGCCCTTCATCACTACTTTTTCATGCTTCTCTGGTTTTATAGCAACAGTCATAAGGACTGGTACAGCTTTTCCTGCTATTCGAAAGTAGAGCATTCCTATGAAATCTTTCATAAGCTGAAATGGCATTAAGCAACGAAGTAATTACTATTTTGTAAAAGTGAAAATCCTCTTTGGATTTCTTTCAGTTAGCAAAAACAGGTACAATGTAGGTTTTTCATAAAATTAAAGTGTGATAAATTGAACTTTCAGATAGTGGGACAACCTGTATGTAATCCCCATAACATTCAACTAAGAATATCTTAATCATCAAATCATTAAATTCTCCCACAATCACCCAGTGTGGTAGGCAGAATAATGGCCTCTCAATGGCAAAAAAGGATTTGTAGATATGATTAATTGAAGTATTTTAAAATTATGCAATTATCTTGTATTATCCAGGCAGGTGCAATCTAATCACATGAATCCTTAAAAGGTAAAGAACCTCTGCTGGCTATGATGAGAGTGAAATATGACTACAAAAGAATGCTCACAGAGATAAAAAGTTGTTAGAGGAAGAAGATAGATGAAAAAGAAGATGAACCAAGAAATGTGAGCAACCTCTAGAAATTAGGAAATGGAAGGAAATGGATTGCATTCTCTTGAGCATAGCATGAGGAAGTCACCAAGAGTTGAGTGAAATAATCAATGAAGGGATTAGCAATATGCATTTGATTTTGTAATTATACTTTAAAAGTTAACATAAATTATTTATTAGAGTTGAAAACTTATTCCTCAGTAAACATTTCCTCAATGATTACCTGTTTTGATTTTTTTTTTTAGCGACTTTCTTCATTTATTTATTTATTTATTTAAATTATTATTATGTTATGTTAATCACCATACATCACATCATTAGTTTTTGATGTAGTGTTCCATGATTCAATGTTTGCGTATAACACCCCGTGCTCCATGCAGAACATGCCCTCTTTAATACCCATCACCAGGCTAACCCATCCTCCCACACCCCTCCCCTCTAGAACCCTCAGTTTGTTTTTCAGAGTCCATCGTCTCTCGTGGTTCATCTCCCCCTCCGATTTCCCTGCCTTCATTCTTCCCCTCCTGCTATCTTCTTTTTTTTTTTTTTTTTAACATAAATGTATTATTTGTTTCAGAGGTACAGATCTGTGATTCAATAGTCTTGCACACGTCACAGTGATCACCATAGCACGTACCCTCCCCAATGTCTATCACCCAACATCATCCAAAGATTCTGATGCATGACTGAATTTGACCATTTGGTGGCAATGGCCAGAGACAGGTAGTGGTAAGTAGACCTAAGTTAGAGAAAGACTCACCGCACTCAGCATCCTGGGCTGAGAATAAATTATTTGGATTGTATACAAAAATAGGGATGTGGACACAGGTAAAACAACATTTGATTTGGTGGAAAGAAGAAAGAAACAAGTATCAGGAGAGAGAAGTTCTAATCCCAAATCTGTAAATCCGTCACATTTTAGCTCAGTGACCTTGAGAAAATCTCTTAAATTTCCTGCATGTCTGTTTATTCACATTCCTCACATATGAGGAATTTGCATCAGAAGGACTTTGTGGCTCTAATTTTGCTTCCTTAGATCATAAATCCTCATTATTGTAAGACTTAAATTTGATAACAAAAAACATAAGACATATAGGGGTCAACATGCATGTGAGAAAGGCATTTAACCATCAATAAGAGGCTAGCAGACAATTTTTACACACATTATCACATTTCTCATGTACTGCATTTCCTCTGCTCCTGGGTTAACCTGATAGGGATGCTCTTGGCTCAAGCATAATTTTGCTTCCTTAGTAAATAACCTTATTGTTTACAACCTGACTGTTCTCTCTTACATGTTGCACTGCACACTTTTCCACTCTGACCTCTTCATGTGGTGGGGGTTTGTCAAGAGACTCAGACACCAGATATATATAGATATATGTACGTTTCAGAAGAAATGTACTGAGTTCAAAAAATAGTGGAATTTTTATTTTATTTTGCATTGAATCACTGATCCGTGTACAAATCCTAACATTTTATAGTAATTTCATAACCTCCAAAATATACAATGTTCTATTCTTAACATAAAATTTTAGTCTATATTATAGAGCTAAATATTTATCTATATAGAGCTTCTCTGTATTATTTGCTAAATTAATTTGTTCAAATTATAAGTAGTGGTACCATTGTGAATGCTGTTTTATTTTTAATAGTAGTTGATTATTGCTGGTGTAGATTAGATGGTGTTCTTCTATGCAGCAATACTGCTAAACTTTCTAATCAGTTTCTATAAATTCTCAGTTGTTTTTTCTATATAGATAATTACATTACTAATAATTGCAGGTTTATTTCTTCTCTTAAAATATTTTTGCTTCTTATTTCATTTTACATTATTGTAGATTATACTAGCTCCTCAGAGCAAATAGTAAAAAGCAGCAATAATAGTTAATAATAGTTGGTCTGCTTATCTTTTTTCTTTTGTTCATACATTTGCTATAGACTTTTTCTATTATCTTTAACAAATTGAGTAAATGCTTTTGTTTCTAAATTGATGAGTTTTTTGAAATAAATATATATATAAATATGGGCACAAACATACATATATATGATTTGAACTTCTTTTTGAAATAGAAACAGAAGGAAATTTATCTTTTCTGCATATATTGAAATAATCACCCAATTTTTAATTTATTCATTGATAAATTAAAATATATCGACAGAGTATTTAATATTGAGTCATTCTTTCTTTGGACAAATTTTGCTTTAATTCTGATGCAGATATTCATATAAATTTATATATTTTAGAAATACTATTGACTAATTTCATTTTTCACATCTATTTTTATAAAGAAAATTACCTTTTAATTTCCTTTTTTAAAATTAACATGCTGAGATAATTGTAGAATCATATTGTAAGAAATAATACAAAGAGTTTTTTTGTAGCCTTTATTATTCCTCCTAGTGCTAACATCTTGAAAACCTATAGTACGATATCACAATCAGGATATTGCTATTGATAAAGTCAAGACACAAAATATTTTTATCACCAGATAGATCCTCCGTATTGTTCTAGGATAACCACATTTACTTGTCTCCAACCTCCAATCCCCAGAAACCAATAATCTGTTTTCCATTTACAAAATTTTGTCATTTCAAGAATCTTATAAAATGGAACCATATAGTAGGTAATCTTTTGAGATTTGCTTTTTTTTTTTTTTTTTCATTCAACATAATTCTCTGGATATTCACCAGGGTTTATTAACCTTGTATCAAGAGTTTATTCCTTTTAATTGTTAGTTAGTATTCCATTGTAAGACAGCTTGTTTAATCACCTGTTGAAGGATATCTGGGTTGTTTCCACTTTTAGGCTATCAAGATAAAGCTGCTAAAGTCTATGTACAAGTTTTTGTGTGAACCTAAATTCTCACTGTTTTAGGTCAAATGTTAAGGAATTCAATTTTGGTTCATCTGTTAGGTGCATGTTTAGTTTTTTGGCTATCTTAACATTTCCACATATGATGTATAAGTGAGCCATATTTTCTGAATCCTTGTCACCATTTGGTGTTGTCTCTATTTCTTATTTTAGACATTCTGATAGGTGGGTAAAAATTTGTATTTTCCTAATGTCTAATGATGTTGAAGATCATTTTATGTGTTCATTTACCTTTTATGAAATGTCTCTTCATGTATTTTGCTTATTAAATAATCAGAAATTTCTATTATTGAATAATAAAAGTTCTTTACATCTTCTTGATACTAATGTTTTGTTAGATGTTTGGTTTGAAAATATTTTCTGTCATACTGTAGCTTGCCATTCCAACTTCTAACAGGGTCTTTCATAGAGCAAAAGGATTTTTTTTTCTTTTAATTTCATTGCAGTCCAAGTCATCAAATTTTCCTTTTGTGGACTATGTTTTTGTTATCAAGTTTAACGATTCTTTACATAGTCATAGATCAAAAAGCTTTTCTCCTAGTTTAGTTTTTCCTCTAAGTTTTATTTTTTTTAATACATATTTTATGGTTTTAAATTTGTCATTGAAGTACACGATACATTTTGAAGTAGTTTTTGTACAAGGTGTGAGCCTTATTGTGTGTGTCTATTTGTAGTTTATTTATTCTGTACCATTTTTCTATAGATGTATGCATCATCAAGATCACACAATCTTGATAACTCTATATAATAATTCTTGAAATCAAGTAGACTACTGATTCCTCCGTCTTCATTTCTAAAGTTTCATTTATGTTATTATAAACTCATTAAATGTTAATTATATTAAATATATTTATATATACAAAATACATATTCCATTATATTTTAATTAACATATTTTAATTTTGTTATCACAAACTTATTGTTAGTATATACAAATACAATTGTATATTTATCATGTATCCTGTTAAGCTGCTAAACTCAGTTATTATCTATAGCAGTTAGAAATATTAGTTTTGTAGATTCCTTGGGATTTTCTACATAAATAATCATGAATCTACAGATAAGAACAGTTTAATTTTTACTTTCTGATACAGAAAACTTTTTTGTCCCCCCCTTCTTTTTCTTTTGGCCTTCTTGCTTTAGCTAAAACTTCCAGCATTACATTAAATAATAGTGTTGATGGTGGACATTATTGGCTTGTTCCTATTTTCTACCAGTTTGTTCCAAATCTAATGTGATATAAATTATATTTTTTGTAAGTGTTCTTTACAAAGTTGAGGAAGTTGTCCTTTTTTCCCATTTTCTGAGTTTTTTTTTCTTGAGGTGTTGAGTTTTATCAATTTTTTATATCATTTGATATGATGGTGTGATTTTTCTTCTTTAGTTAATATGGTAAAATACATTGATTTTTTTAATATTAACCAACCTGTATCTCTGCAATAAATCCCACTTGGTCATGGTGTATAATTTTTTTTTTTTAAGATTTTATTTATTTATTTGACACAGAGAGAGCATGAGCAGGGGGCAGGAGCAAGGGGAGAGGGAGAAACAGGCTCCCCGCTGAGCAGGGAGCCCGATGCAGGCCGATCCCAGGACCCTGGGATCATGACCTGAGCCGAAGGCAGACACTTAACTGACTGAGCCACCCAGGAGCCCAAGTATAATGTTTTTATATGTTACTGAGTTCTACTGGCCAACATTTTTTTAAAAGATTTTATTTATTTACTTGACAGAGAGAGAAACAGCGAGAGAGGGAACACAAGCAGGGGGAGTGGGAGAGGGAGAAGCAAGCCTCCCGCTGAGCAGGGAGCCTGATGTGGGGCTCGATCCCAGGACCCTGGAATCATGACCTAAGCCAAAGGCAGATGCTTAACGACTCAGCCACGCAGGCGTCCCTACTGGTCAACAATTTTGATAGGAATTGTTGTATCTACATCCATGAAGATACTGTCCTCTATTTTCTTCTTTTATTCTGTGTAGTTTTGTATCAGGGTAATAGTCATATAACAAGTAGGAAAGTCTTTCCTCCCTTTCTGTTTTCTGGAAGAGATTATGTAGACTTAACGTTAAGTCTTTTTTAAACGTTTGCAGTTACCACAGGGCCCAGCATTCCAAAGAGCCCCACACTAAGTTTAATGCTCTGGATGTCACTTTCTCGAAATTACCAATAAATTTGGGACAAGGATCCCAGGTTATTCAATTTGCATGGGGGACCCACAAATTTTGTAGCCAGTCCTATTTGTGATGGATAAGTATGACTACTGATGAAGAAGTAACTGACTCATATTAAAATATGTAAGACTTCCAGAACGAAAATGGATAACTCATTTCTTAATTGGCATTGATTTGCAATAAATGACACATTTGAAAAATATTCTTTGGTGTTTATTAATTTCATATTTATTGCATATCCATAAAATTATAGAGCTGTTCTATGTGTCTTCCCTTATTGATTTAAAAAAATATATAACATTGATACTAGATATTTTAATTTGCATATTTAATTATGCATGGGTTAGAAAATAACTATTGAGAAGAAATAGTAGCTTGAGTCCACATTAATATACGAATTTTCTCATTATAATAAAATTTAATTATAAGTTTGAATTATTGATTTCTTGCTTGGGTAAACTAATTCCTCCATTACCAGTGTCAATGCAAACATATCATAATTAGAGGATAGAACTAGGTAATGGAGATGTGTCTCATCAAATAATTATACCTCCCAGTTTGATGGATCTTAAATGAGGATGGAGAAAATGATATCAGTTACAACAATGTATTTTATTTGCTTACTTTCCTACTTATAAATTTATAAATAGTCTAGGTTATGTTATGTGAACATTTTTCTTCTCAGTTATTCAGGTGATTAAAAGAGAAATAAATATATTAAGGTGATATTAACATTAATTTAAAAATATAAATCTTGTAAGTTTATACTTTAAAATTAATGTTAAGATGATGTCAGCAAGATAGTATAATAGGAAGTCTACATTCTTCATCGCCCCCAAAGGAAACATAACTTGTTGGCCATCCACAGAAAAAAATGGGCCTTTGTGAGAACCTTGGCACCCAGGTAGGAGGTTGCAAAACCCTAGTAGTGCCCAAGATTAAGGAGGGTCACTTTGAGAAGGCAGACCCACCCTCTGTGGCAGGCCTGCTGATTGTAGTGTTGTTCCAGCTGTGAACTTGAAATCAACCTCATCTTTCTATTGATTCTGCTATAGCCCCCATGTCCATGGTCCTCTGACCAGCCCAACCCAGCAAGGGATGGAGGAGGAGCCTCAGCTGCCAACATACCCTGTTAACAAACCCACTCTACACTTTGGAGCAGCACCATAACATAGCTCCAGCCCTGCTGTGCTCTGATCCAAAGGTTGTCCCATCAGGCTGATAATTTGACAGAAGAAGGTCTTTATTTGTAAAAAAAAAAAAAAAAAAAAAAAAAAGTGCTTAAAGACTAGAAGAAGTATCTGCTTCTTCAAATGCACAGAAAACAACACAAGACTACACATATCATGAAGAATCAGGCAAACATGACATCACCAAAGGAAACTACTATTATATCTTTACATTTGAATTTGTACAATTTTATCTCCTCTTTTTTGTAAGAAATTACAATTGAAACACATATATTTTCTACTGCAGTTTATACCACATCATACAATTTATGAATAAATATATACTTATCAGAGTGATTAATAGGCAAGAGAATATGTTTTAATTCTCTGTTTTATCTTATGAACTATTCATAAGTCACTATTTGGTAATGCAAAAAGATGATTAAAATAATGATGATAACAATAAAAATATATTCAGTTTAAAAATATATATTCAGTTAAAAGATATATATATGTATATACTCAGTTTACAATATGCCAGTAAGTGTGGTAGGGATTTTGAGTATGGGGTATCATTTGACTCTCAAATAAACCCATGTATTATTATTATCTCAATTTACACTTTAAGTACCTAAAACCTATTAAGTAAGTTTCTATAACATTAAATTTATTAAATAGAATAACTAATATTACTCAGCTTTTAGAAACCAGGCTTATTTAATGTAAGAAGAATGCTCTTAGCTACTTCATTTGTTTGCACAAATGTTATTTTATAATTTTTAAAAGATATATTTTCTCACTTAAAAATATTATCTTTATTGTCATGTAACTCATAAAATAATACAGATCTTTTTCTTAGAACATTCATTCTATCCAAATAAAAATCAGCCTCAATCTGAGATTTTTTTGAAGAAAAAATAAATCACCAGTTGCTAAACATAAAGTCTTTGAGGAAATATCTAAGTAGCAGAACAGATGTATATTATGTCATCACAATAAAAGTGTCTGATGTCTTGTTGTGGTGTCTGAATGTTTGTTTGTTTGTTTGTTTTTGCCAGGACAACCTCTGAAATAACATTTACATGTAATGGTTTACATTTACATGTAATGGTTTATAATGTAGAGCAAGTCCCCTTTTCTGAAAGTTGAATATTTTATAAGTACACATTTTCTACCCATGCCTGTTTTTTCTTGATATCTTGATTCTTTTTAATAGAGAGTATTCACTATCCCCTTAAGATTATGATACAGTTATAGTTATTAACATCTAACATGGAAACAATGGAATAAGCTCAGGGATATAAGAGGAAATCTAGAAAAAGTTATTGCATACCTTATTTGGCTCCTATTCCATTTCCCTGAGACTTAAAGAGAAAGTAACTTTCCCTACCCAACACTCACACACAAATATAAAAGAATTTTAAAATTTGCCTGGCCATGCCTAAGTAAATACAGTTTATGCATATGAGAGCCATGTGGGAAATTAAGATTGATTTTGAGTTTGATTATTTGAAACAATGAAGAAATGAATTTTAATTGATTTAACTATATAACTCATAGACATATTAATAGAATGGCAGAAAAGTGAATCAATACTTCAAGGAAATATTAAATTAATATATCAGAGGATGTACATACAAATAAAAGAACACTAAACATTGTCAAAACTTATAGAATTTAGAAAACTTCCCAGGCTATCACATAAAAAGTTTAGATGATGAGTTTATAAGACCAACTCAGTACTGCAGTGGCAATTATTCTCTTTAGATATAAAATAATTGAGGGGGAAGAAAAGCTGATAAAAGAATTTTTGTCTGGCTCTACAGCTTCTATACCATTCTTATATTTTTAAAGGGGTATAATGGGCATTAATAAACCACAAAATGTGTGGTAATTGTTGTCAATCTAGAGCTAAATATAGCTCTATAAAAAATGGTGTTTTGAGAGCATAAACCAAATTTGAACCTGTGTTTTGAGAGCATAAACCAAATTTGAACCTGAAATGAATCTCAAGAGACTAACACAGAACCTGACACAGACTAAGCTTCATCGATATCTGTGCAGTACAAAATTAGAATAAATTCAAGATGGCAATTATCTAACACTGTGCCTATTCTATGAAATGAGCAATCTATGGAAATTCTTTCTGGTCATATCTCATTTCATATAGCAATTGAGATATAACTTATTGTTAATATTAAGACACAACATACTTTTTTGCCTCTAGAAAATGAAACCAGCCAAAAATAACATGAACATTCAGAATTGTCCTCGGGTTTTAAAATCACATTAAAACTAGGTACTAGGAACTTGAAATTGCAAGTGAATACACTGTGATAGTATGGAGTCAAGAAAAAGGATAGTTGATACATTTTTCCTTTCATCATTTTTTTTGTAGCATATAGAAAAAATAGTGATGACTCGTTACACAGAATACTTTTAGATACAAATTGTTGTCTTGAAACAGCTTTTGTTTTTCCCTACAAACACTGCCTAAGTCAAACAGTAAAAAAAATAAAAATGAGAACAACAACAAAACCACCGAAATTTTAGAAGTGTAGTGGCCAAAAATATAATATCTTGTCTAATAAATTTCAAGTAGAAGAATACAAGTAATTTGCTTCTCTTTGATGAAATTATATGTATTTAACTTAGTCTGATCAACATTTTCTGAAAGTCATGATGTGAATAAAAAATGAGAAAAAAAAACCCCACACTGCATCTGTTTTGAGGAGAACGGGTTTATGAGGAGAACGGGTTTATGAGGAAAATCAAAATATATTAACTCTACTCTATGGAACATAATACTTATGAAGGTAAAATTGCTTTCTTTAATTTGAAAAAAAGTGTTGTTGGCTTGCTAAATAGGAAAAACTCAGTGGGGAAGAAACATTTGTTATTTTTTTCCTACTTTTGGAAGATCACTTGGTCAGTGATCTATACCTTATACTGCAGTATACCTTATCTCTGCCAGCTAACAGAATAATCACTTTATATTTTCAAGGATTAGAAAGTTCAACCCAAATTAAATTTAAAAATGTATCTTATTTTTATTCAAAGCTACTACATTCCTGCTCAAACACAATTCTCTCCCAAGGTCAGTGACCTCCATTGAAATGGAAATTTTTGTTTGCTCACTTTCTTCATTTCCTACTACTATCTTGGTCTGGATCACTTATGATTTGGCTGAGAAAAAGAGTGAGAAAAAACACACAAAACAAAGGCAAAACCTTACCAGTCTTACATAATTATCAAAAATTAGCATTTATTAAAATATAACCAAACCAGAGCTCATATTTTTTTCAGTTTATGAGAAACAGTAAAATGAATTAATATCATTGCAAACAAAAATAGCTATTGTGTTTAAAGGGAACAATTTCATGTTTTCCACAATTTCAGGTAAACCAACACACAAAGAAATTCTTGTCATGAAAGAGGTGAGAAAAAAATTCAATTGGCAATAGTTCGATAAAGTTTTGTTGCATGCACTTTTATCATTTTGTTTTGAAAAATACATATTTCATTTAACAGTACTTGAGACTTTTTTCCTAGTAAGAATAACATGAAATAAAAATGTACTCATATGTTTGAAGTTGATCATATTATTTTACTGAGAAATAATTTTAAATGTAGTTTAGCAACTGGATTAGATATGATTAAAGAACCTCCCCTTCCTCCCCCTGGGAGGAGAAGTGCAAGAGCGCATCACAGGACTCTGCTGGGTTTGGAGACTCCACATGGGGTCAAGTGCTGGAGATAGAAACGCTCGGTCACAGGCCAGGTGAGCACGGAGTGCGGCAGGAGACCGGGGAAACAGGAGTGATTGACTGCTTTTCTCTGGGGGCTCACTGAGGAGTGGGGGCTCACTGAGGAGTGAGGCCCCGACTTCTCAGCTCCTCCGGGGCAGAGATTGGGAGGCTGCCATTTCAATCTCGTTCTCCAAAGCTCTAAGGAAAGCTTGCAGGGAACAAAAGCTACCAAGAGCAAACCCGAGCAGATGACCTAGCCCACCCTGGCAAGGGCGGGGCACTTCCGCCTCCAGCAAAGACATCTGAGAACCACGGCAACAGGCCCCTCCCCCAGAAGATCAGCAAGAACAGCCAGCCAAGACCAAGTTTACCAATCAATGAGAACAGCAGAACTCCAGCAGTAGGGGAATACTGCACATAGATTCATGGCTTTTTTTGCCCATGATTCTTTAGTCTTTCAAAGTTAATTTTTTTAATTTTCTTTTTTTTTTTTAATTTTTCTTTTTCCCTTTTTCAACCAACATCAATCCCTTTTTTAAAAAATCTTTTTTTATTTTTCATTTTTAGAGTCCTATTCTATCCCTTCATAGTAGTTAACCTTATTTTTGGTATATATATACATTGTTCTCTCTTTAAAATTTTGGGATACAGTTTCTTCTAACAGACCAAAATATGCCCTAAATCTCTAGTGTATGGCTTTGTTCTAGTCTCCTGCCTGATCACATTCTCTCCCTTTTTTTTTTTTAATCCTCTTCTTTCCTTTTTCAACCAACTTCTTATCAATTCCTTTTATAAAATCTTTTATAATTTTCATCTTTACAGTCATATTCCATCCCTTCATCGTATTTACTCTTATTTTTGTACATATATAAGTTTTTCTTTCTTTAAAATTTTGGGAGGCACTTTCTTCTAACAGACCAAAATACACCCAAAATCTAGTGTGTGGCACTGCTCTATGCAACAGCCTGATCATATTTGATCATATTGTTTTTATTTTTTATCTTTTTTTTTTTATCTTTTTTCTTTCTTTCCCTTTCTTTTCCCCCAGTTTCAAGTCTCTTCTGATTTGTTTAGTGTATATTTTTCTGGGGTCATTGTTACCCTGTTAGCATTTTGTTCTCTCATTCATCTATTCTCCTCTGGACAAAATGACAAGATGGAAAAAATCACCTCAAAAAAAAGAACAAGAGGCAGTACCAACAGCTGCCAAGGACCTAATCAATATGGACATTAGTAAGATGTTGGTACTAGAGTTCAGAATGACGATCTTAAAGATACTAGCTGGGCTTGAAAAAAGCATGGAAGATATTAGAGAAACTCTTTCTGGAGAAATAAAAGAACTAAAATCTAACCAAGTCGAAATCAAAAAGGCTATTAATGAGGTGCAACCAAAAATGGAGGATCTAACTACTAGGATAAATGAGGCAGAACAGAGAATTAGTGATATATAAGGCCAAATGATGGAAAATAAAGAAGCCGAGAAAAAGAGAGATAAACTACTGGATCAGGAGGGCAGATTTGAAAGATAAATGACACCATAAGACAAAACAATATTAGAGGTGCAGAAGGTATATCGGAGCAAATTATAGCAGAGAACTTCCCTAATTTGGGGAAGGAAACAGGTATCAAAATCCAGGAGGCACAGAGAACCCACCTCAAAATCAATAAAAATAGGTCAACACTCCAACATCTAATAGTAAAACTTACGAGTCTCAGAGACAAAGAGAAAATCCTGAAAGCAGCTCGGGACAAGAGGTCTGTAACCTACAATGGTAGAAACATTAGATTAGCAAAAAACCTGTCCACAGAGACCTGGCAGTCCAGAAAAGACTGGCATGATATATTCAGAGCACTAAATGAGAAAAATATGCAGCCAAGAATACTATATCCAGCTAGGCTGTCATTGAAAATGGAAGGAGAGATAAAAAGTTTCCAGGACAAACAAAAACTAAAGGAATTTTCAAACAGGAAACCAGCCCTACAAGAAATATTGAAAGGTGTCCTCTAAGCAAAGAGAGAGCCTAAAAGTAACATAGACCAGAAAGGAATAGAGACAATATACAGTAACAGTAACCTTACAGGCAATACAGTGGCACTAAATTCATATCTTTCAACAGTTACCCTGAATGTAAATGGGCTAAATGCCCCAATTAAAAGACACACGGTATCAGATTGGATAAAAAAAACAAGACCCATCAATATGCTGTCTGCAAGAGACTCATTTTAGACCCAAAGACACCCCCAGATTGAAAGTGAGGGGATGGAAAACCATTTACCATGCTAATGGACACCAAAAGAAAACTGGGGTGGCAATCCTTATATCAGACAAATTAGATTTTAAAGCCAAGACTGTAATAAGAGATGAGGAAGGACACTACATCATACTTAAAGGGTCTATCCAACAAGAAGATCTAACAATTGTAAATATGTATGCCCCTAACATGGGAGCAGCCAATTATATAAACCAATTAATAACAAAAGCACAGAAACACATCGACAACAATACAATAATAGTGGGGGACTTTAACACCCCCCTCACTGAAATGGACAGATCATCTAAGCAAAAGATCAACAAGGAAATAAAGACTTCAAATGATACATTGGACCAAATGGACTTCACAGATCTATTCAGAACATTCCATCCCAAAGCAACAGAATACACATTCTTCTCTAGTGCCCATGGAACATTCTCCAGAATAGATCACATCCTAGGTCATAAATCAGGTCTCAACCGGTACCAAAAGATTAGGATCATTCCCTGCATATTTTCAGACCACAGTGCTTTGAAACTAGAACTCAATCACAAGAGGAAAGTCGGAAAGAACTCAAATACATGGAGGCTAAAGAGCATCCTACTAAAGAATGAATAGGTCAACCAGGAAATTAAAGAAGAATTAAAAAAAATTCATGGAAACAAAGGAAAATGAAAACACAACTGTTCAAAATCTTTGGGATGCAGCAAAGGCAGTCCTAAGAGGAAAGTATATAGCAATACAAGCCTTTCTCAAGAAACAAGAAAGGTCTCAAATACACAACTTAACCCTACACCTAAAGGAGCTGGAGAAAGAACAGCAAATAAAGCCTAAACCCAGCAGGAGAAAAGAAATAATAAAGATCAGAGCAGAAATGAATGAAATAGAAACCAAAAGAACAGTAGAACAGATCAACAAAACTAGGAGCTGGTTCTTTGAAAGAATTAACAAGACTGATAAACCCCTGGCCAGACTTATCAAAAAGAAAAGAGAAAGGACCCAAATAAATAAAGTCATGAATGAAAGAGGAGAGATCACAACCAACACCAAAGAAATACAAACAATTGTAAGAACATATTATGAGCAACTCTATGCCAGCAAATTAGATAATCTGGAAGAAATGGATGCATTCCTAGAGATGTATGAAGTACCAAAACTGAACCAGGAAGAAATAGAAAATCTGAACAGACCCATAACCACTAAGGAAAATGAAGCAGTAATCAAAAATCTCCCAACAAACAAAAGCCCAAGGCCAGATGGCTTCCCAGGGGAATTCTACCAAACATTTCAAGAAGAATTAATACCTATCTTTCTGAAACTGTTCCAAAAAATAGAAATGGAAGGAAAACTTCCAAACTCGTTTTATGAGGCCACCATTACCTTGATCCAAAACTAGACAAAGACCCCATCAAAAAGGAGAATTACAGACCAATATCCTTGATGAACATGGATGCAAAAATTCTCACCAAAATACTAGCCAATAGGATCCAACAGTACATTAAAAGGATTATTCACCACGACCAAGTGGGATTTATCCCTGGGCTGCAAGGTTGGTTCAACATCCACAAATCAATCAACGTGATACAATACATTAACAAAAGAAAGAACAAGAATCATATGATCCTCTCAATAGATGCAGAAAAAGCATTTGACAAAGTACAGCATCCTTTCTTGATCAAAACTCTTCAGAGCATAGGGATAGAGGGTACATACCTCAATATCATAAAAGCCATCTATGAAAAACCCACAGCGAATATCATTCTCAATGGGGAAAAACTGAGAGCTTTCCCCCTAAGGTAAGGAACACGGCAGGGATGTCCACTCTCACCACTGCTATTCAACATAGTACTAGAAGTCCTAGCCACAGCAATCAGACAACAAAAAGAAATAAAAGGCATCTGAATCGGCAAAGAAGAAGTCAAACTCTCACTCTTTGCAGATGATATGATACTTTATGTGGGAAACCCAAAAGATTCCACTCCAAAACTGCTAGAACTCATACAGGAATTCAATAAAGTGGCAGGATGTAAAATCAATGCACAAAAATCAGTGGCATTCCTATACACCAACAAGACAGAAGAAAGAGAAATTAAGGAGTCGATCCCATTTACAATTGCACCCAAAACCATAAGATACCTAGGAATAAATCTAACCAAAGAGGCAAAGTATCTGTACTCAGAAAACTATAAAATACTCATGAAGGAAAATTGAGGAAGACACAAAGAAATGGAAAAATATTCCATGCTCATGGATTGGAAGAACAAATATTGTGAAGATGTCAATGCTACCTACAGCAATCTACACATTCAAAGCAATCCCCATCAAAATACCATCAACTTTTTTCAAAGAAAGGGAACAAATAATCCTAAAATTTGTATGGAACCAGAAAAGACCCTGACTAGCCAGAGGAATGTTGAAAAAGAAAAGCAAAGCTGGTGGCATCACAATTCCGGACTTCAAGCTCTATTACAAAGCTATATTAATCAAGACAGTATGGTAGTTGCACAAAAACAAACACACAGATCAGTGGAACAGAACAGAGAGCCCAGAAATGTGCCCTCACTCTATGGTCAACTAATCTTTGACAAAGCAGGAAAGAATGTCCAGTGGAAAAAAGACAGTCTCTTCAACAAATGGTGTTGGGAAAATTGGACAGCCACATGCAGAAGAATGAAACTGGACCATTTCCTTACACCACACACAAAAATAGACTCGAAATGGTTGAAAGACCTAAATGTGAGACAGGAGTCCATCAAAATCCTTGAGGAGAACACAGACAGCAACCTCTTCGACCTCAGCTGCAGCTACTTCTTTCTAGAAACATCACCAAAGGCAAGGGAAGCAAGGGCAAAAATGAACTTTTGGGACTTCATCAAGATAAAAAGATTTTGCACAGCAAAGGAAACAGTCAACAAAACCAAAAGACAACTGACAGAATGGGCGAAGATATTTGCAAATGACATATCAGATAAAGGGCTAGTATCCAAATTCTATAAAGAACTTATCAAACTCAAAACCTAAAGAACAAATGATCCAATCAAGAAATGGGTAGAAGACATGAACAGACATTTTTCCAAAGAAGACTTCCAAATGGCCAATAGACACATGAAAAAGTGCTCAACATTGCTTGGCATCAGGGAAATCCAAATCAAAACCTCAATGAGATACCACCTCACACCAGTGAGAATGGCTAAAATTAACAAGTCAGGAAATGACAGATGTTGGTGAGGATGTGGAGAAAGGGGAACCCTCCTACACGGTTGGTGGGAATGCAAACTGGTGCAGCCACTCTGAAAAACAGTATGGAGGTTCCTCATATGTTGAAAATAGAGCTACCCTATGACCCAGCAATTATACTACTGGCTATTTACCCCAAAGATACAAACGTAGGGATCCGAAGAGGTACATGCACCCTGATGTTTATAGCAGCTATGTCCACAATAGCCAAACTATGGAAAGAGCCAAGATGTCCATCGACAGATGAATGGATAAAGAAGCTGTGGTGTATATATACAATGGAATATTATGCAGCCATCAAAAGGAATGAAATCTTACCATTTGCAACGACGTGGATAGAACTGGAGGGTATTATTCTGAGCAAAATAAGTCAATCAGAGAAAGACATGTATCATATGACCTCACTGATATGAGGAATTCTTAATCTCAGGAAACAAACTGAGGGTTGCTGGAGTGGTGGGGGTGGGAGGGATGGGGTGGCTGGGTGATAGACATTGGGGAGGGTACGTGCTATGGTGAGCACTGTGAATTGTTTAAGACTGTTGAATCATGAACATGTACCTCTGAAATAAATAATACATTATATGTTAAAAAAAAAAAGAAGAAGATAGCAGGAACGGAAAAATGAAGGGGGGGAAATCGGAGGGGGAGATGAACCATGAGAGACTATGGGCTCTGAGAAAGAAACTGAAGGTTCTAGAGGGTAGGGGGGTGGGGGGATGGGTTAGCCTGGTGATGGGTATTAAAGAGGGCACGTACTGAATGTACTGAATGGTGCACTGGGTGTTATATGCAAAGAATGAATCATGGAACACTACATCAAAAACTAATGATGTAATGTATGGTGATTAACATAACACAATAAAAAAAAACCCTCTAGATTTGAAGTAAACAAGAAAAAAACAGCAAATTTAGAAACAACGGCCCCCTTTTCATTTAAAAGAGCATTCTTCATAAAATCAGACTCATCTTGCTTCTTCAGCTGAGTTCTGCTATCGTGCTGGTTTTCAGATACATTAGTGGTTTGAGTATTACATATACATGAACCATCCTCAAATGACAATCTTGATAGTAAAAGTTACCATTTTTTGCTCTTCAATTTTGCTGGTTGTGACTGGGCCTCTAGACAATATTTTTTTCTAGAAATAACTATCCAATGATTTGATTATTAGATAACATTTTTGGGGTGATATTTGGGCAGTTCTCTCTTAATTTATTGATGCCAGGAATCCTCCTTCTCCCTGACCTTAAAGTGATGTTCACCTCTTATAGGAAACCCACTTAGAAAAACCAGGTAGAGTACCTGATTATAGTAATCAATTAGTGGGAAAAGAAAATCAGCATAAAATCCTCATGTTTTAACCTCTTCTGTCTTTTACACCTTCAAATTTAACACTATCCTTACTTTTTTAATGTCTCTTTTTCATTTCTCTTCTTCTCCCAATACTTATCAAATCATTTTTTGCAGCTATTATGCAATGTCAGTTATAAAAAGAGCCATATTTACCTGTGTGAAAATCATATTTACAAGCTATAAAATCAGTTTAACTCAATTCAACAAGTACTGTGTGTGTGTTCTTACCATATGCTTAATTGTTACATTCCCAGATAATCTGTCTATAAGTCCTCAGACTATATTAGGTTCCCTATTTCTAGCTACTTTAATTTGAGCAAAACTCAGAAAGGAATTCAATTAGATTTAACATTTACTGTACACCTCTTAAGCACAAATAATTATTTTACATGTTTTTTGCATGATATTCCATTTAAACCTCATAGCAATCCTTTAGAGATATATGATATTCATGGAAAATTGAAATGCACAGATACGCAGTAACTTACCCTAAGCTCAGGAGTTTTCTACTAGAACATTTATTTAATAACTGCTAATAGCTGTTTTGTGTATTTTACTAAAAATAATAAATATTTTCACAAATCACAAACAGACCTGTCTCTTGTTAAAGACAAAACAAAACAAAAATAAATAAAACAGACATTTCTCCAAAGAAGACTTATAGATTACCAACAGACATATGAAAAGATGGTCAACATCACTCATCATCAGGGAAATGGAAATCAAAACTACAATGAGATATCGCCTCACATGGGTCAGAATGTTTAAAATCAAAAACACAAGAAAACAAGTGTTGGTGAGGATGTGGAGAAAAAGGAACTCTCATGCACTATTGGGAATACAAACCAGTACAGCCACTGTGTAAAACAGTACGGAGATTCCTCAAATGTTAAAAATAGAAGTACTCTACAATCTCATAATCATATGACTGGGTATTTAACTCAAAAATAGAAAAACACAAATTCAAAGGGATACATGCACCCTTATGTTTATTGCAGCATTATTTACAATAGTCAAGTATAGAAGTAGCCCAAGTGTCCATTGATAGATGGATGGATAAAGAGGATGTTTTACACACACACACACACACACACACACACACACACACACACACACATATTCATTCATAAAAAAAACAATGATATCTTGCCATTTGCACAACATGGATGGAGCTAAGTGAAGTAAGTCAATCAGAGAAAGGCAAATACTGTATGATTTCACTCATACATTGAATTTAAGAAATAAAACAAATGAGCAAAGAAAAAAAAAAGAGCAAGAGAAAGAGAGACAAACTAAGAAACAGACTCTTAACTATAGTGAACAAACTGATGGTTACCAGGAGGGAGGTGGTGGGGGGATGGACAAAATAGGTAATTAAAGAGTACACTTAAAATGATGAGCACTGGGTAATGTATAGAATTGTTGAATCACTATATTGTACACCTGAAGCTAGTAGAACACCGTATGTTAACTACACTGGAATTAAAATTAAAAAGTTTTAAAAAATAAAATAAATGAAATAAAACAAAAAGTGATAGAGTAGCAGTTAGCTAGATATGAGCAGGAAAAAGAACTAGAGGACTGTTGAGAAAGAAATAACCAACCACCTCCAGAACACAAACAGCTGGAGAAAACCCCAGGATACACACACACACTCTTCCCTATAACCGCGGCCCTAAAGTAACCTATAGTTTCATTAGAATACATTTACACTGGGGTTTTGAGCCCCATTGTGTGTGTGTGGGGGTGCTGCCATGACAGTTCTGATAAGAACCATAGGGCCAAAAGCTTTCCCTCTCCACCTGAGAAGGAATCCTTGAGATGACTGGAGGCAACATCGGTCACAGACAGCCCTGGGTATGACCCTTAACTTATGCAAGTATAAAAAACAAAACCTCGATCCTGGGTGCAGTTGGAACCTCTGGGCCTGCCTGCTTTCCCACCTTAAGAGCGCACGTTCGTTTTGACCACTTCTTGGCCACACTCAAGAACCCAGGTTGAGCTACAGGACTTGCTGCTAACAAAAGAAACAAAACAGAGCCTTGATAGTAGTTAAAGCAGTAAAAGTAGATTTTAATCAGGAACTCTTGCAGTAGGGGGAAGGATACCTCAGTATAAAATGGGGCTCGATTCCAAATACAAAAAAGAAGAGTGGTGATTTATACCCAAGGGAGATTGAAGGGGTTAGTGGATGGAAAATTACCAAGGGACGAGGGCAATTCTTGCTATAAGCTGACCTAATAGGATTCTTCCTAAGGGCAGGCCACGGTGATCAGCTATTTATTACCTGGGGGATGATGAGGGATGAGAGATTTGGTCAGATATTGAGGGTGATCATATATCTAAGGTGGAGATTCTCTAAGCTGATTAGCAAGATTCTTGCTAAAATTGGAATCTACAAGAACAGGGACAGAAGCCCAAGATTAATTAAACCCAATGCAGCAGAGGGCTCACAGGAGTCAGAATAAAGTTTGGTCAAGAAGAAACTCTTTGTTACCCTGAAAATCATTCATCCCTGGAAGGAAAATGTCTCATTATAATAATGTTCAAAATGGCTTCAGGAAATTTGTTTTATCACAATCTTAATGCTCCAGTCAATGAACAGCCCCAAAAGTCTCATTAATAATGGCAAAAATGTCTACACATTTATCTGACATTTACTTTCAGGTCAAAAGTCCATTTGGATCTTTCTAAGTGATGTACTAATAGACCATAGTCAGATCAATTTAACAGAGGGCTGGGATTAGACTCCTTTACAATTGTTTTTTCATTATATTTGGAAGAAACCTACATGTAATACACTTGTATTTTCAACTCTGTGGTGAAATAAAGGGATCGAGGGAGTAAGCAGTGACTTTTCCACGAGGCAAAGGCTTCTTTTATTCTCCAGTGTAAACCTAATGAGAGAATTGCTTTCTGTGCAGTACAGTGAACTGAAGGTCATCATCAATTCTGTTTACCCCTGTTGCAAGTGACTCCACTGCTTGTAAATAATTCATGATACTATGTTATAAATAACATTTCATGTAAAAGAAAACCATGCCTGGGTTTGCTAAGTGTTTCTTTAATCTTTAGAAATACATTAACTCAAATAGCTTCCACCTTTGTATATAGCCTTAGTTTAGTCTCATAAAAATGGCTTTCTGAATCTTTACTGTGAAAAATATGGGATGCCTTATTGTTGAAGTATAGAGAACTTGTTGCATAAAGGTAAATTGGCAGGAATTCTGGCTTATTATTTTTAAGCTACCTCAAGGAGAGGCAATATAATATAAGGAACATTTATCTGAATAACAGGAATACTCAGGAGAACCATGAAGAAATAGATTATAGGCTAAATTTCATAAAATAAAAATTTAGGCAGAAGCAAACACCCACACTCCCCAAAAATCTTGGTATTTTTTTTCCTTTAAAAAAATAAGCAAAAAGATTTTGAAAAAAAAAGTTTCACTTTGCCTTTTTTTCCTATTAAAATGAACCTCTCAAGGGGTTTTTAAAATTTACAGAGTAAAACATTTTTCCATAAAAATCATTTCCACTTTTATTAGATAAATATAGCCACCAAATTCATAAATAATGAAGTAGAACATATAAATATTCTCATAGTTCAAAAATTACTTTGGAAAATCCTTCTAAAAATATTGTACAAAACATTCTGCTTTTTGGTATTCATTTCCCCGGTTCCTCTCAATTAAGCCTTACTTAAAACTTCATTATGGTTCAGAGTTACCTAGAAAAAAAAAAAGATATTTAAAGAAATAGTTGCATTTAACAGCGCATGAATTTATGTGTTTTATTATATATTTTATTTTATAGTTTAGATGTGTAAATAGATGTCTCACAGTTTGTTAAAAGATTTGGCATTTCAAATATGTGCCTATCAAGAAACCAAGCTACATTAATCTTTTTTTTAAACATTTCTGTATGGTCAGGGCTTTCTGAGGAAGTAAACTGGGTTAAGGAATATTGAATGATAAACATTCCTTACAAGTTAGAAGTTGTGTATTTCCCCAGAGCCATTTGATCACATTCTAATGGCAATATATGCAGAATCATTTGCTCTTTCTCCTTCTCTCCTGATGGCTACTGTCTAAGAAGCTCCTATATAAACTCCGAGATTGATATGTCAGGGTTTTTTTTGTTTGTTTTGTCTTTTTCCCTGTGGTAAAGGAATTTACCCTCTACACATGTTAGCCCTGGTTCCCATGCCCCAACCCCCAAAGGTCAACATGGACTATCACTTCATTTATATATATATATAGATGTCCATAAATGTGTGTTTATACACACACACACACACACACTGTTGCTCATTACTGGCATATAGGAAAGCAATTGAATTTTGCATAATAACCTCGTATCCTGAAACCTTGCCAGAACTGCTTATTAGCTTGAAGAAGCAAATAATGGATATATATTCCATGGTCATGGAAGGAAAGACTCAATATTGTCATGATGTCACTTCTTCCCATAGTTCTATAGATTCCAGCAATCATTGAAAATCTCAGCAAGTTACTTGTAGATATTGTGAAATTGATTATAAAGTTTACATGGAGAGGCAAAATCCAAAGTAGCCAACATAATATTGAAGAAGAACATATTTGAAGGACTGACACTAGTCAACTATTAGACTTACTACTGTAGAGTTGCAGTAATCATGACATAGTGGTATTTTTTGTTTGTTTCAAGTTTTTGTTTAAATTCTAGTTAGTTAACATATAGTGTAATATTGGTTTCAGGAGTAGAATGTAGTGATTCATCACTTACATATAACACCCGGTGCTCATCACAAGTGCTCTCCTTAATACCCAGCACTCATTTAGCCCATCCTCCACCTACTTCCCTCCAGCAACCTTCAGTTTGTTCTCTATTGTTAATTCTCTTATGGTTTGCCTCTCCTTCTCTTTTTTTCCTTCCTTCCACTATGTCCATCTGTTTTGTTTCTTAAATTCCACATATAGTGAAATCATATGGTATTTGTCTTTCTCTGACTGACTTATTTTGCTTAGCATAATACACTTTAGCTCCATCCACAGTGGTATTTGAAAAGAATAAACAAATAAATAAATTGAACAGAATATAAAGCCCAGAAACAGACCCACAATAAATATAGTCAGCTGATCTTTGACAAAGAAACAAAGGCAATACATTGGAGAAAAAATAGTTTTTTCATCAAATGATGCTGGAGCAATAGATATCCTTATGCCAAAAAATGAATCTAGACAGACTTTAAACCCTTTCCAAAACTTAACTCAAAATGAATCACAGAACTAATTTAAAACACAAAACTATAAACTCCTAGATGATAATGTAGGAGAAAACTTAGATGACATTGGTTATGGAGTTGATTTTTAGATACATCACCAAAGTGCAATTCATAAATGAAATAACTGATAGACTGGACTTCATTAAAATTAAAAACTTATGATCTATGAAAGACATTGCCAAGAGAATGAGAAGTCAAGCTATAGACTGAAAGAAAGTATTTGAGAGACTCATGTAATAAAGGAATGTTATCCAAAATACACAAAAAACTCTTAAAACTCGGGAGTAAGAAAAAGAATCTTAAAAAAAAATAAGGTAAAGACCTTAATAGACACCTCACTAAAGAAGATACACAAGTGACAAATAGTATATTAATAGATATTCCCTGTTATATGTCATCAGGGAAATGCAACAATGAGAACTACTACATACCTATTAGAATGGCCAAAATCTGAAACACTGACCATATCATACTGATAAAGATGTGGAACAGGAATTCTCATGAATTTCTGGTGGGAATGGAAAATGTTACAGCCACTTTGGAAGACAGATTGGCTGTTTCTGAAAAAACTAAACATACTCTTACCATATGATCCAGCAACTGTGCTCTTTTGTATTTACCTGAAGGAGTTGAAAACTTATGTCCATGCAGAAACCTGCACATGAATGTTTATAGCAACTTTATTTATAACTGCCAAAACTTGGAAGCAACCAAGATGTCTTTCAGTATGTGAATGGATATACAAATGGTGATACAGCGGGGCAATGGACTAGTATGCAGCACTAAAAAGAAATAAGCTATCAAGCCATAAAAATGACATGCAGGATCCTTAAATGCATATTACTAAGTGTAAAAAATCCAATCTGAAAAGTCTATATATTATAATTACATAGCATTCTGGAAAAGGTAAACTCTGGAGATGGTAAAAGATCAGTGGCTACCAAAAGTTTGAGGGATGGAGTTAGGGATGATAGGCAGATCACAGAGGAGTTTTAGGGCAATACTCTGCATGATACTATAATGGTGGATATGTGTAATTATAGGTATTTCCAAACTCATAGGATATATAACACTAAGAGTAATCATAATATAAACTTATGAACTTTGGGTGATTATGATGTATCAATGTAGATTTAAGAATTGTAACCAACGTACCACTCTCTTGGGGGATGTAGATAATGGAGGGATCTATGCATGTATGGTAGAAGAAGATATATAGGAAATCTCCATACCTTCCTCTCAATTGTGCTCTAAACCAAAACTCCTCTAGAAAAATAGTCTCAAAACATAATTAAGTTCTGAGATATTTTAGAACATGGATGAACTTTGAAAATGTTCTAAGAAAAACACAAGAAAGAAAGAAAAAAGACTAGTCACAAAATTCCACATATTATATGATTCCATTTACATGAAAATCTCTATGTAGAGACAGTAGATTAGTGGTTGCTTAAGATTACAGGAAAGGCGGTTGAAAGTGTGATGGCTGAAGGTGGTAAAGATTTTCTTTTTTTTTAGGTAATAAAAATATTCTAAAATTGACTGTGGTGGTAATTGCACACATCTGTGAATATACTGAAAACCATTAATCATACTCTTTTTTTATTGGGATGTAAATTGACACAAAACATTGTGTAAGCTTAAGGTGTGAAACATGTTGATTTGATACACTTATATATTGCAGTATGATTACCACCAGTGTTAATTAACACCTGCATTACCTTACATAATTATCATTTCTTTTCGGTGGTGATAACATTTAAGATCAAGTCTCTTAGCAGTTTTCAAGTATATAATACATATTTTTTACTATAATCACAATGCTGTGCATTTGATCCCCAGAATTTATTAATCTACAAAGTGCAAGTTTGTACCCTTTGATCACCATCTCCCCAGTTTCCCCACATCCCAGCCCCTGGCAACCACCATTCTATTGTTTGGTTCTATGAATTTGAGTTTTTTAAATTCCACATAAAAGTGAGATCATATGGTATTTTGTCTTTCTCTGTCCGATTTACCTAACTTAGCATAATGCCCTCAAAGTCTACCTATATTGGCAGGGTTTCCTTCTTTCTCATGACTAAATATTTACATATATTGGTGATGTTGAGCATCTTTTCATGTACCTGTTGGTCATCTGTATGTCTTTTTTGGAAAATGTCTAATTAGTCCCTCTGCCTTTGTGTGAACTGTACACTGATTTCTGTCTTGATAAAATTGTTTTAAAAAGTGGAAAGATATGGGAGCTTTTAGGATGTAAGAATACACATATGTATCTGTGTCTCTCTGTATCTTACTCTCATCCACTCATTTACATTTATTTATATATATATGTCTATCTATCATCTATCTACATATCTATCATCTATCATATATCTACCTACCTATTTCTTTATTATCTGTTTTAAATTTTAACTTTAAATACTTTTCCAGGCATTTTTTTTTTTTTCGTATGGAGTATTTTATTCTCAGGATGTATACATTAGTATTAAATTTATTAAAATTTGGTCTTTTTATTTACTAGTGTTCGTTGCAATACCTAGCACTATGTAAAGCAGAATTTCATTAAAATTTATTAATCAGTAAGTAAAGAAAATTATTATTAGCAATATTTAATGCAGTCCAATAATTGGCATTGAAGGTAAAATGGGCTACAACAAATGAAATACCCTTGAAAAATGCTATTGTATTTTTATGTGCTTCTCAATTATTAAATACATTTTTATGCTTATGAATTGCTTATTTAATCATCATGAATTGTCATTATTTCATCTTTCTTATGTGTTTTGTTGGCTTGATTAAACACTACAGAAAAATTACAGTTTTGTGAACTCTTACAGGTTGCTGTGTTTGTGTGCAAGTGTAAATTTTGTGAAAAATTTGAATGAAACTACCAGCTTAAGAATAAACAGAAAGCCACAACTGGAACTATATTTCTTAGATACCATTTCACATTTAAAAAAAATCATCTAGTTATTAATGAGAATTAGCAAATAAAATTAATACCTATGGTGCATGAAGCAAAGGCCTTTAAGTTATAGTAGATATACAGTATACAGAGACATAGTGTAATACATAGTATATATCTCTCTATACATAGTATATAGAGAGATACAGAGAAGGCCTGGATAAAATCCTGTCACTGCTAGCTCTTAATGATAGGACCTTAGGAAACTGACTTATTTTTGTGTATGAAATGAGAATAGGTTTATAGTATGAAATTCAACCAGATTTCATACATAAACACTTTGTAAACTGCCTTCTAAAAGTTAAGTAATGAATATTATTACAAGGATATAAATACATGTGACATTTATAAAGAAAATACAATTATTTATATACACACATACACTACATATTTATACATTTGCCTATTATAGGCAAATGCCTCTGTACTGGTATTTTCTCTTTTTAATAATTATTAATGAATCATTTTCAGATTTAAAGAGTTGTATATTTACCTTTTATCACATACTAATTGACAGATTTTTAAAATTGTTATCGATACTTTTTGACATGTACATGACTGGATGCTATGTAGTTGGACAAACTTTATGAAATATTGAAACAGTGTATATTTGCTTTTATGCAAAATTCTAACAACCTATTTTTAAGATGTAACCATGAGTAAAATGTGATTGTATGTAGAAATTATATCATCTGTCCTCATTACACTATTGGTTTCCTCATAAAGAAAGTAAGCAGGCTAGAACTTCCTTGTCTATTTGGAATATATGTATTAAATATTTATCATTTAATATATTTCAGGTAGAATTATATTTTCATATATTATTCATTTTGTATTTCATTTTTCTGCAATTACTGAATTTCTGAATAGTTCTTTTTTCATCTGACTGGAATAAAATATTTACTTTATTTTTTTAAAGATTTTATTTATTTATTTGACAGAGAGAGACACAGCGAGAAAGGGAACACAAGCAGGGGGAGTAGGAGAGGGAGAAGCAGGCTTCCCGTGGGAGCAGGGAGCCCGATGTGGGTCTGATCCCAGAACCCTGGGACCATGACCTGAGCCGCAGGCTGACGCTTAACGATTGAGCCACCCAGGTGCCCCGGAATAAAATATTTAATCACAAATGTATTTTATTGTGTAATATGTATCTAGGAGAATTTATAATCCATTTTTATTATTGACTTCCTAAGCCTTTTTGCTTTCAGAATGTTTTCCTTTAATTGCATCATTCTGTCTTTTATTTCATATTTACGATCAACCATGTTTTATTTTTAAGCACCACCCATTTTATTTCAAATGTGTGCATTATTTTAAGGTAATTTTGGTGAAAATTTGAGAATTTGTATTTCCCCTACAATACTTATTTTACTTAAATATATAAACAACATTTTAAAAATTATATATTTTAAGTTTTTTCCAAATATTCTGGTGATTTGGAAAGAATAAAATTATATTTTCAAAATAACATAATAAAATTAATAACCCATACAACTGTATTGCCTACAAAAGGATCCTGCAAGCTCAGTCTGCTATATATAATTTGGGTGAATGTTTGTTCTCTAAATAATTTCTGTAAAAATAGAATAATTCTCAGTTACCCAAAAAACCCATAGAAAAATATATAAAAACACACAAAATGTTTTTAAACACAAGTTCCCACATAAAGTTATGACTTATACATTTAGTCATTTAATTATCCTTGTTGATCTAAAAGGTAGGTGTATTCAAATCACTACAAGCAACAGACAGACATATCTAAAAGTTACCTAGCCTGAAGTTATTTAATACACATGAATTGAAATCTGCCTTCATGTTTTAAATTAAAATTATTTTGATGAAAAAACTGGCACACAAATTTGTTTACTTTTTTCGTTCAACTAATACATTAAATAATATTAATACCTTAGTATTGGTATTACTGATTTCAAATGGCAATAAGCTAATATCTTCAAGATCTTCTATTTGTCCCAAAGGAGAATATTTAGTACTTATCGAAGGATAACCTCCTGGTAATGAGCAGAAATATTTTCTTGTATTCAGAAGCTTAGGTCTAATAATGATAGGGCTGTACCTCAGAAAAGCAATGAGAGATAGGAGACAAGATGAAAGGTATATGCAAAGCTTCAATTTTTTTTCCTCTAATTTTAGTGTTTTAATGCTGATCCTCAAGGAAATTGTCATATCTCATTAAGGAGTATTAGTGAAGGTGTATCAAAAAACGGTGTAATTGGGAAAACATTTGAGTGAACCTTTGACATTTAAAAACATTCTAATTCGGTACAGGATGTCGGGAAACCTTGGATCTAGTCATGTTTTGCCCCTAATTATCTGTTAGAAGAGTTTGACTTGTGATTTTTTTTTTTTTTTCCTCTGACATATTCTTCTATTCCGTTTCTTAATTGCAGGCTGCAATGCACTAGGACAAAAGTGCATCACAAAGCTAGTATCTGTCACAGGAACGAGAGAATGGAGATTACTTCGCTGGTAGAATTGTGAGATATGGGAACAGGATCAAAGTAAAGAAGATTTTCCTAAACATGGGCAAGTCAAGATGCTCACTGATATTTTATTCAGACAAAATTGCTTTCTAGCTTTCACAGTTGCTGACACCTTCTAGTGGTGAAAATCCATGAAGATCACGTATCTGTCCCACGAGTCAACCAACTAACCCCTCTTTTATTATTTATTTATTTATTTATTTATTTATTTATTTATTTATTTATTTAACTGTATATTTATTATTTAGCATGGAACCTGCAATTTTATTTTATTTTTATTTATTTTTAATTTTTAAAAATTAAAAAAAATTATTATGTTCAGTTAGTCAACATATAGTACATCATTTTAAATGACAAACTAAAGAATTTCTGTGAAAGAAATGATAAAGAAATATACTTGTAATCTGCCTTTTTTGCTTTTACTTCATAATAAGATAAGAAAAAAGTCAAATCAAGAGTCTTGAAAATATTGGCAACTTCTCAATAAGAAATATTGTCCTGCCTAATTAATTCTGGATAAGAAATAGTATGAAATCCTCACACTGACGAATTATAATGTAGGTAGAGATGCTGAATTCTATGAGTGCATGAATGAGAAAAATACCATGTAATTTAGTTGAGGAATCTTCAATAAATATTAAATAATTTGGAATTTTACATATGCTTACCTAGGTACCAAATATCTGAATTATCTATATGTGAACTGGAATTCTACTTAACTAATATTTATGAGAATAAATGACAATAGTATCCTCATATTAGGGCTCAAAATCTGACATATTGTGATAATTTTATAGTCTTCTAAGCTAATTCTTATGTATTCTTTACTGTTAAAGGTCTCTCATGAACATTCAGATGTGTACATTCAGATAAATATTACAATGATAGGATAAAATTTTTAATTTTGAATGATTGCTTATAATATCTAAATTTAGATATTGTTAATTCATTGGTCATATTATATTCCAAATATTAAAGCTTTGCAGCAAATATATGTAGGCTAACCTAAAGAACTTATAAAGTAGAAAAACATGCCACACAAAATCCTGAAGAGATAATATTTTGCATATTATGTTTGTTTTATTGAGTAACTTGTTTGTTAATGATTTAGCTACATATGCTGCATTCTGGGTAAAACAATGGGTTTGCATTTTACTGACCAAAATGTAACTGAATATTATGGCAAGCACTATGAGACCTTTTTTTTTTTTTTAATAAATCAAGAAAGAGTACTCTGTTCAGATTTACTATATTTATTAGTTTGAATAAAAGCTTAGAAATAATTTTTACTCAAAACCCTTTATTAATATAATTTAAATAAGTACTAGGTAAATTTAACTATTACTGACTTAAATTTAACTATGATATTATATATTATAATATCATTTATTTTTATTTATAATTTATCATTTATATTTGGTCCTATAGCGAATTTCAGGCGAGCTGGTATCAGTTATTTATTTATTTATTTATTTATTTATTTATTTATTTATTTAGAGTCCTATCAGTTCTATTTGACAAATCATAAATAAGCTTTTTGCTTGCTAATTTCTACTTTGTATCACATAAACATGACTTACAAGGTATTGAATCAACATCCAAATACAATCCCTTCATTTTCATTGTTTGATGGTTGCCTAAAATTTCTTTTAGTCTACATGTTCCTTTTTTCTCTTTGTTTCTTTCTTTCTCTTTTTTTAAACTCCTTGTATTTATTTACTAGAAAAACCTGAATATTTCCAGATTTGATTTTGCATGGTGAATCATTGTGGTATAGTTGTAATTGTAAATTAAAAGTCATATCAAGGGGTGCTTGAGTGGCTCAGTCGGTTAAGCCTGGGCCTTCAGCTCAGGTCATGATCTCTGGGTCATGGGATCAAGAGCCACATCTGGCTCCCTGCTCAGCTTCTCCTTCTCCCTCCACCCCTGCCCCTGCCTCTCCCTCTGCCCCTGCCCCTGCCTCTCCCTCTGCTCATGCTCACTCTCTCTCTCAAATAAATAAAATCTTAAAAAAATAAAAGTCATATCAAAACCTTCAAGAAATTTCTGACTGTGTTTCTTTTTATGGGGGAGGGAGACAAGAAAACACTGTACCATCATCATATGCAATATCAGGATTTTTTGTTTTTAGCTCATTTTAATAGTAGGTTATAGTTTTCATTTGTTTTCTGGCAATGCATATGTTAAGAACTTTTATTATTCATAAGGATGTTGTGCTCCATATCTTTTTTGTATGTAAATCAACTTCAGTTTCTTTTTCTCCCATTTACTACTTGAAATTAAGTTTCTTAAATTTTAATAAGGTTGATATAGCTCTTCTAGAATCCCAGCTGTAAAACTTTCTCTTTCCTTTATTTCATCATTGTCCTAAATATGGCCTTTCCCCTTCTGAAATGTGCCTTCTTTGCACCACTTCCCCATTTTAATTCTGACTTTTTCTTTTTACCTTGCTTTTCAAAAAGCATGTAGAAAAGAGCAAAGTGTTACATGTTTACAGATAAAAATACATACTAAGCAGAAAAAAGAGACCAAACAATTCTAGATCTCTTGTCCTTGCAAAAGTGCATAGGACTTATCAGGTAAATACTAAATGAATATGCCCTGGTTAATGATGTTTAAAAGTATAAACAGAAGAATTCAACATGCAAGAAAACTAAAAGAATTAAAATAATGAGACAGATATATAAAGGTAGAATTGACATTCTAAAATGAAATACATTTACTCTAAAATTAAAATTTAAGTTAGGCAAGCAGGAGCAAATTAAATAATTGGAAAACAGATATAAAGACATTTTATAGAATGCAACACACAGAGGATTAAAAACTAGAAAATATGAAAAAAGAAATTAAGAAATAAAAGCTAGCAGAAGAAGTAGAATTCATACTTCTAACTGGAGTTAGAGAATGAAATGATAGAGGAAATAATGATAAATGCTTAACAAGATAATTATTGAATGTTGTTCAGAATTAACCAATGCAATGCACTTTTAAACAAAGTAAATATACTAAATCCCAAACAAATGATAGATAGATGATAAACGGATATGAAAGAAGTGTTACCGGTGGGAGAGTCTGTGCTGTGTGAATGGAAGTCTCAGTTCCCGGATTCCCCATGAAAGATTTACGTGGGGATCCATGCTCGAAGAGACACCCAGAAGGAAAACAGCAAATACAGAAACAGTTTATTAAGGACAGTACACTCTCAAAATGGGAGGATGAGCAGGAGGCAACTGCACCGGGGTTAGCAGAGTCTTTTCCTTTTATGTTTGCATAGGTTATGGATCATAGCCAGGGTGGCCTCCATCTGACTAAGGTTGTTTTCAGTCATCTAAGGGACTCCTCCTACCAGCTGGGAGAGGCAGTTTTTGGCCCTACAAGGTTCTTGCCAGAACTGTCATGGCCTTCTTCCCCCACTGTGGGGAAGTTTGCATCATGTTTATGGCAAATATAGATATATGGCAATATTTGGTTATATTTGCCAACTGAGAAACTCACTTTGTAAGTGATACAGATTTTTAAGTCTATGTTATAAGTTATGTTGTTTATTCTAAAGTCAAAAGCATTTATGAAAAAAAATGACATTTATGTTTTAAAAGGAGCCATGTTGAAAACTTGAGTTTAATTTATGCTAAGCATGACCAAATGGAAACGGCTGTCTGTCTGTTTTGGAGGGTTTAAGATTTTATGTATATGTACATTGACAAATATCGATACCAGAATTTGACCTTAATTCAAAATTTCTGAAAGACTGTCTTGAGTATCACTCTTTTGTGTTTCCTTACAGAAAAAGAGTCAAATACATTTGGAAAACATATAGCTACTATGTGCAGCCACTCATGTTGTGTACTCATATTTGTAGGTTTTCTTTTTAATACATAGTTATTACAGTATTATTGACTATATTCTCCTTGCTATACTTTTCAACCCTGTGACTTATTTATTTACTGGAGGTTTGCACCTTTTAATCTCCTTCACCTATTTCACCCATCGCCTCACTTCCCTCCCCTCTGGAAACCACCAACTTTTTCTCTTTATTTGAATCTATTTCTGTTTTGTTGCTGTTGTTATTGTTCATTTTTAGAGTCCATATGTAAGTAAAATAATATGGTACTGGTCTTTCCCTGTCTGACTTACTACACTAGGCATAATTTAAATCTATCCATGTTGCAAATGGTAAGATCACTTTTTATAGCTAAACAATATCTCATTGTGTATATGTGTGTGTGTGTGTGTATACACAGACCATATCTTCTTTGTCCATTTATGTATTAATAGACACTTGGGTTGCTTCCAAATCTTGGCTATTGTAAATAATGTTGCAATAAACACAGGGTGCACACATCTTCTTGAATTAGTGTTTTCATTTTCTTTGGATAAATATCCAGTAGTGGAATTACTGGACCATATGGTATTTTTATTTTTTAATTTTTTGAGGAATCTCCACACTGTTTACCACAGTGGCTGCAACAATTTATCTTCCCCAAAACAGCACGTAAGTGTTTATTTTTCTTCACGTTCTCGTCAACACCTGTTATTACTTGTCTTTTTGACTCAAGCCATTCTGGCTATTCAGGTTTTCTGCCCTTTTTTTCAATTGGCTTTTTTGCTGATAAGTTGTGGAAGTTCTTTATGCATTTTGGATATTAACTCCTTATTGGATATATCATTTGCACATATCTTCTTCAAACAAAAAGGTTGACTTTGTTTTGTTGATGTTTTCCTTTGATGTGCAAAGTCTTTTCAGTTTGGTGTAGTCCCAATTATTTATTTTTGCTTTTGTTTCTCTTGCCTGAGAAGACATATCTAGAAAAATGTTGCTAAAGCCCATGTCAAAGAGATTACTGCCTATGTTTGCTTCTAGGAGTTTTATGGTTTCAGATCTCACATTTAGGTCTTTAATCCATTTTGAATTTATTTTTGTGTACGGTGTAAGAAAGTGGTCCAGTTTCATTCTTTTGCATGTAGCTGTCTAGTTTCCCCAGCACTATTTATTGAAGAGACTGTCTTTTCACTACTGTATATTCTTGCTTCCTTTGTTGTAGATTAATTGACCATATAAGCGTGGGTTTATTTTTGTACTTTCTATTCTGTGCCATTAATCTATGTGTCTATTTTTATGACAGTTCTGTGCTGTTTAGATTGCTACAGCTTTGTATTATATTATAGTTTTGAAACCTACGCTAAACCTCTAGCCTTGTTCTTCTTTCTGAAGATTGTTTTGACTATTCAGGGATTTTTGTGGTAACAAATTTATTTTTATATAAATTGCAATCTCTGGGGTTGCAAAGTATGGTGGATCTGGTTAAATACTACATATGTCTCCCTTTAGCTTATTGAAGGCTTTAGGAAGGCCTATAGTAACCAATTTAATTTTGTATATTTGATCACACAGCTTTCTTTTTTCTGATATCTCATCTCTTGTGTTGAAGAGGCTAGTTCTCTGTAGAACATCAGGAAATACTTATTATATTAGATATATTATTCTTGAGGTACAGAATTGTCTACACCTTAGAAGGTTATATTCATTTTAATCTACTGAGCAGATAATTTCACCAGAATCATTATTCTGTATTTTTCATCAAGTAGTGGTATATAATGTTTATAGAGCACTTACAATATACTAATCACTATCCTAGTGCTTTGCATTAAGTACCTCTTTTAATCAGCATAATAAATTAAATGATAGATGTTACTGTTACTCTCATTTTATTTATGAAAAAAAGTAACACATGAAACAGTTAGGTGATTTGCCAAAATTTGACACAGCTAGACCATGGCAGAGTTAAAGTATAAATCTCAATTATTTTACTTTTGCACATGGGACTTAACCCATTTGCCTTATGCCCAAACCTTTGGTTCTTACCATGGCCATACAGTATTTCTTTTACAAGAGGTCATGGATGACCAAAAAGGACAAGAGACATGCCCTGAAATCCCATTTGTCCTGCATAAGGAGTCAATCAGTTTTTAAAGGCTTTTAGTAGAAGATTTTTCTATTATCCCCACCTAAATGGTTTTTCTTGTTTTTACTTTATTCATTGTGCATTTTTAGTTTAATTACATTTAAAAAATATTTGAATAAGCTTCACATTTTAGGATAGTTTTAGATAAATGGAGGATGACAAAGATAGTTCAGAGAGTTCCTATATCCTTCATACTGTTTCACCTACTGTTAACATTTTACACTGCTATGGTACATTTGTCACATAATGGAAATCTAGTGATACAATGTTACTAACTATTTCATACTTTATTCAGATTTCCTCAGCTTTACCTAATATCCCCTTTCTGTTTCAGGATCACATCAAGAATACTATTACATTTACAGAAGGGAGGGGGGTAGCCAGGTGATGGGCATTAAGGAGGGTACGTGTTGTGATGAGCACTGGGTATTATACACAACTAATGAATTGTTGAACACTACATCAAAAACTAATGATGTATTATATGTTGGATAACTGAACATAATAAAAAAAGAATACTATTACATTTAGTAGTCCCATCTCCTTAGACTCTTCTTGGCTATGGCAGCTTCTCAATCTTTCCTTGTTTTTAATGACTTTGCCAGTTTTGAGGAGTACTGGTCAGATATATTTTAGAATATCCCCCAATTCTGTTTTTCCTGATGTTTTCCATGGGGTTATGGGTTTGGGAAAAGAAGACCACAGAGGTAAAGTGTGATAGATTCTTTCATAATAGGATATTTATTCATTCCTATTTGATGTTCTTTGGTTATGGTAAATAAGTACAATGTACAAATCTATGCAGAACTTTAGTCAGATTCAGATATATTGTGATTATCATTGACTGAGAAACTTAGTATTATTTCTGTCCATGTACATAATTATTTTCAAAATAAGAGAAAACAAAAAAAATCATTATATATATTTTTCAAACCCTAATAATACCTCTGACAAATCAATTTTTTTAGGAGTGTTCTAGTGGTTGTAGCTAGAGATAAACTGATCAATGATCACACAATGGGAGTAATGGGGATAATATTTTATAGGTACAACACATTCAGGGTACGGTAGACCAGGTGGAGAAATTTGATTTTATGTGGCAATCACCTGACAGGATAGAATCTTAGTAAATTAGTTTAAACTCAAAACATACTGAGTAGATGGAGTGAAGAAAAACTATTATGGAGAATAGGCCGGAAAACTCCTCAGTGCAAAATTTTCAAGAATAGAACAATAGTCAATATTAAAAAAGAATACAATAAAACTATTATTCTCGTCAACTTCTAACTCACATCCAGATGTCTTAATTAGATGATTTTTCAGTTCAACCACGATGTATCATTTTCTATGTTTGTAATATTAAGTTAAGGCCTCCAAGATACTTACTTTCTCTTCTAGACCAACATTTATTTCTAGAAACAATTCTATAAGTTATGTTCATATTTATTCATATATCACATTCAATAATTGTTCACTTCCTTAAAAGAAAACAGGTGTTTAAATATGAATGACTTCTGTAATATATGTCTTCTTAGATATAATGCTTATAATATCTTTCTTTTTAAATGCGTTTTTCTCATAATTTAAGGATGATATACCAACATATACACAAAGAAACACAGATTTTTTTCTTTGAGTTTTACATTATTAATTAAGTAGAAGACAAACAACAAAGAAGATCATTTTATAAAGACATAACTTCAAATGGCTACAGTAATGACATAAGCTAAAATCAAGAGTTGGACACTTAACCAACTAAGCCACCCAGGCACGCCAATAGAAGAAATTTCAAAGCAGACTGAAGAATTTGAACTAACATCATGAAATATAATTTGAACTTTTGATTACATCACATATTAAGTAGGTAAAGTTGAAGAATAGCATTTTATATATCATAAACAGATACAGCTATTCTCACAAAGATAGTATTTCCCAAGAACTGATAAATATAATGATTGCCAAAGATACTCTTTTAATTACTTCTATTGTAATTCTAACTAATATTCTTTCTGATGTTGTCATTGATTTGTCAATATTAAACACTATATTTATCACTGGACTACCTGGCACCCATTTTTATTTTGAGGTAGAACAATTATATCTTATTTTTGCAATATATTTTATGTTAATTGATGAATGAAATATCCTCTTGACACTCCCTGAGTATCTTCATTTAGGTTTTTACAATTTTGTAATCTTTAATTTTTTAATGTTTCTTAACTGCCTATTCTCTGGTCAGTTTATTGTTATTATTTTTCATTTTGGCATTTCTTTTTTATGCTTATTTTTTCTTGATTGCCCGATCTTATTAAAATCTCAAGAAATTGAAAGTTGTGTGATTTTACTTTGCTACAACATATTCGAACTAATAGTTTTAGATTTTTTAGATATTTATTAAGAGAGTACTTCTATTTCCTCACAGAGGCTTATGCTACCTGCCTAGATAGGTGAAGGTAATTCATTAAGTGGTAGAGTTGTGTATTTTCAGGCTATTGATTCATCTAGTTTTTGGTAGTCTTGTCCTAGTCACCCACTTTTCCCTCCCTAACTAAACTTAACATATTTGTTTTGTTATCATGCAGGTGAACTATCATCCCCTTCTAAGGATTTTTATGGAAAAATCAGGGCTGCAATTTTTCCACTTCCATAATCCCAAAATACAATCCTATAAATGTTCTGTCTTACAGAAATTTTTGTAAACTCTACATAGTTGGAAACTTCTAAGAATAACTTCCAAGTGTAAGATACTAATTTTCTATTTTTTTTTTAGCCCTGGTTAATTGTAAAAGGGGGACTTTAAATATCTATGAATTGTACGATGAAATCCGTGTGTGTGTGTGTGTGTGTGTGTGTGTGTGTGTGTGTGTATGCATCTGGTATATCTGACAGTTCAATTGGAAGGAACAACTGTAACATTTTACCCAGTGCTACTCAGAGACTACTAATTGAGACATATTTGTATTTCTAAATGTATCTCTACTTAACATAAGTCACTTCTGCAATTTACCTTTAAATTTACTTCTATGAAATAATAAGTATAAAATATACAGAAGATGCTGGAGAGGTCTATTTCCTTAATATAAAGAAAAAAATAAACCTTTCTTTTTCTTTTCTTTTCTTTTTTTACAATTTTTACATCTACACACATACAAAAGAATGTTTGCAGGGAGGAGGGAAGCAAATTGTTTTTCATTGACCCAAACTTGATCTTTTGTCAGCAATCTCACTGTGGTTTTCAAAAGTGAATTGTTACCTTCTAGAACATTATCTTTCAAAATATTTCAACTGGTTGTTTTTTTACTTTCACTTCAGAAAAATGTATGACCCAACTGACAGTAATAAAATAAAATCTGTAAAAAGATCAGTGCCTATTTGATCTTAAGCAAAGATTATATTAACTGAATAGTGACTTGGTTCACTGGGAGATACAATTTATCATTCCTCTTGAAAGGTTAAAAGCAGGAAACTATATATAAATGTGAACAAAGAAATATTTGGTTGGAAATTCATAACAAAATTGAACTCTTTGCCTTTGCACTTGTTCTCAAAGAAGAAAGAATGATGTGATACATTTAATGTCAGCAGAGTTAAAAAAGTCATTCTTGGACTAAACATAAAAGATTTGAATATTTCTTGTCTGCTCATGTCATGAGAAAAAGTCAAAATAATCTATTCTCCTGAATAAGAAAATATTTTTAATTATGAATTCTGAATATTCTACTTGGATTTTAAATAGGGGTGTGCTGGCAAAAGTTCAAAAACAGGCTCTCCCTGTAGAGGTGGAAAGAAACTATGATTTTAGTATTTGTCAATTTTCATGATGAAAATACTCTGGCTTATTTTAACCTGCCTATATGTCCTCACTAAATGAAAATGAAGAAGAGATACTAACAATAGGCACTATGAGCCACTAGAAACTGTCTCCTGCACACCACTACTCTAAGATAGTTATGGTGAAATGTAAAATTGTTTAAGATTATGCTCTTAGTCAGATTTTCCTAATGGAATAGACTTGAAATACTAGGTCTTTGTGGCATGTAGTAATCATTAAGCATAAATGGATCATCCTTTTCTATGTTTGTATTATGCTTATATAATCTCTTCTGAAAATAATGATTATGTTGTGTTATAGATCAATATGTATTGCTTTCAAATATATAATTGATAGTTCTTAACCGTTACTTAGTTTTGTGAGCAGCCTGCTTCGTCATCATAAAATGACTTAAAAGTAGGGTTAATAAGTATATCACACTTTTACTTGGATTTAATATAAGGTTGTCCTTTCTCATGTTTATCACAGATCTGGGAATGTGATTAGTGGTCAACTACATTCTATTGCAATTTTCCTAAATAAATGGATGGTTTGAATTCTGCCTCTTGAGAATATTTTGAAAAATTTATTTATTTAAGTTTACTGAGAGCTTTTTTTCTCAGCATTTTACCTTATTTCCAAAAGAATCTTATTTACTTATTACCAACATAATACTATATGTCCTTCAGGGTCATTATAGGTGTTTTTGCTATGAAATGTATTTGGAAAATAGAATGAAAATAACCATCTTTCAGTAGAGTAGAGGAAAGAGAATATCTTCCCAATTTCTATCTTTTGTGTCTTTAGGATACTAGTGTTTGTTTGTTTTCTTTTAGGGTGTGTGTGTGAGTGCGTGTGTGTGTGTGTGTGTATGTGGTGTGTTCAAGTTGACTCAAGAGCTATGTGGAGAATTCCAGTAATTCATCAAATCTATGAATCTGAAACCCTACTTATCTATCTATTGGTAACTGGATATAAGGCAAAATATTGAACATTAGTGTGATAATTGTAAATAATATGCAGAGTAATTAGAGTTTTCAAAGAAAAACGTATTTTGAAAAAGAAATTGTATTTACAGTTTGAAAAAGAGAGTTTGAACTATTAGAGTCATTAGAAAGTAGGCAATCCTGGTGAAAATTTCATTACTCCAAACATCAAGAACATATAATCTTAAAAGTTTACTGAAAGATAAAAAGAAGATGATGTACAAATGAATAGGAAACATCAGAAACAGCAATTATTCACAGAGACTCCCCCCAAAAATTGCTAGAACTGAAAGGAATTCAGCAAAGTCATTGGATATAAAATCAACACACAGAAGTCAGTTGCATTTCTGTACACTAACAATGAAGCAGAAAGAGAAATCAAGGAATTGATCTCATTTAAAGTTGCACCAAAAACCATTAGATCCCCAGGAATAAATCTAACCAAAGAGGTAAAAGATCTGTACTATGAAAACTAGAATACTTATGAAAGAAACTGAGGAAGACACAAAGAAATGGAAAAACATTCCATACTCATGGACTGGAAGAAAAAATATTAGTTAAAATGTCTATGCTACCCAGAACAACCTACACATTCAATGCAATCCTGATCAAAATACCATCAGCATTTTTCACAGAGCTAGAGCAAACAATCCTAAAATTTGTATGGAACCAGAAAAGACCCCGGATAGCCAAAGTTATGTTAAAAAAGAAAACCAAAGCTGGAGGCATCACAATTCCAGACTTCAAGCTCTATTACCAACCTGTAATCATCAAGACAGCATGGTACTGGCACTAAAACAGACACACAGATCAATGGAACAGAATAGAAAACCCAGAAGTGGACCCTCAAGTCTATGGTCAACTAATCTTCAACAAAGCAGGAAAGAATGTCCAATGGAAAAAAAGTCTCTTCAACAAATGGTGTTGGGAAAATTGGACAGTCACATGCAGAAGAATGAAACTGGACCACTTTCTTATGCCATACAGAAAAATAAACTCAAAATGGATGAAAGACCCAATTGTGAGACAGGAATCCATCAAAATCCTCGAGGAGAACACAGGCAGCAACCTCTTTGACCTTGGCATCAGCAACTTCTTGCTAGATGCATCTCCAAAGGCAAGAGAAACAAAAGCAAAAATGAACTATTGGGACTTTATTAGTATTAAAAAGCCTTTGCACATCAAAGGAAACAATCAACAAAACTAAAAGTCAACCTAGGTAATGGGAGAAGATACTCACAAATGACATATTGGATAAAGGGCTAGTATCCAAAATCTATAAAGAATTTATCAAATTCAACACCCAAAGTGCTACTCACACTTTGCTTGAAAGCATTCCAACTCTATGCATAGATGGTATTGCTACAAATCAAAGGAGGAAAATCCATAGCAAAGTAGTTACACACAATCAAAAGTAATGAATATATAGTCACTGATAAACATATCTATGAAATGACATGTAAAAATTAGGTCAAGTAGCATCTAAAGAACTTTAGGGTAATTATGAATATACCTAGGTTTCAAACTGCCATAAACTAAAAACAGATTTTAAGAGAACATTTCAATATATTACATAAATTATTTATGGAATGAAAAATGAGTATTGTCATAGATCATTTCATGAGTATGCAGTATTTTATGTCATTTCTGGAATAAACAACACACAGGAGCCCTCTCATCAAAGTATTAAAAGAGAGCTCCCTGTTGTATTTTGTACATGTTTCACTAACTCAGACAACTACATGCAATATCATAGCGGTGACATTCTTTGGAATCTGATCATTACTGGTGTACTGCAGATCATAACTTAGTACACTACAACAAATATTATGTCCTTAAAAACATAAAGACCTTGGGGTGCCTGGGTGGCTTAGTTGGTTAAGTGGTCGACTCTTGGTTTCATCTCAGGTCATGATATCAGGGTCCTGGGATCGAGTCCCACCTCGGGCTCTGTGGTCAGCGGGAGTCTGCTTCAGGATTCTCTCTCTCCCTCTTCCTTTGCCCCTCTGCCTGCTTGCACGTGCTCTCTCTCTCTCTTAAATAAATAAATAAATCTTTAATAAATAAATAAATAAATAAATAAATACATCATTATATAGTAAGTAAATACCTATCCATATGCCTTATATATTATATCTACAGAAAGCTAACTGAACAGAAATACAAAAATTTAGGCAATCAGATCACAGTCTTGTTTCCACACAAGAAGTGAAAAACAAAGAGGGTGAAATAGCTCCTGAATTTCATCTTAAGTGATAGTTTGGCTCACAGTGTTTTTATGGTGGGAACCACATATCTCCACTATAAGTAGATAGAGAGGAGCTCAGAGAGAAAATGAATTATTGACAAACTAACAGAGTGTCACTGAAAATCATTTCAAGTGCTATCTTTGTCATATTTTCTATAGGATAATTTAGCTTGCTCAGTGGCAGTTTGCCATATCTTGACACTCTGGCTCAGCAAAAGCACTTGACTCTGGAATTGGCAGTTGATTCCAACTTCTAACTTCTTCTAAACACTCCCAGACAAGCTTCACCTTCATTGTAGTCCATTAGATACAACTGCAAAAACACTATCCACAGCCTCCATTCCGACCCCTCCATACCCTTCCCTACATTGCTGTTTCCCTCATCACTCCTCCATTGCTTGGCCCCATTTTCTCCTCTTTTGTGTTCTCACACAAAAAATGGTAACTACTTTGTGGAGTTCTTCAACGTGGGTTACCCCAGTGATAAAATTCTGATAGATAATCCTCTAACACCTATGTAACTAAATCCCTATTTTGAATTCCCATTCTTGAAAGACATAATTTGTTTATATATATATATATATATATATATATATATATATATATATGTAATTTATATATAATATATAATAGTGTATATATACCTTTTTCCTGGTTGACATACAAACTTTACATATCATTTCTCCTAAACTAGTCTATGAAAAAATGTCCCTTTTAATTTTCTGACACAAATTCTTTTAAATCGATGAACAAATTTTCTAACAGCTAAAATTAATTCCAAATTTTGGTCATTTCCTTAGAGCTTTCTATTTTTTAAGATTTTATTTATTTATGAGAGAGAGCAGGAGCAGGGGGAGGGGCATAGGAAGAGGGACACAGACTTCCGCTGAGCACGGAGTCTGATGCAGGGCTCACTCCCAGGACCCCGAGATCATGACCTGAGCTGAAGGCAGATGCTTAACTGGCTGAGCCACCCAGGCACCCCTTCTTATAGCTTTCTTAAATAAAATAATTTTTCCCATGCCAAATATTCATGATTTCATCTTTGACGTGAAAATTTTGAAATACCTTATAAACTCACACCCATTCTGCTTTCTCTCAAAAGGTATAGCTTAACCCACTGAAATTTTCAGGGATTGAGTAAGTATTAAAGATAAAATTAATTTGTCTGCATGGTTTTTATTTTTAAGGATTATTTTTCAAGGTTTTGATCAAATATATGAAGTGATCTTAACTCACATGATTAAGTGATTGTTAACAAATTTATAAATGGGGGAAAAAGCTTACATCCAAATGCCAGTCATATCCACTATTTTTTAAACATCTGTTTAAAAGGGAAGATATAAAATAAAGTGCCATCAGACAATATTACATTTTAATATTTTAGATATTAGAATTCTAATATTAGAGGTTGGTGCTTTTTTTTTCTTTTAAATGGAATTCAGAGGGCTTGCATAAGAAGCTATGTCCAAAATAATAACAGCATTTACTTTTATTTGGGATCCATGCTTCAGAGACAAGAAATGGTACCTGAACTATTCATGGCAAAAAAAGCTGAGTAAAAATCTCAAATAAAATATGGTATCATTTTGGTCTTAAAGACAATCTGTGTCTATAAATTTTCCAAAAAATCTTTTTAAATTTGTTAGAAATTTCTTTTCAAAACTTATTTTTAAATAAAACTCTATCATCTCAAATATTGAAAAAAAATAAATTTGACTATGGCAAATAAAAAAACAAAGCCTCACTTAGACATATAAAAATAAATAACATTTAATGAATTCCTACAATGATCCCTGCACTCTATCAGCCCTGATTAACTTCCTTAAAATCTCTAAGACTTTCCTTATTTGCATTTTAGAATAAGAATTTCAATAAACACAGTGCTCTGAATATTATAATTGTGCATCACCATCTCAAACATGAAATGTAAAAATAGAAAGTGTTTCTCCCTCTTAGCAATTCATGTGTAAGTTAGATATTTACAGATGCAATTTCCATGCAGTAACTTTAACACATAATTTATACTAAACAATTAGTCATCTGTCATATGGTTGAACATGCATATTTTTTTAGAAAACTGATGTAAAAATGGGCCCTTTTCTAGATGATTGACATGTGAGCAATTCCCAGAGACCCTCACTGAGAGAATAAATTAAAAATTATATATTTATCCTTCCATGAATGCATCTTTATACCTTCTACTATGTAGGAGGCTCTCTGTTAGACACTGGAAAAATTCTCAAGTAGGACAAGCTATCTGACTTCCCATTCTTGTCAGAAAGAACAAGAAGACAATTACTTCCATGCATCCACGCATCCAGATATACTTCCACATGTACACTCATAAACACTAAATATGATGACTACTTGTGATAGAGGCATGATAGGAAAACTTAAGCCAATATTGGAGGGTACATCAAAGAAAGCAAAGCTTAACTACAACATGAGTTTTTGATATTGCTACACCAAAGGTAGGCAGATGTTTTCTATCAAAGGCTAGGCAGTACCTCTTAAGCTTTTTGGGACATATAGTTTCTGCCACAACTATTCAACGCTGCTATTTAGCACAAAAACAGCTATAGACAACATGCAAACAAATGACCATGGCTGTGCTCCAATAAAACTTGATTTATGGATACTAAAATTGAGTTTCATATAAGTCACATGTCACAAAATATTATTCTTCTTTTGATTTGTTTCAGCCATTTGAAATGTAAAACCTATTTTGTGTGGCTCATGGGTCATCACACAACAACAGATGGCAAGCTTCATTTGGCCCATGTGTAGTCATTTGCTCACCCCTGTCCTATATACTGACTCATGAAGGCAAAAAGGACTTTATTACATAGGTATGTTTAAAAAGATGAAGAAATTCTGATAAATTGACCACCCAGGAAGTTAAGTGAAAATTAATATAGTGGATCACAATTTCCTAGAACACTACTTCCATTAACACATTCATTTAATCATTCATTCAATTAAAAAAACATGTACTTGACACCATGTGCCTGATGCTGTTCCACATGCAGGTGTTACAGCAATAAACCAAACAGGCAAAGCCCTTACTCTCATGGAGCTTACATTACACTACAGAATTACTTAGTTTATAAATAGTCCTTACCTGGGTTCTCCCATAAGTGAGAGTAATAATATAGAATAAGCACATTGAGTACAGTGAAAACATAATCCACTGAGCTTCTTTTGTTTTTTCCTTTGTCAGAAAAGTTATTCTTTTCAACCACAGATAAAAAGGGAAATATAGCAAACATTCCATAATATGCACTCCATTCAGAATTAGCATGTTTATGTTTTTAATTTTTGCTTCATTTATGTTATTTGTATTACTGATAAAATTAAATTAAAATTTAAAACTCCTTTATTTTATTCAGCAATTTAAAATTCTTCTGAAGAACCACTACCATGGCTTTGTTATGTACTGCTACCAATGCACATTCTTATCCATTAGATCACATTATTGTGCTATTCATATGTATGTGTGTGTGATTTAATTATCCTATTGTTCTCATCATTCATGTTATATATAAAGTTTATAATTTATGTATTTGCTGTGTTTTTTTATTCATAGTTATGTTACAGTTATTCATGATGACATAGAGAAGTTTGCTCAGATATAAGCAACAATATGTAATGACAATTTAATTTGACCATTTTCCTGATAATTCTTGAATTATGCAAATAATATTGCAGGGAATATTTTTAAACTTCTCACTTGGTGTACACTTACAAAACAATTTTCAGGGCATATGGAAATGAAATTGCTAGGTTTGAGAGAGGTATATATTCAATACTGCTAAATTTTATTGCTTCCCAAAATCGTACAATTTATACATCTACTGATATTATAGAAGAGTCTCTTGTTCTTCCATCCTCATATGAAGTTATAATTGGAAAAAAATGTATTTTTGTAAGTCTGATCCCTGTGAAATGGTATGCAACTGTTACATTTGAATGCAACTTTTAATACTTTCACTGATATGCTCTTGAAAATTGATTTTTCATATATATTTGCCTTATTTTTCTTTTGGTGTTTTGTTTTTACTATGAATATATAGAATCATTTAATATATTTCAAATATTGTTCATGCATGATGCAAGTACTGCCATATATGATGCAAAATTTTTATCAATTTCTTTGCTGTTTTCAACAGTTTATATAATTAAATATTGTATAGAAGATTTAATTTTGAAGTAAAACATTTCATTCATTTATGACTCGAGATCAGAAAGACACTCTTGTTTCTTCAATAACTTTAAATACATATAAAATTTCCTTATATCTATGATTCAAAGTAATGTTTATTTTTTCTATAAAAAATTTTTTATAAAACAACTTTTCTTAATTTGTAGATATTACATCATTCCCTTGATTTGTAAAACCACCTCTTTCACAACCAAGTTTCTATAAATATTTGCATCTGATTATAGGATAATGATTAATGTTTGCTAATAATTATAATCATATACAATATTTATGTAATATAAATATGTAATAATGAGATATAATTTGGGTTTTTTAGATATGCCTTAACTGTCCATAAATACACCACATTTTTTTTAAATACTTTTTTTTTAAAGATTTTATTTATTTATTTGACAGAGAGAGACACAGCGAGAGAGGGAACACAAGCGGGGGGAGTGGGAGACGGAGAAGCAGGCTTCCCACGGAGCAGGGAGCCCAATATGGGGCTCGATTCCAGGACCCTGAGATCATGACCTGAGCTGAAGGCAGATGCCCAACAACTGAGCCACCCAGGCGCCCCTACTTACACCACATTTTATAATCAACTTCTCTAGGTCTTTCAAAATAAATTAGAGTTATTTGGATTAATATTTATTGAATTTTTGGTGATTGTATAAAACTGGCATTTCATAATACTTTTGGAACTTTCTAACTAAAAAACATGTTAATCTATCCTTTTATTTGGATTTTCTTTACATATATCAATGACATTCAATTTGTGTATAGTTGCTGGAAACTTTTCTCTGGATTGCATATAATTTGTGTCTGATAACTTAAGTACTAGTGAACAGTAAATTTTGATTTAATATAATATTGGACTCAGCCAACTTTTTGAAAATTCTTCATTGGGGCGCCTGGGTGGCTCAGTCATTAAGTGCCTGCCTTCAGCTCAGGTCATGATCCCAGGGTCCTGGGATTGAGCCCCATATCGGGCTCCCTGCTCCGCAGGAAGCCTGCTTCTCCCTCTCCTACTCCCCCTGCTTGTGTTCCCTCTCTTGCTGTGTCTCTCTCTGTCAAATAAATAAATAAAAATCTTAAAAAAAAAAAAGGAAGAAAATTCTTCATAAACTGTTCTAGCAGTTTTATTAATTATTTTTATTAACTGAGTATAAGAAAATACTACATATTCTTTTTATAAACTATGGACAAGATCACATAGTCTGAACCTCTTGACATTTTTGTATTAATATTTCATATCTGCATGCTTCATTTATTTTACAGTTTGGATTTTACTGATCAGTGCTTTGGTGCTTAAGTACAGTGTTGAAGGTTATGTTAATAACAGACATGGTTTACATTATTTTTCTCAATTTATATAGTATGCTTATACTGTGCTTGTACAATATTTATGGTAGATTGAATTATTTGATCCCAAATATCTTCTTACTCATTTAACAGGATTAGCACCCATGTCCATTCTAATGTGACTGACTCATGTATATTGCATGAAGTGGATTCACTCCTGCCATGATAAAGGTCCCATCTAAGCAGAAACTTTAAATGAAATTGCATGGTTTTGTGGGCTTATCTCACTCTGTCCTCCACTATGACAACAACATATCCAAGCTAATCCTGTAGGCTGCATTCCAAAATGAGAAGACGTATAGATCTGGGTTTAGTCCACCTAAGTGTGGCTCATCTGTATCCTTTATATAAAAGCAGTAACAAATATATGTCTGTAGTGGTAAGCAATTGATGAATATGGGCTAATTATTACTCAGCAATAATGGTAAACACTATTACTGTGGTGTTTAAAATGATGTTTTCAGGGGCACCTGGGTGGCTCAGTCAATTAAGTGTTGACTCTTGATTTCAGCTCAGGTCATGATCTCAGGATCGTGGGATCGAGCCCCACGGCCAGTTCTGAGCTCAGTGGGGAGCCTGCTTGAGATTCTCTCCCTCTCCCTTTGCTGCTTCCCCCACTTGCATGCTCTCTCTCAAAAAAAAAAATAAATGTTTAAAATGATGATATCAATTGTTATATCAATAAATAAAGTCTTTCTTGGCTATTTAACATTGTTGGTCACAAGTTTTGCTTTCATATTAATTCTGTCGCCATGGCTTGAATAGAGTTCATCATTGGCACTCTCAACAGTGCCCCCAAGTGCACTGACTGACTGAACAGACATCCACTGGATCCAACTTGCTCCAAGTTTTAAAACTACCTCTTGTCATGAACATAAATGGAAAATGTACTTTTCCTCTGGGTAAACCCAGTTAGCAAATGATGGTCTGTGATCTCCCTCACACCTAGCTTTTAAAAACCCTTCCTTGACCTTTGTTTTTATTTTGGCAGGGTTAAACAGACTAAGTTCTGGCCTGTTTCCCTTCTTGCAATAGCCTTGAATAAAGCCTTCCCTGCCTGTTTAATATTGCCCAGTGCAGTTTTTGCTTTGACATTAAGAATTACTCCAAGTTCTCCTTTCAACTAGTATATAGTCTAACTTAGACTATATACTACAATGTTCTCATCATAAGTACTAGAAAACACTGGGTAAACTTTTAAAAATGCATTATTAAATTAGCGAAGAGCTGAGAATGCAAGAAATCTAAAGAAATAATGTGTACAGAAAGTCAGTCCTATCTAGGTGATCAGATTGTTGCCCAGGGGAGTATTTGCTGAGGCTGGGAAGTTTAGGCTGATACAGACAGAGGAAGTCTTTTAGAGTAATAAGAACTATTACAGCTTTTAAGGTTAAATTACCAGACATGCTAGATTGCAATTCTAAGGTATCCAAGTACAAAGATAATTTTTATATCTCTTCCATATTTTATTTTCTTGAGTTCATGGTGGCATAAAGTCTGGGGGACCTGCACTGAAAAGTAGAGATAAGTATTTGTATTACCATGCTTAAAAGCCCAAAATCTTGCAACATGGACAGACCTATCATAATACAAAACATATACTGTCTTCAAAATATTACAGCTGAAGCTGTAACAGCATTAACTCAGTTAAATTCCTAACTGGAAAAAATAATAGGACCTCAGCTTAATTTTCAGATGGAAGAATGTGAATTTTCTCTGTTGCCAAATAATATTCACAACATATCCATATGTTTTTTATTTTTTTAAGATTTTATTTATTTATTTGAGAGAGAGAGAGCAAACAGGAGCAGGAGGGAGGGGCAGAGGGAGAGAGAGAAGCAGACTCCCCACTGAGCAGGGAGTCCAACTCTGGGCTTGATCCTAAAACTCCAGCATGATGAACTGAGCCAAAGGCAGACGCTTAACTGACTGAGCCACTCAGGCGCCCCCCATATGTCTTTTAAAAATTATATCCAGCATAAAAAAAAAAAAAAAGACATATGGAGAAGCAGGATAATGTATTCTAACATAAGGGAAAAAAACAGTAAAATAACATTTTTTTTTCTTTTTTTCCTGATATTGTGTTCAACAGTATTTGTAAAAAATAACTATATGTACACACACACATATAATTCATTCAAAGAATTTCTTAATGCCATATATCTGACATCCATGTATTTTACAACATCTCAAACTCCACATATAGTAATGGGAATTTTTTTTAAGATTTTATTTATTTATTTGACAGAGAGAGACATAGCGAGAGAGGGAACACAAGCAGGGGGAGTGGGAGAGGGAGAAGCACGATTCCTGCCAAGCAAGGAGCCGATGCTGGACTGGATCCTAGGACCCTGGGATCATGACCTGAGCCGAAGGCAGGCACTTAACGACAGAGCCACCCAGGCGCCCCAGTAATGGCAATTTTTAAAGATTTTTTTGAAGTATGATTTCTAAGCAAAATAGAAATAAATGCCTTTGGCAAATGTTAATTTGCTTTATATATTTCTAGTTAAAAATGAATATTGCTTTTGGTACAATTGTAAATGGGATCGATTCCTTAATTTCTCTTTCTTCAGTCTCATTGTTAGTGTATAGAAATGCAACTGATTTCTGTGCATTATTTTATATCCTGCCACATGGCTGAATTCCTGTATGAGTTCTAGCAATTTTGGGGTGGAGTCTTTTGGGTTTTACACATAAAGTATCATGTCATCTTCTAAGAGTGAGAGTTTGACTACTTTGCTAATCTGAATGCCTTTTCTTTTTGTTGTCTGATTGCTGAGGCTAGGACTTCTAGTACTATGCTGAATAACAGTGGTGAGAGTGGGCATCCCTGTCATGTTCCTGACCTTAGGAGAAAAGCTCTCATTGAGAATGGTATTTGCTGTGGGCTTTTCATAGATGGCTTTTATGATATTGAGGTATGCTCCCTCCATCCCTACACTGTGGAGAGTTTTAGTCAAGAAAGGATGGTGTATTTTGTCAAATGCTTTTTCTGTATTAATTGAGAGGGTCATATGGTTCTTGTCCTTTTATTAATGTGATGTATCACACAGCCAAACTGTGGAAAGAGCCGAGATGTCCATTGACAGATGAATGGATAAAGAAGATTGGTATATATATACAATGCAGTATTAGAAAGGATGAATACTTACCATTTGCATTGATGTGGATGGAACTGGAGGGTATTATGCTGAGCGAAATAAGTCAATCAGAGAAAGACAATTATCATATGGTTTCACTCATATGCGGAATATAGGAAACAGCACAGAGGATCATAGGGGAAGGGAGGGAAAACTGAGTGGGAAGTCATCAAAGAAGGATAAAAACCATGAGAGACTCTTAACTATAGGAAACAAACTGAGGGTTGCTAGAGGGGAGGTGGGTGGGGGGATGGAGTAATTGGGTGATGGGCATTAAGGATACGGGATGTGATGAACACTGGGTGTTATACACAACTGATAAATTGTTGACCACTACATCCGAGACTAATGATGTACTATATGTTGGCTAATTGAATTTAAATAAAAATAAATAAATAAATAATTAAAAATAAAAATGCATATTGCTTCATTATTATTATCCAAACTTGAAATAAGATATATTTTGTTTTATTTAGATAAAAACCTACTGGAAATAAATCACAGATAAAGCACAAGTCTGATCATTTATTAAACATACGTACTATTACTGGATAAAATAAAAAGGATAAGAGAATACCAAAAAAATTATAAATTCGGGGGAGAGAGTTAATACTATTGTTTACCATATTTGTTTAAAACAATCTCTTTTTTTTCTACTAGTGTATATTACATATAATCCCAGATTAACTATGAATTTGAATTCAGGGCTTCATTTCAATTATTTTATCATTACAAAGACTTGGTAATTGGAAGGGTGTGTTCATGATTTTAAGAACCAGAATAGAATGTATAGAAGAAATTAAAGGGAGAATTAAAAAAAAAAAAAAGTTTCTTGAGACAAATGAAAATGGAAACACAATACACCAGAACTTGTGGGATGCTGCAAAAAAGAATGTGTATAGAGTATCTGCATGGTGCATCTCACTTGACAGAACCCCACACCATTAGCATTGCATTTTAAGAAGAATTAAAATTCAATAGCAGAGAGAAATGGGAAGAGCAATTAAAGCACATGCTAATTTAGGGACTTATCAGTGGATTTCTCTATGCCAACAAGCATACTGAAAATATATTAAGAATCAGGCTTACAGGGGCACCTAGGTGGCTCAGTCGGTTAAGTGTCTGCCTTCAGCTCAGGTCATGATCCTGGAGTCCCTGAGCCCCCAGTCTGCTTCTCCCTCTACCTCTGTTCCTCCCCTGCTCATGCTCACGCTTTCTCTCTCTCTCTCTTTTTCACTCTCTCTCTAAATAAATAAAATCTAAAAAAAAAAAAAAAAGCAAAACAGAATCAGGCTTACACATCCCACCAACGAAGATATGTGGGGCAGAAAGGTAGAAATAGAAGCAGAGCTGAAATCCGTGTCACCCTTTTCCATTTATTTATTTTTCATAACTCTTCTCATTAAGCTTAGATCAAATCCTATTAAGAAAGATTACTTTTTCAACATTTTTGAAAATTTTCCTCACCATATTATTAAATAAATAAAATTCCTTTCAATACAATGATCTATTCAAAATTATTTTTAAAACTGGCAGGTTGTGCAGATGATTTATTTGATGAAAGAAATAATTTTTTTCTACTTCATTGTCTCCATAACAAGATTTTCACATTCCTATAGTTAGTGATCTTAGATTGAGAACATCTGTGAACATTAGAAATGTCTTATATGTTTGTCTATCAACAATATTCATCATAAAATTTATCAGAATAAAATTGGATGCACAAATTAATACAAGGCATCGTTTTATGAACCCAGTTGACCTGTTTCAGTCCACAGATAAAATGGTGTAAGTTTATGTTAATTATACTTGAATAAAAAATAGCATAAGTTTAACATCTGAACTCATTATTATCTATCAGAAATAATATTTTTATAAAATACTGGATTGAGATGTGTCTACTTTCTTCATTAGCCTGTATCATTCTGAGCATTAAACAGAATTTAAAGAATTAAAAAACTAGGCTATCATATAAATATTTAGTTGTTATGTGAAATATATTTGTAAAAGGCAATTTGGAATTTTGACACAAATTTTTTTTTCTCAGTTTGTTCCTTTGAATGGAAGAAACATAAATCCAAACCTCTTTCACACATAATTATATCTATACCTCAAGAATTAGAAAATTGCCATCAAACTCCAATATCACTTACTTACTTGATAAAAAAAAATCCATACTTATTCCTTGGTTTATAAAATGAATGCATTCCTCATAAAGTTTCTGCTTTTGTCCAGAACTCATTTCAGTAAACTGCCAAATCTCATCAGTAATTCCTACTGTGCAAACTACAGCATGTTTGGTTTACGAGAACATAGTAGAACTTGGCAAAGTTTCTACTCTTGAACCTGTAATGGCTTATCTATTCATATTCCATTTGGCTGAAATTTGGCCATATGGTCATGCCCAGTGCAGAAATGTAGTTTTTCTCTTTGATCACAGGTAGAAGGAAACACAACATTCTCTGAACAGCTACTAATCTGTACCACAAGCTTTATGTGCAAAAATTAGAAAATAATAAAGTTTGAAAATTAAATTCATACGTTGAGAAAGAACAATAGAATAAGCCAACATAGAGAAAAATAAATTTAATTAATATGAGAGCAGAAATCAGTATGATAGTGATTTAAGAAGAATGGAGTTTATCAACAGTGTCCATAATCTTGAAGCTTTTAAATGATTAGGTAAAAACACAAAACGCTGGCAAGATTAAGTAAAATAACACAGGAATAAATATTATTTTCAATAAAAATATTTTAAAACTTTAGATTTAATTATAATTCATAGAAAAATAATTATAGCATATTTATTCAAAGGACCAATTATTATATATCATTATATAAATAAATATATATATCATTATATAAATAAATTTATCAGCAAATTTACCAACAAAATGCAGAAAATTTCACAGTGAATCATGATAAATCCTTAAGGTACAGCAAGGATTAAGTAAAGGATTAATACATGTTTTACTGAAAAACTGGGTAAGAATACTTTAGAAAAAAATATAATTTATAAATATGGATGCAAACATTTTAAATATAAATTGAGAGTACAAACATGGTTGAAAACCACTGCATCTTTCACCTCTAGCTGTTCACAATTTGGTACACAGGTCCATTTTTCACTGGAAATTTCCCTTTCCCTTTTCTAAGGACAGCTCTGACTTAGAGTGAATTTTTCTTTATTATGTTCAGTATTTTATGTGCCTTCCATGAAAGGGTTTTGGATTATTTCAACTTTAGATATCCATATTGCTGATCTGGCCATTGTTCTTATTAAAGGTGTGCTAAGGTTGCTTCTCTATTTCTTAAAATAAAGATGTCATATATATTGCTTTCTTAAAGCTTCATTATTAAGATTCTTGATTGTTTTTTAATTTAATATTTGATATCTCCATAGATATATTTATAAGAAACTTGTCTTTTTATATTCAAAATCAGGACCAAGAAAGACAGAACTAGGTTTCATCATTTGTCAAAAATTTCCACTCGCTGAAAATATTGAAGGAGTCAAGATCTTACCTTAGTTTTCTGGCGTAGTCACTCCTTACTGCAGTTTGGTACTTCAGTTCTGGCACTCATTACTGCTGAATGACTGATTTCTTGTCTTCAGGAAGAGGGCTGAAAAACAAGAGACCGATATATGGTTACTTAATACCCCCTTTTATTTATTAAACTCTGGAGATAGTTTATGCACATATCCTGGCCAATTTTCTTTTTTTTTTTTTTTTTAAGATTTTATTTATTTACTTGAGACAGAATGAGAGAGAGAGAGAGAGAGAGAGAGCACATGAGAGGGGGGAGGGTCAGAGGGAGAAGCAGGCTCCCTGCCGAGCAGGGAGCCCCATGTGGGACTCGATCCAGGGACTCCAGGATCATGACCTGAGCCGAAGGCAGTCGCTTAACCAACTGAGCCACCCAGGCGCCCCTCCGGGCCAATTTTCTTAAAGCTGGCCATTATTAATCAGAATCTATTTTTAGTTGGATCTCTGACTGTATTAGTTTCACTCTGGGACCCAGCAGAAAACATAGCATTCTTAAAAGGACTATTTAGAGAGATACGAGAGAAGGGTAAGGAAAACAGCAATAGATGTTGAAGTACTCATGAAACAACAATGGTGAGAAGTCGAAACTACTAGTGACCTGAAGAAACAACAGGAGAGAATAAAATTACATGGGTGCAGCAATTTCTGGAAACTCAAAAGAAGTATTTCCTAAGAGGTGGCAAGGGAATGCACTGACACAAACAGGAAAGAGACAGGAAGAATAAACAAAAAGCTTGTTTCCAATATTCAGCAGGTGTCTAAGCACAATTTTACCAAAGAACAAAGTGTCCACATAGTTGATTCCATTAGAACATCATCCAGTGGGCATTGTGCAAGGCAAAGAAGGTAAAGAACAGATCTTGGGATCAAAATGTGATTAATCAGCCTGATTCTCACAATGTAGTCATCAGACTATGTAGAAGTAAATTGGTTACTGGATAACTTTACTTGGTTTGGAGTTCTTACTTTTTTAGTAATATCATGTAAGAATGGTTTGTCATGATGTGGTATTGGAAAAATAATAAAAATAAATATCAATGTAATATAATAGCTTAGAAATAGAGGTCAATTGATTTCCAACAAAAGTTCTAAGCTAATTCAACAGGGAAAGGATTATCTTTCAACAAATGTACTAGAACAATTGGTTTACTAACTACAATATGAATCTCAACAGTAATCTTAATCAAAAATTAAACTGAAGTGGATCACAGACCTAAATATAAAGAATTAACAATATCAAACTTGTAGAAGAAAACAAGACAATATATTAGTGACCTTGGACTGGGCAAATATTTCTTAAGTAAGATGTAAAAACACTAAGTATAAATTTGAACTTTGACAAAATAAAAATACATTTGTTCTCCAGAAGACAATGATAAGAAAATGGAAAGATAAATTTTAGAGTGTGAGAAAATATCTATAAAATAAATATTTAAAAATTATTTTTATCCAGAAAATATGAGCTCTTACCACTCAATATTAAAAGCAACAAAAATGCAAATTAAAAAAAGAGCAAATAATTTAAACATTTTGCCAGAGAACATATATAGAAGGAAAATGAGCACACATAGAATTTTCAGCTATCTTATACATTAGAGAAATGCAAATAAAAAAACCAGAATGAGATACCACTCTATATCTACTAGAACAGCAACAATTAAAGACTCCATGAAGATGTTGAGAAAATGAAAGCCATACCTTTTTGATGAAAATGCTAAATGTTACAACCATTTTGGAAAATAATATGGTAGTTTCTTATAAGGGTAAAAACACACCTACCCTATCACTAACCTAGTTTCTTATTAGGGTAAATACACACTTACCCTATTGTTAACCAATCCTGTTCCTAGATGTTTAACCAAATGTAATGAAACATATGTCCACATCAAAATTTGTTAGTATACTTTTTTTTTCCTTTTTTTTTGCAGTTTTACTGACAGAAGCTAAAAACTAGTAACATCTATTATGTGAATCAACTGATGGGTAAACAAATTGAGGTGTATACATGCAATGGAAAAGTATTAAACAACGAAAATGAATGAACACACATTCCACATGCACAAACATAGACAAATCTGAAACACATTATTCTTAGTGAAAAAAAGTCATTCACAAAAGAGTAAATGCTCTATGATTCTATTTTTCTGGTTCTAGAAATACAAAACTACACTGATAGAAAGCAGATCTATCACCAAGATCCAGAAGGTAGGGGAAGATGATTAACTACAAATGAGTGGTACAAACTTTCCTGTAGTGCTGAAAATGTTCTGTATCGTGGCCGTGGTGGTATTTCATTGTCTGTCAGACACTGTTAATTGTCTTACAGTACCTACCTATTCTAGCTTTAATCATTTAGTAAAAAAAAAATCCTCAAATTTTAGCTTTGTATATTACCATCAAGAAATAGATTCCATATCATAACCTCACTTGCAGCAACTTTGACCATGTAGCTAAATTCTGACCAATGGGTTGTGAAACAAAGTAAATGACTGCACTTGTCATGTCCTTAAAATGATATGACTGTCTCTCCACTTTCCTCAGTGTTTTGAACATGTAGAGGAGGATAATACTTAAGTTGATGACAGAGCAGAGCAATAGGAAAGAAGGAACTAGATCCCTTAATGACCTTGTAGAATCACCTATCCTCCTTATACTGCTCAGTTACATCTGCTTACATAAAAAGAATAAAGTCTAGGATGTCATGTACATAATCTAAAGCACTTTAACCCCTATTATATGTCAAGCTCATAGTTTTATCATTGTACTTTCTTCTTGATACCAACATAATATTGACACCTTCATTTCTCTCCAGCCATATTGCAATAATTGTACTTGATGTTCTTTTTTTTTTTATAAAGATTTTATTTATTTATTTGATATAGAGAGACAGGGAGAGAGGGAACACAAGCAGGGGGAGCAGCAGAGGGAGAGGGAGAAGCAGGCTTCCCGCGGAGCAGGGAGCCCGATGTGGGGCTTGATCCCAGGACCCTGGGATCATGACCTGAGCCGAAGGCAAACGCTTAACGACTGAGCTACCCAGGCGCCCCAATTGTACTTGATGTTCTAACATAAAACATAAAGACAAATACTATGGAGATTGAGGTTTTGTTGGGGGTTGGGGAAATTTGTGGAGCTACATTAGAATTACTATCTATGAAATTTAAGGGTTTTTTGCTTCAGGTATTTATATATATATTTTAATTGTATTGTGTTATGTTAATCACCATACATTACATCATTCGTTTTTGATGTAGTGTTCCATGATTCATTGTTTGCGTTAACACCCAGTGCTCCATTCAATAGGTGCCCTCTTTAATACCCGTCACCAGGCTAACCCATCCCCCTACCCCCCTCCCCTCTAGAACCCTCAGTTTGTTTCTCAGAGTCCATAGTCTCTCATGGTTCATCTCCCCCTCTGATTCCCCCCCTTCATTTTTCCCTTTTGATTCTCTCTGGAAAATACCCCATCTGATCATGTAGTTCTTAGCTCAATTACCATCTCCTCATAGATGTCTATGCTGTAAAATCTATCTTATATTGCCTAACCCACCATTTATTTACTATGTATTTTGCTTATAAATACTGAAAATTTTATCATTGATTTATGTGGGGTTTTGTTGTTGTTATTTTCACTTAGTATATGATCTCAAAGAGAGTTGGAACATTTTTCAACATTATATATCCCTCTAGTATGTTAAATGATATCTGGAGATGCTAATGATGTCTATATAGCAGGAAATAAGTAAACATTGTGGCTTGAACTTATTTAGGTAATTAATGCTTACAGACTAGAATTTGAAAGCTCTGTGTCAAAGAGATAATATTATACATTTATTCTTCTAAAAAAATTATTGAGAAACTACTGTGTACTGAGACTTCAGAAAGGCTCTCCCTTCGTGGGACTTATATTCTAGAAGAAAATAGGAGGTATATAGATAAAATATATGTTTCATGTAGATAATTATGGCTATAAAATGAACAAGCATGAGGCTCTTGGTGAGTTGAAAGGAGACTAATGAGTATCATAGGCAGGTAAGCTGAACACATAAGCTGATATTTGAGAAGAAAACAAAAAGAAGTATAGGAAGGTAGTTCAGGCAGATGGAACTGAATGGGCAAAGTCACGGAGTTAAGAGGTTTTTATTTATTTATTTGGGGGAGGGGAATACTTTCTAATAACAGAAAGAAGTCTAATATCTCTAAGTAGTGTCAGGGGAAAACGAAAGTGCTTATAGAAAGGAATGGAAAGTCACTGGGAGCAAGAACATTTAGAACATTCTAGCTCAGAGTAAAAATGCTGGTTTTTACATTATATTAATTAGAAGCCATACACAAATCATGATCTTAATTGATCTTAATATTTTTATAAATGTTTGATTCTGGGCTGAATAATTTAAAGGCAGATGAGTGGTGAGTAGGAAAAACATTTAGGAAGCTACTGCAATAATCAAGTTGATATAAATTTGTGGCTAGGAGCAAGATGGAAGCAATGAAGGTGGCTAGGAGTGCTGAGATTCTGGATGATAGAAACTATAGAGTATGCTAAAAGATTACAAGCCATCTGTCAAAAAGAGAACAGGAGCAGTGATAAATCTCTATTTTTCCCACAGAAGATGGAGAACTATAGAAGCTTAGGGGTGCTATCTACTGGCATAAAGTAGACTGCAAATGAGTAGGCTTGGGTGTGGAAGAAAAATCAAGTTTTGTTTTCTTATGTGCAGATTTGAAGTGTCTTTTAAGCACTAGATGGAGTAGTTGTGTAAGTGGCTTTGAGCTTAGGGTAAATTTCTTGAGCTTATGTGATAAGCCCAAGAGTAGACTTAATAAACTGCATTGACCAACATAGAAATGGCATGTGAAGCCATAACATTGCATGAGATCATTAAGGAGTGAGTGAACCCTTCTGTATCACTCAACCATTTTGACATTATAGGGATGAAGATTCTTGCATAAGAGATATTGGAATAGAAAAGTCATTAGGAATAAGATCGAGGGTATGATCATATGAAAGGATGGCTGACATGAGCTGAAAACATCAACACTGGAAGGAAATATATCAAAGAACAAAAAGAACAGAGCTTTGAAGTCATTACCTCTGTGGAACTCATCAAAAATTGTGATGAGAGTGGATTGAATGAAGTTGTAATGATTCAGTAACTAAAGTTTTCAAGGAATGGTGGGGGCTAGATCTGGAGTCTATAGATAAGAGTAATGAGAAGGAACTATGGAAAAATATGCTTATCTTCTTCCTACTCTGTCTGGTCTTTAGTTTAATAGGCCATACATTCTTTGGTTCTTGTCAGGTAGGTCATTGGTAATTATGCCTGGTCTCCTTTAGAGATGAAATTTTGCATTATAATTTTGTATTTTCATAAATCATAAAATGTGAAAACAAGTGTAAATGGATTAAACATTAGCAGATAATTTTTATCAAAATATATAAATCCTTGACATGCTTTCTTAAAATTTGTATTTTTCAAATTTAATTTATTGCCTAATCAAAACAAAAATTTCAATCCCAATAATACTAACAAATCATGGTTACTTGCAAATATAATATATCAACAGGGTGTAAGATTTAATGTACCATATTATCAATAGCATTGTGTTGTTACTCACAGATTAATGAGATAAGTATTCTCCAACTATATTATTATTTTATTGTGGGAGATTGGGCCTATACATTTCAGTTATATAGAAATATTTTGCAGCATGGAAAAAAAAGTCTGCCTTTTGCTGGAAGTAATTTCTAGTCATAGCTCAAACGATTTAATATTTTGGAGTAGAAAGAAGGCATAGAAGTAAATATTATGTTCTTTTAACATTAAATAGGCAAATGAGACTTCTGAGAAAAAAGTTCCAAAAATAAAATTCACATTTAAGCAACATAGCAACTTTTCAATAACTAACAACTAAATATAAATATATTCACATAGATGACAACAAACAAAAGTAAACCACAATGAAAAAAAAAATCCAGGAAATATCTCTGGTGTCAACATTTAAAACACAGACATGATAAAATATCATTAAGATTTCCTTGAACATGCAGACAGCAGACTGCATCATTTTATTTTTATAAAAATAAACATGGTAATGGTAGTACAATTTTGTAAACATACTAAAAAACATGAAATTGCATCTGTCAAATGAGTGAACATTATGACATGCAAATTATATCTAAATAAGGCTGTTTAAAAATATGTATGTATGTTTATATATAGGTATGTATATATGTATGTATCTATAAATATGCATGTGTATACACACACATATATGCATATAATATGTATATAAATGCTATCACCAAAAGTTGACTATATGACGAAAAACACTTAGAACAATCTTTGTAAATACTATGCAAGGTGAAAAGACACTAGTGTTGGGGCACTTGGGTGGCTCAGTTGTTAAGCATCTGCCTTAGGCTCAGGTTGTGATCCCAGGGTCCTGGGATGGAGCCATGTATTGGGCTCCCCGTGGGAGGCCTGCTTCTCCCTCTCCCACTCCCCCTGCTTGTTGTGTTCCCTCTCACACTCTCTCTCTCTGTCAAATAAATAAATAAAATCTTAAGGAAAAAAAAAAAAAAAGAAAAGACACCAGTGTAGATAGACTTCTATTTCCAAAGGGGTCTAACAACAGAAAAGAAAACACACACACACAGATACACAAAAGTTAACCTATACAGTTTATATTCTACTGGTGGTTCAAGTAGTGTAAAAAAAAATAATAATAAGGGGCGCCTGGGTGGCTCAGTTGGTTAAGTGACTGCCTTCGGCTCAGGTCATGATCCTGGAGTCCCTGGATCGAGTCCCACATCGGGCTACCTGCTCGGCAGGGAGCCTGCTTCTCCCTCTGACCCTCCCCCCTCTCATGTGCTCTCTCTCTCTCATTCTCTCTGTCTCAAATAAATAAATAAAATCTAAATAATAATAATAATAATAATAATAATAATAATAAAACAAAGAGAAATAAAAGAACAAAAACAACAAAAAACCCTGATGATTGATTTTATGATTTCTTTGCTATAGAAGCAGAAAATTGTAAATTTCAGGAGGAAAGCATAGGTCGGAAGTGGGAACCATTTCATTCTAATGTTGAAATGGAGAAATGCCTCCCAGATAATTATGGTATAGATTATTTTAAAAGTATTGAACATAATAAAAAAAAAAAACTTAGATGACCTCAAAATAAATAAGTAAATAAAAGTAATGAGCTTTTACACACAAAAAAAATTCAAAATGAATTAAAGACCTGAATGTGAGACCTGAAACCATAAAACTCCTAGCAGAAAACATAGGCAGTAATCTCTAGACTTGGCCTTAGCAACATTCTTATGGATATGTCCCCTCAGGAAGGGGACACAAAAACAAATATAAACTACTGGGAATACACTAAACTAAAAGCTTTTGCACAGTGAAGGAAACCATCAACAACAAAAAAAGGACAACCTACTGAATGGGAGAAGTTATTTGCAAATGATATATTCAATATCAATAAGGGGTTAATATCCAAAATATATAAAGAACTCATACAATTCAACACCATAAAAACAAATAATCTGATTAAAAAATAAGCAGAGGACCTGGATAGACATTTTTCCAAAGAAGACACACAGATGGTCCAAAGACATGTGAAAAGATGCTCAACATCACTAACCATTAGATAAATACAAATCAAAACCACAATGAGATATCACCTCACACCAGTCAGAATGGCTAGTATCAAAAAGACAAGAAATAACAAGTGTTGGTGAGGATGTGGAGAAAAAGAACCCCTTGTGTACTGTTGGTGGGAACATAAATTGGTGTAGCTACTGTGGAAAACAGCAGGGAGGTTCCTAAAAAAAATTAAAAGTAAAAATGCCATACAATCCAGTAGTTCTATTACTGAATATCTGCCAAAAGAAAAAACACTAATTTGAAAAGATATATGCACCTCTATGTATATTGCAGCATTATGTACAATAGCCAAGATATAGAAACAACCCATGTCCATTGACACATGAATGGATAAAGATGTGGGATACATACATATATATGTGTATATTATATACACATATTTGTATATTATATATATATATAATTATTCAACCGTAAAAATGAAATTTTGCCATTTGCAACAATATGGGTAGACTTAGAGGGTATTATGCTAAGTGAAGTAAGTCAAAGAGAAAAAGACAAATACCATATGATTTCACTTATATGTGAATACTAGAAAACAAAATGAACAAACAACACAGAAACAGACTCATAAATAAAGCAAACAAACTGATAGTGGCCAGAATGGAGGAATGGGGAGATGGACAAAATAGGCGAAAGGGATTAAGAGGTACCAACTTCCATTTATAAAATAAATAAGTCAAGAGGGTGTAAAGTATAACATAGGGAATATAGTCAATAATACTATAATAATGTTTTACAGTGATAAGTACACTTATGGTGAGAATTGCATAACATTGTATGTCAACTATTCTTCAATAATAATAATAATAATAATAATAATAATAATAATAATAAGCTTTAAAACCATAAAAAAAAAAAAAGGAATTCAATGTAGATTAGCTTAGTTCTTCCATGTTTTAACTACACTCTGTGCTCCCTAGCCTCTAGCCCCACACTGGCTTTTATTTTCCTAGTTGTTCATACTACAAGTACTGAAATTATTTTAGATCTGTTAATGTTTTTTAAAATGTGTATCTTACTAGGGAAAGCGGATTTTCCTTGAAGATTACAGAGCTCAAATTCAGAGTTCTTCACTTTTATGGCTTCACCCAGTTTCTGAAAGAGACAGTAGTTTTTTAATCTAGTATCTAATGTCATCAATTCATAGAATATTTAAGATTAGATAGGATCCATGAAAACCTCTAACACCCCAATATCTTAAAGCACATATAAGAACAAGTTTGCTGTATTTTCAAATTTGAGAGGTGTAAAAATGTTCATAAAACTAGAGCAGTTAATTAAAATAGGTTTATGTGTTTGAGGTTTGCAACATTTTTGGTATTTCTCAGCTTTTTAAAATAGGTAATTTGTGTGATTTATTTTCTAACTTTTAATACATATTAAGTCTCATATTAATTTAATATTCATATTCTTATTTTAAAAAATCCATAAACTTGTTGATTTTGTGGTGATTCTTCCCAATCTCTCTTTTTTATTATTATGTTACATTAATCACCATACATTACATCATCAGTTTTTGATGTAGTGTTCCATGATTCATCGTTTGCATATTAACACCCAGTGCTCAATTCAGTACATGCCCTCTTTAATTCCCAATATCTCTTTAATTTATTGTGTGGTTTCTGTTCCCAATAGGTTCACTGCCTCATCCCTTGCCTCAATTCTTCCTTCCATATTTCCTTTTAGCATTGCTTCCAAGATGTATTTTTCCAACATAAAATTTTGATTCCAAGAGATCATAATTTAAATTCCCCCAGTTTTTTTTTTCACATGCAAATTCCAAAATATTAAACACAATGTGGCCTTTCTTTGGTGAGGTGTCTATTAAGGTCTTTGGTCCATATTTTAATTGTTTATTTTCTTGTTGAATTTTAAAAGTTCTTTTTATATTTTGTCTAACAGTCTCTTATCAGCTATGTATTTTGCAAATATTTTTCCTAGTCTGTACCTTGTCTTCTCATTCTCTGGACACTGTCTTTCACAGACAAGAAGTTTTTAATGTTAATGAAATCCAGCATGTCAATTATTTCTTTGAGAAATTGTGTCTTTGGTGTTGTATCTAAAAAAGCACCACCATCCCAAAGTCATTTAGGTTTTCTCCTATGTAATCTTCTAGGAATTTTATAGTTTTGTGTTTTACATTTAGATCCATGACCCATTTTGAGTTAGTTTTTGTGAAGGGTGTAATATGTGTCTAGATTTCTTTTTTTTCTTTTTTTGCATGCTTCTGTCCAATTCTTCATAGATTTGTATTTTAAGGATGGACCATTTCTTTTTTTTTTTTTTTCTTTTTAAGGATTTTATTTATTTGACAGAGAGAGACACAGCAAGAAAGGGAACATAAGCATGCGGAATGGGAGAGGGAGAAGCAGACTCCCGGCTGAGCTGGGATCCCAATGCAGGGCTCTATCCCAGGACCCTGGGATCATGAGCTGAGCTGAAGGCAGACGCTTAACGACTGAGCCACCAGGCGCCCCAAGAATGGACTATTTCAATACTACCCTACGATGTATTATGGTTTATTCTGTCAATGTCTTCTATAGTGGGCTTTCTTTTCTATAAGAAATAATGCTGTCTTTTTAAGATTTCAGGTAACATTTCAACATTTATATTTCTTTAAAAAGTGATACTGAATTTGCAATACACACATCATTGGCAATATTAAAATAGCAAATAGAGAAAGAGATCAAGATACATATAAGAATTGGAGAATATAAAAAAATGAATGAAATGTTCAATCCCTATTACACAGTTTTAAAGATAATAGTAAATATTTGATCTCTCTGTTATTTGTGTTTTGGTAAAGGTTGTAGTGAAAATTGTCAAATGACTTGCATTTTTCTTATTTGTTAAAAGCTTTCTCATGTGGAAAGTTGTCCTACATTGTGTCAAAAGAATAAGCTGTCAAATTGCTAATGTTTAATACATTCTGAGAATAACTGCCATGTACTATACTAATTTGACCTTTTCAGAACTGGAAATTTGATTGGATGGACAATTTCTCTCCTATTTAAAAACTCAAACCCCTGTTGGGAAGAGCTAGAATGACCATCTGTTGAAATTCAGAATACTAAAAAGGTTAAAGTACACAACCAAATGCTTCAGAGAATATTTCATAATTATATTTTTCCATCTTATTTCCTGTCAAAAATTATGAAAACTTGAGATGATGGTATGAATTCAGTTTTCATTATTCAGAAAAGAAAAAGTAAGGTGAACATGTTGTACTATTAGGTGTTATATTGAAGGCTTATATAAAAATATTTCTTACTTTTAAGATGTCAGGGATTAGTCTAAAATATGACCCCCCTTGTGCCAAAGAATACTTCATTCCAGTTCAGAATGACATTTAGATAAAGAAAAAAAGAAGTTAATGCTTGTCCTTTATCAATTCTAAGAGTTTAAATCACCTGTGTTTTGACATTGATTATGTGTAATTATAATTTATACTATCTCAGAAATTTAGAGGAGAAATTAAACACAACAGCTGATATAGCAGAAATCATAAATAACTAAATTAAATTAAAAAAATGCCAAGGTTGATTTTTTTTTTTTTTAACAGAATTATGTCTTAAACAGGGCTGCCAGAACAAAGTACCATAGACTGGGTAGTTTATAAACAACAGAAATTTGTCACATTTCTGGAGGTTGCGGTCTGAGATCAGGATGCCAGCAAGGTCAGGTTCTGGTAACAGACCTATTCCAGCCCTCCTTTTTTCTTGCTGACTTTCATGTATCTTTGCCTCTTCTAAAGGAACTAATCCCATGTATGAGGGCTCCACTCTCATAACTTAATTACCTTCCAAAGACCCCACCTCTTAATACCATCACAATGGGTATTAAATTTCAATATATAAATTTTGGTGGAAGATAGATATTAAGTCCCTATCATATTATACAATCAGTTATATGGTTTCTGCATGTTATATAGTAATTACAATAAGAAATATTATTAGCATAATTGTATAAATTTCATAAGGTTTTAAAATGTATAAATTATTAATAGAATTTGAAGGCAGATTGAGTGACTATAATTTTTTTCCATCAAATAAATTGAATTAAAATAAATGCCATTCAATAATTTGGTAATAATAGATGCCATTATATTTGCTGAAAAAAAACTAAGCAATATTGACATATTTTAGCAAAAGTTGAGAAGTTTTAGTAATATTGATTTTAATTAGAAAATAGCATTCCATTAACTCCTGATCAAAATTATTACTTAGCTATATCTTATAAAAAGTCATGCTGAATTCTTTTGCCCCTTTTTATGTCCAATATAAATCATCTACTTAAATTATAATTGTTCATATTTTAATAAGAGATTAAAAGCATAAAACAGTCTTTTAAACAAAACACTCATAAATCTGCTGAATTAGAAAATAAATATATAATATTTACATAAATATAATTCATTAGTTTAATAAATAGAGTCCAGAATGCAATATCAAAATTGACCCAAGAAATCCCATATATGTGCAAATACACAAACACACACAATTCCTTCACAAGAAAATATATAAAAATCATACTTCAGACTGCTCAAACACATTGTGTCAAATTGAGTATGATAGTTCTTGCTATCTGACATAACTGTAAACAGACTTTGTATGATTCCTAGGAGAAGGTGATAAACAGATTCAATAATTAACTAAGATGAAATGGATTTTATGCTCTCATATATTTAACCCATGATTGGAAAATCTCTAAAAGACCATTAACCTATGCCAGTTTCATCCTATATGATACAGAGATAAAAGAATACCTTAATCTCAGTGTAGAAAGCAACATTTCCATTTCTAGCAACATGTCAGACTAAAACATGGATAGTCCTTCAGCTACTATTTTAAATACATAGAAATGCTGTATAAAATATACATTAACATATTAAAATACATAATGAGATTAAAGAAGGAAAGATAAACTTCTAGTTGATAAAAAGAGAAGTACATACTTAAATTTATGATACATTGGTATTGAAATGGGCGGTAATAAGTTAAACAAAAAAGTACATATGGAGAGTAAAGGCTGAAATTTTAATGCTAAACTAGGCACATAAAAGAAATATATTCTTTTTTTTAAGATTTTATTTATTTTTTGATAGAGAGAGATACAGCGAGAGAGGGAACACAAGCAGGGGGAGTGGGAGAGGGAGAAGCAGGCTTCCTGCGGAGCAGGGAGCCCGATGCGGGGCTCGATTCCAGGACCCTGGGATCATGAACTAAGATCATGACCTGGGATCATGACCTGAGCCGAAGGCAGATGCTTAACGACTGAGCCACTCAGGTGCCCCAAAAGAAGTATATTCTTGAGAATACAAAAAGAAACTGGAAGAAACTGGAAGTGGGGACAATAGAAAAACTTGGTGGAAAGGAAGGAAAGGAGTGGGGGAAGGAAGCACTAACTGGTTTTTTTTTTTTTTTTAATCAGGCCAGGCGAAAAAGAGAGATCATGTCCCTACTCATGACTCAAGCAGTGACCTGCATGAGTAGAAGTACAAATACATACCAAGATTTAAGGTAATATTTAGTCTTTGTGGTATTTGATTGATATTATTAGAATTAAGTAACAATGAAAAGGCTAGTAAGAGAGCAACATTTAGAGATATTTTAAAGAATGTTCACAATTAAAGAAAAATTGATCATCTGTCTAGGAATGTAACAGAGTCAAGCAAAGCTAGACAGATTTTAGTGACTGTAGAACATTAAACACAAAGCAGCAATTTTAAGATCAAACAGAAGACAGAATACCTATAAATAAACAACTGTATTACTGGCAGCTGCAGTTTCCTTTTATCAGGCACATTAGAAGCGAGGAAAGAATGAGTAAAATATTTAAAGTGCTTAGACCTATAACTGTTGACACAGAATTCAAAAGGTTAATCATATTTTTCATCTTGCTACTTCTTCAGTGACCCCAAATCCTCTTAAGGCAACACAACCCACCCACAATAGAAGACATAAATTAAAAATATATGTTTAAATAGTCCTTAATAATAACAAAAACTACACATTTGTCATTTACTTCTTTTAGTACATAATGACATATAGTTCTGAATAAAGTGACATCAAATTTCCCATACCCTACTCATATTTTAACATGGGAATTGCTGAAACAACATTTTAAATGTTTGCTGAATCAATTACTATATGAATACATACATGAATATGTAAGTGTAAAATCATGTCTGCAATTATATTTCTCTTAATTCTGTTACTTGTTAGAAATGTCTAGTTGTTGGGGCGCTTGGTGGCTCGGATGGTTAAGCGTCTGCCTTCAGCTCAGGTCATGATCTCCAGATCCTGGAATCGAGCCCCCATGTCGGGCTCCCAGCTCAGCGGGGAGTCTGCTTTTCCCTCTCCCTCTGCCTCTCCCCCTGCTTGTGCTCTGTCTCTGTCTCTCTCTCAAATGAATAAATAAAATCTTTTAAAAAAATGTCCAGTTGTTAATAGTAATGAGTTATGAACAAAATTAGAGATTCTTCTCCTCAGTTTAATATAGCCTTTGTAGAAATGTAAACAAAAAAAAAATGTTTTATCAACTTACAAAATAGCAAGACATACAAACAACCATAGCTTAAATCCTATGATCAAAAAGCTCAAGAGCAGAAAATATGTAATAAAATCCATTGAAAAATCTTTGTTGAGAACAGAGAACAGGTATGCCTCAGAGATATTGGGAGTTCAATAACCAGACCATCACAATAAAGTGAATATCCCAATAATGTGAGTCAAATGGATTTTTTGCTTTTCCAGTGCATGTAAAAGTTATGTTTATGCTATATTGTAGTCTATATAGTGTGCAATAGCATTATGTCTAAAAAACCAATGTACATACCTTAATTTTAAAAAAAAAGCATTTTATTCATAAAAAATGCTAACTGTCATCTGAGCTTCAGGGACTCATAATCTTTTTGCTGGTAGAGAGTCTTGCCTCCATCCTGATGGCTGCTGACTGATCAGCCTGCTGGTTGCTGAAGGTTGGGATGGCTGTGGCAATTTCTTAAGACAACAATGATGTTTGCTACATCACTTGACTCTTCCTTTCACAAACAATTTCTCTGTAGCACATGATGCTGTTTGATATCATTTTACCCAGAGTAGAACTTCTTTCAAAATTGTAGTCAATTCTTTCAAACCCTACCACTGCTTTACCAACTAAATTTACCTAATATTCTAAATCCTTGGTTGTCATTTTAGTTTTCACAACATCGTCACCAGGAGTAGTTTCTATTTCAAGAAACCATTTTCTTTGTTCATCCATAAGAAGAAACTCCTCATCTGTTCAAGTTTTATTACAAGATTAGAGCAATTCAGTCACATTTTTCAGGCTCCACTTCTATTTCTCCTGCTATTTTCACATCTGCATTACTTCTTCCACTGAAGTCTTAAATCCCTCAAAGCCATCCATAAGGCTTGGAACCAACTTCTTCCAAACTCCTATTCATTTGATATTTGACCTATTCCCATATTCTGAATGGCATCTAGAATAACTTCCAATAACTTCCAATAACTTTGCCCAGATCCATCCAATGAATCACTATGCCAGATCTAGCCTTACAAAATGTATTTCTTAAATAAAACTTGAAAATTGAAATTAACTCTTGATCCATTGGCTGCAAACTAGATGGATTAGCAGGCATGAAAACAACAATAATCTCATTGCACATCATCAGAGCTCCTGAGTAGCCAGGTACATTGTCAATGAGCAGGAATATCTTGAAAGGAACCTTTTTTTTCTGAACAGTAGGTCTCAATAGTAGGCTTAAAATGTTCAGTAAACCCATGTTGTAAACAGATGTGCTGTCACACAGGCTTTGTTGTTCCATTTATAGAGCACAGGACAAGTAGATTTAGCATGATTCTTAAGGGAGTTTCACAATGGTAAAGAGTGCCAGCATTTCAACTTGAAGTCACCAGCTGCATTAGCCCTTGACAATCAGCTCGTCCTTTGATGCTCTGAAGCCTGACATTGACTTATTTTCTCCAGCTATGAAAGTTATAGATGGCATCTTCTTTCAACATAAGGTTATTTTTTCTACATTGAAAATCAGTTGTTTAATATAACCTCCTTTATTAATTATCTTAGCTAGATCTTCTGAATAACTTGCTGCAGCGTCTACATCAGTACTTACGGCTTCACCTTGCACTTTTATGTTATGGAGATGGCTTTTTTCCTTAAAGATCATGAACCAACCTCTGCTAGCTTTAAATTTTTCTTTTGCAGCTTCCTCAACCTCTTTCAGCCTTCATAGAATTGAAGAGAGTTAGGACGTTGGCTCTGGACTAGACTTTGGCTTAAGGGAATGTGGTTGGTTTGATCTTCTATCCAGGCCACAAAAACCTGTGTATCAGCAGTAGTGCTGTTTTACTTTCTTATCATTTGTGTTCACTGAAGTGGCACTTTAAATTTCCTTTAATAACTTTTTTTTGTATTCACAACTTGGCTAACTGTTTGGTACAAGAGGCCTAGTTTTTGGTGTATCTTGGCTTTTGACATGCCTTCTTCACTAAGCTTAATCATTGCTCACTTTTAATTTAAAATGAGAGACATGTTGAGTCTTCATTTCACTTGAAAACTTAGAGGCCATTGTAGGGTTATTAATTGGCCTAATTTCAATATTGCTGTGTCTCATCTCAGGGTATAGGAAGGCCTGGGGAGATGTGGAGAGACATGGGAATGACCAATGAGAGGAGCAGTAAGAACACACACATTTATTGACTAAGTCTGGTAATGGGTATGATTCGTGGTGTCCCCAAACAATTACAATAGTACCATCAAAAATCATTGACCACAGACCACCACAACAAATATAATAACGAAAAAGTTTAAAATATTGTGAGGATTACCAACGCGTCAAAGAGACACAAAGTGAGCAAATGCTGTTAGAAAAATGGTGCTAACAGACTTGCTCAACACAGGGTTGCAACAAACATTCAATTAAAAAAAAAAAAAAGCCCTAAAACAAAAAACACAGTATCTGTGAAACACAAAATGAAGCACAATGAGGTATGCCTGTATAAGATTTAAAAATCCAAATAATTAATAATACTGCATTTAAGTTTTGTATCAGAGTTTCTAAAGGGCCATCCACTATAATTTGCCAAATAAAAGCTATAGATATAAAACAACACTTTGCTTACATAAAAAGATAAGCTTCAATAGTGGTCAAGGATCCCTAAGGACCCATAAGTCTCTCCTAACAGCTTACACCGGGCAATTTACCTATGTGGGTCCCTCTTGTGCTATAGTAGAAAGACAGTCTTCCCCCCGCCCCGCCCCACAGAGGGCGGATACCATAGCAGGGTTGGCCAGGTGCCATATGACACACAAACTTCAAGGACAAAAGAACATTCTTTAAGCCTGAAACAAGGAAAGATAGTCCCACACAAGTGATAAACCCAGCACAGGTTGTATGGGCTCTTTATCTCCTGCTAAAGAAAAATTCCAGGCCCAAGATCCATTCTTATGCATCCAAGTGAATATGAAAGACTGTATATATGATTCTACCTTTTCCAACATAATGCATTTAGTTTGGGAAAATATCTTTGCTTTATTAAAGAGAAAATTGAGACTATCGGGAAAAAATCTCAAATATTTTTTTTTACTACTAATCCGGATTTCTTTGTTATTATCTCCTTATTCAATTATGAATGGAAGAAGAAAAATTCTCCTCATGTCTTAACTACCTCTATTTCCTCTGAGATCCTACTCTATCAATTATCATTTGTCTCGTTTTTCTTCCTTTACTACCTCTCCACTGACACATGCATTAATAGTCTTAAGATAGGGAGATTATGAGATATAGCCACATTTTTCACTTTCCTTCACAGCCAAATGATATTTGTCTACCTCCAAGCCTCACCCCACCCATAAAAATCCAACATCTGAGTCCACAAATCCACTATTTTTATTAAATTCATTTTTTGGTGGTAATTGGTAAAGTCATATGATTCAGTTTTATATTTTTAACAACCTCTTCTCTACACCTCACAGATAAATGCAAACAATGACAAGAGACTCAGTGTCAGACCAATGAGATAACAGTAACAGATACGCCCTGCTTACTTCCAAGTGGCAAGTACGAAACTCAACATTTGTCTGATAATTTTATTCTTTGTTGGTGTCACCCACGTGCCATCTATTTATATGTACATATAAAACAGGACATGCTATCTCCATATATAATAGGCTTTAGAAAGATAACTATAACCCTGCATTTTAAAACCTCAAACAGCACTTGAAAGCTTAATAATAAAGCCCAGGACAAGTTTTCAGAGAATGAAAATATTGAAGTAATTCACAAAATATTTTTGAAAATATTGAGAAACTGTTGGCTAAGTCTCTGAAATTCCATAATAATTACACCTGCAATCAGATGGATTACTGCAGCCTTATTTAACACTGATTTTAGAAGTTGTAGGGTTCTAGTCCCAAACAATTTAGTTGGGGCCCAGATACCAGAGTTGGTAATGCTTACTAAGGAAAGCCAAGTGATTTGCTTTAATAAGCTATGAGATGCATGGGCATATATCCACTCATCTGAATGGAATGATCATTGTGATCACGTCAAATAAGTAGACTGTTCTTGAACTACTGGAGCCAACTCAATTTGCTCCATTATAATTGCTTATATAGTATCTGTAATAGAGCAGAGAGCTTAGAGTAAATTGTCATTTTAGGATTTGTCCCTGATTCCACAACACATAATTTCAAAGAAAAGCCCTCTAGGTATATACTAAGTGGCATGTGTCTGATCTATTTCCAGAGGTAATTAGAAAAGAAATGCTTTTAAAATTGAGAAAACAATTATCTGGGACATGAAAATCTTTTTTTCCAACAACAATAAAACTTTAGGACCATACTATTTTATAAACAGGTATTATGCACAAATTGTTTTATTAATATTCAGAAAATATATATTAAATACATTTTGTGTATTTATGTATTTGTGTAAAATGTATTTAATATATATTTTTACATATTATACTAAAAACTCTTAGATCTAATTTGTTTCATCAAGTTTTTAAAATAATAACATTGTTAATCAATATCTTACTAGTGATTTTATAGTCATTATTGCATTGGAGAATTGCCAAGATATAATCAAGATCACATTAAATGTTTGAAAAAAATGTATTTGAAGTATTTTGTATTCCAATTTTTTTAAAGAAAATAATCATTGTAGTGACTCATACATAAATAACTTTTTGTTAAATGTCTAAATTATTTATCTCTAAAAATGTACTTATAAATTGACTCAATATCTAACATATACTTGATATAGTTTAGAGAAATATAAATTATAAAATTTGATTCAAAATAATATTCAATGATAAAACATTACCATGAGAGGTAAATGTTAAACAGTATTTTAAATCTAGATATACTATGCAAAATTAGCATTAAGAAATATTTTTCCAATTGTTTAAAGTGTCAGAAGTTTCTGTTCTGTATTGTAAATAAAAGAACTATCATTTTTCTATATTACTATTCTTGTCACTCTGATCATCATGTGCATAAGAAGCTTGGCTCTCTATCAGTTATTGGCCTCATAAAGAGTGTAAAGTATCAAGAAATCCAAGAACAATTTCATATTATCTGTGAAAATCTTCACAGGTTGTTACCTTGAGAAATTGATTTTCCAGAAGGTAAACTTTAAGAGTATTGGGATAATTATTTATTTTTTATTGGGGTATCCCTAGCACATAGAACAGTGTGTAGCTAATGGAAGGCATGTACTAGTTTTCAATTACTTTTAAAAGAAAAAAATCACAAGTCTATTGAGTTGACTTATAATCATTGTTTAGATGATTATAATGTGATTTAAAAATGTGCACAAAATTATGAATAGCTTATGTCAACATACAAATGATTAAAACCAACATGACTTTATAAATTAAGGAGTAAAATAGTAGATAAATGTATATAAATATTTATTTTATGTTGAAGCTTATTCTCTTTGCAAGTATTGTGTCTAAAATATAAAGTTAAATATTAGATAAACTTAAAATGACCTGTTAGTATCTTGAGCTATAATTCATTCTTAAATGTGGAATTAAATATTAAAAATATTCATATTAATGGTTTTTTTTACTTGATTATTTTTTCTTTGAATATCATCTTTATACACAGTTCTCTATTTTTTTTTTTTTTAAAGATTTTATTTATTTATTTGACAGAGAGAGAGATAGTGAGAGCAGGAACACAAGCAGGGGGAATGGGAAAGGGAGAAGCAGGCTTCTTGCCCAGCAGGGAGCCCGATGTGGGACTCGATCCCAGGACCCTGGGATCATGACCTGAGCCGAAGGCAGACGCTTAACGACTGAGCCACCCAGGCGCCCACAGTTCTCTATTTTTGATGGGCCACATAGTCTTAAGATTGAAACTCACTGTATAATCTGAAGGCAATATGACTTTGTGAAAAGTCTTTTTGGGCTTTTGGAAGCTGGAAGTTGATGTATACACTCCAAGTTCCCACTGAGACTTAATATATGACTAGTTTAGTATTTTCTCATTTTATTTTTTTCATAAGTCAAAAACTATTTTTTATGTTTTATCTTTTCTTGGACAGAGAGAGAGAGAGAACACAAGTGTGGGGGGTAGGAAGGGGGAGAGGGAGAGAGAATCTTAAGCAGGTTCCATGTCCAGCATGGAGCCCCATGTAGGGCTCAATCTCATGAGCCTGAGATCATGACCTGAGCTGAAATCATGAGTTGGACCCCTAATGGACTGAGCCACCCAGGCACACTCATAAGTCAAAAACAAATAAATAGGTTGTTTATATCACTATGTCATTTTTGTGATATTACATCAGACTCAAAATCAATGGACATTAATTTGTTTTCTGTAAAAATGAATTTTATAGTTTTTTTTTTTTACTACAAAAGTATATCTTAACTGGTAAAATATTTCGATATAAGCACAATGTTGGAAAAATATGGCTCATGGCTACATTACTTCAGCCAAATATGCTTATCGATATATTAAAATGATGATATCAACCTGATTTTTAAATGTTTTAATTATAAAATAAGACACACATAAAATATTGTATATTAAAAGTATTTAGGTAAAAGAGAAATAACAAAATAAATACACATGTATCATCTACAGAGGAAAGCAACTGTAGACTTAACATGTGCTCCACGCTGATATACTTTCCTCCCTTCACACAATAGATTTTACAACACATGTACATTGGTTCCATTCTTTCAAATGTTTATATAAAAGAATCTTGGTATATATTTTTTTCTAAAATATTCTCTTTTTTTTAAGATTTTATTTATTTGACAGAGAGAGAGAGAGCACAAGGGGGGGGGAGTGGGAGAGAGAGAAGCAGGCTCCCCACTGAGCAGGGAGCCAGATGTGGGACTTGATCCCAGGACCCTGGGATCATGACCTGAATAGAAGGCAGACGCTTAACCAACTGAGCCACCCAGGCATCCCTAAAATATTCTTTACTCATCATTTTTGACATACATTCTCTTTAATAAATGCAGCTTTATTTTATTATATTTCATGGCCATACATTAAATATATGAATATTTTATTCATATATTTAAATTTCCTTGGTCATATTTTTTTGCTATTAGAAATGATACATTATTGTAAACACCACCTAGTATTTCTTTAGGAGATATAAAAGAAGTACAATTTTACTTATATTATGAACATGTTCAGATTTATTTGTTAATGATTTATTGTTTCCCAAAGTATTTTTTCCAAAGCATAGGCTTACCAACATTATATGAATGTTCATTGGTTTAGTATTCATACAACACCGGTTTTATTTGTTGGTTTACTGAATCATGTATCATTACATGTGACCATACTTACTTTTTTGTCTTATGTATATTATTGTCTGGCAAAGGGAGAAGGAGAAGCAGGCTCCCCACTGAGTAGGGACCCCAGACTTAGGGCTGGATCCCAGGACCCTGGGATCATGACCTGAGCCTAAGGCACATGCTTAACCGACTGAGCCACCCAGGTGCCCCTATTTAGCATTCTTTTGGCTTTTGTTTGAATAAGCATTTTCTTTCATTTTACTTTCAACAAGTAAGTGACATGATATTTATATATGTCTCCTTTAAATAGCACAGGACTAAATATTTTTGTTTTATAAAGTTTGAGACTATATAATTTTAAACTGAAAAGTCCCTTTGCCTTTATTGTGATTTTTCCCCTATATTTGGATTATTTTCTATCCTCTTATTTTGTGCTGTTTTGCTTCTCTCTGTTTCTTGCCTCCACTTTTTGAGCTGATAAATTTCCCCCATTTGATTATTTTCCCTCCAGAACTTTGAATTTTGAATATTTTTCACTGTATTTAGTTCCAACTTGCATCAGATTGAGAGCTTCAAGCATAAAGAAAAGGCCTCTGTTGGGGGGTAGTACTTCTACAAAGGCTCCAAAAGAAGTCAGTCTTTTCTGCTGATTGTAAGCCTGGAGGCTTTTCAGGGCTACCACACCAGGGAGTTCAGGGAGGAGAAAGGATGGGAATAGCACCAAACCAAAACATCACAGATTCCCGGTCTTACTGATGTATCCCCTGGATAGATGGTATTCAGTTCTTTTTGTGAATTTGGTCAATTTCCAGAGTTCTAAAATGGTTACATTTTGTTCTGCCAGTATTTTCATTAGTTTGTGAGAGTAAATTCACCAAAATCCTACTTCTGCCATTCCAGGAATCAAAATCTTCCCTTCATTATTAACAAATAAATTTGTTATTTTTTCCTGCTAAGTATTATACTATACACAATAGTTGATTATTTGATGACAAAATTCAAACAAGATAAACTGATAAAGACATAATAAAAGATGACAAGAGGTGGCTTCAAAGTGTGCCTAAATGCCACAATTTTTTTTTTCATATATATATAGATATAACCTATAGATACGGCTATCTATATCTACCTATAGATATAGATATAGATATGTCATATGTCTTTGTCAAAATTTGTAAGAAAGTGATCATACATCAGGCATATATGTTGGAGAAAAAAGGGGAAAGAAGAAACATTAAATGCAATCTTGAAAGAAAAAAAATATGATTATCAGGCTTCCTCCCACTTAAAGACATAACGCATCTTATAAAAATAAATTTCAACTAAATATAGGATGTCAAAAATTCTTAGTTTCTTGGTATGTGTGTGTAGTCAAGTGTTTTGGAGTGACCTAGAGTATTATTTCTTTAGCCCCAGTTATTTGAATTATTCATTATATCCAATTGCCACCAAACAACAACAACAACAACAACAAAACCAATGGCTTCAGTTACATAAACCAGGTGTTAATTTTGTGTAACTGGAAGTGTTATTCCCCAAAAAAATCTTTCCTGGTCAGTAAAATCTATTTTATGAGCTGCTGGGATTCAAACCAATTCTTTCTAAAAACACGTGTATTATTTTATAAATCTCCTTTTGTTAGCCCTACTACACAATTTTTTTTTTTTTTTTTTTGCTCTGGTCTCCTGAGTACTGACTAGAATAAGTTTGGGTATGCTAGCTACATGATTTTTTTTATTATTGGATTACATATACAGTTGAATCAAATCAAACTGGACAAATCATCTGCATTTAATTATAACAATCTATTATAGAATTATAGAACTTTATTTTATTTATGGAACCATACATCTATGCCAAAACAAATTAGCCTTGATAACCCAATCACCATCATTTTAAGGAATTTCCATATGCTTATGAATAAATTTTAAGAATCACTGGCTAAAGAAAGTGACATAATTTACAGCCATGGTATATTTTAAATAACATGCTCTGAGATTGCAGGATACCTTGGAGATGATTCTATACAATGATTTCAACTTACTAAGAATCTTCACAGTTAAGAAGGTTGTGTTTATTTAGAGTGTACTGTTCCAGTTATCAATGGATTGACTTAGCTCCAAATTCAATCTTTCATCTGCTCTTTGATAATGGAACTGGGTTTGTAATATCTCTTCTTCGTATCCAGAAAAATATTATCCTTATTGATAAACAGTAATGTAGAGACATTAAGAGAGAAATCTTTTATTTTTGTTCCTTTTCTTCTTCTAGTATACCCATCCAGTTGTGCCCCTTAACAGTGTGTGGCTTTTCCATCAGTGATTCTCCAGCAAGTGGCAGCAAGCTGCAACTCCTCATGAAAAACTTCCCCTAGAATACACATCTCTCTTTCATAGTTTCTAGTGGTAAGTGGGATCTCTGTGTGAGTATTTTAGAAAAGTGAATTCAGTGAAACTCCCAAAGTCAGCTAATGAGTTATATGAGCACTCCAGCTCCCCATCCAGATATTTGCCAGTGGCGACTTTCTCATGGCTCAACACTCCTACCCCCTTCTCCGAAGTCCTCCTGATAACTTTTTGGCCAGACAGCCAGTTCCACTACTGACTTTTAAGTAAGTTAACAGGAATCCCCACAAGAAATTTACTGGCTAATTTGCCAAAATCCCAGAGGGCTTTTCTCTGCTTACCATAAAGCTCTGCAGACTGTGGACCAATTGTTGCTGAGGACAACCCAGAAACGTGTAGTGGGTGTTTACCACATCCTGTCCAGTGAAGACTGAATCCAAGCCTTGGGAAACAATTTTTCCTTCCAAAATTCTCCCTTTCTTGAGTACATTCATTCAGCCTTAGAGAATCCTTTAGAGTTACCTGTTTTTCTCTTAGACAATTTCCTGTTATTTAATCCCCTGCTAATAATTGTTTATATTAAAATTTTCCTCATCAAATTACTGTTTTGTTTCTGTTTATGGAACTCAAAATAAAAGATAATTGATAACAGAAGTAGTTCTTGGAGACTGACACAAAAGATGAGGTTTTGGGAATGTTTTGGTCATGGGATTTGGCTTGAGTGCAGTGCTGATCTCCTTGCTAATCGGTAATAAATGTTAGTAATCTATTATATCATAATCAATCAAGCTATCATGTGTGGTTGTTTGTGATGAAGTACCAACTAAAGCACATACTTTGGGAACCCCATAGCTATTGCATTTGACCCTTAAAGCAATAATGATAACTATTAGACTTTGTTATAGAATAGGCTCTTTCAGAGCACACAAGAGCTAACAAAGCAAAATGGCAAGTTCAGGTCCATCAATTTTTTGATCAAGTCATGGTGCAATGACCAGAGATCTTCCATGACAGTCCTAAAAGAATGCAGTATTCTTGAATGCAGTATTCTTGAAATACTGCTGAAAACAAAAGACAAAGTTAATTTTGAAAGTTACAGAATTAAAAATACAGTTGAATTTATAGTCACACCAAATTTCTAGTGTGAAATTTAGGGCATCTCTTGGTAAATAATTGGATCCTGAAAGCTGTAATGAAGACATCTGGTTGGGGTGAGATAAAACTCAATCTATGAACTCTCAAGTCACTCTGAGACTCACTTATCAGTAGAACTAGTTTGCCTTCCAGTGTCTGACAAGATTAGCTTTCTTCTGCTCAAAAACCCTGGGACAACCCTAACTAGGGAGAATGTCTTAAAAGGGGATGCAATTTCCCTAAAGCATATTCTCTTGCCACTAGAACCATGACTAGAATAAAATTTACCATCTCAAGGTATATATAATCTGATCTGAAAGAAAAAAGCATATAAAAGCCAAAAGGCATTGATAAATATATGAATGAGCAGAGCACCTGCATCCATGAAAATCTCTGTGGCTACTCTCTTTTGTATGCAAGGCAAAACTATAGGGGATGCCACCACTGAGATCAGCTTGCTAATTCCAGTGGAGATAGTTTCTTAAGTGGTAGAATGCAAGTAGCAACACTTAACCATCAAAGCAGGCATGCAATTATTAAACTAAAAAGGGCAGCAGAGGTGAACTGGTAGTCAGCATGCCTTGGCCCACAGATATCTTTCTTGTTGGCTAACTGATCATGATGTCCCTAGGGATGAAATAGATGTAGTCTAGTAATTCTTGATATGTATATAGCAGAAAAACCCAAAACAGTTCTAGTAGCCAAGAAACCTGACTTGAGTCATCACAGTAGAAAACTGTAGTTTCCTAACCAGGTTACAGACTTGAATCAATTCACAAATTCAGAGAACACTGAATAATGGAGGTTGGTTCCTCTTGAAATAGAACCCTGCATCTTTGGTGTAAGTTTGCACTATGAATCTTCTTCAGAGCTTTTCCTAAAGGGACCTTAGGAGAGTTAACAGTGCATTAGGGAAAAGGAAATACTCAAAATTTTCTGGGATTATGAAACATTAGCTTTGAATTAAAACTGATACCTGGCCACTGTGGTTCATCAGTCAAAACGGGGACTGGCAAAGACTGTTACGATGGAAGTTACAAAGTAAACTTCCTAGAAAGATAGATCTGTCTTACAGAGAACTTTATATGGTGCTATCTCTCCCACAGACAGAATATATGAGTCTGAAAATCAAGGGTAGGAATTGGAAGTCATTTCTCTCAATATAACACCTATTAACCAATTTGCAGATGATTTTTTTCTTTCCATTCCAGTGATGTTGCGCTTTGTTTTTGCTGTCTGAACGTCTTAGTATCCACTAAGAGGGTCCTGCCTCTAGGGGACACAATAATAGTTCTACTGAATTGCAAGATGAAACCTAGCCATTTTTACTCTTTATGTCATAAAACCACCATACAGAAAAAATAGGTTTCTCTACTGGCTTGAGTAATTGATTCTGATTACTGAGAGCTAATTGAGAGGAAAGTGAAGTAAAGAGCACTATGACTGGAAACCAGGGCATTCTCTGGCATCTCTTAACTTTTCAGTGCCCAGTAGTAAATGTCAATGGAAAATTATAGCAACCTCTCCAAAAAGGCAGGATTTTTGAGGACTCAGACTTTCTGTAATTCAGGTTTGGATTACTCCATTGGGTGAAGAACCTCAACCAGTTGATGTTTTTGAGCAATATGGGGAGAATACAGAATGGATGGTGGAAGAAAAAAACCATCTATATTCATTATTTCCAATTAAGGAAATAAAGATTGTAGTAGTTTTTCATATTTTTGCTTTTTATGTACATGCATTCATTTGTTTTTGCTGATCAATTTTTTCCCTCTCTTCATTAAAAAAAAAAAATGTATAAAAGTCATGGGAAGTTAACTGCCAATTTAGTGTTAGGTAACAGAATACTCAGTGGGATGGGCTGTGATAGAATTTGAGGAGGGAGTCATATAGCCAGTGTGGATGCAACAACTTGGGACTGAGAAAATCATTTTTGAGAAAATGATGAGAACTTCTTTATTTGTAAGGAAGGTAGCTATATATTTTTAGGTGGAAATATAGGTTGTTTGCTACTATAGGGAAGTTTAAATATGTGTAGACTGGTGCATATGAAAGCTGGGTAATTAAATAGCCAAAGGGGCTATGTTAGGTATTAATTTATTGCCTCCCTGCTCTGTGACAATGGAGTTAGGGCTTGTAAATATTAATTAATTAATTAATTTAGCAGCCAGTACAATGTTAAGTCATGCTGAAATGATTTTCTCTTTCTGATTGGGGTGATTTGCTGTTCTACCTGTGCTCCTATGGAGTTGTGGTATTATTTAGCAATGTCCTGGCGGCCACCAGCAAGAGGTACCTCCCCCTGGTTCTCCCAGTACATGCTTCCCCACCTGGCTGGTTTCCAGACATAACTGGCACTTCAGTATGAAAAGCTTTGGGCCAGCCAAGAGATCAGTGGTACTCCTAAAGATACCCCAACTGGCCTGCCCACATTTTCCAAGTGACAGCTTCTATGTGAGTCAACACCAACTCCCCCACTCCCAACCCCAATATTTCCAGGAGCTTTCTGGTGAGTTTAGTCAGTATTTTCAGCTGGCTTTCCAGCAAATCTAGAGCAACTATACAAGCAGCTTGCTAGTGAATCTTATTATCTCAGCAGGTGGTTTTCTACCTGTCAGCTACCATCTCTGGCCAGAAATAGTGGAAAATGTCTCCTTTCTGTCAGCTTCAACCACTCTCTCCAAAGAGGTCTAATCTGATACTCTCATCCATTCTGAGGAGTCTTCCCTCCAGTATGTTACATTCTTGGGTATCTTCTCTCAGACCTGAAGTATCCTTGACAATTCTCTCCCCCACCCCACCCACAGACTTAAGCAATTTATTGTTATTCTAATCCCGTTAATAACTCTTTATATTAAACTTTTTTGTTCAAATTAAAGGATAGTTTCTCTTTCTTTATCGGACCCTAATTAATATATTAATTTATTTTTTGCAGAATTTACTACTAAAGAGCTGATTATACAGAGATTAGATGGCACTACATAAATGATAGCAAATCCATGTATAGATTAATACAGCTGTATGCTTCAGTGAAAAAATTATGTAATAATGTTTTAGAATCTGATTTTAGTCTTCAATATATTGTTTGTTACTTGCTTTTCATCTTTTAGTGAGTCCACTCTCTGCCTTTTATATTTTCCAAAACCATTATCTGATTATTTTTTTACTTACATCCTAACTTCTTAATTTACATTTTTTTATTACTTTCAGGATTTATAATAAAAGGGGATGGCTGCATCATGTACTCAGTATGCCATCTTAAACTAGAGGGTATGGTGGGTACTTTCATGACTGTGTTTATTCATTACTTATGCACTTAAAAAAATATATATATATATATGATATTTTAAAGAGCAATTTTAGAAAATTTCAGCCTTCATTCTTTAAGGTTATTTTCACATCCTGTTATAATTCCTGAGTTTCACATGTCAGCGATTTTAATTCATAGGCATAAGTTTTTAAAACTCAGCAAACACTTGTCATAAAACTCTAGTATATCTCTGAAAAATGAGTAATAATTTTCTCCATACCTTATTTTCCCTTTCATAATTTATCTGTTTATTGCCCTACATAAATAGCATTTCTTTGTTATTCTTTGAATGTCAAATGACTACAATTTAGCTTTCTTTTATATAATATTTTGATAAGTTAATACTCTGTTTCTAAAGAAAATTTGTGTTATTCCTTAAGCAATTCATCCTTGTGTCTTTTTGTCACCCTATGATTGTATTTATCATCCTCATTTTGGGAGCAAGAGAACAGCATTATCCTCTCTGAAATTCATGTTATTTTCTATAGCACCATTTTCAAAGGAATTGTTCATGAATGTTATAGCTTGTTATTTTTAATGTTGTATTTCTATTCTGTGAACTTTGAAACAGAAGAAAAGATAGCAAATATTTATATAATATTTTAAATGGCAGTGTTTCTATAAAACTGAAATTTTAACTAGTTTTATTTAATCAATGGAATCCTTATTAAATGTCAGTTTGAATATTAAATATTTCATAGTGAGAATTAAGGCAGAGACTACTTTTAAGAACAAGGGGAGTAAAAGAGAACATAAATGCTACTCATAATTATGTTAAGCAAAAAATATCCTTATCTTGTCATTTTTTTTCACAATTAACAGGAACATTATTTAAAAAATTATCTTAAGGGGTACTTTGTGTGTTTTTTTTTTTTCCCAATCAGAACGTTTCTTTTTAGGGTATATATTCAAGCAAAACTCATGGCCTGGTAGTTTACCTGCCTAGAATTCACTAATTCACTGCTGGTCCCTACTTAACTGCCAAATTTCAGTTTCTTCATCTATAAAATGTTAGAGATAATGTTTATTCTTCAAATAATTGTTTTGAAGATTAATTAAATGATTGCAAATTCCATAGCGTAATTTTGACTTTGGTAAGCCTAGCTATTAGATATTTTTAAGATTTTTTTTTTTACTGATAGCTTGTCAAAGATATGATGGGACAGGATGAGGCAGAATGTAAAGCTTTTCAGAGTAAATTTAAATGCAAACATATTCAGAAAGGTCTCTTGATAAAATGCAGTGTGAAATTGCTCAACATCTAAGGGATTCTGGGCCTGGTTTCTAAGGAAGAGAGATTGCTTACAAGTGAGGCTAAGGTTTGAGAAACAGTGGGAATGTCTTGAGACAAAGTGGATGTTATCATTGTTGCAAGTCATGCATCCAGGTTAAAAGTCCTGTGTGTCACAGGATCTCTCTAGCATGTGAATTTGTAGAGGAGTTCAAGGGTTGTGAGATTGAGGAATGTCAGTGTTGAGTGAATCTTTATGACATATGGAAATAAGGGACCGATATGATGCCTTGGAATTGGATCCCTTGTGACAACGAATTTCCTTCTGGTTCTTTGACCTTTTTATAAAAAACGAATTGTAGGAGATTTGACCTAAATATCTCTATTTGAAGAAGAGCAATAGCAATCATGCAAAATAATACCATATAGACACATAATATGGTGACAAGTTTACACACAAATTTACAGAAAAGTTGCAGGTTTTTAAATTTCTACTTAGGCCTCTTGAGCCTCAAGACACCGGAGTTTGTGGGAGAAAACTTTAACTTACTAATTAGCTTATTTTAGTCTCTTTGGGTTTTAAAAGCCTCTTTTATTCTGTTCTATAAATCTGTGTCCTGGGGAACTTCCAATTTTTGTTTTTGTTTCTGTTTTGTTTTTTGAAGTGCATATAAATGATAGGTTTGTCTGATTTTGTTTGTAACTGGAGGATAATGTTGCTATTTCAGCTGTGGTCTTTTTATTGTCTTCTATGTAGTCCAGTTCCCCACGGAAGTCAGACAGTCTGGTCATATCCATGGATGATTTGCATTCTTGTTCCCAGAGGAGAGAAAAGTTAAGTTGTTGCTATCTTTCCATTGTTGCTAAAGTTTTTTTAGTCTTCCTTTGTTAACAGGCTTAAACTGCAGACCTCTGAGTGCACACATTTCATCCTGCCTTTGGATGAAGACTAGCCGCTTACTAGCCTTTGCTATCTGTTGCCATTGCCCCTCCAGAGGGGTCTCTGGACACTGGCCCTCAACTCAGTGAACACTTCATCACTCACAGAAATGGGGAACTTCTGTACTTATTATATAGCAGAAAATCATTTATTAAGATTTACGTCTATTGACTCATTCATCTTTTTCTGTCTACCCATGCAATACAGCTATTTTTACTTTTCTATAACTATGCTTTTGTTATAAGACCACCCTGATTGACACTAATGAATGTTTTTAGGGTTTCAGTTACCATCCTCTTCAGGATTTAAATTTGCAGGTTCTGTAGCCAAGACACAGTCTGTCTATGACTGTGTGCTTCCCTCCTGATTCACATCGTTTCTCACCCTCTCAACTCCGAAGAAAAGGAGCAGGATTTCCTCACTTCTTGAGAAAATAAGGGCTACTCTTCTGATGATATACTGAAGTCTTTCTAATTCTAAAAATGCTGAAATTCAAATAGGCTTGTTTTTTGTATAAAAGAATTAAATATTTTAAATATTTTTAAAAAGTACTGTTTTCAATAATGTATGACCATCAGTACTTCAAGGATTTTCTAGGGCTGTGATATCTAATACAGTAGTCAGCAGCCAAAGTGGCTACTGAGTAACTGAAACATGGACTGTTCAGATTCAGATGTGCTGTAACTATAAAATACACAACATACTTTAGAGATTAATGAAAAACCTAAGATAAAATACCTCAATATTTCATATTGATATGTTGAAATATTTTTAAATATATTTGGTTAAAATTATTTTAATATTTCTTTTTATTTAAAAAAGTGCCTTTGAGAAAATTTAAATTTATCTATATTGCTCACTTACATTTCTATTGGACAGTGCTGTTCTACGAACTGAAATGAGCCATCTGTGAGCCCAATCTGGACATTAACTCCTCATTTCTCTTTCATTTCCTCTGTAACAAACCTAATTTCTCCTGTGGCTTCATCTGGCAGAATAAATAACTGGAAAAGAGAAAAGCACACTAACATATATATATATGTTTATAATATATGTTTATGATATAAATATTTTATGGGCACCTGGGGTACCAGAGATTTCCCTACAAAGTTTCCTTCAGGGATTCGATCATATGATTAAGGCAAACTAAAGGAGAGGAACTAAGGAACTAAAGAAGGAGAATCACAGTTGAAAATTTTCAGTGCCACAGCCTGAAAGAAAATAAAGTATGTAAGGAGCTTATTGGCTATAGATGTTTGAGATCTTGGACCTAGAGGACATGATATTTATATTTCACTACTCTTTATTTATATATATTTTTATTGAGGTAAAATCTATATAACATAAAATTAACCATTAGTCCTTTTAAAGTGTACAATTCAGTGTCATTCATTACATTCACAATGGGGATGTAATGTGGATGTAGAACCATCACCTCTACCTAGTTTCAGGATATCTCTAAAAGGTTTTGAAAGCAGGCAAGCTCCTGCTCATAAGAAGTCCTGTTCTCTCATGGGAGCCCATTTCATTCATAATCCTTAAAAATGGTATCAGATTCTTTATAATTTATATTTCTTCTTTAGTTATCTTTGGTAAGGTAATTATTTGGTGGAATTTATCTATTTTATAAAACTGTAAACTAATGTTGTTTACAATATCCACTTGTTACTTTATGGACATTTGTAAGATATGGAGTGATACCCTTATTTTAATACTAATATTGGTAACTTTTATTTTCTCCATTTTCTTCTAATCATCTTACAGGTTTATTAATCACATTTTTTTTCAATAGACTGTTTTAGCTTTGTTCATTTGCTGTACTGTATGTTTGTTTTCTCTTTCATTGTTTTTCCTGCTCTAGATTTGATTATTCATTTTCTTTTTTCCTTAGGTTTTATTTCCTTAATATTTTTCTAGCTTCTTGAAATGGGAGATTTAATCACTGATTTTCTTCCTATTGTCTTCTCTAGTGTATACATTTAAAGCTATTAATTTCCTTCTAAGTGGTACTATAACTGTATTCTGCAAAAGAAAATATGACTTATTATTATGTTCAAATATTTTTTTTTTTATTTCTACTTTGGTTTATTATTTAGCTAATTATTTAGTAGTGTATAGCCTTTTCCATCTGCAAGTGGTTATTTTCTAGTTATCTATTTGTTGTTAATTTTTAGATTCAATTCTAATGAAACACAAATAATTTTAACATTTTGAAATTGTTAGTTATTTGCTTTATGGCCCAGCATATGGTGCATTTGATAAACAGTGGACGTACATGTGAAAAGAATGGATACTGTAATTTTGTATAAAGTGTTCTGTGTCAATTAGGCCAAATTTGTTAATTTTTGTTTAGATATTGTATATCTTCATTGACTTTTTGGTTAAGTCTATCAGCTATTGAGAGAAATACATTAAAGTTCCCCACTAGAGTTATGGGGTGTCAAATTTGTTTTTCTTTTTCTCCATAATTTTTTCTTTCATATATTTTGAAATCATATTATTGGGCACATACAGATTATAAAGGTAAAACAATAAAGATTTTAGAGGGATTATAGAAAGACAAGTTCATGATATTGGGCTAAGAGTTTTTTTTTTTTTTAAACGTTATGATAAGCACTGACTGTAACAAAAAAAATGGACTATAATAAAATTAAGAATATCTGTCCCTCAAAAACCACAATTAAGAGAGTATAAAGGCAAACCTATTAAATTAGGAGAAGATAGTGGAGGTTCCTACATCCGATTTTTGTCTGTAACAAACGAATAAGAAAAAGATAGATGGCCCAATTAAAAAAAAAAAAGATCGAAAGACTTAAATACTTCACCTAAGACGATATTCAAATGGGCAGCAAACATATGAAAAGATCTTCAATTTCATCGGTTATCCATAAAATGACATAAATTCACACACACAAAAAAAGTTTAAAATGAAAACTGACGGTTCCAAGTATTGACAGGGATATGGAAATACAGTAACTATTATACATTGCTGGTGAGTGTAAATTTGAAAGTTTGCTCTGAAAAACTCTTTGAGATGATTTCCGAAAACTGACTTTATGCATACCCTATGGCTCTTTAAGTGCATTACAGAAGAAAATCCATACATTGTTAATGAAAGCATATGTGCTAGAATGTTCACAGCTACGCTATTTAAAGAGCTCCTTCCCCCTGCAGAACAAAAACAAAAACAAAACCTAAATGCTCACTAAAAGCTGAACGTATACATAGTATAGGCAGGTGAGGAATGACGGCAGCAAAACAGCACAGAAACTTCTAGCGCTTGTCTATCCCGGAAACATCAATTTGAATAACTGTGCAAGAAAATGCCTTCGCAAGAGCCAGAGATTCCAGGGGAGGGATTGCAGCACGTGGGTGAAGCACAGAAATAAAAGATGCATCGAAGAGGGTAGGAGAGAGAGACTCAGAGACTCACATTACCCCCATCACCCTCCCCCAAGCCCAGCAGGCGTGCCAGGAGAGATACCCTCTCCGTGGGAGTTAGTGAAGTGAGCGCCCAGCTTCTCAGGGGACCCCAGAGTCAGCCCGCCCAGCACTAGGTGGACTCTGCGCTCCGGTCAGCTCCTTGCAGGCTCCCACGGCGCCGGGCCCCATCCTGGCACCAGCCAGCTCCCGTGCCACCAACTCCTGGCAGGCTCCTACAAAGCCACAAGGCTCCAGCTCAGCCTGCCGGCTGCAGAAGCCCCACACAGCTTCTGTGGCCCCAGGATCCCAGCGGTCCCGCGAACGCAGCCCCCCGACCCACCTCAGGTCTGCCAACTCCGTGGCCACAAGCGGCTTCGGTGACACCAGGCTCCCGGCGCACTCCGGCTATGCCAGGCTCTGGTGGCCCCGGGTCCCCGCGAACCCAGGCTCCAGGCCCACCTCAGTGCCGGGAGGCTCCTCAGGCCCGGCGGCTCCCGGGACAGCCCCGCTCTGGACGGCTCCCACAGCCCTGGGTGGCTCCGGTGGCCCCAGGCTCGCAGTCAGCCCCTGCAAACGCAGCTCCAGGTGACCACCTCCGCTGACCCCGGGCCGCCTGCCGGCGCAAAGCGCCAGGCCGACCACTGCGGACTCAGGCTTTCAACTCACCCCAGCACCTGGCGGCCCAGCTACGTGGACTGTGGACCCGCTCCCACCGCCGCAGGCTGCACGCCCCCTCAGCACCAGGCCAACTCTCGCGGCCCCAGCGCCGAGATTTGCCCCCCCAGAACCAGGCTCCCACCAGCTCCAAAGTCACACTAGCCTGGGAAGATCCTACGTCCGGGCCAGTCTTAAGGGCCCACGAGACAGGCTGCGTCCCACAGGGCCCGGTTGCGGACTTGCCTACGCCAAACTGGCTCGGTGGCCCAGCAGCCCCAGCCTCTAAGGAGGCTCCTGCACATCCAGGTTCCTGCCTGGCCTGGTGTCGCCCGACCCGGCTTGGAGGATCCAGACTCCAGGCCCACCCCAGTGCTCCCCGCCACCTGGCTGGCCCCTGTGGACCCAGGATCCAGGACCGCCCATGGACGTACTGCTAGAGGTAAGTTAAGGTCAAGTTCAGACTACTCCATTATTGTAATGTGGCAGTGTGTTAATCACTTAACTTGAGCATACAGGTTTAGAGGACAAAAGTATTAAAAATAGCTATAGCTACAACAATGTCGATACACCATATAAAAAGGTAAATTATGACATCAAAAAGAAAATGCGGGAGAGGAGTAAAAGGGCCGAATTTTTGTATGTGATGGAAGTTAAATTGTTACCAGCAGAAAACAATCTGTTATCTATAAGATGATTAGTGTGTGACTCGTGATAACTGCAAAGCGTAAAGCAACAGTAGATACCCATAAAGGGAAAGGAATCAAAGCATACCACTATGGAAACTTTGAAAAGTAAAAAGGCATATGAATGTTTATAGCATCATTGTTTATAACAATAAATTCCTGAACATAGGAAAATGGATTGTCTCTGTAATACAATGTCATAATCAAGAATAATAATCTTGATATAAATCTATATTTATATCGAGCTGAAAAGCATAATTTTGAGTGGCAAAAGCACACTGCATAATTACATGTTTATATATCACATATGGAAAATCAAAATCCATAATACCAAATTATTTTTAGAATTGTACATATATATACACACACATTGTATGCAAAGGTAAACAATTCATTTGAAATATTAAAACCGCATTTATCATAATGGACCACTTTGATAAGAGAAGGAAAGGAAAGCAATTGGTACAGGATTAAACTGGACTCAATTTCTTCTGTAAAGCTTCACTTTCTGTAGAGAAAACATAATCAACTCAAATAAGAAAAACCTGGAGATTATGACGCTCATTTATGGGTACACAAGTGATTGTAGTTTATTTTTGGGCCAGAGACTAGTATTAGGAGATTTATATACTAGTTCTTGTTCTGTCAATGGAAAGTTTATGAACAGGGAAAGTGCTTAGGCTCTGTGGTAAATTTCCTCATGTATAAGATGGAAGACTTGACTTATATAATAAATAGTACCCTTTCCTACCAAATCTATGCCTTTTTACCATTCTACTATAAACGTAAGTCCAAAATAGGTTATGAGACCCATCAACTGAATGTATATAATACCACTAAATCTCATATTCATTACATAGTTCTTTTCCTTGTTATTCACAGAGTCAGCAAGTATGCATTTAAAACCTTATTTTAAATTAGGTTGTAGCTCCTAGTGAAGAAAATCAGTGATGTTGTTTTAGTGCAAAAATGCATATTTTATTATGCAGCAATAATCAATTGTATCATTCTCTTACATCTGCAAAAATTTCCTCCTAAGTGCCTCCTAATCCAAGACTATCTTTGTGTCATTTTAGAGCAAACAATATAAAATTTTTATGTTACATAAATACATTATAGTTTTAGCTTTATATTTTGCTATGCATGGGGTCTCTACTGAGTTTGAGAAAATAAAAAGAACATTGTAGATTTCTTTCTCTGAGGAAAGATTTATATACCTGTTTTAAACTCAAGCTGGTTTGCATCTTATATAATAATACACAGAGAAAAATATCTTTAGCTTGTGCAAGAGTATTAAGCTTATTTTTGCGAAGTATCACAGAAACATTGGTCAAGGGTAAGATTGAAAATTGATTTTGTTATCTTGTGTGATGTTTAAATTCATGTGTCATCTTGGCTGTGCCATTGTAACCAGATACAGGTTAAATAATATTTTAGATGTTTCTCTGAGAGTGTTTTTGGTTGAGATTAACATTTACATTGGTGGACTATGAGTCAAGCAGACTTAACTCCATAATGTGGGTAGGACTCATCCAATCAGTTACAGGATTAAACTGAACAAAAACTAGCCTCTCCCCAGCAAGAAGGAATTCTGCAGCAGACAGCCTTTGGACCTGAACTCCAGCATTCTCTGGGTCTCCAGCCTGCCAGCCCACCCTGCAGATTGTGGATGTGCCAACCTCCATAATTGCATGAATCAGTTCCTGAAAATCCATCTCTTTCTGTATATTCAAGTCCTTTTGGTTCTTTGTTCTGATTCTCTGGAGAAGCCTGACTTACACATCTTATTAAGACCTGTATCTAAACTTGTTTCTCAAAGCATTGCTGCATATTGATGGAAATTGCGACACATGGATTTATAAGAAAATTTCTTAAAAACGTTAAGCTTCTTTATATTATTGTACAAGTTTTGATACTTTGATCTTCTCCATCGGTCATCTTCAGTAAGCCCTTTGTCTCTTCCCCTGAGTTCCTGTGGTAGGTATCAAAACATGAACGGGGAGCAACCTCTAGAACATCAGATTGAATAGCATAATGCAGGTCCCTGACATGAGCATGCCAGTCCCTTGCACAGACTGGTGTCAGACATAAGCAGGGCAATCTGGAAGTTTAATTTTTGTCTTAGAACCTTTGTTCTCCACAGAGAAGGGCAGTGAGTACAGTTAAGAGTCCAATATTATTCATCAAAGTGTCTTCATACTGAGTCCTCTCAGACTTGCCTAACCTTTGAAGCACATCCTGGCTTTTGTACAACTAGCTGTGTCTATCATGGTGTGTGTAGTGCATGAAAAAAATGGCATCTTTGTAGAGGCAAAGCCACTCAAGAGTAACTATGTTATCCTGGCATTTCAGTTCTTGTCTCTAAAGATGTAATATACCACAGATAAGTCATGATCATTCCCTTTCCTTCCTTTGTTCTTTTGAGTGTATTCATTATTTATTTATTTGTAGCTATATAATTAATATAGGTATACATATCCCATTTAAAATTTTTTATGTGTGATTATTTCTCTAATGTAGAGCTGCAAAAGTAGAATATGTTGGTTGAAAGATATATAATAATAGGCACTGATTTCCACACTATTGCTTTCCAGAGAGGCTTTACCAGTTTACATTCATATAGACTATGTATAGGGTTTCTATTTTACTCATGCTTTAATGAGCATTGGGCCTTAACTACTTACATGTATGTCCATCTGGTGGGTAAATTATGCTTCCACATCCCCTTTTTTTTAAATTCCATTTCCCAGATAATATAACATTTCCCACTGATTTGGAAAGGCAACTGAATTAATTTGGAAAAGCCACTAGTCTTACCACTGTGCTAACTGTTATTCTTTTGACAAATAACACATTTTCCTTTCAATTGCCATTCTCCTCTCTCTCTCTCTCTCTCTCTCTCTCTCTCTCTATATATATATATATATATATATATATATATATGATTTTATATTTAATTGGCTAGTATCTATCATTAACATCTTCAGTATCTCCTATTCTCATGGAGTTCACATTATAATAAAAGAACCAGGCAAGGAATAAGCAATAGATCAGAAAGGAATAAGGACTAGGAGAAAGGATATAGCAGAAACAGAGTAAGTTTTGATAAGTGTGGGGTGCTAGTGTAGTGTTGTATTATAAAGGGTCCTCATTGAAGGCATCCATGATATGATGAAATTTCAGGAGAGGCCTGAAGGAAGCAAACGAGATCCTGATGCAGAATCATAGAGCTATCAAGTAGAAGGGATTCCAGTTGAATTTCGAACATGTGCAAAGGTCCTGAGGCAAGAGAGTGTTTGATGCATTTGAGCAACAGAAAAATATAGAAGGATAAAGAAAGAGTAACTACGGAGAAGTAGAGGGAAGTGGAATATGATTAAAAAAAGCTTTTTTAAAAATTTGCTTTTTGTTTTTAAAATAAATAAGAGTACATCCTATGGGCTGATTCTATAGTCTCAGTGAAAAGGGAAGCAAAGAACCAGCTAACAGTAAGGAGGGGAGAGTGTTGGGGATTTAAAGACATATGTAAGGCTATTAAAGAATGATTTAGGAGAGTGAGTAAATTGGTAGACAAAAGGAATGTAATAAAGTAGCACTGAGGGTCCAGTGGGTTATTGGCCAGTATTTAAAATAAGAGTAGTTAGAATGATTTTGTGTTTTTCTCCAGTCAGACTTTAAAATCTGGGGAAGGGGGGAGTTAGATTAATAAAAGCCTTTTGCTTAGTTCTGAGTGTCACCCTTTTTTAAAATATAATTTGAGAATTTGAAACAGAGACCTTAAACATTATCTTTCTGTTCCTTCTACATCTTCTCCACGATTGCATTGTATTTTCTAAGGATTTTTTAAGCATTCCCTTTCAAATGTGGTCTTTCCCCTGCCCCCAGTAATTTGCTGAATCTGTGGTTTTTCTGAGATTTGTTTGCACCTCTGAACAGCAATTCTTCAACGAAGCCTTTATTATTTCAAAATCAATTGGCTCTAAAACTAGAGATTGTAAAAATATTATGACACATATATACAAGAACCAGAAATCCTTCACTGTCTTGGATAGGTTCTCACAGGTAATGAGTTTAAATTTATTTCTCAAGGGGGAGCAATATCATATTACTTCAGATTTTTAAATCAGATGAAATTGTTCAGCACTCCCACTTGAATGACTGGAAAATGCAATAGTAGATTGACAAACTTACCCTATGTGGTATCTCAAAACTATTGGGAGGTCGGTGTCAAAGGAAATGGTAGTGACTTCTTGTCCTTCTGATTCATTGTGATGTGAATCCTTTATTCCTTCTGCTGAATACAACAGTGCCAAGCCGTGATTGTCCAGCATTGATCTGGGCAAACCCAGAGATGACTCTCACATTGAGTTGTTCAACTCCTTGTAGAATTCTTCAGTGATTCCCCCTGCTGCTATCAAACTATTCCCATCCTTTGTAAATCTCACCTGCACTTTACAAGTTGCGGTCCAACCACAGATGGGATATAGGTTTTGTGTTTCTTGAAGTTTATTCCTTTAAGGGGGGGTCCATCAAAATAAATAAGAAAATATAACTCATGTTAGACATTTTAAAAAATTGTTAAATACCACAGTCATCATAAATTAAGAATAGTAGCCTAATATTTGTACTAGTTAACTACCCAACACGCTTCTAGAATAATGCTTAGCAGTATATCCTTTGATACTCTCTTCACATACAAACACAATAGAATGTTACTGGAGGTATTTAATTAGCAGGATTGATTAATTTGTTTTCATTATTGTTAAGGATTTTTTCTTCAGCTTTTTGCTTCATTATTGATTCGATTTTTTAAAAAAATTAAATTTAATTAACATATATTATTATTTTCAGAGGTGGAATTTAGAATGATTCATCAGTTGCATATAACACCCAGCGCTCATTCCATCAAGTGCCCTCCTTAATGCCCATCACCCCATCCCCCTCCCACCACACCTCCAGCAACCCTCAGTTTGTTTCCTATAGTTAAGAATCCCTTATGGTTTGTCTCCCTCTCTGATTTTGTCTTACTTTTCCTTCCCTTCCCTATGATCCTCTGTTTTGTTTCTTAAATTCCAAATATGAGTGAAATCATATAATATTTGTCTTTCTTTGACTGACTTAGCATAATACTCGAGAGAGTATTACGTTCATCCACGTTGTTGCAAATGGAAAGATTTCATTCTTTTTGTAGGCCGAGTAATATTCCATTGTATATATATACACCACCTCTTCTTTATCCATTCATCTGTCGATGGACATCTGGGCTCTTTCTATAGTTTGGCTATTGTGGACATTGCTGCTATAAACATTTGAGTACATGTACCCCTTCAAATCACTATGTTTGTATCCTTTGGATAAATATCTAGTAGTGCAATTGCTGGGTTGTAGGGTAGCTCTATTTTTAACTTTTTGAAAAACCGCCATACTGTTTTCCAGAGTGGCTGCACCAGTTTGTATTCCCATATTGGTTAGATTTTAAGATGAAATTTTGTAATTTGGAATATACAGAATGTCAACCTTAAAAATAAAATAGCGAGTTAGTTATTTAACCACCAAAAATGGGAGCCTCTTTCTAATAGAGGAAAAATAAGGAAGTTGGGAGAGGTTGTTTTGAGTAAAAGTTCACTGGAAGAGAGCTAGAGTTCAGGGATGTGGCAGTTTCTCATTGGCAGGATTATTGACCTGTACCTGAATCCAAGCTCCTTTTGCTCCACCACGTTGGGTCAAAGGTGACTGACATCTGTAGACATCTAAGGAAGGTTGTGTAACTTCTTTTGTCCTTGGGTCAGTTGCTCTTTGCCCACAGTAATCTGGTCATGTCATTCCTATAAATCGTAAACAACATAGTTGATTCTGTATGTACTTTATCTCCTTAGGTGAGGTAGCTTTTGGGTAAAAAGCAGTTTTTGCAAATCTTAGCTGTAATATGCCTATGTGCTGGGCTAAGCAGAAGTTTCTTAGCTATGAGTCCCAGCAGCAAGAGAAATAGAAGCAATATGGAGTCAGACATGCTAAGTATCTCCCTGTTACAGCCAGACAAGGAGAATATCTTCCTTCTTCCTGCTGGGGTATGTAAAATACAAGGAGAAAATCTTCCTTCTTCCTGCTGGGGTATGTAAAGTAAGCTGTGATGAGTGATATGTGAGTGAGAACCTTCCCTTCATTTCTTCCTGACTCCCTTTTGAATTATGTTTCCTTTATTCATTTTCACTGAAACATGCTACTTCACAGGCAGATCTACTAACATTTTGTGGTAATGCTACAGTTTTGTGCCCTACAAACACAGGGATGATTTTTTTTTAGTCAAATAATTCATATTGTGAGATAATACGTATCTATATATAGATGTAGATATATAGATATTTAAAAATTTATAATTGTGTGTCTTGAATCATCAATATATCCCTGTCAAGAAAAATACTCTTTTTTGATTAGGCAAAAATGAAAATCACATATTCCTTTGAAAGTTTGCACATTTAATAAGTTTTTTATAGACTAGAGTCAATTCAAACACAATATCTTGGCTTTTTTTCAGCTAACCCCATATTTTCAAAGCTTAGTGCCATGGAATACATATTTTGACATGATCTTGAGTCAGGTTCTGTCCTTTTATGACTCTAGGTAGTTTATGAGACTGGATGTTAGAATTCCCAAGACTATTACTTCAGGGAGAGATTAAAAAAAAAATCGTTAACTATAGATGGAGATAATTCTGATCCACATAAATATATTCCACTACACGCCTAATAAATGCATCTCTAACTTAACCTCCTCTTTATCAGTTACCAAAAAATGCAGGTGCCATGTTATGCTACCAGACACAATGGGAAGTATGATGGAGGGGAGTGATAGTGGGAAGAGACAAAGGTTCTAACCAAATATAGTTAATATACTTTATATATTTTATTTTTAAAGATTTTATTTATTTATTTGACAGAGAGAGACACAGTGAGAGAGGGAACACAAGCAGGGGGAGTGGGAGATGGAGAAGCCGGCTTTCTGCCGAGCAGAGTCCGATGCAGGGCTCGATCCCAGGACCCTGGGATCGTGACCTGAGCTGAAGGCAGATGCTTAATGACTGAGCCACCCAGGTGTTCCCTATACTTTATATATTTTAAAGCAATAACAATAATAACAACAAAACTTTTTAAAAATAGTATTCCAGATTCTCCAAGATAAAATTAACATTTCCTAGCTAAGCTTTTTGTCTACACATTTTTTTTTTTTCCTTGCTGGATTGATTTAATTTTGTCTTTTAAAAAATTCTGTTCTCATGCTTCTCTATCTTATAATTTCATTGTCCCCTATAACTATCCAAAGAGTTTCCATGTTATCAAAATTCATTTTTTACCCTAAATGGAACCACAAGACAAGATATTTTTCTCCTTTAAATGTTACTTTTATTATTCATTATTCAGTAATTACTTACTTTTTTAAACTTTTATTTCCTGTGAGTCCATGTTTTAATGTTGTCTTTTTTTTAATAAACATTGGAAGTATAGGAGCCACTTTCTTAATGCCATCCCACCCCACAAGATACAAAATCCCTACTATTAACCCCAAGTCTTTCATAAAAGCTATTCTTTGTAGTAGTTATATAGTAATTTCTGATTATCAACCAAATCATTCAGTCTTGTCATCTTTTTTATGTATTTTATGGCTTTTAGTTAAAATATATATTTATGTTCTTGTGTTTATTCTGCAACAACAAGATGACAAATATAATACTATAAATACATAGAAAAAAGGAGAAGATGGACATTGAAAAAAGTGTTTGGGACACAGAATAGAATAGATAAAAGAAAGAAATTATGTTTGTTGTTGTTTGTAGTCGACACTACTAGGTTTAATTTTATCACCCTCACTTTACTAGCAGTGTTATATACAACATTTAAATTAACTTACTTATAGGCCGGTAGTCAGCATCTCTAAGGCTTTATTTATTAATATATAAAATGGAAATAAGAATATGTGTTTCATAGGGCTATTTTTAGAATTAAAAGGAGCCTCATTTCCAGGTTTCAATACAACTTCTAAGTAAACATTACATTGCATTTTTCTCCAAGCCTTTGTGAAAATCATAATGCCATTGTCATTTTACATGGGAAGATCAGGTATTATCTTCTTTAGAAACATAAAAATGATGCAGAAATTTTCATACTAGGGCTGCTGCAAGCTGTTAAAACACATAAGCGTAAGAGCCACATTCAATTCGTGAATGCCTTCTATGCCATTCATGGATGGCACAAACACCGGGGGGGAAAAACAAACAAACAAAAAAACAAAACAAAAAACCCAAACAAACAAACAAACAAACCCAAACAACTACTCTGAAAGGTGTTAAGAGGGAAGTTTATGAAGAAATAAGGCTCTAAGAGGGGTGCCTGGGTGGCTCAGTTGATTAAGCATATGACTCTTAATTTCGGCTCAGGTCATGATCTCAGGGTTGTGAGATTGAGCCCCATTTGGTGCTCCTCACTCAGCATGGAGTCTGCTTAAAAGTCTCTCCCTCTCCTTTTGCCCCTCCCCCACTCATGCTTGCATGCTCTCTTTCTCTCTCTCTCTCTCTAAAATAAATACATAAAATCTTAAAAAAAAAAAAAAAAAGGTCTAAGAAAAAAAATTAGCCAAATAGTCATTTCTTAGAATGATATACTAGTCTCATTCTTTGGGATTTTAAATTGGGCATAAAATAAAATAAAGTAAAATAATCACAAATAAGCCTAATTAATCAGCTACAAACTAGATAAATAGGTAGAGAGATATAGAGAAAGAATGGTATGCACCCTCCTTATTCCAAGATCAGTGAGAAAAATGAAAATTCCTTATTTGATGCAGATGACTGGAGAATGTGTAAGTCTGGAAATAAAACTTGAGGCTTAATAGTTCCTACAGTTAGAATGTGAGCCCCTTTTGATCTTTCTTTCTAAAACTACATGTTACCGGGGCGCCTGGGTGGCTCAGTCAGTTAAGAGTCTGCCTTTGGCTCAGGTCATGAATCCAGGGTCCTGGGATGGAGCCCCACATCGGACTCCTTGCTCCTGCGGGAGCCTGATTCTCTCTCTTCCTCTGCCTGTCGCTCCCCCTGCTTGTGCTCATTCTCTCTCTGTCAAATAAATAAATAAAATCTTAAAAAAATAAAAAATAAATAATAAATAATAAAACTACATGTTCCCAATCTCTCACATATTATCTTGGTAGGTTTTTCCCTAGTAAATTAAATTATCTTCATTTTCTTGTTATCTATTTGGAATTAAACATTTTGTATGTGGACTTCTTATATGTCATTATTATGTCATTTTTACTTTCTGTCTTATATTACAACCTGTGTTGTTTTCTACTTATGACCCATGGAGCATGTTATGGTAGAACATGATTTGGGCTGTGACTTCAACAGTGGTGTTGTGCTAAAAACTTGGTTTTTACCAGTACCTAATTTTATTACTTTGAGTAGATTATTTAACTTGCCAAATCTCAGTTTCCTCATTTGTGAAAGGTTGAAAGTGATCCTAACTACACCTGATTTAGATATATACTAGAAGTATTTATGTAAAGGCGCATATAAATTGTTGAATAAAGGTTATGTATCTTTCCCTTCTCTCTCCACCATTATTTATAAAAATAAATTCCTTTTTTATAGTGTTAGACACTGTGTTCTTTGTATAGTAAGGATTTAAAAGAGGAGACGAACCATGAGAGACTATGGACTCTGAGAAACAATCTGAGGGTTCTAGAGGGGAGGAGTGTGGGGGGATGGGTTAGCCTAGTGATGGGTATTAAAGAGGGCACGTATTGAATGGAACACCAGGTGTTATACGCAAACAATGAATCATGGAACACTACATCAAAAACTAATGATGTAATATATGGTGATTACATAACATAATAAAATAAAATAAAATAAATCAATGTGTCACTAAAAAAGAAAAAAAATGAATGAAAGAATGAACCCAGACACAATTATAGTTTTATATCTAGAGCTAATATTACTTTGAAAATAGACTTTTAATTCTTATTCTTAGCTAATCTATTATGAAACGTTGATTAAAGAGTTAAATTTGAGTTGTGTGAAATCTTTAAGAATTTAAGATCCCTCTTAGTCAAGTTTACTAGAAAGCTTTATTATTTTAGAACCAACTATTATCTAAAATGTTTGATTCCAAGCACCTTCTTTTTTAAAAACTTAGTAAATAGGGGCACCTGGGTGGCTCAGTCGGTTAAGCGTCTGCCTTAGTCTCAGGTCATGATCCCAGGGTCCTGGGATCGAGTTCCGCATTGAGCTCCCAGCTCAGCGAGGAACCTGCTTTCTCTCTGCCTGCCGCTCCCCCTGCTTTATTCTCTTTCTCTCTGTCTCTCTCTCTCTATGACAAATAAATAAAATCTTAAAAAAAAAACAACAACTTAGTAAATAATGTAGGAGAAATAGCGTTGGAACATGGATCGTGTAATATCTAGTCTTCTTGAATAAATTATGCAAATAAAACATAACTCAATAATTTATTCTTCTCTTGATCAGTTTTCATTATTAATATCAGTTTTTATGACTCAGTGATGCCTAAATGACTTGATGAAATTTATTTTTATTTGTTAAAAATAGCTTCAGAAACTTGTGCTTTAAAAAAGTTGATAGTTACTTTCTCATACAGAATTTTGTTTTTGTATTTTCTGTTGCTGTCTAATTGTTTATCCCACTTCGGCCATTACATGAGACTATAGCCAGCCTCTTCAAATTATTTTACCCTTTATTTCTAATCTGCTATTATATTGAAAAATAAATAGAAAAAAATTGAAAAAAAAATGAGGTATAATAATGAGATAAAATTTGAAGAGACTGCTGTTAAGTCTTGTATCATGGCCAAAGTGGAATGCAGAACTGAGTTTATCACTTCCAATGACCTAAAAGAAATTCAAAAGACTTTAATATATTCAATTTCGGTGTAATTTGTGTCATAACCCATCTTATTCATATATACAATATGTATTTTTCCATGTTGAAGATCATAAAAGATAAACGTATATACCCATAGTACCATATTTTGTGAAATAGTAAATACTAACTTGAATAATAGTCGATATTTTTATATAATTTTTGTATATTCAAACGTACATATTTACCTTACTCAACTTGCATTAGGTACACACAACCCTAAGTTTGTGTCAGAGTTATTATATATATTAATATATATATGAAAATGTATTTTATCATTTATGGAGAGGAATGATATCATAATTATCAGTGTGATTAAAAAATAATAAAAACCAAAGAAAATAACAGCATTGATTTTCTATAGCCATTATTAAATCTATGGTAGAATTATAATTTATTCTATTAATTTTTTTTTCTGTCTTAGCAGGACTTCATGTACTAGCTATAATGTTAAAAGAAAGAATTATATGTGGTATTAACAAGAGCCTTGAGTATACTAGTTTCTTATGAAGCATGACCATTGGCATTAATTTAGCTACTCTTTGCCCTCTAACTTTATCCTATTTTATGTATAATTTCAAAACATTTTAACAGTAAGAATCACACTATAGACTGTCTCATTGGTATCCAACTGGTATTAGTTTAAAACTGATGACTGAGAAACAAACAAAACAAACAAACTGATGGTTAATTTTATATTTGATGTAGAAGGGAATATAACAACTTTCTATTTCTACTTTCTCATCTTTTTGCAATATGAATTTTTAAAATAACTGTTGGTAAAGAAAGTTTAGGTGTCAGATATATGACTCTATCCCGTGCCTATTTTTAAAATTCTGTTTCATTAATTTAATGGAAAATCACAGAACAAGCTACAATGCAGGATTGCTTTATGGTGTAAAGGACTGGATTATAACATTTATTATGTTTTTCCTGAAGAAAAGATTGTTTATTAAGAGTACTGTTTTTAAAAATATAAACGGTTGCATTGGGAAAGTATGGGAAATTATTAATGTGACAGAATTTGCAAAATCATATGTTAGCAGAGAGAGAGAGATGTTAAAAAGTTTCCTCACAAAATCTGATTTAATAATCAGCTGGTACCAAATACTACAAAAATGTAGCAAATTTGTATCTATCACTTAGAACTGATGTCATAATTTCTCTAGGTATCATAGGTTCAGAACTAGGCTGAATTTCCACTGAATTTAAAAGAATTCATTTTGACTCAATACTATATAATTTAAAACAATTTTTTATCCACTGCAATATTTTGCAACTAAATACCATACCAATTTATGCCTTTTATTACCATATGAATTTATGCCTCCCCCCTCCAAAAAAAATTGAGAAATTATGAAAACATGGGTGGGAAAACTTCTAAACTCAATTTAGTAACTGCAATTTCAGCTTATTTTAGCCTTTTCAGTCATTGAATGCTGAAAAACTGTGAGGTATTTCCTGGATTTATTTGAATATTTTTCCAAGAGGAACAGCTAAATCAGCCTTCATTTTTGGTCAGTGGATCACAGGAATATTGATGATTAATATCTTTAGTGAATACAGAAATATTTGAGTTCGAGTAAACATCAGTTTTCTCATGGGGAGGCAAAAATCAAAGTAATATATTCTTCTTTTTTTTTTAAAGATTTTATTTATTTGACAGAGAGAGACACAGTGACAGAGGGAACACAAGCAGGGGGAGTGGGAGAGGGAGAAGCAGGCTTCCTGCGGAGCAGGGAGCCCGATGCGGGGCTCGATCCCAGGACCCTGGGATCATGACCTGAGCTGAAGGCAGACGCTTAATGACTGAGCCATCCAGGTGCCCCCAAAGTAATATATTCTTAGAAAAATTAGAAGGTTACTAGTGGATATTCCCTTTTAGTTGGTAAATAAATATATTATTAGAGAGGGCTTTATATCATAGCTAAATGCTATCTATCTATCTATATCAAAAGAGTTGATTCTAAATATTCACTACTAAAGTAGGATGATTAGATTAACGCCCAGTGCCATCTAAAGTTAAGATTGAGGTGGCAAAGAATTGAGGTTCTATGTAAAAATATTAATTCTCCTGTGAGATAACATTTTACTTCTTTTTCTGATATTATTGTTTAAGGTATTCTTTCTCTACCATATTTCTTTATCTGAACCTCAGAACACAAAAATGACTTTGAGTGAATACTTGGCTCAGTTCTCCTAAGGATGGTACATTATTAATATAATTACAGAGGCTGTTTTATAACTAATGTCCTGTGTAATAAAAAAAAATTAGAGAATTTCTTGAATTTTCTATGGAATATAAGTTTTTATGGACACAGAATTCTTATATTTACCAAGTAATATTAATGGAAGCTTGAAAAGAAAGGCCTATTCACAAATGTCTGAGCATTCAACTTTTTCTGCTTTTGGGAAAACTATCATTCTAAAAGTTGATGTAAGATGGGTAGAAAATTCTACAAGGTTTCTATCTGCCCTTATAGTTTATGCCATCTTGCTTTAATATTAATGTCTTATCTGTTTTTGTTTGTTTGTTTGTTTAAGATTAAATAGCAGAGTATATTATTATCTGGAGATGAAGAGAATCATTCTAAAATTGTGTGTAAGCTAACTGTGCAGAGCTTGTAATCATCTGTATTGCATGCTTTTTAAAGGCAATGAAATGTAATTAAAATATAGCATTATTATGATTACTTTTACAGAAAATTGCTAAAAAAATCTGATTACACTTGCTCTTTGACAAGTCATGTCTAACATAATGTTTTATTTAAATTAACATTCAAAACTAATTTTATATTTGTGTTGCCTTATTTAAGCCCCCCAAAATCTATACACTTTCTCACTGAATTAAAGTCAACATGCTATTTTGCTCTAGCCAAATATTGCACAATGGTAACAAAGTTTCACAGACATAATCCTCACCTATCAGCTCAAAAGTCTATTCTGCTCAGGCATTTCTTTACATGTAACATTTTTTCCCCCATTTTTCAGTTCTTATTTATCTTCCTTAAGTAAAAATGCCAATTCAACCACTATGCTATGTTCTCCGTGATAGAAGCTCTGGCCATGCCCGCCCACAGCATCTCATTCTGAGAAGGTGGGACCCCACAGTGCTCACAAAACACCTTCAAAGTAATGAGAGCAGTTTCCAAAACCACAGTTAACATCTACCAGTCAAAGCAAGTTTTCCTCCCTCAACTCTCAACTAGACAAGAATGAATTCAGCTCTGATATATTTTCATAGGGATTATTCAGCATTGAAAAATGACTGTTGTTCGTTACATTTGATGAAATTTATGAGTTTTGAAGATGTTTTAGTTAGTCGACAAAACAAAACATAACAAAAAACTTGACTACTATATTACCTATATTAGAAGACACAGATCATCCTACTACATCCTACTACAAATCTGGACAGTGGATTCAATGAGGGGTTGTGTTATACAAGTATCTGCTTTCTTACATAATAAGGTAACTGGAAGAAATCACACGTGCAAATGTATAGGGTGCTGGAAACACCAACATCTTATGACAGAAATCACTACCAAATGTTTTCAGTAAAAATCATGAACTACTAGAGACTACGTTGTATCTCATCATATGAAAAAGATTTTTTATTTTTTATCTTTTTATTTTTGGAAATCTCCAGGGAAATTTTATTATTTATTTAATTATTAATATTTGAAGTTTTTATCTAAATTCTAGTTAGTTAACATATAGTGTAATATATAGTGATGAATTTAGTGATTCATCACTTATGTAGAACCCCCAGTGCTCATCACAAGTGCGCTCCTTAACACCCATCACCCATTTAGCCCATCCCTCCAGCCACCTCCACTCCAGCAACCCTCAGTTTGTTCTCTATAGTTTAGAGTCTCTCTTATGGTTTGCTTCCCTCTCTTTTATTTTGTTCTTTCCCCTATGTTTTGTTTCTTAAATTCCACATATGAGTGAAATCATATGGTATTTGTCTTTCTCTGACTAATTTTGCTTAGCATAATACACTCTAGCTCTATCCACATCATTGAAAATGGCAAGATTTCATTCTTTTGATGCCTGAGTAATATTCCATTGTAGTATATTACCACTTCTTTATTCATTCCTCAGTTAGTGGACAGTTGGGCTCCTTCCATAAATCGGCTGTTGTTGATAATGCTACTATAAACATCGGGGTGCATGTGCCCCTTCAAATCAGTATTGATGTATTCTTTGGGTAAATACCTAGTAGTGCAATTGCTGGGTGTAAGGTAGGTTCATTTTTAACTTTTTGAGGAACCTCTGTACTGTTTTCTAGAGTGGCTGCCAGTTTGCATTCCCACTAAGAGTGTAAGAGGGTTTCCTTTTCTCCACATCTTCTCCAACATCTGTTGTTTCTCATGTTGTTAATTTTAGCCATTCTGACTGGTCTGAGGTGGTGTCTCACTGTGGTTTTGATTTGTATTTCCCTGAAGATGAGTAATATTGAGCATCTTTTCATGTGTCTGTTAGCCATATGTATGTCTTCTTTAGGAAAATATCTATTCATGTCTTTAACCCATTTCTCGAGTGTTGAGTTTGATAAGTTCTTTGTAGATTTTGGATACTAACCCTTTATCAGATATGTCATTTGCAAACATCTTCTCCCATTAAGAAGGTTGCCTTTTAGTTCTGTTGATTGTTTCCTTCACTGGGCAGAAGCTTTTTATCTTAATGAAGTCCCAGTAGTTCATTTTTGCTTTTGTTTCCCTTGCCTCAGAGATGTAAGTAAGAAGTTGCACTGGCTGATGTCAAAGAGGTTGCTGCCTCTGTTCTCTATGATTTTGGTGGTTTCTGGTCTCACATTTAGGTCCTTCATCTATTTTATTTTTGTGTATGGTGTAAGAAAGTGGTCCAGTTTCATTCTTCTGCATGTTGCTGTCCAATTTTCCAACACCACTTGTTCAAGAAACTGTCTTTTTTCCATTGGATATTCTTTCCTGTTTTGTCAAAGATTAGTTGACCATATAGTTGTGGGTTGATTTCTGGGTTTTCTCTTCTGTTCCATTGATCTATATGCCTGTTTTTGTGCTAGTACCATACTTTCTTGATCACTATAGCTTTGTAATATAGCTAAAAGTCCAGAATTGTGATGCCTCCAGCTTTCCTTTTTTTTTTTTTTTTTTTTTTAAGATTGAGTTGGCTATTTGGGGTCTTTTGTGGTTCCATACAAACTTAAGGATTATTTGTTCCAGCTCTGTGAAAAAGCTGGTGGTGTTTTGATAGAGATTGCAATAAATGTGTAGATTGCTTTGGGTAGTATAGACATTTTAACCGTATTCGTTCTTCCAATCCATAAGCATGGAATGGTTTTTTCATTTCTTTGTATTATCTTCAGTTTCTTTCATCAGTGTTCTATAGTTTTCTGAGTACGGATATTTTACCTCCTTGGTTAGGTTTATTTCTTGGGATATTCTGGGTTTTGGTGTAATTATAAATGGGATTTATTCCTTGATTTCTCTTTCTGCTGCTTCGTTATTCATGTATAGAAATACAACAGATTTCTATATGCTGATTTTGTATCCTGCAATATTACTGAATTTGTTTATCATTTCTAGCAATTTTTTTGGTGGACTCTTTTGGGTTTTCTACATAGAGTATCATGTCATCTGCAAAGAGTGAAAGATTGACTTCTTCCTTGTTGATTTGGATGCCTTTTATTTCTTTTTGTTGTCTGATTGTGGAGGCTAGGACTTCCAGTACTATGTTAAATAATAGTGGTGACAGTGGACATCCCTGCTTGTTCCTGACCATAGAGGTAAACCTCTCAGTTTTTCCCCATTGAGGATTATATTAGCAGTGAGTCTTTCATATATGGCCTTTATGATATTGAGTTATGTTCCCACTCTCCATACTTTGTTGAGGGTTTGTATTAAAAATGGATTCTCTACTTTGTCAAATGCTTTTTCTGCATCTATTGAGAGGATCACATGGTTCTTATCCTTTATTTTATTAATGTGGTATATCACAAAGATTAATTTGTGAATATTGAACCACCCCTCAGCCCAGGAATAAGTCCCACTTGATTGTGTTGGATGATTCTTTTAGTGTATTGTTAGATTCAATTTGCTTGTATTTTGTTGAGAATTTTTGCATCCATGTTCATCAGGGATATTGGCCTGTAATTCTCCCTTTTAGTGGGGTCTTTCTCTGATTTTGGAATCAAGGTAATGCTGACCTTGTAGAATGCATTTGGAAGTTTCTCTTCCATTTTTATTTTTTGGAACACTTTGAGAAGAATATGTATTAACTCTTCTTTAAATTTCTGGTAGAATACCTCTGGGAAGCCATGTGGCCTTGGACTTTTGTTTGTTGGGAAATTTTTGATTACTAATTTAATCTCTTTGCTGGTTATGGGGCTGTTCAGGTTTTCTATTTCTTCCTGTTTCAATTTTGCTAGTTTGTATGTTTGTAGGAATTTGTCCATTTCTTCCAGATTGCCTAATTTGTTGGCATATAATTTTTCATAATATTCTCTTATAATTGTTTGTATTTCTATGCTGTTGGTTGTGTTCTCTTTTTTTTTTTTTTTTTTTAAGATTTTATTGATTTATTTGACACAGAGAGAGCCAGGGAGCAAGCACAAGCAGGGGGAACGGCAGGCAGGGGAGAAGCAGGCTCCATGCTGAGCAAGGAGCCTGAAGTGGGGCTCGATCCCAGGACCCTGGGATCATGACCTGAGCCGAAGGCAGCTGCTTAACCAACTGAGCCACTAGGCGCCCCATCTCTTTCATGTGATTTTATTTATTTGAGTCCTTTCTCTTTTCTTTTTGATAAGTCTGGCTAGGGGTTTGTCAATTTTATTAATTCTCTCAAAGAACCAATCTTAGATTTATTGATCTGTTCTACTGCTTTTTTTTCCTATATCCTGTTTATTTCTTCAAAATTTTAATATAAATTTCAATAAACTAGAGTATATATTCTAACTTACATATTGAACATGATTTTTCCCCTCATCTCAGATTGAATACATTTCATTATTGATGACATCATATACAGTGCATAGTTTCATTTATCTTTATTTTTCTTTTATACAAAGAACAGATTGCAAGAGAATTTATGATTTCATAGTTCATGCTCAAGGCTTTTCTTCACAATTGATAGCACACAAATATCAAGGAATATTGAAATTCATTTTCATGATGACCCTCGTCTTTTGCAATAAGCCATATCACCTTTAGCTTACACTGCAAAGATAAAAATGATTGGCAGAAAAAACAGACATTTACCATTTATGTGAAGGACAAAGCCATATTTTAAAAAATGTTCACTATGGCTAGAGAACAGTAGTGCTTATAGAATTAATGTGTTGCAAAAATCAAAGGTTAATATAGTTCAAGTTTAATTCACTAATTTTATAGACAGGCCTCAAACCCAAAAATTATATATATATGAAATTTACACATTCTATTTTAAATATTCCCATCATTTGTCAAAATACAAAGTAGATGGATTGCGCCTATACTGCTTGTATAGAATCATTGATTTAACATTATGGATAGTCAGAAACACCTGGGTTCACTTCTATTATCAGTTGTTTGATCTTGATCTTGATAGAGTTACTTGTATATTTTATCAGTGTCTCAATCTATTAAATAGGGGTTATAATAGTAACAACCTTATAAAGGTGATGTATATATTCAATTAGTTTATTTGTGAAGATTCTCTATATATTGGTTAGTGCATATATACTCAATAAATGACAACTTTAATAATAATAAATTATACTTTCTTAGTAAAAAGAACGGTTTACAGTAAAATCCATGTCTATATTTTATTATTGAAAAGACACACAAAGGAAATTCTGAAACCTTAATTATGACCACAGACATTTAAAATCATCCAGCTAAGTCATTCAGCTTTGATGTGCCATTAACCTCTCCCAGGAATATTGTATTTCTAAAATTCTTAATTAAAGTTGAAATATCATGGAATTTCCTGCTCAGTCAGAAATTAAACTTGAGGTAGCAGTAAAAAGACATTCTCAGTATGAAGAAAGAAAAAGACAGGCAAATGCTAATTTTCTCATCATTAGTGCCATGCCTCCCTCAGTTAAAACTGGAAACACTAGCTATTCTCAAGTAGCCACCATACTTCTACATCATTTATTGAAGACCTCATCATAACTTTAAATTGTGAAATAAATATAAACAATTTTCAGAATAGTTCACACAGTAAAATACCGTTTTTTCTTTCACTGAAATGTACTCTTACCAGTTATAGCTTAAAGAAAAATAGTGGCTTTAATTGTTTATATGGACACAAGCAGTTTATTATTTTAATAGAATAATAACAATGAATATAATTATGTAGTGCATATTTTGCATGGCTTCAAGTTACTACTGTAGAAAAATCTTGCATTTAATCATAGTAATAAATTCATTAATTTCAAATACCATTTTCTTACTTTAGAACACAAATACATTAATATACTCTTAAAAGAGAAATCATATGTGATGTCTCCTATGCCAAAGAAGCATTTTAAAATTCAACAAAAATTGGGTGCCTGGGTGGCTCAGTTGGTTAAGCAACTGCCTTCAGCTTAGGTCATGATCTTGGAGTCCCTGGATCGAGTCCCACATCGGGCTCCCTGCTCGGTAGGGAGTCTGCTTCACCCTCTGACCCTCCCCCCTTTCATGTGCTCTCTCTCATTCTCTCTCTCTCAAATAAATAAATAAAATCTTAAAAAAAAATAAAATTCAACAAAAATTAATAATCATATTTGCAAGAAGCAATGAACCTTTGCCAACATTCATTGCAGGGAATAGGCCACGAAGTAATCTTTTGTTTATCACAAATTTCCCAAATTTATTCAATCACAGGACCTCTATTCATCCCCTACCTCTACCTATCCTCCCATTTTTCTTGTATAACAACTAAATAGCATTGCATAGAACACATTCTGGAGATAGTAATATTAATTATCAGTCTAATTATGACAAAAATTATAGCTATGTTTTTATTGAATTTCAGATAGTTTCTCCATAAATTTATAACAAAGAAAATGAAAGCAAAGCTATATAGTTTTTATGCACAAATGGCAGATATTTACTTTTTCAAAATCATAGAGGGAAAAAGAAAGATAAGTTCCCATATTAATTACAGGGGATTTTTTTTAATAGTCTGGCATTAGGTAAATCATAATTCTCTGGCATTCCTTAAAAAAGATTCAACTTTCAGTAAATTTCAAAATATGTAAATCAAACTGCATAAAACCTACACTGGAATGTTGCATTTTCTAAATGGTCCTTTATTTAGCACCTACTTCAGAGTCATGTGAGTGGATTGTTAAAAATATCCTTCCTTATACCCTATTTCAAATCTACTAACCCAAAATTGCTGAGGATTGGTGCCCAGAAATCTGTGATTTAAACTATTTTCCCATGTGTTTCTTATACACATGATAGATTGAGTTCTATTGCTCCTATAAAGATAAATAACATTAAAATTTAACACACATGATTAAATTTATATTTCTATGTGCTTAATCTGTCATGCTCTAAAATACTGTCATTTATATTTTTAAAGTTGACAATATTTTGAGATACAATATCATATCTTTGTATTAAGGTTTATGTAAATATTAATGATATAATAAACAAAAGGAATTTTAAATAAGTAGGATGTTTTTAATAATTAAGTGAATTTATCTGACTAAATATTCCAAACTTAGTGTCTCAGGAGAGAAAACATTTTTAAAATTTGAAATCCTTGTCTTAAATTTGTGTTTCCTTCCTGTTTTTTTTGGGAGGGGTTGGGGGGTGTATCAGGGAGTCTCTAGAGTTAAGTATGCTGAAAATGGTCAATTAGTTTCATTCTATCCTCTAGGAATAAGAGATAAGTAAACAGAAATAGTATATACAGTATCATGCTAGATTTTCAGTTAAAGGAATGGTAAGTTCAGGATGCAAGATTTAATTAGATGTAATGGAATCAGTTCATCTATTTAAATCTAAAATGGGAAAATATTTTTTTTAATGGGAGAATAATTTAAATACATGTTATTATATCACGATGAATATGTATTTTAAATTTAACCTTATGAAGCCTTTTAGGAAATGGATGGAGATATAAATAAAATTGTAGATATAATTAATATGTGAGAAAAATATTGTATGGCAATTACTAGGGAATGATATTTTGGTTATGTCTAGGCAAAAAGTATAAGCCTTATTAAAAATGGAGAAGTGAGCATTTAACAAAAGCCAAAAGCCACCTTTAGTAATCGGCAGACTGCCAAGCATATAAAATGAGTTGCTGGGGTATAATTGGCAAAGGGGAGACTGGAGTGTGATGACTTCAGAAGAAATCTATTTTTAGAACTCTAGTGAGGCACTCGGGAAAAATAATATGGGAAGTCACCTCTGTGAAAACATAAATTGAAAACTTCATTAGTGTCTTCATTTGGGCTTGCAAACTGTCCTCAAGAAAATCTCCCTAAGGGCAGAATCTAAGTACTAACATATATGTAGCAATATCTCTTTTCCCAGATAATATATAAATGAATTTCTGTGAGTGAAGTTTAAGTGCAGCGAGAAAGGAACAAAACAATCATTTCAGGGTGTTTTGTTTTGCAAAAAGCTATCTTAAGTATCTGTGTAATCACTGTTTTATCTATCTAAAATTTAACTTTGCAGAATGAAATCACATTTCATTAGTTACTGTGGTAGACTGAATGAATGTACCATTCAATTTCCAGAAACTGTAATGACACAACTTATTTTCTATTCTCTTGGTACCTTTAGACTTTATTTAGGGGTGATGATGGTAATGCTCCTTAATCCAGATGAAAAATCAGGTAGGTCTTTGACTTCCCAGGAAGGTAACAGCCTTGAGTCCCACAAGATGTGATTAAGTTAAGGATCTTGAATTAGGGAGATTTTAACCTGGATTAATTTTGTTGATATGATATAAATGCAGGAGTCTCATCAGAAGGAGGCAGAAGGTAAGAAAAGAGGAAGCAGTGTGATGATGGATGGACAGAATGGAATGGTGTGCTTTGAGGATAGTGGGAGCCAAGGATTATAGTTGGTCATTAACAGTTGAAAAAGGCAAGGAAAAGGATCCTTTCCTCAGGGCCTCCAGAGGAAGCAAAACTATTGTGGATACCTTAAAATTGATTTTGAACTTCTGACCTTCAGAATAATAAAAGAATAAATGTGTGTTGTTTCATGCAACTAAATTTGTAGTGATTTTTTTTTTAAAGATTTTATTTATTTATTTGAGAGAGAGAATGAGAGAGAGAGAGCATGAGAGGGGGGAGGGTCAGAGGGAGAAGCAGACTCCCTGCCGAGCAGGGAGCCCGATGCGGGACTCAATCCTGGGACTCCAGGATCATGACCTGAGCTGAAGGCAGTCACTTAACCAACTGAGCCACCCAGGTGCCCTGTAGTGATTTTTTTAAGAAAAAGCTTAAAATTTTATTATAAAACATCTTCATTTAATTTTCATCATACTTTTTTAATGAACATTTGAATATTGGAAATGTATGGGAAAATTATGACTATAAATTATAAATTTCAAAGTAAAAATAGCCAGGTTGGTATAATGAGAAAAACACTAGCTTTGGGAGTTTTATTTATTTATTTATTTTTATTTTTTTATTTATGTATTTTTTAATCTATTTTATTTTAATTGATTTATTGAGGTACACTATATATATATATATATATATATATATATATATATATTTGATTGTAAATATTTAATGCATATAATTTGATGAGTTTAAACATACGCAAATAACCATGATATCATCACCATAATCAAGGGAATACACATATCCAGTATTTTCCAGAGTTTTTTGCGTCCTCCCCTTTTATGTGGTTAGAACACATAACATGAAATGTATCCTCTTAATAAATTTTGAAGTACACAGTATCGTATTGTTAACTAAAGGAACTATGTTTAACCGTAGTTGTCTAGAACTTAACTCACCTAACATAATAACCTTTTTTTCTTTTTATAGAGCAATAGGAATTTTTTTCTATTTAAATTCAATTTAATTAACATATAGTGTATTATTAGTTTCAGAGGTAGAACTTAGAGTGATTCATGAGTTGTATATAACACCCAGTGCTCATTCCATCAAGTGCCCTCCTTAATGCCCATCACCCAGTTACCCCATCCCCCCACCCACTTCCCCTCCAGCAACCCCCAGTTTGTTTCCTAGAGGTGAGAGTCTCTTATGGTTTGTCAACCTCTCTGATTTTGTCTTATTTTTCCTTCCCTTCCCCTATGATCCTCTGTTTTGTTTCTTAAATTCCAAGTATGAGTGAAGTTATATGGTAGTTGTCTTTCTCTGATTGACTTATTTCATTTAGCATAATACTCTCTAGTTCCATCCATGTCATTGCAAATGGCAAGATTCCATCCTTTTTGTTGGTTGAGTAATAGTCCATGTACACACACACACACACACACACACACACACACCCCACATCTTCTTTATGTATTCGTCTGTCGATGGACATCTGGGCTTTTTCCATAGTTTGGCTATCGTGGACATTGTTGCTATAAACATTGGGGTGCAGGTGCCTCTTCGAATCACTGTGTTTGTCTCCTTTGGATAAATACCTAATAATGCAATTGCTGGGTCATAAGGTAGCTCTATTTTTAACTTTTTGAGGAACCTCCATACTGTTTTCCAGAGTGGCTGCAGCAGTTTGCATTCCACCCCTTTCTCTGCATTCTTGCCAACATCTGTTGTTTCCTGAGTTGTTCATTTTAGCCATTCTGACCAGTGTGCAGTGGTATCTCATTGCAGTTTTGATTTGTATTTCCCTGATGACAAGTGATGTGGAGGATTTTTTTCATGTGTCTGTTGGCCATTTGTATGTCCTCTTTGGAGAAATGTCTGTTCATGTCTTCTGCCCATTTCTTGACTGGATTTTTTGTTTTTTGGGTGTTGAGTTTTGTTCACTGTTTCCTTTGTTGTGCAGAAAGTTTTATCTTGATGAAGCCCCAATAGTTCATTTTTACTTCTGTTTCCCCTGCTTTTGAAAACGTGTCTAACAAGAAGTTGCTGTGGCTGATATCAAAGAGGTTGCTGCCTGTGTTCTCCTCTAGGATTTTGATGGATTCCTATCTCATATTTAAGTCTTTCATCCATTTTGAATGAAAGTGGTCCGTTCAACAAGGATCTAACAATTGTAAATATTTATGCCTCTAACATGGGAGCAGCCAATTATATAAAAAAGTTAATAACAAAATTAAAGAAACACATTGATAATAATACAATAATAGTAGGGGACTTTAACACCCTACTCACAGCAATGGAAAGATCATCTAAGCAGAAGATCAACAAGGAAACAAGGGCTTTGAATGACACACTGGACCTGATGGACTTCACAGATATATTCAGAGCATTTTCTGAAAGCAACAGAATACACATTTTTTGCGAGTGCACATGGAACATTCTCCAGAATAGATCACATACTGGGTCACAAGTTAGGTCTTAAATGGAATCAAAAGATTGAGATTATACCGTGCATATTTTCAGACTACAATGCTGTAAAACTTGACCTCAATCACAAGACAAAATTTGGAAGGAACACAAGTGCAGGTTAAAGAGCATCCTACTAAAGAATGGAGGGTCAACCAGGACATTAAAGAAGAATTAAAAAAATACATGGAAACAAATGAAAATGAAAACACGACACTACAGAACCTTTGGGATGCAGCAAAGGCAGTCCTAAGAGGGAAGTATATAGCAGTATAGCCCTTCTCAAGAAACAAGAATAGTCTCAAATACACAACCTAACCTTACACCTAAAGGAGCTGGAAAAAAGAACAGCAAATAAAGCCTAAACCCAGCAGGAGAAGAGAAATAATAAAGATCAGAGCAGAAATCAATGAAATAGAAACCAAAAGAACAGTAGAACAGATCAGTGAAACTAGGAGCTGGTTCTTTGAAAGAATTAATAAGACCGATTAATCCCTAGCCAGATTTATCAAAAAGAAAAGACAAATAAACCAAGTAAATGAAATCATGAATGAAAGAGGAGAGATCACAATCAACACTGAAGAAATACAAACAATTATAAGGACATATTATAAACAAATATATGCCAACAAATTAGGCAATCTGGAAGAAATGATGCATTCCTAGAAACATATAAACTACCAAAACTGAAACAGGAAGAAATAGAAAACCTAAACAGACCCATAACCAGCAAAGAAATTGAAACAGTAATAAAACAAAAATCTCCCAAAAAGAGTCCAGGGCCAGATGGCCTCCTGCAGAATTCTACCAAACACTTAATGAGTAATTAATACCTATTCTTCTAAAGCTGTTTCAATAAATAGAAATGGAAGGAAAACTTCCTGACACTATCTATGAGGCCAGCATTACCTTGATCCCAAAACCAGACAAAGACCCCACCATGAAGGAGAACTACAGACCAATATCCCTGATGAACATGGATGCAAAAATTCTCACCAAGATACCAGCTAATAGGATCCAAAGGTACATTAAAAGGATTATTCACTAGTGGGATATATACCTGGGCTGCAGGGATGGTTGAACATCAACAAATCAGTTAACGTGATACACTTCATTAATAAAAGAAAGCATAAGAACCATGTGATCCTCTCAATAGATGCAGAAAAAGCATTTGACAAAATAAACATCCTTTCTTGATAAAAACTCTCTGCATATAGGGATAGAAGGAATATACCTCAATATCATAAAAGCCATATACAAAAAACCCACAGCTAATATCAGCCCCAATGGGGAAAAACTGAGAGCTTTTCCCTGAAGGTCAGGAACATGGCAGGGATGTCCACTCATACCATTATTGTTCAACATAGTACTGGAAGTTCTAGCCTCAGCAATCAGATGACAAAAAGAAATAAAAGGCATCCGAATCAGCAAAGAAGTCAAACTCTCACTCTTCACAGATGTCATGATTCTCTATGTAGAAAACCCAAAAGACTCCACCAAAAAATTACTAGAACTCATACAGGAATTCAGCAAAGTCACAGGATATAAAATCAATACATAGAAGTCAGCTGCATTTCTATACACTAACAGTGAGGCAGAAGAAAGAAAAAGAATCAATCCCATTTACAATTGCACCAAAAACTATAAAATACCTAGGAAGAAACCTAACCAAAGAACTTAAGGATCTGTACTCTGAAAACTATAGAAGACTTCTGAAAGAAATTGAGGAAGACACAAAGAAATGGAAAAACATTCCATATTCATGGATTGGAAGAACAAATACTGTTAAAATGTCTATACTATCCAATGTGATCTACACATTCAATGCAATTCCTATAAAAATATCATTAGCATTTTTCACAGAGCTGGAATAAACAAGCCTAAAATTTGTATGGAACCAGAAAGGACCCTGAATAGCCAAAGTAATGTTGAAGAAAACCAAAGATGGAGGCATCACAATTCCAGATTACAAGCTATATTACAAAGCTGTAATCATCAAGACAGTATGGTATTGAGACTAAAACAGACACACAGTATTATATGCAATCTACATAGCAGAATGTGAGCAGATAATGAGTTGAAGATGAATTTCCTCTAGATCTTCAGTGGAATTTGAAATACTTTTTGGTTGGGGCACCTGGGTGGCTCAGTCGGTAAGCGTCTGCCTTCGGCTCAGGTCATGATCCCAGGGTCCTGGGATCGAGCCCCGCATCAGGCTCCCTGCTCAGCGGGAAGCCTGCTTCTCTCTCTCCCACTCCCCCTGCTTGTGTTCCCTCTCTCGCTGTGTCTCTCTGTCAAATAAATAAGTAAAATCTTAAAAAAAAAAAAAAAAAAAAAAGTACTTTTTGGTTACGTTACAAAATGTAAATTCATGGAAGGGAAAAGGTCTGAGTATTAAACTATTTTTAGCTATTAATAACAGTATATTTTAAAATAAGAAATGGGATCAATTCTTGTGATAATGCTACTCTTCAATGAGAAGACTATGATGCAGGTCTCACCACTGTGAAAAAGAGAGAGAATGAAAAATCGGGTCTCAGACTTGAATGCAGTTCTGAGAAAGTTTCAGTAAAATAAGTTAGGAGGCCTCAAGCAAAGTCACTCATTGAGCTGTTCCACATTTCAAAGGAATAGGCCTGTCTTAGTAATCATTCCATGCTCAATCAATTGATTTGAACAACCCATAGAAAGTGTGGCTTTAGTGCAAGCATCAATTATATTTGCTTAATCTATTTTTTATTTTTTAATTTAATTTTTTTTTTTTTTTAGAAAGAGAGAGGGAGAGAGAGCAAGAGAGCATGCAAGCAGGGGGGAGGGGCAGAGGGAGAGAGAGAGAATCTTAAGCAGGCTCTTCATGCCCAGCGTTGTTCTAGACATAAAGAAATGGAAAAACATTCCATAGTCATGGATTCGAAGAACAAATATTGTTAAAATATCTATGCTACCCAACACAATCTACACATTCAATGCCATTCCTATCAAAATACCATTAGTATTTTTCACAGAGCTGGAACAAACAGTCCTAAAATTTGAAGTTCAATCTCATGACCCTGAGATCATGACCTGAGCTGAAATCAAGAGTTGGATGCCTAAATGACTGAGCCACCCACGTGCCCCAATCAATTATATTTTCTAACGTGAGAGATGTGAGAGGGATATTTTCATGGCTGCCAGGGGACTGTTTTATAATGTATGCAGCCTTTGAATGTTAGGAGCTTATTTTGATGATAAAAGAGTGGATAGGTAGGGAAATTGTAGGATGAACTAATAAAGCCCCCAAATCTGCACCAGGGAGCAAAAGAGCATTTTCTTAAGCGGTAATCTGAACACACACATAGTTATTTTCCATTGAAATATTTCAGAGTGTGTGTTTTCATACTATTAAATTGAGCTTGAATTAATAAGATAACTTCTTGATTCATACCTAGACATTTTATTAAAACAAGTACTAAAAATATGTCAACATTTTACTAGCATTCAGTTATCACCCTTTATGACCCTAATAAATAATATTGTATCATCTTTCGAAAAATATAAACTGCTCTATGTCAGAGAACAGCATTTTTCCATTAATTCATTTATAAATGTTGGTGCATATGCAAAAAGTGTTATATAACTTAAATACATAGTACACATTTATCAAATAATATATGTACCATAGTAACATATAATGACATGGATATTAGAAAGAAATAAAACATGTTCATATTCAGCATTAAAGAAACTGAGTTATAATAAAGGTAAAATTGAAATTAATACCAATAAACAAATATGAAGTTCCTTCTCACTAAATGTAACCAAGATCCACCCCTACCTTGGATATACTAATGATTTTTTTTTGTCTTTTAAGTTGTAATATTGTTATTGGGAATAATGTAGGTTCAAAGCTGTTGAAAAACTTGTATACAACATTTGAGCATGGGATACATTATGCCTTTGTTTCTATTCATGAAGAGCAAAAACCAAAATGTATGCCTTTTGGAAGATATCATTGAATACTATTAATGAATATATGTAAAGAATAATCCACACTCACATGAAAAACCAACATTTCTGTTTTCATACCAACGGAGTGTCCTATTCAGCCATAACTTACTCCTTGATTTTAAACACATTTATATAAATGTACAAGAAGCATTAATACTATTTTTTTCTAGTGAAAATATTTTTGTTGCATTTAATTCCAAACTATCATCTTTTCCTTGGAAATGATTTACAAATATAGATCTTTTTCTTTTTTTTTTAAATTTTTTATTGTTATGTTAATCCCCATACATTACATCATTAGTTTTAGATATAGTGTTCTATAGATCTTTTTCTTATTACAAGTTTTATATAACTGAATTGCCTAAACTATTCATTGCAAATAATTTACCTACTGATTATTCATCCAAAAGTTTCTGACATTCAATTGAAGGAAAAAAAGTGTTTCTCCATGTATTCCTAATTTAAAAAAAAATCTGCTTCTTAAAATATCAGTAAGGAATTTATTTTTTTCTGAAAATTCAAGGAAAGGATATGAGTAGAGAAATGTTCGGTTGGTTATTATTTAAAGAAATATTTGGGTATATTCTTCCAGATAAAAATATGCATTTATAATAAAAATCAAATTAAATATATTTTATTTTAATATAACATTTGAACCAGTTTAAGCTGCAGGTATATAACCTACACCAAACATGCGAAAGTGGGGAAAAAAGAAACCCTTCAATTGTTAAGCTTTAAACACACACATATTTGAATCTTAAAAAGTACTTTCTTTAGGAAGACTGAAATCTTAAATTTTAAAATCAGACATGTAATTTTACATATTCAATATAAATTTAATTGGTTAGTTTATTTTCTTGGCACAGAGACTAGTAAACATATTGAATATTTTCTTAAATATGAAATTAATGGATAAAATAGTGATCATTTTTATTTTGCCTGCTCTACTTTGACATGCCTAAAATAAAATTAATTTCTTTTTTTTAAATAACACATTTTTTTTTTTATTTTTAGAAACTTAGAGCATACAGATAGAAGGAAGGAGTAAAAATCATGTGTAATGCCACAGCTCTGTGAGAGTTACTCAATATTTTGATCTTTGCAGTCTTTTTTTTTTGTCTTTTTTTAAATTAACATATTATTTGTCTCAGGGGTACAGGTCTGTGATTCATCAGTCTTACACAATTCACAGCGCTCCACAATGTCCATCACCCAGCCACCCCATCCCTCCCACCCCACTCCACTCCAGCAACCCTCAGTTTGTTTCCTGAGATTTTTTTTTTTTTTTAAAGATTTTATTTATTTGACAGAGAGAGAGATAGCGAGAGCAGGAACACAAGCAGGGGGAGTGGGAGAGGGAGAAGCAGGCTTCCCGCCGAGCAGGGACCCCGATGTGGGACTCGATCCTGGGACTCCGGGATCATGACCTGAGCCGAAGGCAGACGCTTAACGACTGAGCCACCCAGGCGCCCTCCTGAGATTTTTTTTTTAAGTTTTATTTATTTATTTGACAGAGAGCCACAGCAAGAGAGGGAACACAAGCAGGGGGAGCAGGAGAGGGAGAAGCAGGCTTCCCGCCGAGCAGGGAGCCCGATGCGGGGCTCGATCCCAGGACCCTGGGATCATGACCTGAGCCGAAGGCAGACACTTAACGACTGAGCCACCCAGGCGCCCCTGTTTCCTGAGATTAAGAGTCTCTTATGGTTTGTCTCCCTCTCTGGTTTTATCTTGTTTCATTTTTCCCTCCCTTCCCCTATGATCCTCTGTCTTGTTTCTCAAATTCCTCATATTAGTGAGATCATATGATACTTATCTTTCTCTGGTTGACTTATTTCGCTTAGCATAATACCCTCTAGTTCCATCCATGTCGTTGCAAACGGCAAGATTTCATCTTTTTGATGGCTGCATAATATTCCATTGTGTATATGTACCACATCTTCTTTATCCATTCATCTGTCAATGGACATCTGGGCTCTTTCCATAGTTTGGCTATTGTGGACATTGCTGCTATAAACATTGGGGTGCATGTGCCCCTTCAGATCACTACATTTGTATCTTTGGGGTAAATACCCAGTAGTGCAATTGCTGGGTCATAGGGTAGCTCTATTTTCAACTTTTTGAGGAACCTCCATACTGTTTTCCAGAGTGGCTGTACCAGCTTGCATTCCCACCAACAGTGTAGGAGGGTTCCCCTTTCTCTGCATCCTTGCCAAAATCTGCTTTTTCCTGACTTGTTAATTTTAGCCATTCTGATTGGTGTGAGTTGGTATCTCATTGAGGTTTTGATTTGTATTTCCCTGATGCTGAGTGATGTTGAGCATTTTTTCATGCATCTGTTGGCTGTTTGGATGTCTTCTTTGCAGAAATGTCTGTTCATGTCTTCAAAATTAATTTCTTATAAAAAAACTTTAAAATAAGTTGTCACTCAAGCAACATAAGTAATAGTATTTTATCAATATAAAATATATAATATAAAAAATTAAATAAATGAGAAAATGCAGTCATCAAATAAACAACTAATTACAGTGTAGGGATAATGTAAACATGAAAAGTATTTGTTTCTGTTTAATTATAATTGAAGGAAGAACAAAGTCTCTCAGACTTGATTATATGGTATTTTTTTTTCAAGTTTTTATTTAAATTCCAGTTAGTTAACATACAGTGTAATATTAGTTTAAGGTGTAGAAATTAGTGATTCAACACTTCCCTACATCACCCAGTGCTCATCACAAGTGCACTCCTTAATCCCCATCACCTATTTAACCCACCCCTCTCCCCACCTCCCCTCTGGTAACCATCAGTTTGTTCTTTATAGTTAAGAGTATTTATAGGGTATTTTAAAGACAATAAGAAGAAATAAAATGCATTATGAAACACTTTTGATAATTGTTTTTTATTTGCTAGATTATAGGTTGTAAAGATTTAGTTCTCAACACTGAATAAGGAAGCCTATTTGCTATTTCCTATTTCTCACACTTCACTGCATTCAAATTATCAATGTATAACATTAAGAGTCACAAAGAATTGCAGAATAAATACAGTTTTGTAGCAATAAATACTTTAACAGAAAATGTTAAAAATGTATTGTATCCAATTACATTCTTTTTTTTTTTTGCCTCTGCTGAAATTTCATGGTACAATTTGTGAATGGTGAGTTTAACTGGGCCTATGTAAAATTAAAAGTAATTGTCTCCTTAATGAAAAACTGGTTCTAAATTATAACACAGAAATGATAAACTTCAATTTACTTGGAAAAGCAGATGAATTTATGCACAGCTTAATTTGAACTGAGGGAATCAAAGAATTAGAGCATTGAGGAAATTGCCATTTGTGTCATAAACACTGAGTGGTATTTAGACATAATATAGGTAGAAGAAAAATGAGAAGGGAGAATATATTTTTTTAAATATTTATTTATTTATTTGAGAGAGAGAGCACGAGCTGGGGGAGGGGCAGAGAAGAAGGGGAGAGAGAGGCTCGAGCAGACTCCATGCTGAGTAGGGAGGCTGGAGCCCTATGCAGGGCTTGATCTCAGGACCCTGAGATCATGACCTGGGCCAAAACCAAGAGTCAGACACTTAACTGACTGAGCCACCCAGGCACCCCAGGAGAATATATTATTTTAAATAATAGTTTCATCATTTCACTGAGGTCTTCATTTTCTTCACATCATTCCAAATAATATTACAAAAGCATAATATGCATATGTTAATTATACATTAATGACTTTTATAATTTATGCCATTCCCCACTTCAGTACCAAACTTGGAATTTTCTATAATCTACCTTCTCACAAATTCTAATCAATTCCTCATGATAAACCTCAAACTGACTATGGCTCAAGCCATAGTCTTCTATCCTTGGAAACTGTCATACCTTTATTATTTTAATATAATATATTGGTATTTGAGACATCTTGCCTTTGTTGGTATAGTATCTGTGTCTATATTATTCATATATATCATATTTCCCCTCTAGATTCTAAGCAATGTGCAGCCAGGTATTTCTTTGTATAAGAGTTATAGTTGTCATAGTCATACATTAATTGTCTAGGCTGTTGTAATAAAGTAACACAAACTGGGAAGCTTAAAACAATAAATATATTCTCTTACAGTTTGGAAAAACAGGAGTCTGAAATCAAGGTGTTGTCAGGATTGCTTTTTTCTAGAGGCTCTGAGGGAATCTTTTTTTTTATTTTTATTTTTTTTAAAGATTTTATTTATTTGAGATAGAGTGAGAGAGAGTGAGAGAGAGAGCACTGTGTGGGGGAGAGGCAGAGGCAGGCTCTCCACTGAGCAGGGAGCCCCACATAGGGCTTAATCCCAGGACCCTGGGATCATGACCTGAGCCAAAGGCAGATGCTTAACTGACTAAAGCCACCCAGGTGCCCCTGAGGGAGCCTTTTCCATTCTTCTTTCCTAGCTTCTGGTGGTTGCCAGCAAACCTTAGCATTACTTGATTGATAGCTACATCATTACAATCTCTGTCTGTCTTCATATGGCCTTCTTTCCTGTGTATCTGTGTATCTTAATATAATAACAGCAGTCCTTTATTAAGTATTTATATCTGTAAAGATGCTATTTCTAAATATGGTCCCATTCTGATAGTCCACTTGGACTTGAATTTTCGGGGAACACTATTCAATTCATTACGAACATGCGTTTAGTCAATGAGTTTTGTGTTTCTACTATGGAACATCACTGAATTCATATTTACTATTTGATCTTTAATCCATTCACAAAAACAAAAGAAAAACATGGACTTCATTTGATTTTTTAAAGCAATTTACTTGCCTGGGACACCTGGGTGGCTCAGTCGGTTAAGTGTCCGCCTTCAGCTCAGGTCATGATCCCGGGGTCTTGGGATTGAGTCCCACCTCAGGCTACTTGCTCAGCAGGGAGTCTGCTTCTCCCTCTGCCTGCCGCTCCCCTTGCTTGTGCTCACTCTCTCTTTCTCTCAGTCAAATAAATAAATAAAATCTTAAAAAAAAATTACTTTCCTATGTTATTTATGCAATTTAAAGTAGCTTATTAGAATACATTATGTTGTTAATTTGCATCAATAGTCAATAAATCTGCATTGTCCTCAAATCAATTTTAAAAGTTACTATAATTGATTATTTTTTTTAAATTCTTAATTTTCTTATAAAAATATTTGCACTAATAATTATTTTATATCTTCAAATTTAGATAGACAAACGTTTCCTTAACTTCATCTAAAATTAATATGGAAAGTAAAGATGCAGGGCTAAATATAAAACATTTCAATATGAAAAGGAAAAATCCTTAGAAGCCCTCTTGTACCTCCATATTGAATATCTTTCAATTTAAAGGGTTTACTCCAACCACCACTGGTTAACAGAGTACTTTCAAAAATATATGTGTTGGAACTTTACAAAAGATACCATACCCTAAGACTATAATCATAGAAATAACTATGATTTAGAAAGTTAATATATATAAAGTGTCCTTCCCAGATATTGAAACTTGAACCAAAGATGTGGCTTAACAGGATTCACATAAAAAAATTATCACAGGCAAACCATACTTCTAGGGTATTACATGTAGCCAACACACTATCATGCATATAGACCATGTAGGTATAATTGATGAGAAGGTAATAATTATATGAGCTTGAACACATAGATAGGCTTATATGTATCACTGGTCTCAACTCGGGAGTCAATCAAGAAAATATGACATTAAAAGGAATATTGAAAAATAACCTCTCTTCTACCCATTTTCACCTCAGTACTGGAATATTGAACTGGAGCGTCCCCAGGTTGACTGACTTCATGCCAACTACTGAGTAGAGTCTCATAGTGCATTCCCTTTTCCTGCTTGATAAAAATCTCATTTAATGACAGTCTCACTTAGTACTGGTAAAATATTATTGTTGTAATTTCACCCATTGTCTTTATTAATGTATTTTCATTTTCTTTCTGGAAACAAAATTAAACCAAGTCAGACTGGTTAGAGTTAGAAAGCTTTACAGTATCTTCAATACCAGTATGCTGCAGGCTTGAGAGAGGAAAGGGGTGCTATCTCAATTAGAGTACTTTCACCTTCCATAGGGAAGAGGTTGCTTCCAGAAGAGTTCCAGGGAGCTAAAGCTTGACTAATAAAAAGAGAAAGAAATTAGTCTCCTAGAGAGGTACACTCAGAAAGACATCTATGTCATAGTATACATCTGTGTGTCAATCAGAATTATTTCAATTACTTGCTAAGAGTGGAAGAGGGATGGAGGGAAGAAAGAAGAGAGAGACAGAGACAGACTGAAACAGAAGGAAAGAGAGAGATTGAGAGAGATGGAGGAAAGGAGGAAAGGCGAGTAGTGGAATCAGAATGTAAGGACATTTCTTATAGCGGTATGACTCCCAAATCATTGCTATACCATGGCTAAAAATATCAGAACTATCAATCAGATTTAACTGATAGTTCAGAACATTTCCATTTACAATTACACAATGACTTTGCCAATTAATTAAATTAAACCTCTGCTCTATTGACACATAACAATGAATATTTTACTAACTTTCTATAATACTTAAAGACTATATTTCCAGTTTGAGGTTTGAGATGAGTTGAAGTTAGTACATTGTGGCATGAGTATTTATTTATTTATTTATTATTTTTAAAAAATTTTAAATTTATTTGAGAGAGAGAGAGGAGGGGCAGGGGGAGAGGGAAAGAAATCCTCAAGCAGACTCCCTGCTGAACTGAGAGCCCCATGTGGGGCTCGATCCCACCCAGGACCCTGAGCTGAAATCAAGAGTCAACCTTTTAATTGGCTGAGCCACCCTGCCCCTGAGTATTTTTGTCTTTTCCTTTTATGACCTTAATTTCAATCTATTGATCAAGTGAAGAATACTGCAAATTTTCTGTACTCTTTTTACTTCTGCACCTTGGCACCCTGTTTTTTTTTTTTCCCCCAATATACTTATTTTTCCCTTTTATTTTATCCTCTAGTCTTTTCTTAAGGCTTTTTTCACAACATGGAAGATAACTTAAGATTATATTTCTTTTTTTAAGATTTTATTTTATTTGAGAGAGAACGTGTGCACGTGAGAAAGAGCATGAGAGGTGGGGGGAGAAGCAGAATCCCCACTAAGTGGGGAGCCCAACGAGGGGCTTGATCCCAGGACCCTGAGATCATGAACCCAGCCAAAGGCAGACACCTAACCGACTGAGCCACCCCGGCACCCCGTTGTATTTCTTGAATAAGAAATGTGGATGCAATTTAATGCATAATAAAGTAACAGTTTTAAATTAAGCAGTCACATCCATCACCAGGATCATTGCCATCTGTGATATTTAAGTGAACATATCATCAGGAGTGTACACAATCACTATCTAGAAGGAAACCCTAAAGTTCGGGCTGTCAGTTAATATTGACCAGTCTCCAAGGCTCAGTATTATAAATTAAACATGTGGTAATTTAATTAATATTTCATGAAAACTCAAAGCCAAAAGATAGAAAAATACTTGCACTAATAATAAAGAACAGTGGAAAAACAAAGATTAAAAAACTGAAGAATTTTAAAAATCAATGAAATAAGACACTTTAAAAAATAGTGCTGACTGTCCTTGAATCATTTTCCTAAGTGCTTATCATCAATGATGACATTTTAATTCTTAAAAGAATCATTTTTGTCCCAATTTTAAATACCAAGAAAATGATGCTTTAGCAGTGTATATTTGCCCAGATTCACACACTGGGGAAATTATAAGGCAGGTATTCAAATACAAGTGGTCTTATTCCAATGTCTACAAGCAGAATTAAAAAAAAAAAAATACACACATACACACTGCTAGTGACTTATGAGCATAGTCTTCAAATCAATTTTTGTGATGACTAATAAATTATATTAATTATAAATTAGATAGATCAATACATATTAACATTGGGTCAGTAGTTTTGGTAATAGAATTTGGATTCAAAATTTGGTCTAAACATTCACACAGAGACTTTTAAAATCTATTTTGGATAGTTGCTTGAATATGTATATATATAATTATGTATATATACATAGTTATACATACACACATATATAACATGTAATATATATAATCTAGATATGTAATTATACATAGCATAATATATAATTATGTGTTACGCTCATGTATATTTTAATATAGTCTCTTGCATATTGCACATGGATTTTACTCATTCAAATTTTTTTTAGCCACTCTTTCTAAAATAACAAAAGTACTTTCACTAAAATACTCCTTCTAGTAGGATTAAGGTTGCTCTATATTGTGCCACAGACTTAGGATTATTTTCAAATAATCTACTTTTTTGGATTTATGTAATGTAAAATATAAAGATACATCATAACATCACTATTTCAGGACTAAAATATAATATTTCTTCAAAAAGTTTGGATTTATATTATTTGAAATTAAAACATCAGCAAATTATTTTTTCTGAAATGTGGCATCTCTCTCTCTAATTAATTTGAATTAAAAAATGTAGGGTTATCAAAAAATATATAGGGTTACCAAGAAAGAACCATAGAAATAAATATGGATACCATCTCTTGTGTCATTTGATTTTATATATTGTGCTTTCTGTAATATCTTTCCAATAAATATTTCACCTGCTTAATGAATACTCCTTGTCAGATAATAAATCATAGTACAGTATTCTCAAATATTAATGGTGGATTAATGATATATTTCACGTATTTTTATTTTAATTGCTGTGTATTATCAAACAAGACAACTAAATTGAAAATACTTTGAGATACTTCAGAAATAATCTGAACAAATAGTCTTATAAAGAGTTTTTTGCATAACGTATCGGTACAAGTTTTGAATAGTTGTGATTATAATGAGGCAGGTGGCTGAAGATGTCACTTTCCAGACAGCTGGTAGAACTGAAGTAAAAACTATTCAATTTGGCCTCTAAATTTTTATTTGTTTATTCTAGCATATAGTGGTATTTTCTTTCCCATCTGGATTTGGTAAGTTTCTTGAATAAGGGGGAGAATTAAATCAACCCACCAAAGTTTGATTTAAACATCATTACTCTTGTATAAAGAGATTTTTCTGTACGACCTTTTTGAGAAACAAATCTATAAATTACCTGGATAATTGAGTTATTTTGAATTTTATATGACATTATCATTTATTTCATAAGTTTATTCTATATGAGCAATAATACTCTAATAGAATATTTCATGGCCCTCACAAATTAGTTATAAAACATAAAAACACATAAAAGTCCCTTAATTATTAAATAAATTTTTAAAAGAGACACACCATAAACATGCTACAGTAACATACAAATAAAAACATCATGATATTTGCATTGAAACAAAACAATCAACAAATAAAGCTAACAAGGAGTTCAGATTTTTTTTTTCTTCTGTATATAAGAAGTTGGTACATGTTAGAGGTGGCACCAACAATGAAGAAGGGAACTGCAGCTGATTTCCTAGTAGATGAGATTAGTAAAAATTTACCCAAAAAATGAACAAAAATTAAAGTTGAAGAAAATCTCACAACAAGTAAAATATACTCTTCAAATGAATTAAAAACCATAATAAGAAAGCTAAACCTATAAATTAAATAGAAAAAGAAAGCATTACGCTAGCTTGGTGATCTTTTATTGACAAAGCACTTCTAAAAAAGTTCTAAAATGCCTACATTTTATGGTTGACAGAAAGGTTTATTTTTACTCTAGAAATAAGTAATGATTATGTAACATAATGGATATAACTATTCAATTATAGGGATAATCTGAGACAATATATTTTCAATATCTATATTATAAAAGAAAATCATACAATCGGTTTGGATAAAAAGGGACGATTCAACTATATACTGTTTCCAAGAAACATACTGTAAGTATAAAGATACAGACAGGTGGAAGTAAAAATGTGAACATTACATACCATGGAAAATAAGCATAAAATACCTAGTATTGTTATAAAAATGGATTTTTAAAAAAATTTTGTGGACATAAAAATGGACATTTAATAATTCTAAAAAGATCAATTCATGTGGAACTCATAAAACCTGAATTATTTTGTCAGGTTTTGTTCCATGTATTTTGAAGATGAATCAAATGAACCAAAAACTGACAAAAAGATGGATGGATAGATAAATGGATAGACAGATAAATATAATTGGGGGCAAAGTCATTAGCTTTACTCTCTGAGTAACTGATAAAACCAATTAGACAAAAAATATATTTCAGTAGAGATACAGGAAATTTAAAGAACACTGTCAAGTAACTTGATCTAGTTGATATTTACAAACAAGCTCACCCAAACCACAGTCTTTTCAAGTGTACATGAGATATTCACAAAGATAGACAATATTCTGAGCTATAGATCACAAAGATTGAAATCTTATACAGAACATGTTCTTTGATACAACAACATTAAAATACAGATAAATAGCAAGAAAATATTTTAAAAACACTAACATATTTGCAATTTGAACATTATATTTCTAAGTAACTGATGGTTCCTAGAAAAATAAGAAAGGAAATTATAAAAATCTTTCAACTGAATAATTAAATTACAACATACTAAATTTGTGAAATAGAACTAAAAATTCCTAGATAGAAGATTATAACATTAATTATCTATATTAAAAACAGGAAAGATTTGGAATCATTATTTACATTTCACCTTGAGAAGTTGGAAATCCTAAATGGAATGTGGTAACCTGGTTTGAATACTAAACCAGCAAAAAGACAAGAGTGGAAAAACAGGTGAATATTAAATAGTATGTGGAATTCAGCTAATAGTAATTTACCTATTTAATTTCTTATTTTGGACAAAAATATAATTGTTTTATAAGATGTTAACATTAAGGAAAACTGAGTGTTTACAGACACTTTTCATACTGTCTTTGCAATGTTTCTGCAAATCTGAAACTATTCTATAACAAAGAAAGAGAAAAAAAGAGAAACTAGTGATATAAACCAAATGAAACCAACTAAACTAAAAACAATATCAGTCAAAGAAAACAAATACACTAAATATCAGAGCAGAAGTAAGTAAATAAGATAGAAAATATGTGTAATAGAGAAAATTATCAAATTCAACAACTGGTTCTTTGAAAACATTTTTTTAATGATGAATACATAGCAAGATTAGTGAAAAGAAGAAAAACACATTATCAAGAATGAAAGAGGGAATATCATTATATAAACTAACAACATTAAAAAGATAATATCCCCTTATGTCAATAAGTTTATTAACATAAATGAACAGGACAAATACCTTGTAAATGGCAGTTATCCACAGTTGTCCACAACTGACTGTAAAACAATGTATTTTTGGTTTAACTAAAGAGCTTTTTGCATATTAAAGAAATTAAATCTGTAACCAAAAATCTCCCTTCAAATTCCACCTCACATTATTTCACTGGTAAATCCAATCAAAAATTTAAGGAAAAAAATCAATTTATATAAAATCTTTCATAAAATACACGAGGGCAATATACTTCTAACTCATTTCATAAAGTTGACATACCTCTGATTACAAAACTTGAAAAAAAATTACAAAAAACAAAACAACCCCCCAAACCTAGACATAAACCTTCTTTTAAATTTTAATAAATCAAATCCTTCAGTATATCAAAAGGCCAAGTGGGCTTTATTTGTAGCAATGCAAGATCAGTTCAACAATCCAAAATCAATTAATGTAATTAACCATAAGAAAAAAGAATAAAAAGGAATAAAAATTATGTAATCATCTAGATAATTGCTGAAAAGTTATTTGATAAAATTCAATACCCATTCATTATTAAAAAAAATCAGGAACTTGTGAATTAAAAAACTTAACCTAATAAAGATTATATATTGAAAACTTGTAACTCACCTATCAATAGTGAAAAGCTGAATGATTTCGCCTATCATCAGGAATAGGTGATCTAGGATTTTAGCTCTCACCACTTCTATTCAATACTATTGCCAGTACTAGCAAATTAAATAATAGAAGAATTAAATAACAGGCGTGCATTTTATAAGGGAAGATTTAAAATTTTCTTCTTTTGCAAAAGATATGATTGCAAGGTAAAAAATAAACTCCAAATAGTTTTCAAAACATAGGTATTCTTCCCTTGTAAGATAGGAACTTCTTTTGTCTTGTTGCTTTTAGGATTTTTTCGTTATCACTATATTTTGCAAATTTAATTACAATATGTCTTGATGTTGGCCTGCTTTGGTTGATTTTGATGGAAAGTCTCTGTGCTTCCTGGATTTGGATGTCTGTTTCCTTCCCCAAGTTAGGGAAATTTTCAGCTATGATTTCCTCAAATAAATTTTCTGCCCCTTTTCCCCTTTCTTCTTCTTTGGGACTCCTATGATATGAATGTTATTTTGCAAAACATCGGTATTCTTAAAATAACACCTTTAGTATTATATTGGAGTAACTAAGGAATATTGTCTTGGTCCAAGAGTCAATGGTGAAGATTATCTCCTTGACCCAAATGCAGTCAGGCTTCTCTGAGACTGCTCACCTCCTAGGCCTGATTTTGGGCTTCCAACTCTATCCTTGTAGAGTCCAGTTTTTGCAAGAATCCTGTCAGGTTGGTTTAACTAGAATTACCCATTCACAATATCTGATCAAATTCATCATTCTCCAACATCACCCAGGTAATATCTGATTGTCCTGACTTGTCTTCAGCAAGAATCCTGTTAGGTCAGTTAAGCAAAGAATTACCCCCAATGTTTCTTCTTAGTAATTTTCCATCCTTTGACCACCCACTCCCTCTTTAACTATAAATTCCCACTTTCCATGTTGTATTCAGAATTGAGCCTAATCTCTCTTACCTGACACAAAATTCCACTGCAGTTGACCTATACCTATTACAATAGTTTTGAATAAAATCTGCCTTACCATTCTAATAAGTGTCAGAATATTTTTTTCTTTAATACTAATAAAATTAAAATAATCTTCAACACAGAAGTCATGATTTTTGGCTAACCATAAAAAGATTTTAGAAAATATTGAAATAAATGGAAGAAATAATACACTGTGTTCAGGTGAAAGGGAGGGCAATATTAGACAAGATGCCTCAATCAATTATTTGTGTTGAATTATTTTCAGAGTGAAGAGAGGGATATATGTGGGCGGGATCCTTGAAAGAACCAAGAAGCAATTCCATTCATACTGTCTTCTGAGTCCTCCCTCTTAAGGTCTTACAGTTTCAAGATGGCTCTAATCATCATTTTAGGTTGTCAAAATACAAGTGGCTTGGTCAAGAGAAGCAAGATAGGTTTTATTAATAAATATATAAAAACAATGTGGTATTTTTACAAAAGAGCACACAATCCCAGGTTAAGTTAGAGAGGGAAAAAAAAATGCAGTTGTTGCAGGCTCAAAAGCTAAGAAGAGAAGATAAAATATTCTAGAAAACTGTTCAGTAATCATATTTGCTCAGAAATTTTTCAAAAACTTGAATCTTTTTCTTTATTGAGAAAAATTACATGGTAAAATCCCCCATTTTAAGTAGATTTTAATGAGTTTGATAAACTTGACAGTTTTGAAAATACTTGTCTTCTTGTGAAAAAAGGAAGATGAAAAATTGAAAAAAAAATTGGAAGGAAGCCATGATGGGGTAGGGAGAGTTTTTGTTAATTCCATGGGTGCATTTTATGACACATTTTGAGGTTTCTGAAGCACGAACCTATACTACTCATTTGCGGTCTGTGGAATATGCACAAAAGAGCAGTGGTTAACATTTAGAGACACCCTCGTGATTTGGGAAGCAGCAATACCTGGTCAAGATGAGAAGGCACATCTTGTAGACTATAAGCTTAATTGTTGAGAAACAAAAACATTGGGGAATGATGAAGGAAAATGCTTTTTCTTTATTCATTTGGTTTCCAGAAGGAGGAGGAAAATTTGTAAACCTACCTTTTCCTCCCATGTTCTGCTCCTCCCCGCAGAACAGGAATAGGAATACATATCAAAATAGGACATAAAAACAAACAAAATAAAACAAAAAAAACAAGCTCTTTCCACCTCAGCCCAGTGTGACACAATAGCCACATTATGTCACCATGCACAGATACCCCCCTTTTGTTTCAAATATTCAAATTTATATATATATATATCTCAAATAATGTGGATCAATACAAACCCTAGTTTAATCTTAATTTTGGAGTCTTCTCTTGTAGGATAGGCAGTTATGCAAAATTTAAAGAGAATAACTATACACATATAAACTATCATATATTCTGTATCTTTTTTTTTTTTTTAAAGATTTTATTTATTTATTTGACAGAGAGAGACACAGCGAGAGAGGGAACACAAGCAGGGGGAGTGGGAGAGGGAGAAGCAGGCTTCCCGTGGAGCAGGGAGCCCGATGCGGGGCTCGATCCCAGGACCCTGGGATTATGACCTGAGCTGAAGGCAGACGCTTAACCGACCGAGCCACCCAGGTGCCCGTGATTGCTCAATTTATAACAAAGCATAGATAATATATAATGGAGAAATTAAGTAGATTATAAAGATATTGGTCTAATACAACCAATTAATCCCCATCATCCCTAACTTTTTATTAATCTGTGCTTGTTGTTGTCTTTCCACAAATACTCTTATGTATAGGTGGCCCAATTGTCTTAGCATAAAAATGCCTTTCTTTCTTAAGAATGAAATGTTATCTACTAAATGCATTCACTAATTTTTACCATCTTTTTCTCAAATTCCACATCTCTACAACATTGTAATTGAATATCTTAACCCTATGATTTTGAAGGTAAGCTTTACAGTTTAGTTACAAATAAATTAATCAACAATAATTATTCTTTTTTAAGATTTTATTTATTTATTTGACAGAGAGAGATACAGTGATAGAGGGAACACAAGTAGGGGGAGTGGAAAAATAAATAAATAATAATAAATAAATAAATAAATCGAACAATCACAGGCCATGTTGAGAGTCAAGAGACTGAATAGGAAAAGTATATATATATATATATATATGTTTTTTTTTCTTTTCTTTTTGTTTTCCTGGGGAGAATGAGGTATGATGGACAGGTAGGTGTCTTACTCTATTGGTTCATATATGGACTGAATTTTAAATCAATTAGTTGAACAAGCAAATGGTGATTTTTATAAATTTTTTTAAAGTATGACTATGTTAGCCTTAGGTTTAGCTATGTTAACCTTAATTCAATGGTAAGGCAGCATCAAAAAAAAAAAAGAAAAAAAAGAAAATTCCCTGAATTTGTAAAGTACTTTAATTAATGGTGACCAGCAACACATACTAATAACATTGAAAAAGAAAAAGAAAAATTTACTGAAGGTAGAGTAACTAAAATAACTTTCTGTACTTTCCCTTTAGAATAATTGAACACTTTGTGTACTAACAGATTTTCTATGCTTTTGGTAAAATATTACCATTGATACTGTAATAGGTTAAATGATGGTGCCACCAAAATTATGCCTACCCAGAATCTGTGGGTGTAAATTTATTTGGAAAAGGGGTCTTTGCAGAACCACTTAAGCATATCCAGATGAAATTATCCTGGGATTACCCAGAGAGATCTTAAATCCCCTGACAAATGTGCTTAGAAGAGAAGAGAGGAAAGCACACACAGGATAAGGCCATGCGAAATGGAGATGCAGACTAGAATGATGAATCTACAAGCTGAGGAACATCAAGTATTTTTGTCATTTACCAGAAGCTAGGAGAGAGAGGCATGGAACAGATTTTCCCCCAGAGCCTGCCGACATTTTAGTTTCCAACTTCTGTATTCCAAAACTGTGGGAGAATAAATATATGTCATTTAAGCCATCCACTTTCTAGTAATTTGTTATGGAATTTCTAGGAAACTAATATAGATAACTTTATCAAAAAATATTTTGAAAAGCAGTGATAATGTTTTCTAAACCTACTGTTATACTATTTTACTGTCAAGTAAAAAAAAAACCTTCAGGGATAAAATATTTAGCTACCATGCCCTACTGCCTATATAAACTATAAGGGTAACTACAGTGATAAAACATAATATTGTATTTCTTAAAATCTGGATAAGACATCTATGATGCTGATGATTTTCCTGCTATGTACACACGTATTACTTTTTTATTTAGATAAGCATATGTTTATTATTTAAAATATGGAATGTAAAAGTAATTATAAAGAATTAAAACATAAATAAATACCCTTATATAGACATCCCTGAAATTACTGCATTTGATGTTTCAATATTGAAGTGGATTTTGCAAGTTACCACAGCAATATCTCCATTCCCATATATATCCCTTTCCAAACGTTGCCGCTTCTGTTCCCTATCAAGTGTTGGAATCTATTTTGCTCCCGCTTGAATCTCAGGGGAGAGGGATTGTGACTCTTAGGTACAATATGCATGGCAGAAGTGACACTATTTGACAGTTGGGGCTATGACATTAAAAGTAATCCACCTGGCCCTTTCTCTGGATGATCACCTGTGGAACCTAGCTACTATGTAGTCAAGGAGTTCTAGTCAGATGGAGAGGCCACATGTAGGTGTTCCAGGGATAGTCCCAGCTGAGGTCTCACCAAATAGCCAGTATCAGCTGTCAGCCAGTAAGCTAGTGAGCCTTCAAATTATTCCAACTTTCAAGCCCTCAAGGTGAAACTTTAGCCCTTGGGGAATTAAAACAAACTATCTTGCTGTGTCCTACCTTAATTCCTGGCCTATAATCTATAGGATGATACATGGTTATTTTATGTCTAAGTTTTAGAGTAATTAGTTATGCAACCACAGCTACTGGAACAATTGTATTTCCTGTATAACTTTCAATGGGATCATGACACTGACTCATCATAAGGAGCAAAAATGCAGTAGCCGTAATGTTGATCAAATACCTTTCATGAATATAACAATAAATTATCAGAGTAAGGGAAAGTTAGTACAGTGTCTCATATGGAGAAGAGGCTCAGCAAATACTTGCTGAAATTAAAAAAAAGAAAAAGCAAAATGTTAAATATATGTTAGTTCAAGTAACTTAACTCTTAAGACTCTTAAGATTTGGTTGAGAAATATTTATCTTCATATCTTTAATGGAAGTGAATGAATTATATATAATGAGCTTTTTTGTAGTGAGAAAGAAATGTAAGCATATATTTATATCATATCAGAGTTTTTAAAGTTCTTATCTATATTATACTCTTCCTTATAGATTAGAAAGAAAACCTGTGCAATGACAGTTTTGGGGTTCTTTTTGGATGTCTAAGTTAAATGTGTCCTTTAAAGATTCAGAGATCCTAAAATATACCTATTTGTTTCTCAAAATGGATATTTCTTTTTTCAATCATTTTAGGCACATCTAAAATTTAAAATATTATTTTTATCAAGATTTATGTTTATGTTTCAGGATTACTAATGGAAAATATCTCTATTTTCTTTGATTTTCACTAATGGTGATATGATTATAACAAGCTGTTGGTTATGTGTATCTGAATACACACATATATATATATTAATATTTTATTTATTTGACAGATAGATACACAGTGAGAGAGGGAACACAAGTAGGGCAGGGAGCCTGATGCGGGGCTTGATCCCAGGACCCTGGGATCATGACCTGAGCCGAAGGCAGACGCTTAATGACTGAGCCACCCAGGCTGCCCTGAATACACATATTTGACATCAATATAATTGAACGTTTTTCTCTATATCATATTAGATATAGTTCAGGAAAAAATAAATATTTTAAAAGAAATTATAGACCAATATACCCCAATTCTTAGTAATAAAATTAATCCTTAAAAATGTAATCAGGGAAATGAACACATGAGAAGAAATAAATTAGAGAAACAACTCTGAACAAATAAGTTACATGTTTTATATAAAAGTAATTTTATTATAAATAAACCTAAGCAAGGAGGAAAACAAGAACACATTGTTTATTGTTACTCTTATGCATCATATGTTTTCAACTATGTCAGATGTTTCTAAAGTTATACAAAGCAACAAGACTGAATTATTGTCTGGAAAACAATTATATTTTGAGTGAAGTATAGAAAGTTTTATATTAGGAATGTGTTGCTTAAGTTTATTTTTATCTGTAGGAGTATGAGGATAGTGATTATAATTATCACTTATGGCATTTATTTATGGAACTTGAAGCCATTAAGCATTTGATAGAAGTTATTGATCTCTTTTTAAATCTTTTCTTATTAAAAAATATTGTTTTTCCCATCAGTCATCATAAATGAAGAGCTTGAATTATGTTTTCAAATGCGGTTCGGTCAAAATTAATTCGTCTAATCAATTTTTAATTCTCAGTCTGGTAAAATATTTGAAATTTATTATTTATTTTAAATTGGAAATTGTAAAGCAATAAATGATTTGCATTAATTTCGTTGCTTAGGCCATTAATGAACTCCTAATTGTCGCATCTAATAGATATTTGTCAGTCTTCAAGTTACTTTTACTCTCATATTTAATCAATGCTTCTCTTTTTTGAGCTCTTTCATGTTCTGATTCTCTCTCTGGGTTTCGGGACTTCAATCTCTTTCATGATCTTCTCTTATTTCATCCACTCCTTAAATGTTGGAGCTCCTGAAATGGCTCTTTTCACTCCCAACAGTCTGTCAGGGAGAATCATAAATTTGTCTAGGTTTAATTTATACTTGGTCCCATTTAGCTTACACTCTGCGTAGAAGAATTTATGGTGAAGAACATATTAATACCTTCTCACATGGGTTTTTTCAGACTTCATTTATAATAAATAAGTTTAAATAGCTTGAAAAAAACTTACTTTCTATTTATTTGTTATTTATAAAAAAACAAACTAAGAGTAAATATGATTGAATGGATTATCACTGGCAAACTTTAGTTTCTTTCCTATAATGGAAGTATAGATCCCTACCCTTGGCCATGTGAATTTTTTAGTGTTTCTCACTAGAACAGATGGAGTACCTTTTCCTGTCATCTTGGTATTTGGCTTAGCTAGGTGAGTTGTTTTTTTCAAGTGAACTTGATGAGAGCAAAAAATTTAGATGTGCTTGTAAGCTTTGGTTTACTCTCGTATTTTTCTAATCCACTATGAAGGAAAATAGTCATTGGTCCTAATATGAGGAGACAAGTGGAATAGACCTGAACCCAAATCTCAGCCTGAAGGCAAACCAGGGTCAGCCAGGAAAACCATTACTGACCCATATATCTGTGTGCAAAAGATACATTTTAAATTTCTAAAATTAAGAAGTTGTTATGCATCATTCTTATAATAAAAAAATAACATAGAAACAATGAATACTGATCTAAGATTTTAATATATTATTATTTGTGTAAGCAAAATGCACAACATAATAATCCTATCCAGGTCCCATATTCCTTTTTTAAGCAGTGTTACCCTCCTTGCTTATTCTGTATCTTCCAGTGTCATTTAAACAAAGCAGTATTATTATATTTATTAAGTTAGTAAAAAGTAGTGGACTAATTTTTGTTTTTTGCTTAGTGAAGCAAATTTTAGTAACACATTTACAAAAATCTCCCTTCATTTTTCCCTTCTTACCAGGACAATCACAAAATAAAATAATTAGACAAAATTTAAAAAGCCCAATTCACAACCATAGGGTAAATTTTTACATTTTTATAATAAATATAATTATTAGCTAAGTATTGCTATCTATCAGTACCATAGTCTCATTAAACCCTAATATTTTCCAAAAGAGAATTTTAAAAATATTCTTCTTACACATCTATCCTTGTATTCATTATGTCAGATGGCACCCAACCTATCAGCCAAACTAGATACCTGAGAAGTGTTTAATTAATTAAACAAGGAGGTTATTTGACTGATGGGGCTCTAATTCTGTGGTGGTGGCCTATGTTAGCGAACTAAAATCTAACCTTGTAATGCCCCAAGGTTACAAACTTTAAACCTAGAGACAACTAATCACAAATACCAACTAGGCTTTAAGCTATAGCCGATCAAGAATTTCTTGCTTTGCCCCCACCTTTTCTCTATAAAAGTCTTTCCCAGAGTTTCTAGTTTGGCACTGACCAAGTGGAATCAATTTTTGCTCAAATAAAGTTTTGAATATGCCTCAGTTTATCTTTTAACAGAAGCAAGCTTGACTTTCAGTAACTGTCATATATTAATTTTGCATCTTTATTGTTTTTTTTAAAATTCATCTTTTTCTCTACCCAAATGACTAAAACCAAAGATACAGCTCTCTCTTCCGTAAAATATTACCATATTCTTCTAATATGGCCTTTCTGCATACAGTATTATTGTACCCTCTTAAAAAAAGAAGAACAATACTGGTGATAGTAATAACAGTTATTATTTAGATAGCTAACTAGTCTATCACATTTATATTTCAAGCATTGTTCTAAATACTCTATATTAACTCAATTTTTATTTTTTAATTTTAATTTTAAAAAATTTTTTTTGTTTCAAGTTTTTATTTGAATTTCAGTTAGCATATTAACTCAATGTAATTCACTTGACATGAGATGATGAAATTGAGGCACAGAGGTACTACATTAGTTACTCAAGTACACATGGCTAACATGCGGCAGAGCTGGAATTTGAACAGAACTGATCTATTTCAAGAGTCCAGCAGTTAATGTAATCATTATACGTCCTATATTGCTTCTTTATATATGTGAAATAGAAATTGGAAATAGGCTATGTCACTTTTCTTTTTGAAAACCTTCTTTGAAGTTCTTAATCGCCTTTAAAATAATATTATGTAGACTTCGTGATGTGACATAGATCCTCTATGACTTATTTCATTCCTCTTCAGCTTCATCTCAGATGTTGTAGCATTCCTCTCAGCAAATGGGAGCAGATTTCTTCCACCATGCTGTTTGTGGCCTTTCTCACTCTCTTCTTGAGATGTGTCTTTCCACTTAGATTTCTACTTTGAAAAGCCCTCCTCTTTCTTTAGGATTTAGCCCTAAACTGAATCAAGTCCTGAGAGATTCAGAATCAGAGAGCCAAAGTGAGATAGGAAACTTTCTTCCAGACTCCCAAAAGTCTTCGTGTTATAAAAAGTTCCTATAGATACATGTTCTTCTCCATGTTTCACTCATTAGGGTTTGAGCTATTTTGAATCAGGGACATTAACTTCTTTATCTTTGTTCTGCCAGACTCTAGAAAACATAAATTCTAAATCATTCTGATAGTTTCCTGGTGAGGTATAAACATAATAAGCTGATGTGAAATACTACGTAAGTATGAACTATTATGATGATTAAATATCTTAATTAGTTACATTAATTTTTTCCTTTACTTAGTGAGACTTAGTGTCTTGTGTTCTGGCAGGGTCAGAGGGAGAATGGAAAATAGCTAAAGATATAAGTGTGGTCATAGATTTTACAAAAGTCTCACCTACTCTCAACAGTGCTTTTGTTAGAATAAAGCCAGTGGAAATTGAAAAGTAAAGTACTTTTAAAAAAAAGAGAGGGTCAGAATAAAAAGGATTGGAAAATACATATTGTGATACATAGTGAGACTTTCAGTACATTGAAAAGAAGCCCCCTCCCCCTTTAGTCTTTATGTAATGCAGGGCTTTTGAAAAGGATGTCAAAATATGAATTAGTTTATAGGAACTCTTTCAAAGAGATTTTGAGGATATATCTCAGCAAGAGATAAATAACAGGTGTATTTTTCCTGCAGATTCCTCTCTTCTTTGAAAGGAAGATACATTAACTCTAATACTTCTGTTTGCTTGCAGTTCTGAAGTAACCAAGATTTTAAGAGCAGCTTTCTCCTCATTATTTCTGTTTTTTAAAGCCAAGTCAGTAACTGAATTCATCACCCCCTCATTGATCACAAGTGATCAGGATGACAATTTCATGACATTTTAAACTGACCAATTTACAAATGATCAGAGACTATTTTGACTCGGATTCCTGTTCTTCAGAAATTGTAAACCTGATACACACATAAACACAACAGAATGTGTGGGAGTTGCTGACATCAAGGATGATATATCTATATATTTGTTCATCCAGGACTACTTGTCTGAGATTTTCCAATACTCTAAATTTCAGAAGGTAGATGTGCACATCACAGTTATGCAGTGGATATAAAGAAGAGGCAGAGATAGGAGAACCCTTAGATTTCACGGAACCTACAGATTGGCCAGATGATCTTTTCTTCTTTTTGTGTGTTTACCATATCTCTTGGAACTGAAGCTGAATTTAATTTATACCCAAAAATCAAATGTGGAAAAAGGGGATTTTTTTTTTGGTAAGTAAACTCACATTTGCTTTTCATTCTCCAATCTGCCTAAGCAAAATTATTTTATTTCAGTTCAGTATATTTAGTCAGATACAGTGATTTGGTTAATGTCCTAGTCCTTTTCCAATTCATGGTCTAGCCACAGTCTGTCGTGTTTCTTCCCACTTCCTGTGTCCCTTCTGTCATCCTTGGGTGTTTAGCGTCACCCCAGTGTCCGTGAGGTAAACCTGGCCTTCAGCTGTTGAGTCATCACGTGATTGGTTGAATTCACTTTAGCCTATCTGGCCAGCAGATGTGCTGCTTGCCTTGTTCCTCTACTGGGTGTGATTCTGGTTGCCAATTGTAGAGTAGCAAAGAGTTCCACATACCCTGGAAAGGAAGCACTTTTCCTTTCTTGGATGCAAATATTGACTCATTAAGTCATTCTATGTTTTCCTAAGAGGGCGATGAACTCTTGGACATTTTTCTGCACCATATTGGAACAAGCAGTGTTGATGAAGATGCCCTCAGGATGATCCCGCAGGTCCTATTTCTTTGCTTTTGTTCCTGAGCCATATTGGATGTTGGGTTTTCTGAAAGTTTCTAAAAGGAGTAATAAAATTATTTCCAACTTTAATTATGATAGACAGAATTCCAAAGTGCCACCTCAAATTCCCCCCCCCCCAGAATCCATGTAACTGTGAGTATGATGAGATACAACGCCCCTGATGATTGTGTTACCTTATGCAGCAAAGGATGTGGCACATGTAATTAGGTTTATTAATCAGTTGATTTTGAGTTAATCACAAGAGAGATTGTCTAGGTACACCCAATATCACTGTATGAGTCATTTAAAAGCAAAACCTTTTATCAAATTTGTGGTAGAAAGGGAAACGAGATATTTGAAGCATTAGAAGGATTCAAAGTACAATAACTGGCTTAAGATGAAGGGGGGTCCATAACAGAGAATACAATGGCCTAGACACTAAGAGCAGCTCCCACCTCACGGCAAGGAAACAAACGGTGCCATTAACCCTGTAACTGCAAGCGACTAAATTCTGTTAACCTTAATGAGCTAGCTTAGATGTAGATCCTTCCGCAAACTTCTAGAGAAAAGCCTTACTGAGACAACATTTTGATTTCAGCCTTGTGATACCCTAAGCCAAGAAACCAACAACGCTAGTCCAGCCTGATATCTGGCCTACAGAATGTGAGGCAATAGGCCAATAATTTATCCTCAATTCTGAGTTTTATGATTTATGTTATTTGACTAAGTTTGTGGTAATTGTTGCATCTATCTTTCTATGCCAGGTTTCCTAGAATAATAAAGTCAAGTTGATAAAGACAGCTAAATAGAAAGGCCATGCTAATATAGAAAATAAGCTAAGCAAATATCCATGGTTTCAGTTCTCATTGCGATTGTTTCTCATATTGCTGCCACCAAGTAGCCCATAGATAAAGATTTTCAGTTCCAAAAATACAAAGATGCCATTCATGCCACTAAAATGTTCTTTAAAGAGGGGGCTATTCTAAATATCATATTTTTCTGCTAATAAATATAAAACACAGCTGCATTAGGGGATATATATATATATATATATATATATATATATATATATTCTATACTAAAAGGTGATTTTCAGAAATTCATTAGATTATCATAAAATATTTGTCTATAGTATGACAATATGATGGATGGTTTGTACAAATCAAATTCCCTTGTATTAAATTTTCTTTCTTTCTCACTTTACACCAGAAACTAAATTTAGCTATGACAGTTTATTATTGTCATTTGTTTCACTCTTAGATTCTTAGACTTCACTGATAGAAGTCAGAAAAGGTAACTTTTAAGAAGAAAAAAATTCTTACAAATCAGTAACGATAGCCATTGCGAATGTATATTTATTTTATGTGGAATCAAAAATAGATTATATATAGTGTTAAAAATATATCATTTTTTCTAAACATTGTATTGGACATATATAAGAATTAAAAAAATATTAGAAATATAAATATATAATTTTGAAGGTAGCATCACTGTAGGGCTTAATGACTTAAAGCTCAGGATTTGGTTTTTTTATAAGTAAATTTTTGTCTTATAAAAATCTTTTTGGTAAGATTTGAATTTTTATATTAGAAATAATTTATTGTTATTATAAAAGTATGGCTAACATAGAAAGCCATAAAGAAAAAAAAAAATCATCCGTGAAACTATCACCCAAATAATCACGTTATTTTATCAGTACACATTTTGGGCTATTTCAATGCAACAGACATTTATTTTAATATGTAAGATTTCAGTCTATTATGAATTTTCCATCTAATTTTGATTAGTTTTTTCATTAAAACTTTCTAAAAACCTTTATTATATATATAGCTCTGTGTGTATACATATATCAGACTATATGCTTAGGCATTTTTTTGTTGAGGAAGTTTGTTAAGGATTTGCTCTTGCCTTACGTCATGTAGCTTTTGGTCGTTAGCTATGTGTTTAATGTTGTGGTTAGTGACTAGTGGTAGAATTATTATTTGGTTTCCTATTCTCCTTTACCCATTTAATGTTAATATCTATCATTCATTTTGATTTGTATGAAAGATAGTAAACCATTATCTGTAAGAACACTCTACATATCATTCCAGGTTAATAATGGGGAATTTTAAAATGTTCAAGCAGAATTGTTTTTCGAACTATGGCATTTAACATTATGCAAATAGCCTTACTACTATACATATTTAATTCTCATTAACTCCTAATCCCAGTGGTATTCTGTCAATTTCTAGATATTTTAAATAAGGTGAAAAACTAGAGAAATATTAAAATGTGTCTCCATATTGCTATTTTGTCCTGACCTCCCCCCCCAAAACATAATCCAAAATATTCTCTAATTAATAGGTTACTATGGAAATCATTTTTAATCTGAATTATCCAATAAGTATTTATCATTTTACAAATTTAAACTATATATTTTATGTGTAAATTATAACTGCTTTTGAACTAACATTTCATATGCACAGAGCACATCATTGAAACAACCCTTTTAATAGTATTACTGTAACTATTACTTCTAATACAGTTGGCCCCTGAGTAACATGGTGGTTAAGGACAACAATCCCCCATGCAGCTGAAAATTTGTATACTACTTTTGACTCCCCCCAAATTTAACAGTACTAATAGCCTACTGTTGACCAGAAGCCTTACGGATAACAGTCGATTAATACATTTTCTATGTTATATGTATTATATATTGTATTCTTACAATAAAGTAAGCTAGAGAAAAGAAAATATTGTTAAGAAAATCACAATGAAGGGGTGCCTGGGTGGCTCAGTCGGTTAGTTGCCTTTGGCTCAGGTCATGATCTCTGGGTCCTGAGATTGACTTCTCCCTCTCCCTCTGCCCCTCCCCTCCACTCATGCTTTCTCTCTCTCTCTCAAATAAATAAATAAAATCTTAAAAAAAAAAAAAAAGAAAATCACAAGGAGGAGAAAATACATTTATAGCACTGTACTGTATTTATTGAAAACTATCCACATATAAGTGGACCCATGCAGTTCAAACATATGTTGTTTGAGGTTGGCTGTACTGATAGCTCATACACTGTATTCTGAGCAGTGGGTTTACTATCCACATGAGTGAAACAGATTTAATTTTTTTTCTATGTTATTGTTTTAGACTAGGGTTAAGCCCCCATAGAATTTTAGATTGTAAATTCTTTTCGTGACTTTTCTTACAAACCTTTTCTTACAAACCTACAAAAAAATATAATTTGTAAACATTGTAAGTCTATACATATAGCAAAAAAAAAAGGGGGAAAAACCACCTTTATTGTTAATGATTTCAATTAAACCAATGCCTTTCATAATATTCTTTGAAAACTTTAGATTAATAATAATCATATTTAACAAAACATGAATGTGACAAATACATACAAAACATATGCAAGCATCCTTAACCCCCAAGTAAGCACACCCCTCAAACACAGGTGTTGGTGTGACTTGGCATCTCGTGGTTAGCACCTCTCCTCTTTCTCCTCTCTCACTTGGCACGGGAGAACTAAGACATCAAACTCCAGAGGACAGTCCATCCCAGAAAGAACCTGTCAGGGAATTGTGCTGCAACTATGTCTTATTAGTGTTGAAAGCTTCACTGGGCTGATTATCGAGGTGATAGATTCTTTTATTTTTTTTTATAAATTTATATAAAACTATTGTGAGAAACTTTCATATCTATCTCATACAGAATATCTATTTTTAAAAACACATTCCCTTTTTTCAAACAGAGAAAACTGAATCATCCTAGATTTGTGAAAGGGCAATATGATATTTCTGTTTTAATGATGGCACAGTCACCCTATTCCCTACCAAATTCATCTGTCTTTCACCTTAAGCATGTTGACACTTCAGCCAATATTATTTGTCATTTTTTTCAAAATTTCTGCTTCATACTAATGTGCGGTTGGATGGCATCTATCATTCTTCTGTATTTGATATCGACTCTGAGGGACAATTTTGTGTTTGTTGTATTTCCTGCAAGTTGTCTTGGTAATATCCCGATCATCTGGCTGCTACTTTAGAGATCTGTATTTGGGAAAATATTTTAAATAGAAAAATACTCAAATTTAAGAATAGTATAACATGTTCATTTACTCATTCAATTATTCCTCCATTTAGTCACTTACATGAGGCTATTTATTATAGACCACAATGTGTTAGCACCAAACACCCAGCAATTATCATGTAAAACATGACCCTGGTCTTCAAGGAGATTACAGTTTGTTCAGGGAAAACAATGGTACCATGAAGCAAATCGTGTGGCATCATGAGACTTATGGTGATTAAAATATAGGATGGCATGAGACCAAGAAGAGAAGGGGATAGAACATCAAAATGGTTTTGTAGTATCTACTTAAAATAAGAAGTATCTTTGCCTTATGTTTTTAATTCAATTAATATTTTAATAAAACAAACTTGGGTTAGTTAAGTCATTGTGTGTGTGTTTGTGTTTTGAAAAGTAAGACTATTCACTTGCTAGGGATCGTCATGATTTTTTTTTATTATTATTATTTTTGTTCCTTACTGACATACTTGATTCTCAGAAGCAAATTATTTGCATTTATCTGTTATTCAAGGTGTTCCTCCCACACCCAAAAGCCTAGTTTTGCCTTGTTTCTAACCATGCATGTGCAACCCTTGCAGCCCATGTTTCAGGAGTGACATTTTGCTAGATGGTTTTTTCACATTATTATCAATTATCATTATACCTCTTTCCACAATTTCAAATATACTCAGTCTATTTTCTTGAAGGTAGATCATTTTCATTTGAACTGTAGTTTTTAGTTGGCAGTTTGTCAGAGTCATACTAGTGATATTTTTAAAAATAACACATATTTTTATACAAAGTATGTGCACATTCCAAGTATAATTTCTACAATCAAATGGCACTTTGTTTAGAAAATTCTACATTGTCATACACAAAGAAGGAAAATTTTAAGATATCTATGTATTAATTGAGATACTATTGGAAAAGCAAGAAATGGGTGCTTTTACATAAGGAAAAATTTGTGCTGACTTTACTGAATTCTTTATTATATAGCTTGATAGCTGAATACTTAAAACATTACTACTTCTTTAAAATGTGTTATATAAAAATATAGGGAAAACATTGTCTTACTTTGATTACATATATACGTGCATTTGTGTATGTTATACATATGTACATACATACATATGGATATATAATGTTTTATTTAAGATAATTTTTGTGGTGTGATATAAAATGTGTTTCAGTACTTGAAATATCCCCCCTAGCAATCCTAGACTCCTGGGTCACCAGAATAGTAGGAAAAAAAAAAAAAAAAGTAATGACAAAGGGAATTTGTAGAAACTTGTGGGATTTACTATCTGCTAAAGAGGGAAAAAAAAAAAAAAAAACAATAGCAAACAAACCCTCTGGAGAGAGCAATTTGATTTCTCAAGCCTTTCCCAGTTGAGTACAAATCACATAAAACACTTCTTCCCAAGGTACCCTGTTGGGAATTCTTTTAATAGTCTTGTCCTTTGGATTCTAATAATTTGTGTGATATTCATAGCAACTGGAATGTACTTTTTGAAAATCAAAGTTTATCTAACATATATCTTGAAACATGAAATTCAAGGTTTTGTTTTGTTTTGTTTTGTTTTGTTTTGTTTTTAGAGACATAAGAGGCTATATGTAAGGGTAATGTGAGCTCTTAAGATAGTTATCTAGATCATGATCTCAAACTGGAGTCATTCAACCCAGGGGACTTTCAGGATAATCTATTGTGATTATGTTGCAGGAATCATTAGAAAGTAGAAATAAGAAATTTCATATGTTTATATAGAAATTAGAAAATTATGTATTTTTGTGCATGTGTGTGCACATGTACACACATTATTTAGTATCATATTTTCATGTCTATTTTATCTATGTATTATAATGTTAAAATAGATATTGACATGGTATTATACATACAATTTTTAAAAACTATAAATAAATGTAGACGTATTAGGAGCCAATATTCCAATTTTTATTTTACTAATAGGAGTGCATGGACAAAGTGTTTTTGAAATATTGATTTATAAAAAAGAAATATGACAATAAAATGTTTATATGAAGTTAGTTGGGTGATCAATCCATTTGACATGGAAATAGAGCTAAATCCCTAATGTTGAATTAAGATGCAGTGATGGGGAGAGACATGGTTTGTCATTGTACTTTTCATGATTTAGAATATGTCTTGGACTTCTGGATTCCAGTTAGGCATTTGAGAATCTTGGAAGTTGTTACTGTCCCGGCAAGTAAAAAGCTGAAAAACCGAAAAAAATAAATTCTTCTTAGATATGTTAGAGAAATGATGTCATAGGGAAAACTACTGCCTCCCAAACCGGAGAGACAGATAGATGCAGAGAATTTAAATTTTCTATAGGAGAAACCCATGAGCAGAAACCACTGCAGGAACCATTTTTGGGTAGGAAAACCTAAACTGCCGTAGACAAATTTATGAAGGCTCAGTGTAGACAAGTCTGAGTTAAAAACTTCAGGGGAACTTTGTCATAGGAGGAGTGAAAGTTTGCAACTTTTACCTCCAGGTGCTTGACCAGTTTTTCACAGTGAATATTAGAGAAAATTCCTCTCATGCTTTCCTGAGGGGGAGGAGAAACAACCATTTTGATGTGTACCAGTATTCCGTTCTTCTTAACAAAGCCTGCCTTCAGGAGACACTATTTTACTAGAGTTTAAACCATTGACCTTTTTTTTCAGAGCTTGACTGACCTGGGAGAAGCAAAATACCCAACTTGATCCTACTGTGTTCTTTCACATGGAGGAAGGAAAATACCCAACTCTGCTAGCCCATGCAGCCATCCTGTCCCACCCAAGGGAGGGAGTGGGAGCTAAGAAACACTTGTGAAGTTTAAAGTTTTTTTTTAAAGATTTATTTATTTGAGAGGGGCAGAGGGGGAAGGGGAAGGAGAATCCCCAAGGAGATTCCCTGCTGAGCATAGAGTCTGATGCGGGGCTCAGTCCCAGAACCCTGAGATCATGATCTGAGCCAAAATCAAGAGTTGGTTGCCCAACCATCTGAGCCACCCAGGCACCCCACACTTGTGAAGTTTATATACCAGAAGCACAGGCTCACAGAAAGACTGAAACCCAGTCCTTAATCATAGGACTACAGACTATAGACCATATACCCTCCACCCACACACTATCACATTTCTAAAAGTCTATGTCACAATTCTTTTTACCTAATATAGTATGTCCAGATATCAAGGAAAAAAAAAAAAAAGCAAAAACTACAAGGCATATTAAAAGGCAAAAAGCACAGTTTGAAGAGACAGAGCAAGGATCAGAATGAGACACAGATAGAGGATGTTGGAATATAAAACACCTATGGTTAATATGCTTAGGATTCTAATGGTTAAAATAGACAACATGTGAGAACAGATGGACAGTGTAAGCACAGAAATAGAAATCCTAAGAAAGAATAAACAATAAATGCTAGAGATCCAAAACACTATAAAAGAAATGAAGAATGTTTTTGATGGACTTAATTAGTAGACTAGACAAAACAGAGGAAAGAATCTCTGAGCTTGAGAGTATCTCAATAGGAATCTCCAAAACTGAAAAGCAAAGAGAAAAAAAAAAAAAAAGGACAAAATATCCAAGAACTGTGGGACAACTACAAAAGGTGTAACACATGCATAATGGGAATATTAAAAGTAAAAGAAAGAGAAAGGAACAGTAGAAATATTTGAAACAATAATGACTGACAATTTCCCTAAAATTATTGTGACACCAAATCATATATCTATGATGCTCAAAGACCACCACTCAGGATAAATGCTAAAAGAACATTATATTCAAAGTCAGAAAATAAAAGGTAAAGAAAAAGTCTTGAAAGGAGTCAAAGGAAAACAGTACTTTTCCTATTAGAAAATAAAAATTGCATTTGACTCCTCCTCATAACCTATGCAAACACAAAGAGAATGCACTGAAATTTTTAAAATATTAGGAGAAATACAAAACAAAACAAAAACACTACCAACCTAGAAATTCTATATCTTGAGAAATTATCTTTTAAAAGTAATGGAGAAATAAAGAGTTTCTCAGACAAACAAAAATTGAAGGAATTATTTGTCAGTAGATCTGCCTTGCAAGAAATGTTAAAAGAAGTTTTTCAGAGAGAGGGAAAATGATACAGGTCAGAATTCCAGATCTACATAAAGAAAGGAAGAACATTTGATATGGAATAGGTGAAGGTAAAATAAAAACCTTCATTTTTCTTAATTTCAACTGATCTAACAGATAATGGTTTGTTCAAAATAATAATAGTAACTGTATATTATGCAGTTATATATAGGGTCTGTATCTCCAAGTGAAATTAATGACATAAATGAAACATAGAAGGGAGGGAGGAATTGAGATCATTTTATAATTATAAAATCCTCTCACTACCTGTGAAGTATTATTTGAAAGTGGACTTGGATTACTTATTTTACCTAACATGATACCTTCTAGGTCCATCTATGTTGTCACAAATGGAGGTAACATTTTTGATATAACAGCAAAGTCAACATACATGAAAGAAAGAAAGAAAATATTTGCAAAAAGACATACCTGATAAAGGAGTGTTATACAGAATATATAAAGAACTCTTAAAATTCAACAATAGGAAAATGAACAACTCTATTAAAAAATGGGCAAAATATCTAAACAGAATTTCACCAAAGAAGATATGCAGATGACAAGCATTTGAAAAAGATGTTCCACTTCATGGGTCATTAGAATATTGTAAATTAAAACAATTTTGAGATACCACTACATACCTACTAGAATAGCCAAAATCCTAAACATTAACACCACCAAATGCTGGGGAAAATATATAGCAAGAGGAACTGTCATTCATTGCTAGTGGGAATACAAGTATTGCTGCCACCATGGAGGATAGTTTGGCTGTTTTCTACAAAACTAACCATAGTCTTACCATATTATCCAGCAATGGTGCACATGAGTGCACATGAAAACCTACACACAGATGATTATTGTAACTTTATACATAATTGCCAATACTTAGAAACAACCAAGATATCCTTCATTAGGTGAATGAAAACTGTGCTACATCTAAACAATGGACTATTTACTGAGCACTATAAATAAATGAGCTATCAAGCCACAACAAGACATGGAGGGAACTTAAATGCATTTTACTAAGTGAAAAAAAAAAAAACAATCTGAAAATGCTATATATCATATGATTTCAACTCTATGACATTATGTAAAAACAAAACTATGTAGACAGCAAAAGGAACAGTGGTTGTCAGGAGTTAGGGGGAAACAGTTATGAATAGGGGAAGCACAGATGATTTTTACAGCAGGAAAATACTCTGATATTATAATGACAGATACATGTCATTAAACATTCATCCAAACTCATTGAAGGTACAAAAGAAAAGTGAATTCTAATGTGAACTATGGACTTTGGGTGATCATGATGTGTCAATGTAGATTCATCAATTGAAACAAATGTACCACTCTGGTGGAGGATATATAATAGTATAATAATAGGGGGCTATACATAGTGAGAGTGGGAGGTATAAGGACGATATCTTTATCTTTCCACTTAATTTTGCTCTAAACCTAAAATTGTTCTAAAAAAGTCTGTCTATCTATCTATCTATCTATCTATCTATCATCTATACACACACAACACCTTTGTGACCTAGATTCATTTTAAGTAAATATAGGATTCTCATTCTTGTATTTAAATTTATAATTATTATTTAGTATTTAAGCAAAGTTATTTATACTAATATAATACTTTAGAGAGAGCATATTTTTATCTGTTCCATTTAATTGGTATCAGTCTTTATATGCAGTTAATTATTAATGTCTTTTTATTTAAAATAATATTTACTGAAGAACATTAATTCAGTATCTCAAGGAAAAATACCTAGTATGTCATGGGTTGCAAATTAAGTTAAGATTTTAAGAATCATATTCCATCCCTCATGGAATTAATATGCAATGGCAAGATAGTAGGAAGCAATTTATTGACAACAGAAATTGAATATTTACAATTAGCCAGTCAGCCAAAGGAAAAAAACATTTCCTTTGATCCTCCCAGTATGATAGGACCAGACTATCTATACCCACTGCTACCTCCTCTCTTCAAGCTTATCCTACAAATTCTATTCCGGTATCTCCTCCCTTTGGCTTCTCCAGACCCTGGGTTGACACTAGTCTCATTCTTATACATACGTGACACTTGAAGACCTATACTCATCATTCATAAGAAACTTACTCCTATTGTGCTTTAGAACAAGTTTTATATTTTTTTAAGCTTCCCCTATATGAAAAAAATAACTAAAAGAAATCTTTGTGAAGAATCCTGTTTATGTTCTCTCTCTTTACTAATAACCCAAAGCAAGGAGGCAGCAAAAGACTATTTCCACAAATAAGAAGAAATCCTTTTAGAAGATATCCCTTCTTTATTTATTACTATGTCTTTTATCACCTGGGATTATCAAAGAATTAGTTTCACCAATGATTACTGCAATCAGTTTAGAATATATGGTTGGGGAAATTTTTTTTTTAAAGTTCACATTCTTTGAGAATTGTCTCATAGAGGGCTGGCATGTAGCTGTTTTGACTGTAGTGTGATGAGGTGACAATATGTCAGTTGTGGACCCAGTCTGTAAGAGATCTACTAGGTCCCAATATAGTCTACAGGAGTCTTGAGTCTCCTTTAAGAAGTGTAATTACCTTGTTAGATCATGTGGAAAAGTTCTGAGAGGCCCAGATGAGCCTAGACTTATAGCCACCCATGCCAAGGCTCTAAGTTATATGAGTGTATCCAATTCAGGCAAACGACCAGATGAATACCTCTAATATACCACAATCAATGCTGCATTGAACAGAAGAATCACCCTACCAAGCCCTGGTTTGATTCCTGATTCACTAAGCTATGAGATATAATATAGTAGTTGTTTATGCCACTGATTTTTGTTGTATTTCCTTATGCAGCGATAAATAATGGAGACAAAATTTATTCCTGACTCTTCAAACAAATTTGCTATTTTGTTGGGTCTTTCCTACCATAAATCCCACACTTCCATGTCAATGATCTAACAGTATGAGAGGGTGGAGGAGAAAGAGATTCTGCTAGTTCATAACTTACGACTATTCTGACTATGTATTGCATATCTGGGAAAATAACCACAAATGTGGATCACCTATGTGTTGGTCCCACTGTGCATTAGACTCAAGCCAAAACACAACCTTCACCCAAATTACTATGCCATTGTAGCTGACTATAGCTGTAGTAATTAGCATTATCTCATGAACTGTTTTTTCCCCAAAAGTTGGGTCAAGTCCCTTTCCTATGGACCTAGTCACCATGTAACATGCCCACAGGTATCTTTAAGGACATATCTGTTGTAATGTGTTATGACCATGTTGCAGGATCCTTGTCTACCCATACTATTAAGGCATTTACCCCTTTATCCCTCAAATTCATACTAAATGCCCTGAATTGTTAAAACTTAATTGACAGCAGCAGTGATTTTAGCCCAAAGGAGTCTGGGAAATATTTTTAATTGTATTTTTTCCCCAAATAGAAAAAGAAGTGATATGAAGATTGAGAAAGACAATTTGTATATCCATCAAAAAAAGTATATTTGCACTTTAAATAATAGTAATTGGTCCTGATTTTTTTTAAATTTTTACTAAAGCCTTTGGTCTTTCAATTTGCAATTACTTTATAATCATGAAAATTAGATTATGTCACTTCCGTATTTTCACATAATTTCATCTTTCAAGCTTTTCTTGGTAGCTTTGATCTCTAGAATTCCAACAGATATTTGTCTCTCTATTATCCACAGAATAAATGCACATGTGTACATTAGAATATGCTTTAAAATTCAAGAACACTTGAATTAATCAAGTCTTCTGCTTTTTCTTCTTTTGAAAACCCTTGATGTCAAAACATTGTACTCCTTATATGTAATCGTTGCCTAATTTCCTAGGCAGACATTTTCTCTCCTGTGTTCATCCTATTTTCAATTTAATAAAGTTCTACACTAATTGATGACCATACCCTGCTATGTCTTAAATTTTACAGGTACAAAAATGAATCTGAAACTGATCTTATTCTTACTGAGAACAAAGTTGTCGAATCATTTAAGTCATTCCATATATTTTAAAAATATATATCTTTACTTATCTCACCCAAATACTTTTGAAATATAAAATAATTATTTTGTTTATCATAAAACATTTGCTTCCTTTATTTCAAAATAATATTCTGAAACTAAGAACTCTTCCATAATTTCTCAAATAGCTTTTGTTATGCAAATTGGCACATTCTACCTGTGGTAAAAAAGGACAATCTGTATAAAGTCTAAATGGATGTATTTTATGAGGCACTGCATTGGTTCAGAAACACTGAGTACTAATAAAATTGTCATTATCTATTCTTGTCAACTTGGGCAGGAATATTAACCATTATAAATCTTAGTCACTTTGGAAATAAAATAAAATATTTTGATTTGAATAACTAGATTAACTTTTAGGTTTCTTCTGATACTAAATTTAGATAATAAGTATGTATATGAATCCCTGCAATATGGTTATATTTTAAGCCAGAAATTCAGCATTTATAAATGTTTATTTTAGATTTTATACTTCATCTTGTAACAAATCTAAAGGGACACAGTAAAAGAATGTTTATTCTATTCATGAACCTCTTAATTCAGCTTCTTAAATGTTTACATGCTTAATTTCATCAATCAGGCATTTAGAATGAAATGAAAACCAACCCTCTAGAAAATTTTACTTCCCAGGTGGTGTTAGGATGTAATGTGCTGGAAGTAAAATAAATTAGTGATTTAAGAGCCATTGGATAGGACAATGTCTTTTCCAGACAACACTAAAATTAAACAATTTCTTTCAGATATAATTTACAATGTGATATATATGATTCATTTTAAAGACAAGTACTACATATAAGGAAAGATAAATATCAATAAGTATTCTGAATTATAATCTATATGAAATAACTGTCATCCACTAAAAAGAGGACAAAACATTTTTTAAAAAAGGAACTCTTCAAAGATTTCATGTGTAACTATTATGACTTAAGTGAAGGGAGGAAATTAAGTTTTGGGGCTTCTGTAACAATCTTTTCTAGCAAAAAAGAAAGGGAAATTTCCAAAATAAACAACAAGTTATCTAAAGAGAAGTCAACTTTCACTTTAGGAATAATAGCAAAAACAAATAGCTTTCTAATTTACTCAAGAGTGGAAAACAAAAACATTTTAACCCATGAGAAAGTAAAACAACATTATTTATGTTTTTTGCCATAAAGCTTTGCTGAATTTGTTTAGTTTTTATTATTTCAACATAACAACCACAAATAGTTGAAAAAGATGATCAATTACATAGAATCTTCCTTTGGAGATATCATACTACTGAGGACTTTTTAAATGTGTATACTGATGATTAATATACTACTGAACAACTGCATCTTCTTTCTGGAAAAAAAAACAAACTCACTTTATGATTTGTTCCCTTCTTTATCTTGTGGCTCACTGACTGATTTCAGCATTTACTGTCTAGGTTCCATGAGTGAATGTTCAAGCACATCTCTTAAGAAGTGACATATTCAATATTAGATTTGTGATCATTTTTATGGAAGGGTAGATGGTCTGAAAAGTAGATTAATCTCAGTTCTTCAGTGCTCCAAGTAGTTTAGTTAATATATCTATTAGCTAGTGAATTTTAAGTAAAGCATTACACCCCAAATTTGTCCTGATAACTTTATGTTAAATAAATACTTAATATAAATATTTAGAGTGCATTTCATTTTACAAATTCCAATGACATAGAATATTTTCAAAGTCCAAATTCTTTTTCATGTGATATAGAAAGTGTTACGTTTTAACTGTATACGATTATATATGCTAAATATGAATTTTTTTAAATATGCCTATTATGCATATATATTTAGAACTGTTTATAGAATAAATGTGTGATTTATTGTATGCACTTTGATTTCAAAAAATATTTTGATCAAATAATTGAAATTTATTTAGCTATTAAAATATGCTCTTATTGATATAAGCCTGATAAATGAAGAGATTGAAAAAATTAGTATGCTAGTGAAAATAGTTATACAAAGAACAATAAGAATAATAAATAAGTAATATGAGCAATATTTTTATTGGACTTAAAATATTGTTTGGAAAATTAATACATGTGATGATTAGAGAAAAATAATTGTTAAAAGGTCTGTGTTAAATATATGGTCATATATTAAAATAATAAAAGATTTTATGATCCCAAATACAAAAGAACGTTTAAAGAATTAAAGGAAGATATTTATTTTGCTAAGTGTTGGCAAGAGGAATAAGCATCACTAGAGCTACTCCAAGATTTAAGTATGTGAACACTGAATTGGCTCTTCATGATTCAGATGATTCTTTTGACATAGTAAAAATCCATTTATGGGACTTCATTTGATCAGGTAGAGAAATCAGGTTAATTTAATCACATAAATTTAGGTGACTGGCAAGATATATAATCAGCATTTGTCATGTATATGGTTGATGTATTCAGTATACTTCTTCAGTTTTATGCCTTAAATATTCTAGTGAACTACTTCCAAGAGCATATCGGTTTCTTTTGTCCTTGTGTTAATAGTGTAATACATTTTTTGAAGTAACAATAAGTAGCCCGTGCCCGAAAAATAAAAATAGACTATCTTTTTAAGATTTGTCTGTGTCTAATGACAATAGGAAGAATTAACTTTAACATGGGCAGGCTTGCCTGGAATGTGGCCTGAACCAAATACACATGTAGGTCCAAATACCATGTCTACACTTTTCAAATCATAAATCAAATAAATTATTTGATAAAAAATATACTCTACCTCATACCGACAAATATATCTTGAAAATGACTTACAGAAGTAGGTTGGGATCTAGAATTCTTAGGCCCCTTGGAGTTCTACAGTGTATTGTGTTAGCACACAGAGCTGGGCTCATGTGTTTTGTCCCTGTTTTGTCCACCACCCTTCTCTCCCAACTTCTGGTTTTAGCCACCAATATGTGTATATGGTATCTCAGACTGCATGTCCACAGTAACCCCCTCACCCAGCAAAGTCACCACATGAACATTGCTGAACTCTGTGCATACAATGGAGACATGGGCTATTCTCCCAGAGTCAGATTCCTATAATCAAGGCTGGTGCCATTTAGGCAGAGAATTCTGGAATCACAGATACCTGAATCATCACCTGGTATATTAGTTTACTAGGGCTACCATAACAAAATACCACAAACTGGGTAGCTTAAACCAGAGAAATGTATTGTATCATGGGTCTGAGGGCTAGAAGTTTAAGATGGGTGTCAGTGGCATTGGTCTTTCGAAGGCTATGAGGAAGAATATATTCCATGTCTCTATACTTCCTCTAATCTGACTTAGTCTTCCATTTCTACCAAACCATATAGGTACGTGTACTATAGTCTCATTAGCAATCTCCTCATAAATTAAACATCTTTTTTGAGAGTTTACTTTATTCCATCATTCTAACAAAACATAGCAGTCTCTCTAGAATACTGTTTATGCTTTCCCTATAAAGATCATTTTACAGACTCCGTTACGGAGAAGCAGACAGGATGAATAGGAACAAGACTGCCTGGGGGGAAATGTGTGTGAGGGAATATAGAAAGGGAGCTAAAATAAAGACTGAAGAGTCATCAGATCATGATGTAGATTTCAATCCTAAGAAGGACAGAAGGGAGGAATGAATGAAGGAAAGGTAAGAGGGAAAGAAAGAATGAAAGGAGTGAAGCTAATCTCTTTAGTCCAATCTGCTTTGCAGTTCTAAGAACTTATCCATAAGCAGGCTTATGGGGAATCTTCGAACAAAAGCACCCTTTGGAGAAGGGCGTACTTTGTCCTTGGCTCAGAGCAACACCTTGTCAGGTGTGGCTGTGGTGCTAATGTGGAGACGGATTTCAGAGCACAGCAGCTGGGCCTGGCAGTCAGCTGTGCAGCAGGAGATGGGAGAGGTACATTTTCGTAACTGCCGTGTTCCTCTTGCTTAGTATAGTTTATTTCCTTTTTTTCTGGGGTATTTGGAAAACTCTCACCTTCATTTCCACTACTTATCTATATCCTTAGGGAGTACTTTTGTATCTTTCTGACCTTGAGGTATTTGAATCCCCTGTGGTTCAGTCCTTAGGCATTTTATCTTCTCTATATTCACTTCCTGGAAAATTTTGTCCAGCTCTCTGATTAAAATATGCATAGGATGATATTTGTGTATATTCAGCCCCTGGTCTCTAACTTGAATTTATACTTGTTTTGCTATGTTATAACTTTATTTAAATCACAACTATGCACCTCAAACAAAAGGAAACCTCTTTCCTCTTCCTGCTGGCTTCTATTTGACATTATGACGTATTTGTCACTCCTCCAAGTGCTGAGCAGAGAACTCCTGCATTCATCCAGGGTAGAATGACTTATTCCAGACTTGCCCTTCCATAATAAATAATCATAAAACCATATAAAAATATTCAAGCAGATATCACTCATCAGAGAAGTGTGGGTCTGTCGAGAGTAGGTCTGCTTTAATATCCCTGGCATTGGAAAACAGGCAATACAACATTGTGATTCCTGAGAGAAGGGAGAAGTTAGCACCACAGTCACTTGGATCCTCTTCCTGGAGATGATGTTTTTCCTCTGGTCCAGCAAGCTGGCATTCATAAAGAGCAAGAGTCTGAATGAATCAAGAAAGCAGATATTGGAATTCAGGGTCATTGATTCAACTATAATTTGTGGTGAAAGGCAATGGAAAGAGTGATCTGAAAAGGGAGTAACAAAAATTTCCCACAAATCCTTGGCTGAATGTTGGGCTGCCAACATTCCAAGGAAGTTTACCTCAACTGGCTTACTAGACATCGGATGCTATGTGGTTGAGAGTAGAACATAAATAAAAAACTAAGAGGAGCAGAATGGTACAGCCAGGGCAGAAAGGAGAAACTTTGTTAGCTTCTGATAACTGCAGGCATGGGTTGAGATACCTGTAATGCCCCTCAGGCATAAGAATGAAGCTCTAGGAAAGCTTCCTCTAACTCACCCTAACAAGAACTGCAGCGAGACCCAAGTTGGGGAGTTTAATGTCACTAAGTTAGGGAAGCTTGGGAAACGAGCCTTCCATAAAGCCACCGCATCATAGAATGGACTTGGCCTAAACAAGTTCAAGAACAAAAGCCAGTAATTGAATTGCCTCCTGGAACAAAAACCAATATTCCTTCAAGGAACATAATACAATTAAAGTCTCTGCGATGAACCATGTTCATTGCACATTATATGAAAATAATAATAGTAATAATAATAATTATTATTATTTTAACTGTCATAGTGAAGATGAGACTAAGGAGACATGACTATTAATGTAGGGTGGTACCATGGATAGGATCCTGGAACAGAAAGAGGATACTAGGAAAAATAAATAAGGCAATCTAAATAATGTATTGGCTTCAGGTTATAACCTAAGTAGATCATTGTTTCATTAATTGTCACAAATGTTCCATACTAATTTAAGATGTTAATAACTGAGGATATCAAGAGTGAGTAGAAGGAACTCTACTGCTTTTTAAATTTTTCCCATAGATATAAAAAGATATTTTTAATCAAGTTTATTAAAGTGTAATTACTAGACATGGGGGTAAACTAGAAATTGTGACCCAAATTTAAGAAACACAACTCGTAACAGATGGCCAGACATTAGAATTAGAGTACAAAAATTTAAATGTCTTATTATAAATTGGTTCAAATTAGAAAAAGTTCAAAAAATTAAAGGTAAATAGTGTAAATAAAAAATAAATTGTTTGCATAAATAAAAGGGGATCTTAACCAAAATAGAGTCTGAATAAAAAAATAGAAATTCAAGAGCTAAAAGTTGTATTAATTGAAATGAAAAATTAACTGAATTATCTTGAGATCAGATTGGAGATGGTGGAATAGTCTGCATATCTAAAGAGAGATCGATAGAAATACTCTAATCTTATAATATACTTAAAAAATGAACTTATGCTCAGGTATTTGTGAACAATACCAAATATTTTACTGTGTAATTGAAATCCTAGATGAGGAAAAAAATAAGATAATGAGTTGGAGAATATTTGAGGAAATTATGGTAAAAAATCCCTGAATTTGATGAAAGAAGGTGACACACATAAAAAGCTAAACAAACCCAATAAACCACACGGAGGCACTTTATAGTTAAACTATTGCAAATGAAAGAGAAGAAGAAAACCTTGAAATCAACCAGAGGAAAAGATACCAAACAAAAAAACAAACAGAAACAAACCAAACCAAACAAAACAAAAAACAAGAGAAAGTTGAAAAATTACTTTCCATCAGAAACAATGTAGACCAAAAGACAATGGAATGATATTGTTAAAATACTCAAAAATAAATAATAAGTCATCAAATTTCAACGAGGAACATACTTTTTAAAATTAAGGGTAAAATAAAATATTTGCAGATGAAGAAAAACTGAGATGACTAGATGTGCACTACAAGGAATGCTAAATGATATTCCTCAGGATGAAGAGATATAAATGAAGATGAAATTTCTTTAATATTTATTAATTTCCATAAAAGTCAAATATCTGTGTAAAGTAAAAACAAAATATTATGCATTGAGGTATTATTCCTAGAATAAAAGACATACCAGAAGAGCTCAAAGGGTGGGCAAAATGAGTGGAATCACATTGTTTCTCAGAATTTTTTCAAATGGGAGTGGATAACATGACATGAGAAGTGGAAAATATGAGGTATTAAGTAAGTATGGCAAGCAGAAAGTAGGAAGTGGAAGGTGTCAAGAATGTGATGTGAATTTTAAAATGTAAATTGTTGTCAATATTAACTTCAAATAGTTTTTGATAAGCGCACATATTGATAGCCCTAGAACACCTATGGACAGAATAATAAAAAGAAACTGATCTAAGATGTTGATAGGAAAATCAAATAAATTGGCTGGTAAAATAAAATAAATAAATAACTAAAATTAAGTCAGAAAGGAAGAGAGATAAAGAAAAATATAAAGGACAAATGGAAATCACATAGCAAGATGACATACTGAAATCTAGTCACATTAATAATTGCTTTAAACATAAATGGACTAAACAGTTTAATTAATTGACCTAAATTGTTAAATTGGATATCAATCCTGAATAATATGTTGCCTAAAAGACATACACTTTAATCATAAAACACAAAAGTCTAATATAAAAATGCAAATTTTAGAAATAAATTCTCCCAGCTGTTCTTTAGCTGAAAATATATTTATTTTGCTCTCATTTATGTTGCTCCAGGATCCGAATAGGTCACTACAATGTGTTCAGATACTACTAGCCATAGACGGAATGTAAAGTATACTTTTCAGTAGACAAACAACAGCAAATATTGCTCACATTCTTTGCCTTTTTTATTTTTATTTTTTGCTAGAATTAATTGTGCTTTCTCTCCTCGTTCTTTTAAATTTTAACAGACTGTATTTCTCACTACTAACAATGGGAATTGGGTGAGCTTCTGTATAACTACTTTATATGGTTGCCTGAAGTTTGTTCCTATGTGCTATACCAATATTTATAAATCAGGCTCTGCATTAGACCCACCTAGTAGCTTTGGGAAATTAGAGATTTATGGGTTTTCTTTTGGTCTACTGCATGTGTGTGTGTGTGGTGGGGAAGTGTTGGGGGGATGGAAACCAAGGAATATGGGTTTTAAATGTTCCTTAATAACACTTTTTCTATAGCTTATCTCTAAACTTTTTCTATAGCTTATCTCTAAACTGGAAGCCACTATAATTTAATAATGAAATATACAAATTTAAGCGAAATTGTTTGAGATTATTTGATGAAGTAACATGCTGAAAGACTGTGAATTTTAACAGAAAAAGCACCTATTCAGTAAAATAATTCAGAGGCTAAGTAGTTAATAGAGTCTAAGGTGGGGCGCCTGGGTGGCTCAGTCGTTAAGCGTTTGCCTTCGGCTCAGGTCATGATCCCAGTGTCCTGGGATCGAGCCCCACATCGGGCTCCCTGCTCAGCGGGAAGCCTGCTTCTCCCTTTCCCACTTCCCCTGCTTGTGTTCCCTTCTCTCTCTCGCTGTCTCTCTCTCTCTCTGTCAAATAAATAAATAAAATCTTAAAAAAAAAAAAAATAGAGTCTAAGGTATGTTATGTATTGTATTGTTTGTTGAAGTCCACATGTTCAGTGTGGAAAGTATTTTGAAGCCGAACAAAAATACAGCAAACACTGAGCTTACTTTTCAGAATAAGACTTGAAATCGTTCAAAACAGTGTTTTCTCTCCCTTTTAAAATGAAACCAAGTCCTTAGTAATTAGAATTAACCAGATAAAAATTGTTCTTAGAAATTAGACATCTTTGTAGTTGTCAGATAGAATAAACACATTCCTGATGGAGTGGCCAAGTGACAGCAGCCTCCTTTTGTTCATTACATTACCTAGAAGATACCCACTGAATGACAATTTCTGCACTCCTGAAGCTGCATTGTGATTTAAAAAAAAAAATGAAGAATGACTTATGGAGTTCTTAGCAGTAATGGTGCTTGTCCCAGTGATGAGAGAAAAAGCCAGGCAACTGCAAGATGCAGTGTTAAATGAGAAGGATTATGATTAAAGAAGGAACACATCAGGGCTTTTATAAACCTGATAGAGGGATTACTTGAACTGTAGAAAATACTGGAGTGTTAGCCATCATGATATTTCTACTTGATCTACTGAGACTTAAGGAGCTACTGAAATCATTATCACACAAAGCATTTCAAGTTACATGATATTCCAAATTGAGTTTTTCTTTTTGGATCGAAAAAATATAAAATATTAGGCAGTAATGAGATCTGATTTGCAAAACATGAATGGAAATGAAGATCTCTTTGAATATGATTATCCTTAACTGGTTATAGTCTTTAACCCATTAAATGTCAAATATCAAATAATGAACATATGACTAGAAATAATGCTATTCTGATTTAGTCAATGAAAATAATATTTGAGCATATATTTTTTAAATGTGTTAACAAAAAGATTAGTAAGATCCAAGATGTTCACTGTCAAAACAATAAATCTGAGAGTTCCCTATCTATCTATCCATCATCTATCTATCAATCAATCAATCAATAGATAGATAGATAAAGGTATGGAGATGAACATTAGAGTACCAGGCAAATTTAAATAGTTATTTGTTAAATCCAAACATCACTCAAAATAAAATTCTTACAGTCATGGACTTTTTTACTAAGGAAAGTGGACTCGCATGGACTTGTTATGATACTGTGGAATAAAATAAGATTTCAGAGAACTTTCTTTGCGTTAAGGAAAAATATATAGGTAGAAAACAAGGTATAGGGGCACCTGAGTGGCTCAGTCGGTTAAGCATCTGTCTTCCACTCAGATCATGATCTAGGGGTCCTGGGATCAAGCCCCATGTTGGGGTGGTCCCTACTCAGCCAAGAGTCTGCTTCTCCCTCTCCCTCTTCCCCTCCCCCAGCTTGTGCTCACTCTCTCTCTCTCTCTCTCAAATAAATAAATCTTAAAACAAAACAAAAACAAAACAAAAAAACAAAAGCGAGGTATATGGGGTAAATGTCAGTTTTAGAAACAAACTAAATAGATTCTAAATACAGATTCACTTGGAAGTCATATTTTTATGTATAAGTTATTAAACCTCTTTAAGACTTAACTCCTTATATTTAAGCCTATTACTCATCTAAAGTAGCTGATATAATTTCTGACACATAATTCTCAGTCAATAAATGAATATTTAGGGGCACCTGGATGGCTCAGATGTTAAACGTCTGCCTTCAGCTCAGGTCATGATCCTAGGAAACTGGGATCGAGCCCCACATCGGGCTCCTGGCTCAGCGGGGAGCCTGCTTTTCCCCCTCTCTCTGCCTCTCCCCCTGCTCATGCTCTCTCTCTGTATCTCTGTGTCTCAAATGAATAAATAAAATCTTAAAAAAATAATAAATGAATGTTTATATTATTATCAATGAACTTTCAACAATATTATATTATTATGGTTTATTGCTAATGCTAAATTTGAAAAGTAATGTTTATCACTGAGGAGCATTAAATAGCTGAATAATGAAATCTGCATTCTTATATGTTCCAAACCACTTCAGAAACTACAGAAAAATTAGGATGTCATGATGTTGTCTAAACCAAATCCAGGTTCTGAATTTATGTGAATTAAATATTTTCATGTTTACATCCTACCTCTTAAGTACACTGCCTAAAACTAATACTGAGCTGCTTTATTTTACTCTTATCATATCAAGTTTCTGTATGCAGAATCGGAATACATGAAAAATAAAATTACATGAAATTACACATTTGAGATTATATAAATTAGAAAAAATGCTATTTAACTCTTTACCATAAATGTGATTGTTTCTATTGCATGCAACTTTTGAGAATTGATCATTTAGTGATTACCATGCAGTTTGAGAATCCAATGATTTTGAATCCTATTTGAACTTCCAATTTTGAGTTTTCTGAGCTTGATCTTACCCCAACATAATATTTAGTTCATAGGTAGTTTTATCATTATAGTACACAGATATATTAAATTATACATTTACAAAGCAGCTATAGCTTTGTTATTTCTTTTACAGTGTGATTAAATTCACTAAAAAGAGACTCCTTTGTATAAAATATACTTAAATATATCACCATTGCATATGCCTGCTGTCATATTCATTAAAAATATAGCTATTTAAAACTGTCTCTTCCTTACATTATCAAAAAATATTTTTTTCAAGGACTCAGTCAATAATAGGGTAATGATTATAAATGGTGGTGATAACAGTTGGAATGAGTTACAAGGTAGAGAAACTATGCTATTAAAGTTTTTTTTTTTTTAACTTTACAATCTCAAGTGGGGTCAACCAGCTCTGCTTGTCTATCTATCTATCTATCTATCTATCTATCTATCTATCATCTACTGTATTTCAAAATTGATTTTTCACATTTATTATAATTCATTATCTCTAAAATACTAAGAAAAATAAGCTTTTTGAACTTTGTCAGTAATCTATATTTCATTACTAAGAAATGACCTGAAAATATTTTTAGCATTTATTCAAAGCATATATTGGATATCAGCTGGTTTAAATGAGGATGTATTTGAACACCTACACACTGATTTTTTTTTCACATCACTTCTAGCTTCTACTCCATGTACACTGACTGGCACTCCCCACTTCACCCCTTCCATGTACAATGGCCATGTTTCTGATGAATAAGGTTATAGTTAATGAGCAGATATGAAGCACCATTATTATAAAGAATAAAATGTGCTCTTATTGTATCTTTTATTAAGAAGAGAAAGTAATTGCTGGTGATAGTCATTGCCCAGCTTGAACCTCTCTTAGGGCTGTTTTTTTCCTATTGATTCTCCTCATCTTGTGCATAGTTAAACCAGTAAGAGTGAGAAAATGCACATTATTCTCCAGATTTCATAATTGAATTTTCAGTGACCTTTAAAAACATCTTATTGAATGCCATCTTTCATGTTATTGGGAAAAAATGAGATCAATAGAAAATTAAGTATTTACAATGGATCTTTACCTCATGAGTAAAAAAAAATGTCTAGCAAAGCAGACTCACAAATTTATTAATTCTATTAAAATTATTTATTAATCTATTATAATAAAATTAATGGCTTTAAATGTAAATGTTAATGAGAAGGAATCTGAAGATGGAAGGTATAGTTATGAAATAGTTACAAGTCTTCACAAATAAGATGGAGTTTAAGGGAGAACAAGTGTCCAGTACTAGATCCTCTCTCGTTATATAAATTGTGATAAACACTATTTTAATCTTTTCACACCATTGCTAGATGCATTTCATATTTTATTCTTTTTTCCTCTAAAACTTTAAGAACATCATGAGAGACTGATTATGCTTTTCATTTTCTAATTTTGAGACAACTAGAAATGGACATCCTCATATAAATGATTATAATATAATCACAGCATCTTCAATGAACAATGCACTGAAATTGACTTCACCATTAGCTCCAACAGTTAAGAACCTTCATACTACATTGCTTTTATGACTTCTCTAAAAATTCTAAATCTTCACAATTAAGCTGACATAAGTGAAAGCATGAATTTTTCATTAAAACAGTATGAATGGATTTCATTTTCCTGTGCTTCTTAGGAAATATGACAAGAAATTCTATATCATAGTTTCTAAAACTTAATAAAAAAGACTCAGATTTCCTGATACACACGCATACAAAGCTTGTATGTGTGAGAATAAAATTCCTTGGAAGGTGAACACTTCATACAATGGCATTACCAAGATTTGTAGGAAAACAAATGTTTAAGTTAATTTGTATTATATTTTTGTTACATCATCTGTTACATTTATGTTACATTTTACAAAGGATTTTGGTATTGGAACAAATTCTCTTTAATGGCTAATTCTCTTGGCATATTCTAGCTAATTTTCTTTGATGGGGCAAGATTTTTTAAAAGATATTTTTGATATTTTTTCACTTACCATATTTCTTTTTTTCCCCCACTTACCATATTTCTAAAAGCTTTTGTCTTTTAGTTGTCAAGATGATACCCTTATGCCTGTCATGAATTTTTCTTTAAGAATCTAATATGTCAAATCCAACTTAGGGCAGCACTTGTTAAGCTAAGTCCTTATGCTAGTTTCAAAGATGATAAAGTGTTCATCAAACAAAATAATAACAAGGAAAAGGATGACCATTTATACTTCCTTTCAGGTGTATTTTGTTGACCTCAGTGACTTAAGCAGTTCGAATCACAATTTCTGACAGTTGGGGATTTTGAGCAGCTTTTCTGAAATACCAAATGAAACAAGGCTATAGTTTTGAGATTCATTTTTATTTTCCTTCAGGAATAAGGTCACATTCTAAATGAAGATAAAAACATTGAGTGCCTGTGAATTTCTCCAATAGGGGAAAACATGTATCTATAGAGGATTATATTTCCAAATACACAGCTGCTGATTGCTAGAAGTTTCTAAATATTGCAGAAAAAAATATGAATAACACATTTAAAATATTTTTAATTTTACTTAAATTTTCAAAATGTTTTGGAGGTGTTCTTCAATAGTATCAATGTGTGTGAGCTTATTTGATTTTGAAAAAAGAAAATTTTGAATATACCAGAGACAGTTGACATGGCAGATCAAGTCTGGCAAGAATCTGACTGACTCTCACCAATATGATAAATCACACCTTAATCTCTTCAACCAGGTGCCCCAGTTTCATGAAGCTTGTTCCAATTAAATGACATTTCTTATTTATGCAGAATGTGTAAGAAGGTTTTGATACCTTTCTTTGTTCAAGGCCACTTATCATTTATAAACAGAATTGAAATGCTTTGATACACTAAGGCAGGATTAGTCCTTCCACTGTTTACATGTAAAGATAGACATGAGCACTTATTCTGTGATAAAGGACTGACAGCACAAAGCTTCTTTGCTAAGCAACCTGCATGGTCTTAAAAGGATGAATGCATGCTAAAATTGCAATGAAAGACAAGTAGTAGCTCTCTGTATCTTAGAGAAAAATAAACAAAATGTTACTAAAAGCATTAACTGATAAAAATTGTTGAAATACATGGTAGTATAACAAATTTAACATTATATATATATTTGATTATAGGTTCACAGACTTGCAAATAAGTTTTGATATGGTAAATTTCTTCCAAAATAAAACTTTCACATAGGTTTTACATGGAATTGATTTTATACAATGCCAAAATAGTTGTCCAAATCAATCCAACTAAAAGTAGTAAAACTAGTACAATGTATACACAGATTTTTTTTTCATCAGTGATTCAGTTAAGAGGCTAATTTCATAAATAGTTGGACACAAATTTATTCAAGCAAATGAACAAACTGGAATTGTTATGTATATAAATAAAGTAAAACCATCCATAATTCAAATCCAAATTTATCATTTTAATGACTATTAGTTTTAAATGACTTGACATGCAATGCTAATTTTTCATGACATGGACACATTGACTATGATTATTTTTTAAATATTTTATTTATTTGACAGAGAGAGAGAGAGAGCACAAGCAAGTGGGGAAGCAGCAGAGGGAGAGGGAGAAGCAGGCTCCTCACTGAGCAGGGAGCCTGACGTGGGGCTCGATGACAGGACTCTGGGATCATGACCTGAGCTGAAGGCAAACACTTAACTGACTGAGCCAGCCAGGCGTTCCATTGTCTATGATTTTTGGAAAAAGCTAATCATACGTATATTTAGAGTATGCTATGTATAGCTTCTATGTAAATAGTTCAAACTTGACTATCTTCGAATTGTAGGAAAAACACAAGCATAGCATAAAGTAGAAATTTCATGATTTCAATAACAGGGATCCATGAAGTTCTATCATTTACTGCATCATCTCCAAGTAATATCAATTCCTCTAGGAACCCTAAATACTAGCCACCACCAAATATTTTCATATAAGGTATTTTCACGTAAGAGAAGTAAGGGAGAACATTAGAAAAGACACACTGTTAAACATAAATCATAACTGCCACAACATTCACCTCTGCAGCTAATTTTGAAACCTAAATGGGAATGTGTTAATTCATTCTACAGATAACCGTTCCATGTTCTCTCTTTCTCTGCCAACAACTCAGCTGGACTGGGTTCTTGGTCAGGTAACGTGAACTTTTATTTTTGTAGAATCTGAGTCCTTGCTGATCTTTTCTAATTGGTTGATATGGTTTTCCATTGGTCAATAATGTAGTATGAAGGAGTTCTACATGACATCTCATTGAATTACCAGGACCCCAAAGGTTATGTAGCAGAAACCAAATTTCTCCTCATAATCAGAATCAGTTACACTCTCAGCTAAGTGACTAGAAGGCAATCTTAAATTGCATTTCATTTGAACCTGTACTTTTCTTGGTGGACACATTCATCTATTGGTCACTTGGTTTTCCAGTCCTTTTTAGAGACAGGAGGCAGAACTTGGTGATTGTGTTATTAAGGTCATAGTGAAAGAGGTTCATCTGAATTTCACACCATACTTCTCAAGGCAAAGGCTCTTGTCTCTTGGGGAGAGGGCATCATATATTGATCAGTGGTTTAAAAGATGTAACATGTGATGTAGACTGGTCACTCCATTTGTAAGATTTTATCTTCCAATTGATATCATAATTTAGCCTTCAATAAGGCATTCCATATTTCTACCAGGTTACTGCTTCTGGCTGATAGGGAACTTGTTAATACTAGTGAATTTAATGGCACAAGCATTTCTTTAAAAAAAATGACTTTATGGAGGTATGATTGACATACAATGAACTATACATGTTTAAATTAAATATCTCCATGAAACCATCATCACAGTTAAGGTAATGAATTATTTATCCATTTATGGATAAATAAATTGATGCCCAGCATCAATCCAAGGAGACGCACCAAGACATTTGCCTTTTTCTCATGGTGAATGGTGTAAGCAGTCTCTTATCTAAAAAGGGGACCCCATCATTCCTCTGCATGAAGTGTTTTATTTTTATTAATTATTATTATTATTATTTTTTGCACGAGGTGTTTTAGATGATCAACTTTCTTTTCAACTGTGCTATCATAAAGAGAAAGAACACTGACATGGTCCTTTGGCAAGACACCAAGTATAATCTTAACCTAACATAAATAACCAAGCATTACCTTGTATGTTTTCTTGCACCCCATTGTAATTTCTTCTTTAGGTCTCTTTCTATCACATACCCAATAGATAACCACTCATCTGCTATTTTCTATATTTTGTCTGTTTTTTTTTGTTTGTTTGTTTATTTATTGAAGGAGACTAAGTCTGTTCTCTTTTGCTTCATCTTGGTTAGAAATGGAAGTCTACATTTTTTATACTGTAAAATGTATCTCTTGAGCAGGAACAATACTGAGTAGGGCAATATGGCAATAGATAAAGATTGTTTCAAGTTCATAGTTAGTAATGCTGATAGAAGTGCTATTGCCAGGGAATGCAAATCCATATCCAGAATATATGTTCTGATGAGAAAAAAAATAACACTACCCAATCCTTGATGAAAAGGATTTAATCAGTCTACCACAAGGTAGCCAGCTAGTTGCTCCACAGTAATTGTGACATATCAGGGTTACAGCATCAGACTATAATGTTAGCAGGTTTTGTACTCAGTAGTAGTATTGGGGAGAGAAACCTTGGTGAGAAGTCTACATATCTGAATTCATGATCTTTCACTTTTGTTGCACCCTGGCAGGCATATTCATTGGCTATGAATAGCTCTACATAATGTGCCCATACAGAAAGTACTACCCCATTCTTATCTCTTTAGATCTACTTGGCACACTAATGGGGTTGTGTGTGTGTGTGTGTGTGTGTGTGTGTGTGTGTGTGTCTGATTCTTAGTCAAGCTGGCCAACTTATTAGTCACTGCCTAGGATATGTATGTGGATATATCTATATCTCAGGTCATCTATATTTCCACATAAAGTGGATCAGATATTTCACCCAAATATCTGCTTACTGGAAGGATTTTCTGTCACTAAAGTCATTCAAAGCAACCCAAGTAGTATCACCATGCAGCAGCCATACATATTCAGCTGAACTTGAAATATAATGCAGATCCATGTATAACTGAGAATAGACCATAGGCAACTCCCCATGAGAACCTAGGTATGGGTTGAGAGAGAGAGAGAAGTGGCAAAGTACTTCGAGCAGGTACCATGGAGGTCTAAACCATCTACATATGCACATTATTTGTGTTCTAAGAACATACATGTATGTTCTTAGGAAATACATGGGCATATATATATATATATATATATATATATATATATATATACACACACACACATATAAATGTATAAAAATTGATATATAATCTCCCTTGAACTTCAGTACTACTAAGCACATTTAATTGTTGGTTTAGTTCATCTTATATATTGTGTTTATGAAGGTGATTGGAGAGTCATAGTAATATAGGGACTTGGTGTCTCCTCGTTGGGAGTTTAGCTTCTACCAGGGCTCATTAGGAAGCTAAAACCTGGCATTCTTCCAAAGCATTGCTGGTCTGTGCTGTGATTCTCCAAAGAGAGCTCACCAGAGACTCCATTCAGAATTTATTACTGCTACAGATACTTCTAATACCATTTGATGTGCTGGATCATAAAGCAAGACAGCTTGCACCACAGCTTGAACCTAATTCAGAGACCTATTTTGCTCCACAACCCACTCAAAATTGGCAGCCTTATGGGTTACCTGATAAATGGGTTAGCAGCATAGCCAAATGTAGTATATATTTGCTCCAAAATCCAAGGAGACGCACCGAGACATTCGCCTTTTTCTCATGGTGAATGGTGTAAGCAGCATCTTATCTAAAAAGGGGACCCCATCATTCCTCTGCATGAAGTGTTTTATTTTTATTAATTATTTTTTTTTTTGCACGAGGTGTTTTGGATGATCAACTTTCTTTTCAACTGCTATCATAAAGAGAAAGAACACTGACATGGTCCTTTGGCAAGACACCAAGTATAATCTTAACCTAACATAAATTAATATTTTTTTCTTACTGATAGAAATTAGAAAAAAAAGTTTGCATAATAGATGCTAGGGTTTGCATTCTTTCAATAAAGACGCCACATCTGGAAGAGCAGTTATAATTAGTATCACCACCCAAGAACGGCATGATGATATCACTGTAATTCTTTATGACTTATCTGGATTTAGCACTGATCAAAAGATTTAAATGGAGATAAGTAGTAAATATCAACTTTGCATTCCTCAAGCATTTGGTGGCAATAGAAATTCTCTATAGTTCACCTGCTGTGGTTCACTGTCTTTGTAGGATGTGGGCAGTTTTAAGAGCTTCTAACTAGCCTTTTCTATATGTTGATTCCTGTCTATAACGTCATTCCAAAGGTTAATGCACCAATGTGGGGATTTTGCCAGATACTAAATGTATCTCTTCTGACTATATCTTCTGAGATAGGAGAAACAACTATGGAGTAGATCTGTAGTCATATTGGACACACTGCTACAAGGACTTGGGTTAATACTTAATTTACAACTACTCTGACTGGTGAACACCATGGCATTTTACATCTCTGAAGATCAACAAAAGCTGAGTAATTATACAGTATCTTCAATTTGTATCTGAAAATGTCATTGGTTAATGGCTGAAACTCTCTGGTCAAGGCTTCAGAGAAAAGTCTCGGGAATTATATGAGGCCCCAATGTTGGGCTCTTCCTCAAAGGCAGCTTGCCTCCTCCCCAGTGGAAGAAATTTGGGATAGTTTCTAAAACTTTGGGTGCTGTATTAGTTTCCTATGGCTACCAGAGCAACCTACCACAAACTGGATGCCATAAAAAACAAACAAACAAACAAAAACAATAAAAAACAAACAAACAAAAAACCCCAGAAATTTCTCTCTCACAGTTCTGGAGGCTTGAAGTCCAAATTTATAATATCAGTAGAGTTGTTTTTTTCTTGATGCTCTCAGGAAGAATCTGTTTCATGCCTGTGTCCTAGCTTCTCAGGGTTGCTGGTAATCCTTGGTGTTCCTTGACTTATAACTGGATCACCCTAATCTTTGCCTCCATCATCGCATGGCCTTTTTCTCTGTGTCTCCTCTGTATCTCTATGTGTCTCCAAATCTCTCTCTCCTTATAAGGACAATAGCTATTGGATTCAGAACTCACCCTAATCTAGTATGACTTCCTCTTAACTTGATTACATCTACAAAAACACTATTTCCAAATAATATCACATTCACAAGTACCAGGTATTAGGATTTCACTATATCTTTATAGAGTTACAATTCAATCTATACAAGGGTATATAGGCCCTGCAAAAGATAGTGTAGTAACTCTGAACTTAGTGTGGCAGAAAGCAGAGTGACAAATGTGGAGTATATCAGGAAGAGCAAATGGAAGTTATCAAGTACACATGCCAACTGGATAGAATAACAAGAGAGATAGTTTCTGAGAACAAAACTCTGAGCAGCAAAATACAGTCTGATCAATTAGATGGCCGTATCGAGTTATACTTGGAGTCTTTGTGCATTATGGTATGGTGTATGCTTTGAGTTAAAATCTGCCATGTAACTATTGAAACTAATCTTCTAAATGGGAATTTTTATTGTTATACCCTATTTTTTGCTCTAACTTTGCATAGCAGCAGGTATTTTGGTGGTGGTTGTAAGTTGTCCTCTATCCATGAATTAATGAATTAATCAAGGCAAATGGACACAGTCTGAAACTCTGGATTTGGGCCAGGGTAATAAATTTTGGCAAAACTCTGGTTTGCTTTCTTTTCAGTAAGTAAATAATATTATTTGATATTTATTTGTCTAATTGTCAATATGCTTTATGGTCACAACCATTGTTTATGAGTGACATCTTCTCTATTTGGTCACTGCCTGTGCCATACTGATTATTAAATTTTTTGACTGGATATATGCAGTAGTGGTAGTTTCCTTTTCAGATTATATATCTGGGAAAAGGATGGATGTGTTTGTTTCATAGCCAAGGTATACATGAAAATAGATGTTTGATGTTTTGCTGCCCAGCATCAGTTGTCAATTTCATTATGATAAAAACCTTCTTGCATGGCATTTGGAAGATTACCTCTATACCAATCGATGTAGTAAGGGGAGGTATTTATTAGGAACATTGACACTTCCCAATAGCTGTAGTGATTAGCATGTGATCCACTGAACATAATCAGAAATGTACTGGTTCAGGGACGGCCATATAACACAGAACAAATGCAGTAGTGTTTTCCTTAGGTTTTATAACATAGAACACTGGGGACATCATCTGAAGTCCCCAGTCCTGGGGACTGCTGAAAGATTAGAATTCCTGAAACCATGTTCCCTAACTTTCTCAAGACTAAAAACAAACAAACAAAATAAATAAATAAACAAATCTCATCTTAGAGGAAACATTACCCAAAGATGGAAAATCTCAGAAATCCACAACTTATGAGTATTTGTATCTCTCATTCATGCCAGAAATGAACATACCATGATTTTCAGAATGCACATGACAACAAATTTCCCTTTGTGTTAAGATAGTCTGATTAATTTCCCTGATTTCCAAATAAAAATATCTGGACTAAACAGCAGAATTAAATAAGTAGATGCATCCAACTGTATTTAGAGTTAATACCAGATTTTACATCCATATTTTTCTTTTCTTAAATCATTGGCTCATTAAGTCCAGACCATAGTTGTAGCAAGATTTTTGGGATGAGGAACTGCAGGAAAAGTAGTACCTTTATGCAGAAAGAACTAAATCCTTTTGTGCATAACATTAGAACAAAAATTAAACACAAGAATATATGTGTCCATATATGTGTGTGTGAAAGTTGACTTTCTAAAAATGTTCATTTCTGAATAACTAGATTAGTTATCGCTCAGCTATACATTTGGAGTTTACTATAATATAGAGTTGCACATGCACATCTAAGTCTAAATTGGACTTAGCAAAAGCATTTTTAAAATATTTGTCTTATTCTTTTACCTTTTAGGTGCTCTTCCTGATCTACTCCACATTGTCACTCTGCTTTCTGCCACACTAAGTTCAGAGTTACTACACTATCTTTTGCAGGGCCTATATACCCTTGTATAGGTTGAATTGTAACTCTATAAAGATATAGTGAAATCCTAATACCTGGTACTTGTGAATGTGATTTACTCATTAGGTAAGTTTAGGTAACTTTCTCAAGGTCATTTTAATGAGCAAGTGAAATTGTCATTTTCACACACATTTGCTCGAATGAACAAACAAATGATCTAAAACAGGGTCTGCTCTAGTGATATCCATTTGTACAAATCTAGACATTTGCCTTTCAATTTCATTTTCGGGGGTGCCTTGTACCCCCAGGGAAATCAATCTAGTGTTCTCTGAACTTCTAGAAAATAATGAAAACAATAGTTATTTATCTTGGAGATCCTCTTTTTAGCACACTAACCTCCAGGACCTTCTATTGCTGGAAATGACTGCCTTCTTCTGTAAGAAATTTCTTCTGTAAGAATTTCTTCTGAAATTCTGCTGCTTATATTTGCATCCCTCCCATTATATTATCTCATGGTTGCTTTGGACTAAGCTCAAGTATTTTGTTTTGAGCAGTAGCAGTTACACTAGCTTGTTATACTAGCCTGACTGGTAAATGAACTCACATTATTCAAATAAAAGGATACCATTTCTATCAGAATTTAATTTTGAAGAATTCAATATTTATTTACAAATATTTAAATCTATTGTTTATTGCATACAGTGTCAAGAGTCATGCAGAATAAAAGTAATGAATTCTAACTGTCTAAAACTAAGAGTTCCTTAGGAAAACAAAGATATTAATGTTCTTTGAATACACAGGTACATGGACTATATAAGCTTATTATTTTATGTGTATTTTTACCTTGCTGGGAAGAGAATTTTTTTTTTAAATATTTATTTATTTATTTATTTATTTATTTATTTATTTATTTATTTATTTATTTTAGAGAGAGAAAGAGTGGGGGAAGGTGGAGAAGAAGAGGGGAAGGGGCAAGCAGACTTGGCACTGAGTTCAGAGCCAGAGGCTGGGCTGGATCTCATAAGCCTGAGATCATGACCTGAGCCACAATCAAGAGACAGAGGTTTAACTGACTGAGCCACCCAGGTGCCCCATTGGGAAGAGGATTTTAAAGTTATATCCTATTTTATTAATATTTTTGAGTGTTCCAGCTGAGAATGTCACAGTGATATTATGAGAATTAATATTTTAAATAAGATACAAAGTATTTAAATAAGAAGTATATTTTGATAAAAAGTATAGACAAATGCATTTTAAGTGTTGTCATTAAAGTACACAGTGATTCTTCATCTGTAGGAAAAAAGGAAGATATTAATTAAAATATATTGGGAACTGTGACCAGGTAAAGGAGAAAATTGCTATACCATGCTAAACTAAGAAGAGAAATGCTTTATACTGGGTATATTCTTAAAGTTTATATCATAAAACTTTTATTCATATAGCACTTTTTAGAAGTATTTTCAAAGATCTATTTTGAAATTTTTCAAAAGAATTGGCTCAGATAGATGTGATATCTCTAATGAATTCCAAATTGATTTGATATTTCTATAAAAATTTCATGTAGTATTTTGGATTCTTCATCTATTCATGTTTATTCATTTGTATTTTTACAAGCATTGTATTGGAACAAGAATCTTATTTTGAACCCAAATTGTTGTGTTCTGGTTCTCGATCTGCATCTTTCCTCTCTACGGCCATGGATCATTTTGAGATCACTGCTGCAATAATCTAGTTTGTGAATAGGACATAGCTCTCATGTACTTCAGTATATAGACTTGTAAGTTTGCTGATAATAGTGCCCAGTATAAGATAAAAATATAACATTAGCAAATTCCAAATCGAGTGTTGATTTAAAGTTGTACTATTTCACAGTACAGTTCATTAGATCAGAAATTGTGCATATCAGACCAGAGAAATCAATTCATATATAAAACAGAAGGCATAGTCAGAAGCCGTTCTCTAAATTACTAGATTTTGCCCCAGGTGTGTGGACTAAGCCACTGGTAGAGAAAAAACAGGTAGATTCTGAATAATTTCTGACTAGATATTTAATCTTTCCTTACTGTGTATAGCAACACCTCTTGTCATAGTGTTACTGCAGGTTTTATAAGTGCATCAACTGAGATTACATATTGTTTAGTTTTCCACTGCAGTATAACAAATACCACAAACTTAATGACATAAAGTATCATCAATTTATTAGTTCACAGTTCTGTAACTCAAAAGTCTGGCACAATTTATCTGAGTTTTGGGCTCAGGATATCACAGACTGAAATTAAGGCCAAATTCTCATACAGAGTTGGGAAAAATCAGCTTCTAAGCTCATTAGGTTGTTGGAAGAATTCAATTCCTGTGGCAGATGGATTGAAGTCCCTATTTTCTTGTTGGCTGTCACTCTTGGAGACTGCCCACATCCTTTGATATGTGATCCCTCCATCTTCAAACCAACAATAGCATGCCAAATCTTTCCTGTGCTTTCAATCTCTGATTTTAAAGGGGTTGTATGAATAGGTTGGTCCAATAAAGTAATCTCCTTTTTTTAAGGTCAACTGTGTCACATAACATAGTCTAATCTCCTGAAAAAAATCCACCAAAAATCACAATATCTAGGATTTTGTAGAATATGTCCATCAGTGTGAAGCCAGGCTATCTTGGAGGGAGTCATTTTGTAATTCTGACTACTACAATATATATGACACAATTTTGTAAATAATAAAGACCTAATTAAACATATGAGATAATTACTTCACCTACATTCAGATTTGGTGACTTAAAAATATGCAGCTTTACACTGACCTGTGTTTTATTTTTCATATTTTTTCTACATTTTTTGAAATACTATAACATGTCATGATACAATAAATATAGATAAATCCTTAAGGGGAAAAATGCTACTTGGGTTATTTTATATTTTCATTCTACATAGTAAAACTTTATTAGAATTTCAGTTACATGGGGATCATTGGACTATATCAAATAAGTTGAGCAATTTAATATAATTTCTCTAAGTTTTCCTTGTATTTATTTTGATCATCAAAAGCTTATTGGAGGATTTTACTTGTAGTAATGGTAGACTAATTTATTTTCCATGTTCTAGAACAAGTTTCCCAATCAGGCAACCTACTAAAAACAAACAAATAAACACATACTGAAAGCATCATAGATTTACTAAGGCAGTAAGAATTTGTGGAGCCAACATCAAGGATTAAGAAAGAAACAAGGATGTGATCACAGCATTTGACACTACTTTTTCCCATGAGGCATTTGGTAATTCCAAAATTCATGGCTAAGAAACTGAGAAGCCAGAGAGAGAATTTGGCAGACTTAAGATCTACTGCACAAAAATCATGATTTTGGGGATCACAAAGAATAGAAACTCTAAATAAGAAGGAAAGATTTCACTTGAAATACCAAAACTAGACATCTTTGGAGTAGGAGGAAGCAGAAACAAAGTTGGGGAACAAAAATGCAGCTTTAAATTATTTTACTGCTGTCAGTTTAGCTACTCTCATGAAGCAAAAAATTAAACTCTCTTCAGAGGAAGAGAACATCATAAATCCTTATATAACCTCTATATTTTTTCATATGCCATACCTGACAATCAAAATATAAAATAATGAAAATTTTAAAATGTATTCAGGCACATAAAAAGGCAAATGTTGACTATGAACTAAGAGAAAAAGCAGACAATAGAAATCATCCACAAGTCCAGATATTCAGATTACCATGCAAAAACTTAAAAATTACTATAATTAATGTATTAAACAAATTAAAAGTCCAAAGAGAATTTTTTGACCTCAAGAGAAAAAAACTTACAAGCCTGCAAAGGTTATATAATGGAACCAACTAAAGAAGTAGGTCAGAAAAAAAAAAAAAAATGCACATTGAACACAAAGGAAAAGATGTAAAATACGCAAAGTATCATGAAAACTATGTGAGATTCAGATAGAAATCTAACATGTATGTAATTGTAGTCTCAAAGAGCAGAGGTAAGATTTGATGTGAAATACATAATATTTTAAAAGATAGTTGTTTACTATTAAATGCTGAGAAGCATCATGACACAGATTTGTACAATGAGCTCTAAGCAAGATAGATAATAATGACAGGATAACTGTGTCTATGCATTTTGTAGCAGTATTTATTAGAATATTACAAATATGAGATCACAACTATAGTCTTCAGAGAAAAAGACAGATTAGCATCTCAGGAACAAAATTTTCACTGACTGATAAAGCCAAGGGAGGAGCCATCTAAGAAATGTCGAATATCCCTAATCTTTCTCATAGTAAAATTATTTCCATTTTCTTTTCATTGAAGTATAATTAACATACAGTGTTGTATTAATTCCAGGCATACAACATAATGACTCAACAACTCAATACATTTTTTAGTGCTCAACATAAGTGTAATTTTAATCCCCTTCAGCTATATCATCCATCTCCCACCGACCTCTCCTATGGTAACCATCAATTTGTTCTCTGTATTTAAGAGTGGTTTTTTTTGTTCATTTGTTTGTTTGTTTCTTTTTTGCTTTGTTCATTTATTTTGTTTCTTAAATTTCACATATAAATGAGAGGATATGGTATTTGTCTTTCTCTGACTGACTTATTTCACTTAGCATAATACCCTCTAGGTCCATCCATGTTGTTGCAGAAGGCAAGATTTCATTCTTTTTTATGGCTCAGTAATATTCCATGGTACATATACACCACATCTTCTTTATTAATCTATGGATGGACAATTGGGTTGCTTCTGTATCTCGGCTATTGTAAATAATGAAGCAATTAAAGTAGGGATACATATACCTTTTCATTTTCTTTGGGTAAACACCCAGCAGTGGGATCATTGGATCATACGGTAATTCTATTTTTAATTTTCAGAGAAATCTGTATACTATTTTCCACAGTGGCTGCACCATTTGCATTCCCATCAGCCCCATACAATGGTTCCATATTTCCCACATTCTCACAAACAGTTGTAAGATATTTCCATTCTTAATAATTTATTGAGATTCTAAATGTTTTAATAAATTCCCATTGCCTTGAAGTTAAATCCAAGTTAGTAAATGTATACTATATTCTTGTGTAAACAAAAAATAAAAATCATCTATTTGTTATAACCTCAATTAGGCATTCTATTACATAAAGATGAAATTACCCCTTACTTTTCAAATTTAGCTATAAATATATTATAGAAAATTTCATCATGGCTTCAAAAAAGAGTGTGTAATATCTACCCAAACAAAAATAAAAACAAAAACATAAGAAGAACTGAAAGAGTTTGAAAAGTAGAAGAACAGAAGGGATAATGAGTTGCTGTATTTCTCTTATTGTATGTTTTACTTCTATAACTTCTAATTTGTTCTTTTATATAATCCATTTCTTTGCTAAGATTTTCTATTTTTTTCTTTTTAAAGATAATTTTTACTTAATTTTTTAATCTTTTCAATGGCTCCTTGAAAATCCTTATCAGATAATTTCAATATCTAATTCATCTCAAAGCTGCCATTGGTTGATTTTCTTTTCATTTCAGTTGTGATTTTCTCAGATCTTTTTTTTTTTTTTTTTTAAGATTTTATTTACTTATTTGACAGAGAGAGACACAGCGAGAGAGGGAAGACAAGCAGAGGGAGTGGGAGAGGGAAAAGCAGGCTTCCTGCCAAGCAGGGATCCCGATGTTGGGCTCGATTCCAGGACCCCAGGATCATGACCTGAGCCAAAGGCAGACGCTTAACTGAGCCACCCAGGTGCCCCTTCTTGGATCATTTTTATAATGCATGATCTTAGATTGTGTCCTGGATATTTTGTGTGTTCCATATGGAAGTCAGGGTCCTATTTAAAGCTTTGATTTTAACAGGAAGTCACCCTGTTTAGGTTATCATCACAAGACATGGATCCTTTTGTGGACTGTATGGTTCAAAGGGCAGTTTGTTGGAACTTTGCGTTGTGGTGCTGCTGGCCTCCCTCTGATTTCTGCTGATGTAGTCTGAGGGAGCTGAAGGGAATTCCCCACCCTGGGTGCTGGGTTTCTGTTGATGGAGGCAGGGTATATTGAGATCCTCAATAGATGCTCCCCAGAAGTCCTTGCAATTCAGGGCAGAGAAGGGGAATATTAGGACCATGGGATCAAATAACCTTCCCTGCCAGACTCTTCATTGTGTCTGCTTTCCTCTTCTCATTTCAGTCCACCTACCGGTGCCTTTGGTTAGAGGATGGGTTTTCCACACCTGCGAGCTTGCTTTAGCTCACTCTCTCCTGTGGATTCTTTGCCTACCTGTTTCATTTTCTCCCAGCAGGGTGGGCGGGTTAGGGAATCTCAGGTTTCTCAGATACCGGATAAAAAAAGGTTTTGGGAGTTAGAGCTCTCATATCAATTCTGTTTTTTCCAGTCTAATAACACATTTTTAACTTCAGGCATGTCCATATTAAAAGCTCCCACTCCCATCTACATATTTCCCCCAGATGTGGGCATACGACTACATTCTGACATATGGTTTGCACGTAGAGATGAGTATTATATCAGAGCTTCTAGGAAGCTTCTTAAGAGAAAGTAAAACTATGTCTTTTTAAAAACTTTTCTGTTGCTATATTGATTGTTAATGTATTAAACTGTAAGGCTAAGGCAATGGAAAGAAAAACAGGGAGATGGGAGGATCTGGTACCTTGGCACTAGACACCATTAGCTCCGCATTAGACCTGGACTCTCTACCTAAAAATTTACCTGTGAAAGAAAAACATTATATATATATAATAGCACCACTATTACAACTTTCCATCATTTATAGGTAAACTTAATCCTTACTAATACAAAATTTCCTGCCTAAAAGTAGGATCCTGAAAAAGCTAAAACTTAAACTTGGCATTGACTCAGCAGGTGATTCAAAGATAAATTTTGCAGATGGAAAGCTATGATGTGTTTATTCCTTCAAAGAAATATTAAAATACTCAGTGAGACTTTCATTTACAGTACCATGCAAATCAGTCTATATCACAACTGAGGTTCTAGCATTATGATAACCTATAGAAAAAAAAAATGGTAGTGGTTGTGTGTTGGCAATTTCTTGCTGTTCTCAGCAAATCATGTGAGAGAGAAGAGCTGAAAATAGTGCTGGCTCATCCATGTACAAAAACATTGTATTCACTCACTGGATTCAAAGTAGAAAAGGCAAATTGTTTTTGACCCTCAAATTGAAATAGTTAGAAGACTTTGTCCTTCTTCAAGTTGTAAATCTACTTTCTGATATGGAGTTAAAGGTGTTGCTTTTCATCTGAACCATGTTTTTGTTCTCAGATGATATAGTAGACCAAATAAGGGCAACCCTTGGCTGACAGGGAGCAAAGAATCAAGAATCTTATTCCTACATCCTGTAGGGAGTAGACTCCTCCAATGACCTCAATGAGCTTACAAGTGGATATATCCTAGGGTCTCCTGATAAGAGCCCAGCAGGCCAACACCTCGTGAAATTTGAAATGGAGCATTCATTTGAGCCAACCTGTACTTCTGACCTACAGAACTGTGAGTTAATAAATGTGTATTGTTTTAAGCCAGAGTTTGTGATGAACTTTACAACAAAGATAAAAAACTAATACAAATGGCTTCAAGGTATCAAAATGAGGGAGGCACAGAAACTAGACAGAAAAAGACCAGAAATTCAAACAAAAACACCTTATCTATACAAATTCTAACCAGACTTGTCTAGAATGTCTAACCAAGGAACTTAGTTAAGTTCTAGGGCAGAGGTTTGATAATTGCTGTAGACAGTAATGACTGTGTTTCTCCACTCCCCACCTCAAACTGGTTGCTAAATGTGAATTTGGTAGCAGCTCGTTTCTGCTCCAATATGTCCATTGGACATTGGAAATTGAGGATAAATTATATAAAATTTTCATAAAATATATACTGTATATTTTGTTTTAAAGTGCTTTTCATTTTAAATATTTGATATTTCTATATACATTAAATTTAAAAATCAATTCCTTTATTGTTGTTTTTCAAGTTTTTATTTAAATTCCATTTAGTTAACATACAGTGTAATATTAGTTTCAGGTTTAGAATTTAGTGACTCATCACTTCATACAACACCCAGTGACCATCATAGCAAGTGCCATCCTTAATACCCGTCACTCATTTAGTACATCCCCCATCCACCTCACCTCCAGCAACCCTCAGTTTGTTCCTCAGACTCCTTTGTTAGGAGTCTGTTTAATGGTTTGCCTCTCTCTTTTTCTATGTTCATCTGTCCTGTTTCTCAAAGTCCACATATGAGTGAAATCATAAAGTATTTGTCTTTCTCTGACTTATTTTGCTTAGCATAATATACTCTAACTTCATCCACATTGTTGCAAATAGAAAGATTTCATTCTTTTTTTTTATTATGTTACGTTAATCACCATACATTACATCATTAGTTTTTGATGTAGTGTTCCATGATTCATTGTTCGCGTATAACACCCAGTGCTCTTTTTGATGGCTGATTAATATTCCATTCTGTGTGTGTGTGTATGTATGTATATGTATATATATATATATATATATATATATATATATATATATATATATACCACAACTTCTTTATCTATTCATCAGTCGGTGGACATTTGGGCTCTTTCCATAATTTGCCTATTGTTGATAATGTTGCTATAAACATTGGGGTGCATATATCCCTTCAAATCAGTATTTTTGTATCATTTGGGTAAGTACCATGAAAAAATCAATTCCTTTATTAAACATCAATTAAGTATCTGCTATATTTCAGGCATTTTGTTAGGTAAGAGAGAGATTCAGATTAATAAAACTTGCTTCTCCAAGTAATGTACAGTTTACTAGTACAACACCTAGATATTGTATGCCTAAGATGAATTCAGATTCTGTCATCAGTCGGGCAATGAAAACTCACATAGGAGGAAGTGTGAAACAGAGAAAAGAAGGGTCATACAACCTGTAAATGGTGATTCTACACTAACTAGATGTAAAATAGATTGTGTGTGTGTGTGTGTGTGTGTGTGTGTGTGTGTGTGTGTGTGTGTGTGTAATCTCCACATCTTCTTTATCCATTCATCTGTCAGTGGACATCTGGGCTCTTTCCATAGTTTGGCTATTGTGGACTACCCTACGACCTAGCAATTGCATTACTAGGTATTTACCCAAAGGATGCAAATATAGTGATCTGAAGGGGCACTTACACCCTAATGTTTATAGCAGCAAAATTTGATATTTAAAATTTTAAATGTAAGTTATGTTTCATTATATGTTTGTATATATCTAAAATTTAGTGTTAAAGTTAAAAATAAAAAGCAGGATAAAAAAAAAAGAAGTAGGGATAGTTAGGGCTTATGCATGCCAGAGGTCACTGAACCCTGCAAAACAGCAGAAGTGGAAAGATAGTTCCATGAGTTGAATAGAGACATTCTTCCTTCAATTCTGTAAAGTAAGAAACATTATATGGAAGTTGAGAAGGGTCCTTTAATAGAAATTTTTTATTTTGGTTAATTTCATTTTGGTTAACTATTTTAATTTGGTTAATTAATGGTATCATGAATTCCTTCCTACTTGGGATGATAGCCCCGTGTGTATTTATTATTGTGAAGGAGGTCCCCACTCCCCTCGATGGAAAGCTATAGGGGAAAGCATATATTCCCTTTCCTTTTCCTCCTGGCAACTATTATGTGGCAGAATCAGGTTGAGCTTTCACGTCTGTTTCTTTGACCTTTGAAAAATGATAGGAGGAGGATGCTATATCATGTAGAGGTGATGTTCGTCTGGAGACAGTGAAACAAATTGTGACTATTTCCTTAGACTGACCAGGTAGCACAATCATGATTGTGTTGGTAGTTGTATCCTGCATTCTTCTTGCTCATTTTCTGAAATTTCTATACCTTTCCATTATATTTTTTAAGATTTTATTTATTTATTTCGAGAGAGAGAGAGAGTGTGAGCAGGGGGAGGGATAGAAGCAGAGGGAGCAAGAGAATCTAAAGCAGACTCCCCGCTGAGCGGGGAGCCCAAGGCCTGTATCATGCGAGATCAAGACCTGAGCCGAATCAAGAATCAGAGGCTTAACCAACTGAGCTACCCAGGCACCCCCATTACATTCCCTTTCTGCCTAATTTAATCATAGACAATTTCTGATTTTGTATCATGAACCCTGCTTTGTAGTACCTCTCTAATTAAATTTCATACTACTCCCTTCTCCTTCATTGTTATTCAGCATTGCAGGCCTATTTTCTGATTCTTGAACACAGCACAGTTCTTTCAGCCACAGAGAACTGGAAAATGCTTCTCCTCTGCCTAAGTATATGTTCCCACAGAGTTTTTGCATGATTGCTTACATTCAGATCTCCTCTTAGAATTTCCTGGCATTTTTTTCACAGTACTTAGAGTCAAATAAACATTATTATTTTGTTATATATTTATGTGAATGTTTGTATTTGCAATTATTTTTAATTGGCTTTTTAATTTTTGACTTGTTCTTCCCATTAATATAAGCTCTCAGACCTGGGACCTAGTATGGCTTGATGATGACTCTGTCAGACAAATAACCCAGAATGACTCCTCATATAATGTTTTCTAAATAAAAAAATAAAAATGTAAATCAAAGAAAAAGACTGAAGTTCAATAAAAAGTTATACCAGAAGAATCTATATTGTTGCTGAAAATAAATAGCATATTTAACTCTGAGTTTTCTAAATATTTGCTTTTATTTTAATATTGATTTCTGTTGTTACAGGCTCTCTCTATTTATATAATAGTTATTTGTCACTTTATAACCTGATTTAATGGATAGTTTGGTTCTATAAGGATTTGTCTGAGACAGTATGGGATGAGTTACTGGAATGAGCACAGACTAGATCCAGGGAGCTTGAGAATGGTAGCCAGGGGTGAATCAAATAGATAAGTCCAAACGACAAGGTTAGTAAAAACCCCAAACCAGGACTCTGTTTGGAAGGAAAGTAAAACAAAAACAAACAAACAAAAATTAGAATGCTCTATGTTTGGAAAGAAAGGCTTATTAAAGCTTAAATGGAAGCTATAGGTGGGAAAATGTGTTCCTCTCTAACAATACATTGTGTTTGTTCTCTTAAGTTCATAGGCTAAACTTGACCACTTTCAGTCAACCAGGGGCGTTGTTGAGCCATTTGTCAGGGCAGTACTGCCCCCAACTCCATGTGTCATTCCTTCCATCCAAACTGCTTCTCCTTTGGACATAGTGTTCAATTTCAGTTCAGAAGGTTTACGTGAAAAGATGATTTTGTGGGTCAGAACAATACATTTGGGGATCAATTTCAAGCACATTCTATACCCCAGACTGAAAATTCACACCTTATTCTATCCCTATCCTAAATTATATTTAATCAATGTGGCGGAAATAATACAAAAGGGGTTTTTCAATGAGAATAAATGACAGCATTAAAATAAAATTCATAGGCACTCCAAAATATAAAAAATATGCCCTCTTGAAACTTAAAGTTCAAAGATATTAAAGTACAGATGTATTAAAGATTGAAACTTTCTTTTTTACCTTTTGACTGAAGTTGAAATAAAGCACAAACAACAAAGATCAAAATGACATCCTTGAGCAGGGAAATTCTCTTGATTTGTGGTCAGAAGTGGATCATGAGGCACTCCTTACGCAGTTCCTTCTTTAGTACTGAATACAGGATAGTATACGGAACAGTTGATGAGCACTGTCCATTTAAACCGGGTACTAATGATGTAATACTAGGAACTCTGCAGGATTTTGTAGTACGTAGGAATTCAGCTGCCTTACAGTTTAAAAGCATCACATGTGCTTTTGCCAAACCACCCAATGCTGGGAAGTCCTGTAAAGATTTTTTTCCCCTTAACTGAGTTTTTGCCACAACCAGCTACTCTTGTAGTCTGGGGCCCTGAGCCTTTCTGCAACCCCTGCTACTTGCTCTCTAATTCTTGCTTCAGCTGGGAATGCTTATACAGACCTCTAAGGCTATGAATTATCAGACATTTGTACCATTCCTCTAGTATTTCTCCACCTTATGTTGCCTCTGAGACTTACTTGAAGGTCCCACCATATGTTTAGTTTTCAAAAGAGCCCAATAAAAAGTTTTTTCTTCTTCATTAGAATTCTGAATGTGTTGGGAAATAAAATAAGGGGGGATCTGTTGATGAACTAAAAACACTGTTATTACTGAAGACAAGTTGGGGGTTTTAGCCCAGAATTAAGAAGACTGCCTTTGCACATGTCAGTCCCACACGGAGCTGATACAGGTAGACCTTAGGGAGGGCCTGTGGCTGGAAGTAGTTAAAGCCTAAGAAAACCAAATTCAAGACAGAAATGAGCATGCCAGGTAACTCAATCTCAGATTTGCAAACCAATTATCACTTCATCTCTCCATGTGTGTACACAGTAAGGGAGCAGAGGTTGTGTCTGGGGGAGCAGTTTGCACATGGTAACTGGGAAATGGGGAAAATATTTCTATTTTTTAGGAACACATGCTCTTCCAATTAAGTTTTAACCATTTAGAAATTCTCTCTAACATCACCAGTTAGCTTTGCTACACTCTGAACTGTTAGAAGCTAGACATAAGTCATGGAAGGAACGTCCTGAGGCAGAGTCCCAAGGCGTTGAATGGGAATGATAGAGACATGATTTGGAGGCAAGGACGGTTATAAATGAACTACACATTAAAAGCCCAGGGGCACAACATCCTACCTCGTGGCTTTCAAGACCGTGGGGCTGACAGATCAAGAGCCACAGATGTGGAGTATGCACTCTCCTCTTCCACTTCTGCCCCAGAGTAACCCCTAAACTCATTATAATGCATTTGCATTGAAGTTATAGACCCCACCACCACCATGGAGAAAGGTGGCCAGATGGTTCTGTACAAACCTTATGGGGTCAAAAACCGCCTCCCAACCTGTGGGAGGAATCCTCCAAATGATTGGAAACAGCCTCCTTTAGAGACCACCTCACTGTACATGATAGCTTTCCCAGCCCAGAGAGACCCATAATATCCAATCCCAAAACAACCGAGGGCCTGGTCCACCTCAGGGAACCTGCAGGCTCTCCTACCTTGAGAGAGTACTTTTGCTTTAATAAACTGCTTTGTGCTGGCTACTTTCCTTCTAGCTGTGGTTATTACAGCATGATCCCCACGTAAATATTCTTGTGGAGAATCCAAGGATATAGCCCTCCATTCACACAGTGCAGACTCTCCCACCAGTAACAGAACCACAACAATCAATATATAATAAAATATAAAAAAGTCTAAGGGGGCATTGAGCTGGGTTCAATGAAAATTTATATATAAACATACAAATATATGACTTATTTATCACATTAACTTTAGCTATGCCAGGTGTTTCAATAAACATACATAAATCTCAAAAAAGGATAGATATGTAAAATGATATAATTGTGTTAAGTAGTATAGCCCATATTAAAAAGTTCATACACACACACACATATACATACACTTATGCACATAATACCTCAGTGTGTACTAAGGAGTAGGACAAATCTTTATTGTGTTTCACTCTCTTCATATGTAATAATCTATTCCATATACCTTAGAAAGCAGTTGCACACACAAAAAAGCCCTTACCTTAATTGAATAGTATAATCTGATCATTTCTATTTTGCTGTGTTCCACTTATTGTTTTTAATTACTAAATTGATTTCATGAGCCTATAATACCTTACATGCATCAGTAGATCTCTCTCGTCAGTACCAGCATAGCTATACAAGTATGTCTTTCTTAAAATTAATATGTAAATTTCAAATGGGCATTCTGTTTTTGACACTTCTTCAGCTTTTCCACTTCTACTTTAAAAATATCTAAATATGTATATTATTCAAATAGAAATAGTTCTATATTAAAACTTTATGTCACTCACCAATTACTGAGATTTTTTCTTAGTATTGATAACAAATATCTGTCTCTTCAATTATAATTTAAATTTGTCATTTACCACAATATAAATACATATATAGCAAGAATTGCATGAAAAAAACACTTATCCTTGTATTTCTTTTAATGTGAAGAAAAAATGCAAACTTTATTGTCTAGGAAAAAAAAATATCGTGTTGATGGTTGTAACCAAATACAATATTATTATGTAAAAACATAAATTGCCATATGATTTACATACATGAGGTTTCAGATTAGGAGAAATAATATTTTGTCTTTAAAAGAATTTCTTAATTTTGCTGATGCTAAATACTTTTATAAGTAGCTAGAAATGTAGGGTTAAAAACAAAGTAAGGTATAAAACAGCATATGATTCTCTCCACAGACATACCTTAATAAAATTGGAAGTTATTTATAGACAACAAATATATAACTGTAAAACAAACCCTACTGAAATTATCTAAATAGAGAGCATAAAATTCTGCAGTTGAGAGATGTGAAAGTGATAACAAAGTTTAGATGAAAGATAAATAACCAAAAATTGTGATTTAGCTATTATCATGAATATAATTTGTAACAGTCTGACAAGTGTGATCCTGATAAATACAGAGAGAAGGGTTTAAAATATTGGGCATAGATTTTTCTACAGCAATTGCAATAGTGCACACATTTTTTTTTGTTTAGATAACTTAATTTAAGAAGACAGGCATATTTCTTTGAATTTAAAAGCTAACCTTTTACGAATGGACTTGTGGTTCAAGTTACTTTATATATATTTTTTAAATGATGTTATCACATTGATATATAAGCTGCAAAGTAAGTTCTCTGAAATTGAATCTGTACTGATAGAACTGATTTAAGTTTTCATTTTCTGCTTTAAGTGAATGTGTTTGCACAGGAGAAATCCTTTGGCCTTTCATTCTCTCTCTGAGCCTCAGTTTCCTATTTTGAATAAGTATTAAGTTTTAATGTAATAATTACCAAATGTTTCCAGAATGGAACACAATAATTATTATTAAAAAAAATTGAGTAAAGTAATAATTTTCACCCTACAGGTTATCAACCATTTATACTTTATTCGGTGTATTAGTCCAGGGTCTACTCGTGGTCTCCCTCAGATACAGTCAGATGCCTTTTCCATGACGTACAACAGTGTTCAGGGAATGAAGGAACAGAGCATCAGGGGAAGTGAGACAAGCCTCACATACTCTGCTTCACAATTCTGAAAAGAGCAGAAATCTATTAAGGGAAATATGATCGAAGAGACGGACATAAAAGCACTTGGCTTTTGAGAGAAGCTGCAGAGTGTGTGATTCCGGAAAAGATTTAAGTAACTATTTCTGTCTGTAAGAATAGCAAGTCCTGAGAGGTGACGTTTGAATGGCAGGTCTCCATTCCTCAGTTACCTAAGAGCAGCTAAAGCAGAATGATGAGGAAATGTTTGTTTTTCTTGACTCACTTCATATATACCTTTTTCATAGTCAGGAAATGTGATGATTCTTTTTAGTGAATTTAATTATGGGTCCATAACTCGGAGAGTCCTGAATAACACACACACACACACACACACACACACACACACACACACACACACATTTTCATAGTCCAGTTGCTTCAAAAATGATAAAGATAAAATCTTGAAAGTATATGAAGGGAGGGAGAACACATTACCTAGACTGACAATTTAAAAAACACTATTGACTTCTCATCAGAAATGATGAGCTTCAGAATACAGTATCTTAAAGTGCTAGAGAAAGATAAAATATCAACAGAGAGTTCTCATACAGAACTCACTCATACAGTGACCATATCCTTCATGAATGAAGGGTAAATAAAACATTTGTAGTTTAAAAATAAGATTTTTTTTTATTATTAGAATGTTTTCACTACAACATTCTGCAACTACAGCTGCAGTAGTAGTCCATGTTGTAGTCTACAACTACAACGTAGGATGTCCTTCAGTCGGGAGGGAAGTAAAGCCACATTGAAACCTGGCTATATAGGGTGGTTTTATTTTTTTTTAAGATTTTATTTATTTATTTGTCAGACAGAGAGCAAGAGCGCAGAAACAGGGGGAGTGGCAGGCAGAGGGAGAAAGAGGCTCCCTGCTGAGCAAGGAGCCCAATGTAGGACTTGATCCCAGAACCCTGGGATCATGACCTGGGCCGAAGGCAGACGCTTAACTGACTGAGCCACCCAGGCGCCCAGAAGTGTGGTTTTAAAGACACATACTTTTTTTTCTTCTTCGTTTCTTCAAACTATATAGTTATTTAAATAAAAAAGTATGACATATATACTTGAGCAACATTAACTCTAATAATACTATAAGAAAGTCTAACTCTAATAATACTATAAGAAAGCAAGAATTATATTTTAATGTCTGAAGTTAGAATTTACCTAAACTTAATTATAACTTAAACAACAAAATAACGATCACATTGAAATTTTTTAAAAAATAATACAAAGGAAGACAGACATGAAGGATCAGAGAGAAGAGAAATAGAAGAGAAATAATAAAACTACAAACGTAAACCCAATCATATTGATGGTTATATGTTAATTGACTAAAAATTGCAAATACAAGATAAAGATTCTTAGATTGGGTAAAATAAATTAAAATAGGATGCAGTCTACTTGAACCTGACTATACATATATAAAGACACAAGTAGTTTGACAGTGAGTGGATGGAAAAAAGATAGGTAAAGCAAACTATAAACCTAAGAAGGAGGGGAGTGGGTGTGTTAAGATAAATGAGAGCTGACTTCCCAAAAATTGTGTTACCACAATATATCACAAAATGTCAAAAAAGATATTTTATGATAAAAAAGATTAATACTTCAGGGAGAAATAACACGCATGAATGTGTATATATCTAAAAACAGAGCATTAAAAATAAGCAAATTCTGAATTCAGTGGAGAAATAGACAATTCTAATAATCATAGTTGAGAATTTAATACCCCTCTAATAGCAATTGATGGAACATTTAGACTGAAAAAAAAATCAGTTAACCATGGACAATCAGATCTGATAATAACCAGGATTCTGACCTAACAAACTGCAGACTATAAGTTCTACTATCTATCTATCTATTGATTTATTGATTTACAAGATACTATGTATCTTGTGCAATATACACACCTAGTGAGCTTGGGCATCTTGAATTGTTTTAAATTTATAGTTAACTGAAAAAGTTTATCATAAATTGCTTTGTTTCATTAGTTTTCTACAGAAAGTATTTTGCTTTATTTTTACTTTGTCTTTATATTCTATTTCTTTAATATTGCATTTTTATGTCTTTACTCTGACTTCTTGAGTATATTTGACTTTATTATATACTTATCTTATAATTTAACCTGCCATCATTTCTATTATATTTATTTAACACTATCAGTTTTCTTCTGTGAAGATAATTTCCTACCAATTTTAATATTTAGTGTTCTAACATTTTTCAAGTAAAATATACTCTAGATTGTGTTGTGAATTTAACCAAAATTTTACTTAGAATGCTTTTAAAATTTTCCATATTTTCTCTCTATTATTTGTCTGTAATTATTTATTTATATAATTCGTATCTTGAATCTTGAATGAATGGAATCAACTTTTTTAAAAGAAATTTGTCCATGGCCTAGTACATGGAAAAACTTTAAATTCTTCCATTTTTTTAAATTATTATGTTTTAGATAATTATAGATTTATCTGAAGTGAGAAACAACATAGAAAGATTTTATGTGCCTTTTGCCCAGTTGCCCCAGTAACAACATATTTCAAAACTATAATATCAAAATCATGATCCTGAGATTGTTAAGGTAAAGATAAAGAGTGTTTTCATTACCACAAGGACACTTCATGTTGCATTATAGCCACATTCACTTTACTCTCTCATACTCTTCCAGTCCTTTACCAGGGCAACCACTAATCTGTTCTCCATTTCTATGTTTGCCATTTCAAAAATGTTGTATAGGGGTGCCAGGGTGGCTCAGTTGGTTAAGCATCTGACTTTTGATTTCGGTTCAGGTCATGATCTCAGTGTCGTGAGATCAAGCCCCATGTAAGGCTCTGCACTGGATGTGGAGCCTTCTTAAGATTCTCTCGTCCCTCTCCCTCTACCCCTATTACCTGCCTTCTCTCTGTCTCTTAAAAAAAAAAAAAAAAAAAAAAAAAAAAGCTGTATAAGTAGGACTACACAGTATAAATTCTTTTGGGATTGAATTTTCTCTTTTACTCTCCATGATTCTCTAGAAAATAATTCAGGTGGTTGTGTTTCAATAGTATGTTAGTATGTCCATTTTTATTGAGGAATAGGTATTCCACGGTACAAATGCACTATGGTTTGGTTAACCACTCACCTCTTGAAAAGCATTTGGATTTTTACCACTTAATTCTATTAAAAATAAAACTGCTATGAACATTTATGTACAGATTCTGTTTTATTTTGCTTTGTTTTTCTGAACACCCATTTTCCTTTCTCAGATAAATCCTTAAGAGTGGAATTGCTGGGGTGCACAGTTGCATAGTTAGTTTTGTTTAAAAAACTGTTACACTAGGAGCGCCTGGTTGGCTCAGTAGGTTAAGCAGCTGCCTTCGGCTCACGTCATGATCCCAGGATCATGGGATCGAGTCTGCATTGGGCTCCTTGCTCAGTGGGGAGCCTGCTTCTTTCTCTACCTTCTGCCTCCCCAGCTTGTGTGCTTGCTGTCTCTCTCTCTTTCTGACAAATAAATAAATAAAATCTTAAAAAAAAAAAAAAAGAAAAGAAAACATTGCACTGTTTCCCCAAGTGGCTATACATTACATTCCTACTAGTGATATATGAGGGATCTACCTTCTCTGCATCTTCACCAGGATTTGTGTGGTTACTCTTAATTTTTTTTTTAATTTTAGCCATTCTGATAGGTGTGTAGTAATATCTCCTATGAATTTAATTTGTATATCTGTGATGGCTAATGATATGAACATATTTCCATGTCCTCTTTTTGCCATATGTATATATTCTTCAGTGAAATACCTATTGGTTTGAGAGTTCTTTACATATTCTAATTAAGAGTCCTTTGTAGAATAGGTGATTTACAGATATTTTCTCCCAGTCTGTAGCTTGCCTTTTCATCCTTTTGGCAGGGTTTTTCTCAGAGCTAAAATTTTTTTTTTGTAGATCAGGCTTTTGTTGCCAAATCTAGTAATTCTTTGCTTAGACCGACATCCTGAGTATTTCCTTCTTTGTTTATTTCTTCAAAAGTTTTATAGTTCAACTTTGTATATTTAAGCTTGTGATCCAATTTGAATTAATTTTTTACAAGGTATGAGGTTTCTTTCCTACTCTTTTCCCCCCTATGGATATTCAATGATTCTAATTTGGTGAAAAATCTTTTCTATTGTTGAATTGGTTTTGCATCTAAGTCAAAAATCAATTTATCATGTTCATGTGGGTGTATATCTGGATACTCTGCTCTTTTCAATGATGTATGTCTGCTCTTCTACCAATACTGTAATTGTTTACTGTAGTATATATTAAGTTTAAATCAGGTAGACTGAGTTCTCCCACTTTATTTTTCTATATCAAAATTATTTTTTATATTCTAATCCCTTTGCCTTTCTACATAAATTTTAGAATAATCTTGTCTCTATCTACAAAAATCATCCAGGCATTTTGACAAGAATTGCACTAAACCTATATATAATTAGAGGAATAACTGACATTTTTAATATATTGAATTTTCCAACCTATAAACATGGTATATTTCTCCATTTATTTAGATCTTCTTTTATTTTTTTAAATTAACACCCTTTATGTATTTTGTCATGTTTACAAAGAAATACTTCATTTTTTAGCAGTTGGAAATGGTATTTTATTTTTAAGTTTGATGCCAGTATGTTTATCACTAGTATATAGAAATACAGTTGATTTTTGTATGCAAATCCTGTGATGTTAGTGAATTCATTTATTAATTCTAGGAGATTAGATGCCTTGGATTATTTCTTATATAAACATAATCTTCATATAGTGACTCGTATTTATTTCTTGCCAATGTGTTAACATGTGTTGTGTTTTTGTCACTATGCTCTATGCTGTACTTGCTAGACCTTCTAGCACTATGATGACGCAGAGAGAATAGAGCTGACATCCTGGCCTTGTTCCTAATTGTAGGGGAGAAAATTCAATGTTTTCCTAATAATTATAATGTTAGCTTTGGATTTTTTTATAGATGCTCTTTGCCAAGTTTGTATACTTTGGATAAATACCTAGTAGTGCAATTGCTGGGTCAAAGAGTAGCTCTATATTTAACTTTTTGAGGAACCTCCATACTGTTTTCCAGAGTGGCTGCACCAGTTTGCATTCCCACCAACAGTTTAAGAGGGTTCCCCTTTCTCTGTGTCCTCGCCGATATCTGTTATTTCCTGAATTGTTAATTTTTGCCATTTTGACTGGTGTAAGGTGTGGAGAACCATCATGCCAATGGACATCAAAAGAAAGCTGGACTAGCAGTCCTTATATCAAACTAGATTTTAAACCAAAGACTATAATAAGAGATGAAAAAGAACACTATATCATAATAAAGGGGTCTGTACAACAAGAAAATCTAACAGTTATAAATATTTATGGGAGCAGCCAAATATATAAACCAATTAATAATAAAATTAAAGAAGCTAATTGATAATAATACAATAGTAGGGGACTTTAACACTGCACTCACAGCAATGGACAGATCATCTAAGCAGAAGATCAGCAAGTAAACAAGGGCTTTGAATGACACACTGGACCAAATGGACTAAACATAGTCCTAAGTCTCTTATCAAGATTATGGGGCCTACTCTTGCTAGAACCCTGTTCTCTATCAAATGATCTAATGAGGAATAGGGAAGCCACATGATTTCTTTTCATCCTTTCTCTATAAATTTTATCCAAAGATTCTATTCCAGGGATCTTCTGATTGCTGTTGAGTCTTTTACCTTTATTTGCTCAACAATGCAAAATTAAAACATATTGTTGATAGGCATAGAAAAAAAATAGGATTTTAGCCTACCAGATATCAAGCTCTATTGAAAGTAACAAGAATCAAAACTTTTTGGAATTAGCATCGAAACAAAAGCATCAAAGATGTTTTATTGAGATTAATTGAAGAATATCTGTATAAATTAATAATTGTATAGATTAGAAGAATATAATTTAAAGATTTTAATCTTACCCAAAGCAATCACTGAAGACTTCTTAAAAGTAAAAATTAATAGGATAAATCTAAATTTTTTATAGAAATTCAACTTGAGGGGTGCCTGTGTGGCTCAGGCAGTTAAGCATCTGCCTTTGGCTCAGGTCATGATTCCAGGGTCTGGGGATCGAGCCCCGCATCAGGCTCTCTGCTCAGCGGGGAGGCTGCTTCTCCCTCTGCCTCTGTCTGCCACCCCCCACCTGTTTTTGCTCTCTCTCTCTCTCAAAAAAAAATCCTAAAAAAAAGAAAAAAGAAATTCAACTTGAGAATTAAAATATTATCAATGTCAAGTGAAAGATTGGGTATAGTCAAAATGATTTATCAATATTAAAGTTTGGCAAGGTGAGAGTTTTGGCATTTTTGGTTGATTAACATGATACTATGGTCTGACTGTTTGTGCTCACCCTACCCTCACCCCCCCAGCCAATTAATATATTGAAATCCTAATGCTCTGATGCATTGGTATTCATAGGTGGGACCTTTGGGAGGTTCTTTAACCATGAAGGTGGAACCCTTATAAATGGGGGCTCCAGAGAGATCCCTAATTCATTCAACTATGTGAAGACATAAAATGCTGCAAACCAGAAGACAACTCTCATCCCACAGTGCTGGCGTCCCAGTTTCAGATTACCAGCCTCCAGAACTATGAGCAATAAATTTATGAGCTGCCCAGTCTGTGGTGTTTTGTGATTGCAGCCTAAATGAACTAATCTTCAAGATTGCTTTAGGAGTTTAATTTGGCTCTTAGTTGAGAGAAGTCTTTGAATTTAAAATGAACAAGGTGGTGTATTTACTCCAAAGTGCAAATTCTGTGATTGTGAAAATTTATTTCTACCACTCTACTGCTTGATTATTACATATGGTTTAAATGATTTCTGTTTTTTCCATTTTTACTATACCATCATCATAAAAGAAAAACATTTATATTTCTAGTGTGATACTATATGAGACATGGGTAGTTAGATTTATATTAGGTATATAAGAAGTATATTACAGAAAATTTTGAACTCAACTAAAAACAAGACAATTATTTTTTAATATAGAATTCCTATCTCAATAACCATTTCTTCATTGCATTCTATTTTTACAGAGCAAATAATTTCCCTGTGAAGAAAATTACTTCAAAATACACAAATAATTTGTGGCCAATAACTATAAATACCCATGTGCTTTCCCCTTCTTTGTATGCAAGTTTTATTTTTATTATTTGAACATATCCAAAATTTGAAAGTTTAAGGAGCTATAAATTTTCTAATTATTTATATTATTTTAAGAAAAATGTATCAAAGGATGATGGCTCATGGTTGACAGTTCAAACTCTATCAAATATGATGTTTTTAAAATTCTAAAAAATAAGTGGTAATGAAATTACCTCAGCTTTGCTGTTGTGTGTTATGTGTGTGTGCGCATTTGCTCTATAATTTATAAATGTTATTCTCTTTTGGGTTCAATATAACTAATATTCCTGTTTTGAATGAGTCTCCTGACTTTAATCTGGATAGCTTCTTACTAAAAACAGGCAGCTAGCTTACTTCCTCAGGTTGAAGAGTTCACTGGCATTGTGACGGATAGAGCTCTAGCTTTATCTACTTCACTTACAAAACCAGAGAACCATGCCTAATAACCATGAGATATTTTCTTTTATTTCTTCAGACATGGATACCAAGATTAAGGCTGATGCCTCTAAAAATGGTAAGGCACAGCAACAAATTCTCTTTGATATGTGTCTGCTAGAAATTCAGTATCTATGATTTTAGTATTCTAGGATGAATTTAGACTTTTCAAGCACCTAAGGGCTAAATTCCTGTGAGACACTACACTTTTCCACTTATTAAATGAAATGTGTAAACTTTTAAAAATTTCAATTGATAGGTATTTGATTGTAAAGCCAGGAGAGACAATGTCAAATTTTCTCAGAATTAACAGCTCTCTTTTTGTGAAATATTAATCATAAAAGGATTTGGGAAATCCACCCCATTATTCTTTATTTTATTTAACTTCTTGGTTATATAACTAAGTCTGGAGATTCAGAGCATAAGAAAAATATACATTTTACCACAGAGTTTTTAACTGGCAGGAAAGTTACAGAATTCAATCCAAATACTCTTTTTAAATAATGGTTCTTGAAAATAGTTAGGAAAAAATAGCATTCATAAATAAATGCTTATGAAATATTTTAAATACTATTTGTAATTATTAGGTATCCATATTTCATTTTTTTTTATTTTAATAAAAAATGTGTGTCTTTTATGGTACAGCATATTCATGAAAAAAGTGAGAAAGACAGAAAATGGGTAATTTTATCAGGTCTGTCTTCTGTGAGAAGATTAATATATGTAGGTTTTTGGTGAAGAAACTCAATTGCCTAAAGATTTATGAGTCACAGAGCAATATAAGTGGGTCTCTGAAGACCCACAAATAGTAATACATACATAAATCCAGACTCTGACATCCTAGTGGGTCTTTAAAAAAAAAATTGAGGTAAGAAGTCAGAAAATTTAATGGCACTAACTCTATCTTTAAACTATTTGAAATCCACAATAATACATTATTCTTATGGATTATTTTATCACAACAATAGTGTGAAAATAAATCTGGACAATATTCACTGTGGGAACTATAGAAAGCATTTTTAAACCTCAATTCTATTTTTCTCATAAATCTCCCTTTAAATCACCATACTGACTATTCTGGATTTGTTTCAAAAAGGAAGTTCTAAATGGTTTTAGTTTTTAATAAACTTTTTTTTTAAATATCTCAAGTGCAGATAATGAATTTAATGACCTTCCTGAGGAATTTAAATGATAAAACCATTTGTGAACATTTGGGTGAAATGAACATTCTACCTCTTTATTTAAATGCTTAGAAATTGGTGACATTTTGAGATAAAATATAATTGTTTAGGGTATCCCTATTTTGTATATTCCTGAAATTTTACATTAATTGTAGATGTATACCATTACAAAACTCTGAAACTTATCTCTGAAATAAATAATGACAATACAACTATTCCTACATTCTGTTCATTTTTCTGACATTTAGCTTCCTATGACACTCAGAGTGCTTAACACAAAAAAATGTTTTCACAGAATTTCATATACACAACTTTTATGTTAAATGGTTGTAATTTTCAACTCTTTTTAATGTATAACAACAAAGTAAAGTTTTAATGACATAATCAAAATTATTTATGTAATGAACTGTTTAGGTGGAACCTCCACTTAGAACATACATCAAATTTGGTCCCTGTCCCTATAATAACAAAATACTCCCCTAGAGTCCCAGGAGTTAAACCATTGTTTTAGCTCATAGAAGAAAGCAGTGTATTGGAAATGTGACCAGCCCTATGGTATAGAAGTATAAGACAGGCTGCTTGGTTCCATTGTCAGAGATCATCTCCATTTTCTCATCTATTACGATATTCAATAAGAGATGAGATTAAAGTCCCTTGTGGAATGTAGACCATGAACATTTTAGAGTCACATGCAGTCAATGAAAGCTTTTAGAACATGTTAGTAACATAATACTATACTGCTCTGTTTTTATAGTAATAATAGTTCATATATTTCATGTAAATCATAGAAAAGATGCCTGTCACATCTGATAAAATCCCATTAGAAATTTTACTTTAAAGTCTGATAATGTGGCTCCATTATACTATATTATATGCCCTCAATTCTTTATGAAATATTAAAATAACCTGAAGAGCACTGTAGTAAAATCATTTTATCTTTTTGGAAAAAATAATGATTTCTGGGTGTTGAGTTTGGTAATAGACATTTTTCTAAAGAAGACATACAGATGACTAATAGACACATGAAAAGATGCTCAACATAATTCATCATCAGGAAAATCCAAATCAAAACTACAATGAGATATCACCTCACACCTATCAGAATGGCTAAAATTAATACCACAGGAGACAACAGATGTTGGCAAGGATGAGGAGAAGGGGAAACTTCCTACGCGTTGGTGGGAATGGAAACTGGCACAGCCACTCTGGAAAACAGTATGGAGTTTCCTCAAAAAGTTAAAAGTAGAACTACCCTACTACCCAGCAATTGCACTCCTAGGTGTTTATCCAAAGGAAACGAAAGTACTGATCCAAAGGGATACATGCCCCCCAGTGTTTATAGCAGCAGCATCAACAACAGTCAAATGATGGTAAGAGCCCAAATGTCCATTGACTGATAAATGGATAAAGAAGTGGTATTTATACAATGGGATATTACTCAGCTATCAAAAAGAATGAAATCTTGCCATTTGCAACGATATGGATGGAGCCAGAGTGTATTGTGCTAAGCAAAATAAGTCAACCAGAGAAAAACAAACACCCTATGATTTCACTCATATGTGGAATTTGAGAAACAGGACAAATGGACATAGGGGGAAAAAAGAGATAGGCAAACCATAAAACAGACTCTTAGCTATAGAGAACAAACTGAGGATTGCTGGAGGGGAAGTGGGTGGGGGGATGGATTAAATGAGTGATGGGTGTTAAGGAGGACACTTGTGATGAATCACTAATTTCTACTCCTGAAACTAATATTAAATAGTACATATTTTTCTCAATATATACATTTTTTCTCTTAAATTTCTTGACTGTGTAAGCAAGGCTGAAATCCTTGCTTTAATCCATCTTTGGCATGTTTCACACTTTGTTGCTTAAATTAAAAGCTATTTTTTTACCATTGTTTCATTTTTACTGCTTGAAAAATATAGATTATTTGAACATGAGTAAAAATCTTGAACATTTTAATTTAATGTGAGTAAAAATCTTAGCTATTAGAATTTAATAAGATATTTTACCAGTAGTATTTTTACTGTTACTTAGAATAATAGTTATAAAAAGCTAAAATGAATAGCTATACTGCAATCTAAACTATTTTCTTTTCATTTAATTGAAATAGCAATTATCTTCAAATTGCAGAATTCAATAGACCAGTGCTTGGCAAACTTCTTGAAGGGCTGGATATAAAATGTATTAAGTTCATGTGCCATGTAGTTTTGTCACATCTATTCAGTTGTGCTGCTGTACCTCAAAAGCAGCCATAGACCATACAGAAACAGTGGATGTGTATGTATTTAAAATTTTATTTACAAAAAATAGATGTCAGTCCCATGGGCCATGGTTTGCCTACCTCTGAAGAAGACAATTATTGGTTATCTAATTTGATCTTTACTATTGTTTTACTGAAAATAAAATGGTGTTTTGACTGTTCATTTCTTCATAAAGCCTATGCACCTTAACATTAGTGCCATTTACCTAATACTTCAATAAAATATTCATGTTTATTTGTTTTTACTAAATTTACTCAGTCCATTTCTTGAAATATAATTCTGACACTATGTATAGCTACATCATCTTAGTTGTCTTTTGTAAAGTCATGACTATGAAACCTACAACTTCTGCCAAAATCTTATTCCTGAATTTCCACCATCAAATACTTTTACTTATTATATACAATCTCACAGAAACCTTAAGCTTAATAATATCCAAACTTAACTCAAACTATTTCACCCAAGACCTCTCAAAATTAGAACTTAAGGCATGACATTTTCATTTATCTCTTATCTAAATTAGAAACACAGGATTCTTGATAGATCCTCTCTTGCCTTGAAATATTGCATTCAACCAATGACAAAGACCTTTTATTCCTATTTCCTAAATACTTTGCTCATACTTTTTATACTCATTTTTTTTTTCTGGTTAATCAACTCATCCTTTATTTCCTGAGCTCACACAGCCGTTCCTAACTCTAGCACCATCTCCCTCAGCACATCCACTGTGCTACCACCTCTGCATACTTGATCAGATCACTCATTTTAATATCCTACATTTACTTTCATACCTTACATCATGATCAAATTACTTATCTTTTTACAAAGTGCTCTTAATGACCCGAAAGTATTTTTCTTAACTCTCTTAACTGTCTAGTTGTTTTTCTTCCCCACATCCTCTTCTACTTTCCTTCTACCAATACTAAAAATTATAGTTGCTTAATGAACATGCCGTTCTCTTTCATTTTTCTGTGCACATTCTAATTCAACCTCAGATGTCTTCCTCTGCGTACACACATGAACAGCACTTACTCATTTTGTGACTGGGTTGAACTTTTAAATATTCTGAGAAGTATTTCCTGCTGTTTCATTTTATCAATTTATACACTTGTACATTTTAATCATTTTAATTATTTAAATCTGTACATTATACTATAATATTCTATAATATATTTGTTTCTCAATAGATTGTGAAACTTGTGGATGGAGTGCTGCCTTTTATCAAGAGATCTTTAGCATGTAATACAACTCCAGATATAATAGGAAGATAGTAAGATTTTTTTTTTTTTTTAAAGATTTTATTTATTTATTTGACAGAGAGAGACACAGTGAGAGAAGGAACACAAGCAGGGGGGGTGGGAGAGGGAGAAGCAGGCTTCCCGTGGAGCAGGGAGCCCGATGCGGGGCTCGATCCCAGGACCCTGCGATCATGACCTGAGCCGAAGGCAGACGCTTACCGACTGAGCCACCCAGGCGCCCCGATAGTAAGATTTTTTAATGGTTAAATTAAATAAAGGATAAATGAAAGTCAACTTTTGGAAAGAATAAACGAAGGAATTAGAATCTTTTATTATATTTTTGGAATGAAAGATTCTATACATTTCCTTATATTTCATTTTCATTCAGAAATCAAACTTTTACCTTATTTAAGTTCTGCCCTTGATCTCACTTTTCCTATTTTAGGACAGATATTTACACTAGTTTCTTAGTACAGTACATGCCATGAAATTTTATTTCTAATTTTCTATGTAAGGAAAAGCAATATGATTGAAAATACTTTTATACATCTAACAAATATGAATCAAATGCCTTCAGTTTATAAGGAAAATTGCATGACTTTACATTGTAAGGTGGTAATACTCTCCATTAGACATACATTAAATATACTTTATGGTAATTTTGACTATGTCTTGAGAATGGCAGTAAGCAATGTCCGTAAATTAAAGTCAATTGATGAATGAATGCATAAACACATTTTAAGTGAATAATCTGGGCTATTATTATTTTTATTCAGTTGATTATGTGTCTTAGAATATTCTCTAATTTAAATAGTATGATATACATATTCCTATATATACTAATATTTTGTATATGGGTATATGGTTAGCATAGGTAGACAATCTTTCAGAGCAGGATTGATTTTCAAACTGGTGTTTTGTGTGTGTGTGTTTACTCGTGGGCCCATTTGTTAAAAAAAAAAAAAATTTACTTAAAAGACCAATATCAAACAATCTAATAAAAAAAAGTAGATATGCTCTGTTTGAAATGGGGGTCAGGGACTCTGAGATATATCTGTCAGCAGCACAGTTCTCGATTCACTGGTTAACAACTAAGGAAAAATGCAGGCACTGTTAAAATATCTGCATTTAGGTCTCTAGTGCTCACCCTGTTTTTGTTTTGTGCTGTTTTAGATTCATTAACCAGGGGTAGAGTAAATTGTTTAGAGAATACATTTCTGATTGCCTTAGGATGACAGGAATTGGATTAGAGGTATTAAAAGGATTGTTCAGTAATAATTTCTAACAGTTATATTTCCCTCATTAAAAAATTACATTCAATATCACTCTTTTTTAGAGAGATATGTTAATTTTCCTATGATGATTAGTATTTCTATATGTGAAATAACCACAAGAGACATATTTCATTATATAACTTATCATAAAAAATTGAACTGCTGATGATTACTGCAGCCTTTATAGCTATAAAATATGTAATATTTTGTTTAAGGCTTAAGTATAAAACACTTGCAAATACTGCAAACTTTTCGATCTTTCTTTTTCTAAGGACTGATTATTTGACAGTTTCAAGAAGAATGACATTTAACTAACACTCCTAAAAATAATTCAGGTTCCATTCATATCATTCCTTAATGAATTCATCTCCTTTTTTTTTTTTTTTTAAGATTTTATTTATTTATTTGACAGAGAGAGATAGCGAGAGCAGGAACACAAGCAGGGGGAGTGGGAGAGGGAGAAGCAGGCTTCCTGCCCAGCGGGCTCGATCCCAGGACCCCGGGATCACGACCTGAGCCGAAGGCAGACGCTTAACAACTGAGCCACCCAGGCGCCCATGAATTCATCTCCTTAAAAAGGATTCTTGAAGGTTGATAATTCCAACCTCTGTTTTTGGTTGATAATTCCAACCTCTGTTTAGGTGGATAGATAGACACAGATATAGATAGATATAGATAAAGATATGAGACATAAAGATATTTTATATACATATATATATGTATATAAATGTATATGTATATGCTTTTCTGGTATGCTTTACTTTCTATGTACAAGAAAGTATATTGTTTGATTTTGTATCTTTAAACTTTATAAAGTTGCCACATTTTTAATATTACTTTGTAAATTTTCTTGATTCAGTATTATATTTAGGAGATTCATCAATGTACATCTTTGTAATGGAAGGTAATTTAATCTCCATGCTATAAAGTATTCTGTTGTGTAAATATTTAAATTTTTTGGATAGCTTTGCTTTTAAAATAATTGCCATTGTAGTAATCTTGAATATGTTATATCACATCCATGTGCAGCAGTTTTTTCGAGGTTATTTCTACTTTCGAAATAACCAGCACAAGGTCATATCAGATGATGAAAAGTGTCTTGCCAAATTAACTAGCTTTGTAATTTTTGATGAGTTACTTATCCTCTCTCTGTTACAGTTTCCACTTATATTAAATAGGAATCCCTAAAATACCAGATTTACATTTTTCTGGAGGATTAAAATCCTTAGATCATTGGTTGTCATAGTTAGATACTCAATGAACTTTAGTGATAAGAATAATATCTATTATTATTATTTTATTGTTATGTAACTGGAATGTAATATCAATAATATAATTACCATTTTAATTATAAACATATATTTAACACACTATGCTACATATTATATACCAATTGTATAATATTAACTATAAAGTAATTACCATTATTCCATAATTATATTTTATTTTTTATTATTATAATTTAGTTAAAACCATGATTGTTAATGATGTGAATCAGAGTCCATTTTTTTCTCATTTGGATACCTCTACACCCCAAAACCAGTTAGTGATCTGTCAGTCCATCTTACCCCACGTATCTACAATGCCACCATTGCCATTTTTCAATTTGTTTTTCAATTTATGTAGGTCTATTTTTGTTCTCTACACTTGCATTCACTATCTTTTTCTTTTGCCATTAATTCAGTTTGCCTTTAATATATTAAAAGACATGTTATTACTTTTACCTTAAAATGTAAATAAATTTAGCTTAGTTCCTAATTATCTTATATTACATATTGTGTATCATAAGAAAATAAGAGGTAAGTCAATAAATAAACAATAAGTAACTTGCATCTAACAATATTGTTACTCTCACTTACCTGTTCTCATTATTTCTATCCTGGGCTTCCGTTCAAGAAAATTGTATCATTTATGAATAGCAATAGCTTTGTTTTTTCCTTTCTTGTTTCTATGCATTTTATTTCACTTTCTCATCTGTGTAGACCTTGCTCTCAGATACACTGCCAGATGGAAATAATTATAATACCTCATATCTGATTTTAAATGGAATATTATAAACCGTTCTTTTTTTTTTTTTTTTAAAGATTTTATTTATTTATTTGAGACAGAGAGAATGAGAGAGAGAGCACATGAGAAGGGGGAGGGTCAGAGGGAGAAGCAGGTCCCTGCCGAGCAGGGAGCCCGATGCGGGACTCGATCCAGGGACTCCAGGATCATGACCTGAGCCGAAGGCAGTCGCTTAACCAACTGAGCCACCCAGGCGCCCCTATAAACTGTTCTTTAAAGTTTGTTATAGGTTTTTGGAAATTTTCTTTTATAAGAGCAAAGTGTTTTTCTCTATTTCCAGTTTGCTGAACATATGTGTAATAAACAGGTCTTGCTTGAAATTTATCGATTTTTTAATCCTTCCATTATAATGATGGCTCTTTTTATTTCTTTTAATCAGCTGATATGGTAAATTTAACTTATAATTATTCAAATTGCAGACAAAACTTACATCCTTGGAGTAAAATCAATTAGATATGATAAACTTTTCCTCATACAATACTCGATATGTTTAGCTACTATTTTGCATAGTAATTTTCCTTTTATACTTTATGTGAGATTAGTCTATAAATTTCCTAGCTTGTATCTTTTTGGTATCAAAATTATTCCTACTTCACAAGGTGAATTTTGAAATGTTTCTCTTTTTTTCCAGTGTTTGGGAAAATAGTTTTTAGTTTGGAATAAAGCATTTATTTTTTAATATGTTGTAGAACATGCCTTTCTTAGTGAAATGTGATCTTTCTACTCATTCGTGATATGTAGGAAAGGGTTTGTATTTTATAAATTTTAAGTGTAGGATTCTGTATATAGATTCAACTTGTTCAAATCTTTTCTATCATTAGTTAATATTTTGGTTCTTTTGACCAATCTATTTCTGAGAGAAATTTGTTAATCATTATCAGATAACAACTTGTGTGATTCCTTAGATATTTTTGTTTCCTACAATATTCCTCTTTTGGTTGCCCTTTCACACAGGTAGATTTGTCTGTCCACATTTGGATATGGAGGGATTGCCTAATTGTGGGCATGGAATCTTGCTTCTTGTGTTAAATGAAGAGCCTGATGGAACACTTTTGGAAATTGTTTAGAAGAATGTTGTTTAATTTTTAAGTATTTGGATTTTCCAGAATTTTCTTTTTGTTATTGATAAAATTTTTATTATGTTTTGGTCAGAGAAAATTCTTTTATAATTTCACCCATTTTAAATTTATAGAATGCTATTTCATTGTTCTATTTGTTTTTTTGCTGTTTATTCAACTTTCTATGCACATTTGAAAATAAATATTTACTCTGTAGTTTCTGTGTATATAGGTTTTTACAAATGCCACGTAGGGCAAGCTATTAAGATTTTTTTTTTTTTTTTGTTAGTCTTCTGTATTCTTTCTCATTCTTTTCTAGTTCTTTTAATTATGAAAAGAGGAATATTTTAATTTCTACCTCAGCTGTAATTATGGATTTGTCTATTTCTCTTGCTTTTTTGCTTTGCAGATTTTGAAGTTTTATTATTAGGTCCATACACATTGAAGATTGTCATGTCTTCTGAATAATTTGACTGTTTTATCATCATGAAAAAACAACTATAGCCATTTCTTGACACTCTGGAATTGTGTTAATTCTTGAGAAGTACTGTATTTGAGCAAAAATGCTTCTCAAGCAACCCACTTTTTCTAGTTGTTGTTTTTTTTTTCTACATAATTGTTGCTTTAGTTTTCATTTATTTTGCATATCACACCTTATTTTCTGGATCATTTTCTCTCTTGCTGATGTATGCATTTAAAAATTGTGGGTGTGCATACCTATGTGTAATGGTTTGCTGACTGTAAAATCTTTCTGATCCAATTTTAATAAAAATTTAATTTTGTTCCTTAAGTGAATTATTTTTAGAAGTTTATATTTTCATTTTTTATATTTAATCCATTACCTTACACTTCAGATTGCTCTTTATGCCTGATTTCATCCCTTGCCTCATTTCAAATTCTGTGTAAGTTTGGTTTCCCTTTTTATCTTCATTATTCTTCAGTGAACCTGATATTTTATTAATTTTATTACTTTTCTCAATTATAACATTGTTTCTTTATCTGGTACCTTCAACTTTCATTTAAATCAACACTTACATTCAATGATACTTCACAATAACTCTTGAAGCAAATATGTGTCTTTACTATTACTTACAATAGAACTAAATAATTTATGGTTTATTTTCCTCTGGGGATAGCTTTGTTGAAATAGAAATGATTTAATAAACAGTGTTCCTTTATTTTCCCAATTTTAAGTTTAGTTCCTCTACGGACAAAGCCCTTTAAGTATTTAGGTCTGTGTTTAATATTTATATCAGTTATTTATTTCCATGTAACAAACTAGCCCAAATGAAGTGGCTTAAAACAACATTATTTAGCTCAAATTATGTGGATCAGAAAATTGGGCACAACACAGTGGGGTAGCTCTTCGGGTCCCATGTCAGCTCTCTCATGCCACTGAGATCAGCAGCAAGTCAGCAGGGTGCTCTGCTCTGGGGGTCTGCTGGCTTTGGCTGGGATGACTTGGAAAAAAAGTTTGGGACACGGGGCTTAGCATCTGAGTATGGACCCAGAGGGAGGAATAACTGCAATGCTTCTTTTTTTTTTTTTTTTGCCAAGTGTGTACCATAATTTTTTTAATCTGAATATTTAGGTTAATTGAATTATATTTATATAAAGTGCTTTAAATAGCACTCTTTGACAATTTCTTAAGTGTTTCTCTGTAGCTAAGTATTTGAACATTAACTTTGGAAGATGAACTTTTTCTGAGTTGAAAAATGTACATTTTTAGTATAAAACAATTTATGTAAGTATTGTATTGAGTAGAAAGTGAAAACTTACCAGAATATTTCTGCTTAAATGTACAACAGCCACAAAAACAACAAAAGGTTTCTGGAGACTGTTTGAAATGACCATCATTTAAATTGATTTAAACTTCAGTGTACATTGGAACACTATACTCAGTGAGTCACCATAAGTGTCTTCCCCCAAGGGTGTAAACCCATACACTCCATCCAATTACCTCATAGGGCTTTAAGTTCGGTATCTTCTGATATTCTCTACATTATGTCTGAGACTAATATACAGGAAAAAAAAGTTAACTCAGACATGAACCACATATAAATTGGGAAAATATAGTTATTTTAGAGAAGAGGTAGTTAAATGAAGTTTTAGGCCATTTTCTTAAGTTCTCAGTACTTGGGGAAGCCAGGGATCAAAAGCAAGCAGATTAAGATCATCTGTTCCACTCGCTGATGATAAATACCAACACCATTATATGGAAGGCTCCTTAAGAAACTATTTCTGAAAGGAAGGAAGGAAGGAAGGAAGGAAGGAAGGAAGGAAGGAAGGAAGGAAGGAAGGAGGGAAGGAAGGAAGGAAGGAAAGAAGGAAGGAAGGAAGGAAGAAAAAGAAAGAAAGGAAGAAAGAAAAAGAAAAAGAAAGAAAGAAGGAAAAAGGAAAAAGGAAAAAGAAGGAAGGAAAGGAAAGAAAGGAAAGAAAGCAAAAAGAAACTATTTCTTCATAAGGACACTACAGAGGATAATTAGTTGGTTTTTTAGGATTGTAAGAATTAGAATTCAGAGAATGTGGCAACTAATACTAGTAATACAGATAATATAATGTGGGAACAAATTGGGAAAATCAGGAAACTATAAAAGGAAAAACAAATAATAATTTGACGAAACCTAAGTGACTTAAAAGGGAATAGTGGGTTGAGCAAATTTATATAGAAATTTGGCCACAAATAAAATGGTCTAGTCTTAAGTCAGTAATTAACCAATTTATTTTAATATTTCAGGCAGAAAAAACATTTAAAAAGAGCAATGTTTTAGTTTAATGAATCTGGATTTTTTGTGTAACCTTTATTCAGATGGAAAAGTTTGTGAATACGAAGGCTCTTTGGAAGAAGCTCATGATTAAATTTTATATATAATAAATAAGGGCCTATAGGGAGTGGGAGTGTCTAGAAATGAAATAAAAATGAATATTAAAGAAAATAACCTTTTCTTAACTTTAATATTTATTCTGAATTTAGGATTTTATTTTATTTTATTATTTTTTTTAAAAGATTTTATTCATTTATTTGAGAGAGAGAGCACAAGAGGGGGGAGCGGGAGAGGGAGAAGCAGATTCCCTGCTGAGCAGGGAGCCCGATGTGGGACTCGATCCCGGGACTCCAGGATCATGACCTGAGCCGAAGGCAGTCGCTTAACCAACTGAGCCACCCAGGTGCCCTGAATTTAGGATTTTAAAGAGGTTAGTAGGGAATATGAGAAAAGAGAAATTTGGGGAAAAAGGAAACATTCAACAGAGAAAAATATTAAGCTAATAAAGCATCCTGTATGTCTAATGATTGATTACCTCTCTCATACTGGTAACTTTACCATCTTTTGTATCTAATAATGCTAAACCTCAATATCTATATAGAATAAGCTGGCCTTCTTACCTTCTCTTTCATCCCTATAACTCTAATTAAATATACCCTGATGCATAATAATTATTGGATGAATCTGTACTATTTGATTATACACTGTAAATTCTGTAAGGCAAATCCAATCTCATATATCACCATGACCCCATACGCTTTTTCTTCAATATGCATGTTGCCACCTGAATGCACCCTATTTGTTGATGGCATTGGGCTTATATTATGTTATTGCCAAGAATTTTCTTCCACCCTTCTTCATCTGAAGATCTGAATTTTCTTCCACCATTCTACCCATCTTCATAGTTCCAATTCAAATATTGCTACCTTTGTGAAAGAATTCTATTCTATTCTTTTAGTCAGTTGTCTGAACTCTGGTCTCTTGACCTAGCTCTATTATATTGTTTATTGTATTGCAGGATAAATCAATTCTACAAATGTGTTTACCCTATGTTTAACCTCCTTCAAAGCAGAAAGGTGGTTTTTTTCATTTATAGATTCTACCTCACAATGTAATTGTAAGAATTAGGTGTGAAATATCTAGAGAAGTGCATAACACAGAATTGGATAGACTTTTTTGCTGTAACAACCTACCTGAATATCTCAGCAGCCACATTTTTATTGTGGGTCAGTGAAAGCACTGCTACCGCTTCCTGTCACTGATGAAGACTCCATCTTGACATATGCTTTCAGTATTGCAGAGGCAAAGAAAACCACATACTGGCTCATGAAACTTATGCTGGTAAGTCAGGAAAGCCACTCCTGATGACATTAATACCTCGCAATTAATTAGCTAGGTTTGATTATTGGGTTGCATACTGATATTCTTATTACTAATGTTGTATGTTATTAGTTACATAGCTATGTATTGAAGTGTACTATGTAGAGATTTGATAGCAAATTTTGGAGGAAACAATAAATAAAAGAATCAGAAGATAAAATGATGTTTTGAACAAAGGACATAGATTATTATTTCATCTTATGATTGTATTCTCAGTTGATCTGTCTCTTTACCAAGGGATAAATCACGTGCATCTACTCTTTGTATATCTTAAAATATGTTTATCCCTAATGCATAATAAGTGCATTTATCTTTCCTCTTTTTATGATTGCAAAACTAAACACTAGCTTATGTTACAAGTGAGTAAGCATAAGAAATATATTTTGATTCATGAGAGAGTTCATGAATATTGTTATGAGTATAATACACAGTAATTACTCTGATAATTCCAAGTAAAGAATCTAGCACTATACTCCTATGGAGAAAAAGGTCTAATCCTAAGAAATGCAAATGGTTGAGGTTTATTGATAAGATATGCCAAATATTCAAAAACTTGAAAAGATATTTTCTGTGGTTGTGTCATTATAGGTACAGTATTAAAATAAATTTAAGAATAATCTCCTAAAACTGAAGTCATTTATTAACAACTGAATAAGTGTGGTAACAGGGTGACATCATGTGATTTAGGAGAATGTAAAGAGTAGAACAAAAGAAAAATGTATTTAAAATGCATACATTTCAATGAGAACAACTATGCTTATCAGCAATTTCCAATCAAGCTTATTATTGAGCTTTAATTTTTGTATAGAACATCCCATGGCATCCCTTGCAAATAAATAAAATAACAAACCAATAAAGCAGTATGCAATAGATTTTATATATGCAGTCCTTGGAGTATTACACTTGGAGGACACCTAACCCTGGTGACTTCATTCCTCTGAAGTAGATACCTGCTGTTAATATACTAATATTCAATGGACTTTTTTTTTTTAATTTTTTTATTGTTATGTTAATCCCCATACATTACATCATTAGTTTTAGATATACTGTTCCATGATTCATTGTTTGTGCATAACACCCAGTGCTCCATGCAGAACGTGCCCTCCTCAATACCCATCACCAGGCTAACCCATCCTCCCAACCCCCTCCCCTCTAGAACCCTCAGTTTGTTTTTCAGAGTCCATCGTCTCTCATGGTTCTTCTCCCCCTCCGATTTCCCCCCCTTCATTCTTCCCCTCCTGCTACATTCTTCTTCTTCTTTTTTTCTTTCTTAACATATATTGCATTATTTGTTTCAGAGGTACAGATCTGAGATTCAACAGTCTTGCACAATTCACAGCGCTTACCAGAACACATACCCTCCCCAGTGTCCATCACCCAGTCACCCCATCCCTCCCACCCCACCCCCCACTCCAGCAACCCTCAGTTTGTTTCCTGAGATTAAGAATTCCTCATATCAGTGAGGTCATATGATACATGTCTTTCTCTGTTTGACTTATTTCGCTCAGCATAATACCCTCCAGTTCCATCCACGTCGTTGCAAATGGCAAGATCTTATTCCTTTTGATGGCTGCATAATATTCCATTGTATATATATACCACATCTTCTTTATCCATTCATCTGTTGATGGACATCTTGGCTCTTTCCACAGTTTGGCTATTGTGGACATTGCTGCTATAAACATCGGGGTGCACGTAGCCTTTCGGGTCCCTACTTTTGTATCTTTGGGGTAAATACCCAGTAGTGCAATTGCTGGATCATATGGTAGCTCTATTTTCAACTTTTTGAGGAACCTCCATACTGTTTTCCAGAGTGGCTGCACCAGCTTGCATTCCCACCAACAGTGTAGGAGGGTTCCCCTTTCTCCGCATCCCCGCCAACATCTGTCGTTTCCTGACTTGTTAATTTTAGCCATTCTGACTGGTGTGAGGTGGTATCTCATTGAGGTTTTGATTTGGATTTCCCTGATGCCGAGCGATATTGAACACTTTTTCATGTGTCTGTTGGCCATTTGGATGTCTTCTTTGGAAAAATGTCTGTTCATGTCTTCTGCCCATTTCTTGATTGGATTCTTTGTTCTTTTGGTGTTGAGTTTGATGAGTTCTTTATAGATTTTGGATACTAGCCCTTTATCTGATATGTCATTTGCAAATATCTTCTCCCATTCTGTCAGTTGTCTTTTGGTTTTGTTGACTGTTTCCTTTGCTTTGCAAAAGCTTTTTATCTTGATGAAGTCCCAATAGTTCATTTTTGCCCTTGCTTCCCTTGCCTTTGGCGATGTTTCTAGGAAGAAGTTGCTGCGGCTGAGGTCGAAGAGGTTGCTGCCTGTGTTCTCCTTTAGGATTTTGATGGACTCCTGTCTCACATTGAGGTCTTTCAACCATTTGGAGTCTATTTTTGTGTGTGGTGTAAGGAAATGGTCCAGTTTCATTCTTCTGCATGTGGCTGTCCAATTTTCCCAACACCATTTGTTGAAGAGACTGTCTTTTTTCCATTGGACATTCTTTCCTGCTTTGTCAAAGATTAGTTGACCATAGAGTTGAGGGTCCATTTCTGGGCTCTCTATTCTGTTCCATTGATCTATGTGTCTGTTTTTGTGCCAGTACCATACTGTCTTGATGATGACAGCTTTGTAGTAGAGCTGGAAGTCTGGAATTGTGATGCCGCCAGCTTTGCTTTTCTTTTTCAACATTCCTCTGGCTATGCGGGGTCTTTTCTGGTTCCATACAAATTTTAGGATTATTTGTTCCATTTCTTTGAAGAAAGTGGATGGTATTTTGATGGGGATTGCATTGAATGTGTAGATTGCTCTAGGTAGGATTGACATCTTCACAATATTTGTTCTTCCAATCCATGAGCATGGAACGTTTTTCCATTTCTTTGTGTCTTCCTCAATTTCTTTCATGAGTATTTTATAGTTTTCTGAGTACAGATCCTTTGCCTCTTTGGTTAGATTTATTCCTAGGTATCTTATGGTTTTGGGTGCAATTGTAAATGGGATCGACTCCTTAATTTCTCTTTCTTCTGACTTGTTGTTGGTGTATAGGAATGCCACTGACTTCTGTGCATTGATTTTATATCCTGCCACTTGACTGAATTCCTGTATGAGTTCTAGCAGTTTTGGGGTGGAGTCTTTGGGATTTTCCACATAAAGTATCATATCATCTGCAAAGAGTGAGAGTTTGACTTCTTCTTTGCCAATTTGGATGCCTTTGATTTCTTTTTGTTGTCTGATTGCTGTGGCTAGGACTTCCAATACTATGTTGAATAGCAGTGGTGATAGTGGACATCCCTGCCACGTTCCTGACCTTAGGGGGAAAGCTCTCAGTTTTTCCCCATTGAGAATGATATTCGCTGTAGGTTTTTCATAGATGGCTTTTATGATATTGAGGTATGTACCCTCTATCCCTATACTCTGAAGAGTTTTGATCAAGAAAGGATGCTGTACTTTGTCAAATGCTTTTTCTGCATCTATTGAGAGGATCATGTGATTCTTGTTTTTTCTTTTGTTAATGTATTGTATCACGTTGATTGATTTGCGGATGTTGAACCAACCTTGCAGCCCAGGGATAAATCCCACTTGGTCGTGGTGAATAATCCTTTTAATGTACTGTTGGATCCTATTGGCTAGTATTTTGGTGAGAATTTTTGCATCCATGTTCATCAGGGATATTGGTCTGTAATTCTCCTTTTTGATGGGGTCTTTGTCTGGTTTTGGGATCAAGGTAATGCTGGCCTCATAAAATGAGTTTGGAAGTTTTCCTTCCATTTCTATTTTTTGGAACAGTTTCAGAAGGATAGGTATTAATTCTTCTTGAAATGTTTGGTAGAATTCCCCTGGGAAGCCATCTGGCCCTGGGCTTTTGTGTTTTGGGAGATTTTTGATGACTGCTTCTATTTCCTTAGTGGTTATAGGTCTGTTCAGGTGTTCTATTTCTTCCTGGTTCAGTTTTGGTAGTTGATACATCTCTAGGAATGCATCCATTACTTCCAGATTATCTAATTTGTTGGCATAGAGTTGCTCATAATATGTTCTTATAATTGTTTGTATTTCTTTGGTGTTGGTTGTGATTTCTCCTCTTTCATTCATGATTTTGTTGATTTGGGTCATTTCTCTTTTCTTTTTGATAAGTCTGGCCAGGGGCTTATCAATCTTGTTAATTCTTTCAAAGAACCAGCTCCTAGTTTCGTTGATCTGTTCTACTGTTCTTTTGGTTTCTATTTCATTGATTTCTGCTCTGATCTTTATTATTTCTCTTCTCCTGCTGGGTTTAGGCTTTATTTGCTGTTCTTTCTCCAGCTCCTTTAGGTGTAGGGTTAGGTTGTGTACTTGAGACCTTTCTTGTTTCTTGAGAAAGGCTTGTATTGCTATATACTTTCCTCTTAGGACTGCCTTTGCTGTATCCCAAAGATTTTGAATAGTTGTGTTTTCATTTTCATTGGTTTCCATGAATTTTTTTAATTCTTCTTTAATTTCCTGGTTGACCCATTCATTCTTCAGTAGGATGCTCTTTAGCCTCCATGTATTTGAGTTCTTTCCAACTTTCCTCTTGTGATTGAGTTCTAGTTTCAAAGCATTGTGGTCTGAAAATAGGCAGGGGATGATCCCAATCTTCTGGTACCGGTTGAGACCTGATTTATGACCTAGGATGTGATCTATTCTGGAGAATGTTCCATGGGCACTAGAGAAGAATGTGTATTCCGTTGCTTTGGGATGGAATGTTCAGAATATGTCTGTGAAGTCCATTTGGTCCAGTGTGTCATTTAAAGTCTTTACTTCCTTGTTGATCTTTTGCTTAGACGATCTGTCCATTTCAGTGAGGGGGGTGTTAAAGTCCCCCACTATTATTGTATTGTTGTCGATGTGTTTCTTTGCTTTTGTTATTAATTGCCTTATATAATTGGCTGCTCCCATGTTAGGGGCATAGATATTTACAATTGTTAGATCTTCTTGTTGGATAGACCCTTTAAGTATGATATAGTGTCCTTCCTCATCTCTTATTACAGTCTTTGGTTTAAAATCTAATTTGTCTGATATAAGGATTGCCACCCCAGCTTTCTTTTGGTGTCCATTAGCATGGTAAATGGTTTTCCACCCCCTCACTTTCAATCTGGGGGTGTCTTTGGGTCTGAAATGAGTTTCTTGCAGACAGCATATCGATGGGTCTTGTTTTTTAATCCAATCTGATAGCCTGTGTCTTTTGATTGGGGCATTTAGCCCATTTACATTCAGGGTAACTATTGAAAGATAGGAGTTCAGTGCCATTGTATTGCCTGTAAAGTGACTGTTACTGTATATTGTTTGTGTTCCTTTCTGGTCTATGTTGCTTTTAGGCTCTCTCTTTGCTTAGAGGACCCCTTTCAATATTTGTTGTAGGGCTGGTTTCGTGTTTGCAAATTCCTTTAGTTTTTGTTTGTCCTGGAAGCTTTTTATCTCTCCTTCAATTTTCAATGACAGCCTAGCTGGATATAGTATTCTTGGCTGCATATTTTTCTCATTTAGTGCTCTGAATATGTCCTGCCAGTCCTTTCTGGCCTGCCAGGTCTCTGTGGATAGGTCTGTTGCCAATCTAATGTTTCTACCATTGTAGGTTACATATCTCTTCTCCCGAGCTGCTTTCAGGATTTTCTCTTTGTCTCTGAGACTCGTAAGTTTTACTATTAGATGTCGGGGTGTTGACCTATTTTTATTGATTTTGAGAGGGGTTCTCTGTGCTTCCTGGATTTTGATGCCTGTTTCCTTCCCCAAATTAGGGAAGTTCTCTGCTATAATTTGCTCTATTATACCTTCTGCACCTCTCTCTCTTTCTTCTTCTTCTGGGATCCCAATTATTCTAATGTTGTTTCGTCTTATGGTATCGTTTATCTCTCGAATTCTGCCCTCGTGATCCAGTAGTTGTTTATCTCTCTTTTTCTCAGCTTCTTTATTTTCCATCATTTGGTCTTCTATCTCACTGATTCTTTCTTCTGCCTCATTTATCCTAGCAGTTAGCGCCCCCATATTTGATTGCACCTCATTAATAGCCTTTTTGATTTCTACTTGGTTAGATTTTAGTTCTTTTACTTCTCCAGAAAGGGTTTCTCTAATAACTTCCATGTTTTTTTCAAGCCCAGCTAGTATCTTTAAAGTGATGATTCTGAACTCTAGATCTGACATCGTACTAATGTCCGTATTGAGTAGGTCCCTGGCAGTCGGTACTACCTCTTGTTCTTTTTGTTGAGGTGATTTTTTCCGTCTTGTCATTTTGTGCAGAAGAGAATAGATTAATGAGAGAACAAAATGCTAGCAGGGTAACAACGTCCCCAGAAAATATACTCTAAACAAATCAGAAAAGACCTGAAGCAGTGGGAAAAGAAAGGGAAAGAGAGAAAAAAGAAAAGGAAAGAAAAAAAGAAAAAAGAAAAAGATAAAGATAAAAACAAACAAAAGCAGAACAAAACACAACAAAACAAAAACAGAATGTGATCAGATATGATCAGGCTGGATTATAGATCAGTGCCACACACTAGATTTTGGGTGTATTTTGGTCTGTTAAAAGAAAGTCCCTCCCAAAATTTTAAAGAAAGGAAAACTTATATATGTACAAAAATAAGGGTTGATATGATGAAGGGATGGAATATGACTGTAAAGATGGAAATTATAAAAAATTTTAAAAAAGGATTTGATAAGTTGTTTGAAAAAAGAAAGAAGAGGATTAAAAAAAAAAAAAGAAAAAAGGGAGAGAATGTGATCAGGCAGGGGAGTAGAAAAAAACCATACACTAGAGATTTAGAGTATATTTTGATCTGTTAGAAGAAACTATCTCAAGATTTTAAAGAGAGAACAACTTATATATATATATGCCAAAAATACGGGTAACTACTATGAAGGAATAGAATATGACTTTAAAAATGAAAAATAAAAATGTTTTTTTTTTAAAAAAGGGATTGATAAGATGTTGGTTGAAAAAGGGAAAAAGAAAAATTCAAAAAAAAAGAAAAAAGGAAAAAAGAAAAAAAGACAGTTAAAAAAAATAATTAACTTTGAAAGACTAAAGAATCATGGTAAAAAAGCCATGAATTCTATGTGCAGTGTTCCCCTAGCGCTGGAGTTCTGCCGTTCTCATTGATCGGTAAACTTGGTCTTGGCTGGTGTTCTTGCTGATCTTCTGGGGGAGGGGCCTGTTGCCGTGGTTCCCAAATGTCTTTGCCGGAGGCAAAATTGCCCCGCCCTTGCCGGTCCGGGCTAAGTAATCTGCTCGGGTTTGCTCTCCGGAGCTTTTGTTCCCTGCAAGCTTTCCGTACAGCTTTGGAGGCGGAGAGTGAAAATGGCGGCCTCCCAGTCTCCGCCCCGGCGGAGCCGAGAACTCGGGGTCCCGCTCCTCAGTGCGCCCCCAGAGAAAAGCAGTCAGTCACTCCCGTCTCCCCGGTCTCCGGCCACACTCCGCGCTCACCCGGCCTGTGACCGCGCCTTTCTATCTGGCACCCGACCCCGGGTGGAGTCTCCAAACCCAGCAGATCCCTGCGGTGCACTCCCGCACCTCTCCTCCTGGGGGAAGAAGGTGAGTCTCCCTGGATCTGCCGCTTGTTGGGTCCCTGCTGGAGGAGCAGTGGCCCGACTGTGCCGCGGATCACGGTTTATAGCAACTCCGAGCTGAGAGCCCGCGCCTGGGCTCCGTCTCTGCAGCCGGCTTCCCTGCTCCGATACCTGGGAGCTCTGCCGCACTCAGGCACCCCCGGTCTTTCTGTGACCCCGAGGGTCCTGAGACCACACTGTCCCGCGAGGGTTCCACCCCCCACTTCGCCACCAGAGTGACGTCCCTCAGCGGAGCAGACTTCTAAAAGTTCCGATTTTGTGCTCCGTGGCTCTATCACTTGCCAGAAGCGGCCGACGGAGGCCCCTCCCCCGCCGTCTATCCTCCCGAATAACGCCTCGGATTCACTTCTCCGCACGTCCTACCTTCCAGAACGTGGTCGCTTTTCTGTTCAGAGAGTTGTTGCTCTTCTTTTCTTTGATCTCCTGTTGAGTTTGTAGGTGTTCAGAATGGTTTGATCCCTATCCAGCTGAATTCCTGAGAGGAGACGAAATCCAGGTCTCCTACTCCTCCGCCATCTTGCTCCGCCCCCATTCAATGGACTTTTGAGCAACTAGGCTCTCAAAAGTATGAACACACTTCTCTGAAATCTCACTTAAATTCAAGTATCATTAAATATATATATATATATATATATATATATATATATATATATATATTTTTTTTTTTTTTTTTTAATAAGGTGTGGAATGAATATAAGACTTCTCAACTTGAATCTCCTAGATTCCAGCACTCTTGATTTTGGCCATTAAATAACTTTATCTCAGTAGCCAGTTCTATAGCTTTCCTCTCTTCATCAATTTTTAATTCCCTTAATTTTTAAAGGTAACTTAGTGCATATGATATATAGTAAATAGGGAAATAAAAAAAAATTTACTAACAATAATGAATTTGAAAACAAAATTATTGAATTAGCCAGAACTTTCCAGAGAAACAGATTCAGTAGCATTTTGTATATACATATGTATGCTCAGTGTTGTGGAGGCTGACAAGTTGTAAGATCTGTAGCTGGCAAGCTGGTGGTGCAGGAGAGCTGAGAGTGTAAATTCCAGTTGAAGGTCAACAGGTACAAAACCCAAGAAGAGCCAGTGTTTCCGCTGGAATTCAAAAGCAATAAACAAAATCGAAGTCCCAGCTCAAGGCAGTCAGGCAGACGGAGTTCCCTTTTACTTGTGGAAGGGTCAGCCTTTTTGTTTTGTTTCCACCTTCAGTTGATGGCTGGGGCGCACGCACATTAAGGAGGTCAATCTGTTTTACTCAGTCTGTTTCAAATGCTAATCTCATCCAAAACATCCTCATACACATACTCGGAATAATATTTCACCAAATATCTGGACACTGTGGCTTAGTCAAGTTGACAAGTAAAATTAACCACCACAATTATGTAGTAATAAATTAAAAATATGTTTATTGGCATATATGTATGTTTTCTTTCTGATTACAGAATAATAAATAAACCTTTTAAAATAAAGAAACCATGGGGTACCTGGGTGGCTTAATCAGTTAAGCATCTGACTCATGATTTCTGCTCAGGTCATGATCCCAGTCTTGAGATCAAGCGCCACGTCTGGCTCTGCACTCAGCTTGGAGTTTGCTTGAGATTCTCTCTCTCCCTCTCCCTCTGTCCTTCCCCCCACTTGTGTGTGTGCGTGCTCTCTCTCTCTCTCCAAATAAATAAGTAAAATCTTAAAAAAATAAAAACATAAAGCATGAGAAGAACAAACAACAGATTGCACGTAAATCAATTGAAGTATTGGATATAAACAAAAGATACATACTGTGTCTAATTTAAGCAAAGAAAGGAATTTCTGGAGAGAATACTTGGATTTGATGGGAATTTAAAGAATAATTGAGCAAATACTATGAAAGAGAGCCAGGCAATAGAGCAAGTTCAACATCCTCATGAAGAAGCAGCATGTTACAGTCTTACTTTCAGGTTTATACACTGTTATGACCAAGCTATAGAGAAGAATATACCCCCACCCAAAATTTGCTTCAGATATTGAGCCTGATGATACCATACACAAACTGAGAACGTATGAAGTTTTATTACTCACATACTGAGACTCCTGTGGATAACAGAGCAGATCTTCTAAGTTGGTCCTAAAGTAAGAGTGCAAGGATGGGAGACTGGCTTAAGGTTTTTATAGTATTTAGGGGGTGTGGCAGGGCTGAGGGTTCCTATGCTCAGGTGGTTTGAAAGCATGTGTGGTTTGAAACTACCTCTTGTGTCAAAGGGAACGCCTAGGCTTTCTTATTAGCTTACCCAGATATGAGGTTAAGGGGAAGTTGGAGAGATGAGCAGTTAGCTGTCAAACATCAGAACTGGAGTTCAACTCATTTTATATACTCTGATCAAATGGCATGTCCCCACTCCTGGTTCAATGTTCTTCAAAGAGAATGAGGTTACTAGGATTGTCACTCATATGTTTGCATGCCTCATCAGCATCCAGAGAATATGACTTGTAATCATTTTTTCACTTAACAATATTTGGGTGACTACCACATTTAAGACAATGCTCTAGTCTAGGCACTCTGACTCACTGAGCTAGGTCTGAGTATTAATGAATGAAAGGAAACACTAGGGACATTGTTGGCTGACAACAATGCAAAGCACCGGAGTCCTATTCTGATTTCCTACATCGGTCCCCTTCTTTGTAAGCATTGAGTCTCTTAATATGTCCTGTGAGTTTTTACTGCTTAAAATCTTTGTATTATGGTTAATTCAGTGTTGGTAAATTTTGGCTCCATGAGAGACTGCTGACGATATTAAAAACAAAGCAAAAATTTACAGCAAAGGAGACAGTCAACAAAACCAAAAGACAACTGACAGATGGGAGAAGATATTTGCAAATGACATATCAGATAAAAGGCTAGTATCCAAAATCTATAAAGAACTTACCAAACTCAACACCCAAAGAGCAAATAATCCGATCAAGAAATGCGCAGAAGACATGAACAGACATTTCTGCAAAGAAGACATCCAAATGGTCAACAGATACATGAGAAAGTGCTCAGCATCACTGGGCATCAGGGAAATCCAAATCAAAACCTCAATGAGATACCACCACACACCAGTCCGAATAGCTAAAATTAACAAGTCAGGAAATGACAGATGTTGGTGAGGATGGGGAGAAAGGGGAACCCGCCTACGCTGTTGGTGGGAATACAAGTTGGTACAGCCACTCTGGAAAACAGTATGGAGGTTCCTCAAAAAGTTGAAAATAAAGCTACCGTATGACCCAGCAATTACACTACTGGGTATTTACCCCAAAGATACAAATGTAGTGATCTGAAGGGGTACGTGCACCCCAATGTTTATAGCAGCAGTGTCCACAATAGCCAAACTGTGGAAAGATGTCCATCAACAGATGAATGGATAAAGAAGATGTGGTATATATATACAATGGAATATTATGCAACCATCCAAAAAAGGAAATCTTGCCATTTGCAACAATGTGGATGGAACTAGAGGGTATTATGCTAAGTGAAATAAGTCAATCAGAGAAAGACAAGTATCGTATGATCTCACTGATATGAGGAATTCTTAATCTCAGGAAACAAACTGAGGGTTGCTGGAGTGGTGGGGGTTAGGAGAGATGGGGTGGCTGCGTGATAGACTTCGGGAAGGGTATGTCCTATGGTGAGTGCTATGAATTGTCTAAGACTGAGGAATCACAGACCTGTACCTCTGAAACAAGTAATGCATTATAAGTTAAAAAAAAAAAAAAAAAAAAAGAAGATAGTAGGAAGGGAAAAATGGAGGGGGGAATCGGAGGGGGAGATGAATCATGAGAGACTATGGACTCTGAGAAACAAACTGAGGGTTCTAGAGGGGAGAGGGGTAGGGGATGGGTTAGCCTGGTGATGGGTATTAAGGAGGGCACGTATTGCATGGAGCACTGGGTGTTATATGTAAACAATGAATCATGGAACACTACATTAAAAAAAAATTAAAGGATGTTATTCTATTGGTAAACGTGTTAAATAAAGCTATGTTATCAAAATTAGAATCTAATAATTAAGGAAAATTTTATTCTGGTAGTGAAGACTTTTATTTATTCCCGTAGTGCTGTTTTATTTATAAATTTGAAATAATTAGTGCTATTACATAGAGTTCACTATTTAAAGACATTCGGTGTTTTTTTTTTTTTTTTTTTGCTTTCTCATCATTTTACTAGATAAGGAATATTATATAGGCAGTGGTATGTCTCTCGCTCTGTCTCTGTGTCTCTCTTTCTACATGAGCCTTATGGTGTAGACATTTCTCTCATTAAATTACTTATTCTTTCTTAGGGTGAGTGTGTGTGTGTGTGTGTGTGAGAGAGAGAGAGAGAGAGAGAGAGAGAGATAAGTGCCTTCAAATTAACTGCCCATGCTATGACTTCATATAATATGTTTATGATATGACCCAGTAGAATGAAAAGAACTATAAACTTTGAGTTAAAAGACAGAGGTATGACTCTGGGTCTGCACTTAGTAGGTATTTTTACTGAGATGAATCAGTTAATAAAACACATCTAGAAAGTAAGATCTCTTCTGCATGACACCACTGCCTTTCTTTTCTAGGCTGCTCTCTTCATGTATAGAGTGAGGGATTTAGTTTAGCTGACCGTAAAGACAGCATCCAGATATATAGCTTAAAATTCTATAAATCACTTGGACAGCATGTTGTTGGGACCTAAGATTTATTTAAGATAGGAAATCATTAATTTCTTCTTTCTTGTTTGTTTTTTGTTACTTGGGACAGGCAATTACTAACCAGCATTAGGGTTTAGAAATAGTACATAACAAAATCCATGAATCTGGATAATAATTTCTTCTTGAATAAACACTATGGATTTAATATTTATTGTATTTACCAATTATATTTGGAAACTGAAATATTGGGTAGCTCTTACTATTGACAGAAATAATCTTCCATAGTAAAATATGCTTTAAAGATTGAGCTAGAGAAAACCCCAGCATATTTTCATAACAGGTATGTACTTGGTTCTAAGCCTTTAATAGTGCAAAAGTTTGTACCAGCTTGATAAATTGTATTTATTATTTATAAAATATTAAATTATATTGTAAAGTGTTGAAATTATAATCTAGTAACACTTTTTTAAATTAATGGTGTCACTGAATAGTACACTAAAATTTATTGAGTATTAAATTATGTCATATTATTGTATGTATTCATTTTGTCAGGGTTGATCCTACAACTGAGCACACAGTGCTGAAGTGATATAGGGTGCTGTGCAAACTGAGAAATGAAAGCATTGGCAGAGACTCTAAGGGGGGGACCTATTCTAATATGGGAGATCAGGAGAGACTACCCATAGGAATGACATTTAGTAAGACAATATAAGTAATGGGCTTTTGAAGAGAGAAGAGAAGAATACTTCAGGCAAAGGAACAAACATTTAAGAAATGCAAAGGGATACAAAATATGTGAGACAGAGGGAAGAATAAGCATATCAACGGTGACAAAGAAGTGGCAAGGGGAGCATTTGAGGCCATATTGAAGCTGTGGGTCGTTACCATAAACTACATAAGTAAAGCACATGCCCTTAATGCTAGCATAAGGACAGGGCAGACCCTGAAGTGATTTAAAACATATGTATATGTGTGTGTGTGTATACATATGTATACACACATACACACACACATATAAATATAATATGTATTATAGTCTCAGCTGTAATTTCTTTCAGCATCTGGTCTAGTTATTGGGGAAAGTGCATATGAAAAATTGTTCTGAGAGTAAAATTCCTGTCTGAGGGAAAAAATAAAAAGAATGTACAGACAGTATACCCATGGTAAGTAATATGAGAATAATGAGCAGCATATGCAAACATAAAGAAGCAATATGAAATATAAAGTATCCAGTATTTGTGGTCAGAGAGATTTTAGATAAAATGTTATGCATTTTACTTCCTGTGTGGCTTAGAGCAAATCACCATGTTGAGATCGGTTTTCTCAGGTTGTTATTATCTATTTAGTATCTTTCATTTAGTAATTAGATACATAGATTTAAGGAAAATTCAGATTATGTAGTTATTGCTTAATATGTGTCAGGTGCTATTATTTATTAATTTTAAGAATAATGCTCACAATGCAGCCTTGATTTGTGATTGGTATAATTACATCCTATGCCTAACCATAAAAAAAGAAAATGCTGCATTGTTCCGTTGTATTTATTCACATTTTTAATAAGACTGTATGAAATACTTATTTCATTGTTGTATTATTTAAATGTCTTATCTGTGTAATGTAAAAATATGCGTTTAAACTACAGAGTGTAACCACTTGTAAGTCATTTTGGTCTTCAGGGTTCATATGACTTAAGAAGTTGCCAAAAATTATATAAAGCTCAAATATCCCAGGTGAAATCATGCGTAGTTAGTGACATGTCATTGAACTTTACTGCAGTGCTATAAAGATATAACACGACAAATTCATTTAAGTTATATTATTGCTTTTATATAGAACACAATAAATAGATATGGGAAATAGTTTAAATAGATTTATCAAGTCAATAATATTCATACATCATAAAATTTATTTTTCCTTCTTATTGATCTGCATTAGGAGATTTCTCATAACCTTAGATTGGTAAATCATACAGATTTGTTTTTTGTGTGTGACAATATTGTCAGAATCTCTGACTAATAACTACTAGGAAATTTTTAAGGTGTTTTTTTGTTTTTAAAAGAAGATTTGTAAATACAGCATTCCCTTTCAGGCATGGATTCTATATTTGCAGTTATCTGTTGTTCCATCAAAAACTACTTTATGGGGCGCCTGGATGGCTCAGTCATTTAAGCGTCCAACTCTTTTTTTTGTTTTTTTTAAAGATTTTATTTATTTATTTGACAGAGAGAGACATAGCGAGAGCAGGAACACAAGCAGGGGGAGTGGGAGAGAGAGAAGCAGGCCTCCCGCAGAGCAGGGAGCCCGATGTGGGACTCGATCCCAGGACCCTGGGATCATGACCTGAGCCGAAGGCAGACGCTTAACGACTGAGCCACCCAGGCGCCCAAGTGTCCAACTCTTGATCTCAGCTTAAGTCTTTATCTCGGGGTGCGGGTTCAAGCCCCACGTTGGGCTCCACACTGGGTGTGGAGCCTACTTGAAAAAAACAAAACAAAACAACTACTTTGTAACTTAGTGGCTTTAAACAGATATTTTATTTTACTCATGGTTTTGTAGGCCTCAATTCCACTCAGCTGGGTGTCATATCTGTTGTATGCATAGTCAGCGGGGTAGTTCTACTGGGGCCCGAGGATTGACTTTCAAGTTTACTACTCTACATGACTAGTAACTGATTGCTGTATTGCTCTCCTAATAAACCAAGGGCAAGAGTCTTCTCCATGTGGGTTTATGATAGGCCACTTGTGCTTTCTCACCGCAGGGATGTGGGTTACAAGAGAAAACTGGGTCTGCTAACTAGCAGCGTCATTTTTGCCATATTCTATTCCTCAAAGCAGTTCTAGACCCTTCTCAGATTCAAGGGGAGATGACATTGACCTCACCTCTAGAGGAAGAGTATCAAAAATGAGTGCCTGTTGGGATGCCTGGTGACTCAGTCGCTTGGGTGCCCAACTCTTGATTTCCACTCAGGTCATGTTCTTGGGGTTGTGGGATCAAGGCCCCCATCAGGCTCCATGCTCAGCACTGAGTCTGAGTCTGCTTGTCCCTCTCCCTCTGTTCCTCTCCCCACTCTCTCTCTCTCAAATAAATAAATAAAATCTTTTAAAAAACGAATGCCTATTTTTAATCCACTACAAGTACTAAATGCCTCTTGTATGAAAGTCTATGGTGATTTGCAGTTATTTGAAATAACTGTGCTTGATAAATATAGATCCTAAATATGAAGTACTTAGAGGAAAGCATAATAGATTTATTTCACTGACAATAAGATGGTAAACTGAACTTAAGAGTTGTAATAAGCGGTGGCGCCTGGGTGGCTCAGTCGTTAAGCGTCTGCCTTCGGCTCAGGTCATGATCCCGGGTCCTGGGATCGAGCCCCGCATCGGGCTCCCTGCTCCGCGGGGAGCCTGCTTCTCCCTCTCCCACTCCCCCTGCTTGTGTTCCCTCTCTCGCTGTGTCTCTCTCTGTCAAATAAATAAATAAAATCTTTAAAAAAAAAAAAAAGAGTTGTAATAAGTGGTAGGATTCAAATACTCAAGGTATTTATTTATCTTGTTAATGTGACATTCTTGTGTATTTTGAGATTTAGGCTCAGGATTAATTATCCCCAGAAACACACAATTGAAATTCCTTTGAAAGATGTAGACTTCATCTTGGATAAAAATAATGTTATAGATAGTGGTATTATTATAAGTCAGAATATAGGCAGAGGATGTGTCTAAGTTTGGATTACCCTTCCCCAAAAGTAAAACGTGAGACAAAGGTATGTGTGAAATTTGTTTGGAACGTGAAAGAAATAATGTGTTGGGAAGAGAAGTAGAGAGAAACAAGACAGAAAAAGTAATGGCTTAATAAAGGGGTTATTTTGAAAACAGCTACCATTGTGAGTATTGGAATTTAACCTTGTTGAGAAAATGCTCGAAGTTATTTTAGAATGTACACCTCAGAGTTACTTCCTGCCTCAAGGTACAGATACTGGGGTATTAATGCAAGTATTATCATCAGTCATCCCTTGAAGGCTACTCCCTGGGGAAAGTATTTCTCTGGTACTCTAACTTTGGGTGAAAGCAGGGTACTGAAACCAGAGGAAGCTTCAGGACAAGAGAACAGATGTTTGGAGTCATCAGTTAGTAGAGCATGCACTGAAGTACTGCAATGAGGAACTATGGCTGGGGTTGTCAGCACCTGCTATAAAGAAATGTATAAAAAGAGAAAGGTGTACCTATGTTTAAAAGGTAAATCACTAACTTAGAGTTAGTTCATGTAATTGATATATATGCCTTTGAAACTAAAGAATTAAGATGTGTTTAGGCTTATGAGATATAACATGAGAAATGCTGAAGATCCACATACCTTTAAGTAAAATAATATCTTTGGTACTAGTTACATATTTATAATTTAACCTTATATTTTAAGATTTTTTGGGGGGGATTTTATATGTTTTGGTTAGAATATAAATTAAAGATAATGGAACATTTTGCAAAAACATAAAGATAATGGAACATTTTGCAAAAACAAACAGTGATCTTTAAAAAATGAGATCTTGCCATTTGTGACAACTTGGATGGATCTAGAGGGTATTATGCTAAATGATATAAGTCAAACAGAGAAAGACAAATACCATATGCGTTCAATTACATGTGGGATCTAAAAAACAAAACAGATGAATAAACAAACAAAAAGCAGAATCAGACCTGATGATTTGTTTTTTTTTTTTTTTTTTAAAGATTTTATTTATTTATTTGACAGACAGAGAGATAGCAAGAGCAGGAACACAAGCAGGGCGAGTGGGAGAGGGAGAAGCAGGCTTCCCGCCGAACAGGGAGCCCAATGTGGGACTCGATCCCAGGACCCTGGGATCATGACCTGAGCCGAAGGCAGACGCTTAACGACTGAGCCACCCAGGCGCCCAGACCTGATGATTTGTTTGGAGAACTTCTTAGTAAAAGAGGAGTTAGCAAAAATATAGATGGAATTAATTCACTCAGAGAGGGGGAGTAGGGGGAGGAGCAAAATAGATGAAGGGGAGGGGGAAATACAGTCTCCCAGTTATGACATGAAAGAGTTATGGGAATAAAAGGTATAGCATAGGAAATATAGTCAATGATATTGTAATAGCTACACATGGTAACTGATGGCAGCCACACGTGAGGTCAGCATAGTGTAATATATAGACTTACTGAGTCACTATGTTGTATACCTGAAACGAATGTAATGTCAACCATACTCAAATAAAAAATACAGTAATAAATAAACAGCAATGTTTAAAACACTTAAATACAATTTTGTCAAAATATATTTGTGATAAATAATAAAAGATGCTTAATGAGTAACTTGGATATATTTAATATAATTAGCCCTCATGCTGGATATACATATATCATTAAGAATTAAAGTATAATAATAAAAATAATATGATTCTGTGGTATATTTCTAATAATCAAATATTTATGATTTCATACCATACTACATGTATATTATTTAGATTTGTTTTCAAAGTTTTCAACCCAAAATATAGAAGTTTTTATAATTCTGTTTAAAATATTTGTATTATTTTAAGAGTTTACTCAGTTCTAATTTTATTTGAAATAAATATATAGATCAGCATTCTGTTCCAAATAATTTAAAATCAATAATGTTTATGTTTGACCTTACTTATTTAATCAGTAATTATTCTGAAGGTTAGGAAAAAGTACTGAGTGCTTTTATGAACACTCTTATTTACTCCTTTCAGATTTTCCCATTGTTAAATAAAATGGTATATGTATTGTGACATGAAGTTCTTTCAGCCTTCATTAAAATTCTCCAGAAGCATTCTGTATTAGGACTAAAATCAGCAGTCAGGATTGTATGCTTAATAATCATTTCACTGGGTTTATTTTTCAATATCCCTAGGGTATTAATCTTTTGAAAACTCTCTCGCAGTTGAGATGATTCTTTTCTAAAATATTTCTTCATTCCCAATAGCACAATATAATAGGTACTAGTTCTACTTTCAGGGCGCATCAACTAATTTGCAATCACAGCAGATCTTAAGCTTTTTTCATTCAAAATGTCTTAAGCTGCCAGAGGTTATATTCATTCAATTAATGTTTGCTGAGTGAATTAATTCCATCTATATTTTTGCTAACTCCTTTCCTACCAAGAATTTCTCTGAGCCAGAGTGTCATATTATTATCCTGGTGTTTTTGTGTGTTTGTTTGTTCGTTGACATCTAATGATAGGTCAATGCAAACTATATCTCATGATATCTCATTAACCTTTTAAAGTCTAACATATGCCATGCAACTGTTTCAAACCAATTCTGTACCAAAACATTACATTTAAAATATCAGAAAGGGTTATTCTGAAAACACTTAATATACTTAAACCATGTAATGTTTTCAGCTTTGTAAGAAAGGCAGTGTTCATAGTGGGTTTGAGATGAGCAGTTGAGTTTGCAATTTGGATTTATTTACCATGTGAAATTGGGTGATTTATTTAAAATATGAGTGCCGGGGCGCCTGGGTGGCTCAGTGGTTAAGCCTCTGCCTTCAGCTCAGGTCTTGATCCCAGGGTCCTGGAATCGAGCCCCACATCGGGCTCCCTGCTCTGCGGGAAGCCTGCTTCTCCCTCTCCTACTCCCCCTGCTTGTGTTCCCTCTCTCGCTGTGTCTCTCTCTGTCAAATAAATAAATAAAATCTTTAAAAAAAAATTTTAAATTTAAAATATGAGTGCCTCAGTTTCCTAACAAATAAACCTGTTATAATAAACACGCATGACTTTGTGTATATATGTTAATAATCAGTCACGCTAAAGGATGTAGTTAGTAACCTAGAAGACAAATCACTTCAGCAGTTGATATGAATATGTAATTAATTCAGAATCCCTGTGAGTGGAAAATCATGCAGATACAGAATAAAATAGTCTGATATAAATCAACAACAGATCTAAAGCTACCTTTGCTGCTTGGATTTGAAAACGGACAAAGCAAAGATGAAGCTAAATCTGATCTCAAATAATTCTTATTTTGCTGTGCTGTCAAAAGATGTATTTCGAGATTAAATATAAATATTATCTCCTCCCTGTTCTATTTATTTGGTACTTCTACTGTATCCCTTCACATTATGTTTTTTTATTCCTGGCTTCATCTCTCTGACCGAATTTAAAGAAGAGGCTTTATTTTCCTCATACTTCTTTGTACAGTATTTATAATTGCATTAGCCACAATGGCTTCTTTGTGCTTCAAAATATTTTATTTATTGATTGAAGTTTCTCTAATAACAGAAGGAGAAACTGGGAAAAAAGAAAATAGCAAGGCCTACCAATGTAGGCCACGTGTGTTTCATGTATCAACTGAAATCTAGAAACCAAAGGAGCATATCAAAAGAAATCAAAGTGTTAATAATACAGATTATGGATACAGATTGGAGCCTTTATATACATCATGGCAATCCTAGGGAACAATCAATACATTGTGCTCTAATGGATGCCTGAGAGCATAAATTATCAAACTAATAATTCCTATTACCATGGAGTAGGGAGACAACTGCAAATGGACACAGGGGAGGCAAGTGTGCCATAGGATGGGCATGAGAAGTACCAACATGAATAAGCCCCATTTTCTCTGGCTGAGAGAATATGGGGAAACACACCTGAGAAGAAATGTAAATAGTGCAAGAGAACCTATGAAAATTAAAAACTCCATATTTAAAAATAAATTTCCACATTTAAGAACCTGTGAAAGTCAAAACAATATGGTGCTGATATTAAAAACAAACACATAGACCAAGGAACACAATAGACAGCCCAGAAATCAGCCCATGGATATATAGTCAACTAATTTTTGATGAGGCTCTAAGAATACACAATGAGGAAAAGATAATCTTTTCAATAAATTGTGTTGGGAAAATTGGATAGCCACATACAAAAAAAAAAAAAAAAGAAATTAGATCCTTATCTTAAACCACACACAAAAATTAACTAAAAATGGATTAAAGACCTAACTGAAAGACCTGAAACCATAAAACTCCTAGAATAAAAACAAAGGGTAAGCCCTTGACATGGGTCTTGGCAATGACTTTTTTTTTTTTAAGATTTTATTTATTTATTTATTTTTTTATTTTATTTTTTTTTTTTAAAGATTTTATTTATTTATTTGACAGAGAGAGAGATAGCGAGAGCAGGAACACAAGCAGGGGGAGTGGGAGAGGGAGAAGCAGGCTTCCTGCCGAGCAGGGAGCCCGATGTGGGACTCGATCCCAGGACCCTGGGATCATGACCTGAGCCGAAGGCAGACGCTTAACGACTGAGCCACCCAGGTGCCCCAGATTTTATTTATTTTTTGACACAGAGAGAGAGAGTCAGTGAGAGAGGGAACACAAGCAGTAGGAGTGGAAGAGGGAGAAGCAGGACTCCTGTGGAGCAGGGAGCCTGATGCAGGGCTCAATCCCAGGACCCTGGGATCATGACCTGAGCCGAAGGCAGGCACTTAATGACTGAGCCACCCAGGCACACCTTGGCAATGGTTTTTTGGATAAGACTCCAAAAACACACGTAACAAAACAAAAATAAACAACTAGGACTACATCAAACTAAAAAGTTTCTGTAAGCAAAGGAAATAATCAAGTGAAAGTGAAAAAGTACCTTATAGAATGAGAAAAAAAATATTTGCAGACCACCTATCGATAAGGAATTAATATCCAAAATCTATAAAGGATGGCTCCAACTCAATAGAAAACCAAATAACACAGTTAAAAATGGGCAAACTATATGAATAGTCATTTCTTCAAAGAGGACCTACAAATGGCCAACAGGAGCATGAGAATGTGCTCAATATTACTTATCATCAAGACAATATAATCAAAACCATGATAAAACATTACGTTATACCTATTAGGATGGCTATTATCAAAAAGATAAGATATAACAAGTGTTGATGAGGGTATGTAGAAAGAGAACCATTGACCATTGCTAGTGGGAATGTAAATTGGTGCAGCCATTATGAAAAAGAGTATGGAAGTTCCTCAGAAAATGAAAAACAGAACTATCTTATGATCCAGTAATCCTACTTCTCTGTATATGTCCAAAGGAAATGAAATCATAGAGATATCTGCAGTTCCATGTTCATTGCAGTATTATTCACAATAACCAAAATATGGAAACAACCTAAATGTCTATTGATGGATGGATGCATAAACAAATGTGGTATATACATATAGTGGGATATTATTCAAAACAAATCCTATCATTTGCAAAAATATGGATGAACCTGGAAAACAGTATACCTGAAGTAAGTCAGACACAGAAAGATAAATGCTATATGATATCACTTCTATCTAGAAGCTAAAAAAGTTTAACTCACAGAGCTGGAGAGTAAAATAGCAGTTGTTAAGGACTAGGGGGTTAGAGGAAATGAGATGTTGGTTCAAGGAACAAATGTGTAGTAATAAGATGAGTAAGTTCTGGGGATCTAATGTAAAGCATGGTAACTTTAGAAAATATAAAATCCCAAATTTAGAATTCCATGTTTGAAAGACTCAGATTAGTATTCTCCATTTAATTATCTAAGGCTTGGATTTACGTTCTTGATTTGCCATTTATGAGCTGTGCGATGTTTAGGTAGTTGTATAAACTGTCTCAATTCCCCCAAATTAGAGGGTGGATAATATCAATCATAAACAGACACATTACATTGACTGGAATGTCAGAGTTTTCCAGTAATGACTTTGTGAGTTACAGAAAGACACCTAGAGACAAATAAGTTTGCTGTATAAATTTGAGGGCTTACGAAACAACTGAGGAATTGGGTTGTTGATCGTTGTTCTTCCAGTTGGCATAAATTTATAATCCTTGAAGGAGTAGTCTTTATTAGTTGACAAGGAGAAAAACAGATGATTGAATAGCTTTTTAGTTAGACCCAGGAAAACAAATGCAGCAAAAAGAACAGGACCATCTGAAAGGAAACATGAGACATGTTAAGATGATGCACTACTGTTGAACACTACCATATTCACTTAGAGAGAAAGCAGGGTAAGTGATGCAACCTCTACACTATGGTCTGTTTTCTTCTGTTAATCTAAATTCAGATAAAATGTTCATACCTTTATTGCCATTATTAGCAATATGCTATATACTTGTAGTTTGAAATGTATCAATACACATCCATAGATACTGATGTCAAAGGACTATTCCAATTTCTGGGCATTATTGATGCTGTAACTGTAAAAGATGTATTTGTAAATTTTCTATAAACTTTCAATTTATTAATTAGTCAGTATATAAATAATCTCCCAGTGAAGTCTTCTCTGTCCAATATTGTTCAGAATTACTTTATAATAAAGTCAACTTTCAGTAAGATCTTTAAATTGAGTTTCATTCACTAAATAACTTAATTAGGGAAAATACCAGGAACTGGTTATGTAAACATTGAAACCTCTGAGTCATGATATATTATTAACCCATCAGAGGCAACATTTTATGAAGTTTTTAATACCATAATTACATGAAGATTAAATTATAAAGAAGTCAGAAATGGGGGCGCCTGGGTGGCTCAGTCGTTGGGCGTCTGCCTTCGGCTCAGGTCATGATCCCGGGGTCCTGGGATCGAGCCCCACATCGGGCTCCCTGCTCAGCGGGAAGCCTGCTTCTCCCTCTCCCACTCCCCCTGCTTGTGTTCCCTCTCTCGCTGTCTCTCTCTCTGTGTCAAATAAATAAATAAAATCTTTAAAAAAAAAAAAGAAGTCAGAAATGTATCTTCTGAGAAGGTATAAATGATTACAAAGCAAGATATTGCAACATTTATTTTCAGGTGACTTTATTTTCTTTGTTTATATGTTCAACAATGAAACGTGATTTTTTTCCTATAATTTCTTTTTTTTATTATGTTCAGTTAGCCAACATATAGTACATCATTAGTTTTTTGATGTAGTGTTCAACGATTCATTAGAAATATTGTGTAATAAAAATTTATTTCAAGCAATGGTTTTTCTTACCTCAAAATTATCAATATTAAAGTATATATTGCCTATCACAAATCCATATGATATTCAACATTCTAAAAATTAAATAAAGTCCTTTTAGCATTTGCTATGAACTGAATTGCTCCCCCCCCACACCAAATTCATATGTTGAAGCCCTAATTCCCAATGTAATGGTATTTGGAGGTGAGGCCTTTGTGAGGTAATTAGGCTTAAACAAGATCATGAGGCTGGGGACACCATGATGGAAATAATGTCCTTGTAAGAAGTTAGAGACCAGAGCTCTCTTTATCAGGAAAGGACCCAAAAGACAGCCAGCTGTGCAAGCCAGAAAAGGGGCTCTCACTAGGACCAAATCTGCCAGCACCTTGATCCTTGACTTCCCAGCCTCAAGAACTGTGAGAAATAAAAATGTCTGTGGTTTAAAATGCATAGTCTATGGTGTTTTGTTATAGCACCTGAGCTAAGAGACAGCATTCATCCACGAAATCCATAATATTTCTTTGAAAATGAAAATACACTTAGAAGGACCCCTTATGCCAACAATGCCCTTTCAAATGTTCTGCAAGGTTTTTTTTTTTTTTTTTTTCTTTTGTTGAAATGATTTTTAGAGCATTCAAGGTATAAGACACACTCCCTTTCCTTTCCCGTGAAAGAAATCAATATCAATGGAGTGCATAGGCCAGTGGTTTGGAGTATTTTTCCTATGTGACTTTAGATCCTGAAAAGATATTATATAAAATAACTGATGCAGGAAAGTGTAACACCATTCACAAACTTCACCTGTTCTAACACCTAGAGCAGTTATCTTGCAAAATTGTCCTGGGGTATGAGTTCCTTCCTATACATGAAAAGAAACTCCATTGTGTTTCTTTTGAATGTAAACATAGTTGGTAAAAAAAAAAAAAAAATGTGCGTAAGAAATATCCTGTTCTGTTTTGGATAAGTAGTAATATATTTTAGTGATGCCTTATCAAGGGAAGGTAATTTGAAGATTATGATTTTATGGCAATTAGTTGTTGTGAGAGCATACTGGATTAAAGACAAATGCAGAGCTATATAAATGTATTTTGAAAAGGCTAATAGTACATTGTGTCTTCTGCTATCACTCCATTTGATATTTAACTAACTAAATAAAAGTAGCCCAAATTATCTTTTTGAAAATATTGTAGTTATTTATAAAGTTCTCTAGACTCCTTTCTGACACTGCTCAAGGCACAATGGAATTAGAGAATCCAGTTGGACACTTGTATTCGAAATGTGTTAGAAGAAAATTCTTTTGACTTAAAATAATTTAGGACGTCTATTAAAATAAATTTTATATTTAAAAATAAAACTGAAATTCACACTATTTCATCATCCAATAGATTAGATCCATCTTTTTTTTCTATTATGGAAGATATGAAATATTCATGTCCACTATAATGTGAAAAAAAAACCAAACTGATACTATATAGATAATAAAATCTCCTATTAAGAAAATTCAGGAGAACCAAATGAAATAAATTGTAGCACTTAAAGCAAGAGAGTTCATTCAAGTGGGCAGACAAAGGTCAATTAAAAATTATGCTTTTCCTACATATGTCCTAGAGATTACCAGTTTAAACAAATTAAGCAAAACATTTACATTAATAAAAATAGCAAGAATAAAACTACCAAGTGCCTTAAAATAGTGCTATAGGAATGTCAAAGACAGTAAGCTGCATATCCCAAAATAGAAAAGAATATATAAGAAAATTTGGATAAATGAGAAGAGCTCATGTCTTTTGGTTCAGAGCACAATATTGTGTAAATATCAATACTCAATATTTATCTGTAAATTCAATTCAGCCTAATTAAAATAGCAACAAGATTATTTGAAGAACTTGGCAAGCCAATTTTAAAATTCACATGAAAAAGTAAATGTGTAAAAGAATAGCTCAGACAAAATTTATTAATGGATTTTTATCTTTTGCTTGTCTAAGTATAAAAAATGGATATTTTAATTTATGGTGTGAACTATGCATTTCATCGCCCTATGCATGAATCATTTTCTTGAAAAAAGTAATATCTAGGGAACTAGTTAAACGTATTCTAGTTATCCTTCACACTACTTTATATTTTCAGTAACTATTATATGTAAATGATACTCACATTAGTGGTAACAAATTATACAAATATATATATAAATGTAATTATTACATATATATAACTGATTATATGGAGTGCATTGTGTATATATAAAGCATATATAAACAGAGAGCATAAGCACACACATATATGTATATAATTATATTTTGGACATATTTATTAAAATAAAATATTTACATGGAAATTAAACTTATCATATGGCTTTGCCTAAATCATATTGAAATGAGATTTTTACATATAAATAATTATTTTTTACATCAACCTTCATATCTTAAAGCATTGAATTGTACTTTCATTTTAGTTAATTACTTTTATTTCCGATATTGGCTTCAGAAAACTGTTTTGACTCTCACAAATAGGTGAATATTCTGTAGATTTTATTTTATGCAATTTAATATTCTGAACGTGGCTCCTACTTTTTATTTTCTAGTTTATAAAATACAGCAATAATCTAGATTTCATTAACAGCCTAATTCAAGCTGACTATACATTTTATTTCTAAATATTTTGTGGAAACAAGAGACTTTTATTTTTGTCCAACATTGTCTTGCTCAATTCTGTACTTTATTTCCATCCATTTAAATTCTTATGTTGGCATAAGGGTGATTACCTTGGAATACTCACCTATATCAAACGTCCTTTCAAGATCAGAGAATAACAGCCTTTCTTCTTTTGAATGTCTAAACAAATTAGCACCTATTTTACAAAATAATCACTTGAGTAATTTTAATGTTAATATTCCTGCTAAACAGTAACTAGGATTAGTATTGAACAAATTCTACCAAGAGTTACAACAAAGCCACAAGGAACCCCACTATGGGGTCCTTTCTCTGACCCCTAATCATCCCTTTCACTTAGGATATCTCACTATTTACTATTGCTTGTATCAAGCTGTTTTAAATACACTCTTGAGTTTTAACACTATGTCAGGAAAACCTTTCCCTACTACCCTGCAGAAGGGGGCACATAGTTACAAGGTTCAAACCTGTAAAAATGCAGCGGAAGGATACTTGACCCCAAAGCTTCTTGAATCTTCAAGGAGGAAAGGTTTAAAAGGGAGTGGCAGAGCCTCGCATAGCCCATCATGGGTAGACTTTATGCCTAATAAACAATAAATAGTGTCATTTAAAACAAAGTAAACCGAACCTCAAGAAAAAGTCGACATGATGGTAAAATTTATTTTCTGATGAATTGTTACAACTTTCAATGTATTAATCGTCCTTAAAACTACTGTAACTTTCCTAAGAATTATGTAATATCTTACATTATGAAAAACCAATTAGCTCACTCTGTGAGCTTCTTTTCCAAGCTCTTTTAGAGTCAGTAAAATTAAGCATGTAGACTGGGTGTTCTTCCAAAGATACAAATGTAGGGATCCAAAGGGGCACCTGCACCCCAGTGTTTATAGCAGCAATGTCCGCAATAGCCAAACTATGGAAAGAGCCTAGATGTCCATCAACAGATGAATGGATAAAGAAGATGTGGTATATATATTCAATGAAATATTATGCAGCCATCAAAAAAAAAATGAAATCTTGCCATTTGCAACAATGTGGATGGAACTAGAGGGTATTATGCTGAGCAAAATAAGTCAATCAGAGAAAGACAAGTATCATATGATTTCACTGCTATGAGGAATTTGAGAAACAAGACAGAGGATCATAGGGGAAGGGAGGGAAGGATGAAACAGGACGAATCCAGAGAGGGAGACAAACCGTAAGAGACTCTTAATCTCAGGAAATAAACTGAGGGTTGCTGGAGTGGTAGGATGGGGTAACTGGGTGATGGACACTGGGGAGGGTATGTGCTATGGTGAGCACTGTGAATTGTGTAAGACGGATGAATCACAGACTTGTACCCCTGAAACAAATAATACATTATATGTTAAAAAATTTTTTTAAAAATTAGACTGGGTGTTCTTTACTACTACCAAGCTTTGAGATAAGATAGAGGACTTAGTAAAATAATTACAAGCATGTGTCACTCCCATTATTGACAACTGTAAATATTTGAGATTATCATATAAAAATTATCACTTGTTTATCTGAAATTTAATTATATGCCCTGTTTTTATTTGTTAAGTCTGGCAACCTTACTCCTGTGGCCACTACTTTAACTAACCACTGACTAACGTTTTATCGTTGGCTTCACATGTAAATCTTTTAAGTATTTTTTATGTGTTGTCTCACAGTCCTCACAAAAATCACATGTAGATGCTATTATTATGCCCATTTTATCAAGAAAAAAATCTAAAGCAAAGAGAGCTTAAGTAACTTGACAACGGCCATGCACCAAGTAAGGGATGTGGCTTGTTTCAAAACCAGTCATTTGAAATTCAGAGTCCATATTACGATAATCTAAAATTTACTGCTTATAAGATTTTTTTCTACTTCAAATTTAAAGAATTTCATCCTATATAAGATGCTTCATTTGGTTGTGATTACATTCAATATTATGAAATACATTCTGTTGGGCAAAGGGTTTTAGCTGGCTGCCAGTATAGAGAAAATAATTTGATAGAGGAATGAAAGAGGAATCAGTTGACTGGGTAGTTTACAACACAAAAAGAGAGTTGTTTCATTTCCATTAAGAGAGGAAAGTCTGTTTTCCAAAATATTTATATCACATATTCCTTTCCTTGACCTGTGCAGATTTGTAACTCACAACAAGTGTGTATCTCTGCTGTTATAACCAAACTGACAGTCTGCAAACAAGAGTGTTGCTCACTTATTTATTTCAAGGTAAGAAAGTAGTAATTTGACACATAAATTTCAAAATAATATTTCTGTATATGTCTGCTATAATTTGCCTGATTGCCTAATCTCTTCCTTATGGAACCTGATGATGTTAATCCATAAGATAAACCCTATTGAGTTTCTGAACCAATTCTGATGAACATGAGCTCTAAATTAGATTGTCTCTGCCAGAAATTACTATAAGTAGTAGTATCTATTGGCCCAAGCTATAACTCTAAGTAGGTAATTTGCAGAAACATGTTGAATGAAAGGGCATAAATATAGAAGTATATAAAGTTCTCTTGAGTATTTTATGGAACATCTGGGTGCCACCTAATGCTACCTCCAGAGTTCCTTAATCTGACTTCATTATGTTTTCTGGCTCTTTTCTTCCTACCTGAATTTACTATAGTGACAACTGTTCCTTGTTGATCTTGTTTTGGCTTCTGCATCTGGATTCACTCCTGGTACATGGTCACACATCCCTGGTTTTCAGGAGGCTTAATTCCTGCTTTCTGGCATCAGCAACTGCATTCATTCCTATCCTGCAATAGGTTCCCAGCAGTGCTTCATTCTCCATCATTTCAAATCAGCTTACATCTATTCAGACACCCCATTCCAGTCAATTACCCAGTTATGCCCATGGAATCTACCCCTGGTTGGCCCCATGGATTATAGCACATGAAAATCCTCTTCTAGTCAAAATCCACATTCGGAGTTCTGCTTTCACAACAGGACTGGATTTTTGCCCTAACAACAATCTGTATGGCTGAGACCTTAGCATTCTTCCTAGTTCCTGGCAGTTTTGTGGAAGATGGTTAATATATTACAGTGTCTCAAATCAACAGACTGGAACATCTAAACTATTTCTACCATATCCAATGCAAGGATTAAAATTACTTAGACATCTACATTGACCAAAACCAATTCTGTAACATCTTTGTGCATTGGACATTTGACCCCTAACTATCTCTTAACCATACCCCATTCCTACATACCTTAAAAAGTAGACTGCAGTTAGATTATTCCATGTTTAGTACAACTGCCAATTAATCTATCTTCTGTTGAATAAAGCTTTAAGTCACGATGATGTTTTTTTTTTTTTTTTCTTTAGCAACATTTTCATTTGGCCTTTTCCTTTGAATCTTGTTCATCTTTCTTTATTCTATTTTCTTACTTTTTTTAAGCTCCATGTGTGTGTGGGGAGGTACATTTATATGGAGCAACATCACCAAAAACAAAAATTCTAGTCAACATGTATTCATGTACTATTATTATTTTTTATTTTTAAGCATAATGAAATCACTGTTCTTAAATAAATGATGTATTTTCTCATTTCAGTTTTGGGGATTTTTTTTTTTTTTTGAGGATCAGGGAGTTAATTTGTTTTTTCAGTTTTGTTGCTTTTTAGATTTTGCTTTTACTTTCACTCGTGATGTCTGTGCTAGATATAGAATAATCCAACAATTCGGCTTCCTCAGTTGCTCCATTTTTTTTTTCTTTGTATAGACTTCAACTATTTTATTCTTTTAGCCAACTTGTTTATTAACTACTTATGTTTATATTGGCAGTTGCCATTTTAGGCCTTGATTTTTTAAATTATTTCCACTTTTTTCCAAATAGGCATATTTTTACCACCTCCAATCAAATATATTGTCAGGCTTATCATAAGAATCCCCAGAAAGAGCCATTTTCTAAAATATTGAGAATGACCTCTTCTTTGTATGGAGGTCCTGAATCACATAAACCAGATATTGCTGAAATCTGAGCGATATGTAATTTCATTCTGCTCCCTTTGCTGTGAAATATGGAACCATTGGTGTCATGAAATCGAAGAAGGATAAAAATGAAGGTCTTTACTGATAGAAGCATGTGCAGTTTATATTAGATTAAGAGGGATGGAAACAGATCTGTAGCTTTTGAAGTACATGAAAAACTACAGTGGCACCAAAGATACTGGCGGGTCAGGGGTGTAAATGGAAATAACTACTTTAGGGACAGACTGTTCAAGACCCATATTGAGAACCTGTGTGTCGCATATTTCCAGAAAATCAATTTATTTTCAGTAACTTGGGAGTGCTATGGTTTATGAAATATAGTTATAGTTCAACTGTCAGCACAAAGCAAGATTTCAAAGTGAGGTTCACCAGTGTTGTTTTGCTCCTTTAGGAGAAAAACACACCAACTATTTTACTTTGCTATGCACTTTTCAGTGTTCTACCTAAATTCATTCCACAAGATGTCTTAGGAGATGTGTTCTTTGCTTACAAATTAAAATAATTTGAACCTGTGTGAACATGTTCATATGATAGATATGAGTCATAAGTGAACTTGTCAAATTGAATAAAATATTTAGACAAACCATGATAAAAACAATATTTTACTTGTCACTGACTAATAAGATCAAGTAAGTCTCTGCCTACTGAACACATCTACCTACAGATACATTTCAGTTGTAGCAAATAAATAGTAAGTTTCTATTTATATATGGATATCCCTTCAAAATAAATTATAGCCGATTTACAGTTATTCTGAAATACCTTCTTTAATACTTTATGGTGCATGGTGGTGATGGGAAACACTTACCAAGACATGTTAGTTATCGTATTGAAAAAAATATTTAGTTCTCAGAATTATATATAGCCTTGTATCTTATTAATGATTAACAAATGTCAGTGTGTTAGTAAATCAAACTACTATTTACTATTTAATCACTTTTCAGTATGGGAAATATTTTATAAAATACCTTGAAAAAATATATATACACACACAGATATGTATATAATGCTATTACTTATTTATCAAGTAAAATCCTTTTCTATTAATAATAGAATTAGGGCTTATATTTCACCTACTGGTGTCTGAAGAGTTTTCTTCCTTTCTTCCAATAACACTAATCAAAAGATCTTTGGTTGACATCCTGAGATCTAATGGTCTTTGTTTTCTCCCAGGACCAATATGTGCCACATTTATTTAGCTAAACTTTTAGACCTCTGAAGAAATGAAAGTATAAATTAGTATATAGGAATGGTGCTGTAGAAGTACATGAATCTTCTGTGGCTCACTGAGTTCAGATTTTACCAATATCTTTTCTTGTGTATCTGTTCTGCCACAAGAAATTCCTTTATTCTGTAATAAATAAAAAGAATATATTACCTGAAAGTGGAGGAAGGGACTATCTTTACAGAGTTAATAAATGCCTACAGTCATGCGTTCAAAAACTTTTAATCTTTTCTTAGGCCCAGTCTTGGCCAGAAATTCATCATTTTGTGTTTCATACCTACAATTTCCATAAAATGTAAATGCCGCTGTTTGTTCCTGACTGAACGTAGAATTTGACAGTAGGTTTAGTAAAGGAAAAAAAAAAAAAAAAGAGTAAGACAGCACGGGTATCTTGAGGTTTAATGAAGAGAAGGGAAAACCCCAAAGCTGAAAAAAAAAAAAAAAAAGCTTTGTGTAGAAGATATAAATTTTGAATGCATCATGTTTTTTGTTAATCTCCAGCAATGATTGTCTGGAAGTTCTTTGGAAAGTGTGTAATCAGCATTGAGTATAGGTCGTAAGTGTGAGTTATGCATACCTAGGGGACATATTAAACAAAATATTAAACCAAATACAGTGTACATATAACTTTTTTTAAAAAGACAAGAACTTGGCAAATTGTAAATGCCTTTCTTTGTTGGTGCCAATATCTAAAGAGCCATTTCAAATTCAGTTGATGAAGGACACATGTTGTGGTGGCTGATACTTCTTTTCCTAGTGTCCCAATGATAGGTTAGGAAGTTCTTCATAAGATGCCTTGTAGATAGCAACCACTCAATATGTTTTAGCTATGTGTAAATGAGTATTAGTAATACAAAATGAGAGATCCATTGTATTACTTAGGATACTATATCCCATTTTCTGAAATTGTACTATTTATAAATGTAAGAGTTGTGTTAATCTCTTTCACTTGTAAAGGGTAGATTTCCTAAAACATGACACTTAAGTCAAAGGTGAGATATGCCAACAACAATGGGCAATGTAACTGATATGTCACATATTGCCACATGTTTTGTTTGTTTGTCCTACAAATATATATATATATATATATATATATATATACATATACATATATACATATACATAATATATAAAAAATATATATGAATATGATTCTCCCACTTACTCCCAACTTCCTCATATTCTAGGTTAGAGGGAATATATATAGTCTCACCCAAGTTGGGAAGAGAGTCAAGGAAAACTCACTACAGCTGCACCAGATAAAATAGGATATGTAGACGAACTGGCCCATGTTAACATTAAGTAAAATGAAAAGAAATGACCTGATAATCAATTTGAAATTTAAAAAGTAAAATAAATACAGTATGCAAAAGATTGTCAAAGAGACCTATAAATGTCCTTTGACATGTCCTATAAATGTTTCATGTTTGAAAACAACTGAAATAGAACACAAATTAAATTTAAAAAAATTGATTTCAATATAATATGTCATAATAATAATTATGTCATAATATATGACATATTATTATGTCATAATAACACAACTAGCTAAATAAGTAAATAAATAGCCAAGGGGGAACAATGAATACACGAACAATGCTTTTAAGCATTAATAAATACAATAATAGACAACCAAAACTTGACATAGAAGGAAAACTTGAGAAGATTCCTGTGAACATAGAAGGAAAACCAAAAAGATTAAAGAAATAAGAGAGAAAATAATGAACATGGGAGATATAGAAATAATAGTTTAAATCTTTGAAGTAGAAAATCCAAAAATTATATCCAACAAATTCAGAGGACAATATTTGAAGATAATAAGAGAAATATTCCTGAAATTAAGGAAGATCTGAAACTACATATAAAAAGGATCACTATATCCCAAGGAAAAAGACATTGAAACAAGTTTATTGACACTCATATATGCTGATTCAGATATCAAATTCAGAGTCAAAGAATTCTTGATTTCTTAGATATATCAGTTAAGAATGCAAATAATAGATAATTTGACAACTGCCTTAAATAAATAGTTATTGTAGGCATGCATTTACAATAAATGTAACCATTTAGAAAAGTCTTCAGAGTCAGACATAACCTTCTTCTATCTTCCTGTCTTGCCATACGCTCTCATCTCATGGATATAAGATATTGTACTACCACTGTAGATGTTTTTTCTTATTTCCAGGCATGAAGGGTAGGTTTGGAAAGATTAAGAGTAAATAACAGGGTTTTGTCTTTTATCATGGGGGACGGTAGTCGTTTTATAATGTATTATTTTAGTAAACTATAACCAAAATTGTATTTTTTGGGATTTCCAGTTTAGGATTAGCTACAAGAAAAATCTGCATGAGATTTAGTAGGCAAAAATGAGGCAGTATCTACCAAACTCAAAGGGCACAGCTGGTTAAAGGGAATGAGGAAAAAAACACAGTAACAAGGTGGGTTTCAGTTTGTCCATGCTTTTTCTCCTTCAACATCTTTTTTATCTTTCAATTTCCATCACTTCTGATCAGTTTCTATCCCCACCAATCAGCTGTGACCCCAATCCTGCCACCAAGAACTTTGTTTTAAATTCATGGAGCCACCGACCTTCCATAGGCATCAACATCAATCCCCTCTGCAATATCATGATAGCAGCTGGATGTGCCTAGCCCTTCTGCAAGCTCCGGTTTGCTCACCTGCATTGGAGCTGGTTAGTGACATTTCTCTGATTGTTTCTGAACATTTAATTCTGTAGTTTTCATAATACTGTGTATGATCTAATTTATATATAGAATTCCTTGTTGCTTAATAGCATAGAGCTTCTGCTTCCCTGATTGAAACCTAACAGACAGAGAGGCAGTTAATTTGCCAGAACTATGCTATTTGAACACTACTAAGTACAATTGAATAAGCAATGTGAGAAGTTTTAACTGGACACATTGCTACCTCTAGAATAATTAGACTAATTTTAGAGAATTTTTACTAATTTTTATTAGAGAAGGGAGGCTTATTGGTTAAGCAAATAAAAACATATTCAACATATACAAATGAACAAAGGCAAAAAGAGAGAGAAAGAGAGAGAAACCAAAAAAACAGACTCTTAACTGTAGAGAATAATCAGAGGGGAGGTGAATGGGGGGATGGGTGAAATAGGATTAGGAGTGCACTTGTATTGATGAGCTATGAGTAATATATGGAACTGCTGAATCACTATATTGTACATCTGAAACATATAACACTCTATGTTAACTACACTGGAATTAAAATTTTAAAAAACATACAACATTCCATCTCTTTGACTAATTATATTCATATACTCTTCTTAACAGAGAAGACTCTTAGCCACCAACCAAGAGAGAAGCCCCATATTACACACAGTTACTATAGTGAGCTTGTGGACCAAACTCTTTGGGTGATGTATTTCATTTTCCATTGATCCTGATGAGGCTCCTCATGACCTTAACAATTAAAATCATTAAAGACATGTTATCTGCTTCTAACAAACCTGCATACAATGGAGAAGAAAAAAATTAGTAACTGTGACTTAAAGTCCCAATGTGAAACCAATAGCAAATGTTGGTCCATACAAATTCTGCTGATTAGTAATTGGGAAGACTATATACTCCTGTTAGTGGAAGATGTTATTTGGATAGTCAATCATGCTGCCCCTAGTTCATTTCTCTAGGAAGATCTCCATGGTCCATGTTATTTCAAATTTCATGGATCTGCCTTCAGTGAAAATCATGTGTGGTCATTACCCACATTTCAAATCAGCCTCGGAGTGATTATCCCTTCTTAGGCCCATACAGTGTTTGTGCCTTAGCAAATTGCTTGTGACCTATACTCCTTCTCTCTTTCTGTTCAGCCATTTATATCATGTGATTTTTGTGTTCTTGTTTGCAAGATGGCTATTATACATCCAGAGATTGGGCCTGAATTCTAGGCAGAAGAAGAATAACATAAAAATAAACAACATAAAAATAAAATGACAGTTTGAAAGCACAAAACAGTTAAGTCTTTTATCACTGCTAATCATAGCATCAACAGTACTTCCCCATTAATACCAATATGTCAATTCTGCATTAAGGATTTAGGTTGGGAGTCGAGAGAGACATTTCTTTCTAATGTTTAACTTTTCATCTATGAAGAGCAGCATCACACAAAGAATTTCATCACAACTGCATTGGTCAAAATTCTGTCACATGCACACCATTATCTGCATGGAAATGTAGACAAGTGAACATTTGTAGGTGGGCACATTGCCACCTAAACAAAATTGAGGCCCTATGAATAAGAGGAGGGTGATTGATATCAGACAGCATCTACTGGAGTCAGCCATTCTTGCCAAAATACTAGATGTCACATCTTTGAGCTAGTTCTCCCAATCTCATAGAGGAAAAGAGGGATGGGGAAGAACAAAGAGAGAGAGTGAGAGAGAGACAGACTGAATAAAATTTTAAAGCCCCTGAACAGGCACGGAAGACTTTATTCAAGACCGTTGCACCAGGGAAGAGGCCAGAATTCAGTTTGAGCTTGACTCTAAACCAAGAGCTAGGAAGGTTTTAAGAGCTGGGCCAGGGGAAATCATAGACCACCTATGTTTTGACCCTACTCAAAGAAAAAGTAAACTGTTTCATATCTTTATGAAGGAAGTAATTTACAACTTGGAATAAGGTGCAGCACAGGAATTAGGTTCCTACCCTTTTACAGAGATTGGGAGATCTAGGAAATAACTTTTAGAGAGTTTGGGAGATCTAGGAACTACCTTTCTTGATAATTACGTTTCAAAGGGATAGCTCCCAGCTCCTTGAGAAAGAAAATCCTGGCTTTCAAAACTGGCAACAGGCTTTTAAAAAGATTTACATCTCCAAGGGGCAGATGTAGTCCCATTTGTTTATTTTTGCTTTTTTTTACTTGTACTTTTGATATCTTATCCAATAATAACAACTACAACAACAATAAAAATAATAATAAATCATTGCCAAGACGAGGGACAAGGAACTTATCCCGTATGTTTTTTTCTAGGAGTTTAATGTTTTCAGGCCTTAAATTTAAGTCTTTAATCCATTTTGAGTTAATTTTTGTGTATGGTGTACAGTAAGAGTCTAATTTCATGATTTTGCATGTGGATATCCAGTTTTCCCAATACCATTTATTGAAAAGACTATCCTTTCGCTATTGTATATTCTTGGTGCCCTTGTCAAAGATTAGTTGATCATATATGCATCGGTTCATTTCTGGGCTCTCTATTGTGTTCCATTGGTCTATGTGTCTGTTTTTAATTCCAGTACCATACTGTTTTGATTACTATAGCTTTGTGATATAGTTTGAAATCAGAAAGTGTGATGCCTCCAGCATTGTTCTTTCTCAAGATTGCTTTGGCTATTTGGTGCCTTTTGTGCTTCTATACAAATTTTAAGATTTTTTTTTCTGTGAAAAATGCCATTGAACTTTTGATAGATATCACATTGAATCTAAAAAAATAACTTTGGGACATATCAGATAAAGGGCTAGTATCCAAAATCTATAAAGAACTTATCAAACTCAACACCTAAAGAACAAATAATCCAATCAAGAAATGGGCAGAAGACATGAACAGACGTTACTGCAAAGAAGACATCCAAATGGCCAACAGACACATGAAAAAGTGCTCAACATCGCTCGGCATCAGGGAGATCCAAATGAAAACCTCAATGAGATACCACCTCACAGCAGTCAGAATGGCTAAAATTAACAAGTCAGGAAATGACAGATGTTGGCGAAGATGCGGAGAAAGGGGAACCCTCCTACACTGTTGGTGGGAATGCAAGCTGGTACAGCTACTCTGGAAAACAGTATGGAGGTTCCTCAAAAAGTTGAAAATAGAGCTACCGTATGACCCAGCAATTGCACTACTAGGTATTTACCCCAAAGATACAAATGTAGGGATCCGAAGGGCTATGTGCACTCCAATGTTTATAGCAGCAATGTTCACAGTAGCTAAACTATGGAAAGAGCCAAGATGTCCATCGACAGATGAATGGATAAAGAAGATGTGGTATATATATACAATAGAATTTTATGTAGCCATCAAAAAAAAAAAAAAAAAAAACACAACCGAAATCTTGCCATTTGTGACAACGTGGATGGAACTAGAGGGTATTATGCTAAGTGAAATAAGTCAATCAGAGAAAGACATGTATCGTATGATCTCACTGATATGAGGAATTCTTAATCTCAGGAAACAAACTGAGGGTTGCTGGAGTGGTGGGGGGTGGGAGGGATGAGGTGGCTGGGTGATGGACTTTGGGGAGGGTGTGTGCTATGGTGAGTGCTGTGAATTGTGCAAGATTGTTGAATCACAGACCTGTACCTTTGAAACAAATAATACATTATAAGTTAAAAAAAAAAAAAAAAGAAGAAGATAGTAGGAAGGGAAAATGAAGGGGGGAAATCGGAGGGGGAGACGAACCATGAGAGACTATGGACTCTGAGAAACAAACTGAGGGTTCTAGAGGGGAGGGGGGAGGGGGAAGGGCTAGCCTGGTGATGGGTATTAAAGAGGGCATGTATTGAATGGAGCACTGGGTGTTATATGCAAACGATGAATCATGGAACACTACAGCAAAAACTAATGATGCAATGTATGGTGATTAACATAAAAATAAAATTTAAAAAATAAAATAAAATGACTTTGGGCTGTGTGGATATTTTAGTTAATTCTTCAAATCTAGGGGTGTGGAATTTCTTTCTATCTATTTGTGTCTTCAATCTCTTCCCTTAGTGTTTTGTAATTGTCAGAGAATAGATCTTTTGCTTCCTTGGTTAAATTTATTACTAAATATTTTATTGCTTTTGGTGCTATTATAAGTAGGATTCTTTAAAATTTATTTTTTCAGATACTTTGTTGTTAGTGTATAGACATTCAACTGATTTTTGTATGCTGATATTGTTATCTGGTTTTATTATGTAACAACATTCTCTGGATAGTCCTATCCTTCTATGGATGTTGGGAAGTCAATCCTTTTATTTCAGGTGATGGATATTGAATCACCTAATGCAATAATATCAAAATCAGGGGCACCTGGGTGGCGTTTGCCTTCAGCTCAGGTCATGATCCCAGGGTCCTGGAATTGAGCCCCACATCAGGCTCCCTGCTCAGGGGGAATCTGTTTCTGTCTCCCTCTGTTGCTCCACCTTGCTTGTACACACTTGCTCTCTCTTTTTCTCTTGCTGTCAAATAAATAAATAAAAATCTTTAAAAAATAATATCAAAATCATTTCCTTTTCCAAGTGATTATAGTAAGTATGAACCAGAATCTGACATATTCTGGGACATATATCATAAATAGAGGCTTTTTTCTATGAGTGTTCTAGGAATATGTTCTTACTGTTAAAAAGGATAGTCTCAATTTCTGTTAGTGTTATCGTGTAAGGGCATGGTCCTTGAAGCTGTCACAGTTATTTCTTTACAGTGAAGGAACACGTAATAATACTAAACTCAGCCTCCTGGAATGGAACTTAGGTGACATAGCAGAAAGATGAAACAGCCCAGGGTTCTTGTTGACATCATTGACATTGAATGAAGCAATCTTGGAAGTGCCTTTCCCATGGGTTTCTTCTAATTGGAGATTTAAAAAAAAAATGTTCTAAATGTTAAAGCCATCTCTAGTTGGGTTTTCTGTTGAATACAAGCTAAAGAGCCCTAAGTAATACAAAGAATCAGAATTTAAGTTCTCATAAACTGCACTCCACAAGGATTACTAAAGTTTTTCCTTTAATATTAAAAATAATAAAAAATAAAGAAGGCAGTGTGGACATTTTTCAAAGGCAAGATAAAGCATATGCAAGAAAAAATATCTGTAATAATGCATACATCATGATAACCATTACTACCTCTAGTTGACTAGATTTGAGTAATTTAAAATTTTGGTCTCTGACAGTTCTTTGTTTGCATTTTGTAGAATAAGTATATGATATTTTTATATTTTTTAAACTTTATTTATTTTAAAATTATTTATTTATTTGAGAGAGAGACAGTGACAGATAGCGAGAGAGAGCACAAGTGGGGAGGAGAGGGAGAATATGATATTTTTAAAGATCAGTTTTTAAAAAGTAATAAAAATATCAGTTGACCTATTAGTAAGCTGCATTCTAAAAGTTGATGATGAGATATCTGTTAACTTATAATGGTACCTCACAGGTGGTATAAATTTCTACATACATCTTGACCTCAATATTTAGCACAGCCCGGAATCATCAACCTTGATTAGTATTACCTCATCCTTTGAAAACTTCTTTAAAACTTGTCTGTTTTTTTCCAAACCTGTCATTAGAATGCCATTTTATGATTTCTACTTTTTTAAGATGAAGAAACACTCACAGAATGCAAACATTTACTTAGCAAAATCATCTCATCAACTCTCAATAACATTTTGCAAACAACATTGTATTTTCCAAAATGAAGATAAAAATATATTTGTAATAGGTGCTGCCAATGCTCTCACAAAAGGAATAGTTTTCTTCCCAATTTTATCATTGTTTCTTGTGCAGCCTTCTGTTTAGTTATATTTTTAAACATATCTTTCAAAATACCATTCCTAACAAGCTTATATAAATTTAGCTTTCATTTAATTAACCTTTCTTCAATAAGAATTTTCACTCCAAGTTCTTTGTTTCTGTCTGTTCTGCATTATCTTCAATATGAAATGGGAAAACATTCTGGAAATTTCTTTTGAATACAGAGAGCTGAATTTTAGATTTTAAAGAACTTGAAAATCTAGATTATGTCAATTATTGTCAAGGTCATACCAAAAATATATTTTAATATAGGATCTGGGCCTTGCTGGTGAGAACTACACAAGTTTGATACAGAAAAGAAGGACATAGGAACAGTCTTTCTCTGGACCCATCACCGATAGAAAACAACATGTCCCTGTCCATAGACGAGCCCACACAGACTATGCAAATGTAGACAGGGCAAGACATCATAATCAGATGCAGTAGGTGGAAACAAATATGCTTGAAAAGTGTGAATTTATTTAAACGACAGCTCAAGAAGTTACACTTTTTAGAAAAGTGCATATTTTAAAAAATCACTTCAAGACAAACCAATTACCATATGCTGTGAGGTTTGAATTCATCCTAATGTGTTAAAATCTGTCAATTACTTTTTTTTTTTTTTTTTTTTTTTTTACTGGTAATCCTTTAGAGCATTTCCTTTTGGATTCTATCAATTAAGTGTTAGGTCCCCCCCCCCTTTTTTTTTTAATTTTGTGAACTAAACTAGCTTAGAGTAGTTAAATAACATGGGCAGCATGGGATAGAAAAATTAACCTCCCCCTCCCACACACACACACAAATTTTAGGTTCCAATGCTTACAATTAGTGCTTTTAAAGATTTTTTATTTATTTATTTGACAGAGAGAGAGACAGCGAGAGAGGGAACACAAGCAGGGGGAGTGGGAGAGGGAGAAGCAGGCTTCCCGCTGAGCAGGGAGCCCGATGTGGGGCTCGATCCCAGGACCCTGGGATCATGACCAGAGCCGAAGGCAGACGCTTAACCATCTGAGCCACCCAGGCGCCCCTACAATTAGTGCTTTTAAAGCGCAGAAGTCATTTTAAAAATTCAACCCATATCAATTTATGTTTAATTGGTGTGTACTGTGAGATGATACATTAGTTTATCATTGTTGCTGTAATAAATTTCCATAAACTTAATGGCTAAAACAACACTAATTTATTGTCTTAGAGTTCTGTAGGTTAGAAGTCCAGAATTCATCTTACAACACTAAAATCTAACTGTCAGCAGGGCTGTGTTCAATCTAAAGGCTTTGGGGAAAATGTCTTTTTCTTGCCTTTTCCAGAGGCTGGTGCCTTTCTTGACTCGTAACCTCACATCACTGAACTCAGCTTCTACCTTGAAGTCAGCACAACCCTCTTGACTCTGTTCTTCCTTCTTCCTCTTATAGTGACCCTTGTAATTAGGCTGGGTCTACCCAGATAAACCAGGATGATCTCAACATCTCATGCTTTTTAATCAAAGCACATCTGCAATGCCCCATTTGCTATGTAAAGTAACATTTTCACAGGTTCCAGTGATAACAACATAGATAGGGGGATGGGACATTATTCTGCTGACCACAGGTGATCTCTGTGACTCAACATCCAATGCCCAAAGAGTTCCCTCCTTTTTAATCCTAGAATATCCCCTTTTCTCAGATAAAATATTTCATCATTCCATGAATTCTAGATTTCACATTTATAAAATAATATACAAAATGATTTAAATATTCTTGTGTAAAAATTATCCTAAATGTTGCAAGTGACTAAATAAAATACTTTAGGTAAAATACTTTAGGTAATTTTGAAGCTATGCATAGAATTTACATATTAAAAGAACATCTTTCAATAGAAAGTCTGTGAGATCCTGAAAAATGTTGCTAATAAAATAAACTCTCCCTAGGTTTATGAAGTTATTTATCTAGGAAAGAGTTAGATAGTAATAATGATAAGCAATTCAGTTTTTCATACACACACATATTGATTTCCTGTCTTTTTTTCCTTTATGGAAAATTTATGTTCTTCATACAAAAGTTTAAAATTATAGGGGAGAATTACAGCATCCACCTTAAAGACAAGGATGGGGATGCTGAGGTATAGTACATGTGGCAAGAGATGGACTTTAGTGTGTTGTTTATTTAAATGTCTATGATCTCTAGCATATGTTTAATTACTGTTATTCTTTAAAAAGAACAGAGTAAATTTAATTTTGGATTGGTAATTTCTGCTGAAAGGCTTAAATGAAGATAGACAGGAAAAAAGCAAACACACACACGCACAGAATAATAAACCACCAAAACATCAACATGAATACCACTACTTGTTCCAGCAAATATCGCATCAAAAGAAGATAAGGTGCAAAACACACATGGTTTTCTCAGGGATACAACTGCCCATCCAGAACTCGTAGTGATTCAACATGGTCTGTGCTCAAAAACCAGATTTATCTGGACCAGGACTGGAAACTTTCTTGGAAAACATTTAAAAAGATTGGCTAGCCAAATTGCCATGAGAGAAGTAGTATTACAGGGAGTCTCTTGGATATTTAAATTGAAAACATATTTAGAGACCTCTACTGATATTACAAAAATCCTACTATTTCACATTTCAACATTAATGAAATTGTACCTCTCTGTGTTCTAAGTGTACAGATTTTCCTAATGTCATTTAGAGAGATGAAATGTCAGAATACCCAGTATAATAAAAATTGTAAAGATACACTTATTGGATAAATCAGAAGCTGATTTTTGAAAAGATGAATATTTTGTGCAAAACTTTGGTGAACCGTTGGAAAAAAGATTGAAGTTACAAATTAGAAAATATTAAAAAAATAAGGAAAAGGCTTTTTTGTATCCTAATATATGGTGAAACATAAGATGGATCCTCATTCATATCACCATTGAATCAAAGTCCTAGCAATTGTAATTAATAATAGCTTGAAATGAACAGGAATACAAGCAAAAATGTACATAAACTATCTTCCCTTTTTACTGTAGAATAAAAAGGGAATAAAAAACCAATGTCACTGTATCTTAAAAGATCTGATGAGAAGTTATGGATAATGTTTTGTGTTCAAAGGTACTTTTTACTCATTCTGTGTTTTGGAACATGTCCATCATTCCATTAAATTGTTTATTTTTGTATAATACTTTAAATGATGTTGGTAAAGCTGCAAGATTGTTTTTTATTTCAATTACATTTTTTTATCAAAATGATGGCTACAAATGACATATCTGAAATTCTGCTTAAGAAGAGCATTTTGCTGACAGTAAGAAAGACCAACTGGCATTATTCACACTGAAAACTTGATTTTAAATTTTTTTTTCCTCTATGTGATGGATAAATGCTTTGAAATTGAGCGTCCGATGCACTACTAGATTTGATGTTACTGTAGGTAGTCAAAGGACAGAACAATTTAATGAACAATTAATTTTTTAAAAAATTTAAAATGATCTAATAACTATATTATATATATTCTTATAATTGTATGCATGCTTCTTTAATTAGAAGCAAGTGTATAGAACAGAAAATTAATACTGAAAAACATGTACAGACCATTATGATAAAATATATTTCATCAATTAAGTAATATTTATAGCTGATTTTGTTTGATTTAATCTTGAAGAAAATATGATTAGCCACAAATTTAAAAGATGGCACATAATTTTTCAATTCAGAAGTATAATGGGCTAGTTTCTAAGTTCCAAGTATAATTTAGACACTTTACAATGCACAATAAAGATTTCAAGTGATCTGAACAATGCAGAGTAGATTAGTGTTATAGTAAAAACAAGTCACAAAATATAGCAATTAAAGCCACCCTGAGAGGTTCTTCTGTGTTTCCTTAATCCAGCTCAGGTCCTAAAACGAGACTATTATAGAGAAATTTATTATATTTTGACATCCAGAGAAAGGAGTGTCACAAAGTGTTTTTTTTTTTTTTTCTTAGTGCAATACTTTTACATTCCTGGAACCCCATCCTGTCTTTTGTATTTGAACATTTTTAACATGTAGCCCTATTGATATTGTAGTTGTATATACAAAAAACCCTTGTTTCATATATCTCATCAATATATTTTTAAAGTAAGATATAAATGTGTTATATACAACTTCCACACTTAATATCACATCAGTGAAATATAATACAAAATGCATTAATTAAAATTGTCAGCCTTAAGCCTACTCTTTCCTAGATTTTACTAAAATGTTGTAGAAGAACTGCTGGTTGACAGATCAATTATCATCTCCCTTTCTTCCTTATTAACAAGCAAATGATATAAATTGGTGAAATTTATGTGCAAACAAACAGGGAATATTTTGTGAGTGGTCCAAACCACTTATGACATTTTTTTTTTAATTCCTCTGTGCTAATGAGTAGTCTAGCTATGAGTGCATTATTATTTTTTAAAGTAAAGTAGGACTTCTTTGGGGTCTTCAATACAGAAATTTTCATTGTGACAAAGGAAGGGAGTTATAAGAAAAGCACTTTTCCTGCTCCCTTCCTCTCTGCTTTGGGGACTCTCCACCCAGGACATAAACCCTGTATCTATGATAACTAACTCAGAATCATAGAGAGAAATCCTTAGAAATAAGTTTAATTCCCCAACTACACAAAGTAGGGGAGAAAAAGGGCTGTACCCAAGAACAGCAACCACAGACCCTTTGACTACTGACTACAGATGTACCTCATTTTATTGCACTTTGCTTTATTACGCTTTGCAGATACTTAATTTTTTACAAACTGAATGTTTGTGGCAACCCTGTATGGAGCAAGTATATTGGTGCCATATTTCTAATAGCATTTGCTCACTTTGTTTCTCTGTGTCACATTTTGGTAATTCTTGCAATATTTCCAACTATTTCATTATTATTGATGTTATGATAATTTGTGAACAGTGATCATTCATATTACTATTGTAATTGTTTTGGGGCATCTCAAACCATGCCCGTCACTTAAGTAATGAATGTTGTGTGTGTTTGAACTGTTTTACTGACCAGCTATTGCCCATTTCTCCCTACTCCTCTGGCTTCCTATTTGCTATTTCCCACCTCTCCCTCCTCCTATTACCCCTATCCAATTATAATAATATTGATATTAAGCCAATTAATAACCCTAAAATGGCTTCTAAGTGTTCAAGTGAAAGAACAATTCACACGTCTTTCACTTCAAATCAAAAGCTAGATATGATTAAGCTTAGTGAGGGAAGAATGTGTAAAAAACTGAGGTAGGCCAAAAGCTAGGTCTCTTGGGTTGGTTAACCAAATTGTGAATGCAAAGGAAAAGTTCTTGAAGGAAATTAAAAATGCTACTCCAGTGAATGCACAAACCAAAGTAACCTTATTGCTGATAAGGAGAAAGTTTTTTGTGGTCTGGATAGAAGGTCAAACCAACCACAACTTTCCAGTAAGCCAAAACCTGATCCAGATCGAGGCCTTAACTCTCTTCACCTCTATGAAGGCTAAGGGAGGTAAGGAATAAAAGTTTGAAGCTAACAGAGGTTGGTTCAAGAGGTTTAAGGAAAGAAGCTGTCTCCGTAACATAAAAGTGCAACGTGAAGCATCAGATGCTGATGAAGAAGCTGCAGCAAGTCATTCAGAATATCTAGCTCAGATAGTTAATGAAAGTAGATAAACTAAACAGATGTTCAAAGGAGACAAAACAGCCTTCCTGTGGAAGAAGATACCATCTAAGACTTACATAGCTAGAGAAGAGTAGTTAGTGCCTGGCTTCAAAACTTAAAAGGACAGACTGACTCTCTTGTGAGGGGCTAATGCAGCTGGTAACTCCCAGTTGAAGCCAATGCTCGTTAACCATCCTGCAACTCCTATGGCCCTTAAGAATTATGGTAAATCTACCCTGTCTATGCTCTCTAAATGGAACAACAAAACCTGTATGACAGCACATCTGTTTCCAACGTGATGGTTTACTGAATATTTTAGGCACACTGTTGAGACTCACTGCTCAGAAAAAAAAAGGAAAAGACTCCTTTCAAAATACTAATTTTCACTGACAATGCACCCGGTCATCCAAGAGCTCTGAAGGAAATGTATAACAAGACTAATGTTTTCATGCCTGCCAACATAACATCCATTCTGCAGCCCATGGACCAAGGAGTAATTTTGTCTTTCAAGTCCTATTATTTAAGAAATGCATTTTGCAAGGCTATAGCTGCCATAGATAGTGATTCTTCTGATGGATGTGGGCAAAGTAAATTGAAAACCTTTTGGAAAGGATTCACCATTCTAAATACCATTAAGAATATTTGTGATTCATGGGAAGAGGTCAAAGTATCAACATTAATAGGAGTTTGGAAAAAGTTGATTTCAGCGCCCCTGGATGACTTCGAACAATTCAAAACTTCAGTGGAGGAAGTAACTCCGGATGTGGTGGAAATAGCAAGAGAAATAGAATTAGAAGTAGAGCCTGAAGATATGACCCAATTGCTGCACTTTCATGATAAAATTTTAATGGATGAGGCGTTCCTTCTTATAGATGAGCAAAGAAAGTGGTTTCTTGAGATGGAATCTACTTTTGGTAAAGATGCTGTGAAGAATGTTGAAATGGCAACAAAAGATTTGGAATATTTCATAAACTTAGATGATAAAGCAGCAGCAGGGTTTGAGAGGATTGACTCATTTCAATTTTGAAAGTTCTACTGTGGATAAAATGCTGTCAATATTGCATGCTACAGAGAAATTGTTCGTGAAAGGAAGAGTCAGTCAATGCAGCAAAGTTCATTGTTGTGTTATTTTAAAAAATTGCCACAGCCACCCCAGCCTTCAGCAACCACCACCCTGATCAGTCAGCAGCCATCAACATCAGGGCATGAACTTCCACCAGCAAAATGATTACAACTCACTGGAAGCTGAGATACGGTTTGCATTTTTTAGCAATGAAGTATTTTTTAATTAGGGTATATAATTTTTTTTAAACATAGTGCTATTGCACACTTCACCGACTACAGTATAGTGTAAACATAACTTTTATATGCACTAAGAAACCAGAAAATTCATTTGACTTAACTTTATTGTGATACTTCCTTTGTTGCGGTGGCCTGGAACTGAATCCACAATATCTCCAGGTATGCCTATTCTCATTAGGGGTTAACAAAACCCAAAACGCATACAGTAAATTTTCTTAGGGTATAAGCTAATCTTAGTCACAGTTTCTGTTACTGTAGCTAACAATATTCCTTTATCATGTAACTTTTATTTATTCCATTTACTTATTTGCCTTGATCTTTTATTTTTCCTGTAACATAATGGACTTGATTTTAAGTTACATAAACCTAAAAAAGAATCATCTTATTTATATTTTAGCTACTCCTAATTAATGTACATGTTTTATGAAAAGTAGAAGATAGCAGTTTAGAAAGAAAATAAAATAGTACTCTTGTTAACATTCTGTTATGTATCTTTCATCTCATTTCCTGACATACACATATACACATACATACATAAATGGCAGAAATATAGTCACCTGCTAAGTCATGTAGTTTTGTTACTTAGTTTTTATAATAATTTTGTTTTTTAAAGCAGTTTTAGGTTCACAACAAAATTAAGCAGAAGGTACAGAGATTTCCCATATACTTATTGTCTCCACACATGCATAGCAACCCGCCCCCAAAAGGCATCTCATGGCACAGTGGTATCTTTACAACAACTGAGATTATACCACATTGATGATCACACTACATCGTTATCTAAAGTCTATAGTTTACATTAAGGTTCATTTCTAATGTGTTGTACATTCTGTGGATTTTTAAAAATGTATAATTACATGTATCCACCATTATAGTATCATTTATAATAGTTTCACTGCCTTAAAAATCCTGTGTTCTGTCTGTTCATTCCTCCTTCCCTCCCCTGAACCACTGACCACCAGTGATTTTTTTTTTTTTATTGTGTCCATAGTTTTCCATTTCCCGAAGTGTCATATAATTGGAATCATTCAGTATGTGGCCTTTTCAGATTGGCTTCTTTCACTCAGTAATATGCATTTAAGTTTCCTCTATGTCCTTTCATGATTTGATAGCTTATGTCTTTTTAGCACTGAATAATATTCCACAGTCTGGATGTACCACAGTTTATCCATTCACATACCAAAAGACATCATTATTTCTTCCAAGTTTTGGCAATTATGAACAAAGCTTTTACAAACATTCTTGTGCATATTTTTAGGCAGACATAAGTTTTCAATTCATTTGGGTAAGTACTAAGTTGTGTGATTGCTGGGTCATATGGTAAGAGTAAGCTTTTTTTTTTTTTTTTTTTCTCTCAGGCTTTCTTTTTTCTTTTTGTGATATTCTTTACCTTTTGACCCCCAACCCATTTCTCCCACCCCCAGCCCCTGTGTCTGGCAACCACCCCTCTGCTTTCTGTATCAATGAGCTTAGTTTCGTTTTTTGTTTGTATGCTCAATTTTTGTTTTTGTTTTGATTCCACATAGAAGAGAGATCATATGGTATTTATCTTTGTCTGACTTATTTCACTTGGGATGATGCCCTCAAGGTCCATCCATGTTGTTGCAAATGGCAAAATGCCATTCTTATTTATAGCTGAATAATATTCTATTGTATATATATGCTACATCTTTATGCATTCATTCACTGATGGACATTTAGGTTGTTTCTATATCTTGGCTCGTTTAAGTAATGCTGCAATAGATATGTGCTACATATATCTTTTTGAGTTTTGTTTCCATTTTCTATGGATAAATACCCAGAAGCGGGATTTCTGGATGTTATGGTAGTTCTATTTTTAATTTGGGGGGAACCTCTGTACTATTTTCCATAATGGCTGCACCAGTTTGCATTCCTACCAACAGTGCACAAGGGCATCCTTCCTTTCACATCCTCACCGACCTGTTTATTTCTTATCTTTTGATAGGAGCCATCCTAACAGGTGTGAGATCACATCTCATTGTGATTTTTATTTGCCTTCTCTGATGATTAATGATGATGAGCCTCTTTTCATGTACTTGTCAGCCATCTGTATGTCTTCTTCGGAAAAATGTAGCAGGAGGGGAAGAATGAAGGGAGGGATATCGGAGGGGTAGACGAACCATGAGAGACGATGGACTCTGAAAAACAAACTGAGGGTTCTAGAGGGGAGGGGGGTGGGAGGATGGGTTAGCCTGGTGATGGGTATTGAGGAGGGCACGTTCTGCATGGAGCACTGGGTGTTATGCACAAACAATGAATCATGGAACACTATATCTAAAACTAATGATGTAATGTATGGGGATTAACATAACAATAAAAAATTTAAAAAATAAAATAAAAAAGTGAAATATTAAAAAAAGAATGTAATAGCAAAAAAATATTAAAAATTGTCAGAAGATCTGAGTAAGCTTAATTTTATAAGAAACTTCCAAACTGTCTTCCAAAGCTGTTCTATCAGTTTGCATTCCCACCAGCAATGTATGAGAGTTCCTGCTGCTCCATATCATTGTCAGCATTTGGTGTTGTCAGAGTTCTAGATTTTATTCATCCTAATGGGTGTAGTGGTATCTCATTTTTGTTTTAATATGCAATTCCCTAATGACATATGAAATGGAACATTTTATTATTTGTTTATTTTCCATCTTTATATATTCTTTGGTGAATTGCCTATTCAGTATTTTTGCCCATTTTTAATTGAGTGATTTATTGTCTTATTGTTGAGTTTTAACAGTTCTTTTTATGTTTTGGATTACTGTCCTTATTAGATTAGTCTTTTGCAAATATTTTCTCCCAGTCTCTGGCTTATCGTCTCATTCCATTGACATTCTTTTTTGAAGAATGTAAGTTTTTCATTTTGATGAAATCCAGGTATTGATTATTTTTTTGCATGGACTATGCCTTTGGTGTTATATCTAAAAAGTCACTGACAAACCCAAGGAGATTTTATTTATTTATTTGCGAGAGAGAGAGTGAGCACGAAAGGGGGAAGGGGCAGAGGGAGAAGCAGGCTCCCCACTGAGCAGGGAGCACAATGCAGAGCTTGATCCCAGGACCCTGGAATCACGACCTAAGCCGAAGGCAGATGCCTAACCAACTGAGCCACCCAGACACTGCTAAACCCAAGGTCATTTAGATTTTCTCCTATGTTATCTTTTATGAGATTTATAGTTTTGCATTTTAAATGGAGGACTTTTATCAATTTTGAGTTGATTTTTATAAAGGATGTACAGTCTGTGTCTAGATTCATTTTTTATTTTTGTTTGTTTTTGTTTGTTTGTGGATATCCAGTCTAGTACCATTTATTGAAAAGACTATCTTCTCTCCATTGTATTACCTTGGTTCTCTGTCAAATGTCAGTTTGACTATATGTGCATCTGTTTCTGGGCTCTATTAACTTATTTTTTTATTAATTTCTATTGGTTGCCTAACATTTCCAAAATTATTAGACTTTTCATTTGTTTTTCATCTTCACTTTTATAAATGATAGTATCACAGTATATATTGTATGACATACTTATTGCATCTAAAATTAAAATGAAATTTTGTAATATAAATTTTACACATTTATTTCTATGTTTTTGTGTTTTAAACTTTTACAAAATGCATAGTTCTTTCACTTATTTCTGTTACTGAACAATATACACCAATCTACAGTTAAAATGCCATTAATTAAACTTTTTCTTGACAAGAATAGCACACAACTAATTTGTTGGTTATATATTAACTCTATTCCAAATTTATCATTTGGGACAAAATTCTAAAGAAAATTAGATGTATGGAGAAGTTTATAAATTGTCCATATGTTCATTTTTCTAAAAAAACAAATAAGCTCAAGAAATCCTTGTGTGTTAAGAATAAAACAATGCATTTTCATTGTAACAAAGGAAAATTGGGGCAGATGGAATGATGTTGTAAAAAAAAACTGCTTAAGAAATGAGTTTTCAGATTAATCACACTTTTATTCCTCTCCAAATTTTTAACCCATTCATGTATTCTCAAGTTTACAATAAATAAACACACAAATAAAAAAGAAAAACAAGTATCATGACTTTCATTTGCCCTTTCTTTTTTTTTTTTTTAAGATTTATTTATTTATTTGAGAGAGCGAGAATGAGAGAGAGTACATGGGAGGGGGGAGGCTCAGAGGGAGAAGCAGGCTCCTCACTGAGCAGGGAGCCCGATGCGGGACTTGATCCCGGGACTCCAGGATCATGACCTGAGCCGAAGGCAGTCGCTTAACCAACTGAGCCACCCAGGCGCCCTCATTTGCCCTTTCTTTAGAAAATTATAACAATTTTCTAGTAAAGGAAGGGAAAATCAATTTTTTAAATGATGATGATAATTTTATAGATACTGGAATAGGTTCAGCAAGATTAACTTGTCCATTGACAAGTTGCTTATAATGCTTTCTGAAGCTCAGTTTCCTTATGGATAAAATGTGTTTGTTTATGACTAATAATGGGGCACCTGGGTAGCTCAGTCAGTTTTAAGTCTGACTCAATTTCGGCGCAGGTCATGATGTCAGGATGGTGAGCTTGAGCCCCTGTCATGCTCTGTGCAGGGCATGGAGCCTGCTTAAGATTCTCTCTCTCCCTCTCCCTTTGCCCATCTCCCCCTGCTCATGTCCACTCTTGCTCTCTCTCTCTCTCTCAAAAAAAAAAAGATTAATAATAATCGCATAGTTTTGGCAATAAATTATAAAAAATAAATATACATTAAAATATTTTTTCAACTTCTTCCATTGGTGATCTTCAATATATGCTTTGCTCCACCAGTTAAGATATAACTTAAGAATACATTATCACTTAGGATTCTTTCCATCTAGCTAGCTAGCTAGCTGGCTTTGTGTATGTTACAGGGATTTGATCTTATGTAATTGTCAGAGCCAGCTAAGTATTTTGGTTAAGCAGTCTCTGTATGGCTTTTTTCTTTGCATGTGATGCTACAGTTGAAGTCTACAGAAATGGGGAAGGGAAGATGGTATAAGATAAAGGAGAACAAGAACAAAACTAAAATTTATAGCACAAGCTGGAGCCCGTGATGATGGATTGAAACCCATGTCAGTTTTGTAGCCTTTTATCTTATTGCTACAAGTAGCTTGCAGAAGCTGAGCCCTTCATAACAAACAGAGCTAAACACATTCACCTAGCATATATGTAGAAAAGTTCCAAGGAGGATCCATGGGAAAGTGAAACAGTTGTAGGGTCAGACCCTGCCTCTTGCCAATGTTGTGAACAATCATATCTTCACCAAAATGTGAGAGCTTAAAAATTGCCGCTTCACCTGTGCCCTCCAAGTCAAGAACAAGAATCTCTCCTGTGGTCTATCCTAACCAGAAACACATGAAAGGGAATTCTTGGAAGTGCAGTCTAATCTAGCCAAGTTGGCAGATTAAAAAGCATAGGAGTGCCAACTTGGCAGTTATACCATATATCTCCTTAAAACATACTTCATTTTGAAATAGAGAAGATAATAAATCACGCTTCTACCTAACATCATGCAACTCTCCCAATAACTGAAAATACAGCGACATTTCCTAGAAGAGGCTGCTTGCCCTCTTTTTGTCTTTGTGTGATGTTCATTCTTTTCCTAGCTCCCTTTTGATATCATGTAATTTAAATACTGAGAAATGAAATTAATTATAATTAATACATCTCATTTTAGATGACAAGGATATGAAAAAAGAGGAAGAAAACATACTTAACATATGTACAAACACTCATATCAAAATTAGAATAAAAACTCACAGTTATTACAGTCCTCATTTACACACATGGTCTCATGAAAATAGCTCATATATACAGAGCAAAAATTATTAAGATGGCGATTTAAAAATTATTTGCATAGAATTTATTTTACAGCTTTATTGATGTATAGCTGATATATAAAAAATATACATTTACTGTATACAATTTGATGATTTTTGACATGTGCATACACCTGTTAATAATATCACCACAGTCAAGGTAATAAACATATCCATTAGCTCAAGAAGTTTCCTTTTGAACTAGTAATATGTGAAAACTGTTGAAAATATTTTGATCAGATGGGACATATGCTTGGCTGTCTTCAGTTTTTGGGAATCATAGCATATCTCTGCCTTTAGTACTTTATTTTCATTTCTGAATAATGATCCAAAAATATTGATTTGTCTCTGAATAAATAATTACTGGAAGTTGATTCTTCATCTAAATGGGAAATTTTCACAAGATTATACCTTATTTCAAGCTGGCATTTTTTTTTCCTGAAGTCTCTATTTTTTTTTAACAAAAATCAATGAAAAATAAATATTTATTCAAGATGGATTTACTTCATTGCAAATCAAATTGCAGTATAACTACTCTCACGAAGCCAGCCTATTTTTATTTGATTAGGAAATGAAATTATCTAAAATAATCCATGTTGTGACAATAATTATTCAATTTATATAAGTAACAACTATACATGGAAACAATAGCAACTAAATATGGTCATGGCTACTGTTGTGTCCCCCAGCCCTAAGGGGAAAAGAAAAGATATTTTCTATTTCCTTATATCAGTCACATATCATCTAGGCAAGGACACTGGTTTGGTGCATGCCACATGTTCACTCTGGAACAATTTTTGTGCTGAGATGAAGGACAGTGGCCAGGTTTGAGTCATGTGCATTGATTTGGCCAGGATGACCAAATCAATGCACATGATTTTTACTAACTGGAGAAAATTTCTCAAAAACATAGTGGAAAGTTGGCCTGCTGATCAGACAGAACAATAGACGCATGCTTAATGTGCATCTACGTTAAAGAGGTTTTTAAAAATCTTATTCAAATTCTGGTTCATACTATAATTTCCCAGGAAATATCCTTAATGTTCTGGGAAGATTTTCATATAGCTAAGCTAAAATCAATAGATGAACAATGACAAAATTCATCTAAAACGACATTGAAAAACTATATTTCTAGCAGTCTTATTTTCTTGAAAATTGTTTTAAGCCACATTTTTTTCTCTGCCTATCTTTATATGTACACACCATTATGCTGTAAGAAACTACAATACTTAAAAAAAGGACTTTATTACATTTTTGCATTATGACAAAAATCAAAGAAAGCTCACACATTACCCTCTCATGAAATTTGCTTCTCAGGCAATATTTTAAGGTTTGCACCTTTTTTTTTTTTTCTTGATATGCTTGCAGCAATCATTTAGTTTGAATATCTGTATCGAATAACAGAAGATACTATAAAGCAGATTGTATTTTTCACACTTTTGGCTAAATATATGTATGAATATCTTACTTCTTCCTAAAATAAATCCCATCCTTTGCCAGTATCGTTAAAATTCTGTAGTGTATTACTGTTTCATGGCAATGAAGTTCATTTCAAGATTAACTACTGCATTTAAAACACTAGAAAAAGTCATGAAAAATTTAATGCAGCCTTAAATTTTGAGCACATTTCTATAAATGAACATGGTTAAGAGCACCCTGCACTTAAAAGCTTACGATACATCTTTCATTATTTTAAAGACATCAAAATGTATTTAGATCAGTGTGTTGTATTGTTTTAAACATAAGCCTATTAAACAAGGGAGGATAAGCCCACCTTAGTTCATTTGCTGTTCTAAAGTCTTCTAAAAGTTACCACTATCACTAATTATTGTTGAAGCATCATTACAAACCTTTCTGTCACCTCTTATATGTTTCCCTACGGGAGACACTGTAAGAAATGATCCATAAAAGCAGATTTAAAAGTGGTGTCAACAACAGTGTATAAACCACTATAGTCATATTTTCACAGTAAAGGCATTGAAATAAACCAGATGGTCTCTTTTCCATTCCTGAAGGTTAAATTGAGTTCATATTTACTTTCTCTTTAATTATAACCTTCATTGTTCAGGAAAACTTTTGACTGAAAGACATTGCACATAATTTACATATAATTTGTCAGGTCAATGCATAAATTGAAAAAAAAAAGGTAGTCTAGTATTTGGATAACAAATAGCATTAGGCATTGCATCTGACTCATAATTTTATATATATATACATATATATATATATATAGTTGTTGTTGTTGTTGATGTAAAAGTTGTGTATAACTCTTCCTTAGCTATATTTTGTGCAGAAAATCTTGTATCACTTGCTTCTGATAGTTACATACCTTCTTGGAGCCCTATTTATAAAACATATGTAATATTTAAGGGTTGCTTAAAAGTACACAAAATGTACAGTTACCAAAACAGCTAATTTTTCCTTTTCTCTCCCTTTGAAAGGAAGGGGCTTCTGTTGTTCTTACATGGCTAGAACCATAATAAACGATGTACCAGTAATTTGTAACATAAGTGTTGCAGTATGTTAGTAACAGTCTTACAGCCTTGTTTTCCAAAGTTCATTTCATTTTGATCAGTTCAGTATATTGCATTAATTGTTTTAGGTATTTTCATTATATGAAATCTACCATGTGTCATAGAAGATTTAATCTATTTAAGTGTTGAACTGCGAGCAGAACTTGTACATTTATAGTAATTCAGAATTAGTAAGGATAACAGTTCAAGAGTGTTTAGTTTTATATTGAGGTGATCAGGTTGGAATAAAGTGGTATTAAAAGCAAAAAATAATAATTAAATAAAATAAAATATTTTTTAAAACACAGAATTTCCCTGAGTATCAAATATGGTGATATGCATTAACCACGCATACTAGATCATACTCAAAAGAGCCCCAACTTTTAAAAATTGATTAATGAAAAGTAGGAAATTTAAAGCTGAACATAACCCACAAATTGGATTGGTCATTAGTACACCCTTTTGTTTAACTACAGAATAAAGGATATATTAGCTACTGAACGCTAAATATTGGAAATCTCCATTAAGCCTAATATTGTCCTATGGTATGTTTCTCTTATCAAAATCAATATGATAAAGGAAAGCACTGATATTTACTGGGCAGTCCCATGATGTGTGCACAATGTAATGTTTGTTTCCTTGATTTTATAGATCAGGAAATAAGAATTGAGAAAGTTTGTATTTTGCCCTAAATCACTAATCCTTCTACCCATTACCATATTTAGAGAATAACCTCAATTATTAGATGTCAAAAACATTTTAGTAAAAGTTAAACAAATATGACAATACAACTAGACAACATCTGTGTAAGCAAGATGCCTGGTACAGTGTGGGAAGCAAAAGAGGCAACCAAGTGCATTCACAGAGGGTGACACTTGAGTTCACTCCCATCTGTAATTGTAATGTTTAAGTTTCCTGCAGAAGTGGGAATCTGACTGGCAGAGGGGGAAACTACTCAGAAGAGGATGTAATCTGTGAATCCTTCTCAAAATGGAGAATCTCTCAAAGGCTTCCTCTGGAAATTGAAAAAGCTGTGTGTGTGTGTGTTTGTGTGTGTGTGTGTGTGTGTGTGTGTGTTTGTGTGTGTGTGTTGGGAATGAGGTACATTCTCACTCATTGTGTTCATTAAAAGGAATTCCAGCTCAACTAGCCAAGGCTGTTTGTATTAAAATTCTTTCAATTGTCTCTTCCCCTAATGAGGTTAAGATGATAGAAAGCCATAGAATGCTAGATGAGGCCTCTGGTCAACAAAAACTAAAAGTGAAAAAAAAAAAAAAAGGAGAAGAAGGAGAGGAAGAAGGAGGAGGGGAAGAGGAAGAAGAATATGAGACTTCCCATATGATGAAATGGAAAAATGTGTCACTGTAAATAGAAAGCAAGTAAACTCAGAGGGAAGGATTTTTCAAGTTTATAAGGTATATGAAAAAATACTACAAGAATTATTTGTTTATCACAACAAATTTCCAAACCTTGAAGTATAAAGCAAGCTATTCTAGGAATAAACACATGTCAATCATGAGAAAAAAAATGAGATAAGTATTAATATTCATGACTCCAAATATAAAGATATAAAAAGATTAATATAAATATTTTTAGATGAAAAATGGGCATTGTTGTTAATGGTCTAAATAAGAATATTGTTCTGTGAAGACTCTTAATTTAAATTAAATCCCATGGGTTTTATTTTTGTAAGTAAACTGAGAATAACTAGAGAAATGGAAAGTTATTCAAAGAAGATTGGATGAAATGTGCCCCCCCCATTCATCTGTTGAATGGATTGAAATGTGCCCCCCCCATTCATCTGTTGAAGCCCTAACTCTCAATATCACTGTATTTGGAAACAGAATCTTTAGGAGGTAATTAAGTTTAAATGGGGGCATAGGAGTGCGGCCCTAATCTGATGGTATTTTGTGGCTTTATAAAAGCTTTATAAAAAGAGGAAGAGAGGGATACAAGCAAGTGACCATGTGCAGGCAGAGAAAGAGACCTCACCAGAACTGAACTCTGCCAGAACCTTAATTTTAGACTTTTCAGCCTCCAGAATTGTGATAAAAAGAACTGTTTTTTAAGCTACACAGTCTATGGCATTTTGATATGGCAGCTAATTCAGACTAATACAAAGAGAAAATTGAATTCAGTTCAACAAATGTTTATTAACTTATTGTATGTAAGACATTTTATGAAGTGCTACGACACTTAACACATATTATTCTTCATTAAATAAGTAAAAACATATTATACAATTATACCTTATCTTACCAAAGAAAAGGACAGTTAAAATAATAGGAACCTATATAAACATATATGTATACAAGCCCATAAACATGTATAAATATCTATTACAGGCATGCATGCAAATGTGTGTGTATTTGTGTGTGTAGAGAGAAAGTGAGAGAGAGAGAGATTGGGACTCGTGGGGCAGATGCGAATACACATTATTAAAGAATTATATTATCATCTTATTAGTACCTCTGCTAACAATAACATTCATATTTCAGTAAACAATAAATTAATAGCAATTGACTAGTTTTCCTGTTTTTCATAGTGGTGCCTCATAAAATTCAGGCCTTTTTAAAATGGAGTCCATAAGAAAGAAGAATCCAGATGCAAAATATCAGTGTTCTTTAGCAAGAAAGCATTGAGTCCTAAGTGTACTATAAATAGTACTGAACTCCCAAATCACAGTGAAATGAAACACTGCTAGAGTGGAAACACTATGTCTCAAACAGAATCGCAGCAAGTTTCTTTTGTTTGACTTAACCAACGACTTAACCAACTGTCTAAGTTCGCAAATATAGGCTCTTCCTTCCTAACCAAAAAGAAAACAGAGGAATGAGGCAATTTCCTGGGTGATTATCACAGTTCAATTCTTCACTTTTCTACAGAGCTCTCTGTCAATTATTCTTATTTAATGGAAGTAGAGATTTTGGAAATGAACATATTTGAGTGACAGTAATTTTTCTAAACATTGCTGAAGAAAAGTGAACCTTAAGGAAAAAAATCGTATCAACTTCATGAGACCAGAGCAGAGCTATTGCCTTTTCTGAGGTAATAGCAATGCTACCATTCAAACAGGGCTTTAAATCCAAAAGTAGCTGTATTTTCCAAATCACCAATAATGACAGTCATTCTGTAATGAGAATTTACGTAGAGTAACATAACATTTATTTATATATATACTTTTTTTTTCAGTAAATTTATAAAATGTGGCCACATGATAGACCATGATGATGCATTGATACATGGGTAGAGGAGGTGTCTGTTTGCTTTGAGTAAGAATTGGGGAGAAAACAATATTAAATATATATAATCTATAGATAGATAGATGATAGATCTTCAGAAATGATAAATGCTATCCTAAAATCACATGAAATGACATAGGAAAAATGAATGGGGAAGCTTATCTTAAGAGGTGATTTTTAAGGTAAAATCTGAATGAAAAATGGAGCCACTTGTATTAAAATGTGGAGAAACATTCCAGAAATCAGAACAGAAAAAACAAAGTCATGAGGCACAAGCGTTTGAGTGGGAATTGGTAAACTTTTTCTGTGAGAGGGTTAGTATATAGTTTCGGCTTTAAGGGTAACATATGGTCTCTGTCATATATTCTGGTTTCATTTAAAACTGTTTTCAAATCTAAAAACTATTAACTTGTGGGCTGTACAAAAACAGCCCTTAGGTTGGATTTATCTCACAGGTCATGGTTTGCTGACCCTTGAATCAAAGAACAAATAGTAGATAAACAGGGATGGGATTTAGTTGGTTAAATAACAGTGCCAAGATTCAAGGCAGTCTGATTCAATAATATGCTCCCAAACATTACCCTACCCTACTTCACAACAAGAAGTATAGGTACAATTCATATAAACAGCAGAAAGGCATGAATTACAAACTCTTCCTCATAGAATCGAGAGGCTTTCTTGGGGTTGGTGATGTCTATGGAGGATGTTAGAGGATGATGCCACATCATTTTTTTTTTTTAAGATTTTATTTATTTATTTATTTGAGAGAAAGAGAGAGAGACAGAGAAACAGCATGAGAGGGGAGAGGGTCAGAGAGAGAAGGAGGCTCCCCGCTGAGCCAGGAGCCCGATGTGGGTGGGACTCGATCCCAGGACTCCAGGATCATGACCTGAGCCGAAGGCAGTTGCTTAACCAACTGAGCCACCCAGGCGCCCGATGCCACATCATTTTAATCTCTTCTTTGTTAATCTATTTTGGTCTTGAGCGAAATACATCTTTTTTTTTTTTTTTTTCCTGGTGAAGTCAGTGAAATGCATATATATTCAGCACTTTTTCTATGTCCAGCCTAAGCCCCATACAATGATAATAGTAAATTTGAAGACACAGTTTAATGTCACTGAGCGAGGCATTATGAGGTGGCCGAGAGTATAACTTTTGAAGTCAGATTGTGCCAAGTTGAACACCACATTGGCAATTTCTTTAGTTGTGTGACTTCAAGCATGTTATAACCTTACATCTCTGGTCTTGATTCCCTTTTTCTATATAAAAAGTCTAAATAAAAACTCAAGTTCAAAGTTAAAGAAAAAAGTTAGCAATTATGAAACAGCAATCATAGTATCACACATACACTTTCCTCTTTCTTTTTCATTTTAAAAATAATTGCTCTTCTCTAACTATTAAAAAAGTAAATAATGTGGACATATAAAAATTTATTAAAGTGCATACATTTTGGACTATAATGTTTTGATATAGAAATATAACTGAGGGCAGAAGTAAAAGTAAGCCTAAAAGTGAAATATTCAAGATTCAGGAAGAGGAATGAAAGAATAAAATACTCCAACAGAAGCATATTCTCCCCATTGTGAACAAAGACATATGAAAATGAGGGGATAAATAACAAAGAATCCAGAGGAACAAATATGGAAATTGATATAAGTTAAATCTTCTCCAAGCAGGAGATCTTGACTATTTATCTCAAAAAATAGGCACACTTGAATTTTCTGTGGCTTAATTTTATGGAGGGGGACAAAAGTATAAATGTATGAATTACTTTTCTATAGCTGCCATAAAAAAATTACCACAGAATTAGAGGCTTAAAACAATACCCTTTATGACCTCACAGTTTTCATGCTCTATTAGTTTAGCACAAAATGGCGTAGGTTCCTCTACTCTGTGTCTCACAAGCCCAAAATAGAGATGTCATGGTTTTAAGATCGGTCAGACCTTTTTTCCAGGTTTGGAAGCGTATTTTCCAGCGAGGGGAAGGAAAAGAGTTGATCCATATGTGGGCTGTCTTACTGTATATATAATCCATGGACCAAGATCAGTAGTCCCTCAAAGCCCAAATTTGCAGAAGGAGAAAGCACACATTCACCAAATGGATAGCTGGGGGTAATTGTGAATGAGGTGACTGCTGTTTCCACTCCTTTCTTTCTGTACCTTGGTATTTTACATCATCAAGACATATTCCTTCTATTTTTCAATCAGGTTTTGGCTTCTGGATAGTGAATTATGTAACAGATCCCATAGTCATTCTCTCACTTCTGCACATACTTTGCCATAAAGAGAGTTCTTGCCCTGAGAAAATAACATGAGTGATTCAGGATTAGTGTGTGAAATATTCTGTGATCCCTCAAAGATACCGATGTTGTCTGAAGCACTATGGGCATAAAAGGCAAGCCTATATCCAAAAAATGTGTCCCTCTGTATCAGGATAAGTGAAAATGGAAGGGATGCAGTATAAACAACTTGCCACGGAGTGGATAGTTGGTTTCTTCCAGGGTTGGTACTACAGTGGGGACTTGCTATCTCTCCTTCAGTCGGGTCTAAGATCTAATGACAGCACCTGTTAGGTCAGCTGTATGGAGTGAAAACCCATGCTACTGGGCTTATGCCTTGCTCTCATTTTCCCCACAAGAGTACTTGTACTGGAATCTTTAAGGGCAGAGGCTGACCATTTAGTTGTTGGTGTCTTTTCTGCAATAAAAGTCCACTGGTGGAGAGGGTATGTGCTCTGGTGAGCGCTGTGAATTGTGTAAGACTGTTGAATCACAGACCTGTACCTCTGAAACAAATAATGCATTATATGTTAAAAAAAAAAAGAAGAAGAAGAAGATAGTAGGAAGGGAAAAATGAAGGGGGGGAAATCAGAGGGGGAGACAAACCATGAGAGACTATGGACTCTGAGAAACAGACTGAGGGTTCTAGAGGGGCGGGGGGTGGGGGGATGGGTTAGCCTGGTGATGGGTATTAAAGAGGGCACGTACTGAATGGAGCACTGGGTATTATACACAAACAATGAATCATGGAACACTACATCAAAAACTAATGATGTAATGTATGGTGATTAAAATAACAATAAAAAAGTCCACTGGTGGGAATTAACATGTAACATGTTCACCGTTTGTGCCCATTCCCTTAAGTTCACTTACCTTTCATTTCCAGATAACTCTTTGTGCTTCATCTTCCACGTTTATTCCTCATATACCTTAAAAAACAATAAGCTAAGCTATTCACAACCGTCGATGAGTCCATGTACTTCCTTAATGCAAGAAAACTTCTTTCTCTACACAAATTATGACTAGTGCATCATTTAAAACTGTCTCTTGGGAGGGTTTACCCTCATTTGTATCTTTTAGAATTGTCACCCCTGAATGAAGACATAGTGAACTGACCATCCATTGCCAACTGAAACCAAATACATGTTGACATATCTGTGAACCAAGCTTCACTTCCCCACACCCCTTCATCAACTGTTCATACAGAAACCTTAATACTACTATTTGTGAGTTGGGGGAAGGGCTTAAGTGTAGAAGAGTTAAGTAAAATGGGGTTCCGGGTCACTTGTTCATGCAGCTAGCTTGTGCTCTCTACTACTGCGTAGACCCAGTCATAGATACATCACTTTTAACTTAAGTTGAATGGCTGCTGATCTCAACTAATTTTATGATCATTGGTAAAAGCTATCTAATTTATGAAGGGAGGTTTAGGAATCACAGTCACTTCATGTCTAATGATCAGTTACTACTCTAGCTCTACCAGGATCTACTAGCATGCTAGGAACTATATTTTTTAAATAGACTATAATTCTCAACTACACATGGCATGGTAAGTATTCAGACCTCTATTCCAGAGACAACCAATTAAATTATTATCTATACCCAGATACCTCTAATACTCAGGTGTTCTACTGGGTCCTGGGGCCCAATTGGTCAGGACTGTGTGTCTCGCACATTGTACTCATTTCAGGATCCAGTATTGTTCTGGGACCAGTTAAAAACCAGGAGCCTTTCTCATTTCACAGTAAATGGGTTAGAACTGTATTCACACATGGAGAAAATGCTGCTTCCAAAATATGAAGTAGTCTACCAAGGGTGTTTTCTTTGTTCTTAGCAGTAAAGTAGGCAAGGTACAAATTCTTGTCCTTCTCTTTGGAGAAGATGACCTGGCCTGTCCTAAACCACTGCATACCTGAAATCTTCACCAATGTAGCAGTACCTTTACCCTTTACCGTAACCCTAGTTATGTCTCAATAAGTAATCTAGAGTGCTTGCTATTTATTGCTAATCAGATACAATTTAATTGATATCATAAATATAGTGAGCCAGTATGACATTCTCAAGATGTTTTCTTGGACTATATGTTATCAGAGTGTAGAATTAAACATATTTGTAGCAAGACCATGAATGCACACTGATAGTTCATATTGTGTGGATGCAAACTGCTTCTTCTTATCTTCTTTAGTGATGAACATGAAAGAAATGAAGCACATTTGCCAGACCAAAAACTATATAACCCTTATGGAGACTATGTTACTCTATTAAATGCTCCAAATTTAGGAAAACTGTTACAATTCTGACTCAAACTTAGTTACATTTTTGCTAGTCTACTTTAATCTGTCCTAATTCATCTAATTTTTCCATTGGTTTTATGTTGAAAATAAAATGAGGAATAATGAGGAATGTTACCTCTACATTTCCTTAAATTCTTGCCATTTTTCCCTGGGCTGATATCATTTTTGATTGACTGTCTTGATTGGGGGGTTACAGGTTTTCAGGATTTCCATTTAGTCTTTTTTACTATAATAACTCTTTTTCCATAGATCAAAGATCCAGCTTCTAAATATGTTAAATTCAATTGTATTTTGAGGAAATGGGTAAATGATCACCAGTTTGGGCAGTAGAATCAGTTGATTTACTGTGGGGCCAGCACTCCATTTTACAACTAATCACTATATACTCTACTTTAACCAATGCTTTTGGTCCTTGGGTATCAATGTTTTCATGGACCCTGAATCTAATACCCATGCAAATATTGGTTATTTCCTTTTTTACTAGGGAATGGTTACTTGTGTAAGTGGTTATATGTCCCTTTGGAGAAGGGCAGAGTAAATTACTACTGAATCCACTGAAGTGTGGTTGCAGAGTCCTTCCTCATGAGGACCCATCCCTTGCTTCAGTTAGTAGGTACTGAGTCTGAATTTTGACTTTCTGTTGGAGTGATTGCCTTCAGTTTTCTGCTCATACATTACAGAATGTGTGTTTGTGTATGTGTGTGTGTGTGTGTGTGTGTGTGTGTGTGTGTGTGTGTGTATAAATTCCCTATTAATTGTCCATCCATTTTGTCCCTTGGAAGTCTATTTTCTATTAGACGCTTGCATAGACACCTAAGGAGAAGGCTACTCTTTGGCAGCCATTTTAACTGGTTGTCAATTATACTTATTACATCAATCTTATTGCTGATGGTTAAGGTCTGCCATTGGCCTCTCATAATTTCATCTTCCTATCATCTCATTTGCTATTGGGGATTTTAGTTCTAGAACATCTCCTTCTGTAAGCCTGGTTTACAGAAATCATCCACTGCTCACCTTCTCAATGGTATTAGTTCTCCCACTGCCTCATTTGAGATTTCTGGATAGTCTTCAAGCAAGAAGATTGGGGGGCAGTCTCACTTAAAGAATGGGCTACTCCTGCAGATTCACAGGTTTAGAGGATTCTGAGTCTTCGATTTTTTCAATCATTTGCTTTAATATTCTTCATGGTATTGCTTCTTCTCTGTCAGGGCCCAGACTTTGGCATAGTAGAATTGAAAAGAGAAAAATTCAACATTTATTGATGTTCTGCTGCTCATAATTAGGTCCTTAGCATGAATAGTGCTGTGACACAGTAAATAAGGATTTTTTTTTTAAGAGAAAGAGTTCTAGATGCCATATTTTCCTTTGTGTACATGATGGATTTTCTTGAGCTTACCATTTTTTTTCCCTCCAAAATATTATTGGTTCTCAGCAATAGTCATTTGATTGCATGGTCCTGACAATTATTATTCCCCATCTATCTCAAACTCCAACAATATTGTACAAGTCAGTGCATTTATTTCTATGTGTATTTTATCCTAATTCAATACAGGGTGAAATCCTAACTTTTGTTCAGCTATGGCATGCCATGGAATATCAACAGTCAACTTACCTTAGTGAAGGTGTGCCTTCAGTTCCATCCAATTGGTGAATGAGCTAAATCCATAAACCTATTTTTATAGTTTCATACCTAAGACCAAATTAAAGTCAACCTTGATCTTATCTTCCATACTCATTCCTCAGAACTAAATGATCATCTAATCCTGTCAGCTTTACCTTCAAAATATATCCTGAATCTACCTTAGACAGTCCTACCTAGAAACAGAGCCTGAGATTAAAAAAGAAAAAAAATCTGGTGTGCATGATTTTTTGAGGAAGCATTTTTCTAAAGAAATTGATAGGAACCGAGGTAAACGGAATAGGAAATGGAAAAGATCCAAGCTAAGATTGGTTGTTAGACAAAATTTTGACTTGATTTGATCCACAGGGCAGTCTGAATTGTGAAGTTACACTGTTAAATTGTGGTCTTGTGACAAAAATTCTAGGCTGTTGTACCCCATGTCTGTTAGCATATGACTGACTCTCAGAGTTGGGGCAGGTATCTTTCCAGATAGCTTCTCTCAGCCAAGGACAATTCCTGGTATAAGCTTACAAACTTAAACCAGTATCTTCAGCTTGCAGATGGTTTACAACTTTAGGTAAAGGGATAGTGGGTAGTACATCATTAATGTTCAATACAATCACCTCACTGAAGTAAACTGATAGGTATATAGCCTATAAAAATTTTCACTAATTATGTCTGCATTTCCTTTTTAATGGGGCATTAAAATAACATTATTTTATACCTCTATTAAAGATGCAACCATGGGGCGCCTGGGTGGCTCAGTCGTTAAGCGTCTGCCTTCGGCTCAGGTCATGATCCCAGGGTCCTGGGATCGAGTCCCACATCGGGCTCCCTGCTCGGCAGGAAGCCTGCCTCTCCCTCTCCCACTCCCCCTGCTTGTGTTCCTGCTCTAGCTATCTCTCTCTCTGTCAAATAAATAAATAAAATCTTTAAAAAAAAAAAAAAAAGATGCAACCTTTTTTTCCTTCCCCACAACTTTCTGCTTTCCTTTCAATTTCATGAAATGAGTAAGTCAGAGCCCTGGGGAAACCTACAACAGTTATCCATTTCTACTACCTAGGCATGAAACAGGAACTGATTTTGGATGGAGACAAAAATCATTGCATTGCAGTTACTTCCAATATTCTCCAGGTTTCCAGCCAATTTTCTTCCTCTTTTCTATGTAATTTTTCTGGTTCTATGGTTTTAAATATCATATCTGTTCTAAAAGTTCCCAACTTTATAATCCCACTTTACATTGTTCCCATAATTCTAGGTTCTTATTTTTCACTCCTTCCTAAATGAAAACCTACCCTTGGACATGAAAATCAATTTCAAAACCTACACTTTACCTCCCTTTCCTACACACTTGCTACCCATACTGTATTTCTTGTATCAGTAAACTTCAGTTGCCTCTTTTCAGGTTCTCAGCCCAAAAAGTTTAGAGTCAACTTGATCTTTTTCTGTCACCTTCTTAATAGCCAATCCATTGACAAATGTAGTTGATTCTACGTTCAACCAACATCTAGAATCAGAACATTTCTCACTATTTCCACAGAGAGCCAAGTCATGATCATCTTCCTTCTGGGGCATAATAATCTTCTGTGCTCGCCTTCCTCCCCCATTTTTAGTCTTAGTGATGGTGTCACTTCTTAATAGCTTATGATGACTTACTTTTTCCTTAAGAGTGAAACAGAAGTTCATTTTAATGGGCAGGTTTTTGTGGTAGAAATTCAATGTCTTTAACAGGAAAGAAATCTAGCTTCATAATTTCTCTGCCACTTACTATCCATTTCTCCAGGGCCTACTTGCCATATCTCAAGATGTGAAACATGGAATAAAGAATCTCATAAAGCAACCAGATGGTATTTACAAAAAAAAAAATATGACCCAAGTTCAATGTTGAAATCAATTAAAAAAAAAATTACCAGTAATTAAAGTTACACTGAGACCTTAATTTTTTTTAAATAAAAAGATAACAATAAAACAATACAAGCAACAAAATAATGTGTTTTTTTAATCATGTATTTTTTCCTGTTAGTTTTATTCCTTTATCAAACTGAAGTCACTATTTGACCATTGCTGTGGGTTTTGAAGTTTACTTTAGACCACATAAGTACTTTCCCGACACCTAATTATAGTCTGTAACCTTCCTCTTCCAGCATTTATTATGTTATCATTAATAATTAACAAGTTTTTAGATTTCAGAACATTTCCAAAGAAACAGAATCTTGAGAAATTTGCTCCGAAGCAGAGTTTCATAATTAGTATGGTTGAAATATTCATTTAGAAGTTTTGTCTGAATCTGAAGCCTATAACCTTAATTATAATGCTATGCTCCTGTTCAGAAATTGAAATGACAGATTGCCATTGTGTTGATGATGATGAACTTGTCTCTATTTCTCTTGTTTCATGTAGGAAAATCACCAGTATTTGAAAGAATTTGTCCCATCTTTTGCCTGATATTTGCTAATTTGGCATGTTTGGAGAAAACCAGCCATTCCTGATGTGGGTGGCAAATTCTTCTGAAGGGAACTTCTGGATCCCACTCTGGTAAGGTGTTTTCAACTGCAGCTAGTATTAAACTCAAATCTAATTGTATTCAATTAAAAAATAATATGTATAATCTTAAAATATCTATAATCTAAAAAAAAAAAAAAAAAAGCAACATGCCCAAGGTAAGACAAGCACCAAGCATTATACATCCTCAGTTCAGGGCCAATTTCTTTATTATTATCCCTGCTTATAACTCTTTCCTGACTTCTTTTGGATACTCATTTCTTTTTCAATATCCCCAATTGTCAGGAAGCATCTATCAGCAGCATCTAAGTGGCTGAGGTCACACACTTTATCCTTTCCATCTGTGAGAGATTGAGAAACTCACTTTTTTGTTAAAGAAAAAAAGTCTTTCCTTCAGTTTGAATAGGCCAAGTTAGGTCACATGCAGTACCTGGATCAAGAACAGTCATCAGGAGAATGCTATGTGAGATTTGGTTTGAGTCTGCATCCCTGACACAGTACTCGATGGGGGTGAATGGGTACAGGTAGATGTCATTCATTCTTTCATTCACATAATATGTATTTACTTAGAATTACTGCATGGTAAGGAATGTTGTACATGCTGGATATACGACAGTGATCAAAATGGACACTGTGCCTTCAAAGAGCATATATTTTAGGAAAGGAGGGAGACAAATAAACAATGCATATTTAATATATGATATGAAATATGAAGTTTATTATTTATGAAATGTATAATATACTATGAAATGTGTTTCAAGCCAATTTAGAAAAGTAAAACAATGTGTTTCAAGACCATGTAGAAAAGTAAAACAGAGTAGTGTAAAATTTTTACACTGATCAACAATACTTCTTATGTCACATAGAAATACTGAGTCAAAATAAAAAAGTTCTGGAAAGGGAGAAGTGCTAGTTGTGCCAAAGGGTGTCCTACCAGATTTTAGAGCTTATTTTAAAGTTGTGGAACATAAGTAACTGTGATCTTGTCTCTGATAAATAGAGCAATGAGAGAGAATATAAAAATTCATTCATATAATAAAATACTCAGTTTTGGCAGTACAGATGAATAGGAGAAAAGATGGTTCAATAAATAATGTTTAAGAAAATGATCTTCTATGAAGAAAATAGAGAAATTAATCTCCTATCACATAGTATAGATAAACATAAATTTCCTTTTAATCAAATGTTTAAATGCAAAAAATAACTTTATTTTAACTGAGGTATAATTGACATATGCATTATATTAGCTTTAGATGTACAACATAACGATTTCATATTTGTATGCATTGTGAGTGATCACTACATTAGGTCTAGTTAACATCTTACCATTTTTTAATTTTAGAAAAAATAATATATTTGAATTTCCTCTTTTATTTTTGGATCATGATGAGTTTTAAAAACAGTAAGTTTTCTAAAATTGATTTAGTTACTGATTTGTAGACTTTGTTCACTTGTAGGAAATTGACTCCTGATATACAAATATGGTATACCATTTATGAAATATTCTTGCCAGTGCTTTAATAGAATTTTATATTTTTTCTATAAAGGATTTATGCTTTATATTAGATTTATTTTCCAATCCATCTTCTTCATTTGATTGGTATCTCATTTTCTATTGTATTTTCTAGTTGGCTTTCACTTCTATAGGAGGAAATTACTGAATTCCTTTGATAAATTGTATCTGTCTATCTATATACAATATTATAATAATCTACATCCTTTTTTAATCTTTTAGCTCATGCTTTTGTCTTGTTTCATGGCAATAGTTAAGATATTGACTAAGATGACCTAAAAGTGTCCTTTAGTTTGCCTAAACTTTAGACAGGTTTCTTCTGTCTATAGATTTCTGACCACCTTTTCCTCAGAGCTTTAGAAAATGTTTATTGCAAATTTTTCTCTGTCCTTTAGAGATGTAAATATTTATAAAAGCCTCATGCCAATTTTTCAACTCAGGAATGTTTTCTCAAGGAACTGAATTCCTTTGAACCACAGTCACCAAGAAAGCTAGAATTCCTAAGTCCTAATCTCTATGAGAGGGTAGGAGCCTAAAATTATCAAATACAAATGGTTTAATCACCTTCACTAACCTGCACCCTACAATCCATTGCATCCTCTAGTATTCTTCCATTAGCTAACTTCAACACTCAAAAACTTTTGTGATGGTCTTGCAAAAAATCATCTTTGCCTGTTTAACTCTGTCCAGTGCAGTTTTTCTGTGACCCTATCCAGTATTATATTGAGCAGACATGCATATATTAATGGGGAAAGTTCTAGGAGGAAGAGATTATCTGTTTTTAAATTTTGGTTAAACTCACTTATAGAAAATATTTATGATATAATTGATTTTATAATATGTGTATGTGGGAAGCTTTTGGTTACTATTTTTATTTTATTAATGGATATTCAATTCAATATTTAAACTGCAACTTGTTACTTAGACATCTAAGCATGTATTGAGAGACCACCTTCATTAGAGTGGGCAATAAATTATTTTTATACACAAAGAAGATATTAAGAGTTCTGAATGCATATTTAGGAACCCCATATTATATTATTTTTAATAAAACTTGGATATTATAGTGTTCAATATTACACAAAAGAGAACATGTGAAGCAATATTTTCATCATTGTACCTTAGTTTTTGTAACAAGATAGCATTATATAATCATATTCTGGAGTAATTGAAAAACATAATATGAGTAGGAAATCATGTGAGAGGTGATTTTTATTACACTGATCAAACTATTTTTGTGGATTCTGGAATAAATGATTAAATTTTCAAAATTTCTTAAAAGTATAACTTATCTCATTGGTCCTAAATGAAAATATACAAGTTTGGAATTGAGCTGAAAAAACAGCCAAAGAGCCATGTATAAGTTTGTATTGGACATTTCTCTTTCTCTCCTTGACAGTACTGATTATAGGCAGTGTACCTTTTACCATGAAATCCACTTGAGTTAATATGAACAAGAATGGGTGTGAGTGTATTAGCAATACAAAAACCCTTGATGATATAAAAATTATTTCTCCCAACACATTAAATTTAATGAGAGAATTTTGATGAGAACGATTCCAGATTTATTTATGAACTTACTATAAAATGTATTTCTACAATTCTCTTTCAACAAATTTGTTGAAACAAAATCAAATTTGATTTGGGTGTAGATTTCAGTGGAAGGAGTCAAGGGCATCATCTCTTTCAATGGTAACATTAACTATTCCATTAAAGATCTAAGAATAGCCTATGGTAGAGAAGGAAGGGGGGGAAGCATTTTTAGTTTTTCCATTACTCTGTTCAGCTTACTACTAGATGAAATTGGATTATCACCAAGAAGTATGGAAAGAAACATGCATTTAAAGAGAATAAATTCTATTATCTATGTGTGAACAGGTGCTCAGATACCAAATAAATAATCTTAGACCTAACACAAAACAAATTATTTAGTAACTTACATTCATACAGCACTTATAATGTCTCATGCATGTCTTATATATAACTCCTCTTTCAACATCACTATACTATTGGTACTAGTATTTCCCAAATCCACAGATTAATAAACAAAGGAGATACATATACCTTGTCTTTTGGTTATGAGATATGTGGAAAAAACACTTGAAAGTCCTTCAAAAATTAACATTGCATTCTGATCATCATTCATGAATTCCAAATCCTTACATATGGACTAAAAATACACACAATACTTGTAAAATGTCTGCTGTGCTTCAGGGTTATGTAACATATTGGATAAATTTAGGCAAAAGTAATACTACTTTCAAGGAATTCAAATTAATGTGTATATTTTTTAGGAGGAAAAAATCACATAAATTAGTATTTACCACACATTTACTGTAGAAGAACATCGAGTCATCTTCAGGACCCCCTAGTGAAATGATCCCCAGGTTAGAAATATTTGAAATTCACTGCTGCAAATCTCCTTGTTCCTCATTCTCATTATCACCTAAAAAAATAAACAAACAGATGGCAGAAAAGAAAACAGAAAACTGTAAGTTATTCATTGTATTCTCTTGTGGGGAAACATTTTTAGTCAACCACAGAACAGGAAAACATAAAATACATTATAGATGATTTATTTTTCATTTTTCATGCTCATTTTATCTATGTTTGAGATTTGGGGATTTTTGGAGAGCCAGTCATATACTTCACATAAATAAATATAAATTGAGTGACATGTGAGTCAAGAGCTATGTTATTGAGGGACTAAATGTGGGTGGCAGAGGTCTCAAGGTATCACATGAATCTGAATTTGATTCTATGGATTGTACAAGAACTGATGTGACTTCACATATAACACAAACCAGTTCTGTTAATGGAAACAAAAACAGTTAATCAAAATGCATAAATTATTAAATAAATTGAATCATCTAAAAGAATTGAAAGGTACTTTGTAGTAATGAGTATATGCATGTGATGGGGCATTAGTATTTGGTCAACTATCTGAAAGAACTCCACTTCTGGTGGAGCTTCCAAAAACCATATCTGCACTTCTTACACTTTTTATAATGGTATTTTGGTGAATTATTGTGATAAACAACAAAAATAGTATATTTCGGTAGTTAAAAATAAAGACACAGAATAGGTTCTTTCAATTCTCTCTCTCATGAAAAATGTTAAATTAGATAAGATTCTTATATCTCAGAGTCTCAGATTAATTACTAGAAACTTAATTTTTCAGAGAAAAATCTTATATTGCTGATTACTTGTTAAGTGTTTTGTGATGTGTAATTATAGAAATGGTGTCCACTATATATATATATATATATATATATATATATATATATATATATATATATATATATTTTTTTTAAGATATATATATAATATGTATGGATATATATATGATGCAATTGGAGATACAAAAGCCATGTAATCAGGAATATGTGTATCTGCACTTCTTACATTCCTCTCAGTTGATTTTAAGGAAGAAAAGAAAAAAGAGAAAAAGAAAAGCAACTAAAAAATAAAAGGATGACTTTCTGTGATTTTTTTTATTTGGACTAAAAGTCTCCATAGTTTCATATTTTATTCTGCCCTTTCTGGTTGTTTTGATTTATCTTTTAGAAACTTACTAAAACATATTTTTATATTAGTTTTAATACTAAGTAGGACTTATTGATGCTCTTTTTTTTCTTCTATTCTTTCCTAAAGAGAGGAATGATTCAAAAGTACCTGATATATAAAGTATGAATGAATGAATGAATAGCAGAAAATCATTAGAAAATACAAGTATTTTGTATTGTATCAGTCTACCCCTAACATGAAAAAATGCACGTTAGTTTAAAAAAAGTTAAAGTGTCCATGAGTGGAACTCAACATGTTGACATGAAAGTAAAGGACATGTCTGCCATGCAGCTTTAATAATTCAGTAATCAAACAACTACTTTATTTTTTATAACTTTCACACTGGATAAATTAAACAAGAATTATAGGAAGCTGACAAGTAACAGTATGCAGAGAATTGCCTGTCTCCCTGATTACATGGCTTTTGTATCTCCAATTATTTAGGATTAACTTTTTGTATTCTGAAGCTAGCCAGAAGGAATATATTTAATGCCTTAATTTATAAAAAAGGACTTGGAGTCCTATTTCTTTTAGTACCCATATTTCAGGTTTTTAAATTTTTATTTGTTCATATTTTTAAGATTATTGCTTTTCACTAAGAAAATGACAAGTCTCATTTAAGTTCCTAATTCAAGATAGCCTCCTTCTTGAACAAGCGAGTGTGACAACCATGAGGTTTCTCATGCTAGTGCTGGCTAGGTGTGAATGTCTCCATTTGATCATTTGCCTGGTGTTTCCTCTTTCTTTATTATTTCATTTGTGTTTCTCCCAATTTTGTGTCTTTTCCTTGATTTTAGGAAATAGCTTTCATTCCAAAAGTTTCTGTGACTTCTGGTGGAGCTTCCAAAAAGCATCCTCCATTCTCTATACTGTTTTAGAGAAAATATTAAATCATTTGGAAGGTATTTGAAGACTTGCTACTTGGCAGGCAGTAAACACTTAATTGTTTTACTAATTCAAATAATATAGTTCTCTGACAAGAACTGAGAGATAGATAAAAAGTGAGTAAAATTTAAAAAAAAAGAAAACAGGAAAAAAATAGGATAGAGGGAAAGATAATGGAAATATTTAGTTGTGTATATAAGTACCCTTATATTTATATAAATATAATAATTACATTTATGATTGCAATAAATAAGAAAACATTGATTATGAAATATTTGGAATAGAAGATGTGTGATAAACAGAATTTTAAGTAAAATAAATTTAAACGCTAGTCATTTCTTTTACTTTGAGAAAGGGAAAACGTAAAATCTTTTGAAAATTTTCAAATTCACACCTTTACTAGCAAATGGAATGATAACACCATAACTGACACAATTTGACATTAGGGGTATGTGAGAATTCAGAGAATCGTGTTCTAATTTTTAGTTAACATGAATACCTTAGTTTCCCTAGTGAATATAAAAGTAAGATGAAAGAGAAGTTTTGTACATTAATATGGCATCAATAAAATGTTTTTTTTTTTTAAAGATTTTATTTATTTATTTGACAGAGAGAGACAGCGAGAGAGGGAACACAAGCAGGGGGAATAGGAGAGGGAGAGGGAGAAGCAGTCTTCTCACTGAGCAGGGAGCCCGATGCGGGGATCATGACCTGAGCCGAAGGCAGACGCTTAATGACTGAGCCACCCAGACACCCCTAAAATGTCTGTTTTAATACAATTTAACTTATTCAACAGGAATGACCTATTTCTAACATAACTACAATAAAACATTCTAGTAAGAATGTTAATAATGGAGAATTTAAGAATATCAAACAATTGAGAAAGAAAACAAAGGATAGATAACCCCTGATTTTGTTTCTGATCTCCTAAGTAAATCCATGTTGTTAGATAGACATGAGGAGAAAAACATATTCTGAATATATTGTATATTTATGTTTATATATAATACATTTTTATAATGGTATTTTGGTGAGTTATTGTGATAAACAACAAAAATAGTATATTTCAGTAGTTAAAGACACAGGATAGGTTCTTTCAATTCTCTCTCTCATGAAAAATGTTAAATTAGATAAGATCCTTATATCTCAGAGTCTCAGATTAGTTATTAGAAACTTAATTTTTCAGAGAAAAATCTTATATTGCTGATTACTTGTTAAGTGTTTTGTGATATATAATTATAGAAATGGTGCCCACAATTTGACAGATGACACGAGGGACTGACAGAACTACAAACACATCTATTGCTTTTTTCTTTTTGGAGAGTCATGCATTCCTCAATACTGCTGTGAAAATAGGAATCACTCACACTTCTAGAGCTATTTTCCCACTGTTAAAAATTAATTAGAAGAATAGCGTTTTCCAACCGAGGTGAGACAAATCTGTAATTCATAACTATAATATTCTAGGGGAGTAGGAAACCTGCAACTATTCCTTTTATTTATTTTTTTTTAAAGATTTTTATTTATTTGACAGAGAGAGACACAGTGAGAGAGGGAGCACAAGCAGGGGGAGTGGGAGAGGGAGAAGCAGGCTTCCCGCCGAGCAGGGAGTCCGATGTCGGACTCGATCCCAGGACTCTGGGATCATGACCTGAACCGAAGGCAGATGCTTAACGTCTGAACCACCCAGGCGCCCCATGCAACTATTCCTTTTAAATGGCTAAGGATATCACACATGATAGAAGAAATATTTAATTTTTTGTGGAAATATTATTTATAATTTATATTTATAGGTTCTAGAAGTTTTCATCTCTAAGTTGTCTATTTGAAGAACTAATTTATAGAGCACACTTAACAAAAAACAAAAGTAAATAAAAACCTAATCATCTACTGTAAATTATGAAAAAGCTAGTAGGAATTTGCAGCCTCAAAGCCATCAAGGTGCAGAATCTTAATGGAGTTAACAGGAGCTCAGCAGATTTATATCTTCAAAGGCCACTTAATTAAAAGCTGATAGAGGAAAATTCAAAATTTACTTATTTTCAGAAAGGTAATTTTCTATTTTCTATTAGGAAACATGACTTTTATATTAACTATATATTTTGATAGACAGTAACTACTTTTCTTGTTGAGGAAACCTAATTTATTTTTAATAATAAAAAAATAATACCATAAAATATAAAATAATAATAAAATAAAAATATCTAGTAGTTATAGAATTATACTAAGTACATGTCCTTAAGAATCATCAAATATAAATCCTTGTGTCCTTTGGTATCACTCTCCTAACTGATGTGAAAATTTGCAAAATCTCATGACTTTTAAAAATAGGAATGTAACTATCATGCATATATTTCACATTTCATACAGTTAAAATATACATATTTTATTTCCCTAAGTAGATCATGAATTTTCCAAGAACACAGAAATTACTTCTTATGTTTTGTATCCATGACAGACTTTGTCATCATCCTTGTTGTTAGGGATGGACAGGTTTTGTTGTGTTACAAGTGAACACCAAAATGTCAGTGTTAACCAGTATAAAGTTTAGTTTTTCAAAGTACTGTGCCAGCCCAGAAGGTAACTCAGGGCCCTGGACTCTATATTTTTGAAAACACTATCTTCATCATATACCTTCACAGTTCTCTGACAAGAGAATGTGATCTAGAGGATCACACACAGGACACATTTAAAATCAGGCATGGCAATGTCAATAAGTTCTTCCCATATTCCTTTGGCCCAAATCTAATCACTGAGCCCCAACCTAATAAGGGAAGCTATAAAACAGAAGAACATATGTTTATTCTACCATACTACCACAATTACCCTAATCAATAAAAGAACAAATATTTCTATGGGCTTAACTGATTCAGGCTCTATTACTAGTGTTTTACACATATTGACTCATGAATTTTCACTTAACTTGATGAGATAAATACTATTAAAAGCCTCATCTTTAATTTAGAGAAATATAATTCTGTAATGAACAGCCCAAAGTCTCAAATCTCCATGGATTTACATAATGAAAATATATTTCTCTTTCATATCATAACCAGTTGCATGTGGGGCAGGGAAGCATGTTCTCCAGACAGTAATTCAGGGACATTACCATCTTCCATCTTGTAGCTTTGGCCATGGACATCATCAGAGTTCTTTGGTTTTTACACTTAGATGGGGAAGAAGAACAGTATAAACAGAAGAAGCTCAGTTTTAGGGGCCAGGCTGGGAAGTGCTGCAATTGCTGGTCTCATTTCACTGGCCGGGAGAGAATTGCCTGAACTGACATGAGTGTATATGAGATGGGGAATATATCTGGACTTTGTATCTAAAAACAAAGGCAAACTAGGTAGTGATGAGTCCTGGCAGTAGTTATCACACCCCATTTTTAAGTAGAAAATTATGAAAGAGAGAGCTTAAATAACAACTTGGTCAAGGTCACACAGCTAGGAAGTGACAGGAAAAGAACTTGACCCCTGTATTTGTCTTCACAATCTCTGCTCCTACCCTCCATACTGTTTTTGTAATGCTTATAATTTAACAAAAATGTTTAATACATATTTCTTAAACAAATGACTGTAGAACAGATGATTCTACCTAGAATATAAAACAGGTAATGTTAATATACTTTTATTAAATGATTGAATGCAGAAGAGATAATTTTACCGAGATAATCGATGTAAAACATTTTTTTATTTTTTATTTTTGGCTACCACCTGTTGGCATTTTAAAATCACTAGTAAGGTGTTACCCAAGCACATTATAGTATTTAATTCCTTGGAAAATATTTTTTAGATATTCAGTTTAATATCAGTAATGTGTCCCTCACACCCAATTTGATGATTAGCTGTTCAGCCATGTATCTGTTGATTTAGTTTCCTTGTCTTCACCTTCATCTGTTCCAGCCATATCTTTTAGGATACAGACAGAGAAATTTAGAGTTAGCACTAATTTCCCTAATCAATTTAGATGGTCCTCATAGAGACCAGAATCACAGGAAACATTTCAACAATTATTGAGAGAACAGAAGGTGGTAGATTATCAAACACTTCTTCTAGCTTAGTTTGGGAGAAATCCACTCTAAGGATGGGTTTTCCCAGCATAGAAAACATGAACAAAAGAAAGGGAGGATAACTTTCACATGAGATAGAAAATAATTTTTAAAACATCTTATTTCCCTGCCTTCACTTGCAAGGAAATTGCTATACTGTTAATGGTCTGTGAATCTTTAATTACAGATAAATGTTCATGTTAGTATCTGTCCTCTGGGCAAAAATGCAAACACATTACACCACAAGAGAAGCAAAGAAATGAATTTATGCTTTAATGAGCTGTGGAGTCTTATTATTCACCTAATATAAAATGACACTTTGACTTTGTACTGGAAACAAACTGGAAATATGAGGTCCAATTTGTATTCAAGGAAATTGTTTACTCTGAAAATTTATCCAATGATAAGTTATTTTTTGTTTCATATCTTGAAGACTTCCTTTTATTGCCTTTCCTTTATATTTTTAATTAGTTTAAAGTAATTATTTGAAAATTCAACATTAATCTTCTCTCTAATCTGGAGGGAAATAATTCATGGTAAAAGCTCATGTCAGGTTTGTCATTTCATAGTGACCCTTGTGTTTTTCTATCTATATACGAACAAGAAAAATCAGAATTAACAATTGCCCCAAATGCTAATGGCCCGTCCATCTAATCAAGCACTTTTCATTATGTAGCATCACCAGATTTAATTGAGCATTTAATTCATAGTTTGTCACTCTGCTGGTTGCTCGTTGATTTATATCCAGTCCTCACACCAAAGCTAGAAAATAATGTTGATTTAAATGGGACATCAAAATTCAAACCATTTTAAAATAAGAAACCAAATATGTCTAGTAGATGTGTTAGTGTTATTCTTGGTGTTGCTTATACCCCAAGTCTGATGCATGTTAGAGAAGAGGAAAAATGATAACAGCAACGAACTTATGGCCTAACAAATGAAACTTACAAGCATTTATAACTATCATAATCTGGAAAATTAAATATTATTCAAAGGGCCACAAACATTAAATAGCCAATCAAATTTTTATTTCTATTAGAAGATAAAACTTATATTCCAAAACTATTTTACTATAGCTTCTATAATACAGCTTATTATTTGCTGTTATTCAGCTGTAGGGAAAAGGGAACATTTTTCATCTTCCTGAAACTTATTTGACAACTGTTACAGGGATTTGCAACTTCAAGTCTAAGTAAAGCAATGGAATTTTTGTAGTTTGCAGGGAGAAAGAAAATCAGGTCTGAGAAGCTAAAAATTAACAATACTGATAAAAGTGAGTAGGATAGAAAAGTTTTGAGGTATTTGATGTTTTGTATATTGCATAGGTATTATCATCTCCAGTTTAAAATTGAGGAGGATGAAGCTCAGTGAGTGTAAGTAACTATTCATTCAGAATGTATTTATTGAGTTCTAGTCTGTGCTAGAGACTGCTTTGAAGTGAGAATTATAGCTGTGATAAAATTGACCCATTATAATCTTATGTAGCAACATAAAATAACCCCCAAAATGTTTACTAACTTTAAATTGTAATAAGTCAAAAAAAAAAAAAAAAAAGAGAGAGAGAGAGAAAGAGAAAGTGCTGTGAGAAATATAGAATGATTTTGATCTTGCATGAGTGTCAAGGAAAAAAGATCTCTGAAGAACTGCAATTTAAGGGGTCACTTGAAAATTTATATATTTATTAAATTACATATATTTATGTAATTGAGAAAAGGAGGAGAAAGAGAAGGGAAGAGAGAAAGAGAAAGAGAGACAGAGAAAATGTGTGTGTTTATAATATTTCTTCTCCCTCTGTATTCTGAGCCAGTGAAAAATGGGCAGAGTGGCCAATTGAGAATAAGAGCACAATTCATACTTTATTTCTGCTGAAGGCAAAATGGACAAAATGGCTTGGACCAGGAAAATATACTTACTGTCTCTTTGTCCTAGAATTGAATTGACTTAAGCACCTAGTTGAAGTGGAGGAAAATGATTCATAGGCACAAATTTCATATTATATTTGTGAGAGCGCTATATCAATGTTCATGCATGTGATGAGTGAATTAATCTATAAAAATATATTTTACTTTTGGAATGTGTGAAAATAGTTTTTAAATACTAACATATATATAGTCCTCATTTTATATGTATTCTACTTTATGATTTGGTATTTTCATCCTATTTCAACCACCCACATTTACTGCCTCTGTTTTATAATCACCCCCCAAACGAAAATCTCTATTCCAGCAATTTCTTTTTTCTTTACATTGTTGAACAAACAGGTACTTTTCCTTCCCTTATTTGAATGGTCACTACCAGTTAGAAACCAATGACTATTTAAATTTATTAGATACATCACCTTTCTTCTTTCTCTAGTTTTTCACTCTAAAATTTGATAAATTCTTGTCACTACCATTAGCTCCATCATATATGTGAAGCGACATGATCGTCAATGTAATTAGCTTCATCACATATACTTTACAAAGCACTAATTCTTTTCTTCAACATTACATAAAATTTGCAAGCTCATTAGGATCATTTATGCTTCTAATCTGTCTATAAAAGACATATATGAGTAGCCTAGAAATTTTCTTGGAACAATGTAGCTTCTCATAGAAAATGAATAGCTGAATTTATCTCAGAGTTTAAATTCATAATTTCATTGATTTATAGAAGAAGTAAACATTATAAATCACAACATATATGCTAACATTGTTATTTTCTGGCTTAGAAGAAGGCACAGTATAAAAATGTTAGAAGTAAAAGAGACAAGGGAATTTCATGATGGTATAAGGATATCAGCAAACTTTAAAATATATGCTAAATATATAGGAAAATGAGTAGCCTTAAAAATGTATTATTTTAATTTATTCATTTATTCATTCACCCAACAAATATTTATTAAATGATTACTTGTTCCAGGTACTTTTTCATGTGTTGTGGAAAGCTATGAAACAAGACACATAAAACTTACATTCTAATGGAAAGATATACAAAAAAATAAAAAGGTAAAATATATGGAATGTTAGTGATAAGAGATGAGAAAATTAAGCAAGGGGACCATATGGCTGTGGCAGGTGGTATTTTTCAAATATAGCCACAACTACATCATCCATCCTACATGCTGTTTTACAATGTGATATTACCACCTTGCCTTTAAAAGCCAGTGCTAGTCCACATTCTCATGAATCCTGGTGAGTCTGAGACTAGTTTAACTAAAATAATGCGGTCAAAATGACAATTGTGGTTTTGCAGCCAGGTCCACAATAGAGATTTCACTCTGTCCACTGGGACACTAGCTTTTGGAGCTCTGTGCCTTGTATAAGAAGTCTGATTATCCTGCTATCCTTAAATGCTCTGAGCAAGTCCAGGGCATATGGATAAATGACTTGCAGGTCCTATGATGGAAAATCCCATCTGAGTCCCAACTGGAAGGCAGATATGTGATTAAGGATACTTGCAGATGATTTAATTCCCTGGCTTTCAAGGCCCCACAGCCAATAGTTAAGACTAATTTCATCTAGTATTGCCCTGTCCAAATTCCCAACCCATAGAATCTGTGAACTTAATAGATGGTGGTTCTATGTACTATGTTTTGGGATGGTCTGTTATAATAGTAAGTAGAGATTAGGGTCTTACATTTTAGACTAGATGACCAGGGAAGACTGAGATTTATGTTAAGTCTGTACTGCTTAGTAGGTAGCCAAGTGGAGTTGTCAGCAAAGGAGAGAAGATACAAGTCTGAAGATTAGGAAAAAGGCCCAGGCTCAAGACAGGCCTCTAGAAGGCTTTACTTGGGAAATATTGCATAAAAATGGAGTGTACTAAAACGTTCTTTTTCTTACTTTTTTCAGTATCATCATAAAGGAAGCATGTTTTCCAACACCCAGAGTCATTTTTCAATTGTATCCGTAGGATGTGAGGTTGAATATTTCAAGACTTTTAGTATTTATTTTTACATACTTACAATGCACATGATTTTAAATCTTTCTTTTATTTAAGTTTAAATGTAAATTATTAGGGCAGACCACTCCTTCAGGTTTTCTCATTTACTTAAATCTCATTGCTCTTCAATTGATGAAGAAATAAATAAGTATATTTACCTAAAGTCTCAATTTTAATTTACTACATTTGCTTGATTCTAACATATCAGATAAAAAATACATAATTATGCTGAGCAAAATAAGTCAATCAGAGAAAGAAATTTTCATACGGTTTCACTCATATGTGGAATATAGGAAAGTCATCAGAATCATCAGAGAGGGAGAAAAACCATGAGAGACTCTTAACTATAGGAAACAAATTGAGGGTTGCTGGAGGGGAGGTGGGTGGGGGATGGGGTAATTGGGTGATGGGCATTGAGGAGGGCACATGATGTGATAAGCACTGTGTGTTATACAGAACTGAACAAATTATTGAACACTACATCTGAAACTAATGATGTACTATATGTTGGCTAATTGAATTTAAATTAAAAAATTCAAGTTTAAATCTGAAAAATTAAAGATGAAGCATGACATTAAAAACTGCATAATTAATTTAATATAAAAGCACATGCTATGAAATTATATTTACACATTAATTTAAGGAATAACCCCTATTTCATAAAAGCTAAAATATAGAAAACTGCATATAGATATCAATAATACCCAATAGTAGTACAATATTTGATTTGTTGTTTTATATGTAAATTTAGGTTCATTCTTTTAAAAAGTGCACCTTATGGGGCACCTGGGTGGCTCAGTCAGTTAAGTGACTGACTCTTGATTTCAACTCAGGTCATGATCTCAGGGTGGTGAGATCAAGCCCTGGGGGCTCTGGGCTGGGCATGGAGCCTGCTTAAGATTCTCTCTCTCTCTCCCTCTGCCCCTGCACCTCTGTCTCTCTCTCTTTCTCAAATAAATAAGTAAATAAAAATAAAAATAAAAGTGCACCTTAAAATCACCAAGGTAAAAGCAATTTTTTCCACATGAGCAACAACAAAAAAAGATAATTAGGGAATCATCATTCACCCTATAGGACTTTATGATTTATATTATTTTAACTTATATCAGTATACTGCTCTACATATTTAAATAAGATGACTATTAGAGTTAATGAATGGGAAAAAAGGCTAAATATTTTAATATTTACATATTAATCATCTCCTCTACTTTGCATGTTCACTAAATTATAATGACCTATGCTTAATACTTACCATATTTTTATATTTCTCACATATAATTTGTGAGGGCCTCTTCCATACACACATTATATGATTGTATATATTCATATTTTCTATTTAGAACAAACTTTTATCATCTGAAGAAAGAAAAATTTAAGATGAATTACTTATAAATTTCTGTAGCAGCACTGTGGAACACTTAGGGATTACATGAATTGCATTTCATAGATTACTCTATAGAATATTTGGCCAATAGCATTTATTATACTGTATAACAAGCCACTCCAAATTCCTACAGCTTAAAATCAACCACTATTTATTATTAGTTATCTTGCCAGTGGTTTGCCATGGTTTAATTGATCTAGGTTGGGCCCAATTTATGTTGGTTGGACTTGGGCAGTTATCAGTGATCGGCAGTATCTGAAATTTGATCAAGGCTCTACTCTTGGTTGGACTTGCATAGGGTACTTCAGCTAGTACGTCTGCTTCAGTTCTCATTCATTCTCCTTTTAGGACCATCAGACTAGCCCAGGCATGCTCTTATTATGGGGCTGTCAGAAACTCAAGACCTCGTGCGTCCAATCTTCAAATGCTTTTCAGGACACTGCGGGTGTCAAGGCCTTATTGACCTAACTAAGGAAGTCACAAACTGAGCCCAGGGACAGAGAATTAAACTTACCCACAGTGAGAGAGCCCTGGAAGCTTACACAGAAAAGTGCACGGATAGAGGAAGTGGTGAGGAAGTTGGGTCATTAGTGCAAACTAAATGAAGTTTATAAATAATGCCAATTTAGTCTTCCAAAGTCTTCCTGTCCAGTCTGGTCCCCAATACTGTTTTCCAATAATATATGTATATTTTTCTTCCTACACATATTGTCAAAATTATATTTGGACACTAAAGTGTACATGATTCACAAAAAATTCATACAATGTCCTCCATTGTTAATTCCATTTTACTAGTTACAAATGCTTATTAAATTGTATGAAAGTAAATGTTTACAAACCAGCTAGTGAGTCTTATTAACCACTCCTCATCCCCTTCTGCTGTACACAAATAATGTCATATTTATAAACAGCCACAAATAATATCTTGAAATCAGATTTTGTTGACTCTGTTTATTAAGCAAATTATGATGAAAACAAAAAATATAAAAAGTTGACATGTTAATATCAATTTTTGGTAACAATGACAAATTATATACAAAATAAATGAAATTTTGGTGTTATGTGTGTTATCATTTAGTAATTCATAAATTAAAAAAAAGGAAACAGATTAGTTTAAAAAATGTATAACCTGTAGTGTTTATCTATATGGCACAACAAATTGAATCATAAAAAAACTTTAGGACAGCCCATCTTTTTTTTTTTTTTTTAAAGATTTTATTTATTTGACACAGAGAGAGAGAGCTAGAGCAGGAACACAAGCAGGGGGAGTGGGAGAGGGAGAAGCAGGCTTCCTGCCGAGCGGGGAGCCCGATGTGGGACTCGATCCCAGGACCCTGAGATCATGACCTGAGCCGAAGGCAGACGCTTAACGACTGAGCCACCCAGGCGCCCATAGGACAGCCCATCTTTAATATAGTTTACTGCATATCAAGTGTCATGAGCATGCTATGAAGGCTCACATACAAGATGTATCTTTCCACAGTGTCAGCTTTATTCAGTCATAAAGCAAGGTTAACATAATCATAAAGCAGGTTTAGGATTCCAAACTCAATGACATTTCAGCATGTTAACTTGGCTTCTTAAACATCACACAAAGCAAGGCACAAGACAAGTCACACAACAAGGAAGATAGAGGACGGGGTAGGAAGTTAACGAACCAAACACAGTTGAGATAAAGCCTCTGTCCAGTCTGGGTCAGCTTTCATCATTTACTGCTTATCATCTTTCAAGCAGTGAAGGACCTCTGTTCTGTTAGGAGATCAATGAGGCAGAGCCTTCAGTAGCAACTGCCTTTTTAAAGTGGTCAGGCATAGAGAGGGGGTCAGTGTGTGAAGAGTCTGACAGTTTTCTGCAAAAATCCTCTTTTCAAAGGGATTTAATCAATCTTGGGACTTTGCAGACCTCCCCTGTAGACCTCCTCTGTTTCTGCTGGTTATCAGTTCTAAGTGTGTCATCAGCCAGTTCTGGTCTCAGGGATGTGTGGTCTTAGCTGCAATGTCCTGAGCTGCCTGTATCATTGTTTGACACAGGTCTCTGCTTGACGTGAGAGACTCCATCTTGCTCTCTACATTAGTGCTAAAATTTTGAATAATTATATTACTCTCTAATTAACATAATAATATTAATATTTCTAGATGTCAGATTTCCATGGATGAATAATATATTTTCTATTTTTAGTGGATTATATGTCATTTTAAGTGTTTTTTTCCAACAATAACAAAATATGATAGATTTACTCTGCCTTATACTATTTACTAGATGTCTCTGAGGCATAGTTTAGGGATGTACTATGTGCAGTAGATGTATAAATGATTTGTTTACATTACTCTATATAAATGATTTGTTTGCTTGATGTCTTGGAAATCATTTGATTTATTATGGTTGCTGATCCTGTTGTCATCAGATTACTATAGTAAACAAGATCTGTATCTAATTCGGTCCTCTCTTGTCTAAACCAAATGCAGGTGTTTTTATCTCCATTATTTTTTTATATTAGTGGCACTTTTATCAATTCATATTAATGTGTCATGTGTTACAAGTTTTAATTTTTTCCTTATTAAATATTATTTTTAAAAATTATGAAATATTTCAAACAAGAAAAAGTAGAGCATATTATAAAAAATATCTATGCATACCCTACCAAAATGTAAGAAAAGTTACTAGCACTTTGTCACATTTGCATCAGACCTCATATTTGAAAAGTAAACATTATAAGTGACATGGTGCCTTCTTTTACCACTCAATGATCCTTCATTGGGGCACTATCCTGATCTTAGTATTTATATCATGGACTGATATTATAATATTTTTACTGCATATGAATAAATTATATACAGTATATAATATTTTGCTTTTCTACTTTAGTGTTCAAGTATAAAAATATCTGTTAATGTCATTATTGTAATTTAATGGTTTTACTCATAATCTTGTCTTCTAGGTTGACCTGTGTTTATTAACTAAAAAAAAAAATTCATTTTATGAATAACCCATTTCTTTAGTCCATTTCTCAGTTTATAGGAGCCATACTATTTTTATAGTATGTATCTAGCACTGGATTTGTTGAGTTTTATGACATGACATCATTCACATATAGTAGCCATATTAGTTATTAATCATTGTGTTATAAATTTCTCCCAAACACAGCTGCTTAAATTTTCTCAGTTATTGTGGGTAAGTAATCTTGGCATGGTCTCACAAGATGACAGTCATCTCAAGGTGTGACTGAAGGTGGACCTGCCTCCAAGCTTACCTCCATGGTTGTTGGCAGGACAATCTCACATGTGGAGCTAAGGGCCCAAATTCTTCACCGGCTGTTGATGGAAAGCCAACCTCAACTCTCTTCCCCAGACAGTTCCCAGTATGGCTTCTGACTTGACCAAATTGAGCAAGGGAGAGATCCTAACCTTTGTGATCTAAACTCACAAGTAATATCCTATCACTTTTGATGTAGTCCACATTTTGAAAGAGAAAGGGGATCACAGAAAGGAATGAATACCCATACATGAACTCATAGGGAACTATTTCAGAAGCTGCCAACCATGCTGGCTTCTAGCAAAGTACACAGGTTTTCCTTTTCTTCACATCCTTGCCAACACTTCTCATCTCTTCTCTTTTTGATGATAACCATTGCAACAGATCTGAAGTGAAATCTCATTGTGGTTTTGATTTGCATTTCCCTGATCATTAATGATATTGAACATCTTTTCATGTACCTGTTGGTAATTTGGATGTCATTTTTGGAAAAAAACAAAATGTCTGTTCACTTTCTCTGACCATTTTTAATGGGATTACTTGTTTGTTTTCGTTATTGAATTGTAGAAGTTATTTATATATTTTGGATATTAATCCCTTATTTGATAATGGTTTCAAGTATGTCACCCAATCTATAGATTGCCTTTTCATTTTGTTGATTGTCTTTTGCTGTCTAGAGGCTTTTATTCTTCATGTAGTCCCACTTATTTATTTGTGATTTTGTTTTTTGTGCTTTGGTGTCATACTCAAAAAACCATTTCCCAGATCAATGTCAAGGAGCTTCTTCCCTTTGTTTTCTTCTAGGGGTTTAATGGTATCAGGTCTTATTTTTAAGTCTTTAATCCATCTTGAGTTAATTTTTATGAATTGTATAAGTTAGAGGTCTTTCTTTCTTTCTTTCTTTCTTTCTTTCTTTCTTTCTTTCTTTCTTTCTTTCTTTCTTTCTCCTTCCTTCCTTCCTTCCTTCCTTCCTTCCTTCCTTCCTTCCTTCCTTCCTCATTTTGCATATGGTTACTTAGTTTTACCAACACCATTTGTTGAAGAGCCTATGCTGTTATAAATGGATAGTTTTACTTATTTCTTTTTCAGATGTTTTGTTGCTAGTATATAGAGTTACAACTGATCCCTACATGTTGATTTTTTCCCTTAACTTTATTGAATTTGTTGATTATTTCTAACTTTTTTTTTTTTTTTTTGGTTTAGCCCTTAGGACTTTCTATATATATAAGAACATATCATCAGCAAATAACAATTTTACTTCTTCCTTTTCAATTTGAATGTCTTTTATTACTTTTTCTTGACTAATTGCTCTAGCTAGGACTTTTCGCACTGTGAATAAAAGTGGTAAGGGTGGTCACCCTTGTTTTGTTTCTGGTCTTAAAGGAAAAGCTTTCAATTTTTTTACTATAGACTATGTGTTAGATGTGGAATTGTCATATATGGCCTTTATCATTTTGAGGTTTGTTCCTTCTATACCCAATTTGATGAGGGTTTTTCTCATGAAAGGATGTTGTATTTTGTTGATTGGTATCCTTCATTCTATTAATTGATGTGTCACGTTTATTTATTTTCTTTTTTTTTATTTTATTATGTTATGTTAGTCACCATTAAATACATCATTAGTTTTTGATGTGGCGATCTATTGTTTTCGTATAACACCCAGTGCTCCATGCAATATGTGCCCTTCTTAATACCCATCACCAGGCTAATCCATCCCCCCACCTCCCTCCCCTCTAAAACCCTGTTTGTTACTCATAGTCCATAGTCTCTCATGGTTCATCTCTCCCTCCAATTCCCCCCACCCATTTTTCCCTTCCTTCTCCTAATGTCCTCCATGCTATTCCTTATGTTCCACAAATAAGTGAAACTGTATGATCATTGACTTTCTCTGCTTGACTTATTTCACTTAGCATAATCTCCTCCAGTCCCATCCATGTTGATGTAAAAGTTGGGTATTCATCCTTTCTGATGGCTGAGTAATATTCCATTGTATATATGGACCACATCTTCTTTATCCATTCATCTGTTGAAGGGCATATTTATTTTCATATGTTGTACAGTTTTTGAATTTTGGATAGATCCCACTTGGTCATGGTGTATGTTACTTTTAATGTGCTATTGAATTAGGTTTGCTAATACTTTGTTATGAATTTTTGCATCTATATTCATCAGGGATATGATAAGCCACAAAACAAATCTTATCAAATTTAAGAAAATTGAAATCATTCTAAGTATAATTTCTGACCAAAATGGTAAGAAACTAGAAATCAACAGCAACAGACATGGGGAAATTAAACAATGAATTATTAAGTATTTAAATATTTATTTTACATACATTATCAGTGTTGTTTATAATTTTTCTATATGTTTATTTACCTTTTCAATCCCCTTTGCTGTGAATTATCAGTTTTACTTTTTTCAACTTCATTTAGTTGTATTTTTATTTGCTCAATATTTTTATGTTATCTCAATACTAATATTTTTTGTTTGTTAACAGTTTTATTGAGATATAATTAATATACAAATGACTGCACATACTTAATATGTACAATTTGATGAGTTTGGACATATGCAAATGCCCATGATGTCATCACCACAATCAAGGCAATAAACATATCCATCTTTTCCAAAAGTTTTCCTTTGTCACTTTTTTTTAAGAACACTTTAACATGAGATCTGCCCTCTTAACAAATATTGAAATGCATGATGTCATATGGTTAACTATAGGCACTATATTTTATAGGAAATATCTAGAACGTATTCATCTAGTGTAACTGAAACTTTGTACCCATTAAATAACAACTTTCCATTTCCCTCACCTCTGGTCATCACTGGTCACCACTATTGTATTTTCTACCTCTATGAGGTTGAAAATTTTAGATACCCCTCATAGTAGTAGTATTTGTACTATTAAATCATGTACATGTATAGTGCTACTAAATCATATAGTATTTGTCCTTCTATTATTGGCTTATTTATTTTACAATAATATCCTCTCATTAATGTCACAAGTAACAGGGTTTTCTTCTTTCTCATGGCTAATTATCATTCCATTTTATGTATATACCACATTTTTTTTCTTATCCACACATCTGTCAGTGGACTCTTGGTTGGTTTCCATATCTTGGCTATTGTGAATAATGCTGCAATGAACATGTGCGTGCAGATACTTCTTCAAGATCCTGACTTCTTTTGGATAATAGAAGTGAAATTACTGGGTCATATGGTCGTTCTATTTTCAATTCTTTGAGGCATCTCCATACTCTTTTTCATAGTTTCTTCACCATCTTACTTTCCAACCAATAATGCTTAGATTGCCTTTATTCCCTAATCTTGCCAATACTGTTTTATATGTATATATGATAGCCATTCTAACAAGTGTGAGATATTACCTCGTGATTTTGATTTGAATTTCCTTGATAAGTAGCTATGTTGAGCATCTTTTCATAATACCTGTTTGTTATTTTCATGTCTTCTTTGGAGAAATGTCTGTTCAAGTCTTTTGCCCATTTTAAAATTTTCTTTCCTTTGAGTGTTAGGAGCTCCTTATATATTTCGGAAGTTAAACTCTTATATGATATATGGTTTACAAATATTTTCTCCCATTTCATAGTTCGCCTTTTCATTTTATTGTCCTTTGCTGTGCAGAACATTTTTATTTTGATGCATTCCCACTTGTCTATTTTTGCTTTTGTTATCCCTGCTTTTGGTGTCGTATCTAAGAAATCATTGCAAAGACCAATGTCAAAAAATGTTTCCCCTATGTTTTCTTCTAGGAGTTTTATAGTTTGATTTCTTCCATTTAAGGCTTTTATGTATTTTGAGTTGATTTTTTGTGTATTGTGTATAGTAAGAGTTCAATTTCATATGTTTGCAGGTGGATATTCAGTTTTTTCAACATAATTTGTTGAAGAGACTATCCTTTCCCATTGTGTGTTCTTGGAACTCTTGTCAAAGACCAGTTTACTACATATATGTGGGTTTATTTCTGGGCTCTCTATTTTGTTCCATTGCTTTATATTCTGCTTTTATGTCAGTACTACACTGTATTAATTACTGTAGTTCTCCATAGCTAACACACTTAATGGTGAAAAAGTAAAAGCTTTTCTTCTAAGCTCAGGAACATGGCAAGAATGACCATTCTTTCCACCTTTATTCAATATAGTAATGGAAGTTCTAGTCAGAGAAATTATTCAAGACGAAGAAATAAAAATAATCTAAATAAGAAAAGAAGAATTAAAATTATCATTTTTTTTTGCAAATGACATAATCCTCCATGTAGATAACCCTAGAGACTCCAAAAAGAAAAAAAGAAAATAACAACAAACAAAACAAAACAAATACAACAGTTAGGACTAATAAGCAAATTCAGTAAATTTTCAGGACACAAAATCAACATGCAAAAATCAGTTGCATTTCTATACACTAACAAGAAGCCATCTGAAAAGGAATAAAGAAAATAATACAATTTATATTAACTTTAAAAAGAATAGAATACTTAGGAATAAACTTAAACAAGTAAGAGACAGTCTTATACACTGAAAACTATAAAACAGTGGTAAAAGAAATTAAAAGAGACACAAAGGAAAAGACATTCTGTGTTCATGGATTGGAAGACTTAACGTTGTTCAGATTCCCATATTACCCAAGGCAATATATGGATTCAGTGTCATCCCCATCAACATCCCAACATTTTTACAGAGATAGAAAAAACAATCCTAAATTGAAAAAATAATCCTAAAATTTATATGGAACCACAACAGATCCTGAATAGCTGAAGTAAGCTTGAGAACAAAGCTAGAGGTAACACACTCCTGATTTCAAAATATATCACAAAGCTACAGTATTAAAACTACATGAATACTAATGTTTTTATGTTGTGTGTGTTCTAAATATATTCTATTTTGGTCTGTGGTAGATTGCAACAAATGGCTACATTGTATTGCAAACTTTTTTGTAGTATGACTTTGCAGTCTTTCTCTTGAATAAATAAAGACTAATAAAGATTCTGGCCTGCACACAACTTGCTTCAACCTGTAGAATGTTGTAGAAGTAATTTTATGTGAATTGCAAACCTAGACCTCTAGAGAACATGCACCTTTTATTCTATCTCTGCTGGCGCTCTGGCCTGTGATGTTCCTGGGGAAAAGCTGAGTCTAGTCTCTCTGATGATAAAAGACCACATGGGGACAGAGAGAAGCCCAACATCTGTTGGCAATGTTGATACTATTAAATTTCTAATGCTATTAAAAATCTTTAAGAAATAAAGTAAGAAATTGAAAAAAAAAGAATAAAGAATAACAACAACAACAAAAATTAAAGGATCAAAAATATTCAAGCATACCTAAAACAAATCAAATAGAATTTTTGTTTCTACATATGAAAACTATAATAGTTGAAATAAAAAATGCAGTGACTTGGTTTTTTTTATTTTGTTTTTTAAATGCTGTGACTTATTTAAAAATATTTCAGATACAGTTAAATATAGGAGTATTAAACTGGAAAACAGACTAAAAAATACCTAGAATTCAGCAAAGGGAGTTAAATATGTTAAAAATATTAATTAGAGATTCAGAGGCATACTAGTTTATGGAGTTACTATCATGCAAATGTATACCACAGGTTTCATTTCATCAAGGTTCAATTATAAAGGAAATCTCACATAAACCAGTAATAAGCGTACAAGGCTATATGTTATTTACAGGAAAAGCAAGCATTATCACAACAAGATTAAAGGAAGAATCCTGGTCAAAGGCTGCCTCACAGCAAAGGACTGGATAGACAAACAAAGACATTAATTGTCTTTTTCTGTATAAGCCAAATAGAGATACTTTCTCTCTTAAGATTGGAAAAGTGATGTGCGTATAGAATATTTAGGAACTAAAGATCCCAAACCATAGGTTCTATTGGGATTTCTAATAATTTGCTAGTTACATAGGCATATCCTTACTATGTAATGTAGCATATTTGCATCAATCAAGTGCATTTAGGTTTTGCAGTGGTAGCAAATATATCCAAAATCTTGGTGGATTAGTACAGTCAATTGGGTTTCTTTTCTCAAGTTTTGTTGCCAGCAAGACACAATGAGGGGCTCTTTGTTCAACAAAGTTATAATGGAATCTATACTGATGGCAGGTCCACCTACACAGGTGATTCCACATTCACCAACTCGGAGATAGTAAAACCCTTGGAAAGCAACACACTTCATTTCTTACATTTCACTGGACAAAGTCAAATTGACATGCCTAACTTCAAAGAGATCAGAGAAGGCTGAGTATATATTCTGTGTAGAAATAAGCAAAATATTTGCCAGTAGTCCTAGTGATTACCACATAATTTATTTCAAAATAAATAAATAAAAGGGTCCCAAAAGATTTTTAAGTATTTCATACACACTGAAAAGACCATTCCAAAAAAATTACTTAATCTAGTGCTTAATTAATATCTAAAAAATATTTCCATTCTTACTTAAATATACTGAATGCTTATCATTAATTAAAATTATATTCAATATTGAAATAAATTTGTGTCAGCTTAAAATCATGTATTTAGAAGAAAAAAATAACATTTATTATATTGCTTTACTTGACTATAAATCAGAGGCCATTGAAATCTCCTGTTTTATTTATTTATTTATTTTTAAGATTTCATTTATTTGTCAGAGAGAGAGTGAGCGCAAGCATGGGGAGTGGCAGGCAGAGGGAGAAACAGGCTCCCCACTGGGCAAGGAGCCGATGTGGGATTCGATCCCAGGACCCTGGGATAATGACCCCAGATGAAGGCAGATGCTCAACCAACTGAGCCACCCAGTAGTAGGAATCTCCTACTCATAGTAGGAAGAATTTAAGTCTCCTAAACTCATAGTAGGAAGAATTTAAATGAAACTTGATTGAGCTAATGTTATATTTAATATTTATTTTATAAAACTTAAAGATGTCTTTAAAAGTATTAGTAATATATTCTCCTTGAAAGAAAAAAAATAAGAAACAGAAAATTGTAAAAAAAATAATAATATACAATAAAATATGTAGAAAATTCATTAATTAGGCAGAGATATTTATATGCATATACAAATATCTACATAGAAATAGATGTATCCAATCATCTAGTTCTTCTGTTTTCAGTATTTATTAAGTCTCATATGCCAGGTACTAATGATGCTGTCTGACTGCATCATTAAATAAAGCAGAAGCTATCTCTGCTTTCATTAGAAGTGTAATTCTAGTATGATCAATGTTAAATTGATCTCAAAGTAATATATTTGCCACATATCTTACTGTATATATTTTAGAATGCCTATATGTGTATACACACATACATAGCCACATATATTTGGGAGTATAAATGTTCAGCTATATATACCTTTTTAAAAATTACATAGATACACATTAATATAGATTCGAAGTATTTCTATAGATTTATTTCAGAGTGGAATTATGCAGTTATAAGTCTGTCTGTCTGCTTAAAGGTGCAAGAGAATGAAACTGGACCACTTATTAACACCATACACAAAAATAAAATCCAGATGCACTGTAAATATGTTTTCATGCAAAATACGTACATCATCATTTTAAATGAGTAGTCACTCTGTATTTTGTTACCATATTTGAATTATCACGTACATTTTTTTGGATACTTAAGATGTTGGAAATATTTTGTTATGTAACAGTAAAAGTTAATGAAGCTTTAAATAGAAATGTAAATTCACTAGACTATGTTAAAATATTCCTCATGTTCAGATTTAAAATTCATTGTCAAAACTAATACATTTGTTGGATGAAAAGGCCTATAATTTTCTAATTGATGTCTTTAGGAGCTGAACAGATCGTTTTTACATGGTGAATATACTAAATAACAAAATCAATTTTTCTCAGGGAATCTTGAAAAAATATGCAAAACTATGAATGAATATTCAAGTAGAGCATTCATTTACTTTATCCACAATAAGTAGTTATTTATAGAACATAAAGCTGCTTAATCTTTAATTCGTAAATAAGATATTCCTTTAGAAAAGTGTGAATATCCTTTTTAAGTAAATTGTTTCTTTTTTTTTTTTCTTTAAATCATATAGGCTCATTCTAACATGAGGAATTTTACCAAAAATATATTGCATGAAACATTTCCTGTCATGAATCTGAATTAGTTCCTAACACTATTTGAAATCAATACTTCCTGAGACACATGGCTTTCCTTGGTGTACGTGCTCACAGGATGTAATATTATTAAACAACATTCTGATCACTTTTACTGCTCTCCATTTCAAAAATGCTATAATTCATAATGTGAACATATTCTATGCTATTTTACATGGAAATTGAGAGTAAAAAAGTATATCAAAGAAGTCATTAGTAATCTTCTGTAAGGATAATTGTCACACTTTAAAACTGCACAAATTTATTTCCAGATGGAAAAATGGTAAATACATTTTGTATGGCATACTAATATCAGGAACTTTGAAGATGACAAGGCATTTAAACATTATAAACACACGATTGTCTTAGAAAAATCAACAATTTATTAAAAAAATTAAAAATTTTACAGTAAACTTTTTACTTACTTTTTGAATTGTTAATTTACATACATCAAATTTTAAGCATAACATTTAAATATTTTGTTTTCTGTTTAAAATAGTTATAGCAAGAATATCTGCTTTTAGTGTATCTGTTAGTACACTTCCTAATCTCTAATTCAGTTAAGTATGCCACTGTAAGGAATCTATCTACATATGTATCTATCTATGTCTCTCTCTCCTTATATCTATGTATATGATTTAGACATTTTTAACTGATACAATTATGAAATGCAATATTCAAATAAAAGTGATTTTTATATGAATGTGATACCTCTATAGGTCTTTAAATACATGGTATGTGTTTGAAATTTTTTATATGGAGAAAGTTTGGTGATATCATTAGGATTGATTGGCTTAGGTACAAATATAATGGACCCAAAGGATCCATGGATATTTTAACCAAAATTATTCAGCTATTACTTTTACTTAAGGCTATCCTAGGTGATGACTAGAACACAGTATAGACAGATATCAAACATTTATTCAAAAGTATAAATAGGAGGAAATATCAGTTGTGTTTAATTAGAATATATAGAAACCTTCATTTTCACAATTTCATCCAAACATTTTTATGTAAATTTTTATACATGAAAATGTTATACTGAAATTAGCTTCCTAGCTGTGGAAAATAAATTTAACCAAGCCAAACTTACAAAGTTTCATCTGGAACCAAAATTAAGCTTTCTTTAACTCAGCAAGTATTATATAAGTCTAACAACTATAACTATAACTATAACTATAACTATAACTATAATTATATATATATATATGTTTCTTTGTTTCTCTGTGTCTAATTACTGTATATAATAATGTTCTACTGAAATACAAATGAAAAATTCTCCTCTTACATTGTATATGTGTGTGGGGTGGGGGGATGCTGCTCACAATGACAAAGTGTGAACAAAGTCATTTAGAAGAAGGAACAAAAAGGGACTGGAGTATAGCTAAGAGGTGAAATCAGTTGAGAAAGATGGGACAATTTATGAAAGAATGTTAGACATAAGCTTAAATATTGATTGTTTAGAAAATTGCTCACAGTGAAACATAGTTAGAACATGGAGTTTAAGTCAGAAATGACAGAACCTGGGAAAATCATCCAAAGTCCATTTTGAATGGGCTTACAGGCACAGTCCCACAGCAGCCTGAGTGTCTCAAATAATCATAATTAAATCTGTAATGATACATGTCTTAGCCAGAATCATAGTTATGAGTTTATATACAAGGTGTTGATTTGAATCAATTGCAAAGAAATTCACAAAGATTTTGAGTGAGTTGTATCATCTACAGACTGAGCCACCTGGAATGAGCAATAATGATTTTTTGATGTTTTATGTCTGGGGTCCAAACTTCTGTATTCAGGAAACAGTCTTACTAAGCAGAACATCCTCTTCAGTGTTCTCATCAGAAGTGGCTAAGGCGGGTGACTGAAAAGGAAGGACACTCTAATGGTGGAACCAAGAGTTGTAGAGATCAGTCATTCACGGGAGAACCGAGGTGCTACTGAACACTTTCTTTTCAGGGTACCATGCTCAGCTCAGTAGGCTTGATGTTCCCTCTGCCCCTCCTTCTGCTCATGCACACGCCATGCTCCCTCTCTCTCAAATAAGTAAAAAAAAGCCTTCTTTTCCATTTATTTCCAAAACACGACTGTCTTCTAGTTTTCCTTTTGGATGGTTCCTCCCCAGTATGTTTTGCATGTATTTGTTTTTTCTTGCCTGAATCTCAAGTTTTTAGGTTCCCCAAACATTATATTTTCTCACTTTTTAGACTTTCCCTGACTTATCTCAGGCACTGTATGGGTTCAACTACCATCCACACTAGGTTGAATCTTAAAAATTAGCTCCTACCTAAGCTACTTCCAAGTGTACATATTCACTTGAATATCTAAAAAGGAAATTAATGTAAACAGTTAACAGAATTGTGTTTAATATTCCTTCTTTCCTCTGCACTCCTCCTCCTACCCCCCCCACAAAACCATGTACACGCATACACAAAAACTCGTATAAGTACTGCACATGCACAGACATGCACAGTTTGCAAATATTTACTGTGCTTCTTCACGTATTCTCTATTTCATTGAATGGCAAATAATAAACATGTTTTAGATTAAAGTTTTTAAATTCATTTTAAAATTAATAGGTTACTGTTAATTTTAGTGGAAATTGCAGCAGAACAAATGGAAACTTAATGATGTTGGGTACAGAAGTAGAAAAATTTTATTTTTTATTTATATTTTATTTATTTATTTATTTATTTTTAATAGATGAATATAGGGAAAGGGAAGAAAAATAAAATAAGAAAAAGACAGAGAGGGAGGCAAACCATAAGAGACTCTTAAATATAGGGAACAAACTGAGGGTTGCTGGAAGGGAGGTGGGTGGGGGGATGGGGTAACAGGGTGATGGGCTAAGGAGGGAACTTGATGTAATAAGCACTGGGTGTTAAATGCAACTGATGAATTACTAAATTCTGCCCCTGAAACTAATACTACACTATATGTGAACTAACTTGAATTTAAATAAAATATTGAAAGAAAAGAAAAATAAAGAAGCAGAAAAATTTTATATGGAGAGAAAACAAAAAAAGATCTCCAACATGTTTGGTAGATGGAGGGGTAGACATATTTGAAAAAGTATTGCATTCATTATTTAAAATCAGAGAAACTTAATAATGATACTAAAATCCAATATAAAAAGAAAGATTAAAATGCATAAAATGAGATTTCTGAGGATATAGAGAGAAGTATTTATCCATAAGAATATTTCTGGGAAGAAATTTTATGGTGCTCTTGCATCAGGAAAGAATAGTATATTTGTGTTTATATTATGCCAAAAAATAATTATATGTATGAGTCTTCAAATAAAACACGTGTAACAAGTCTTAGCCTGTAATTATGGTGATTTTTAGTAACCACATAATAATTTTTAACTAATAATGTATTTAGTAGATTAAAAATTTTAGTTTCTCAGAATTATACTCACTATTTACATACAAAGAAATAATCAAATGAAAGTTTTAAAATAAATGGATAAAGTAACTGAATAATCTTGTCTGTTTGCAATACTACAGGTATATTGTCTTTAAAAGTTTTTGATATTTTCATATCTGATGTTTGATGTTTGAAATAGATTATAAATTGGTTATAAATCATATATTTTTCACATAATAATTAGTGATATATATACCATATCAAATTTGACAAAAATTAATCAGATATAGAATTATAATGATAGAAAGTCATTAGACTATTTAAAGCCCATTTGTCTGTTTTATATTTTTTAAAGAGATTTTTTAGAGGCTTGTAAATTTATGAGAAGGAAAAAATTAAACTATAAAAAGAGCAAACTTTGAAATCACCCAGGCTAATATCCTCGTTGTGACTAATCATGAATATTAAGCTGCCTGTCAAACCTGGCAAAAAGTGAGGTACTCTAAGTTTTGACATTCATATAGACACTTTAGAACACACTGATTTCTCTAGAAAGATAAATATATTGCATTTTAAGAGAAACTCACTTCATGGGCTCTCACAAGAAAAACGTTGAACAGCATTGTGGGTGATATCTTCAATGATCTGTTCGTAGAAAAATAAGGTATTTTGTTATATGAAAACAATGAATCATGGAACACTACATCAAAAACTAATGGTGTACTGTATGGTGACTAATATAACATAATAAAATTTAATTTAATTTAATTTTAAAAAGAAAAGAAAAATAAGGTATTTTGCATAGAACTATTTTGAATCAAAATTCAATTAGTTGAATTTATTTCATTGGTTCGGTTTACATGTCACTAATTTATATTGATGGCAATCCAAAAATGCGACAGGCTGAATGGGCAGCACATCCATTAAACTATCTTGAAGGAAGGCCATTTATCTATAGACTTGGAAAAAGAACTGTATTAACAGTCAGTTTAAGCTTAAACACACAGAAGAGCTTGACAACACTGTTCTGTGTTGCTTTTAAAGTTTGTTCAGGCAACAATTTTGACATTTATTCTGAAAGTTGAAAAGCCTTATTAATTCTTCTTGAGATGGGAGGATCACATTTGGAGGTGAGATAGATTGATGTTTCTGGCCAAGAAAAACATTTTTATCAATACAAGTTCTGAATTTGCTGAATTCTGGGGAATGTATAAATGAATTCTGAACTGGAACCCAAGAATACAAAAAACATATGAGGATTTTCTTGGAAAATAACAAGAAAAAGTGTAAGAGCCACCTAGATTGGTAGAATATCTAATTTAAGAAGTACCCCCTATCCAGCTACCTACAGAGCAATCAGAATGGATTTATTGCAGAATAAACCATTACAGAACTAAAATATTCTACAATTGATTAAACTATTTCAAATTTATTATCATGGTAATATGAGTTTTTTTTTTCTATCCTTAATGACAGGGGATCATATATTGTTCTTGTAAACTCTGCTTTCAGGTTTTTAAATATGAGTTAAAAAGGAAAAGATGAGAAATTATCACCTATCATTTGAAATTGAACTATATTTCTGCCACGCCCATTCTTTTCAATATAATACTAACAAATAGAGTAAACCATAGGCTACTTATCAGACATTGCATGCTTATTATGTGTATGTATTATTCCCAAAAGCCTTTAAGAAAGTTAATATTATCATAATTATTCTCATTTTATGGATGACAGAACTAAGGGAACATTTCATGGCAGATTATATATGGAGGCACATACTCTAGAAGGGTGGAGATTGTGTAGTGAGTCTTGTACCCACTGCTACAGTTGTAAATAAGGAACTCATTTTCCATAGTCTCAGAGATAGTAAATGGCAAAGCTGGATTCAAAACTAGGTCTTTTTAATTCCCAACAAATTCACAAACTATTACACAATAATGCCTCCCACATAATTGGCAATATCATATAAACATTGGATCTATTTTCAGTTTATATTACCTTGATCAGAACTGATTTGGACAGCAATAAATAGTGATTGATTGCAATATTATCAATTTCTCTGTATCAGCAGTCCTTTAAAAGACTATGTTCCTGCAGTATTATAGACAGATAAGATTAATTATATCCATTTATTTAAAAAATTTCGTTTGAATTTTTTCTATATTTGAGGAATTTGAACAATTAAAAATGAGTTCCTTTATAATTTGCAAGAAAGTTTTGGACATAAGTATTGCATACTGCCATTCAAAGGGAATTATATTCAAGAAATTAAAAGTTTAACAAAGATTGGTGTCTGCCGCTCATGACAGGGTTATTATTATTTTTTTTTTCATTGCAAAAAAGAGCTCCTTGGAGTCCTTCATTCAATTTAAAGTATTTAATCAAATAAGAAGATGTAAGGTGTTAATCAAATGGGAAAATTCTAGGAAGGTTTTTCCATTGAGGATGTACTCGTGGTCATATTGACAGAGTTAATGAGATTTGGATATGTGGGTATAAAACCTCTTATTATGGGGGAAAAATGTGTCAGACCTCTGAAGGATTTTAGTATACATTTGTCAGAACCAATGATGTAAACACATAAAAAGTTTCATTCTCCATTTTGCATGATCATTTATTTCTAAGAGTAGTTAGTAGTTTGTAAAAGATGAGCACATTCCACATGTGCACACACACATACACACACACACACACACACCCCTCCCCAGGGGAACCTTTTCATTCTGAGTGGTATTACTGAGATCTAAGTTGTAATGACAAGCATTATGTAAATCACATAGAAAATGAATTAAGTGAATTACTCAAGGTCAGATATCTAAGACTGGAACCTAAGCTTCTTAGCTTTGTTTATATATCATTTGTTGTTTGTGCTAGATGAATGCTATTGACTTGGACCTCACATTTTCATTTAGATTTTTTTCTCTTTTTGTATATAAAATAATTATCACATCAAAATATTTAAGAAATTAACACAACAGTATAACCTGATAAAATAATATTTGTCTGCTTTTAATGTTAAATTCTTGCTTATGAGTAAAGAGATAAAAAGGATATAACATATAGCCACAGATATGACAGATAATAAAATCATGTAAAATGTAAAATAATATGATGTGTTACCCTGAACAAATGCATTTTAAAAGCTAACAAATGGGTGCTTTTATAGTGAAACATAAATTAACAAAATTAAGTTAAAGAACAGTTTTGATTTTATTCAAAATGTTCTGTAACATAGAAAATATTAAAAACTCTTACCTAGTCTTCTTACAAACCTAGCATAACTCAGCACAAAGAACACTATAGATAAATTTCATTTTGAATATATGCCAAAATACAAATAAAATATTAGAGAATTAAACCATGCAGTAGTACTTAAATCAAATGAATCATGACAAACAGGGTTTATTCCAGGAATACAAAGTAATCTATCATTAGAAAAACCTATCAGCATTATTTATTTATTTATTTTTTATTTCCATGTCTTAGAGATATTTTGTCTTGATCAATAAGGCCCTTTAGCGTTATAAAAGAAAATGAAATATAATTCCAATTTAGGTAAAAGGTAAAAGTTCTAAATGTGCATAATGTAGAGAAAATTAACTTGGTTTTATTTTTAAAAGATGAAAGCATTTAGGGGTGCCTGGGTGGCTCAGTTGGTTAAGCATATAACTCTTTGACTTCAGCTCAGGTCATGATCTCGGGGTTGTGAGATTGAGCCCTCCATCGGGCAGGCTGGGTGTGGAGCCTGCCTAAGATTTTCTCTCTCCAGTGCACCCGAGTGGCTCAGTCGATAAGCGTCTGCCTTCGGCTCAGGTCATGATCCCAGGGTCCTGGGATCGAGCCCCGCATCGGGCTCCCTGTTCAGCGGGAAGCCTGCTTCTCCCTCTCCCACTCCCCCTGCTTGTATTCCCTCTCTCGTTGTGTCTCTCTCTGTTAAATAAATAAATAAAATCTAAAAAAAAAAAAAAAGATTTTCTCTCTCCCTCTCCCTCTGTCCCTCCCCAGCCTTGCTCATGCTCTCTCTCTCTCTCCCCCTCCCTAAAAAAAATAAATAAATGAAAAATAAAGCATCTGGAAGTGTGAGTGAACATCAGAAGTATCAAACTCCAGACCAAATATTAAAAAAAAGTGTATATTTTGTCAAAATGTAAATGATGGCAGTTTTAGATGTGGCCTTTCAATCTAATTTCCATGAATTCCGATATTAAAAAAAAAATTAAATACGAGCTCTCAAATTTTGATCTTTAACATTATTTCTTAGTTAAAAAAATGCAAACTATTTCAGAGTAGCTGATTCCATGCTATTGTAGGAAATCTCCATCTGCAATAGCACACCTCCATTAACCAATTTTATTCACACACATTAGCAATGAAGATAAAGTTGTAAATTAAAGTTGTGTGATTTCACATCTGATTTACTGAAGGAAAAGGGCAAAAATAGTGGGAGAAAAACTGAAACCCTCAGCAAAAAAATGTAGTAAGCACTTTGGGTGTTTCATAGTCAAGAGTCCCTTCTCTGTTTTTGGAAAATTAAAAGTCACTGCACTGAGAACAGCCACTGCACTGTGCAAAATTAGTCACTGGCCCTGTGGCTCTGAGAGCCACAGTCGTGCCTCTGAAGAGATCCGGGCACTAGTTAGGTTTTACTTGCTCCAGAGCTCAGAGCTTCACTTCCGACTGCATTGATTCTGTGCTGCCCACAAGCCACAATTTCTCCTCTGTCGTTTCTGTGCAATTTTCATATTCCCCGACGCAGTCTCCAGACAACCTGTGCTACTTGGTCTGTCCAAGTTATTTCCCATGACTCCAATTACTTTTCTTTAGTACTCTTGTTTAAATAGCTACATAGGTTTTGGCCAATGCCATTTCCCCCCTAAGCCTTGCGATTGTTAGTGGTGATTTTGCAAATACAAGGTATTTCAAGAACATCTGGATTGTATTCTAACAGATATGCCTGTATTGATGATAGTGCTGGAATACCTTGTCCCCGAAAACAAAAATGCTTTCAAAAATAGGGATATATCTAAATGTTAAAGGAGCTAATGTTAATAGAAAACCTATTGACTAGGCAATGGTAACAGATAGTAGGATGGAATAATAATTAGAATTATTTGGAATATAGTGAAATGAATTCTCCACCTACAGATTCTCCATCTTTCAATTTTCCAAAAACAGAGAAGGGACCCTTGACTATGAAACACCCAAAGTGCTTACTATATTTCACTATATTCCAAATAATGGATGTGCACTATTGCAGATGGAAAATGAAACCCCATTAGCCCATAAATATATTTAATAAAAAAACTAATGCAAAATATATGGAAAATTAAGACTAGTGACATAATTATTAGTATTAAACATACTTAAAAGCATGTCTTTATTTGCTTCAATAGTTGTATAATGTCATTATGATTTTATATGTGGCTCTGATTATTCCCTAATATTAAGCATTTAATTGCATAAAACACTATGGCTCACAAATATTTTTCTCACTAAAAAATAGAAAAGAGTAAGTAAAGGGAACTGTGAATAAGCCAACCTGTTCTAGTAAAAGTAGGGCATGCACTAGAAACAGAAGGTCTTGTCAGCTCTATTTTTTACAAAGTGATCAGGGAGAGAGCTGTCTCAAAACGGGATGGAAGATAGTCCTTGATCTAGTGCCTAGAGAAAACCAGCTTTGCTTATCCAAACTCTGGCTTCTTAGGAGACTCAAACTCTGGGGCACCCTTTAAATTATAGTATATGATGCTACTAGGAAAGCATGATGTTTCTCAATATTAAAGGGATGTGTGAGATAAAGAAAATTAAACTTGGTGGAAATGGGTACACGCAGAAAAAACTCTAGGTTTCGAGGAAATGTATGTGCTTGAAATGTTCTTTTGACGTAAGACATTAATATTACGTTAAAAATGGGCCTAGAATAATGTTCTAATGAAGATTTTTGAGAATTCTAGAAGGGACAACCAGAATTAATGTTTGAACTAGAAATCAATTGGTTGACAAACCACAATCCACAACCAGGCAGAGATAGTATCCTTTTTTATTTCTAGTTCTGGGATTATTATTTTATCCTTAGAAAGTATGAAAAAAAATATGAAGATAATGAAGAAACAAATGAAATATATAACATTTACTGCAATTCCTTTAAATAGCGTAGGAAGAGAAGTAAACTTTTATAGTTATTTAATTATTTCTGTATTATAATATTTGAGGCAATTGGAAGTAGTTGAAATAGTAAAATTAGTTTCAGGAAATGTTAAAAGACTTTTTAAGATAACAATTCCTATAAAAGTAAAAAAAAAATAAAATTATTGTGTGTAGCTTTTTTAGATCTTTAGAATACATTTATTTACAACTAATAAGTTAGGCATTAAACAAACTAAAAACATCAGTAACTATCTTTCTGCAACAAAAGCCTTTTGGATAACAGATTATTTAATAGCATGTACCATAATTTACAGTTGTGTTTATATCACTCCTTTTTCTTTCTTCCTAGTGTCACATTTTTCCTGTTTGATACTCGGTTTTCTGACTTACAGTAGGCATGTCAATATTTTTGAAGTAAATGAAAGAATGGAATTAAAGTGGAGAAACCAAGCAATTATTGAAATGTATTCCATACTTTATCAGTAAAGGATAACATTTCTATAGACGTAAGTTTTAGAAAGATCTGAGTAAGACAGGAATAGAAAGATATTGATAAACCGGAATTAGAAGGTATATGTATGTATGGGCACATGATTCATGAAGAATCTGTCATTTCAAGTAATTAAATGGCTCTGAAATAGTTGACTATTCAAATGGGGTGATGTTTAGTCCTGACCTCAAACTATCTCAAATGTGTTTCAAATGGACTAAAAGTCTAAAACAAAAACAAAAGCAAACAAAAACTTCAAAAATACAATTGAGCATATAGAAGAGTATATTTTCCAGTGGCTTGTTTCTGAAAATTTTTTAAATGAATGCAAAGGTCTAGATGTGAAGGCAAAAATTGACAGATTTTACTACACACATTTATATGTTTGTCTCTGTATATTTGATGACACTGTAGTATGTACAACATAAGATTGAGAGGGGCACCCAGGCGGCTCAGTGGTTTAAACAGCGGACTCTTTATTTTGGCTCAGGTCATGATCTCAGGTAGTGAGATCCAGCCCTGCCTCTGCTCTGTGCTGGGTGTGGAGCCTGCTTAAAAGTCTCTCTCTCCCTCTCCTTCAGCCCCTCCCCCACTCTAAAAAAATAAACAAAAAATAAAAATAAAAAAAAATGATTGAAAGACAATATCCACAACACTTATAATACTATATCTGTGTTCCTAAAAGAGAGTTTCTACAAACTAATTAAAAAAGCATAAAAACTGTATATGAGGACATGAGGGCGATCTGGCTGCGACCACATCTGTCACCCCATTGATGGTCAGAGTTGATTTGGCTGATCTGGCTGGGGAGGCTGGTGTCCCCTTCCTCCCTCACCACTTTGTGTGCTTCCCTCTCGAAGTTGCATGTTCAGTCTAAGACAATGACCTTCCCTAATAGAGGAGGGCCGTTTTTTGTTTTTGGTTTTTTTTTTTGGTTTTTTTTTTGGTCAAGGGTATACCAGTAGCTGTGCTCACCTGTTACAACCTCCAAACAAGCTCTCAAGGGCCATTTGTAGGAGAAGGTAAGGTGGTCAAGCTTCCATAAATTTAAAACTAACAAACAAAAAACAGTATGTGAACAAATAGTGCCAGAAGTTAAAGACGACATAACATAATAAAATTTAAAAAAAACTATATATAAATAAAAATATACATATATTATGTATATGTGTATATATATTAAATATGTGTATTTATATATACATATATAAATAAAATTAACAATGAAGTTCAATTAGCAATTTAAAATAAAATTATGAATGCATGAAAAAAGTTAAAGACAAATGACAGAAATATTGTTAATGTCACTAATGATTAAATACTTTCAAATTAATAGGTTGTTATAATTGTTTATATATCAGTTTATAAAAGGTAAATTATTGAGAACATTTAATGATAGATGAGAAAGTAAAGAAAACATGTCCTCATGCACTGTAGGTGAATGTAAAAATATCAGTATAGTCTATTTAGAAAATATATTTCCATTTATGAAAGTTAAACATGCATCACTGTTCATCAAGAATGCCACTCAATAGACGGGCTTATACCATATACCAGATTTAAACCTGGTAATGAATGTAATAGCAAAAATATTTTAGAATTGAACTTAATTGTTTTTCCTGATACTACACCTGATGATTATCTCTGTAACATTTAATTCATTATATTTGTTTCTCAGTGCTGTGTATTTTCATAACTTCATTTCTTTATCTTTGAGAAGAAAAGTTAGGATTTTGAAAAACATAATTACATTAGTATACATTTGAAGCCGGGGTGAAAAAGCAATAAATGATAAGAAAGTATAAAATACCTTTTTTTTTTTCCCCAGGGAGAAAAATAAATGCAATTTAGTGACCCACTGGCTTAGAAAGGCTGAGTTATTAATGATGCAAAGGGTCAGAAGCAAACTAAGTGTCCAGGGAACAAATTTAGAAAGAAACATTCATGGAAATGAAGGAAATAAAATCCCATGAATAAAGAAACCACAAAATGAACAACAAATACTACTTTTAGAGCAATGACAGACTCTTACCTAGGTGTCAATAGTGCTATGCAAATTATAAACTGGCTCTAAATGTTTCTTGATTAATTCAACCAGTAGAATTAACAATGCTCTCTATTGGAGGAATAAAACACTGAGGGGCAAAGCGTCCTTCAATGGACAGCCTTAACCTAGAATATGAGATTGAGGTGATATCCATGCCAAATGAAAAGAAAAATCCTGTTTCAGAGTTAACTATTTTTCAACCTATGCACACCCGAGTCTCTCCTAAATTGCTAAATTTCTGAGCTGGATCATTAGATAATAATTAATTACCTTGACAGCAGTTTATTTCTACTATTTTTCTACTTTTCATTAAAGGTCCTAAGACATCTCTAGGGGAAACTCAAAGTAGGTTAAACAAAATAAAACTACTAATTGCCAAACTTTCCTCTACCAAATCTTATATAACAAATCATCTAATCTCTTTTTCATTATTTATTTAGGTATTTTTATTGGCCATATGTTTCAGGATCTAATGCTCTTTCACATTAATTAAAAGCTGAAATTAAATGGGTGGCCTGATATTTCTACTATCTGTGTGAGAATGGCCATGAAAAACTGGAGGTTTATATTTTAGTATAGAGAGAAGTGAAAGCAATAGTAGTCTTAAAAGTCTGGTTTAAAGAGTGTTTGTGTGGATATGAATTTACAGGTAACCCATTTCAACTTAATTATTTAAAACAAAGATAACTTGTTGCTATTGTGAATGCCATCATAAACATAAATTCTATCTCAAACATAAATCATATAAAATTCAAAGATAAAATCATAGTTGAGACATAAAACAAGTTTTCAAATTTTTTAAATAAATTTCTCAAAATCAAAGCCCTTCTACATTTCAAGTAGTGGCTCATGAGCTTAAATGCACAGAAACACAAAATGGAAACCAAACAAAATTCAGACACAGGAATATAGAATTTTAAAAATGCATTTTAATCTGTGAGTTTTAAAGGAAAAATACCAGAAAGATTTTATTGTGTTTCACATGTGTTTTGTAGCATGTGTTTACTTCTCTTGCATTCATCAACTACCAATTTCTTGATCTCTTTACATTGGCATGACTAATAAGCAAAACATATTAAGGTCATCTATATTTTATTGAAGGTGGGCTGTTTAATCATTGATCCCATAAAAGTCTGTATGCAAGTCTTTACATTAGACACAAAAATTATTTTTTAAAGATTTTATTTATTTATTTGAGAAAGTGAAAGAGCACAAGCTGGGGGAGAGGCAGATGGAGAGGGGGAGACAGGCTCCCCACCAAGCAGGGAGTTTGACACAGGGCTAGATCCCAGTACCCTGGGATCATGACCTGAGCCGGAGGCAGATGCTTAACCGACTAGGCCACCCAGGCGCCCTGTCACTAAAATTAAATACATAATGAACAGACACCAATTCAGAGTACTTGTATTATTTCCTTTTTATTTACAATCATTTTTATAACTAAGACATCTTTCTATACACTATATGGATACAGAGTACAAGAAGATAATGAATGTGAGGGGAAAAAGGGCTTGGCAGATATTCAAATAAATCAGTTTTCTCAGAGTGAAAGATATGGTTAAAAACACCATGCTGGTAAGTGCTGAGTGGGTTAGAGTCATGGAAAGATCAAGGACTAGCACATTTAGAAACGTGGCATAAGCCAGAGTTTAGTATGATTCATGTCCCTTGATGGCTTATAAATTAAAAAAGATCATTCTGGCTGAATAGATTACAGTTGAGTGGTATCAACAGCCCGAGGAATCTGGCCAAACAACCGCGAACATGAGCTACAACTTGCTTTTGGCATTTGTTGTTATTTAGACAATGTTGTCATTATAGGGGAAATTTATAGAAAGCATTCATAGAATCTAAGCAACATGTCCCTGAGGTAGGAATAACATGGTTTTGGGGGTACAGAAGGCTAAATGTGAATCCTTTAAAGAGGAAAACAGATCCTGGGGTAATGTGATAAATGCAAGTGGTTTCTTGGGTAACAGGATAAAATAGCATCTGTAAAATATGCTCCATGCCTAAAACAACTTAGGTTGCTTGAATTCATTCGGGGATTTATAAATTACTACTTCAGCTAAATTTCAAAAATCTGAGTCAGAAAAGGGCAATGATTTTTAATTTATATGCTACATATGCTTATATTTTAGAAGGCCATGTTTTATAATTTCAGATAGTTTCCATACTTTACGAAGTCTTAGACAATATACTTCCTACTGCTCTTCTGTAACTCCGAATCAAGTTAATTTCACATAGCCCATTTTAATACCTTCAAAATGAAAGTAGCACTTTTAGATCAACAAACAATTACCATAATAGGGATATTAGCCTTGTTACTTTTTTTTTTTTTTTTTTTTTTTCCATTTCCTCTCTTGGTCCAGTACAGAGGGAACTTTTAGAGACAAATCTAATCTTACTGACTCACAACATAAAGTGATACATTTTTTTTCCATATTTAAAGAATACAATCCTTAACATAGCTTTTGGGATGCAAAGGAAGAGAAATAAATAACACTACTTGTCCTTATTCAAGTTCTGAAACAATTGAGAAATGAGACCAAGGAGTAAGTGGAATGGAAGTTTAAATAAGGTCTTGAATCCTGATGCAGCTCACATTGAGGAAAATGGCATATATAAGTAATTGTATTGACTCTAAGACCCACCTCATTTCACATTTTAACTTAGCCAAAATCAGGGTACATGCATATTCAATGTTGTCTTACGATTATTATAGTTAGCTGGCATTCACTGTATACTTGCTAGTTTATGTTGATTTTTCCTTCCAAACTCATTTATTAGGTATAGTCACTCATGAAACCCCAGGGGGAAGTAAGTAAAAAACAGAGAGAGAATCTACTTATGCACTTATGCCCACACTACTCATCTTCATTCTCTGTATGTGCTTTCTTCCAGCCACTAGAATGTATGATGCATTCCATGCATTATTAGAGTCACTTTGAATCTTCAACAACACATTTGGACCTAGCTTTGCCTTAAAACATTCTACACTTAACATCATCAGTTTTGACTATACACAATGACACATTATTTAATCAGCACTCTTCAGTCAGCTTGTTAACATTTCAGCTTCAATTGGAACTATTGACCATTTGCTTCTTCTTGAAATAGTCTCTGATTTTAATTTTGGTGGCAAAAACCCTAATAGTAATTTCCAATCCCAGCAAAAACCCTAATAGCAATTTGCAATCCCAGCTATGAGTAACTTTGATAGACCAAAAGTCCTACTCAGGTCATAGAGAAAATCCAGATAAAATAAGAAGGAAGAGGAGGAAGAAGAGAAGAAGAGGAAGTTTACTGAATAATAAATCCACTGTAAAGCTGCTGTGGCAATCAACACTTGATGATACAAGATTCTATATAGAAAGAAACCAAAGAAGAATGAGCCAGTATTCTGTTGCACCAGTTTTCTTCCTTCCTTCTTAGATGTTGACTCTTCTTCATATGGAGTGACAAATTGAAAATCTGGGCAGTAATGCCCAGAGACAGAGAAGATGGAAGAGATTTCATCAATCTTCACTGGGATGGGAACATACAATTCTGGTATTTGGAACTAATAAGGTAACCAGAATTTGATGGAAGTGACATCTCGGAACAAAGAGAGGTACAAAGATATGAACAGGATAGTCAATTTTCCCCTTGAGCCATGTGCCAAATTATTATCTTGTGCAGGGCCAGATCTTAAAAGTCAAGACAAAAGAATCTGAAAGGAAGACTGTTTTTTTTTTTTTTTTTTTTGACATTTTCTCAATGCTAAGAGAATAAAAATTGAAGTTCCTTAGTTTCCAAGGAGAAGAAACATAATTATAAAACAAATATTAATATCTATTGTTCTTACATAACTGTGAATATACCAGAGAATCAAACCAGAGTGAACTAGAGAATCACTCAAGGATAGTACTCTGCCTCAAGTCAGTATGATGCGATCTTCTCTCAGTCTTGCTATCATATTACAAGGTCAACTCTTGAGGATAAAAGCATCATTGGAAGCCTTTATTATTTTTCATACATAATTCTGATCATTAATTTTATGTGCCAATTTGGTGGCTATTGTGCCCAGCTCTTTGGTCAAACACTAGTGTACATGTTTCTGTGAAGGCGTTTTTAAGGTATGATTAGCATTTACAATCAGTCAACTTCAAGAAAAGCAGATTTCTCTCAATAATGTGGGTAGACTTCATAAAATTAGTTGAAATCTTTAAGAGCTAACAGGTTTCCTGGAGAAGAAGGAATTCTGCCTCACAACTGGAACATTAACTCCTACCAAATTTCTAGCCTTTAGGCCTACCCTACAGATTTTTGACGTTCCATTTCCAACAACCCACAATGACATGAGCCTATCCCTTAAAATAGATTTAGATAGATAGATAGATAGATAGATAGATAGATAGATAGATGATATAGATGATAGATAGATTCCATTGGTTCTGTGTCTCTGGAGAAGCCTGACTCAGACAAGAGTACCAAGCATTAAAACATAAATGTCAACGCATATGATGAAGAATACCAAGATAAAAATAAAAGTAAAAATGAATACTAGAGGCAAAATTGAAGATAAATAACATAGTAGAGTTATCACAGAGGGATTTGAAAATAAATGGGAATGGTATGTTCCTAAACACAGGAGATTAGTAGGGAATTTACCATAGAACAATTATAATAAAAGGGATTAAATTCAAATTCTAGCACTGGAACAGTAATGGCTGCTGAGAACACAACAGATTTTTTTGGCCTAAGATTGGTCACAGCATTAGAGAATTTGTGAACCAGATGCCAAAGAACACCAATTTCCAGACTAAGGTTAAAAGCGAAAAAAAAAAAGATGGAAAATACAGAAGAAAAATAGCATGAAAGATATATAAGGCAGAGTAAGTTGATTTAATATTTAAAAATTTAAGATAATTGAAGTCACAGAAAAAGATGGGAGAAACACTTGGACAGAAGTAATAACATGAGATATATGTGCTAAGAACTTTCTAAAACTGATGATAGAGTAATTACCCAAAAGGATGTAGGAATGTTAGGCAGATAAAGCAACTGATTTTCTACAGTGATTTTCTTTGTTTGCTTGACTTTTTTTTTTTTTTTTTACTGTGTCAAAGGCTACTTTTTTCTCTTCTACATAATATTTTGACCAAGACATTTTATGAAAATTTAGAAGTTCTACTGTCTATATTTATTGATAGTATAGATGAGAGCAGAAGGATAATAGAAGGATTCAAAAGGATTTGTAAACATAGTAATGATGGTGTGGAATTAACAAACTGAAACTTAAATATACATTTAAGGTTATTAGGTAATATATGTATTAGCTACGGTTCTCCAAAGAAACAGAACCAATAGGTTATATATAGATATGTCTGAGATTTATTATGTGAATTGGCTCACAATGTTAAGGAGGCTGAGAAGTCTCACAATTGGCCTTCCACAATCTGGAGATCCAGGAAAGCTGGTGCTGTAATTCAGGTTGAATTCAAAGTTTGAGAACCAGGAGAGTTGCTGGTGTAACACGCAATCCACCCCGGAAGCATGAGAACCAGGTTTCTGGTTTCCATACTAGAGTCTGAAGACCCAAGAACCAGAAGCTCCAATGTCTGAGGACAGGAAGAGATGGGTGCCCCAGCTCAAGAAAGAATTGTCCTTCCTTTGCTTTTTGGGGACCCTAGTGGATTGGATGATGCCTGCACACATTGGTGTGGACAGATCTTTTCTCAGTCTACTAAATCAAATGCTAATCTCTTTCAGAAAAACCCTCACAGACACACCCAGAAATAATGCTTTATGAGCTATCTGAACATCCTTTAGCCTAGTCAAGTTAACACATAAAATTAACCATCATAATGTAGAAAAATTCAGTTTCAGTAGTCAAGATTATAAGGTTTGGATTTATCATCACAATATAGACAAGTTCAGTTTAAGGCCTGATTTACAGAATTCCATATGGAAATACTTGGTACTTTGCAAGAACCCGAACACAGTCTGAGCAAATAATAATACTGCTGACACAGGTATCTTGTATTTATGATATAAAAATATAATAATGGGTCACAAAAAGGCCATAATCCGAATCATGTTTGAAAGTTGTATCTAAATTACTATGTGTAGTTCTGATACAACGCAAAATTTCAGAAGTTCTAAAAGAGATATGCATATCTGGATGATCTGGGAAATATGTAATACAAGCAATAAAGCAAAATTTTAATATTTTATTAAATCATACTATATTTATATATTTATATTATTTTAATGTTTAAATTGTTAAATATTAAATTTATTTTGAGTTATTTTGAAAGTATTATCAAATGATTCAAAATTAATATTTGAATTAATGTTTGTTTTGGTACATTGAGGACATGAAAGAGATTAGTAAGTAATAAGAATACAGTTGACAGGGGCGCCTGGGTGGCTCAGTTGGTTAAGCGACTGCCTTCGGCTCAGGTCATGATCCTGGGGTCCTGGGATCGAGTCCCGCATCAGGCTCCCTGCTCAGCAGGGAGTCTGCTTCTCCCTCTGACCCTCCCCCCTCTCATGCTCACTCTATCTCATTCTCTCTCTCAAATAAATAAATAAAATCTTAAAAAAAAAAAAGAATACAGTTGACATTATATTAATCAAGCAGTGTGCTTACTGTCATGTTTAATAGTTTTGCCTTATTTGGGAGGTGATAGTATTTGATGGGTTTTAAACAGGGATTTGCATGATCAGAAAAGTTATTTATAGATATCATTATTTGCTGAAACACAAGATATATTAGAGGAGTAAAATTATTTAAAGTTTATGGACACATAAATATACTGATAAAGTTAAGTACTATATGTTGGCTAAAACTGAACATAATAAAAATAAATATATGTATATTTAATATAAAAAAGTTAAGGACAGAAGAACTGACAAACTGAACTTGGAAAAATGCAGTTGAAATTAAATATAAAATTATTTTATTGCTTGATGAAACTCATTATAGTTATATCAAAATTGATCCATAGCTAAAAGGATTCTGTTCTGCCATTACTTGTTGAGTTCATGTTTAAAGGCATTGAACAAAATATTTCTGGATGTATAAAGGATGTTAGATTTTATTCCTATCCTTATAGAACAACCAGACAAGTAAACAGGTATTTTTATTACTAGCTTGAGAATTCTAATACTGCAAGAAAGATTCTAAATAATTCTGTAAGTTCAGAGAGAAAAGTAATTTCCATCTGTTGGTGAGAATGATGATGATGGTAGTGGGACTTACAATGTGATTTTTAAAAATCTGAAAAGGTCAGTTTACAAAGGCTTTTATTTGATTTCTTTGTTGAGGACCGAAATGAAATTCTCTACTTGAAAAAAGGTAATATATTCTACTTTAGACTGGAAGGAAAGAAATTGAAATGGAACAAATAATATGGAAGCATAAGTAAAATATAGGAACTCACCACTTGGTATATTTGGCCAAAGTATATGGATCAAGGCCAACATGTATATACATATATATGTATGTCAGTGTCAGGTCTTTGATACTTTGACTGTCAGGTTAAAGTAGAAAATTTGCTTAGTTGTTATAGCGTGTCTTTAATTTTACTATGCCTTTGAATATTTTTCCTCTAGGAAAATTTTGGTGGTACTTTCTGAGGAAAGATTTAAGGAAGAACAGTCTACTTTGTCAGTTTTGGTATTTGAATAATAAAATTCCAAGGAAAGAGCATTTGCATTGGGAATATAAAGAAAATAATAAAAGGCATATTATAGATCTGGTCAGGATCACTTAGAAACTGATTGGTTGGATTAAAATAAGGTACACAATGATGACTTGAAGTTTAGAACCTAAATACATTATTTAAGGATTGTGAAACCATCAAAAGCAATAAGGGATGCAAAATGAGGGGAAGTTTGAGATTAAATAACGAATTCAGACTTGCTCATTTAAAATATGACAATAGCTCCTAACATGCAAAACACGTGAAAAGCACATCTTATTTGTTGCTTGTAAACAAAGACAAGACATCCACTGATTGGGTTTCTTGTTATTGAGAATATAGAACTTAATATTGCTAAGGGTATTGTTTCTCCTATATTGTATTGTGGTAGATGTAAAAAAGGTGGCCAAAAGTTCCACCTATTCCTGTATGCATGTACCTGTACAATATGATTTTGCCTCTTCTTCCTTCAGGAGATTTACTCTCTCTCTCCACCCCTTGAATTCAGAATTTGCCATGTAATTTGCATAGGCAATGGACCTTAGAACTTTGACAAAACTGGACCCTTGAAAGATGCTTTTGGAGTATGACATCTCTAGCTGCTGAAATTCCTGAGCCATCATATGAATAATCCAGGAACTTTCTTCTAGGTACCACATGGAGAATCAGATCCAGCCCAGGTATCCCCGCTAAGGCCCCAGACTTATTTGTGAGGCCATGCTATGTTGTCAGTTTGTAATCAGATGACCTAGAGAACTGCTCAGATGATGATAAGCATCATGAGAAATAATAAACATTGTTGTCTTAAACCAATATGTTTTGAGGTCACTTATTTCATAGCAAATGCTAACTGATAAAGAACTGTGTGTATATAAGTGAGATGCTCCCTTAACAAAAAACAAAATATATGTTATTGATTTTTATAACAAGAATCAGGTGGAAAGCCGGAAAGTGGCTAGGAATCCATAAGAAAAAAACTAGAAAAAAAATGGCAAATAGCATATGAGCCAAAACTGAAAAAGTAGTGAAGAAATGCATAGAAAAGGATGAAAAAAAAGAAAGACAATTCAGTTAAAAGGTAGTAAAATGTTTGGCAAGAATATTGTCTGTAATATCATAGAAGATAAAACATGTACCTAAAGACCTTAGTCATGTTAGAAGTGTTACTTGACTTTTCCTGGCTATGTCAGGAAACACTAAGTATGTTAAGTTACTGTGTGAAAGTATTAAGTTAAGTAAAGAATCATTCTGTTTGAAAGAATTTATATGAAATCCACATGGCTCAGGATTTGCTATATGTTATTTATAATATTATATATGTTTGTGTGTATGTCTATCATCTATAAAATTATTAGACTCCTTAGCATGCAAGATTTTCAAAGAAGAAAAAAACTCTGAAAACAACTAATGATGGAGTTGTAACATACTTTGTTAAGACCTCTGAAGGATTTAAGGTATGCATAGTAGACAAGCTCAGCTAGACCAAAAAAAACTTTTTTAAGAACTCTGATATAAGGAATTCTTTTTGATATGAGGAATTCTTAATCTCAGGAAACAAACTGAGGGTTGCTGGAGTGGTAGGGGGTGGGAGGGATGGGGTGGCTGGGTGATAGACATTGGGGAGGGTATGTGCTATGGTGAGCACTGTGAATTGTGTAAGACTGATGAATCACAGACCTGTACCTCTGAAACAAATAATACATTATATGTTTAAAAAAAAAAAAAAAGATAGCAGGAAGGGAAAAATGAAGGGGCGGGGATTGGAGGGGGAGATGAACCATGAGAGACTATGGGCTCTGAGAAAGAAACTGAGGGTTCTAGAGGGGAGGGGGCTGGGGGGATGGGTTAGCCTGGTGATGGGTATTAAAAAGGGCACCTATTGAATGGAGCACTGGGTGTTATATGCAAACAATGAATCATGGAACACTACATCAAAAACGAATGATGTAATGTATGGTGAGTAACATAACATAATAAAATAAAATTTAAAAACATATTAAAAAAAAAAGAATCCTACAGGGATTCACCTATAGTAATCAGCCATATGGTTCCAGCTAGAGAGAATTTCATTAAAATTTCATTAAAATGTATGAATGTGTCTTTTGAAACAGGAATTCATAGAAAACACACTAAATCTTTAAGAGAATTGTATTCACAAATACAATAATGACTTGGACCAACTGGCCTTGAGCTTGTTTAATTAGAAAAATGGTACCTGGACCCAGATTTCTATGAAAAGGAAGTTGAATCGAATGTTACCCAACTTCAATCATGGGCTATTCTTGTGAAAAGGAAATGCCACCCCAGAGGGCAGATTCAAAATTTTATCAGAGGGTAAAGCCAAAATCTGAAGAATAACAATAGACGAGGAAACAACTCCCATAGAGTAGAACATATGCTCGGCTCGATTTCATAAATTCTTCTTATTCTTCCCTATTCTGATCAAAAGTTCCTATTGTGATTATCTTATTCCTGTCTCACTCTTGGATGTTGGGTGTTTGGGGAATGAATGATGTTTCTTTTTCATTCACTGTCTTGGATCATGAGGCAATGCCCTTGAAGACCTGCAACCCTTGTGCTTCATCTGTATCTGGACCTAATGCAGTTCATTGAGATTATGAATTTTGAGCCTGATGCCTTAACTTGAAAATAATTTGGTGGTTCCAGGAATGAGAGTGAACATATTTTATATGGGGGAGTAACTTAGATTAGATTCCTAGGAAACATATTCTGAGAAGGAAATTATGTGCCTGAAGTTTATTGGTAAAAGCTCAGAAACAAGTCTTTGAGTGAATGACAGAAGCAGCTTTGGGCAGAGGAAGAATGTGAACTCTAATGAAGTTACAACAAATCCTCAGTCAATATTATCGACAGCTCTGCAACAGAGATGGATCTTCAAGCTGGTCCAGGTTGAGGCAAGGAGGCTAAGTCTTTATGCCCAGCATGGGCAGATAATTGGATGCAGCCTGCATAAGAAGAGGGAAGATACATTAGAAGAGGCAAGTCCTTTAATAGAAGGGCAATTCCCGGGGAGGGGTTAACCTCTGAGCTTTTCACAGAAAATTTTCTTACAGCAAGGGGAAAGATGTTTTGTCATTAAAGGAAGATCTAAGGGACAGACTAATTTGTGGCTAGAGGGCATATGTTGGTAAATTGAAAAATGTCCCAAATTCCTATTATGCCTGTATACACATCCACTTGAAATGTGATTTCATCACTCCTTCCTAAAGTAAGGGTCTATCTCTCTGACTCTTAAATCTGAAGCTGGCCTTGTGGCTTGCTTGGGTCAATGGTATGTTTTGAAACACAACAAAAAAATGAGGATGAGATTACTTGGTGAGAGGGCAAGAAGGACCACATGGAAAGAAAGACATAGACATCTCAGTCATTCTGCTCATTCCAGCTGAGGCCAAAGACATGTGATGCATCTGTCTTAGACAATCGGCTCTTACCAAGCTGTCCCAAACCAGAATTCCTACCCAAACACAATTCCTAAGAAATAATAAATCATTGTTGCATTAAGCCACTAAATTTCAAAGTGGTTTTTATGCATCTAATTAGATGCATAAAATTATTTCCTTTGCTTCTTTTCCTTTGCTTTTATTGTATATTAATATCATTTTTCCTGTGGTGAAAGCTTATGGAATATCTATAGGCTAGATTAATCACAGGTCAGAAGTGGCTAAGTAGAAGCACTATAGGTGTGTGACTTCATAATTTGGAGGATAAAATCAAAGATTATGATATATCATAATATTGGTGGTAAACTGAAGTGACTAGGTAGCACAATCAGTATTTGAAAACTATCTGTAATCAATGTGGAAGTGATTGCCCTTGTTATTCTATTTGTCCAAGAAATATGAATGGAATTTATGTCATATTTTAAATATATGTTTACCGCCTACTAATACTCATCTCCCTCATAGGGAAAATGGAACCCACAATATTAGCATGTTTACAAATAATCATTTGTGGAACAGATCATATGGAAAAATTTAGTCAATGCATGCATTATAAGGAAACACAATGGACAAAGCAGCATATTTTGTTTTAGATTTTTCTCCATATGTAACATTTAAAAATCTACCATTGATGTATATTTCCTTATATGTTCAGAAAAGTACATATCTTCATGGTAGTAAGCAATTTAAAGAATATTTATAAGTATGGATATATGATCAAATTAGATTTTCATTCTTAATTTATATCAACAGGATAGTCACACCCAGATTTAAATGCATGCTAGTTTAAGCCATATATATGTGTGTATAAACACACATAAAATATATAATATATATAAACAGGTCTTCATATCCATACTTTAAGCTCTTTGCTCACACATCATATACATAGATGTAATATTCTTCATTAACTAGCATCATACTTTGTCTTGAAATTAAATAATATTTCACCAAAATCATTCTTCTCTATTTAGTAGTTGTTATAAAAACCAAATATTGTGTGCCCTAACATTTGAGAAAAATTACCAATGTTTCTTATTAAGATAAGTTCAGAATCAACTCATGACCAACAGTAATTTTAATTCTTTACTGAAATGGACATAAGTGTTCAAAATTTTTAAATGACAGATATATATATCTATATATATCCTGCAGAGCAAAGGGAAATTCAGTAAAGTGGATTAAGAGTACAATTATGAGCACTGAGGAATGTACAGAAATAATGAACCATCGTATTGTACAACTGAAACTAATATAATGCTATATGTTAATGATACTTGAGTAAAAAGTAAATAATTCATGGAGATGAAAAATATACAGCATGGGGAATGTAAACAATAATATTGTGATAATGTTGTATGTTAAAAGGTGGTGACTACATTTATTGTGGTGAGCATGGTGTAGTGTATAGAATTGTTGAATCACTATGTTGTGTACTTGACACTAACATAACATTTTATGTCAACTATACTTCAATAATAAATGTTTATTGTTTTAAAAAAGTAACCTTGGTATCATCTGTTCATGAAACTAGGAAGTCAAAACTGGCCTCAGTTTTTCTTTCCACCTGGGCTCTCATCTTTTTTGTAAGCCTATCTGGTGTATCATCAGGGACAAATTTATTTCAAAAGATATCATAAATAGCACAAAATTTTTACTCCATGTTTAAATATTTAAGGTGCATACACATTTTGTCTTAGTATTAATCATCCATTGAATAATGTTTTGTTTCATAAAATAATTATAGTGTATAAATAAAAGAATATCAAATTAAGCTATAAAATATATAATTACTAGTAATTTATCATTGTTTATTAAACAGAGTAATGCTTAGCTAGGTAGTCATCCACCAAAAATGTGACATAGACAATGCATAATACTTAATATTTGGTAATTTTTATAAATACACTTTCCTAAAACTATGTATTTTGTCATGTAAAAAGAAATATAATTTAAATTAAAAATATATTCAAATAGTAGCATCTTAAAATTTGATAGCAAAGTATAATTTTATGATATATATATATGTAAGCTATGATAGTATCATTTCCTAAAACTGAGAAGTGTGTATGTGTGTGCACAAGTGTGTGTGTGTGAGAGAGAGAGAGAGAGAGCACGGGGGAGAGAGAGAGAGAGAAATGGTGGCTTGATGAAATTCATAACTATGGCTTGTTATCCTACCTAAGGTTTGTAGGTATGTTCAAAATTTCTTTAGCCTTTTTTTATGCTTGAGTACAAGTTAATTGCTATATATTAAAACCATTGGAATATCAGTTATATGTAAAATTTAGTTCTATTAGTTTTTGCTTCACATAATTAGCTGCTCTATTGTGAGCTATATGTAGACATGTCAAGTTCTTAGAGAACTGACCCCTTTATCATATGTAATATTCTTCTTTATCCCCAGTAACTTTTTGTTTGAAATCTGCTCTGTCTGAAATTGATATAGCTATTTGTGCTTTCTTTTGATTAGTGTTAGCAGGGTGCATTTCCCATTTACTTTTAGTCTTTATGTATCTTTTCATTTAAAGTGGGTTTCTACTAGATGATGTATAATAGATGACATACAGTTGGGTTTGTTTTTTGATCCACTGACAATCTCTCTTTTAATTGGTGCATTTGAACTATTGACACTCAAAGTGATTACTGAAATATTTGAATTAATATCTATCATATTCATTACTGTTTTTCCTTTGTTGCTCTTATTATTTATTTCTATTATCTTCTACTCTTATTTTGCTATTTGGGGTTTTAACTGAGCATTTAACATGATTTCATTTTTCTCTTTTCTTAGCATATAGGTTATAATATTTGTTTGTTTAACTTTTTTAGTGATTGCCCTAGAGTTTGTAATAAGCAATATAGCAAATCCGAGTCCACTATCAAATAGCACTATACCATTTCATGTTCATTGGTGAGTAACTTATCCCTGTGTTATTAATTTCACTTACATATAATCATCTCTCCCTATATATATTATATTACATACATATATCTATATATCATCATACGTAATTGAGTATATTGATGGATATTATTTTGAACAAACTGTAATCTGTTAGATCAATTAAAAATGAGAAAAATGAGAGTTTTTATTTTACCTTTGCTTATTCCTTTCTTGAAGAAATGATATGCAAGCTCTATTTTCTTTGGCATTTATCCTGCTTGCTATTTTTTGAGCTTCCTGGATGGATGGATGGATGGATGGATGGATGGATTGATTTAATTTATTTTTTTGATGTCTGACATTAATTTGGGGAAATTTTCAGTCATTTGTTTCAAATATTTTTTTTCTGTCCCTTCTTTTTTCTTCTTTTCTGGTTATTCCCATTACCCATGTTACACTTTTTTGTAGTTGTCCTTCTTGGATATTCCGTATCCAAGGTTTTGGATAGTCTTTGTTTTCTTTATGGTTGTTGTTCTTTGAATATAGTTGACACACAATGTTACCTTAGTTTCAGGTGTATATCATAGTGATTCAACTTCTCCTTATGTTCTCTGTAAGCTCACAAGTATAACCACCATTTATAACCACGCAACACTATTACAGTATAATTGACTGTATTCCCTATGTTGTGCCTCTTATTCCTATGAGTCCTTGTTTTTTTTTTAATTTTCAGTTTTAGAGGATTCTATTGATATATCCTCTCACTCAGTCTTTTTTCAGCCATGTCAGGAAGTCTACTAATAAGCTTATCAAATGCATTCATTTCTGTTAGTGTTTTTTGTTTTCTTTGTTTTTGTTTTTTATCTCCAACATTTTTTTGTTTGTTTTTTCCTTAGGATTTCCATCTCTCTAGTTACATGTCCATCTCTCCTGCATGCTAATTACATTATCCATTAGATCCCTTAACATATATTTTTTAAAGATTTTATTTATTTATTTGACAGAGAGAAACAGCGAGAGAGGGAACACAAGCAGGGGGAGTGGGAGAGGGAGAAGCAGGCTTCCCTGCTGAGCAGGGAGCCCAATGTAGGGCTCTATCCCAGGATCCCAGGATCGTGACCCAAGCCGAAGGCAGACGTCTAACGACTGAGCCACCCAGGTGCCCCAGAACCCTTAGTATATTAATCAGAACTGTTTTAAATTCTTGGTCTGATCATTCCACTGTCCCTACCAGGTCTGGTTGTAAAGTTCTGTCTCTTCAAATTGTGTGTGTGTATTGTTTTGCCTTTTGGTTTGTGTTATAATTGTTTCTTTTTATAGTGGGATATTATGTACAAGGTAAAGGAACTGCTATAAATAGGCATTTATTAATGTAGTGGTGTATTGTGGGGGAGAGGAAGTATTACATAGTCCTATGGTTGGTTCTCAGTCTTTTAGTGAGCTTATGCCTCTTGACTGTGAATTTCACAAGAGTTTCTCAATTTTGTTTTCTGCCTCTTTTGGTGGAACAGGATGACCAAAGTGGGCTGCATTGAGTATGCCCCTTCCCCTTTGACCCTTCTGCCAGGTCAGTTAAGCACTGGTTAACTAGTTTCCCCTGAAGGCAGGCCTTGTTATGAACAAAGTGCCTTGAGTATTTCAAAATGGTTCTTTTTCCTCTCCCCCAGGTGTAAGAAAGAGGTGATTTTTCTCAAATATTTACTGTGGGAATTTGACCTTTTGGAGATACATCTCACAGTATTGTGGGTCATCACCACCCTTCCCCCCGCTCCGCCACCGTGACCGGGTACCTCTGGAGTTAAACTCTCGGAGTTGTTAACACTGAGCCTCCAGCAATTTGTCAATTACAAGTTAAGGTTTTTTTTGTTGTTGTTGTTTTTTTCCCCCAGGCGCTGGTTCCTGAGGCAGCTACTACTTCTGAGTCTCTGCTCTGGTAAGTAAAAACTCTCTGTATTTTACCTATCTTTCCAGTCTTAGAGGCAGTTGTTTGTCCTGTGTCCTCTCCCTTAAGGATCCAAGAAGTGTTGATTTTTTTTTTTTTTTTTTAGTGGTTGAGCTTCTTGTGTTGTTCAGATAGAGTGTCAACTTACAAGCTTCTTACACACAGCACTGGAAATTGGAGGTTTTTTTTTTTTAAAGGTTTTATACATATTGCAAATTAGAAGAAGAAATGCTGGTCATTATGATAATTACATTTACTTAAAATAAATTGGGAAAAGCAACACAAAGTATCTTGAAAATTACTATCATCTAGAGAAACCTGTGGCTTTAGGGTAATAAAAGTGTATGCTTTATTAATGAACAATAATTTTTAATTTGGGTATTTTTTCAATGCACTAGTGCCTTAAAGTGATGCCAACTAAGGAGAAAATATACTGAGGTGCGCTGTTTATGTCTTTGTGAGGTAACTGCTCTGAAGTATAACCTTTGTTTGTTTATTCTTTATAATGTATGCAAGGGGGTATTTTCAATACCTTGAAAATAGGCAAAGTACCTTGTGCAGTATAGGAAAGCCCTTTACTCTATGATAATTAATTTGTCACTCAAGATAAGTTTTGGTATTTTTTAAAAAAATGTTTTATTCATTAGTGTTGATCTATACATATTTATTTTCTTAAAATAGTCAAATATAAGGCTAAATTAATGCCTTTCCAAGGTTTTCATAAATAGGTTTGATATATTTTTTCACCTAGTATGTTTTATTCATCATTTGATATTCATTCAATTTATGATTTATATGTTTTATTGTAATTTATATTTATTTATATTTACTTATATTTTATATATTTTATTTACATATTCATTATTTATATATAATAACATATTTAGTAAATATAAATATGGACTAATTATTAATTAAATTTATGATTAATACCTTTTTAGAATAACACTAGAAAGGATTCCATTTAAATTATTATCTTAGGTAAGAATTTATAATGTTGACTATATTTTTCATAGTTCAGCTCATTTCTCAACTATCTAGATATCTGTTGTCTTTGACTTTTCCATCTCAAGTCTTTTGTAAGTCCAAGCTTTCTATCACAAAATATTATCTGATGGTTTATCTCTTTGAACAATTTTTTAAAGAATACTGGATGGACATGATAAACAATGTTTGCTAATTGTGAGGCCAAAAGCACAAAAATGTATGACTTATTCTACTTTCCTATTTATATTTTTTGCATCTCAATTAAGAGACAAAGAGTGTGGAGAAACTGTCAGTTTTTAGTCCCATTTTAAGAAAACATGTGCTGGCAATTTTGCAGAATAACTATGAATTTAGGATTGTCTCTACCTCTATCTTTCTATTTCTATCTGTTTTTGAAGTGGCAATTACTCCAAGCATATGTTAATATTTAATTTCTTAACAAGTTTCAGGTCTCACATTAAATGTCAATTCTAAATACTGGATTTGCTCCCCCACCAACACACATATAGCAACCACAATGTCTTTTTATCACATATATCATAATAGTGATGATTTGTGTGATTATGCATCCACTATGACTCCCTTGTTGAATCAACCATAAGCCATCTAAGGACAGAGAACTTCTATCTTCTTCTTTGCTCCATTGTCAGTCTGGTTTGTGGCATAGGGTCAGTAGTTGATTAAAAAAAATGTTGAGAACATAAATTCCTTATCTAGTGTTTGTGACAATCTATAGTGTAAAATATGTTAGATAAATTCAAATACATCCCATTCAAGGTCAGTGTGGATATTTCATTTAACTGCACTTGATTTTTATTCCCACTCAATCATAAATCAAATGTAATTTAAAAACATTTTTTTCTGCTTTTAAAAGCTTACTAAACACAATTTTTTTATCTTAGTAAAATATATCAATGCAATATGTATGCTGAAACAACCATAAAAAAATTAAAGTATGGATTACATTTCATGTTATAATAGATCATGGATATAATAGATAATTTATATTTTTATATGAAGTTACTATAAAACAAATACAAATTGTAAAGAATACAGAAAGTTCAGTAAAAATACATAAACCTTTTAAAATTACCTTCCATATTCTTACAACACAAAGAGGAGCTACTGCTAATATTTTAGCTTATTACTTCAGGAACTTTTTTTTTCTCTTATGAAACTATGTGGTAATCAATGTGGATGTGGATGTAATTTATGTTACTAGATATTTTTCCATGGATGAGCTGTATGTATACATATGCATACATACATGTGTACATATATGTAGTTATAGGCATATAATTATGCATGTATAATATACATCATGCATACGCTGTAAGGTGATACATGCCTTAACATTATGTATCATAATTATAGCTTTTTTTTTACTTAAAATCATTTTGCTAGTACTTCCCATGTAATTCATCTGAAATAATTTTTAATGGCTATGTGTAACCATTTTATTCTCTTTGCTCATTTTAGACTATTTCAAATCATTTAAAATCTCTGTATAGCATCTGTTATTTCTTAAAGAGGAGTTGCCACTGATGAATAGGTATTCTTTCAATATGGTAGAGAAACTATGATGAACTGAAATGAGTTATTCTTACAACAATTTTCTTGAACATATCTGTATCATCTTCAATATAAGCAGCTCTTTGGTCTATTCCTAGTTCTTTAAGTATTAATGCTGTTCTTGTTTTGGGCCCAGAAGTATGTGTTACCTACTACATAAACTCTATTGCCATATTTCTTTTTATTTTTCATATGTTGCATCCTCAGCATTAGCATACAAAGACAAATATTATTAGAGGCAGAGTAGGGGTAAAGAGTGGGTAGGCCAGTTCCCAAGGCAATGCCAATATCACCGACACCAAATAGACAGTCAGTTGCAACTTCCAGTTTGCATTGCTCTTATATATATTGTTTACTTGCTTGTTTTATTATTTATTTTTTTATTTCCTTGTGGCAAACAGTGTGTGGAAGAAAAAAAATATCATTATACCCCCTTTCTTTGGATGGGTAATCTTGCATTTTGTTTCATTAAAATATTTTTTTGAATACTGATCATATGTTAGGCACTACTTTAAATACCAGACTATATCAATAAATAGACAAAGAGCTTGCTCTATTATTGGAGGAGAAAAATAATAATCACATATGTAAATAAAATAATTTCAGTGCACATAAATTCTATGAATAAATATGGAAGAGGCTAATGTCAGAAAATTATGGAAGGTGCTAATTTAGTAGAGTGGTAAAAATAACTCTACATGTTGATTTTGAACTGAGATTTAAATGATAAAGAAGTATTCACATGAAATTCTGGATGATGAGTTTCTATACATGGGAAGAAAAAGACATGTGATATTGGATGACATTTAAACAAAAGAAAACAAAACAGAACACAGGACACTATTTAGCAAGGAAAGAAAACCCAAGAAATGGTCAGAGAAAAGGGCAGGTGGGTCATTGTAGGTCATGGAAAGGCATCTGGATTCTTTATAAGACATACTAACAAGATATCATCAGTTTTATGAATGATTGTGACATAACCTCACATATATATATATTTTAATTTTTCTGGACATTATGTGGAGAATGAGTCTTATGGTGACCAAATGTTAAGAACAAAGATGAGTTATAAAATACTGGCAGTAATTTGAACATCTGATGATATGTACTTAAAATGCCAACTTACAATATAGCAAAAATATTGAAAAATATTCAAATTCTTTGAACATCAATTCTACTTTTTATAAATATATGCTAAATAAATATTGTGCTATGAGGAATTTTATATATCACTATAGTTATATTTAAAATAATGAGTTTTTAACAATTTAAATATCCAAAATAGACATTCAAATACATTGCTATCTAATATTGTTTCCCACTAAAACCATGCTTTAAAATGATATATCATGACATAATGTGTTGTTTATAATACATTACTTAAAGGCAAAACACTCATACACTTCTATTTAAATATGATTATATGCCACCTGTTCTTGTGTTTATTTTCTTTTTACCAAATCTCCCTTAAAAGACAAAAAAAAGAATAAACTAAGATTAACCGATGAGGTAAGAAGAATTAGTGAGTTTGATTACCAGCGATAAGATGACATAAATAATGAAACACATTTGCAGTATTGGGATATGGATGGGTAGGCTGGTCCTTGCCTAAATATATATCAAAGGTTGCTAAAAAGTTACATTAATTAAGCAGATTAATATTGGAATAGACAGAAATTGCTCCAAACATTAAGGAAATAGTAAATTACGGAACTGACATTTCAACTGAATAAGAAAAGTCAATAGTTCTGTGAAATTTGGTTATTCAGCTAGAAAAAAATGTGGGTTCCTAATTCACCTTATACACAAACAGTTTTTTTTTTCAAAATATAAGAAACATTTTTGAAATGTGAAAAAAAATAGAATGACTTTAGGTAAGGAACAGTTTCTTAAGTCACAAAAAATGCAAACCACAAGGAAAACAATGGAAGTTTTGAATAAATCTAGATTAAATGTTTAACTAGCAAAGTATACAATGAACAAAATAAAATTAGAATCCATAAAGAGACACAACTAACAAATTATTCAGAATATAAAAAGAAATCCAATTATTCAAGACAAAAAAGAGCAAATAATCCTGTTGAAAAAATCTACGATCAGACATTATATAGAAGAGACACATCTGAACAATGCTCTGATACACAGTTGTTGAAGAAATTACAATAAATCTACATTAGTACCATTTGAAATTCTGATTACTGAAACAATGGAAGCCTTCATACACTGTTGATGATGTTGATTTGTAAAATTATTGAGTGCTAATTTGAAGATGTCATTCAAAGATGGAGTGAGAGTTTTCATCCTATCCTAAACAACTTAGCAGGGAAAAAGGATTTCCAGAAATCTATCCCAAATTCTCAACGCATGAACACTGGAATCTGTGCAAGAGTGACATTCAAATGCTGTCAAATAAAAATTCCAACAGGGCTTTTAATAGAGGTTTGGAGGCTGGATTTATATCTTATAAGGAAGAACAAGAATCAAATGATAGCCATGTAATCATGAAGAAATGTTATAACTTATTTAGTTGTATTTTATTCAAAAAGTATATGTATATATATATGTGTATATATATACATACATACACTATCTCTCTCTCTTTCTCATACACACACACTCCAGGGAATGTACAGAAAGTCATATGTCAGTAACAGCACTATTGTTTTTTTTTAAAGCCTGAGTATAAAATAAATATTCAACAAATATACACCAATTTAATAGATAAATATATCATGATGTATTCATACAATGGAACATTATAGAATTGGGAAAATGGAAAAATGAAAGAGAGCTGCAAGCTCATCAGTGTGAATGGATCTCAAATATAATTAATTTTAAAAAGGCAGATTACATTTATCAAAAATTAGAAAATAGGGGAAATACCAATCCATTGTTTATAAAGTCATAGTTAAATTATTTTTTAAAATGTAGAAATATGAAATTCATGGTAATTATTTATGTACTACAACTATTTTAGCAACTTAGCAAATATTTAGCAAATAGAATCCTAACAGTAGATAGGGACTTCAGGAACATTTACTCAATTGTTTTAAATTTCCATAAAAGAAATTTTGGATAATTACAGGAATGTCCCAGTCAAACATGAACTCAGTTAACTGACTGCAAATATAAGCTTAGCTCTGGCTCAAGTGTAGTAAAAAATAATTGTATGATCAAGGGGACATGAACTTCCTGTCATGTTAGCTCTACAGTGTTTTATTCGTCAGTAGGGGACTGAATATTTTATATATTTTATTTTACTTTCAAATAACAATTTTTTTTTTTTTAAAGATTTTATTTATTTATTTGACAGAGAGAAACATAGCAAGAGAGGGAACACAAGCGAACACAAGCAGGGGGAGTGGGAGAGGGAGAAGCAGGCTCCCCGCTGAGCAGAGAGCCCGATGTGGGGCTCGATCCCAGGACCCTGGGATCATGACCCGAGCCGAAGGCAGACGCTTAACGACTGAGCCACCCAGGCGCCCCTCAAATAACAAATTTAAAAAACAGATCATATTGTCTACTTTTATCCACCTATGTAAAGTGTGAATATTACATTTTAAAACATTCTGAAGATATTTAAATATAATAAGATAGTGCATAGAATAATTTCAATTATTTAAATATTGGTTTTGTTTTTCATTTTATTTTTCCAGTTTTATTGAGAAAGAATTGGCACATATCACTGTATAAGTATAAAGCATACAACACAATAGATTGATTTACATGTATTGTGAAATGATTGCCACAATAGGGTTCTACATTTGTCTTCTCTTGAAGATACAATAAAAAGAAAAGAAAGATGAATTAGGGAGAAAAATTTTCCCCTTGTGATGAGAAATCTTAGGATTTACTCTGTTAACAACTTTCATATATATCACACAGCAGTGTTAGCTATAGTAATCATGTTGTATAGTTTATATTTTTAAAGAGTAAATCTTCCTATTGGTCTCAAGTTATCTTAAATGATTATAGATTATAGTTCTTTTTTGTTACTTTCAATACCTCTTAATCTTTAATAATGATGCAAAAAACACACGCATGCATGCACACACACACATACACAAACACAATCTTTTTTTATTAACTTAAAACATACCCATTTTTAGGGGCGCCTGGGTGGCTCAGTTGTTAAGCGTCTGCCTTCGGCTCAGGTCATGATCCCAGGGTCCTGGGATCGAGCCCCACATCAGGCTCCCTGCTCGGCAGGAAGCCTGCTTCTCCCTCTCCCACTCCCCTGCTTGTGTTCCCTCTCTCACTGTGTGACTCTGTCAAATAAGTAAATAAAATCTTAAAAAAAAAAAAAAAGTTTTTAGTCCTTTTGTTTGTGCTGCATTCAATGATTTATGCAATGCCATTTATTATTAAAATTTATATAAATGCATTCTCTGTATTTATTAAAATATTTCAACCTTTTACAAATTTCTATCCTTATATTGCACTGTAATATCATAATTCATTTAACATTGTTCTATTTCTTGTCTCCTTGCATCAGTATTGACTCTGTTTTATATCTTTACATCCATAATAATAATACAACACAGAGAGAAACAAATAATAATTCATTTTGTGAACATCTATTCAGAAAATTGCTACATCTTTGAATTCCAAAACAAAGTTATGTATTTGATGTAACAATACATAAGCTTTGCTGAGATAGTTAACATTTATTGCATGAGGTGTTTTTCATTTTTATTCTTTCTTTGCAGAAAAAAGAAAATCCTTTTTAATCATATTTTACACAAAACACTTCTGTAGCCAGTTCACCAAAGATTATGAAAAAGGAATATGTTACTTTTGAAAAAACAACTTTATCCTTAGGTTGTAAATTAGAAACAGAACAGTATGGTGAAAAAAAAAAAAAAAGCCTTTTAACTTTTTTTATTATGGCTTATTTTTTTTTTATAGATTTGAATGCCATGTTCATGATTTTTCCTAATCCCTCTCGCTATTATCTGAACAATTTTTTTCGTGTATAACCTAGATGTCCTATAAGGATAATAGAGTACATATACTGAAGAGATGTAGAGAGAGTCAAACATTGATAGTCTTCAGATTTGATAGTCATAAAAGAATGGCCATGTTCGTATTGAGACAATCTATAACTGATAGATGTAGATGTTTTCACAATAGTGAGAAAAAAATGGGAAGGACAGGATGTGATATAATTATCAGGAACTCCTATGTGAAATTTTTCCTTCAGAATGTTATAACAATTAGAAAAATGAGGAAATTAAAATGTGTATCCCAGTTTTATAATTTAGCCAAAGCTGTCTTTCTCCAGCCCTGAATTACATGTTCAGTTTGAAACTTGGAAGCACCTCTTAAAGTTAAGTAGAGGAAAAAGTATCTCATCTCTTCCATATATATTAGGATCCTGTGAATACAGTAGGTTACACAGAATAAGATGCAAAAGTTAAGAGCTGAAGTCTTCAAGGGCGCCTGGGTGGCTCAGTTGGTTAAGCTACTGCCTTCGGCTCAGGTCATGATCCTGGAGTCCCTGGATCGAGTCCCGCATCGGGCTCCCTGCTCAGCAGGGAGTCTGCTTCTCCCTCTGACCCTCCCCCCTCATGTGCTCTCTCTCTCTCTCAAATAAATAAATAAAATCTTTGGAAAAAAAAAGAACTGAAGTCTTCAAGTAATTATGTCCACTCGGACATTAAGGATAAATTATTCTCAACCCACTTGATAAAAACAAATGAAATCTTGTACAATTATTGATTAAATATATTTTTTTGTTACCCTAACACTGTCATCATAGGATTGAAATGGTCAGGGAAACATCAGGGATTTTATACAGGCAAGCTCTGAGCATCAGAGGTCTAGAATGCCACCTCAGCATCCTTTGAAGTCTACTAAAAAGGGTTACATACAGTCACAGTTCTAGAGGAAGTCCTGGATTATAAGAAGGTTTCCATAAAAGGACCATATAACAAGGGCTGGGCAGGATTTTCATTGCCTAAATTGGAGTACCTAGAATATAATGTGTTTTGAGAGGGTGTCTCAAAATGTGTATCCCAGTTTTATAATTTAGCCAAAGCTGTCTTTCTCCAGCCCTGAATTACATGTTCAGTTTGAAACTTGGAAGCACCTCTTAAAGTTAAGTAGAGGAAAAAGTATCTCATCTCTTCCATATATATTAGGATCCTGTGAATACAGTAGGTTACACAGAATAAGGTCTGTGGGTGTCGTGGAACCAGCTGTGCGCAAACATAGGAAAGAAATTAATGTAGATACAGATAATACATATTCTCTTAATTGAATTATGAGAATGATTATTGTATTAAACATTACATGAAGTGTTTATTGTGCTGCAAACCAAGGAGCAAATAAGGAACCACTGAATATACTGTATCATTCTATCATCAAGATTATCCTGTAAATGAAGACATACTAGACTTCAAAAAAGAGAAGGAAACTGGAAAGAAGTTCTTGGCTCAGGAGTGAAATATAATTATTACATAGTAGCAGAATGCCAGAGCATATTAGTCATTCATTGGACAATAAGTTCTTGGAGGTCCGTGGCTGTGGTTTGTCCCCATTTAAATCCCAAATGTTCTTATGATGCCCATCACTTACTAAACACCATCTAACAAACTAATCAACTGATTAACTAATTAAAAGTTAACATGTGCTGTTGACTATCTGTCTGGCTTCTTTAGCAGCATTATTTACAATAACCAAACTATGAAAATGGCCCCAGTGTCCATCAACTGATACATGGATAAAGAAGTTGTGGTATGTATACACGATGGAATACTACTTGGCATAAAAAAGAACGAAACCTTGCCATTTGCAATAACATGGTTGGAGCTAGAGAGTATTAGGCTAAGCAAAATAAGTCATTCAGAGAAAGACAAATACTATATTATTTCACTCTTATGTAGAATTTAAGGAACAAGACAAATGAGCAAAGAGGAAAAAAAGAGAGAAGGAGACAAACCAAGAAACAGACTCCTAACTATAAAGAACAAACTGATGGTTACCAGAGGGATGGATGAAATAGGTGATGGGGATTAAGGAAGGCACTTGTGATGAGCACCAGGTGTTATATGAATCACTATATTGTATGCCTGAAATTTATATTACACTGTATGTTAACTAACTAGAATTTAAATAAAAACTTAAAAAAGGTTAATGTGCTAAAACATTGCCATTTTCTAAAACAATGTGAGAAGTTATTTTATTTAATAATTTTAACAATTACAGGAGTCAGTAACAATATTATTTGAAATAATTATTAGAAAACATACTTCAAGAGTTAGGGCCAGGCATTTTTTGGTTGCAGGAAACAGAGTCAATTATTTTAAGGAGTACTAGACTTTTGATACTTTCAACACTGTCAAAAATATTTCTCTCTTGGAGCACCTGGGTGGCTCAGTCAGATAAGCATCTGTCTTCAGCTCAGGGCATGATCCCAGGGTCCTGGGATTGGACCCCATTTTGGGCTCCCTGCTTGGTGGGGAGCCTGCTTCTCCCTCTGCCTCTGCCCCTCACCAGTGCTCTCTCTCTCTCTCACTCTCTCTCCAGTAAACAAATAAAATCTTAAAAAATATATATTTCTCTTCAGCCACAGAATGGCCTCACAAATTTTTCACACTAAAAAAACCAAACAGATAAATTGCCTCTTGGTAGTATTGTCTCAGTCTTCATCTTACATTGGACTCCAAGTTAATTCAGCCTTCTGAGGCTGGAAGAGACTATTTTCTATTGCAATGGGTGACTATGCATCAAAAAATAATTTAATTCCCTACTACATTCTAGTCATAAACTCTCCCAAATCCTTTATTTATTTATTTATTTATTTATTTATTTATTTATTTATGGGGGTGCATAAGGTCCATGTAACTTGTCAAGTTCATTTAACCTTTTTAGCTTTGATCTGTACTTCAATTTTTACAACTAACACTTTTATTATTTTTTTCATTTGGAGAATTTTTTTTTTAAAGATTTTATTTATTTATCCATGAGAGACAGAGAGAGAGAGAAGCAGAGGGAGAAGCAGGCTCCCAAGGAGCAGGGAGCCCGATGCGGGACTCGATTCCAGGACCCTGGGATCATGACCTGAGCTGAAGGCAGACGCTTAACCATCTGAACCACCCAGGCGCCCAATTTGGAGGATTTTTTAATGACAGATAATTAAACCAATACACATCCCTTGTGTTTAAACATGCTAAACATCCAAAGCATGGATGCATTTCAAATTTTCTTCTACCTATTTTACTCACACTTCTCCATGTCCTGCTTAGAAAGTGGTAGCAAATATTACAGTGGAAATGAGAGCTAAAGACACCAATGACATTGCTGAAAATACATATTTCTGAGTTTAAGTAAGGTGAAAGCTGTCTCTTGATAAAAATATTTTCAGCCATTCCTGTATTAAACTACCATTCAATCAATCGGAAGATAACATTATGTCACAGAAATGTAGTCCAGAAAAGTGTAATATATAACCTTATATCTATTCTAAACATGCATCTTTTTAATGTCCATTTCCACCATTATGTCTTAGAAAAACACACAGAAAAAAAAAAAAAAACAGGTGTGGCTTATTTTTCCAAAAAAAACATTAAAATGATTAATAATAGCTTTAAATGGGCCATAAATAATATATTTAATAGCTCATATTGAAATAAAATATTTTGTTTAGAAATACTTTGATCTATGATAACAGTGGTTTAGAGTAGTTTAGTTATAATGTAAAATGTTGATTCTAAAAACATTGAGATGACTTAGTGGATTAAAAAATAAACATTGCTCTATCTATATATATGTATGTACATCTTTCTATCTCTATATATACTATATATACACACATCTATAACAATACATGCATGCCTTCAAAGATATAGTATGTATATTTACATATATTTATGTTAATATGTATTAATTTATACAGTAATAAATTTAAATGCACTAAGTCAGAAGATGACTATTGTTTGATATATCTTTTAAAAATCACTGTTAAAACAGTGTAAGATATTTATGAATAAGATCAGAAGATGGCTGGTATTTGCAGTATTTTTTAAAAAATCATTATCATAGTAGTGTCAGATATTTATGAATAAGAATAAACCCAATATCAATCTACGCATGAACAGGATGCACACATAATGGAACCTCAGAAAAATGATTTATATTATGATTTTGTAACACTGCATAATTTCCTGGAAATGACATAATTTCCTGGGGCCAATAGATATCAATCCTATTCTCTTGTAACTTTGCAGATAAAACCAAGTAGCAGATGTCTCATAATGCAATAAAAGCAGCAAATGAATTCAACATGCATGTAATTATAATTGTGGTATCATATACACATTTTACTTAGTAATACACATTGTTATATTTTTAATAGTTTAAAAAAATGGCCTGCCTCAGCACTAATATAGTTGACTTATGATATAATTTACAATAGTAAGTAAGATGTATTCATTGTCCCAGATCAGTTTATCCAACAGTCCCTGCATCATTTGTAGATAGGCCCTTAACCTTAGTCATATGATGACTGTAGATGAGGAGGGTGGTCTCCTTTCACCAAGATTAGAGATCCCTTTTTTTAATGTTCTCCTTATGAAGCATCAACAAACATGATCATCTCTTCACTGAGTTATATCTAAACCAAGTACCAAAATAAAGATTAAGGAATTCTTAGAATTAATGAAAATGAATTAATGAAAGATATATATGTTGTTTCTAACTTTCCACAATATTTTTCTTTCTTTACAATCCTCCAATTTCTAAACAATAAGCTGTATTGACCAAAACAATGTAAAACTGCCTTCCCCTCCTTCCTAGCCTACTGTCCTTCTCCCCTGTCTACTGTCTCCACCTGTCTATGCCATAGAGCTATGCAGTTTGTCACCTTAAGCAATGCCCCCACTTGGGAGCCTATCTATTCTCTAATGTGTCATTACAAGTGTCTAGGAGCTGCTCTGCTAACTGATGGAGCTACCCTTTTATAGCACCAGGCAAAGTGGGAAAGCAAGGATTCTTCATTAAAATTAAAGGAATGGGGCACATAGGTAGCTCAGCTGATTGAGTGGCAGACTCATGATTTCGGCTCAGGTCATGATCGCAGTGTCCTGGGATGGAGCCCCACATCAGGTTCTGCAACGAGGAGTCAGCTAGGGGATTCTCTCTCTCTCGCCCTCTCCATCTGCCCTTCCCCACCTTGCACTCTCTCTCTCTCTCTCTCAGGTAAATAAATCTTTAAAAAATAAAATTAAAGGAAGAAAAGCTAAAACTACTTGTATATTAATTTCAAATCTACCCCTTATATTCATGCGACTAACAAACATATAACATGAAAAACAATATATAAATAATGGCATATTTTAAATGAACAATGAAGGAAAAACTCAATGGTAATGAAGGAAATGCTCATTTTTGGTAATAAACTTCAAACTCCAAATTTATTAGGTAGTTTTCTTATAACCCTAAGCTCAAAAATAAATAAAATAGATAAGACAAAGTAAGTCAAGAGAATTCATAAAAGCAATCTTTTTGTGTGTATTTTCTATTACAGTTAAGTTCCTCTAATCTTTTATATATTTAGCTCCAAATACTTCCCTGTTTTCAAATGTTTGTATTTTCAATTGGCTCTTCAGAACAATTTAAAAACAAAGTGAACTGATCACTGAAGTAATTATTATCTATTTTCTGACAAACCTCACATTTATATTTCAGTCTCGATGCCTTTTTTTGAGTACAGGCACAAGTAATTTCTTCATATCCCTTCTTCAGAGGCACCCAAAATTTCAAAAGGCCTAAAACTTATTTTGTTATTCCACCAATCCAAGCACAGAATTTATACTTTCCAGTTTCAGTGTTGGCAAGACTGCTGCTGATCCAAGTCAGAAAACCAGGCTTTCTCCCCTCTCTTTTCACCCGTATCAAATCCATCACAGTATCTGATCATTCAGTGACTTAAATATCTCTTGAATATGTTCACTCTTCCCAGTTTTTACCACCATTATTATCTTATTCTAAGCCATTATGAACTTTTTAGCTGGGAAGATTTTTGAAACTCCTTTTACTGTGCTATCACTATCCTGCTTATTTAATTATTTTCTATTTTTCAAGTTTGGAATCTTTTTTTCTTTTAAGTTTTTATTTAAATTCCAGATAGGTAACATACAGTATAATATTAGTCTCAGGTGTGCAATATAGTGTTCAACACTTCCATACATCACCTGGTCCTCATTACAACAAGTGTACTCCTTAATCCCCATCACCTGTTTTACCCATCCCCCACCCACCTCTATTCAGTTTGTTCTCTATAGTTCAAGTTCTGTTTCTTGGTTTGCCTCTCTCCTTTTTTTTTTCCCCTTTGCTCATTTGTTTTGTTTCTTAAATTCCGTATGTGAGTGAAATCATACGACTATTTCACTTAGCATTTTACACTCTAGCTTCATGCATGTCGTTGCAAATGGCAAGATTTCATTCTTTTTGGGGGCTAAATAATATTCATATATATATAGATAGATGATAGATAGATAGATAGATAGATAGATAGATAGATAGATAGATAGACAGATAGATCAGGCCCTTAACCTTAGTCATATGATGACTGTAGATGAGGAGGGTGGTCTCCTTTCACCAAGATTAGAGATCCCTTTTTTTAATGTTCTCCTTATGAAGCATCAACAAACATGATCATCTCTTCACTGAGTTATATCTAAAGTTATATCTATAAATTATATATATATATTTTATATATGTATATATAAAATATATGTATATATAAAATATATATATATACATATATAAATATATATACCACTTCTTTATCCATTCATCAGTCAATAGACACTTAGGCTGTCTACATAATTTGGATATTAGGTAATGCTAATATAAACATCAGGGTGCATGTATTATTTTGAATTCATATTTTTGTATTCTTTGGGTAAATATCCAGCAGTACAATTGCTGGATCATAGGGGAGTTCTATTTTTACTTTATGAGGAACCTCCATACTGGTTTCCAGAGTGGCTGCACCAGTTTGCTTTCCCACCAGTAGTGCAAGGGGGTTTCCCTTTCTCTACATCCTCACCAATACCTGTTGTTTCTTGGGTTGTTGATTTTAGCCATTCTGACAGGTGTGAGGTGGTATCTCATTGTAGTTTTGATTTGCAATTCCCTGATAATTGATATTGAGCATCTTTTCATGTGTCTGTTGGCCATCTGGGTGTCTTCTTTGGAAAAATGTCTATTCATGTCTTCTGCCCATTTTTTAATTGGGTTATTCATTTTTTGGGTGTTGGGTTTTATAAGTTCTTTATATATTTTAGATGCTAACCCTTTATCAGATATGCCATTTTCAAATATCTTCTCCCACTCCACAGTTTTATTGATTTTTTCCTTTGCTATACAGAAGGTTATTTTTGGATAAATTCCCAATAGTTCATTTTTGCTTCTGTTTCCCTTGCCTCAGGAAACGTATCTAGAAAGAACTTGCTATGGCTGATGTCAAAGGGGTTACTACCTATGCTTTTCTCTAGAATTTTGAGGTTTCCAGTCTCATATCTAGGATTTTCATCCATTTTGAATTTATTTTGTGTATGGTGTCAGAAAGTGGTCCAGGTTCATTCTTCTGCATGTTGCTGTCCAGTTTTCCCAACACCATTTGTTGAAGAGACATTGTTTTCCCATTGGATATGCTTTCTTGCTTTGTCTAAGATTAATTGCCCATACAGTTGTGGGTTCATTTCTGGGTTTTCTCTTCTGTTCTATTGATCTATTTGTCTATTTTTTTTTTTTAAAGATTTTATTTATTTATTTGAGAGAGAGAGAATGAGAGAGAGAGCATGAGATGGGGGAGGGTCAGAGGGAGAAGCAGACTCCCCGCCGAGCAGGGAGCCCGATGCGGGACTCGATCCCGGGACTCCAGGATCATGACCTGAGCCGAAGGCAGTCGCCCAACCAACCGAGCCACCCAGGCGCCCTCTATTTGTCTATTTTTGTGCCAGTACCATACTGTTTTGTTGACTACAGCTTTGTAAAACAGCTTGAAGTCTGGAACTGTGTTACCTCAAGCTTTGCTTTTCTTTTTCAAGGATGTTTTGGCTACCTGGGGTCTTTTTGGGTTCCATACAAATTTTAGTTCTAGCTCTGTGAAAAATGCTGGTGGTATTTTGATAGGGATTGCATTAAATGTGTAGATTGCTTTGGGTAGTATAGACACTTTAACAATATTTGTTATTCCAATCTGTGAGCATGGAATGTCTTTCCATATCCCTGTGTCACCTTCAACTTCTTTCATCAGTGTTTTAGAGTTTTCAGAGTACAGGTCTTTTACCTCTTTGGTTAGGTTTATTCCTAGGTATCTTATTGGTTTTGAAGCAATTGTAAATGGGATCAATTCCTTAATTTCTTTCTGCTGCTTCAATATTGGTATATAGAAATACAACTATTTTTATACATTGATTTTGTATCCTGCAACTTTACTGAATTCCTTTATCAATTCTAGCAGTTTTTTTTTGGTGAAGACTTTTGGGTTTTCTACATAGAGTATCATATTGTCTACAAATAGTGAAAGTTTGACTTCTTCCTTCCCAGTTTGAATGCCTTTTTTAAAAATACATTTTAAACTTTATTTTTATTAATTTTAAAATTTTAATTCCAGTATAATTAACATACAGTGTTTTATTAGTTTCAGGTGTATAATACAGTGATTTAACAATTCTGTACATTACTCAGTGCTCATTATGATAAGTGTACTCTTAATCCCTTTCACCTATTTCACCTATCCCATCCACCTCTACTCTGGTAACCATCACTTTGTTCTCTATAGTTAAGTGTCTGTTTTTTGGTTTGTCTCATTTTTCTTTGTTCATTTGTTTTGTTTCTTAAATTCCACATCTGAGTGAAATCATATGGTGAATGCCTTTTATTTCTTTTTGTTGTCTGATTGCTGTGACTAGAACTCCCAGTGCTATGTTGAATAAAGAGAGTGGACATCCCTGTCTTAATCTTGACCATAGAAGAAAAGCTCTCAATTTTTTTCCCCATTAAAGGTGATATTAACTGTGGGTTTTTCATATATGGCCTTTATTAAGTTGATGTATCTTCCTTCTAAACCTACTTTGTTGAAGTGTTTTTATCATGAATACTTTGTCAAATGCTTTTGTATGCATCTCTTGTGAGGATTAAATGGTGCTTAGCCTTTCTTTTATTAATGTGTTGTGTCACATTGATTGATTTGCAAATATCGAACCACCCTTGCAACCCAGGAATAAATCCCACTTGATTGTGGTGAAGGATTTTTCAAATGTATTGTTGGAATTGGTGTGCTAGTAGTTTGTTGAGCATTTTTACATTTGTATCCATTAAGGATATTGGCCTGTATTTCTTTTTTTTTTTTAGTGGTGTCTTTATCTGATTTTGGTATCAGGGTAATCCTGGCCTCATACAATGAGTTTAGAAATTTTTCTTCCTTTTCTTTTTTTTTTTTTTTTTTTTTTTTTTTGGACTCATTTGTGAGGAATAGGTATTAACTCTTCTCTAAATATTTGTTAGAATTTACCTGTGAAGCCATCTGGTCCTAGACCTTTTTTTGTTGGGAGTTTTTTGATCACTCATTCAATTTCTTTGCTCTTATTGGTCTGTTCAGGTTTTCTATTTCTTCTTGTTTCAGTTTTGGTAATTTATATGTTTCTAGGAATTTATCCATTTCTTCTAAATTGTCCAATTTGTTGGCATATAGTTTTTCATAATATTTTCTTATAACTGATTATATTTCTGTGGTGTTGGTTGTTATTTCTCTTCTCTCATTTGTGATTTTATTTATTTGCATCTTTATTCTTTTTGACAAACCTGGCTAGATGTTTATCAATTTTACTATTTTTTTTAGAGAATCAGCTCCTGTTTTCATTGATCTGTTCTATTGTGTTTTTTGTTTTTTGCTTTTTTTGTTTTTGTTTTTAATTTCTATATCATTTACTTCTGCTCTAACCTTTATTATTTCTTTCCTTCTGCTGTTTCTGGGTTTCGTTTGTTTTTCTCTTATAGCTATTTTAGGTGTGGGCTTAAGTTGATTATTTGAGATTTTTCTCGCTTCTTAAGATAGGCCTGTATTGCTATAAGCTTCTCTCAGAACTGATTTTGCTGCTTCCCAAAGGCATTTTGGACCATTGGTGTTTTCATTTTCATTTGTTTCCATGTATTTTCTTTTTAATTTCTTCTTTTATTTCCTAGTTGACCCATTCATTGTTTTTGTAGCATGTTATTTAACTTCCACATATTTGTGGTCTCTCTAGATTTTTTTCTTGTGGGTGACTTCTAGTTTCAAAATGTGTGGTTAGAAAAGATGTATAGTATGACTTTGATCTTCTTGAATTTATACAAGCTTGTTTTTTGGCCTAATATATGATCTGTTCTATTCTGGATAATATTCTGTGTGCACTTGAAAAAAATGTGTATTGTGCTGTTTTATGATGGAATGTTCTGAATATATCTGTCAAATCCATCTATTCCAGTGTCATTCAAAACCATTGTTTCCTTGTTGATTTTCTGTTTGAATATCTCTCCATTGCAGTAAGTGGGGTGTTAAAGTTCCCTACTGTTATTGTATTGCTATCGGTTAGTTCCTTCATGTTTGTTATTAATGGTTCTATATATTTGGGTGCTCCCATGTTGGGACATAAATATTTATAATTGTTAATCTTCTTGTTGGATTGTCCTCTTTATTATTATATAGTGCTCTTCTTAGTCTTTTGTTACAGTCTTTGTTTTAAAGTTTAGTTTGCCCAACTTAAATATCACTTTCTTTTGATATCCATTTGCATGGTAATTGATGATCATTTAAGTTTGAACCTATTTTCTCTTCTTGTTCCCAAATTTTATGTATATGTTGTTATATTTTATATGCTCTTATTTTATGAGTTCTTTGACTGATATTTACAGAGATATTCATTTTTACTGCCTTTGTATTTTCCACCTTTATACTTTCACTGTTGGTCTCTCCTTTCCCTCAAAGAGTCCTTGCAGTATTTTTTGCAGGGCTGGTTTAGTGGTCACAAACTCCTTTAGTTTTTGTTTGTCTGGGAAATGCTTTATCTCTCCCTCTATTCTGAATGATAGCCTTGCTGGATAGAGTATTCTTGGCTGCTGATTTTTCCCATTCAGCACTTTGAATATATCATGTCACTTTCTTCTGGCTTGCCAAGTTTCTGTTGAAAAATTTCCTGCTAGCTTTATGGATTTTCCCTTGTAAGTTAATGACTACTTTTGTCTTGCTGCTTTTAAGATTTTTACTTTATCATTATATTTTGCAAATTTAATTACAATATACCTTGGTGTGGGCCTGCTTTTGTTGATTTTGATGGGGGTTCCCTGGCCTCCTAGATCTGGATGTCTGTTTTCTTCCCCACAGTGATTGTTTCTTCAAAAAAATTCTCTGCTCTCTTTTTTCTCTCTTCTTCCAGGACTCCTATAATATGAATGTTATTACATTTGTTGGAGTTACTGAATTCCCTAAATCTATTTTCGTTTTGCATAATTCTTTCTTTTGTTCAGCTTCATGTTTTCCATTATTTTTTCTTCAAGTTATTAATTCATTCCTCTGCTTCTTCCTGTCTGTTGTGCCTGCAGTGTGTGTTGCATGTCTTCTGCTGTTGTGTTCCAGCTCTTCTGTCCTTCAGACCAGTCATCTACAGAGGCTCTCCTTACCTGCTGTGGGCAGTGTTTGGTCCCTGGCTTGAATGTGGTGAGTTTTAAGGAGGTGTGCTTTGTTCTGCTTTTGGAATAAGACCTGTCAGCACCTCCACTGGAACTGATGCTCTGCAAAACTCTCTGGTTGAAGAGACATGGTATGGGTAGGGTTTGTGCTGGTCTTCTGGGGGAGGGGCCCACCATGCTGGGACTGAAGTAAGCATGAATGAGAAGGGAATTTCCACCAGAGCACAGTGGGCTGGGGTTTAGTTTAAGCAAGTTAGACAGTCAGTGTATGTGCTGCCCTGCTTCCCACAGGTGGCTTTATGAGTGAGTGAGGGAAGTGGTGCTGGCCAGTTCCTTTGTTCTTGGGGTGTTCTTTCTGTGAATGCTGCATCTCAGGGGCACACTCTGAGAAGAGCAAATAATCTCCCCACTGTGTTCCCCAGGCACTCTTCGGATCCCCATTTCCATGCTGTAGGCCCCCAGATAATTTGTTTGCCTTCTCTCCAACAGCTGCACAAGTGCCCTCAGGGCTCTATTAAACCCAAGCCCACTGACCTTTAAAACTCCTGACTTTAAGCCCTTCTGGTGGCAAGAACTCATAAAATTCAGCCCCTCTCATTTTCCAAGCCAAAGGCGTGGAGAAACATTCTCCTCATGCATTCCCCTGTGTGCTCCTTTCTCTTGCTCTCTTCTGCAACCATGACTCCCTCCCCTCTACAGCAGCCAAGACCCATTTCTCCCTAAACCACGTCTCCGTACTTCCTACCTTCTTCAATTTGGCTTCTTGTCTCCCTTTAGTTGTGGAGTTTGTTCTGTCAGTCTTCAAGTCAATTTCTGGGGTATTTAGGATGATTTGATAGTTATGTAGTGGTGTTTGTGGGATGAGGCAAATCCTACGCCACTGCCATCTTTCTGCTGATCTTCTCAAGTTTAGTAATTTTAATATAATTTATGAGAACATTTCAGATAAGACTTCTTTATTCCTCTTTATATTATGCCTCATTTCCTTATTCTCTACATTCTAACTATATTATTTACATTTAGTCATTCAGAAGTGCTATGATCTATCCACCTCAGGACCATTTTTCTTTTCTTCATCACCCCCCAAAAGAGATGATAATACATGCTGAAAATTTTCCCTTTGTTACATTGACTATACTTCTCTGGCTCAGTTTCAGTTTTTCTTGGAATTTTATTTTTCTTGGCCTTTTCTACTAAAATGTATGAGTCTTGTTATCATGTCAGGCCTTTCCTGATATTTGGAGTGATAAAATATAAGAATCTCGTTTGAATTTAGGAATAAAGGAAAGAAAAAGGCATTTCAGCCTGCTTTGGAACTCACCTGAAGTCTTCCCCAAGAATGAATGAAAATAACCTATAGCCCAGCATAGTTCACCAGTGGACTTCTACATTGTTTTTTAGAACAAAGATTTAAAGTAACTCAGAGTTTTTTTGTTTGTTTGTTTGTTTGTTTTGTAATGTAGTACATCCTATTAGCATATACCCCTTAGGAACCTCCAGAAAAAGTAGTAGCTTGTTGAGGTAGCATCTGCTGTTTGTTCATGCTGTCTTCTTTTCATTTCTTCTAACTCTCTCTCACTCTCTTTACATTCCCAATTCATGGCATACTTTGCATAATGCTACTTTAATAAGACTTACTTCATAGTAGGTTTGGTAATTATGGTTTAAGGTCCTTTGATTTTGTGATTTAGTGGTTACTTTCACTTCAGTTGCCTCTACACAACAGTTTTTCATTTATATTTGCACTTTTTCAAATCATTTTGTCACCTATGGTGAGATTTATTTGCTTGTATTCTAAAACTTTTAGTTCCCAGTTCAGCATCTGGCTTATCTCCTTCAGCTTAAAAATCTCAGTTTCATCCCTTGAACAGAAAAATAATGGGAAATACTATCCTGGTCCAGGAGATATTAGGTAATGGAAATTTAACAATAAGTGTGACATATTACAATTATGTTAGTGCTACAATTACAATGACATTTAAGGGTGTGCGTACCTCTGAAAACTTAGATAACTTCTCAGAGAACCTTATGTCTGTATTTCAGGCCCCTTGATGTTGGATTGTGATGCTATGGTGCTTAACTAAACCGATGACCTGCCTATAAAGATACCCTAAAATATGTGCAGATGACCAACTCCCCATGACTCAGTTCATGGTTCTTAGGGAAGAGAGGGAAGCCGGCTAAAGATAGGACTGAAGATGAATAATGTCAAAAACAGCAGAGAGATTTTTTTTTTAAAGGGGGGTAATTAAAGAAACTGAAGACAAAATGATGTTCTAAAAAGTCATTTATAGATAAGGACCGCCCTCCCCCCAAATAAAGCGTGTTGATATTAAACATAGGGGTGATTAGAGAGCTCCTAAGTTTTGCTAGGTTTTACACCCTTCCAACATGAATGCCAGCCTATTCTAGTGCATAATAATTGTAGACATAAAGCCAATATTAGGTGTCAAAATTTAATCACTCGAATTTCTCCTAGTATTAATTTTTACCTCTACCTAGCACTCCTTATCCTGCTGGCTTAGCTAACAAGCTTGCTTAAGACCAGAACTTCCCCAAATCACTCTCCTTCAAAACAGTACAATTTAGCTGAAGGAAATGAAACTCCATCAGTGAGTATCACACAGACACTATCTCTTTACCAGTGTTACTAAAGCAAATATGAACTGCACTTATGCTATGACTATTTAATCCTTCTACCAATATACTGAGTGTCTTAGTTGCTGTATCAATTGCTTTGCAAACAGTGAATAGATTCCTTATTATATAAATTCTCCTGGTATGTCATTTTTCCAAATTAGCTACAGATTTTAACAAACTGAGTACAAATACAGCAGGTAAAATGTTTTCCTCACTTTATGAGTATTATAGCCATAAGTAAGCATAATGGGTTTTGAAAACATAAATGAATATAATTTTTAAAAGTATTTCTGAAAGTAGTAGGAGAAAAAAACTCTACCAAAAAGAGATGTAATATTATTTGTTTTTTTTCAAGAAATGTCATATTTTTATTCATTTCTGTAGGTTAAAATTGTTTTCAATATAATTTATCTCTATTTTAAAAAATACAATCTGCTTACATATCTTGCATTCATGTGTAAACAAGGTTAAATTTAGCATTTCAGATTAATCACAAGTAATTATATTGTGCATCTGCCCCCATGCTTATAAATTTATAAAATGACATATGCAAAACCTGCTTTCTTGTTAGAAAGAAAATATGTTTAAAATCATATTTTCAGGTTGTATTAAATTTAAGAGCTTGTAGTATAAAAGTCTTTTGTTCACAAATTATTGCAAGACACTTTTGTATATCATATTCTGGACTTATGCCACGTTTTCACCTTCTTAAGGATTTCATATTGCCACATATTTATTTTCATTGTAATAATTATTTGTGTCTCTCTTTTGGCTGGTCTCAATTACTTTTGCAATCTGCATCATTGAAACAAGAATTTATTGAGCACTTCCTATATACAGCCTAATGTTCACTTTTCTATGGAGTATGAAAAGTTGAAGGAAATATGACTTCTCCACTTCTCTTGGGAAGCAAACAGATCCTTGCAGGTGAAATGATAACATTTTCAACATCTTTTCCTCTTAAATGACTCACAGGCTTAGCAGTTCTCTATTCCTACTATAACAGGATATTTCAATGGTGGCATTATTGACAGGCAGTCCTTTGTAGTGGAGGCTGTCCTGTGCCCTATGGGATGTTTAGCAGCATCCCTGCCTCTATCCAACAGATGCCAGTAGCACCCATTCTCCCACACAGTTGTGACAACAAAAAAATACCTCTCAACGTTGTCAAATGTCCTCTGAGAGGAAAAGTAGCCCCACTGCTCTGTAACATATCCTGCCCAATGTCCAAAGCCCTCCTAACTCACTAAGCTTGTGGCTGTTCCCTAGTGGGTCACATGTTTTCCACCATTTTTAGTTGCATGCTTATCACGAGCAAACTAATTTTTGTTTCTAAACCTATTCAAAGCTCTTTTACTGTCATATCTAATTATATGAATTATTTTTTTTAAGATTTTATTTATTTATTTGACAGAGAGAGACACAGCGAAAGAGGGAACACAAGCAGGGGGAGTGGGAGCGTGAGAAGCAGGCTTCCCGCGGAGCAGGGAGCCTGACGCAGGGCTCGATCCCAGGACCCTGGGATCATGACCTGAGCTGAAGGCAGACGCTTAAGGACTGAGCCACGCAGGCACCCCTGAATTAATTAAATATTAAATTAACACTTAAGAACATTAAGAAAAAATAGTTTCTATTAAGAAAATTGGGTGCTTTGGAAGCAATAAAGGTGAGTCAACATAATTAATGTCAAGATAGTGTGAGACATATAAGATATGATTGAAGGGAAAGATATAAAACTCTTATTATAGGATGAGATCAAAGTATTTCAAAAATGTACCAAAATTCTCCCACTACATTGGGGAAGTGAAATCAGGTACTAAAAAGTCTTCTAAGTATAACAAGAAAGACAACATAGACCTATACTGAGTGTGGACTCCAATACTAGAAACAAAATCTTTGGTCAACATTAAGAGAATAATGTGTCTGTGTACATGTATAAGGTGAATTGAATGTTCATCTTTTTATTAGGAGCTATAAACTTAAGCTAATTTTTTATTTTAACCACCTAAGTATACCTATTGATAACAAGTATAATTCAAAGAAAACTCTGGGGATTGTTCAAATGAAAGAATATAATGAAGTGGGTGAACAAGGCAGGAAAATTAGATTTCACTGTGAAAACTTAGGAAAAGGTCAGGGCCTTTAAATATTTGGTCTCCAAGGAAACAAAGTCAGTTTTGTTCTTTTGTTGTTGTTTGTTTTTTTCCTGTTGTACCTTCTTTATTTACAAATTTAATCTACCTTTAGAAAATCTAAATTAAAATGGATATAAATTATCGACCTTTCTGCCTACATGACTCCATTTATACATGTGTATCCCTATAGAACATTAATTAAATATAGCTACATGCATAAATATATAAATGTCCTCAATCTCATTTCCCCCCTCTATTTCAGGAATGTATATATATATATATATATATATATATATATATGTATCAGTGTATGTTGTATATTTCTTTCCATGCATGTGTGTGTATTTACAAAATATACATTTATATTATAAAATATATATAATACATACATTATAAAAAAGAATTTATAAATTGCCCCACTACTATATATATTAGCAATTATATTATTTATTTCTTATATATAATTACAAATAAATATATTAATTATATATGATATATAAAAATTAACAATTATGCATGCTCTCTCTTTATATATATATATATATGGATGTTATATATATTTAACTTCCTGGAGGTTATATATTTAACTTCCTTCCTCCTATTGAGAAGTTTTTAACTTATATTTCCTCATCTTTACAAATAATTCTGAAATGTTTAAACTTGTGCATAGATGGATTACTTCTGTTGAAGAGATGCCTAGAGTTGGAATTATGACAAGAGTTTAGACTACCTGCCTGACTCTTTCTAGCCCCAGTCTTATCAAATGCATGATCTTGCTTTTCCTTGAATGCTTGGGTTTCAGTTACAATATAACATAGGAGCAAAAACACAGTACTAGCCTAGGAGGTAAGGGGGCCATGGAATGGGGTCAAAGTATTAGAGGAGTTTCCATACTCCCCTGTTCCTCTTTTTCATTAATCTGTCATTTTCCACTTAAAAAGATGGAAGAGCATAAAGGTACTAAAAACAGCCCCATCCCCCAACCCAAAGCAAGTCTAGCCTGTCAGCTGCAAAGGTCACATTCAGTTTCTGCTTGCATGTTTAGTTCCCTCTGAGGTCTCCTATTTCACCAATCTGACAAACAAATAAAAAGCCACACTCAGATTAAATAGTTCCCAGTGCTGCAATCCCATTCGGTGGCCTTGCTGGCTGGGAAGCACATTGCCTTTGACTGATGTCCTGGACTACTTCCAGGAATCTTTTGATGTTTCTGCCTCCAGGGAACAACCACCACTTGTAATGAAGCAGGGTTGCTTCACCCTGCCCTGCTCGTGTGTGCCTTTTAATTAGCCCAGGGTCACATACTCTGTTAGATAACACAGTGCATTTCTCACATTATGAGATGCAAAATCCCAAATTGTCAAATAAGGGAACTAATGATCTTTGAACTAAACAGGCTGGCATTTTTGTTTTGAGACGGATATACCAGAACCATCTGGGGTTATTTTAAAGCCTTCATCTGTCTTCTCAGCAGCTTCAATTTAAATAATATTAATGCTAGGTGGTTCTTATTGTAGTTTCATTCCTATCAAACTAAGAGCAAAGGTTAATTCCTTTTCTGGCCTTTGTGCTTTGGCAAGTGAACATACTGAATATTAAATGAATAAAAATGACTAATCATTGCCTCTCTTTATGTATTTAGAGAAAGTTACCATGAGAACAAATACTATAACATCTTTTCTTTTAATAGGACTCTTAATAACACTAGGTAAAATGAAAGTATACAAGAATGCAATGTTTTTCCTTTATGCTAATTTTGTTGTCACTTTTTTGTCTGAGTATATAATTGGCTGTGGCAGCAATATATATTGTAGTGTTTAAGTGTCCTGTGTTGGAATTTTGTTTATAATGGGGCAGAAAAGGACACAATCTTGGCAACTAGATTCATTATTCAGACAATTCAATGTAAAAAAAAAAAAAAATGTAACATTGGAGAACTCCTTGGTCATGGCCAGCTACTAAAAAGACAAGTAGTAGTGAGTCAAGACTTGGGGAGGTGGTTGGAGGAAAGGGGACGGGCTGAATGCTAAAGAAATTTAGAGGTAGTCACTTCTTATTTTTAAACTGATGACCTAGTCTAGTAGTTTATGAATTTGAGACCACTCTTAGTGATAATACATTTCTGTACCCAACTTTGTGCAACACTGCATTAAGTATCCAGTGTGGTCAGTTTTGGTAATTAGTTGGTGCCCCAAATACAAACATAGACACTATAATATCTTAGTACTGTTTCATTCAAGATGGTCACCTCTACAATAATAAAAGAATGAATGTGTGTGTGTGTTCTACAAACACAAATTACAATTAATTACAAAACTGAAATCATGATAGCATGGTTAATTCTCTTAAATAATGTCCAAGATGGCCTTATAGTTCCCCTTAGCTTGACTAAACTTTAGACAGGCTTCTTTGTGACTGTAGGTCTCTAACCTCCCTTTTCTTCAAGTATTCACATTAGAAAACTTGCCATTATAAATTATTTATTTGTCCCTTTAAGATCTTGTATCAGTTTGTTCTCTGTGGTTACTAGAGAGGAGGTGGGTGGATGGGGAAAGGGTTAAATAAGTGATGGATATTAAGGAGGGCATTTATTGTGATGAACGCTGGGTGTTGTATATAAGTGATGAATCACTCAATTCTACACCTGAAACTAATACTATACTGTATGTCAGCTAACTAGAATTTAAATAAAAATCTGGAGGAAAAAAGAAGATGTAAATCTACAATCCAGGAATGCCTTTCTCCTGTACCTAGAAGTCATCCCTTTGAAATGCAATCATCATAAAATATAATACTTACATCTTCCAGTTTCTTGGGAGGGTAGGAACCTTGTTTTGGTAAGTTACAATTACCAAACAGGAATGGCCTAAATCACACTAAGCATACCCTCATTCAAGTCCTCCAGTACTTTTCCAATAGCTCACAAGTATTTAAAAATAACATTGACCCCTATTGCAATAGTCTTGACTAAAGTCTTCTTTGTTGTTTTTAATGTGTCGTTCAATTTTTGTTTTACATTAAGTGCCGGATTCTGACACTGGGTCTGTGGAACCCCATGTCATAATTAAGGACCTAATTCTTACTGTTTTTAACAATGGGTGACTCTTGTATTTGATTCATTAAAAACACTTAAGGTTGCCTACTTGGCAAGGCCTAAAAATAGAAAATCTATACTCTTGTTTACCATGAGGAATATTTCTGCTGTGTAAAATATAAATTTATCTCTCCTAGCTGTTGTATGTCATTCAGTCATAAGGGAGGTGACTCTAGTCAGTTCTTTCTCTTTTGGAAACTAGAATAAACATGTTATAGGTTAGATAATCTCTATAGTTTACTTTTTTTTTTTTTTAAGATTTTATTTATTTGACAGAGAGAGAAACAGCAAGAGAGGGAACACAAGCGGGGGAGTGGGAGAGGAAGAAGCAGGCCTCCCGTGGAGTGGGGAGCCTGATGCAGGGCTCTATTCCAGGACCCTGGGACCATGACCTGAGCCGAAGGCAGACGCTTAAGGACTGAGCCACCCAGGCACCCCTCTATAGTTTCCTTTTACTTTAACATATTTAAAGTATAAATTATAAAGCAGTCTAGGTAGAAAATCTGATCTCACAGTTTCATTATTAATTTGTTACTTTCCTATAAGCCCAATACAGTTGAAAATATATACAACATGATATTTATGAGAGCTCAAAAAGATATTTAACACATCCATCATTAATCTTTAATTAATAAATTTAAATTAATTTTAAATAAATGTATTTAAATAATTATATAATTACTCGTAATGTAAATGACCAGAAATGATAGTGTATTTTGTTTCTCAAACATGACTCCAAAAATTCTGAAAAAAATTCTAAGACATGCATTCAAATATAGGTCCATTCACACAAATGTGTGATGTTAAAATTAAATAAGATCTGATGACAAAAATTGTGAGTTGGATAATTCTGTGTATAAGTGACATTCCTTTTAATGAACATTACATAGCCTGGCTACCTAGTATCTTGTCTTGTTAGAATCACTGAGTAACCCTTTATGGAGGATACATTTTATCCTCTGAAACTAATAACAAAAGAGGGGTATACCAGAAGGAATCAAAGACCCTTTGTTAAAAAAAGAAAAAATTCCCTTACAAATAAACAATTATGAATTACTCAGTATTTAAATATATCTAATAAAGTCTCTTAAATACCTCTTATTTGGAATATAGGGTCTAGAACTATTAGATTGTGAGTGAAATAATTATTATCTTTACTCATTCCGAGGTCTCTTCTTAGAAGGGAAGGTTGGAATGGCAGAAACATCACAAACACATGCTAGAACTCTTCCATTCCACCTCCACTGGAAGGTTTATCTTTAGTTTGAAATTACTTCAAAAGCAGACTGTGGGATGACGCTTTGCACACAATACAATTATTTTGTTGGTGAAGGAAACCTGACCTTAGGAGTGGAGAACAGAGACATTAAGAGAAGGTAGTTTATCAAGGTTATGTTCTGTTACCACGAATACAATTTTGTGTGGACTTTATCTTAATCCTCTTGAGGAAAATCAGAAAGCCACAATAAAGTATACAACTCTGATTCCCTGAGGAGTGAGGTGGCCAAGGGTATGTATAAGCCAGCCCCCACCTATAATTGGTTGGATTCTGCTGGGTGAAGGGTGTTGTAAATTACTTTCCAGAGGAGTGACTGGCAATAGAAAGCCTCAGGCAAAGACTGGTAACTGGGCTGATTACAGCCCTTCCTGCCCAAGCTCAAATACGGCCTAAGACTTCCTCCCATCACTGTTATTCCTGAAACCATTAACAGTTACTGGATTTCAAGTTCTTAATTTAAGATACATTGATTCAGCTTCCAAGATTCCAAAGAATTTTCACTGGAGCACGATAGAAAAGGTTACATTAGTAATCTGAAAAAAAAAAAAAAAATTCTTGTACTGCTTACACTTTTACTACACATACTATTGATAACTCCATATATTTCAAATGTTTAATTCTCTTTTATCAGTCTTGGGAATTCCATTAAAAAATTCTAAATATTTTAAACATTTATTCTATTCTAGCACAAAAGCAGCCTGATTTTTTTTTTTTATTGTGGCTTTTTGTCCCCCTTGCATCAGGGTTTGATGATGTGGAGGTATATACAAACTATACTTAAATAATGACTCTTTGTCTTCCGCCAATCATGTATCATTATATTAAATAAGAAGAAGTTTGCCCAAGATGAAGAGTTTGGGGAAAAGAATACAAAACAATGAATTAGGGAAACCAAGGATGGAAAGATTTTTAAGTGAAGTCAGCACTATCAAATGGCAATAGAAAGGTCATATCAGAAAAAGACTAGTAAGTGTCTTTTGTATTACACCCCCCTGCCCCCACCAGTCTCTAAGGCACGGTCCTGATGTTATCTTTTTAAGACACAGCTCTCCAAGGATCTGGTGTCCTATTCCTGAACTCTAGTGCAGTGGTTGTAACAATGTTACCTGTTGGCAGATCTCACCCTTGCCTAAATTCAGCCATGGAGTTTTTCAAAGGTACTTGATATCCACAGTGTTTCCTACACTGAATTCTTTGTTGAATAACAAAATACAACCCATTCTCCATTCTCAAAAAGGATAAAAGCTAATTGGAAAAATAGAAATTAATCAATCATGTTGACAGCACACACACACAAATGTATGGTTGCCCACTGTGAAGAGTGTTATGAAAAACATTAATGTTTGCTGTAGTAAACGTAACAATCAATATACTGTTCAGCAGTTGTTCAGAGCAGACTTTTCATTCTTTTCTGAAAGTAACTTTTAACCTGAGAGATAAAGAATGAATAAACATCAGGGAGAGGAGGAGAGAAATTCCAAGTGAAATAACACCAAAATTAAGATAGACAATAGGTAATTTGGTAAACCATGTTTACATTTCACATGTCCATCAATTTGACATATAAAATAACCCTAAATTAATAAAAGAAATAAAAATAAAATAGTCCAGGCAAATATTAAAGGAGATTAAAGTAACTTTATATGACAAACTAGCTTTACTCCTATCTGAAGCAATCCCATTTAAAATATAAGATGCTTACCGATTCTTATACTGTTGGTGGGAATGCAAACTGGTGTAGCCACTCTGGAGAATAGTATGGGGGTTCCTCAGAAAATTAAAAATAGAACTACCCTATGGCCCAGCAATTGCACTACTTGCTCTTTATTGAAAGGATACAAACATAGTGATTCAAAGGGGCACCCCGATGTTTATAGCAGCAATGTCCACAATAGCCAACATATGGAAAAAGCCTAGATGTCCACCAACAGATGAATGGATAAAGAAGATGTGTTATATTTATACAATGGAATATTACTCAGCCATCAGAAAGGATGAATTCTTTTCATTCATTTATATCAACGTGGGTAGAAGTGGAGGGCATTATGCTAAGTGAAATAAGTCAATCGGGGAAAGACAGGTATCATATGGTTTCACTCTTATGTGGAATATAAGAAACAGTGCAGAGGATCATAGGGGAAGGGAGGGTAAACTAAATGGGAAGAAATCAGAGAGGAAGACAAACCATGAGAGATTCTTAACTATGGGAAACAAATTAGGGGTTGCTGAGGAGGAGGTGGGTGGGGAGATGGGGTAACTGGGTGATGGGCATTAAGGAGGGCACATGATGTGATGAGCACTGGGTGTTATGCGCAACTGATAAATTGTTGAACACTACATCTGAAACTAATGATGTACTATGTGTTGACTAATTGAATTTCAATTAAAAAAAGAAGATATGGTGTTTATATATATATACACACACACAATGGAATATTACTAGAGGATATTATGCTAAGCAAAATAAGTCAGAGACAGACAAATACCATATAATTTCACTGATATTTGGAATTTAAGAAACAAAACAGAGGATCATAGGGGAAGGGAAGGAAAAATAGATGAAATCAGAGAGGGAGACAAACCATAAGAGACTCCTAACTCTAGGAAACAAACTGAGGGTTGCTGGAGAGGAAGTGGGTAGGAATATGGGGTAACTGGGTGATGGGCATTAAGGAGGGCCCTTGATGTAATGAGCACTGAGTGCTATATACAACTGATGAGTCACTGAATTCTACCCCTGAACTAATAATACAGTATATGTTAACTAAATTGAATTTAAATTAAAAAATAAATTTAAAAAAAAGATGTTTACCAATTCCTTCTTTGTTTTGTTTGTATGTGGGGAGGTGCTTTTCTTTTCTTATAAATACATAATTTCAATAATTATTGTCATCATTGATAAATATTTAGAGGTTAAATTTCCGGATGAATCTGAATGAAAAATATAGCCTTTTGGTGTTTGACAAATGCAAAAGCCACCAAAACATATGCATTTTCTTTGTCCTTATAAATCTATACTTAGGGATTTAGCAATAACAAATAACTGAGTATATGAGTAAATATTTCATTACAAGACAAGTGGACAATATGTTTTATTTTTTATAGTTTATAAATTGAAGAATATAGTACAAATATCTAATATTAAATGGTAACTCAAGTTGTCCGGGATTCATATGGATAAAAATTTCAGGAGCTAAGTTTTATGTTGCAGACATGTATCTAATATGTTATGCTCATGGAGTAATTATGAATTTCAAAGGTTTTAAAAATATACAGAATTTGGCTTTATGATACACACACACACACACACACACACACACCTATAGTCTTTGTTTTACATAACATCAGTGTTTTTCATAGACATAGATGAAGATATACCTCAAAATATCAAGCTACATCTGCCTGGTGGAACATGTATAATTTATAGTTTTCCATTTTGGTTTGGTTGAATTTTCTACATATTTTATAGTAGTCATCTAGATAATTGCTACTGATAAATGGAGGTCTTATATAAGTTACCATAAGTGTGGAATATTATTGAATTGCAAATTCAAATATGTATAATATTTTTTTCTTACATTTCCCTTTAAAGAACTGTTAAAAGTTCAATCTACCTAATTTATTTATTTTTTTAGGTTTATTTATTTATTTTAGAGAGGGGGGAGGGGCAGAGGGAGAGGGGAAGGGAGAGAATCTCAAGCAGACTCCCCGCTGAGCAGGGAACCCCACACAGGGTTCGATCTCATTACCCTGAGATCATGACTTGAGCCAAAATCAAGAGTTGGACGTTTAACTGACTAAGCCACCTAGGTGCCTCTACCTAATTTATTCTTATGATAACTTATTAGTGGTTACTTTCTCACCAATTTGTCATTTTTATTTAACTTTTTAGTGACTGTCTACTCTATAAATAGATACCTTGTTTGATAAAACAATACGGAAACATGTCTGTGATACAGCAGTGTAAGTCCAAAGATTAAGGGGGTATTTTCTATGCTGTTTAGTCAAACATCATGACATTGATAAATAGGCCATACAGTAATTATGAAAATCAAAAATGATAAATAAATATTAAAATGGGCTTAGTTAATGTAATTATATAGAATATGAGGCAACATAATGGGACAAATCAGAAAAACTTATTAATGGAGAAAGGAACAAAAGTGTAAAGAAACAAATAAACAAAAATGTGTACAATAGGCTCACAAAGAAAATAAGCAAAAGATCCCATGAGTTCAAGATGAACATCCTTCTCATTCTCAATGTCTTTCCACACCAATCCATCTAGCACATTTCCTTTAGGTTAGTTTTATTAATTATCCCTTTATATCATGTAAGTCCTCTGTTCAAAGTCATTCAGTAACTTTCTATTACCAGTACGTTGAAATCTAACTGCACTTTCTAGAATTTATGATGCTTCGTCATCTGACTGCAACCTATATTTCTAATTTTCGTTACCCATACCAATTAACTCATCAGAAATTGTTAATAGCATGTGACATTAAACCACCATCTCTACTTCTCCTGCTAAATCTACTGCTAAAATTTTATTTTATTTTATTTTATTTTATTTATTTTAGAGAGAGAGGGAGAGTGAGAGAGAGAAACCAGACTCCCTGCTGAGCGTGGAGCCCAAAGTGGGGCTCGATCTTCCGACCCTGAGATCATGTCCTGAATGGACCTCAAGAGTCAGATGCTTAACTGATTGAGCCACCCAGGTGCCCCTACATTGGCATTTTAAATGGATTCTTAGCTAGTGATAAATATTTTGGGGGAGTGAAGGCTTTCTTATTTTGTTTCCTCCGTGTATAAGTACCTCAAAAATTTTATGCAGAGTAATGGCACGTCAAGTGTTCTTCATATTACACCATGGCAATACTGTGCTTTAGTCACATGAATGGAAGCATCTAATCCTTTTTCTAGCTAACCATTTATCTTCCAGTGTCCAGAGTATACGTGTATTTATCTCTAACTCTAGATTAATGAAATGTTATCAAGAGAACTTTAGAACAAAAACAAAAGACTACAGGGATGCCTTGGTGGCTCAGTCAGTTAAGCACCTGACTCTTGATTTCAGCTCAGGTCATGATCTTGGGGTCCTGGGGTCGAGCCCCATGTCAGGCTTGATGCTTAGTGTGGAGTCTGTTTGTCCCTTTCCCTCTGCTCTTCCCCCCACTCTCTCTCTCTCTCTCAAATAAATAAATAAATAAAATCTTAAAAAAAATACAGTGATGGGAATATATTTGATGTGAAATCAGATATTTTAAATAATGACATCTGGATTTCCATATTTTCTACATAATTCTTACCTATTGATAATTATATTTTCAATGTTTCCTTTCATGAGGAGTTACAGGTGTATGAAACCAATAAATAATTTATGCAAGAATAATTTCATATTAGAGTTTTATCTCAATAGTTTAACTAAAAACTGAACAGGATGTTCCTCACTAATCATTTTTTTAATTTAATTTAATTTTATTATGTTATGTTAGTCACCATATAATACATCATTAGTTTTTGATGTAGTGATCCACGATTCATCGTTTTTGTATAATACCCAGTGCTCCATGCAGTACGTGCCCTCCTTAATACCCATCACCTCACTAATCATTAAGCTGAAACATTTTTCTCCCTGTGGTCTGTGTTTTAGCTTTGGAAAAAGATATGTTCTGGCATATATGTGTGTAAGTAAATCAATCTTCCTTACAGACTTCACTTAAAAAATGGATATGCATTCTTATAGAAAGGAGAACCCTGGAATGTACAATGAGGATATGTTAAATACAGTTTTCAATTACACATTATGTAGTTACAGCACTTTGAGCATTCTGACATGTGTACAGATATCCATTATTTCATAAATCTGTTCATTCATTCAAAATACATATAATGAGCATGTAGACCTATGTTCTTGTCACCTCTGCCATGATTAGTACTTCTAAGATATGTGAAACCTTAAATTCACAATATCAAAAATCATTTTCACTCTCTCCTTTAATTGGATATTTAAGTTGCCTTGTATAACTGGGTAACCAAATCACAGTTCAGAAATATCATCAATAATTTTCTCTTTCAAAATCATGGTATTTTTCTATCTTAAAAATTTTTAAGGAGAGGGCATCATTGAGCACAAATGATTGTCAAAGAAAATGGAAAGGAGTGCTAGCAGTATCAGAAAAGAATCAGGTTCCAGACTGGTGAGTAAAGATTAGGATGGAGACTTCTCAGGTACTGTCAGATTCGTAGTTGACAAGGATCCAAGCTGGATGCTATCCAGGCAGACAAGTAGCTGGAAATAACACGGAGGAAAGCCTAAGTGTTCCTACCTGCTGGAATTCTGTGTAGCCATACTTATGCTCCAGCTACCTCAACTCTTAGTCAGTTAATAAGCAGAACATATTTATAAACTCCAGTGGCCAAACTGTCATACTTCCAGGCTAAATTATTTTGTTTCAACTAAGTTATAGCAGACTAGATGGTGGTGCCTGGGTGGCTCAGTCATTAAGCGTCTGCCTTTGGCTCAGATCATGATCCCAGGGTCCTGGGATCGAGCCCCACATTGGGCTCCCTGCGCTGCGGGAAGCCTGCTTCTTCCTTTGCTGCTCCCCCTGCTTGTGTTCCCTCTCTCCCTGTCTCTCTCTCCATCAAATAAATAAATAAAATCTTAAAAAAAAAAGTTATAGCAGACTAGAGATTGCTAGATGTTCATTATAGACAGTTAAATGAGACTATAGTTGTACATGGGTTCACTACAAAGGGAGACCTCATAAAGGGGGAGGGGTCAAAAGTGAAAACCTCTTGTATCTCTTGTAGATAGAATTTGGAGATACACTAAGTCACCAAAAAATTTTATTTTTTTTAAAGAAGCAATATTAAGTAACCCTAAAGTATACATAGCATATTTTAAACTGTAACGTAACTACATATAAGGGCTGGAATTCAAATCAACCAACACCACATAGTCACTAATAAATGAGAATAGACATTTAACATGGTGTTGGAGTATGGGCCAGAAGGACCTTTCTGTATTCAACATTAACAATTTGGTTGCTGAACTATGGTGTGGTACTGAAGATAAGGGGAGTGGCGGGGGAGCGGGCAAGACTCAGTGTAATGATAGCATAGGCAGATGTATGGATTTGGGAACTAGAAGCAGTAACTATTTACCCAAAGAAAGAATTTTAATATTTTAAAACCCAATATGGATATAGTCTTGCTTTCTGGCTTAATATCAGCACTGTATAAAGGATTTAAAAAAAAAAATAATATGTCATACTATTCCATGAAGATCTAAAATTGAATCTTAGCTGCCTGAATGTATTTGGTTACCTCTCACTGTCAGGAGCATTTTGGATTCCTAGAAAAGAGTTATTTTAGAATATCATTAAATATATACAGGAAGTGGCTTCTCTGCTTAATGATGCAGCAGGAGAAAGCAGGCTACAAAATTCAGGAAGGAGACAAGCCCCAGAAGCAAGTTATCACATTTTTTTTCTGTGCTCCATGACCCTTTCTCCTCCTCCTCCTCCTCTTTCTTCTTCTTCGCTGCACATTCTACTCAAATTTACTTTGACCAGTGGTTTTAAAATAGAATGCATAAAATATATGTTCCATCAATGGTTATTCTGATGTCCTAATCACTTTTAAATAATAAATAGTAAAACTAATAAGTTTTGTCAATAGAAAAAAATTCCACTAGCCTTGGTAGCTGTTTTGTTTGAGAGGTCCAATGTTTTATATACTTCTGCCTTGCCTAATTAGTTTTGTTTCTATAGTATAGTTAGCCCTGTTTAAGTAAATGGTTCTAAACTTTGTGGAAAACAGAAATTCAATAGATTTTTATGACATCCTGCAAAACTATGCACCTTTTAAAAAAATTTATCCATCGAATAGATAGGAGAAACTATTGTATTTAGTTTATAAATACATGTGTAGTCTTATTTTAAAGTAATAAAAAAATCACATTAAATTGAGGCATATCATCTCTTCTACTGAAATTTATTATCAAAAAACCTTAAAAATTTAAAGAGCCCACAGAAGATACATACAATTATATTATTACCGAAGTAATTTGTAAGGTTTTGAAATATCCTCTACATTTATTTATTTATTTATTTATTTATTTTTTTATTTTTTATTATGTTAATCCCCATACATTACATCATTAGTTTTAGATGCAGTGTTCCATGATTTATTGTTTGTGCATAACACCCAGTGCTCCATGCAGAACGTGCCCTCCTCAATACCCATCACCAGGCTAACCCATCCCCCCTCCCCCCTCCCCTCTAGAACCCTCAGTTTGTTTTTCAGGGTCCATAGTCTCTCATGGTTCGTCTGCCCCTCCGATTTCCCCCCTTCATTCTTCCCCTCCCGCTATCTTCTTTTTTTTTTTTTCTTAACATATATTGCATTATTTGCTTCAGAGGTACAGATCTGAGATTCAACAGTCTTGCATTTTTCTTCATAAATATTGTGTGTGTACAGATACACACGCATGTATGTAAACACACATTTATTTGTATACATATAGTGGCCTAATTTTTTACATAATATTATATCATCACTATTAAAAATTCCAAGTAATCAATATTTTAATAATTATGTAGCATTTAAACACATATGTATATATAAACTATAGATAATCCATTTTGTCAAATATTTGGATTTTTCAAAAATTTTACAGCTGGAATGAATTTCTTTGTTTATACAATTTTCCTTTTGGTACTTATTATTTCCTTCATGGTGTGTTATTAGACATAGAATTACTGGATTATGGACATTTTTTAACATGTTGCATATTCTGCCAAAATAATTCCAGTTTATTTTAGAAACAAAAGTCCAGAGTAAGCATACTCAGAATGCATATGTTCATTCTGAAAAGCTAAAATGCACTCGAAGGAATCATTCAGAGAAGGAGAAATTTTATATCCCATGATCAGCCTCCCAGATTTAAACACAATTAAGCCTTAAATTATAAGTTTCTTTCTATTCCTTTTTAAAAGTTTCTCCCTCTGTACCTGTATAGACAGGTAGGTAGATGATAGATTGATCGATAGATGGGTAGATAGGCCATTCAATCTTAAATATATTATTTTGGAACTAGCTTTTTTTTCATTTACTATATTGTCAACAATATTGACATATATTTCCAAATTGTTTCCAATAGTGATGTGCTTACTTTGATCCTTACCAATATGTTAGACTGAGCAGAATATATGCATAATATCAAGTGAAAGTACAAAATTGCTACATAATGTATGAAATTTTCTCAAGAGAAGTAAAGTGAAAAATCCCATGAACATAAGTGAAAAGGTGTCTTAAATCCAGAGCAGTTATCTAACAAGGTGAGGCTTTTCAGGAAAGAATATATATCCTAAAAGCTAAGGCTGTTATTTTAATGTTACGTCACAAATGGAGAAATGGGGTATTGAGTTTGGGCAGGGATGGGTAGGCAGACTCCTATGTATGCAGGACCCTGGAAACGCTGCCTCAGTGAAAAGGATGTTCAAATTAATGAAACATCCCATCTCTTCTGGGCTGAGTTTTGTACCCATATGCAAAGGCCTAACCCCTAGTAACTCAAAATGTGATCATATTTGGAGATAGCATCTTTAAAAATGCAATTAAGTTAAAATGAAGTCATTATGGTGGTCCCCAATCCAATATGACTTGTTTCTTTATAAGAAGAGGAAATTTGAACACAAATATAAAGGAAAAATGTCATGTGAACATGAAGATGGTCACTGACAAGTCAAAGAGGCCTGAAAATAAAACAACCCTGTCAGTATATCGATAACAGACTTCTAGCCTCCAGAACTGTGAGAAAATGAATTCCTATTGTTTAAACCACCCAGTCGGTGGTATTTTGTTATGGCAGCCCAAGAAAACTGTTACACTGACTATGGTGGGGCTTTACCTTTGTGAGAGGATTCTCCCATTAGGGAAGAAAACCTCAATCCATTGACCACAAAAGTATAAAATTCAAATGTGCTTTTCCAAAGCAGAAGATAAGGATCCCTGTTAAAAGTTTAGAACCAGAGGAAGTTGGGGATATTGATAGCACACAGGAAATTAATACTTTTCTTGTATTTTTTTCTATAATGTAAACACAGAAAGAAAAAATCTTGCTTAAAATGTGGTTATAAACAAAAATTACAACTATCACAGATTACTGAACTAGTTTAACTGTCTTCAAAAAAATAAATGAACACAGGAATCATTCCCCCAAAGAATGTAAAACATAGAGAAATCTCAAGAGATGATAAAATGCATATTTTATAAAATAAAAGAGATGAAAGAAGAATCGTGAACAATTAAATAAAAATACTGAACAAAAGAAGCATATTTTGGAGGAAAAAGACATAATATCAGTAGAAATAAAATGATTTATTGAAATTTGAATCTTATTAATTTATGACTTCTTACTTAAATGGTGAGTAGCTTTCTTGATTTTATTGTAGTCACATGTATCAATGTTTCCCTTTATGACAGTGTTTTCTTTATCTTGTTTAAATAACCTATCTTTACTCCAAAGTTATGTAGATATTTTCCTGTTATCTTCTAGAAGTGTTCTTATTTTACCTTTTCTACTTCAATTTGATTTTTGTTTGTGGGTTGATATAAGGATCACATTTCACTTTTTCTTCTTCAAGAATTCAAAGGACTCAGCGCTATGTATTGAAATTAAAGCCTTTTCCCACTGTTTTTTGTCCTAAATCAAATGCCCATGCCTATGGAAATCTGTTTCTGAACTTCCATTTATTGTGTTCCATCAATATTGTGGAATAAAGAAGGTATTTGTAGCACATTTAGGCCATGAATATCTCATATCTGGAAGGTATAAAGAATGCCTATAAATTAATGGAAAAAGCAGAAAACTCAGTAGAGAAAGGCTTAGATAGGCACTTCAAAAGAGAGGATGTACAAGTTGTTAGTGAACATATCAAAAGGTTACCAGGGAAATATAAATTAAAACCCCTGTGAGATAACACCATGAGTAATGTAGAAATATAACAATTGAAAAAAGACTGGCAATATCGAATGTTGTCAAGAAAGTGAAGAAATAACAATCTGGAACTTGCTGGGGGCATAGTAAACTGATAATCTATTTTTGGTAATATGTTAAGATTTATGTAACTTTGAAGATATGCATGCATATTTGCAGCAAAAGATACTTGAAAGACATCAACATCCAAAAAATGAATACAACCCATCAACAATCAAATGTATATAGTAATAATGAGATATTTATAAAACACAATACTACACAGCAAAGTAAGTGAAAAAAATCTGCACTGACATAACGTGTTCAAAGGTTCTCATTACAAAATACCAAAAATAGGCAAAAAATAATTATGGTTCAGTGGTGTTAGAAGTAGTAATAGTGAGAAACTTTAAGAAGGAGACAGGGATATTTGGGAGAAGCACTAAGGAATTTCTGGAAATATTTCTAATGTTGTATTTTCCTATTTTTACCCTGGGTGGTAGTTGCATGGTTATATGCTCCCATGGTTTTGAGATACATGTATGACTTGTGTATTTTTCTGCAATGTATGCTTATCATTCAATCACTTTATTAAAAGTCAATAGATATGAGAAATTTCAGATAAGGAATCAGAGTGACAATATAGTTTATGAATCTATTCAGGACTAAACAAGAAAAAAGGCAATTTCTAAAAAGTGAAAAGAAATCAAAACAAACAAATATAACCATATTTCAAGTTGTTTACATAACCACAATGGAGAAAGAATTATTTTTAGTTTCTTCAGAACACTGATTTTTTAGTTTATTCTTAGTTGAATATATTTCATAATCAAATAAAACTGCAAACAAATTTTTTTTAAAGATTTTATTTATTTATTTGACAGAGAGAGACACAGTGAGAGAGGGAACACAAGCAGGGGGAGTGGGACAGGGAAAAGCAGTCTTCCTGCTGAGCAGAGAGCCTGACGTGGGGCTTGATCCCAGGACTCTGGGATCATGACCTGAGCCGAAGGCAGACGCTTAACGAATGAGCCACTGAGGCGCCCCTGCAAACAAATTTTAAAGTTTATTCTTCTTTCTTATTTTTCAAAGTAACACCGTTATTATTACATTGAAATTATATATATACATATTGGTGTATAGGTAGAAAAAAATAACAAGTAACTATGCTAAGGTTAGATTTTCAGTACAAGAGAACAAAGAAATGGAAGTTTAAAATCAGAAAATTATGTAAGCATCATGGAATACAAAATATGAATTTGAAATATCAATATAAATTCATGAATTTAAAAAAATCCATCTGCCCTATCTTAGTTACACTTAACTAACACTATGACATGTGAGCTAAGCAGCCATGATGGCCAAGACTTAAGCAGGAAGAACTCTCATGTACCCAGGCAGGTGTAGCCACTGTGCCTGTGAATATTCAGTCTGTCAGAACAAAGGTCAATGTTGAACTGTGGTAATTGCATGCACCATTGCTCAATGAGACCAACAGCCCAAATTAAACAGTATCTTTAGGGTCTCCTTCTCTATTTTGGCCGTGAGAAGGCCACACACTTAACCATCTTCACAAATCTTTGTCAGTGAAGCCCTTTATCATCCGTTTTGACCTTGCCAGTCATAACAGTAATTACAGCCTCCTGACTCCTGACCTCTGTTACTTTGGAGACCCATCATTAAGCTCTGCAGTTGCCTCTTCTATATCAGCACTGCTCTGCAGAGGAGAACATAATAGTGCTGTTGGTGCCCCTCTCACTTCATATTCTTGGTAAATGGTGACTCTTCTGGACTCTTTTATGGAATATAAATCTCTGATGGGTATTCTGACCTTAATAATATAGTCATTCCAGGGGCGCCTGGGTGGCTCAGTTGATTAAACATCAGACTCTTGATTTCAGCTCAGGTCATGATCTTGGGGTCATGAGATCAAGACCTGTATTGGGCCCCACACTGAGCTTGGAGCCTGCTTGAGATTCTCTCTCTCTCTCTCTCTCTCCCTCTTTCCCTGCCCCCACTCGTATGCACATGTTCTCTTTCTCTCTCTCTAAAAAAAATAAAATAAAATAAATAATATATCCATTCCAACATGTCCACTTCCCCTAACCTCCTTCTTCCCCAGTTCCCTTTAGCACCCCTGAGTGTTCTCCATTGCTTTCCCCAGGTTTCCAACTACAGTAGCAAATTTTTCCAGATTTTCAGTACAAGAGAACACCCTTGAGGTGTTTTCTGGGATAGGTCCTATGTCCTGGGATACAGTCCCCAGTTCAATAAGTAGTTGCTTACATACACTTATATTTTGACCTCCTGATCAAGAACCCTCAGGATATAATCCTAGGAACACTTCCCTGGCTCTAATTCATACTTGATGCCCATTTCTTGTAACTCTTTGTTTTATGGTCTCTTTCCTATGTTAGTTTCAGTGTGTTCCCAGGCAGGTTTTTCTGGGATTTATAACCATCAGTATTCTGGTAGTCTGAAAAGGATGTAAGGGTATGTCCTGAGGGGAAAACAAAACAAAACAAAACAAAACAAATAAAAAACTTTTCCCTTGTGAGGAAGCATCTTCTTTTCCTCTGCAGCATCTTCCAGCATAACAGTTCTAGTTTTTACTCTCTTATAAGCCAAGAGAGTCCAGTAGAGGCTTTAGAGTCAACATACTCAAACATATCCATATACATACTCCCACCCCATATTTCAGGATTCCAGGTTTTTCCCATGAGACCCTGACCTTCAGATAACAGACCTGCCAGGGCTGAGCATATAATTGTCTCTGGAGGTCTCCAATTGTAACAAGTTGCTCACCTTCAGTCTGCTATTATACTTCAAGAGATAAGGGCCTCCTTTAAGATCCTCTGCCTCTCATACTTAACTATTAACTGCTTGTTAATAGTGTTCAGTCTCTTAATATCCCTCTGAGAGCATTAGTACAACTTAGCAGTAACCAGCCCAGTTGTATTGTCTTCCTATCCACTGTCTTCTCCATATGTTTTGAATGTGTGAATCATCCCTTCTGCTCCAGCATTCCTTACCACTGGGACATTTTTCAAGGTAGCTGCTGGTGAAATTTTTTAGCAGCTAAGACACTATCTTTTGCTAGAGTAATTTGCACCCACCTACTAAATGTGCCTACCTTTGATGCATGGTGTATGAGTCAATTCCAAATTCCTCATCTTATCCCCTTTATTCTTAGAACAGTTCTGGTACAATTTGTGTTAGTCTTGATCCTCTAAGAAGTAGACAATTAGAGTGAATTAGCCATGCATGGGCTTTATTAAGAGCAATGCCCTATCAAGGAAAAGGGGAAGGAAACAAGAAAGGTGGGGACAGATATTAGACTATGATGCTGATCCCAGGTGAAGGCGATAGGTAAAGAAGGAAGATTGAGTGAAAGGATCTGAGAAGGCAAAACAGGTCTAAGAGTTTCATAAGTTCCCTAACGATCCAAAGTCACCTCTCATTTGAGTCCCATGACTCCCAGGAATAGGACTAACTTAATATTCTTGTTATGCTCAATCTTTGGCTGAAGTTTGTGGGAAGGGTGGTCTCAGTGTGAACACAGTGATAAATTACAGACTACAACAGCTGGAGCCATCAGTCAACTACACTCTGCAGACAGAGATTGACAGGTACTTTTTCATGACTGCCACATGTATAAATATATCTAGGTCTAGACATCTAGATGTAGCATTGAAGTATTCAATATATTTAAATTTAATTATCAAGCATTAAGCTGTTTTGATATATTATGTACTACATTTTTTACAAAGATAAATACAATATTTATGAAGATGAGTGAATTTGTGCATTCACAGATATGTAATGATGCATTAGAGGTATGTTGGGGTATAATGGGGTAAAGAATTATTTTTTTCAGGCCAGGGGACAATTAGGAATCTACTATAATAGTCTATGTGAGAATGAAATGTAAGTCAGAAATGAGTGTTGAAAAATGTTACAAAAGTACATATGCAGAAACAAGTGACTAGGGTGATATAGGTGGAATAAGGATGAGAAGTATCTAAGATGACTCCCAGGTTTTGGTTTCTTTGACTTATGACGGTGACATTCCTTCTGATGGAGAATATAGAATGAAAGGAGCTCTGTTAAAAAAAAAAAAAGAAAAAAGAAAAAAAAAAGAAAGGAGCTCTGTTGTTACTGCTAGTGAGTGTAGGGTGTGATATGATGACGTTCTGACACCTCTGGATCACTCGGGTTGGGTTCATCTTACTAGAATACAGGAAAGAATACTGTAGAATAAAGATACAAATTGATGAAGCTCTCATATAGAGTGAGAGTACCAAGGCATCAGTGTTTTAAGTGTGGGGACCTAGTGCAAAAAATATTTTTTTGAAGGCCAAAGTAGAGATAATACTAAGAGAAAAAAAGTTTCTAATAGAAAATATTACTGAGAAATGAATAAAGTCAATGAATCTAATGAGTTCAATGTCTCCATAATTAGGAACTCATTGGGGAATTCTCCTAGAAGTCAGTGGAGTCATGAAGATGAAATCCTGACCAAAGTATATTATGAAGCAGTGGGAGGCAAAGTAAAAATAAGTTCCCTCCAAATTTCCCCTGGTTGTTAGTTGGAAGCCTATCTCTATGACTATATAAAGTCCTAAATATATACCATAAAAGAAAAATTCTATTGGCTGTATTGTTTTCTAGTTATTCCAGATGCATTTGAATAAGCCATGAACAACTACATTCACTTTATTGTCATTTGAGAGCCCATGTCTATCAAGAATCAAAAACCCCGAGGAAAACCACCTTTAGCTATGACTTGAGGTATAGGATCGGGTATCTCCTTTCCCCACTCTTTCCTTCTGCCTATCCTTTAGTTGAACCTTTCCTCAATCCCCATGTCAATTAAATCTTTGTCTCAGGGTTCAGAGTCTCAGTTGAACACTAACTCGTTACTACATTATAATTATTTGGGGAATCTAGAAGATTCATCTCCTGGAAAATAGGGATGAAATAGACTTGAACCTTCGTGTAGTCTACATTCGATGTATCACTACTGGTATAATTCTTCCTATTTAGAACAAATCTTACTGTTTCTTGAACTATCTGGACTATATACAATTTACTGTATCCATCTGTTCCCACTTACACAGAGAGGTATCTATAATTTATACATAGGCATATGTGTATAGGTCTATGATGCCCAGACCATTTTATTAACTTAAAAATTGACATCACACATTGTATTTTACTTTTTACAAAGTTTTACAAAACCACCTTAATAAAGTAAATCATTTCACATGTTTACATTATCTTATATAGAACAGTATTCCTAAATATAATTACTATTTCTTTTTAAATATTGCACTTTATCATTTAAAATGTACAACAAAGGACTAGTAACTTAGAAGTCAACCAACTCTTAAGTATAAGAAATACATAATTTAGACTGATTAATATTTAATACTTAAGACAAATAATTTGGACAATATAGTAGTATGCATCACAAATATTTCAGGTACAGTTTATATTCAGTTTTCCTTTTCTTTATCTGCATAAGTTCCCATCTTACTGTATCATTTTATTGAGTGTGTGTGTTTATATGAAATTTTATATCATCACAATTTTGCAAATATTGTATATGGGAATCCTTTTAGGTTGGTCTCCTTGTATAGTTTTATATCAGTACACACATTTTAAAAATAATTATTAGTTTCTAAATGGCTCAGTGGAGTTAGGCATCTTGGGGCATCTGTTGTCTTGGGGCACCTGGGTGGCTTAGTTGGTTAAGCATCTGCCTTCAGCTCAGGTCATGATCCTGGAGTCCTAGGATTGAGCCCCACATTGGGCTCCCTACTTAATGGGGAGCCCACTTCTCCCTCTCCCTCTGCCTGCTTTTCCCCCTGCTTGTGCTCTCTCTTTCTCAAATAAATAAAATCTTTAAAAAATAAAAATAAATATTAGTCTTGTCAGCTTTCTATATATCAAGATCAAATATGCACTCTTCTTTATTTTTTTTATTTTTATTTTTTAAAGATTTTATTTATTTATTTATTTGAGAGAGAGAGAGAGAGAAACAGCATGAGAGGGGAGAGGGTCAGAGGGAGAAGCAGGCTCCCCGCTGAGCCGGGAGCCCGATGTGGGACTCGATCCCAGGACTCCGGGACCATGACCTGAGCCGAAGGCAGTCGCTTAACCAACTCAAGAGCCACCCAGGCGCCCTGCACTCTTCCCTAAAGAGCACTGGTTACTTTAATTGGACAGTGGACAATTAATAGATTGAGGGTGGGAGTGGGAGGTACTGAAAATCGTTTATTGTAGTAGAATATCTATAATATGATCCATTGAGAGTTAGAAAAAGAAAAAGATTTAGTAGCAATGTATGTTGAGAAAATGATACCACAATACTTCACTCATTCAGAGTACTGGAGATCTGGCTGTGAGGGATACATATGAAATAAGCTAAAATGACCACAAAAGCTTTAAGTAAACACCTGTTAGGGTGTCTGATTAGGAGTAAATCACACCAATCTTCCTTCCAGCTGAATGTGTGGAATGAAGATTTGGCTACAAATATATGTATAGAGAGTTTGACAAGTATAGAATACACTCACTGTCTGTTCATAAGTATGTCTATATTAATCTTGCAGTAAATAGTACATTTATGTAGTAATTAATGAACTTAGGTCTAAAAGGAGATAGAAAATGATAGACTTATAATTACGTTTGATGAGTCTGAACGTAAGCAACAGGTCTTTCACTCTATGACAAGCAAGGTGAGAAAAGTAAGCTTATAAGTAAAGAGAGTGAAAAGGTGATGAAATTCACATATAAGAGCTTAACTTTTTCAGGGGATGTAGGTGTCAATATATAGTCAGGTGTAGAATACCTCGTATGAGTAAATTAAATATATATAATCTAGGGGATGTCTAGAATGCTACTTAACATCCTTGGCTTTTTTGAGACAATTTGTTATTTATAAAATTGAAAATGAAAAACAAAACAAAACAAAAAGCTACTCAAATAGAAAATAAATTACTAGATCCATTAAACTATTAAAGAAGACATAACCATTCAAATATTAGTATGAGCAACTATTAAATTATAGCCTATTTCCATTTTTCTGTATTACCATAATTAACTGAATCAAACTCAAGTAATTCCTATTATTCTGAAGTATGAATATACTTCTTGTTAAGAGCCTCTAGTAAATGCATATATGTTTGCCCATAAAAGAATAATACTTATCATCAAGATACTGTTTTCTGAAGGAAAACAAAAAAGCAAATATATATATTATACATATATATGTATAACATTTCCTGTTTGAAATTATAAGACAATAAAATGAGAGATTGTTAAATATATATAGGAAATATACTAAATCTAAAAATTTTAAATATAAATCTTACTATGATTAGTATCATGCCAGTTATTCAAGATGAATGATTAATTCATTAAATTAAGGAATTTCCTTATTAGATAGGAATTATTGTTATGTTTTCTTGCTTTGTTTACTTAATTTTAATTTCCATATTTTACTCATGGCATTTATTCAATTACATTATTCCTTTTTTTTCTTTTTCAAGTTTTTATTTAAATTCCAGTTAGTGAACATACAGTGTAATATTAGTTTCAGGTATAGAATTTATTGATTCATCAATTATATACAACATCTGGTGATCATCACAAGTGCCCTGCTTAATCCCCATTACCCATTTAACCCATCTCTCCCCCACCCCCTTCCCCTCTAGTAACCCTCAGTTACTTCAGAGTCTGTTTCTTGGTTTGCCTCTTCCCCCGCCCCATTCATTTGTTCTGTTTCTTAAATTCCACATATGAGTGAAATCATATGGTATTTGTTTTTCTCTGACTGACTGACTTCATTTAGCATAATACTCTCTAGCTCTTTTCACACTTAATGTAATCCCTATCAAAATACCACCATTTTTCACAGAGCTAGAATAAACAATCCTAAAGTTTATGTGGAACCTCAAAAGACCCTGACTAGACAAACCAGTTCTGAAAAAGAAAAGCAAAGCTGTAGCATCACAATTCCAGACTTCAAGTTATATTACAAAGCTATAGAGATCAAGACAGCATGGTAGTGGCACAAAAACAGACACATAGATCAATGGAACAGAATAGAAAACCCAGAAATGAGCCCACAACTATATGGGCCATTAATCTTCGACAAAGCAATGGGAGAAAGACAGTCTCCTCAACAAATGGGGTTGGGACAGCTGGACAGCAACATGCAAAACAATGAAACTGGACCACGTTCTTACACCATACACAAAAATAAAACCAAAATGGATGAAAGACCTAAGTGTGAGACAGGAAACCGTCAAAATCCTAAAGAACACAGTCAGTAACCTCTTTGTCCTTGGCCATAACAACTTCTTACTAGAAACATCTCCTGAGGCAAGGGAAGCAAAAGCAAAAATAAACTATTGGAACTTCATCAAAATAAAAAGCTTCTGCACAATGAAGAAAACAATCAACAAACTAAAAGGCAACCTTACAGAATGGGAGAAGATATTTGCAAATGACATATCTGATAAAGGGTTAGTATCCAAAATATATAAAATATATATATCCAAAATATATAAAGAACTTACAAAATTCAGCACCCAAAAAACAAACGATCCAGTTAAGAAACAGGCAAAAAACATGAACAGACATTTTTCCAAAGAAGACACCCAGATGGCTAAGAAACACATAAGAAGATGCTCAACATCACTCATCATCAGGGAAATCCAAATCAATTACATTATTTCAATTACATAAATTTACTTTAAAGTGTTTCACAGTTTTTACTGAAGTTGAACGAATTAGGCAAAAATAAAAGAAGGAAAGAAGGAAACCAATTAGTAAAGCCCTAAAAGCATTTATTACATACTTATACTTAGAACTTTTATGTAGTATTTTTTGTAGAAAATTTAAAATTAAGTATTTTAAGAATTTCCTCAGTTTTACAAAATCAGCATGTAATTTTACCTTATTACTTCTTTTATTGATTTATTAAATTACAAAACAAGTGTATATATTTGAAAGATATAATGGAATGCTGCTATTTTTTAAGGGGAAAAAACTAATGCTCTTCAAGTTTTATATTAACATAATTTTACTACATTCTGATATCCACCTGAATAAAATGAATATGTCAGGAATGTGTTCTCAAACTTTTATGCAAGTAGTGTACTAGTTTCAGTTTATAATCCTAATATGGTATCTAAAGAACAAAGGCTTTCTTCCAGAAGTATGGAGGAAATATATTGTTTTTCTGACCTTGTTTACTATGTCAGTTAGCTCAAGAAGTTACAAATCTAGTTTATCTATTTTTTTTTTTAACTTAAATGTAATCATGGGGAATATTCAGTTTAACATAGTATAAAACCATTACTTATGATAACTATTATCCTAGTGTTCGCTATGAGAGGCAAATAGATCTGTAAGCACACCTATTTACCAATTTACTTAAGTAACTTAACAGTTTACTTGTCTCAGAAAGTAACCTTTTATAAAATTCCTTTTTGATATATTTGTATTCTACTGTATGAATCGACATATGTCTGAGCGTGCAAGGTTGTATAACAAATGGTGGCTTGTCGCATGATATGACATATGGGTGGATGTAGGCTATATAACTTATACATTAATAAACTTTCCATTGACATTAACAAATGAGCTCCTTGTTTATAGAGTGACTATGACATATTTTCATCTCCCATGACGGACAAAAAACAGGCATAAAGGAAATGTGGGCACAGGCCCACAAAATGTTCCGTCAAGTAATAAGTTTGGTCACCTACAGCTAGAAATGATCTTAATAGCCAGTCATTATAATTATCTGAGCTACTCTGTCATTTTGATTCTTACTTTTTTCTTCCAACCGAATAAACTCTTTTATCAGATATACAATAAGTCTTTTGTGATGTGACATACTATATACATATAGTTTGTTTTTGTTTCAAAACTTTTAAAGATAAGTTAAAACTTTTAAAGTTTTAAACTTACTATATACGTATAGGTTGGTTTATTCATTCATTTATTTGTTTATTCATTCATTAAAAAAAGCACTTCTGGAAAAGAAACTTTTTTTGGGGGGGTCACTACTTTTTTTCCTAAATCATTTAAAAATAGGTATGTTTTTTTTTTTTTTCCTTTCTCTAAATGGAAACACCACTTCGTCTTGGAGGAGTATCCCTTTGCCCTGGAAATAACTATGTGAATACTCACTTTCAAAGACAAGAAATGTTTTTCCATTTTCACAAGGGACTGTTTATCAGGCCATTCTGATAATACAGGGTTAACTCTGTGAGTATATGCCACCATGGTGCCCCTCACCAAAGAACTTAGCTGTTTTAGGACTGAAGTAGTGCAAGTTTGCCTAGGGTTTCACAATTCCATCTCTTGGTAATTAAATTTTATTGAAAAATAAATTATTTATATGAATTAGTTCATATTGACCAAGGTGATTAAAAGAAAAGGACCAATCAACATAGTCCCTGAGAAATAACTTGGGAAATAGTTTGCCATAAAAGTGCAAAAGGATTGGGTCATCTGAGCACCTCACCATGGTTAGCTGAACATTGAAGAGGATTATTTGGTCACAGAATGGCTTGGTATAACTCACAGAGCTGTTGACTACATATTGGGAGAAAAAAACAAAAACAAAAACGAGTCTCTGTGGTATGTGTGCTGATCTGTGAATTGGAAGTACAGATAAGTAAGAGTGGGAACCAACGAGTTTTTGATATGAGACAACCCTTCACCATGTACGATTTGGGAAAGAGTGACCTTCTTTATGTTTGAGAGCCACAGTGGCTTCACTAAATGGGCAGACAATTGTACTATATATTAAGCCCCACAAGCCAGAGATTGATGAGAGGCAGGCTTCAGCAGCAGTGGTTAATGGAGGCATTTCTTCAAAATGTTGAATACCAGAGGCATACTTTGAACGGCTACTTTGAACAAGTCAGTGAACTGATCCTGAAGACTGTAGTAATCATCAGACAGGTCAAAACACAAAGCGAAAGAGAAACAGGCTCATATACAGAGAACAGATGATTGTCAGAGGAGAGAGGAGAGTGGGGATGGGTGAAATAGGTGAAGGTGAATAAGAGGTACAAACCTCCAGTTATAACATAAATAAGTCATGAAGATGCAATGTACAGCATAGGCAAGATAGTCAATAATATTGTAATAACTTTGTATGGTTACAGGTAGTAACGACCTATTGTATTGATCATTTTGTCATGTAAGAAATTATCAAAGTACTATGTGGCACACCTAAACTAATACAATATTTTAAGTTAATTATAATTCAGTTTTTTTTAAACAAAGACTGTCAAGCTGTCTCTGTATGATGAGAAGCCTATCTCATTTTCTATTCCTCAAATACAGTTGTGAACCTGTGTAAGAACTTTCTGTGTGTGTGTGTGTGTGTGTGTGTGTGTGTTGGAACTTTTAAAGGTCCTTGAAAATATTTTTCAAAGAGAAATTTAGAAAAAGATTGGATTACCAACTAAGCAATACAGTTTCAGTTTTAAAAGAAAGGTATAACTGTTTACTACAAATTTGTGGGGACCAAAAATCATAAAAGTTAAGCATTTATTCATTCAAAGCATATCGAGCATATAATCTGTGACAGGCAATGCAATAGATGTTAGTTTAGACGGAGAAATATCAAGAAATTTCCTATTTGTAGGTGAAAAGAAATAAAAAAGGATTAGATGTAACTAGGAGTTTATGTGAATTTACTTTTTGCAGTCTTAATAGCATGTGCTTTTTAAGAACTATTATTAACATATCCAATCTGGTGTTCCAAATAAAGTAGACAACAACATATAATTATTTCCACCATAGGTTGTACTATAGTACAATTATTTTTAGAAGGAAATTAACAATGCATATCCAAAATCTCAAAAATGGCCATGGAATCAGAATCTAGGTATTACTCCCAAGGTATTAAGTATATGAGCAAGAATTTACATCTTTGGGTGCCTGGGTGGCTCAGTAGTTAAACGTCTGCCTTCGGCTCAGGTCATGAGCCCAGGGTCCTGGGATCGAGTCCCACATCGGGCTCCCTCCTCGAGGGGAAGCCTGCTTCTCCCTCTCCCACTCCTGCTGCTTGTGTTCCTGCTCTTGCTATCTCTGTCTCTGTCAAATAAATAAATAAAATCTTAAAAAAAAAAAAGAATTTACATCTTTATTACAGAGAATAATGTAAAATATCATAAATATATAATCAAAGTTACTGGGTAAATTGTTTTGGCAAAAATATGGTGAATATTATATAAGCATTAAAATTTTATTTATATGGGAAGATTTAATTATATACTAAAAATATTTAAAACATTAGGCGAGGTCTACTCAGGTGTGCTTGGAAAACAAAGCATAATTTTCACTGAAAAAGAGACATAAGAAATTTACAATAGAGGTCCAAAGTCATAATTCTGAAGCAAAACACAGGTGGTCTACATAGTTTTGAAGCATTTACATTTAACAGCTGTTGTCACTAAAGAAATATTATACAAATATTATGTGGATAAGCCTAAGCTTAATTTATTCAAACTTAAAATATAAAGGTCTCAAAAAACAAATATAAGTCAAACAAATAATTTAAAATATTTTAAATGCTTAAATATTTAAAAATAATTTATTCAAATTTAAAATTAAGTATAAATAAATAACCAAATTTAAATAAAAAAACAAATTTAACAACAAAAGAAATAAATTCCAAATAGATTAAAAGTTATGCAAGCTGAAAAAAATATAACTCAGGGCAATATCAACCAGAATACATATAAAATCCAGATAGAGTAATATGCTAATACTGAATGCATTAATTCTGTGAGTTATAAAAGACAAATACATTTTATAATCTAAAAATAAAGTTCTTATATGGAAAACGGGTACCATAATTGGTTATCAGATACAGTGCTGTTGGGGGAATAAAAAAGAAATATAGATGCAAAATAAAGAGTACTATAAGGAAAGTTCCTACAAATTTACTAAAATATATGCAAGTAGAACAAAGAGAGAAGGGTACAAGTTGTCAATTTCTCAAGCATATAAAAATGCCAAAAAGAACAAAAATGACAAAATTCATCAGAAATCATGGAGAAGCAAAGAAAAAATGAAATCTCAAATACAAATCAGACCAATGTGAGCAATGTATAAACATGGTATAAACATGAATTGTTACAGCCATTTTCTGGTGAAAAGGAAGACAGTCTAGAAATTCTACTAAAATAAAAACAAAAATAAACAATAAAGTATAGCTCATGCCTAAAAAATCTACTCCAGGGACTTTAGTCTATAGGAATTAAAGAACCAAAATATAAAACTCTTATTTAAAGGATTGTTTGATTCATTGATACCTGAAGTAGTCAAGCTCCCCCACCCCCAAGATATATAGTGTCAAATCTAAAAACAAAGATGGTGGGAAGGGAAAGGGATTGACAATCAATGCAACATCTCACCATGAACATTATACAGCATTGAAATGAATTAATTTATACTTACATATAATATATATAACACATTGTTGGTTCTGTTTCTCTGGAGAACCTTTACTAATATGGTACATTATAAGGGATTGGAAGGAATAATGAAGTCTATGTGTCTTAGCCTTAGCTCTGAGTGGAAAAACAAGTCTAAAATTAAAAAAAAAAAAAAAAAAAAAAAAAAAGGCTAAATAGACCTAGGCTTTAGGTTGCACAGGTTTGTTGATGATGTTTAATGTTTCCTATGTGGTGTGGGAAATTCCAGTCCTTCAATGTAGTCTCTGGTTGATAGTAACCTGTGGCTTCTGGCAAAACCAAATACAAATCCCATGGGAAAGAAATGCCCCCTTAACCCATGTGCTCATGATTCACAGGGAATGTAACAATCAACTGTTAGCTCACATTGTATATGAACATTATGTAAAAGAAAAAAAAAACTACAATAAATAAATCAGAAAGAAATGACCAGAAAAATTAGTTTTTTTGAAAAATTGTATAGATGAATAAAATTATGAAGTTAAAAAAAAGAACAAACAAAATTCCATCAAAAACAAGGCTAATTTGAAAAAGAAGACAGTTACTAAAATGAAAATATACATAGTAAGTATAATTAAATAATTAGGAATCTGTTTAACAGAAAATTATACACAGAAGAATAGGGACCTGATCTAAATATAGAATGTGATATAGATCTAGAGAATATACAGATCAATAATAAGTTTTAGATACTTTTGTAATCTAATGATACTGCAGGAATTTATATATATTTATATATTTATTTAATACAAATTAAAATATTTATATATTTACATAAATTTAAACATATATATATATATATATGTATATATACATATTTTTGTGGTACATATGCTAATTGTCAACCATTACTTTTCAGTTACAGAATTCAGTTCTTGGACATGATGAGTCAAAATAATGGGACAGATTAATACTGATAAATATGATTTGAAAGGTATAATTAATGACCCTTAATTTATTGAGATTCTATTTTGTAATTGCACACACAGAAACATGAATAATAGTATACATGTATGTATGTTTTTATATTGCTCTAAGCCTAGAAATGTGCTATTTCCAAATTCTCATGACATTAAAATTAAGAGAGCCCAATAGTAAGAAAGTATAAATAAACCAGAAAGCAGTAATTATATTTTATATTCTTTGAGAACACCATAAGAACATTAAAAACAAGTGAAATATTTTTGTGTCCTTTGGGTAAATACCTAGTAGTGCAATTGTTGGGCCATAGAGTAGCTCTATTTTTAACTTTTTGGGGATCCTCCATGCTGTTTTCCATAGTGGCTGCACCAGTTTGCATTCCCACCAGCAGTGCAAGAGGAGGGTTCCCCTTTCCATGCATCCTCACCAACATGTGTTGTTTGTTTCCTGTATTGTTAATTTTAGCCATTCTGACAGGTGTGAGATGATATCTCATTGTAGTTTTGATTTGTATTTCCATAATGATGAGTGATGTTGAGTATCTTTTCATGTGTCTGTTAGTCATCTGAATGTCTTCTTTGGAAAAATGTCTATTCATGTCTTCTGCCCATTTCTTAACTGGATTATTTGCTTTTTGGGTGTTGAACTATATAAATTCTTTATTTATCTAATATGTCATTTGCAAATATCTTCTCCTATTCCATAGGTTGCCTTTTAGTTTTGTTGATTGTTTCCTTTGCTGTGCAGAAAATTTTTATTTTGATGAAGTCTCAGTAGTTCATTTTCACTTTTGTTTCTCTTGCCTCCAGAGATGTGTCTAGTAAGAAGTTGCTATGGCTGATATCAAAGAGGTTGCTGCCTATGTACTGCTCTATGCTTTTTATGGTTTCCTGTCTCACATTTAGGTCTTTCATCCATTTTGAATTTATTTTTGTGTATGATGTAAGAAAGTGGTCTAGTTTCATTCTTCTGCATGTTGCTGTCCAGTTATCCCCAACAACATTTATTGAAGAGACTCTCTTTTTTCCATTGGATATTCTTCCCTGCTTTGTTGAAGATTACTGATTCATAGGGTCATATGCACGCCAATGTTTATAGTAGCATTATCAACAATAGCCAAATTATGGAAAGGGCCCAAATCCAAATGTCCATTTACTGATGAATGGATAATATATATATATATATATATATATATATATATATATATATATATATATATATATAGTGGAATATTAGTCATTAAAAAGAATGAAATCTTTCCATTTGCAATGATGTGGATGGAGCTGGGGTATATTTTGCAAGTGACATAAGTCAGTCAGAGAAAGACAAATACCAAATGATTCCACTCATATGTCTCATATGTGGAATTTAAGAAACAAAAGAAATGAACATAGGGGAAAGAAGAAAAAAAGAGAGAGAGAGAAGGAAGGAAGCAAACCATAAAAGAGACTCTTAACTATAGAGAACAAACTGAAGGTTGCTGGAGGGGAGGTTGGTGGGAGATGGACTAAATGGGTGATGGGTATTAAGGAGGGCACTTGTTGTGATGAGCACTGAGTGTTATATGTAAGCGATGAACCACTAAATTCTGCTCCTGAAACCAATATTACACTATATGTTAACTAACTAGAATTTAAATAAATACTTAAAACAAAACAAAAAAGCTAGTGAAGTATATCTAATATGTAAAATAATGTATTTTACTTTCTTTTCACAAAGTTAAATCCACAACTATAACTTATTATTAATATGTAAAAAACCAATAATGTATATCATTGTTTGAGATGTAATTAAAGTTGCATTTAAATTCATGCTCCAGGGGCGCCTGGGTAGCTCAGTTGGTTAAAAGTCTGCCTTCAGTTCAGGTCATGATCCCAGGGTCCTGGGATCAAACCCCACATCGGGCTCCCTGCTCAGTGGGGAACCTGCTTCTCCCTCTTCCTCTGCCTGCCACTCCCCCTGCTTGTGCTCATTCTCTGTCTGTAAAAGAAATAAATAAAATCTTTAAAAAAATAAATCCATGCTCCAATAACATAATAATAAATAAATTATTATAAATTATTATAGATTATAGATTAATATATTAATAATTTTATAGATTAATCAATAAGAAACTAAGAAATATAAGAAAACAAGAAATACAGTATAAAGTGTAATAAAATTGATAATGAAAGTTTACTTTTGGGTCACCTTTGTGGCTCAGTCGTTAAGCGTCTGCCTTCGGCTCAGGTCATGATCCCAGCATCCTGGGATCTAGCCCTGCCTCAGGGTCCCTGCTCAGCAGGAAGCCTGCTTCTCCCTCTCCCACTCACCCTGCTTGTATTCCCTCTCCTGCTGTGTCTCTCTCTGTCAAATACATAAGTAAAATCTTAAAAAACAAAAACAAAAACAAAAACAAAAAGAAAATCTCTTTAAAAAAAAGAAAGTTTACTTTTGACAAAATAACAAATATAACAAGAAGATAAACTCAGAATGTCTTAATAGTTAAGAGATATAACAAGGAAGGAAAAAAATTAGAGTATATTCTATATAAATCTATACTAATTAATTTCAAATTAAAAATATGAATATAATGAATAAAAGAGGTTGTAAAAATATTTTAATAATAGTCAAAAGAGCCAAACTGAATATTTAATAATTTATTTCAAAACTCCATTTTTCATTTTGTATTTTACTTGAATATTAATTGGTTATATGTCTCATTATCTTCCTTTTAGATAATGTGAATTCATCTCTATAAAGTGCACATCTACTTGGTTGTTCCTACTTTTTATCTTGGGCCATGGGTTACCTCCAATTCCTATGGCCCTCCAGCAGCAATGAGCACACTAAGCATACAGATCTTGTTTTCTAATATTCACCAATAAGAGAAACAGGACTCCTTGCAGATATGGCTGATCTTAGGACTAGGGCAGGAAATATACAGGATGATCATGGAACATCCTGCATTGTCATAAAGTAAGAAAGTCTCAAAAACAAGCAAACAACCAGCAATTAACATATCCACAATGTTGAGGGATATGTGGAAGGGAAGTAGGAGTCAACTGATGAATTGTTGAACACTACATCAAAAACTATTGATGTACTATATATTGGCTAACTGAACATAATAAAAAAATTTTTTCATATAAATAATATCAAAAACAAAATCAACTGAAAGAGCTTCCAATGACCAAAAGTAGAACTTGAGCAACTAAATAAATAAAAGAACATTGGATAATAATCCAAAGTATATTTTAAAAAAATGTATGAATCTATACTCACATAAAAATTATTGTATAAATAAAGAGGAAGAATAGATAAATCTCCATGTGGAAGAATTCCAAATAATATATGTAGATATTCTGCCCTCAAGGAGAGGGAGCATAACTCCTTACTCCTTAGATGTGCGCTGCACATAATTTTCTTCTGAAGAATACAGTATAGAATGAGTAACTTTAAACAAACACTACCTCAGGCAGATGAATAATGTCAAAATCAACAGTGATTATTTATTGATAGTATGTAACTTTGATATGATGTGATGACAATGACACTTTACCTCTGTGAACTTCCTTCCCTAAAATGAATATTACCAGCTTAATCATGATAAAAATACCAGACCAATTCCAACTGAGGGATATTTTACAAAAAACCTGGGCAATATATCTCAAAACTGTCAAAGTCAACAAAAAGAAGAAAAATCTGAGAAGTTGCCACAGGGCATAGAAGTCTAAGGAGATGTGACAGCTAAATATAATGTTATATTCTGAATGAGATTCTGGAACAGAAAAATACATTAGGTTAAAAACTAAGGAAATCTCCATAAAATGTGGTGGTTAGTTTGTAATGATGCATCAACCTTTGCTCATTAATTGGAACAAATGTACCATATATACTAATGTAAGATATTAATAATGGACAAATTAGATGGGGTATAGGGTATATTGAAATTCTCTGTGCTCTCTTTACAACTTTTTAAAAAAATCTAAAACAGTTCTAAAAAATCAAATTTATTTTAAATTATTATTAAGAACTATTCCTCTAGTTCTATCCACGTCCTTGCAAATGGCAAGATTTCGGTTTTTTGATGGCTGCATAATATTCCATTGTATATGCTAAGCTAAATAAGTCAATCAGAAAAAGACAAGTATCATATGACCTCACTTATATGAGAAATTCTTAATCTCAGGAAACAAACTGAGGGTTGCTGGAGTGGTGGGGGGTGGGAGGGATGGAGTGGCTGGGTGATGGACATTGGGGAGGATATGTGCTGTGGTGAGTGCTGTGAATTGTGTAAGACTGATGAATCACATACCTATACCTCTGAAACAAGTAATACATTATATGTTAAAAAAAAAAAAAAAGATAGTAGGAGGGGAAAAATGAAGGGGGGGAAATCGGAGGGGGAGATGAACCATGAGAGACTATGGACTCTGAGAAACAAACTGAGGGTTTTAGAGGGGAGGGGGATAGGGGGATGAGTTAGCCCAGTGATGGGTATTAAGGAGGGCACATATTGAATGGAGCACTGGATGTTATACTCAAACAATGAATCATGGACCACTACATCAAAAACTAATGATGTAATGTGTGGTGACTAACATAACATAATAAAATTAAATTAAAAAAAAAAGAACTATCCCAAAATGTCATTTTGAAACTATTTGGGCACTAGCCCCCATAAGTTAAGTGAATAAAATAGAAAATACATACATGTTATTAGGAAAAATATACCAAACATTGTCTTTTAATTTTTTATAATTAGTAAAAATTTTATTTCTAAGGACGGTAATGCATTTATATGTGCAATTAACAAATAATTTAGTCTTGCCCACTTTTCTAAGCATGTGTATAGCTTAAAAGAACAATTAATAATAACATTCTGATTCTAAGGAAATACTATTATGGTACTTATACTTGAACACTATATATATATATATATATAACACTATATATATATATATATATATATATATATATATATCACACCTAATATTTTACACATAACTTACATAGAGAATAAAGGAAAAAATATATGAACTTTGACACACACTTGTAGCTACTCTTCTTGGTATATTTAATTCATTTATTTTCACAAGATTCCTTAAGAATAGTGATTTCTTCAATTTTCTTCTGACAGATTCCCATTCAGTGTTCCAAGAAGAATTAAGTTTGTACTCTTTAAGTGTGAGCTAGAATGAATAAGTTGAAAAATAAATGGATTTCTATCACCTCTAGCATTTTAATAGGTGAATAAACTGAAGTCCAGGGTGATCAATTTCCATAGAGAATACTATTAGAATCTGTTTCTTCTCATTTTTGGGAACAGATAGAAAGTTTGGGGATTTAGTGGAGAAAAGGACTGGTAGATGCCATTTATATTTTTGCCTATTAAACCCAACATAAATTTCTTATTATTTTTAATTTTGTGATTCAACATAAGCAAGATAAGGATAATTGAGATCATTCTTCTAATCAGCCATCCCTAATGCAAATTATAATGTTTACAGTAAAATTATCATTATCTTAAAAATGAGCCCATTAGTAACAGTATAAAGATATTTTCAGCCCATAAAGTCATTACTATCATCTTTGGAACAATTAGTAACTCGTTTAATGTGTTAAAGTGCTTCTTCACTATACATCATCAAATAGCAGTGTCTTTTGTGGTGGGCATCCAAAACATTAAACCTTGCATAAAATATTAATGTTTAAAGAGAGAGAGTATAACTATTGATTTTTATAAAAACGAAATCATCACTGTGCTATTTGATATAATTTAGTAATAAATATCGAGATGTTACAATTCAATTTTCTTATTGCTTCTTCCCCTTTTTAATAGCAACTTTAAAAAAAAAAAAACCTTTATGATATTTATTCTAGAGTCTTAAAACTCTTTTGGTCCATTATATATTAAAAAAAAAAACAAAAAAAAAACTCTTCTAACTTGCTCAGAAAGAACATCACCCCAAGTCCTTGAAGCAATAATCCTGCTGCTGCAGTATCCTGATATCTGTAGTTTTGGATTGTACTGGGATGATGATATGTAAATGATGTGTTGTTTCAAAGTGTCTGCAAAGCATTTTAAACAAAGATAAGCTTGAAGTCAAAGGTTAAATATGAGATTGAACTGAATAATCTCAGTTGAGACTGAAATGCTGACAATAGCAATACAGAACTATCCTTGGGTTGACCTCAGCAACCTAGGCAGCCCGCAGGCTTATAATAATCTAAATGAATAAGCTGTTAGAGATAAAAATGTGCTAACGATTTGGCAATGAACTCTTCAGCAAAATCCTGTGGAATGGTGCATATCACAATAGAGTCCCGAGATGTATAATATCTTTCTATTTGTGTTAAATCATGTGGGTAGTTCCTGCATTTGCCTATAGATTAGGTGTTGAAAGTTTTGTGTTATTGCTAGTTGGAAGAATAATTGGGCATGTGTTGGTGTGTATGTTGTTTGGGGGGGAGAGATCTCTATGTGGTTTTTATTATATAATGTACTCATATATGATTTCTTAGGTAATAAGGAAAATCTTCTATAGAGTAAATAGCTACAATAAAATAAGACAATGTGTAAGTATTTTAACAAGGTAAAAGATACCAAGCTGAATAATTATATAGAAATTAGAAAACTAGGCATTAAATTATGAACAGAAGGCAGTCCTGACCATCGAGCAAGTTGCCTTTATTTTCATGGGAGAGATATAGAGGCAAACACACAGTTACTATATAGATTTGTATGTACTAATCTTTGGATGTCATAGACCGACTGTATACAGGAAACTCAAGAAAGACTCTGGAAACAAACTCCTCCTGGTCACTTGTTCTTTTATCTCTAAGGGAACATGAGGGAGGCATAATATAATGTTTCAAAATTATTTCCATCCTAGCACATGGAGACATGTTCCAGAACCCCTTAAGATGAAGGAATTGTTCCATAGATGTAAAAAGCAACTTCATCGTGCTTTATTTATGGTGAATCCCTTCCACAACCTATAGAAGCCTACTATGACTGCAGCAGTACTTTTCTCAGAGAAGACCTGTGCAAAGTCAGTTGAGGACATCAACTATTGGAAGAGCAGAACTTGTAAAGAAAGGAGGGAAGGAAGGAGGTGAGGAGGAAGGGAATAGGGTAAGACCTTTGGGCCCAAGATGAAATGGATGAAAACAGAGCAGGGACCGGATTCCCAGCAACAATACTGGGATTATGCATAAAGGGGGAAAAAATGCAATTGAACCTCTGCATTTCCTAGTGGGATTGTGATTTAGGAAAGGAACTGTTTCTTTTTACTCATGGCGAGGTCGATTGATAGACTTCCAATCTCTAACTTTCTTCCTGAACACTATACACTTGATCCTTGAACAGCACAGGTTTAACTATGAGAGTTCACTTATATGTGGACTTTGCAGTCCAGCACCATAAATGTATTTTCTTTCTTATGATTTTCTTGATAACATTTTCTTCTCTCTATCTCACTATACTATAAGAATACACTATATAATACATATAACATACAAAACATGTTAATCGACCATTTATATTATTGGTAAGGCTTCCAGTCAAGAGTAGGCTATTAGGGAGGGGGGAAAGATGGCGGAGGAGTAGGGGACCCTATTTCAACTGGTCCCTGGAATTGAGCTGGATATCTACCAGACCACTCTGAGCACCCACGAAACCAGCCTGAGATGTAAGAAGATCTCGATCTCTACAAACAGAATATCGCAGGCAGTTGGTTTTGAGGTACGAAGCGGAGAGCCGTGATTCTGCGGGCAGATATCGGAGGATAAACGGCAGCGGGAGGGTGCCTGGCCGTGGGGATCCTACACCGCCGGTGAGTGACAGTCTCACGCGCTGCGGACGGGCACAGACTCGCAGACCGGTAGCGGCGGGAAAGGACTTTAGGGCAGCCCCCTGGGTGGAAAACCAGACCGGCGGGGTTGCGGCGCACGCGAACCGCAGCCCCCTGGACAGAAACCCGGAGCGACGGTCGCGCGCACGCGAACTGCAGCACCCCCCCCCCCCCCGACAGAAACCGGAGCGACAGTCACACACACGCGAACTGCAGCCTCCGAGACGGAAACCCGGTGCGCTGGGGTCCCGCTGGGTGAACTGCAACCCCCGGGGTGGAATCCCCGAGTGGCGGAGTCGCGCGCCCGCGAACTGCAGTCCCTGGGGCAGAACCCCAAGCAGCGGAGACGCATGCGCCTGAGCTGGGAGCGGCCTGCGGTTTTTAGAAGCACAAAGGGCAGAGACCTGCCCCGACCTGGAGGCAGGACTGGGAGCGCTGCAGAGGGGCGCACAACCCAGGCCGCTGCAGTTTATAGCAGCACGGACAGAAACGGAGACGGTGTGGCCTGGAGAGCTCACTGAAGAACAGACTGAGGTCTCTCTGCTCTGAGGCAGAGGGTTGGAAACGGTCTCTTCTGCTCTGACTCGCGGAAGAGACAGGGAAAGCTGCCAGGGAAAGCCGCCAGAGAACAAAAGCCCCAAAGACTGATTCCCACTGAGCCCATCCCCCGCCACAGGGGCGGAGGGCAACTCCGCCCAAACAGGGTTGCCTGAGTAACAGCGCGGCAGGCCCCTCCCCCAGAAGACAGGCTGGGAAAACGAGGCCAGCAACCCTAAGGTCCCAAGAAAACAGGTGCATCTTGCTTGGGTTCTGGTCAATAATTTGGACTCTATACATTCCCTCAAACACCCATCAACAGAATGACTAGGAGGAGGAGCCCCTAAAATGGAAAAGACTCAGAGATTATGACTTATGCTGCAGATTTACAAATGGATGCAGATATAACCAAGATGTCAGAGATGGAATTCAGACTAGCAATTGTGAAGACAATGGCTAGAATGGAGAAATCAATTAATGGCAACATAGAGTCTCTAAGGGCAGAAATAAAAGGTGAATTGGCAGAACTTAAAAATGCTATCAATGAGATCCAATCCAATCTAGATAATCTAACAGCTAGGGTAACTGAGACAGAAGAGAGAATAAGCGATCTGGAAGACAGTATAATAGATAAAAAGGGAAAAGAGGAGGCCAGGGAAAAACAACTCAGAATCCATGAAAATAGAATCAGAGAAATAAGTGACACCATGAGGCGTTCCAATGTCAGAATCATTGGAATCCCGGAGGGAGTGGAGAGAGAGAGAGGGCTAGAAGATGTATTTGAGCAAATCATAGCTGAGAACTTCCCTAATCTGGGGAATGAAACAAACATTCGAGTCCTAGAGGCAGAGAGGACCCTTCCTAAGATCAAGGAAAACAGGCCAACACCCCGGCATGTAATAGTAAAACTTGCAAATCTTAGAACCAAGGAAACCATCTTAAGGGCAGTTAGGGGGAAGAGATTCCTTACGTACAGAGGGAGGAACATCAGAATAACGTCAGACCTATCCACAGAGGCCTGGCAAGCCAGAAAGGCCTGGCAAGACATATTCAGGGTACTAAATGAGAAGAACATGCAGCCAAGAATACTTTATCCGGCAAGGCTTTCATTTAGAATGGATGGAGAGATGCAGAGCTTCCACGACCGGCAGAAGTTGAAAGAATATGTGACCACTAAGCCGGCCCTGCAAGAAATATTAAGGGGGGTTCTATAAAAGGAGAAAGACCCCAAGAGTGATCTACAACAGAAATTTACAGGGACAATCTATAAAAACAACATCTTCACAAGCAACATGATGACAATTAATTCATATCTTTCAATAATCACTCTCAACGTGAATGGCCTAAACACTCCCATAAAACGGCACAGGGTTGCAGATTGGATAAAAAGACAGGACCCATCCATATGCTGTCTACAAGAGACTCATTTTGAACCTAAAGATACATCCAGACTGAAAGTGAAGGGATGGAGAACTATCTTCCATGCCAGCGGACCTCAAAAGAAAGCTGGGGTAGCAATTCTTATATCAGACAAAATAGATTTTAAACTAAAGTCTGTAATAAGAGACACAGAAGGACACTATATCATACTTAAAGGGTCTATCCAACAAGAAGATCTAACAATTGTAAATATCTATGCCCCCAACATGGGAGCAGCCATCTACATAAGCCAACTGTTAACCAAAATAAAGAGTCATATTGATAACAATACGTTAATTGTAGGAGACCTCAATACTCCACTCTCAGCAATGGACAGATCATCTAAGCAGAAAATCAACAAGGAAACAAGAGCTTTGAATGATACATTGGACCAGATGGACCTCATAGATATTTACAGAACATTCCACCCTAAAACAACAGAATACTCATTCTTCTCGAGCGCACATGGAACTTTCTCCAGAATAAACCATATACTGGGTCACAAATCAGGTCTCAACCGATACCAGAAGATTGAGATTATTCCCTGCATATTTTCAGACCACAGTGCTCTAAAACTGGAACTCAATCACAAGAAAAAAAATGGCAGAAATTCAAACACTTGGAAGCTAAAGACCACTCTGCTCAAGAATGTTTGGGTCAACCAAGAAATCAAAGAACTTAAACAATTCATGGAAATCAATGAGAACAAAAACACATCGGTCCAAAACCTATGGGATACTGCAAAGGCAGTTCTAAGGGGGAAATACATAGCCATCCAAGCCTCACTCAAAAAAACAGAAAAATCCCGAATTCACCAACTACCTCTACACCTTAAAGAACTAGAGAAAAAGCAACAAACAATGCCTAAGCCACGCATTAAAAGAGAAATAATTAAAATTAGAGCAGAAATCAATGAATTAGAAACCAGAAACACAGTAGATCAGATCAATGAAACTAGAAGTTGGTTCTTTGAAAGAATAAGATTGATAAACCACTGGCCAGACTTATCCAAAAGAAGAGAGAAAGGACCCAAATTAATAAAATTATGAATGAAAGGGGAGAGATCACGACTAACACCAAGGAAATAGAAACAATTATTACAAATTATTATCAACAACTATATGCCAATGAACTGAGCAATCTGGATGAAATGGAGGCCTTCCTGGAAACCTATAAGCTGCCAAGACTGAAACAGGAAGAAATTGACAGCCTGAATAGGCCAATAACCAGTAACGAGATTGAAGCAGTGATCACAAACCTCCCAAAAAACAAGAGTCCAGGGCCTGATGGATTCCCTGGGGAATTCTACCAAACATTCAAAGAAGAAATAATACCTATTCTACTGAAGTTGTTTCAAAAAATAGAAACAGAAGGAAAACTTCCAAACTCATTCTATGAGGCCAGCATTACCTTAATCCCCAAACCAGGCAAAGGCCCCATCAAAAAGGAGAATTTCAGACTGATATCCCTGATGAATATGGATTCCAAAATCCTCAACAAAATCCTAGCTAATAGGATCCAACAATACATTAAAAGGATCATCCACCACGACCAAGTGGGATTTATCCCCGGGATGCAAGGGTGGTTCAACATTCACAAATCAATCAATGTGATAGAACACATTAATAAGAGGAGGGAGAAGAACCATATGGTCCTCTCAATTGATGCAGAAAAAGCATTTGACAAAATACAGCATCCTTTCCTGATTAAAACTCTCCAGAGTATAGGGATAGAGGGAACATTCCTCAAGCTCATAAAATCCATCTATGAAAAACCCACAGCGAATATCATCCTCAATGGGGAAAAGCTGAGAGCCTTTCCCTTAAGATCAGGAACATGTCAAGGGTGCCCACTCTCACTACTGTTGTTCAACATAGTACTAGAAGTCCTAGCAACAGCAATCAGACAACAAGAAGAAATAAAAGGTATTCAAATTGGCAAAGAAGAAGTCAAACTCTCTCTTTTCGCAGACAACATGATAGTTTATGTGGAAAACCCAAAAGACTCCACCCTCAAATTACTAGACCTCATCCAGCAATTCAGTAATGTGGCAGGATACAAAATCAATGCACAGAAATCAGTTGCTTTCTTTTTTTTTTTTTTTTTTTAAAGATTTTATTCATTTATTTGACAGAGAGAGACACAGCCAGAGAGGGAATACAAGCAGGGGGAGTGGGAGAGGGATGAAGCAGGCTTCCTGCTGAGCAGGGAGCCCGATGCGGGGCTCGATCCCAGGACCTGGAATCATGACCTGAGCCGAAGGCAGACGCTTAACGACTGAGCCACCCAGGCGCCCCTCAGTTGCTTTCTTATACACTAACAACGCAACTGTAGAAAGAGAAATTAAAGAAATGATTCCATTTACAATAGCACCAAAAACCATAATATACCTCAGAATAAACCTAACCAAAGAGGTAAAGGATCTATACTCTAGGAACTACAAAACACTCATGAAAGAAATTGAAGAAGACACAAAAAGATGGAAAAATATTCCATGCTCATGGATCGGATTGTTAAAATGTCTATGCTACCCAGAGCAATCTATACCTTCAGTGCCATCCCGATCAAAATTCCAATGACATTTTTCAAAGTGCTGGAACAAACAATCCTAAAATTTGTATGGAATCAGAAAAGACCCCGAATCGCCAAGGAGATGTTGAAAAAGAAAAACAAAGCTGGGGGCATCATGTTGCCCGATTTCAAGCTATATTACAAAGCTGTGATCACCAAGACAGCATGGTACTGGCACAAAAACAGACATACAGACCAATGGAACAGAATAGAAAACCCAGATATGGACCCTCAACTCTATGGTCAAATAATCTTTGACAAAGCAGGAAAAAAACATGCAATGGAAAAAAGACAGTCTCTTCAATAAATGGTGCTGGGAAAATTGGACAGCCACATGCAGAAGAATGAAACTCGACCATTCTCTAATACCATTCGCAAAGATAAACTCAAAGTGGATGAAAGACCTCAGTGTGAGACAGGAATCCATCAAAATCCTAGAGGAGAACATAGGCAGTAACCTCTTTGACATCGCCCACAGCAACTTCTTTCAAAATACATCTCCAAAAGCTAGTGAAACTAAAGCAAAAATGAACTTTTGGGACTTCATCAAGATAAAAAGCTTCTGCACAGCAAAGGAAACAGTCAACAAAACAAAGAGGCAACCCACAGAATGGGAGAAGATATTTGCAAATGACACTACAGATAAAGGGCTGGTATCCAAAATCTATAAAGAACTTCTCAAACTCAACACCCAAAAAACAAATAATCAAGTCAAAAAGTGGGCAGAAGAGATGAACAGACACTTCTCTGAAGAAGACATACAAATGGCTAACAGACACCTGAAAAAATGTTCATCATCATTAGCCATCAGGGAAATCCAAATCAAAACCACATTGAGATACCACCTTACACCAGTTAGAATGGCAAAAATGGACAGGGAAAGAAACAACAAATGTTGGAGAGGTTGTGGAGAAAGGGGAACCCTCTTACACTGTTGGTGGGAATGCAAGTTGGTACAGCCACTTTGGAAAACAGTGTGGAGGTGATTTAAAAATTTAAAAATAGAGCTACCCTATGACCCAGCAATTGCACTACTGGGTATTTACCCCAAAGACACAGATGTAGTGAAAAGAAGGGCCATATGCACCCCAATATTCATAGCAGCAATGTCTGCAATAGCCAAACTGTGGAAAGAGCCGAGATGCCCTTCAACAGATGAATGGATAAAGAAGATGTGGTCCATATATCTGAATATTACTCAGCCATCAGAAAATTGATGAATACCCAACTTTTACATCAACATGGATGGACTGGAGGAGATTATGCTAAGTGAAATAAGTCAAGCAGAGAAAGTCAATTATCATATGGTTTCACTTATTTGTGGAACATAAGGAATAACATGGAGGACATTAGGAGAAGGAAGGGAAAAATGGGCGGGGGGAATTGGAGGGAGAGATGAACCATGAGAGACTATGGACCTGAGAAACAAACAGGGTTTTAGAGGGGAGGGGGGAGGGGGGATTGGTTAGCCCGGTGATGGGTATTAAGGAGGGCACGTACTGCATGGAGCATACGAAAACAATGGATCGTGGATCACTACATCAAAAACTAATGATGTATTGTATGGTGACCTACATAACATAATAAAATTAAAAAAAAAAAAAAGAGTAGGCTATTAGTAGTTAAATTTTGAGATAGCCAAAATTTATACACCGATTTTTGACTATGTGGGGGATGGAGGTCAGTGTCCTTAACCCGTGCATTATTCAAGGGTCAACTAGATTTACTTTAAAATTATTAATTTTTTCTTCTTTGAATATATGCTATGTTTTGTTTTTTTTTTTTAACTGATTGTTGACAGTTCACACAATTCAACTTAAATGTGTAGCTATCCAATACTCTCTTTTGGACTTTTCTCTGTGTGTTCCTCTCATATTGAGACTCCTCTCTGACTGGAATTTGACAAGTCTCCAGTCCTCTTTTCTAGGGTGTTACTCCTACTCCGTTACCATTCAGGTTATTACAACATTTCCTCTGCACCATTTATGACTATCTGTGCTGTTCCAGTCTACCTTATTTTTTTTAAAGATTTTATTTATGCTTTATTTGAGAGAGAGAGAATGAGTGGGGGGAGGGACAGAGGGAGAAGCAGGCTTCCTGCTGAGCAGGAGGCCCGATGTGGGATTCGGTTCCAGGACCCTGGGATCATGACATGAGCCAAAGGGAGATGCTTAACTGACTGAGCCACCCAGGCACCCTCCAGTCTACCTTATATCTAACATCCCATACCTCCTATATTATTGAAGTTTTTATGTTTATTTCCCCTAGAATACATCTATGATCATTATATTCCTTTGTACATATATACACAAATAGGTATAATATCCTTACACTATATAAAATACATGTATATTATCCCCAAAATGTTATTTGACTGTGCCTAGTTTCTAAACAGTATTTTTAATTTTTTTGTAAAGTTAATTTACTCTTTAGTTTTCCAAAATTGAAAGCGTTAGATCATGGTTAGAGAAACTAACATTGTTATTGATAATCTTTTCCACAAATTGTTAGCTGTTTAGCATTTCTATCAGTAACTAGGAAATACTAATTAAAAGTTGGACAAGCTTCTGCTGATAGTAACTTTCAAATTTCTTTTTCTTAGACATGGCACATCAATATGTATTAACATACATATAAAAAGAAAATATTTTACACCAACCCCCCCAATAATCCAATTAAAAAAATAGGCAGAGGACCTGAACAGACATTTTCCCAAAGATGACATACAGATGGCCAACAGACACATGAAAAGATGCTCAACATCACTAATCACCAAGGAAATGCAAATCAAAACCACGATGTAATATCATCTTACACTTGTCGGAATGGCTTGGATCAAAAAGACAAGAAATAACAAGTGCTGGTAAGGATGTGGAGAAAAAGGAACCCTCATGCACTGTTAGTGGGAATGTAAATTGGTGCAGCCACTGTGAAAATCAGTATGGAGGGTCCTCAAAAAATTAAAAATAGAATTACCATATGATCCAGTAATTCCACTACTGGGTATTTATCCAAAGTAAATGAAAACACTAATCTGAAAAGATATATGCACCCCTATTGTTTATTGCAGAATTATTTACAGTAGCAAAGATATAGAAGCAACTCAAGTGTCCATTGATAGGTGAATGGATAAAGAAGATGTGGCATATATACAATGGGATATTACTCAGCCATAAAAATGAATGAGATCTTGCCATTTGCAACAATGTGGATATAGCTAGAGAGTATAATGCTAAGTGAAATAAGTCAGACAGAGAAAGAAAGATAACATATGATTTCACTTGTATGTGGAATTTAAGAAACAAAGGAAATAAACAAAGGAAAAAGGAGACAAAAAATCAGACTCTTAAATACAGAGAACAAACTGGTGATTGCCAAGGGGGAGGTGGGTGAGGTTTGGGTGAAATAAAGAAGAAAAAAATAAGATTTTAGAGAAACTATCTTAAATTGAAAGAGAGAAAACTGTGTCAAAATGGAAATATATACTCTTTAGCAATTTACATATTAATACAGAATACAGTTCAACTTTCCATTCAAGAATTATTTTTTTTTGAGAATTTGAGAAAATGAAGGAATGTGTCTAGACATTACTGGAGACTTTATATTGAGGATTTGAATGATGACTAGTACTTGCCTAAAGTAAACATACAATGCAGTTGAGAAATAAGAGAGGCATAAAGGTGTTCTGTACTGAACAGCATAATGTGATATCCTATCGGGACACTAACTGCTATATCAATTGACAGACAAACTGTGAGACAACTTTAACACTATAAAACATGAAATTTGTGCTGGATTTGGACTGGTAGATAATATAATGATAGGGAGAAAAAATATGAGTGGGGAATGGTCAGAGGAGAGAAAAGAAATAGCAGTTTAGAGATTAGAAATTCGGTGCATGTTTGAGAATCCCTTTCATGTTTGTGCATGAAAGGTTTAGGAATTTAGGAGGAGGGATCTCTATGGCTTCAGATAGTGGAAGGGGGTGTCAACTTACAATCCATTTATAAGGCATGAGAAATTAGTCTTTAATTATTAATTATAGTTTATAATTATAAAGGTGAATATAATTTGATCAGGGGGTTTCTTTTTGAAAATATAATGACCACTCCTCACAAGCTGCGTGATGTTAGAGGCGGAGAACCTCATGAAAACTGCAATAATGTAGGAAAAAGGAAATCAGTATAAGAAACAGCATTAGGAGAGCCAGGTGGTGGAGGTTTGACTAAACGTGATTAAAGAAAATAAGACTATCTTTCCCCTATTTAATTTAGACTATTAAGTGAAACACTACACAAGTCTAAACACACATAAAAATACATGTTCTAACATCACTTTTTTTTTTCCAAAAGAACTCTTTATTTATTTATTTTATTAACATATATTATTTGTTTCTGGGGTACAGGTCTATGATTCATCAGTCTTACACAATTCACAGCACTCATCATAGCACACAACCTCCCTAATGTCCATCACCCAGCCACCCCATCCCTCCCACCCCCCTACACTCCAACAACCCTCAGTTTGTTTCCAGAGATTAAGAGTCTCTTAAGGTTTAAGAAACCCTCTCTGGTTTTGTCCTGTTTCATTTTTCCCTCCCTTCCCCTATGATCCTCTGTCTTGTTTCTCAAATTCCTCATATCAGTGAGATCATATGACACTTGTCTTTCTCTGATTGACTTATTTTGCTTAGCATAATACCCTCTAGTTCCATCCACGCCATTGCAAATGGCAAGATTTCATTTTTTGATGGCTGCATAATATTCCATTGTATATATATACCACATCTTCTTTATCCATTCATCTGTTGAGGGACACCTAGTCTTTTTCCATAGTTTGGCTAATGTGGACATTGCTGCTATAAACATTGGGGTGCATGTGCCCCTTCGGATCACCTCATTTGTATCTTTGGGGTAAATACCCAGTAGTGCAATTGCTAGGTTGTAGGGTAACTCTATTTTCAACTTTTTGAGGAATCTCCATACTGTTTTCCAGAGTGGCTGCACCAGCTTGCATTCCCACCAACCGTGTAGGAGGGTTCCCCTTTCTCTGCATCCTCGCCAACATCTGTCGTTTCCTGACTTCTTAATTTTAGCCATTCTCACTAGTGTGAGGTGGTATCTCATTGAGGTTTGATTTGGATTTCCCTGATGCCAAGTAATATCCAACACTTTTTCATGTGTCTGTTGGCCATTTGGATGTCTTCTTTGCAGAAATGTCTGTTCATGTCTTCTGCCCATTTCTTGATTGGATTATTTGTTCTTTGGGTGTTGAGTTTGATAAGTTCTTTATAGATTTTGGATACCAGCCCTTTAACTGATAAGTCATTTGCAAATATCTTTGCCCATCCTGTCAGTTGTCTTTTGGTTTTGTTGACTGTTTCCTTTGCTGTGCAAAAGGCTTTTATCTTGATGAAGTCCCAATAGTTCATTTTTGCCCTTTCTTCCCTTGCCTTTGGTGATGTTTCTAGGAAGAAGTTGCTGTGGCTGAGGTCGAAGAGGATGCTGCCTGTGTTCTCCTCAAGGACTTTGATGGATTCCTGTCTCACATTGAGGCCTTTCATCCATTTTGAGTCTATTTTTGTGTGTGGTGTAAGGGAATCGTCCAGTTTCATTCTTCTGCATGCGGCTGTCCAATTTTCCCAACACCATTTGTTGAAGGGACTTTTTTCCATTGAACATTCTTTCAATGTTAGTTGACCGTAGAGTTGAGGGTCCATTTCTGGGCTCTCTATTCTGTTCCATTGATCTATGTGTCTGTTTTTGTGCCAGTACCATATTGTCTTGATGATTACAGCTTTGTAATAGAGCTTGAAGTCTGGAATTGGGATGCCACCAGCTTTGCTTTTCTTTTTCAACATTCCTCTGGCTATTTGGGGTCTTTTCTGGTTCCATACAAATTTTAGGATTATTTGTTCCATTTCTTTGAAAAAAGCTGATGGTATTTTGATAGGGATTGCATTAAATGTGTAGATTGCTCTAGGTAACATAGATTTTCACAATATTTGTTCTTCCAATCCATGAGCATGGAACATTTTTCCATTTCTCTGTGTCTTCCTCAATTTCTTTCATGAGTGTTCTATAGTTTTCTGAGTACTGATTCTTTGCCTCTTTGGTTAGATTTATTCCTAGGTATCTACGGTTTTGTGTGCAGTTGTAAATGGGATTGACTCCTTAATTTCTCTTTCTTCTATCTTGGTGTATAGGAATGAAACTGATTTCTGTGCATTGACTTTATATACTGCCACTTTACTGAATTCTTGTATGAGTTCTAGCAGTTTTGGGGTGGAGTCTTTTGGGTTTTCCACATAAAGTATCATATCATCTGCAAAACGTGAGAGTTTCACTTCTTCTTTCGATTTGGATGCCTTTTATTTCTTTTTGTTTTCTGATTGCTGAGGCTAGGACTTCCAGTACTATGTGGAACAGCAGTGGTGGTCGTGGATATCCCTGCCGCGTTCCTGACATTAGGGGGAAAGCTCTGTTTTTCCCCATTGAGAATGATATTCACTGTGGGTTTTTTATACATCGCTTTTAAGAGATTGAGGTATGTACCCTCTATTCCTACACTGTGAAGAGTTTTAATCAAGAAAAGATGCTGTACTTTGTCAAATGCTTATCCTGCATCTATTGAGAGGATCATATGGTCCTTGTTCTTTCTTTTATTAATGTATTGTATCACATTGATTGATTTGCAGATGTTGAACCAACCTTGTAGCCCAGGAATAAATCCCACTTGGTCGTGGTGAATAATCCTTTTAATGTACTGTTGGATCCTATTGGCTAGTAGTGTTTTGGTGAGAATTTTTGCATCCATGTTCATCAAGGATATTGGTCTGTAATTCTCCTTTTTAATGGGGTCTTTGGTTTTGGGATCAAGGTAATGGTGGCCTCATAAAATGCGTTTGGAAGTTTTCCTTCCATTTCTATTTTTTAGAACAGTTTCAGAAGAATAAGTATTAATTCTTCTTGAAATGTCTGGTAGAAATCCCCTGGGAAGCCATCTGACCCTGGGTTCTTGTTTTTTGGGAGATTTTTAGATTACTGCTTCAATTTCTTTAGTGGTTATGGGTCTGTTCAGGTTTTCTATTTTTTCCTGGTTCAGTTTTGGTAGTTTATATGTCTCTAGGAATGCATCCATTTCTTCCAGATTATCTAATTTGCTGGCATGTAGTTACCCATAATATGCTCTTATAATTGTTTGTATTTCTTTGGTGTTGGTTGTGATCTCTCCTCTTTCATTCATGATTTTATTTATTTGGGTCCTTTCTTTTTTTCTTTTTGATAAGTCTGGCCAGGGATTTATCAATCTTATTAATTCTTTCAAAGAACCAGCTCCTAGTTTTGTTGATCTGTTCTACTGTTCTTTTGGTTTCTATTCCATTGATTTCTGTTTTGATCTTTATTATTTCTCCTCTTCTGCTGGGTTTAGGCTTTTTTTGCTGTTCTTTCTCCAGCTCCTTTAGGTGTAGGGTTAGGTTGTGTATTTGAGAACTTTCTTGTTTCTTGAGAAAGGCTTGTATTAATATATACTTTCCTCTTAGGACCACCTTTGCTGCATCCCAAAGATTTTGAACAGTTGTGTTTTCATTTTCCTTTGTTTCCATGAATTTTTTAAAATTCTTCTTTAATTTCCTGGTTGACCCATTCATTCTTTAGTAGGATGCTCTTTAGCCTCCATGTATTTGAGTTCTTTCCGACTTTCCTCTTGTGATTGAGTTCTAGTTTCAAAGCATTGTGGTCCGAAAACATGCAGGGAATGATCCCAATCTTTTGGTACCAGTTGAGACCTGGTTTGTGAGCCAGGATGTGTTCTATTCTGGAGAATGTTCCATGTGCACTAGAGAAGAATGTGTATTCCGTTGCTTGGGGATGTAATATTCTGAATATATCCATGAAGTCCATCTGGTCCAGTGTGTCATTTAAAGCCTTTATTTCCTTGTTGATCTTTTGCTTAGATGATCTGTCCATTTCTATGAGGGCAGTGTTAATGTCCCCTACTATTATTGTATTGTTGTTGATGTATTTCTTTGAGTTTGTTATTAATTGGCTTATATAATTGGCTGCTCCCATATTAGGGTCATGGATATTTAAAATTGTTAGATCTTCTTGTTGGATAGACCCTTTAAGTATGATGTAGTTTGACATCACTTTTGTATATAGACTGCTCTCATCAATGGATAAATTATCTGGCTTATTTGGAAAATAATTCATGAGCTTTTTTTTTTTTTAATTTGGTTGGAAAAAAGGACATTAATGCTGTATTTTGTGTATCTGATGTTAAGAAGATATATTTTGAGCAAGAGAATAATAGCCTCTGATATAGGAGCTCCCCTGACAGTAATGTCTAGGACTTGGTGTTTCAGGGAGCCAGCCTTGCATTCCCAGCCACATGTGGTATCCTGCTGTTGAGAAAAATTATTTTCATAGGACACCAACATCAGACAAAATCATTCTGGGACCAAGATGAAGGGAGATTGAAAACAAGACTGCATCATAATCTTCACCAAGTACAGACAAGACTAGGTCATTGTGCAAACAAAAGCATCAAGCATTCCTCTCTCCTGGCAAATTTGAGTAACTGCTGCTCCTTCACCAACAATAATTTTAGCTTCTCTTTATTTCGTGCTATATTCTTAGCAATCCTATAAACTGTTCTCTGTGTACTTATACATAAACTGGTTGTGTCTCAGTGGGGAGTGAGGAAAATTCCAGGCCATATATTACACTCTTATATGTGTCTTTAGGGTACAATTTAGGGAGAGAGCCTCTGTCTTCTTGATCCGGTCTCAACCACTACATTTATCTCTAACTTCATGTGTTCTCAGATTCTCCATAAAAAATTACACTGAAGGAAGGAGGCTGGTCAAACAATATTGTGGCAAGAATTGTTCATTATTCAATTTCTTGGAAGGTATGGATAGTTTTAGGTTGTGATAATTATAGAAAAGAATGTAGGGTCAGCAAGACTGGGCTCCTGGAGTTAATTTGAGTGTTTAGTAAGAGGGGTGATAAGAACAGTTGGGGGCTAAAGTCTTACAAGGGCCACGGTAGACACATTTAGTCCATCAGGATTTTCCCCAATAAATAATTTTCAAGAGTTTCATAGCCCACCTGTTCTATTACACTACTAATGTCTCACCCTGGCTGTTCTCATGCAGTGCCTTGGTGTTACGTCTCAGTTTTCTCTTTGCTTCTTTCTTGCCTTGAGATTGTGATCTTCTAGGATTAGAGAGGCTGATGCAAAAGAGCACAGCCATCAAACTATACCATGATTGATCCCCTGTCTGTGGTCACAGCACACAGTCATTCTTTATGATAATTTCATCCACATTGGGACACAGCCATTTTCTATCTCCTCAGATATCTCTTAAGGTTTTTTTGTTTTGCTTTATTGTCTATCTATAATCTATCAATCTATGTTTTTGTATTAATACTAAGCAAGGGCCTCTCTTATTGCTTCCTCAGAGCCATGATTGTCAGGAGAAGCCAGCTGATGGGTGCCTTCTTCTCTAGGATTGCCAACTTTTCCAAGTTGATATTTTGAGAAATATTTATTGACCTTTTATTTTTCCTTTCTGGTTTTTTTGTTGTTGTTGTTTGTTTGTTTGTTTTACAGATTTGAAAAATCACAGAAGTTTCAGGAGGAATATTCATTGATTCCCAAGTCTTTAAAAGCTTGGTGCATAATGCCCTATTTTTTTTTCCTTTCTCATAAGTTTGAAAGATTTATAGATTTCTTTAGCTCCAGTTTGGAAGACAATAGAGCACAATCTCAGCATTCCACAGCAGATTCTCCTCAGTTATATATTCATAAGACCTTTGTTCCTTGGTCACTTTTTACACACTTTTAAAATAATCTACCCATTCAAGAAGCTCCAACTTCTTTTCAGTTTGATTATATTATTCAGTCTGTTATTTAGCATACAAATGTTCACACATGTGTAGGTGAACCTTTCTCTCACACACACAAATGTACACACACACAACCACTCAAGTAAAGGTAAAAGAAATCTTCAATACTAGAAGTGAATATTAAAATAAATATATAATATACTATATAAATTAATATATATGAACCAAAAAAAATGTAAAACCACAACTTGATTAGCTTAGTCACATTTTACATGTTACCCCTATCAAGTGAAATGTTAGTTTTAAATTTTAATCAGATACACACAATGCAAGCAACTCAATATTTCTTTCTTTTTTTTTTTTTAAGATTTTATTTATTTATTTGACAGAGAGAGAGAGGCACAGCAAGAGAGGGAACACAAGCAGGGGGAGTGGGAGAGGGAGAAGCAGGCTTCCCGCGGAGCAGGGAGCCCGATGCGGGGCTCGATCTCAGGACGCTGAGATCATGACCTGAGCCGAAGGCAGACGCTTAATGACTGAGCCACTCAGGTGCCCCAGCGACTCAATATTTCTAATGTTAACATGCTGAATGCCAGTAACATAATTTGTATTTGAATATTATAAGGCTACATAGGTTGATTAGTTGAAGGTGATTTATAAAGCAAAATAAGCAAAATATGTTATTTACTTCTTGAACACGTAGTTACAGGAACGTGACTCATTTCTAATTTTAAGGTCACTATTATAAACCTTTCTTTGCCAATGATTTCCTGTTTGTTTCTCAACAGTATAAGGTGTTGCCATTAATTTTAAAATTGGTACTGGAGCTAGTTATTCTTTTTTTTTTTCTTATAGCATCAAATCCTCTGAAAATTTCCATAGATAATCAATTGCCTTTAAAATATGAGTTGAAAATGTCAGTATTTGGTGTTCGTGAAGTATAATTAATGGCAACAAGTTGGAAAGATTCACAGAAACACTCAGTATATCACTTTAATATTTTAATACAAGTCTTGTCTAAATATAATTCTGTCATATAATGTTTTTACACCTAAAAACATAATAAATCATGTTAAGAAAAAGGAATGAAATAAAAAAGAAATAGCACCTTAAAATTTTATTAACTAGCAAAAATCAAATAATTGAAACAAGAGCAATAAACTGTTACAAGTGCATCATTTTCTACAATTAAAAAAAGTAATTTCATGAAATTAAAGATTTGGAAGGATATAAATAATGTGCATTGTTTAAACATCTCTGTATTTACCTTAACCAGATTAATTACATAGTTTTCATCACAGTTTAAAAATTTCTCCAGATTTAAATGTCAAAATATTAAGTCCCCAAATTTGTAACATTAATTATGTATCATATTTTTTTCTAGAAGAGAAAATGGCCTCGTCTCAGGGATAGTTGCTTATAGCTTGAATACTTTATAGTAAATTTTTATATGAAGTAGTACCATTTCTTTCATTCAGGGAAATAAAATATTTTTTTCTGGAATATAGTAGGGTAAAAATGTATGGAAATCTTAGTAAATTAGGATCAAATGAGATAGTATGGATTTCCAAGACTATAAAATCTGTGAAGACAAGAAGCAACTGATTTAATTCCCAGGTGCTAACTTACGGACCTAATTATTCATTTATGTTTGACACTAAAACAAACTTTTGAATAAATACTGTAAAGTACTTTTTCTAGGGAAAATTTTATATTGGTCATAATAAAAGTGAATCTTTTACTGGTATTTGGATTATTCTGGTAATCACCATATATTCATTATTAGATCATACACTGAATGGTATTCTACTTACCTTTGTTTCATTTCATTATTTAGAAGAGAATATTTATCAAATGTCTTAAAATATTGGTTTAAAATTACAAAAAAACATTAGGGCAATTGAGTCAGGATTGTTTTGCTTCTATAAAGAGTACCAAAAGAAATATTTTCTGTTTGATCTGCTTGGAATTATTTTATTGGAAAATAATTTTGTAAGTTCCAGATAAAGAGACATTTGACTCTTTAAATTGCAAGAGTTGTAACAGCAACATTCTAAATTATACTTCTATATGTATTTCCCATTTGACAATCCTATTCCCATTAAATTAACTAATCACTTTCCTGGAGTGAGAATTTCATGCTTCAAATAGGGGTTGATTAAAGATTAGTATTCCTGGTAGTTGGTCACCTGCTCATCATTAGAGTTCAAGGGCTGTGGCTGCTCAGATGAATGAACACGGCAAAGAATTCTGAATATTTTAAATGCATGGTTTGTTTCCCTGCTCTCCATGTGTCTGAAATTGCCCAGTATGCTTACATATTTTTTATTTGTGCCATTCTTATATACTATTACTGAATACACTTAGAAAAAATATAATCAAAACTATTTTGACCAAATTTTAATTTAAAATTAGACCATGGAGTAGAGGCTTATTTTGCTCTTACTTTCAAAAATTAATATATTTTTGAAAATGTGTTTGTAAGTTAGGTAACTAAAATATAGCACTACCATGTATCAGGAAATTATTTTTCTGGAAATTAACTTGAGAAGTCATCTACTTTCTCTCTTTTCCCATTAGCAATAAATACTTAAATCATCTCAGAAAACCATATTTTAAAACTTTCCAGAAAGGAAATATATATAAATTGTTTAACCATTGCAATCCTTTGTATAATTATCTTAGTGTTTTAAGAAGTAAAGATAAAAATATTTTTTAAAGATTTTATTTATTCATTTGAGACACAGAGATACAGAGAGAGAGAGAGAGCATGAGCAGGGGGAGAGGCAGAGAGACAGGAAGAAGCAGGTTCCCTGCTGAGCCAGGAGCCTGATGTGGGGCTTGATCCCAGGATCCTGGGATTATGACCCGAGCCAAAGGCAGACGCTTAACCATCTGAGCCACCCAGGCGCCCCTAAAGACAAAAATATTCTAAAAAACAGATTTGCCAGGAGTTGTATTAATATTTATTTCTCAACATCCTAAATATTCATATTGGACTAAAAGTATCTAAACAACAAGGGAATTCTGGCATCTGCCTTCCCAACTTCCCGCTAAGAGGAGAATTTAGGAAACCACATTAACTCAAGCGACTGGAGTACTGTTTGGCATGCTTCTGGGTCTACATACCCCAAAGTGTGATAAGTCATCTGCTTCCCAGGAAGGCTATATGTATTTGTTTCCCTGCCTAAGTACCTAGGTAATTCACAGGGAAGAATTTTGCAGTAAAACTGCTTCCATTTTTCTAATTATTTTAAAGTAGTAGCTGTTATATAATTACATAGTAGTCATTTAAATCTCAGCAAACCAAAGAAAACATAGTAAATTCTGAGATAGAATTAGAATGCCAGTGATGAGTCCCACTGTGGTAAAATTAAGGCATATAATCTGCAGAAGCAAAAGCACATTTTGAAGCATCTGTTCTATTAGTTGATGTAAAAAAATAGAATTGCTATAAAAGGATCTTTAATATGCTATCATGACCTAAAAATTATTTACTCTAAATTATATTGTAATTATTAGTTGTATCTGCAATAATTTGGAAATATAAAATTATCTCCAAAAGCCCAGATAAACTTTAGATCAGCTTCTCAAATATAAATTAGGCAGTTGAATCATGAAATGATTGTCATTATAGGCAGAATTCATTTCAAAAAGCAAAACATAGGAAATGAAGTCATAGTCATTGTCTATGTTATTTCTTATACTCATAGGAGGTGAGAGCATAACTCCCCTACAAGCAAAAAATAAGTTTCTGTTTATTTACATGGATATGACAAATCTGCTTAAACAATTGAAACCACACCAGTTCCTCAACCCAATTGCCCAGACCCCAAAATCTTCAAGAAAACATGTCATGTTTGCACTTAAGCTTTATATTATGAACTGAATTATGTCCCCCAAAAAAGATAAATGAAGTTCTAACTCAGAAAGTGACCTTATTTGGAAGTAAGGCCTTTACAGAGGTAATCAAGTTAAAATGAGGTCATTAGGATACATCCTAATCCAATGTGACTGGTGTCTTAAAAAATGGGGGATTTGGACACTGAGACGACATGCAAAGAGAGAAGACAGTGTGATGACACACAGGAAGAAAATGGTCATGTAACTGGAGCAATGTTTCTACAAGCCAAGGAATTCCAGAAGCTAGAAAAAGCAAGGAAGTATACTCCCCGGAAGCCATAGGGAGAGTATGTGGGTCTACCGACACCTTGCTTTGGGGCTTCTGTTCTCCACAACTATGATACGGTGTATTCCTGTTATTTTAAGTCACCCAGTTTTTGGTACTTTGTTACAGCAGCCCTAGGAAACTCTTAATTTTGTATATCCTGTGGATCTCACCATATATCACTGGGGTAAACATAGTTCAGCTTGAGAAATATTCACCCAAATGGATTAGTCAGGGACAATATATAAAAGAAGAGATGGTAAAGCAGGAGAAAGAGAAGAAACAGACACTATAATGCTTCACAAAAGAACACCTGTAGAACTTCCAAGAGTAAAAGGAATATAATCCATTGAAATAGGCTAAGAAATAATGTTCAGATATGTAGAAGAAACATAGATTATATTGTGTTGAAAGAAAGTGTAGAAGTGGAAATGGAAATGCTGAACCATGAGAAATAACAAAAAAGGGAGGATGGGAATAGAAGAGGCTTGCACTACTCAGCTGTATGATTGCTGTTTACAGTCGAGAGGAGCTTTGCAGCTGACTGGTGTAATGGAACTGGGTTACACTGACTTCAGAATGGAAACAGATAAGGAAATAATATCTGAGGGGTTGTCTTTTCTCTTTTTGGCAAATCTGTTATTATTAATTCAGCTGTGGTTCTAAGACCAATACACACACATTTCTTTACTTGAATCTTGTTATTTTACTTTAATTTTTAAATGAATATTAATAACCATTATATGATATCATTAATATGTTCAAAATGCATTTGGTTCTTTACTCTTTTTAAAATATACTTAATGTATATCAGACATTAATCATTATTTCAAAGTAGTATTTACTTACTTCCAAATTTCTGACTGTCCTAAGGCAACCCTAGATGCTAAAACAGTCTTACATAACCTGAACCTAAGTGTTTCCAATAACAGATAAGTTGAAAATGTCAGCAATCTAGCAAGAACTAGATGGCATATTTTAAATAGAAGAAAAAAAAAGAGAGAGAGAGGGAGGCAAACCATAAAAGAGACTCTTAACTATAGAGAACAAACTGAGGGTTGCTGGAGAAGAAGTGTGTGTGGAGGATGGGCTAACTGTGTGATGGGTATTAAGGGCACTTGTGATGGGCACTGAGTGTTATATGTAAGTGGTGAATCACTAAATTCTACTCCTGAAACCTATATTACACTATATGTTAACTAACTAGAATTTAAATAAAAAACTTGAAACATTAAAAAAAAGGAATGATTGAAGACAGTTTGACATTTCCAAAATGTGGGAATGTTAAGAAAATATAGGATTAAGACTAATGAGGTGGAAGAAGAGGGAGAAGGAAGAAGAGAAGAGTCTTTATTATGCTTAGGCCTGAAATGCAGAGGTAGAATGGGTTCTAGTTTGTTAGAGCTGACAGTAATAGGAAAGGAACCAAGGTACCACATCTTCTGGATCCTTTCTCCTGTCTCCCATTAGCTGAGCATAACCAAATCCAGAGGCAAGGTAGCTCAGAAACATAGAGGTCAACCTTTTGGATGTTAGTGTCAAGAAGGGTTGAAAGTGAATCAGATGGTGAAAACAGAATAAATGGACTAAATAAATATATTATATAAGATTATCTTTTATAGCATAATTAAATAAGCAAGTGGTGCTAGCTTTATGAATTACTCAGAATAAAAGGTATGGTAGAATCTATTTGAATATTCATTACATAAATAGAGTATGATCTTTTGAAAGGGGCAGGTGAAAAAACAATAGTAAAATATAGCCCTAATCCTTAAAGAATACTTTGAATTTAAATGTTGTATATAAGGTACATTTAAACCTAACTTTGTGTTAAGAAAAATTTTGATAGATGTGATGTCTGGGTAGCTCAGTCGGTTGAACAGCCAGCTCTTGGTTTCAGCTCAGGTCCTGATCTCAGGGTTGTGAGATTGAGCTCTGTGCATCAGGCTCTGCACTCAGCAGGGAGTCTGCTTGAGATTCTCTCTCTTCCCCTGCCCCTCTTGCTCCTGTTCTCTCTCTCTCTCTCTCTCAATCAATCAAATAAATAAATAAATAAATCTTGAAGAAAAGAAAAATTTTAATAAAAAATGCTTAAATTTTTAACTGGAAGTTAATTGTAGTAGTGTTTATATTAACATTATTTATTTATACAGCTATTAATTATCAATTATACATTTATTTAATGCACATATGCTAAGACATTTTAGTCCCTAGTTGCCACTTCTAGGTTTTCCTTCACTTAATTTCTAGAAATGTACACTGAATAAATTCAAAACAGAATTAAGAATTTAGAAAAAAATCTAAAGAAAATTCAATTCAACTCAGTAGATTTGTATTAAAAATGAAATATTATCACAGTGTTTAAACTATGGCTAGCATGGAAAAGCAAAATATCATCTTAAAAGTTTGATCACCATAAGCTATTTTAATTAAAAGTTGAATAAAAATAGTTCAGATTTCTGGCACTTCAAATTTAAGGAAAATACCTAAGTTATACATTAGCATGAAATATATCTTGTAATACATTGTATCTCTCTGTTATTCCTTTGAAACTGTATTCACTCAATCTTTTTTTTTCAAATTTTATTTATATTCCAGTTAGTTAACCTACAGTATAATATTAATTTCAGGTATAGAATTTAGTGATTCAGCACTTAAATACAACACCGATGCTCATCACAAGTGCCCTCCTTAACCCTCATGACCTATGTAACCCATCTCCCCACCCACCTCCTTTCTGGTAACCATCCTTTTGTTCTCTACAGTTAAGTTTCTTGGTTTTCCTCACTTCCCCCCAACCCCACCAATTTCGTTTATTTTGTTTCTTAAATTCCATATATGTCACTCAATCTTTAAAAGGGTATTCATGCATAGTCTTAGTACTCTTGTTCATGATCTATTTCATGATTGTGAATGTCATCCTTAATAATATATAGCTTATATATTCAATATTTATTAAGTATAAATGTTATTTTTATTGAAGCACTGAAGTTGTTGCTGCTTTTCTAGTAATCTTCCCCCATTCACAGGATAGAAAAGTTTGAAAAGTCAAGCCATCCTTTCTTATTCCATCTTCCTCTCCTTATTTATGAATAATTATTTTCTTCTTTACATTTGAAATATTTAAACTGTGGGTATTTATGTTATTATTCTATTACTTTAATGAAGAAGTGCTTCCTTCATAATGCTGGAACATTCCTCTGTGTGTTATTAAGGAAGGCTGTTGAACTTCAGTGCAACTTTTCCAATCCTTAATCCTTCCATTCTACACTTGTGAGGATAGAAGATGCCTATGAATGGGGGAAGGTTACTAGAAGAGCAGCAACAACTTCAGTGGATAAAGCTCACTCAGTGGCATCCATGCACGTAGTGAGAAGGACTCCCTCACACACATTATTTCATTCCAGTTAATTTCCTTTTGACATATTCCTGGAGTCCCAATCTCATTGGCTTGGATCAAATATGAATAAAGTAGTACCAGATGAATAAATTATTAAGTGCACAAAATTGTAAAGCCATCATTTATCCATATGTTTATCTTTTAACCGAAATTTGTTGGCATTGAGAAAATACATACGTTTATATGTAAGCTCTTTTTTACTGATCCAGGTACGTAAGAACAATTCTTTGTCAAAGGAAGGGATTACACCAGTGGGATAGTCATTTATTATTTAAGAATAGTAGAACTTAATGATAGACCATGAGCAGAAAAGAAGTCTCCATAGGCAGAGGAGGGAGGACAAAAGAGGAAATAAATTTTTCATGTTTCAGTATTTTTTGTCTGTAAAATACCATTAACAATAACAATTCTATAACAGTGGCTACACTTTTCTTTTTTTTTTTTTTTTTGAAGATTTTATTAAGTCATTTGACAGAGACACAGCAAGAGAGGGAACGCAAGCAGGGGGAATGGGAGAGGGAGAAGCAGGCTTCCTGTGGAGCAGGGAGCCCGATGTGGGGCTCGATCCCAGGACCCTGGGACCATGACCTGAGCCGAAGGCAGATGCTTAATGACTGAGCCACCCAGGCGCCCGGCTACACTTTTCATATTGTGGTTTTGCTCATATTACAGACTTTTCTTTTTTTTTTTTTTTCTTTTTTCATATTACAGACATTCCTAGTAGAAAATAGAACTTTCCACAATGTAACTTTTCTTCAGTGAATAATATCATAAAATGTCTTCCAAATTATTATCTATAATTTATTTTTTTCAATTTAAGTAAAATATGTGACATTGAAATGTAAAAACAGATTCTTCCTATCTTGAAACCATATTATTTGTAATACAAACTAAATATAAATGAAGAATCCTGGGACTAAGATCCCAGAAAGAGAGAACCCCAGAAACCCAAGATCAACATTTTAGGGGCACTTTTTCCACATTCAAAAGCAGTGACTGAGACACTGAGGGGTAAATGGATATTTTGGCAAATTCATTCAAGGCAAAATTATAGATCAAGGTCCACCAAAGAGGAAGAGCCCTGCCAAGTTTCCCCAACTTTTAGTAAGAACTCTGAAAGGCTACACTCTAGGAATAAATGTAAACTTGAAAGAGAACATCCTTCTTAAGATTTTAATTAAGCCCAGTTTCAAGAGAATAGAATGCCTCTGGATTAAATTGGTCTGGGATTGCAACTCTATCTGAGTGGCTCTCATATTTTCAGGATTCAGAACACCTTTTATACTCTTAAACATTATTGAGGACTACAAAGAGTTTTGGTTATGTGATTTATATCTATTGATATTTATCATATTAGAAATTACAACAGAATTTTTAAAAATATAGTTATTAATATACTTATGCATAACAAAACCCTAAAATATATTGGCATAAATGACATACATTATGAAATAGAATTTTCAAAAACATAATTGAGAAGCATTTCATTGTTTTATATTTGTTGAAATATCTTTAAAGTCTGGTGTAATAGAAGTCTGCTAGACCATCATATTTGCTTCTACATTTGATTTGTTGTAGAATCACATGTCATATAACTTCAGGAAACGTCACTGTGCAGTCATGAGAGAATGAGTATAAAAAAGCCAAATAACATCTTAGTATTATTGTGAAAATCATTTTAGCACAGTGGCCCTCCTGACAGTTATATGGATCCCCACAGGTTGCTCAACCACATTTTGAGAACCTTGCTCTAACTTAACTGCCTGACAATGGCGAACATAGTTATTCTCAAGAGCAATATTTCTAATTTTTTTTCTTCATTATAATTCTTCTAAGGAGTGTTTTTTTTTTGATATATTGTTACTAGTCACACTTCCCTTATGAAATTAATAACTAAGGAAAAAGATTTTGTCAGGTAGGTTTGAGCTTTTAAGAGCCACCAATCCTTGTAATATCTAAGGGTTTTTTTTCATACTTCAAGTTAGTATCTATGCTCTAGATAAAGTCACTGTCATTCCAAGTCTCAGATCACGTCTACAATTTTTTTAATTATAAAATATAATTGGAAGACAGTGATGATGATGATGATAGATCATAGATCTTAGATAGAGAGGTAAAAAGATAGAAAAAAGAGAAATAGATCTACAGAAGACCCAGTTAATGAAATAATCATACTTTCAAAGATATGGACATTAAAAGTATAGAAATTAGTTTGTTAATAATAAAAGACACGGGGGGCACCTGGGTGGCTCAGTCGTTAAGCGTCTGCCTTCGGCTCAGGTCATGATCCCAGAGTCCTGGGATCGAGCCCCACATCAGGCTCCCTGCTCCGCAGGAAGCCTGCTTCTCCCTCTCCCACTCCCCCTGCTTGTGTTCCCTCTCTGGCTGTCTTTCTCTCTGTCAAATAAATAAAAAACCTTTAAAAAAAAAAATAAAAATAAAAAAATAAAAGACACGGGTGCCTGGGTGGTTCAGTCGTTAAGCGTCTGCCTTCGGCTCAGGTCATGATCCCGGAGTACCGGGATCGAGTCCCACATCGGGGTCCCTGCTCGGCGGGAAGCCTGCTTCTCCCTCTCCAACTCCCCCTGCTTGTGTTCCTGCTCTCGCTATCTCTCTCTCTGTCAAATAAATAAAATCTTTAAAATAAATAAATAAATAAATAAAATAAAAATAAAAATAAGAAACTTAAAGAAAACTAAATTTAAAAAAAAATAATAATAATAATAAAAGACAATGCTATGGGTTTTCATAGAAAGATAAAAGCTATAAAACTAAACAAAGTTGACTTCCATTTATAGGCATAATTTTACAGATTATTGAGGTGTAATTAAACAAAAATATATATATTTAGGATACCAGGGTAGCTCAGTCAGTTAAGCATCTCCCTTTAGCTCAGGTCATGATCCCAGGGTCCTGGGATCAAGTCCGGAGTCAGGCTCCTCGCTCAGCGGGAAGCCTGCTTCTCCCTCTGTCTGCCGCTCCCCCAGCTTGTGCTCCCATGCTCTCTCTCTGGCAAATGGACAAATAAAATCTTAAAAAAATACACATATTTAATGAATACAATTTGATGAGTTTGGACATACACACTCTCTTTATACCATCACTATAATCAGGGCAATAAACATATCCATTGTCTCCAAAAGTTTCTGTATGTTCTTTTGTTTTGTGTGTGTGTGTGTGTTAATAACACTTAACATGATGCAATTGCATATGGAATTGGTTCCTTAATTTCTCTTTTTTTGCTGCTTCATTATTGGTGTATAGAAATACAAAAGATTTCTGTATGTTGATCTTGTATCCTGTGAGTTTACTGAATTTGTTTATAAGTTCTAGCAGTTTTTTGGTAGAGGCTTTTAGGTTTTCAATATGGAGTATCATGTCATCTGCAAATAGTGAAAGTTTTATTCTTCCTTACCGATTTGGATGTCTAGGAATAAACCTAACCATAGAGGTATAAGACCTGTACTCTGAAAACTATAAAACACTGATGAAAGAAATTGAAGGTGAAACAAAGAAATGGAAAGACATTCCATGCTCATGGATTAGAATACCAATTATGTTAAAATGTCTATACTACCCAAAGCAATCTACACATTTAATGCAATCCCTATCAAAATACCACCAGCATTTTTTCACAGAGCTGTAACAAGCAATCCTAAAATTTGTATGGAGCTACAAAAGACCTTGAATAGCCAAAACAACCTTGAAAAAGAAAAAGCAAAGCTGGATGCATCACAATTCCAGATTTCAAGTTGAATTAGAAAGCTGTAGTGATCAAAACAGTATGGTACTGGCACAAAAATAGACAAATAGATCAATGGAACATAACAGAAAACCCAGAAATGGAACCACAACTAGATGGTCCATTAATCAAACAAAGCAGGAAAGAAAATCCAATGGGAAAACAATAGTCTCTTCAACAAATGGTGTTGGGACAACTGGACAGCAACATGCAAAAGAATGAAACTGGACCACTTTCTTAAGCCAAATACAAAAATAAATTCAAAATGGATAAAGTACCTAAATGTGCATCCGGAAACCATCAAAATCCAAGAGGAGAACATAAGCAGTAACCCCTTTGACATCAGCTATAGCAACTTCTTTCTAAATAAGTCTCCTGAGGCAAGGGAAACAAAAGCAAAAATGAGCTATTGAGATTTCATCAAATTAAAAAGCCTTTGCAAAGTGAAGGAAACAATCAACAAAACCAAAAGGCAATCTATTGAATGGGAGAAGATATTTGCAAATGACATATCTGATAAAGGGTTAGTATCTAAAATATAGAAAGAACTTACAAAATTCAGCACCCCAAAAATGAATAATACAATTTAAAAAAGGGGCAGAATACAAGAATGGACATTTTTCCAAAGAAGACATCCAGATGACCAGCATGAAAAGATGCTCAACATCACTCATTATTAGGGAAATACAAATCAAAATTACAAATACAAAATTACAAATACAAATCAAAATTACAGTGAGATACTACCTCACACCTGCCAAAATGGCTAAAATCAACACACAAGAAAAAACAGGTGTTGGTGAGGATGGGGGGAAAGAGGAATGCAAACTGGTGGAGCCACTCTGAAAAACAGTATGGAGGTTCCTCAAAAAGTTAAAATTAGAACTACCCTATAATCCAGAAATTACACTACTAGGTGTTTACCCAAATAATGCAAAAATACTAATTCAAAATGATACATGCCTCCTGATATTTATAGCAGCATTATCTATAATAGCCAAATATGGCAACAGCCCAAGTATCCATCAACTGATGAATGGATAAAGAAGAAGTGATTTATATATATATAATGATTTACATATATATATAAAATTAGATATAATCATATATATAGTAAGAAAGAATGAAATCTTGTCATTTGCAATGACATGAATGGAGCTAGAGAGTATTATGCTAAGCCAAATTAAGTCAGTCAGAGAAAGATAAATACCATATGAGTTCACTCATGTGGAATTTAAGAAACAAATGAGGAAAGAGGGAAAAAGAGAGGGAGGCAAATCAATAAGCCAACTCTTTTTTTTAAGATTTATTTATTTATTTTAGAGAGAGAAAGCACAAGCAAGAAGAGCCAAGGGAGAGGGAGAGAGAATCTGGAGCAGACTCCATGCTGAGTGTGGAGTCTGATGTGGAGCTCGATCTCACGATCCTGAGATCACAAGAGTCAGAGCTGAAACCAAGAGTCGGAGCTTAACGACTGCACCACCAAGGCACCCCAAGCAGCCAACTCTTAACTATAGAGAACAAACTGATGGTTACCAGAGGGGATGTGGGGGGAATGAGTTAAATAGGTGATGGGGATTAAGAAATGTACTTGCTGTGATGAGCCTGGGGTGTTGTATGGAAGTGTTGAATCACTATATTGTACCCCTGAAACTAATATTACGTTGCATGTTAACTAATGAGAATTTAAATAAAAACTTAAAAAAAAAAAAAAACTTAACATGAGATCTACTTTCTTAACAAATTTTTAAGTGAACAGCACCATGTTATTTACTATAGGCACTATATTATACAGGAGGTATTTAGAATGTATTCATTGTGTAATTATGACTTTATGCCATTAAGCAACAACTTACCACTTCTCTTCTCCCCCCATCCCCTAGCAACCACTATTCTATTTTCTGCTTCTCTAAGTTTTGACTATTTTAGATACCTCATATAATTGGAATCATGCAGTATACTTGTCCGTCTGTAACTGACTTATTTCATTACTGTCTTGCAGGTCCAACCGATGTTGGAAATAGCAGAATTTCCTACTTTTATTTATTTTTTAAATTCTTTTTAGAATTTACTTCTTTTGAAAGGCTGAATAGGGATGCCTGGGTGGCTCAGTCGGTTAAGCGGCTGCCTTCGGCCTGGGTCATGATCCCAGTGTCCTGGGATCGAGTCCCACATCGGGCTCCTTGCTCAGCAGGGAGCCTGCTTCTCTCTCTCTCTCCCTCTGCTTGTGCTCTCTCTGTCAAATAAATAAAATCTTAAAAAAAAAAAAGAAAGGCTGAATAATATTCCATTTTATGGTTATATCACATTTTCCTTGTCCATTTGTTGACAAACATTTCAGTTGTTTATCCACCTTGGATAAATTGTGAATAATGCTGGAATGAACATGGTTATAGAGATATCTCTTTGAGATCCTGTTTTGTTTTGGATATATACTTAGAAGTGGGGTCGCTGTATTATATTGTAGTTCTATTTTAATTTTTGAGGAACTTCTATACTGTTTTCATGGATATTACATGAAAAGAACAGGCAACAAAAACAAAAATAGACAAGTGGGACTGAATGAACCTAGAAAGTTTCTGTATGGTAAAGGAACCAATCAACAGTGAAAAAGTAACCTATAGAATGGGAGAAAATAGTCATAAACCATCTATCTAATAAGGGGTTAATTATCAAAATATGTAAAGAACTCCTGTAAGTCAATAGCAAAATAGCAGTAATAGTCATAATCCAATTAAAAAAATGGGCAAAGGACTTGGACAGACGTTTCTCCAAAGTAGATATACAAACGACCAATGGGTGTATTAAATGGTGCTCAATCATCAGGGGAATGCAAATTAAAATCACAATGAGATATTGCCTCATACATGTTAGGATGGCTATTATGGAAAGAAGGAAGGAAGGAAGGAAGGAAGAAAGAAAAAAAAAGAAAGAAAGAAAGAAAAGAAAGAAAAAGAAAGAAAGAAAGAAAGAAAGAAAGAGAAAGAAGAAAGAAAGAAAGAAAGAAAGAAAGAAAGAAAGAAAGAAAGAAAGAAAGAAAGAAAGAAAGAAAGAAAAAGAAAGAAAGAAAGAAAGAAAGAAAGAAAGAAAGAAAGAAAGAAAGAAAAAAAGAAAGGGAGAGAAAGTGTTGGCAGGGATGTGGACAAATTGGAGTCCATGTACACTGTTGGTGGGAATATAAAATGGTACATTCACTGAGAATAACACTTTTATAAAAACTTTATATTTTGGGGACATCCAGGTGGCTCGGTTTGTTAAGCATGTGACTCTTTATTTAGGCTCAAGTCATGATCTCAGGGTCATGAACTCGAGCCCTGCATCAGACAGTGTGCTGGGCATGGAGCTTGCTTAATATTCTCTCTCTCTCCCTTTCCCTCTGCCCTTCCTCCACAGCTCACGTGCTCTTTCTCACTCTTGTAAAAAAAACAGATAAATCGATCAACAACTTTAAATTTTGCAATAACCATAGACTCATGGGAAATTGTAAAAAATATGCATATTATACTTTAACCCATTGTCCCTAATAACATCTTGCATGTTTATAAGTCAATATAACCAGGAAATTGCCATTGGTACAATCCTCAGAGGTTATTCAGATTTCACAAGTTTGCATGCAATCATTTTTTTTTTTTAAAGATTTTATTTATTTATTTGACACAGAGATAGAGACAGCTAGAGAGGGAATACAAGCAGGAGGAGCGGGAGAGGGAGAAGCAGGCTCCCAGCTGAGCAAGTAGCCCGATGTGGGGCTCGATCCCAGGACCGTGGGATCGTGACCTGAGGCGAAGGCAGACGCTTAACGACTGAGCCACCCAGGCGCCCCTACATGCTATCATTTATAAACACCAGCGTGTGTATATAATCCTACATAATTTTATAACACATGTAGATTGATGAAACCACCACTACAATCAAGATACGAAGCTATTCCATTAACAGAAGCTCTTTTATTTCCCTTTTATTGCCACTTCCTCCCATCCCCCATCCCGAACTTCTGGCAACCACTAATCCCCATATTTTTAATTTCAAAATGTTATATAAAAGGAATCAAATAATATGTAACCTTATGAGACTAGCTTTTTTTTACTGAGTGCAATTCCCTTGAGTTAACATTGATTTTTTGAAAATTTTAATTTCTCTTCTGGTATTTGCCAAACCATAACATGATGGAAGAGGCTGAGAATTAAAGTTTTATCCAGGAAGAGTGTTGAAGAGGGAGTAAGTAAACCTGCAGGGTATTTTGTGTTCTAATGAAAATAGACAAAATTGGACTCTAGGAGGGATAAGATCATGATGAGAAGTAGTGGATGAGAATAGCCTGCCATACCTGATTTTCCCCTCCAGGTCTTTGATGAAGTTACATGGGTTGGGAGAAGAAGCAACTATATAGAGAGCAAGTAGTTGGCAGTCAGTAATCTAGCAGTTCTGAAGAAACAAGTGTTGGAATTCAAGATTATTGAGATGTGAGAAGACAGCAGATAATAACTATACAAAGCTTTTGGTAAAAGCTGTAGAGCTATGCTTAGGAAAAAAGCCAAAAAGAATTGGGGGCGCCTGGGTGGCTCAGATGGTTAAGCGTCTGCCTTCGGCTCAGTGCATGATCCCAGGGTCCTGGGATCAAACCCCACATCGGGCTCCTTGCTCAGTGGGAAGCCTGCTTCTCCCTCTCCTTCTACTGCTCCCCCTGCTTGTGCTCTCTCGCTCTCTCTGTCAAATAAATAAATAAAATCGTAAAAAAAAAAAAAAAAAAAAACCAAAAAGAATTGGACAGAGACTTACCAAAACTACAGTATAGGTTTGAATAAACTCTATCCCTAATTGAATAAGGTAATCAGTCCTCACTCTATCTGCATAGCAGAAGGAAAATGTGAATAAATGTAATTTTCAGGGGCACCTAGGTGGCTCGGTCAGTTAAACATCCTACTCTTGATTTTGGCTCAGGTCATGATCTCAGGGTTGTGAGATCAAACCCCAAGTCAGGCTCTGTGCTGGGTGTGGAACATACTTAAGATTCCCTCTCTCCTTCTGCCCTTACCCCCCAAATATATATACTTATATAATTTTCGACATTTGTTAAAATAAAACACTAGGCACACTAAGAGCAAAATACCATATTCCTCAAAAAACGGAAGAGAAATGAAGCAGACCTACAGTTGGTAGAGGTAGATTTTGGAGTTAGCAGATAAGGTCGTAATGTATTTAATATGATTCAGTTAAGACTTATAATGTTAGGGGTGCCTGGGTGGCTCAGTCGGTTAAGCGTCTGCCTTTAGCTCAGGTCATTATCCCAGGGCCTGCGAATGAGCCCCACGTTGGGCTCCCTGCTCAGTGGGAGCCTACTTCTCCCTCTCCTCCCCACTTGTGCTCTCTCTCGGTATCTCTGTCACTATCTGTCTCTCTCTCTCTCAAATAAATAAAAGCTTAAAAAAAGAGTTATAATGTTAACAATCACTAAAGTGATTTAATTAATGAAAAATCAGAATATTGAAAACAGTTTTTACTAGATAATTATAATCTATATAAAAATAAAGGGAAATTGTAGACTCAAAAATATGAGAATGGAAATTAAAATTTTAAAGATTTTCAAAACAAGTTATACAGAGCAGAAGAAATTCATAAGATGTGATAAACTGCTGGTTATACTGATGAAGAAAAATTCTGTTACCTTTCATACCATCTTTCATTTGCAAACATGTCAGCCTTACCATTACATTTGCATTTTCAATGCATTTAACAGTAGCCTTTCCTATATCTATTTTTATATATTTTGCCACTTTTTTATTGAGAATAGAAAATAAACAAAATTTGAGTATTGTTTTATTATTTTCTGCACAATCATGCAAAATCAATGAATTTATCTCAAAATCATCTAATGAATATTATTAAGTAAATGTCCTAAGCATTGATATATAATAGATTATCTTTTCTTATATTTCATCAATTGTTCAAAATACCTTAATGCTATTTTCACCTTCTTACCCATGATTTTTCCTCTTTTCCCCCCTCTTTCTTTTAGTTATTAAATTATCACTAAGATACATAAGGTCATCTGACTTTAATATTCACACTGTTTTTTCTATACCAGTCTGTTATCTGTAATTTCTATGAAGCTATTATTTTATAATTTATTTTTATTGAACCCTTGGGAGGAACTTAGACATCCTTTTTTGCCTGGGACATATCTTTATTTGCTTACTTAGGAATAAGAAGTAAATATGATTATTTTCTTTTCTGGACCAGTATTAATCTTGTTTTGGCAAACAATTGATATTTGAATGATACGGATGGAACAATAGGTTCAAAATATTTTTTGCTATAATTTAAAGATATCAACTAATTTCTCTCAAAATGCAATATTATTGATGCTAATTTTTTCAAGTCTAATATCCTTTAACTGAGGTATCGTACTTATACCACCAACTAGCACTCAATGCTTTTTAAGATTAAAAAAAAAAATCTTTGATGATCTGAAATGTCACAGTGATATATCTGAGTATTTTGTTTCATTTCTCTTCCTAAACATTATTGACTTAACACTATTTTTGCTTCCTAATTCTTAATATATTTAAAGTCTTATAATGGTCTCTGTATTTGAACACTTCCTTGATATTTCTACCTCTTGATATTTTTTCTCTAATCAGTGTTTTTACTTCAAATTTCCTTCTAATCATTCTGTCCTTTGTCTTTAATTTATTTTAAGTATAGTATCTTATCTGTGTGCATTTTACAGTATGTTTTATTAAATATCGGCAGAATACTAAAAATTCTATAAACGCATGAAGAAACATAAAGACATATTGTGTTCCTAAATAGGAAGTTTCAACATCATAAATATATAAAGTCTCTCTAAGTTAATTTATGAGTTGATTCAGCTTCAGTAAATATAGTTTAATGTTTAGAACTAGACAAACTGGCTATAGAATTTGGAAGAAATGTTTAAAAGGCTAGTCACTCCTACCAACCTTTAAACTTAACAAGTCTATACAGTTAGAGCAGTTTTATTATCGACATGTGAATTTACACACATATCAATGAAATAAGATAGAAAAACCAGGATTACCCCAACTATATTTGGAAATTCAGTATACAGTAATGAGACATTTCAAATCAATGAGAAAAAGAAGACATAAAAAATTATTGGTGTTGGGACAACTACATTGTTTGAGGGTAAAAAGAAAACTAGATCAATTTCTCATCTCTACATCACCAAATATATTATAAATAGGTCAGATATACAAAGGTATATAAGTGAAATCATACAATTACTAGAAAAAATAGGTGAATAGTGAGTGAATTCTTAATGCATGAATCAGAAAATTTATGTAGTAAATATTTAAAATTGAATAACAATAATGGAAAAGATTTATAAAGTTGATTATATTAAACATTGCATATCAAAACACTTTAAGGAAATAAGAACAACAATGGAAAACTGAAAAATGAAATTGCAACTTAATAGAAAGTGATTTCTGAAGGACTTTGAGAACTGATTCATTTAAAAAACAAAACAAAAACAAAAAATAAGAGGACAAAAAAAAGTGTGAATATTAAATGCCAAAAAAAGAAATGCCAATGGTTCTTACACATGTGACAAGAATGTCCACCTCACTAAATAAGAGAAAAAAAAAACTGAACTGAAATACCATTCATTATCTCTCAGATTCGTAAAAATCTAATAATTGGATTATACATTCACTTGGCAAGTTATGGATCACAGGGACATTTTAATATTTTTTGTGGAATGCAAGCTGGTATCACTCTACGGAAAATTTGGCAATATTTTTCAAAATTGTGCATTCATTTACCTCTTGAACCAACAATCCTATTTCAAGTTATCTATTAAAAAACAAATTGGCAAAAAATATGAAATGACTTATAGACAGAGGTCATTCATTTTAGCGTTATTTAAAATAGTAAAAGACCAGAAATAACTTAATGCTATTTAGGGTAACTGGTTGGAAAAATTATGTTGCTTAGGAAACTAGCTGAATAGACTATGAAAAATCACCCAGAAGAATGCTAAGCCACTGGAAAATGGGACAAAGAACTCTATAATTTTCTAAGTAGTTATCTCCAAAGAACATTGTTAAATGAAAAATGCAATGTGGGTAAATGTATATATAGTGTGTTATCTTTTTGAATATCAAGGAGGAAAATACAGAAAATATGAATATTTGTTAATATTTTAAAAGGAAACAATAGAAAGATAAAATCTCAATAAAAAAGAATTACTTCTAGGAACAGGGAGAAAATAGATAATAGAAAAAACAGAGATCAAAATACTATTTCCTTTAGTATGATTTTGTGTGTGTGTGTTAATGTAAAATTGTCAGCATAAGAGTTAAAATATACATTTATGAGATTAAAGAAGTTGAATAATGGTCTTCAAATGTTAATTTGTTTTGGAAGTATGAATTTAAGTATATTAAGTGTCTATATTTTTCCTCTAATTTTAAAGAAAAGTGTTATTTCCTAGCTTTGTTTATTGTAAAGCTCTAAAAACAAGGACTAACCCAGTGAGATAATCACAATTATGACTAGATAATTATCCACAAATACTATTTCTTATTTTTTTAAAGACTTTATTTATTAATCTGAGAGAGAGAAAGTCAAGAGAGAGAGGGAGAAGCAGACTCCCTGCTGAGCAGAGAGCCCAACATGGGGCTTGATCCCAGGACCCCGGGATCATGACCTGAGCCGAAGGCAGACCCTTAGCTGACTGAGCCACCCAGGCACCCCAGTACTATTTCTCATTAAAGCAATCCAGAGTTCCTTGGTGGGATTACTGATTCATGCCTTTTGGCATCTTGTCATGCTTGAAAGCAAAGGATTATCAACAAATAAGAAAGTTTTGTCATAAGACACATGAGCCTATGTAAAACAAGTCTGGGTTGACAAAGATGGGACAACTTGACCATAAGGAAGAAAAATAACTATAGTAAATTTAATAAATTTAAATATATAATTATTCTGAATTCATAATAACTCTTCAAAAATAGTACCTTGGGAGTTTGTTAGAACAATACTTTGAGAAAGGATCAAGCTTTTGAATGTCTTTGCTATGTTTTAGATTACCAAAATAGTTGAGGATTTTTTTAACAGAGAAATCACAAATAATAAAATGCAGAAGGATGGTGACTAACATAATAAAAAAATAAATAATAAAAATACTTGAAATACAAAGCTATATTAAAACAATTATAAATAGGCTAAATAATACAGTAGATGAAATAAAAAGAAATGACAGGAAATAAGTAAGTAAGTAAGTAAGTAAATAAATAAATAAATAAATAAATAAATAAATGCAGAAGGAATGCCAGAATTAAAAGTTAACATATTTTGGGGTGCCTGGGTGGCTTAGTCAGTTAAGCAGCTGTCTTCTTCGGCTCAGGTCATGATCTCAGCATCTTGGGATTGAGCCCTGAATCAGGCTCCCTGTTCAGTGGGGAGTTTGCTTCTCCCTCTCCCCCTGCTCATGGATGTGCATGCTCACACTCTCTCAAATAAATAAATAAAATATTTTTAAAAAATAAAATAAAAGTTAACATATTTTAACACTAAGGAATTAATGGATATTTATCAATATCTGTCTTAACTAGTCATTGAAATATTGACCCTGTGACGCTACATGACACCACTAATCAATCTTAATATTACAAAAGGATGGATAAACACAAAGTTAGTGCCTCTTGAAATGTTGCACACAGAGTCACTTGTAAGTTCTCTTACTAAAACAACAAAAATAAAAGCTAAAACTTGGATCTAATCAAATGTCTACATAGCTATCAGTTATTGGAAATATGGACAACAGGGAACATGCTAAATTACATGATATAAAAAGAAAATTCTAGCTTGTGGAAAATGACTTGTATTTACAAATATATACAATTCCTTTTTTTAAGCTTTTATTTTAATTCCAGTTAGTTAACGTGTAGTTATATTAGTTTCAAATTTACAATATTCCATACATCACCTGGTGCTCATCATGACAAGTGCACTCCTTAATCCCCATCACCTATTTAACCCATTCTCCCACCCACTTCCCCTCTGGTAACCATCCGTTTATTCTCTATAGTTAAGAATCTGTTTCTTGATTTCTCTCTCTCTGTCTCTGTCTCTTTCTCTTTTTCCCCTTTGCTTATTTGTTTTTTTTAAATCCCCCATATGAGTGAAATAATATGGTATTTGCCTTTCTCTGACTTACTCCACTTAGCATCTTACTCTCTAGCTCTATCCATGTCATTGCAAATGGCAATATTTCATTCTTTTTTATGGCTGAATAATATTAGTCCAATACTTTGTTTAATGAAAGTGGGGAAAATGGACATCTTTGTCTTCTTCCTGACCTCAGGTGAAAAGCTTTCAGTTTTTCCCCATAAAGATGATGTGAGTTATGGGTTTTTCATATTTGGCCTTTATTATGTTGAGGTATGTTCCCTCTAAATCTACTTTGTTGAGGTTTTTATCACGAGTGGGTGTTGTACTTTGTCAAATGCTTTATCTGCATCTATTGAAATGATCATATGGTTCTTATCCTTTCTCTTACTGATGTGATGTATCATGTTGATTGATTAGCGAATATTGGACCACCCTAACAATCCAGGAATAAATCCTGCTTCTTCATGGTGAATAATTATTTTGTGTGTGAATTTTTTTAATGTATTGTTGGATACAGTTTGCTAGTATTTTGTTGAGAATTTTTGCATCTATATTCATTAGTGATATTGGCCTGTAGTTCTCTTTTTTAGTGGTGTCTTTACTGGTTTTGGTGTCAGGGTAATGCTGACCTATAGAATGAATTTGGATTTCTCCCTTCCTTTTCTATTTTTTGGAATAGCTTGAGAATAGGTATTAACCTTTCTTTTTGTTTCTTTCTTTCTTTCTTTCTTTCTTTCTTTCTTTTTCTTTCTTCTTTCTTTCTTTCTTCTTTTTCTTTCAACATTTACTACTTATTTTATTGAATATTATCTAGTTTGGAAGCAGTGCATTGTAAGGACAGATACTGTACAAATATAAATTGTCAAAATTCTCAATTTTATTCCCTGGGTTATTGCAATAGCGGTAGTTTTTAACAGTAGTGCTTCAATACGTAAGTAATTGACGTAACAGTTGAATTTTTTTTTTCAGAACCTGAGGATTGAAGGTTTATTAGTGATACTTCCAAACGTCCCCATTCCATGTATAGGGATCCCATTTCTTCTTAACAGGTGGTACCCTATATTACCATAAGAATCATGTTGCCCCTTGGCTTACATTTCCTTTTGCAACTCTGCTAGCCTTAACATTAAATTGCATGCCTAATTTCTAGTAATTTGCCTTCTAAATGTAAGAGATGAGGGACTCTGTAAACACTGTCATGGAAGCATTCTGGATTTTACCACATGCCTTGAGTTAATAGTTGGCTGACCTGAATCTGCCATTTGTTTTCTTCAAGGCATTAAAGGCAGTTGACAAAAGTCAGCCAATTATACAGTTTTTATAATTACTGTTGCTTTAATAATGTTAGACTGCTAGAGGTTCTAGACAGCCCAAATCTTTCTCTTCCACATATGCCTCAGTCTAATGGACTAAAAGTTAAAGTCATAGTCATTTCAAAGCTATAGCATAATAGGAGGTATAATCACCAATAATCATGGGAACCTATTGCCATCTGCCTCAAAAGAGATTCAATTCCAGAATGCCATCATGAGGATCTCTTTCTTAAGATCATTCTTATACCAATTGTCTTAGTTTGGGTTCTCTGAAAGTGAAGTATGAGACAAAGACTTGGGTACAGATACAACTTCTGCATCATCTGTTTGTTCGAATTTGGGAGGTGATCCCAGATAGAAGTAAGGAAACAGAAAGAGTGAGAAAAGGCACAAGGAAAAGCTGATATGAGTACATGGTCGAACAACTTGGAAGTATAAAGAATGTCTCTGAGAATTGCCTATCCTGAGGACAGCTAGCTGGACCTTCATCTACTGGTTCCCATCCTCCATTGGTTGAGAATTTCCCTGAAAACATTTATTTTCCTACACATCCAGATATGTTTCCATGTTGGTCAAGCAGGCTCGTGAGACTTTGGAGAAGACCGTGAGATAAAAAAGCAAGGGACTGGTGGTGAGAGTTTGAGGTGGAATAGTGTCAGAATGACTCTGATCTTGATAGAGCATTGTCTAGCATAGCTTTAGCTGATACCAGACGCATCTTAGAGACAGGATACTGGGTACTAAAATTATGCCTTTCTCATGGCAATTGCAATTAAGAAGAAATTTATCCATTCATGCCTCATTTACAAAAATGTGTAATTATTATTTTCTAGTGCTTTTTAATGTTAAACTTTATCAAAATATTTTCCATAGCTATTTGGGAGCACCTGGGTGGCTCAGTCAGTTGAACATCCAACTCTTGATCTCAGCTCAGGTCTTGATCTCAGGATTGTGAGTTCAGGCCCCACATTTGGCTCCATGCTGAGCATGGAGACTGCTTAAAAATTTTTTTTCATAGCTATTTGTGCAATAAGTTAATAAGATAATTATATACACTCTCCTTTAAACTAATGCTATGATACATTAAATCACCACAATTTCTAACAATGAAGTGCATTTATCTACTAAAAATTAAGACAGTTTGAAAATCATGTATTATATTTGAGTCAATAATAGTTTCATTTTAGAAATATTTCTAAAATGATTTCTTTTTTTTTTTTTTTTTTTTTTTTTTAGATTTTATTTATTTATTTGAGAGAGAGAATGAGAGACAGCACAAGAGGGAAGAGGGTCAGAGGGAGAAGCAGACCCCCCGCTGAGCAGGGAGCCCGATGCGGGACTCGATCCCGGGACTCCAGGATCATGACCTGAGCCGAAGGCAGTTGCTTAACCAACTGAGCCACCCAGGCGCCCTCTAAAATGATTTCTTAATAATATTGTGTGAGATTTATCAGAACTTTCTTGGCTTTTGCTATTTTTATAAAATTGTATACCATGGCCTCTGGCTTTGGAAAAAATAATGCAAAACTTTCTCATTTTGTGTGGATGGCAGGTGGTAAAAGTGAATATAAACTCTCCAAGAACAAATAATCCTAAAATTTGTATGGAACCAGAAAAGACCCCAAATTGCCAGGGGAATGTTGAAAAAGAAAACCAAAGCTGGGGGCATCACAATGCCTGACTTCAAGCTATATTACAAAGCTGTGATCATCAAGACAGCATGGTACTGGCAAAAAAACAGACACAAAGATCTACAGAACAGAATAGAGAGCCCAGAAATGGACCCTCAACTCTATAGTCAAATAATCTTTGACAAAGCTGTAAAGAATATCCAATGGAAAAAAAGACAGTCTGTTCAATAAATGGTGCTGGGAAAATTGGACAACTACATGCAGAAGAATGAAACTGGACCATTCTCTTACACCACACACAAAGATAAACTCAAAATAGATGAAAGACCTAAATGTGATACAGGAATCCATCAAAATCCTAGAGGAGGACACAGGGAGTTAGCTCTGACCTCGGCCACAGCAGCTTCTTGCAAGACATGTCTCTCAAGGCAAGGGAAGCAAAAGCAAAAATGAACTATTGGGACTTCATCAAGATAAAAAGCTTCTGCACAGCAAAGGAAACAGTCAGCAAAACTAAAAGTCAACCTACAGAATGGGAGAAGATATTTGCAAATGACATGATAAATAAAGGGATGGTATCCAAGATCTATAAAGAACTTATCAAACTCAATGCCTAAAACAAATAATCCAGAAATAAATCATCAAGAAATGGGCAGAAGACATGAACAAACACTTCACCAAAGGAGACATACAAATGGCCAAAAGGCACATGAAAAAATGCTCCACATCACTAGCCATCAGGGAAATACAAATCAAAACAACAATGAGATACCACCTTATACCAGTTAGAATGGCTAAAATTAACAAGACAGGGAACAACAAATATTGGTGAGGATGTGGACAAAAGGGAACCCTCTTGCACTGTTGGTGGAAATGCAAGCTGGTACAGCCACTCTGGAAAACAGTATGGATGTTCCTCAAGACATTAAAAATAGAGCTACCCTATGACCCAGCAACTGCGCTATTGGATATTTACTCCAAAGATAAAGATGTAGTGAAAAGAAGGGGCACATGCCCCCAATGTTCATAGCAACAATGTCCACAATAGCCAATATATGGAAAGAGCCTAGATGTCCACCAACAGATGAATGGATAAAGAAGGTGTGGTTCATATATACAATGGAATATCATTCAGCCATCAGAAAGGATGAATACCTACCATTTGCATCGACATAGATGGAACTGGAGGGTATTATGCTAAGTGAAATAAGTCAAGCAGAGAAAGACAATTATTATATGGTTTCACTTATATGTGGAACATAAGGAATAGTGCAGAGGACAATAGGGGAAGGGAGGGAAAACTGAATGGGAAGAAATCAGAGAGGGAGACAAAACATGAGAGACTCTTGACTCAGGGAAACAAACTGAGAGTTGCAGAAAGGGAGATGGGTGGGGGGATGGGGTAACTGGGTGATGGACATTAAGGAGGGCACCTGATGTGATGAGCACTGGGTGTTATATGCAACTAATGAATCATTGAACATTATATCAAAAACTAATGATGTACAATATGTTGGCGAATTGAATTTAAATTAAAAACAAAACAAAACAAAACAAAAAAACTTCTAGGATGTTTTCCTATGTCTTCCAGCAATATACTTAACTTTCTAATTGCCTTTCAGTATATTTGATACTCTATATTTTTCTTCAAAGTTTTTTATATCATTCACATTGTGAAAATATTTTAAAAAAAAGCTTAATGCATATTTATTTCATTTTCCTAGGTGTCTGTTATTTTCCTTTTTTTCTTTTTCTAATTAATGATAATTGCTTTTTCATTTCATTTTATTTTTTATTAACTAGATTTTTTTTGTGGGTGAGGGAGAAATTTACTTTCTCAGTGCTCAGTTTTTATATTTATTTAACAGTCTAATTTTTCTCATTTTTTTATTCCTAATTTTCCTAATTTTAGCTTTCTTCACACAGCCTGTTTGAAAATGCATTTTTCCTTTCTCCATTTGGAAAAATAATGCTAATGGAGATAATACATTGTAGAAAATTATTTTCTTGACATTCTCCTAATTTCTTCCCAGAGAGGAAAATAAAATATGTCTTTTGGGTTGTTTTTTTGTTTTGTTTTGTTTTTGTTTTTTTATGTTTCTTTTAGCTTCTGATGGATTGCTATTTATTAATCATGAAGGAAAAATACATCATTCTGATTCTCTCATAGGGGTTATCAGTAAGGTTGTTTTTTTTTCCCTCTGTCATTATTGTTGTTTATTTATCTTGTTTTTCAATCACCTTCTTCCCCTCAATACATTTAAGATTACAAAGATGTCATTTCTCTAGTTCTCTAGTCTTTATTTCACTTTTTTAATTAAATTATTTGAATTCATTTGACATGCTAGAATTTCTCTTCTACTCATTTTTTCATATTTGTTTTTATTTTTTTTGTTGTTTATTTTGTTAGCTTTGAGGCAGTGGTACTTGTGATGCCACCTTGGATTATAGCTTTGTCTTCTATTTCATATTATCATGTAGTCACTCTGCAATGACCCATTTATGGACATACTATCTGTTTTTTTTTTTTTTAATTTCAAGATTTGAGATATAAAACATTGTGTAAGTTTAAGTTATACATGTTGATTTGAAACATTCATATATTGTAAAATGATTACTACCGTAACATTAGGTCATCCCTCCATCCTGATACACATATCATAAAATTTAACATCTTAACCATTTTTAAGTGTACACTTGAGTAGCATTAAGTACATTCACATTGTTGTGCAACCAATGTCCAGAACTCTTTTCATTTATCAAAACTAAAGCTCTATACCCTTTAAATAACAACTCTCCATTTCCCTCTCCTCCCAACCCTGGCAATGACCCTTCTGCTTTCTACTTTATAATTAATTTTTAAACCATCTCCTGTTGCTGAACATTTTGCAGACTTTACACTATTTCATTTTAGTGTCCACTTTAAAAAAAAAAATAGGACTAGGAGGGTAGGATTTTATGATGTTTTCATTACTGTATCTCTCATGCTAGAAACATGTCTCAATACATAATTTCGGAATTAATGGCTCCAAAAATGAAACTCCTCCCAATTTTTATGTTAGATGGTAAAAGATAAATAAAACCGTTGAAGACCATTCAGTTGAAGAATTCTCAAAAGCTATTGGGTTATAGTTCTTTTAAGTATATATACATACTTAGGGGCGCCTGGGTGGCTCAGTCGTTAAGCGTCTGCCTTCAGCTCAGGTCATGATCCCGGGGTCCTGGGATCGATCCCCACATCGGGCTCCCTGCTTGGCGGGAAGCCTGCTTCTCCCTCTCCCACTCCCCCTGCTTGTGTTCCCTCTCTCGCTGTGTCTCTCTGTGTCAAATAAATAAATAAAATCTTAAAAAAAAAAAGTATATATACATACTTAAAAGAAAACATTATGAAATATGACATTCATTTAGATACATGAAAATGAAAAAGCTTATTTAATAATGAGCTACCAGATTTTATACTTATATAATAAAAAATGCATCATATTTAGAAACATACATTTTCAATGAAAATCCTATTTTATTGTATTGTCTGATTTACAAATGACCCATTTTTAACATTTTTTGAAAATTTTCTTGAAATGTTGTCATTTGAAGCTAATCATCTTTTATGAAAAATTAAAAATAAAACATAGAACAAGAAGAATGCTCATTGCCTACTAGTACTAACATTAACTGAAATTATAATTGAAATTGTATATAGTCTTGTTTTAACCAGATATTAAATGATAATCTTCTTATATATTGTATTCTGCTGCAAAATTTTATATTCATCATTTGGGAATCTTGTAAAAACTGTAATAGTAAAATAGAAAATATTCTGTTCACAAATGGGAATGAACATAAGATGGATAAATTGGTATTGAGGCAGGAAGGAGAAATAGAGAAGTTTCTGTCCTAGAAGAATTGCCCTGGATTTAGTCTCCCACATGGTAGTATTTAATAAGACTTTCTCCTAAAAATACTCTTTGGCACTAATTCCTTAAATATCATTTGTACAACAGGGAAAAATAGATGAACATAGAATGAAGAGAAATGACAGCCCCTCTTATAATCAGTAGGGAAAAGAAAAACAAATTGAACCTAATTTTCTGATAATTTCTAATTGCAATTATGTTTTCCTTAAAAGGTGCTTAACTATATCAATGTGTTTGATTAGATTAAGCAACGGGAAGGAAGGATAAATCACAGAGAATAAAAGTATAGAATTTTGCATTTTTCAGCCTTGATCATGTATCAGAATTACTTATTTATTTGTTTGTTTTTTCCTCTCTCTGTTTCTATGTTTTAGCAAAAAAAGAGTAAAATGATTTAGGCTCCACAAATGATTTTATTATTTTTACAAAAAAGTTATTATTTTTTTAATCTCTGGAAAATAAACTTGGAAACTCATACACACAAGTACAGACAAAGCAGTTTGGATGTTTTTCTCTAAAGTGTAAGTTAATACTTATTGGGAAAATGAGATTTTCTTATTTATGCAGGTAGTTTCTTATTTGATATTTTAACTCAATCAATTGTAATTAAACTGAGACTAATTAAAATGGGAACTCAAAAACAAATGAATTGACAAGGTGAATCATTCCCTTAAGATTAAGAAGAAATTTAAAATTAAATGTAATTTTCTCAGGCAAAGAGAAAATTATCATCATTATAGGTCAATTACCTAAGGCATTCTGGAGTAGTTTTATTGTAAGAAATAATGAACATGAGGCCCCACATTATTAAGACTATAAAGGAAAACAGTTGGCAAAAAATTAATTTTAATTTTTTGTTCCTATAATTATGAGTATCATACATGTTTATTAAACAATATTCTATCCTTAGAGATGTGCCTAAGGCATCAGAAAATGCTGCAGTAGAGAGCTGATGTTCTGAGTTATTTGTAGATTGTAAAATATAATTTTATGGATTTTTATATATGCCTGAATGAATCATTTTAAGTAAATATGAAAGCATATTTGCTTTGTTTTCCACTGTCCTCAAAAGTAAATACATAGGGCCCTGGGTTTTGGTTCTCAGTCATGTTGAAAAGTAGCATATATGATTTTGTAAGGGAAGAAAATTATTAGATGGAACCATACAAATTTGCTAGTTTTATAAGTTAACTTTTGTCAAATATTGGCAATTTCATTTAATTTAACCTATACTATAAAATCCAATTTGTCTAATTTCTCCGTAAGGATTATAGGACCCAGAGTGGATGTGAATTTTTCTGGCGTTCACAGTTATTTAATAGTAGGAATGGAAATGGAAGCAAAATCTTCCGTTACACTGGTCTTTTGCTTATTCTATAAAATATCAAGTAAAAACGTGCTTATAAAATCATATATTGGAGTAAATGTCTATGTTTTTGCTCATTAAAAAAATACTGATAATTTCCAGAGAGCTATTCCATTTCTAAACCAGAATGAATCTTTCTTGAAGCTAAGGATACAAAGTCAGGTAGGGCCACCATCCCACTGCTAGTCAAGATGGTAAAAGAAAAGAGAACTACCCAGAATTTCAAGTACCTTGTCTGGATCCATGTGTCAGAGGCCATGATCACATCTTTCCCCTAGATTAGTGCAAAACCCTCTAAAGTTAGTCTGGTCCACTGCAGTCTATCCTCCATGGGCAGCTTCAGCAATATTTCGGAAATGCAAATTGGATCACCGTCCCACACACTTATAAAGACATTTAGTGACTTCTTGTTGCCTTTACCCAGAATTTCAAATTTGTTATCAAGGCTTTCAAATACCCATTATCATCTGGATAAATTAATACCCAAACTCATGATTGTTCATTCTGAAATGCTTCTTGCTCCAATCCAATCCCCCAAATGCACAGCATAGAGTGTACTGGATAGCCATACTGAACTTCTTTTCGGTTTTTCAAAACCCATAGTGCTGTAATGCTTTCTCTCCTATTCAGTTCTCTGCACAATTCATATCTTACTCCTGTAAAATGCTTACTCAGTACTCCCCTTGAATCTTTAGAATTGCTTATTTCTACTCGGTCTTCAGTTGTCTGCTGAAATGGCACTTTTTTATCAGGTAGATTCTGTGCCAGCCCGGTGTACTCCATGGGCTGTGCATTACTTTTCTATTGCTACTGCAGCAAATTAGCACAAACTTAGAGGACTGAAACACAAATGTATTATCTCACAGTTCTATCGGTCAGAAGTCTGACATCTAACTGAGCTAAAATCAAGGTGTCATTGGGACTGTGTTCCTTCCTAGAGGCTATAGGGAATATTCATTTCCTTGGCTTTTTTAGCTTCTAGAAGCTGCCTTCACTCCTTGGCTCATAGTCCCATTCCAACCTCAAAGCCAGCAATGGACAGTGGAATTTTTCTTACATTATATCATTCTGACACTGACTTGTACCTCTCTTTCATTTTTTAAGTCCCACCTTGATTACTGTGGGCCCACAAGAATAATCAAGGATAATATTCCTATTCATAGGTCAGCTGATCAGCTAATTAATTCCATCTGCAACTTCATTTCCCCTTTGCATACGAGGTAACATATTCACAGGTTCCAGGTATTAGGGCATGGATATCTTCGTGGGACAGTCTTCTTTTTTTTTTTTTTTTTTTTTATAAAAGATTTTATTTATTTGAGAGAGAGAATGAGAGAGAGAGAGAGCATGAGAGGGGGAGGGTCAGAGGGAGAAGCAGACTCCCTGCCGAGCAGGGAGCCCGATGCGGGACTCGATCCCGGGACTCCAGGATCATGACCTGAGCCAAAGGCAGTCGCTTAACCAACTGAGCCACCCAGGTGCCCCGTGGGACATTCTTCTGCCCAACCCAGGCTGCTAACGAGACTTCATTCTTGTGGCACTGCTTAAACCACAGTTACCAGTACGTTGTCTGGTACTCCCACCTCCAACCTCTTTGTAAGGCAACTTAACAAGAATCAGACAGTCTTATTCATCATTTAGTCTTTGTTCTTAGTATATGGCATCATGTATAAAATAGCATCATATATAATAATTAAACACAAGTCATAAATAAAAAGCTGAGGCAAATCAGGAATATTCCAGAAAAAATGTTAAGTGCTTGGGAATGAGACTAAGGATATACTGAGTTACTTTCAGAAAATTTCAGAATCTGGATTAAGGCTCTGCCCAATTTCACTCCTGGTTTCTTCATTGTGGGCCAAGTTTACTTCCTTGTTATCACTATTTCGTTTTGTATCAAAATGTTTTATCATATACCACATCCCTTCAGAATATTTTCTCCTCACTTTTGTTCTTGCATCCCTATCTTCCCTCCATTCCTGATTCCCCTTTGCTCTCCATTTTTTGTTTTTGTTTCTTTGTTTATTTTTTTTAAATAGAGTAGAAGCTCATATTGAGGAGTGATAGCACAAAGTAACTAAAGCAGTCAAAGTATAAAAACACTGAAAGGGAAAGAAAGTTTTGGGGCTTCTTTAGATTACTGTTCTGTATTCAACTCCAGTCTTGTGATTTAATTCCTTTCAAATTTTCAATGATATCTCATTTAACTAAACAATTGTTTTTTTCTTTTTTCAAGTTTTTATTTAAATTCCAGTTAGTTAACATACAGTGTAATATTAGCTTTAGGTGTAGAATTTAGTGATCCATCACTTACAGACAACACCCAGTGCTAATCACAACCAGTGACCTCCTTAATACCCATCACCCACTCAACCCATTCCCCCTGCACACCTCTCCTCCAGCAACACTCAGTTTGTTCTCTATAGTTAAGTGTCTGTTTTCTGATTTGCCTCTCTCTCTCTTTTTATACCCCCCCATGTTCATCTGTTTCTTAAATTCCACATATGAGTGAAATCATATGGTATTTGTCTTTCTCTGACTTACTTTGCTTGGCATAATACTCTCTAGCTCCATCAGTGTCATTGTAAATGGCAAGATTTATAGAATTTTTATAAAATAGAACTTAGATTTATAGAATTTTTTTTAGGTACATGTGTATTGATATTTTCTTTCACTAGGTGATCATTGTGTACCCAGGGAATTTCTTTTGTTGTTTTTGTCTTATTTGTTTAACACCACAACTACCACCATCATATCCATTACCAAAGAATGACTACAAAGAATTTAGAGCCATGTAGTTCATCACATAATCAGAACAAAAATGTGATGCTAATTTACCAAGACAATAGCAGTTGTGTTAACCTTTCTTATATTATTTTAGGCACTTCTAAGCTATGTGTTGGATTACATCTTTCTGCCATCAAATTTGTCAGACATGGTTAATTTCGCTTTAATTTCCCTGCAAAATAATAACTGGTGGGACAGATACAGTATAATGTATTTTAAGATCCCCATGCCACAGGGATTGCTTTCCTTATACTTTTACAAATGCTCTTGTGGCCACAGAAATGCTGAAGAAATGTGGAGACTTTCTGTTCCTATCAACTGTACTTGCTGAGATTAACTAAATGATATTGCAAATTTAACATATTAATTAGAGTCATATGGCTCCAATTAATTAATGGTTATTTAAAATTTTAGTAATACATAAGGCACATCATATGAAACAAACAGCATTTCTGCTTTTCTGGGATTATACCTTTGTTTCCGTAATTGATATATTTATTTTTCTACCCCAATTATATATAATTAATAAACTGACAAAAGATCATATATGCATATTGGCCATTAATTTGTCCTAAGAATATTACCTTACTTATTTTTTTTACAATAACTCAAAACTAGCACTACTGTTATTGATATTTTAAAACTAATGAAACCAAATCTTACTGACATTACACTACTGAAGAACATATATTAATAAGTGGCTGATTTAGGATTTAAACCTAGAGATACTTGATTCCATAAACTCACAATTATAATCAGCACAACATAGAGGGCATTTCCAGGTATTAATTAATTGCATCATTTGAAATTATTCCCGGTGAAACCATGAACCTGAGGCTTACCATTCCATTTCAATAAAAACTCTTGGCATTATTTTTTTCCAGTGTTATTGAGATAAATTGACATATAACATTGTGTCAATTCAAGGTGTACAATGTGATGATTTGATACACATATACATTGTGCAATGTTTACCACAATAAGGTTGGTTAAAACACCTCACCTCAAAAAAAAAAAAAAAAAAAAAAAACACCTCACCTCACATAATTACCATTTTGTTATTATTTTTATGGTAAGAACATTAAAGCTCTACTCTCATAGCAACTTTCAAGTATACAATACAGTATCATTAATTATAGTCACCATGCTGTACCTTAGATTCTGGGAACTTATTCATCTTATAACTGAAAGTTTGTAAGATGAATTTACTTTTACCCTTGGTGTTTTAAGTCTTGTAACAACCCTGACATTTAAGTTTATTAGCTTTCATCAACAATGTTTGAATTTCCTCACTTCTGAAATTAAAATCCTTAATGGAATATGTGTGAGTAAGTGTGTGTGTGTGTGTGAGAGAGAGAGAGAGAGAGAGAGACAGAAACAGAGACAGAGTGTGTGGTGTTTGTGTTTTCTTGTGCTGGCATTCTTTCTCCTCTTTTGGAAAAAATACTTTCTTTGGGAAATCACTCCTCTCCACTCTCATTTATATGTGGTCCAAGTGGAACCGAAGCCTTGCTCACTCTTGCCACAGTGGTGGACACATGGCCCAGGACAGGTCAATCAGTTTATTTCACAAACTAGCTATAGTGCTTGGTTTGGGGATGATGGGTCTGGAACTGCAGTTAATCTAGTGAGACTCTTTCCCCATATTTGATAGGATTTGAGTGCAAGTAACCTTTCTTTTTTTCTCTTTCTATTGTGATTGTAAGGTGTGTGGATATTTTTTTTTTCTAAGATTTTATTTATTTATTTGACAGAGAGAGACACAGCGAAAGAGGGAACACAAGCAGGGGGAGTGGGAGAGGGAGAAGCAGGCTTCCCAAGGAGCAGGGAGCCCGAAGCGGGGCTCGATCCCAGGACCCTGGGATCATGACCTGAACTGAAGGCAGACGCTTAACGACTGAGCCACCCAGGCACCCCAGGTGTGTGGATATTGTAAGCTTCATTTGCAACACCATAGGGATAGGGCCTAAAAGGGAAGTAGAGGAGGAAATTAAAACACTGAGCCTCTGGTGCCAGACATTTCTGAAGATAGATTAACCTTGTCTTGATATTTTCATGTGTCAATAATTTCTTTTATTTATTTAAGCCATATAATCTGTTTTGTCAGGCATGGTTTTATTCTACTGCTGACATGTAATCTACTCTAGCTAACTTAATCACACAAGAATTCATTACAGATTATTAGGTTTTAGAATTTATGGAATGGAGAAGGAAAAATCTTTAAGTCTGCTAGCCAGGAAAAGTGATTTTATGATATCACTCTCAATCTTGCAACCTCCATGATGACAGGGACAATGCACTAGAAAGCCCACTATAGTGTCCCCAGAAAAATTTCTGTTGCTACTCTACTTGTCTTACTGTTAGATCACTCAATTCTGCCTTCACATCTTGGGTGTCTACTTGAAGGAACATATCGTGTGTCTCTTAGCTCTGAGAAAATATTGGAAGTATTTTTCTATCCTGTCTTTCTAGCCTCAGTGGCACATCAGAGCACTACAGAAAATCCTAGAGTGGGTTCTGAGTGAAGCAGTACGCAATATTGGCAAAAATTAGCAACTGAAAGGATCATGAATCAGAAAGTGGGGTCTTGAATCACTCATCTCACAATGCGACCATTAACTCTCCAACTTACCTTATCAGCTCAATGTTATCCTCTGAGAATGACTATTTCAGTGCCATGTTGGTGCTGAGGATCTTAACATTTATGATGACATTATTACATAATTTAATTTATGAAGATCAAAAAGACTTTTTAGTAACTCATTTGGGATATCTCAGTTTGTATAAGAGGAAATCAGTAAAATGTAATTCATTGTCTTGCCTTAGAACAGAGATTATTGATGGCTTCAGGTTGTTTGAAAGAATTCTGGAGAAGCCATTTTAGCTATTTCTTCAATTTCTTTCAGCTGTTGTGCCGGAATGCAAAAACCATCAGTGTTATCAGTGTGTAGACTCAGTTAGAATTTGTGTGCCTACCTCAACCCCATGCAACTTCTCAGAGGAGTAAAGGGTTTTGTGTTCCTATTAAATATTATAGAAATGTCAAAATTACTTTGTGACTTTTGGAACATATGTCCTATTTTCATTAAAATTACAAAATCAAAATTTCTTATCATGATATAGAATATAAACACTCACATGGAACAAATTGCTGGAGCAGTTTGGATAGGAGCCCCTGTAGTCTGCCATGATTAGGGGATAATATGCTTTACCATGTATTTCTGGCTCATGACAACCAATGGAGGCATATTAGCCCTTCCAGCCCTTAAATACTTTAGATCACTACTTTCAGGGAAGAGTACTTTTCATATTTTTTTCTATGTCAATTGCCAGTCATCCCTCCCTTAATATGTTTAAGTCATGTTAGAATTCTGAGTTACTACAAACTTGTACCTGGCTTAGGACCTTGTCCTTGATGTTTCATCTGTCTGGAATGTCTTGTGTCCAGGTATCCAGTTCAACCCACAAATGAGTCCTTCTTGTTATTGAGATCTTAACTCAAACATCACCTCTATATCAAAACTTTCTCTAGCCACTCAATCTGACTTGAATTCCTGGCTCCATAAAACAGTTACTCAGCTTTATTATTTTTAATTTTTTTATCACTCTCTGAAATTGTACAATTAATGCATATTTTACTGGTGTATTCTGTATCCCACCATTAGAACACAATCTACTTAGAAACAAGACCTCATCTTCCTCAATACCAGTTAATGCCTAGATTACACCACACATATTAAGAGAAATATTAAGAGAATTTTGCATCAGTATTTATTGAATGAGTGATAGAATGATTTTAAAAACTGAGAGGTGAACTTTCAGAACAATTTTAAGGGTCTAAGTTTATTTATCTAGGGAATTTTTTTAAAACTTCAAATTTCCAAAAATAAAAAAAATAAAAATAAATAAAACTTCAAATTTCCTTCTCATTTCTCTAATACAAGTCAGAGGGACACATTGGAGAAGCAAAATGAATGGTCAGTACTAGATTGTTCAAAATTACCTAAGTAAATTATGATTAAACAACAATAATGACCCAGGTTATGAACCTTCCATTGACCCCCCTCATGATTCTTCTCTTATTAAACAGAAATTGAAATTATGAAATTTAATTACCAACCATTACAAGCATTTACCATTAGGTTAAAATTAAGAGCAAGAGACTGATTAGAGCATGTACTCACTTCTTTTTTTTTTTTTTTTTTTTTAAGATTTTATTTATTTATTTGACAGAGAGAGAGATAGCTAGAGCAGGAACACAAGCAGGGGGAGTGGGAGAGGGAGAAGCAGGCTTCCCGCAGAGCAGGGAGCCCGATGTGGGGCTCAATCCCAGGACCCTGGGATCATGACCTGAGCCGAAGGCAGACGCTTAACGATGAGCCACCCAGGCACCCTGTACTCACTTCTTTCAGGAGATTTTCCTATGAGTTTTATTTGTCCCTTTTGTAATACTTTAAAGAAATTAAATGCAATTTATTGCAGTATATAATCCTACTCATTACTTTTCTTTCAAGAATTTATACAGTCTAGATTTGCCATCATGTGATATAAATCAACATCATTTTATATCTCATTATAAAATGTTTCTACCCCAGATAAACATTACCTCATTGATTGCATTTCTATCTCTCTGTAACAATGTCTTTATCTGTCAGCAAACACAGATAACCAGTTCAAAATAATTCATGCCCACCCTTTAAGTTTTCCTAACTATTTAGTATAAATCTTAATAGTTTTTTCCACATTCCTTGTCATGTATTTGTTGTATTTATCTTCCTATTGAGATTTATCCATCATGATTAATTCAAGATGTGTTGATTATTCCTTTTTTCCCCCACAAACATGACTTTCAGTATGCCAGACATAAGAAATATTATAAGAAATATGACTTTTTGTCTTTTGTATTTATTTATTTATTTTTAAAAGATTTCATTTATTTATTTGTCAGAGAGAGAGAGAGAGAAAGCACAAGCAGGGGGAGTGGCAGGCAGAGGGAGAAGCAGGCTCCCCACTGAGCAGGGAGCCCAATGCGGGATTTGATCCCAGGACCCTAGGATCATGACCTGAGCCGAAGGCAGACACCTAACCGACTGAGCCACCCAGGCATCCCTGTTTTTTGTATTTAAATAAACCAATATTTAGGCATCTATTTTGGTTCTAAGTGAAGATAAATACTATTTTCAGGAAATAGATGGTGAGCGCTGTGAACTGTGTAGGACTGTTGAATCACAGACCTGTACTTCTGAAACAAATAATACATTATATGTTAAAAAAAAGAAGATAGTAGGAAGGGAAAAATGAAGGGGGGGAATCGGAGGGGGAGATGAACCATGAGAGACAATGGACTCTTGAGAAACAAACTGAGGGTTCTAGAGGGGAGCGGGGTGGGGGGATGGGTTAGTCTGGTGATCGGTATTAAAGAGGGCACGTACTGCATGGAGCACTGGGTGTTATATACAAATAATGAATCATGGAAAACTACATCAAAAACTAATGATACAATGTATGGTGATTAACATAACATAATAAAAAAATGTAAGAGAAAGGAAAAAAAAAACAAAAAAACCCCAAAAACTAATGATGTAATGTATGGTGATTAACATAACATAATAAAATAAAATTAAAAAAAAAAGAATAAAATACCTAAAATATAAATAAATAAATAAATAAATTAATTAATAAAGTACAGTTTTAAAAGAAAAAAAGAAATAGAACAAATGTTTCTGAAAAAAACTTAACAGGTTTAGATTGATAAGTGTAGAAGTGATTGTCATGTAAGAATTTATTATCTAATTGTTTATTACATTGCATGTAGTTTGAATGCAGAGCCATAGGTAACAGGGCTAAAGCACCACATATTTAAACACCATCAAATTCAACATGAAGAAATATAACATTTTGATTTTTTTTTTTTTTTTTTTTTTTTTTAATTTCATGGAGAGAAAACCATGGGCTCCGGTCAGCAGAGAAGATTTAATTAAAAAAATAAAAATAAAAGCCTTCTCTTTAGGGACTAGAAATCATTACACAATTTTTAAAAAGAAATCTATTCCATAAGAGTAATTACATTTTGGGGTGCCTGGGTGGCTCAGTCGTTAAGTGTCTGCTTTCTGCTCAGGTCATGATCCCAGAGTCCTGGGATTGAACCCCGCATTGGGCTCCTTGCTCCGCGGGAAGCCTGCTTCTCCCTCTCCCACTTCCCCTGCTTGTGTTCCCTCTCTCACTGTCTCTCTCTCTCTGTCAAAATAAGTAAATAAAATCTTAAAAAGAAAAAGTAATTACATTTTAATAATAATATAAAAATAAAGTTATCAAGAATTGTATCTTGATTTCCTTAATGGAAGAAACAATCAGGACACCTATGAGTTAATCAGCATTATGTTTGAATAATATCTCATCCATTGTTTATTTATGTTGCTAATAAGATATCATGTGTGCTAATTACATGCTGTCCAGTCTATAATGAATAAAATAAAAGATATTAAATTAACATTATATACTGCACAGCTTATATAAAATAAATAGCTTATTAAAATTGTGTCTACATAAATGTATATGACTAATTTGTTATTTTCATTATTTTTAGTAGTATAACCTATTCACTAGCATGAATCATCCAATATATTAAACATTTTATTTCCCTAAATTTTAATTCATTTAACACTCCTTTTTAATAGAGATAGAGAATAATAATTTTATATTACTTAAAATGCTAATTCTATTGAATAATATCTCAATCATTAAAAATAATTTGGTTTTTATAAGTTGTAGACATGGAAATATAATAAATAATACATACATATTTTAATTGAATCATTGGAATATGTAAAGAAGTCAGGCTATAGAAAATATTTTTTTCTTGCATACTCATTTTGAGAGCCTACATGTGAATACAGAGTGAATTATGTCATCCTCCCAAATTCATATGTTGACGACCTAACCACCAATGTGACTATATTTGGAGATAAGACTTTGGTTGTAAGTAATTAAAGTTAATGAGTTCATAAAGATAGGTCTTAAAATAATAGGACATATGTCCTTGTAAGAAGAGGAGGGAGTGATGCCAGAGGTCTCTCTTTCTCTCTGTGTGTTTGCACAGAGAAAAGGCCATGTAAGAATGTAGCAAGAAGATGGCCCTCTGCAAGCCCAAGCAGAGAGGCCTCAACGTAAACCAGGACTGCCAACACCTTGATCTTAGGCTTCCAGCTTTTCCAGGATTGTGAGAAAAATTTCTGTTGTTTAAGCCATCCAGTTTGTGGTATTTTGTTGACAGCCCAAGCAGACTAATTCAGAAACACTTCTATATCAAAGCAAAGAGTATATAGAAAAATTCAAATCTAATTTGTCTGATATAAGGATTTGAATTTTTCTATATACTCTGCTTTGATATAGAAGTGTGAAAAATTCAAATCTAGAAGAAACAACATTTTGAAAAATAAAATAAATTTAACATGGATACCGTTGTCCATGGTCTCATTTAGGAGACTGCTGTGGGGAGGGGGATAGTAACAAGCAGCCCTCGTTCCTAGCAATGGGAATGGAAAAAATGTTGAAGGATTAATGATTAGATTTGTTGATGTCTCTAAGTGCTTCATGTAGTATCCTTGGGCTCATTAAAATGGACACCAAGTATTCCACTTTATTTTTATTTTCACAATTCCTATCAAAGCATTTTATAGTTAGATATTCAATATATATTTGGGAATTAATTGAAGTTAGTAAAATTGAATAATAAATATATATCTTGTAGAACTCATCTTGGTTAAGTAATCTAAAAATCTCTGGGCTTTTATGGCAGTGTTACAGAAAAACACAACAAAAGACATATGACTCTGTTAATATATTGGTAACATTAAATAACTAGATTAAAAATCAGTTTTAAGAAGACTGTTGTCTGGAATGAACCAGGAATATGCTGACCCTTTGCATAATGAATGGGATGTTTATCATAAACAAAACATAAAGTAATGGATTGGAAAAAATTGACATTCTGAAATGAAAATAAATAGAAACTATTCCATATAGATTTGAAAATTTACCATATAAGACATATAAATATAATATATTTTCTTTTCATTGCCAAATGTTAAAAAGATTAAGATACTGTATTTATACTAAAATTCAGTGCTTCCCTGTTCCTTAACCCTGGCCATCTTTGTATCAAAATAACTGTGTAAAAGTGTAAATAGCAAATAAGCTGCTTTATATCTTTGGAAGAAAACATCATCTCTGTAAATGATATATAGAGAGAAGTCACCTCAATATTAGAAGGATAAATTAAGATGTATTAATAACTTTAATAAAAAATACAAAAATGAACTTTTAGTCCCAAATTTCTTATTCTACTCCGGTGTGAACTTTTAAGGGTCAGTTAGCCTTTTATGATGTGTTCTTCTCATTCGTAAAATGTGAAAAAAAAATTATTCGCACCTCAGAATTATTATAAGGATTAAATGAAAAAAATATGTAAAATATTACACTGCATAACATTTCATATAATTCCTGACATACCCATGGATACACACAGATGTTTTGTAAGCAAAAGTAACATAAAAGAGGAAAATAATGTCATTACAATCTAAGTGATGGAAAACTGAATGTTATCTTTGACAGTAGATTAGAATCTGATTGAGCACTGAATTTATTCTAGAGTGATTTTTGGTTCATTTTTTTCTTAGAATTTTAGAATTTAACATTTTGATTCTTCACCACAGTGAGAAGAAATGAGAAAATGAAATCTCAGGGGAAACTCCTCTTTGATTCCCTGCTTCAGATCTTTTCTCTGTATTTGGAATCTGTATCGAATATTCTTCCTTTGATCTCTGCCTGAAAAGGCCACTGACAACAGATATAAACTTTCCTATGAAAAGTCCTAGATGGACATACACAAGAGAAAAGTTTAAAAGTGAGTGTAATAAGGATATTCCAGCTATATTACAACTGTGCTAAATTCAGTTAATATATTTTTTAAATAATTGATTGCCCAAATATAAATAATGGGTCTACTTATAGATCCACCTTTCTCCTCTCATTATACATAATTGTAGTAGTTTTCTAATTATACAAAAATGTTACCCAAAGATTAAAGATAAAAAGTAAGTAAAGAAAACAGCTAATAGAGAACACTAGAAATACCAATTTAAAAAAAAAAATCTTCAAATACATGATAGAAAAAGTAAAAAAAATCTAACTTAAAATGGGTCAAAATTATAAGGATAAATCCATAGAAGATGGTAAAAATATCCAATTAATATATGAAAAGAGTGTTTGCTAATTACTAGTCAAAGAAAAGCTTATCAAAAAGATGATGAGGTGACTTAAGGTAGTAGCTCTGGATAGCCTTAGCATGGGGCTTGTCATCAGAAAGACTGAGTGATTAGAGTTGAAACTTTCAGCCCTACCCACAGACCTCTGGGAAGGAAAAAGGGGTGCGGCTAGAGATTAAGCTCTATAAAAACTCTTGAACAATGAGATTTAATGTGCTTCCAGGTTGGGGAACATGTGGAGGTTTGGGAGGGTGATGTAACTGGAGAGAACATGGAAGCTCTGTGCTTCTCCCATACATTGCCCTGTGGGTCTTTTCCATTTGGCTATTCTTGAGTTGTATCTTTTTATTATACATTGGTAAATGTAAGTAAACATTCCTCTGATTTTTATGAGCCATTCTAGCAAATTGTTGATCCTGAGAAAGAGAGTCATTAAGTAAACCTTAATTTATAAGAGGTTGTTCAGAAGTACAGATGATAATCTGGACTTGCAGTTGTTGTCTGAAGTGAGGCAAGGCTTGTTGGGCTGAGCCCTGATCCTGTAGATCAGGTAGATAGGGTCAGAATTGAGTTAAATTTGTAAGACATGCAGCTGGTGTCCACTGAGAATTGGAACATTGCTTGGTATGAGAAATCCGCATGTTTGGAATATAGAAGTATCCTGTGAGTAAAGTTAGAAACAGAGGGATTTTGTTTGTTTCTTTCTTTTCCTTTTACACTACTCCATAAGGCATTTCAAAAACGTTAGTTGCTATGAAGTGTAGTATATCATGTATACTAACTTTTTTTTTTAATTTCTGTGTGGAAGGTGAGGGTGTTTGTTGAGCAAATATCTGGTGGAAGATATTTCATCAGATCTTTAATAAAAATGACAAAGTAACTAACCTGTTACTATTGCTATCTAATCCTCAGAATAGGGAGCTGAATTTCTAGAGGTTTTTTGTTTGTTTGTTTGCTTTGATCATTGAAATAATATGAAGGTTCAAAGCATGAATCACATGTATTGAGTAAAGTGATTGGTGTAGATATTAGTAGGTCATATGGCATCGCAAGAAACCAAATCAGCTCTGAATCAGCTCTTGTAACCTTCCCAGCTTGGTTATTCCCAATGACCTGGCATATGGATTATTTTGATAATTATCAATTTCGCTTGTTCACTTATTCACTACTTGATGTTTTTCCTCCTAGGACACAAATTTTCAGATAAATATCTTATTATAGGAATCAACAAGTAAATGGAAGATTATCCCATGCTGCACTGTTTAGGTTTTATGGACTTAATATTGTATTCATTTTCCTTCCATGTGAACATATTATAAGAGGAAATAAATAGACAATATATAGTGTATGAGTGTCATGGCAATCATTACAGAAAAATCCTGAAAAAGCAGGCCTTTTGTAAATGATCCTCAAAGTTTGCATAAATATTGTTACCCTCTACATGAAACTACTGCATATCCCCTGAACAAAAAACTTGAGAGTATGGAGTAGATTTTGAAATCAGTTTCTCTATGAAATGCACAAAAGATAAGCCTTAGTGGGAAGAAGTAGACACATAGTTTGACTTTGTGAGGCATGTACTGTCTAGTCAGATTATTCCTCAATTCCCGAAGCACAGAAGGTAGTAGGAAGAGAAGGCACTTGCAAGTGGGCGTGTTAAGTGAAATAAGAAACAAGGCATCCTTGTTCTTCTGCTTCTGCTCTGCTTCTGTTCATGCCTCAGTAAAACTCTGCAGAGTTAATGTTAGGCTTTTTCCAATAAGAATAGAAAATGTTTCTTCCATGCAGAGGATGGTTAGAGCAACTGAACATTTTCCCTATAATAATCTCCAGACTGAAAAGAGAGAGCTCAGTTGGAAGTTGTATTCTTTCTATCACAAATCTATGAGGCAAAGGGAATGTAGCATTCTGCTTCACAATTATATAATTATCTGCTTTAAGAGTTTGGGTGTTAAGAGTGCTTAATTTGAATAGGCTATGACTCAGAGAGGTTAGGGAGGATTAGAATAAGCTGACCCTGCTAATAGTGCAGTTGGTGTCGAAAGTCTTTCTTTCAGCTGGCTGGCTTGGAGGCTTGGAGAAATAGATAACTCGTGACACATGAGTGTGCTTTAACAAAGTGCTAAGAATATATTTTCAGCAGCACTAGGAGCCACTGAGCTGGCAGATATTCAATGAGAATAGTTTCTTAACTGTATCCAGATTCTTATAGGAAACTAGCGGTTGCAATGCTGCCAGATTGAGGGAAGCCTTGTATCCTGATCATCAAAACAATTATATTTCCAAATATATCACTCTGAAAACATCAAACTAAACTTATATTTATATTGTCCTATAAGCCGTGCTTCCTCTTCTAATATCCAAGTTGGGACACAGTATCTTTCCTAGATCTGTGTTCCTACACTATATCCTGGATATATGGTCTAACACATGAGCAGTCAGATTGCAACAAAGTAACCATGCACCATCTGCAGTAGGTTTTATCAGTTCAAGGTCTAGGACAAAGCAGAAAACAATTGTCTTCAATAGGACTTAACACAAGCCCTACGACTTAGCCTGGGGAAAAACCCTCTGACAGGTTGTCTGGCTTAGGAAGAAAAAAAAGATCATGGTCCACCTAATCCTAACTAAAATCAATCTGAGTGTCACCAAAAAATGGTTCTGGTGTGCAGGAATTAATAATTGATCTTAGGGAGTCAAGCACAGATACTTCCTAAATGTCTCTATGCCTGGGAAATGGCCTCTAGCTTTCCAAGATTATGGATGCTCATGTCCTTCAGAGATTCATTGGGATGCCTATTAAGACTTCTTTGTCCAATAACACTCCTCAATGGAACATTACGATGATCCAATATAGATTCCCCAAGGATTCAGATCATAAAGGAAAAGATGTATATGTATATGTGTGTGTATGTGTGTATATATATATATATATATATATATATATATACACTTAGATGAAGGATCTGGTTCAGTCATCTGCTGAGATAAAGTAAAAGGAATATATTAGTGATGTAAGAAAGTAGTTTTAATTTTTGACATAGTCTTCAAGACCCACTACAACAGTGGTAATGACTTTTTTATATTATGTTTATAGTCCATTTCCTCTTGTATATCTTGCTACTTTATGTGAACAACTGTGATGATACATAATGATTCAGATTTCAGGTGAATGGTGATAAATTTGACATTTCCTTAAAATGGGAATTTGTGGGTCTTTTATGTTCAGAACTCAATGTACATCACCTTGAAAAAGGATAAAAATTGAGTAATAAGGGACAAAAGTAGTCACCTATGCTGAGTATGTTTCATTTGCCCCCACAGATCCAAATTCCACTATTTTATACCATGGTGTTTGCTTCTTGAAGCAGATTTATACAGACTACCAGTATCAACTATCTTTTTGACAGAGAAACTCAACAAACTAGGAATGGAAGGGAACTTCCTCAATCTTATAAAAGACATCTAAAGAATACACACAGCAAATAGCATACTTGATGGTGAAAGATTGAATTTTCCCCTAACATCAGGGATAAGACAAGGATTCCTCTCCCACCACTGATATTCAGCATTTTACTAGAGGTTATAGCCAGGGCAGTTAGGCAATAAATGAATGAATGAATGAACGGTATCCAGTTTTGAAAGAAGCAAAATTCTATTTGTAAATGACATGACCTTGCATACAGAAAGTCCTAAGAAATTTTCTAAAAATCTATTATAACTAATAGACAAGTTCAACAAGATTGTAGACTATGACATCAATATACCAAAATCAGTTGTATGCCCAAACACTAAAAAGGAATATTCCCAAAATGAAATAAACAAAATGATTTCTTTATAATTATATTTTTAAAAATACCTAGGAATATATTTAACTAAAATAAATGCAAAACTTGTACTTTAAAACTCCAAAGCATTGTTAACAAAAATTTTAAAAGATCTAAATAAATGAAAAATCATCCCATGTTCATCAATAAGAAGACTTATGAGATGGTTATACTCCTTGAAATGATCCACAAATTCAACACAATCCCAATAAAAATAGAGTTGAAATTTTTTGCAGCAACTGACAAGATGATTTTAACATTCATAGAGAAATTCAGGGACCAAGAATGTCAATACTATTTTGAAAATAAAGAGTAAACAAAGTTTGAAGACTCACATGTCCTGATTTCAAAACCTACCTCAAATCTAAAGTAAAGAAGTCAGTGCATTGCTAGCATAAATGTAAATGTGTAGTTCAATGGAGCAGAATTGAAAGTCCAGAAATAAGCTCTTATATTTATGGCCAATTTATTTAAGGCTAAACAATAAAAAGACAACTCAGTTTTGAAATAGGGCAAAGGATTTGAATAGGTATGTCTTTAAAGAATATATACAAGTGACCGATAAGCACATAAAAGATACTCGATATATTTAGTAATCAGGGAAATGCAAATCAAAACCACAGTAAGATATCAATTTACACCCACTTGGATGACCAAAATTAAAGATAGACAAAAACAAGTGTTTGTGAGAACGTGGAAAATTTGAACCCATATGCCTTGCTGGATTATACAGTGGTGCAGACACTTTAGAAATCAGGTCTGGAGTCCCTCAAAAAAATAATGATAGACGGATTATCTGTCTCAGTAATTCTATTCCTAAGTATATACACAAGAGAAATAAAAATGAATGTCCACGCAAAAATAAATGTTTATAATCACATGATTCCTAATAGCCAAATAGTGGAAACAACCCAAATGCCCATCAAATTTGGTATATCCTTACAATGGTATATTATTTAACAATAAATATGAAGTATTGATACATCCACAATATGGATGTACTTTGAAAACATTATGCAAAGTGAAAGAATCCAATCACCAAAAATGATATTGTTTGATCCATTTACATGAAATGGATTCGTAAATAGACAATTCTGTAGAGATGGAAATTAGATCAGTGGTGGTCCAGGGCTAGGGGAAAGGAGGAAGGTAGGAAGTGACGGCTAATGGGTACAGGATTTGTATTGGATGTGATGAAAATGTCCTAAAACTATATTGTGGTAATGTCAGAACAAGTATTGACTTGTACAATTTAAATGGGTGAATTGTATGGTATTTGAATTATATCTCAGTGAAGCTGTTATTAAAAAGTAAACCTGCCTATTAGTTACATCTGCTTAGAGGTCCTAGGGACATTTCAGACTAAACTTGTAAAGTTCTCACTAAATCTGCAAGTAGCAGGTGCTATAATATCATCCCCAAATGTTACATACTAATCCTTGGAACCTATGAATATGTTATATGGAAAAAGGGACTTTGCAGATATGATGAAGATCAAGGATCTTGAGATGGGGACACATTTTGGATTATCCAGGTGGGCACAACATAATCATGAATCCTTAAAAGCTAAGAACCTTTCCAGCCTGAGGTCAAAATATGAGAAAGATGTGACTATAAAAGAATGGTCAGAAGTTTACAAAATTGTTGCTTTAAGTATAGCAATAGTCATAGTGATAGGCACATCATAGTGAAAAGGAGATGTGCATAACTATTACATTTCTATAATTCATATTCTTACTAATAAGCATAGGTTTGAAGTTTAGCTCATCAAAAGGATTGTGGGAAGAACTTTGGGTGGTTTTAAGCCCCAATTTTTAAATTTTAAAATGGTAAAATAACCTCTATTTCACTGAGTTGTTTTGACAACTAAACAGGACAACAAACGTAAAGCATTTAGTATTTTTTCTAACCCGTAACATGCAATTAGTAATGCTCATTTCCATTCAGTTAAAGGGAGGGGGGAAGGATGAAAATGGTCTTCTGAGAACTAAAGGAGGCAAGGAAACATTCTCTTATAGGGCCTCTGGAAAAAAAATATAGTTTAATCGACACCTTGATTTTAGCTCAGTGAGGCTCACATAAAAGTTCTGACCTATAGCATTGTTAGAGAATTAATTTATGTTTTTGTAAGCCAGTAAGTTAATGGTACTTTGTTATAGCAGAAGGGAAAAAAAGCTAACAAAACCTAATACTATTCACAGTTTTTACATAACAATAAAAAAGACCACAATCCATCCGTACCTAAAACTGGAAAATTAAGAACCATCTTCCTTTCTCTTTTCAACTTGATAGCCAACTTAGATCTCAAAACTGTCCAGGTATTACCATGTATAATAGCAAAACCTTGGCCACATTTGCTATAATTTTTTTGCGAAAACTAGTGGTCAACAAACATTTTCTATTAACGCCCACATAAAAAATATTTTAGGCTTTATTAAGACCCTATTATATAGGGTCACTGTGGCAACTACTGAATTCTGCCATTATAGTGATAAAGTAGTACTTACAAAAATGAGGATGGCTGCATTCCAATAAAAGTTTACTTATAAAAATAGTGAAAACTGTGTCTGCACAAAAATTGGCACATACACGTTTATAGCAGCTTTATTCATAATTGTCCAAACATGGAAGGAAACAAGATACCGGTCAGTAGGTGAATAGATAAATAACTGTGGTGCACTCAGACAATGGAATAACATTCAGTACTAAAAATTAATGAGCTATAAAGCCACAAAAAGACATGAAGGGAACTTAAATGTGTATTATTAAGTGAAAGAAGCCAATCCGACAAGGCTGTATAACTATATAATTCCAAATATCAAACATTCGGAAAAGGACAAAATTATGAAGACAGAAAGAAGATCAATGGTTAGCAGAGTTTGGGGAAGGGAGGGCAGAACACAGTAAAAGTACTCCGTACAATACTATAGTGATGGATATATATCATTATACACATAACCCGTGGAATGTACAACACCAAGAGTTAAGCATAAAGTAAACCATGGACTTCGGGTGATAATGATGTGTCAATGTAATTTCATCAATTGTAACAAAGGTACCACTTTGGTGGGCAATACTAATAACAGGGGGAAGATATACATGTGTAAGGGCAGGGGGTATGTGGGAAATCTCTGTACCTTCCTTTCAAGTTTTCTGTGAATCTAGAAATGCTCTAAAAAATAATGTCTAGGGACGCTTGGGTGGCTCAGTCGGTTGAGCAGCTGCCTTCGGCTCAGGTCATGATCCCAGGGTCCTGGGATCGAGTCCCACATCGGGTTCCTTGCTCGGCGGGGAGCCTGCTTCTCCCTCTGCCTGCCTCTCCCCCTGCTTGTGTTCTGTCTCTCTCTCTGACAAATAAATAAATAAAATCTTAAAAAAAATAAATAAAAATAAAAAATAATGTCTATTAAATCCTTGAACAAAACAAAACAAGAAGTGGGTCAGATTTGGCATGCAGGTCATCATTTGGTTATTGTTGGCCTAAATTAAAATACTATGTCATCTGTTCTGCACAGAATCTCAGAGTTTTATTTACAAAATATAGATCTAATTATGTCCCTTCCTTGCTGTCGAAATACATCAGTGATTTTCAGATATATCATAGTACGCAAGATACAGCCTCTTCCACTTCTACCGTATCTCCAATCTACTGTAATTACATCCCAGTTTCTTGTTATATTGAATCCAGGCTTGTTTCTTTCAGTCGTGTCCTACTGCAGGACTTTTTTCTCCTGCCATCTTCTACCCCACACATACTTTCCTCACATCGGAATCTCTTGTTTTAAGTCTTACTTATCAGCTTAAAGATCACTGTTTTAGAGAAGTTGTCCCTATACAATGAAGTCCAAATATGGCCTTCTTAGACATTTGTTTTCTCAAAAAAACTGTTTCCTCCATGATGCACTGCATGAAATATTACTCTTTGTTTCCCACTCTTTTTTTTTTTTTTAAAGATTTTATTTATTTATTTGACAGAGAGACACACAGAGAGAGAGGGAACACAAGCAGGGGGAGTGGGAGAGGGAGAAGCAGGCTTCCCGCAGAGCAGGGAGCCCTATGCGGGGCTCGATCCCAGGACCCAGGGATCATGACCTGAGCCGAAGGCAGACGCTTAACGACTGAGCCACCCAGGTGCCCCTCCTTTTTTTTTTTCAATACTGAAAGATAAGATGCAAGAGGAAAGGGATCATGACTAATTTTACTCCCCTCTACATCTCCAGTGTTGAGTACAAGGTCAGTAAGCATTTGTTGAATGCATGAGTGAATGAATGAGCATCACAGTTAAAAGATGACAGGCTAAGTGTCATAATATGCTGAGGACTGACAACTAGATGATAGGAATATCTCCAGAACTCTCAGCAAACATATCTGAGTTAAGGTAAAACTCTTAGATCATCAGTACAGAAATCATTTGCTCTACGTCTGTCATGTAATGTGAATTGTTTCAGTTTTCTGAGAAAGAGAATACTGGAGTAAACATGAAACATTGCAATGGTGCAAGATTTGGGGCATTTTTTTTTTTTATTTTTTGGTTGTTTTTCTTCTCTTTATTTGTTATGTAATTAAGGATCAGAAAAAAAAATTTTTTTCTCAGGAAGTCATGGTGACATGGTGAGGAGGAATCTGTACTAAAAAGAAGGTGGTGGAGATGAGAATTGGTTACACTGAAAGGATTGATCAAATAAATAAAGTTAAAAAAAAACAAAAACAGGCAGATTTTTCAGTGTAGTTACAATATAGAATGTGAATAAACAAGTATGATATTGGATTGAAATCGGATGTATTGAGGGGAGTCTGGGTGGCCCAGTTGATAAGTGTCTGATTCGGCTCAGGTCATGATCCCAGGGTCCTGGGATCGAGTCCCACACTGGGCTCCCTGCTCATCGCGGAGTCTGCTTCTCCCTCTGCCCCTCCCCCCACTCATGCTCATTCTCTCTCTTTCTCTCTCTCTCTCGTGCGCACGCAAAAATAAATAAATAAAAATTAAAAAAAATAAATTGGATGTATTGATAATGAAATACTGATTTTCAATATATAGAAATAAATATGTATGTAAATGTATCTATATATATGTAGCTGTATTTATAAGTGTAAATTATATATATAATATATATATCTGCTATGTATACACATATAGATACACAAATATATTACTATATCTATCTAGATAGCTAGCTAGCTATCATCTATCTATCTATAGAGACAGAGAATGAGCACTTTTAAAACACTAATTTAGGGTGTCTGGGTGGCTCAGTTGGTTAAGCGACGGCCTTCGGCTCAGGTCATGACCCTGGAGTCCCGGGATCTAGTCCCACATCAGGCTGCCTGCTCAGCAGGGAGTCTGCTTCTCCCTCTGACCCTCCTCCCTCTCATGCTCTCTGTCTCTCATTCTCTCTCTTGCAAATAAATAAAATCTTAAAAAAAAAAAATTAAAACACTAATTTAAAACACTTTTTAAAACACTAATTTAACTTTACCCCAAGAGAGTCCCAGAGATGTGAAATATCTTGGCAAGATCACAGAGATAATTTGAAATGCTGTTAACAGGTTCTGCTGGGAATTAGTCATTTAGTTATTTTTTATACTTTTATTTTTCTCTCAAATAAGCTAATTATAATGATGTTAATTATTGCTGAGTTTTAAAAGTTAAGTTTTAATAAATCAAAAATAATTAAATATTTGAGGAATGGTTGTCTTGGGATTTTCTGAAAATCAAAAAATTTGGCCTGCAAGTGTTATTAATTTAATATAAACTCCACCTTGTGTCAACTTGATGGAACTATATTCACATGATGCCTTGATTCTATAAAGCCTGAAATCACAGGGAGTTATCCTTAAAATTGTTTAACCCAATCTTCTCAAAATATAAATGAGGTCATAAAAGATGCCTTTTTTTTTTCTGAAATTACACAAGTATGCTACACACACAGATATCTAAAAACTAAAATATATTTATACTTTGTAATGGAAAAATAGTGGTCCATATTATTAACCCCAGAACTTCCATGAATCACCAATCCACTGAACAATTTAGTGTAGCATAGTAACTAGGTTTATCTGTATGTAGTCTGTTTAATAAATTGAGTTATTAGGAAAGAGGCCCATCCATCTTTTTACTATATAATGCACTGAATTTTGAAATTTAGTATTCTTAGGACATATACCTTATGTTGATTTTTAAATACAAAAATAATAATTGTTCAAATATACTATGATTAGTGATTGTGTATAAATCATTTAAACTTACATATTAAAATAACATATTTGAGATACTGTTCTAAAAAAGCAATAAGTATGTGTAAACACAATGTGTTGTGGGTGGAATAGACTGAGGGAATCATGACCCTAATACCATCCTCCAGTAATGAGTTATTTCATACTTGGAAGTCATGGGAGGTGGATGGAACACTGTTGCATTTGGATATTGAAAAAAAGTTCACTTATGCAAAGCTTGAATTTGAAATATAATATTCTAATTAATAATATGGATTTTGAAGCCAGATATCTAGATTCATATCCTACATCAGCAACTTCCTCATTAAGATATTTAAATATTCTGTCTTAATAATTTTAATTATGTTTTAATCTTTAAAACAGGCATAATAATGTCTGCCTCATATATTGGTGAGAAGAAGATGAGTTACTATGTATAAAGGACACAAAACAGTATCTGGAATATAGTAGTGTCTTGGTATTTTATTAATTTAGTTTTTTTTGAAGTATAACATATAAAAAAGTGTTAAAAGCCATTATGTGTAGAATTAAATAAGTTGTAATAAAGTAAGTATTAACATTCAACCATCACCTAGCTCAAGTAATAGATCAATGCCAACAACATTGAAGATTCCCTTTTGTCTATCCCAGTATCTACCTCTTCTTCCCATCCCCAAAGGAACTATTACCTAGATGTTTTGCCTGTTGTTTTTTAATATATATGTGGAAATATTCAGTATCATTCCATAGCATCTGATATATTTTTGAAATAACGTGGTTGTGCAAACTCACTTTCCCATTTTGATTTCTGTACTCTATTCCTTTATATAAATATAACATTAATTCTGTATAATAATACAAGTGAGTTTGTTTTTTCTCTCTTAATGATGTTTATTCATGAGCAGAAAGAAATTCTTTAATTTGATGTCATATGACTTACTATATTTTTATTTATAGTTGGTGACTTTTTGTCTCACTTATGTCATCTTTCTCTACCTCAGGATTATGAAATTATTTTCTTAATTTATTTTCTTGAAGCTTTTGGTTTATCTTTCACATTCAGATTTATAATTTCTCAAAAATAATTATTTATCTGTTATGTGGCAGCCAATTTTTATATATTTCTTTATAGACATATATATATGCAATTGATAGAACATCATACTTTGAAAAGATTATCCTTTCCAGACTGCTCTACACTGCCCATGTGTGCTGTAAACCAAATATCTATAAATCCATTAGTCTATTTCTGGACTTTTATTTCTGTTGTAGAGGTCTATTGTCTCTTCTTGCACCAGTAATTTACAATCTTAACTTGTAATTTAAAACATGTCTTGCCCGTTAGTAGAGAAAGTCCTCTAAATTTGTTGGATTTCTATATTGTCATGGATAATATAATATTCCTTTACATTGCCATGTAGATTCTGCAGTCACCAAGTCTATTTGTGAAAACAAAAGCAAAAACAAAAACCCTTCTGGGATTTATTTGGGATTTTTTGAATTTCTAGATTAATTTGGAGAACAGTCTTATCATTACAGTATTGAGTTCTGATTCATAGACTTTGTAAACATTTTAATGTTTTATTTCTTTTTAATAGTTCATATTTCAAAAAAATTAATAGAAATCATGCATGTCTCCCATCAGATTTATTCCCAGGTATTTTTTTCTAGTCTTATTGAGAAATAATGGACATGCATCACTGTATAAGTTTAAGGCATAGAGCATGATGGCTTGATTTATATATATTGTGAAATGATCACTATAATAGGTTCAGCTAACATCTATCTTCTCATATAGGTACAAAAGAAAAAGAAGAGAAAAAAATTCTTCCTTGTGATAAAAACTAATAGGATTTACTCATTTAATAACTTTCCTATATACCATACAGCAGTGTTAGCTATAGTCATCATGTTGTACATTATAACTCTACTACTTATAACTTGGAATTTATACCTTTTGGTCACATTCCTCCAATTTCCCCTCTCTCCACCCTCTGCCTTTGGTAACCACGAGTCTGATCTCTTTTTCTATGAGTTTTCTTTTTCTTTTTCTTTTTCTTTTTCTTTTTTAAGATTCCACATAAAATGCAGATCATTCAGTATTTGTCTTTCTCTGCCTGATTTATTTCACTTAGCATATTGCCTTCAAGTCCCATTCAAGTTGTTGCAAATGGCAGGGATTGCTCATGATTTATGGCTGAATAACCCATTATACATACATAATATAATATTATATATATAATAAACTCCTTTATGCATTCATCAACTGATGGACACTTAGGTTGTTTCCATGTCTTGGCCATTGTAAATAAGGCTTCAATGAACATAGAGGTGCAGATATATTTTCAAGTTAGTGTTTTTGTTTCCTTTGGATATAGTCCCAGAAGAGGAATTTCTGAACTCTATGGTAGTTCTACTTTTAATTTTTTGAGGATCCTCCATACTGTTTTCCATGTGGTAGTACCAAATTTCAGTCCAACCAACAGTGCACAAGGGTTCCCTTATCTCCACATTCTCACTAACACTGGTTATCTCTCATCTGTTTGGTGATGCCCATTCTAATAGGTGTGAAATGATATTGCAATTATGGTTTTAATTTGTATTTCCCTAATGACTAGTGATGTTGAACATCTGATGGTTCTGGCATAGAGTTAAGGAAAGTGAGGAAGTGAATTGGAAAATCAAATGCATACCATTATGATGGGGGGTGGATTATTTTTAGATTTTTAAGATAAAGATAAAGACAATACCATTATTTCTCCTTACGCTCTGATTTCATTACTTACTAAAGAGGAGATATGGCTCTAACCTGAGCATATTATGTACATAAGCACAAGTTTAAGCACATGACTTGGGTCATTAGATCATTGATTTTCTTTTTTATTTTGATTTTTTTTCTCTTTTTGCCTAATCAACGGTTGGTCATTGTCTTCTTATTTCCTTCACTCAATCAATCGATACCATCCCTACCATTACTCTCACAATCTGACTTGTGTATGATATTTTGCTGATCTGGACTCTCCCTTTCTCTCAGCATTAAGGATCTTCTGCAACATTTGACCTCACTCCTAGTCCTAAATACCAAAAATGGATTACTTGATTGTTGCCAGTGTTCCTTTCCCTTCTGGTAGTTCCCCAGTCATAGAGTCTTTAGCCTCCTATTAAATTAGTCCTCATAATCCCCTTGTACCACCTCTGTCCAAGGCAGTCTGGATGCTACAATTACTTTTTAATTAAATCTGCATGTTTGGAGATAGGGTTAAGATGGCAGAGGAGGAGTAGGGTGACCCTAAGCTTGCCTCCTCTCTCCAACACAGCTAGATAAATATCAAATCATCCCAAGCACCCAAGAAATCAATCAAAGGTCTTAGAGAACAAAGCTGCACATCTATCTACAAGCAGGAAAAAAAGAAAGAAAGAAAAAAAAAGACCTGTGGAAGTTAGGAGCTGTGAAAAGTTGATTTGGGTGAGAAACAAGCTGCAGGCGCTGTGGAGGGGAGGGAGCCCTGATCTCAGAGGAGTGAGGGAGAATGAGAAAGAGAGAGAGAGAGGGAACGTGAAAGCACACACAGGGGACTGCACAAGAAAACTGTTCCCTAAAACCATTGACTGGGAAAAAGGAGAGAGTTTAAATACTGCCAGTTCTTTATAAATAGTGGAGTGCAGAGTCTGAGGTTCAGAAATCAGCACCATCTCCGGGGTCAGGCCTAGTGAACTGAGTGGTTCTCTGGTGGTGAAGGAGGGAACATCCCTGGGAGTGGGCAACCACAGTCTGAGGGTCCCCCGGGTTGCATGGGGAGAAGTGGTTCACCTGCTTGGAATGCATTTGGTAGAGGTGATATGGGCACTCTGCAGGCAAAAGACCCTGTGGGAACCATTGAACTGCCCCATTCACCAGCATAGGAACAGAGACATGGGTTGGGGGCAACAAACTCTGGCGTCATCTGTGTGTTGTGATTTCCCCTAAACTCTGAACCCCTGAACAGTCACGGGACTGTCTTCTGGGACAAGCTGGCACCAGCTACAGTGCAACCAGACCCTCCTCCAGAAGATCAGCATGGGTCCATGCAGCAGAGTCTCTGAAGTATAGGGCTTTGAAACCCAGCCACACCTGAGATAAAACATAAGAGTGCTGCCTTATCTGCCAGGCAGACAGCTTGGACAAAAACAGGGTGAAGGTGGGGATCTGATGGAAGTTGGGGACACAGGAGGGATGATTGCTCATCCATGAGGGCTTCCTGAAGAGTGGTGGGCTCAAGCTCCCCTTTGTGGAGACAAGAGATCAAGGCAAAGCCATTTTCACCCCTAGCCCACTAGCAGGCTGCCCTCAGTGAAAGAAAGACAATGCCACCAAGCGGAGACCAGAGCCACTTACACCAAGCCCTACCCTCCTGCACCCTATAGGCTCATCTCCACTAGGGAAAGTCCACCTGAGAATCAGAGCAGCAGGCCCCTCCCCCAGAAGACCAGGAAAAACCCCTTTCCCACACCAAGTCTACTGATCATAGAGTGCTGCAAAATTTCTGGAGGAAACAGGATCTAACTTCTTTTGGGTTTTTTGTTTGTTTTTCGGTGTTTTGTTTTTGTTTTTTGGATACAGAAAGAGGAATTATTTTATTTTTTAATTATTTTTAAATTTCCTTTCTTTTCTTTTTTATATAAAGCTTCTCTCAATAAGCAAACCAAACACACCTAGGATCTGGCTGTATTTATTTTTTAATTTTAATTTTAATTTAATTTAATTTTATTTTATCTTACTTTTTTTTTTTTTTTGACCTCCAAAATGATAAGAAGGAGGAATTCACGCCAAAAGAAAGACCAGGAAGAAATGGCGGCCAGGGATTTAGTCAATACAGATATAAGTAAGATATCTGAACTAGAATTTAAAACAACAATTGTAAGGATACTAGCTGGGCTTGAAAAAGCATAGAAGATATTAGAAAATCACTTACTACAGAAATAAAAGAAAGAAAATCTAGTCAGGCTGAAATTAAAAATGCTACAACCAAGAGCAAACCCAAATGAATACAATAACAATGAGGATGGATGAATCAAAGGAATGAATCAGTGATATAGAAGATAAAATTATGGAAAATATTGAAGCTGAAAAGAAGAGGGAAACAAAGATAATGGATCACAAAGGTAGACTTAGGGAACTCAGAAATGTATTAAAATGTAGTAACATTCATATCATACGAGTCCCAGAAGATGTAGAGAGAGAGAAAGGGGAAGAACATTTATTTGAGCAAATTACAGCTGAAAGCTTCCCTAATCTGGGGAAGGACACAGACATCAAAATCCAAGAAGCACAGAGAACTCCCATTAAATTCAACAAAAGTTAGCCATCACCAAGGCATATCTTAGTTAAATTCACAAAATACACAGACAAAGAAAGAATCTTGAAAGCAGCAAGGGAAAAATACTCCTTAACCTACGAGGGTAGACATATTGGATTCATACCACATCTATCCACAGAAACTTGGCAGGCCAGAAGAGGGTGGGAGTATATATAAATGTGCTGAATGAGACAAATATGCACCAAGAATACTTTATCCAGCAAGGCTATCATTCAGAATAGAAGGAAATATAAAGAGTTACCCAGACAAAAAATAAAGGAGTTCCTGACCACTAAACCAACCCTGCAAGAAATATTAAAGGGGACTCTTTGTGTGGGGAAAAAAAGACCAAAAGCAACAAAGAATAGAAAGGAACAGAGAACATCAACAGAAACACCAACTTTACAGGTAATACAATGGCACTAAATTCATGCCTTTCAATAACCCTTTGAATGTGAATGGACTAAATGCTCCAATCAAAAGACATAGGATATCATCTATATGCTGCCTATAAGAGACTCATTTTAGACCTAAAGACACCTGCATATGGAAAGTGAGGGATGGAGAACCATCCCTCATACTAATGGATGTCAAAAGAAAGCTAGAATAGCCATACTTATTATATCAGATAAACTAGATTTTTAAAACAAAGATTGTAACAAGAGAAGGACATTATATCATAATTAAGGGGACTATCCATCAAGAACATCTAACAACTGGGCGCCTGGGTGGCTCAATCGTTAAGCGTCTGCCTTTGGCTCAGGTCATGATCCCGGGGTCCTGGGATTGAGTCCCACATCGAGCCTCCTGCCCAGCAGGAAGCCTGTTTCTCCCTCTCCCACTGCCCCTGCTTGTGTTCCTGCTCTCACTATCTCTGTCTCTGTCAAATAAATAAATAAAATCTTTAAAAAAAGAACATCTAACAACTATAAATATTTATGCCCCCAAATTGGGAGCACCCAAATATATAAAACGATTGATAATGAAGATAAAGAAACTCCAAAACAGTCCAAAACTATGGGATGCAGCAAAGGCAGTCCTAAGAGGAAGTATATTGTGATACAGGCCTACTTCCTCCTTGCAAGAAGCAAGAAAACTCCCAAATACACAACTAACCTTATACCTAGGAGCTAGAAAAGGAAGAGCAAATAAAGCCTAAAGCCAGCAGAAGAAAGGAAATAATAAAGATTAGAGCAGAAAAAATTGGATATAGAAAAAAACAAAACAAAACAGTAGAACAGATCAATGAAGCTAAGAGCTGGTTCTTTGAAAGAATCAATAAAATTGATAAACCTCTAGCCAGACTTATCAAAAAGAGAAAAGACCCAAATAAATAAAATCACAAATGGAAAAGGAGAGATTACAACTAACACCACAGAAATACAAATAATTATGAAAGAATATTATGAAAAATTATATGCCAACAAGTGGGTAATCTGGAGAAATGAAAAAAATTCCTAGAAACATACAAACTACCAAAACTGAAACAGGAAGAAATAGAAAATTTGAACAGATCCATAACTAGCAAAGAAATTGAATTAGTAATCAAAAATCTCCCAACAAACAGAAGTCCAGGGCTAGATGGCTTCCCAGGGGCATTCTACCAGACATTTATTTTTATTTTTAAAAAATTTTTAAAGATTTTATTTATTTATTTGACAGAGAGTGGGAGAGAGAGTGAGAGAAAGCACAAGCAGGGGCAGCAGAGAGAGAGGGAGAAGCAGGCTCCCCACTGAGCAGGGAGCCTGATGCAGGGCTCGATCCCAAGACTCTGGGATCATGACCTGAGCTGAAGGCAGACGTATAACTGACTGAACCACTCAGGCACTCCCTACCAGATGTTTAAAGAAGAGTTAATACTTATTTTTTCTCAAACTGCTCCAAAAAATAGAAATGGAAGAGTAACTTCCAAACTCATCCTACCAGGCCAGCATTATCTTGATTCCAAAACCAGAGAAAGACTGTACTAAAAAGGAGAATTATAGGCCAATATCCCCAGTGAACATGGATGCAAAAATTCTCAACAAGATATTAGCAAATTGAATTCAACAGTACATTAAAAGAATTATTAACCTTGATAAAGTGGGATTTATTACTGTGCCGGTTCAATATTTGCAAATCAATCAATGTGATACATCATAGTAATTAAAGGAAGGATAACAATGATATGATCCTCTCAATAGATACAGAAAAAACGTTTGACAAAGTATGGCATCCATTCTTGATAAAAACCCTCAAGAAATTAGGGATTGATGGAACATATCTCAATATCATAAAGGCCATATACAAAAGACCGACAGCTAATATCATACTCAATGGGGAAACACCTAGAGCCTTTCCCCTACAATCAGGAACAAGATAAAGATGTCCACTCTCACCATTACTCTTTAACATAGTACTGAAAGTCTTAGCCTCAGCAATCAGACAACAAAAAGATACAAAAAGCATCCAAATCGGCAAGGAAGAAGTCAAACCCTCACTATTTGCAAATGATATGAAATTCTATGTAGAAAACCTGAAAGACTCCACCAAAAAAAAATGCTAGAACTGATATATGAATTCAGCAAAGTCACAAGATATAAAATCAATATATAGAAATCTGTTGCATTTCTATACACCAATAACAAAGTAGCAGAAAAAGAAATCAAGGAATTGATCCCATTTGCAGTTCCACCAAAAACAATAAGATATCTAGGAATAAGCCAAACCAAAAGGTAAAAGATCTGTACTCTGAAAACTATAGGACACTTATGAAAGAAATTGAAGATGACACAAAGAAATGGAAAAGCATTCCATGCTTATGGATTGGAGGAACAAATATGGTTAAAATGTCTATGCTACCTGAAGCAGTCTGCACAATTAATGCAATCCCTATCAAAATACTACCAGCTTTTTTCACAGAACTGGCACAAACAATCCTAAACTTTGTATGGAACCATGAAAGATCCTAAAAAACAAAACTGGAGGCATCATGATTCCAGATTTCAAGCCATATTACCAAACTATAGTCATCAAGACAGTATGGTACTGGCACAAAAACAGATATATGGATCAATGGAACAGAATAGAAAACCCAGAAATGAACGCACAACTATATGGTCAACTAATCTTCTACAAAGCAGGAAAGGATATCCAATGGAAAAAAAAAAAAGTGTCTTCAACAAATGGTGTTGGTAAAACTAGACAGCAGCATGCAGAAGAATAAAACTGGACCACTTTCTTAGACCATACACAAAAGTAAATTCAAAATGGATGAGACCTAAACACGAGACGGGAACCCATTAAAACTGTAGAGGAGAACACAGGCAGCAACCTCTTTGACATAGGCTGTAGCAACTTTTCACTAGACAGTCACCAGAGGGAAGGGAACCAAAGCAAAAATGAACTATTGGGACTTCATCAAGAGAAAAAGCTTCAACACAGTGAAGGAAACAAGAGAACTAAAAGGCAGCCTACAGAATGGGAGAAGATATTTGCAAATGACATATCTGATAAAGGGTTTGTATCAAAAAATCTATGAAGAACTTATCAAACTCAACACCCCAAAAAAACAAATAATCCAATTAGGAAATGGGCAGAAGACATAAATAGGCACTTTTCCAAAGAAGACATCCGGATGTCTAACAGACGCATTAAGAGATGCTCAATGTCACTCATCATCAGGGAAATACAAATCAAAGCCACAATGAGATACCACTTCACACCTGTCAGAATGGCTAAAATTAACAACACCGGAAACAATAGGTGTTGGGTGAGGATATGGAGAAAGAGGAACCCTCTTATGCTGTTAATTGGAATGCAAACTGGGGCAGCCGCTCTGGAGAACAGTATGGAGGTTCCTCAAATAGTTAAAAATAAAAGCACCCTACAATCCAGCAATTGCACTAATGGGTATTTACCCAACGGATACAAACACACAGATTCAAAGGGGTACATGCACCCCAATGTTTATAGCAGCATTATCAACAATAGCCAAAATATGGAAGGAGCCCAAATGTCCATCAACTGATGAATGGATAAAGAAGAAGTGGTATATATATATACACAATGGAATATTACTAATCCATCAAAAATAATGGTATCTTTTCATTTGAAATTACATGAATGGAGCTAGAGTGTATTCCGCTAAGCGAAATAAATCAGTCAGAAAGACAAATACCATATGATTTCACTCACATGTGGAATTTAAGAAACAAAACAGATGAACATAGCGGAAGGAAGAAAAAAAAGAAAGAGAGAGAGAGAGAGAGAAACAAACCGTAAGAGACTCTTAAAGGTAGAGAACAACTGAAGGTTGATGGAGGGAGGGTGGAGGGGATGGGCTGGATGTGTGATGGGTATTAAGGAGGGCACTTTTTGTAATGAGCACTGGGTGTTATATGTATAAGTGATGAATCACTGAATTCTACTCCTGAAACCAATATTGCACTGTATGTTAACTAACTCAAATTTAAATAAAAATTAAAAAATCTGCATGTTTAAGCATTGTAAATATTGCTAAGAAGATTTTAGAAGAAACAAACAACAACAAAAAGAAATGAATTAGCTAAAAGGCTTGAACTGAGAAGACAAAGATAAGAAGGAAGGAAGGGGGTGCCTGGGTGGCTCAGTCAGTTAAGCGTGTGCCTTCAGCTCAGGTCATGATCCCGGGGTCCTGGAATCAAGTCCCACATCAGGCTCCTTGCTCAGTGGGGAGTCTGCTTCTCCCTCTGTCTGCCACTCTCCCCACTTGTGCTCTCTCTCTCTCTGACAAATAAATAAATAAAATCTTAAAAAAAAAAAAAAAAGGAAGGAAGAAGAAAAGGATAAACAAACTGTGTCATGGTTTCACTTTTATAAATATCTTGAATCCTATTGCATGCCTTGTTCCTAACACTGGAAACATGCAGAGGAAGTTTAAAAACACTAGTTACTCTTTCTCTTCATCCATTCTTTCTTCCAGGGCTGAGTATTTTGCTTTTTCTGGCTTCCGACATTATTCTGATTCATACCCTTTTTAGCTATTCCTTTCCCCTGGAAATGTTCTTTTGGTTGGCATTTCAGGATTTCAAGATTCTTAAGTGATCTGAAGTTTACTCTAAGGATACATTTCTTTCTCCAGACTCTTTTGTGAAATGAGATCACTACAGCCATGTAACTGGATTTGCTTTATCACTCAATCAATACTTCTTTCAGAGAGAGGTGGCAGGAGGAATCTCAGGGAAAGCAGTGGCTGTAAGGGAAAATGAGTTTGAACAGAAATGGGGGCAACAAGGGCATAGAGGAGAATTCTTTTCAAAGTAATATAGAGAAATAAAGATTTACAGGATGAGAATCATTGCCTGCAAAAATTTCTTATAGCTCTTTTCTTTCTTTTTACTCTGTGTGTCTTTCTAGCATCTAAGCCCCGGCTCTTTCCCACCCATTCATTCTTTTACTTTATTTTATTGTTTTATTGAATAGACCATTGATTCCACATTGATTCCACCTGTCTTAGTTCCTCTTTCCTAAGTCAATTCTTAAAAATTAATAGAAGCCAGGAATTCAATTAAATAAAAAGTTCTTAATAAATGTATATTTACATGAGAGTTCCAAATACATAAATGGTTTCATGCAATTTTTACAACAATCCTGATTGCTGTTAATAAATGTATAATTAGATCTATTATATAAGAAGGAAAACACAGACACTGAGAAACTAAGTAACTTACAAAAGTCAAAAATCTTAAATGAAAGAGAAGCAAGATATAAATTAAGACTCCTAAATGCAAAGTTTTTTTTTTTTTTTTTTTTTTAAGATTTTATTTATTTATTTGAGAGAGAGAATGAGAGACAGAGAGCACGAGAGGGAAGAGGGCAGAGGGAGAAGCAGACCCCCTGCTGAGCAGGGAGCCCGATGTGGGACTCGATCCCAGGACTCCAGGATCATGACCTGAGCCGAAGGCAGTCGCTTAACCAACTGAGCCACCCAGGCGCCCTAAATGCAAAGTTTTTGACAAACATTAATTTCTTTAAAGTTTGTAGTATTCTTGTGCTTTCTTCTAAAAACGCAAACAAAATAAAATAGATACCAGTAGTTACCGCAGAAAAAATATTTTTGTTTCTAATTATATCTATTTCATTGTGTTCCAAATAATTTTATACATCCAAAATACAGTAGTATTTCCTTCAAAACACATAGTCACAATCTCATTATTTTATTTTATTATTTTATTTTATTGCTTAAAATAGTAGCCTCTCCCACACTTAACTTCAAATAGAAAATATGTATAGATGTATAATTTAAGGTGAGATTCTTTAAAAATAAAGACCAAACATCCTTGAGAATATAATGCTAAGTGAAATAGGCCAGACACAGGCTTGTACTGCCTAATTCCACTTGCATGAGGTATCTGAAATAGTCGAAGTCATAAAATAAAAAACTGGAATTGTGGTTACCAGGGGCTGGGACAAGGGGAGGGAGGAGAAAATGGGAAGTTACTACTCAACACGTACAGATTTTTTTTTTTTTTTTTTTAAAGATTTTATTTATTTATTTGACAGAGAGAGACACAGCGAGAGAGGGAACACAAGCAGGGGGAGTGGGAGAGGGAGAAGCAGGCTTCCCGCGGAGCAGGGAGCCCGATGTGGGGCTCGATCCCAGGACCCTGGGATCATGACCTGAGCCGAAGGCAGACGCTTAACGACTGAGCCACCCAGGCGCCCCAACACGTACAGATTTTTTATTAAGAAAGTTAAATAAGCTCTAGAGATCTGCTGTACAAGATTGTACCTACGGCCAGTGATAATGCTTGTATGCTTAAAATTTTGTTAAGTGGATAGATCTCATTATAAATGTGCTTATCACAATAAAATCTTAATCAGATAGATAGATAATACATATATATTTACATATATATATATCTTTAAAAATAAGTAACTGAATAAATAAAGACCAAACAAGAACTACAACAAAAGTAAAAATTAAGAAAAATGAAAGATCCATCTTCTTTTTAATTTAATACTATGTGAGTTTGGAATTTTGAAATAGTTTGTGTTTTTTTTTTTTATTTGTTTTAAGGATGATAATATATGGTTATATATATATAATGTACATAATATATAATACAATTATATATAAATTGAAATATTTCAATTTATTTCAATTTATGTGATTCATTCATTCTTCAAATTAATTTTTGAAGTAAAAGCAAAATCAATTCTGCATTATTTGTCATTATTTGATATTTTATAAAGATAATAAATTTCTGCTATAAATGAGTTTTATAATCTGTAATGAAAGTTGGAATGATCAGGCATTTGAAAGCAAGATCATTTAAGTTAAAACAGGACCTAACAGAAAAGCTACCAAAAAGTCAAATATTATTACAATAGTTTTAATGATATACATGTCTGCTGTTAATTTAATTGGTTCTCTTTATGTATCAGCTGAAAAAGTATTTTTTCTGTAAAATTTTACACAAAATGTTAATTAATTAGTCATTTATATTTGAAGAGCTTAGTAAAAATGTATTCATAGGCATAAATTTTTCTATTTTTTATTTTAAAGTTTATTAGTATAGAGAAACTCTTTCTTACATTACAATAAACTGAATCTAAAAATATATCCTTATATTTGAAAATAACATTTTACATTTATCCATTTTGTAAATAATCACATATCCTGAAAAGAAACACTTATTCTAATTTTTAAAAAAGTTTACACCTACATGTATCCCTGAACATGATTTTATTTATTTATTTTTTTAAAGATTTTATTTATTTATTTGACAGAGAGAGAGAGACAGCGAGAGCAGGAACACAAGCAGGGGGAGTGGGAGAGAGGAGCAGGCTTCCCGCCGAGGAGGGAGCCTGATGTGGGGCTTGATCCCAGGACCCTGGGATCATGACCTGAGCCGAAGGCAGACGCTTAATGACTGAGCCACCCAGGCGCCCCCTGAACATGATTTTAATAACAGCTTGGCTGTTAGAGGAAATTATAAGCATATTTTAATTAATTGTATATAGAAGTTATCATGTGTAAGTACATATTATCAATTAATAATTGATATTTAAAGCTGAAGTAAACTTTGCTGGATACTTTTTCAATCTGATAAATAAAAAATCATATGATCGTCTAACCAGGCGCAAGGGTAACATTTCATTTTACAATTTTCTCTGCAATATAAGGCATGCCCTGCCTTCTTGGTTTCTAATATTTATAAATATTTTTACCACTATTTCAAAAAATAAATTTTCCTTTAGGCTTGTAATGCTTTTTTATTAAGACTATCTTTTTTTAAAGTAGTTTTAGGTTTGCAGCCAAATTTAGGAAAAGGTAGAGTTTTCCCACATACCTCCTACCCCAACACATGCATAGCCTCCCCATTATCAGCATCGCTTACCAGAATAGTACATGTTTTATAATTGATAAACTCTATTGACACATCATAATCACCCAAAATCCATAGCTTACCTTTAGGTCTACTCTTGGTGTTATACATTCTTTGGATCTGGGCAAATATACAATGGCCTGTGTTCATCATTATAGCAGCACTGTCCTAAAAATCCTCTGTGCTCTGCCTATTCATCCCTCCTCCTCCCCAATGCTTACCAACCACTGATCTTTTTACTGTCTCCATAGTTTTGCCTTTTCCTGAATGTCATATTGTTGTAATCATACAGTACATAGCCTTTTCAGAGTGGCTTCTTATATCTAGTATTATGCATTTAAGATTTATCCATGTCTTTTCATGGCCTGATAGCTCTCATTTATTTATTTGTTTGTTTGTTTTTTGTTTATTATTTTTTTGGTGCTAAATAATATCCTATTCTCTGGACCTACCATAGTTTATTTATCATTTCATCTATTGAAGGACATTTTGATGGCTTCCAAGTTTTGGCAATTATGAACAAAGCTACTATTAACATACATGTGCAGGTTTTTGTTTGGACTTAACTTTTCAACTTGTTTGGGTGCATATCAAGGAGCATGATCTCTTAATCATATGACAAGAGCATGTTCAGTTTTTACTTCTAATAGTTTTTTGGTGGAATATATTTAGGGTTTTTTGCACCAAAATAAATGAACAAATAAGGAATAAACTTAAGGGGCGCCTGGGTGGCTCAGTCGTTAAGCATCTGCCTTGGGCTCAGGTCATGATCCCAGCATCCTGGGATCAAGCCCTGCATCGGGCTCCCTGCTCCGCGGGGAAGCCTGCTTCTCCCTCTCCCACTCCCCCTGCTTGTGTTCCGTCTCTCGCTGTGTCTCTCTCTGTCAAATAAATAAAATCTTTAAAATAAATAAATAAAAAAATAAAAAACTTCTTAGTGTTTTTTTGTATTTTTTGTTTATATATGTAAAATTATGCCTTTGAGCTATGCAATCATATATATACACATGAGTTTTTAAATGATAGCTAATTGCCTGTCTAATGCAGTCATTCTCCTTTTATTGACTTCTTTCTACATCTGTTGACTGTGGCAATGTATATATATATATATATATATATATATATAGCAATGTACAGACCAGATATATATATATCCCAGAAATTTTTCAAGCTGGAGTGACCAGGCAACAGAGTTCTGACATCATATGAAGAAGTTGTGGGAAGGACTAACATAAAAATACTAAAAGGATGATCAGACTCAACAGCATTTTGTAGCCTGATATGCCGAGGAAACCTGGTTCCAGGAAGATATCACACCAGTCCTGTCAGGCATCCCCCAGACATCTTTTACATGAAGAGAGAAAAAGTAAACATACAAAAAAGAAAACCTGCCATTTTTTACCTAACTCACTGTTACTTAATTTTATTGGCACATGAAATGAACAAAATCTTTAATATATGCCCAGAAGACAGACAAACACACACACAAACACACATCACATGCTTGAGAAAGAATAATTAGAGTCCAGCTCGGGATCCCTAATTGTTTACCTATGAGGAGTATGTACTGTTGACACCATAGTTCGCCTTTATTAGTCCAGGACACCCATCCTCCAGCTCCTTGTTGTGACTGAGAGTTAATGAAATCTCACAGGTGTACCCTTCACCAGAAAAGTTACTAACTTCTACTGATTTACAATTAACTAAGACCTGTCTTGTCCAGGAGATTATGCTGGTGTGTGTGTGTGTGTGTGTGTGTGTGTGTGTGTGTGTGTGTGTGTGTGTGTGTGTGTGTGTGTGTGTGTGTGTGTGTGTGTGTGTGTCTTTCCAAAGCATCCAAAGTACTTTCCACTGCCTCTAATCAAGTTTAAATACATTATGTTATCAATATAGAGGACCAATGTGATGTTCTGCAGAATATCCAAGTGTTGTAGGTCTGGTATAATATTAACCATAAAAATACTAAGGGACCTGACACAGATATGATTACTTTAGGGGTTTTAATATTTTTGTGGCACACTGGGCTATCCCTTGCAAAGTTAAACACAAGATAGGACAATTTGTACTTACTACTACTTAGAAGAAAACACAACACATGGTAGACTTTTTTGAGGTTTACAGACAGTATATTTAATGCTTGGAAGAAAACTCTGAAACTAATAATCCATTTATAAGGTTGCATGGAAAATTGCTTATTTTAAATGTGGCTCTGAGCATTAAGGTCTTTGCTGCAAATCAACACTACAGTGCAAACAGCCTTGCCACTTGAGTCATGTGAATAAATTAATCCCATGGTATTAGAGGCATCCGTGCTAAGGGGTGAAGCTGGTAAAATCAATTAACAAGGCCTAACAAGAGACTTGCACACTGATCCTTAGAGTTAGGACAAGAACCTGACACTTCCAGCGTGTGCATATAATTATACATCATTTGGAAAGCACCTCTCATATGTTACTGGTCCCTCCTAGAAATTTTACATCAATTTGATGTAAAGTCTATGGCCTTATTGATATTTTCTATACCTAGCTGATGGAGAAAGAAAAAGACCAAAGTTACTACATGGATGGATTAGCTTGGTAGGTATGTGCACATCACAGACTGCTTATGTGCTATAGTCCTAAGCAAGCTTGTTCCTGAAAGACAATGGTGATTCCACTTCCACAAGAAGATGCACTACAACTATCACTAGACTTCAAGCTATACCTTCTGCCTGGTGACTTTGGGCTCTTTGTGGCAATTGATCATTAGGTGCAGAAGGAAGTCACCATACTAGTAAAGGCAATTACATCATGAAACCTGCTATTCCAAAGGAAGGACAAATCAGAATGTACTTGGCAATCAGGAGATCCTCTGGTTATTTCTTGGTGTTCCTCTGTGTAGTTTTAACTGTAAATGAGTCAGTAAAGAGATACAACCTGATAAATATCCAGTAACTAGGTCTCAGAACCTTTAGGGATCAGAGTCCTAACCAGACAACCACACAGCCCTGTAGAAGTGCTTATTAAGGATAAGAGGAGCCTTGATTGGGTAACAAAAGAAGTAGATGATTATCATTTGCATCCTTAAACCAACTGTAGCAGTGTGCTGCCATTCACAGCACTCACTCTTCTATTGTAAATTTTCCTAGAAATTGTGATCCAACCATTGGTTTAGATGCAATGAATCAAATATGAGAATTAAGCAGATCTGAGTAGTACAGTGAGTAGACCATGGTGGAGACTAATGGTATCCCATTTGGATACCTTTTACTAGGACAGTGTATCCCAGCTGCCTTGAGAGTTAGCTTTTAATGGTTCACAGCTTCCTCTTCTTTCAAAGATTTACTGTTATCCAAATATAGGTAATGCTCACTGCAGGGGGAAACCTACAGTCAGTCATTGCTTGACAGGGATCCTTAAGTCCATCTTCTTGCCTCAAGCTAAAACCAATTTGTGGGATCATTCATGCTCTGGAATGTCTCATGGAAAATCAGACATCTTGCAAAATTTCCAGCTTTATCTCATTCCTGATTAGTTCAAACTCCTGCCCTATTCTTCTCATTTCATTCCTTTTTTCCTAAGATTAATAGAGAATTCCTTCAACAAACCATGTGCTCCTAAGTCCCTGTGTTAGACTCTGCTTCCAGGGAAGCTTACCTGGACATTGTGACCATGAGCTATTAAATTAGAACCACAGATTTTCAGCTTTCTCAATTATAATCCATTAAAGATATCTGTTCCTGCCATTGCATTATAGATATACAGTCCTACAGAATCTGTCACTCTATAATTCTTAATATCTTGTTTTCAATCAACTGAGTAGTTTAATGATGCAGTAATGGTGTCTTTTATATATTTTATTGTATCACATGGTACGATTTTCAAATGCTGGAAAGAGAGATAACTTGCTTGGCCCTAATATAGAATTATATTCTGGCCCTTTTCCACCTGTATCTCTTACCATTGGTTAAGGCATTTATAGGACCAAGCGTTCTTATACACCTGATCTTATGTTACTTCTGTAGACTATGGTTCAGTTCTCAAGACATTGGACTTCTTTTTTTTCTTTTTTTAATGTTGACAGTTATGTATTTGACAATTTTTATCCTTGTTTTTTTAAATTTTATTTTATTATTTTATGTTAATCACCATACATAACATCATTAGTTTTTGATGTAGTGTTCCATGGTTCATTGTTTGCGTATAACACCCAGTGCTCCGTTCAATACGTGCCCTCTTTAATACCCATCACCAGGCTAACCCCTCCCCCCTCAGAACCCTCAGTTTGTTTCTCAGAGTCCATAGTCTCTCATGGTTCATCTCCCCCTCCGATTTCACCCCCTTCATTTTTCACTTCCTACTATCTTCTTCTTCTTCTTCTTCTTTTTTTTTTTAACATATAATGTATTATTTGTTTCAGAGGTACAGGTCTGTGATTCATCAGTCTTACGTAATTCACAGCACTCACCACAGCACATATCCTCCCCAATGTCCATCACCCAGCCACTCCATCCCTCCCACCCCCCACCACTCCAGCAACCCTCAGTTTGTTTCCTGAGATTAAGAATTCCTCATATTAGTGAGATCATATGATACATGTCTTTCTCTGATTGACTTATTTCGCTTAGCATAATACCCTCTAGCTCCATCCACATCATCGCAAATGGCAAGATTTCATTTTTTGATGGCTGCATAATATTCCATTGTATATATATACACCACATCTTCTTTATCGATTCATCTGTTGGTGGACATCTTGGCTCTTTCCATAGTTTAGCTACTGTGGACATTGCTGCTATAAACATTGGGGTGCACGTAGCCCTTCGGATCACTACATTTGTATCTTTGGGGTAAATACCCAGTAGTGCAATTGCTGGATTGTAGGGTAGCTCTATTTTCAACTTTTTGAGGAACCTCCATACTGTTTTCCAGAGTGGCTGCACCAGCTTGCATCCCACCAACAGTGTAGGAGGGTTCCCCTTTCTCTGCATCCCCGCCAACATCTGTCGTTTCCTCACTTGTTAATTTTAGCCGTTCTGACTGGTGTGAGGTGGTATCTCGTTGAGGTTTTGATTTTGATTTCCCTGATGCCGAGCGATGTTGAGCACTTTTTCATGTGTCTGTTGGCCATTTTGATGTCTTCTTTGGAAAAATGTCTGTTCATGTCTTCTGCCCATTTCTTGATTGAATTATTTGTTCTTTGGGTGTTGAGTTTGATAAGTTCTTTATAGATTTTGGATACTAGCCCTTTATCTGATACAGTATTTGCAAATATCTTCTCCCATTCTGTCGGTTGTCTTTTGGTTTTGTTGACTCTTTCCTTTGCTGTACAAAAGCTTTTTATCTTGATGAAGTCCCAACAGTTCATTTGTGCCCTTGCTTCCCTTGCCTTTGGCGATGTTTCTAGGAAGAAGTTGCTGCGGCTGAGGTCGAAGAGGTTGCTGCCTGTGTTTTACTTTAGGATTTTGATGAACTCCTGTCTCACATTTAGGTCTTTCAACCATTTTGAGTCTATTTTTGTGTGTGGTGTAAGGAAATGGCCCAGTTTCATTCTTCTGCATGTGGCTGTCCAATTTTCCCAACACCATTTGTTGAAGAGACTGGCTTTTTTTCACTGGACATTCTTTCCTGCTTTGTCGAAGATTAGTTGACCATAGAGTTGAGGGTCCATTTCTGGGCTCTCTATTCTTCTTAACACTACACTGAGCTGATGTATGGCTGGAGTTGACTTTGTCCTAAGCTATGTTGTTCTGAGGGAGGATCATGTTACTGGTGGGTTCATCCCTAGGCCTGAGAGAAGGTCATGCAGCTGCTATTTTGGAAAGTGCTAGAATACATGTTTGGGGATATCCAAAAAGGTGCGCTCAAGGCCCCTTTTTGTGCAGTATAGAGCTAGAGGCTCTGGGGCTTGGGCTGCTGGCTCTCCTCATACCATCATGTTCCAAGACAATTTTTAAAGTGAGAATTAAAAACTCGTACCTGCCTTTTAAAGTGACTATAAAGATATATTTTCAAAGTTGGGGAATTAAACATTATTTAATGTCTTATCTTGCTTATATATTTTAATTACTTAACAAATATATGTGGATCTTAAACTCTTGCAAATGTTGGGTTGGACTTAGTATTGCATTCATTACTTTAGATCTTAATTTCTATTGTTGAATCCAAGTAACATCTTTGTATACTGTACAGTATTACAATATGTCCAAGCATTTCCCATGCAGTCTTTTCCCTTTATTCATGTTCTTCGTCTAAACTTTTTTTTCTTTTTTGAAAAACTTACATGCCCAATTGTAAATTACACATTAACTCATCTTTTCTACAAATGAATTTCATTTTATTCTATACTATCCCTTCTACTAACCTCATCATGTCTGTTTGTGTAATTTCTCTGTTTTTGATATAGTTTGTAACACCTCTCTATTTTGTATCATAGGAGAACCTTATTAATATTCCATTTACTTGCTCTTCTAAAATTCTTAATTAAAATGCTAAACAGGATATTAAATCAGATGGAGGCAAAGAATGACCTCTGTGACAGACCATAAGACAACTTCCTCAATATAATGCATTGCTATTTATCATGTTTCTTGATATATTACTTCAGATAGTTATCTGTAACTGTGGTATCAATTGAATTTTTTTTAAATAGAGTTCTGTTTGAAAACTTTCCTTATGGCTCTTAAGGTCATTATTACAAACTGTAAGAAATAAAATTCTCCAATTTTATAAAAATCATTAATTAAAATATTGTATGGTGAATACTTGTCTTAATCAGGATTCTATTTAATAAATGTTTTGTTCTTAAAAACACCACCATGAGCCATAATTAATATAGAAAACATAGACTTTTGGTTTAGTGTGAGTGGAATAGTTGGCTCAACATATGTCTATAATGTTCATTGTTTCTTTGTAAGCTCACTTTATCAAAACTGAGATTTCTACTCGACAACAAGAGATTTAGTTAACATTAAAAGTGACTGAACAAAACTCATTCACTAAGTCAGGATAAACTTGGAAGATTATGATAATATTTCCAATATAATGTGGAAAACAGTAAAAAACATTCCAAAACAGTAAAAAAATGAGAATGGATTTATATATTCATATAAGAATTGACTTGAAGCACTCACTCCACTGAATAAAATATGTTGAAGGGTATAATTCTCCTTGTTTAAAAATACCTCAATTAGGTATTCTGTTTTTCCAGTAAAACCATAAAGTAGAGATTACGGGTGTCATATTTTCTAGTGTTATAGTTTTCATTTAAATGTAATTTGGGAATCACTAAATTCTATACCTGAAACCAATTTTACCATATATGTTAACTAACTAGAATTTAAATTAAAAAAATGAAATAAGGGTGCCTGGGTGGCTCAGTTGGTTAAGCATCTGTGTTTGGCTCAGTTCATGATCCCAGGACCCTGGGATCGTGCCCTACATCGCTTCTCCCTCTCCTTCTGCTGCTCCTCCTGCTTGTGCTCTCTCTCTCTCTGTGTCAAATAAATAAGTAAATAAAATCTTTAAAAAAATTGAAATAAAAAAAGAAAACAAAACTGGATTTAAAAAATAAAATAAAATAAACATAATTTAGGCCATGGGGTAACTACAAACCATTTTTTAACTATTTCATTGTATATCGCTCTTTTAATATTCCTAAAATATACCAGTTAAAGTTTTAACGTGTACAAAATACATTTAAAGGGACAGGAATGAGGATAAAAAATGCTGTAAAATACCCTATAAGAGTCAACATCTGGAAACATTTATTCAAAAATGTTTGAATAATTGCAAATTATAATCATATAATCAAAATGATTGTAATTAAATCAAGTTTTAAGTAAACCATTAAACCTATAGAATTTGAATAACTATAGACTATAGGACAAATATTTTAGGTCATAAATATTGGAGAATATGAATATACATCTTTCCAAAAGGTTATGCCTAATATGGAATACCATTAACACATTCCCCAGTTTCCTAATACGTAATTTTCAACATATAGTCATTGAAAATCCATGATACATGAGGTTTTTTATAATGAGGAACAATAGTGAATAATAAGGATGATATTCCTGCCCTCATAAGGACTGAGATGCGTAAAGGCAGAACGTGAGAGATGGCAGAATGTGAGAGTGTTGGAAATATAAGAAACATAATTCCCAGGACATGATTTAGGGACTGAGGAAAGTTGCCTTTTTAAGAGAATTATGGAAACAAATAATTCATGACTTTCACCAAACTTTTGGACTTTAAGGAGTTGCAAGGGTGTATCTTAAAATGAATGTATCCACTCATTTATGAAGAGTTTCAAACTGGACACCCAGAATAGAGGAAGAGCCTCTGGAACTCTTGTGATTCATACTGAAAGTAATTCAGCATTTGGCATAGAGCAAACAACTAATTTGAGTTATTTTACACATTTAAGTTGTGAAAGGTTATTTTACACAATGAAAAGTGGGCATTATAATAATGACTATAATGATAATTAGACCTATGTTGAAGTGTAGGTTAGGATACTTTCTTCCCTATGTCTATCATTATGTTGTGATAATATTGTCTATATTTATAGTATTTTTTCCTCTGTGTTTAACTATTACAAATATAAATCACATTTTTACCTCATTTAATAAGTGTCTTTATTCAGTGAATAGTACATATAAAAATAAATGTGTGAAAATAAATAAACTGAAAGTAGCTATCACAACAAAAAGAAGCAGAAATTCAGTAACAATGTAAGATATAGCCTAAAATTATCCCTGAGCTTCCAGTCTTTAAATTCTTTTTTTTTTTTAAAGATTTTATTTATTTATTTGATAGAGACACAGCGAGAGAGGGAACGCAATCAGGGGGAGTGGGAGAGAGAGAAGCAGGCTTCCCGCTGAGCGGGGAGCCCGATGTGGGGCTCGATCCCAGGACCCTGGGACCATGACCTGAGCCGAAGGCAGACGCTTAACGACTGAGCCACCCAGGCGCCCCAGTCTTTAAATTCTTGATATACAAATCTTTTGCCACAAGAATAAGAAGTTATATAACAATAATTTGTAATTTTGTGTGTCAAAAGTGGAGACTTAAGAAAAGTTAGATATCTACATTTTAAACTTACTGAATCCAAAAAACTTTGCCAACCTCATTAAATTCCTTCAATCAGGTGCCTAATTAAAGTCACAGATATTCTGTCCAGGGCTTCAGAGTCTGCCAGTTATTCCTCCAAATAGATGAGTCAGTTGTTGAATTATGGATTTCTGCTGGTTTGTAGAAAATTATTATATTAGTAGTAGTTATATACTTATTGACTTTATGTCCAAATGGAAAAACTGAAGGGTGTTATACATATTAAAGTATAGTGGAAGAAACTATAAAGAGCTTGACCATCCTTTTTTAAAACCATTATTTACTTCATCTTTTTATCATGTGAATATAGCAATCATAGACTGTATCATGCACCTAAATGTCAATTTAACCTTCAGGCTTCACAAATTTCGTTCATATTAAGCTACATCTCATAAGTGCAGAATGTCACAGGGTCTAAATACACGCACTGGATCTTTAGTTATAATCACCCTGCTGTTAGGTAAAAAAAAAAATAATAATAATAATATTACAGTGTTTATATTCTGGATGCCCAGGGTATAAATAAGCTTTATTTCTTAGACGAGTCACTTAAAAATGAGTTTTTTCAGGGAATACTGTGCAAATCTATAAAAAGGAGAAAAAAGTGTGTGGAATGGAATCAGGGTATGGAAAGATCAAAATGAAAGTTCACACTAAATGATGCCTCTTCTCATTCAAGTAAATGTCAGCTATCAGTTTCAGAACACCATCCTGATTTTTAAGAATAGAGCCATGAATACAGTGGGTAATATGAAAATAAAGATTATAAAACTTTGGGAATTAATAAAATTCTTCATTGAAGAAAAGAGGGTGATTATATTTTGCCCCTAGAACATAGGTCATTTTCAGAGGCTATCTTTGGAAATGTAGCCCTTTTAGTGTGGCATTTCATTCTGTAATATTAAAAAGCAATTTTTATAGGCCAGTTTTCTTTAGCTAAAGTCAAGTGGAAAGTAGAAATAGTTCTACAAATAAATTCAGAGAAAAAAATACTTTTTTACATCTTTACTTTTGTGATAGCCACCCAAAGATTTTTATTGATCTAAACCCCAGGAGCAATTTGATGGTCCTTGATCAGAGCAGCACAACTGAAAAAACTAATAAAAAAGACTACTAAGCTACACTTTAGTCCCATCTCACATGATGTACATCAGTTGCACTCTTCATAGAATCACTGATATTTTAGATCATTTTAGTCTAATAAAAAAGTTGCTTTATGACTCAATTATTTCTACTTTCTTTTTTTTTTAGCAAATAATGACAAAACAAAGCAAACTTGACAACTTTACTTCATAATCAAGGGTTATCACCAAAACCCATAAGCTTTATAAATAAAATTCCCAGAGTAATTTTTTCATTAGAACACATTGGCCTCTGAAGTAAATACAGTTTATTTTTTAAAAATATTTATTTATTTATTTATTTATTTATTTATTTATTTGAGAGAGAGAGAGAAAGAGAAAGAGTGCAGGGAAGGGGGGAGGGAACAGAGAGAGAGAGAGAGAGAGAAAGAGAATCCCAAGCAGCCTGCCTTCAGAATGAGGAGCCAGATGCTGGTCTCTATTTCATGACCTTGAGATCATGACCTGAGCCAAAATCAAGTCATACACTTAACCAACTGAGCCACCCAGGCACCCCTGGAGTAAATATAGTTAAAAAAAAATCTTAAAAATGTCATTGCTTTAAGTTTCAACTTAATTTAATATAAAATTTAATATAATTTCAAAAGAGGATGCGATAGTTTATTACAGTTAAGCAACATGGTCCTACATGGACCCAAGTGTACACAACAGTTCCTGACTAATACTATCAACTAAGATACTAATGAATGTTAGTATCAATATCCCAACTCCAAATGGTTTGAGTAGTTAGACATTCATTAGCTCACTTCAAAATCTGAAGGTCTGACTATTTGGAGAGGTTAATTCGGTGGCATATAAAAGTCATCCACTACACAGGAGTTTTTCATCCTCTATCCTTTCTTCCTCAGCAGTTTGACTTTTGTCCCAAAGTGGAAAATTTTCCTAGAGATCTCCCTAAAGATTTCCATTTTGTGTCCTTTGGTCAGAATGGCATTAAATGCTCATACCTGAATGAATCTCTAGCACTGGGAAAAGAATGACCATGATTATTTTAACCTAATGATAATTGATCCCTACCCCTGGGGAGGATGGAGTGAAGGATGTGGACAAACATGGATGGGGTGGGGGGAGGTGGCTCTCTGTGAAAGAAAGGAAACAAATATTAAGCATATAACCAAGTGTATTTTTCACACTAACAATACTGGAAACAGTTGGCTTATTAGGAAGAACTTTGTGAATCAATATACTGATTCCACCTTCCCACCCAAGGGAAAAGAGAGAATTATTCAAAATGAGGAGATTATATATATTTTCCCCTGAAGAGACAGCCTAACATTGATTTTTTTAAAGCTAGTTGGTCCCAGAAAGTAGGGCAGTATTTGAAGATATTTTTAATAATATTCTGTCTGTCATGAATTTGAAATAAACAGTACTAAAATATATTTGAGTGATTTGAACAGTGCTGACATGCCTCCTACGTTTTACTTTAAATCATGACTATTATTTTTTAACCTCTGATTTTAATCCTTTAAGAAAAACACTTTATATTTACATTGCATATTCAATTTAGGGAACAAGAAGCAGTCCATAAATTGATTTACTAACTATAGACCATGTTCTGCACTCAATTATTCACCATTATATTCCTCTTTAGAGTCTTAGGACAAAAAATATAATTTCTCCCAATACTGAAATAAATTCAGTCATGTCTGCTGGGCTATTTGGAAGGTATTCAATCGTATAAATTAACACTCAGTAACAGCTTAGAATCGCTCCTAAACATTTTAAATGTAGAAGCACATCAAAAGTCTCTTGCTGATATCTGGGGAGAAAGTAAGAGAAGAAAGTGGAAGAGGGGAGGAAAGGGTAGGACAGGGGAAGAAAAAAAAAAAAAAAGAAGTGTCTTAAGAAAAGTAAAAAATAACTTTAATCAGTTTTTAAAAGTTCAGGAAAGTTAAATTAACTGCTTTATTTAGAAAAAAAAAACAAGTATGTCATTTTTCTTGTGAAATTAAGCTAATTACAGAGCCCCAACATGTATATTTGAAAAAGATTATCAAATTTTGAATTAGAAACACATATCCATTACTGTAATAACATGATCCTCATCTTTATTCAAGTAAGTTCCTGTACTTTTTATGTGAGCAATAAATTCTAATACACTGCAGTCTCTGAGATTGAAATAGGATCCAATAGTGTTTGAATCAAATCCGAAACAAAATCAAATATTACCTCTTAGATTTAACCACACAGATAGGATTTTAAGAAGAGGCAGGTGAGGTAGTGAAAAGACTCAGATGTTCACAGCACACAGAATTTGGTTTAAATATATGGTTTGCTACGTTAAAAAAATTATTTTTCTTTGTTTAACAAATCTAAATTTCATTCATTTATCTGCAAAATAGCAATAATAAAACACATCTTTGTTAAGTCATCTAGAAATAGATGAGTATGTGTATGTTTGTGTATATGTATCTGTATGTGTATGAGGCTGAATTTGTGTTTCTTGTATAAATAGAAGTTTGTACATATAGAAATAAGCACAGAATTTTAATTCAAAATTTTATTTTGTTTTATTTTTTTTTAAGATTTTATTTATTTACTTGAGAGAGAGAGACAGAGACAGAGCATGAGCAGGGGGGAGGAGGCAGAGGGAGAAGCAGACTCCCTGCTGAGTAGGGAGCCCAATGCAGGGCTTGATCCCAGGACCCTGGGATCATGACCTGAGCCAAATGCAGATGCTTAACCGACTGAGCCACCCAGGTGCCCCAAAATGTTATTTTAAAATTCAAATTGGCTATTTATTTCAAATTGGTAATTTATATTAATCAGTGCCTTAATATTTCAGGCTCTTTTCAATTGTCAATTATACCTAATAATTTTATAAAGCCTTTTACAGAATATAAAAAGTGAATTTAGAATTTATCTTAAGCATAACTAATGTTATCTGGAACTTGCTGCATACATACATACAAAAAAAGTTAATATTCAAGAAGGACAAACTGGAAAACAAGTAGTTTATTTTTTTTTAAGGTTTTATTTATTATTTGACAGACAGAGAGAGAGCACAAGCAGGGAGAGCAGGAGAGGGAGAAGCAGGCTCCCCGAAGTGGGGCTCTATCCTAGGACCCTGGGATCATGACCTGAGCTGAAGGCAAACACTTAACTGACTGAGCCCCCCAAATGCCCATGGAAAACAAGTAATTTAAAATGATAAACTATATTACATAGATCTAGTTTATGTGGATGTAAAAACATCAATTATTTTTAACCTACATAGTTTCTAAAATGGTTAGGTATATATAATTAGGAAAATCTAAGAAGCTTGATGTATATTGATTTAGTATTTATATTCAGTTAGGATATATATATGAAAATAATAAGATCAAAACCATGCTAGACACTTACAATATGTGTGAGAATTTGTAAGCATTATTTCTGAATTTAGATAGCATTAAATTGATTGGCTACTAAATAGAAATATCTGCCTTTGAAAATATTTTTTAAAAAATATTAGTTAGAACCTAGACAACGTGTTTCATAGCTGTAATTTTCCAGGCAACATGTACAATATAGCATAAATTCTTTATTGATGATCTTAAACAGCCCTGTTTTGTAATTCAGGTAATTTAAGTGGAAAACAAACACTGACTCAATATCTTTTCATTAATATGGTGGGCATAATGATCAACATTGAACTACCAAATAGCTTTTTGTTGCTTCATTGCTATGCTGCTATATGCAAAGGCCCACCTCTGAATTTCATGCTTAGGTATCTCGTTCAAGCTTATTATTTATACGTATGGTAAACACATGCATAAGCTCTGAATTTATTTTTATACTGTTGGTCAATTTGAAGCAGCTAACTCCTGTGGAGAATGATTCTCGTGGTGAATTGTATAGGTCAAAAAATCCAATGCTATCTAGAGCATTTTCGAAGAACATGGTTAGGTACTCATTCTAATTTCAGAGGGCTCAAAATAACTCTTAGTTTTATCTGTATATAATTGTTTTCACCCTGAACTGGTATGGACCTCACAGAAACAAACTTTAATAGCTTAGATAAGGGATATATAGCATTGATACCAATCTGTTCTCCTGGGAAATTTTTCTGAGTTCTATAGGTCTTAAACCCAACAGGACCTTCCTTTCCCAGGATTGTGGAACAGCCTAATATGGTATTTGTTGTCCTACTTATCTCCCTCTCTCCCTCCACTCCCCCTCATATATTCATACAACACACATTTGTTGAAAACTCCTACATGCTTAGCATGAAAACCGTGGCTGAAAGTTGGTAGATTCACAGTCTACCATAAGAGCACCTTAAAGCCTCTTTGGCCAATTATAAAAATCTATTTGCAAAATGTTATATTGTTTATATAGGCAAGCATAGGTCTGTTTGGTAACCACTGCATGTTTAATGGATGATGTTATTGGTTTTCATTGGGTCTAATGTAATTTAGCTAGAAACAACAACAATTCTTTTTATTTTATTTTATCTATTTGTTTTTAAGATTTTATTTATTTATTTGAGAGAAAGAAAGAGAGTATGAGAGGGGAAAGGCAGAGGGAGAGAAAGAAGTAGATTTCCCACTGAGCCGGTAGCCTGATGCAGGGCTGGATCCTGGGACCTCAAGATCAGGTCCTCAAGATCATGACCTGAGCTGAAGGCAGAGGCTTAACCAACTGAGCCACCCAGGCATCCCTCCGTCCTTTTTTAGATTTACTTATTTATTTTAGAGAGGGAAACAGAGAGAGGGAGAGTGAGAATGAGAGTGTGTGGGGGGAGGGGCAGAGGGAGAGAGAGAGAGAGAGAGAGAGAATCTCAAGCAGACTCTCAGCTGAGTTCAGAGCCAGACATGGGGCTCATTCTCACAATCCCAAGATCATAACCTGAGCCGAAATCAAGAGTTGAATGCTTCATTTCCAGCAACTGACTGAGCCACCCAGGAGCGCCCCCCGGCAAAAAACAAAAAAAAACAAAAAAAAACAATTATTAATCACTCCCTTTAAATCAGCACTGCATGCTGATCAATTCTGAGACATGGTATTTTTTTTTGAAAAGCCAGTTCTGGAGTCATACTGACAATTCCAGTCTTTTCTCATATTGTATCTTGTGGCTTTCATTTCATGCTAAATAGAAGACATCCTGAAATTTTCTAAGGTAACCTAAGCTGTTTAAATGAATATTTTTAAATCTCTAACATCCAAAATCCAAAATTTGGGCCACAGACAACTCTGGAGTAGATTTAGGTACTTGACCAAAGCATTTGTGTATATTAATGAGCCCATGTACCTGAAAAATACACTCTGCAAATTTGAATTATGAGATCTAGCAACTTTTGGGTGGAATCTTTTGGGTTTTCCACGTAGAGTATCATGTCATCTGCGAAGAGTGAGAGTTTGACTTCTTTTTTGCCGATTTCGATGCCTTTTATTTCTTTTTGTTGTCTGATTGCTGAGGTTAGGACTTCTAGTACTATGTTGAATAGCAGTGGTGAGAGTGGACATCCCTGTCGTGTTCCTGACTAAGGTCAGAAAAAGCAGGTCATTTAATCTTGCTTTTTATGCCACATATTCATTCTTAACTATAAGAAAATATATTCTAACTAAAATTCTAAAAACAGTAACAGCCAGAGACACATAAAATTTCCCCAAAATTTTTAAAAATATTGCAAAACTATATATATATGCAATATTTTTAACTATATATATAGTTATACTTAACTATATATATAGTTACATATATATGTTCAATAATAATGAGATTACAGAGATCATAGAGTTATAATCAAAAATAGTAAGAACACTGTAGGAACTCTGAAAGCAATTGTAGTTAATTTCTGGAAATTATGTCCACCATCCATCCATCAGCTACCTCAGAATATTTTAGGAAACAAGAATACACATGAGAATAACAATAGAAAATACCACATACAATCTGTAAGTCATAAAAGCAATTACCTCATCACAAGTCATGTCTTTGAGATAATTATGAGAGAATAAGGATGAAAACAAAAAGTAACGTTTTAGTGTTATTATGGAAATACATTTGACCTCGGGTCTCTCTGAAAGGATTCTGCACCAAACTTTGAGAACTGCTACTTTGTGGAATGATTTCCAATCCCAGAACATTTATATTTATTTTATCTCCTAGGGAACTGTTCACTTTGCAGACATCTTTTTTTTTCTTCTATATATGTATATGAATTGAACATAAGTAAGGAAAAAGATAAGATGTTGAACACTCTTATACCAAGGAAATCTGCAAGCGTATTTTCTAATGTAGGTGCAAAATCATTGGATCTCTTAGTTTTATATTTTTTCAGATAATTAATAAAACTACACTTGGAATATTTAAAGCATAATTATGTTCTTCAATATTTTGAGTTCACTTTTCAAATTATTTTAAATATTTCATTTTTTCTGAAATAAATGCATAAATGTGTGTTCCATTCATTGTAGAAAAATTAAAAAACAAAGAAGAGTATAAAGAAGAATATTAAAATTATCTGAAGACTTCACATACACAAATAATGAACCATACTGTTTCATGAGTTCCCTTAACATCACAATAACATTATATATAACATACAAGAATAATATCTATTTTAAAGTACTGTTATATTCTAGTTCCGTTTGTGTTTAGGTCTGTGTGTATATGGATGCTTGGGTATGTATATATCCTCTTACACTGATATTTAACAAAATGCTCTAAAACTAGATTTTCTAATATTTTCATTGATTTAACAGACTTAGGTTTTGTTTCAGTACAGCATTGTTTTACTTTTTATAAAGAAATAACCTATTTAAATATATGGTAGAACAACTAGTCCACATTTCTTAAAAATATGTTTGTTTTACTAAAAGAAGTTTGGAATAACTTCGTGTAATTTAAAAATAGATTAGATTTATTGTAATAGAGTAGATTTGAATGAAAATTTTATTCAGAATCATTTTTAGTATCCATTCAGGCAAGTATTCAATCATATTGTGTTCTTTTTTTTTTTTTTTTCTTGATCAGTATTGCACATTCATAATGGAATTAACTTCAGGGAAAGGCCTATTATTTGGGTTATTTTAATGTATGGAATATTCATTCCATTTCAGTTTGTACCTTGTTCTAAACACATATAATTTCTATTTTATTTTTGGTGATCTATGTGATAGCTATTGAATTCTATAATTTTATGTTGTAACAGGGTAGTGCACCAAGCTTTTATAGTATTATATATATTCTAATGACATGTTAGCTACTTGTATTGTTTCCAAGTAGACAGATATGTCCTCTATTATTTAAAACAACTGACCAATAGCCATTTTATTCATTGTTTTTCTACTTCTTCCAGGACATCATTAAATAATTTTAGCGGGCATTATCTTCTATTTTCAATTTTCAATAGACTGCTGCTAGTGATTTACCATTAAGTTATACTGCTGTTTAATATATTAGTTTAATAATCACATTCAGGGTTCTCTTTAACTCAAATTATGGTAATTTATTTTCTTCTAAAATAATCCATTCCTTTATGTTCAAATATCCTTTCAGAAATTTCTTGATAATATATGTATCATATGATTAATTTTCAGATAAAGCGAGATCAGTTATAGCATTTTACCTCCTAAATGAACAGCATGTAGGCCTGAATGTAGCTTAGATTTAACTTCTAGTATTACAGTGAGATTCTTTATTAAATTGGATTTTTTGGGTGGGTTTAGATGGAGCCAATTAAGTTTGCACTTTTTAACATATATTCTGTGGTCCAAATATGTACTACTAACATGAGGGATTCACTAGAGCTAAGGCCTCACTTTCTAATTCTCTGAATTGATAAAAAAATACATGAGAAAATGCAATGCAATCCATCGATAACACTGCTCATGGGAATCTTCCCCTTTGTGCCACTACCACTTAGTTTAATTAAGAGTTCTATAAATCTCACTGTCCCCTACTTCTGTTTTGCATTCTTTTCCATGGAAATTGCTATTTCTGAATAGGTTAGTTTATAATAACTTTGGTTACTATTTATTGATTACTATTATTCAGTATTTTTTCAAGGAAGAAAGCATCTGAGTAATCGAAAATCCCTGGTTTCAGTTCAATTCCTCGTGCTGAAATTTGTATGCCATAAAATGAAAGATGGGTAGTTTAATTTTTTCTTCCTCTATTCAACTCTATAGTACATTGTTTACAGAAATGATTTCAATTATCCCACTCTCTGTAATCATGTCCTTTGCAATTTGATTTTGCAATACTTTCCATCAAGAAAAGGAGTCTCTTCCACTCCACAAATAAAAGTTGTTCTGGTGATTTATTTTAGTTATTATAATATAAAGTGGCAGTGTTCCAGTTCTAAGCCATAGCCCCCCCAAATCTGAATGTTTTAACTCTCTATTTTGAGTCCCTTCCCTTCCAATGGGAAAATGTTGGAGGAAAGCTCAATTTTCCAGACATACCCATTGTAGATCAGCAATCAGCAGAGCTGCCTACAGGTAACTACAGACACATGGGAGAGCAGACCTGAAACCAGAAAAAGCCACTGAGCTTATCATTGTAATAATGAGTCTGACTCCACTTTCTTTTTATACTTGACTGCTGACAACTTTTTTTTTTTTTTTTAAGATTTATTTATTTATTTGAGAGGGAAAAGGGAGAGAGAGAGCAAGAGGAAATAGAAAGAGTCTTAAGCAGATTCCACACAGAACATGGTGCCCAACTAGGGGCTTGATCTCAGGACCCTGAGACCATGACCCTGAAATCAGGACCTGAGCCAAAACCAAGAGTCCAGTGCTTTACAACTGCTCACCCAGGCACCCCGACTGCTAACAACTTTTAAAGCACAACTGTCCCTCTTTCTCTTTTGCCTCAAATCTGGAGAAGCTGATAAGAATATCTGTGTACCCCTTCCGTGGTGCTGGCAGGATTTGAAACCCTGACTGCGCTCAAGAACCACACCCTGGCCCCATTCCCTAACCACCATAAAAACCCCAAGCCAGCCTCCTTTCCATGGCCTCTTGAGTGATATTTAGACATTTATCTACAATATTATAGATATTTAGATATTTAGATATTTAGAAGGCTCCCATGCTCAGCTCCTACCAGAAGGCTTCATTTTATAGGTAATAAATTTATTATGTCCTCTTTTTTCTATGTGTGGTATCATCTGTCTTGACTTCTGAAATAATTTTGGGGTTGAAGGGGCTGGTCCATTCTATTTCTGGAGAGTATCTAAAACAGTCCAGACTTATGAGTCATATAGTAAATATTGTTTTAAGCCATTGAAATTTACAGCTGTCTTTGTGATTTATATTTAAGCAAGATTCTGTTTAGAAACATATAGGACATTTTGTTTTGTTTCAAGATTGTGTTATATTTCTGTATATGAGCATGGATTATTTTTTTCAGTGCCTTATAAGCATTTTAAAATGACAATGAGGAACATTTCAGGGATGGGTATCAGCCAGATGTCACACTTAATGAAAAACCTAAAATGAAAAACTGAGGAGCTCTATTACTTACATATTGTTGCAATAGATATTTATTACCACAAAATCAGCAACTTAAAACAACACATTTATCGTATCACAGTTTTATTGTAAAACAGGGGTCAGGAATTATTTTTCCTGGGTCCTTTGCTTAGGATCTCACAGGCTTCATTCAACATGTAGGATGGGGCTGATGTCTCATCTGAGGCTTGACTGGGAATGGATCCACTTTCAGGTCATTCAGATTATTGTCAGAATTCAGTTCTTTGCAACTGTAGAACTAAGGACTTCATTGTTTTGCTCTCTGTCAGTCAAAGTCTTCCCTCATTGACTAGAGGTTCTCACAATTATTTGCCAAGTGGAGTTCTCCAAAATAGCTACTAATTTGGTCAAACTCAGCAAGGTAGAGAGAGACACTCCATCAAGATGGATGCTCCAATTTTATACAATACAATCACATAATAACATATGCATAATCACATACCTCTTGTCACTTTTATCATTTTTTATTGATTAGAAGCAAGTCACACATTCTACCCACATTCAAGGGGAAGAGATCACATAAGGGCATGAATGTCAGGAAGGGAGATCATAAAGGTCACCTTGAGAATCTGGTTGCAAATAAACTGTCTGCAAACCCACTTATTCATTTAAACCACAATCTACTATATTTCTGGCACAAAGGGAATTATTGAAGCTTGATTAGTTAATAGTTTTCTCAAGTTATGTAATTACTAGAATTGTTTATTTTCCTTTTTTGTTTATTTGATTATAGTACTATGGAAACTTAGATTGGAGTAAAATTTTGGTTAAGGCATGTTTCAATATCAGCTTTGAAACATGACCATTTTTAACCATAAAAATTATTTAATAATTTTTAATGTCTGATTCTTTGGCTGAAAAATAGTGCTAACAATGATGCTTACTTGATAGCATATCATGAGGACAACGTAGCTTTGTTTTCAAGACAAAGTCAATACCCCAAAAAATGTTTATTATTTTTTTACAACACTTTTTGGGCATTTAACTCCATTTTAGCCGTTATTTTATAAAGTCATATATAGAGCACACAGATAAGATCATGGTCTGTGCTTAGGTATACATATTATTAAACAATGTTAAAGTGATATTGAATTTCTTCATGTAACCTAAAGGTATGTAACAAATAAATAAAACCAGAATACAGACTCCTAACTATAGAGAACAAACTGAGGGTTATTGGAGGGAAGGTGGGTAGGGGAATGGATTAAATGGGGGATGTTTCAATATGCCCCATTTAAGGAGGGCACTTATTGTGGTGATCACTGGGTGTTGTACGTAGGTGATGAATCACTAGACTCTATACCTGAAACTAATGTTACACTATCTGTTAACTAACTGGAATTTAAATAAAAACTTGAAAGAACTAAAAAATAAATAAAACAAATTCCAAATGTATAAAAAAATAAAAATAAAAAAGTGATAGTGAATAAGGAAGCTTTATAATGCAGTATGTAAATTCATTAATACAAAGGAAAGTAAACTGGTTTTTAGGAAATCGCATTTTTATATTTATACTAATTTTGGGTGAAATGTCTGCTTAAGCATTTTCACAGTTTCCTTTTAAGAAAATTACATTAGCCTAAACTCTTTTATTAAATAAGAATGTCTAGTCTGAAGGTTAGTAATTAAAATTATATAATTTATGTTTATTAAATATACAGTTTTTATTATTCTTGATACAAGCTGTCTCTAACTTTATTTAATGTGTTTATTTTTTCTTATGGCTTCTAATTTAAATAAAATGGAAACGTTTTTTAATGCTAACATTGCTTTATATAACTAGAAATGTTCTGATAAAGCATAGTATGCTTATAATATAAATTTTAATCTTATTAAATCAATTTTGAGAGTGGCCCAAATTAGATGACTGAAACATTTAGCTATAACATCCAAAAATGCAGTACATAGAATTTCTGTTGCTTAATATTGTGAAAAGCTTAATAAATTTACGGTGAAGGGGACAAGTAAAGTCAGTCAGATACTAAGGAATACTAAAACAAAATAGAAAATTCTCTAAGCCTAAAGAAAATAAAACATTATGAATGAGTAAAAGCATGTTTAGGAAATAACTGAAGAGAATATGAACATAGTTCTAGTACAAAACTAGAACTAGAAACTTGGGATAAAGAAATGTGAGAAATAAAGGATCTATTTCTTTGTTTGAGTTTAATTAAACATCACTTGCCACATTTTCCTTTTCTCACTATGCTATGTGTTTAGTTTTATGTATCAACTTGGCTAGGCCATAGCACCCAGTAGTTTAAGCAAACACTAGGTGTTGCTGTGAAGCTATTTTGTAGACAGTGTTAACATCTACCATCAGTTGACTTCAAGGAGATTATTTTCAGTAATGCCAGTGGGCCTTGTCCAATCAGATAAACGGCTTATGAACAAAAACAGGTTTCCTAAAGAAATTCTGACTCAAAACTAGTGTCAGTTCCTGCCAAGGTTTCAGTATGCCAGTTTACCAAATTTTGGACTCAAGACTCCAAGTTAACTCTTGCCTGAGTTTCAAGATTGCTGGTCTAACTTAAGGATTTTGTACTAGAAGCCCCAACAATCACATGAGCCAAATCCTTAAAATAAATCTCTTAACACATATACATATAAATACACACACACATATATAAGTATAAATATATGTGTAAATATAAATATGTGTGTGTGTGTGTGTATAGACCTATCTATCGACCTAGAGAGATGGGTGATAGATAGGTACCTAGATCTGGATGTAGATATATCATATTGGTTCTCTGAAAACCCTGCCTGATACAGGCATGAGTCCTAAAGCACTTTTAAAGTGCTTTTCCTGGGCGCCTGGGTGGCTCAGTTGGTTAAGCGACTGCCTTCGGCTCAGGTCATGATCCTGGAGTCCCGGGATCAAGTCCCACATTGGGCTCCCTGCTCAGCGGGGAGTCTGCTTCTCCCTCTGACCCTCTTCCCTCTCGTGCTCTCTGTCTCTCATTCTCTCTCTCAAATAAATAAATAAAATCTTTAAAAAAAAATAAAATAAATAAAGTGCTTTTCCTAAAGAAAAAATAAACACATTAAATAAAGTTAGAAACAGCTTGTATCAAGAAAATAAATACTCACTTTTATCCAAAAGTCCTGACCTACCCAAACTTCAAAACCTTTTTCTCTCCACCAACTATTATGTACAATTGCATATTCTGTTTTAATGTCCCACCCCATTTTTATATTTATTTATTTTCAGTTTGTTCATAAGGATTGCTAACCCACTGCAATTCAGTGCTTTTGGGGAAAGCTAGACTTTGTAGCCTCACTCTTGGGCTAGGTTCCACAGGAGAATCTTAATTTCAAAACTTCTCAACTCTTTGATCACTCTTCAGATTAGAGGAATATTCTGCACCCAGTCCTGTTTCCTTTGGTCTGCCCCTTATATATTTGATATCAACCTATATGCATCCTTCATAACATTTCTCACAATCTGTAATTGTGAGAAATTATATATTTTTAAAGTTTAATTTTTGACTCCACCAAGTAGGCAGTAATACTTATGAGTTCAAGATTCTTGTCTGCCTTGTTTATCACTATGTGCCTTGTTCTGTGCGGGGTTTGGACATGAAGTTGATCAAAATATATTTATTTAAAGAGCAGCAAGAATGTGTTTCACTGATAAAGAGATGTGATTTTTCCTTTTCTCTTCAGCAGAGACTCCCTCCATTAAAAACACTCCTGTGATGAGGGATGCCTGGGTGGCTCAGGCAGTTAAGTGTCCCGCTCTTGATTTTGGCTCAGGTCATGATCTTGGGGTTGTGAGATGAAGCCTCGCTTGGGCTCCACCCTCAGTGGGGAATCTGCTTGAGATTCTCCCTCTCCTTCTGCCCCTTCCCCCCACAAAAATAAATAAGTAAATCTTAAAACAAAACAAAACAAAACAATGCTCTTGTATTGAAATCTTATATTTTCTGGGTGATTGAAAAAAAGAAGAGGCAGATATATGAACAAGGTAGTTTGGAGGTGATGGGTATTAAGGACGGCACGTATTGCATGGAGCCCTGGGTGTTATATGCAAACAATGAATCATAGAACAGTACATCAAAAGCTAATGATGTACTGTATGGTGACTAACATAACATAATTAAAAAAAAAAAAAATGAACAAAGTAGTTTGGATTGCCCTAGCCAAGTTACAGGATGTAGGTGTAGTTTTCTTGAATTATCCTTAATTGATATGGTACCAACTCTTGGGAGGTCTTTCCTACACCAATAAGAATAGCTCAAGTGGATCAACAAGGCGAACAAGGTATTTACACAATGCTAGTTAGTAGTATGCAGATGTAGCTTCAGCTCCATTAGATTCTCTGAGGCTGATTGGATCTTGATCAGCAGGATATACTCATCTATTCTTTATTCCTTTTATTACCATGTGAAATGCTATCGTTTGAAGCTCTTGACCTCATCTAATGCCATGACTCATCTCTTTCTCTTCAAATCTCCTTATCAATCTATCAGCTTGTCTCCAGTAGGACTGCAGGAATAGCTGAAGACATTCCATTATTTTCCCTTAGAAAAAGGACATATTATTTTTTTTATTCATGTGACATTTTATTTTTGATTTTTGAGTCTATTTAGGTAATCAAATTATCAGTATTTAGGCTTTTATCTCTGCATTCTAAGTAAGTCAATCATAATACATCTCCAGGCAATGTGGGTAGAACAGCATTTATATGAATGTTCAAAGAGAATAGCATAGGGGCGCCTGGGTGGCTCAGTTGGTTAAACGACTGCCTTCAACTCAGGTCATGATCATGATCCTGGAATCCCAAGATCGAGCCCCACATTGGGCTCCCTGCTCAGCAGGGAATCTGCTTCTCCCTCTGACCCTCCCCCCTCTCGTGTTCTCTCTCTCATTTTCTCTCTCTCTCTCAAATAAATAAAATCTTTAAAAAAAAAAGAATAGCATAAACAACATTTCAGGATACAGTTCTATTACAAATGGATGAATAAATAAATAAATGAATAGATGGGTGGATGGATGACAGAAGTTGGTAATGAAACACAAGTGTTTTAAAAATACAGCACATGTTCAAACTACAGTTTGATACTGAAAAAGCAATAGGCAATGTGGAAAGCAAAATTTGATTGGTATTCTTTTTTATGTTAATAGTGTTAAAACACTCTACTCTCTGATGGATGTCTGTCAAGAGTCAGGGAAATCATGTTTTTCATGACTCTACCATTCTGCAATTTATTCAGACTTTAAGTTTATCCATCTATTTCTGTTTACACTTTAAGAAAAATATTACATTTGATTATGTAAGTTGCTGAAAGTTTTACAGAAAACAGGACAAATTTAGTCTGAAAATACAGGGCCTTTGACTCTATTCTGCTGTCCTTTCCACTTGCTTCAGGCTGTCACGTTTATATATGTCTGAAGTAAATTTAACTAGTCAGAAATAGTGGAAGCCATCAAAATTTTGGTTTTGAATCAAAGGCATAAGTAGAGATATGTTTTGAACACAATTTAAAATATTTTATGTTCTTGTTTTAACTTCATAATATCTTCTCTACTGATATTTTAATAGACTAAAATTTACCAAAATAATTGTATTTGTGTTGCTAACCTATTTTACTGGATTACTTGACCAAACAGATTTGCAATACCTTTATTTTTTATAGTTGCAATTAAACAGCTTTCATTAAGTAATGTATCAAGGTGTACTTTCTCCAGTTATGAAGTACATGATTGCACAACTTATTATGACCAATTGATATTTTTAAAACAGAGTTTGTGAATAATGGAGCACTTTAATAATTATAGAATTTACAATGGTTATACTGTATGGTATACTTGCTAATATTTTGAAATGACATAAGCATAATTTGCATAATTTACACTCATATGATTCACTTCTAAGTGTAATATGATGCACAGTACCAAGCTGATTAATTTTTCCTTGGTTTACTATCCAGAATGTGGTCAAAGTTTTAGTGAATTAATTTGACCACCATTATATGTAATGGGATGAAGTTACATTAATCTACTAAGTGATATCCCCATCAAAACTTATGAAGAACTAATTCATCTGAATGGGAACTAGCAAAGTTGATTATATTTTCAACAAAGGAAAAATACTATACAAAGTTTTATAACATAAACTTAAACTTTAGCCTATATAAAAAGATTGTATATACATATATATGTATATGTATAAACACACACACACACATATATATATATTTCAAAATACCACTTAATTTTTTATAGTGTGAAGGGAGCTGAAGGAATGTGGTGGGTAACATTTGTTATAGACAGGACATAATTATATTAATCCAAGTGTAACAAATGTCTAAAATGTACTATTATTAATTTTAATGCATAATAAAATATAAATTACAACTCCACAAAGAGAATTAAAACTGAAGATTATAAAAGATTGTTATAGATTCAATTTGGTAACCCTTTCATATTCATTAATAATCCTCCAAGTGAGAAATCATAAGCAGTAGGAGTATACCCTTAGCCATAAAAATCCTTTAAATTTTCTACCCTAGTTCTTAACCTTCTTTAATATAAGTGCACACACACACACATATACCCCATTCGCACCATCCACATAAAATTTAACATGAATAATTTTTAGAGAATATATTAATTAAATGTAAAATTATTTCTGATACTCTTAAATGCCTCTTGTAAGATTATGTATTTTTAAAAATTTCAATGGTTATTTAAATAATTCTTGGAACTTTTAAATATATGGCAATGTTATAGACTGAATGTTATGTCCCCCTAAATACATATGTTGAAATTTTCATCCCCACTGTGATACCTGAAAAATATAAGTAAGAAATATATGGTTCAAGTTTGAAAGTGAGTTTGATTATTCTGAAAAAAAAATGTTTATAATAACGTCACTTGAATGCAAAGAGTATATAGGTTTGATACAATTACTTATAGTCAAATATCAGGCATGTCTCTCCATTTATGCAAAACAAACCCAGGTGTAAAATGCTAATATTGAAATCATTTGAAGTCATATTGAAACATAAAATCCAAGGAAAGTAAAGCTTGACAGATTTACTGCTAAGAAATTGAACGTTTCTATATTACAATGACCATGAATTAAGCTAAAAGCAAGTAATAACATCGGGGAGATATTTGATTTTTTTAATATTTTCACATAATCTTTATTAAATTATAAAAAAGTAATTTTTATTAATAAGGAATGCACTCCAAATATGATAATTTGCCAACTTTCTCTTACTTTCCCACCAAGAAGATACATTTCTGGCCCTGAAATTTATTGTCCCACACCTTTGTCTTTTTTCTTTGTCTTTCCTTCACTCTTCACAGACACATTTAAGAATTTTTTTTACAAAAATATAATTATATGTATAAAGTATTACCATCTAAACTGTTTCTTTTTGCCACTGGGGAAAAAATATCCTAGACATACTTATGTTGACAGATATGGATAAAAAATACTATCTATGGCTGCATAATTCTGCATATATACTAACACATATGGACCAAATTATTATCTATGGCTGCATAATTCTCCTTTTATTGTAATTTATTCAAACATTGCCCTGTTGATGGATATCCACATTTTTTCTAAGTTAAATATAATTTTATGACTTCTGGGACTGTGTGAGGTTCACCCTGATAATTGGCTTGTTTCCTGAAAGCAAAGGGGAAGGTCGGGGGGAAAGCAAGGGAGGTAAACCATAAGAGACTCTTAACTATAGAGAACAAATTGAGGGTTACTGGAGTGGAGGTGGGAGGGGGATGGGGTAATTGGGAGATAGGTATTAAGGAGGGCACTTGTGATGAGCACTGGGTGTTGTATGTAAGTGATGAATCACTGAATTCTACATCTGAAACTAATATTACACTATATGTTAACTAACTAGAATTTAAATACAAATTTGAAACAAAAAAAAAACAAACAAAAGCTCCTTTTGTAACAGATCTGTGGTTCATCTGCCTATTGTAGCTTTGGTCCAGGTTTCTGGGAAACTGCTGCTTTGTCCTGCTTCTACCGCATACCTCTCTTAGAAGCCCAACCCAGGACATCATTATGCCTGCTAGCAGCACACTTATCTTCCTCAATATCTGACCTTTTCCCCAATTATTTTTTTGTGTTTGCACCATACAACTTGTCTGGGACTTCTGCTCTATTTGTGTGTGTGTGTGTGTGTGTGTGTGTGTGTGTGTGTGTATGTTGTAGAATCCCTGTATTGTGCTGTATTTTCTAATTCCTATTAATGTACTCTATTTTCCCTGATTCTTTGAAATTCTGTACCTTGATTATCAGCAAAATAAGCTACAATAAGAACTGAACCCAAATACTATAGGATTATTTGTCCATCATGAAACTACCCACTACTATCATTCCCACTTCCTTCTATATACATAAAAAGGTCAGAATAACCCAAACTACACACCAAGACCTACGTACACAGAATATCTATAATGAGCTAACGAGAAGTGATCTAGTAGGAATAGGGACAGAGGGAAAATAGACACTTACAATATTATAAGCTGTATGTGCAGAAGTACCTTGTAATAATTTTTTAGAATATATATTACAAAGTAACTAGCAAGCAGCAACGTTTTCCAAAGATGCCTTTATTCACAGATTTAAAAGACTGAAAAAATGAATCAATTGTCAAAATCCAAAGTAATTACATGAAATTATATGGAGATGCCGGTCATCAGAAGAATGATGTTCATCATGGCTTCATTGATGTAATGTTACAAAATGAAAAACATTTTACTCTCAAATGAAAGGGTTAGTGTAACTCCAAACCTTAAAGGGCATGAGTCTGCTGATATGGTTGGAAACAAAAGCAGCAGTGAAAATACTGACTCCTTCACTATTTACCGCTGTTAGAGCAGAATCATGCATTCAGTCTTCACTACTACTGTTCCTCACTTAGTTTGCATGTGTCTGTATTTAGTTCTCCCTGAGAAATTTCTACTTTTTTGCAGAGATTCATATATGCCTCAGTGAACTGATCTTAAACCAGAGGCTACAAAGGGTATTTGGCTGACACAGATATAGCTGAAGAGTCTAGAAAAAGTAGTATTCTTTTTCTGCCTCTTTTCTTACCAATCTCTTACCCCTAAGCATCATCACAGCTTTTCTTAATCATGTCTCTTGCGAAACTATTAAACAAACATAAAAGATCACTCTTATTTTACCTGTCTTGATTTTTTATTGCAAAGTAGTTTCCCAGCTGAGTGGCTGAGCAGTGAGGACCCTATTTGTAACTCCAACCTCATTTAATTAATTTAAGAAGAGCGAATCCAATAGGAGAAATACCAGGAACAGCTCTAGCTGCTCAGCTGGACAAGCAGAGGATCCTTGGGGTTTTCAGTTTCCCATCCAGACCTTAGCCAACTGCAGATCACTGCAGGAATGGTACCCAAGAGAGGCTGCTGACTGCTCAGGTTAAGGATTTGAAGAATATCAGGTAATGCAGCCTAATGAAAAGAAGAAAAAATATCACAGGGAAAGCAAAAGTTAAAAAAAAAAAAAAAAAGTTGATTTGAAAGTCAATACAGAGAATCCTGTACTAATCGCTGATAAAAGAAGGAAGCATATGTCTCCAAAAGATTCAATGACATGACTGCAGTGCTCTGTATGTTATCAGATAAACATATGGTCATGTGAAAGGAGGCGGAATAAGTGCTGGGTTGTAACCGTAGAGTATCAGAAATAACACCACCTGTGACAGCTGCATTAGAAGGAAATGCATTAATATGAAAATAGAATTCTATAGGCATTCCCAAAATTGTCTGAACACATTATACATTTAATTTCACTTTTCTCTAAGGACAGAGCAAAAATACCACATTTCAACCCACAGATATTCCAGATGTTCAGAATTATGGAAAGATTTGAGTGCACAAAGATTATCTTCAAATGGTAGTCAGTAGAGGACCAGGTTCACCATAAGTTCATACACCAACCTAAGCACCCAGGCAGTAAACTCCATCATCTTTGTTATCTCCAACTTAAGTAATTAAAATTTTACACATATTAAATTAGCCAACTATGCAAAAAACCTTTGAACTACTTTACTATAACTATTTTCAGATGAGATATCAGAGGCCCAAAGAATGCAATGCCGGTGTTCGTGCAGTAAGAATTAGAGCTGAAATTTAAACTCCAGTTTGAGAGTGTGCATCCTTCACCCTGGGACTGTACCACGGCTTCAAATGTTAAATGGAAATATAAGACAGGATCAGTATAAAGCAATCGCAAACATTCCTCTCCCATACATATTTTCACAATCCTTAAGAATATAAATATGCAATCACATTTTAATAGCATTCTTTTATCATTGTAATGTATGGGTATTTTTTGTAGGACATTTAAAAGTAAATATAAAGTATACTTATTGGGCGCCTGGGTGGCTCAGTTGGTTAAGCGACTGCCTTCGGCTCAGGTCATGATCCTGGAGTCCCGGGATCGAGTCCCGCATCGGGCTCCCTGCTCGGCAGGGAGTCTGCTTCTCCCTCTGACCCTCCCCCCTCTCATGTGCTTGCTCTCTCTCATTCTCTCTCTCTCAAATAAATAAATTAAAAAAAAAAAAATCTTTAAAGTATACTTATTTCCATAATTTCAGGGACAACTGTTTTAATTTAGAATCTGTTGCATTTTTTCCAGACTTTCCTCTCACTATTCTTTCTAATCTGTGATTTCAGAAAATCATTTTATTACTTTAGGAAAAAGAAAACAACAGAAATGGCCATTTGTTATATAAATTCAAAGCAAATCCATATTCATTGTTTCAGAGTAGGAATAGAAGTCATGTTTAATTTGAATACAGATATTAGTATGTTATGGTTTAGTAATATATTTGTCAGATTATGTACTAAGACTGAGAATGACATTTTATTTTTATTTCAAAAATTCTCTTTTTTAGGGTAGGTGTTAGGAGACCAAAAAAAAAAAAAAAAAAAGAAACCCAGCAACACATGGCTAGATAGAATATAAATCTCTATAGCTTTCTGCCTAAAGAGTTTTTGTTGTTTAACTAGAAAATAAACTTTTTCTTTTCTTTCTTGGAGAAAAGTTTTTGTTTTTGTTTTTCTTGGTATTTTCATTGGTTGGTTGAAATTACAAAAAAAAAAAGATTGACTAAGAAAAGCTGAAAATTCTGCTTTCACAAATTTGGAATGGAGTTTGGAATTTGGCAATGGAATGCGCAATGTCACTTAGAAATCCAAGTGACAATTTGTGGGAGCTGTGGAAAGATCCAATTTACCAGCTCTACGTGCAATTCAGCACCACTCTCTCACCTTAGAGAGTGGCAGCTTTGAGAGAGTTCCAACCCAATACCCTTGTCATAGAACTGGGATTTCACAAGGGACACCATTAGCAGTAGCTTCTCGGAGGGTCCTTCAGTGGTCTCTGAGGGGCAGTCCTCAGCTACAGAAGGTCTGAGCTGGAGAAAAGTATTATGGCAGAAGCCACAGAGTTACTGTGTGGCCAAGCTGTATGGCAAGCTCATATGGGCCTTCTCAATCAGACATCTAAAAGCAAGCACTAAGGAAGGGTTTTCGGGGGTAGTGGTTCCAAGGAACAAAAAGCAAGCTGCTGGGGACACAAGTCCTTTTTAAGTGAACATTAAATATGACTAATTTCATATACGTAGACTTGTGACACCAGAACATGTGGATTGTTGTGTGTGAATATATATATATATATATATATAAATATATATATTTTTAAATCATATTTTCTGTATACTGTTTCATTACCTATTTCTTTCCTTAGAAATATAATATGAACATTTTCCCAAAATGTTCAAGCTTTGAAAATTCAAATGCAAAGAAAAAGTTTTGTTTTTTTTTTCCTTCTCCCTCCATTTAAAGATCTTTTACCATTTTCTTCCATTTCAAAAGAGGATTGGACATTGGATGGGAAATTCAGCTTCCCCTTCTTATAAGCTGTTGGTACTAATATTTCTATTTTCAAATTTGCTGATCTCATCTAAAATAGCAGGCAATTACCTCCCTGCCTACTCTCAGGTTATCTCTCTCCCAGCTGTGGATATTTTTCTAAGGAAAGGGCACGGTAAGTGTCAGCTCTTGGCAACTTAGTATTACAGCCTGGTGTTTTTTTCACCCTTAAGAGAGATTCATTTATTGAATTTTTTCTTAAGCTCTAAGTGCGTACATGGACGTTCCAGGGAATAATAGAAGTCATAGGTTATAGTTGGTGCATTTTCTTGGGTCATCTGTTATAATTTTAGTTGGTAATAAGAATGTAGAGGAAAGAAACAGGTACTTAGAAAATGTCTGAGTTGTGCTTGTTTTTTGATAACTTGGTGTTCCTGAGTATTTTTGGTCTGAATTCTAGGAGAGATGCCAGAAAGGCCTTGGTGAAAACACATAGGCTGGCTTACACCATATGGAAATTCAGAAAAGTAACTCTTTAAGTGATCCTAAAGATCCCTGAACTTGTATGGTAGTCATGGTTTATGCCCTGTTGTAGCTTCTTTTGAAACTTCAATCAATATTCTTTAAAAATTAAATCTAATTTTTTACTGGACTGTGGAGTACTAAGAAAAAAGATGAATTCTACACTAAGAATGTATTAATAAAAAGAAATTAAGAAAGAAAATACAAGAGATATATTACTTAAAATTGCTTTAGTCTAGGGGCGCCTGGGTGGCTCAGTTGGTTAAGCATCTGCTTTTGGCTCAGGTCATGATCCCAGGGTCCTGGGATCGAGCCCCAATTTGGGCTCTCTGCTCAGTGGGGAGTCTGCTTCTCCCTCCCACTCTTCCTCTTGTGCTCTATTTTTATAATATCTTTTTTAAAAAATTGCTTTAGATTATCCCTTTTTATTATATCATCCCAACAATTTTTTAATGTCAGATTATTATTTTAAAGGTATCACTCTCATTTGTTAAAAAACAGTAAGTGCATCCACCATTTTCAAAGAATAATTTTATTTATTTATTTTTTTAAAGACTTTATTTATTTGACAGAGAGAGAGAGAGCACGCGCACAAGCAGGCAGAGGGAGAGGGAGGCAGAGAGAGAGAGGCAGAAGCAGGTTCCCTGCTGAGCAGGGAGGCCGATGTGGGACTCGATCCCAGGACCTTGGGATCAGGACCTGAGCTGAAGCCACCCAGGCGCCTCTCAAAGAATAATTTTAAAGAACAAAATTGTTTATTTAGTATGAATTTAAGAATATTAAGAAATAGACTAGATAACGTTCACTTCTGAAAAGTATGAAATAATGAACTAAGAATAATTTGGGTACTATCCAACAAACTAAAATTTTAAAGATATATTTTTTTCAAGGCAAGTGTTTGGAAATTCATAGAGCTAGAACTTTTTTCAATTCCTGATAGGCACAGCATGTCAATGCAAGTTGCAGTTAGGCAGTCCTGTGCATTAATTAGAAAAGGTCAAGCTGTGCAGAGGAAATGAGTGCAGTTCATATGGGTGAGAGCTTAGAAAGTACAAGCTGTGACAATGAATTCCAAATCTTAACATCTTAACTAATTACCGGTGGTTTCTCCAAATAAAATGATACTGAATGTTCAAGCATGCTTAAGAGGAGACTTTCTACCTTAGATAGAAGTCTTAAAAAAATGATGTTATTTTTAAAATAATTTATAGCTTGTAATATCCCGTTTTCAAAAATGGTGCCTTATGATTTTAATAACATACTGTGAGACAAGTAGGTCATTATTCCTATTTTATTGAAGAGAAAAACAAAAAAAGAGAATTGGCGACTTGTCAAGGTCAAATAGGTTGTAAGTGACAGACTGCATGGAAACTTATCTTCTGTTTCTTTGAAATATTTTCGAAATATGATCTATTTTAAAATCAGCATGGTATTTTGTAGGGGTCCCACCAACTCATTTATGTAAACCCTTATACAGAGCTTCACAAGTTTAGGTAAGTTGTAGAATGCTTCAGAATTATATTTAAATTGTTGCTTTACAGGGTTAATATTTTCAAAATTTCAAGTCAATAATAAACCAATATATTCTTATTATCAGTAATTCCTAGTCATCCTAAAACTCCTTTATCAAAAGTCATTTGTGGGCCACTCAGAACTAGTGTTTCTTCAAAAATGTATAGAGGCAGACACTTCCACTAGTTAGGATCCATGGAGCTTGGTCTCCATCCCAAACCTACCCTTCTGGGCAGAGAAAAATGAAAATGACATAGGGAAAGTCTCGGGGTGGGGGGGGAACAAAGGAAAGTAAGTTTGTCTTTTCCCACTTATTTAGAAAGAAAAGCATAGAATAAGGAGGAGACAGAGTTAATTTCAGAGCCATCTTCTCCACTCCTACCCTAAACCCTCAGGGTCAATATCCAAATGATTATGGATTACCTGAAGGAAAATGCAGATGGCCTAGAAACCTAGAATTTCACCACCAGGGATCCAAAGAGGATCAAGCCACTCAAATAATTTTCTGTGTTCTGTCGTTCAGATGATGGAGGCTAGTTCCACAAAGTTTGCTATTAGACTGAGAGCCAGGTATTAGAGAAGGAATATGCTTCTTTGAGTGATAAAATGCTTTTTATCTCAGAGTCCACTCTGGATGATCAAAGTTCCAAGGCTCTGGTAAAAAGACTTTAAGGTGGTTGTGCCAACCACTGGACATGTAGATGCCTAAGGTCTGAAAGAGCAGCCTGCAAAGAGTAGAGCTCTTAAAGACTGACAGCAACGACAGGAGACGTGGTCAGTGACAGAGTGTGACACAACTTGACAGTGTTTTCCCAGGGATTTTATTTTGCAGGACAAGCTAGCACACCAGAAAATTCAGTGAGGACAGAAGGCAATGTGCAACTCTAGGTACCATGTACAAACCTCACCAGCAGACAGTGTGGGTTTTGAGCAACCAGTTTTTGTCATGGTCATGGTTCTCTATTGCTGCTGCAGCCACTCTTTTTAGTTAGAGCAAAATCAGTCATGGCATCAATACTAATTATAAACAGATATGCAAGCTCAAGTTTGCATAGAGGATCAGCTTCTCTGTAAAGGATCTAAGATATTCTATCATTATCAAGAAACTATTCATCTTCTGGTTGAATAATCTGAAATCCCTTAATCTTAATAAATATTTTGCATTTTAATCATTTAATCCTTTTAATTACTCTGCTTTGTAGTTTCCCAAATGATTTATCCCACGTTTTAGAAACTAGAACAGAATAGAGATATTTATTATACCTATGAAAGTTACTAACTAAAATTCTATCATACTCTAATATTTCCTACATAGTTATTTCTATATTGTTAGTATATATCTCTCATTATTTTTTGTATTAATGTTAGTAACTCATGGTTAATAATAGCTCATATTCAGTACATTGCTGCTAGATACTGTAGTGCCATTTTTTTATGTTTGTTTTTCTTCTCCATTGCATCGTTTTCTCTTAATTTTTAATTTAAGAAGCTCTGATTATGTCCGGAAATTCTCAAATTCATTTCAAATTTAAATGCTCTTCCGTGAATGACAAGAATGTCTTCCATTCTGTGGTTATTTAAGTACTCATAAAGATTGCTTTCTATGGTAAATTTCTAATGAAAAATTTAAGTACTAAGTCAATGATGTTCTTTTATAGACATTGTCTGATGTACCTTTCTGAACATTTTACTCTAATAATAGAAGAACTAACAAAGAACTAACCATCTTCTGTCCCTCAGTATTTAAAGACTATAGTTCTCCTTAAATATCAGCTGTGCTTATCATAGAACATATAAGATAAAATCAAACTTCTGTAATTGTAATGCTTTGCCTGATTCATAAAACAAAATAAAAAATAGCTCAGTGATATCAGCTTCCATCTGTATGCATTTCAGAATAATTCTAATGACAATAATTCTAATGACTAATTTTTATTTCAAATCTATATAAAAATTATATAAAGAAAAAATAAATCAGGATATGTTATTACTGAAACATCAATGTCACACTTGTACCACATTAGCCAGTTGTGAAAGCTCTATGAAACAGAAAAGGATTATAGACTGATAGATAATAATATTCATGGAACAATAAATTCATAAACTAGTTTTTTGCTGCTTATCTGTATCAGTTATTAATCCATAGGTGGTGCTCACCTTAAGACTGTGATCTACGAAGTGGCTGTTTGGTGATATCAGAGGAAAAGTAATGATTTAACTTTGTACATGTATTTGTAATAAAATTGTATTGATTCTTTTGGATATTTCATTATGTTCTTCAAAATGTACTTTGAAAGTGTGTACATTTCTTTAAAGGACAATATTGGCCAATTGATCTTAGTCAACCCTGAATGAACGGAGTGTAAATTGTCATGTCATTTTTCCATTATTTTTAATTTTTAATTTTTATTACAACAAGCTCCATTATGGTGTGTAGTATTTTTATATGTGTTAAATCTTCACTTTTTTCCCAGTTCTTCAACTGTCTTGTGGTATGTCTTCTATTCATAGAAACTATACAAATTATTAATAAATGGCTCATTTAAATTTAATCTTTTGATAAAAGGGGTAACATAAATATTACCCTCAGAACATCATAAATATAAATAATGAATAGGTCTTGAATTAGGAATGGATAATATGGATATTTACAAATAATTTTATAAGTTTAACTTCTTTGTAAAACCAAGTCAAAATAGAATTTTGAAATTAAAAATAAAAAATGAGCCCCTCAAAATTACTTTTTTTGTTCCTCTAATATATTCATTGCAGTTATGATGGCACTATATGTTATAAAATATTATCAAAATCAGCAGGAATCCATCAAAGTTCCAGAGTAATATCCTATTAAAGTACAGTGATCTCTTGTTTTGATATAATAAAAACATAAAACAATTTCCAGCCAGAAACAAACTTTTGTTCTAATAGCTGAAAAGATTTAAAAATTGCATGCTTCCTTCAAATCTGCATTTTTTAAAATTATGTCACAATCAGTTCTCAAAGCAATGACAAATGCATTCAGAGAGAGCGGGAAAGAGAGAGGGAGAGATGGAAGGGAGGGAGGGAGGGATGGAAAGGAGAGAGTATAACTAATTTTTGACAAAATTAATTTTATAGATGACAGTGTTGGATACCCCATGATACTGATGACATAAAATATGCCAAGGGAAATGATTTTATATGTAATCAGTGTCTCAATTTATAGGTATTTGACACAACCGATATTCAGAGTCTGAATCAGTGCTATGAGACCTTTAATATATAGTAATGTTTGAGGAACAAATACTTGGGGAAAATTGAATACTTTTCACTGAAATTTTATTTCAGAGTTCATGAGTCCTGCTTCTGATAATGGTGGAGTAGCTTGTTCAAACAGTTTCTTAGTGGTCACACACACTGAACAAAATACAGTTTAAAAATACTTGTAAGCCCAGAAAGTGACAAAATTCAAGAGAAAGTTGGGAAGTGGATGGGGTAGAACATTAAAAAGAACGGAAAACTACCATCAATGATTATGTGGTTCTGCAACTTATCACTTGACAACTTCACTCCTCATGATAGAGGAAAGCTGGAATTAAATTAGAAGACATAGTGTGACTGGTTTAAAAAACAAGACAGACTTCAGGACTACAGAGGCACCTAGATAGTGGGAGAGAATTCTAGAAAGGAAAGAGTCTTGGTGTAAACTCTATTCAAGCACAGACTAATTCCTAAAATTCACATGGTTATGTAAAAGTGGTTTTATTAGTTTGGGCTGCTAAAACAGAGTATCATAGAATTGGTGTCTTAAAAACAACAAAATTTTATTTCTCACAGCTTTGGAGACTAGAAATAAAAGATCAGGGTGCTAGCATTTTTGGGTTTTGGTGAAGGGCCACTTCCTGGGTTGCAGACAGCTGTCATGAGGCTGCATCCTCACATGGTGGAAAGGGTGAAAGATCTCTGGGTTATCTTTTATAAGGGCACTAATCCCATTCATGAGGACTCCCTCCTCATTATCTGATCATCTCCCAAAGACCCCTCCTGCTAATACCATCATATTGAAGTTAAGATTTCAACATATGAATTTTTGGGGGGATCACAAACTAGCATGCCTAGCATGGAGCCTGACATGGGGCTCAACCTCATGACCCTGAGATCATGACCTGAGCTGAAATCGGGAGTAGGAGACCTATCCAACTGTGCCACCCAGGCATCCCTAAACCATTCACCTTTTATTGTTATTATTGATAAAGTTAGATTTTGCATTGCATTTTAATTTCTGTTTTCTACATGTTGAATGGCTTTTTTTCCTTATCTTCTACTTCTTTCTTTTTCATTAAGTAAACATTTTTTATAACATTTAAATTCCTTGAATGATTTTTCATTATACTTTTGAGTTATTTAGTAATTATACTACCGCATACCATATACATCTTATCAGAATCTATTCAGACCTTAGGCTAATTCCAGTGAGATACAGACATATAATTATTATATAGCTATATTCTCCATTTTTGTGTTATTACTGCAAATATTTCATCTATATATGTTAATATGTCAGCAATACATTTATATAATCATTATTTTATATAACTTCATGCCTTTCAAGAACTGAGAAAAGGAAAGAGTTCAAGTATATGTTTATAGAGTTTATTATATTAAACTTTTTACTTACTATTTCTGGTTGTCTTTATTTGCTGTCATGGATTCAGAACATCATCTGGTTTCATTTCCTTGATTCACTACAGTTTTGCTGCCAGCCATCTCCTTTGTGTGGTTATTATCAAATATATTATTTTTCTTGTGTTATGGGTCCACCAATGAAATTCTGTATGTACTTTTTTATTCAGATCCTTTAAGATCAGAATGAAGAGAAGAAAAATGCTATTGTACTTTCCTTATAATTGCATAACTACTGCTATTAGTATTCTTTGTTTTCTCATGTGGATTTGGATTACTGTCTGGGATCACTTGCTTTCAGTCTACAGAATTGCCTTTATTATTTCTTCAAAGGTGGGTTTGCTAGCAACAAAGTGTCTCAGCTCTGTTTTCCTGGAAAGTCTTTATTTCACCATAAATTTTAAAAGATAGTTTGACTTGCTATAAAATTCATGGTTGAAAAGTTCATTTTTTTTTTTCCTTTCAGCATTTTTACCATGTCAACCTATTGCCTTCTGGCTTCCTCTGCTTCTGAGGATAAGTCAGCTGTAAATATTTTTTGGGTTTCTTTGTATTTGTTGAGTAATTTTTCTCTTGATGCTTTCAAAAGATATTCTCTTTGTCTTTGACTTCCAACTTTCTTACTCTAATTTGTCTGCATGTATATCTCTTTGCTTTTTGCTACTTGGGTTCATTGACTTTCTTAGATGTATGGATTACTGTCTGGATTGTTTTTTAAATCAAATTTGGGAAGTTTTAGCCATTATTTTTTGAATATCTTTTCTACTACTTTTTCTATCTCCTCATCTTATGATATTCCTTTGTGCAAATACTGATACATTAAAGAGTAGTCCTCATTTCTTTGTTTATTTTTCTTCACTCTTTTTCTATTATTCAGATGGCATAATCTCTATTGATCTATTTTCAAGTTTACTGATTCTTTGCCAGTTCAAATCTATAGTTGAGTCCCTCTAGTGAATTTTTTATTTCAGTAATTGTACTTTTCAACTCCAAAATTACAATTTACTTTTTAAATAATTTTTATATCTTTATTGATATTTTATATTTACCTCTTTAAACATTGCTTTACCTCTTTAAACTTTGCTTGCTTTTATTTTTTAACATATTTATAATGACTGCTTTGAAGTTTTGGTCTCTTAACTCTGTCTTCTGGGTCCTTCAAAGGCATTTTCTATTGTCTACTTTTTATTGCAGATGGGTTACACTTTCTTGTTTCTTTGCATGTCCCATAATTTTTGTTGAAAATTGGAAATTTTAGATAATTTATTTTCAGTAACTCCCTCCTTTAATTCTTGAGAGTTGTTTTTGGTAATGTGTGCTTGTTTTTGTTTATTCGTGACTAGGCTGGACTATTTTAGTTAAATACATTTCCCTCACTGTCTAAAGCTGTGATATTACTCCTCTCAAGGTTTAGCCTTAGGTGTGCAGTCACCTTGGGATAACAGTGTTTTTAATAGTGCTCTCTTTGATGGTCTCTTTCCCTGACTCTTTGTAAAGCTGACTGTCCACTTTAGAGTTATACCCAACTTTTAGGCTCTAATTACCAACTGCTTATACTTTTGTATTCAATAATATTCTGGCGTTATATTGTTCTACAATCTAATCCAATTATATTTGATCCATTCTGTGTTTTTTTTTTTTTTTTTAAGATTTTATTTATTTATTTGAGAGAGAGAAAGAGCATAAGGGTGGGAGGGTCAGAGGGAGAAGCAGACCTCCCTGCTGAACAGGTAGCCTGATGCGGGACTCGATCCTGGGACTCCAGGATCATGACCTGAGCTGGAGGCAGTCGCTTAACCAACTGAGCCACCCAGGCGCCCCGGGTTTGGTTTTTGACGCTGGTCTTTGAGATTTGTTCAAACCTCAAAAGGGTTCTTCCTATCTTCTCTTTCCTTAATTCTCTCTATTAAGTTTCTAGTTAGCCTATGATTTAAGTTGTTGATATCCTGGAATAACTGGCCTCCTTTTAATAACCTGCCTCCGAAATTCCCATTGTTTTAGAGAATGCCCTTAAGCTTGAACTTCTCCACCCTTTGTTGTAAATAAAGTTAATTCTTGGGGAAAGCTTCAGCAGTTTCTTTTCTTAAACCCAGACTCTCTCACAGAGCAAAATTTACAAGCCTTTGCAGCCTTACCAGAGAGTTAGGGCAATAATGATATGAGTCTGATTATTCTTAGCCTGACCCATCTGGGATAGAGCATGTGCCCTCAGTGGAGGTAGAAAGTCCAGATCTCTCAGCTGTTCTTGCCTGAAATAGCATCTCTGCAACAGAGTTAGTGAGATGAGAATTTCTGTATCTTACTCCTCCTGAGGAGAAACAGGAGACTTAAACTGGGAGCTGGAGATAGTGTAAACCATGTATTCCACCATGGACCTAACAGAGGTATGGCTTCCATCAGATAGAGCTGGTAGAGGATGGGAAGGAAGTGGGTCATGGCTCAAATGCCAGACACTTTCTGTTCTTACTGAGAATTAATATTTCTTGAAAAAATGTTTTTGTTAACTGTATGCCCTTAGGAAACCATTCCAGAAGTCATCTCAGTATGAACATTTAAAATATAATATCACTTCTTAAACTTGATGTTATTAATACCATGTCCATGATACCAGACTCAAAAGGTGTATCTCAAGGATATGCTCACTACTTTGATAAATTTAGCCTACATCTTCCACATTAACATTTTCGTATATAAATTTAAGGATAATAAAGTCACAATTTCTAGATGGAATTGTGGTTTTTTGACTCAATCAATATAAATTTGACTCTTTCCAAATACTTGAGTATTTTCTACTTATTAGGAAAAAAACAAACAAACAAAAAAAGAAAATGAAAAAAACATGAGGTGCTTAAGTATTAAAAGAGAAAAGAAACAAAAAGTAATTTATGCATTAACATAAAATCAGATAAATGTCAGAAATGGTGAGTAAATAGGGATAATTTCCCACTGATTAATTAATATTAAAATATCTAAAATCTAAAAATTTAAATAATACCTAATGGAATGGGCATATCTCCACAAAGTAAGCACCTTTATTATTAATACAAAGGTATTAATGTGATATAATAATAAATATAAATAGGGGTGCCTGTGTGGTTCAGTCAGTTAAGCATCTGCCTCCAGCTCAGGTCATGATCCCAGGGTCCTGGGATAGAGCCCTGCATCAGGCTCCCTGCTCAGCAGGGAGTCTGCTTGTCACTCTCTCTGTCTCACTCTCAAATAAATAAATAAATAAATCATGTAAAAAAGTATTATTTAAAATAATAATAATAAATATAAATATATAACAAATATAGTTTATGTAATAAATGTAATTATTAAAATCATTGGTTTCTCTTTGTTTACAAAATATAGCAATCCATGTTCCATTTTGAATTGGTTTTGGGATTATTTGCTCCTATCTAGTAGAATTGACTTCAATTCTTTATACCTTCCACTTTAATATTGGTCTATCTTTTCAGACACTTGTCCCCATTACTATGGATTTTAAAGTTATGACTCAACTATATGACTTTTTTAAACATAGTAAAAACATGCTCATTTGATAAATAGAAAAATATTCATTTTTTATATAAAAAAGCCCCCAAATCTACTTAAAAACCATGATTTTCATTTTATTGAGTTAGAATGCAAAATGTTAAAAATGAAGCATGTGAGTTTGGAAAGTATATCATCAGCATTACATCGCAATTTTTTTAAAATTTTAAGTTACAATATCTAAGTAGAATAATTTCTTTTAGTGTTGTCAAACATAACACATATAAACTAAATAGTTTTAGGACTTTGTCAGTATCTTCTCTAAAGTTTATAAATGGAAGACCTATTTTTCTATTGGTGATTTATTACTAAAGAATTGTGTCAGCTATTTAAAAGTTATTCTTCAACATAATAAATGTTGTCATCTTATGTAGCACAATTGCATATAAATGGCAACTCTGACCAATAAAATTAAACTATTTTAATGAAAACAAGGTAAGCTTTTGCTGAATATCAATCATAAGTGTGCGTTTTATATTTTCAGTTAGATAAAGACTTCATAAGTAAATATATTGCTTATATGTGGAAGACTTTTCAGAGAAGGAGCTATAATATAGAACATGCTGTAAGCAAAACCCATAAAATGATATATATATATATATTTTTAAAGATTTTATTTATTTATTTGACAGAGAGCACAAGCAGGGGGAAGTACAGAGAGACAGGGAGAAGTAGGAGAGCAGAGAAATGACAGTGGGGCTTGATCCCAGGACCCCAGGATCATGACCTGAACCGAAGGCAGATGCTTAACTGACTGAGCCACCCAGGCACCCATAAGATGATATATTTTTAAAGAAATTATTTTGTGTTGATAAGCTACAGAATATTACTATTAAGGAAATTACTTTATAAAATATCATAAGAATCAACATATATATTCAGTATCCCAAGTGGTAACAAAACAAAAGTTGGCAATTGAGATCAAGTAAGAAAATATAAAATAGATATAAATTGTGATGAGCATGTGATTTATGTATTTTAAATACTATAAGTAATCTCACCAAAATACCTTTATTTTTTTGTTGCTGTTGTGCTTTAATTGTAGATCTGTAATGTCATTAAACATGCAAATTAACTAGCTCCACTCCCCCAAAAATGTGGCAATTTTAAGTGGATAACTGCAGTGAACCTGTAAGTATTAAGCTAGATAGAAAAATTATGAAAATTTTATAATTCTCCAAAAAAAAAAAAAAGTATAGGAAAATTTATGACACCTAAAACTTCAGCTGAAAAAATAATACATATTTTACAATATCTAAAATTTTAATGTACTTTAAAATGTTATCCATATCACAAAAATATTCCTTAAAATGCCATCATTAAGATAATTATTTATCTCATCTCAATTTTGTAAGAAGCAAACAAAATATGTTGAAAATCACAAGAAAGTACCAACTTTAAAGTAAAAGAATAAATGAAAACATAAGCAAATATATATTTATTATGTAAGTATTTACAAATCAAAATTACAGTTCTTATTTTTTACATACCCATGATATTTTCCAACTTTTCCAAATGACTAAAAAGTCTTGATTTGTTTTAAAAAAAGACAAATCTTGGTTTTATGTACAATATAATTCATAATCATTATATAGTGTATTAAGGGAAAATCTCCATGAAGTAGTATATAACCAAGAAATTACTAGTAATAAGACAGAATTTCATCAGAATTAAACATAATGCTTCAAACTATTCACTGAGGATATGTGAAAAATAGTAATAGTGTGTCTCTTCCAAAAGAGCATTTTTAACAAAAGTCTCTTCATTAGGTAATTCATTAACACAAAATTTGTGTAGTTACACTAATGGACCTTTACTATTCATGAATAACAATCCTTGTGGATTCTGGCAACTATAAAAAAGTATTCCAGAAAATTTTTATTTCTTTACTTAATATTGTCTTTTTTTCATCAAACTAGTTGTCTTTTTACCTGAAAATTCATCTTAAAATCTGTACATGGGGCTTTTATTCATGTCATTATTTATATAAGCATGTTTCCCTCCTCCTGAAGCATCTTCTCATTACTAAATTTATCATTCTATCACTCACATGTCCCATAGACATAATTTATTGAAATTTTTAGGTACACTGTTTATTTTTTGGTTAGATTTTTGTTCAAAAATATTTTATTCCTCAAATATTACCTCCATAGGTTGAGTGTATTTCTCACCCTATCAACTTAGGTTTGGGTATAAGACTTGCAGGGCAGGATTAGGGTGAGGCTGATGAAGCAGGGCCAGAGCCATGCACATTCAAGGTCAGAATAAAATAAATTAATTAAATTAAATGAAAATAATAATATAAAGATGGTGAGAGGAAACTTTGGAGGTGAGGATGTAGTGATGGTTCACAGATATATATATATCTCCAAACTCATCATGTTATGTACATTAAGTATATATAATCTTTTATATGTTAATCATAACTCAATAAAATTGTTAACTTGATATGAAAGATGACAGCAGATTAGGAGGACCTTAAACTCTCCTCATCCCACCAATACAACTAGGTAACTATCAAATCATTACAAATATTCCTGAAATTGATCTGAAGACTGGCAAAATAAACTCCACAACTAAAGATAGAGAAGAGGCCACATCAAAGAAGCTTGGAAGTATGGAGACTCAGCTTGGGAGAGAAAAGGATCATGGCCACTGGTAGGGAAGGAACCATGGTCACAGAGAACAGGGAGAGACAAACTAGCACACAGGGGAGCCCACATGGGGAAATCTCTGTAGCAATTGGCTTGGGAAGTGAGAAGGGATGAATTTTGTAAGTGCTTACAACCAGCGGTGCTTAAAGCCTGGAGTTTTAAAGGTCAGCATGCTTGGCTCTGGGAGAGGTCAGAGGACCATTCTTGGAGAAAAGGCAGGGCAAACAGCCTGCAGACATACAACATGGAAACAGCAATCTGAAGAGCTCCTAGGGCACATAGTAGAGGGTGGTGGGGAGTTAGTTGCTAATCTCAGAGCACATCCCAGAGATACAGTGTTCACAGAAAGACTCCTCTGGGAACAAAGGGACTGGCAGGTGCCATTTCCCTTCCCTGCCTGTCAACATAAACACAGAGCCACCTACAGAGATCAGTGCAGCACCTACATTCCCTGCCTAACTTGCTTACACCAAGCTTCACAACCTCACGCTCTGGAAGAACCATGCTTTCTAGTCATCCTTGACTCAGTCGCAGTGCAGTAGGCCCCCTCCCCCAGAAGACCAGCTCAAACCTCTGCCTACACTATGTCTCTCAACCTGAGAGTTTTATGAGGCCCTAGTTCTGGTGGCAGTGGTGACAGGTCTCATTTCACAAGCAGGCCAAAGCACACTTAGTAAAAACTCACCATATTCAGGCCAGGGACAAAACACTGCTCACAACAGGCAAAGAGACCCTCTGTAGACAGCTTGCCTAAGGATAAAGTGTCCAGGACACAAGAGCAGAGCTCACACAGCACATGTTGGAGACATTCCTGGAAGTGCCAGTCTCTGGGGAACAGGAGACACTCTATGGCAGGGCACTACAGGACCTCTTCTTCATAAAGCCATTACCCTCGAGAACAGGAGACTCCACTGACATTCCTAACACAGAGAAACATGCGCAGACAGGTAGACAGAATGAGAAGACAGAGGAATTTTTCCTAAATGAAAGAACAGGACAAGGCTATGGCCAGAGTGGTAAGTGAAAAAGATATAAGTAACATGGCTGATGGAGAATTTAAAGCAATGATCATAAGGATATTCACTGGATTAGAGAAAAGAGTGTAGGACATCAGTGAGACCATTAACACAGAGATATGGAATATCATAGTGGAGATAAAGGGCTCAATAAACAATGAGAAACATGCTTGAAGGAATGAACAGCAGGCTGGAAGAAGAAGAGGAATGAATTAATGACCTGGAAGACAGAATAATGGAAAGCAATCAAGCTGAACAAAAGAGAGGAAAAAGAATTAAACAAAATAAGAATAGACTTGGGAAACTTAGTGACTCCGTCAAACATAATAACATTTGTATTATAGGAGTCCCAGAAGAAGAGAGAAATAAATGGGCAGAGAACTTATTTGGAGAAATAATAGCTGAAAACTTTCTTGATCTGGGGAAAGAAACATATCCAGATCCAGGAGACACAGAGAACTCTCATCAAAATCAGCAAAAGTAAATCCATGTGAAGACATTGTAATTAAAATGGAAAATATAGTGCTAAAGAAAAAATATTAAAAGTAGCAAGACAAAAGAAAACAGTTACATACAAAGAAAATCCCCATAAGGCTATCAGTGTATTTTTTAGCAGAAACTTTCCAAGCCAAAAAAGAGTGGCATGATATATGCAAAGTTAATGGGAAAAATTTGCAAACAAGAATATTCTATCCAACAAAGCTATTATTCAGAATAGAAGAGATAGTTTCCCAGACAAACAAAAACTAAAGGAGTTTGAGACTACTAAAACAGCTCTGGAAGAAATATTAAAGGGAACTCTTTGAGTGGGAAGGAAAGACCAAAAGTGACAAAGTCTAGAAAGGGTTCAGAGAAAATATCCAGAAACAACCACAAAAAGGTAATAAAATAGCAATAAATACATATCTATCAAAAATTTTGGACAAAATGCTTCAATCAAAAAACATAGCATATCAGAATGGATAAAAAAACCAAAATCCATCTATATGCTGCCTGCAAGAGACTCATTTTAGACCTAAAGACACCTGCAGAATGAAAGTGAGGGGATGGAGAAATAATTATCATGCAAATGATGTCAAAAGAAAGCCCCAGAATAGCCATACTTATATCAGACAAACCAGATTTAAACCAAAGACTTTAATAAGAGATGAAGAAGGGCACTATATCATAACAAAGGGGTCAATTCAACAATATCTAACAATTGTAAATATTTATGCGCCCAACTTGGGAGCACCCAAATATATAAAACAATTGATAACAAACAAAGGAACTCAATGATAATAATACAATAAAATCGGGGACTTTAACAACCCACTTACATCAATGTACAGATGCTCTAAACAGAAAATCAACAAGGAAACAATGGCTTTGAATGACACACTGGATTAAGTAGATTTAACAGATATTTCCAGAACATTCTATCTTAAGACAGCAGAATAAAGACTTTTTTCAAGTACACACAGAACATGCTCTAGAATTAATCACATATTAGGCCACAAAACAAGCCTCAACAAATTCAAAGAGATTCAATTCATAGTATTCATCTTTTCTCACCACAACTTCTTGAAACTAGAAGTCACCCGTAAGAAAAAATCCAGAAAGACCACAAATACACAGAGGTTAAATAACATGCTACAAAACAATGAATGGGTCAACCAGGAAATAAAAGAAAAAATAAAAAAAAGTACATGGAAACAAATGAAAATGAAAACAAAGAGGTCCAAAACCTTTGGGATATAGCAAAAGCAATTCTAAGAGGGAAGTTTTTAGCACTATAGGCCTACCTCAAGAAGCAAGAAAAATCTTAAATAAACAACCTAACCTTACATCTAAAAGAACAAGAAGAATGGGATGCCTGGGTGGCTCAGTCAATTAATGTCTACCTTTGGCTCAGGTCATGATCCCAGGGTCCTGGGATCGAGTCCCACATGGGGCTACTTGCTCAGCAGGGAGTCTACTTCTTCTGTCTGCTGCTCCCCCTGCTTGTGCTATCTCTCTCTCTCTCTTTGATAAATAAATAAATAAATAAATAAATAAATAAATAAATAAAATCTGTAAAAAAATATATTAAAAAAAGAACAACAAACAAAACCCAAACCAGCAGAAGGAAAGAAATAATAAAGACAGATTAGAGCAGAAATAAACGATATAGAAACTAAAAACAAAAACAAACAAGCAAACAATAGAACAGATCAATGAAACCAGGAGATGGTTCTTTGAAAAAATCAATAAAATTGATAAACCCCTGGCTAGACTTATCAAGAAAAAAAAAGAAAGAACTAAAATAATAAAATCACAAATGAGAGAGGAGAAATCACAACCAACACCACAGAAATATAATTATAAGGAATATTATGAAAACTATATGCCATCTAATTGCACAACCTAGAAAAAATGGATAAATTCCTCGAAACATGTAACCTGCCAAAACTGAAACAGGAAGAAATAGACAATTTGAAGAGACTGATTACCAGTAAAGAGATTGAATCATTAATCAAAAAATTCCCAACAAACAAAAATCCAGGACCAGATGGTTTTACAGGTGAATTCTACCAAACATTTAAAGAAGAGGTAGTACTTATTCTTTTCAAACTATTAAAAAAAAATGAAAAGAAAAGGAAAGAAAACTTCCAAATACGTTCTATGAGGCCAGCATTACCTAGATACCAAAACCAGATAAAGACACTGCTAAAAAAGAGAACTACAGACTACAGGCCAATATCCCTAATGAATGTGGATGCAAAAATCCTCAACAAAATATTAGCAAACAGAATCCAACATGACATTAAAAAAGTCATTCACTATGATGAAGTGGGATTTATTCCTGGGTTCAAAGAGTGATTCAATATTTTCAAATAAATCAATGTGATACATCACATCAATAAAAGAAAAGACCTACATGATCACTTCAATAGATGCAGAAAAAGTATTTGACAAATGCAACACCCATTCATGATAAAAAAAAAAAAAAAAAACTCAACAGAGTAAGTTTAGAAGGAACATACTTAACATAATAAAGGCCGTATATGAAAAACCCACAGCTAACATCATCCTCAATGGGGAAAACCTGAGAGCCTTTCCCTCAAGGTCAGGAATAAGACAAGGATGTCCACTCTCTCCACTTGTTATTCAGCACAGTACTAGAAGTCCTAGCCATAGCAATCAGACAACAAAAAGAAATAGTGACATCCAAATCAGTAAAGAAGTAAAATTTTCATTATTTGCAGATGACATGATACTCTATATAGAAAATCCGAGAGACACCAAAAAACTGCTAGAACTGATGATCAAATTCAGTAAAGTTGCAGGATACGAAATCAACATACAGAAATCTGTTGCATTTCTATACACCAATAATGAAGCAGCAGAAAGAGAAATTAAGAAACAATCCCCATTTACAATTGCACCAAAAATAATAAGATACCTAGGAATAAACCTAACTAAAGAGGTGAAAGACCTGTACTCTGAAAACTATAAAACACTGGTGAAAAAATTGAAGATAACACAAAGAAATGCAAAGACATTCCATGCTCATGGGTGGGAAGAACAAACATTGTTAAAATGTCTATACTACCCAAAGCAATGTACACATTTAATGCGATCCCTATCAAAATAACAAAGAGAACACAGACAGTAACTTCTTTGACATTGACCATAGCAACATTTTCCTAGCTAGGTCCCCTGAGGCAAGGGAAACAAAGCAAAAATAAACCATTGGGATTACATCAAAATAAAAAGTTTCTGTACAGTGAGAGAAATAAATCAACAAAATCAAAAGGCAACCTGTGGAATGGGAGAAGATATTTGCAAATGACATATCTGATAAAGGGTTAGTTTCCAAAAATATATAAAGAACTTATGAAACTCAACACCCAAAAAACAAATAATCCAATTTAAAAATAGGCAGAAGACATGAGCAGACATTTCTCCAAAAAAGACACCCAGATGCCCAACAGACAGATAAGATGCTCATCATCACTTACCATCAGGGAAATGCAAATCAAAACTGCAATGAGATATCACCTCACCGCTGGTCAGACTGGCTAAAACCAACAGCACAAGAAATAACAGGTGTTGGCAAGGATGTAGAGAAAAGGAACCCTTATGCACTGTTGGTAGGAATGCAAACTGGATGCACCCATTGTGGAAAATAGTATGGAGGCTCCTCAGATGTTAAAAATAGAACTACCCTATGATCCAGCAATTGCACTACTGTATTAACCCAAAGAATACAAAAATACTAATTCAAAGTGATACATGCACCCCTATGTTTATAGCAGCATTATTTATAATAGCCAAGATATGGAAGCAGTGCAAGTGTCCATCAATTGATGATTGGATAAAGAAGTAGTATATATGTATACAACGGAATATTATTCAGTCATAAAAAGAATTATATCTTGCCATTTGCAATGACATAGATGGAGCTAGAGTAGAATTCTAAGTGAAATAAGTCAGTCAGAGAAACACAAATGCCATATGCTCTCACTCATATGTGGAAATTAAGAAAAAAAAACAAATGAGCAAAAGGACAAAAAAAGAGAGAGAGAGAGAAAGAAAAAGAAATAGATTCTTAATTATAGAGAACAAACTGATGGTTACCAGAGGGAGGTGGGGGGGGCAGATGGGTGAAATAAGTGGTGGGGATTAAGGAGTGCACTTGTCCTGATGAGCACCAGGTGATTAAAATAAAAAATAAAAATAAAGATTTCATTTTTAAAAAATATTTTGTTTCTTATGGAACTTTTTGCATTTTAAAAATATTGTATCAGGGGCACCTGAGTGGCTCAGTCAGTTAAGTGCCTGACTTCGGCTCAGGTCATAATCTTGGGGTCCTGCAATAAAGCCCCTCATTGGGCTCCCTGCTCAGTGTGGAGTCTGCTTGTCCCTCTGCCCCTCCCCCGCTCATGCTCTCTCAAATAAACAAATAAAAAATATTTTAAAAATATTATATCAAAATATTTTTCATATTGCTCTCTGAGTTTTTTGGCAGCCCCTCAAATTTTTTCATCCAGATGAATGCCTCTTACCTCACCTTAGTCTCAATGATGTTCTGACCTCTGAATTTTGATGAATATGGCAATGGGCTATTACTGAGACTAGGCATTCAGAGAGCTCTTGTGGAGCTGCTTGCCCTCTTGTACCTATGCCATTACCCTGGAAAGAGCATGTCCTAGATAGCCTGTTGGTTCCAGGAGGATGAAAGACATGTGAGTTGGGTTTATCCCTGAAGAACTATGGCACGAAGCAGAGCTTTCCAGGAACTCTAGCCTGAAAAAGAAAGCCTGACTTGCAACTCCATGAGAATGCATGCTTTGTGTTCCAAGACACTGACTTTGGGGTAGATTTTATGCATTATTATTATGGAATTTGAAAACTAATTCAGTCTCTGTTTCTGAAACTTTAACCCATTCTTTAAAGGATTGTAATCTCTTGTACCAATTACTCTATTAGATCTGCCTTCCATAATATTACAAATGAAATCAACAATGCTAAACAAAACAAATATATTGTAGACTGTATTTATATTTCTAATATCTTTGTTTGGTATAAATAAACTTTGCCTTTGTTGGATAAACAACCCCAAACCTATCCACTTACCTGGAAAGCTATCTTCAGATAGTTCCCTTACATGGTGATAGCTTTCTCTTTTCCTCTGCTGGATAGAGGCAATCTCTATTTGTAGGGGCTCCGATGGCTTATATAAAGGATAGGTGAGACATATTGGTAGGTCAACCAATAAAGGGCAAGTGCTTGTGGAAACAATCTTTACCACTTTATGGGACAATTCTAAGTGGAGAATCTATATCAGATAGAAATCTGATCTCTCAGATTTTGAAATGGAGTTAAGCCCTCGTTGCCCATAACATTAATCTCTTTTGTATAATTTTCAAAACTTTCTCATTTACCCGCTCACCCTTTGTTATTCCTGGGATCACCTCCTACATAAAGTATGTGTACAATTGTCTCAGGATCTTCTTTGGAAGGATCCCAAACTAAGAGAGTTGGTGCTAAGAAGTGAGATCATATTTTAAGGATGATAGATAAGTAGGTAAAATCCAAGGTTGGAGGGAGTCAGTATATTTTTAAAAGTTAATTAAATTCACACTGCAGAAGAGTTAAAGCCCTGACAGGGAAGCTATGGAATCCTGAGAATTGAGATAGGAACATTCAAACTTACTGTTTCCCCTATGTTTAGAGCCTAGACTATCTTGGCCAGTAGAAGGGGTCCCTTTCATCTTGCTATAGCAAAGCAGTTTCCCATTGCCAGTAAGCCATGAAAAGGCCTCAAAATATTATGTTTATCCTCCTCAAAATATAGCTTTGCCTCCATGGTACTTCTAGACCAAAAATTAGGCCAATATAAGCATAGCCTCAGCAGTGAAGAAACATTTCCTAAAATAAGGGGAAATGGGCTTTTATCTCACCTCCCAAAAAAGAAAGAAAGAAATAGAGAGAGAGAGAGCACACGCGCACATGCAGGAGAGAAATAAGAAAGAAAGAAAGAGAGAGAGAGAGAGAGGGAAGAAGGGAGGGAGGAAGGCAGAAAGAAGGAAAAATATATATTAAAAAAATAAAAATAAAGAACAGCAACAGACTTAGGTTACTAGTTACCAATAAGAACCGAAAGGATATATGTGGGTGTGGAGCTTGCAAGTTTTGAACTAGGTCAGAGGAAAGGCTAGATAGTAGAGATTCATTTATATGAAATCATTATCCCATAACTCAGGAACCTGACTTACTATGTTGCTAGAATGGCTCTCCAAGCCGAAAAACAATGATGGTACTTGGTAAATGAGATGAAGATGTGGAACTGCTGGGCAGAGTTTTGAGGCTGGTTTGGAAACCTCAGAAAGGCAGGCAAAGAAAAATATGTTTATTACATAAAAACTGTGACGCATCAGATAAATATATTCCCCAAGAGGGCCCAGAGGACATGCTTTCATTAAGGTGATACAACAACAAAAATGCTTCAACATTGTTCAGTATCTCATTGGTGGCAACCCAAAGCTATATGGGAAAAGGTTCCACCAGTTCGAATTAAAAGGGAATGGTGGCTGTTAGAAAGTAAAAATACTTTTAGGTCCTGATTTTCTATCTATAGAAAGCATGCTGACAGAACTGCTCAGTCACCAGGGAGGGTATATTCTCTAACGTCTATTATGATATGCTCAAGGAAGATGAGGGAAAATGAAGGATTTCTCAGAAACACAATCAAGAACCATGAAGAACAAAGGTCTGGACAATACTCTCAAGGGAACAAATCTGGGTTCAAGAAAGAATCCATAATAGCTCCAGCATAATGGAACTTCACAAGAGTAGCCCAGAGGTAGCCCAGAGGTTACTATTGCTCTGCACCACTGAATACTGTGATTTTTATTGTGGTTATCTCCTCTTTAACCACCATTTTAAATTGAGTATTTAGAGGGTAGATAATTTTTATTTTTATCTCATGAGTATTGAATGAAGAAAATTCTTATCTAATCCTATGAAGATTATAAGATTCTAGACCGCAAGTCTGATGAGATATGACTTTGTGGGTGTCTTCTGGAGGGAATGAGTTAAATAACATGTGGAAGAAATTGCGTAATTGTTACCAAGACAGTGGATTGTGGTAGATTGGAATACTCTTCTCAATTCTTTACTTTGTTACCTCTTATATGTGATTGTGCCATGAACCAGAGTGAAAAGGCTCAAACATATTAATGCTGGACCATTGAAATGAGGTTTAAAGTAACAGTAGACTGAGCCTATGCCCAAAGACACATGTTTTTCTGCCCACCCACATGCTCCAAAATCACCATGAGAACATGTCCCAAGTAGGCGCTAATCCAAAAAATAATGTGGGTAAACACTAAAGACACATGATCCCAGTTAAAAGTTCATTACCAAGCCCAGCCAACCTCCAATGTGTAGTATAGTCATCCCAACTGAACTGCACACCAGCGAGAGAAAAAAATAAACATTCATTTTTGTAGGACATTAAATTTTGCAGTGGTATGTTAATGTAGCATAGCATGGTAAGAATAGCTAGTATGCAAGAGTTAATAGTAAAATAATTTTCTATGAAACTGTGTTTGATGGTATCTATGATTATAAGGTTCTGGAAGGGTTAGACCAGGTGGTAGCACATAACTGTGAATGGCAAGATGGGTAGAATTAAAATGGACAACAATGCTGAATGGCTACCCTCTGGCCATGGCATGCAGAGATCAGGAGCAGTGGGTAATAGAACATAATGTTCCCAGTGGAAGGCAAATGGCCAGCCAATGTAGATAGCGCTTGCATATATAATTTAAAAATCAAGAGCTATTGATGAGAGGGTTGATGTTCATGCCTTCAAAAATAATTATCTTTCACGCACTGTCTAGAACTGAGCCAGTTCTCAGACTAAGAAACCATCAGTTGAAGAGGAGGCATCTCCTTGAGGAAGGAAACTGAATATTCACGGAAAGAATCTATGATAATTTGTTTTCTGTTCCCCAAAGGGCCCTACAGTCATTTATCAGGAACACTATATACTTGGTTAAGGTAGTATCGGACCTTATTAGAGCATTTGATTAGAGGATAAGTGTACACCCATACCAGGACACTCAAAATTCAATCACAGCTCCTCTGTTAGTGTAGGGTGAAATGAGGTTGTTGGGTGGGTGATGGACTCAGGCCATCTCACAGTGGATCAAGTGATTCCGTGGAGCTATTTTGCTGTCTTTTCTCTGGTCTTTCATTACATAATATTTGGAAATACACACACACACACACACACACACACACACACACACACACACACACAGTGGTGGGCAGAATTTTCATGGTAGTTCTATGCCTTATATAGTAAATGGGATTATGGTAAGAGAAGTCAAGTTAAAGACCTAGAAACTATTCCCCTTTTAGTCAAGGGATCAATTAGAAAAATGAAAAGCACCTCAGATTTTATAGCACCTCAAAGTCAAAAGTGGAAATTATTCTCCAGGCCCTGAAAAATGGTAGGAAATAAACTCTACAAAATTAAAGGACCTATGATAATAGGGACATTTTTAATATCTAGTGGTTTGGTGACATCTCCTCCAGAGTATAGAATAAGTTATTGCATGATGCAATCCTTACCATGAAGAAAGAGGCACACTACATGATGACAGAACACTTTATATTTTGTAGACAGTGTATAGTACAATTGAGAATATTGCTCCAACCGAGGACTCAGAAGGCTGCCATATTGAGTGGGGTCCAAAGAAAGAGAGATCTCTGCAGCAAATTTAGTCTTTTTTTTACAAGCTGCACTGCAATCTGACCCAGCAGACTTTAAAGTGCTAGAGTTATCTGTGATAGATAGGGATGGCATATGGTGTCTCTGGCAAGTTCCAGTATGAAAGACACTATGCAGATCCCGAGAGTTCTGGAATAAGACCATCTGCAGCAGATAACATTTGTCCATTCAAAAAGCAACATCTGATAGGCTATTGAGCCTAGTCTTGTTTATATCAAAAAACTGTGACCAGAGGCCATCCATCATATGCTGGATGGATCATCATGGCATTGATTTGGGTAAGCACAGCTACAATCATACATACGTACATTTCGGAGCCGGCTCAGTCAAGTGTGGAGAGCACATAACACGCACACAATCCACAGAGAGAGGCTTTATGTAACTATGGATGGTGTTATGGGTTGGAATATGTCCAGTAAACATTCATAAGTTGAAGTTCTAATGCCCAGTACCTCAGAATGTAAACTTTTTAGAAACAGAGTTGTTGCATATGTGTTTAGTTAAGACGAGATCATACTGGAGTGGGATGGGTCCCTAATCCAATATGACTGGTGTCTTCACAGAGGGGAAATTTGGACACAGATATGCACATAGGGAGAAAACCATGAGAACTACAAATTGAAGAATACCCCAGCTTCCTTGGCTTTGGGGAAATAATATTAAGGAGTGTTCTCCACAGTCTCTGAAAGAGACCACTGTGGGCTTGAGTGTCAGGTTCTTAAAGCTGTAACCAATCTATTAGCACATTTTTTGTTCCTTCCTTTCTACACTTTCTCATACTTCACCGTGTTACATCTGGGCAAGGAAGGATTGTGTTTACTCCAGTAAATCCCCTAAGTTTGAGACATATTCTTCCTTATCTCTTTGATATTTCTTGGGTTCATTCATTAAATAAGATACTTGTAACCAAGTCTTTGTATCAGGATGTGCCTTTGAGGAACTCAAACTAAACATTGGATGGCAGAAAGTTTAGCTGGAAAACAGAATTATTAATATGATCAATATTGCCTAAGATACATAGAGATGTGTACCTGTTTTGTCTGTTTTGTCTCAACTCTACTTCCATCCTTTTCTGCTGTGTCGGAAGCCTGCAAACTACATTTCTTTATAGATTTTCCCAATGGAAGGCACTGGCACTGGGAAAAGGAAGAAAGAAAGAAGTCATGAGCCCCTCTCCTTTGGCTTCTGGATGTGCCCCCCACAGTATCCGGAACCAGTGCGGTTCCTGCTTGGGCTGTGTGGCCCCAGCACTGACAGTGCAGGGTTTGCTATAACTTTGGTATAACCTTATCAAGCGATCTGGCTTTGCTGGAGGCAACAACATCAGTAAGTGCCTTTAAGTGTCCCTGCTACGTTAGCATAAAAAGTGGTGTGGGCTTCTGGATTTTTTGAAGGCTGTGGTGGTGTGGTGAAGACAGCCAAGAAAACTGTGGGATCTTTTGTCACTTCAAAGGCAGAGCAATTTTGCAATATGTGCGACGCAATTTTGCTCTCTCAGCCTAGGGGTGGTAGAGGTTTATTGAAATTATTAATCTCAGAACAATCTCAGTTTTAGGTTTTTGTTCTCCCATCCCTTATCAGACACTTATAAACCAATCCTCTCTTTCAAATCCTTTCCATTTGAAATACAGAGAGTGGTTCTGTTTTCCAGAACAAACTGACTGCCAGACATCCCTTCCATGTTTTCACTTCATCCTTCTTTCATGTGTTGGCCCACTTTTTTATTCTTCTCCCACTACTATTGCTTATTCTCTAAGTTTATTTTCTTTGGGGATCAATCACTGGCTTACTTTTTTTGTGCTATGTATGTGCACGCAGAGTGATGGGATTTACTCCGTTGCCTAAACACCAAATACTCCCCCGTATCTTTATCTCATGGGACGCCTCTCTATGAGAACAGAACCTTCTGCTGAAAATCTCCTCTTGGCATTACAAGTATAAATATGCAGGTCGATCCTATCATCCTCACAGTGTGCTCTCAGTCTGTTTGTTTTGCCATTTTAGCCTGTCTGTCATTCCACATCTGTCCAGTTTCTTAAGTTATATACTAGATTTCTTTCCTTGCAGATCCCTCTCTCTTACTCTCTCAAACCAATCTCTCCCTAGTTCCGTGGTTTCTGAGTATATTTTGAATATCCTTCCCTGCTGCTTTGTTATTTCATTCTTGATTTGTAACAACGTGTCTCAGAATTCATTGTGAACTCCTCTAATCACCTTCAGCATTTTTACCACAGTAATTTTAGAAATAAGGACTTTAACTGCATAACTCTCTTCATAAAAAGTTTTATTGAATTGCCAAAGTTTCCCCAGGGCAGGCTCAAAGCTTTGTAGTGAGGTGGGAAAGACAATCAGGAACACAGCATGTGTTCACCTTGTTTGGCTTCATCACCAGCCACTGCTTCCTTTGCACTTTTGAATCCAGTTTCAATGAATCATTTGATTTTCTGCTAATGTGCTATGACCACTCTTCCCTGGTGCCCATTTTATTTCTTTTTATCTTTTGCCTGAACTGCCTTTCTCTACTTCATTTTCCTGGCTAACTTTCAGTCATTCCAGATCATCTTGAGCATCCAAGTGTCTAGGAAGACATTCCTAGAAGAACTATACATTGCTTCTATGTGTACAATAACTGTCGATGCATATGTTTCTCATAGTCCTTGTTTTCTTGCATTTTATTCACTGGCTTACTGATCTGCCTCTGCTTATAAACTGTAAATTCATTGGGGATTGCATAGTCTCCAGGTCAATGTGGAATTTCATTGCAGACATTTAATAAAACTCTCTTTCCAGGGCACCTGGGTGGCTTAGTCATTTAAGCATCTGACTTGTGATTTCGAATCAGGTCATGATCTCGGGGTCATGAGATGGAGATGCACATTGGGCTCCCCACTCAGTAGGGAGTCTGCTTGAGATTCTCCCTCTCTCTCTGACCCTTCCCCCATGCTCTTTCTCTCTCTCTCTTTGGGATAAATAAATAAACCTTAAAAAAAATCTCTTTCCGGGGCGCCTGGGTGGCTCAGTCGTTAAGCGTCTGCCTTCGGCTCAGGTCATGATCCCAGGGTCCTGGGATCGAGCCCCGCATCGGGCTCCCTGCTCGGTGGGAAGCCTGCTTCTCCCTCTCCCACTCCCCCTGCTGTGTTCCCTCTCTCGCTGTGTCTCTCTCTGTCAAATAAATAAAATCTTTAAAAAATAAAAAAAAAAATCTCTTTCCTATTGCTATTTTCTATATTTCCACCAAATATCTACATTTTCTCTTTTATTTCTCTTTTAAATTATTATTTTTATCATGATTATTAATTAACTTCCCATTTTATTTTATTTTTTTTTTTAAGATTTTATTTATTTATTTGACAGGGAGATAGAGAGCACAAGCAGGCAGAGTGGCAGGCAGAAGGAGATGGAGAAGCAGGCTCCCCGCTGAGCAGGGAGCCCGATGCGGGGCTTGATCCCAGGGAGCTGGGATCATGACCTGAGCCGAAGGCAGCCGCTTAACTGACTGAGCCACCCAGGCGCGCCAGTAACTTCCCATTTTAATAAATTCATTTTTCAGGGGTGCCTGGATGGCTCAGTCAGTTAAACATCCAGCTCTTAGTTTTGGCTCAGGTCATGCATGATCTCACGGGTCCTGGGTTAAAGTCCCGCATCTTGCTCCACACTCAGTGGGGAGTCTGCTTGAAAGATTCTCTCCTTCTGCCCCTCCCCACAAAAATAAATAAATAAATCTTAAAAAATAAATAAATTTATTTTTCAAACTAATATATGTTCTTTAAAACCAGGATTGGTGTTTGTGTGTGTGTTTGTGTGTGTATACGTATCACTGTGTATTGAATAATAAATCTCATAATAAATATTTTAAGTATTCTGGAGATGCAGAAAGAAAAAATAACTTGTGATTTCTTACATCTTATAGTCTAAACTTGGTTACATTATTCATGTGAAAATAACAATAAGATAATGAATAGCTAATTTCTAAGTTAACGGTAATAAGTTCACAAGGAGCCCAGAAAGGAATCTTTGTAGTCAGTCCATCAGAGCCAAATTCAAATCCTGCTATTTGGTAGACATTAGACCTAGGGAACATTATATAATCTCTTTCAATCTGAGTTTCCTCATCTGTGAATGGTAATAATTATTATTACCTCCTCAGGATTTTATGAAGATTAAAATAAGACACTGCACATGAACCACTTAGCCCATTTGGGCATTCAGTAAAAATAATAAGCATTCAGTAAAAATTGTTACTCTTATAGAAGTTGGGGCTTGCAGTGGCCTTTAAAAATATGGGTAAGAATTATTATGGATTAGACATAGGAAAGAAAGGAACTTTGAAGGAGATTGACTCATGCAAATAAAAGCACTCAAGAAGGAGACAATAATTCCAGTAGAGTGTGTAACTAGAGGACAGGGAATTAATAAACAGAGAAGTGAGGTATCCCGGTTTAGATTTCATAAAATTGGCAGTTCGTCACCAGCGTATTTTTTGAGCTGAGAAATAAGATAGTAAGATTTGGGGTGCCTGGGTGGCTCAGTCAGTTGAGCGTCTGACTCTTGATTTCAGCTCAGGTCATGATCTCAAGGTCATGAAATCGAGGCCCACGTTAGGCTCTGCACTCAGCTCGGAGTCTGCTTGTCCCTCTTCCTCCCCCCACTTGCGTGTGCTGTTTCTCTCTCTCTCTTTCCCTAAAATAAATAAATAAAATCTTAAAAAAATAGTAAAATACTAAGATTTAAGGTGGGTTATCCTGGTATTATAAAGAAAGTTTGTGTATTCCTCAGTATAGAAAGAAAGAAAGAAAGAAAGAAAGAAAGAAAGAAAGAAAGAAAGAAAGAATAAGGCTTGAGTAATTGGTGCAGACTATTTTTTTAAGAAAGCAGCTACACCATTCACCCCGAATCATGAGTCTCTTAATTCTGGGTTGTGACTTTGTGCTAAAGGGCAGACTGGTATTTTTCCTCCTTAACTGTGAAATTCTTCACTTTTATTGTTTCTCACTTGCACTTAAAACCCTGTAAATGTTGTATTATTACACTATTATGTAACACAATAGCTGTTATCTCTCACTTTTCTATGCTGATCTGTGCAAGGCACCTTCTGTCAAATAAGTCAAGACCTCTTGCCAGATGAGAGTGATTCATCAAAACTGCTGAGCATTTTCATAATCATCATTCTCACAATGCATTACAAAAGACCATTACCAGCCTTTAATTTTCCAGGTTTGGTGCAGCATAACAACTTCAGTTTATGTTTCACTGCTTCTCTTTGTAAAGAAATCAATGATTTTAAAACTAAACTACTCATGACAAACATGTTAGATTCATTAGCATCTGCCCTGGTTGTCTGTGTGAAGGTTATATTGCAAAGCTGATTTGCATTTTTATCTGCAAGGAGCACAAGGTTTGAATTGACTAAATGTTTACTTAATTATTGCTCCCATTCTCTTCCACACCCATTCACCTCAGGCCCTCCACAAGCAGAAAGCAAGACTAATTAGTATCTAATTGATATTTTTTCAATAGTGCAATAGAATCTCTCTCAATACAAAGAAAGTAATTTCATTATACACTGCAGAGAACACTTAATCAGTCATAATAGCAAATATGGGTGTATTTGTTACGTTTTCAAAGTGATATATTTTAAATAAGAAGCACCTGGTTGTCTCTAGTAGATTTTACTCCTTAAATAGGAAGAAATTATAACTACTCATTTATTTTTTCACACATTTCCCAGAATACTATTGTACAACCACTGAGCTAGACATTGTGGATACAAAATGAGTAAGATGAGATTTCTCTCAAGAAACCCATAGTCTATGAGGCAAACAGACTCAAAAAAAAAAAATCATTTAGGTATATGGGATGACAGATTTGTACAAAGTATCATGGAATCACAGGAAAGAGCAGACTATTTCAGTCTAAACAGATCAGGGACAGATTCCTAGAGGAGATGACACATGAGCCAAAGAAAATGCAGCACATTAGCCATCAACCTGACGGGGCAAAAGGCATTCCAGACAAAGAGGAAATCACCAGCAAAGGTGGCACTGTGGGAAACATATTCCAAAGTTCTATTGCTGAATATATTTCATATCATGAAATACATTCAAATCTGATAGTAATTTTTCAACACATCTTTAAGAAAAGAAATTTTCCCCATATCTTTATATGAAAGACATTTATGTGTTAAATAAAATGAAAAAGAACGCATTTTACCTTTTAACATATGTAGCACATGAACAAACGTTGCAGATGTTTCACTTGAACTTCACTCTGTAAATAAATTTTTGTGCTCCTTGAAGATCAAGTAACATCTACTTCCCAACTCACCTTGCATGCCCTGCATATCAGTGTACTTAGGGGACTTTGACAAAACTGAGTAAATAGTGAAGAACTGCACTGATTCTTTAGATGATGATATTAGAAAATAGAGGAAAACAAATTTAGAGAGTTGTGGGCATTACAGATCTGCATATATATGAAAAATAAATTGAAATTATTAGATTTGAGATATTTGACAATGGGTAGCCAAAGTATTTTATTGAGGTGCATATTTATCCCAACGAAGTTTAATGGTTTTATCTCTTCAGTGATATATCATTTGTTTGTTTGTTTGTTTTTTCCTAATAGTAAATGTAAGAATAACTAAAATCAATGAATTTCTTTAAAGCCCCTAAAAAAGGGGCGCCTGGGTGGCTCAGTTGGTTAAGCAACTGCCTTCGGCTCAGGTCATGATCCTGGAGTCCCGGGATCGAGTCCCACATCGGGCTCCCTGCTCAGCGAGGAGCCTGCTTCTCCCTCTGACCCTCCCCCCTCTCATGTACTCTCTCTCATTCTCGCTCTCTCAAATAAATAAATAAATCTTTAAAAAAATTAAAAAATAAAAAAATAAAGCCCCTAAAAAAGTAATTTCTTAAAAAAGAGCTCACAGCCAAAGACCATCAAGAACACTCTTGAATTCATAGTTAGGCCTATTTAGAGTTCAGCAGCAAGAGAATATGAGAACCAGAGCTGTCTCAGTAAGAGGAAGTTGTGAGGGGCTTTTTTTATAGGATTTGGGATTGGGCTGGATGATTCTAAAGGGGTTTAAGGAAACTAAGGATACTTCTGGATTGAGTGATGGCAGGAAGCAGGGACTATTAGGTTATTGGGCATCTTCTTAGATTTTATCTAGAAGGTGAGAAAAAGCTTGGCCAGTGTATTAAAAGAAGTAGTCAGAAAATGAAGACTGCATAGTCATTGTTTTGAATATGTAGTATCTTTGTATCTCTCTTATTGTAGAAATTGCCAGAAAAGTGGTCACAGAGAGTCCTTGTTTAATCTTTGTGTATATTTTGTGAGTGTTGTTTGTAATGGCCTAGCTACTTGCTGCTCATATTTTATGCTATAGAACCTCATTCTATATGTTTTTAGAATTGCGTTGAGAATTTGAACTAGAATAATTAGCTCATGTGTTTTGACTGCAAGATGTGTTGCTTAATCATGTTCTGTGACAATCTGCACAATAGCATTTAAGTCTCTGGACAGAATGTATTGGCCAATTGCAATACAGGTGATGAGTCCTAATAAACAGAAAGCAGAAACATAGAATAACAAACACAGACCAGGAAAGCATATTTCAAAGAACAGCTAGGCTTCTTCTAGAGAGCCAAGTGCTCATTTTCATTACACTATTCATTTATTGTTCTACCTGATCATTGTTTTTCACTGTTAGGTGCAACAAGAAGTGTTTGCTATAGCACAAGTTCCCATTGACTAGCCAAGAAGAACTCAGGGCCCAAGAGATTATCTAAAACAACACTAGTTCTTGGATTTAAACTGCTGGGTTGAGCCTCCAGAGCAGACTTATGGTCATTTGTGATTAAAAATAAATCAGAAGCAAAATTCAGAAGTCTTTTTTAGTTACATTATTCCATAATTGGATTGTAGCTCACACAGCATACATGAAGGAGTATATTATTATTCCTCAAGGGAGCTCTCCTAAATTAAACACACTTGCCTTCTTTTAGAGTTCTTTGCATATCCTATACTCTATAGATGAGCATGATATGGACAATGGGTATTTTGAGTAAAAGCAAGGATATGCAAAATTTTTTAATAATAGCCCCAGTGACATTGTATCCTTGACACTAGAAAGATACGTTGGAATTCCCCAGTTGAGGGGAGAAAAAAAGCAGTTTTTGTTTTTTGCTACTGTTAAAACAGTGGCTCTTTGGCAAGGACAAGCCTCAATCAATCATGAAAATGATCTAACAATGACCAGATCATACTTATAGTTCATTCCTGAGAGCAGCTGGCTTGGTTAATAGTGGTTTTTAGAGTGGTTATCAGCTAAGACATTCTGCCATTCTAAGCCAGTGCTTTGATTGACATTCCACTTTTATGATGCCTACCAATGTAACAGCAAGTCATCTAAAATTAATTTTAATTGGTTTGTTCTATTTTTATGGGAGATCCTATAGAGGTCAGGAAGTCTCTTTTGCCAAATCATTCAAAATGATCAAATGACCACCCCAAAAACATACCTACCATCTGTATAAATACTTGTTGTTGTTTTTATCTTTTGTTAGCTTAGAAAGCTTGAGTGAGAATGAGCAATTTAGTCATTTGAGTTGATTTAACTTTTGGGAGATATTTGTAGTTTAATGGTGAATTTATGTCTATGATACTATTGTCAGCTTTACACCTGTTTGATATGAGTCATTGACACAAAACATTAAATCAGGGTTATTCAAAGCAGTTTTTTTTTAAGGTCTGTATTGGGCATGAATATTTCTCTAAATGCAGTCAGTGGGTTCAGGGTCTTACATTGATGGATAATGATATGACGAAAGTGACAAGGAAGACATTAACAAATCTCCTGAGACTTTAATTTATCTTGTCAAGTGTATTGTGGATGTCAATGATTGACAAGGATATTTCTCAATTGTTTTGTTCATTTAAAAATTGATTTGTTGATTTTTACTATGTCAGTCCATACATAAAACTTAAGTATGTTTCTTTTAACCTGAGAAGTATACAGTCATTAAAACATACTCATATTAAAATGTTTTAATTATACCTAATTAACCTAGCATGCCCTCACTTCTTTTACGGCGTATGCGTTTTTTTTCTTTTTTTTTTTTTTACCCTAGATTTGGTAAACAAAGGAGCCCTCACAATGAGAGATAATTGAAATCTAAAGGATGTCAAACAAACCAAACTATCCCTATTATTTTTTTTTTTTCAAGGTGAAGAAACAAATCTTTGCTTTACCTATGGCGATAGAATCTTTCTTTTTTTTTTTTTTTTTGGCCATAGAATCTTAACAGTTTTATTAATCTGAATTTGAAGCCTGAATTTGGGAAAAGCAAAATCAAAGAGAATTTTCAGAAGGGATAAATATGAACATATATGATATTTATATGTAAGAAATAGTTATGGAACTATTTTTAAACTCAGAAGTGAATATCAATAATTATTAGAAACCCTTAATAATTTCTTTCTAAAAATAAAGAACTTAAAAAAAGAGATTTAATTAAGTTATGGCCAAAAATCCCCTAAAAAGTAAAGGTTTTATTATTTTATGAAATATTTTCTTTTATTATATTTGTAAGTTTTTTAATACAGTCTTAAGATAACTTGACATATATCTTATATGAGTATAAACACTATATTGTATTTGTTATATAAATAATTGTCATATAAAATAATATAATATAAAATAATGTATGTAGGGGCACCTGGGTGGCTCAGTCGGTTCAACATCTGCCTTTGGCTCAGGTCATGATCTCAGGGTCCTGGGATCGAGCCCCACATCAGGCTCTCTGCTCAGCAGGGAGCCTGCTTCTCCCTCTCCCTCTGCAGCTCCCCCTGCTTGTGCTCCCTCCCTCTCTCATATAAATAAAATCTTTACAAATAAACAAATAAATAAAAATAAATACATAAATACTGTATGTAAATTATAACAAGCATACAAGTAAATAATTTTAAAGATCATAGTTTAGCTTTAAAATAAAATTAACATGATCAGCATTTTAAATAAATAATATAAATACATAATATTAAATATGACATCTTAAACTATAAAAGTTCTCTTGAAAACTATATGAACAATGCTTACCATTATCAACATACTTTCATATATATTTTAGTGACATACCCCATATAGGCTAAATCATCTGTATTAACACTGTTTGAAAAAGTAACCAAAATTGATTTCTTCCAGTCACATAGAAAACAAGAAGAAAGAAAACTAAAAACTGTCCAGTTGTTTTTCTTTAAAAGCACATATCATGGGGTGCCTGGGTGGCTCAGTTAGTTAAGCATCTGCCTTGGGCTCAGTCAATGCTCCTGGGATCAAGCCCTGCTCAGCAGAGAGCCTGCTTTTCCCTCTGCCCCTCACCCCACTCGTGCTCTCTCTCTCGCTCTCTCTCAAATAAATAAATAAAATCTTTAAAAATAAATAAATAAATAAAATAAAACCCATGTCATGTAACTTTTACAGATTCCAAGGTGGCAAAACAAATATATATATAAAAATATCTAAAAGGACTTAGAACATTCTCTTAATCTTTACTGTTCTATAATCCTATAAATATAAAGGCAGGGTAATAAACTGCTCATGACCAGTGCCACTAGAAGTTGTCCAAGGAGATTAAAGATTGAAGAAAATTCAGTTATTCTAAATGATTTGAAGAGAGCATAAAAGGAAAAGGTGTTTGTGGAAGAGCAACAATGAAAAGAAAAACTGACTGCTCTTGTTATAGTAATGATAAATCAGAGGGGATGAGTAGATATTCAAGTGAGAAGTCACCATACAGTTAATGTAAAACACCATGCAGTTAATGTAAAATTTAAGATCACTTTAAATTTGGTCTCTGCTATTTTTTTAAGTCTAGAAATTGTATTATATACCTTCGTTGAAAGGAAGAGACTCACTCAATATATAAAAAGGACAAGCTGAACTTTAATGTATGGGACTACATTGCTAACAAATTAAACTGCTGTTAAGGTTTGAGGAAGCATGGTATCAGGAATTGGTACTCTTTTAGAGGCAGATGTGTTTAGAGATTTGAGAAGGAAGCATGTTTGCTGGAGTTTGGATATTGCTGGTTGATTTCACTGACTTTCAGAAGCTGGTTACTAATGAAGGTTGTCATTGATTGGTCAGTATTATGGACTGAATTGTGCCTCATCCCTCCCCCCAGATTCATGTAATGAAGCCCTAATCCCTAGTGTCTGTATTTGGAGATAAGGTCTTTAAAGAGGTAATTAAGACTGATGTCTTTATAAGAAGAGGAAGAGACCCCAGGACTATGTATGCACAGAGAAAAGGCTTTGTGAGGACAGAGCAAGAAAGTGGCCATCTGCAAGCGAGGGAGAGAGGTCTCACCATAAACTAACCCTATGGCGCCTCAGTCTTAGACTTACAGTCTGCAGAATAGTGAGAAAATACATTTCTGTTATTTAAGCCACACAGTTTGTAGTGTTGTATTATGACAGCTCTAGCTGACTGATATAATCCAGTTGGGCTTTAAACTGGTTTTGATGGTTATTCATTATTATGAGCAAAGAATACTCAGCCTTTTCTAACTAACTAACTAACTAACTAACTAACTAACTAACTAACTATACATATATATATGATTTTTTTTTCCTTATCAATCATTCCCATAGGAGAGGCCATTATCAATTGTCCCAATGCTTAACTGTGTGTTGATTTTTCATGAACACCAGATTCCTCTTCAGAAGACCTCTTCATGTTGAGGTCCTATAGGTGTTTGACGTTTGATCAATATTATTTCATTCTTTCTAAATTCTTCATAATTTGTTGAATTCTGTGCTGTCTAGAGACATTCAAGATTCTAGACAACAGATACGTGAGACAAATAAAAATAATAGAAATTATTCTAGGAAAGTACAGAATGCACTTGACACCCATGACCTATCATTGTCCAGATCCTACCAAGACAACAAGCCTTCATGATTCCAAGTCTCCCTTAGATAGGCAAGTTACTTTTCTTTTAGATTATAATGTTTTTGTAAAATGTTAGTCATTAGCAGTGGGTGTGTCTTCCCTCTTGGCAAGCCAAAAACAAAACAAAACAAAACACCTGAGCGTGTTCTTTATTTTACAGCTAATTGCCTAAAATTTAAACTAGTTTGTGATCTACCAAGGGCACTGGATATAAAAATATACTTAAATTGATAATGAGAAAAGGCATCATCAAAAAGATAAAGAAAACAAAACATGCAAAGGAGATTGAGAAAATTGTTCTCCGGTTTCTAGAATTTTCTTCTAATAGTCTTGGACAGATGCTGTTTTACTTTGTGCAGTAGGCTACTTGTTTTGAAGATCTTACATCTGCATTCAACTTCTCACAATAAACAAAAAGGAACAAGATTATATCATTCAAAGTCACACTAAGCAAACTTAAAAGAGATTAATATAAGACTAATATATAAACAAAAATATCAACTTAGTGATTTAAAATGATGTATGCATCTCAAAAGCTGAAATTTGCCAGATAGTTTCAAGCACTCTATATGTCAGGAGATTAAACCATAAATTAGGTAATTACTCAGTAGGCTTAGAGTGGGATTTTTTAAAGGATTTTTTTCCATGAAAAATATGGAAAGGGAATATTCTATTTTAATCATATTTTTCTCTATATTCCATTTAAAATGGAATATTAAAAATAATTTTGCCAGTTCTGGCTATTACTATTTTGTTTCTTCTTATCTACACTGCACCTTTACACTCTTCTTTGTGTTCACCAGTGCTAACCTGTATGGTCTATACTGAAGCATACCCCTACCCTCTGGCTTTTAGCCAATTCTCCAGCTCAGGGCATTGACCGAAGTTTCAAGACAGAGAGGAGAATGATGTTTAGATATTTATTTCCTCCAGTTCACTTCTTACAGGAGAAGGACCATCTCTTGGCCATTTTAGATTCATAGCTTAATTAACAGTCAGATATGGGGACCCTCTATTGGCCAAAGTAAATTACCAAGCACATTGGAATGCTTCTGTACAATCAGAGCAATGATGACCATGTTCAGAACCCAGGAAATTGACTGGAACGCTATTTATGACTCTTGTTAAATTCTGTTCAATGGTAACTGAGTTTTGACGCAGTTTTCACAAAAGCAAAAGTTTCCACAAAAGCAAAAGTTCACCCAGGTATGTAAAGAACCCCTAACCAGTGAGGTGCCAGTCCAATGTATAAGGAAACATTGGCTTAGGCTTTAGGAATAGCTCCTGAAGTAAGGAGGGAAGCAGCCATGTTTTATTTACTTATTTTTCCTTCTTTGTTTCACACTCTCTTGTATGAGGAACACTGGTAACTCACCTCTTAGATTGTATGTGTAACCATGATCAAATTGTCACTAACTCTTGACAATAGAGATGCTAAAGAGATTTGTGTATCTTTTACCCACAGGAAGAACAAAAATATATACTAAGGGGCAAACAGGGTGCATTGTGCCCACTCTGTTAGGTTTCTCTTTAGAATCACTCTCTGACTTTGTTTTCTATGCTTAGGTGTCTGAGATGTGTGCACAAAATCAAAATTGGCTATTTCTGCCTTCTGGCTCCTGTCAAGCAGTCACTCAACACAGCCTTCTCTGTCTCAAATTGAGGTAATTCCTCCCTCTCTGTGTTTCAGAGACTGCAGTGGTAGTGGAGCCCAACTATTACTGTATCCAGTGTTCTATCCCTTGTAGTTTCATTACACACAATCCAGATCCATACTCTTGAATATCATCTTATAAATAAACACTTAGTGTATTTTGGAAATATAAGCTTTTCTTTTTTTTTCCTACTAGGGCCCTGTTTGCAAGAGTGCTGACTTGGTCATATTATCAAGTACTGTTTTAGCTATAAGTTACTACAAAGTTTTTGGAAGGCAGTTTAATCATATGTATTAAAAATCCTCAAAAGTTATTAGTTCAGGTAGGCTAAACTGTAGTATAAAAAGGCACTCTAAATTTATAGTAGCCTCTCTCTCTCTCTAAAATAAATAAATCTTTAAAAGGGGGAGGGGGTACTCCAGGATAGCACAGTCAGTTGAGAGCTACTGACTCTTGATTTCACTCAGGTCGTGGAATTGAGCCCCCACATGGGCTATATGCTCAGCAGCGGAGTCTGCTTGAAATTCTCCTTCCTTCTTCCTCTGCCCCTCCTGCTAGTGCTCTCTCTCTGTCTCTCTAAAATAAATAAATAAATCTTTAAAAACTAAATAAATAAACTTATAGTAGCTTAAAGAATAAGAAGTCTGTTTCTCAAATAATAGTCCTGGGCAAGTGTGCATGTCATCAGAAAACACTTTTCTTTACTTAATTATTAAGAAGGTAAGGCCATAGCAGATATTAAATTTAACTAGTGTTTCCAAGGGCATCTTGCCAGTCTTCCAAGATGGAAAAAGAACAAGGAGGATCATACCAAGAGATTTTATTAGGAAGATTTGGAAGTGATGCCCATTAAATCTACTAACATTTTATTAGAGAAAAATTAGCTACATGACCACCCTAATTGTAAAGGATGATGGGAAAATAATCTAGTTTTGTCCTCAGTAAATGGGAGATCATATATCAGTTAACAGCAGGAAGACTTGTCCAATTCAAGAAAGTTTCTGAAAAAATATTCGGGGTCACACAAATATGGGTGTACAAAGTTTATACTATCTTGTAATTTTTATAATAAGAAATTGGAGACAATTGGTGATTGGTTAAAAGGTTATAACTCTTGCATTGATGAGTTATTAATGAAGAGATTTAGAATTACAATTTAAGATATTTAAAAACATGGCTTGCTGCTATATATTTGTATATTCTAATTTTTAAAATACTGGTATGTATATTTTTTTAAAGGTGGCAAAGAAAAATTATGAACTGTAGTTCTCTCTGTGTGTGGCTTTTTATATTTCTTTAAATGTTTCTGTATTTCTAAATGGTTCTACAATAATTATGTGTAATTTTTATAATCAAAATAAAAGGTACAGAATTATTTAGAATAGTTATACAAGCATGTCATTTGAACTACTTTAAATACAAATAGGTAGCAAATTATTTTTACAATGAAAAATATATTTTCTACATTCTCACTTGTTGGAAAAAGGGAACAGATTTTCCTCCCACATGTGAGAAAAAAATCACCTAGGGAAAGAGGCAAAACATGCGACACTTTAGTGCAAACCGAGACTTTTTCAGAATCATGTCAGGTTCTGAAAACAGAAGTTTATAATAGAAACTGTTTAGTAACATTAATCATAGCATTTGGTACCGTCTTGCCTATAATGTCTAAACATTTATTTAAAGTTCTTGTTAGGGTTATAAAAGTACCTACATACAGAGTGTTTATTGAATTTCAAATTACAATATCAAAATATTTTGGGTTTTTTAATGTCCAATTCCTAGGGGATTTTAATGGTATTAATATGTCAATAGTTATATTAAAACTAGGTCTCAAATAAAATATATCCATCTTGATAATAAAAATATGGAGTTATCGTAAAAGTTGTAAAAAAAAATTTTTAATGTGGAATACATCCCTTTCAAACTGTATGGGACTATAATTTTCTAAGCAGGGACAAAAGATCAGTTTTCATTTTTAGACTTTATAGCAAAATTTCTTAAATAGCCAGTTTAAGTTATTTTGGTTCCTCCTCAAAGTTTACAAAATATTCAAGGTTCAAAAGGAAAAGAACTAACTAGATGGGTATGTCTATGTGTATATGTGTGTATGTAAATACATGAACATTGCTAAAAAGCAAAATTTTCAACTGAGTAAACTTAAATATCTAATTGGCTTTATTCAGTGGTTCATGAATTGGGCACCATCCCATCTAGTGACTGGAAAGGATCCCCATCCAATGAGCTGTACAAATTTGAAGGCTTTTATAGGCAGAAGTGGAGAAAGAATGGATTGTTTCAGGCAAGGTCACCTTCCTTTAGGGGATAAAAAGGGTCTATCAGTTTACCCCATGAGCGCTGACCAGGAAATTCCAGCCTGACTATTTAAGGTTAGCTTCCTGGGAGGGGCTGAGCATACAATTAGGTTAGGTGTTAAGTCTTGGTTTGCTGATATGGAGCTTAGCACAAGTGACTCCACTGTGGGCCTGTTATTCCTTTTTAAAAAACATATATACATATGCATGCAAAGTAATAGAATGACTATTGCTAGTAACTGAACATCACACCCTACTGATTGCCACAGTGGTGATATTGCCTGATATATTAAGCATAACCTTATTTCTTTCTCAACTAACTACTGCTACATGGCTCTAATTCTCAAGCATGCCATCATCATAAAATTATTAGGAAGTTCACTTAAATCACAGTCTCTCCCAACTTCATCTTCAGCCCTAAGAGGAGAGACTAATAACACTTTTTCTTCCCCTATAAACTACTATATATCACAAGTGGATATAGATTTCACTATAATACTGTTATCACACCAAAGAGTTTAAAAATAATTAATTCATACCATATAATTACAGTCTATGTTCTTTTTTTCAAGAGTATCAAAAATATAGCTTTGCTGTTTTTTTTGTTGTTTTTGATGTTTGAATCAAGATCAATATATGGCCCATTTTTAAGTTTATTACAGCTCCTCAGTTTATCTTTTTGTGCCAATTATACTTGACCGTTGAACAACATGAGTGTTTGGGTACAAACACCTGTAAAGTTGAAAATCTGTGTATAACTTTATACTCCCCCCAAATTTAACTATTAATAGCCTACTGTTGGATGCTGAAAAGATGGCAGAGGAGTAGGGGATCCTATTCCAACTGGTCTCTGGAATTGAGCTGGATATCTACCAGACCACTCTGAACACCCACGAAATCAGCCTGAGATGTAAGAAGATAGATCTGGATCTCTACAACCAGAATATCGCAGGTGATTGGTTTCAAGGTATGAAGCAGGGAGCCGTGATTCCGTAGGCAGATATCCGAGGATAAACAGAAGGGGGAGGGAGCCATGGCACTCCTACACCAACAGTGAGCGATAACCTCCTGTGCTGGGGACAGGGCACAGACTCGCAGATGGGTAGCAACAGGGAAGGGACTTTAGGACAGCCCCCCTGACTGAAACCCAGAGCAGTGGGACTGTGCCTGCGAACTGGGGGCGGCTGGCGGTTTTAGAAGCACAAAGTGCAGAGATGTCCCCCGACCAGGAGGCAAGGACTGGGAGCGCTGCTGAGGGGAGCACAACCCAGGATGCTGCAGTTTATAGCAGCACAGACAGAAAGGGAGATAGTGTGGCCTGGAGAGCTCACTGAAGAACAGACTGTGATCTCTCTGGTCTGAGACAGAGGGTTGGAAATGATCTCTTCTGCTCTCTCAGAAGAGACACAGAACGCTGCCAGGAAAAGCCTCCAGAGAACAAAAGCCCCAAAAAACCGGTTTTCACTGAGCCCATCCCCCACCATAGGGGGCAAGGCAACTCTGCCCAAACAGGGTTGCCTGAGTAACAGCGTGGCAGGTCCCTCCCCCAGAAGACAGGCTGGGAGTACAAGAGGCCAGCAACCCTAAGATCCCTGTAAAACAGGTGCATCTTGCTTGGGTTGTGGTCAATAATTTGGACTCTGTACTTTCCCTCAACCACCCCTCAACAGAACGACTAGGAGGAGAACCCCCCAAAATAGGAAAGACTCAGAGACTGTGACTTTTGCTGCAGATTTACAAATGGATACAGATATAACCAAGATGTCAGAGATGGAATTCAGGGTAGCAATTGTGAAGACAATAGCTAGAATGGAGAAATCGATTAATGGCAACATAAAGTCTCTAAGGGCAGAAATGAAAGCTGAACTGGCAGAACTTAAAAATGCTATCATTGAGATCCAAACTAATCAAGATACTCTAACAGCTAGGGTAAGCGAGGCAGAAGAACGAATTAGTGCTCTAGAAGACCAATTAATAAAGTAGAAGGAAAAAGAGGAGGCCAGGGAAAAACAACTCAAAATCCATGAAAATAGAATCAGAGAAATAAGTGACACCATGAAACGTTCCAATGTCAGAATTATTGGGATCCCTGAGGGGGTGGAGAGAGAGAGGACTAGAAGATATATTTGAGCATCTCGTAGCTGAGAACTTCCCTAATCTGGGGAATGAAACAAACATTTCTGTCCTAGAGGCAGAGAGGACCCCTCCCAAGATCAAGGAAAACAGGCCAATGCCCCGGCATGTGATAGTAAAACTCACAAATCTTAGAACCAAGGAAACCACCTTAAGGGCAGTTAGAGGGAAGAGATTCCTTAAGTACAGAGGGAGAAACATCAGATAACGTCAGACCTATCCACAGAGACCTGGCAAGCTAAATGCTCGCATAAAACGGCACAGGGTTGCAGATTGGATAAAAAGACAGGATCCATCCATATGCTGTCTACAAGAGACTCATTTTGAACCTAAAGATACATCCAGACTGAAAGTGAAGGGATGGAGATCTATCTTCCATGCCAACGGACCTCAAAAGAAAGCTGGGGTAGCAGTTCTTATATCAGACAAATTAAATTTTAAGCTAAAGACTGTAGTTAGAGACACAGAAGGACACTGTATCATTCTTAAAGGGTCTATCCAACGAGAAGATCTAACAATTGTAAATATCTACGCCCCCAAGATGGGAACAGCCATCTACATAAGCCAACTGTTAACCAAAATAAAGAGTCATATTGATAACAATACGTTAATTGTAGGAGACCTCAATACTCCACTCTCAGCAATAGACAGATCATCTAAGGAGAAAATCAACAAAGAAACAAGAGCTTTGAATGACACATTGGACCAGATGGACATCATAGATATATACAGAACATTCCACCCTAAAACAACAGAATACTCATTCTTCTTGTGCACACACAGAACTTTCTCCAGAATAGACCACATACTGAGTCACAAATCAGGTCTCAACTGATACCAAAAATTGAGATTATTCCCTGCATATTCTCAGAACATAATGCTTTAAAACTGGAACTCAACCACAAGAAAAAATTTGGAAGAAATTCGAACACTTTGAAGTTAAAAACCACTGTGCTCAAGAATGTTTGGGTCAACCAGGAAATCAAAGAAGAACTTAAACAATTCATGGAAACCAATGAGAATGAAAACACATCAGTCCAAAACCTATGGGATACTGCAAAGGCGGTCTTAAGGGGGAAATACAAAGCCATCAAAGCCTCACTCAAAAAAATAGAAAAATCCTGAGTTCACCATCTAACTTTACACCTTAAAGAACTAGAGAAAAAGCAACAAACAATGTCTAAGCCACGCATTAGAAGAGAATAATTAAGATTAGAGCAGAGATCAATGAATTAGAAACCAGAAACACAGTGGATCAGATCAACAAAACTAGAAACTGGTTCTTTGAAAGAATTATTAAGATTGATAAACCACTGGCCAGACTTATCCAAAAGAAAAGGGAAAGGACCCAAATTAATAAAATTATGAATGAAAGGGGAGAGATCATGACTAACACCAAGGAAATAGAGACAATTATTAGAAATTATTATCGACAACTATATTCCAATAAATTGAGCAACCTGGAAGAAATTGATGCCCTCCTGGAAACCTATAAATTACCAAGACTGAAACAAGAAGAAACTGACAACCCGAATAGGCCAATAACCAGTAATGAGATTGAAGCAGTGGTCAAAAACCTCCCAAAAAACAAGAGTCCAGGACCTGATGGATTCCCTGGGAAATTCTACCAAACATTCAAAGAAGAAATATTACCTCTTCTCCTGAAGCTGTTTCAAACAGAAGGAAAGCTTCCAGACTCATTTTATGAGGCCAGCATTACCTTAATCCCCAAACCAGGCAAAGACACCATCAAAAAGGAGAATTTCAGACCGATATCCCTGATGAATATGGATGCCAAAATTCTCAACAAAATCCTAGCTAATAGGACCCAACAATACATTAAAAGGATCATCCACCATGACCAAGTGGGATTTATCCCAGGGATGCAAGTGTGGTTCAACATTCGCAAATCAATCAATGTGATAGAACACATTAATAAGAGGAGGGAGAAGAACCATATGGTCCTCTCAATTGATGCAGAAAAAGCATTTGACAAAATACAGCATGCTTTCCTGATTAAGCTCTTCAGAGTATAGGCATAGATGAACATTCCTCAAGTTCATAAAATCCATCTATGAAAAACCCACAGCGAATATCATCCTCAATGGGGAAAAGCTGAGAGCCTTTCCCTTAAGATCAGGAACATGACAAGGATGCCCACTCTCGCCACTATTGTTCAACATAGTACTAGAAGTCCTAGCAACAGGAATCAGACAACAAAAATAAATAAAATGTATTCAAATTGGCAAAGAAGAAGTCAAACTCTCTCTCTTCGCAGATGACGTGATACTTCATGTGGAAAGTCCAAAAGACTCCAGCCCCAAATTACTAGAACTCATACAGCAATTCAGTAATGTGGCAGGATACAAAATCAATGCACAGAAATCAGTTGCTTTCTTCTACACTAACAATGCCACTGTAGAAAAAGAAATTAGAGAAATGATTCCATTTACAATAAGCACCAAAAACCATAAGATACCTCAGAATAAACCTAACCAAAGAGGTAAAGGATCTATACTCTAGGAACTACAAAACACTCATGAAAGAAATTGAAGAAGACACAAAAAGATGGAAAAACTTTCCATGCTCATGGATCAGAAGAATAAACATTGTAAAAATGTCTATGCTACCCAGAGCAATATATACCTTCAATGCCATCCCGATCAAAATTCCAATGACATTTTTCAAAGTGCTGGAACAAACAATCCTAAAATTTGTATGGAATCAGAAAAGACCCTGAATTGCCAAGGAAATGTTGAAAAAGAAAAACAAAGCTGGGGGCATCACGTTGCCCGATTTCAAGCTGTATTACAAAGCCGTGATCACCAAGACAGCTTGGTACTGGCACAAAAACAGACACATAGACCAATGGAACAGAATAGAGAACCCAGATATGGACCCTCAACTCTATGGTCAAATAATCTTTGACAAAGCAGGAAAAAATATGCAATGAAAAAAGACAGTCTCTTCAATAAATGGTGCTGGGAAAATTAGACAGCCACATGCAGAAGAATGAAACTCGACCATTCTCTAACACCATACACAAAGATAAACTCAAAATGGATGAAAGACCTCAATGTGAGACAGGAATCCATCAAAATCCTAGAGGAGAACATAGGCAGTAACCTCTTTGACATCGGCCACGGCAACTTCTTTCAAGATACATCTCCAAAGGCAACTGAAACAAAAGCAAAAATGAACTTTTGGGACTTCATCAAGATAAAAAGATTCTGCACAGTAAAGGGAACAGTCAACAAAACAAAGAGGCAACCCACAGAATGGGAGAAGATATTTGCAAATGACACTACAGATAAAGGGCTGATATCCAAGATCTATAAAGAACTTCTCAAACTCAACACCCAAAAAACAAATAATCAAGTTAAAAAAAGGACAGAAGACATGAACAGACACTTCTCCAAAGAAGACATACCAATGGGTAACAGACACATGAAAACATGTTCATCATCATTAGCCATCAGGGAGATTCAAATCAAAACCACACTGAGATACCACCTTACACCAGTTAGAATGGCAAAAATTGACAAGGCAAGAAACAACAAATGTTGGAGGGGTTGTGGAGAAAGGGGAACCCTCTTACACTGTTGGTGGGAATGCAAGTTGGTACAGCCACTTTGGAAAACAGTGTGGAGGTGCCTAAAAAAATTAAAAGTAGAGCTACCCTATGACCCAGCAATCGTACTCCTGGGTATTTACCCCAAAGACACAGATGTAGTGAAAAGAAGGGCCATATGCACCCCATTGTTCATAGGAACAATGTCTGCAATAGCCAAACTGTGAAAAGAGCTGAGATGCCCTTCAACAGATGAATGGATAAAGATGTGGTCTATATATACAATGGATTATTACTCAGCCATCAGAAAGGATGAATACTCAACTTTTACATCAGCATGGAGGGGACTGGAGGAGATTATGCTAAGTGAAATAAGTCAAGCAGAGAAAGTCAATTATCATATGGTTTCACTTATTTGTGGAACATAAAGAATAGCATGGAGGGCATTAGGAGAATCGGAGGGAGAGATGAACCCTGAGAGACTATAGACTCTGAGAAACAAACTGAGGGTTTTAGAGGGGAGGGGGGTGGGGGTTGGTTTAGCCCAGTGATGGGTATTAAGGAGGGCACGTACTGCGTGGAGCACTGGGTGTTATATGAAAACAATGAATCGTGGATCACTACATCAAAAACAAATTATGTATTGTATGGTGAGTGACATAACATTATAAAATTAAATTAAATTAAAAAAAATAGCCTCCTGTTGACTGTAAGCCTTACCAACAATATAAACAGTTAAAACATAATATGTATGTTGTATATATTATATACTGTATTCTTACAATAAAATATGCTAGAGAAAAGAAAATATTTTTCCAAGTTTTTATTTGAATTTCAGTTAGTTAACATACAGTTAACATACAGTGTAATATTAGTTTCAGGTGTATAATATAGTGATCTAATACTTCCATACAAGACCCAGCACTCATCGCAAGTGCTCTCCTTAATCACCTATTTCACCCACCCCCCTATTTCACCCACACCCTCACCTCCCCTTTGGTAACCATCAGGTTGTGTTTTCTATAGTTAAGGGTTTGTTTCTTGGTTTCTCTCTATCTCTCTGAAAAGCAAATATTATTAAGAAAATCATAAGGATTGATTTTATATCCTGCCACTTTACTGAATTCCTGTATGAGTTCTAGGAGTTTTGGGGTGGAGTCTTTTGGGTTTTCCACATAAAGTATCATATCATCTGCAAAAAGTGAGAGTTTGACTTCTTCTTTGCCCATTCAGATGCATTTTTTTCCTTTTCATGTCTGATTGCTGTGGCTAGGACTTCTAGTACTATGTTGAATAGCAGTGGTGATAGTGGACATCCCTGCCATGTTCCTGACCTTAGGGGGAAAGCTCTCAGTTTTTCCCCATTGAGAATGATATTTGCTGTAGGTTTTTCATAGATGGCTTTTATGATATTGAGGTATGTACCCTCTATCCCTACACTCTGAAGAGTTTTAATGAAGAAAGGATGCTGTACTTCGTCAAATGCTTTTTCTGCATCTATTGAGAGGATCATATGGTTCTTGTTCTTTCTTTTATTAATGTATTGTATCACATTGATTGATTTGAGGATGTTGAACCAACCTTGCAGCCCAGGAATAAATCCAACTTGGTCATGGTGAATAATCCTTTTAATGTACTGTTGGATCCTATTGGCTAGTATTTTGGTGAGAATTTTTGCATCCGTGTTTATCAGGGATATTAGCCTATGTAATTCTCCTTTTTGATGGGGTCTTTGTCTGATTTTGGGATCAAGGTAATGCTGGCCTCATAGAATGAGTCTGGAAGTGGTGGGGGTTGGGAGGGATGGGGTGGCTGGGTGATAGACATTGGGCAGGGCATGTGCTATGGTGAGTGCTGTGAATTGTGTAAGACTGATGAATCACAGACCTGTACCTCTGAAAAAAATAATACATTATATGTTAAAAAAAAAAAAATAAGATAGTAAGAAGGGAAAAATGAAGGGGGGGAAATTGGAGGGGGAGACAAACCATGAGAGACTATGGACTCTGAGAAACAAACTGAGGGTTCTAGGGGGGAGGGGGATGGGGGGATGGATTAGCCTGGTGATGGGTATTAAAGAGGGCAGATATTGAATGGAGCACTGGGTGTTATACACAAACAGTGAATCATGGAACACTACATCAAAAAAAAATTAAATTATTAATTAATTAAAAAAACAAAACAGCATTATGAAAATAAAAAAAAGAAAATCATAAGGAAGAGAAAATTCATTTATAGTACTGTACTGCCTTAAAAAATATATATAGGTATATATGCCTATAAGTGGACTTACATGGTCAAACCTGTGTTGTTCAAGGATCAACTATTTAAATTCATGATTTAAATGTTGTCACTTATACTATAGAATTTCTCCCTTTCTGGATTTAGGTTATTTCATTCTCTTGGTGTCATTTAACATATTGTTGTATGGCCTAAGTTTTCTGTGGATGGGAAGTTAGATTTTGACACCTGATAAATTCCAGTAAGGTCATTTTGAGTTACTCAGATAAGGGAAAATGGGTTAACTAATTGAGTTAACTAATCATCTCACAGGAGTGAGCTGTAATAGAAATGGAGACTCGATGAATATTCTTGGAAGATATTCATATGGAATACGGATTGATGGGAAGAGACATATTTATTTCTGATTTACTTAACCGAGGATGCAGTAATTGCCTGCACAGAGCACAAGTAAATGAACATAAATTAGTATGGCTTCCTTTGCCCTCCTCTTTCTCTCTAGGGACATACTACATGCAGATTATGTGTTGTTAGAGTTGAAAACACAGACACCTTATTGTCTTTCAATAATCTTTTCATATTCCAGGTTGCAGCATCTTCTTAAAAGATTTACATTGCTAATCTCTGCACTTCTCTTAAAATAAATACTTTTAGAAGTATTGTCCCCTGGTAACTAAAACAACAACAGCCTTAGCCAGGCTGTCTCCTCATAGCAAAGCCAGCAGGATCCCTTTCCAGGTGGCCCTGAACAATCTCTACCTTTGCAGGATCCCTGATACCACATTTTTACACAGAATTCCTTCAAAGGCATGGGAAAAGGGATAAATAACATTAGGTAGATCCAGACTTAATGTAGCTACACATGTTTTTAACCTAAGGCTGTTGTATAGTATTTTAAAGAATTAAATGAGACTTTGATGGACTAGAAATTCATTTACATAATACATTATGATGAAATTTTTTTTCTGATAAAGATAGATCAACTCAACTTGGTACCTGAAAAATAAAATGCCAAGAAATGAACTAGCAATATTAGTTTTGCATACAATACTGTTCAGAACCTCCAATTCCTGTCTGTACAACACATTTATTAGGTTACAATTGAACATTCTATTTTGCTAAAACTTTTGGGTGAAACTCAATTTTCTTTAAACTCTGATAATAGTTTTATAAATAAAATATGGTAGCTATTAATATATTAGTGTATGGCTTAAATTTAAATATAAAAATGACAACTGTTACCATACATTCAATACACTCTACATGGGGTCATGAACAAGGCATTTGCGTGTAAGATTCTTGTTTTTTTTAAAGATTTATTTATTTATTTTTTTAAAGATTTATTTATTTATTTATTTGACAGAGAGAGACACAGCGAGAGAGGGAACGCAAGCAGGAGGAGTGGGAGAGGGAGAAGCAGGCTTTCCGCTGAGCGGAGAGCCCGATGCGGGGCTCGATCCCAGGACTCTGGGATCATGACCTGAGCTGAAGGCAGACGCTTAACGGCTGAGCCACCCAGGCGCCCCAGATTCTTGTTGAATTAGATGACTTTTATGCTTTTGTTCTAATTTTTGGATTCTATGAATATATTATTCCTGAAAAAATTTAAATTTATCTTCACATTGGAAGCCTGGGTGGCTCAGTCAGTTAAGTGTCTGCCTTCAGCTCAGGTCATGATCCCAGGGTCCTGGGATCGAGCCCCATGTGGACCTCCCCACTCAGTGGGGAGTCTGCTTCTCCCTCTCCCTCTACCCCTCCCCTGCTCTCTCTCCCTCTCTCAAATAAATAAATAAAATCTTAAAAAATAAAAATAAATAAATTTATCTTCACCATTTGAGTATGTATCAGTAACTCAGATACCTATACATCCCCTTAACTCTACAAATTACCTATAACATATAGTAATCTAATTCTTCTTTTATATACCTAATGAAATATAGCATCATTAAGCATAACATTTTCCATTGCATATTTTAAATCAGTGATTTAGCCTATCAATTTAATTATATATATTTGTTTGGAGAAGATAAGGATGATTTTAAAAACCGGTAACTGAAATATACCTGACTGAATTATTTGGTAAAATTGAAAAGGTATATATTTCTCAATTTTCATCTTGTAAAGAACAACTGTTTATATTTCTGGGCAGTTTGGTTTTTTGAGCCTATCCAGTGTCTTTGTCTCTATTCCCTCACTTGGCTATAAAAGCAAGTCTATATTCCTTTGTGAAACCATCCAGCATAATTCTCACTGAAATTGAACAATGCTGATCTCCCTAACCTACCCCCCCCCAAATTCAGGAGTGGATATGTCTTGTCCATTAGAGAACCAAACCTCTCTGAAAAATGATTGGGAAAGGAAACAGGTGTCAGAAACAAATCCTATTTCATTTCCTTCTTTCTGTGCATATAAGGAAGTATATTTTCCAGCCTCCCCTTCACTCAGGTGGGTGCATATGATTGAATTCTTGGCAAGTCAGTTCAGAGTGCTTTTTCTGTGTTTTCTGTCTCTTCCCCTGCTATAGAGATTTTAAGATCATAGATTAAAAATGGCATGACTGAAGGATGGGAAAGAGGCTTTTGACCTACATCAGTCATGGCTTGAACAACAAATAACACTTTTCTTGTGTTAAACTACCATTACAGTGTATATTTATGACTGCAGCAAGCCTTTAAACCCAGTATGACTAACAGGGATAGGTATGCAACCTCAGTTCCATGAGACTTAGTCTAGAGTTGTTGGTGGAGCTATTTTAAGTGTAATCAATCTGTTTCTATTGATGTTGCCCCCAAAAATAGAATGCAAGGTTAGTACTACTGGAGATCAGCTTGTATAGTGGGGAGATCCAGCTGAATTTAGAGTGGAGATATAGAAGCAAGGGCCTGATTTTATTAGACCATCTGAATGTTCATCTATAGCCATATTGGAATATTTGAGTTACTTAAGCTAATAAATGTTCCTTTTTTCTTAAGCCAATATGTGTTTTCTGTCATTTGCATTTTGAAGAGCTAAGATGATAACGGCCATAGAATTCCAGTATGTTTTCTACAAACTTGCAATGCCCATATTTTGACCTTTGAAGATGAGGATTCTTATTTGATTGATTTCCTCTGTGAATATAGGAATGACAATGAACAGAAAAGCTTCTCTTTTAAATCTCCCTTATTTGATGTTCTACCAGAAAGCCAGCATCATTGTTATACTGAAATGATTCCATGTTTTGCCTCTCGGGACAACTTAATTGAAATTAACTTCTGGATAGTGTCTATTCATCGTATTTTGTGCTAAAACATACAAACATATACATGCGCATGCACACATACACACGCTTACATAATCACGTTAAAAAGTATAATTTAAAAACGATAGTTAAATCCTGATTCCATAGACAATTATAACATCCAAGCTCATGTTGAATGCATCTTTGTTTTTTGAATCATGTTTTTAGCTATGAAAGTATCTTAATCCCATCACATACCTGCTGAACTCTAGAAAATCTCTACTCTTTAAAAATCAATTTTACAAACTTAATTTTTCTTGTTTTCCCAATTTTATTAGGCTAAATCTTATAAGCTCTGTGTTAAAATTAAACTACAAAACTTCCTGAATCTTATTTTTATTGATTTTTCCAGACACACCTTTAAAAACGGCTACTAGATAAACACTACAGAAGAATTTTGTCCTATATATATGAAGACTCTGAGGATTATTTATATTTAGGATTATCTATATGAACTTGAATTATAAATGTCCCAGTTTAATTTAGTGGACTGTATTTAAGACTTATTTTCATGTGTGTTAAATCACAAATCAGTTGGTCCCAATATTATGGCTTATTTGTTCAACTTTTATTATTCTGGGTCTTCAACATTGGTTTTCATACATAATAATATACAGACATAATATAATTTACGCACATAACATACATAATATTCTATCATATAGAATATTAAAATGTAAAATAAAAATAATATTCTTTAGAAAAGTACATAATTTATTTTAAGGAGAACATTTAAAAATATAGGCTGATCTTTTACAACTATAGCCTTATTATCAACTAATAGTTTTAGCTTTCTTTTCCCCTTGAATTATAAGTTTTCCAGTCCTCTCATAAGGTCTGTATTAATTTATCGATTGATTTAATAATTATATATATAGCTACTGGATTTACTGTAAACTATCGATCTCACTCAAAAAATATTGCCTGCAGACTGAATTCAGCACTACTGAAATATTTCACTAATTTAAGTTAAGAGGGTTGTTATTTTTTATCCTTATGTCTGAATACTATCAGTTGAATAATGTAAATAAGCCTGATTAGTTATTTCAGGAAGCAGAGTTATCAAGCAAATGAACTAAAATTCCAAGATCTTTTGTTTACATGGACTGCTTATTTTCCAAAAATCATGTCTGCTAAATTTTGTCTCCTGGTTGCTGGCCAAGATGTCTAGTCCAATGCAACCACATAAAATAGTCAAATTAGTTATCTCAAATAACTTAGAGACATCTGCCAATATTGTAAAATCAAACTCCATATCTTCATGTAAGTATTGAATAAATAGTGTAGAGAGATAAATAAGTGGAGAACTTCATGGAATGATGACACTTGAAATTGATTTGTTATCCAACAGTTTTCAACTAAAAGAACACCTTCCAAATATGAGCATGATCTGGTGTACATTTGAGATACAAGCTTCTTAAAATACACTCTGAAATCTATTTATCTATGGTAAATACCCACTATACCTTGATTATAGGTAAGTCTACTTAAATAAGATGAATTCACTGTGGCTCATGCAAACACAAAATTTCATCATAGACTTCTTCATTGGAAGGCCATACTGTTCTGGGCTTACAGAAAGCCAAAGAACACTTAAAAGAATATCCAACAGCTATACCACATGGTGGAGTGGATCAGTGACAAAAATGGCAGCCGTGAACTTACACACACCAGGGCTTCCCATGACTTGCTTATGGAATTTATGATTTTCTTTTTGATTATATAAGAGATAAGGGTTACAAATACAAATGCTCAAGAGGGCAGATTTTTGAATTTTTCGAGGGCAGCAAAAAATCTAGTTATTAAAATATATGAGATTTCCCAATTGAAAATGTTGCCTATATTAGTTTTGGAAACAACAGTTTTCAGTCTAAAATACATTAAACAAGACTTTGCTACCACTTGAGTGACCAGCGTGTGATTTAAGTGCCCAAGGGCCTCGAATAATACAGTGGTGATAAGGAGGAAGAAACAGTATGTAAAAAATGTGCTCCTGACAATCCAGCATGTTTAGTGACAAAGGAAGCCTAATGTTTCCCTCAGTTTGACTTTTAAATGCTTTTAAATGCTTCTACCTGACTCAAGACCCTGACCTCTTTTTTCTTAGAGCGTTTACTCTAGAAAACTTACATGATTATAAACTCTTTCTCTGCCCCCTTGAGATGTAAATCTCCTAAAAAGTCTCTCACCAGTTTTACAACCCGGTAATGTCCTCAAGTTCCTGGGAGCCATTCCTTTAAAATGTAATCATCAAGGAAAACAGCATCCCTATCTTCCTGTCTCAGTAAGAAGGCAAGAGACTAACTGTGATGGGCACTAATGAGCAAATACAAATGGCCTAATCAAAAAGAAAGAACTTGTTGGGGCACCTGGGTGGCTCAGATGGTTAAGCTTATGCCTTCAGCTCAGGTCATGATCTCAGGGTCCTGGGACGGAGACCCTCATCAGGCTCCCAACTCAGAGGGGAGTCTGTTTCTCCCTCTCCCTCTGCTTCTCTCCCCTGCTCATGAGCTCTCTCTCTCTCTCTTTCTCTCTCTCTCTCTCTCTGTCTCAAATAAATAAAGAAAAAAAAAAAAAGAAAGAACTTGCAAACTCAGGAAAAACTGAATGCATCTGGCATATCCCATCCATCAATCCCCGCCCCCCCCCCGAAGTCCTCTAGTACTTTTCTACTAGCTTACCCCAGTGCTTAAAAGCCCTCCCCACCTTTTGTCTGAGTGGAATTGAGTTCAAAGTGTGTTCTGTCCCCTCTACACTATTCCAAAAGCCTTGCAGAAAGTCTTCGTTGAATGTTCAACTTTGTTCAGTGCAATTTTTATTTTGACAGTGTGTTTCAACATTTTAAACTTCATTTACAGAAATAGGAGGAACGTAATTTTACTCCAGGCATGTTAAACTCATTTGTTCAAGTTATACACTGCAATTACCTGTGGTCTTATGGATCTTACACATTGGACAGTTTTCTAGGCACGAGTGGTTTAGTTTTCTACTGTAATTCTCATGACTAGAAGCATATTTAATGGATAATAGGCAATCACTACATGTGTTTTGAGTGAGGTGAATGTGATATAGATAAATAGCTCTGTCCAAGCCACTAAACTAGTCACTCTATGGGGGAAAAAGAAGGATAAAATAAAAGGACTTAAAAATGAGAAGTAGTATAGACTAGACAAAAATGTACAAGTTTTAGTATGCTGGATGTTACTTTGAATATAGTTGCATTCATTTATCAGTTATATGATCACAGATCAAATAATTATCCTCTTTCACTGCAGTATGTTTATGTATAAATTAGGGAGACAGTAGCAACATCATCAAATATTATATGGAGGGCTTTTGATATTTAGTAGTTTTTGATAAACTTTGTCAAATAATAGTTATTGTATATGGTTTATTATCTTCAATTTTTCATCTAAAATAATCACTCTAAACAACATTATACTGATTCATATTGGAGTAATATGTAATTATTTGGGAAAAATCTGGAATAGAGATATTAGTTGTAATCATTTGAAACTCATCCTGTTTTAATCCTATCAAGCCTTTGTCTTTGTTGTTATTCAAACAGCTGACATATTTTTTTCCCTACCATGTGAATTCCTATTCATACTTCCAGAATATTTTCAAGGATTATATTGACTATCATATCTCTGCTAAGCCAATAATTGGGTCAGTCACTCTCTTTTAGTGTCTTATATATTCCTTATAAGAAACACATTTTACTGCACTGTACTTGTGTATATTTGACTAAACTGAGACTTTCTTCATGTAGAAAATATTTCATTGTTGTTTCTTAGAGGCCTATCATCTGTGTCTGGCACATAATACATACTCAATATTCAGTTGTTGATTGGTTGGCTGCCTGGCTGGCTGAGGCCATTTTTCTCAATTTTTGTTTCCAAAGTGAGTAAAACATGGGGAATAAGAGAAAACCTTAAGAATGAAAGCAAAATTACTTTTAGCCCCTTCCTAAAATAACAATATTGGCAAAGATTAATAGGTTCAAATAATAGGTTTTGGTCGACTTGAAACCACGAGAATATATGAAAAACACTTCATTGTTGTCACTCAAACTTATCTTTGTTTATTGTTAATGGGGCTGACGGATACAAAGGCGAGAACACACACACACACGCGCGCGCGTCACACTTCTATTATCTCACTTGTGCCGTTGTTTGACAAAATAAATTCTTCAAATGTAAAGTAAAATGTGTCAGGAATGTTATAACAATTTCTATTTGGTTCCACAAATTATCGTTTACAAAGACAGACTGCTTCATGTTTTGAATAGACACCAACATAAATTGCTTTAAAAATGCTAACATTTATTGTTCTTTCTCTGTGCTGGGCACTGGCTACGTCTTTTCTATTCCATTTGATCTACACATTAATCCTTTATAGTGATTACTATTGGGTTTCCTTATTTCTGGAAAGAATCTTATCATTAGAGAATAACTTTGCCTAAATTCCCTCAGTTAACATGAGGTAAAATCCAAATTTGGGTATAGGGATCTATAATCCAAAGCTTGTTTTTATGTATTGCAGTATATTCTACTTGTACAGAAACATCTGCATAGACTCTTCAAACCTTTGCAATTTAAATAGAGGTCCTTAATGAAAGCCTGAATACATTTGCATTGTGCAATCACCTTGGCTTTAGCAGAGTGTAGGAATGGAATGCATGTACCTAAAGTATAGGTATTATGCTAAAAGATCACTCTGATGTGAAAATATGTCTTGTGTATTCTTTCCTCCAGTAGAGGCCAAACCTAGTAATAATTCAGATTGGAAGAGAGAATAATAACTTTTCTAAAAGAACAGAAAGGGATGGCAATGTTGTTGTACCCAAGGCCTTGTAGATACCACGTTTGCACAGATAAAGAAAAATTTTTAAGCAAACCTTTTCATTTTTACAGCTTACAGATAATTTCATGTGGACTCATTACTTTATAAAGAAGACAAAGTGAGTGAGGGAAAAAGAGAGACTAAGAAAAGGCATTTTATACCAATTATGTGCAACCAAGTTAATGAGGAAACTTCATTTTCAGTAACACTCCAAAGAATTAGAAGCATAGAAATACAAATCACACCTTCTTAATTAGAACAAATTAATTACTAAAAATGATGAAAACAATTTGCAATCATTTTCTTTTCCCTAAAATTACATATTAGTTTCTATATGCATTTCTAGCTGGAAGTACAGTTTTTGTTTATTAACATTTGTTACCAAGTACTGTATATCATCCATAATTCTGGGTTATTAAATTCCTGAAGCATGCAATAGAGCAAATTTAATAGATTTTATGCAAATTTTTATATAACAAAATAAGAACAGATGGTACTCATCACATCAGAATCTTTCAATAAGAGTTTCATATTTTTGTTAAAATTAAACAAAACATCCAGGTATCTCTGTGGCTTTTAACTTATTTTAAATCATTCCTTCTAACTGTTTTTTAGCCATTCTCATAACCTTTTGCACCACATTCTGATAACCTTTCTGTTTTAACATTCTTTTGATGTTAAGTTACTATCTTTCACTTGTTATTAAGATCTATGGGATAATTTATGCATACCAACATTTTTACTGCAAAACAATCTATAGATAGAGGACAAAATTCAACTTTAGGGTATAGCTCAACAGTTAAAGTACAAATAACATCAAAATGTGAAGTTGCTAGTGTTGTATTTATATTTATTAATATATAAAATAAGCATATAAACACATGCACACAAATATATGCATTTATAACCCATGTCTTTTAAGTTGTATTTTCTTTCTAAACTCAAGAAATACAATACAGAGATAATTATCTCGAGAACAATTATATGTAGACATTAAATCTGAATGCAGTAAACTTTTTAATTCTATAATTTTATAAATCTTTTTATACAGGCAGAACATTGCATTTCATAATTACACTGCCATTTTGTAAAATGGATTTCAGAGTTATAATAGTACAAATAAAGTAATGATTTGGTGAGAAATTCACATATACTTTTATTTAAATTTAGAAAGCTATATGTGGCAAATGTTCATTTTGGCCATGGGGAAAGAAAGCAGACATAAGTTAGCTTCAGATAACTGAAGTAAGTTTGAGGAAGGTCATTTTGTCAGTCCATTGGTTCCTGAAAAGAAGTCCATGAAAGGACATGAGATGTATGTGTCATGCTTGACACAGTAATTCTGTTCTTTATATAATGAAGCATTTAATTTGAGATGTAATAGAGCAAAACAAGGAGAGAAGCATATGTATCTTTATAGGACACAAAAGAGTACTTTCATTTATTGTATTTCTCAGTGCAGAGATATAAGGGGATCTTCCATTGTGCCTGTACTATGAGACATTTCCGCACAATTTTTTTTTTTTTTTAATTAAAGTGAGTGTGGGAACTGAAAAAGGAACAAGGAAACAAACAGGTGTCACAAGTTAACAGGTGAAATAAACAGGCCAAACTGTTTTGTAAACCATGTTGAAAAAAATAATTTCCCTTGGATTATTAATAAAATTAGCATTATCACAGTATAGTAAAATAATAAAATATTAATATAATATTTAAACTACATAACCACTTAAAAATTAGGTGAACCTCAACATACATACTTGATCAAGTGGAGAATTGTCTAGTTTTTAGAGAGTATTTGGAAAATAATATAAAATCCTGTGGGTTATGGTTATAATTCTTCTCACAGAAATATATCATAATTTTGTTATTTTTATTAAGACTAACTGAAAATAAATGGATAGAATATGGTTATTCAGTCATTTATGAGTTTATAATTCAGAATTTCATGCTTTCATCAATATTGACAATAACTTCTCAGAAGAAAATTAAAGATGCTTTAAAAAATAACCCTCAAAATTATACCATAACTCAATAATAAATTGACAATAAATAAACAAGGTTTATCGGTTAAAAATATCTTGAATATACACCAAAATTGTATTTCAGTAAATGGAGACTAGTGACTAATTCTTAAATGGTAAAATAAGTGACTGAAAGATCAGATTTCCTCAATTTATGTATCATTTATGTATCATATGTAATTTTACTTTAAATTGTAGATTTCCCCGTAACAACAAATTCACTTTAAAATTCATATGGAAAATGAATGCATAAAATTAGGATAGTATGTATACTGTTGCTATAAATGGTATAAAATTATTGTAAAACTACATTGATTACATAATTGTGATGCTGGCCCAGCAACAGATATACAGATCAATGAGCAGAACACAAGTTATTAATTAAAGAAGAAATTTATTAGATAAAGCCAGCATTACAAATTAGAGGGGCAATGTGTGGATTATTCAGTAAATGGCATAATTAACAATTGCTAATTTTACAGTTGCTATTTCTGATGTGTCAGCTTTCTTTTTTGAAATAGTGATGTGGCCCTATTTTTAATGCCTAGAATATTTTTTGTTATTTTGCAAATCTCTTCTTGAGAAACCTTCTTATGCATGTAATGTGAGAATACAGTTTTAATTATGGTGTATTTCTTTTGCTCATTTTAAGCCTTTTGCCCAATTTGAATGTTGTATTATAGATACTTTTGAGTATCAACAGTGTCTATTATCTCCTTTAAATAAAATTCATATTAAGCTTATTTACTTTTAGTTTTAAGAATACATTTGAGAATAAGAATATGTTAAATAGTTATATATGTATACATCTCTACATTGTACAGATATTTTTTTAAGATCTTGGTTTTCTTTCCCTTAAGGTCCTAAAGAGATTTCATTTTAACTATCAAAAATATAAACAATTACCTAGGGGAAGGAAAAAGCAATGGACTGAGACATCTTGAAATATTAATTGTTAGAAAAATTTAATATAAAATCCTTAAAATTAGATGCTATCTTAAGTTCCCATTACTTTTTTTTTTTTTTTTTTTAGATTTTATTTATTCATTTGACAGAGAGAGACACAGAAAGAGAGGGAACACAAGCAGGGGGAGTGGGGGAGGGAGAAGCAGGTGCCCCGCCGAGCAGGGAGCCTGATGCAGGGCTTGACCCCAGGACCCGGGGACCATGACTCGCCCAAAGGCAGACGCCCAAAAACTGAGCCACCCAGGCACCCCAAGTTCCCACTACTTTTTAAATGTAGTACATGATTACATAAATGCATACATCAAGTTTATGAGCCATGCCTAAGATTTTTAGTAACATAGCAGTCAATCCTAGATAATTATGAAAATGAAACAAGTTCTCTGAAATGTGAGCCTTGAGATCTTTTAAATATACTGGTCAAGTTGTATTAGGGAGCAGTCTGGCATAGCTCAGCATATGAAGCACTGCTGTTACTGGTACCGTCCAGATACTTTGAATAAAGGTCAAGAGCAATTAATTGACTTTGAGAAGCTTGATTATAAAAATTGTATTATTTACTATATTAAATACTAGCACACAATATATATGATGCCTTTTGGGAATTAAATAAACAAAACTTTTGCTAACACAAAAATTAACCTCAATCCATTCTTCATAACATATACAAACATTAGCACAAAAGGGATCAAAGACTTAAATATAAAGCATAAAATTATAAAACTACTAGGATGAAATACATGAGAATGTATTTGGAACCTTGACTAAAGCACAGACTTCTTAGAAAACCAAAGAATAATATGTAAAAAACAAATCGATAAATTGGTTTGCATAAAAATTAATAACTTCTGTTACTCAAAGGTTAAGAAAATGAAAAGACAAGTCACAGATTGAGAAAAAAAATTTGATAAAGAAACTATATCTGAAATACATTAAAAAATTCAAAGTTCAATAATAAGAAAACAAACAATCCGATAAAAAGGGGCTCAAAATATTTGAACTAAACTACAGCAAAGTAGAATTATGGATAAAAAATAAGCACATCAAAAAATGCTCAATATCATTAGGCATTAGAGAAATGACAATACCAAAATGAAACGCTACTACATACTTACATACGGGAATGTAAAATTGAAGCAAACAAATAAACAACAAAACTGATCATACCAAGAACTGGTGAATATGGGGAGTGCAACTGGAAATCCTATGCATTGTTGAAAGAACTGTTAAATTATATAATCATTCTGGAAAATAGTCTGTTCATTTCTTATAAATTTAAATATATCCTAACATGAACTACAGATTACTCCCAGGTATTTACTCCAGAGAAATAAAAACTTATGTTTGCACACCCCCTTTACACAAAGGTTTATCTTAGCTTTATTCATAACCAGTGAAAAGTATAAACAACCCAGTTGTCCCTAAATTAGAAAATGGACAAAATCCATTTGTCCATGCAATCAAAGTAATAAAAAGGAACAAACTACAGATACATGCAACCAGAATGAATCAAACACACTATGCTAAGAGAAAAGTAGAGAAACTCAAAAGCCTATGCAAATATTCCCCGTAACATATTAGCAAATCATATCCAGAAATGTTTAAAAATAATTATATTCTATGACTAATTGGAATATATTCCAGATATGCAAGGCTGGTTCCTCATTTGAAAATTCATAAATAAAATAAAAATTAATAAATAATAAATAATAAATATAATATACCACATCCCCCAGTGGATGCCTGAAACCACAGATAGTACTGAAACCTATATATACTGCTTTTTCCCCCTATATATACATACCCATGATAAAGTTTAATTTATAAATTAAGCACAGTAAGAGATTAACAGCAATAACTAATAATAAAATAGAACAATTATAATAATATATCATAATAGAAGTGATCATAGATCTTGATGACTTCAGCATATGATTTTTTCTTTTCTTATTAAGTTGAGAACTTTCACTATTTCACTTAAAGGAAGTACTGTACACCTTCTCTTTGGCATATCTGACTAAATCACTACTCTTGTGCTTTGGGGCCATTATTAAGTAAAATCCTTGAACACAAGCCCTGCAGTACCACAACAATTTATCTGAAAACCAAGATGGTTACTAAGTGACTCACAGGTGGGTAGTATAGTGTGGATATGCTGGACAAAGGGATGATTCAAGTCCTGGGCAGGACAGAGGGAGACTGTGTGAGACTCTATCACACTACTCGGAATGGCACAAAATTTAAAACTTATAAATTATTTATTTCTGGAATTTTCTATTTAATATTTTCAGACCCTGGTTGACTGAGGGTAACTGAAACTACAGAAAGTGAAACCATGGAATGGGGGCAGGGCTACTCTATGGGCAAAAAGATAAATACATAAATCAATAGAACAAAATAGAGAACTCAGAGATAGAGCCATACAAATAAATATGCCCAAATGTTTTTTGACAAAGATACAAAAGCAATTCAATTGAGGAAGCTAGCTTTTTCAAAAAATTGTGCTGGAGTAATTGGGACATCCACAGGCAAAAACAAAACAAACAAAATAAACAAAACAGAACCTCAACCTATGACCTAAGCTTCACACACTTTGTATAAAAACTAACTCAAAATGCATAATGGACTTAAATGTAGAACTATAAAAACCTCTATTAAAAATGAGGGGAAATATTTGGGATCCAGACCTAGATGAGTAGTTCTTAGATTTGATATCCAAAGCACAATTGAAAAAATAAAAAATTGATAAATTGGACCTTATCAAATTAAAAACTGTTCCTATGGTAAAAGTTAAAAGAAAAAAAAAAAAAAGAATGAACAGAAGTTACAGATCAGGGAGAAATTATTTATAAACAACATATCTGACAAAGGACTTGCATCTGGAATATATAAAGAACTCTCAAAACTCAGTAGTAAAAGAATAACAGTACATTGAGAAAATGTGCAGGATACATGAACAGATATTTCAATGGAAAGAATATATGGATGAAAAATAAACACATGAAATGATATTCAGTACTATTAATCATAAAGGAAATGTAAACTAAAACCACAATGAGATATTGCACAACTACTAAAATGACTCAAATAAAAAATAATGAAAACAACAAATGCTAGCAAGAAAGAAGAGAAAGAAAAAAAAAAAAAAAAAGAGTAAACCCAATCCAGAGCTAGAAGAAGGAAGAAAATACTTAATATTAGATTGGAGATAAAACAAATAAGCAATAGAAAAATAATAGACTCAATAAAATGGAAGTGGTGGTTTTTAAAAAGATTTATTTATTTTAGAGAGAAAAATAAAGCAAGTGGGGGCAGAAGGGCAGAGGGAGAGGAAGAGAGAGAATCTCAAGCAGACTCCCCACTAAGCGCAAGCCCACCATGCAGGGCTTGATCTCAGGACCCTGAGATCATGACCTGGGGTGAAACCAAGAGTCTTATGCTTAACTGACTGAGCCAACCAGGCACCCACCCCTTCTTTTTTAAAGAATAAAAGTTGTTTTTTTTTAAGATTAATAAAATTGAAAACTTTAGTCAACTGACTGTGAGTAAAAGAGAAAGATTCAAATTACAAATAAATCAAAGTGGAGAAAAATACTACAAACTTTACAGAAATAAAAATAATTAAAAGAGAATACTATGAACAATTGTACACCAATAAATTGGATGAACTAGGTGAAATGGACAAGTTTTTAGAAACATACAAACCACCAAACTGACTCAAAAACACAAAAAAGTAATAATAATAATGACACCTACAATAAGAGAATGAATTAATAATCAAACACTGAGCAAATAAAATCCCAGGGCCAGATAGCTTCACTGGTGAATTCCACCAAATATTTGAAGAGTTAAAACCCATCTTTATTAAATTCTTCTGAGAAATAGAAGAGGAAGAAAAGTTCTCAACTTATTTTGTGAGGCAAATGTCACTCTGATAGCAAAACTGGACAAAGAATTCACAAGTAAAGAAAACAACAGACAAATATCCCATATGAATATAGATGTAAAAATCCTCCACAAATTAGGTATCCAACAGCATATTAGAAGGATTATATGCCATGAATATTTAACATCAATCTTTTTAAAATTATTCCAAAAACTAGAAGAGTAAGGAACATTTCTCAACTCGTTCTACGAGACTAGGATTACACTCTTATGAAGCCAGATAAAAATACCATGGAGAAGAAAACTAAAGGTTAATATTTCTTAAGAAGATAGATGCAGGGCATCTGGGTGGCTCAGATGGTAAGGTGTCTGCCTTCGGCTCAGGTCATGATCTCAGGGTCCTGGGATTGAGTCCCACATTGGGCTCCCTGCTTGGCGGGGAGCCTGCTTCTCCCTCTCCTACTGCTCCCTCTGCTTGTGCTCTTTCACTCTCTCTGTCAAATAAATAAATAAAATCTTAAAAAAAAAACCTAAAAAAATAAAAAAGAAGAAGATAGATGCAAGAGTCCTCAATAATATACTAGCAAAACAAATCCAGTGGTACATTAAAAGATTTGTACAACAACTGCGGAATTGATCTCAGGAATGCAAAGTTGACTCAACATAAAATCATCATTCAGTGTAACAACACCATATTAATGGAACAAGGATATCATCATCATAATGGACTCAGAAAAAGCATTTGACAAAATTCAATGTCTTTTTCATGAAAAAAAATTGAAAAATGTAGGAATAGATGAGATTTCCTTCAAACAAATAAAGAGCACCTACAAAAAACTCACTGCTAACATAATACATATTGGTGAAAGATTAAATGCTTTCCCATTGACATCTGAAACAAGACAAGGGTGTTCACTCTTATCACTTCTATTTACATTGTACCACGGGTACTAGAGGGCAATTAGGGAAAGAAATGAAATAAAACACATCCAGATTAGAAAAGGAGGAAGAAACTATCTCTATTTGCATATGACATTATATTATGTGTAAAAAATCCTAAGGAATCCAAAATACCTGTTTAGAGCTAATGAATAATTTCAGAAAGTTTATAGGATACAAGACCAGTATACAAAAAATCAATCTCCTTTCTGACTACTAGAAATAAATATCCAAAAATGAAAATAGGAAAAAAAAACTCCATTTACACTAGCATAACACAGTCTAAATATTTGGGAGTAAGTTTAACAAAAGAAGCACAAGAGTGGTACACTGAAAAATACAAAACATTATTTAAAGATATTAAAGATGGCCTGAATAAATAGAAAGACATTTCAAGTTCTCGGATAACTACTAGTCCATAAATGATCTACAGATTCAATGCAATACTATCAAAATTCCAGCTGGCTTTTTGTAGAGTTTATAAACTGATCCTAAAATTAATATGCGAGGGATGCCTGGGTGTGTCAGTTCGTTAAGTGTCTGCCTTCAGCTCAGGTTATGATCTCAGGGTCCTGGGATCCAGCAGCATCTGGCTCTCTGCTCAGTGGGGAGTCTGCCTCTCCCTCTCTCCCTCCCACTCTTATTCTCTCAAATAAATAAATAAAATCATTAAAAAATTAATATGCAAAATCAAGGGAACCCTAATAGTTAAACAGTCATGATAACAGAATAGGAAAACTCACTCTCTTTGATTACAAAATTACTATGAAGCTAACAGATTTCTTGCCTGGGTTTTCAGCCTGCTCTCCTGCCCTACAAATTTCAGACTCATGATGGCTACTTCCACTCTTGCCTGAGTTTCCAGTTGGCTGGTCCGCTGTGTAGATTTCAGACTCACCAGATTCTACAACTGTGTGAACAGGATGGAAACTGGATGAGATATTTATGTTACAGTCTTGAAGCAGAATTCTGTCTTTTCAGGGAAACCTCAGTTTTTTCTCACAGGGCCTTCAAATGATTGGATGAGACCCACCCACATTATCAAGGGTCTTTTTTTTTTTTTGCTTAAAATTAACTCATTGTAGATATTATTCACAAAATTCTTTCACCACAACACCTAAACTATCATTTGACCAAACCAACCACCGTATTATAGCCAAGTTTACACTTTTAAGTGTATGCTTACAAATTTACACTTCGGTAAAAATGTGTGTTTACCAAATTGATACACCCATGGAAAAAAATGTTTAAAGAGCACTGTGTTTTATATTAATGAACGGAATTATTTTTTGCTTTCTTTACCTTTGACAACTTTCTGATGTTTGAATATGATTTGCTTGTTGCAGAGTTTACAAGATGAATAGATGAAGTAATGCAGGAAGAAGGAAAGATCAAGAGAGGTAGTAACATTTTATCAAGTGTGACTACCTCTATTTTAAAAGTTTGTTAAAAACAGTAATAAAGGAACAGAGATGAATGGAAGATAGGACTAAAAAAGTGCATGTTGCTAAAATGGAAAAAAAATAATGATAAAAATATATTAGCCCTAAGAAATAATTAAAAGTAAGATTTTGAAGTCATAACAAAAACAATGATAATTATAATAAAACTACTTCCTATTATTAAAATTATTTGAATATTCTTATATTCCTTTAAACAATGATTAATTCTTGTTGTTTCTCTCAAAGTCCTATATGTAAAGCTGCCCTGCATATAAGTAACTTAAAACCATTGTTTCTATTAAATATGTTGACTTCATATTTTCTCATTTGTATGCAAATATTATATTTATTGTTTACTTTCTGAGAAATAATAATTTTCCATTTGTTAATTATGCCTCTAAAAAGGAAAAATCTTAGAGCTGAAACAGGGCAATAATTTGAAGCTAAAATAAAATTACAAACTCCAAGAAGCATAATTTAAAAGTTAGATTAATGTTTTAACCTGTGAGCCTTTTATTAATACCTAAGGAGACCAAGAAAAAAAAAATCCCATGTGATTTAATTATGATTCAAATTTTTCTACTTACAAGATGGCTATTCTTATATATGAGATCAATAATATATTAAAAAAGTGCTCAGTCCACATTCTGTAATTTAAATTGAACAAAAATAAGAAACAGGTTGTTTGATTAAAACAAAGCAAGCTAATATAGTCTCAGTTTCCAATGATTATCAATTATTTATTAATTATTGCTCATCTAAGTGGATTAGCTGAATTAGTTTGTGGTTACCCACACCGAACTACTTTTGCTGTTCAAAACTCAAGCAGTCCTTATTACCTACTTTAAATGTGGTGAAGTATTGCTTCTCGGCCTTTTGGCTAAGATCAAGTGTAAATGTGGTGAAGTAGTGAGCTAACATGGAAACAAAGTCAGTGATATTTTGTGTAGTCATGACATGCCAAGTTGATGAGTAATCTTAAATTTTTCATTCTTAATTACCTTTCACCATTTAATGCATGTAAGCTTGATTTTTTTTGAAAACTTCCAGCAATATTTACAGTAAAATGGAATTACTATTTTAGGCACTAGTTTTACAAATATTGCGTAACTAGTAGAAGGAGGTTAAGATACAAGAAGGAGCCTTGCAATGAGAACTTAGGTAACAGTGAGCAAGTCACTTATATCCTTTAGTTTCAGTGTCCATAGGGGTTAAGGAAACTGTTGAGTTTGATTAGCAATTCTTAAAATGTGATTCTATGGAGATATTCAATATAACTTTAAGTGGCACATGGATGAAATTTAAAAATTGTTACATCTATAGTTTAAAGTGAAATAGAAAACTCAAGCTACTTTCTAACATTCAGCTACAACTACTGAACATAATCAATGAGTGAAAAGTATTTTATTCCTGAAATGGAATGCTAAATATTGCTTTGCATATGTAGATATTTCATTATAGATAGAAGGAGAAAAATTAACTTTAACTAACTCTCAGTATAAAAATCAATGACCATGACTGAAAAAAATATTGGTCCAAACCCAATTAAAATGGCCAACGAATTTTCTCAGTAGTGGCCTTACATTTTAAATATTTCTTCAGAAATACCACATTATGGTGTCCTAAACTGAATATCACTCATCATTTGCAAAAGAAAGGATAATTGATTTTGCTAAATAAGTGTGAATATCAGCGGTTAAAAAGATATATAGGTGAATCCATGTAAAAACATATAAAGAAATAGCAAAACCCTAGAATTTTTATAGTGATTTAAACAATCATGTTCTCTATAATACAAAAAGAAGACAAAATATATGCTTGCAAAGGTTGCGCCTTTAGAAAATATATATTATTCATTTGACAATATTTTATCTACTTAGCTCAGTTGAGAATGGGTTATATTAGTAAATAGGGAATTATTTAGTTCAATACTCATTTCTAAAATTCACTTTAAAATTCAGTTTAAAATTTCTTTTTCACTATTAAATGAAAGTAGAAGCTAAATGGACATTTATTGCAAGCATTCCCTAACATCGATAAATACTTACAACCTATTCTCAGGTATCTGAAACTATTTTGCCTGAAAATTTCCTTGTAACACAGGAGTCAGCAAACTTTTGTGAAAGGTCAGATAGTAAATATTTTAAGTTTTGCGGGCAGTTTGGTCTATATAGCAAATCCTTAAGTCTGTCACTGTAATATGAAAGCAGCCAAAATTTACATAAAGAATGGGGACGGCTGTTTTCCAATAAAATTTTATTTACAAAAACAGGTCACAGGTCACATTTGGACTTCTGGATTTACAACACAGGTTGTAGCTTACTGACCCATTGTAATACAATAGGGCATGCAGTATTGAAAACTATTTCTATGAATACTGTGTTAGCTATTCCCCACACAAAATCAACTATTAAGTCAATAAGTATCAATATATTATTTTCCTAATTTTATACAACCTCTATATAAATATATCCATACTAATCTCTATAAAATACAACACATTCTAATTAAGTTTGATTCTAATTAAGTTTGATTCTAAATAAATCTGAATATTTTCAAACTTTTAGAAAAGTTTTATTTGGTTATTTAAACTTGAAGAGAGAATAGGGAAAGATAATTGCAAACAACAAAACATGTAAATGCAGATAATATAATTTAATACTAACTACAGACCACTCAGTGGCATTTAAATTATCAGAACCTAGGTTTATTATCTTCAAGTATAAAAGCAGTATTTCAGAAAAATCTTTTATATTAGAAACTTGGTTTTGAAAAAGGTGACCTGTAACCAATGTTGGGCTTAATTATCAGCCTCCCATATGGACAATTACATGAGATCTCTATTAACAATTTTCCTCTTAATTATTCATTTTCTTATTGAAATATCACAATAAAAGAAACTCAAATCTAAATTTATCTTGGACTTGTTTTTAACACCATAAGGAATAGTGAATCAGTTTATCCTATCTGAAAACAGAAAAAAAAATCAGCTACATAATTGATCTGATCACTGGCTAATAGAGTGAGAAATCACACAACAGTAAAAAAAAAAAAAAAAAAAAAAAAAAAAAAAAAGTTTCACTTAATACTTTAGGAGAATAAAGGCTAAAGATTGCAACCTATTGTAGCCAGAAATTTGCTAAATGAGGGCATACTCAGGAGGAATTTTGTTAAAGGTAAGGTTCTATATATTTGTAAAAAAAACAGTTTGCTTTCTTTTTAATATAATTTAAAAATGCTACATCTAACAGTATTATAAGAATGGCTTTGGATTCTTCTTTGACCTATATTCACATATGTGCTTCTATGACCTATAGAAAGACAAAAAGAAATGAATTTCCTTTAGAAAACTGAGTTTTTAACTGCTGGGAAGAAATGGTTAGCACTACAGGTAGATCTATTTGAGTTAAGTGGGAGGAATATGAAAACGTGATCTGAACTAAAGGAGAATGAGAGATATGTGGCCTTCCTTGATGGACACACAAAGAGAAAGTGTCAAGACCCCAAAATGCAACATAGATTTCAAATTCAACTTATTTACTAGCAATGCATACTGCTGGGGATACAAAGGTGAGTAAGCCATTGACCAGACCCTTAAAGGTTTTAGTAAGGTAAATTTATCATCACTGTCACATTACCATAAATCAGAGCATGGTGGATGGGCCCAAAAGTAAGTTTTGTTGTATAGATAGGGAAAGATGAATTATGTCTATAATTAGGGTGCTCCCACAATAAATATTTTTTGAACTGAGCTGAGATGGAGTCCATTATGCAATTTCACATATGACATCTAGAGTGCATTGTTAGGTACAGCAGTTTTATATAATGAGATAAGGAGAGGTAAAACAAAACAAAACAGAGAAGAACATATAAACCTAGAATAAAAAAAAAAAAAGTTCCACCAAGGGAAAAAAGGGGGCAAAACAGAAAAAAAAACATTTTTCAGCTACTATTTTTAAAGAGTAGAGGCTGGTTATTTTGTAGAATGTTCCTTAATTTAGCTTTATCTCATGTTTTCTCATCCTTAAATTTGGATAATCCATTTTGGCCAGATTATCACAGAAATGCTGATGTATACTTCTCAGTGCATTATATTAAGAGACATTTGACATCTCATGATCGGTGATGATAACTTTTATCACTTGGTTAAGGTGGTGTCTATTAAGATTCTCTGTTATAAAGTTGCTGTTTTAACTCTTTTCTACCAGTAAGTATCTATAGGAAATGATTTGGGATTCGGTAAATATCTTATTTTTCATCATATTTTTGACTGATGGTTTTAGCATCCATTGATGATTTTTGACATTATCTTTTGTAACTATTGCATTTGCCAAATTGTGACATTCCATTTGCATCTCTGCTTCTGCATTTTTAGGTTGAAATTATGCTATAAGGAGAAGCTTTCCCTCCCATGGCATTTATTTATCAATTTATATATATATCAGTATGGATCCATGGGTTCTTATTTTATTAATGGTTTATAATCTGTTACTGTCATTATTTGTGTGATGATCAAATAGTCCCCAGTTCAGCTAATCAGAGTACTTCAAGCTGACCCCTATTTTCATTTCACATATATTCACTATTCTTTGGTCCCTTCCTTATTGGCCTGCACTCCTAGAAAATGTCAAGATCATGAAAGACAGAAAAAAAAAAAACATTGAAGGGCTATTCCAGATTAAATCAAAAATTAATTACAACTGGATGTAGCATATGTTCATGGATTGAATCCACAAACTGAATTTTCTTTTACTGTAAAATAAATTAGTAAACAATAGATACAATTTAAATATAGAAGAAATAATATCATAACAGTATGAATTACCTGGCTTTTAAAATTATAATGTAATATGTAAGATATTCTTGTTTTTTGGGTTATGCATGTTGACAAATTTAGAGGTAATGGGGCATCATGTCTAAACTTACTTTTAAGTATTTCAACATTTCAGAAGAGACACAGAGAAAGAATTTTTTTTTTTTTTTTAATGTGGGAAACAGTTAACATTTAGTGATTCTGTGTGAAGAGTACATGGTGATACTTTGTACTATTTTGGAAATTTTATTTAAGTGTGAAACAATGCCAAAATAAAACACTATTTTTTTAAATACAAGTTCAGAGATAAGCCAAGCTGCTATGTGCACAAGTTTATATAGATCTATATGCACATATGTTCACTCAGAACAAGAGGTAACAGTACTTGGAGATTGAATGGTTTATGCTAGATTATTGCTTTGTAGAGTTCACCTACCCCTAGAAAGAAGAAATATGGTCTTGATGTTTTATTTATTTATTTATTTATTTACTTATTTACTTACTTTTTAGTTTTGATTTACTCCAGGCTTTGGAAAGAAATGAAATAACCTCTTAACTCTATTTATGTTTAGGGGGGAAAAAAAAGAGTTTTCTGAATGGTAACAAAAATTTAATGTCCAGGCTACAGCTATCATAGATTAATTAACAGCTCTCAAACCCAAATTCTGTATAATATATTAAGAAGTAATATATTTTGTTATGTGTAAGCAGTATAAAGATTAGAGTGATACAGATTCATTTTAATAATGAGACAATTAATATTCCATAATTTATAGTGATATGAGCATGAACATTAAGTAAAGGAGCAGATTGAATTAAAATAGGATACATTTACTTTACCTTTAATTTTAAATTCTTGAACACATTTATATTCCTAAAGTACTTTGTTTTCTGGAACCCAATTATATCTTTCAAAAGTTTATCTTTCCTAGACAAAATTTTGATCTGTGCTATTTACTAATGACTTTAACACATATATTTTTCTTAAAATATAGATTGCTTGGCAACTATCATTTTTAAGGTAACTATCAAAAATGACATTGTCTGACATTTAAAATTATTCTACCGGGCGCCTGGGTGGCTCAGTTGGTTAAGCGACTGCCTTCGGCTCAGGTCATGATCCTGGAGTCCCGGGATCGAGTCCCACATCGGGCTCCTTGCTCAGCGAGGAGTCTGCTTCTCCCTCTGACCCTCCCCCCCTCATGCTCTCTCTCTCTCTCAAATAAATAAATAAAATCTTAAAAAAAATAAATAAATAAAAAATAAAATTATTCTACCTTTTTGGGGCGCCTGGGTGGCTCAGTCGTTAAGCGTCTGCCTTTGGCTCAGGTCATGATCCCAGGGTCCTGGGATTGAGCCCCGCATGGGGCTCCCTGCTCAGTGGGAAGCCCGCTTCTCCCTCTCCCACTCCCCCTGCTTGTGTTCCCTCTCTCACTGTGTCTCTCTCTGTCAAATAAATAAATAAAATCTTTAAAAATAAATAAATAAAATTATTCTACCTTTTAAAAAATAAGGCAAGGCCGTTCAAATTAGAAAGCTGAAAGCTAGGGGCACCTGGGTGGCTCAGTCGGTTAAGCGTCTGCCTTCCGCTCAGGTCATGATCCCGGGATCCTGGGATCTAGCCCCGCATCGGGTTCCCCGCTCGGCGGGAGGCCTGCTTCTCCCTCCCCCACTCCCCCTGCTTGTGTTCTCTCTCTGTCAAATAAATAAATAAAATATTAAAAAAAATAAATAGAAAGCTGAAAGCCAAAAAAAAAAAAAAAAAAAAAATTGGAAGTCAAACATGTAAATAGAAATGTAGTGTGAATCGCACTTAGTATCAGTCATAGAACTAGAGTTAAATTGTCTGTTGTTAGGTTCCAAGGTCATTAAGAAAGATGTTTCACTTAATTTTTTTTTTTTTTTTTTTTTTTAATTTGACAGAGAGAGAGATAGCAAGAGCAGGAACACAAGCAGGGGGAGTGGGAGAGGGAGAAGCAGGCTTCCAGCCGAGCAGGGAGCCCGATGTGGGGCTCAATCCCAGGATCCTGGGATCATGACCTGAGCCGAAGGCAGACACTTAACGACCGAGCCACCCAGGCACCCCGAAAGATGTTTCATTTTAAGCCTGTTTATAAATTTAACATTTTACTCTAAAGACTTCATGATCTGAAATATAAGAATTCCTTGCCCATGGTTATTCAAGAAATTTGCAAATCTTGTGAATTCGGATGTAAAATATTTTTGTATGTATGTGATTTATCATTTAATTTCACCCATGGGTAGAACATCTATAGCTTTTATTATATTCTCAAGTGGGACTGTGGTGAAGATGTGTATTATATGGTCAATTCATATTTTTATCACAATGGATTCCTCAGAGTGTTCTCTGAAGTGTATCATTTTAAAAGCAGATTGTATAGTCTCATAAGAATAAAGTAATTGAGATTGCTTTCCTTATCAAAGATTTAATAATTACCAAAGCATGTATACAACCATCAGACAACATAAAGTCTAAGATGCACCAAATCTAAAAACCTCTAAATTTTACAATTAGAAAATAGTGCTTCAAGATCCATAGAATTAAAGTACATATGACCTTCTTTTTAATGACACTAGGGTGATAGGATAGTATAAAATGTGCCTGTAGCACATAAAAAAATAACTTGAATGCTACATAAAATTGCCCTGAAACATATGCTAATTCTGGCAACATATTATTAGGCATCTCAATTTAGTGGTATAAGCACTAATGTTGTAGGTATGAGCCTTGAGGTAAAAATTAAAGGGATTTTATGTTATAAATGGAGCAAAAACATGACTTTCATATCATATAAATCAAATAAATAATGCAATGGCGACAAGAAAAGGAAATGAATATTTGAGTTCAATGTAAGCGGGATTCTATAGGACTACGTATAGGGAAGGGCTACAGCACAGTTGATGCCCAATAAGGTCTCAGAAAGATGCCTAAAAAGGATGATTTCAATAATAATTCTCAGACTAAGTCATAGGAGTCCAGTCTTCCAAAGCAGGTGACACACACAAAGAGAGACAACAAAAAAACAAACAAACAAAATCCTTCTTTAAGACAAGAGCAAAGATTTATAAGTTCTGGTGGTGACAGCTTCTGTCTCCCTTTTAATACAATAGAGAAGAATCAGAGACAGTTTGGGTATTGAGGAACTACACAAATTCTTGCAAGTCTGTTATTTATGGAGTTTCTAAATGGGGAACATCTCTGAAGTTGGCAAACTGTTGGCTTGTGGAAAATAAAGGGCTAAATTAAATAATTCAAGCACAAACTTTTTTCTGCCTTCAACACTATCTTCTCCATGCATTGATACATATTTCCTGAAAATAGTTGGTCAAAAAAGAGCTCATATCATTAAAAAATATTTGATAGTCATAATATACCTTGCACAAGGCAGAAAAAATAATCTATAATTCGAACATAAGGGGAAAGAAAGAGAAAACAAAAATTGCAAACAACCTTACCTGTGAACCCCTCCCACCCACCCCCCAAAAAAAGTGTTGCCAGGAGCTCAGATGACATATACAAAACTCAAGGGAGAACTATCAAAACACCTGAAGGAGAGGGTTATGCGTTAGCAGAACTTAAGAAGAAATTACAAGAGGGGCGCCTGGGTGGCTCAGTCAGTTAAGCATCTGCCTTCGGCTCAGGTCATGATCCTGGGGTCCTAGGATGTAGCCCCATGTTGGGCTCCCTGCTCAGTGAGGAGTCTGCTTCTCCCTCTCCCTCTGCCCCTCCTCACCACTTGTGCTCTCATTTGCTCTCTCTTTCTCTGAAATGAGTAAAAAAAGATCTTTAAAAAAGAAGAAATTACAAGGAAAAATAAAATGGTCACATTCTAAACTAGGAATAAGGAAAATAGTGCCAAAAACATTTAAAGTATTGTAACCATTCTAACATGTGTGAGATGATAGTTCATTGTGGTTTTGATTTGCATTTCCCTGACAATTAGCAATGTTGAGTATATTTTCATATACTTGTAGGCCATTTTTATGTCTTCTTTCAATAAATATCTATTCAAATACTTTTTAATTATTAATTAATTAGATTTTTTGCTATTAAGGTGTGAAATTTCTTTATATATTTTGATAAACCCCTTATCACATATATGGTTTGCTAGCATTTTCTCCCATTCCATAGGTTGCCCTTGTACTTTGCTTCTGTTTTGTTTTTTGTTTTGTTTGTTTTTTTGCCTTTGCTGCTTCTGTTGTTGGTATCATATCCAAGAAATTATTTCCTAGATCCATGTCAAGAAGCTTTTCTATTTCTCTTCTGGCAGTTTTATGGTTTCAGATCTTACCTTTAAGTTTAATCCATTTTGAATTAATTTTTGTGTGTGACATAAGACAAAGTTCTAATTTAATTCTTTTGGATGTGGATACCCAGTTTTCTCTACATTATTTACTGAAGAGACTATCCTTTCCTCACTGTGTATTCTTGGCATTTTTTTTTTTTTTCTTTTTTAAAGATTTTATTTATTTATTTGAGAGAGAGAGAACGAGAGACAGAGAGCATGAGAGGGAGGAGGGTCAGAGGGAGAAGCAGACTCCCCGCTGAGCAGGGAGCCCGATGCGGGACTCGATCCCGGGACTCCAGGACCATGACCTGAGCCGAAGGCAGTCGCTTAACCAACTGAGCCACCCAGGCGCCCTATTCTTGGCATTCTTATTGATGATCAGTTCGTTATATATGCATGGGTTTATTTTGGGGCTTTCTATTCTGTTCCATTTTTCTTATGTCTATTGTTATGCCTGTACCATACTGTTTTGATTACTATGGCTTTGTATTATATTTTGAGATCAGGAATTGTGATGTTTCCAGCTTTGTTGTTTTTGCCTAAAATTGTTTTAGCTATTTAGGGTCTTCCTTGATTCCATACAAAATATTTTAGGATTATTTTTTCTATTTCTCTGAACACATCTTTGGGATTTTTTTTTTTTTTTAAGATTTTATTTATTTCTTTGACAGAGAGAGACATGGCGAGAGAGGGAACACAAGCAGGGGGAGTGGGAGAGGGAGAAGCAGGCTCTCCACTGAGCAGGGAGCCCGATGCAGGGCTCGATCCCAGGACCCTGGGATCATGACCTGAGCCAAAGGTAGACGCTTAATGACTGAGCCACCCAGGCATCCCATCTTTGGGATTTTTGATAGGGACTGCATTGAATCAAGATTGCTTTAGTTAGATGGATATTTTAACAATGTTAATGCTTCCAATTCATAAACACAAGATATCTTTCCATTTATTTGTATCTGCTTTGATTTCTTTCATTAGTGTTTTATAGTTTTCACTGTATAGATTTTTCATTTCTTTGTTTCAGTTTTTTCCTAAGTATTTTTTTGGGGGGGGTGCTATTGTAAATTAAATTGTTTCTTATTTTCCTCTTTGAATAATTCATTGATGATATGTAGAAATACAACTGACTTTTGTATATTAACTTTGTATCCTGCAACTTTTCTGAATTTATTAGTTCTAATAATGTTTTGTAAAATTTTAGAACTTTCTACATATAAGATCTTGTAATCTGCAAACAGAGATAATTTTGCTTCTGTCTTTCTGATTCAGATGCTTCTCATTTGTTTTTCTTGTCTAATTCTTGTGGCTAGGAATTCCAGTATTATGTCAGATAGTAGTTAAAATAATAGGTATCCTTGCCTTATTCTGGATTAGTAGAAAAATCTTTCAGTTTTCACCATTAAGTATAATATTAGCTAGAGGTTTTCATATATCTCCTTTACTGTATTGTGGTAAGTTTTTATGCATAATTTGTTGAGAATTTTTATTATGAAAGGGTGTTCAATTTTGTCATATGCTTGTTCTGCAGCTACTGATCTGATTATGTGATTTTTGTCCTTCATTCTATTAATGTGGTGTATCTAATTAATTGATTTTTGTATGTTGAATGATCCTTGTATCCCACTGACAAATTCCACTTGGTCATAGTGTATGAATATAAACTGTACTGTTGAATTTGGTTTGCTAATATTTTGTTGAGGATTTTTGCATTCATGTTCATCATCTTATAGTGTCTTTGTTTGGCTTTAGTATCCAGGATGATGCTGGCTGCATAAATTGAGTTTGGGACCTTTCTGCTTCTATTTGTTGTAAAAGTTTAAGAGGAATTGGTATAAATTCTCCCTTAAATATTTGGTTGATTTCATCTGTGAAGGCATCTGGTTCTGGGCTTTTCCTTGTTGGGAGATTTTTGGTTATTGATTCAATCTCTTTATTTGTTATTGGTTCATTGTTTTCGATTCACTCTCAAAGGCTGTGTGTTTCCAGGAATTTATCTATTTCTTCTAAATTGTTCAATTTGTGGTCATGTAATTATTCATATTAGTTCTTATAATCATTTTTTATATCTCTGGCATTGGTTGTAATGTCTCCTCTTTTCATTTTTCATTTTAGTTATTTGAGTGTTCTCTTTTTATCTTAGAATAATTTAGTTTATTGATTTTTTTTATTTGTTCAAAAATGGCTCTAATCAATTTTGCTATTTTTTTTCTATTCTCTATTTCATTTATTTTTACTCTTAATCTTTATTATTTCCTATCTTCTGCTAAATTGGGCTTAGTTCCTCATTTCTCTAAAGATAATAAAGTTAGGTTGTTTGCCTGAAATCTTTCACTTATTTTTTTTTAATTTTATTGTTTTAATTAAAAATTATATATAGAGGTTCCTGGGTGGTTCAGTTGATTAAACATGCAATCTTGATTTTGGTTCAGGTCTTGATCTCAGGGTTGTGAGTTCAAGCCCTGCATTGGGCTCCATGCTGGATGCGGAAACTACTTAAAAAAAAAAAAAAAAAAAAAATTGTAGGGCTCCTGGGTGGCTCAGTTGGTTAAGCGTCTGCCTTCGGCTCAGGTCATGATCTCAGGGTCCTGGGAATCGAGCCTCATATCGGACTCCCTGCTCAGCGGGGAGACTTCTTCTCCCTCTCCCTCTGCCTGCTGCTCCCTCTGCTTGTGCTCTCTTTCTCTCTGTGTCAAAGAAATAAATAAAATATAAACATATTGTATATATTAAAGTGTACAACGTGAAATTTTTATATACATATACATAATGAAATGATTATTATATTCAAGCTTATTAACATATCCATCTTCTGACATAATTACCATGTATGAGTGTGTGTGTGATGAAAGCACATAAAATCTACTCCCCTAACAAAATTCTAGTATATAATACTATAGCTATAGTCATCATGCTATGCATTAAATCTCTAGATTTATTCATGTAGATGCTTATTGTTACATAGTTCCCTCTTAGTACTGCATATGCTATACCTCATAAGATCTGGCATGTTGTATTTTCATTTTCCTTTCTCTCTAGATGTTTTCTAATTTCTCTTTTGAAATTTTCCTTGACCCAATGGTTCTTTTAGAGTGTGGTTTTTAATTTCTGAGCATTTGTGAGTTTTCCCAACTTCTTTTCACTATTGATTTCTAATTTTATTCCATTGTGGCTTGAACAAAACATTTAGAATTATTTCCATCTGCTTAAATTTGTAAGATTTATTTTGTGACCTAGCATGTGATCTATTCTAGAAAATGTTCCATGTATGCTTGAAAAGAATGTATATTCTGCAGCTGTTGGACCGAATGTTCTCTATATGTCTGTCAGGTCCATTTTGTTTATAACATCGTTCAAGACTGTTGTGTCCTTATTGATTTTCTTTCTGGATGAGTTATCCATCATTGAAAGTGAGCTATTGAAGTATCCTACTATTATTGTATTTATGTCTATTTTTCCCTTCTGTTCAATTGATGCTCACTTTATATATTTAGGTGCATTGATTTTGGATGCATATATATTTATAATTTTATATCTTACTTTTGAACTGATCACCTAGCTCATCTCTTGTGACAATTTTTGATATATATTTTGTCTGACATAAGTACAACTACCCAGCTCTTTTTTGATTACATTTGCATGGAGTATCTTTTTCTATACTATCACTTTCAGCCTATGTGTTTTCCTTAAATCTAAGTGCATCTCTTCCCAGACATTATAGAGTTGCCTTTCTTAATTTCTAACTTTTTAAAATAAAAATTATATATATTTAAGGTGTACAACATGATGATTTGATATACATATACATAGTAAAATGGTTATTACAGTCAAGCTAGTTAACATATCCATCTTCTTACATAGTTGCCTTTTGTTTGTGTGTGTGTATGTTGAGAATACCTGGGATTTATTTTCTAAGTAATTTTCCAGAATACTCTGCAACATTATTAACTATATTTACTCTGATGTACACTAGATTTTTAGAATTTAATAATCCTACAAAGCTGCAATTTTGTACCCTTTAACCTATATCACCCCATTCTCCCCAAAGTAACCTCTGCTTCTATAAATTCTATAAATTCAGATTCTATATATACTTATAGTGAGATCATGCAGTACTTTGTTTTTTGTGACTGGTTTATTTTCCTTAGCATAATGTCCTCTAGCTTTACCCATGTTGTCACAAACCGTAGGATCTACTTATTTTTTAAGGCTGAATAATATTCTATTATATTTATGAACATTTAGGTTGTTTCCATATTTTGAGTATTATGAATAATGTTGCAATGAACATGGGAACACAGATATTTCTTTAAGGTACTCATATAATTTCCTTTGGATGTATATACCTGAAAAGTGATGGTGGTGAGTCTTCTTTTTTAATACAATCACCCACTGTCTTCTTTTTCCAGCTTTATTGAAATATAACTGACAATTATATTGTCAGTTGTGTAAATTTAAAGTGTACAATATGATGATTTGATTACACATTTGTATTGTGAAATAATTACCACAGTAGGCTTAGTTAGCACCTTTATCACCTCACGTAATTATTTCTTTTTTTTTTTTTTTTGGTGGTGAAAACACTTAAGATCTATTCTCTTAGCAACTTCTTCCTAGAAACATCGCCAAAGGCAAGGGAAGCAAGGGCAAAAATGAACTATTGGGACTTCATCAAGATAAAAAACTTTTGCACAGCAAAAGAAACAGTCAACAAAACCAAAAGACAACCGACAGAATGGGAGAAGATATTTGCAAATGACGTATCAGATAAAGGGCTAGTATCCAAAATCTATAAAGAACTTATCAAACTCAACACCCAAAGAACAAATAATCCAATCAAGAAATGGGCAGAAGACATGAACAGACATTTTTCCAAAGAAGCAACTTTTAAATATATAATACAATATTGTAAATTATAATCATCATGCTATACATTTGATCTTCAGAACTTATTTATGTTATAACTAAGAATTTGTACCCTTTGGTCCACATTTCCCCATTTCCCCCACCCTCAGTTCCTAGCAACTACCATTTTACTATAAGAGTTCAGCTTTTTTAGAGTCCATATATAAGTGATATAGTATTTGTCTTACTCTATGACTTATTTCCTTAAGTATAATGTTCTCAGCCTTCATCCCTGTTGTCACACATTTCAGAATTTCCTTCTTTCTCATGCCTGAACTAATATTCCATTGTAAACATATATACCATATATTCTGTATTCATTCATAATGGACACTTATGTTATGCCCATATCTTGGTTACTGTGAATAATGCTGTAGTGAACAGGGAGGTGCATGTATATCTTCAAGATCTTGATTTCATTTCATTTGGATACAAACCCAGAATGGGATTGCTGGATTATATGGTAGTTGTATTTTTAACTTTTAGGGGAACTTAAGCAATGTTTTCCATACTGGCTATACTTATTTACATTCCCACCAAGAGAGTACAAGAGTTCCCTTTTCTTCACATCTTCACCAACACTTGTTATCTCTTGTCTTTTTTATAATAGGCAGGAGGTAATATCTCATTGTGGTTTTATGCTGATAACAGCTTAACTTCGATCACATACAAAAACTTTATCCATTTCTTCCCCCACTTTTATGTTTTGGTGTTATAATCTACCCCTTTATATATTTTGTATTTATTAACAAATTATTGTAGCTGTAGATATTTTTCATATTTTTGTTTCTTAGCCTTTATACTAGAATTAAGTAGTTAACACACCATCATGTGACAGTATTAGAGTATTCTGAATTAGACTGTATACTTGTAAATTTTTTTGTCTTTGTAAATCTTTTTGTCTCCCAAAATTCTTTGTCTTTAATTTTTCACAGTTATATTTTAATGTGTCTTAGAGAAGATTGCTTTAAGTTCAGTTTGTTCGGTAACCTATGAGCTTCAGAACAGATATACAAATCTCTCCTCAGATTTGGAAAGTTCTCAGCCATTATTCTTTAAGCCTTCTTTTCTCTTTTCCCTCTCTTCTTTTTCTGGGACTTTAATAATTCACTGATTGCTTCTTTAGATGGTATTCAATAGATTATATAGTTTTCTTCACTTTTTTAAGTCTTTGTTCTCTGGATAATCTCAAGTTCTTGTCTTCTAATTTATAGGCCTTTCTTCTATTTAATCCATGTTTCTGTTGATGCCCTCTATTGCATTTTTTTTTTCACTTACTGTATTCTTCTGCTCCAGAACTTGTTTTTTGTTTTTTGTTTTTAAGATTTATTTATTTATTTTAGAGAGAGGAAGACATTGCACTTTGGAGGAGGGGCAGAGGGAGAGAATCTTCAAGCAGACTCCCCATTGAGTGTGGAGCCCAGCTCTGGGGCTTGATCTCACAACACTGAGATCATGACCTGAGCCAAAACCAAGAGTTGGATGCTCAACCAACTGAGCCACCAGGCACCCCTGCTTTTTGTTGTTGTTTGTTTGTTTCTTTATGATTTCTATCACTTTGTTAAACTTTTTGTTTTGTTTGTATATCATTTTCCTTATTTGGTTGAGTTGTCTTCATGTGTTTTTCTTGTAGCTCACTGAGCTTCCTTAAAACAGCTACTTTGAATTCTTTGTTGGGTAAATCACACATCTTTCCATCTTTGGGGTCGGTTACTGCAAGATTATCATGATCCTTTGTTACTGTTATGTTTCCTTGACTTTTCAATGTTTCTTTGAAGTCTTTTGTTGCTTCTTCATATTTGCAATACCAGTCACCTCTTCCAGTCTTTACTAACTCACTTCAGGAGAGAAATACTTTCTATTAGCCCTGCTAGGGGCTCTAAAGCTTTCTAAGACCTTCTATGGATATGCCTGCTTTATGTTTCTTACTCCATCTGTGTCAGACTTCTTAAGCTTGTATACCTTCTCTTGATCATGCAAGGCACTAGGCTGGTTTGCTGACAGCATCCTTTTTGCTTTCCCAAGTGTGGACCTGAGGCTCAATCTTATGATCTTTTTCCAGCCTGCAGATTTGGCCCAGCAGTCTGTGCATGCTCACTAGTCAGCTGCCAAAGCTCACTCTAACTTCCATTATGAATGCACACAGAGAACTAGGCACAGGATGGGGTGTGTGTGGGGTAGTGAGGTTCATTGAGTACTGGGGAGAACTGTGGGTCAATTTTGAGCACCCACAGGTAAGGCATTCTCAGCAGCTCATGGGCAGGTTTTTTGATGGAGTCTGTGTTGCAGTTAATAGGATTCACATCGCTTTAATGCCCTCTGAGAGTTCTATTTGCCACTTCTCCAGCCTCTTTCCACCTCCCAGTTATGCAGTTCATGACTCAGTACTCTGGATGGGGCAAGAAAGAAGTAGGCATTTTTGGCAATGTCCCACACAGCTCAGACATCCAAGCATTCACTTAAAACCTCTTACTTTTCCCCAAAATTGCAGGCTGGGAAGACCTCACTTTCCTTTTACCTTCTCCAATTTGTCCAAACTCCTATTTATTTATTTATTTATTTATTTATTTATTTATTTATATTTTTCTCCTATCGTGTGCTAGACCTTCTAAACTGGAAAACTTCCACAAAGGCTGTCCTGTTCATGAATGATTGTCTAAGGAATACAAAGTTAAGTTACATTGTTTTCCAGGGCCCCTTGCATTATGACTGAAAGGGTCTGGAGCCTGTTTATGACCAACTACAGGGGTCACAGCAGGGACCAAAGTCTGCATGCCTGCTATCCAATGCACAGGTGGGCAAGACTTCTCCTGGGTTCCTTGATGTATGGAGCTGGATCCCATAGCTCCCACAAAGGCACTCCTGTCCATGAATGGATGCCAAGTTTTTATTGTTGAGTAGGCGAAGGTGAGGGATACAGTGAAGGAAGTCTTATTCAGCCACATTGCAGACATCACTCCCATTCTGTCTTTTGATTGGTGAGTTTAATTTATCATTTAAAGTAATTATTGATAGGTAAGGACTTTCTATTCATATGTTATTTATTGTTTTCTGTCTGTTTTGTAGTTCTCTTAATCTTCTTTTCTCGCTGTCCCTCTTTGTGGGTTTTTTGTTGTTGTTATGGTATGCTTTGATTCTTTTCTCTTTATCTATTGTGTATCTAATATAGGTTTTATTCTTGTAGTTAACATGAGGCTTGCACTGATTTGCTAACAGTTGCAATAGTCTATTGTAAGCTGATGACAACGTAACTTTAATTGCATACAAAAATTCTACACTTTTATTCCCCCATGTAGTTTGTGTTATTGATGTCAGAGTTTAGTTATTTTTATATTGTGTATCCATTAATAAATGTTTGTGGTTATAATTATTCTTAATACTTTTGTCTTTTAACTTTTATATTAGAGTTAAAAGTAATTTATGTACCACCTATACAATACAACATTGTTTTGTGTTTGTCTATATATTTACCTGTGCCAGTGAGATTTTTTGGGTAGACTATTGACACAGCCTGTCTAAATCTGGCATATGGAAACAGGAATACAAAGTTAAGTATGAACACTATCCATCACATAGATATTATAGATACCTGTGTTGGCTACCTTAATTACATATATTAGATAGCCTTAAAAACTCCTGACATTTAGTAGGAGATACAAAAACAACAAACAAAACAACAAAAAACTTTTCATATTTGCCAACGGATTTTCCATGTCCCCGAATTCCATTGATTTGCTATCTTTACCAACTATCAAAATTCCTATAGATTTTTGCTTTACTAAAAGATGAAGTATAATTGATAACAAGAAAAAAGTTCCCTTTTGTTTCTCTATGACAATCTGGTTAATTTGCAGATGTTCTGCTTTCATGATCTGAATTTCTTCCCTCACACCACCAATCATACATATACTACCCTTGAAGCCGAATATACCACATCAACATATAAAAGTTAGAATGCTTGAGTTCTTGTTTAAAGACCTAAATTGTTTTTCTTATATATACTGTCCTTAGATAATGTCTATATCTCTAAGCATTAAATTTATCTATAGAGAGACAACTCCCAAATTCATATCACAGCACAAACCCCTTTTCTGCTGACAAATCCTATAAACAGTAACCTATTTAACATCTTCAACTTGGATATTTCACTGACCCTTGAAATCTAAAATTTCTAATATTCACCCATTTTCCTAATTTTACTCTTTCTTAACTATCAAACTTTTTCTGATAGTGGATGTTTATTAGTCTTTCCCCATTTCAATAAATACTATCATTTATTCACTCATTCAAAAATTACTTATTGGTTTATTGCTAGATTTTGAGAATAGAATGGTAATGGTAAAGACCATTCTTTGCTTGATTTTCATTCTAGCATAGAAAGGCCTTCTGCACTTGAAGTTTATACAAGAAGTCTTTATATTTTCTTTCAGTACTGAGATATTTTTTTTTCTACATTAAGATTTTCAGGGGTGGGACACCTGTGTGGCTCAGTCAGTTAAGCATCGGCCTTCTGCTCAGGTCATGATCCTGTGGTCTGGGATTGAGTCCTGCCTCAGGCTCCTTGCTCAGCGGGGAGCCTGCTACTCCCTTTCTCACTCTCTCTGTCAAATAAATAAATAAAATCTTTAAAAAAAAGATTTTCGGTAAAACTTGAACTTATTAATATAAATCATGTCTGATATTTATGTTGTTTTCCTTCCTAGATTCCTAGAGGAAACAATTTATTAAATAACTTGATCCATTTCCCACTGTTAAAATGCTACCTTTCTTAAATATGAAGTTCCCATACATTCTTGGATGTATTTCTGTTCTTCCTATCATTTTCTATTAATTTATTTGTCTATTCTCAGGCCCAATGCTATCTTTTCTAAATATAGTTGTTTTATTTATTTATTTTTTAAGATTTTATTTATTTATTTGACAGAGAGATAGAGAGAGCCCAAGTAGGCAGAGCGGCAGACAGAGGGAGAGGGTGAGGGAGAAGCAGGCTTCCCGCTGAGCAGGAAGCCTGATGCGGGGCCCGATCCCAGGACTCTGAGATCATGATCTGAGCTGAAGGCAGACACTTAACTGACTGAGCCACCCAGGTGCCCCTAAATATAGTTACTTTATTATAAACTTTAATATCTGGTAGGACATATCTTCTATCACTATATTTTTCTTTCAAGTAGAGCAAATCTTATCATGAATTTTCTTTGATAAGTATTTAAGAATTATTTTGTTAGGCAAAATTGTAAAAGAAAATTAGTAACAAAACTCAATACATTGTAATTCTAAATGGAATTGCACTATAATTACATTGTAACTTAAAATTACAGTGGATGCTTAGTTTCTCCGTTTATCCAATATATTCTTTTAACAAAATGGCTTGCTTTGCTCATTGAAATATTTTTCATTTATTTAAAAATAATTTTACTTACTATAAGGTACTGCTTTCACTATAAATAAAATTTATTTCCATTTATATTAGTAATGTTTAAACTCTTATAAAGAACTTTGGATGTGTATTTAAAATCTCCAAACACTTTAAGAAATTATTTTATTATATAGTTATAACATATGTACAGATATGCACTTATACACACATATATTTGTTATTTTAGCCTCTTAATTTTCAGGTATACAATAGCATCTTCACTAGAAAATTCTGTCTCTACTTTTCAAATATTTATGCTGTTTATTGAGATTTTTAAACATAATTTATCAGTTTTCAATACCCACAACGCAGTGAAATTGTGATGTAGTTGCCGAAGCCAAATGACTTTGTCTTTTGCAGCATTTTTTCAGTGTTTTGGCATTCCTGAAATTAGATGGGAATTTTCTTCCCTATCTAATTATACAACCACCATTATTAGGAGCCTGCCTTGGCAGTTAACCCACGTGGTAATCATTGCCAGCTGCAGGCTGCGTTTTTTTTGTTTGTTTGTTTGTTTGTTTGTTTGTTTGAAACCTTGGCCAATAGCTCTCATTTAGGCACTGTGAAACCCCAGTAGTCCACACTCCCCTAAAAGTGCATCATTATCTCCTCTCACTTCAGTCTGTTACTCTGAAATTCTGGATATCCTTGTTAGTTTCAAGTTTCAGGTGCCTCTGGGAAATTAGGGAGCAAGTAGCCAGGCTGGAGCAGGGAATGGTCCCATTGTTTAGCTCTATTACATAACAAAATGACTTAGTGCTCCACGTTTTCTGCTTGCTTTACAGTTTCTGCACTCTCTCTAATGAGCCCAAGTCCCCCAATCAGACTCCACTACAGCAATACCATTTTACTTAGCTTGCTACACAGTGGAAGTGAGGTTAGAGGTGACTGTCGATAAGGTGTTGAGTATATATTACTGGTGATCTCCAGAATCATTCAGTTTGCCCACCCTATTACTACTTGATGTATTTCTTTTGGTCTTCATATTCTCATAGTTCCAGAGATGACAGAACCTCATTGTTTTATTTCACATTATATGAAGAATGCTTACAAATCAATAAAGAAAAAACTGACAACCCAATATAAAATATATAAAAAAATGTGAACAGGGACTTTACAAAAGTTATCCAAAAGACCAGTAAACATGTAAAAAAAAAAAAAAAAATCACCCATCATGAAAATGGAAATTAAATCTACAAAGAGATCTCACACACATTCATAAAATTCCTCAAAATAAAAAATATTGACAAGCATCGCCAAAGATGTAGAGCAACCCATTTGCCTATACAATGCAGGTGGGGGTGAAACCACTTTTAAGGACTGTTTGGGAATGTCTAAAATGAAATACACACTCGCTCTACACTTTAGCAATCCTATTTCTTTGCATATACGAACGAGAAATGCATGGCTATGTTCTCTAAATGATAGCTACAAGAATGCTCATGTATGCCATGAGTATGTTCACAGCCTTTTATTTGCATAGTCAAAAATTGAAGACTATCAAGTGTCCAACAATAGTAGAATGGACAAATAAAATGTTTTACTCATGTCCTATTTTACTATACAATAATAAAAAGAGTAACCTGCAATAACATGGGTACATTTCAAAGACCGTATGCTGAATGAAAGAAGTCAGTTGCAAAAGGGAACATACTTTATCATCCATTTATATGACAAGAAATCAAAAACACAAAAAAGAAGACTACCTTAAGTTGGTAGATGTAAGAATACTGGGTATCTCGGAGGCAAGGGTGTCTGAGAAGGATCATAAAGAAACTGTCATAAATGTTCTAAATCTTGATTTGGGCAGTAATTATGTGGCATTTACATGCAAAATTAATTGAACAATGCAGTAAAATTAGCACAGTTTATGTACTCTACTTGAGGTATCTCGATTTAAAAGAAGTTAAGTGTGTATGCTGTGTACAATTCAAATAACGATTGAGGAATATAGCTCCTGGTCAAAACCTATTTGTGATCCTTCAGGCCCAATTACAAAGGCTTTATTTACCTAGAGGCCTCACATGGACCAGTCAATGCATTGCAATCTCAGAAGGGAGATGCTGTCAAGGAGCTTCCTATGGGGAGGGAGAGCAGGCTGTCAAATTAAAGATCCAAAAGAAGATCTCTAACAAAGCCTGGGAACCAATTTCCTGGCTACTGCCTACTGTTTTGCAGCATGGGACCAGAAGTAATCAGGCAACCCCCCACAGAGTTGTACGGGTGACTTTTATTGGCTCTAAGCAGGTCACTGGTACCAAAGGACAGCCTGCAGCAAGCTATTGAGACTTATACTCTTAATGAAAAAGAATATAGAACCCTTCAGATTACTTTGTCTAATAACCTGAAGAGATCTTAGATACTTGGCTAATTCACCTCCAGAATGAAGGAGATAATCTTGTTTAGCTTAATAAGAGAGAGTGGCATCTTGTGGGGCATGTCCCTACAGACCTTGACAGTGGCCAGAGTGCCTTGACAATGTTGACTTTGCCTAAGGAGGAGAAGGAAGAGGGGGTGGATGAGAGGGTATGAAAGAAGAGAGGTCCATTGATTTATGATTTCATTGTTCATCAGTTTTTGTCATGTAAAGCAGGTTTTTATCTGCCATTATATGCAATTTTTTTTTTAAGTTTCAAGTTTTATTTCAAAATTCCTCTCTTTTTGCGGCGCCTGGGTGGCTCAGTCGTTAAGCGTCTGACTTCAGCTCAGGTCATGATTCCATGTCCTGGGATCGAGCCCCGCATCGGGCTCCCTCCTCAACGGGAAGCCTGCTTCTCCCTCTCCCACTCCCCCTGCTTGTGTTCCCTCTCTCACTGAGTCTCTGTCAAATAAATAAATAAAATCTTTAAAAAAAACAAAACTCCTTTCTTTTTTTCTCTATATTTTTTTGAGTAACTTGACCAATCTGGACCTATTTTTGTGCATAAACATGTGGGAGTATTATTTTTGTTCCCATCTATATTTATTTAGATGTTACTTAAGGTGTTACGAGAAAACTTCTTGGATCTTATCTTGGAGGATTAATTGGTTTCATAAGGACAAGCCACCTTTGCAGGAATGTGGATTCTATAATTGAGTGGTTTGCTATCCTGTGAAGAAATTCCCCAATCTCACTCATTTTATGTTATTGTGAAGAGTGAGCCGTGATCATTGACATTCTGAGTCTATGGCTGTCATGCTGTTCTTCCAATTTAAGCCTGTTGCTACTGTACCCCCTTCCATAGGATTTGTTTTTTATAGTTTTGCTAGAGGATAGAGTTACAGAATAAGTGCATTACCCAAAGGTAATAAAAGGAATAAAAGTACAAAATGTTTTCATTGTGCTTGTAGATGAAATCTTCCAATGACCTTTGTCTTCACCATTCTTTCTACCTCTTGGCTTTTCCCTGGGCCTTTTTAGTACAAAGTACTCCTGGGGCTTACTGGATAACTGGTTACTATTCCAAACATCTAGAGCTATAAAAAGCCATTTTTAAAATATTATTATGAATTAATCAATGGAACGACCAGGAAGAGCATTATCAAATTTAACACAATAATCTGAAATTGAAGTTTAATATCTCAGACGCTAAAAGGCACCTGTGTGTTACCTACAATGCAAAGTACTATATGTATTGATTTAGACTTTTTTTGGGGGGGGTTTGGTTTTATTATTGTGAAATAATCTTTTATTTTTAGTTGTTGAGATTACCATTCATCCCTATCTATTCATCCCTACCATTCATCTATCTCACTGCTTTACTTTTTTTTTGGGGGGGGGGGTCATCCATAGTTATCTTAAGCCTTTATTCTATGTTAGTAATTCTCTTTTGTTTGTCCTTTGGTACTACCAATTTATTTATGAATCAGTTTCTGATGTTGTTTTAATCCTCAATAATTTTCCCTTAAATTTTCTAATTCTTTTTATTTATTTGGGCTCTGATTTTATTAGCGTGCTTAGTAATTTGCTTTATTCCTGAAAGCGCTTAGACAAACTTCCTTCTGTGTCTTGGGCAAAGTTCACTTCCAAACCTATTTCTTTATTTCCTTTATGCTATGTTCCTCTTTTGTTGTTGTTATTTGGTTTTAGTTTTGGTTTTCCCATCCAAAGTGTATTTCCATAATTTCTGAACCTTTTACACCTTTCTCATATTCTGGCAGCTTTGTGCCTTTCCATTTGTTTTTAACCTGTTGAAGATTGCTTTACTTCTTTGACACCATAGTGAAAACCATTTTGGGGTCCAGATAAGAAACAGTTGCTGCTGCCCACTATATTTATGTAGTCTAAGAGAAGTTAGAGCTCGCTGAGGCAGCATGCGATGTTTCAGTGGACATTCTCTGCTTTTACTTCTCAGGTTTGCTTTGTTCCCTTCATGTATGTATGTATGTATGTATGTATGTATTTTTATTTTTAAGATTTTATTTATTTATTTGTCAGAGAGAGAGAAAGAGCAAGTGAGAGAGAGCACAGCAGGGGGATTGGCAGGCAGAGGCAGAGGGCAAAGCAGGCTTCTCACTGAGCAAGGAGCCCAATTTGGGACTCTATCCCAGGAGCCTGGGATCATGACCTGAGCTGAAGGCAGACGTTTAAGCGACTGAGCCACCCAGGCATCCCTCCCTTCAGGTATTTGGACAATGTAACCCAATACAAAGTGGACAAGCTCATAGGCTTAAGATACATCACATACTCAGTGTGTATAAAAGGAAAATTTATTTGTGAAAAAGAGTGGTTTTGTTTTCCACTTCTGTTTTCATGCATTTCTCTACCGTTCTTATTCCCACTACCATTAACCCCAACCACCTCCCTCCTGGTATAAGGGAAATGCAATATCCCCAATTCTGATAACCTCCCTCCAGATTCAGGAATATCCCTGAGAATTTTAAGGATATTGAGATTCAACAATTTGTTTTTGAGGGTTTGGTATAATTTTAGAAGCTCACTATGCTATCTACACTATTCCAGAATTTTCTCATTAACTTATTCATATCTATAATTCAAGGATTATGGCATTATGTTTTCATTTTTGGTTGCTACTAATAAATATCTATCTGGATTTTTCTTTTCTTTTCTTTCTTTTTTTTTTTTTTTTGATTTTGTTTATTTATTTGAGAGAGAGAATGAGATAGAGAGAGAGAGAGCATGAGAAGGGGGAGGGTCAGAAGGAGAAGCAGACTCCCTGCTGAGCAGGGAGCCCGATGCGGGACTCGATCCCGGGACTCCAGGATCATGACCTGAGCCGAAGGCAGTCGCTTAACCAACTGAGCCACCCAGGCGCCCCTGGATTTTTCTTTTCTTGTCCTTTCTTTCTTTTTTGATTTTTTTTTTTTTTTTTTAAGGTATGAGGAAGAGGAGAATGTTATGGTTTCCCTTACTTGACACAAAAGTCCAATTCATATTTTTAAAATATATGTAATCCTACAAAACTATAACATATTGTTTATTTTTGTATACTTAAAGCAGATAATTCTTTAGTTTGATAGTAATTTCCCTGATACTAATGTACTATTTACAGGGCTTTTCTAAGATTTAAGTTCTTACTTTCTTAAGAAGTTAAATAGATTTATAGCATACCATCAGGTTTAATGCACTTGAATTTTTTTCTGGTCATGTAATGTGGCCAGGCTATTAAAAAGTTTTATTTTATTTTTTTAAGATTTTATTTATTTATTTATTTATTTGAGAGAGAGAGAGAAACAGCATGAGAGGGAAGAGGGTCAGAGGGAGAAGCAGGCTCCCCGCTGAGCCAGGAGCCTGATGTGGGGCTCCATCCCAGGATTCCAGGATCATGACCTGAGCCGAAGGCAGTCGCTTAACCAACTGAGCCACCCAGGTGCCCTAAAAAGATTTACTTTTAATACACAGTCTAAACATTTTCTTAAATACAAATGACTCTTTATGTACCAAAAGCTGTAGATTAAAAATCTCTCAGAGAGGGACGCCTGGGTGGCTCAGTTGGTTAAGCGACTGCCTTCGGCTCAGGTCATGATCCTGGAGTCCCGGGATCGAGTCCCGCATCAGGCTCCCTGCTCGGCAGGGAGTCTGCTTCTCCCTCTGACCCTCCTCCCTCTCATGCTCTCTGTCTCTCATTCTCTCTCTCTCAAATAAATAAATAAAATTTTTTTAAAAAAATAAATAAATAAAAAATAAAACTTTCTTTTTAAAAAAAAAATAAAATAAAATAAAAATCTCTCAGAGAAATACATTAATGTCATCAAAATTCAAGAAGTAAAAGCTGTAGGTTAGCCATTTTTAAGCAAAATGTATTCAAATTTACTTGTGTTCAAAAAAAATAATCCTAGACTTAAAAAAACATTTATATTTTCAATACACTCTAGTAAATGAGGCCAAATAATTGACTACTTACTAATTACCCTTACAGAGTCTCACAAGGCATAGTATAGCTTTTGACCCACAGGAATTTAGCCCCATAGATATAGTAATCTATGGGGCTAAAAGTATAGCCTATACTTTTAGCCCCATAGATTACTATAATTCATATAATATTCACCCATGGATTATATACTTTAAAACTTCACTGATATTAATTAAAGAAGAGACTAAAGATAACTTGCTGTAGTGCCTGAAATACAAACTATAAGTAATGAAATATCATTATTTCATATGTGCAACAATTAAAGCTGGACATTAAATATAACAGTCACAGTGTATAGATTACAAAAAGATTTTAAAACTAAAATGTAAGTCAGTAATAATAATAATAATAATAACAATAATAATAGTAATAATAGAAATCCTGTTTAAACTGAGAGCCAGCAGTTCCATGCAATACACAGATTTTATCTAAGAGGGTCCCTAGATGGGTCATTCAGTTAAGCATCTGCCTTTGGCTCAGGTCATGATCTTAAGGTCCTGGGATCTAGTCCCACATTTGGCTCCCTGCTCAGCTGGGAGTCTGCTTCTCCCTCTCATTCTCCTTCTGTGCTCCCTCTCTCTCAAATAAACAAAGTCTTAAAAAAAATTATCTAGGATATTTCTTGTGGAGTTAACCTCAGGTGAGGTAATTCTATTCAACCTCTAATATCCAATCAAGTCATGTTTATAAGTCCTTTGGCCTTGGTCTCCAGTATTAAGGCAGTCTTACATTTTTATAAAGATGGGCAGAGCATTCCTCAAATGGATTAAACTCTTTCCTTTTTTTTATTTCTTTATTTTCATCTTTCTTTCTTTCTTCCTTCCTTTCTTTCTTTTCTTCCTTTCTTCCTTCCTTCCTTCCTTCCTTCCTTCCTTCCTTCCTTCCTTCCTTTCCTTCCTTCCTTCCTTTCTTCTTTCTTTCTTTCTTTCTTTCTTTCTTTCTTTCCTTTTCTTTTCTTTCTTTCATTATAATTCATTCCTGAAACAAATTCCTGTTTTCTGTAACTGAGTCATTTCAAGATATGAATGTCCTAGGTAATGTGTCAAAGCGTATCTCTGTCTATATTTTCAAATCATTAACTTTCTCAAATACATTAAACTTACTTTAACAGGTATTTGGGGTAGAAGTTTATGTTTTTTGAGACAAGTTATGTTTTATATCTAAAATATGTTAAGCAGGGACCCTTGGGTGGCTCAGTTGGTTAAGTGTCTGCCTTTGGCTCAGGTTGTGATACTGAAGTTCTGGGATCAAGCCCCACATCAGGCTCCCTGCTCAGCGCGGAGTCTGCTTCTCCCTCTGCCCCTCACCCTGCTCATGCTCTCGCTCTCACTCTCTCTCAAATAAATAAATAAATTAATTAAAAAAATAAAATAAAATATGTTAAGCAAATGCAATTAAATTTTACTATATTAAAATTAAATTATAGATTTTTTCTTTCAAAATATAACTTTTTACATGTGTATTGGATGTATATAGCATGCTATTAACAATGAAGAAAATGAGATTAAAAAAGTGTTGACTAAAAATAGCCAAAATTGGGGCGCCTGGGTGGCTCAGATGGTTAAGCGTCTGCCTTCGGCTCAGGTCATGATCTCAGGGTCCTGGGATCAAGCCCCACATCGGGCTCCCTGCTTGGCGGGGAGCCTGCTTCTCCCTCTCCCTCTACTGTTCTCCCTGCTTGTGCTCTCTCGCTCTCTCTGTCAAATAAATAAATAAAATCTTAAAAAAAAAAAAATAGCCAAAATAGACAATCACAGGATTACATTAAAATTATTCAAAATTGATTTCAGTGAAAATATTTACACATGAGGAAGTGGAAACAATATTGAATTTGAATAACAGGATATCAATGCAAATAAGTTTTAAAAAATCAGTATATAGTATGCTTTCAGTTTGCAATGCATTTTTTTTTTCTTCCTTTGTTTTTATATATATATTTTTTAACATTGATGGGGTTTTGGAATATAGGTGAGGTTCAGTGGGGTGAGGTCCAGAGCCGGCGACCAAGAAAGAATTCTTGCGACATCTTTGGTGCAAAATGGTGGTTTATTAAAGCAGGGGGACAGGACCTGTGGGCAGAAAGAGCTGCTGCACTGGGGTCTTGAGGAGTGGTGATTATTTACTCTGGGGTTGGGGGAAGTAAGGAGAAGGGAAGTTTTAAAAGAACTTTCATATGCTAAAGAGGACCAACCTACAAGATGCCTACAAGATACAGGGGGCCTTGCCATTGTCAAATTAAGGTTGTTTAACATTAAGATATTTGGCAGATCTCTGGAAGAATGTCACACATGTCCCACCCAGGAGTGGGGAGTGGGAGAGGTTGCAGGGTGTCAGCTTGTGCTTTGTCTTTGGCTAGCCTTCTGCTCCCTCGTCATTATGAGTTATCTAGCAGGCTAGTATCACGTAATTCCAATATGGAAAATCCCCCCTATGGAAAATATGTAGGATTTCCTGTACACTTTAAGTATGTAATTTATATTTACACTGATTGGTTTCAAACTCAAAGACCTCAGAGACTAGTTTAAATAACTAATGCCATCTCTTTGATGCTCATATTTAATCAATATAAATAGACATATTTAGGAGGGTTAGAATTATTTCAGCATAGCTATTCAAATAGGATTGGGATTCTCTAATCTTTGGTTATATTGACTTGGAGAACTCTTAAGTTTCTTCTGTCATAGAACAACTAATTTGGTTTGAGGTTTTCCTCTCCCCCCTTTATTTTGTATTGCCTACTTCCTTCTGTCTGTCTTTGCCCATTATACCCGTTATCTGTAAGAAATTCATTTAATAATTTTGTTATTCAGATTTGATAAGATTTCAGCTGTATTGCCTTCCAAATATGGCAAACATTTTTCTTTAGTTTGAGAGCAGTCCTTAACCAAACAGGAATTAGAAACATTAACTAACTCTTACTAAAACATGGATATCAAAACATATTCAGTTTCAGTTTATAAACTCCACAGTGATGTCAAAAGACAGAGGAAACTTCTTTCGAGGCTCTAGAGTCAAAGTGTTAAAAGATCTAAATAAAAGAATGCAAACCCCCCCATCATATTTCTCACTATTTCTCATCCCCCACCAAGCTCATCATTTAACCATGAGCCCTTTTCTGCATTAGAGAACTATATGAAGAAAGTGGACAAAAAGTTCTGCCTGGTCCCATTAATGTCGGTTTCTCCTATGACATTTAAAATCTATACTCACCTTATCCTTTTGCTTTTTCAATTACTGCTGGTTTGTGTCTAACAGTTTTCTACTTGGTTCTCCATAATTTGAGCAGTGAGATTCTAATTGTTTCCCAAAACTTCTTCAGCATCTATTATGCTAACATCTCAGTAGCATTCTTTGCAATATGCCAAAATATGAAGATAAATTTAGTATCTTTAGTTTAGAAGATGGAGATTTTCTAGTATCGTGAAAATACCTAACTGCTCTAAATCTTTAAAGAGGGAAAAAATAATTTTAGGCCACTTTTTTTTTCCTTTTTCAAGTTTTTATTTAAATTACATTTAGTTAACATACAGTGTAATATTACTTTCAGGTGTAGAATTTAGTGATTTGTCACTTACATATAACACCCAGTGCTCATCATAAGTGCCCTCCTTAATACCATCATCCATTTAACCCATGCCCGCACCCACCTGGGAAAAAAGGATTTAAAAATAAACCTGTTTTATCCAATTTCTTATCAGGTTCTTATTTGTTAACATTTTCCTCTGTTGACCTGTAGATAACAATCAGTATACGCAACAGAGTTGTAGGTTTCAGAGTAAAAGTAAACATACCCTTTAGGTCTTTCAAGAGGAGTAAGTGGAACAAACAAAGGATGCTGTTGTTTCAGGATTTCTTTTCCTTTAATGCCTGAGGTTCTCAGTCAAACTGCTTTGGAGAATGAAGAGGTAGACCAGAGGAAGAGCGGTGGGCAGCATAACAAAATTGATTGGGTGATAGTACAAAGCTCCCAAAGAGGGAGGGACCCGAGAGGGTTGCTGTTGGAGTTTCTAAATCTAGGGTTTTTTTTATGAGATTGTTGGTGGTCTGTTTTAACCTGATTAATCCTTCAGCCTGTCACCCAGTCAGGTTTTTTGTCCATGCACTCATCTACCTCTGAGGTAGTTGTTTCTGTGGGAAAGGTGGAGGGCTCCTTTCAGGGTGGTATAGAATAACAGGATGAGGTCTTTTTTCTTTTAAGTGTGATTTCCTCTTAGAACAGGGACCTCTTGCTCTTGCCTGTCTTTCTTCTGACTATCCTCCATTACTGTGATATCAAAAAACCCTGTGGAAAGATTCCCAATTTTTTATCCAGTGTAAGTCAAACATGTATTGCCAGAGAATTTCATAGAACAAAATAAAGGGTGGGTTGAAGGCCCTATGCTCAAGTTATTGGAACTAATTTTATTTTATGGTAATTTAACTTAACATTACTCTGTTTTGTTTTTTAAAGTTGTTCTTTATTGCTGAGTATTTTAAGAGTTCAAGGCAGTAAGAATGTTAACCTAGTCATGTATATTGGGATGTAGCATTTAAGCGGACTCATATAATAGTATACCATAAAGTGACAACATGAATTTTGAAATAAATACTAAAGCACTTCAAATTCTGTAACTTAACCACAAAGTATGCAATTATCAAATAAACTACGCTCTTTAATGAAGTGAATATTCATACTTCTGAGTCTTCTCCCTTACGCTGGTCCTGGGGTTACGGGTTTTTCAGTTTTATCTTAAACAGTGTTTTCCCTGTCAAAACAGGGAGAGAAAGGAGAGAGAAAAGCAAAACAAAACAAACACAGAAACAGTCAACTTCCCTTTCACACGTAAGGTGAATGTTCTGTTGGGTTACTACAAGTTCTAGAACCTTATACCAGACTCCTACTTACAGGTCTGCTTGGGAGTCTCATGTTATCTCCTGTTTAGCAGGACAAAAACTCTTCATATCCACTCTTCCCTCTTATCCCCTAGTCTCATCTCCAATTTGTCCTGGTCCCAGAACTGTACTACTATCCTTGTTAAAGGATACTGGTAAAGGATAAAGGAACTTCACAATCATGCATCTACCTTTAGTTCACCCTTATAGGAGAACAAAAAGTAAGTTTTGCCAGTTTTGCAAATTTTGTGTTTAAAGCATACTTCCAGTCTCTCCTTTTACTCCCTTTCCACCCCTTTTGACCTCTTCCAGGGCTGGCTCTTGTTTGGTTTTTGGATTCTTAAAAATAGCTTTCCAAATCAGCCTCAGGCTCTGGGGTCAAACCATTTTGTTGAGTTTCAGTTCCACCTCTGTGGGATGGGAATAGAAAAGTTATGGAGAGAATGAGAAAGTAAAAGTGAACAGTCAACTAATAATAGTTCAGCTTTCCTGGATCAAGAGGCAAAAACAAAGATATTACAAAGCCAGAAAAGAAGACACATGTGCCTGCCTGCCCTGCAGAGATTGGGTGGGTGGTCCGGCTTGGGACACGTCGTGTCTTTAGTGCACGTGGTTCTTGGTCACGTGCTTGGAAGAACGAAGAGGTGGTGTTAGAGCCACGAGTCTGAGGGTTGGATGCAAGTGATCTCATGGTCCTTCTCCCTTTTTGCCCAGGCACACCCTGGCCACCTCCGGAGAGCCCAGCCTTCCCTGCTTGCCAACTGGCCCGTGCGATGTTCGTGGCTGACTCCAGGACTGAGATTCCACTGCTTCACGTGCCTGGCAGTTGCCAACACTGGATTCTCCAACAGGTAGGGTAGAGGGGACCATCCTGCTCAGTGTCCACAGTGCCATCCCAAAGCTGTATAATCACAGCTGGCCAGTGGGATTTGACAGGTGGGCTATTTGCAGGCCTCGGAGATAGCACGGGTAACAGATTTAGGACAGTATCTGGCACACAGTAGTCTCTCAATGCATACTAACTAATACTGTTATTTATGACAATGGCACCATGTTAAAACCCCTCATGGCTTTAACATTATAGGTGGCAAAATAGTTAAAGGTTTAACTTAACTTGCAAAGATATTGGTGATTTGATTTTGATTTAGCCCCCTAACTACTGCCTCTCCTCCTTGTCCACATCATGTAACTGTAATGACATTACTACCAGTTCCCATGTCTGCCTTTCTTCCTCTCTATACATGGGTAAATCTTAATTTTCATGAATCAACTTAAATGTCACCTCATTGCTGAGATCTTCTGTACCTGTCCCTATCAAAAACAGGTCCCACCTGTTATCATTTATCTTAGCATTTTGTTTGTTTCCTTCCTGGTTTTTAAAACAATAACAATTACTTTATCCAAATATTTTTCTCTTTGCTTGCTTTTTTGTCTCTTCTACTTTTTTTTTTTTTTTCTCTTCTGCTGGATTTTAAGCTGCATGAGAGTAGAGATCATGCATGTCTTGATCATTATTATTATCTTCATCATTATTTTCCCTAAACCTGTAACAATGACCAACATAGAGTGATGATAAGTATTTCTAGATTGTAAATGAAACCAAAAAAAAAAAGTGATTCATACTTGTTTATGTGAACCATATTCCTTTCTGTCTACATTGAAAAAAATCATATATTTTTCCCATAATCAAATTAATATTCCATTATTTGCATCATTTGTAAAATAGTGTTTGAAGACCAAATAAACATATAATTTAAATTCTTATAAGTGAACTCATAACTGGTAAATAATTACCATAAGATCTTTTTCTTTTCCTATGGTTCCTAAAAAATGCATTATTTGTAAAAGATATTATTAGATTTTCATGGGTTTAAATGTACTGACAGGTTATTTTATATCAGAATGAATTTTGTGTGCAAAGAGACACTCACAAAACTAATTTTTTTAAAAAATGTTACTCTTGGGGCACCTGGGTGGCTCAGTCAGTTAAGCGTCTGCCTTTGGCTCAGGTCATGATCCCAGTGTCCTGGGACTGAGCCCCATATTGGGCTCCCTGCTCATAGGGAAGCCTACTTCTCCCTCCTTCTCCCTTTCCCCACCCCCCCATCTCTTTCACTCACTCTCTCTCAAATAAATAAATAAAATCTTTAAGAAATATATTATACTTTATAACATTAAATTATTTTTAAACATTATTCATCAGGCTTCTAACTATTAACAGATGATTTATACAAATCATAAAGCAAAACTTAAGAATGCAAAATTAATTTTCCACTAAATATTTAAACATTGATTTAAAATGTATTCAAATTATTTTTCTAAACATCAAAATAAAATCACAAATCTAATAAGTCAAATTACATTAAATGTTTTGGATATTATAAACTCAGACAAAAACCTTTGATTTCTTGTGTTTTTTTCAGTTTTTCTTTGCCTATTGCTTTACTTGCCTTAGAGTAACACCACAGAATTCTTGTATTTTACTATCTTGAAAATCTTCTGTGTTTATGATAATTTACTTGGTACAAAGGGGAAGAAAAATCCATCTCAAACAGGAGGACTCTGCAAGAACTATGTGGGTGACATTGATTCTTGAATTTAACATAATACCTAGTTGTCTAGTCCAAGGAAAGTCAAAACCATGCCAGTGATCGTTCCTCTGTGCCTTCTTTCTATTTTAATAGTTAGGTTTCTCTTGGTATGGTATGGAGCTTTAATACCTTCTCTTTCAGAGTGTTTTAATCTGTCTAAACAATCCTGGCTTTCCCAGAAATAGTGGGTTGTTTTGTTGTTGTTGTTGTTGTTGTTGTTGTTTTTAACTTCACCTGGTTAGCATTATTTGACAAAGTATCTGGGTTCATGATATATTGACTTGGAACATTGATGCAATTGAAAACCCATAATAAATCCTATCAGTCTCATTATTAAGTAGCATTGCTGAAACTTTTTATCTACTAAGAGATGAAAGATGAGTCTGTTCATTAGCTGTTAGGGATATATGGCTAATTTATTGTGTTAAAACATCCTATTGGGTACTCTGTGTATAGATAAAATATGTTGAGAATTCAAATATCTTTCTTCATTTTGTTCTTCCTTCCATAAAACTTAACTATAATAATGTATAAACAAAATTATTTTATTTAGCTCATTTAGTATTTGCCTCACTGTATCTAAATAGGATACTATGTTGCTACTTAAAACAAAAAACAAAAAACGCTTATGCTCTCTTCAGTTTATTTACTCCAATTGACACGAAGGATGTTCTCATCATTTACCACCTTCACCACTACCACACACATTATTATGGCTAAGTAAATGCCAATTATACCTGAGCCATGTAGGTAGCATGGTATGGGTATTTTTCATTTCGGAAACATTTTTTTTCTCAGTTAATAATTGCCTCATTTATTTGCTTGCTTAGTTTTTCTGTGTCCTCATTGTTATTCCAATTCCAAACTCTTCACCAGTTGTATCTATCTCTTCTTAGTATGAGGATACACAGCAAAGAATCTATAAATTTCCTTCTAAGTAAAGTGCTTTGAACAATGTCTGAAATAGAATTAACAATAAAGCATGTCATATCTATATAGTGGGATATTTTCAGCCATAAAAAGTAATAAAGTATTTATACATGCTACAACAAGGGTAAACCTTGAAAATATTATGTCAGGTGAAAGAAGCCAGAAATAAAAGGTTGTTTGTTGTATGATTCCATTTATATGAAATAACCGGAAGAGGTAAATCTATCCAGAGAGTAGTGGTTTCCATGGGCTGGGAAGGATGGGAAGAATGGGGAGTAAATCCTAAGGCATACAAGGTTTTTTGTTTGTTTGGGTTTTGGTTTTTGTTTTGTTTTTCAGTATTAAAAAAATAACATAAGGTTAATTATGGTGGCGGTTGTGAAATTTTATGAATATACCAAGAACCACACTGGATTTTACTCTCTAAAAGGATGAACTGCGGTATATTAACTATATCTCAGCTAATAAATAAATAAATAAGGTGGAATGGTAGAGAGTCACCACGGACTCCTGGGAAAGGCTAGTATCAGGGGGAAAATTGGCAAAGAAGGAAGCTGGCATTCCTCCACCTAAAGCCAAAGAAAAATTCCAGGAAATGCTCATGGCATTTTAACAGATAACCAGGTTTTATTTTGGGAAAGACAAGATGAAGAAAGATATTTGAATTCTCAACATTTTTCTGCTGTGTTTCGATTCTACGTGGTTCATGGTCTGCCTATTATGGGTCTGATGTTATATTATATTCTCTGAGCATTCTAACAGGGAATTCAATTTCATCTTCAGTGAGTTTGAGTCTAATTAAAGAAGATAGAACTTACACATAAAAAAAATGTTAAAACACTGCAGGAAATACAAAATAAATGGCAATGAGAATGATACCCCAAAATAGGAAGCTTTCATTCCTAGAACATTTTATCTCTATAAATATGAACTTGATGATTGTACTTTTTACAGGGAATGTTGTCTGTACTGTGAAAATACTGTTCCCGTATTTTAGTTCTTTCCTTCCTAACATTCTACACGCTCCTGAATTCTGTTGTTTTTTTTTTTTTTTTAAAGATTGTATTTATTTATTTGAGAGAGAGAGAATGAGAGAGAGCACATGAGAGGGGGGAGGGTCAGAGGGAGAAGCAGACTCCCTGCCGAGCAGGGAGCCCGATGCGGGACTCGATCCTGGGACTCCAGGATCCTGACCTGAGCCGAAGGCAGTTGCTTAACCAACTGAGCCACCCAGGCGCCCCTGAATTCTGTTGTTTTAAGTATCTTTACCATGTCAGTATATTTATCCCAAAGATACCATTTTTTTTCTCCTGATATCAAGCTTTTTAGTTAATTTTGTAAAGTTACTGTTTTAGTACTCAATATTTTTCCTTAACCCTGGATTTTATCTTTTCATCTAACTGGGTTTTCTTATCGTCTTTATATTTGATTTTTTTGTCAATTTATTTTGTAGTCTATATAGTTACTATGTGAGCCATATATTTAAGTGGCATCTGCTCCTTGATGTTTAGAATTTTCATTTTTATTTTCCTATGTATCTCTTCTCAGAGATTGTAGTACTAGTCTAGCACTAGTGCTCCTTTCATTAAGACATACTGTTATGTTTATTTCTATTTTAATATGTAATGTTTATTTATTTCAATTTCAGGTAGAGAATTTGTAATGTCTTCAAAATAACACAACTCCCCTGTTATTTACTTTGTTTATATCTAAATTATGCATTTTGTTGCAGTTGATAATAACCCCAAAGGAAACATATATTAGAATCAGTTTTATTTTGATAGGATTTAAAAAGACAGAATATCAAAATTGGATTATACAACAGTCACCTATTTAACATCTTTCTCCTTTAACTGGTCTTATAGCATCATTAAAAACTTCTTTATACCTAGTAAGTCTATTTGGAGACTTCTAGTCATAGCGAAGTTTGTTACATTGTCTTATGAGGTAACAGTTAATACTTTTAAAAGCTTTATTAAGAACTGTTTCTGTATATTAAATTAACATCAGCTTTCCTCTCCCAACCACAAATCTCCTGTCTCTGTGAACACATGTTAATTCCTCTCATACAAAATATAAGATCTCAAAACACTCAAAATTTACTTGCCATAATCAAGTAAGCTTTGTTTAAGCATTCCAAATGTTTCATGCCATTCATAGGGATTGGCTTTGCTCTGGGAGCCCTTTGAAATAAAGCAAAAGCAATCAATCAGGGGCTCCTGGGTGGCTTAGTTGGTTAAGTGTCTGCCTTTGGTTTGGGTCATGATCTTAGGGTCTTGGGATCGAGCTCCCTGTTGGGCTTCCTGCTTTGTGGGGAGTTTGCCTCTCCTCTCCCTCATGCTATCTCTCTCAAATGAATAAATAAAATCTTAAAAAGAAAACAAAACAATCCTGTTGATGGGTATTAAAGAGGGCACGTATTGAATGGAGCACTGGGTGTTATAAGCAAACAATGAATCATGGATCACTACATCAAAAACTAATGATGTAATGTATGGTAATTAACATAACATAATAAAATAATAAAAAAAAGAAAACAAAACAATCAATCACACGTTGCAGTATTGGGATGACCAACATAGAATGAGATAAATCTCTTTGTATACATTATTAGAAGACTAGAAGAAAATCATTCTTATTTCAGAGAGAGAGAGAAATTGAGCTATCAAATAAATGATAAATATAAGGAAATAAAAAATATAAAATTTATCATAGTGACTCTTCCATCAATTATAATATATACAATTATTTCATAGACCACAAAGAAAATTTTATGCCAATTAAATTATAACATATATTCCAATGTTAGGTATGTTAAAATGTTAGAAAATGTTCAAATAAAAGTTGATAAAATGTGGTACTTTACATTTTAAAAATGTAATAAACATTAGTATTTTATCTTTTCCTCTATGATGTGCTTAATTGCTGTGCTAAACAGGTGCTGAATCTGTTTTCTGAATAATCTTCACTGTCAATGAAACAAGACGTAATCACTGAGTATGCAAGTAGTAAAAGGAAGAAATGATTACTTCTGACTGAGGTAGGCAAATAGATAAAAAAAAAAAAAAAGTTTTAAAAATAGAAAATATTTAACTTGAGAGATAGTAAAAGAAAACCTTTCCAAGGCTGAGGGCAGTTGAGCAAAGTCAGAGAGATATGAATAGATTGATGCAAACAGAAAAACACAGATCATTTAGTATTCCTGCAGCATAAACTCAAAGTGGAATAGTGAGAAAAAGAGATTATCTCATAACAGATGGAATGATGAATTCTCCAAACAAATGACCGGGAAGACAAAGTTTAAAGGTTCAGAAATCCCATAGTATTTATCACAAAATGGCTGTAAGCATTTAATAAATACCTTTTTTATTTGTACTACTCTTTAAACATGTATACAGGTAATATTATAGAAAATGATTTTCTCAATAAATAGTTGGACTAAATTTCTCTTTTGGATTAACAGTTATGCAAACACTAATAACTAACCAATTAAAATAATCTCAGAGTCTCAGTTGAAGTAGCTTTTCAGGGCACCTGGGTGGCTCAGTTGGTTATGCATCTGCTTTTGGCTCAGGTCATGATCTCGGGGTCCTGGGATCTAGCCCTGTGTTGGGCTCCCTGCTCAGCGGGGAGCCTGCTTCTCCCTTTTCATCTCCCTCTGTCCTTCCCCACTCCCCCTGCTCATGCTCCTCTCTCTCTCTCTCTCAAATAAATAAAATCTTTAAAAAAAAGGAAATAGTTTTTTCTTCTGTTTCTGAAGGAAGTCTAATTCATATAAATGCTCCCTGAGCATGTAAAATTTGTAATAAATTAATAATTAAGGTAGAAATGGTCCGGGATATACACAGAAGGTATGAAATTTGAAGATTATTATCAGTACAACATATTATTGATGGGATATTATGTTTTATTTGTGTTCCTAGTCAAAAATGTTTTTTCTATTTATTTGATACAATTGAGAATTTTATAGTTATAGTTCAATAATAAAATATCTCTTCTATCACAAGGAAAATTGGGTTTATATAGAAAGAGTATATTTGAATTCAAGAATCCACAGTTTTGATGTTGTATTCTAAAGAGGTAACATAGTATAGATAAATACTATAAGTAAAAGGAAAAAAAAAGGAAAGCAAACCTGAGTCTAAGGAATAAGCAGTCAAATAGTTGTGGCATCTTTTTTTTTTTTTTTTTTTAAGATTTTATTTATTTATTTGAGAGAGAGAGAATGAGAGAGAGCGAGTACATGAGAGGGGGGAGGGTCAGAGGGAGAAGCAGACTCCCCGCCGAGCAGGGAGCCCGATGCGGGACTCGATCCAGGGACTCCAGGATCATGACCTGAGCCGAAGGCAGTCGCTTAACCAACTGAGCCACCCAGGCGCCCAAATAGTTGTGGCATCTTAAGCAAGTTGTAAAATATGGAGCTAATTGAGACTTGGTCTGCCAGTCATGTTCCATCCAAGACACTGGAAATTCAAACTGGATAATTAGAGGTTATAAAGTTACTTTTTACAGAGGATTGGGGAGTATTTAGGAATACCAAAGGAATAATGCAATACTCTGGAACTAGTAACAAGGAGAAACTATTCACTTTTTAAATCCTGTAGGATCAAGGCAAGAGCTCAATTGTCCAAATCTGCAGAGGATGGAGAATAGCTCAACACAGCCAACAAATAGCCTTTTGCCTTTAACTAGAGCACATGGAAGTGTACAGAAGGATAGAGAAATTCTTTAGATGGGTAAACCAAAGATATCCAGGTGAGAGTATGCCCTTTCTTTCATTCCCCATGAGCACCTGCTCTTGTCTTTTACCCAGGTGAAAACTGATATCCTCAACACCAGCAGCTTGTTATTTCCTTCTTACCAAGTCCAAATAGCATAATGTCTAACGTTCAGTGGACCAGAAAAAGGTTTGCAGAGATACTGAAACAATTTAAGTACACTGTAAGCTAATGATGACAGGGAACAAGAACATTGCCATAGTTCATAAGCAAATCAGTGAAGGTAGAGGTAAGACAAACATTTTATTATATTGTATGGGGACAGATATAAGGATTTCTTTTGGTTCCTATGTAGAAGACACTGTAAAGGTTTTGCCAGTCATTAAGCATGTCTGTTCCCATTATACATTCTGGAAATGAAAAAATTGTCATGGAATGAATTTTTTATCCCATTGGACTCACTGCAAGAAAAAATCAAACCGCCACTCCATCAATCATCAAAAACTTCTACTCTGTTTCCCTGGCCTCAAGAGATATATCTAGCAAGGAGTTGCTATGACTGATGTCAAAGAGGTTACTATTGGGACTTCACTAAAATAAAAAGGTGCACAGCAAAGGAAACAATCAACAAAACTAAAAGGCAACCTACAGAATGAGAGAAGATATTTGCAAATGACATATCTCATAAAGGGTTAGTTTCCAAAATATATAAAGAACTTGTAAAACTCAATACCCCAAAAACAAATAATTCAATTAAAAAATGGGCAGAAGACGTGAATAGATATCTTTCTGAAGAAGACATACAGGTGGCCAACAGACATGAAAAGATGCTCAACATCACTTATCAGGGAAGTGCAAATCAAAACTACAATGATATAATCACCGTACACCTGTCAGAGTGGCTAAAATCAACAACACAAGAAACAACAGGTGTTGGCAAGGATGTGGGGAAAGAGGAACCTTATTGCACTGTTGGTGGGAATGCAAACTTGTGCAACCCACTCTGGAAAACAGTATGGAAGTTCCTTATAAAGTTGAAAATGGAACTACACTACAATCCAGCGTTTGCACTACTAGCTATTTACCCAAAAAATATAAAAATATTAATTAAAAGTGATAGGTGCAAACCAAGAAACAGACTCTCAACTATAGAGAACAAGATGATGGTTACCAGAGGGGAGGTGGGTGAGAGGATGGGTAAAATAGGTGACAGAGATTAAGGAGTGCACTTTCTCACAATTATGTAAGTGTCAAATCACTAAATTATATACCTGAAACTAATATTACACTGTATGTTAACTGGAATTTAAATAAAAACTTAAAAAACAACAACAATAAAAACAATTTCTACTCTTGCCAGACTGTGGTAAATTGAAAAAGTCCAGATATTGGTGTCAATTCAGAGACAGTACCATAAACCCCCAAAATGTTTGGATACTTGCCTTAGTTTTCTTTTCTACAGCATCTGTTGTCCTGTTAAATGTCTGAAATTCCTTCATTTAAAATTTTAGGGGAAGATTCATGTTAGATTCATATGTCATATTGCTGAGACCTTCTTCAAAATACCCAGACTTCTCTCTCAATTTAGAACCAGTGAGTCTATGGAGAAGTATAGGTCTGGCACCTGAGTTAGCTTTTGGTCCTGTAGCCATAGAATTTTTCTACTAATATATGTCAAGCAACCCCTTAGTGAGCTGTCAGTCTATATTAGTCCTGAAGACTGTATGCTTCATTAAGCATCACTACAGATCTCTGCACATTAAAATATTTTTATTACTACTCCTGTCTTAAGATTTATTGAGATATTTGCATCCACCTTGTCTCTGAAGGTCAGGTACCACTAACTGCCTCTAGCAATCTTGGATCCCAATATTTCCATTGAGGTTTAGAGAACCTAAGGCTATAATAGCATCCTCTCCCATAATCTTTAGCCAACAGGTAATAGGTAATAGACACACATAGGCTTCTAAAAATGCTGATACCTTTCTTAGCAAGGCCTCTCTTTTTTTTTTTTTTTTTAAAGATTTTATTTATTTATTTGACAGAGAGAGACACAGCGAGAGAGGGAACACAAGCAGGGAGAGTGGGAGAGGGAGAAGCAGGCTTCCCGCGGAGCAGGGAGCCTGATGCGGGGCTCGATCCCAGGACCCTGGGATCATGACCTGAGCCGAAGGCAGACGCTTAACGGCTGAGCCACCCAGGTGCCCCTTAGCAAGGCCTTTCTTTGATTTTTTTTTTTTTTTTTTTTTTTATTTATTTGCGAGAGAGAGAATGAGAGACAGAGAGCATGAGAGGGAGGAGGGTCAGAGGGAGAAGCAGACTCCCTGCCGAGCAGGGAGCCCGATGTGGGACTCGATCCCGGGACTCCAGGATCATGACCCGAGCCGAAGGCAGTCGCTTAACCAACTGAGCCACCCAGGCGCCCAGCAAGGCCTTTCTTAATGCCTAATAAAGGAGTAGACTATTTAGACTCTTGCTGAGCGCATGGCTAAAGACTATCTGTTCAGGTTACAAATAATATTTCAATTCCAGCATTACAATCCAGATGAAACTTCTGAATCCTTCCTATGTATACCCCCAAGAAACTTCTGATATTTCAACCACATTGCTAATTGCTACAGTTCCCTGTTAAAGTTCAGGCTTCCTTGAGTCAATGTAGTTGCTAACTATTAATATCCTTCCCAGGCCCTGGATTCAAACATTATATTGCAAGCAAGGACACCTTATAAATAGATTGTGTAACACTGATCTTTTTTTATTTCATCCTCTTTTGTCTAACACCCTCAGAATGTCTAACACTCCCATAGACACTTACCAGATTCCTGTCAATTAAAGCTGATGAAATTCTGTAACTTTTCTGTGTATAGACTGTCTCCTTCTAGGGCCAGCTTTGTTCTCATTTTGTATAAATTGACACAATTCCTATTGCTCTGAAAGTAATGAGGGGCATTTACTTTGACTTCTTTTTTTAAAGATTTATTTATTTGAGCACGAGAGAGTGAGCAAGAGCAAGAGAGCTGTGGGGAAGGGCAGACAGAGAGGGAGAGAGAGTCTTACGTAGATTCCATGCTGAGCAGGGAGTCCCACGACCCTGAGATCATGACCTGAGTTGAAACCAAGAGTCAGTCACTTAACCAACTGTGCCACTCAATGCCCCTTTAGTATGACCTCTGTAAACATTTTCCAGGTATATTTTTGGAAAATCTTTCCTAAGAGGATAGTCTGGTTCCCTCAGAAAGGGATAGAAGTTGTACCTCCACTAGCAAGTGATATTCAAGAGTATGTGGGAGAGGAAGAGTCCAGAATTCTCAGTTATATCTGCATCTTCCCAATCGTCCCTATCTCATATCTCAGAGACCTGTTCTTTCCCCATCAGTGCTGAGTTGAGTATTTTAATGACACTGCAACTCTTATAACAGGCTCTGATTCTTGATCCTCAACCTCATTTGCTCTGCAGCTGGAGGAGATAAGGAACTCCTTAAAGCTGTCACAGAATTTCTAATCTTTCATTTATCTGAGTTGAATATTCATAGCCTTTATTTTATTCTTTTACTTGAGTATACTTTGTAGGGCTCTTAGGAGTAGCCAACTACAATAAAAATCTTTATGATCATTATTGTCAGCAAAAAGATGAAATTCCAAAGATATTTTACCTCCTAAAGCCTAGTCTTTAATTGCATTTCCTCCCATGCTAGTACCTGTAACATTTTGAGAATATTGATGCCACTACTTCCCATAATTTACCAGTGTCAAATTTCCCCTGGAAACAATTGTATCCATGGACTTCGCAATATGTGTGCAATTCAATCTCAGAATCCTATTTCAAAGGTTTATTTTCTGGAGCCATTTCAGGTACCAATTACTATTTCGGTTAGAGCTCATCAAGAAAAGGATGGCACATTAAAAATAGTGCTCTATGGAATGTTTAATAAAGCAAACATTTTTTTAAAAAGTGTGTGCATGCTTTCACGAATAAAAATAAGATGGGAGGAGGGGTGGTGGCTAATTCAGAACTTTTGAGCCAGGGATATTTTTAATAACTGGCCTTCCAGAAAAACAAAAACACTCTCCAACCTATCCTTCTCCTGTTAAAATACACTTTGGCTGAACCTAACTGGAAATCCTAGATCAAGGGAGCCCCAAATGCCATGTATAGGAGCCAACCTCCCAGGCATAGAACAGATGGAAAAATTGTAAGTCAATATGAAGGTTAAAATAGAAGATATCCAACACATATGTGTTTTTCTTTTGTTTTACCTACGTCACAGTGGGTTGTAAGTATTAAATATATTTTTTTCTACAGCATTTTTGAATGTAATATTCAATACAATTATCTGAGCTACAATTGGCAGAAATAATAACTTACCATAGTTTTTGCTACCCAAAATAGGTAGAAATATTATCTAGTTGTGACTGAAATTTCAGACACATATCTGGAACAAGATCCTGAATGTTTCTTTACACATGGTAAACTTCAAAATAAATATTATATTAATAAATTAGTATTATAAAACTATGATTATCCATAAGCATCATCACAGCACATGTGTTCTGTAGTATTGCTCTCCATATGGTTGGCTTTTCCTTGTCATTGGATCAAAGACAAATTTACTTCATGTACATCTCTGAACTAGCTCTGCACATTCCCATATATGACCCATATTTTTAAGCCAGAAGGATATAATTAAATCTCAAGTACATCATAAAAATTTCTGTATTTTTTTCTCCAGTTCCCATTGGTCTTTTTCTCATCTTTCTAGACACAGCTGAAGTCCAAACTGCTCCATTATCTTTTTTGTATTCTTCCCCCCCAGCTTTATTAAGGTATAATTGACAAATAAAATTATGACATAAAGTGTACAACATAACTATTTTATATATATTGTGAAAGGATTACCCTCATCAAGTTAATTGAGTTAATTAACACACTCCTCACCTCACATATTTAACTTTGTTTTTATAGTGAGAACATTTAAGTTCCATTCTTTTAGAAAATTTCAATTATAAAATACAGTCTTATCAATTATAGTCACCATGTTAATACATTAGATCCTCAGAGCTTATTTATCTTATAACTAAACACTTGTACTCTTTTACCACCTCCTCCCTATTTCCTCCACTCCCCAGTCTCTGGCAACAACCAGTTTTCTACTCTGTTTCTATGGAGAATGATTTGTTTTTTTGAGATTCCACATATAAATGATACTATGCAATATTTATCTTTTTCTCTCTGGCTTATTTCACATAGCAAAATCTCCTCCAGTTCCACCCATATTATCACAAAAGATAGGAGTCCTTCCTTTTTAAAAGCTGTATAATATTCCATGTATATGTGTGTATGCATGTGTATGTATGTGTGCATATGTATATATATCACATTTTCTTCATCCATCAGTAGGCACTTAGGTTATTTTGATACCTTGGCTGATGTGAATAATGCTGCAGTGGACAAGGGAGTACAGATACCTCTTTGAGATAATATTTTTTTTTCTTTTGAATCTATTCCCAGAAATGGGATTGCTAGATCATGTAGAAGTTCCAGTTTTAATTTCTTGAGGAATCTCCATATTGTTTTCCTCAGTGGCCGTACCAGTTTACATTTCCACTAACAGTGTACAAGAGTTCCCAGTCCTCTACATCACAGGCAGCATTTGTTATCTCTTGACTTTTTAATAATAGAAAGCCTAACAGGTATGAGGAGATACCTCATTGTTGTTTTGATTTGCATTTCCCTGATGATTAGTAATATTGAACAACACCTTTGCATGTACCTGTTGGCCATTTGTGTGTTTTCTTTGGAAAAAATGTCTATTCAGGTCCTCTGCTCATTTTTAATTTTTTTTTTCTACAACAAAATTATTTGTAAAAAGTCCCAAAGGTAAGTGCAAAAAATTATAATCACAAATGACATATTACCGGGGCGCCTGGTTGGCTCAGTCCTTAAACATCTGCCTTCAGCTCAGGTCATGATCCCAGGATCCTGGGATCGAGCCCCACATCGGGCTCCGTGCTCAGCGAGAAGCCTGCTTCTCCCTCTCCCACTCCCTCTCCTTGTGTTCCTTCTCTCCCTGTGTCTCTCTCTGTCAAATAAATAAAATCTTTAAAAAAAAAAAAAATGACATATTGTCAAAGAGTTGGGCTCCACTTTTATCAAGTAAGAAAATGCAGCCCAGGACATTACAATTTGAATTAAGTATGCATTAAACATATCTCAAGAGTGGTATCTCACAAATTCCAATAATATGTTTAAATATGGTAACTATAGCAGACTATATAGTGATATTTTATATTCCTTAGTATTCCACCCTTTGTTTTATCTGATAATCTCTAGGCCTTCATATAAAAATTTCATCTTTAAAAACTAGTGGTCGTTCCTTAGCCATCTTTTTATCAACTTAATTCCTGGCCATTCTATAATATTTTGTAATGACTTTGAAGTATTCCATATTTATTCTCAAACCCTGTCTACATGTTTTGTGATCTCTTTATTGGCATAGGTGTTACTTCTCCTAAGGAATGTGATGACCTCTGATGACTGGGCTTATTCATCTATTATGACCCTTTCACACATTTCTGCCCTCTATTCCCACAGCCTTGTCATCCAAACTGCTTTGTGTTTGAGACCACAAACTTTGTTTCACTTCTCTCTCATAACAAATTCCTACCTTTTTAGATTTCTTAATCAATTACTTTTGACACAATATTGTAAGCCTCAATATTACTTTAACATCTTTGAACTTATCCTGTCTTCTTCCAATTTTATTTTTATCTCTAAACAGCTTCGATTTTTAGAGTTCTTTATCTCAAATGTACTTTGTCAATATGATAAATTATTTTGACTATTTTATTTTCATTGATAACTTGAAAAAAGTGGGAAAAAATAAATGAAACATACAGAAACATCAGTCTTCCTAAATGAAAGGTGTAACTAAGTTATGGATCCTTGATGAAAAAGATTAAGCCACCAAAGTATTCTAAATCAAAATAAACTCATGATTACCAAATCATTCAACCAAGCCACCTGAGTCAATTGTAAGAAATGTGTCTTATTAATATATTTTTTTGTTTTTGAAATAGCATTGTGTCCTTAAATGGGACTCCCTAACCTCTTACTTAATCTCCTTCTTTCTATTCACCCAGGAGTTTATTTATGAGAAGTAATTTTGGCTAACGATATTCTAAAGAAAAAAATGACAGTTTGAAACTGAATGAAGAAAGACATTGCTGTTTTCAGTGGGCATTCTTCTTAGAGGGCATACTTTTTGGGGTACTATTTACCATAACCCACCAAGGATCCTGAGCATTTTCCCGCCCTGCTTTCTCCTTTCAAGAAAGAGTTTTAGTTGGGGCGCCTGGGTGGCTCAGTTGGTTAAGCGACTGCCTTCGGCTCAGGTCATGATCCTGGAGTCTCGGGATGGAGTCCCGCAGCAGGGAGTCTGCTTCTCCCTCTGATCCTCCCCCCTCTCATGTTCTCTCTCTCTGTCTCATTCTCTCTCTCAAATAAATAAATAAAATCTTTAAAAAAAAAAAAGAAGAAAGTTTTAGTTTTCTTGTTTTGAGTTAATAATATGCGTAAAATACAAAGTCAATTTTCTTTTTATGATTTTCTTTATCTGATTCATTAACTAATTTCTCAACTAACTATGCAGTCACTATGTATTAAACTTGGAATTATGTGTTAAAATTGGAACCAAGAAATCCTTCTGTGAACAAGATACATTTTCCTCCTTCAAGTAATTTCCAGTTATTGTTTGTCCTGCTAATTCCCCCACACTGTGTAACTATGAAATTTAATCTTCATCTGGGTGATTTCAGAAAGAATTATGACTTCTGTTTGCCTTTGCTACATCCCCAACTCATTCTCAAGTACATTTCTAGTCCAGCATAGCAGTTGGTGCAGATGAACTGAAAGACATTAAAGAAGCATTTGAGACAACCGGCTATTCTAGAATCTGTTAAAAGGAAGAAGATAACACTTTTTTCTTCCTTCAAAATGTATAGTCAAAGGGACCAGCAGTGGAAAGAACTGACACCAGGACCATGACACTCCTCCTCCAAAGGAGGGCACAGACCAAGAAGTGTTACAAATACTCACATTAAAAGCAGCACTTGTTTGCTGGCACAAGTTCATGGAAGGTATTATCTGCATTATCCTACCCATTAAAAGGTCTTTCAGGGAGTTGCCCTAATTAAAAACTATTTAGAAACCACACTTTACCTGATACTTCCAATTATAAACTATTTCCACAAGCTTTATTTTAACTCCTCCACTTTCCATATTTATAGTTCTTTTCTTGGCAGTGGAAAACCTGGATTCCATTGTTCACAGTATATTTATTTGTTTGCTCAGTCCTAGAAGCTTAAAGATTAGATAGATACGTAATCTTTATCAATCTATTAATTTATATTATTGGAAATTTGGTTATGATAACGTCTGGTTTGTACAACCAAGAATATAATATTCTGCTATGGTTATTTTCTTTATAGTCTTAGGATATATATCCAAAATCAATTTGTGGCCAAAATTATTTTTTTTCTTCCCCCTTTAGTGTACTTATCTTATTCATGTGACATACAGTTAGGTTTATTTGTTTTGTTTACATTTCATTTTTTTCTCTCCAGTCTTTGTTATTTGCTTAATTTGTGAGTATGTAAGCATTAACATATTTCTAAAAATCAAAATTATGCAAAAGGTTATAAACAAAGAAGTCTAATTTCCCTTTCATTTCTATATCATTCCCATGCTCTTACATTTCTGCCTTATTCTCTATCAATATTGCACATAACCATTTTTCCTGTTCCTGATTTATCCTTCCTGTTCCTTTTTAGACATATACTAGATATACTCTAAAAACCTTTCCCTATTACTTCAGGGAAATCTTTATTCTTTTTTTTTTTTTTTTTTTTTTTTTTAAAGATTTTATTTATTTATTTGACAGAGAGAGAGATAGCTAGAGCAGGAACACAAGCAGGGGGAGTGGGAGAGGGAGAGGCAGGCTTCCCGCCGAGCAGGGAGCCCGATGTGGGACTCGATCCCAGGACCCTGGGATCATGACCTGAGCCGAAGGCAGACGCTTAACGACTGAGCCACCCAGGCGCCCAGGAAATCTTTATTCTTGTTTCCAACTGCATGGTATTGAAATATGTGAGTGAACCATAATTTATACAACTATTTTTCCTTTTCTCTCTATATAGGTGATTTTCAATATTTTGCCATTAGAAGTAATTTGTGTGAATAAACATGTGTATATGTTTTTAGAATATTGGAGGTGAATTGCTGCAGTAAATATCTAGAATTAGACTTGCTGAGTCATAGGTAATTGTATATATAAGTTTAGTATATTTTGGCAGCCCATTCCCCCAAATTGTTTTACCCGTCCGAATTCTATCAACCAATTATTAGAGTGCCTGTTTCTTTACAGGATTGCCCAAATATACTGTATACTCTTTAATGTTAAATATTATTAGAGATGACAAGTAAGAAATGGTATATCTGTGTAGTTTTACTTTGCATTTCTGTATGAGTGATTGTGGACATCTTGCTATCTTTTTGTATGTTGAGTATTTCTATATCTGTTCTTGCTTTTCCCCATTTTTGTAATAGGTTTTATGTTCCTTTTTTTTTCAAATTCAATAATTGTTTATAGAACATAGTTATTACATCTTTGTATATGATATCATTTGCAAACCACCATTTCCCATTTTGTTTTTTATCAATTAATTTTGTTTGTAGTGGGTTTTTGTTTGATTTTTCCCAGAGCATTCTGATTTAGATGACATCAGAATACAAAAATGAAGGTTTATTGTAGTCACCTAAAAATAAAACCAATCAGTTTACATTAATTTTATTAAGGGTAATTTTATAGGAATACAATAATACAATGAAATTCAAGAATACATGGGGTTATATTTAATATTCACTCTTTCATTTATTTAAAAACATTTGTTGAGTACCTACTATGAAGCAAGCAATATTTTAAGGGTTAACTATATAGTAATAAACAATTTGTTAAACTTAAAGTAAATGGGACAGGTAAGCATTAAACAAACAAAAAAATACAGAATTATTAAAATAAGTACTATAAACGAAATGAACAGATTCTGAGATGGTAATACAGGGATATAATCTTGACAATCAAGATTTATGAAGACGTGTCTAAGGAACTGAATTTAAGCCTTGGCCAGATGGATAAGCAAGAAGCAGCTAAATGAATGTTGAAAGAGGAACATTCCATTGTGAGTAATATATATGGCTGAAAGTTTATTAGCAGGAAGCCCAGGCCATCTGTAAAGGCTAGAAGATACTAGGATTATTCCATAGCAATAAAAAGACAAAAGTAATTAGAAAATCTTTCAGAAGAATAGATCATGTAGGGTTGCTCAGACCATGGTGACATTTAGGGAATTTTTCTAAGGAAAATGAGAAATGACTGAAGGTTATTAAGCTCTGAAGTAAGATGACTTCATTATTTTTAATTTCTATTTGGTAAACATGAGGATGGTGGTTGTGGATATGGGGAGAGTGGAAATATTTGAAATAGATTTTGGAGTTATAAATTTGTGGGACATGCTGGTAGATAGGTATTGGCTATGGTACCAATGACTATCATGACAGATCTTTGCCATGAACAATGGGTGCATGTTGTATCCCTTACTGATTTGGACAATGCTTGAGTAGAACATCTAGATTTCAGTTAAACATTTAAATTTTGAGTCGGATAATGTGTAATGTAGTAATACCAGCAGACAGATGGATAAATTACTCTAAAGATAAGAAATGTCTGAGCTAGGGATTAAAAACAACAACAAGAAGTAATCATTGGCAAGTGAATTGTATGTCAGTCCAGTGAAAGAGACAGAGGGCAGAATAAGTTGAACACTTAAGGGTGGTAGGGAAGGAGAAACCAGCAAAGATACATAGAAGAAAAAAAGACTATAGGCATTCTTGTTATTTACAAAGAGTGAATAAAAGGGAAGACTGTATAAGCTAAGATAGAAGAACAGGGGGTTGAACATAGGAAAGAACTGGTAGAGAGATGGGAGAGTGAATGCTTTGAAATATTAATGAGTTTGAAGAACTGTTTCAATGGTAATGCTTGAACCAGTGTTGAGGAGTTTGTAGGTGGAGTTTGGGATGTTTGAAACAGTGACTTTAGAGGTGGTACAATTTTTCGATTGTATCAGGAATGGTCAAAACCAAAATAAAGGAAAACATCATTGTAATGAAGAAAAATAGGATCAAAGCCCAGTTGTTGGATATGTTATCCACAAGAATGTAAACTCCACTTAGAAACATAGCAAGCTTTGGACCTAAAGGAGAACTGAGATCTATTGTCTGAAAATGTCAGTAAGTTAGGGAGTATAACCAGGATGGAGATAATTGATTCTGAAAATGTGAAAGAGGAAGAGGAGGTATAAAATTACCTAAAAGGGACATTGTTGAGCCAAAAATAATCAACCAACATTCTCCTTTATAAAGAGTTACAGGGAATAAAAAGGAAAAAAAAAAAAGAAGGTTTCAAAAATCATAAAGCTTTTAATTCAAAAAACTTAATATTTTGAATATAATAGAGTTTGCTGACTTGATTTTCTCTATTCTTGTTGCTTAAAGTCAATTCCACACTTATCTAAAGTAATTTGAAGTTAGTTTTATCAAAGTAGGATGAGATATATTCTTTGGTTCCAGTGATTATTTTAGCTAGATGAATGGTTTTTGACCCAGTCTCGAAACCAGTGGGTCAGAATAAAATTGTTCAGAGAGAAATTCAACCTAAGCAATAAACATGGCAAATGATATAGTACAAAGACAGCATTGAGTTCAGATAAGAGAGAGACAGAAAGAGATACAGAGAGACCGTAACAGAGAAGACACAGAAAGTGATGGATAAGAGAAGAGAGCATTCCCTGAATCAATCTCTCAATGTCTTTGTTGTTCTTATCTTTATGATAAAACGCTTGATATTACACTATGAATTAATCAAATTTCTTTATTTTATAAATAAGCCAGAAAAATATGGCAATTATTTATTTTATTAAAAATCCAGGGGCGCCTGGGTGGCTCAGATGGTTAAGCGTCTGCCTTCGGCTCAGGTCATGATCCCAGGGTCCTGGGATCGAGTCCCACATCGGGCTCCCTGCTAGGCGGGGAGCCTGCTTCTCCCTCTGCCTCTCTCTCTCTCTCTCTCTCTGACTCTCATGAATAAATAAATAAAACATTAAAAAAAAATCCAGAAAGAGATAAGTACTGTTAAAAAATAAATGGAGGCATATTAAAAATTTTAAGGCTTTATTTCAGTGAAAATTGTAATGGGGCAGGGCCAAACTGGAAGTGCTTAGAAGGGCTCCACCCAAAAGGAGCTCATGGAGAAGTGGAAGCAAAGCAAGGAAATTACGGATTGGCTACAGCTTAGAGCCTTGTTGACTATTTTTGATTGGTTATCTTTCAGTTTCAATTTCCAAACCTTGAGGCATTTATACACTTAGATGTTGGTTTGCTTACCTAGGCTACCAGAGCATTGGCGCCACCTCAGTCTCATGGACTCCTTATTCAATTAATTTAACAGTACATAAATAAAAGTCATGGAGGAGGGAAATACTGAAAAAAATCAGCCAATTTCTTGGAGTCGACTTTAAGGTATTTTTGTATGTAATTGGGAGAATATTTATCAAAATGAATAGGTAACATCAAAGTATGGTCATATTGTATAATAAGACATATATTTGGTCTTTATTCTTGGTTCCTACCAAAAGGAGCCTAAAAATTTGGAATTTTGAGAGTAGGATCCTTTGTTATCTTAACAAGCCTCTTTCCACCACACCTGAGTCTGTGCTAGTTAAGGTGGGACTTCTAGATAGCCTCATGATGGGGCAGGTCTCCAGGAAGACCAAATGATTGGAGGTTGGAACTTTCAGTCCCACCTCTGACCTCTAGGGAGGAGAATGAAGTCGGAGATTAATCTCTATAAAAACTCTTGAATAATGACATTAGAAGAGCTTCTGAGTTGGTGAACACATGTATATGCTGGGTTGAAGAGGTCAGGGAAGCTTGTGTGCCTCCCCACCCCATACTCCATCCCATACTGTATGCATCTCTTACATTTAGCTGATCCTGAGTTGTGTCCTTATAATCAGCTAAGTAAAGTGTTTTCTTGAGTTCTGTGAGCCTAGTTTCAGGCTGATCCCTTTCTTGAGGGAAGGGGGTTGTAGGAACCTCTGAATTTGTAGTCAGCCGGGCAGAGGTATGGACAGTTTGGGCACCATATTTGTTGCTGACATTTGAAGTACAGGGCAATCTTGTAGACATGAACCCCTAAGCCTGGTAGTTAGTGTGAGAATTGAATTGAACTCCTAGACACCCAGTTGGTGTTGGAGGATTTGAGAATTTCACAGGGCATATATTAATTGGGAATACAACAAAAACAGACTAAGTAATTCAAGGGTTGTGAAAAAAATTGTTGAGATTGTAATACTAATTATCGTGCATATTAGAAATGCAAAAGAGGATATACATTTTGTCACATGAATAGACATAAATGGAAAAACAAAATTTAACCTCCAGAAAGCATTATAAAGTATCATCTTTGAGTTTCTAAATCTGAAGGGACGGTTTTAAAAGAAAAAAGTATACCAAAATGCTTTGAAATCCTCTTATGACAGTCTAGAAACTATGGAAACTATTTGGTTTAGAGCATTGTTTTAAGGCAAATCTATCTTGAATCACAGCCAAGTCCTGTTATTCCAAAGGTCCTTGTTGTATATCTTATAAGGCTATCCAAATACAAGGACCCTAAGGACATAGTTATAGTAAGATGTGAGTATATCTTCTTACACAGTAGTCCAGAAGGCAAATGTTAATGCTCCGAAACTGCAAAAAATCCTGCAAAATGGCAAACCTTTATTTAGAATGTGTCAGTATTCTCTCAGTGGCTGTGGGGGTGGGGTACTCTGGAAGATTCAGTGAATTAAAAAGACTCGGTGGAAAATGAAAATAAATGGCAAGGGTAGCTATTTACCAATAGTTAACTTACCTTGAGTTTAAGATATATTAACTCTTTTGTGGAGAGAGTGACTATCTATTTGTGGTGTATATATAGATGTTATTTGTTTTTTTATATTTCTTGTATGTTATTGCATGCAAAGATATTGGACTGACTACAGCCATACAGGTTAAAAAGTCAATATAAAAGTGGGACCCGGCTCTCCGACTGCATTCCAATCCTCTTTCTATTACACTATTTTAAATTATCTGTTCCATTTTCTAAACCACCTTGGAGTGTGATACTTAGGTGTGATATCACATCTGTCCCCTCCCCCCTCAATCAATCAGGCTGATCCCAATGTCAGGCTTCTCAGGGAAAATGTCACACAAGCATTTTAAATAGGTTTGGAAATGATGGCAATTTCTAAAGAGTGCTCAGACCCATAAATTAACATGGAGCTATATTCTGCCACAGTCCTTGAAGTGTTAATGCAGAGATATGTTTATAAGAAAAGACACTGGTGTCAGAGTAGATATACCATAAGGAAAGCAAAACTTAAGGCAGAAATAAATTTGAAAAAAATAGTCATTAGGTTACTTTTTTATTCAGGTTCATCAATGTCCTGTTCTCTGTTAGCAAATTCCCGAGAGATTTTAAAAGAAGAAACTGCAGCCAAATAGTCCATTTATATCTCCTGACAAGGCAGTCATCCCATTTCTTTGTCTGTTTTCCTTTCCTGAGAAAATAGGTTAGACAGTTTGGAGGAAAATAAGCCTGTCTCTTTTTCTTTTTTTCCCTTGAGTCAAAAGTCTAGAGAAAACCAGGGTCTTATGGGCTTAACATCAATTTTTTTTTTTTTCCCTAGAGTTAAGCCAAAGTGTATAAATTATATTTTAATAAAGCCATTTAAAAACAAAAGTCTGGTTATCAGGATTGGTCATGACTTTCAACATTCATTCCCAAAAGAAACCGAAAGCACCAGGGTCTAGAGCTGCCTCATTACTCCTCCTTTTATAACGCACTTGACTTCCTACAAAACCTGAGTACTCTGATCCTGTAACTGGTGCTCATAAATTGTTATGAAAGTACCAAAGGAAACACAGAGATGTCTGCTTCCACCTCTAGTTCCTTACACATCTCAATCCTGGCCCTGCTTTGGATGCCTTTACCCTGTTACCACTATCATTTCTCCAGCCCCTCTTCCTTGCTCCATGTGTGGGTGTCTGTTTAACACTCTGCGTGGCTTCTCTCCAGGAAAGTATAAGGTAACACAACAGAAGTCCTATAATTCGTGTGTTTAAAATGACCACAGAGATAGCCTTTATAACTAGATTGGCTAATTTTGGTGCATTTTATTTAAAGATACAGCAGACTCCTTTGGCTTAGAGTATTGGTTTCAGAGACCAGCTGCTAGCATTTAAATCCTGACAATTACTAGCTCTGTGTCCTTGGACAGATTACCAAAGTCTCTATGATTTAATTTTCTTATTTGAAACACTAGTGAAATACTACTACTTCTCCAGAGGACTGCTTTGAGAATAAAATGATGTAGCACGAATCCTTTATGGAGACACCCAGTGTGTCTTTATTATTATAAGCCCAGTTCTCAACTTCATATTTGACAATGTGTATAAAGGTTATGTAGGCAAATTCTGCAATAATTTATATTGGAATGGGAATGTTTGTTTTTCTCTCACACATCTATGTACCCATCCTTTAGAATATTATTTAGCTAAAAGGGTTTGTGAAAAAAAAGCAATATTATTTGATGATCAGTATGAAAAGAAATATTTCTCTGTGTTAAAATATAGCCTAAGGGACTCTTCTGTTAATTTTATAGACTTTCGAACAAAGTTACATGTCCAGAGTGACCATTTCTTGATTCCTGTCAAGAGTCTGATGTCTGGAGCTACATGCTTCATCTAAATTTATCTTAAACCTTACAACAAACTTGGAAGTCATAAATGATTATTCTACTTCACATTTGAGGACACAGTGTCTCAGAAATGTTAATTGACTTTCCCGAGGCAATCTAATTAATTACTGTCCGACTTAGAATTTGAACCAGGATTCTGGTTCCAGAGACAGTCCTTTCTTCCCCTGTTAAAAAATTTTATGGAGAACTATTTTTAAGCTTCTAAATATATTTATTTGATTGAAAATGCACGGGAAGAAGGAATAAAGTCTGGAACTCTAAAAGTTTGCATGGTATCATTCTCCAGGTGAAAGAAATGACAGCAGCCTTAGGCAGGCGTGCTTCCAGCACCGTCTCTCCTTAAAAAGCGGTGTAATCCAACTTGAGAGGAGAGGGCAGGAAAGATAAGACCAAAAGTCTTAGAAACTGACAACTCAAGAGATAACGTGCTCTGAAGAGTGGAAATTTGAAGCCCATACAGACCTACTGAATGGTAAAAATATGTAAACTGGGTGTGGGAAGTTTACAATAATAAGTAATTGGAGGTAAATGAAAACAGAAGTCAAAGCCAGGGGCACTGGAAATGGCTTGGGCTGTGTTTAGATGAGAGAATTGAATGATCTGTAGTTCGAGGAGAATTTAATAACACTTCACATTACAAATGTGAACTACTTGCAGTTGGGAATTTTATGTAATTTGCCAAGTGAAGTGTGTACAGAAAAAAATTATGATCACCTAAATAAACATTTGTATTTTATTACACAGGAATAAAAAAACCTTTTCATAAACTAGGCCAGTGGTTTGCAATTAAGTGTGTGAGAATCACCTGGAGAACTTGTTAAAATAGACCCTGGGCCTGATCCTCAGATTTTCTGATCTATTAGGTGCTGGGTGGAGACTCAGAATTTACACTTCTAACATGTCTCCAAGTGATGCTGATGCTGCTGGTCTCAAGAGGACACTTCAAGAACCACTGAAGTAAGTTATTTATAAATTTACTTTTAAAATCTGTGATTTTTCTAGTCTCAAAGCTGTCATGATCAGTATTAAAATCAGTATTAGGGTCAGTATTAAAAGTAAGACCCAGTGTCTGAGAAATATGGGAGAGTCTTTTTTTTTTTTTTAAGATTTCATTTATTTATTTGAAAGAGAGAGACACAGCGAGAGAGGGAACACAAGCAGGGTGAGAGGGAGAAGCAGACTTCCCACTGAGCAGGGAGCTCGATGAGGGGCTCGATCCTAGGACCGTGGGATCATGACCTAAGCAGAAGGCAGACGCTTAACGACTGAGCCACCCAGGCGCCCCTGGGAGAGTCTTGATAAAAACTTCAAACTCTTTGTCCTTTGGTTATGGAAAATGTAGGTCCAGAATCCCAACTCATAATTGAGAACCTCATAATTACTTTGTCAATCATTCAAGTTCTTATTAAAACAGTGTACATACAGCTTCTTTTATAAGTTTGTTCTAGGAAATTGAAGCATACATTTTTGAGAGAAGTTAAAGAAAAGAATTCTCATATACTTATGTGATCTTTTTAATTGCTTTTTAGTTATACTCATATTAAGGAACGCGCTCTCTCTCCCTCTCTCTCACACACACACATACACAGTGTGCACACATTTAGTGTTAATGTATACATTGATTTCTCATCACTTGGTACCATAAACAGTGCTTGCCTTGTTGAATTGGCCATAGAATCCAGAGAACCCATTTATACATCATGTAACTGAAAGTGAGAGAAGGATAGAAATAGGATTAGTGCCCAAATATTTTCTTTCAGTGCAATAAACTATTAAGTAGAAAATGCCATTTAGATTTTTACAAAAGTATTTTAAAAAAGCTATGCCTGAACTTTATCATTAAGCACAATGTGGAGTTTGCAATTTTTGCTTTCAAAAAATTATTGCCTGATTCAAAGATATTTTGAATGTTAGTTTAGCTTTTTTTTTTTCCTTTGACAAAAAAAATATCCAGTTGCAGAAACCATAATAAAAAAAGAAGGAATTACCATCCTGTTTTAGTTCTTTAATTCTTCTAAATGAGAGCTGTTGATCATTAAGGAATTAAAAAATAGATTTGTTTCAATTACCTAGAGCAGTAACAACAAAAAATTCCAGAAGCTCCTGTTATTTTGTTCTCTTTAATGATTTATCAGTGTGTACTTTAGAAAAAAATTATGGGAAGATCCAGTATTGCAAATGAGATTTTAAAACATTCAAATTCAAAGTTTGTTAAATCTTTGTTTAAAAATTTATTGAAATAATTTTCAATACATTTATTGAAATGTATTTTCAATGTGTTTTGTGCCAAACAACATTAAACCGTCCCTGTGAGCACAATGTGGTGTGGTATTGACTGGTTTAGGAGACAAGAATCCTCTATTGCGTCCAGATTCTGAGTCACTTGGAGACCTCTGTAAGGTCATGTTTCTATTTATTTTCTTGTTTTGCCATATTTTAATTAAAGTTCCATAAAGAGTAAATTTTTTAATAGTACCTATAGAGCTGGTGATAAAACATACAAATTATGTAAATATCAACTATTTAAGAATATATTAATTAATTACATATTTGCCTAACCTAGGACACTAACTTCTATCTATTTTTACATTATGTCTGGTAGGCATTTTTATCATCATACTGAGATTTCTTTGTGTAAAATGTTCTGTTAGCTCAAATGATCAACTGTATGCATGTTACTTTTATATTTTGGGCTGATAGACCCCACAGATGAAATAAATTTCTTCATGTCATGCATATTAAACAAGTTCAAATGTTATGTTATATAAATATATAAATTATATCAAATAAGTATAAATATTAAAATTAAATGACCTGGAAGAAAAATAATGACTAAAATTTTGTGACTTGGGTTCTGACATTTTTATTAGATAGGACACAAAAAGAAAAGGCAATAAAAATATTAATAATTCTGATATCATCAAAATTAAAATATTCTTCTTAAATGAAATCATTAATAAAAAGTAAAGACAACCCATAGCCTAGGAGAAAGTTTTCACAATATGTAAAGCTAAAGAAGAAAAAGACCTGTTTGTGTAATATATATATATAAAATATACAATTACAAATCAATAGAAAAAATAAATAAATGACCAAGAGATTTGGATAGACACTGCCAAAAAGAAAATAAACAGATGTTTATTCAATAACCACAAAAAAGATATTCAACATTCTTAGCCATAAGGAAAATGCACATTAAGACCACAATTAGGGGGTGCCTGGGTGGCTCAGTCGGTTAAGTGGTTAAGCATCTGCCTTTGGCTCAGGTCATGATCCTGGGGTGCTGGGATCAAGCCCCATGTCAGGCTCTCTGCTCAGCAGGAAGTCTGCTTCTCCCTCTCCCTCTGCCCCCCCCACCCCCCGTGCTCTCTCTCTCGCTATCTCTTTCTCTATTTCTCTCAAATAACTAATGAAATCTTTAAAAAATAAAACCACAATTAGGGGTGCCTCGGTGGCTCGGTCACTTTAGCATCCGACTCTTAATCTCAGGTCAGGTCTTGGTCTCAGTCAGGGCTGTGAGTTCGGGCTCCTGATGCATGGAGCCTACTTAAAAAAACAAAACAAACGAACAAAAAAGCCTCACAATTAATACATCTGTATATATACTCAAATGGCTTAAATCAAAACATGGCAGTATCAGGACGCCTGGGTGGCTCAGTCGTTAAGCATCTGCCTTCGGCTCAGGTCATGATCCCAGGGTCTTGGGATGGAGCCCCGCATCGGGCTCCCTGCTCAGTGGGGAGCCTGCTTCTCCCTCTGCCTGCCACTCCCCCTGCATGTGCTCTCTCTCTGTCAAGTAAATAAATAAAATCCTTAAAACAAAACAAAACAAAACAAAACCTGGCAGTATCAAGTGTTAACATAAAGGAGGACAATTTTGAACTCTTACTTATACTGCTGGTAAGAATGTAACTGCTTCAGTGGTGGGCATAACCACTTCGGCAAACGGTTTGACAACTTCTTAAGTTAAATACACATCTTTTCTATGATTCAGCAATTCCACTTATAGGTATTTACCCAAGAGAAATAAAAGCATTGCCACACAGAGACTTGTATTCACATACACATAGTCAAGTGTATTCTTAACAGCCAAAATTGGAAACAAACTATATATCCATCAAAAGGTGAATGGATAAACAATGTGTGGTAAACTCATTAAACAATATACCATTTAGCAATAGAAAAGGAACAAACTACAAATACACCTAACAACCTGCACAAAACTTTTAACATTATTTTGAAGGAAAGAAGTGATACAGAAAAGACTACATATAATTCAATGTTATAAAATTCTAAATCCCAATAAAAAAACACAGAAAGCAAATAAGTATAAGGGGATGTTGACTTCAGTGAAGTACAAAGGATTTCTATAAAGTGATATAAATATTTTATTGACTGTAATAGTGTTTATATGGGCATATCATTCTCAAAACTCACCAACTATTATTAATACAGGTGTCTTTTTTATTTAAAAATTTTAAAAAAGAAAATCTAATTTATCACATGCATAGAACAACAGGTAAAACAAAAACATTTGACCATGTAAGTAGATACAGAAAAATAATTTGATAAAATTACCACCTATTTAAATTGACCAAATACTAGAAATGTAAGGAAACTTCCTCAGTCTCATAATGGGCATCCACAAAAAGAGAAAGCACGTAAAGAACCAAAAGCCCCTATCTAGTTTGTAAGTAGAAACAAGACTTTTATAGTCTTACATGCTCTCAATTCATATGTGTACCATTTGTAAAGAAGCAACATAAGGATACATTTACTAAAAATGATGTAACAAACCAAAAGTATCAACATGTGAAGGGGGTGTGGAAATGAATAGAAAGTTAAATAGCAAGCACCAAAAATCTGAGAATTTCTAGGGCTATTATATAGAAGTGGTGAACATAAAGCACCAGAAGATAAAATTTAACAAAACCTTCAATAAAATTGAATCAAACTAGGTTTAATGGTGATTATGTAGAGTGCGGGAATAATTAGTAATAAATGCCTAGGAAAGTAAGCAAACAAAAGTGTGGCAATTGTTAACTGGAATAAAGTCAGAGTTACACTGAAAAAATTCACCAGTGAATAACATTAATAGACACATAAATATGCAGAGTTGGAATATTATTATAAAAAAATTGTGCTTCACCTATAATATGAACAAGTGGGGAATGAAATTGGGGATGGAGATGGAGGAATTCTAAATACCTATCTTTAATAAAAAGAAAGCAATAGAGAATAACTAAATTTGATTAACAAAAAGTTGATTGTATAATTATAATATTTAAAAACACATAGTGAAAAATTAGAAGAAACAGTAACTTAAAATAATGACTTTGGAATTATTACTGGAAGTTTGAAAACACTGGGAGAGGGACTTCTCTTTTTTGTTGTTGTTGGAATCCTTAGACTATTACTCATATCTCAATTTACTGAAAAAAAAACTAAAGACAATAATTATTTGGAGAAAACTGACTAGAATTTTGGAAAAATGTACTTGAATCCATATTACACACACACAAAATCAAATCCAAAAAGATAAAGAGTTAAAAACAAAGAAAATCTTTTGTATAATGAGATATATATAATATATAGTGTATATCGCATTACATATAATAAATATTACTTATATTTCATTAAGAGTCCTATTTTATCAAATATACATATAACACAGGGCATAAGAAAGACTTTATGAATATATCATGAAATGGAGAAACCCTACAAAAGGCAAGAGACTGGACACCAACACGGAACATAAGCATACAAAGAAGGAGAGAACCAAACAATAAGTGGATTTAATTATTTCTCAGTAACAACCATGAAGTTGTTCTCACAGCTTTTCATTACTTAGAAGTGACTTCAGATCAAAGGGACCCCAGAATAAATCTAGAGCAAATGTCTAATATAAATATGACTGAATAATAAACTAGAATTGAGAAAAGTCAGCAAGTGTCTAGATTAAATTGTCTGGTATTTAGAGGATTGCCTTGCTTCAGAAATTTTAACCAATAAAAAATTAGAATAAAGATAATTAAAATTTTAAATGTCTAAATTTATTTAAATTTCCCTCTATGTACTTATTGGGCTAACCTTTTAATACCCATTTTTATTCTCTTATATTTTTCTCCTAGATAGCCCAACACTTGCACATAATGGTCATTGTCATTTTCCTTTCTCTCATTTGCTCTTCATGGCTAATTGCATAGACAACTTCTGTTCAGTGCTTGAATAACAGCAATGTAGAGGACGTAGCTGTACTTACTCGTTCTATCTTAGCCATATTACCCTGCCTTGGTAACTGTTGTAACTGGCACCTACTTCTACTGGCCAATATTTGCCATTTAATCTTTCATCTGAATTACATCAGGTTTTATTAAAAACCTCATTATGATTTTTTTCTCTAAATTTCATGATAAATTTCTCCATGTGTATTTCTGCATTTATTGTGTTGTTGTTGTGTAACCCCCCCCCCCCCAGGAACTTTAAAATATATATTGCTACAGTGAGAGAGAGTTTTTAAAAATTTTTTTCTGCTAAACTTTCTGAGTATCACCGGTGTCATTTTCTTTTAAAAAATTTTTAACATTATGTAACACATATGTAGCATTATGTAATAAAATAAACCATCCCCTGTCACGTTTTTAAGGTTGATTCCTTTGTCTTTAAGCTTGAGAATGTTTTTCCAACCAGAGATTTTAAAGGAGGAGGATGAGAAGGCTGGGGGGGGGGGGAGGGGTTGTGCAGAAGAACAAGAAAAAGGAGGCTCAAAAGGAAGAAAAGATTAAAGAAAAAAGAAGTGATAGAAAAGAAACCTTGCCTCCTCCCTGACCAGACCTCTATTACAAATGAAGAGGCAGCACTATGAGCTGTACTCTTAACAGATCCTGCTAGGTGCCTTTCCAATCAATGGTCAATGGATCATTTTCCTCCAGAGCAGTTTTCATACATCAGTCTTACAGACACATTTTCCAGTGTCATATGCAAGGACATATGACACAAATTTGGCAATGAATAAATAGGATAAAAATTGCTTTCTTAATGGAAGTGCCATTCTTGCTCTTTGCTGCTCACACTTTCTTCCTGCTTATAATGTAAACCTGGTGGCTGGAGCTCAAGCAACCTGAGCAGTAGGAAGCTGAGAGGAAAGCCAAATAATTGCAGAAATCTCCACTCTGACTCTCATGAGGTACTGATATGATTTTAGTCTTCTAATTGTTTGAAGAAAAATAAGCCCATAATTTTGTAAGCCAGTGATGAACAAGTTTTCTGTTTCGCACAGCTGAGTGCAATCCCCAACTGCTGTCCCCTCCATGAAGCTTGAACCTGCCTGCTGGAAAAGCGTTACCAGTGCAATGATTCTCCCAGTCAGGGAGGTAAACAGTCCAGGTGCCAAGAACAATTTACTTATCCTGTGATGTGCTGTCTCCCACCGATGTTTGGAAGTTCAGTCATTACCACCTTCCCATGGATTACCCTAGGGCATTATGTGAAAAATTGTTCTTGTAATGCATCCCTTCAGTTCCATCCACTCCCGGATTCTGCAGTGCTCTTAACACAGTTAACTCCAAAATAAAGCATGTACTCTAGACACCAAGAAATTTGAAAGGAAAGCTTTGTAATATGAGGATTACATAGGATGAGGTATCAATACATATCTCCATTGCAGGATAATCAAATATGCAATGGTCCTATTGAAGTCTGTGGCTATGGAAAGCTTAATCTTTGAAATAACGGGTTTGAGGCTCATGGGCAAGGCACTCCTAAACGATCTAGCACAGGGGTTAGGAAACTGTAGCCTGTAGGCCAAATCCAGTCCTACATCTGTTTTTGCAAGTAAAGTTTTATTGAAAGACAGGCCCACTAATTTGTTTACGTATTATCTGTGGTTGTATTTGCAGCAGAATGACAGTTAAGAAGTGACAACAGAGACCATGCAGTCCATAAAGCTGAAAATATTTACTATCTGCCCCCGTACAGAAAAATGTTGCCAAATTTTAGTGTTTATTTGGCTTTTTATAATGGAGCTATTATGAAACAACATACACAAAATGAGAAAAATATATCTGAAACTACATCAAAGATATATTAAGAAAAAGATAGGGGTGCCTTGGTGGCTCAGTCGGTTCAGCAACGGATTCTTGATTTCAGTTCAGGTGGTGATCTCAGGGTTGTGGGATGGAGCTCCGCATCAGGCTGCATGCTGGGGGTGGAGCTTGCTGGGGATTCTCCCTCTCCCTCTGCCACTCCCCTGCACTCTCTCTCTCAAAACAAAAAGAAAAGGATAATGGGATCTGTGTTTGACAAGCTTATAGCTAGACCTGAATATAAAATTAAAATAGAAAATAAGAAGCTTAAATTTAAATTCAACTTTAATTTAAAATATATATAATAGTGGAAATTTAAATGCTGTCTAGACACCCTCTAAGATAATTTACTTACATATAGTTAGATTTGCTGGATCACTGAAATATGTAACAACTTGTTTTATGTGAAATTTCTACAGTCCCTTCTCTAGCCATGCTATTGAATTACAGTCCTCACATCTGTAAGTGGTCAGGTGCTCATAGCTGGTATATAAAACTATTTCTACTATCCATTTGTCTTTCCTTTGCCTTCCACAGGAACGTTAGCTGGTCATGGTTCTTTACCTGGTGAGACATACAAATCTTAAATACTAAAGTGTCTAGGTCATTAGAAGTCCCACCTAGATTGGGTTTGTTTTCCATTGACCTTAGTCATGGGCATGGTGATACTAAGAGATGCCCTAAGGGAACCCTTGTATTCCAGACATATATTTTTTTAAGATTTTTATTTATTTATTTGTCAGAGAGAGAGAGAAAGCACAAGCAGGGGGAGCGGAAGGCAGAGGGACAAGCAGGCTCCCCGCTGAGCAAGGAGCCCTATGTGGGGCTCAATCCCAGGACCCTGGGATCATGACCTGAGCCGAAGGCAGACGCTTAATATACTGAGCCACCCAGACATCCCCCAGACATACTTTTCTTTACCTCTACTTCAGAATAGCAGTCCAATTGCCCCTTGATGATCAGGATCGATCACCCCAGCCAGCACAGTTAAGTCCCTTCCTTGCTTGTTGATTCAGAGGCATGAGGAGAATAAAGTGAAGAGGTGTTAGTTAGAACTTCCAGTTCAATTGAATCGTTGTTTCCAGATAGAAGCATTTATCCCTCCGGAACTAATATCTCTATGCCAGCAGAACCTAAAGTTGCAAGAAGGGGACAAAAATTCCATGAGTGGTCACTAGAGATAATAGTGAGGGATGTGACATTCTTTTCCACCCCTTGATTCCTAGAGAAATGAATCCTGGCTATCAGAGAAACACCACCATATGGTAGACGCTGATCTAGAGCACATAGCACTTCTGGAGAACCTTGCCTCAGCCTTGTAAAGTACTGCCACCTAGCTGGTACACTAACTGTTTTTAAGGCCATTCTACTGTCTGTCAAGCCAGCCAACTGCTCAGGAGTTGGTGGAGAACATGGAAATGCCAGTGGATTCCATGAGCAAAGGCCCTTTGCCCCACTTCTTTTGCTGTGAAGTGAGGTCCTTGATCTGAAGCAATGTTGTGTGGAATGCTGTGATGGTGGATAAGGCATTCTGTAGGTCTATGGATAGTAGTTTTGGCAGAAACATTGTGTGCAGGGAAGATAAATTCGTATCCAGAGTGTCTGTTCCAGTAAGGACAAAATGTTGCCCCTTCTGTGATGGAAAGGGTCCAAGGTAATCAAGCCACCACCAGGTAGCTGGCTATCATCCTGGGGAACTTAGCAACATCCCATTATCTCCCAGACTCTGCCCTCACTTTACTAGTAGACACCTTGCCAGGTTGGAGTTTAACTTGTAATTCAGCTAGTCTCAGGATTAGACTCTGTTTGATTTTCAGCAATCTCAGTCCTGTGGCTCCAGTAGCTAAGGGTGTTCTTCAGAGCACACACAGATGACTTTAGATCATTTCTGTGGTACTTGAGCTGGGAGTTTGATTCCCTGAGCTCATCCTGTTCTTTCATCTCTTTGTCCAGTGACACTAGGGACAAGCAGACAAACTCATTATATTTCTTAGTTTTCCAAAAGTGTTAGAAAGTATCATATGCACAGCCATCCTGTTTCTTGGTTCTTAGAAATGATCAGCTAGGATTATCTAATAGAGATATGCTGTGTATCTCTATTGCAAGGTTATGTCATGGACTAGAAGTGCTTTCTTTACTCCTGGAAATAGAATCATGGGCATCTTTAAATCTAATCAGATTAGAGAGCCAATTCCAGAAACCCCCAGAACCAATTCAGAGAACTCACCATTAACATCCTGTTCCTTTAGAAACACTCTTGGTACCAAAATCTGTATTTTTCTGGGTTCTCCAGAGAAACAAAAATAATAGGAGATATGTATATTAGGATATACATAGTTTATTTTTAAAAATATATTTATTATAAGGAATTGTCTCATGTGATTATGGAGGTTGAAAATTTTCATGATCTACATTTACCAAGGTGGAGACCCAGCAAGAGATAATGGTATAATTCCAGCATAGGTCTGATAGGCCTGACAATTAGGAGAACTGATGGTGTGAATTCAAATCTAAATCCAAAGGCAGAAGGCCAAGTCCCAGTTCAAAAATCCTCAGGCAGAGTGAGAGAAAGAATTCTCTTACTCTGCCTTTTGGTTTTCATTAGGCCTTCAATGGATTGGTTTGGGTTAACCCTTCAAGGCCTGCACTACTTATTCTGTAGGTTTAATTATTAATCTCATCCAGAAATATCCTTATAGAACCACTTGAAATAATGTTTAATCAAATATCTGGTTACCCTGTGGCCTGGTGAAATTGACATACACAGTTAATCATCATGTATATATGACATATAAAATTTTGTATGTCAATTTGTATTATATATATGATTTTAAATAATATAAAAGAGGCACTGAAGAAAATTTAAAAATGAGTATTTTGTAGTTTTGTGTTCATTAACATTTATTGTGATTTTTTTTTTTTTTTTTTTTTTTTTTTGAGCGCACGCGAGAGGGAGAGTACACGAGTGGGGTGGAGGGGCAGAGAGAAAGAATCTTAAGCAGTCTCCATGCTCAGTGCAGAGCCTGACATGGGGCTCAATATCACAACTCTGAGATTATGACCTTGAGCCCAAATCAAGAGTCGGAAGCTCAACTGACTGAGCCACCCAGCCCCTATTGCGATTTCATTTTTATTGTATTTCATTTTATTGCAGGACTGTTGCCTTAGAGATATAAAGAAACAACTGAACAGCTCTTAAAGATCTGAATGTGTCCCTGTGTTTTCTAATGTTCACTATTAATAGTGAAATCAGATATAAATATTTCATTTGTCAGAAAATGCAAATCAGTAGTCTTAGAAACTTTGCTTTGGAAACTATTACTAGTGAACAATAATATTTCTCTCTCAGAGAGGGGAAAATTCCCCTTCCCACGCTTTGTAATTAAGAACGGCAATATGAAATGTTTCTTACAGACTGAAGCATTTCAAAGCTTGGTCACAATTTTTCCCCCTTTTTTCCCTTATTAAAGTGAATTATGTTTATAGCAGCATGTCCATAATAGCCAAACTATGGAAAGAGCCCAGATGTACATTGACAGATGAATAAATAAAGAAGATGTGTTACATATATACAATGGAATATTACTAAAGCCTTCAAAAAAATGAAATCTTGCCATTTGCAATGACATGGATGGAACTCGAGGGTATTATGCTAAGCAAAATATGCCGATCAGAGAAAGACAATTATCATATGATCTCACTGATATGTGGAATATAAGAAACAAAACAGAGGGAAAGAGAGGAAAAAATAAAACAAGATGAAATCAGAGAGGGAGACAAATCATAAGAGACTCTTAATCATAGGAAACAAACTGAAGGTTCTGGAGGGGAGGGGGGTAGAGGGATGGGGTAACTGGGTGATGGACATTAAGGAGGGCATGTGATATAATGAACACTGGGTATCATATAAGACTGATGAATCACTGACCTCTACCTCTGAAACGAATAATACATTATATGTTAATTAGTTGAATTTAAATTTAAAAAAAGAAATCTAATTTTCCTGGAATTATCATTACTCATATTTCTCAGCATATCGTTTTCTGTTCTTCCATTTTGATGCTTTTTATACTCTTTTATTTTTGTTCCATTGGTTATAAATAGCGTATTTTAAAATTTGTCTGTCTTTCTACTTTTTATTTTTTTATTTTTATTTTTTAAAGATTTTTTATTTATTTATTTGAGAGAGAGAGAATGAGAGAGAGCAAGCACATGAGAGGGGGGAGGGTCAGAGGGAGAAGCAGACTCCCTGCTGAGCAGGGAGCCCGATGCGGGACTCGATCCAGGGACTCCAGGATCATGACCTGAGCCGAAGGCAGTCGCTTAACCAACTGAGCCACCCAGGCGCCCTGTCTTTCTACTTTTTAAACACAATCTAAGTGCCTGTTCTTTTAATAAGCAGATATAGTTTTTATCTCATCTTTACATGTGAGGAGGGATGTGCTTGTATGTTTAGACTTACTACTGACACTTGACTTTCCATTTTTTATTGTGCTACTTTTATTGAATTTTTTCCTTTTCTGCTGCCACTCTTCTGTTAGATTGCTCAAGTTTCTTTGCCTTATCTTCGTTTTTTTTTTTTTTTTTTGGTTTGGAAATTATAATGACAATGTTATATTTAGTTTTTTTTTTTTCTGTAGTAAACTTTTATGTTGATTTTTTGCAATCAGTCATCATGAATGTGTTTCACAATCTCCAAATAAAATAATAATCAGCTATTTAACTCAATAACAACAACAAAAATTGAAGTGCTCTTCTTTCAAGGAGAACTCAGTATAACATTAGGTAACTAATTACTATGCAGTTACTATAAAAATACTATATGCGTGAACTTAAATGTCAGAAAAGTTAATTTGAAGTAACAGCAGATTGTAGCTTTTCTTACTCTTGAGGTTATGTGTCCAGGGTAAAATCTCAGTTCTGTTTTAATCATTTCGCTTTTTCTTTTCTCTTCTTTTTGCTTTGCTTTCTTCTTTCTTTCTTTCTTTCTTTCTTTTTCTTTCTTTCTTTCTTTCTTTTTCTTTTTTTAAAGATTAGATGTCTAGAGACTAGTGTCCAGGATCACTACAGCTATCATGGCTCCAAGCCACTTTTTAAATTTTATTCAAAATGCATCCTCTGTTTCCCTACTCCAGCAGTGTGACAAATAGTTAACTCCCAAAACAATAACCCCTTTTCTCTATATTTTTATGCTTAGTCCAGCTTGATCCATCATAATTATACCTTTGGGTTTCACCTGCATAAATAGGCATACAACTATGTGTCGCTGAATTTCTTTAGGAAATGAAATCATTACAAGATCACAATTGAAGAATTAGTTTCAATTCACTTAATGTGAAGGTGATCAGCATTATATATATATATGTTTATTTTGTTCACTATTTATTAAGAATGAATTGGTAAATGAACATTTCAGCTCTTACATATTGTTTCTATTGAGAATTATTTATTTTTCCCCATTGTGTGCTTCAATTGTTTACATATTTATTTCTTTTATTACACTTTTAAGGAGAGTTTTTTTTTTTTTTTTTTTTAGAGCAGTTTAGAGCAGTTTTTGTTTCATAGAAAAATTGAACAGCAGGTACTTCCCAGATATCCCTGCCCCTATTCATCCATCTATATAGCTTTCGTTGTTCTCAACATCACCCACCAGAGTGGTCCATTCGTTACAATTGATGAACCTTCATTGGTACATCATCATCTTCCAGAGTCCATAGTTTACATAATGGTTCACTCTTGGTGTTGTATGTTCTATGTGTTTGGACAAATATATAATGACATGTATCCACCATTATATTATTATAAAGAATATTTTACTGCCCTAAAAATCCTCTGTGCTCTATATAGTTATCCTTCCCTCCTTACTCCTGGAAACCACTAATCTTTTTACTGTTTCCATAGTTTTGCCTTTGACATATTTATTTTTATATGTATATATTATGTTCCATTATTTAATTTTAAAATCATTATATCTGGCAAATTATTTTTTTATTGAAGTATAATTGACATGTATTCATTTCAGGTGTACAAGATAATGATTTGATGTTTGTATATATTGTGAAACAATTATCACAAAAAGTCAATCTCCATCATCATATATAGTTTTTTTTTCCATCATCATATATAGTTACAATTTTTTTTCCCTGTGATGAGAACTTTTAAGATGTAATGCAATACAGTATTATTAACTATAGTAATGATGCTGTACATTACAAAAACATGATTTGTGTTATAATTGTAAGTTTGTACCTTGTGACCTTCTTCACCCATTTTTCCCACTGCCTATCCTTTTGCCTCTGACAACCACTAATCTGTCCCCTGTATCTATGAGCTTGTGTTTTTCTTTGTTTTTTGATTCCATATATAAGTGACATCAGATGGTATTTGCCTTTCTCTCTCTGACTGATTTCACTTAGCATTATGCCGTCAAGGTCCATCCATGTTGTCACAAATGGCAAGATTTTCTTCATTTTCTGGCTGACTAATATTGTGCATACATATGCCACATCTTCCTTATTCATTCATCCATCAATGGACTTTTAGTTTTTTTTCCATATCTTGGCCATGGTAAATAATGCTGCAATGAACGTGGAGGTGCATATACCTTTTCAACTTAGTGTTTTTATTTTCTTCAGATAAATACCCAAAAGTGGAAATGCTTGTTCATATGGTAGTTTTACTTTTATTTTTTGAGGAATTTCCATGTTGTTTTCTGTAGTGAGTACGCCAATTTATATTCCCATCAACAGTACACAAGTGTTGGGGCGCCTGGGTGGCTCAGTTGGTTAAGCGACTGCCTTCAGCTTAGGTCATGATCCTGGAGTCCCTGGATCGAGTCCCGCATCAGGCTCCCTGCTCAGCAGGGAGTCTGCTTCTCCCTCTGACCCTCCCCCCTCTCATGTGCTCTCTCTCTCTCTCTCTCTCAAATAAATAAATAAAATCTTAAAAAAAAAAAAAAGTACACAAGTGTTTCCTTTTTTAAAAAAAAAGTTATTATTTGAGTATAGTTGACACACAATGTTACATTAGTTTCATATGCACAGCATAGTGATTCAACTTCTTTGTATCTCATACTTTGCTTACAACCAGTGTAGCTACCATCTGTCACCATACAACACTATGACAATATCATTCACTATATTCTCTATGCTGTGCCTTTTATTCCCATGATTTCTTCATTCCATAACTTGAAGCCTGTATCTCTCACTTTCCTTTCACCCATTTTGTTTATTCCCCCCACTTCTGCAAACCATCAGTTTGTTCTCTGTATTTATAGGTCTGATTCTGCTTTTTGCTTGTTTGTTTTGTTTTTAGTTTCTTGTGTTTGTTTGTTTTTTGTTTTTTTTTTAGATTCCACACATGACTGAAATCATATGGTATTTTTCTTTCTCAGTCTGACTTATTTAGCTTAGCATAGTACCATCTAGGTCCATCCATGTTGTCATAAATGGCATGATCTCATCCTTTTTTACATCTGTGCAATATTTCACTGTGTGTGTGTGTGTGTGTGTGTGCACATGCGCACGTAAACATGGTACCTGTAAATAATACAGCAATAAACATAAGGGTTCCCTTTTCTCCACATCCTCACCAACACTTGTTATTTCTTATGTTTTAGGTAATAGTCATTCTAACAGATGTGTGGTGATATCTCATTGTTGTTTTGATTTGCATTTCCCTAATGATTAATGATGTTGAGTACTTTTTCTTGCATCTGCATGTCTTGTGGCAAAAATGTGTATTCAGATCCTCTGTGTATTTTCTTTGGATTTCTTTGCTATTGAGTTGTAGGAGTTCTTTATATATTTTATATATTAACTCCTTATCAGAGATATGATTTGCAGATATTTTCTCCCATTTGTTAGGTTGCCTTTTCATTTTCTTGATAATTTCTTTTGCTGTGCAGAAGCTTTTTAGTTTGATGTAGTCTCACTTGTTAAATTTGCTCTTGTTGCCATTGCTTTTGGTATCAAATCCAAAAAACTATCACCAAGATTAATGTCAAGGAGCTTAACACCTATGTTTTCTTCCAGAAATTTTATGGTTTCAGGTCTTATGTTCAAGTGTTTAATCATTATGTTAAGTTTTTGTATAGTGTAAGATAGAGATCCAATTTTATTCATTTAAATGTGGCTGTCCAGTATTCCCAACACCGTTTATTGAAGACTGTCTTTTCTCCATTGCATATTTTTGGCTCCTTTGTCATAAATTAATTGACCACATTTGTGTGGAATTATTTCTGGGCTCTCTACTCTTTTCATTGATCTATGTCCATTTTTTATGCCAGTAGCATGCCATTTGCGTTAATGTAATTTGAAATTAGGAAACATGTTGCCACCAGCTTTGTTCTTCTTTCTTAAAATTCCTTTGGCTATGTGAGGTCTTCTGTGATTCCATACAAATTTTGGCATTTTTTTTTTTCTCTTTCTCTGACAACTGCCACATGTATCTTCAAATTATCAGAGATACACTTTGAGTTTTTTTCTACATTTTATAGTTCTAATAATATGAACCACAGCCTGCATAATCTAAACTTGTTCTTCCTTCTCCTCACATGGGTAATATGTTATCTTCATGATTCTTTTTTCCCCTATTTTATTGCATTCAAATGGAAGAAAGAATGAAAACACCAATATTGTGCAAGATTTTCCAGTTCTACATCTCAGTTATTAGTCTTGTTTTTTGTTTATTTTGTTTTGTTTTTGATGTTATTTTTTGTTGTTGTTGTTTTCTTCTCCCTGAACACGTCTCAAATAGGATCAATTTAGGAGTTCGGTAAAATATAATTCATCAACAAACTCTCATTGTGAAAATAATATATATAAAGGGTAAAGTTTGAAATATATATACATATTTCATATGTATTTCATATACACATATACCATTTTCTACAACTTAGCTCCTTATAGTCTTTTTCTAAACAGAGGGCCTAAAAATAAATGTTTACATAAATAATACAGTTCTTAGAGTATATTAATTAATTCAATAATAAGTGGCACAGCCTTTAAGTTATAAGAAATTTGGGTGAGGCACTCTGACCCCTGGAGGCTGGTTAATTGGCCATAGTATAATAAATGGGATGAAATTTAAATTAAATCTTAAGGCAAGAAATAGACCTGTTAAACAAAAAAAGAAGAGGGACAATATATCAAGGAGGAGACACACTGGGGAAAACATAGAAGGTGAGGAAACACATATTTTCGGGGAAATCATTTTGTCATAAATAGAACCTTGATGAGGAGCGGTATCATGACACAAGAATAGACAAGTTGATGAGAAACTAGGTTATGCAAAATGTGGGTTGTTAAACTGAGCAGCCTGAAGTTATATTGTGGAACACCACAAATGTTATGTTAGGCATCTCTTTCTCATAGTATCAATAATAAACAGTGACTCAATAGTGAAAGACATGCATAGTGGAAACATAAATTACAAAATAATGAGACTAAGTATAAATATAGACAAATCTAAATGTAATATTTTTTTCATGTTGAAGTTGGTAAGCAATTCATTGAATTGAAGATAATCAAATTGCAAAATCCCTAAGATAGTGCAGGATTTGTTTGCCACAATAGAAGAACTTGAATAGTAAAAGAGGGGGGGAAAAGTAGGGAAATAATATATCCTTACTTTGGATAAGAAGAATGTTTAGGATATTATTAATATAATGCTTGTACTGTGTAGATAACTTAGTGTTTTCCTAGACACATTTTTTTCTATCAGAATACAAAAATGGTATTTAGAAATGTATCAAACTTTTTAAATTGGAGAATTCATCGAATTATCATGAGTATTTTGTCTTCATTCCTTGTTTCAATACTCAACAGTATAAAATAGTATGAATTGCCCAAAATAAGATATTCAAAGAGGGCTTATATGTATGTAGCATCAAACAACACAATTTCCATGTATTAAATAAGTTAAGACAAACAAATTTTATCTTCCTGTAATTTTTGAGAAGAGTCTGAATTGTTTTGCTCCTTGCTCATAATAGCGTGAAATAACAGTACAGAGTGGAAGGAGCATTTTTGCTTTTCAGGCCCTGATAATGCTGTTTTTAAGTCTTTTCAATAAAGCAGAGTTAAAAAAAACATTAATGACAAACAGAAAACAATGTGGAAAGTTGTTACGAAAGTGAAACAGAGAAACAGCGAATAAACCAAGACCATTGAGTAAAACAGCATAATGGAAATTTACAGTTCCCTAGTTTGTAGGCAAACTATAAACAGCCCCATTCAGTTTTGTTCTTGCTAGCTTGGTCAAGTAGGAATGTATTCAAACCAAATAAATGCATAACAAATAATATGTTTTGGTATATAGAGGACAATCAAATCAAATTTGTGGAGCACACAAATTTGGACAAACTTCCTTTGGAGTCCAAAGTCGAGGACTAGCCCCACAGCAGAGGAACTGAAACTATGGCTAATATATACAATAAATAATCTGCCTCTAAATTTTTACCATTTCTCTACCTTCAGATGTAGAGAACATTTTGGACAGTTCAATTTCTATATCTTATCAACATAAAAAGATTTTTTTCTTTTTAAAGTACAGAAAGTTGTAGCAGATAGATCCAGGTCATAGAGATTGACAATTGAAATTGTATTGGGTCTTTCTTTGGGAATCATTGCCAAGCAACACCAGTATCTACAGTGTTTTCCTGGGCTCATCATTGGAACTTTATAATTAACTACATCCAGTTAGCATATAAATCAAAGAAAACAACTCTACTCCAGGACTCTCTTTTGAGAGGAAAACTACTACCTCCATTGGTTAGGGTCATTAAGAATGTAATGGCCTCTTCAGCCTGAAATCTAGAGAAGTCAATCAGAATGTCCTAATGTACTGGTTAATGATGCCTTTGTATTGCCAGCAATTACCAGCAAAGCCCATTGCATTAAAATGAACGGTCTTGGATTAAATGTTAGTATAGATATAACAGTTTATTCATAGATGTATATACAGCATCATATTCTTTAAAAAAAAACAGAATTTTATAAAATAATGAATGAGTGACTGAATAAATGGCTTCAATATAGCATATAACTTATGACGCTTAACCAACTGAGTCACCCAGGTGCCCCTAAAGTGAAATTTAATATACATAGCTGGATTTTCACAGATAAAGCAAAGCATTAATTTAGAGAGCTCAAGTTCTTAAGCAAAATAAAATGTATATGCAAATTTTTAAAAATCACTATAGTTTATCAGTTTTGTGCATGAACATTCAGCCTATATTAGAGTAAAATATCAGTTATTCAGACTCTGATAGAAGACCAGATTAAATAATTCTTAATTCTTCAAGAAAAAATGTTATATTCTTTTATGTACATGCAGTAAGTTAAACTTAGTTCATAAGCTGGCTTCTCATAGAGGCTGTTAGGATTGACACCTTAATGGACAGAAAACCATACGTTTGTAATCACTGAACCAATTACTTATATGTTAGCAGTTTCTTTGCAATATTTTAGATACTTCTTTGTAAAGAATACTTTTCTCCACAATCTATCATTTTGTGACAAATTAAATTAGTTAATAAATTTCAAGTAAAAAATAATAAAATAACTTAATTACATTAAAACTAAACAATGATCATCTTTGGTTTTTCTTTAGAACATTGATGTTTTAATATTTTCTACAGAAATAATAGCACTTGGTATAACTTAATATTTTCTTTTTTCTTTAACTTAGTATTTTCTACAATAATTATAGCACTTCATAGAATGACCAAAAATAAGTTCATGTTAAAAGCATGAAACTAGTGTTAATAAGTGAGAAGCAAAAGTAATTATAGAATATTTATTTTATTTTTCTCATATTAGCGTGTTCTCCCCATGTCCTACAGTCAGCACTTGTAAGTCAAGTAGATTAGCTTTGCTTCCACATAATTCGAATGCATGTTAAATGATTGTGTAAGTGAATAATTTTAACTAGCAATGACTGTAAAAACTCTCGGAATGTACTACTTAAGGGGTAATAAGACTAGTCTAATACTCATTCATATAAGCCTTTATGCTTAAACCTCAATAACCTTCTAAGTAGTCATGAAAAAAAATGACAAGAGAAAGACCAAATATTTTAGCCATGGCAGATGTTTTATCTTCAGAGGATATGGTATCAGTGAACAGTGTTGGTTACCAGATAGAATGGTGGAGCACTTTAAATCTAATATTACTTAAGGGTTATTAATGTTATCTATATTAACATTTTTACAACATTATCAAATATGTCCTTAACAATATAATACGCAAGGTATACCCTCAAATATAAAACCCCATGGGGTCAGAATCAACACTATAATTAAAACAGTGCCTGAATTTCCTAATACAGTGTATACCAGGAAAAGAATAAATGTTTAATTAATCATATATATAAAATTAAGTTTGTGCTGAATTATTTGAACTGTGATGTTTTTTCCTACTGACTGGTTTGTATTGCTATGTAACAAATTACTTCACAGTTTGTTAGCTTAAAACAACAAACATGTATCCCAGACATTATCCAAGAATCAGGAATTTAAGAGTGGCTTTGCTGGGTGGTCTGGTCCAGGTTCTCTCACAAAACTGCTGATTGGGGCTACACTCATCTCAAGGCTCAACTGTGGCTGGAGAATTCACTTCTAAGCTCACTCGCATGACTGGCAGGAGGCTTTCATTCCCTGCCACATTGGTCTCTCCACAGGACTGCTCCCACTTGTGTGTCCACAGAGTGAGTGATCTAAATGAAGGAGAGAGCATATGTACCAGAGAAAGCACAAGACAGAATCCACCATCTTTTATAACCTAATCTCAGAAGTGCAATACCATAACTTTTTGCCATTTTCTTTTAGTCGCACAGACCAATCCTGGTACAATGTGAGAGAAAAGTATAGGGTTATAAATACCAGGAGATGGGTATCATTGGAGGTCATCTTGAGGGCTGGATACTACACCAACTCATTCTCCTTAAATATTGTTCTGGAATGTGTACAGCAGTATCCTTATATTGCTGAGAGCTATTCTAACCTCAGGGTATAAAATAATAGGCAACACCAGTAGTATGATTACCAAACCATATTATATTAGTGTATATTATGACACTATATTTGTGATATTTATAATATACAATATTATTTTACAACGCTATATTATTTCTAGAATTTGATATTATGACATCACCAAAAGACTAACAATTATTTCTCCTACCCATATTTTAAAGTCATTGATAGTCCGTTTTATTTATTCAATGAAATGTTATGTAAAATAGCCTCCATTTACAGGTAGTCTAGTAGTACATTATGAGGAAACAGAGATATAAGGAAAGCATTTTCAGATGAATTGTTTAAGGGTTTTTGTTGTTCTATTACATGAGACAGGCTAAAAGTTTTGAATTACATATGTAATTGAATGGTCTAGTTTCTTGATATAGTAAACCATATAATAATTTTACTATTGAAATATGTATCATTTTTTACAGTAAAACAATAATTCATCAGAAGAATCACATTGCTTTGGTCAGGAAAAGATACGTTTATTTTAAACATAATTCCTTAGAAGCACTGTTCTACACAGTGATTAAAAGCAGTAAATCTGGGCCGCCTGGGTGGCTCAGTCGTTAAGCGGCTGCCTTCGGCTCAGGTCATGATCCCAGGGTCCTGGGATCGAGCCCCGCATCAGGCTCCCTGCTCAGCGGAAGCCTGCTTCTCCCTCTCCCACTCCCTCTGCTTGTGTTCCCTCTCTTGCTGTATCTCTCTGTCAAATAAATAAATAAAATCTTAAAAAAAAAAAAAAAAGCAGTAAATCTGAACTAAAATTTCCCTTAGCCAATTTAATCTTGGACTACTTTGCAAAGCATTATTCAGAAATATGCTATATGATATAATCTTTATGAGTCGATAAGGTCAATTCTGAAGCAAATCAAAATAAATAAATCTCAAAGATTTGTGCCATTACAATAGCAATTTTGAATGAGAGAAAGACAATAACCTTTTCCATTTTAATGTTTCCAAAATATGTGCTTTCCTATATTGCTATGTTGCACTGGTGCACTGACTGCCACTATGGGGAATTTAAAAAAATAGTTACGAGCTGTTTCGAGAATTCAGTAACCAGGCAACCTGCAGTTCATGACAGTTAAAGCCATGTAATCATTTTGGAAATCATTCGGATATCAATTTATAATACCAATGAGAGTGGAAATGGCAAATTATTTAGCTTTATATTGTTTTAATTCCATAATTAAGTAATTGGACTTGGAACAAACAGTTTACTACTTCCGTTTTAATTAACATTTCTCTATATAACTTTACTACTCACTAAAAACACTATCTTCTGCATACAGAGCCAATTATGATATGCATTATTGTAAGTAATAAAATGTTTTACTAATCAAACATTTATGTGGATCAGACATTTTTATGCAATGGCAATTATAAGAAAAAGAATCAGGTTACCAGTGACAAATGTTCTTAATTAGAGTTGAGCATGTCCGGATTAGTCATATTTTGTGTTCCTACTTAAAATATTCTTTCTTTAGAGAAACTTAGATTACTTTCACAATTTATTTAAACATTTCAAGACTCTAGCTAAGAACTGTTATTCTTATTTGCTACTCTATTATGATGGCATGGTTTCATTACTAACATAGCAATTTAAAGTACTAAATATATTCAATTGGTGGGAAGAGTTATCTATATAGCAACAAAGTTTTTACTAGCATAAAGAATTATAAAACATTATGAATTCTGATTGGCATTATAATTTAGAACGTCCCTTGGCATAGATTACTTGCACAATAAATATATCACTAAAGGTCTCATAAATAATATATAACATTCAAAGTCATCTCTTTCTATTATGAATTGATATTTGGCTCAGTCTACACAAGCCAAAATCCTATGTCAATAGAAGAATATCTCAATTAGGTTTACAGATATGTATATTAAAATTAAATATTTCATAATTGGGGTGCCTTGGTGCCTCAGTCAGTTAAGCATCCAACTCTTGATTTCAGCTTAGGTCAAGATCTCAGGGTTGTGAGATTGAGCCCCACATTGGGCGCTACATTAAGCATGGAGCCTACTTAAGATTCTCTCTCTCCCTCTCCCTCTGCCCCTCCCCACTCACGCTCACCTTCTCTCTCTTTCAAAAGAAAAGAAATATTTCATAATTCATATTTTTAGTAGGATTTTTTTGGCATTTGATAATTTGTTATAACTATCAAGTAGTATATGCTGGAGAAAGAAAGAGAAGGAGATCACTTTCTCTCTCCCTTTATTCTCTAGCAAAGAAATACAGGTGTGCCCCCTCCATCTAAAAGTAGAGCATTACTATGAAAATTTTCATAAGGTGAAATGGAATAAAAGAAGCAATTATCATTAATTTATGTGGAAAATTTTTTTAGCATTCCCAGACCCCAAAAAATAACCTCTCAGCTCTTCTGATATCTTAGGATGAATCTTGCTAACAGACACACAAAATAATTCAAGATAAAGCACAAGCACATCTAATCACAGACACATTTCAAAGCTCTGGCAGCTTGATGCTGAGATACTGAGTGTAGTTCCCTGGGAAAGAGCTTGGCAGTGCCATCCATTGCTGTTGGGGGTACACACTACCTCTGTAACAGCTAGCTGCAAAACAGATACAGAACATTATTTTGCCTTACACTTTTTTTGTAAATGCAAAAATCTTCTTCCGGTTTCCTTTGGTTAGTGAAAACAGGTATGAAAATCTCTTGTAAAAGTGAAGTGGCTTAATGGCCTTTTTAAAAGTGAAAGATACCCATATTTTAATAAAATTTATGACACGAATTTGATATTTTATCAAGGGGCAACATTTTTTATTCAACATAATACTGAAACTTCAGCTATAGCAATAAGACAAGAAAAAGAAATGGGACATCCATATTGGTTAAAAAAAAGAAAAAAAGTTAAACTGTCACTCTTTGCAGATGACATGATACTATACATAGAAAATCTTGAAGACTCAACCAAAAAGTTCTTAGACGTAATAAATGAATTTAGTAAAGTTGTGGGATACAAAACTAATAACCAGAAATCAATAGTGTTTCTATACACTAATAACAAAGTAGCAGAAAGAGAAATTAACAAAAGAATTCCATTTACAATAACACAAAAAAAGGGGGCACCTGGCTAGCTCAGTCAGTATAGCATGAAACTCTCAAATTCAGGGTTGTGAGTTCAAGACCCACACTGGGCATGGAGCCTATTTACAAAATACAACAAGACAAACAAACATCAAAAAGAATGAAATACCTAGGAATAAACTTAACCAAAGAAGTGAAAAACTTGTACTCTGAAAACTATAAAACATTGATGAAAGAAATTTAATATGACACAAGTAAATGGAAATATATTCCATGCTCATAGATTGGAAGAAGTAATGTTATTAAAATATCCATACTACTGGAAGCAATCTACAGACTCAATGGAATCTATATCAAAATACTAACATTTTTCACAAAACTAGAATAAAATACTAAAATTTGCATGGAACCACAGAAGACCCTGAATACCCAAAGCAAACTTGAAAGAGAAGAACAGAGCTGGAGGTATCATAATTTCGTATTTCAAGATATACTACAAGTGTGTGATAATCAAAACAATATGGTACTGCCACAAAAATAGACACATAGATCAATGGAACAGGATAGAGAGCTCAGAAATAAACCCATGCTTATATGGTCATTTAATCTATGACAAAGGAGGCAAGGATATATAATGGGGAGAAAGTCTCTTCAATAAATGGTGCTAGGAAAACTAGACAGCTATAGGCAAAAGAATGAACCTGATCACATTTTTAAATATATTTTTTTAAGATTTTATTTATTTGTCAGAGAGAGAGCACAAGCAGGGGGAGCTTCAGGCAGAAGGAGAAGCAGGCTCCCTGCAGAGCAAGGAGTCTGATGTGGGAGTTGATCCCAGCACCCTGAGATCATGACCTGAGCTGAAGGCAGATACCTAACCAATGAACCACCCGAAACTGATCACATTCTTAATACCATAAACAAAAATAACTTCAAAATGGGTTAAAGACTTAAATGTAAGACATGGAACCAGGTAAACTCAGTCAGTTAAGCATCCGACAACACAGACAGTAATTTCTCTGACATAATCATAACAACATTTTTCTAGATATGCCTCCTGAGGCAAGGGAAACAAAAGCAAAAGTAAACTATTGAGACTACACCAAAATAAAAAGCTTTTGCACACTAAAGGAAACCATCAGCAAAACAAAAAGGCAACCTACTGAACAGAAGACGATATTTGCAAATGATAAATCTGCTAAGAAGTTAATATCCAAAATATATAAAGAACGTATACAACTCAACATCAAAAACAAAAACAGAACAAACAAAAACAGCAATCCAATTAAAAAGTAGGCAATAGACCTGAATAGACATTTTTCCAGAGAGGGCATACAGGTACCAATAGACATGTGAAAAGATGCTCAACATCATTAATCATCAGAGAAATCAAAACCACAATGAGACATCCTCCACAAGATACATCTGTGAGAATGGCTAAAATCAAAAAGACAAGAAATAACAAGCGTTGACAAGGATGTGGAAAACAGAACCCTTGTATGCTATTGGGAGGAATGCAAATTGGTACAGCCACTGTGGAAAACAGTGGTTCATAAAAAAATTGAAAATAGAAATAACATGTGATTCAGTAATTCCATTACTGGGTATTTACACAAAGAAAACGAAAACACTAATTCAAAAAGATATATACAGCCCTATGTTTATTGCAGCATGATTTATAATGGCCAAGATATGGAATAAACCCAAGAGTTCATTGATAGATAAATGGATAAAGAAGATAGGGTTATATACATGATGGAATATTATGCAGCCTTAAAAAAGGAAGAGATAGTGCCATTTCCAACAACATGAATGGACTTAGAGGGTATTATGCTAAGTTAAATAAGTCAGACTGAGAAAGGCAAACACGCTTATTGGCAAGGGATAAACTAACTGGTTCTATATAGTGTTATACTAGAGCTCCTAGCCAATTCCATAAGGCAAGAAGACATCAGAACAATTAGAAATATGTATAATTGCCCTTTGACAGATGACATGATTATTTTAAAAGAAAGTTCTATGCTTTTTAGATTCCAAATATAAGTGAAATGGTATTTGTGTTTCTCTGACTTATTTCACTTAGCATAATACCCTCTAGGTCCATTCATGTTAACAAACACACAGAACAGAAATATTCTCATAAATACACAGTACAGACTAGTGGTTGCCGGTGTGGTGGCAATGGGCAAAATAGGTTAAGAGGATTAAAATGTACAAAATTCCAGTTATTAAATAAGTCACAGAGATGAAGACTACAGCATAGGGAATACAATAATACTGTGATAAAATTGTATGGTGACAGATGGTGACTGTACTTCTTGAGGTAAGCACTATGTAATGTACAGAATTGTCAAATCACTATGTTGTATACTTGAAACTAATATAACATTGTATCTCGACTATAATTAAAAACTAAAGGCCAATGGAATCTGTAAAATCTTACTAGAATCAGTAAGTGAATTTAAGAGTCACAAGATAAAAGTTGATATACAAAAAAAATTTACATTTTAGATACTAGAAGCAAAACATAAAAATTATTTCCAGAGAGAAAATACTTTAGAAATAATTTAGAATAGCATCCAAAAGTATAAAATACTTAACAATATGTTAAGCAAAAGACATGCAAAAACATCACCAGGCTACTTTAAATTATTGGAAGAAGATATTTAAGAACACCTAAATAAATGAAGAAATGGAATGGGCTAATGAATTGGAAAATTCAATATTGTTTAGATGTCAGTTCTCAACAAACTAATCTATAGCTCTAATGAATCCACAATAAAAATCCAAAATTCTTTTTTGTATAAATGGACAAGTTGATTTTAATATTTATATGACAAATTTAAGAACCTAGAATAGCTAAACAATCTTGAAATGATGAATAAACTTGAGTCTAAGAATTACTATAAACCTACAGTAACCAGTGGAGTGTGGTATTTGTGTAAGGAAAATGAGATAAATCAATGAAACACTAAAGAAAAACCAGAGATAATCATAAAGACAGTTCACTGGTGTTTGGAAAATAGAGAAAATTAATAAATCTTTAACACTACCATATAACAAACTCTAAAATTAAAGATGGATCATATGCCTAAATCAAATACTGACACTATGAGACTTCTAGAAGAATACATCAAGGAATATTTTCATGGTAAGAAGGATTTTTAATGAGAATACCTAAATCTCTATAAAGAAAATTTGCTAAATTGACTTCATTAATATAAAAACATTTGATCATCAAAAGGCATCACTAATAAAATGAAGTACCAGCCAGAGTCAGGGAAAATACTCAAAACATATATATCTGACTATTGTATAGAATTTCTAATGAATTCTCAGAAATTAATAATTAAAGTTAAAACGTAGATTCTAAATAGGCCAAAAAATGGATATTTCACAAAAGAAGATAAAAGAATGGTCAATAATAAAATTGAAATATATGCAACATAATTGATTATAAAGGAAATGTAATCACATGAGATATCACCACATACTAGGATGCTTAAAGAAGAGACCCTGGCAAGACAAATTGGATGTGCTGGAGAAAAACTGAAATTTCCTATCTTTCTGGAAAGAGCATAAAATAGTTGGACCACTGTGCAATAATATGGTAGTATTTTTTTAAATAAAGTTAAAGATAAATCTATTCTATTACCCAGTATTCCCATCCCTAGGTATTTAACCCAGAATGAAAAACAAATCAACAGAATACTTTGTACAAGAATAATTGTTGCACATATACTCCTATAGCCAAAATGGGAAACACGTCAAATGCCTAGCATAAGGAATATAGAAAAAGAAATTATGAAGTATGCTAAATGTCTACTAATAGTTGATTACATAAACAAATTATGATTTAAACATATAATGGAATACCATCCAGCAATAAAATACAGTACATTATGGTGCACGCAATTGTTAAGTGAAAAGAGTCAAACACAAAAGAGTACACACTATATGATTATATTTCTTTGGAGATGAAGAAGAGATAAAATTATACCATGGTGAAAAAAAAAAATCAGACCTGAGATTGCTTAGAATAGTGGAAGTTGACTCAAAGTGCATTTAAGGGTAATGTCTCGGTTGACAGAGATCTAAATCTTATTTGGGTTTTGATTACATTTACCTAAACTCATTGACTTACACATTTAACATGTATGCACTTTTTTTTTTTTTTTTAAAGATTTTATTTATTTGAGAGAGAGAGAATGAGAGAGAGTGAGTACATGAGAGGGGGGAGGGTCAGAGGGAGAAGCAGACTCCCCGCCGAGCAGGGAGCCTGATGCGGGACTCGATCCAGGGTCTCCAGGATCATGACCTGAGCTGAAGGCAGTCGCTTAACCAACTGAGCCACCCAGGCGCCCCTAACATGTATGCACTTTAATGTATGTACATTTTACCAAAATAAAAGATTCATAAGGTTATTTGTTCATTTAGAAAATGTTGGAAATGGAAATTAACAATTAGATTTTTGTCAGAAATATATTACTTTTATCAATGAATAAAAGTCAATTTATTTTATTTTTGTTGCTATTTAAATTAGTCTTTATTGATTTTTTTTATTTTTAAGTTTTTATTTAAATTCTAGTTAGTTAACATATAGTGTAATATGAGTTTCAGGAGTAGAACTTAGTGATTCATCACTTACATGTAACACCCAGTGCTCATCACTCAGTGCCCTCCTTAATACTCATTACCCATTTAGCCTATCCCCCTGCCCACCTGCCCTCTAGCAAACCTTAGCTTTTTCTCTATGGCTGAGTCTATTTTATTGTTTGCCTCTCTTTCTCTCTCTTTTTCTCTCTTGTTCCCTATGTTCATCGGTTTTCTTTCTTAAATCCCACGTATGAGTGAAATCATATGGTATTTGACTTTCTCTGACTGATTTATTTTGCTTAGCATAATACACTCTAGCTCCATCCAAATTGTTGCAAATGGCAAGATTTGATTCTTTTTGGTGGCTGAGTAATATTCCATTGTATATATATACCACTTCTTTATTCATTCATCAGTCCATAGACATTTGGGCTGTTTCCATAATATGGCTATTGTTGAAAATGCTGCTATAAACATCAGGGAGCATGTGTCCCTTTGAATCAGTATTTTTGTATCCTTTGGGTAAATACCTAGTAGTACAATTGCTGGGTCATAGGGTAGTTCTATTTTTAACTTTTTGAGGAACTTCTGTACTGTTCTCCAGAGTGACTGCACTAGTTTGCACTCCCACCAACAGAATAAGAGGATTCCCCTTTCTCTGCATCCTTGCCAACATGTGTTGTTTCCTGTGTTGTTAATTTTAGCCATTCTGACAGGTGTGAGGTGATATTTCATTGTGGTTTTGATTTATGTTTCCCTGATGATGAGTGATGTTGAGCATCTTTTCATGTGTCTGTTGGCCATCTGTATGTCTTCTTTGGAAAAAATGTCTACTCATGTCTCCTGCCCATTTTTTAACTGGATTATTTATGTTTTGGGTGTTGATTTTGACAAGTTCTTTATATATTTTGGATAATAACCTTTTATGAGATATCATTTGCAAATATTTTCTCCCATTCTATAGGCTGCTTTTTAGTTTTGTTGATTATTTCCCTCAATGTGCAGATTTTTATCTTGATGAGATCTCAGTGCTTCATTTTTGCTTTTGTTTTCCTTGCCACTGGTGATTTATCTAGTAAGAAGTTGCTATGGCTGAGGCCAAAGAGGTTGCTGCCTGTGCTCTCCTTTAGGATTTTGATGGTTTCCTATCTTGCATTTAGGTCTTTCATCCATTTTAAATTTATTTTTCTGTATGGTGTAAGAAAGTGGACCAGTTTCATTCTTCTGCTTGTTGCTATTTAGTTTTCCCAACACCATTTGTTGAAGAGACTGTTTTTTTTCCATTGGATATTCTTTCCTGCTTTGTCGAAGATTAGTTGACCATATAGTTGTGGGTCTGTTTCTGGGTTTTCTACTCTGTTCCATTGATCTATGTGTCTGTTTTTGTGCCAGTACCATACTGTCTTGATGACTGCAGTTTTGCAATATAGCCTGAAGTCTGGAATTGTGATGCCTCCATGTTTGCTTTTCTTTTTTCAAGATTGCTTTGGCTATTTGGGGTCTTTTGTGGTTCTGTACAAATTTTAGGATTGTTTGTTATAGCTCTGTGGAAAATGTTGGTATTTTTATAGTGATTGCATTAAATGTGTAGATTGCTTTGGGTAGTATAGACATTTTAACAATGTTTGTTCTTCCCATTCATAAGCATGGAATGTTTTTCTGTTTCCTTGTGTCATCTTTAATTTCTTTCATAAGTGTTCTATAGTTTCAGAGTAGAGATCTTTTACCTCTTTGGTTAGGTTTATTCCAAGTTGTCTTATGGGTTTTTGTGTAATTGTAAATGTAATCAATTCCTTGATTTCTCTTTCTGCTGCTTCATTATTGGTGTGTAGAGATGCAACGGATTTCTGTACATTGATTTTATATCCTGTGACTTTACTGAGTTCAGGTATAAGTTCTAGAAATTTTTTGGTGGAGTCTTTTTGGTTTTCTACAAAGAGTGTTATGTCACCTGTGAAGAGTGAAAGATTGAATTCTTCTTGCCAATTTGGGTGCCTTTTATTTATTTTTGTTCTCTGATTGCTAAGGCTAGGACTTCCAGTTCTATGTTAAAAAAAAAACAAAAAAACAAAAAACAATGGTGAGAGTGGACATCCCTGTCCTATTCCTGACCTTAGAGGAAAAGCTCTCAGTTTTTCCCCATTGAGGATGATATTAACTTTGGGTCTTTCATATATGGTCTTTAGAATCTTGAGTTATGTTCCCTCTAACCCTACTTTGTTGGGTGTATTTATCAAGAATGGATTAAAAAAAAGAGAGAGAGAGAGAGGATGCTGTAGTTTCTCAAATGCTTTATCTGCATCTATTGAGAGGATCATACGGTGTGGTGTATTGCATCGATTGATTTGTGAATATTGAACCACCCTTGAAGCCCAGAAATAAATCCCACTTGATCATGGTGAATAATTCTCTGAATCTACTGTTGGATTCAGTTTGCTAGTATTTTATTGAGAATTTGTACAAGCATGTTCATCAGGGATATTGGCCTATAATTCTCCTTTTTAGTGGGGTCTTTGTCTAGTTTTGGAATCAAGATAATGCTAGCGTCATAGAAGGAGTTTGGAAGTTTTCCTTCCATTTCTATTGTTTGGAACAGTTTGAGAAGAGTAGGCATTAACTCTTCTTTAAATGTCTGGTAGAATTCCCCTGGGAAGCCATCTGGCCCTGGACTTTTGTTTGTTGGGATATTTTTTTTTTATTACTGATCCAATTTCTTTCCTGTTTATGGGTCTGTTCAAATTTTCTATTTCTTCCTGTTTCAGTTTCGGTACTTTTATGTTCTAAGAATTTATCCATTTCTTCCAGATTGCCCAATTTGTTGGCATATAATTGTTGATAATATTCTTTCATAAATGTATTTCTGTGCTGTTAGTTGTGATTTCTCCTCTTTCATTTGTGATTTTAATTATGTGGGTCCTTTCTCTTTTTGATAAGTCCAGGTAGGGGTTTATCAATTTTATTAATTCTTTCAAAGAACCAGCTCCTAATTTCATTTATCTATTCTACTGTTTTGTTTGTCTGTTTCTATATCATTTGTTTCTGCTCTAATCTTTATTATTTCCCTTCTTCTGCTCGGTTTAGGCTTTATTTGCTCTTCATTTTCTAACTCCTTTAGGTATAAAGTTAGGTTGTGTATTTGAGATTTTTCTTGCTCTTTGAGGTAGGCCTGTTTTGCCATATAATTGCTTCTAATGACTGCTTTTGCTGCCTCCCAAAGCTTTTGAACTGTTATGTTTTCACTTTCATTTGTTTCCATATGTATATATAATTTCTTATTTGATTTCCTGATTGACCCATTCATTCTTTAGTAGGCTGTTTTTAACCTCCATGTATTTGTGGTCTTTCCAATTTTTTTTCTTGTGGTTGACTGCAAGTTTCATAGTGTGGTGGTCTGAAAATATGATCTCAGTCTTTGTGTACTTCATGAGGGCTGATTTGTGACCCAGTATGTGATCTATTCTGGAGAATGGTCCATGTGCACTTAAAAAAAAAAAAAAAAAATGTGTATTCTGCTGCTTTAGAATGAAATGAAATGTTCTGAATATATCTGTTAAGTCCATCTGTTCCAATGTGTCATTGAGGGCCATTGTTTCCTTTTCTGCTTAGATTTTCTGTTTGGATGATCTGTCTATTGGTGTAAGTGGGAATTTAAAGTCCCCTGCTATTATTGTATTATTACCAATGAGTTCCTTTATGTTTATTATTAATTGTTTTATGTATCTGGGTGCTCCCAAGTTGGGGGCATAAATATTTACAATTGTTAGATCTTCTTTCTGGACAGACCCCTTTATTATAACGTAGTGCCCTTCTTCATCTCTTGTTACAGTCTTTATTTTAAAATCTAGTTTGTCTAATATAATTATGGCTACTCCAGATTTCTTTTGACATCCATTAGCATGATAAATGTTTCTCCATCCCCTCAGCTTCAATTTACAAGTGTCTTTAGGTTTAAAATGAGCCTCTTGTAGGCAGCATATAGATGGGTCTTGTTGTTTTGTTTTTGTTTTGTTTTATTTTTATCCAGTCTGACATCTTATGTATTTTGATTGGATCAGTTAGTCCATTTACATTCAGAGTGATTATTGATACCTATGAATTTAGTGCCATTGTGTTACCTGTTAAGTCATTGTTTCTGGAGATTTTTTCTGCTCCTTTCTAGTCTTTGTTGCTTTTGGTCTTTCTTTCCTGCTGAAAGAGTCCCCTTTACTACATCTTGCAGGGCTCGTTTAGAGTTCACAAACTCCTTTATTTTTTCTTTGTCTGGGATACTCCTTATCTCTCCTTCTATTCTGAATAATATCCTTGCTGCATAGATTATTCTGGCTGCATATTTTTCCCATTCAGCATGTTGAATATATGTCATGCCACTTTCTTGTGGCCTGCTAAGTTTCTATGTAAAGATCTGCTGCTAATCTTATTTGTCTTCCCTTGTAAGTTAGGGATTTCTTGCTGCTTTTAGGATTTTTTCCTTATCTCTACATTTTGCAGATTTTACTATGATATGTCTTGGTGTTGGTTTTCTTTTGTTGATTTTGATGGGAGTTCCCTGTGCTCCTGAATTTGGATGTCAGTTTCCTTCCCCAGATTAGGGAAGTTTTTGGCTACAATTTCCTCCCGTAAACCTTCTGCACCCTTTCCCTATCTTCTTCTGGGACCCCTATGATACGAATGTTATTACACTTTATAGGCTTCCTGAGTTCGCTAAGTCTACATTAGTGATCCAATATTTTTCTTTCCCTCTTCTTTTCAGCTTCATTATTTTCCATAATCTTATCTTCCATATCACTTATTTGTTCCTCTGATTCTTCCATATCTGTAGTCATTACATCAAGTCAGTTTTGCATCTCAGTTATAGCATTTTTTTTTTTTTTTTAATTTTGGCCTGACTAGTTTTTACAATTTTTATCTCTGTGGTAAGTGACTCCCTGGTGTCTTCTATGCTTTTCTCAAGCCTAGCTAGTATCCTTATGATTGTTGTTGTTGCTGTTGTTGTTTTTTTCCCAGTGCAAAAAGGTAATTTTATTAAAGCATGGGGACAGGACCTGTGGGCAGAAAGAGCTGCCCTTATGATGGTTGTTTTAAATTCTGGATCAGGCATATTACTTATATCTGTTTCAATTAGATCCCTGGCCATGATCCCTTTACTTGTTCTTCTTTTGGGATGAATTCCTCCATTGTGGTATTTTGTCTATGTCTCTGTCTTCTTCTGTATGTTTGGAAAGCCTGTTATGTTTCCTGCTCCTAAGAGTAATAGCTTTATTAAGAAGAGGTCACATACTGTCCAGGGCCTGGCACTTCACAAAGTCTCTCTGTGTGCACTCTGCTGCTGTGTTTTGGCTGCTCTTTCCCTCAGGTCAGTCCCCTGCAGAGTTTCTCCTTGCCTATAGTGGGGAGTGTTTGGCCCCTGTCCGGAATGTGGTGATTTTTACTTAGGTATGCTCTGGTCTGCTTGTTAAAAGAGGCCTGATGCTATTTCCACTGGAGCTGAAGCTTTGTAGCATTCTATGGTCAGTAGACTTGGGCATGCAGGGGTTTATGCAGGTCTTCTAGGGGAGGGGCCTGTTGCCTTTGTTCTAAGGTACCTTTGCCCTAGTAAAGAAGCACTTGCAGAGTGCAAGAGGGTGAGATTTGGTGTACATGGCTCAGGCCTCCACTGTGGGCTCTGTGCTGCTCACTGAAGTCAGTCTATCTGATGGGTTGGAGGGAGAATAATGCTAGACCTCTCCCTTATCCCCAGAGAGGACAGGTTGCACTGCTTTCTGGGAAGCCCTCACCAAAGAGGAAACAATCTCTCCTCATGTGTTCCTGACATCCCTCAGATCCCTGTTTTCACCCTGTTTCCAGGCCTTCTGCCCACCTGGCAGTGCAGTGCACCTTTGTTTTATTCTAGGCAGTCTGGCTGAGTTTCAAAATTCCGAACTCTGGGGACTCGTTATGGTGTGGACCTGTACTGGTACTCTGGAGGAGGGTCTCCCCGCTCTGGGTCCAGTGCACTTTTGTCCCACAAGGCAGTTACACCAATGTGCAGGAGCTTGGAGTTAAGAGTAAAGCACAGCAAAAAGCTGGTGTCCAGGTTAGGTGCCCTCAGTAAGTGTCTCTGCCTCTAATGTAAGGAGTAGGGGATCACAATGGTACTCACCAGCTCTTTTGACCCCTAAGAGGCAATGCAACGTCTCCCAGATGCACTCCAAGGAGGGAGAACTGTTCTCCCAGTGCATATCAGGGGATCCACAGATCGTGCTTTCCACTCCCAGGTCTCTGCCCTCCTTCTCTGTAGGAGCACTGCAGCCCCTGTCAGGCTCAACACCAGCTATGGTGTGGACTTCTAAAACTCCAGTCTTTCACCTCTGCTAGTTGTAAAATCTCACAATAAATAGCCCCTCTCCTTTGCCCAGTCAATGGCTTTGAGGAAGTGCTTTCCTTGTGTGACCCTGTGTGCTGTGCGCTCTCTCTCTCTCTCTCTCTCTCTCTCTCTCCTCTCTTTCTCTCACCTCTTTCCATGATCAGGGCTCCCTCCCCTCTGCAGCACCCATGATCCTTTTCTCCCCCAAATCACATCTCTCCACCTCCTACCTTTCATGATGTGGATTCCTCTCTCTTTCTAGTTGTACAGTTTGTTCTCTCAGATCAATTTCTTGGGTGTTCAGAATGATTTTGGTATTTATCTAGCTGTGTTGGAAGGACGAGGCAAGTATAGGGTGCTCCTACCTTTCTGCCATTTTGGCTGCCCCCATCAAAAGCCAATTTAAATTGAATAGTAATTACTACAATATTTGTATAGTGAAAATTTTATAATTCAAAGATCTCTGTTAACTCTTCATAAGAATTTAAATAATGAGGAAATAGAAGACTATAATACTTTAATTTTAATGAATACATTAATAGATAATCTCAGTGGATTTTATATTATAAATATATAGAATTTGATTTATTATTTGATTACCAAAAATTTCAAAAAGTTGAGCATCTTTTGATTCTACTTTGCTTTTTGAAAATAAGCTATTGTCATAATAACCTGTTTGACAACACATTTTTTAACAAGGAGAGATTGACAAATGAAACATTTTAAAAGGACAAAAATGTTAAGATAATTTTATGACCTCATTTGTGCAAACCAAAGTTTGTAAGTGGCCTCTGCAAGCTTGAATGTAATTTTGTACATTAAATATAACACAGTAATGGAATTTTTGAAATATCTATTTTGTTTTTAAATACTGCTATTGCTGTGTCAGAAATTTTATTTTATTATTTTATTTTATTTATGTGTGTGTGTCAGAAATTTTTAAATGTTGTTTCCAATGCCATTTGCCTTTATTGTTTTATACTTTTTCTAATTAATTTTAACTTAATTCTTATTTAAAATATTTAGCCTTGTTTAAAGTCATATTCATTTTTATATCTACTTTTTATTGATTTTTAATATTTCACATGTTGACAGCATATAGTGAAATGATGCTATTCATTTGGAATTTACTGAGCCTGATTTGTAGTCTCTTTCATATACAATTTTTCAAAACATCACATTAGGTCTGAAAAAAATTATTTTCTTCTGTGTAAAATTCTTCCTTATAAAATTCAAACTCAATCATTCATGCATTAAAAAACATGAATTGTATTGGGATTTGAGATGTAGTAAACTTCCAACTAAATTTTCCTTTTACCTATTTTTCCTTATTTTAAAATTTATTCTATCAGTTGTTTCTTCATAAATATTTGAGTTTCTATTGTTTTGCATATATTCATTATTATATTATCTGTGTAGCATCTATATTAACTCTCTGTAGCTTATGTTTTTTTATTGTTATGTTAAGCTTATGTTGTTTTTCATCTTAAATTTGAGTTTGTCTGACAGAAAAGATGTTACCAATGGGATTCATTGGCACCCAGTTGTCTTTTGTAGTTGGCCTTCCTACTTTCAACATTTCTATGCCTTAATTCTTAATTATGTTTCTTGTACACAACATTACTTAATATTAAAATCCAGTCTGAAAAATCTGTTCTTTATTAGTGAATTTGACCCATTTTTTCTTTTTACTATTGTTATTGTCATATTGGGACTCATTTCTTGTAAATAAGAAATAAGTATTCTCTTATATATACTCTTTTTCTTTCTTCTCTCTTGCCTTTAAGGTGAAAGATCAAAGATTTTTTTTCTGTAAGTGTTTATATTATAAAAAAATCATTGAGATTATCTGATTATCCACTGAGAAAATGATTTTTTTCTCCTGATTAATCTTCCACATACTTGTTTATAATTTAAAATTTCTACTAACCATCTTGCAATAAAATTAATGTTATTTGTGGTTTTAACATTTTTATTTGTAAAATTAAGTAATGCAATATTTCCATATTAATCTTTGTATTATCCCATAGTTTGCCTAATATTCTGGAATAGAATTCACACAAAATTATTTTTAAATAAAATTTTATTAAAGATAAATTAACTTAGATTTATTCCTTAGAGGGATATATAAGTAATTTTAAAATATAACTCTTTATTTATTTATTTTTATTTTTTTAAAGATTTTATTTATTTATTTGACAGAGAGAGACACAGTGGGAGAGGGAACACAAGCAGGGGGAGTGGGAGAGGGAGAAGCAGGCTTCCTGCCGAGCAGGGAGCCCTATGCGGGGCTCAATCCCAGAACCCTGGGACCATGACCTGAGCTGAAGGCAGATGCTTAATGACTGAGCCACCCAGGTGCCCTAAATATAACTTTTTAGAGTTAAATGTTAATAGGGAGAAATCATATTAAGCATTGCCAGAGAGTATTATTTTATATTGATGAAATAACTAATGAATTCTACAGTGGATAAGGATAGATTTTTTTTTCAAGATTTTTATTTATTTATTTGTCAGAGAGAGAGAGCACAAGCAGGGGGAGCAGCAGAGGGAGAGGGAGAAGCAGGCTCCTCACTGAGCAAGGAGCCTGATGCAGGACTCGATCCCAGGACCCTGGGATCATGACCTGAGCCGAAGGCAGACACTTAACGACTGAGCCACCCAGGCGTCCCAAGGATAGATTTTATGTTCAGGATTTTAATAGTTTTCTTCTGGACGTAGTTACCCAAACTATTGCAAAATATAATGTGTTGCCTAAGCCTGTGATAAGTCTTTGAATCTAACGTATATCATTGCATGATTAATATTGGAAAGTATTTCAACTTTATCCTAGGACAGGGAAAGGTTAAATAAATAACTGTTAGTATCGTTCTTAACCCTGAGATTTTGTGACTCTAAATGCTATGCCTAGGCCTCCTATTAAAAATAAAAGTAGTTATGCAGGTTATCCCATAAAAATACAAATACTTGTACCTATGGAAATCAATTCATGTTAAAAAAATCAGTGCTTAAATATGAATTACAATAATAATTGACAATGATTACCTTGATACAACAAATGAATTCTCTTTCTCTATGTATGAAAAGTTTTACATCATATTTTTTATAGCCTGAGAATTCCTCAAATGTTTGTTGGTGGATCATAAGAATACTTGTTTTAGTAGGTTGTGATATGGATAGGTGGAAGGATAGAATCCTTACATTTAAATTACAAACAGCAGAATTTTTGTTACTTTCTCTTTGAAAATGTGCAAATAGAAATCTGCAGTTTGAGTAAATGAGAAGTAAGGATTCTAACACAACTTACATGTGCTGTGTTCTCAGAAATCCCACACCGTATTAGTAAGCATGCATTCCCATAATCGCTATTTTGTTATAACAAAAGGTTCTGTCATATTTTTGTTTTACATTTGCTTTGTAGAGATGGGTAAATGTTAACTGTATCTGCTATTCCACTCATTCACACATGAATTTTAAAAATCATAAAATTATTTTTCTCAATTGTTGATTCATGTTAATTTATTAAATTTTGCTTGTGTTCTTGTTTTTTAGTAGTGTGGTAGAAATGTTGCTTATACATTTTTGTTATGTTCAAATTATATCTTTATCATTAGAAATAGATTAGAAAAGAAGCATGCAAATTCAGAGCTAAGTTTTTCATTAATATTGCTCTTAAATGAAGAAAAAAAGTGATACAATTATTTTATTATGTGCTTTAATTCCTACTCACAGTTCCTAGAAGTGAATTAATTTTGGCATTAAGCAATTATGTAAACCTTATAAATTTGAGAACTGCTCTAAAATAGTTGCTCATTACCTAAATTCAAATTTTCACTTATTGTATTCTTGTTCTTTATTCTTTTTTTTTCTTTCGCACTGGAGGGATGCAAAGCATGAAATTAATTATTTTCAAATTTAATTTACTTCTCATTTGGCTTTCTCTAATCTTAATCCTATTGAATCAGTATTTTTCTTTGCAGCCATGAGTGCTCTGACAATTTTTTGCTTATGTACATTTTTTTAAAAGTCTGAATCAGGCATATGCAGATGGAATGTTAGAATCCCATAAAATGATTTTATGTTCTGCCTAAAGAGCTCATTAACATTGCCTAGCTTACAATTTATTCAATAGTTTTAATTTGTTTATTCATTTGACCTTAAAGCTGTTTGTTTTCTTACTCATTTGTTTAATTCTCTGGGCCTTTATTTCTTCATTGTGTCTCTTCATTCATTCATCACAGGCCTTTCCTTGATTTAGCAGCTCACAACATTCATAAAAACTATAGTTGTTCACAGAACATCTAATGTTAGAGAGATTCATTATGTTGACATTTTATAGTCTTTCCAATTATACTTTCTTCACTGGTTGTCCTGAAGTATCCTATTTATCTTTGTAAGTACTTTCCTTAACTTTACAGAAGCTTTTCATCAGAAATCCATTTTTAGGCTTTATTAAAATCAGGCATGTACAATACATCCCATTCTCAAAGTGTGTAGTAATAATTTTTTTCTCTCTTATTGCTTATACCATTTAGCAAAATTAAGAAAGGGAAATGGTTTTGTTTAATATCTCATCGCAAATAAGCTTCAGCACTTTAGTTTAAAAATATCTATATCAAATGCAATGGGGAAGTGTCCTAGGTATGCTCAGGTATACTCAAATGTATCAATCACTAAGTCATTCCATTTCCCTATGTTAGAAGTGAATAAATTGTCTGAGAGAGGACAGGCATAGGTTTAGAAAATAACATTTTTCCTCATATAAACCAGAAGTAGAGAAAAGATGTTCTTCAATTATTGCTCCCCAACTTTCCATTCTTGTAAGCCACTGGGCTTTGGGATTAAACCTATGGTTGAATAAACACATGGTTAACCCAGTTAGGGGTAAAAATGGCTAGCAGGAAGGCAGATCTGGGTCAGTATTTGTGAGCACATCTCTCCTATATTGAGCCACTGCACTTTTGTGTACCTTCCTGGGACAATGTGAGACAGCCTGGATATTTGCCCCTAAAACTTTCTGAAATATAACAACAGTACAGTGATCAAATTAACTCACTGTCTTTCCAGGGCTGAAAACTCACTTTCTGTTCTACTTCCCAAATTATGTCCAGGTATTTTTTTTTTTTTTTCTTTCATGAAAGCTCAACAGAGATTCTGCAATAATGGAGATACCATGGTAGTCTAAAAACCAGATGAAAAATGCTAATCCAATGATAAAAATGTCAGTAAATAGATATGGTTTATTTGAATATATATATGGCTATAATATCATATACCATAGTGAAATTAAGTTAAATGTTAAATCCTCTTTAAAGTTAAGTCACAAAACATAGGAAGAATCCAAAATCAATTCTCTTGCTTCTATGAGTTCCTATTCCCACCCCACAAAAAAAAAAAAAAAAAAAAGAAAATCCACAACCCATCTTCTCCATCTTTGCTCCATCTCAGATTTGTGAGTTCTCAATGCTTATGTAGAATCTGGCCTTTTCAGTATCCATACAGAGGGCTTACTCTCACAGAGATATGAATATTTCCTCCAGGACCTCAGAAAGTGTTTTATACATCAGTCTCTGATGTATCTCACTTTTAAAGTATCAAAAGAATTAGTAGGTCATGCAAGAGTGTTACTATCCTGGGTTTATATCTTCCACATCTGGCAGTCCACAGGGTACACAGTACCTAATCCAGTTATCCCAAATACAGTTGTGTTCCCAGGAACTAGCACTTAATATTGCCTTAAGGCTTTAGAGTAAAATCACCTGAACATGACGGGGTCAGAGAAAAACAAGAAAATCTTGGTTTTGGTTTACCAAATTAATAGTCAGTGGATACACACTGTCTTTTTTTTTTTTTTTTTTTAAAGATTTCATTTATTTATTTGACAGAGAGATAGACAGAAGAGCACAAGCAGAGGGAGAGGGAGAAGCAGGCTCTGCACCGAGCAGGGAGCCCAATGCGGGACTCGATCCCAGGACCCTGAGATCATGACCTGAGCCGAAGGCAGACGCTTAACCATCTGAGCCACCCAGGCGCCCCGGATACACACTGTCTTGAATCCACAGTCAGTGGATTTTAAATTCAGTTGGGAGAAATTCCTAACATAAAATTAACATTCATATGATACATGTATATTACCCCTGGGGTAATTCCACCTGTACTTAATCCTGTAATTCCCATTTCCCTTTGAGCCCTATTTCTAACATGACTGTACTTGAATTGCTTGCAAATTCGATAAAGTGACATAGCATTGCTCCTATTTCTGACCAAGTTGTTTAGTCCTGTGTAGCAGTGGAATTCCTTAGGACTAAGAAACCTGACTTAGGAAAGATTTCTCTGTCATTTATACCTGAGCATTCAAGAGTCACCTTCAGGCCATGCACTGGGAGATGGCATTTTAGCATATCGGAAGCCACCATAAAACTCAAGATCAGTTGTTAAGGGTCCCTACATGGAGGATGCTACTCATGGCTGGTGATCTTGATCTTCTTAGCACTAAGTTTACAACTGAGACATGAGCAGTATACATGATCACATCAGCTGACTCGTGATTGAAAAGCAGTTAACAATGTTCAGCACCCAGAACCCACTCCCAATACATATAAGGCCCTTTGCGTTTTGGAATCAGGGGTCTACCTCTGACATGCATGCTTGAGAGAAGTTGTGCTTTTTTTGCCAAACTGCAGGAAGCTATATTCTGAAGTTGGTCACACCTACCAAAATCTCTTCAGACCCGTGACTTTGCTTGCCCGTATCTACTATGCATCAGAAATGGGTAAAGCCACTAATATGGACCCTGTAATCAAATTCCTCCCTTAAATTGGCTGGTGACTACATCTTGGTGGCCTGCTACAATCTGTTGAGATCACATATTCTTTGTGACTCTGCTTATGTGCTCTCTCATGGTCCTTGCTGAAATGCAGGATGCAAAGGTCTTTGCTTAGGTAACTAGCCTCCACAGAGAGAGAGCGTAGGCTGAGCCATCATTTGCTGTAGTCCTTCGCTAAAGTCCAAATAGCTAGTGGCTGGTTTGAAGTTTCATGTGCAGTCCACAGATACTAAAAAACTAAACATAAACCCATCAAATCGTATGCTTACATAGGTGACTTTTACTGTATATAAATAGAACCTTAATTTTTAAAAAATGATGGATCAAAACAAACAAGAAACAATCTATAGAGACAAACAGACCAGTAGTTGCCAGGGGCTAGGAGTGGAGGACAGGATTGATTACAAAGGGACATGAGAGAACTATTTAGGGTTAGTGAAAATGTTATACACCTTGATTATGTTGGCATCTCAGGATTATACACATTTTAAGGAATTCATGGAACTCTAAACTTAAACAATTAAATTTGCTGTATGTAAGTTATACATCAATCAATCTAATTAAAAACAACAATAAAAGCTGAACCATTATAAAACTCTAACCCCAACCCCAAAAACAAACAAAAACAAATAAAAACAAAAAAGAAAAACAAACAAACAAAAAAACAACTACCCAATGCACTTAAGTCTAAGCTCTGCTGTACACAGCTTGGAACAACAAAAATCTGCCCATGGGTAATTTTTGCTCTTCAGAAGTGTGCTCTTCCATTTTGTTTATCAATTTTCCCAGCTTTTGTACAAAAGGTTGGAGTGACAGAGAGGATCCAAATTAATAGGGCCTCTATTTCCTGTACATAGTTTTAATAATTCAAGGAATGGTGCAAAGGAGTGGCTAATGAATACTTTTATTAATACGAAGACCTTTATTTACAAGAAGATCCAATTTGGAGGACATGCTTTGAAATAGTCCAGCAGGTAATCTTTACTCCTAACAGTAAAGGAGTAAAGGCAGATTTTTTCCTAATATATTTGGTTTGAAATCCTGGGTTGAACCTGTACTTTGACCTTTTGTTTTTCAGCTGTCCTCCTCCACTATTGAGGAATTAAGGAAACAGTGAAACTTCTGTTCATTTTCTTCTTTAGTCATCAGTGCAGTTGTCTTTTAAGAAGAGTAGTTTCTTTTGCAGACTCTTTACAATCCTTGAGCTTCTTTCAGAATGTCCGGATCTGTGCACTACCCTTTTCTTTTTTCTTTTTCTTTTTCACTACATTAGGCTCAATAAGTGCTTTTCTTCCTGCTCACTTTGAGAATCCTCGCCCAAGTACTGTGCCTTTTAGCATCCCAGCACTCCATGCTGTGAACTACTCTTGCTGTAAACATGTATGGGAGCTGCACACTGTGTTTAGGAATGTGATAAGCTATGTCTAAATCAGCTGTCTCAAACACAAGTCAAGCCTTCAGTGTCCCTTTGCCTCTCCCCACGCAGCGCTTCTGTTTTTATAAAAGCATATCAGATAGAAGTCCCAACTCAAGTGCTTCTTAAACATTCATACAGCTTATCATGTGGGTATCTACTTATGCCACTTCATGCATTTTCACTTCTGTAAATTTTATTACTGCTGTTTGTTCCCTCTGCCTGAATACACTATATCACTAAGAATTCAACCCGAGAAGCACAACTGCTAGGAGACAGACACATACATACTTGGGTTTGTCATTGGACTTGACCTTCACAAACCTAGGAGCTATTTAAACTGGTAAGCATTTTCTCTAAGGCTGCTATCTTTGCTTCTGAGACTGTACCATGAAATTGACCAAGATGGCCTTAAAATTCCCCTTAGGTTTACTAAACTTTAGATAGGTTTCTTTCAGACAATAGGCCCCTGATCTCCCTTTTTATTTTATTTCTTTTTTTTATTATTTCTTTTTTCTCTTTTCTTCTCTTCTTTCTCTTCTCTTCTCTTCTCTTCCCTTTTCCTTCCTTCCTTCCTTCCTTATTTCCCTCCTTCCTTCCTTCCTTCCTTACTTCCTTCCCTCTTTCCCTCTCTCCCTCCCTTCTTCCTTCCTTCCTTCCCTCCCTCCCTTCCTTCCTTCCTTCCTTCATTCCTTCCTTCCCTCCCTCCCTCTTCCCTCCCTCCTTCCTCCCTTCTTCCTTCCTTCTTCCTTCCTTCCTTCCTTCCTTCCTTCCTTCCTTCCTTAGTTCTGTTCCTTCCTTTCTTGAACATTTATTTTAGAAAACTTGTATTCCTAAATTCTTTATGTCCTTTGAGACATAAAGTCCACAGGAGAAGCTGTCAGGAAGGAATGGGTATGAAGTGGGGGACAGCAAGATGAAGCTGGAACCCACAAGCTTGAGTTTGATCATCACCAAGACAAACTCTTGCCTCTATCTTGGTGGTAGGTGTGTTCTGTCAAAACAGGATCCTTTATCTTGGAGTTAAAAATACACACATAGCCAAGAGATGGAGAAGCTGAAGGAAGATTTAAGGGACGTTGGAGAACTTGCAGCATGAGCTAGATCATCACACCAACTGCCTGAGTGAGTACATCAGCAACAACATACCTGAGCTACCAATTGCCTGCTACTTCACTTCCAGCATCCCAGTCTCACTCAGGAAACTCCCTTGTAGTTTTGGCTAACCTGAAACATGCAGGGAAAGGAATTCCTGGAAATACAGTTTCCCAGTTGACACACTGCAAAGCTACCATACTGTTTCTTTTGCTGTCTGTCAGGAATAAAAATAATCACCCTGTAAGGCTCCTTCCTAATTTAACAACCTCTGTGATACCATTCTTCCCTGGCCCCTCAGAGTCATTCTTTTTCATTATTGTACAAGATCACTTATTCCCTTCTTTGTCCTCCTTTAATACTTTCTTCACAAATTTAACAGATTGCTTATCAAAGTATAGTAAAGATAATTTTGTATGCAAAGGTATGTATTAAGTATACACGAAATCTGCTTAATCATGAATGTCTAGTGTATAGAATTGTGCTTAGACATATGGAGACACTTTGCTAAACTTTTTTTGAATAATGTAATATAATGTAAATAAAAAATATAAATATATAAATGAATTAACCATACAATCATTACTAGTTATTCCTCTATTCCAACTTATTTTTACCAAGACCGTTCTTTGATAATTGCCATATATATATGGCATAAATATGCATATATATGCATATTTAGAACAGTTCTTCACAACAAAATTTAACACACTCCTTGTAATCTCAGTCAGTATTTGTCCTGCTTCCTACAAATCTACATAGTATTGATTAAACATTTTTAACTTGCATTTTTTTTTTTTTACATCACCTTCTCACTCTGAACTTCTTCAAGTTCCTTCCATCTTAAAAGAAAATGAAATCTTTAGTATTATCCTCCAGCCAATAATTATCTGGTCTGTTTCTTTAATTTTACTATGAAACTTGTGGGAATTGTGGATAATGATGTGTTTCATATCTTTCCCTGTGATTTTTCAGTTTGGGTACAGTTAAGATTTCCTCTACCCTTTGATAATATTACTAATCTTCAAAATATTTTGGATGCAAACAACAAAAAGACTGATTAAGAGTAATTAAAAACAAATACAGTTTATTTTTCTTACAAAATTTGTAGTCCATATGCAGTCAGGGCAGTGACCCAAAGATGACCAAGAGGACCAGGCTCCTACCACATTGATGTACTTCCATCTTTAAAAGGTGGTTTTGTCCTCAAATTTGAAGTATGATGGTGCACCATCAAAATCCTGTTTATGTCTAGGAACGTGAGACAAACCAAGAGTCAAAAGAAACCACAGGCCAAACTATCTAAACAACCTTCGCATTTGTTTATGGTGATGTCTCTGCTGTCAGTATAGTATTCATACATTTTAAAATTGTCTATCATGTGTCTTTGGCAAATCTTAAATCTCTTATATCTCTGACATCCTGCAGCCTGACTTTATATTTTCAAAGTGTGCAGTGTGTTGAGGTGGCACCATCAACCAAGCCAAAAGTGAAACTACCTTTCACCGGGCTCACTTTTTAGCTTGGGCAGCATCCAGGCCCTCAGGGGCTCTGCCTTCCATAGGAGCTCTCTGTTGGCTTGGGGCAAATGCATATAAATGTGCAGTTGCATGGAAAAGGCTGCTAGGTAGCCCTTTAGGGCACACACATAATTACAGTGGCAGGTGGTGTGAGTCAGATATGAAATCCAGTTTATCCTACTAGGCTGTGGTTTGTCCAGTTGTTTTCTTGCTCTTTGACAATTGAAATCCTTTTCCTGACCCCTGCCTGGCTGGCTCATAACATTAGGCCCACACCATACACAAAAGAAGAGATCATACAGATTTCTTAACCAACTCCCACATTGTGTATATTCTAATAACTACAATAAATCTCTTAATCTATATCACTTGTAGTGGTTCTCCTTGTATGAACCGTGATAGATTTCTTATTTCTAATTCATTCATTCATTCATTCATGCTACTTGGCACTTGATGTACTTTTCAATTGTTATGTGTCAAGTATTTATTCAGTTCTGGAATATTTCTGTCATTATTTTATAAAAATATTGTTTCCCAAATATCCCATCTATTTATAGATTCTTCTCAAAATCTTGTGGTATAAACTCTCCATTTCTTCTCTGTGTTTGTTAATATTTTTTTATATTTTTATTCCTATTGCTTTGGAAAGCATTATGATATAATTTCTCACAACTATCAATAAATTTATCTCTCTACTATTCTCATATTAGATTTTATCCCATATATTGACTTTATTTTTTCTATATACTTACCATTTTATATTATTTAATAGGGTTCTTTTTTAAAAAAAAATTGTGTTCTCATTTGCTCTTTTTAGCTCATAGTCCTTAATTTTTCCAATATTTACAGTGTATCTTTTATGAAATTAAAGATCTCCAACAGACTTTTTAAAACATAATTTAGACTGCTATATTTTTTACATTTCATTAAAAAAATAATGTTTTATTTTGTCAGTGCTTTCTTTGAGCATGTATTGTTTTCAAAAGTGTGAAATTCTTTGATTCTCTTTCATCTTTACTTGATAGATTTAGTTATATTTTTCTCTCTGCCGTCCTGTTCGGTCTGATTGTCCATTGGTTTCTTCTATTTCGGACTACCAAGTCAGAAGGTGATCTTATACTAGTGGCACTGTCTTCTTATCTCAGCAAATTATTGAGATATTTCATATTTAATCATTAGGCACTGAATAAGATGGCAGCTCAGTTCAATTCTTTGCTGTGCGTTGAAGCCTATTTCCTGTCACTTACCTAGGTACAAATCTTTATCAAATCCATAGTGGAGGCATTAGTCAAGGGGTATTGATTTTGAGCTGCATTTTGTGGTCTAGGGTACATCATGCTATTCTTCCATTTCAAACCATGAACCTGGTTCCAGTTGATTAACTCACATACAGTAGTCTCCCTATTAACCTGTAGGGGCTAAATATTTGACCACCTTCATATGGACAGCCTTTCTTAAGATTATATTTTGTTATTGATCCATAGGTATATTAATTTTAGATTTTAATTTAAATAAGTCTGTTTAAATGTCTCTGTTAAACTAATTTATTACTGGTATATTTTTGATGCAGAATTGGAGGAGATTAAATCACGAAGATACAATTCCATTGTAAGTAGGTTAAAAGCCTTACATATGTTTTCTACCAGAGTTGGAAAACTTTTTCTGTTAAAAGCCAGATTTTAAATATTTTTGGTTTTGCAGGTCACATACAGTCTGTCACGTATTCCTTTTTCCGCAAAAAGGTTTTAAACTGTAAAATCCATTCTTATGGAATATAGGCTATATGAAAAGTAAGAAGACAATTTTATGCTATTACATGGATAAATTTAGGACTGTTGGGACTGAGATGGTGTGTTGACATAGCAAGCAAGTGTATATAGTATAATCTTTAACTGGAAAGGTCAGAGTTACATTATGCATAATCCTGGTTTTCCCAACCCTTATTTGCTTTTTTGCTTACTGTTAATTTACATATAAATCAATAGTTTCATTTTTTTCCAGGGAATATTAGACACAAACTAGGCATATGATGATGGGCAATCCTTAGTGTATATAGATATGTGAGAGTTGAGTAAGACAAGTATTGTAAATCAAAAAATGATCAAGAGTTGAACAAATTCATGCTGAGAAGAAGTGAGTTTGAGGGGAAAATTCTAAAAATAAAAATTCATCGGTTATATCAAAGTACTTCTAAGGAAAAGGGTGCCTTGCTTAGGGTCTATGTAAGAGTAAGAAACCTTAATATAAACATTTGAGATTAGACTTTTTGTTATTTCTCTCAAAAAGTAGCAGCAAAATCAACATCAGCAGCAACTCTCTGAGTAGAAAACTATCACTGGAAGAAGACATTAAGCTATATAATATGTAATTTGCAAACTGCAAAGACACAAATAAAAGCCTGCTTTTGCTGATTTGTTATATTATCTCTCGGAGTATGCAGTGTTCAAGAGACTGGGATAGGGAGGTGACAGGAATTTATTTTAGTCAAAATATTGAACTTCCATTAAGGCAAAAGTAATTTTAATTATTTTAATGAACATATGTTCTGTACCTCCTGGAGAGTTAAATAAGAAAATAAGAACCTCTATTAGAAAAGTTGGAAGTATTATAAACACTTAATTTATAAAAGTAGACACACAAATATTCTAGAAACATTAGAAAAAATATTTAACCATGGTATCATTTTGAACTTTTAAATTTCTAAATATGTCATGTAGATTTCTATCAAATTTACAATAATAATCAATGGTCACAATTATTAAAAGTGACAATAGCCAGGGATGCCAGGGTGGCTCACTCAGTTAAGCATCTGACTTCGGCTCAGGTCATGAACTCGGGGTCCTGGGATTGAGCTCCCTGTTGGGCTCCCTGCTTGGCAGGGGGTCTGCTTCTGCCACTCCCTCTGTCTTTCCCCCTCCCCACTCATGCTCTTGCTCATTCTCTCAAATAAATAAATAAAATCTTAAAAAAAAAAGTGAGTATAAACAGGGAGTCAAACACTTCTAAAGCTATTGTCAGACGTTTAAATTCAATACATCTTTTCTGGAGAGAAATTTTGGAAAATGCATCAAGAAACAAAGGACCCCAATTTTAAAAAAAAATATAATTCCATTTCTAGGACTCTGTTCTTTGATTCTAATTAGTAGTACAAAAGGTAGACAATAATTTGTATGAGGAATAGCCATTACAAAGTTACATATAATAGTCAACAGCAAATCAAAGCAAATAAAATCTCACTAATCTAAATATTAGTGTGATTTAATAATCCTATGTATTAAGTAGACCTTACTCAGCAGAAATAAAGTGTTTAGTCATCTTTTGAAGCCATAAATGTAATAATCTCTACTGAAGAAATGTCAACTGGTAGAGAAAGTTATGGGTTATGTGTCAGTGTTTGTCTATAAAATATTCTGGTTTTGGATATATGTCCCAACATTTTATAGAATTGTTTCTTGGGATGAACACTGTTATATTTAACTGCTTTCTTTTATATCAGTGCATGCTACTGAAAGTCAGCTATAGATATGGTTATATTTATTAATGAACATCAGCTATAGATATGGATATACTTATTAAAAATGAAAAATGGAAGTATCAGTCAAATGATAACCCCAAAATATACTTTAGAAAACAACATAATTGATTTTCTTTCTTTCTTTCTTTCTTTATTTTATTTATTTTTTAATATTTTATTTATTTATTTGACAGAGAGAGATAGCGAGAGCAGGAACACAAGCAGGGGGAGCGGGAGAGGGAGAAGAAGGCTTCCCGCTGAGCAGGGAGCCCGATGCGGGGCTCGATCCCAGGACCCTGGGATCATGACCTGAGCCAAAGGCGGACACTTAATGACTGAGCCACCCAGGCACCCCAACAGAATTGATTTTAATAATACTTTCAAATCTGCCCTTGTACATATGCGACTACTTACCATTTTATTATTTTTATTAAGAGTAATTATTTTTAATTATGTAAAGAAAGTATAGGTTTTTTGGCCAAGATTATTTTCTCTACAATAACTTGTACTACTATGTTTTACTTCACAAATATTTTCAGTTAATGTAGCATCTGTATGTACTCATGCTATTGCATGTATCAAAAATAATTAATTTCCAGATAATAATCTTAATGTTCCACATAACTTTGGATGGGTTAATAGAATGAATATCCTCAAATACAGATTTCTTTTTAATTTATAACATAATAAATGCTACTTTTTGACCTCTTGCTCTTTACAGAACATTTATTACAGTCCACATGGTGAACACATACAAATGAAATAAAGCTTATTCATTCTTAATGAAACTATAATAAAAAGTGGACAGAAAACTATAAATAAATGTACACATATGTAGCAAACAGACATTAACTAAGTGACAGGTAGGGGACAGTTCATAAAAGATCAGTAAAGAGGTAAATTATGAGTTTGTTCCAATATTCTTTCCCTCAGTTATGCATTCAGTAATAATTTTACTCATATTATATTGAGGGCACGTTTGGTGATAGGAAAATAGAGATGGCAGAATTTGCTCCTTTGAGATAGAAGGTGTAGTAAGGAAAATAATAAAGCTGGTAAACATAAATGTAATACTTTTAAAAAGACAAAATAGATATATTAAATCTGTAAAAATAGTTTAATAAAATTCAAGATGCAAGAAAATTCGTTGTGTGTGTGTGATCAGGACATGCTGGTTGGAGGTATTGCCGTGTAAATTGATTTTTGAATGATATATAGAATTTGAGCATGTAATATTAGGATAAAGAACATTTCAAATAATGATATAAATGTTTTTATAGGACATAAATGTAGTATGAATAGAAAATGCTTGAAGGGTAGTGTGTCAGGAAACCTAAGAGACATCTCTCTGGTTTAGGTAGGTAGAGACACCAGGTTTTCAGCTACCAAAGACTAGAAAAATAGCTGAAAGGAATCTCTCCTAAGAATTCCAGACTTTCAGTTATCTAAGGCAGGAGGTTGGACAGGGAAGTCTAGAGAAATTCCTTTGAAACATTCTGGGTACTCACAGTCTGATGAAACTCTGCAAAATCTAGGGTCGATTATAGGAGGTAAATACATTTTTGTGTCTGACTCTTGATCTCAGCTCAGGTCTTGATCTCAGGGTTGTAAATTCAAGCCCCACATTGGGCTCCACACGGCATGGAGCCTTCTTTAAAAATAAATAAATAAAATAACTTCTTTCAGAGTTAGTAACAAGTGTCTTAAATTTTTTGTACCATTGGAAACACTTGTCAGTTATTTTCATAAAAAATGAGTCAGTAATTACCCACAGATTGGGTGCCTAAATAATCAGCAGTAGACTCGTTTTGGAGCTCACATCTGAATCAGAATTTCCAGCCTAGGTGATTTATAGAAAATGAGTAGAGAAGTGATTATAAGTAAGCAGATGAAAAACAAAAAGAGGAATTAGACAGAAATCTTGGTCTTGTGTCTTTGGTAGAAGCTATCCACTATCCAAAGTCATCAGCTCATTCCAAAGTTCGTGGGTCAGTTATCTACTTCTGAAGATTCTCAGCTTTGAGAGGATCCCTAGAATCTTCAATTTGAGGTTAGCTATTGCATTAGCCTTCCTATGATATGTAATTGTGAATTGCTTCATTAATTGTAAATACAAACCCAAGACTGACTTCCTGGAGGCTCATTGCTGTCTGTAAACGAAAGAGATTCCAATGAGATTCCATTAGTTTTCTCTTTGAAAAAAATCTCTTTGAATAAACAAAATCTCATTGAAGACAATGATGAGGCTACTTAAGACAATGTAGGAAGACAACCTGTTGGTGATATGATGTGATAGTATATAAATCAGTTGTAATTTTTTGCCATGTCATTATGCAGCAGGGCAGAATCAAGCATTGGAGGTGAAATCTCTAAACACACAGGACTCCCAGTTATTAATTAATAGAAGGATATGTGATGTGTCCCGAAGAAAGTAGATTGTATGACCACAGGGCTATGTTTGGGCTCCCAGATAAGGAAGTCTCTTATTAAGAACTTAGTTAAGGGGAGCTTGGGTGGCTCAGTCGTTAGGCAGATGCCTTCAGCTCAGGTCATGATCCCAGAGTCCTGGGATCGAGCCCCCTATTAGTCTCCCTGCTCTGCAGGAAGCCTACTTCTCCCTCTCCCACTCCCCCTGCTTGTGTTCCCTCTCTCACTGTGTCTCTTTCTGTCAAATAAATAAATAAAATCTTAAAAAGAAAAGAACTTAGTTAATTAATAAAGAATTGTCACAATTGCAATGAAAATCGGCCCCATTGTCTGAAATAGCCAGTGAAACTTAGAAATGCTCTCAACTGTCATTTTGTGAGGGTCTCTAATAAGTTTGGATAGTATGTAGTTTGTCAGGAGAGATTAGCTTTCCCTCCTTAGATAGGTAATTTCCTAAATAATAAACTGTTTAAACAAAATTATAATTTGTTTCCTGTAACTTTCTCCCATAGCTCAGAGCAAGTAAATGGATTTCTATTTTAACAGACTGCCTTGTTTTTGAACAAAGTAGAAGATCGTCTGTATATTTTATCAGAACTCAACCAAAAGTGTAATTTAAATATTTTATTTTATTTTAATTTAATTTTATTATGTTATGTTAATCACCATACATTACATCATTAGTTTTTTTTATTTTCTTTTATTATGTTATGTTAATCACCATACATTCCATCATTAGTTTTTGATGTAGTGTTCCATGATTCATTGTTTGCGTATAACACCCAGTCCTCCATTCAGTACATGCCCTCTTTAATACCCATCACCAGGCTAACCCTTCCCCCACCCCCCTCCATTTTAAATATTGATTGAGGATCTTCAAAAAATAGGACAGGGCTTCAGTGAACCCCTGGAGCATGATTGCCCAGGTATATTCCTATCCTCCCCAGGTTAAAGATTTTATTTATTTCTTTATTTGAGAGAGAGAGAGAGACAGAGATAGTGAGAGAGAGCAGTAGCGAGGAGAGGGAGAAGCAGGCTCCCTGTTGAGCAGGGAGCTCAACACAACACGGATTCTGGCTGGATCCCAGACTGCGGGATCATGACCTGAGCCAAAGGCAGATGTTTGACTGGTGCCCTTATCCTCAGGTTAAGGCAAAAGGCATTGACTATCCTAGTTTGTTTGTTTGCTTGTTCATTTATTTGAGAGAAAGAGAGCATGTTTGAGCAGGGGGAGAGGGGCAGAGGGAGAGGGAGAAAGAGAATCTTTAGTAAGCTTCATGACCAGTGCAGAATCCGACACAGGACTCCATCTCATGACAATGAGATCATGACCTGAGCCAAAATCAAGAGTCGGTCACTTAACCAACTGAGTCACCCAGGCGCCCCTGACTATCCTAGTTTACAGTTGCATTGAATAGAGACAGATAAAAAATCTAGTACTAGTGAGGCCCCAGGAAGAATTGATGACAGGTTGGATTTGAGTTAGGTTCTACTGGGAAGTGATGGATAAGGATTTTGTTGATAGCCTAGAGATCTTGAACAAGCTAATCTATGTCTTTGTCCATTTGGTTTCTTTACTGGTATAATGGGAGGGGTTTACAAAGCTCGTACAGGGTGTTAAAGGGCCTTTAGACATAAAGCCTTCAACTATAGGTTTAAGTTCTTCCTTTGTATCTGGCTTTAAGGGATATTGGGGAATTTTGTGTAATGGCTTGGTAGGATCTATCTGAACTTTAATAGATTCTGTTCCAATTATTTTTTCCTTTGTCATTGGGATTTTTCACCCATAGAGTGTCAGGTATGGTGTCAAATCTTTATCTGAAGTTGCATCAAATATAATGGAGAAGACTAAATTCTACCCAGATAGACATAACTTGATCATGGATAGAAGTGTCCTTTGGAAACTTGAAAAATAGTTTCTCTTGATGTACACTTAACACCACAATTCCATTTACAAAGTTTTTCCCTATTAAATTTGCAGGGATGGAGTCACAGAACAGGAAGAAATTTTTCTCAGTTAATGACCCAAGGGTTACAATTAATGGCTTGGAGGTAGGGAAAACTTGTGGGTTATTTGAAATACCTACTGCCTCTGTGGCATGTATACTCATAGGAAAAAAGTTGATTAAAAGTGACAGATTTTAATGTAAAAAGAGTAGTGCCCATATCCCCTAGGAAATAATGACATTGACTTTCTGTGTTTAGTTAATTCACCTTGACTGTTTAAGGATAAAATACAGTATTAGATGCTTTTCCTTTCTTGGAGAATTTCATTGATCTGAATTGAGAGCTTTTCCTGTATCTTGGTTTTCTTTTTATAAGATGGGACTGACTTTTTTTCCAGTGTCCCTTACAACATCTACAAGTGGGCCACCTAATTGTTTGATCCTCAGAGCCATAAGTCCACTTTGGATCCTGTCTTTTTGTTGTTCTTCTAAAGTCTTTCCAAAATATTCTGCCAGATATTGTATTTCAGGTAATGGGACTGTTTCTTTTTTAATGTCTATTTTCAATTTTTGCTCTTAAGGCCTTTAAGGGATTGGGTGAGAATGCTGGGAACATGTCAAAAGACATAGAAGCTAGGGGTGTCTGGGTTGCTCATTTGGTTAAGTGTCTGCCTTCAGCTCAGGTCATGATCCCAGAGTCCTGGGATCGAGCCTCACATCGGGCTCCCTGCTCAGTAGGGAACCAGCTTCTCCCTCTCCCTCGGCTACTCCCCCTGCTTGTGTCCTCTTTCTCTCTGTCAAATAAATAAATAAATTCTTAAAAAAAAAAAAAAAAACATAGAAGTTAGCTTAAATGTATTCTTGCTGGCAGCCAAATCTGGGACAATATGAATGGCACAAGTAACTAATGATATTTACCAATCATGATCTACTGAATACATTAGAATCCATGAACTCACAAATATAAATAAATTAATGAATAAAGTGAAAGTTTGATATTTACACAGTGGAGAAGACTCATAATCACCTTCCAATCAAGTAAGAAAAGTGCACATTACCCAATATGGGACATTTTTTAATGCGCTACCTGATAGAACACAATGAAAATGTATCATCACTTCTGCTGAATTTGATCATAAGAACATCAGATGAATCCAAATTGAAGGACAACTATGAAATATCTGTCCATTAACCCTCAAAAATGTCAAGGTCCTTCACTTTCTTACACCATACACAAAAGTAAATTCAAAATGGATGAAACACCTAAATGTGAGACAGGAAACCATCAAAATCTTAAAGGAGAACACAGGCAGCAACCTCTTTGACCTCGACTACAGCTACTTCTTACTAGACATGTCTTTGGAGGCAAGGGAAAAAACGCAAAAATGAACTATTGGGACTTGATTAAAAAAAAAAAAAACCCTTCTGCAGAGCAAAGGAAACAATCAACAAAACTAAAAGGCAGACTATGGGATGAGAGAAGATATTTTCAAATGACATATCTGATAAAGGGTTAGTATCCGAAATCTATAAAGAATTAATCAAACTCAACACCTAAAAACCAAATAATCCAGTTAAGAAATGGGCAGAAGATATGAATAGACACTTTTCCAAAGAGGACAGCAGATGGCTAACAGACACATCAATCATGATCAGGGAAATATAAATCAAAACCACAATGAGATACCACCTCACACCTGTCAGAATGGCTAAGATTAACAACACAAGAAACAACAGTGTTGGCAAGGATGAGGAGAAAGGAGAACTTTCATGCACTGTTGGTGGGAATGCAAACTGGTGCAGCCACTCTGGAGAACAGTATGAGGGTTCCTCAAAAAGTTAAAAATAGAAATACTCTATGATCCAGCAATTGCATTACTAGATATTTACCCAAAGGAAACAAAAATACAGGTTTAGAGGGGTACATGCACCCCAATGTTTATAGCAGCATTATTAATAATAGCCAAAGTATGGAGAGAGCCCAAATGCCCATTGACTGATGAATAGATAAAGAAGAAGTGACATATATATAATATATGTATATATATATATATAATATTCCAATAATGGAATATTACTTGGCCACCAAAAAGAATGAAATCTTGCCATTTGCAATGATGTGTATGGAACTAGAGTGTGTAATGCTAAGTGAAAAAAGTCAGAGAAAGACAAATGATCTCACTCATATGTGGAACTTAAGAAAGAAAACAGATGAACAAATGGGAAGAGGGGAAAAAAGGAGAGAGGGAGACAAACCATATGAGACTATTAATGATAGAGAACAAACTGAGAGTTGATGGAAGGAGGTGGGTGGGATGGGCTAGATGGATGATGGATACAAAAAAAGGGTACTTGTTGTGAGGAGCACTGGGTGTTGTATGTAAGTGATGAATCACTGAATTCTACCTCTGAAACCAATATTGCACTGTATGTTAACTAATTAAAATTTAAATAATTTTTTTAAATGTCAATGTCCTGAAGATCAAAGAAATGTTGAGGAATTACTCCAGATAAAGACTAAAACAAACAAGCAAAGTAACATGTGATTCTGAATAGGATCTTTTTGTAATCGTAATTAGCAGAGCTTGAATATATTCTGAAGATTAAGTGGTAGAAATGTAATAATTTTAATTTCCTGATTTTGAAGTTTGTATTGTGGTTCTATGGGAGAATATATTTGCTATAAAAACTATCCACTCAAATACTGGATGCTGATAGGGCATCATATCTACAACTTATTCTCTAGTAGTTCAGGGAAAAAGCACTTTGTATTATAATTAAAAATTTCTGTAGTTTGAGCATATTTCAAAATTAAAATAAAATGAAATGCTAACCATGAGAAACAAGAGAAATCAAGGGATAGCCTACAAAACAATAGGCCTCTCCAGTACACAAACATCATTGTCATTAATGACATGCCAATCAAATAAAATGCATGATCCTGAATGGGGGGGAAAGAAAAAGGAAAGGCTGTTGCTATGAAGGACAGTACTGCAAAAATGAGCATAATTACAATATGGATAATTTTAAGCAATATTACATTTTCTGAATTTATCATTCATATCACATCTAGGTATGTGACAGAATATCATTATTATAAGAAATGCATGCAGAAGAATTTAAGAAGATAGGGGCACCTGGGGGGCTCAGTTGGTTAAGCTTCTGACTCTTGCTTTCAGCTCAGGTCCTGATCTCAGGGTCAGGAGATCAAGCCCCACCTGGGGCTTCCCGCTCAGTAGGGAGGCTGCTTCTCTCCTTCTTCCTCTCCCTCTGCCCTCCCTCCTCATGCCTGCACTCTCGCTCTCTCATTCTCTCTCAAATAAATAAATAAATCGTTAACAATAAAAAAAAAAATTTAAGAAGATGGTGCATGGTCCTGCAACTTACTTGCCAATTTTTCATTAATAAAAGTAAATAAGCACAGTATAGGTAAAATAAAGAAAGTATAGGCAAACTTAGGTAAAGGAATTATAAAAGCTATTTGAAATATGTTTGCAAACTTTATGAAGGTCTGATGTTCTTCAAATTAAAAATATAATTAAAAAATAATAAGTCACTAGGAAATAGAAATGGAATGCAATTTCCTACTCACAACAGAAACTAAGAACAAATTTAATAATAATTCTCAGGGCCCATATGAATAGCTAAAAAGACTCTAGTAGGAGATATAATAGTCTGAGAAATGGAGAGAAAGTATTAAACCACAATGGTAATCACCCAAAAATAGGAAGATAGAAATGAGATTGTCTTTTTGTCCACCAATTTGGAAACTAAATCACAAAATAATATTCACAAGTAGTGTAAGTGTAGAGAAAAGTGGGCTCTTTTACACTACTTAAGGGATTTTATAAATTGGTTTAACCATTCTTTTGAGTAATACCATAACAAGATTAAATGCACAGTATAGAAATTCTTCAGGCTTTTCAAACCCTTTGAAGTGGGGTGAAGTCGCCTGTTTTCTGTTATATGTATCCTCCTATCCTTCCCCCACTTTACTTAGGGAGGTTGAACCAAGGAGAAACATTGATAGGAGATTACAGGCAGACAAAGAAAGTAGCAAAGGTGTTTCTACCCTTAAATCTGACTGAAAATCTCTGTGGTTGCAAATCCCCATTGTGCTGTCCAGCTGTAATTCTAGCTACCCCACAGCAGCCACCATTTATTCGTGGGTGGCAGTAACACTGTCTCCTCCTTTGTCCTTTAAACCCAGGTGGATATGAGAGCTTCAAGATGTTGCTAATTTCTGAGTTGCTTCACTGTACTATTTGCCTTTCAAAACAGGTTATTGAAAGTAGATTTGTAGTCAGTTTCTCATTTTACATGTCCTCTATTAAACTACCCGGCGTGAGTTTTGTTTCCCTGATGGGACCTTAATGGATATAAGTATGAATCCTACCTGTAGGACTATATCCTAAAGACATAATACGCTAAGCATCTGAGTTCAAGATTGCTCACAGTCCTTTGAAACAGTAAATGTAGGAACTATTTAAATATCCAAAAGTAGTTGATTGGGTAAATATATAGTTCATTCATATTAGGCAACACAAGGCAGCTACCTAAAATCCTGTTTTATAGTTCTTATGTTTTGGAAAGTTGTTTAGTTCATGAAGTTTAATGAAAAAAACTAGCTTGATCCAAATTTTATAATACCGTGAAATGAGCAACTAGAATAAACTTTTTATCATTGATTTTTTTTTCTAATTTCTGGGATTACAGGTTATTGTGAATTATTTTTTTAATTTTTCATGTTTTTCAAAGAATATATTAATTCTATGTCATAAACCATTATTTAAAGGAAAAGCTTCAAGATGATGCTAATGAGAACATTCATGAAGGAATTTAGCCTTCCTCTGCAGATGGCTACCTTTGCATTCTCTTAAAAAGCTGGATAATATTAATTAATGTGGAACCAACATTGAAGATATGTCAACATCAAATATGTTGTTTTTCATTTTTGATACACGAAATTGATTACCTTCTGTCTTTATTATTCATGGAGTCTGTATTTATAAATTTGCCTGCTCACTAAAATATATTTAGAATCCTTAAATCAATAATCATAGTGCTTTCTCCATCATTCGTGAATATGCACAGACAAGTGAAAAATCTTGAGTCACCTGAAATATGTGATCCTTCTGAAGTCAAACAAGATGAGGTTCGGCCTTCTTGAATCAGTTCTCATAGTAAATGTGTCCTTTCTGTGGTTTATTTAGTGCCACATTTTTTTTTTCCTTTTTGTACTTTTTTTAAGGTAATTTCATTGTTTGAAATTTCCCCCAAGCATAGTGCTGGAATGCTATCTGGTGTTCCTATGTGCAAGGAGGTTGTGATGTATCTTACAAAGAAAATATGTGTGTTAGGAAAGATTCATTCAGCCATGAGTTATGGTGTTGTTGGCTATGAGTTCAGTCAGCAATGAGTCAACAATATATATTAAATAAGGTGTCTTTAAACAGAAACACACATAAAACAAGGTTATGTATTGACTGGTTGATGAAAATATTGTGACTGGAGGCTTACAGGAACCAAACTCTGTATTTCCCTTAAGAGCAATGGTCCAGTATTCACTAATTCAGTGATTGTGGGTGATTTATAGAACATATTTTACTACAAATACAATTAACTACTTTGTAGTTAGTTTCCTAAATAGTTTCTATATAACTTCTAAATAGTTTTATAGTTCACCCACAACTCTTTCAGCAGTATGTCGGTTTTTTCCAATGATAGTTTTTGAAACATATTCTTTAGAGCCCAGTGTTTTATGGTGGCCCCTCAGTAGGCACCTTTATGTGGAATAGGGGAGAGAGAGCATATCAGTGCAGTCTCTGCATTCTCTATCCCAGTCTTTCAGAACTTCATCTGTTACACATGTTGAGCTTCACCCAAGATCTTATTTTTACAGTTTCTGCTGATAAAATAGAAAAGAAAAAGACAAACGCAGGTCCAAATTTTATAGTCAATAACGATGACAACAATGATGATGTTTCTCAAGTTATTAATATTATTATTATTATTATTTTAACCATGGAAAACTTAAAAGTGAAAGATTGTTTAAGTCTAACAATAAAATCCCAGATGCTAAGTAATTATAACTATATATTAGAAAAGGCAAGCCTTTTACTGCATTGAATTTTTTAAGTAAATTGGCTAATTTCTTCAGAATTAACATATATTAATTCAATATTTTAAGGAAATAATTAGTTCTTGAGCTAGAATATTGGCAGTGGTAATGAAGAGAAAAGTGATTATAATAATTTGCATCCAGAAAGGAGGTGCCTGGCAACTTTTGGATAAGAGAGGGGTATTCAACATGAAGGATATGTAAAGGTCACTCAGAGATGGCCTCAAGTGAGAACAGTCGATGTACAGTGGGACACGGGGGTCGAATGGGGTGAAGCAGGCAGGGTTGGCATTAAGAGACCTAGATAAAAGAGAAGAAACATACCTAATCTGGGTGCAAAAGTATTGGTGTTTTTTTTTTTTTTTAAATCATTGTGTGCAATTAGTTGTTCAAATGTAAAAACACAGAGATGTTCACAAGGTAATTGAAAACAAGAATTGGAGGTAGAGAGGGAAGGCGATGATGAACATATTTTTTGAGATTTCTACAGCTTAGAGATACTAATAATCTATGTTGAGCAATGTCAGTTGAGTTTTATAATTAGGATAAAAATTCTTTAGCAGAATAAGTTTTATTCTGAAAATGTAAAGGAAATATAACTGATGATTAAATGTCCACAGAGGTAGCCTGTCATATTTGAGCTCCCCCTTGAGTGAGAAAAAGAAATGATCCAGTCTCAGTGTGAGGTCCCTTATGCCTGATTCCTGACAGCTCTACTAAATGTAGTGCAGGGTAAACACACATCACAAGCTTCTCTCCTTTCAGTAAAAGAAAAAAAAAAAAAAATCTGATGGTACCATAAATAAAAGACAAATACTGGGAAGACCTTAATAATAAGTCAAAATTTCATCCCCAAATAAATCTGTATCGGGAGTTCTTTGTTCTTTCTCTCTCACTTTCTATATGCCATAATTAGCAGACTAATACCTAAGCAAAATGTATAGCAAAAATCTTTAGTTTTATTGAACTTTGTTATGTGTATATACATATATCAGATTAAATTCTAGTTGCAAGGTAATAGAAAAAATGATGTAGACTCTGACCTCAAAAATGTATGTCTAGTGGGAAGGAAGACAATAAACCAAATATTACAGTACAGTGTCAAACATTATGGAAAATTTTTCATAGATTGTGTGGTAGGAAATAGACGGCTTATCTGAACTGTCAAACATGAGAGATTTGGGGCTAATGAACAATTAATACCACACATATGAAAGCCATTTGTAATTATTTGGAAATTAATTAAACTTTACACATGATTATTATGTGCCCTAGAACCCATAAAATTAAAATTGTATGTATGCATATATAAAATTATATACATATTATATATAATTTTTATATGTAAATTATTATATTTATATTATACATGTATAAAAATTTAAGTATACACAGAAACACACACATTCCACACACTCACATGCTTTAGTCAAAGCTTTAATCTGCAGATCACTTTGGGGAAAAAAAAATTCAAGTTGCTTGACCAATGTGTCAATAGTTGTTGCAAATTAACACTGACATATCTTTCTCCAGTGGAAACAATCTTTCTCCAATGGAAAGCTGCATGAGCAGGCACATAATTCCCTGACTCCTAAAGAAAACAACCAGGAAGCACTCACTGAGATGGAGGATGTAATGGTTAGATTAGATTTATAGTGAGATTGGAAAAGATCCACAGGATATGGCTGTTGAGTTAAATGCAGTATCCTGAATGAGATTGTGTTGGAAAATATTTAAATTCTAATTATTGGTCACATTCTTTATCTCATATTAAATTCTGCAAAGACCTGCCCGTCATTCTGCTAATTCATCCTGATAAAGAGAGGCCTGGACTCCAAATCATTACTCAAGTTATTCAAGGTTCTATAAAGCAGCCATGTGATAAAGAGGGAGTTTTTCTGCTGAAGTAATGACGGCTTTCTGGAGGAACTGGTTTGAATTAAAATATACAAATTGATTGATGCCTAAAAGCAGTATTAAGAAGAAAACACAAGAAGAGTGACTTGTGTCTGATTTTGCCATTTAAAAAAAATGTTTTCTTATGTTTGAATCAAATTTCCAAATTTATTATTTTCAGCTTTAGCAGCCACATAAATAAGCTAAAGGAACACTAGAAAATGAAGACTTGCTGATCTTTTGCCCTAAAATACCATCTTTGAGAAACTGCTTTTGAGAGACATTGACATTTCAAGTTAAGGTCTGACTTGGCAGTAATGTTCTCTCTACACTGTTCCAGGAAAGTGTGGAGTTTAAGGAAATGGAATTTTTATACCCTTTTTATCCCCTTGGCTACTGATGCACTGATATTTTGGCACTCCCAGTAAGATCACAGAGCTTTTCTGCAGTGCATTTTATTTTTAGAAAACTCCAGTAGCTTTATCTGCTTCTGTCATCTTCCACACAGGTGACAGACAGACACACACACACAAAAGGAGAAAGTAGAGAAAATCCCTCTTTTTTTAGACGTACTTTTAAGGAGTTACAGAGTTTTCTCTTTTAAACTAGGCAAACTGAGGTGCAAAATCCTGTCCAAAGTTTCAGTAAGGCACATACGCTGACAAATAAACTTCATCACTGATATATTTAGAATGTATTGTTACAATTTTGCTATTTTATTTAAAGAATAATCCCTCAAAGGAATTTACTATTAATAATAATAATTAATACTTACATAATTTTAGTTTTTAAAATCTTATTCAATTTTATTTCATACTGTCTCTAATTGATACACTTTTATGGATGTAGTGACTGAATTTTTTCATAGTAAAGGATATCAGTGAACTGTATGTGAGATTTAAATCCAACCCACTTTTTTTTTTTTAAGATTTTATTTATTTATTTGACAGAGACAGAGATAGCGAAAGCAGGAACACAAGCAGTGGGAGTGGGAGAGGGAGAAGCAGGCTTCCCCTCGAGGAGGGAGCCCGATGTGGGACTCGATCCCAGGACCCTGGGATCATGACCTGAGCCAAAGGCAGACGCTTAATGACTGAGCCACCCAGGCGCCCCAAATCCAACCCACTTTAATTTGCAAAATTTTGTTAACTCCCCCCACCAAAAAAAGAATAGATGTTATTAGAATAAGGACTCTCTTAACAAAACTTGAAACTAGCTCTCGATTATACTTCAAAGCACCCTCCCATTTCCCCAAAGGGAAATGGAAGGGAAGGAGAGGGAAGATTTAGCAGTTCAATAAGTGGGAGCCCCTTTTCCCACAGCTTTCAGGATAACAAGGACTCTGATTCCAGATACATGGAAAATGCTCTAACGCAATTTGTTAGATCAATAAAAAATGAATTAATGAATGTTTTGCACAAGGAGAATGTAAAAAGAACAAGACTACTCCATCAAAACTGTGGGCTCATACCTTTGAACAATAATCTCTTGAGTATGGAAGCAACCTTTTCTTTAATGAAACAGTTGTCAGTCTCTATCCAATAAATACTCTCCAAGTACAGCAAGCCAATGTCTGACACAACTATAGTACTATGTATCAATTATTTACATATTTTCAATTTTTGAAAACTCCTAAAACAGCAAAGAAATAAACCGCAGGAGTTCTCTTAGCTTTCATGGAGTTTCCATTAGCCTTTTACTTTTAGACAGAATTCCTCTTACAAAGTTAGCCAACCTCAACTATTAAATGCGTTTTACTAAAAATGCATTTAAATATTACACTGGGGCTTAGGAGATTTCTTTTGACAGATGAGATCAAAGTATCAAATTAAGCAAGTGTGCTGTATTTAACACCGTTTTTAAAAATAATATACCTTGAAATCAATTTTGTTTTTCATGACATGGACCCCTGGAAGTTGGCTACAAAAAGTAGTGAAGATGCACATTTTTTTATATTGACTATAAGGTTTTATTATGAAAGATTATTATGTGCAATGTTTCTCAGAGTGTACTTAATACCAGAATGACCCAACACAAAGCATTTTTTTGTTTCACAGGATACTCTGTTGAAAGAGGAATTTGATTTTAGATAATTAACCATAAAAGTGGTTTAAAAGAATTTTGAGGAGTTCAAAATGCCTTTGAGATGACTGCTAGTATATGTTTAAGTCTAAATATTTAGAAACGATGCTCAGACCCACAGGCAAATCTGCTTGAAGAAGAGATCAGTGTCACCGCCATGACTGCCGGTGGCCCCTAATGTGCACTGCTGCCAGGATTTGGACTCGCTTTGCGTTCTGTGATCCAATCAGTATGCACACCACTGCTGCGACCTGAGGAGCCCAGTGAGGCAATCATTTATTTCTTCGCAATCCACAAGCTACTGCAGTTACCTGTGCTGACAAAGTTGATTGACATGGAAGCACTTTCCTCAAGATGTTCATGTTTGAACTGAATCTTTACCTGGGTGAACCTGATTGATGAAGCCGAGACCCTGTGCCTGTGACTGGGATGAGAAGGTAGTGGGAGAAGATTCTGGGGGTCTACTTTGAGAACAAAGTGTTAATATACTTAAATAACTTCCAAACATAATAAGGGTATTCCAAATTTATTGGAAAACTAGAAACTATAATGGAAGTCCTGGCACATTTGCCAAAAGCAATTAGTTTTAAGGCTTTATTACAATTATAATACATATAAGTTTCATGTGTCAAGTCAATATAACTCTCCATAATAACTAATCAAATCTACTGCTACTAACTTGCGTTTATATAATCCTTTGCAATTAATATAATTTATGTTAACTAACTTCACATTTTATTTTTTCAACAACCCTGGGAGATGGAACATAGAACCAAGTCTAGAGCTCAGATCTCACTTCCTCCAGCATAGCAATTCCCAAGATTTGAACAATGTGCACTTGGCTTTCAGGAGATCTTTAAGGAAAAAAAGTATTTCCACAATGATACCAAACTGTCATTTGCCTTTTTTTACTGTGCTGATATTTGATCTCATGGTACAAAAGTGCAATAGTGGGTAAAACTGTTGGTGTCTTTGCACAAATCCAAGGTAGACACACTTATACTACCAGTCTTTCTATTATTTACTGTCACAGGATCAGAGGGAGAAAAAAATTGTCATTGTTGAAGCAGTAAAAAAATTATTAATTTTTGGGCACCTGGGTGGTGCAGTTGATTAAACACCTGACTCTTGGTTTCGGCTCAGGTCATGATGTCAGGGTCCTGAGATCAAGCCCTGCGTGATTAGCGTGGGGTCTGTTTGAGATTCTTTTTCCCTCTCCATCTGTCCCTCCCACTCGTACCCTCTCTCTCTAAAATAAATAAATAAATATTTTAAAAAATGATTAATTTTATTTTTTTTCTTTTTTTTTTCTTTTTTTTTTTTTTTTTTAGATATAGTGTTCCATGGTTTATTGTTTGTGCATAACACCCAGTGCTCCATGCAGAACATGCCCTCCTCAATACCCATCACCAGGCTAACCCATCCTCCCAACCCCCTCCCCTCTAGAACCCTCAGTTTGTTTTTCAGAGTCCATTGTCTCTCATGGTTCTTCTCCCCCTCCGATTTCCCCCCCTTCATTCTTCCCCTGCTGCTACATTCTTCTTCTTCTTTTTTTCTTTCTTAACATATATTGCATTATTTGTTTCAGAGGTACAGATCTGAGATTCAACAGTCTTGCACAATTCACAGCGCTTACCAGAACACATACCCTCCCCAGTGTCCATCACCCAGTCACCCCATCCCTCCCACCCCACCCCCCACTCCAGCAACCCTCAGTTTGTTTCCTGAGATTAAGAATTCCTCATATCAGTGAGGTCATATGATACATGTCTTTCTCTGTTTTTTTTTTTTTTTTTTTTTTTTAAGATTTTATTTATTTATTTGAGAGAGAGAATGAGAGACAGAGAGCATGAGAGGGAGGAGGGTCAGAGGGAGAAGCAGACTCCCTGCTGAGCAGGGAGCCCGATGCGGGACTCGATCCCGGGACTCCAGGATCATGACCTGAGCCGAAGGCAGTCACTTAACCAACTGAGCCACCCAGGCGCCCATCTCTGTTTGACTTATTTCGTTCAGCATAATACCCTCCAGTTCCATCCACGTCGTTGCAAATGGCAAGATCTTATTCCTTTTGATGGCTGCATAATATTCCATTGTATATATATACCACATCTTCTTTATCCATTCATCTGTTGATGGACATCTTGGCTCTTTCCACAGTTTGGCTATTGTGGACATTGCTGCTATAAACATCGGGGTGCACGTAGCCTTTCGGGTCCCTACTTTTGTATCTTTGGGGTAAATACCCAGGAGTGCAATTGCTGGATCATATGGTAGCTCTATTTTCAACTTTTTGAGGAACCTCCATACTGTTTTCCAGAGTGGCTGCACCAGCTTGCATTCCCACCAACAGTGTAGGAGGGTTCCCCTTTCTCCGCATCCCCGCCAACATCTGTCATTTCCTGACTTGTTAATTTTAGCCATTCTGACTGGTGTGAGGTGGTATCTCACTGAGGTTTTGATTTGGATTTCCCTGATGCCGAGCGATATTGAACACTTTTTCATGTGTCTGTTGGCCATTTGGATGTCTTCTTTGGAAAAATGTCTGTTCATGTCTTCTGCCCATTTCTTGATTGGATTCTTTGTTCTTTTGGTGTTGAGTTTGATGAGTTCTTTATAGATTTTGGATACTAGCCCTTTATCTGATATGTCATTTGCAAATATCTTCTCCCATTCTGTCAGTTGTCTTTTGGTTTTGTTGACTGTTTCCTTTGCTTTGCAAAAGCTTTTTACCTTGATGAAGTCCCAATAGTTCATTTTTGCCGTTGCTTCCCTTGCCTTTGGCGATGTTTCTAGGAAGAAGTTTCTGCGGCTGAGGTCGAAGAGGTTGCTGCCTGTGTTCTCCTTTAGGATTTTGATGGACTCCTGTCTCACATTGAGGTCTTTCAACCATTTGGAGTCTCTTTTTGTGTGTGGTGTAAGGAAATGGTCCAGTTTCATTCTTCTGCATGTGGCTGTCCAATTTTCCCAACACCATTTGTTGAAGAGACTGTCTTTTTTCCATTGGACATTCTTTCCTGCTTTGTCAAAGATTAGTTGGCCATAGAGTTGAGGGTCCATTTCTGGGCTCTCTATTCTGTTCCATTGATCTATGTGTCTGTTTTTGTGCCAGTACCATACTGTCTTGATGATGACAGCTTTGTAGTAGAGCTGGAAGTCTGGAATTGTGATGCTGCCAGCTTTGCTTTTCTTTTTCAACATAACTCTGGCTATGCGGGGTCTTTTCTGGTTCCATACAAATTTTAAGATTATTTGTTCCATTTCTTTGAAGAAAGTGGATGGTATTTTGATGGGGATTGCATTGAATGTGTAGATTGCTCTAGGTAGGACTGACATCTTCACAATATTTGTTCTTCCAATCCATGAGCATGGAACGTTTTTCCATTTCTTTGTGTCTTCCTCAATTTCTTTCATGAGTATTTTATAGTTTTCTGAGTACAGATCCTTTGCCTCTTTGGTTAGATTTATTCCTAGGTATCTTATGGTTTTGGGTGCAATTGTAAATGGGATCGATTCCTTAATTTCTCTTTCTTCTGACTTGTTGTTGGTGTATAGGAATGCCACTGACTTCTGTGCATTGATTTTATATCCTGCCACTTTACTGAATTCCTATATGAGTTCTAGCAGTTTTGGGGTGGAGTCTTTGGGATTTTCCACATAAAGTATCATATCATCTGCAAAGAGTGAGAGTTTGACTTCTTCTTTGCCAATTTGGATGCCTTTGATTTCTTTTTGTTGTCTGATTGCTGTGGCTAGGACTTCCAATACTATGTTGAATAGCAGTGGTGATAGTGGACATCCCTGCCGCGTTCCTGACCTTAGGAGGAAAGCTCTCAGTTTTTCCCCATTGAGAATGATATTCGCTGTAGGTTTTTCATAGATGGCTTTTATGATATTGAGGTATGTACCCTCTATGCCTATACTCTGAAGAGTTTTGATCAAGAAAGGATGCTGTACTTTGTCAAATGCTTTTTCTGCATCTATTGAGAGGATCATTTGATTCTTGTTCTTTCTTTTGTTAATGTATTGTATCACGTTGATTGATTTGCGGATGTTGAACCAACCTTGCAGCCCAGGGATAAATCTGACTTGGTTGTGGTGAATAATCCTTTTAATGTACTGTTGGATCCTATTGGCTAGTATTTTGGTGAGAATTTTTGCATCCATGTTCATCAGGGATATTGGTCTGTAATTCTCCTTTTTGATGGGGTCTTTGTCTGGTTTTGGGATCAAGGTAATGCTGGCCTCATAAAATGAGTTTGGAAGTTTTCCTTCCATTTCTATTTTTTGGAACAGTTTCAGAAGGATAGGTATTAATTCTTCTTTAAATGTTTGGTAGAATTCCCCTGGGAAGCCATCTGGCCCTGGGCTTTTGTGTTTTGGGAGATTTTTGATGACTGCTTCTATTTCCTTAGTGGTTATAGGTCTGTTCAGGTTTTCTATTTCTTCCTGGTTCAGTTTTGGTAGTTGATACATCTCTAGGAATGCATCCATTACTTCCAGGTTATCTAATTTGCTGGCATAGAGTTGCTCATAATATGTTCTTATAATTGTTTGTATTTCTTTGGTGTTGGTTGTGATTTCTCCTCTTTCATTCATGATTTTGTTGATTTGGGTCATTTCTCTTTTCTTTTTGATAAGTCTGGCCAGGGGCTTATCAATCTTGTTAATTCTTTCAAAGAACCAGCTCCTAGTTTCGTTGATCTGTTCTACTGTTCTTTTGGTTTCTATTTCATTGATTTCTGCTCTGATCTTTATTATTTCTCTTCTCCTGCTGGGTTTAGGCTTTATTTGCTGTTCTTTCTCCAGCTCCTTTAGGTGTAGGGTCAGGTTGTGTACTTGAGACCTTTCTTGTTTCTTGAGAAAGGCTTGTATTGCTATATACTTTCCTCTTAGGACTGCCTTTGCTGTATCCCAAAGATTTTGAATAGTTGTGTTTTCATTTTCATTGGTTTCCATGAATTTTTTTAATTCTTCTTTAATTTCCTGGTTGACCCATTCATTCTTCAGTAGGATGCTCTTTAGCCTCCATGTATTTGAGTTCTTTCCGACTTTCCTCTTGTGATTGAGTTCTAGTTTCAAAGCATTGTGGTCTGAAAATAGGCAGGGGATGATCCCAATCTTCTGGTACCGGTTGAGACCTGATTTATGACCTAGGATGTGATCTATTCTGGAGAATGTTCCATGGGCACTAGAGAAGAATGTGTATTCCGTTGCTTTGGGATGGAATGTTCTGAATATGTCTGTGAAGTCCATTTGGTCCAGTGTGTCATTTAAAGTCTTTATTTCCTTGTTGATCTTTTGCTTAGATGATCTGTCCATTTCAGTGAGGGGGGTGTTAAAGTCCCCCACTATTATTGTATTGTTGTCGATGTGTTTCTTTGCTTTTGTTATTAATTGCCTTATATAATTGGCTGCTCCCATGTTAGGGGCATAGATATTTACAATTGTTAGATCTTCTTGTTGGATAGACCCTTTAAGTATGATATAGTGTCCTTCCTCATCTCTTATTACAGTCTTTGGTTTAAAATATAATTTGTCTGATATAAGGATTGCCACCCCAGCTTTCTTTTGGTGTCCATTAGCATGGTAAATGGTTTTCCACCCTCTCACCTTCAATCTGGGGGTGTCTTTGGGTCTAAAATGAGTCTCTTGCAGACAGCATATCGATGGGTCTTGTTTTTTAATCCAATCTGATAGCCTGTGTCTTTTGATTAGGGCATTTAGCCCATTTACATTCAGGGTAACTATTGAAAGATAGGAATTCAGTGCCATTGTATTGCCTGTAAAGTGACTGTTACTGTATATTGTTTGTGTTCCTTTCTGGTCTATGTTGCTTTTAGGCTCTCTCTTTGTTTAGAGGACCCCTTTCAATATTTGTTGTAGGGCTGGTTTTGTGTTTGCAAATTCCTTTAGTTTTTGTTTGTCCTGGAAGCTTTTTATCTCTCCTTCAATTTTCAATGACAGCCTAGCTGGATATAGTATTCTTGGCTGCATATTTTTCTCATTTAGTGCTCTGAATATGTCCTGCCAGTCCTTTCTGGCCTGCCAGGTCTCTGTGGATAAGTCTGTTGCCAATCTAATGTTTCTACCATTGTTGGTTACATATCTCTTCTCCCGAGCTGCTTTCAGGATTTTCTCTTTGTCTCTGAGACTCGTAAGTTTTACTATTAGATGTCGGGGTGTTGACCTATTTTTATTGATTTTGAGAGGGGTTCTCTGTGCTTCCTGGATTTTGATGCCTGTTTCCTTCCCCAAATTAGGGAAGTTCTCTGCTATAATTTGCTCCATTATACCTTCAGCCCCTCTCTCTCTTTCTTCTTCTTCTGGGATCCCAATTATTCTAATGTTGTTTCATCTTATGGTATCGTTTATCTCTCGAATTCTGCCCTCGTGATCCAGTAGTTGTTGATCTCTCTTTTTCTCAGCTTCTTTATTTTCCATCATTTGGTCTTCTATCTCACTGATTCTTTCTTCTGCCTCATTTATCCTAGCAGTTAGCGCCCCCATATTTGATTGCACCTCATTGATAGCCTTTTTGATTTCTACTTGGTTAGATTTTAGTTCTTTTACTTCTCCAGAAAGGGTTTCTCTAATAACTTCCATGTTTTTTTCAAGCCCAGCTAGTATCTTTAAAGTGATGATTCTGAACTCTAGATCTGACATCGTACTAATGTCCGTATTGAGTAGGTCCCTGGCAGTCGGTACTACCTCTTGTTCTTTTTGTTGAGGTGATTTTTTTCCGTCTTGTCATTTTGTGCAGAGTAGAATAGATTAATGAGAGAACAAAATGCTAGCAGGGTAACAACGTCCCCAGAAAATATACTCTAAACAAATCAGAAAAGACCTGAAGCAGTGGGAAAAGAAAGGGAAAGAGAGAAAAAAGAAAAGGAAAGAAAAAAAGAAAAAAGAAAAAGATAAAGATAAAAACAAACAAAAGCAGAACAAAACAAAACAAAACAAAAACAGAATGTGATCAGATATGATCAGGCTGGATTATAGATCAGTGCCACACACTAGATTTTGGGTGTATTTTGGTCTGTTAAAAGAAAGTCCCTCCCAAAATTTTAAAGAAAGAAAAACTTATATATGTACAAAAATAAGGGTTGATATGATGAAGGGATGGAATATGACTGTAAAGATGGAAATTATAAAAAATTTTAAAAAAGGATTTGATAAGTTGTTTGAAAAAAGAAAGAAGAGGATTAAAAAAAAAAAAGAAAGAAAAAAGGGAGAGAATGTGATCAGGCAGGGGAGTAGAAAAAAACCATACACTAGAGATTTAGAGTATATTTTGATCTGTTAGAAGAAACTATCTCAAGATTTTAAAGAGAGAACAACTTATATATATATGCCAAAAATACGGGTAACTACTATGAAGGGATAGAATATGACTTTAAAAATGAAAAATAAATTTTTTTTTTTTAAAAAAGGGATTGATAAGATGTTGGTTGAAAAAGGGAAAAAGAAAAATTCAAAAAAAAAAAAAAGGAAAAAAGAAAAAAAGACAGTTAAAAAAAATAATTAACTTTGAAAGACTAAAGAATCATGGTAAAAAAGCCATGAATTCTATGTGCAGTATTCCCCTAGCGCTGGAGTTCTGCCGTTCTCATTGATCGGTAAACTTGGTCTTGGCTGGCTGTTCTCGCTGATCTTCTGGGGGAGGGGCCTGTTGCCGTGGTTCCCAAATGTCTTTGCCGGAGGCAGAATTGCCCCGCCCTTGCCAGTCTGGGCTAAGTAATCTGCTCGGGTTTGCTCTCGGGAGCTTTTGTTCCCTGCAAGCTTTCCTTACAGCTTTGGAGGCGGAGAGTGAAAATGGCGGCCTCCCAGTCTCCGCCCTGGCGGAGCCGAGAACTCGGGGTCCCGCTCCTCAGCGAGCCCCCAGAGAAAAGCAGTCAGTCACTCCCGTCTCCCCGGTCTCCGGCCACACTCCGCGCTCACCCGGCCTGTGACCGCGCCTTTCTATCTGGCACCCGACCCTGGGTGGAGTCTCCAAACCCAGCAGATCCCCGCGGTGCGTTCCCGCACCTCTCCTCCCGGGGGAAGAAGGTGAGTCTCCCCGGATCTGCCGCTTGTTGGGTCCCTCTGGAGGAGCAGTGGCCCGACTGTGCCGCGGATCACGGTTTATAGCAACCCCGAGCTGAGAGCCCGCGCCTGGGCTCCGTCTCTGCAGCCGGCTTCCCTGCTCTGATACCTGGGAGCTCTGCCGCACTCAGGCACCCCCGGTCTTTCTGTGACCCCGAGGGCCCTGAGACCACACTGTCCCGCGAGGGTTCCACCCCCCACTTCGCCACCAGAGTGACGTCCCTCAGCAGAGCAGACTTCTAAAAGTTCCGATTTTGTGCTCCGTGGCTCTATCACTTGCCAGAAGCGGCCGACGGAGGCCCCTCCCCCGCCGTCTATCCTCCCGAATATCACCTTGGATTCACTTCTCCGCACGTCCTACCTTCCAGAAAGTGGTCGCTTTTCTGTTCAGAGAGTTGTTGCTATTCTTTTCTTCGATCTCCTGTTGAGTTTGTAGGTGTTCAGAATGGTTTGATCCCTATCCAGCTGAATTCCTGAGAGGAGATGAAATCCAGGTCTCCTAGACCTCCGCCATCTTGCTCCCAAGAAACTAAAAAATGATTAATTTTATTAAGCAATGATCTTTGAGTGTATGTCTTTTTAATATACTGTATGATAAAATTAGAAGCTCTCATGAAGAAATTCTGCTGACTATTAAAGAATGATGGTTGATAGTTGTCCTGAAGGAAGCAATTGAGTGATTGAGTTGCAAGCTGAACTAGCTGATTTTTTCCCCTTTGGACAGTATTTTACTTATTTTTTTATTTTTATTTTTTAAAAAGGTTTTATTCATTTATTTGTCAGAGAGAGAGAGAGAGAGCACAAGCAGGGGAGTGGCAGGCAGAGGGAGAAGCAAGGTCCTCGCTGAGCAAGGAGCCCGATGCGGGACTCAATCCCAGGACCCTGAGATCATGATCTGAGCCAAAGGCAGACATTTAACTGACTGAGCCACCCAGTGTCCCCAGTATTTTTATTTTAAAGAACAGCTTATATTCTTATTATTGTAATTCATACTTGGGGATGTGGTAGACATTTTCTAGAAAATGAATAAAATGACCATGCTACTTAAAGGAAAATAACAAAGTATTTGTTGCTGGTGATAAAATTTGAGTTTTTGTGAAAATCAAAATTTTGGAAAACATGTATTCATTACTATAAGCTTGACAGACTCCCAGTACTTGAAGTCTGTTCTGAGAAGGTCAGTGATTATGTAAACGAACATTTTAAAAATATGTTATAATTAAATGTGCCAATGTTTGGAAGGTTTGCATAAATCAGTGAACTAATATTTTCCAATTGGCAAATGTACAACATTACAAAATCATATGCAATTAAAAGATTCATTCAAATGCAAGATAGACCAATGAATTTTAATCTACCAGAGGATGAAAAGTTTACTGATGATATGTTTTCAGATTACAATTGCAATTAACCTTTAGGAAACTACCTCTTGTGGAGTTTTGGTGTAGTATCAAAGAAGAATATCTACCATCACCTAAAGGTATTATTGGGAAATGCCTGTCATAAGAAACATGTTTCTGACTGAAAACAGGTATTCTGTCAACCCCTACTTGTCCCAGAAAATAGTTGGCTATAGAGAACTCTTCACTCTGAAGATTGAAAAACTTTTCCTCTTTTCAAAATCTCTCCAAATTTCTCATCTACCCACTTGCAACCAACCAAGGACAGAAAAATGTAACATTGAAGACTTCAATGCTTCTAGAAATCCCCCTCTAATAGAACATTTGTCAATCAGAGACTCTCTCAGGATTTCCTCCATTTCCCTCACAAAATTGTTTCTTCCTGCAAACAACTCTGAATTCTGCTGAAAGGAACATAGTCACAGATGGGTTCTTTTAAGGCTACAAGCTCATGAAGAAACAGCCTTCACTAATTTTGTCTCAACTTAGTTTTTTCTTTAACATCATTAAAATACCTCTCTCTTTTCCAACTACAGTTTTGTGTGAAGCTGAATTTCCCTCATATACTTCAACCAAAACAACATATTGTAACAGATTGAATGCATAGGAATATATGAGAATCCTGCTAGCTATCCTCTAATAAACCAAATATGTAAGAGATTTGCAAAAATGTGGGAAAATACTACTGCTCTTACCAACTATTTTTAGTTTGGAAAATATATTTTTAGAAAGGTACATTATTCGGGTTAGCATGTAATGGGTTAATCTTGCTTTTTTAAAATGGATCAATCAATATTTTCAATCTCTGTTTTAATTTCTCATATGGTAAATAATAAAAGATATAGGTCATAAGATAAATTTCTTTGGGGTCCTCAATTTTAAGAGTACAGAGGTGTCCTGAAACAAAAATTTTTGAGAACTTCTCTCCTAGTCTTTTATTAAGGATTGTACTTCCTGTAAACATATGCGCTTGCTTTTAAAAAAGTAATTACAATAAAAATCATCAGCATGTTCTTAAAATCTTTGACGTTAGACTCTTGTGTCTGTGTCATAATTGTCAAATAGAATGTGTAATGTTCACAATGTGGTCAAATAAAAACAGGATAGCCACATGTCAGAAAGTGAGACCCATGACACCAAATGGGAAGAGACTAAATTCAATGAAATAGTGTATTGCATTCATTTATGTTTTGTATGTATTTAAATTATGGTGGTAGTGATGATAATTTCAAAAAATCCAAAGAGGAAAAGGATGAAAACAATACAGTACCATGCCTTTTCCCTCACATTTCCACAATTACTGAAACTTTTATTCACATTTTGTTTTATTCTACAGTTACAGCTGTATGCCGTGGAAATGTATTTCTTATTTACTTCACAAGAGTACTTTTATAATGGAACAATTAGCAACCCACAAATTGTTAATTCCTTGTTAGTATGAAACCATCTGGTGTCAAATTCTATACACCAGGGTAGGATTTGAAACGGACGTGCTCCCCACAACATGTTCTGTTAATCACCAGTAAAACCTGATGAAAATAATCTTCTGTTTTTAGAAATGCAGCTATTGTTTTAGCCAGGGTTTTTTTTTTGGGGGGGGGGGGCTGGGCATACAGTATATATTTCACTTGAACCTATGTTGGAATTTTATTAAGTTGTTTGTGTCGGGGTAATAATACCCATTTCAGAAGCTTTACAATGTATAGTACACAAGATGCTTCACATTTATTCATAAGCACACGCAAGACATTATCTTATTTGCAGAACCGTGGTGTTTTACACAATTTTTTTTTTTAAGATTTTATTTATTTGACAGAGAGAGCACAAGCAGAGGGAAAGAGAAGGAGAAGCAGGCTCCCCGCCGAGCAAGGAGCCCGATGTGGGACTTGATCCCAGGACCCTGGGATCATGACCCGGGCCGAAGGCAGACGCTTAATGACTGAGCCACCCAGGTGTCCCTACACAATGTTTTAGAGTATTTTTTACACTTAGAAAATATCTAAAATATATTAACTTACATGCCCAGTGTGACTAAAAGTAAAATAGTAGGAAGCATGAAAATACCAAAACTTTGTTTATTATGTTAAGTATACGTAGTAGAGATCATCTGAATCTTGATCGAGCTTTAGATATACTGCAAAGATGTGATATTTGCATCATTTTGTCATTCTTCACATTTTATTTTCCTACCTAAGTGTTTGTTCATTCTGGTTATCACATTCACCCAATTATGTATTCCTTAATGATTTCTGAATTTCACTTGTTCCGTATATTTCCACCTCTCCCTTCGGAAATAGTGAGAGGCTTGGATTTTGGGGAAGTTTCGACGGTACAGAAGGTCCTTCTTTTTCTATTACAACCACAATTTGACAAGACTGCTTGAATTTCTGGAAAAGATGGTGGTTTTAAAAATAATTCTTAAAAGTTCCCTTACCTGTAGCTCACTTAAAAACAACCAAAAATAAGGAAACATTATTTAGAAGGAAACCCGAAACTTTTATTATATTATAAACATTAAACAGCATCTGTTATTTACAGTACAATATAAGAAAACCGAAGTAAAAAGGATTTTCCAATCAACCTATATTTTTTTCTGTTACAAATCAAGGTACAGTGCTATAGGATATGGACCATGAAGTACATGACTAAGTCTATCCTGTAGTTTGGAGTATGGGTTAGAGGCAGGGCCAAACTGCAGGAAGTATGGGCAGGATACTTTACTGTTATCAGTAATGAAAAAGACAGAAAAAAATTAAAAAACACCATCTTGCCAAAATATACATTCAAAACTTGTCTCATCTAGCTTCCTCTCTTGGAGGAATAAGGCCCGGAGATGAGCTATCTTTGCAGCTACATAACAAATCTTATAGAAGAGGAGAACAGGTGCTGGTGTACCCTGCCAAATGTTTATAACAATTTCACCACATGGATGTGTCTCTTCCAAGATAAACCCCCTATCTGTGGCAGCCCCAAGAACAGCCCGATGATTGAGATGTCTGTGTCATCTCTTCTGCCCAGTTAGATGCCCCCTTTCCCCTAATTCATCTGCATGGAGTCTGGGCCTGACATTTTCTTCTTCCCAAGAAATGTGGACATCAAATTTCTTACCTCAAAACCTCCTGAAGATTGTAGCTGAGGACAGAACAGGAGCTAGAAATGACAGCTCTCTGGAATACCTACAGGATAACATTTTACTTTTTTAGTTCTCTTTGTGTTTGAGCAGAAGTCCTGCATCTGGTTCTTCATTTGGAAATTTTGCCAGGTGTATTCATTTCCTATAGCTACTGTAAAAAGTTAAAACACATTTATTGGCTTCTAAGGACACAAATGTATTATCTTAGAGCTCTCTAGGCCACAAGTGGGCCCCGTGTTGTCACCCCAGCATCCAATCAGGGTGTCAGCAGAGCTGCATTCCTTGCCTGAGGCTCCATTTCCTTGCATTTTCTAGCTTCTGCACACCTCTCCAACTTCAGCAATGTTGCATCTCTGATTATTTTTCCATAGTCACATCTTCTTCTCACTGCATCTGGGAAAATTTCTTTCATTGCAAGACCCATGTGATTAGACTAGGCCCACCAGATAATTCAGGAAGATGTCAAAGTTCTTAATCAAATATGTAAACTCTTGTTTGTTTTTCCATGTAAGCTAACACATTCACAGGTTCTAGGGATTAGGACTTAAACATCTTTGGGGGCCATTATTCTATTCACCAGAGGAAAATAGTTTTGTTTTTCTCTAAAGACAAATTTTATTTTACTTTATTTCTACAAAGTATCTGTTTCAAAATTTGCTTATAATACCATTAGCAAAATTAAACAGTAAGATCGTGATTGGTTATATTTATTTTTTTTTATTTTTTAAGATTTATTTATTTATTTGAGAGAGAGAGAGAGCAGGGAAAGGTGCAGAGGGAGAGAGAATCCTGAAGCAGACTCCCCCCTGAGCACGGAGCAAAACTCAGGACTCAGTCTTACCCCCTGAGATCAACTGACTGAACCACCCAGGTGCCCCTGGTTATATTTATAATAAACATCTCCTTTTACAGTTCAGTCAAGCTCTCAAGTTTTATTTTCCTCTAAGGGATAATGCAAATGCCTGTGGAACTTAAGACAATTAAGTTTGATGTGTCCATTTTTAGTTCTCTCATCTGTGATGATTCAATGATCTGCAAAGTTTGTATATTAAAGACCACATTTCACAGACACTTATGTACCAAAGATGTGAATCCAAATATCTACTAACAGAAACTCAGCTCAAATATGACCTCCTCAGAGGTTTCCTTTCTGAAACTCCACTAGCTTCTCAACTTCTATTTTATTACTCTTCAGAGTATGCTTCTCTATCAAAAATTACAGTTTGCTTATTTGATCATTGTCTTCCCCACCCATGTTCCAAAACATATTTATTCCAGCTACACATAAAATCCAGCAACACTTGTATACTACATACTTGTCGTGGTTATTCCTTTCATTCCTCAGTACATAAAAATTAAAATAAACAAATGTAACTGATAAAGAACATAACTTTTTGAGAAAGGAAAATTTTACTTTATTGTAAAACTTTATTATGATTACATGGTTTCCAACTTCTTCTTAGAATAACTTCTTTTTGAAAATGTTTGAATTTGTCTCTCTTTCTCTCTCTAAAATAAATAAAAACAAATAAATCTTAAAAAAAAAAAAAAAAAAAAAAGAGAGGGTGCCAGGGTGGCTCAGTCAGTTAAGTGCCTGACTCTTGATTTCAGCTCAGGTCATGATCTCAGGGTGGTGAGATGGAACCCCATGTCTGGCTCTGTGCTCAGCAGGGAGTCCACTTGAGATTCTTTTTCTCCTCCTCTCTCTGTCCCTCCCCCACCACTTACGCACTTGCGCTCTCTCTCCCCAAAATAAATAAAAATAAATAAATCTTTGAAAATGTTTGAAATTGCTCCTTATATTAGTACCATAAAACAAAGAAGTGTCTGACTACTGAAACAACTTCAATTAAAAAAGGGATCAATGTATGATTGGACTGCATGTTTGATCATTTCTAAACCAGATAGTGTCATAAAAAGACAAGAATAATTTCCCTACTTTGAAGTACATGTCTAGTTAGAGAAAATCAACTTCTGTTGTTTCCATTTAACATTGTTGGTTCACATCATATTGTACTTAGGGTAGGGAGAAAGAAAGTTCACCTCTGAAATAGATGAAAATATTTTAATATCTATAAGTTGTGTGATATTTTATTGAAAATAGAATATATGGGTAAATCAGTAAGCCAAGACTGGTATTTAGCTACCTCTTTGTCTTGAAATTTATTCCACATTGTTTTTTTCTGTTTTCTAAGGTAGGATTTAGAACCCTGTTGATGTTCACATCGTCTGTACAATGCGAGCTATAAGAGAGCATGAAGCCAAGAGCTTCTGATCAAGGACGCAGGCCTTGTGAGAACATAAATTCCATGAAAAAAAAGCTAATGAAGGTTCAGTCATAATCAGAGGACTTGTATACTTAGAAAGAGTGTGCCTTGATGTTATTGTAACTACAGTATGCAAATTTCATGACATTTAGTTAAACACAGAGATGATCATTCTACAACACAGTTTCCTAGGATGTTGGGTTTTGTTCCATCTCAATTTCCTCTCTATCTCCAAATCCAAGACATTCGAGTACCAAATACAATATGCAAACTATCAACCCTGAGACCACCCACTTACAATTTCTACAAGAAATATCAAAAATTGCCCACTTAAACAGGGAGAAGAATAAATGCAATTCCAATCACAATATTTTTGATAAAAGATTAGCCACAGACAGAATTGCATCTCTTCAAGGATGAGTAAACTGAAGGAAAAACACAGCAACAGAATGAATCTAATGTGGCTCCTCTTCAAATGCAGCAAAGAAAAAAATGCAGCAAAGAAATGGGAAACAGGAAATGTCAGACAGTGTAGAGATGAATAACATGTGTTGGATGCATTACAACAGGAATAAAATGAAATTGCAAGCTAAAATGACTCATTCTCTCAGGAATTGTCCAAGATAAAAAGTATATTCTTTAAAACAAGGAGTAATAAAGTAATAGAATGCAATGAAAACAGAATTTATGAAAGGAATTAAAATGGAGGTGCTATTGTACAGTCTGGATAAATGATCAGGAAAGGCAGGGGGCAGAATTAAAGCAACAAAGCAAATCACAGAAATTGAGAGCTCCTTTGAGAAAAATCCCACAAATTTTGAGGAAAAATAATATAAATTATTTTGATGCATAGAAACAAAATTATAATTTTGGGCTGTAACTAATGGAAAATATAGAGATTGTTGTTGTACCTGACCAAGAGAAATAATAAGAACAACAAATCCAAATTTTAAGTAACCTTTACTGAAATGAATGACCATGAGTATTAAACTTGTTTCAAGAAAGACAAAAAGCAAAGAGAAAAAAAGTAGGTAGATGATCAGATAGATAGGCAGACAGATAGATAATGAGTAGATAAACTTGGTAAAGTTACCAAACTTAAAGTTTAGAAAGAATCTTTAAAAATCCAGAGACCATTTCAGATGAATCTGGTAACCTAAAAAGCAAAACATAAAGTCACATTATCCCTCATCTTTCTTCTTGGGAGTATTAGATGCAGAAGTCAAAGGATCTGCAGATTTCTGAAAAAGGAAAGATTGAGATTGATTAACTCTATAGTACGGTAAGTTATTATTCATGATTGAAGAAAACAGAAACAAAAATTTAAAGGAATTTAAGGAATACTGTGCCCTTGATTCCTAAAAAGTCAATTGGAAAAGTTAAACCAGTCAACAGATAGGTACATCTTGATAATGAAAACCTAAATGGTGAAGCAATTTAGAGAAGTCAATGAATTTAATAACAAGAAATACGTAAAAAATATTCAGAAACATAAAACAAACAATGTCAAACACATTTTACAATGTATATGATAAACTTACCTGTTAAGAGAAAGACTCACTTTAGGAGAGCAAAAGTAAGTTCTACTACATAGCTCATATCAAAAACTAAAAGACATTAAAAGTTAAAATTCAGAAAATCATCAACATGATTTAGATAAATGAAAACCTTAAAAACCAGGCATCACAATATCTATGTCAGATAAATTTTAATTAGATTTAAAAATAAATGTGAGCTTGCTTTAAAATGATTATAGGAACAAACTACAATGGAGTTGTGAGTATTAACTGAACCATACATTGATATATAAATGCATGTATGGGGCGCCTGGGTGGTTCAGTCCTTGAGCGTCTGCCTTCGGCTCAGGTCACGATCCCAGAGTCCTGGGATGGAGTCCCACATCGGACTCCCTGCTCAGCGGGAAGCCTGCTTCTCCCTCTCCCACTCCCCCTGCTTGTGTTCCCTCTCTCGCTGTGTCTCTCTCTGTCAAATAAATAAATAAAATCTTTAAAAAAATAAAAAAATAAATAAATGCATTTAAAAAGGTTTGAAACTCATAACTACTGATAGGAATATAATGGGCTGTTAGACATCTATAGACCAACTCAGTCCTTTATATATCAAAGTAATTAAGAATAAACAAGTATACAGAAAGAAGAAAATAATCACTGTAATTTTTATAAGCATATTAACTTTATTTACCCTACAAATATGAAATAGATTTTTATGCCTGCTATGGGATATTTTCAAAAACTCTTCCCAATAAATTAATGCTCATAGTTCTATATAAATATATACTTAATGAAATCTTGGTCTTCTTGTCTTTAAAATTTTTAAATTTCACTATTTTAATGTTACTATATTTTTTTTCCTGGAATTCCACTTCCCCTTCATAATTTGTCATAATTTGTAACCACTCAGGAAATGTGGTTACAAACAGCCTCGAAGACAGCTGAGCCCACAATAGAAGAGGTGCCAAAGTATTTTCTTCCTCATCTGTGTCAGTAACACCTCTCTGACTCATAGTGTCCAATAGATGTGCCTTCACTTTGAAATTATTATGTTACCTAGTATATAGTGATACTCAAAAGCATTTATTGGATAAACTAACAAACCAGTGAGTGTGTGCGTGCGTGCATGTTTGTCTTCCTGGCAAACATCATATATTTCCCTTATGAAGGGAAATTTTCCTAAGGCAACTGGGGAGACTGCCTCCTTTTAGCACTGCTGAATGTGGGGGTGGGGTGGGGCGGGGGAGAAGGGCCTGGGATCTGTGTGCTATATTGCCGAAAGCAATACTAGCTCTGTCGCTGTTTCACGTGAGGCATCCTATACTAGATACACTACCTGTGGTTTATTGAGGAACGACTTAGTTTTGAGACGTCCCACAGATGTTCATCGGAGGAGGCGGATTACAGACTGTTTATTCAGGCTTCCAGCAACAATTGACAAACAACCATCCTCTAATAGGTTCATTGCTATTTTGGTGTACTTTCAGTTTCTGCAGGTTTGTGAAACTCTCCTGGTGGGCTGTCTCTTCAGTTTTCTTTCATGTCTTTGAAGAAGAAGGGGATGCTGGTTTGAGTTAGAAATAACTGGTATTTTTTTTTTTTTAAGCATGAAATATGACTCCACTGAGAGGTTATGATAATCTGATGGGATTGTTACCAGGGCTACTCAGAATTATTGAACATAAGAAAGCTAGAATAGCCATTTTATACTTCAACATGAGCCCTGCTCCTCTGGAAGAGCACTTTGTCGTAGTATTGCTTCAATTTGGATTATTTAACTCCTTGGCCATTCTTTCAAGTGATTGGATAAAAGTAACAGAGAAGTTCAGAGTCTCTAAGGCTCACGTCTTTCATGGGATTCTTCCCTAGTTCAATTCATCTTTGCTTATTCTGAATCACCAATTGAATAGTCACTTTCTCCATCTGGGAGAAACTAATATGTACTAATTGCTCGATGACCAATGGCACAAAACATCCACACCAACAAAATGGTTGCTTTATAACCTTGCTTCTTAAGTTGTTCCTCTCCGTGCCTGAAAGAGTCTTTCTACAGTCTACAGGAGCACTCTGAACCTGCCAGTTCACACACATCTCCAGTACTTGGGCAGCTGAATTTGCCCAGAAAGAATGAAGCCTTAACTGTCTCCAAAATCTAAGATACCTGGTTTTGGGTGAACTTTGTCTGCACATTGTCGATTAGACTGACCAAATGTCAGCGAGTGCTCAAACTAAGATTTAAGGCTTGTTGCAACTAATTATCATAACTTGTTCAGTAACTTTGCTGTCCATCAGGATTGCTCAGATTCCTCTCATGAAATATGTATGGAAGAGATCAAAAAGTGAGATATATGTTCTTATGGTACAGGGGTCAACAAACTTCATTTGTAAAGGGTCAGATAGTTGCTAGTTTAGGCTTTGTGGGCCCTAACAGTCTCCTTGGCAACTGCTCAAGTGTACTGTTGGAGTGCAAGAGCAGCTGGAGACAACATGAAAATGATTGGAAATGCCTATGTTCCAATAAAACTTTATGGATACTCAAGTTTGAATTTCAAATAATTTTCTTGTATTACGAAAAGTTCTTTTGCATTTTTTTCAACTGTTTGAAAATGGTTATATTCATGACTATATACATAAGTGACCAGTATAAATGACCATAAATAAATACATAAATGACCAGTGGGTGAGATTTAGCTGACAGGTTATAGTTTGCTGACCTCTGCTAGCTGTATAAACTTCAGAATATATTTCAGAAAATTTTCAGTCAAGCGCTCCATCTTTTTTTCTCCTCTGGCCGTAAGCAAAAAACACTGATGGAAATAAATGGGAACTGGCCATTCTGATCTGTCAACCCCAAGCTAAAAATCCACAAAGCTCCTTGGCTCATACCTTAAAAATCTGTTCCAGTTCTAATTCAGGTCCCTGACAACTTGGAAGTGATTTGCCTTCCTTCTTTATCCCTCCTGTCAAGGCAATGGCTCTCTGCATGGTTTCTTAGCCACAGTTGGAGAATCTGCTAGTGTTCACTTATTTCATATCCCATAGAGGGGATAATTAACTAAGACCCAGAATAGAAAGCAAGTTTGACAGTGCCCGGCTTGGAACTATCAAAAAACGGGAGGTCTGCTTTTCTTTAAGCCAATTATGAAGGAGACACTATAAGATTTTAAATAATTTTTTTAACTAAGACATGCATCAAATTTAAAATGTAAGAAAAAAATTCTAATACAATGTTAGTGAAATGTTCTCCTACACCTAAGTCCTGATTATTATATTTCTTTCATCTGGTATTTACCTCTACCTTTTTAATGATAATGCTTATCTTGCTATTTTATTTAATGTTGCTAAACGTAATCTCTTGACTTATGGTTTAATCAGCTCACATACGCTACCAGAGCCCCCTTCTTCTCTTCTCCTGCTTCTTTTTTTTTTTTTTTAAGATTTTATTTATTTATTTGACAGAGAGAGACACAGTGAGAGAGGGAACACAAGCAGGGGGAGTGGGAGAGGGAGAAGCAGGCTTCCCGCTGAGCAGGGAGCCTGATGTGGGGCTCGATCCCAGGACCCTGGGATCATGACCCGAGCCGAAGGCAGATGCTTAACGACTGAGCCACCCAGGCATCCCTCTTCTCCTGCTTCTATCCAATACAGTTATATCACAATTTTGGTTAAATTGATATTTAACACTTATAGTATTATGGCATGAACATATCATTTACTCACTATGCTCACATTTACATTTACTTAGTCCTACAAACTTCTTCATCTTCCCTGAAATCAATTGCCTCTTGTTTATGTTTATTTCTCCATGTACCTACTGCTAATTCTTCACACTGTCCCCTTCAAAGAGCCTCTCACTACAGTACCCTAACCTAAAAACCCTCTCCATTATCCTGTTCACTCCATGCACTTTCTTCCCGCTCTGGGCAAACCTTTTGTCTTCTTGCTCAAATCTGGACCAATTATGCATGCAGAGATGTCCCAATTCTTTGGCTATTTCCTTGAATCTCCATTCTGAGGAGTCTCCTTACCATTTGATTTTATCAAATGCTCCCTTTGCAGTATCCCCCATTTTCCTATTCCTAGGTGTAAACACTGATTTTTGTGGATTTCACCAACCTAACAAAGAAGTTACAGCAGTTAAATTTTTGGAGACTTGCTTATCTAAAGATGTCTTTATTCTACTCTCAAAATTAATTATTTCATCTAGCTCTGTAACTCAATATTGAAACAAAGTGTCCCTCAAAAATTTTGAGTCATTTATCTATTTTCTTCTAGCTCCCAATGTTGATGTTAGGATTCTTATGGACAAAAATTTTTGTTATTAAATCCCTTTTTTTCTTCACTATTAAAGTTTTTGTTTTTCTCTCTCTTTCTGTCATCATTCTCTGTCTCTCTCTTTTAACAATTATATGCCATAATGAGGTTTTTTTTTTTTTTTTTTTTTTTTTGCATCTGTTATGCTGAGCACTTATACATATAGAAATTTATTCAGGTTAAGGCTGAGAATAATTATGACATTATTTCTGTGATAACTTTTAATTTTTATTTTTGGAATTTCTTTATGGAATTTCAATCAGGTGTATGTTTGAATTTCTATTAATTTTCATTTTCCTTATACTTTCTCTACTATTATTCTCTTATCTTTTACTTAGAAGGAAATTTCTTTATCCTTTTACTTTCTTAACTTATATTGGAGTTTTGATTTTTTTTAAAAAGATTTTATTTATTTATTTGACACAGAGAGACACAGAGAGAGGGAACACAAGCAGTGGGAGTGGGAGAGGGAGAAGCAGGCCTCCTGCCCAGCAAGGAGCCCGATGCAGGGCTCGATCCCAGAACCTGGAATCATGACCTGAGCAGACGCTTAACAACTGAGCCACCCAGGCGCCCCGAAGTTTTGATTTTTAAATCATTTTTAAAATTTATCTTACTTTTTAATTCCTTAGTTCCTTTAATTTTCTGATGTTTCCTTTTTAAGGAATCTTATATTTGATTCCCTTCTCAGAATATTACCTTTTAAGATAAGTTCCAGCCCTTTTTGCACTTTGCTTATTCCATCTGAGTTTCTCTGCTTCTGTTCACTTGATTTGCTGTCTTTTATGGTGGCTTCTGTTCTCAGAGGCCTAATGAACCTGGGGCTCTTATATACATTTAACAGTGAAATAAGTAAAAGCTGATGGAAATGTCTACTTAACTGCAGGAAAATCATCTTTAAATGGAAGTTTCTTTATTAAGTTCCTATAACCACAATCTGACTGTTAGAATATGGAATATGGAAGAAATAAGCAACTTTTAGTTATATATGAAATGTCAGAGACTGATTAATACACTGTATTATAATTATACCCATCTGTAAAATGGGTGTTTGGGATTTTATTTAAAGAGATCATTTTTCCTTCACCTTATCCTTAGCTTTATTGTCCTAAATCCCACATATATCTTTATTGTGCTCCTTTTTTAGTATTTTCAAGATGAAAAGTGGTGGATTTTTATATTTCCATTAGTAATGTTTTATTTTTAAAAGATGTTTTGAAGTTGAGTTGATTTTCAATAAATTGAGAGAACATTTTCATTACTACATATTGTTAATATCTATTTTTTAAAGGTTTTATTTATGTATTTGTCAGAGAGAGGGGGAGAGAGAGAGCACAAGCAGGGGTAGCGTCAGGCAGAGGGAGAAGCAGGCTCCCTGCTGGGCAGGGAGTGCGATGCGGGGCTTGATCCCAGCACCCTGGGATCATGACCTGAGTCGAAGGCAGACGCTTAACCAACTGAGCCACCCAGGTGTCCCTTAATATCTGTTCTTATATATGTTCATTATCTGTTTTTATAAATGTTCACTATAGTTTTGTTGTTTAAGCAAATGTGACACTTCCTTATGTAGCTTTTGACTTTAATAAAACTGTTAGCCAAAGAAACAATAATATTACATAAATTTTATTATGTCCTTGGCATACTTCTAGGTTTCTTATATGCATGAATATATTTAATCTTCACTCGATTCAAGAGTCATGTGCTATTTTTATTATTATCTGCATTTTACAGAGAGGGAAACTGAGAAAAAAAAGAGAAGAAAAGTAATTTGCCCAAGAACATACAGCAAATTAGTTGTAGAACTTGATTTTGAGCTTGCTTTTGGGTTGACCACATTTTTCACCTCTAAGGTCTACTGGACCTTGAAGAAGAAGTAGTAAGTACAGCCTACTTTGGTTTATATAGAAGGGTAAAATATCATGAATAAACATGTAAATTTATATGTAAATTGATCCATTTATTGCCATAAAAATGACAACTAATGAACATGTAGTACTCTATGATTTACACATTTCCCATTTATTCCTAAAAACAACACTTATCCTTCAATCTGCCTGGAAGATGCTTGCAGACCTGATAAAACCCTGAAATCAATTTTTATAGGAAAATATAAATATCTCCATGAACTTTTAGTTTTATTCTAGGTGAGTGCAAGTTTATAGACATGTGACAGTAAAAATAGCTGTCATTATTAATCAAATTGTTTTTTTCCTCTAGAACTAAGCAATGGACATCTTCCAAGTACCACAAGAGGGAGGCAAGAGAAGGCTCCACCACAAGAATTTAAGGTATGTGCTGGGATGCCCTCCAGAAATATAAATTGAGTCCTTTCTGCATATACACAGCCCATGGCAGGGATGTATAAAGGACTATGTTCTGAGCCTGTCCTGGATCAGGTATCTTAGGGTTCCAAAAACAGTACTCACGAAACTGGGACCATGAACCTAATTCACAAGTCATTTAATAAAGATCTGCATTGTGTTCATCAACAGCACACCATACCTGAACTGTACTTGCAGAAAGATGAGTCCCTCTGAGCACTATCTTTAGGTTTTTAGAAAGGAACCAAGTTTACATTTGAGTAAGACAAGACTTTAAACAAAGAACAGTAAAATAAAGTCCAAGAAAAAAATATGGTGACAGAAAAAAGACAACCAAGATTATTGACTTTCTGGAGGACTAAGAGCAGCAGGAAAAGCTTTTGGTATTGAGGCCTGGTCAGTGTGGCTGAGCAAATGGCTTTGTGCATGTTACAGAGATCCATCTGAGGAAAATCCAAGTCCAGAGATGCAAAGAAACCCTCCACCATCTCTTAGCTCCTGGAATAAAGGTGTTTATTGTTCAAAAATAATCTGTGAATTTACTATTTCTGCTGGTAAAAATATGATGAGAAGAGTAGGGTAGAAGGGCATTAGCAAACATTCCTAATCATAAAAAAAAATATTTATTTATTTTAAAGAAGGGGGAGGGGCAGAGGAAGATGAAGAAGGAGACAGAATCTCAAGCAGACTCCCCACTGAGCACAGACCCCATCGTGGGGCTCAATCCCAGGACCCTGCGATCATGACCTGAGCCAAAACCAAGAGTCAGCCGCTTAACTGACTGAGCCACCCAGGCACCCTAGTAAGCATTTTTAATTTTAAAACCATTTTAGTTATTCATACTTTGTGGCAGCCATGTTAAACAAATCTTGCATTTACTTTCTGAAGATAATTCATTTCATGCATAATTGTTTGGAGCATATTCCTTTTTCCTGAAATTTCCCAGAATATTCAAAACATAGAACAGTATTTATAGTACACAATAATATAATGAGCCTTTATAAAAATGTAGCAAAGTAATAAAAATATTGTATTATATCATTATTAGGAATGCCACATTAATCTCAAACTCTAAGACTCATTCACCTTATTCAAAAAAATCCATTCTTTTTTTTTTTAAGATTTTATTTATTTGATTGAGGGAGAGAAAATGAGAGAGAGAGCACATGAAAGGGGGGAGGGTCAGAGGGAGAAACAGACTCCCTGCTGAGCAGGGAGCCGGATGCGGGACTCTATCCTGGGACTCCAGGATCATGACCTGAGCCGAAGGCCGTCGCTTAACAAACTGAGCCACCCAGGTGCCCAAAAAAATCCATTCTTTATTTTGTTCTAGGTTGATGTGGAATACTGTGTTATAATTTCTTCCTCTGTTTAGCAATCTGAGCTCTGTGTGTTGACTTTTATTTCTTATAGGTTTATTACAAACTATGATTACTAGTATAAGTTATTTAGGCTTTGAAAGCTTCATATATACCTAGTTGGCAGAAAAACAAACAAGCAAATCAAGTAAACAAACAAATATAATACTCTCTTATTTCCAGAACAATTGAATAGAAACATTCCTCTGTGCCAGAGATGAGAAGCTATCTACCAAAATATTTTCTCCTCTCCATAATACAGACTGTACCTCGAAATTAGTACTTAGACAAGACTATATTTTCCAGTTCCCTTACAGTTATTGGTGATCATGTGGTTAGTTCTTCCCCAAAGAACTGAATGGAACTGATGGGCTACTTCTGGAACAAGGGTTTTAAGATGTCTATGTGCCTCTTCTATGATCTCTTTCCCCATGCAATGACTAAATCTAATTGAAAATGATATCCTGGGCGCCTGGGTCGCTCAGTCGTTAAGCGTCTGCCTTCGGCTCAGGTCATGATCCCAGGGTCCTGGGATCGAGTCCCACATCGGGCTCCCTGCTCAGTGGGAAGCCTGCTTCTCCCTCTCCCACTCCCCCTGCTTGTGTTCCTGCTCTCGCTGTCTCTCTGTCAAATAAATAAATAAAATCTTTAAAAAAAAATAAAATAAAATAAAGAAAAAAAAAGAAAATGATATCCTTTGGGTGGTTGAGCTATGAGACAGAAGGAACTGGGATTCTTGCAAAACAACATAGAAGAGAGTGGTCCCATCAGCATGACCAGTCACCAAGAAATGTTTTATGAGAAAGATTGTTGAGCCATTACCTTTGGATTTAATTATCACTGCATTCTTGTTTATCTTCACTAATATATCCTTTCTGCTACTGCTTACAAAGCCTCTTTAAATTTTCCTTAGAGTCTATGTAACCATTCAGGGGCTTTTGTAACTTGGCCTACTTTCCAAGTGAGCACACACACTTTGCAGGTATTTGAATTTGCAGTAGGCTCTTGGAGGTGGGGGGAGGATTCTTATAACTATTGGCACACAATGAGAATCTTCTCATTGGAATGGCAAATATGACATTAATAATGCACGTGAATGTATAGTGATTTTACTACTTCTTGAAGTAGAAATACATTCCCTTGAATTTAGCAAATATTATTTGCTGTGCCCATAAACGTTCATTGACAGGTTTGATGAGACCGCACATCCTGCTTTCCTTTTTCAGACAGCAAAAGCTGTTTCATAGAACAAGTGTTTTAGATGAAAATGAATAGGTAGGAAATAAAACTATAATGTAAATCTAGACCCATAGTTGGTTGGTTGACAGCTGCATGTCTGAGGGAAAAAACAGTCAATATTTTCTGTGATGATAGATTGAAATGGGATTAAAATACAGCTGGATTTTATCTGATACTTATCAACAGTACACATTTTCCTCAGACTTAAAAGAAGTATCTGGATGAGTTTGAGGTATTAGACTATTCATTAATCATAGATTCTATTGCTTTACCTTGAATATGGATATTGGTAATTTTCATGTATATAAGCTGGCATTTCAGAAATAATGAATACATTGCTAAATACTGTTTGTAATAGGTTCAAATTTGCTCATGTAGAACTATGTGATTACTCTTCTGAGACCCCACTAAAACAATGGGCATAATTTATATTTCTTACAAGAATGAAAAAGATATGACCATGCCCTAGTGAGTTCATAAACTGTGATTTTTGAAAAATATTACAGTCACTCAGTTCCTTCTAGATATGATATAATTATGTTCAGGTATATGCTTAATCAGGATGCTTTAAATATTATTTTTAAAAAAAGACCTCATATATGTAGCATACTCCATCAAACTATTAACCATCCTTCCATGAACATTAAATAAATATAGTTTATTAAAAAGTACATGCTCAAATATTTTCCTTTGTTTTGTTTTCCATGCAGAATTTTATGTTCTTTTTTCTATTGTTAATGATACTAAAATTCCTGTTAGTTAGAATATAGACATGATTTATATGAGGGACTCATTCTTAATTATCTGAAAACACAAGAAACACATACTGTCAGCCTGTGAATGTTGTGAAAGCTAACAACAAGGATTATGTGGATATTCATTGCTCTAAGGACAAAGGCTGAAATTTAGCTTGGCCCACAGAGCCTGGATCATCTGATGTCCATCTGCCTCAGAAATGTCTTTTAGCATTATACTCTCTCTCACCTCATGCTCTGTGCTCCAGCTATTCTGACCTCTTTTCAATTCCATCTTGAACATTCCAAGCTGTTTAGCTTGCCTGAAATTTTCTCCCTCTGCTCATCCTCTGTACCCAATCCTTGTTTAGCTGAATCTTATTTTTTGTAGGGTCTTAGTTCAATAGTGACTTTCTCAGGAAAGCCTACACTAACATCCATACCTAAATTATTTCAGTTTAATGTATGCTTTCTCATCAGCATGCCCCCTCCTTCATATATTTTATCCTATTGGAATTTTTTTTTTTTTGTATGACATCTAATGAACATTATTCTTTCCTGTTAAGCTGTAGGGACTATGCAATATGTTGGTCACCTTTATATTTTCATCACTTAAAAATATGTTGCACATAGAGCTGAATAAATATTAGTTAAGTGAGTGAATGAATAAATAAATGAATGAGTAAAGTAGATTCCATTTATACCAGGATTAGTATCCAACAAAAAGAACATCAGGCATGAATTAAACCATTACACTCTCTGTTTGATGATGTCTTTAAAAATGTTTCAAGGTATTATAAAATGAAAATCTATTTTCAATTAGGCTTTGGGCATAAAAGATGCTTCCTTGCAAACGCTTTAAATTTCAATGAAAATTAACTTGAAAATAAGAAAAATGCAAACTCTAAGCCTAAAATTTATATAAATAAAGTTTCAACATTCCTTAGACATTTTTTAAAATGTGCTCCTATTCCAACTCTCCTGCAGCTATATGTCCAACACAAGATATTTCAAACACCAATAAACTAAAAAAAGAGAGGAATAAGGAGGAGGAGGAGAAAGAGAAAGGGAAGGAGAAAAAGAGGAGGAGGGGAAGTCAGAGAGGGAGGAATGAAGAAGACAAGGAGATTTTGATGGAGAGTCAACATTTGGAAGAAGGAATGACACTTTGAAGAAGGAAATGACCCTAGACAAGATATCTCTACATTTGATCACTAAGACTAAGAGGCAAATAAAATTCTCATAGAAAAACTGCAGTAGTTTTGCTTTGAAAAACCAGAGAATAGAATTTGGGACAAACAACTCTGCTTTAAAGTGGTGGAGGAACCCTAAGAAAAGTAGCAAACCAGAGGGGAGAAATGATAAATTGTGTGTGTAATTTATACTCACATCATTGTCTGACCCATGAATCACATGCACAGAGCATACTCTTAAGTGATGCAACAAAGGCTAAAATCACTGTACTGAATTTTGAGCTTTTGTCCAAGAGACAAAGATTATAGTTTAAGTACAATCAAGTTAATTTTCTGCTAAAACAAACCAACATATGAAAAATCAACATTGTTTGGAGAAATATAACAGAATTCAGAATGTCTAAAAACATAACATTCAAAATGTTGAGGAATGTTTAAAATTATTCAACATATGAAGACATAGGAAATATAATATAGGAAATTTCAGCAAAAATTAATAAAAATAATAAAATGTTACAAATACAAGTGAAAATTCTAGAACCAAATAGTAAATATTCAAAATAAAACTTTCACTGATGGGATGGAGTAAGCACCTTCCAAAGATCTCCATGTCCCAGTCCAGAATCTTTGAATGTGCTATTTTACATGGCTACAGGAACCTTGCAATATGTGATTAAGAGAACATACCTTGAAATGGAGAGATTATACCAGATTGTCTGGTGGTGCCTTGTAATTGCAAGGGTCCTTAAGTGGAAGATGAAAGCAGAAGAGAAAATGAGAGAGGAAGATGTTACTATATAAGAGGTCAGAGAGAAACAATGATTCCAATGATTCTACCCACTGTTGCTGGCTTTGAAGATTGAGGAAGGTGATCATTAGCCAAAGAATGTAAGTGGCCTTGAGAAACTGAAAGAGGGAAGAAAACAGATTTTTTCCCTTAGAGGCTCCAAAAAGGAATATACTTATGCAGACATCTTGACTTTAATCCAATGAGACCCCTGTTAGACTCTCAAAACTACATTCTGTGAGATAATTTGAGTTGTTTTAACCAATAAGTGTGTAGTAATTTGTTTCAGAAGTGATGTAAACATAATAAAATGGCTGAACAGCTGAATAAAGGTGGAATATTAAAGTGTCAGTGAGCTAGACAAAACCACAATTAGATATCATCTCACATCTATTAGAATGGTTACCACCAAGAAGAGAAGAGATAACAAGTGTTGGTAAGGTGTGGAGAAATGGGAAACCTTGTACACTGTTGGTAGGAATGTAAATTGGTTCAGCCACTACAGAATGCAGTATGATGATTCCTCAAAGAAGAAAAAAATTAAAAATAGAAATACCATATGATCCAGCAATACCACTTCTGAGTATATTTCCAAAGGGAATGAAAATAGGCTATTGAAAAGATATCTGCACGCCTATGTTTATTTGCAGCATTATTTACAAATAGCCCAAATGTGGAAACAACCTAAGTGTCTGTCAATGAATAAATGGATAAAGAATATATGGTATATATATAGATACAATGGGATATTACTGAGTTGTGAGAAAGAAGGTAGTCTTGCCACTTAAAACAACATAGGTGTACCTTGAGGGCATTATGCTAAATAAGGTAATTCAGACAAAGACTAAATCCTGTATGATCTCACTTATATGTGGAATCTGGAAAAAAAAAAAAAAACCAAAACTTGTAAAAACAAAGTATAATGATAGTTACTAGCTATGGGGTGGGTAATTGAGGAGGTACTGTTTAAAGGTATAAATTTGCAACTAGTAGATAAATAAATTCTAGAGAACTAAGGCACAGAATAGTGATTATAATCAATAATACTGCATTATAAACTACAATGCTTCTAAAAGATTTAATTGTTCTCACCACAAAGAAGAAATGATAATTATATGACCCGATAGAGTTGTTAGCTAATGCTAAGGTAGTAACCATATTGCAATATATAAATGTATCAAATCAACAGGTTGTACATCTTAAACTTACACAGTGTCTATGTCAATTACAACTCATTAAAATAAGAAGAAAGGAAGGACGGAAGGAAAGAAGGAAGAAAGGAAAAAGGAACGAAGAGAAAAGAAAAAGAAAAGAAAATGGGGTGCTTGGGTGGCTCAGTCAGTTAAGCCTCCGACTCTTGATTTCAGCTTAGGTCATGATCTCAGGGTCCTGAGAAGAGCCCCACATTGGGCTCCACACTGGGCATGGAACCTACTCGAGATTCTCTCTCTCCCTCTGTCCCTCCCCCCACCCTACTCCCACTCAGCTCTTGCGTGCATGGCTCCCCACCCCTGCAAAAAAAAAAAGAGAGAGAGAGAGAGAGAGAGAGAGAGAAAAAGAGGGAGGGAGGAAGGAAGAAAGGAAGGGGAAAGGAAGGAAGATTCATCTTGATTTGGCAGACTCAAATGCAATATAATGGAGAAACTTAGTTGGAAGTTCTCCTTTCACAATCTTGTCTGGGATTTCTAATCCCTTAAATATATGTGTTTCCTACAATCATTAACATAACAGATTAATTGTGCATATGTTTCAAAGGGAGAGAATATTTTACTTATTTCTAACACACACACACATATGCATACATACATACATGCACACACATACACAGGACAGACTTTGTAAAAATGTTTCAAGATATCCAGTGGTAAAAATAAAAGTCATTATCAAATATAGAACTCTTAAATAGACAACAGGAATAACAAAAGAAAAACATGCTTCTACAGGTTGATGATAATTGTGCTATGAATCAAATATGATTAACCTAATTCCACACACCTCATATACAATAGAAGAAAGAAGCAAAAAAAAAAGGGAAAAAAAGGAAATTAAATAATTTGGCAAAGATTAACCTTTATGAAGCATATAAATAAGAAAATATAAATATGTATAATAAATTTAATTACTATAGGATGTTAGTTTCCATTAATATTATTACTGGGCAATTTTGTCCATGGTAAAAGGCATATGGTCAATCTTTGTGTAACATATCTACTTAATTCTTAATCCCTGATAAAATATATTAAGGAATGCTCAGAGGTCTTCCAAGTGGAGAAATCCCAAAACCATGTCTTATCTAAGCTCTTTAGAATATTGCTGCCTCTAATCCTTGTTGATTTTAATAGGAAAACTTCTTCATAATTTTCATTTTTGTGCTTTTCTCATAAACTTACAAAGATTCAAATGAGTTATAAATCCATCATGAATCCTAAGAAGCAGATTTCTGTTATTTATGCTTGGTTACTTAATCCCTCTTCCACTAAATATCAGGGGAAAATCCAACTTGTTTTTCACTTTCTTTAAAGAAACATGATAAAAAATTGTACTCTTATACTACAGTTCTGAAATTATCTTAAACTTTGAATGTTTCAGGCATTCTATGTAAAAATAGTGCATATTCTCATAAATATTTACTGAAATAGCTACTTCATCCCAAACACATTCTAGATACTGAGAATACAGCTTAACAATAAAGATAAAATCCCGATTTCATGGGACCTCTATTCTGGCCAGAAGGCTAAACATAATTTAATACACACACACACACACACACACACACACACACACACACACAGAGGAAAATATTTTCGATTGTAGCAAGTGTAAGGAAAAAAAATAAAAACAGACTGTAATGATGTAGAGTGACTTGGAAGTGCCACTTTGGATTTGGTGGTCAGAATATAACTATCTGAAATGCTGACATTCTTATTGAAACCAACTATGTGAATATCCAGGAGAGTGCATTTTAGGCAGAACAAAGTGTGAAGGCTCTAAAGTATGTACAAACATGGCATAATTTTGGAATTACTGAAAGCCCGCATGGCCAAAAAGGGTGGATGAAGGAAAGAGTGGGATATGATAAAGTTGGAGAGGTAGGCAATTTTATGTAGGGACTAAAAAGGCATGACAAAAAGTTAGTATTTTTTCATAAGTACAGTAGAAACCATTGACAAATGATATATATTTTCTAAATATTGTTTTATATTGTGTATATTAAAGTACAGACAAACATACAAATTGGAAGTACAAAGAACAGTTAGTGGTATTTGTTGTAAGCAAAAAATGATACTATCTTGGAAAAGGACTGTAACAATGAAAAAAGAGAAGTAATTGGGTTTTAGTTTTACTTTTAAAATCATAGCAAGAATTCTGTTTAGTTTGGAAAAAAACAATATTGTTAAAATGTCCATCCTACTCAGAGCAATCTACAGATTTAATGCAATCACTATCAAATTACCAATAGCATTTTTTTGCAAAACCAGAACAAATATACTAAAATTTGTATGGAACCACCAAAGACACAGAATAGTCAACAGAGTCTTGATAAAGAAGAACAAAGCTGGAGGCATCACAATCCCAGATTCGGAGATATACCACAAAGCTGTAGTAATCAAAACAGTATGGTACTGGCACAAAACTAGACACATAGATCAATGGAACAGAATAGAGACCCCAGAAATAAGCCCACTCTTATATGGTCAATAATTCTTCAACAAAGGAGGCAAGAATATACAATGGGGAGAAAAGTCTCTTCAATAAATGGTGCTGGAAAAACTGGACAGCTCCACGCAAAAGAATGAAATTGGACCACTTTTTTATACCATACAAAAAGTAAACTCAAAATGTATTAAAAACATAAATGTGGACCTGAAGCCATAAAGCTCCTGAAAGAAAACACAGGCAGTAATTTCTTTGACATTGGCCATAGGAGTATACTTCTAGATATGTCTCCTTATGCAAGGGAAACAAAAGCATAAATAAAGTATTGGGTGAGACCATATCAAAATAAAAAGTTTTGGACAACGAAGGAAACCATTAACAAAATGAAAAGTCAACTTTGTGGATGGAAGAAGATATTTACAAATGATATATCTGATAAGAAGTTAATATCCAAAATATATAAGGAATTTATACAACTCAACACCAAAAAAAAAAAAAAAAAATCCAATTAAAAATGGGCAGAAGACCTGAATAGACATTTTTCCAAAGACATACAGATGGCCAACAGACGCATGAAAAGATTCTCAACATCACTAATCATCAGGGAAATACTAATCAAAACCACAATAAGATACCACCTCATACCTGTCAGAATGACTAGCATCAAAAAGACAAGAAATAACAAGTATTGGTGAGAATGTGAAGAAAAAAGGAACCCTCATACACTGGCAGTGGGAATGTAAAATTGGTATAACCACTGTGAAAAACAGTATGGATTTTCCTCAAAAAATTAAAAATAGAATTACCATATGATCCAGTAATTCTAGTATGGATTTTCCTCAAAAAATTAAAAATAGAATTACCATATGATCCAGTAATTCTACTACTGGATATTTACCCAAAGAAAATGAGAACATTAATTCAAAGATATATGTGCCCCTATGTTTATAGCATCATTATTTACAGGAGCCAAGATATGGAAGCAACTCAAGTGTCCATGAATAGACAGATGGATAAAGAAGATGTGGTATACGTGTGCGTGTGTACACACACATACACATACACATACACACACATACACACACACAATGGAATATTACTCAGCCATAAAAAAGAATGAGATCTTCCATTTGCAACATGAATGGACCTAGAGGGTATAAAGCTAAGTGAAATAAATCAGACAGAGAAAGACAAATACCATATAATTTTACTCATATGTGGAATTTAAGAAACAAAACAAATGAACAAACAAAAAAAGGGACAAACCTGGGCTCTTAAATACAGAAAACAATTGACCAGAGAGCAGGTGGGTGAGAGAATGGGTAAAATAGATAAAGGGGATTAAGAATACACTAGCCATTATGAGCACAGAATAATGTACAGAATTGTTGAATCATTATATCATACACCTGAAACTAATATAACACTGGATATTAATTATACTTCAATTAAAAAAAATAAAAAGGAATTCTGTTTGGGCCCTGCTAATATAGTTTATCAACATCCAAGTTAAGCTATCAAAAAAGAGTCAAATAGGGACGACTGGGTGGTTCAGTTGGTTAAGTGTCTGCCTTCCACTCAGGTCATGATCCAGAGTCCTGGGATCAAGTCCCGCATTGGGTTCTTTGCTTTGCCTGCCGCTGCCCCTGCTTGTGCTCTCTCTCTCTCTCTCTCTCTCTGACTAATAAATAAATAAAATCTTTAAAAAAAGAGTCAAATATATGAGTCTGAAACTCTAGGGAGATATAAAATTAACTCTAGGAGAGTTAGCCAAACCAATAAAATTGTGGATTAGAACTATATTATGGCAGCCAAACCCAAAACAAATCATTAACAGAAAGCACCAAAAATTAATTTATATGTAAGCATCCTAAGTAGGAATAGTAACACTCAATAAAAACTATTACAACCTATTTTAGTCTTCATTCATCAGACAAGACAAAGCATTGAATTTATTTTTGATCACTACCTTTTAAAAATGAACAAGGCAGTAAAGAGTTAAAAATTATTTATGAGTTAAGTGTCTGACTCTTGGTTTTGGCTCAGGTCTGATCTTAGGGTCCTGAGATCGAGCTCCGTGTGGGTTTCTCTCTCCCTCTCGCCCTGCACTCTCTCTCTCTCTCTGTCTGAAATAAATAAATCTTAAAAAAAAAAGAATATAAAAAATTACTTAAATGAGAAGCACTGGAAGAAACTGAGGATACTTAGCTTAAAGGAATAGAATCGTAGTGGTCACAATATCTGCTTTTTCATATTTGAAGCCCTAGATGGTGTAGGAATGATTTACTTTGTTTTGAATAATATGTTGGGGTAGATTTCTGAGGGACACATATTATATACAAAGAGACATTTTCACTGCACTTTTAGTAAAGATGTAAAGGAGAAATTATGCTAATCTGAAGTGTGTGAGTCTGTATCCCTTACAGCATTTATCTGTCCCCCTCCCTTCACTGATGTGATTAATTGATTCACTGATGCTCTCAAAAAGTGTTAAGAATTTGGCATCTACCTCACATAATGATACATCCTATATATCGGTTTACCTAGTAGGTCTTTATTCAAACTGGGACCCATTGGAGTATAAAGGAAAGCTTACTAATATTTAAAATGGAAAAACAGTTCTAGAACAGACCTGTCCTGAGAAGATCAGGATGCATGGTGAGCCTACTGTCTTACAAAAGATAAATCAACACCATCCTCACATTGCTTTCTTAATCTCCTCAACTCTTAATCCTTTGAAGATCCTTAATCTTCACCTCCAGCCCTCTTTAACGACCCACATGTATGGCCTAACCTGGACAAGACTGTCCCTCTTAACTAATCCAGTCAAGCTGTTTTAAACTGTCATATCTCAAGCTCTGAGTGAAATTCCTTATTCTTTCTTTTTTTTAACTCCAGTACTGGAGATAGTTGGTAAATTTTGGCTTTTGCAGCTCTCCACTTAGTATAGACTCAATATTCGATCTCATGAGCCTTTTCTGTTCTACTGCTATACTTGCTGAACAAACCCCAGCTCAGCATCATTCTAGCAATGCAGATACCCACACCTTACTATATGATCATCATTGTTGAGAAAGTGAGGGGAGCATGCCCAACCAAGGAATACCAAAGAGGTCAGTGTGGCTATAGCAAAGCAGGGCTTAAAAAAGGATGAATTCACAGAGGTAATGGAAAACGATTATGTATGACCTTGTCGGGCATTTTAAGTTTTGGAATGAAAATGGGTGGTGTGATACTTATCAGCAAGAGAGTGACATGATCTGACTTAGATTTCAGAAGTGTCACTCAGCATTCCATATTGAGAATAGACTTTGGAGGGCAAGGGTATGTGATTGGAAGCATTTAGGAAGGTATTATAATAATCCAGGAGGAAGTTGGAAAGATTTTGACCAATATATTAACATATGGTGCTGTTGGAAGTACAGTTAGAAGATAGAAATGGTCATATTCTGAATATATGTCAAGGTGGTTCCAACCAATTTGGACATGGGATCTAAGAGGAGGGATGATTCCAGGGTTTGGGGCCCAAACAACTGGATCAGATGGATTTCAATCAGGGGTTTCAGAAAACATGAATAGCAGCCACCATTCAGAGAGCAACAAAGCCCTTCAAAGAAGAAGGCTTGAGAAGTCTTTCCGCACCTTACTATAGGGAATGTTATCCTCAGACAGCAGCATGGGCATCACCTAAAAGCTTGTTAAAGATGCAGAATCTCAGTCTCGTGCCCAACTTACTAAATCAGAATCTCTGCTTTCACCAGATCCCCAGGTGATTTATATGTTTGTTCAAGTTTGGAGAGCACGGCTTTAATAACGTGTAGTTTCAGAGTACAAGAAGGAAGCATAAAACTGGCAAACATGGAAAATTCTTTTTTAAAAATGTGCCTACTAAATAGTGGAAGCGTTTTTGAATTGTAGACTGTTTTTAATTAAGAGGAAAGTTATTGAAAGTTATTACTGTTACCTGTGTTGTACAGGAAATTTGATGCTATAAGCTTTCCATAAACTTAAAATTTCTATTTTTTTAAAGAAATGAATTTATACCCATCTATTGCCCTTCTCTCAACTTCCCTGATTTATATATCCTAATTTCTAATTCTCTTATTCCTGTTAGAAGTGTATTTAATGTAACTGCAATCATATAAAGATTTGGCCACAAATGACCAGGGATGTCACTTAGTCCAGAATTCGTTTAGAAATATTGAAACAAAGACCTCCGGAGCCTGCAAAACAGATGCAAGGTTGTGTAGCTAGTTAGAGGGAGAGTTGGGCTAGAATAAAAGACCACGAATTCTTGAAGATAATTAAGATGTGATTTTTAAAAAGTGTTCCGTAGCTCAGACTTCTATTGGCCACATAATTTTACCACAAATATGAATAAATTGGCAAAAAATTGCCTTGTACAATATACTTGTCAAAAGCATCTGTAAGCTCATAAAGAAAATAATTTGTGTTAATATACCTGTGGCATATGTCTAGGACAATATCGTTAAATTAAGGGGTGCTGTGTTAGCATGTTACTATTAGCGACTGTCGTATATTTGGTGACAGACAAGCATTAAAAACATAAAATATAAAAAAAAAACCATAAAATATAAATCTCAGAGCAATCAACTCTGGAAGTGATTCTTAATGCCGAATCGTACTTCATCTAGCACGTAATGCTGATGATCATACTTTTGGGCTGCCATAGCACAAATTGGTAGAGAGGCTCCTCTCATACTGGCCCAACTAATATTTCCAAACTGGATTTTCACCAATTATTTTACAAACACTGGTGCAATTTTCATACATTCCACTCAAGACACATTTCCTCAACAATTTTTTAAGGGTTATTTCTATACTGTGGTTTTGTCCTATACCTAAAGTTCTCCACCACCACTCCCTCACTATCACCTGGTGAACTTTTCCTTTCAATCTTGAGTGCTCATCTCAAGGCTATTTCTTTCTTAAAGAATTTTCTGACTCATTATCAGCATAGAACTAATCTTTCTTAGTTTCTGTAGAATACTTTCTTCTATCTTTGTTGTTCATCTTTCCCATTGTATAAGATGACACTGTGTATTGTAGTTATTAGGCAATTTGTTCAAGTCCTTGATTGTAAGATCCTTAAGGACAAGAATAGATCTTCTTTGAAAATATATTAACTCTATGGATAAGAATGTCATAATAATAATGAAAATAGATAAATTTGTTGTATATTTATGTTCCATGATATCTTATACATACTGCCTCAAAAGCACATGAAGCAGGTTCTATTAACCTAAAGTGGCTAAAGATCTTGCTCAAGCTCAATCAACCTATGAGTTATATTTATAAGATTCTACTTCCTGCTTCCAGAGATTGTGATTGTATTATTTTGCAACACTTTTTGACAAAGTGTCCAGAATTGTACAGACTTTTGCTTTATATCCTAACTTTTCTTTTATTCCATGTAGCAACCTTTGGAAGCAGATGTAAATTCTCTGGGATTTTCTTCTCATTCTTTTCTTTTTTTTTAAAGATTTTATTTATTTATTTGTCAGAGAGAGAGAGTATGAGCAAGCAGGGGGAGTGGCAGGCAGAGGGAGAAGCAGGCTCCCCGCTGAACAAGGAGCCCAATGCAGGACTCCATCCCAAGACCCTGGGATCATGACCTAAGCCGAAGGCAGACACTTCACTGACTGAGCCCCCCAGGTCTCCCTTTCTTCTCATTCTTATAACATTGTAACACTTACATGACTGTGCTGTTAATTATTCAATAAGATAATACACCTAAAGTTTATGAACTAAAGGATCCATTTATTAAATCTTAGCTTCATCCTTATTTCTCATTACTACATTCTCCTTAGAGCTTATCACAAATGTATTTTTTTTCCTACAAAGTGAGTGTTCAGTAAATTTTAAAAGCAATTTGCATATAATGAAAACCAAACTACCTACATTTTACTTCCTTTTTGGAATGATTTTTCGTTGATCTATAGATGTATGTCACACTGTCTCCTTGACTCATCATTAACGTTCCTTGACAATACCAAATTTTATCACATTTTATGAGTGCTAGCAGGGAGAGCCAAACAAAGTGAAATAAAGCAAAAAACAAAAAAACAGGTTTAGGAAATTGTGTGTACTTTAGGTTTTATATTTACCATGGAAAATTGACCTTTATCATTTTCTTCAATAGGAAAAACCTGTTACGCATCACTTTAAAATGAAAGAATTCTTAAGACACGTTCCCATCACTTTTGGTCTATGAAAACAGTTTTAACAACAGAGATGAGTGACTTTTTCTGAGAAGCCATATGCAATTGTGTTGTCAGTTTGAGAACTAAAAGCATTTGGTTTATACATGTGGTATGGCTGTCTTAATCTTTTAGTTCATCAAATTCCAAGGAGTGAGCAAAAGGCAAAGATTGTAGATTTAGCTGCCAAAGAGAGTGTGAATCATTTCTCCCAAGATTTTAAATATCTTTTTTTAGCTTGGAGGCATAAAGCAAACAACCTGAATGAAAACAGATTCAGGCTGTAACAAGAAGACAGAATTTAACCAGCATATGCTAAAGTGCCTTACCGAAATGGAACAAAAGTTTTGTGCATAAATGTTACTTCAAAAAAAAAAAAAAAAAAAAAAGAACCATGCAGCAAATCATTCACATTGTGTTCACTGGACCTTATTATAACAATAAAGGCCATGAGAACTCTACTCAGATAAAGAACTAGAAATTACAAAAAACAATAATCTGTCATGAGGAAGGCTTTTTGATATTTATTGATCAATATAAGCTTTTTTAGTAAAGTCATCTATGTATCTCTAAGGCTTGTATAGCCAAGTTAGTTATATGTTACTTTATATTTTAATTGGATTGATGAGTTTTTATTAAAATAAAGTATTATATTTAAATATTATTTACCTTAACATTTAGTAATAATAATTCTACAGTTTAATGGAACAAGTTAGGAAGCTTAGAATTAACTCAAATATATGTAGAAGTTTAGTTTAAAATAAAGATGACATTTCAGATCAGTATGGAAAGAATTGATTATTCAAAGATCGCTGTAGAAACAGCTGGAGATCTATCCATCTAATCTACGATACATATGGATCAGTATTTTACACTTTAGAACAAAATAAATTACAAGTGGATCCAAGTATTAAGCATAAAAAAAAGAGCACAAAGAAATAGTAAAAATATAATACAATGTAAATACTAAATACCAAATAAATAAATAAAATATTAATTAATCTTTTTAAATTTTCACTTAGAAAATTATTCTGAACCCTCATCAAAAGTAAAGAAGTCATAAAAGTTTGATAATTAGGCTATACAGTTGAAAGACTAATATATATCCAACATACCATAAACCAAGTTAAAAGGTAAAGATGTAACACACATAAGAGGTAGAGGTATATTTTAAAAAAAAGAAACAGAAGTATGTTTTAAATATATTGAAAGCTCTTGCATATCAATATGAAACCCCAGCAGCATAAATACAGAGGACTTTCTTTCAGGTCTCTTTGTAAATATGTCCTTATCAAAGAAGTCTTCCCTGATAACCCCATACAAAAAAAAAAGCATCCTAAAAATCTCTCTAACAAGGTTAACTTGATGGTTACTCTATATTCTTTGCAGGCTCTAAGAAGGGCAGTACCAGAAATTCTATATATAGTTTACTATTATATCATAGCCCATGAATCATTGCCTGGCTTATGGTCTTTAAATAAAAAGTTTGAATGAATGAATGGATCCAGGATGAAATGTAAAGAGACATGATGAATAAGAGGATTAGCTTGGGAAGAATGAACTCACTATTTTCAGAGGCAAAAAAGTAAAGGTGTATATGTATGCATGTGTGTGTATGTGTGTATTAATAGGAAACAACCTAAGTTATAACCTTAACACAAGGCTTATCAAGCACTGCTGAATGAACTTTATATATTAGATGATATGAATTTGTAGAGAACTGGATGAGTTTGATTTTGTAAATTTCCACATAATTGCTCAGCTAAAATCAAGAATAGAGAAATATAGTATCTGAAAAAGCCTTGGCATACAGTTTGACAATAAATGATTTCAAAACAGTGAATAAGGGAATAATTTCATGATTAGAGAGTATGCATATTCAAACTGGTTTACCGTTGGCCCAGCATAGGGAAATGAAGGTGGAAATAGGGTTACCACGTCAAATGGGCAGAAGACATGAACAGACATTTTTCCAAAGAAGACATCCAAATGGCCAACAGACACATGAAAAAGTATTCAACATCACTCGGCATCAGGGAAATACAAATCAATGAGATACCACCTCACACCAGTCAGAACAGCTAAAATTAACAAGTCAGGAAAAGACAGATGTTGGCGGGGATGTGGAGAAAGGGGAACCCTCCTACACTGTTGGTGGGAATGCAAGGCTGGTGCAGCCACTCTGGAAAACAGTATGGAGGTTCCTCAAAAAGTTGAAAATAGAGCTACCCTACAACCCAGCAATTGCACTACTGGGTATTTACCGCAAAGATACAAATGTAGGGATCCGAAGGGGTACATGCACCCCAACATTCATAGCAGCAGTATCCACAATAGCCAAACTGTGGAAAGAGCCTAGATGTCCATTTACAGATGAATGGATAAAGAAGATGCGGTATATATATACAATGGAATATTATGCAGTCATCAAAAGGAATGAAATCTTGCCATTTACAATGACGTGGATGGAACTGGAGGGTATTATGCTGAGCAAAATAAGTCAATCAGAGAAAGACATGTATCATATGACCTCACTGATATGAGGAATTCTTAATCTCAGGAACAAACTGAGGGTTGCTGGAGTGGTGGGGGGTGGGAGGGATGGGGTGGCTGGGTGATAGACATTGAGAAGGGTATGTGCTATGGTGAGCACTGTGAATTGTGTAAGACTGTTGAATCACAGATCTGTACCTCTGAAACAAATAATATATTATATGTTAAAAAATAAAAAAAAAGAAGAAGATAGCAGGAAGGGAAAAATGAAGGGGGGTGGAAATCGGAGGGGGAGATGAACCATGAGAGACTATGGACTCTGAGAAACAAACTGAGGGTTCTAGAGGGGAGGGGGGTGGGGGGATGGATTAGCCTGGTGATGGGTATTAAAGAGGGCACGTACTGCATGGAGCACTGGGTGTTATATGCAAACAATGAATCATGGAACACTACATCAAAAACTAATGATGTAATGTATGGTGATTAACATAACATAATGAAATAAAAAAATAGAAATACAAAAAAAAAAGAGATAATGAGAGTTTGGAAAACACAGAGGAACAGTGAAGAGGAAATTTGTAAAATAATGGCAAATGAAATGTTGAAACAGATTTGAGATCTTCTGTAAGACTTGATATTATACTTTCTCTTTCACTGCCAGCTTCTCTGTCTTCAACGCCATACAAAGATAGAGGAAGCTATGGCATCAATGCCCTGCAATGTTTCTCTGCATGTAACACTTCCTGGATGACCTCATTCAGTTTCCTCTCCATCACTGAGATCCATACTCTCATGATTTCCAAATGTGTACCTCCAATTTTATTCTTTGCTTTAAAATCCAGATGCAGAGGGTATCTTCCATTCAAATTTTATTAATTGAGGACTATTAACAGGAAGGAAACATTAACCATTCTATATATTTTTAACAGAAAAGTGTTCAATTCATTAATCAGATGCTTTTAAAATCTTTGGAAGGACTGGAGGTATAAGCTCAAGGCTAAGACCCTAGAAGCCACAACAGGAATTGTTGAGTTAAAGAATGCACAACTGTAGCTGTGATCTACGTGTCAAAATGTTGTTTCTACCTGCACCCCCACCTGTTGATGCATGGAAGATAGGGACTAGATTCCTTTAGGATTCAATGTCCTAGGGGGAAGAGCCAATCAACTGAAAGATGATCTCTCTATCCAACTCTTGTGTGCATTCCAAATGATTTATAAGTACATCTATTTGGAGGTACCTATTTGGTATCAACAGGGTAACAAAAGAGTATTTTATAAAGCTGTTTTAGCTTTTGCAGCCTTTGATTGGAGATAGATGGCTATGAAGAGATAAGCCAGGATGCTGAGCAGAATGATTCATGATTACTTCTTGAATATATCAGCCTGGATGTTCCATAGATAGTTTAACATCAAACAGAAAACAGACATTTTTGTTTGTCAAACTGTTTTAAACCTCTCATCCTGGTTAATAGCACTATCTAGGAATCTTTTTTTTTTTTTTTTAATTCTTCTTTCCTCCTACTTCCAATTCCTGTAGATAAATACGTTTTGTTGATTCTAATATTTAAATATCTTCTGAATCTCTTTATATCTCTATATGACATTCTGTTGACACATTTTATACATGATTTGGGATAGATTTTCAGCTCTTTTATGTTATTTTTGTCAAAGATTGAAAAGATCATAAAATGTTTCTGATTAAAGTGACCTGAAACAGTAAATTTTTTAAATATTTGCTTGAATTTAGTGAATAACTTTAAAACAGATACATGTATTATATATTCTCATTTTTAAGAGATTTATTTTTTCTATAGAAAATATTTTATTTTCAAGAAAAAGTAAAACTTAATATGCTTGTAATATAGATTGTCTTATTGTGATTTGTGCTGTAAATATTTTTTTAATCGAGGAAAAGAATAACCTAGAATGCTAGAATTGTAAAGGCTTTTAAGTTACTTTAGGCTTAGGTTGTGAATTTCTCAGTCCAATTTTATTCCATTTTACATATTTAAGGCCTGGTGATAAAAGCTGCATATTCCATGTTATGATAAAATAAATAAAGGCCTCGAAAGATGTCCTCATCCCAATCAGTGGAACCTGTGAATATGTGATTTTATTAGGGCATAAGGGACTTTCCAGATGTGATCAAGTTGAGGACCTTGAGATGGGGAAATTATCCTGGATATCTGGATTATTCTAATATGATTACAGAGTTCTTATAAAAGGGAGGCAGTTGAGTAGGTTCAGAGATTAAAAGGAGATGTGATGCTAGAAGAAGTTGGAGTGATGCACTTTGAAGATGGAGAAAGGAGCCAGAAGCCAAGAAATGTAGGTGGCCTCTGGTAGCTGGAAAATGCAAGGAAATGGGTTCTTCCCTGAAATTTTCAGAAGGAAAAGCCCTGCTAACACCTTGATTTTAAATTCTGACTTCTGCAACTATAAGAGGGAAAACAAATGTTATTAAGCCACTAAATTTGTGGTGATTTATTATAGCAACAATCAGAAACTAATACACACTACTAATTACAGCAATTGACTTCAGTCTGGCATGCTGTATTATGATAGGTTTCTATGAGAGTAACCTTTTGACTTGGATTGGAATGTAATCTCACATCCATTAGCATGCCTGAGCCTTTAAGGCACCAAGATTGTCACCTCTGCTGAGAAATTAGTAAGAGTCAACCAACTTGAAATTTTTATTGTGCACATGATTTTTTTCCAAAATGTCAACATCTTAGTTTTCATTTAATGATGTCAGAATATTTAGTCTACTCTTCACATATTTATTGATGTCAGAGTATTATCCAAAACTATCAAGTCATCAGAGAAATACAACCATATCCATTAGTGATACATTTATTATAATGATGTAACATGTGGTTTGTAGCATGAAAAATGTGCTAAATAAAATACAAGTTTAATACATTGATATTTAGAGAGGCTCTCCTACTTTTTCAATAGTCTATAAAACAGGTTTTCTCAAAGAAGAAAGCCCGATTGAGAGAAGATAGGGGTGTTTCCCAGCCACATGCTTAATGAAGAGAAAGTTGAATAGATATGAAACCAGATAAAATATACAGAACACTGTAAAGTGGAAATGTGTTGGTAAGACATTTGCAGAGAACAAAAGAGAGAGCATAAATAAAATTGTCTTTACAGAGAGATTTTTTTCTCCAATTTTTTTTTTTTTCTGGAAATAGTCATTGCTTGAGGATAATGAAACCCACTTACATTTTTCTGAATTAAGTGTCCTAAATCAAATATATACCATTGTTATAGTTAGGAAATAACATCATTAAAATCAGAGGACTTTAGACATTTCTGATAGACTAGGTGGGAAAAAGGAAAGTATCAACCAAGAAAGACCTGAATGTATCCAGGAATCAATCATTACAGGTGGAATGACTTAGAACAAGGGGATTCTTATCTCTCATACTGTTCTCAAAGTGGCAAATAAAACACTGTGATTTTCCACTTCCACTGCTCATCCCAATCTTAGTGCTATTGTTTTGAAAACATGGGCTCCTGCCACTCACCTGTGGCAACAGAACGTTGTTATCCTTTCCATGCCCATCCCACCTTCCTGTGTGCCTGAGAGGCCATAAACCTGGATATCCTAGGGACTGGCCAAAGCTTCTTGCTGTCAAGCTCTGTCCATTTTTCTACATGCTGTTTATTCTCAAAATTGATGACAATTTTGTTAGTTGTATGTGCACATTCCCTACCTAGGCCCTGTGTTCTTCACCTTGCTGACTAAAACATTTCCTGTCAGTATGAATTCAATCCTAACAAATGGATCTAGTATGAACTCCCATCCTTCCCCTTACTTTTTTGTTTTAAGATTTAGTTTTTTGGAGCAATTTTAAGTTTACAACAAAATTAAGAGGAAAGTACAGATATTTTCCATATCTCCAGGTCCCCACACATGCAGTACCTCCCCTATTATTAGCATCACTCACCAGAGTGGTACCTTTGTTAAAACCAATGAACCTACATTGATGCATCATGATGATGATGATGATGATGGTCATGATCATCATCCAAGAATTCATAATTCATATTACAGTTCACTCTTGTACATTCTATGGGTTTGGACAAATATATAATGACATATACCCACCATTATAATATCATACAGAGTATTTTCATGCCTTAAAAAGTCTCTGTGCTCTCCCACCACTCTTCTATCATTCCACCAAACTACTGACAATCACAGATCTTTTTACTGTCTCCATAGTTTTGTCTTTTCTAGAATGTCATATAGTTGGAATTATACCATGTTCAGTCTTTTAGATTGGCTTCTTTCAATTACTAATATGCATCTAAGCTTCCTCCATGTCTTTTCATAGCTTGATAGCTCATTTATTTTTAGTGCTGAATAAACATAACTCAGTTTATTTATCCATCCATCTATTGAAGAACATCTTGATTGCTTCCAACTTCTGACAATTATGAACATATCTGCTATAAACTCACCTTACTTTCCCATAAGTGACAATTCTTTCACCTTTCAAGATATGACCATTCCAATATAGATCATATATGTTTTATCATTGTCCTCATGACATTTAAAAATATTTTTAGATTCTTAATCTATTTAACAAACATTTATTGAAAGTTAATAATAGCAAAAATATATTTCTTCTGAAATAAATCATTTGAAATGAATTTTTTTTTTAAAGATTTTATTTATTCATTTGAGAGAGAGAGAATGAGAGACAGAGAGCATGAGAGGGAGGAGGGTCAGAGGGAGAAGCAGACTCCCTGCTGAGCAGGGAGCCCGATGCGGGACTCGATCCCGGGACTCCAGGATCATGACCTGAGCCGAAGGCAGTTGCTTAACCAACTGAGCCACCCAGGCGCCCCTCATTTGAAATGAATTATTGAAAGGTCATTGAAAGTAATTTAGTGGGAATTCTTATTAAAGTACCAATAATATCTCTTTACACTCAATGCTTTATTTATATTTCCATATGTGTGTTTTATCATATCTGAACTACAATATATGTTTTATTATATTTAAATTTTTAAAAATTTTTAAAAATTTTTCCATTCTCGTGTGACTGGTTATTCAAAACTCAGCTCTAAGAGATCAGATGCAGCTGAAAAAACTAAATTAATTTAATTCATTCACAAATGTTAGATATTTTGTTACAATCTGTCATATTGCTTGGGTATCATTCTCTAAGTTAACGTCATGAAAAAAAATAGAAACTATTTTCAACCATAAATTGTTTTTAAAATAATGCTATGTACCTAGACAGTAACTTAATTCTAACATAAAAAAAAAAAATGTGCTGAGATTTCACTGAGTATGGCTTTTTGGAAATTGAGTCTATAGTTCCTGGAAAGCAGGGAATAGGGTCTGTAAGGTCCCCAGTATAGCAGGAATTACATAAGACCATAAAACTGAATAAGTTGATTTCCTAAAATATTGAAGAGAGAAGTGACATGGTAAAGCACAAGGATAATGGAGTGATTATAATTATTTTGAGTTCTGAAAGAAAATAAAGTGGTGTATTCTGGTAGAAGAAACCCCTAGCATTTTTTTTTTAATGAACTAGTTGGAGATAATGGAACTAACTGATGCCAGGTCAACACAAAGCTAATTTTCCATTTTCATAAGGAGCAGATGGTGTGGATGGACATGAAAATTGGTTTCATAGAGGGAAAAATGGTTTAGTTTGGCAAGTTTATTTCAGAAAATATACTTCAGGGGCTAGCCTTGTGTAGCCAGTTTGAGAATGTTCTCCACTGATATGGTTGATTAAGGGGTAATCATGACTACATGTGCAATCTGTGGAAGAACATCTAGATGCATCCCTTTGAGAAGATCCTCTCCCTGGCCAGCTGGTTTTGTGGAACACATTTCTGAGAATTTTAATTTTATTTAATTTAATGGAAGCTTAATAAACAAGGGGAAAATCACATAATAAATTAAATTAGAGATCCTTTGTATTGCTTGATGTTTGCACCGTATTTCTATGAATAATAATTATAGAAAAATAAAATAAGAATTCGTAGCCAATGTTCTTTGAACAAAGACTTTTTGAGAAAAATTAAGAAGCATTTGTTTAAGGATAATGAAATAAAATTTAATCTAAGAAGCTGTATTTTTTAACTTGGAAAGAAAATTATTTTATTTAATGTAGAAATGTGCCTGAAGGACCAGAAGGCTCAAGTTGAGTTTTCATCTTTCCTTCCAGCTAAAGGTCTGATTTGAAAAAAGTAAGGGAAGTAAAGGAGATGAACAGCTGGCTATAAATAGTATGCCAAATAACAGTTTTTACAAACTTGGGCCTACATCAAAAAGTTCCGTGGCAGAAAGATAAGCTCACTTTTTTGGCATGGCAATTTCCATTCTATCAAGAGACCTTTAACGTGAACATTGTGGGGAGAAAGAATGTACCCTAGAAGAATTTTTAAACTGGGTATATAAGTGAAGACAACAGATGTGGTATCAAAAGATGATTGGTAAAAATAGAATAAAATATTTCCTAGTAATCCACAACGAAAATAATTATAAATGTAAGTATGTAAATACAAAATGTATTTTTAGATGCAAGTAAAGATAGATTATGAGTGATAAACAAAAGTAACACGAAATTTTAATGCAGGACATAAATACCACATGGATAATACCATAATACTGTATAGAGTGGAGATCATGACTTCATATACTATTAAAATAAATCATATTCAAAGAATGATATCTAATAATAAGAAGAAAGAAAACATATAATTGTATATATCAAGAGAGCATCTACCTATATGGAAAAATAATTCATGCATTTAAGGATAGATATATGGATGATGGAAATAATTGAGGGGGGCAGATTGAAACAAACTGGTAAGAACATTGTAGCTCTACCAACTAGAGGGTAAGTATTGAGAGAACTATGGCTTAATATTGTCTTGGTTTAAATTCATATGCACTAGAAATACTGAGAGGAACCTCTGTTCTGAACTAAAATCTAATGAAAATGTAGGAAGTAGTTATTGATTTCCACATAACATATCTGAGAAGAAAAGAAAAAGGTACTCGTGGAGCTCAATTTAAGAAAGGAAGTAAGCATTTCACATAGTCAATATAACCATGATATTACCAGATAGTATTTCAAAAAAAAATGCAGAAATTAAATTATACCACCTTTTAATTAGAAAATAGATTTGTTTATTTAAAACATTTTGATAGCTACAGGCTCTGTGTTGTACAGTAGATCTCTAGGACTAACTTTCCTTGTATAACTGAGACTTTGTACCATTTGACTAATACTTTCTGGTTTTCCTCTTCCCCTAGTCCCCAGCAACCACCATTCACTATCTGCTTCACTGAATTTGACTATTTTAGATTCCTCACATATGTGGTATCATGCAAAGTCTATGCTTTCATGACTGGCTTATTTCACGTAGCAGAATGTCCTCCAGATTCATCTATTTTATTGCAAATGGCAAGATTTCCTTCTCTTTTTAAGGCTGTGTAATATTTCATTAATGTATATGCTATAATTTCTTTAGCCATTTATCCTAAAAATGACATTTAGACCAGAGGTTCTAGGCATGCTGGTTTGTTGGGTAGGCTTGGTGCTGTATTCTGCAGGAGGGCGCCTCTGTTGTCAGAGGACACAGGAAAATGGGGGTGTCTGATGCCAGGGTCGGCAGGTGGCTGTGCATACTTCCAGGTCCCTCAGCAGGGGAGCCTGCTGCTGGAGCCACAGGTGAGAGTTATCACAATTTAAAAAGCTTTCAGTGATTCAATTTTTTTACCATAACTTTATGAGAAAGTTATTCCCACTTATAAACAAGAAAACATGTGCAAAAAATATTTAGGTGAGTTGAAAAATGATAACCTTAGTAATTGTAGAAGCAGGAGTTAACCCTAAGGAGTATCACACCAGAGGCTGCTTGCTCTACTGCCAGTCTGGATATCTGCCCAACTTCTAGAATAAATTGAAAATTAAGTATTTCTGCCTACGTGTAATATACAATATAATCATTTATTTTATTACAACAATATTATAAAAATTTACAAAACTTTTGATTAGTAGATGCAAAGAAATCTCCATAATAGATTTATTTTTTAACATAATATGTACAAAAAACAGACCAATATATACATAAGCAGGTCAGAAATTGATGTGTGAAATAAAGTTAAAAGAATGGTAAAAGAAATTGTCAAATTCAAAACACCATTGTAAAAGCTTCTAAGAAAAACCAATGATTGCTTTGTTTTGTTTTAGGATTGTTCATTTGTTTTAATCTCTAATCAAAGAAAAAGATAACAGAAAGAATAATACCAATGCTGGGACCAAAGGCACAATAATAAAAAATGAAAGAGAAAAGTGACTTTTCTATTTTGTTTTCTTCTGAACTGTAGAGGAGAATCAATTGTAGATTGGAAACTGAAAAATAAAAATATAAGAAAACACCTAATGACCATAAGTGACTTCTTAAAATCTCCGCATAATTTCAGAAGGTTGTATCTTAGTGGTTACCAAATATGTACCTTTTTAAAATTTTTGAATTTAAGAAAATGAATGAAAGCCAATTGTTTTCTTGTTCAAATTGGGGGTGGGGTGGGAAGACAGATTCTAAAAAAAAAAAAAACAGGATAGTCAACTTCATGCTGACTTTTTTTCAGATTCCAGAACAAAATATTAAACAAATTTCATGACCACTTGAGTAAGGAGACAGTGATCACTGTAAGAAACATAGCTTACAAAATCTGTAGCAATCTACATAGAAATTTGCATCCTTTTCTAAAGGTTTATATCTGGAGAATGGCAAAAACATAATGTAACTTGATGTCAGTATGGAATATGGAAGTATATCTTTTTTTTTTTTTTTTAAAGATTTTGTTTATTTATTTGAGAGAGAATGAGAGCGAGTACATGAGAGGGGGGAGGGTCAGAGGGAGAAGCAGACTCCCTGCCGAGCAGGGAGCCCGATGCGGGACTCGATCCCGGGACTCCAGGATCATGACCTGAGCCGAAGGCAGTCGCTTAACCAACTGAGCCACCCAGGCGCCCTGGAAGTATATCTTATATTAATTTTGTAAAGTGGGTTTTATCATGACCCATGTTTGCACAATTGTTTGAATGACTGATTGTAGACTGAGTTGAAAATGGAAAAGACTCTTGACCTGGATTTGAATATTTTCTCTAGTCTCTTTGATTTATAAATCAATTCCACAAATAACAGACCATACACTGGGAAAAAAAAAAAATAACTCAGTATCTTATCTGTAAAACAATAGAAAATGACTTCTTTCATAGAACTGAAGTTTTGTAAGGATTTTTTTTTTAAAGATTTTATTTATTTATTTGACACAGAGAGAGAGACAGTAAGAGAGGGAACACAATCAGGGGGACTGGGAGAGGGAGAAGCTGCCTCCTGTTGAGCAGGGAGCCTGATGCGGGGCTCGAGCCCAGGACCCTGGGATCATGACCTGAGCCAAAGGCAGACGCTTAATGACTGAGCCACGCAGCCCCCCTGAAGTTTTGTAAGGATTAAATGAAGAAGAAAATATGGAACTGCTTCATAAACTGCAGCACATTCAGGGAAAAAAAAAAATTGTTCTTTATGATTGACCAGTAATTGCATACTTATATTACCTTCCACTTGCCTGCAACATCTCACTGGAGATACTGGTTTACCATTGTACTTACTTTTTATTTTGTTTCCTTTACCCTTCTTTTATATTACTTGTTTCTAAAATCTGGTGCCTGGAAGCTAAAACCCTATACTTATTCTTGTATTGGATGTCCCTATGTTTTAAGTATTTAGATCTGATTTAACAAATCAATCATGAATAGCTCTAGTCACCTTCCAGACAATACAAACAACTTGGAATAATTTTCCTCAGATCATTTCTCCCATTCTACCTGGAATTATTGTCTAGTATTTTAGAACAATTTTCTTTTATTTTTCCTTTTATTTCCCCCAAATGATTCGTCATGATTTTTGTTTTATATAATAATTTATATTTCCCAACATGTTTACTTATTTTTATTTCACTTCCATTCCTTTTTGGAATAAATATCTTCCCTCAACATTTAATTTTATTATTCCTAAAATTCAAGATTAAAAATTTCATTTTTTGTAGAGTGGTGGAATGGAAATATCTTCATTTTTTATGTAATATCTTCATTTTTAAAAAATCTAAATATTTATTTTCTTTCATTGCAAGTGATAGTTTGGCTGATCCTTGAATTCTAGTTTGACAGTGTTTCTTTCAGCACTTTGAAGAAATTCCTTAACTCTCTCCACTTCTATTATTGTGCTAGAACATCTCTGTCAAATTGTTTCATTCTTTTATAAGTTTCCCTCTTTAATATATACTTTTTTTTTTCAAAATTTCTTTTTGCTTGTGTTCAGCATTTGCTAACATTATCTTCCACTAGAGGTACAGTCATATATGCTGGATCTTCTCATTATATCCTTCCTATCTGCTAATTTTTCTTGTGGTTTCTATCTCTTTATCTATTTGTGCTTCTTTATTTTTTTTAATATTTATTTATTTGAGAGAGAGAGAGAGAGAGCAAGCACAAGTGGGTGGAGGGGCAGAGGAAGAAGCAGACTCCCCACTGAGCAGGGGGCCCGACACAGGGCTCTATCCCAGGATCCCGAGATGATGACCTGAGCCGAAGGCAGATGCTTAACTGACTGAGCCATCCAGGTGCCCCAACTTGTCCTTCTTTAGTATAGAGTATTTAATGCCAAAAACCAGGCTAGAAATTCTCTTCAATGTGCTCTTTTGCCCCACTCCTTGAGTTTTTTAGTCTAATGAATACATATTTTTCATTTTTAGAATTTCTATGTGTTAAACATTCTCCTTTCTATTTGTTACAATTCTCCTGTGTTCTCGAGGTACAGTTGTTTCATACACATTTTATATTATCTGACCTTTCTGACAGTCTAATTCTGCTATTTGTTATTTCAGCTAACATATTTTTTTATTTTAATGTATTTTTGGTATTTGAAATATAAGCTCCTGTTCAGTGGAATGCTTTCAGGTAGCACACTGTGAAGTTTTTTAGTTTTTTTTTTTTTTTCCTAAAGAGAGAGTCATTTTGAATTTTATTTCATCAGGCACATCAGTTTTATTAACAATTTAGGACCATATAATAATGATTTATTTGCCAAAGTTTCAAAACCATGCAAATCATGTTAATTTAAATCTAAGCAGACATCAAAGAAGACCTGTAGTTATCAATTGTCAGGTAAGAGCATTATTTTTCTTCTCCTGCTGCCCAGGAGACACTCAGTTTGCTTATCACCATCTTTTGCCTTTGCATACATTTATCCTAATGCACACTTTCACTGAGTATTGGTCTCTTAAAGTGGCCTATTTTTTTTTTCAAAACCCAGACTACATGGTTGCTGAGGTAATTGGATACTCTTCTTAGCCTTCCAAACTAGCACACCAGTTGTTAGATTTGCTTTCTATTTTGTTTTCCAACCTTCTCTCCATTTTTGGTCCTTGTCTATTTCTATATTTTTGTCATGTGGAAGCTCATCTCTGTATCTAAAAGTGTCTTTTTCAGATGTTATCCAGTATAATTAATTTTTGTAGATGAATAGTTTCAGATTATATAATCTGATAATTTTCTGAAAATGGAAGAGATGTCTATCAGTGATTAATAGAACTTTTTCCATTTATCTTAATTTGTTTATTCTTTCCTAATGTTTTGTTATAAATGGAAAAGAGGTACTCAGAATATTTGTAGAATAAAGAAAGCTAGGATAGCTAATGTGGTATAAAAACAAAACAAAACAAAAACAAACAAAAACCCACAGTGAAATAATAACATAGAAACAGGATCAAATTTAACATCAGTGTAGCATTGAGAATTGTATAGTAAAAATATTTTACTCAATACAATGGCTGGAATGACTGTGTTTATTATAAGCGTCTTGAAAACTATGGTCTTTTTGGGACAAGGATATATACAACCCCCCAAAAAAAATCAGAAGTCTTCAAATATTTTAGTGATGGTGAAAAAAAGTTAGGCATTCTTATGCTGCTCTGAAAGATGAGTTAGAATAAAAAATCAGGATTGCGAAGGGAAAAATGCTGGATCAATATAAGGAAGACCTTTTTGACAATTAGAGATTTTCTCAAAGAACTGCCTTCTGTCCAAAGCATTTAGAATTATTGCATAAGGGAATACATGAATAATACTTAAGATGCTGTAGATGGGATTCCTGTTCTCAGGGAAATCTCACTGGTGACATAAATTTTCCTGAAAATCTATGAGTCTATGATTCTATGATTATGTATTTGCTGTTTGTTTCTAGGAACATTTAAAAATATGTCACTCACTAGCTGGTTAGGAAACATATATATGATATATACATATCATATATATATATACAGCCATTTATTTAGTAAAATATTTTTACTATACACTTCTCAATGCTACAGCTTATAGTAGATGATTCAAAATACTTGAAACAAATTATTAGGTTGCCTAGGTTATATGATGTATTACATCTGGGACTTTCATTCAGCTTTCCTCAAAAAAAAAAATTCAATGGCTCTAAAGTATTTTAGAAAAGCCCACAGGGAAGAAAACCTGTATAAGTTCTTATCTCCTGCATACATATCAAATATAAATTTGATATTATATTTGATACAATGATAAAAACATAATAAAATTTTATGTCTCAGTTTAGAAAAAATAATCTTAATCTTTTAAATGCAATATCAATAGTTAACCTGTGTATCAATACTAATACAGATTATGTTAACTAGCTTATTCACACGCATCTAGGATTTTTAGCTAAATGTGCTTAGCTTGGTTTTGTATATTCAGCATTCTACACATATGTATTGAGCATATTATTTTTGTGAAGGTGTATAGGTGCTGTGGATACAATGAAAGGAGAAAATATAATTAAATATGTTTTAATACGATTATGTAATGGTGGGCTGGAAATACATTAAAGAACCACCAAATAAATACAAAAATAAAACTTGGGAAATTTCTAAGAGAAGAGACACTTAGTAAGATAACAATATTTATTAGAGGTATTTTTCAGGGAAAGCATCTCTAAGTAAATGAAGATTGATCTGAGACCTGTAGGCGTTAATTAGATAAAAGAAAAATATGGGTGGGGTAGAATTCTGGAAATAATTTCAGGAAGAGAGAACATCTTGGGAAAATTACTTATTGGAGATTACTGAGCTATGGAAACTGAATGAAGTTCCTGTGGTTAGATTATAGAAAATGAGCAATGACATGACACAGGGTGAGATTTGCCAGAATTATATCAATATTTTCTCTATATAAAGAATAACTTCTATACATTCTGGGTTTGACAACCAGCAATTAAAAAATCATTATATGAAATTGTGTCATGCAGACTAACTCCTTTTAGAAACATTTACATATTTAACTCTAGTACTTTTATTTTATTTTTATAATAACTCAGAGTTTTTAAATTTTTTTTAATTTATAAAATCTAAGTATATTTATTTTGGTTGTTTCAAGTTTTTATATAAATTCTAGTTAACTTATAGTATAATGTCAGTTCAGGAATAAAATTTAGTGAAACATCCTTACATACAACACCCAGTGCTCATCACAAGTGCTCTCCTTAATACCCATCACCCATTTAACCCATCACCCCACCTACCTCCACTCCATCAACCCTCAGTTTGTTCTCTAGATTTCAGGGTCTCTTATGGTTTGCCTCCCTTTCTTGTTATTTTCCCTTTCCCTATGTTTGTCTGTTTTGTTTCTTAAGTTCCACATATGAGTGAAATCGTATGATATTTGTCTTTCTCTGACTGACTTATATCACTTAGCCTAATACATTCTAGCTCCATCCATGACGTTGCAAATGGCAAGATTTCATTCTTTTGGATGGCTGAGTAATATTCCATTGTATATCTAAATATATACCTCTTCTTTATCCATCCATCAGTTGATGGACATTTGGGCTCTTTCCATAATTTAGCTATTGTTGGAAATGCTGCTATAAACATCAGCGTGCATGTGTCCCTTTGAATCAGTATTTTTCTATCCTTTGGGTAAATACATAGTAGTGCAATTGCTGGATCGTAGGGTAGTTCTATTTTTTAAATTTTTGAGGAACCTCCACACTGCTTTCCAGAGTGGCTGCACCAGCTTGCATTCCCACCAACAATGTAAGAGGGTTCCCCTTTCTCCACATCCTTGCCAACATTTGTTGTTTCCTGTGTTGTTAATTTTAGCCATTCTGACAGGTGTGAGTTAGTATCTAATTGTGGTTTGATTTCTATTTCCCTGATAATGAGTGATGTGGAGCATTTTTTCATGTGTCTGTTAGCCATGTGGATGTCTTCTTTGGAAACTACTCATGCCTTCTGCACATTTCTCAACTGTATTATTTGTGTTTTGGGTTTTGAGTTTGATAAGTTCTTTATAGATTTTGGGCACTAACCCTTTATCAGATATGTCATTTGCAAATATCTTCTTCCATTCCATAAGTTGCCTTTAAGTTTTGTTGAAGGTTGCCTTCAATGTGCAGAAGCTTTTTATTTTGATGTTGTCCTAATAGTTCATTTTTGCTTTTGTTTCCCTTGCCTCTGGCAACATGTCTAGTAAAAAGTTGCTGTGACCAAGGTCAAAGAGGTTGCTGCCTGCTTTTTCCTCTAGAATTTTGATAGTTTCCTGTCTCATATTTGGGTCTTTAATCCATTTTGATTTTATTTTTGTGTATAGTGTAAGAAAGTGGTCCAGTTTCATTCTTCTGCATGTTGTTGTCCAGTTTTCCCAACACTATTTGTGGAGGAGACTGTCTTTTTCCCAATGGATATTCTTTCCTGCTTTGTCCAAGATTAATTGACCATATAGTTGTGGGTTCATTCCTGGGTTTTCTATTCTGTTCCATTGATCTATGTGTTTGTTTTTGTGCCAGTACCATACTGTCTTGATGACTGCAGCTTTGTAATATAGCTTTAAGTCCGGAATTGTGATGCCTCCAGCTTTGCTTTTCTTTTTAAACATTGCTTTGGCTATTCGGGGTCTAGTACCTTTATTTCAAATACAGGTGACTGATAAATGATTATTTTTGAAAAATTCAGAGTATATTCAAAATTAACTTCTCTTTCCTTAGAATTTGTATCTCATTCAGCTGTCCCCTTTGCTCAATTACCCTCACACACTGAAGCCTATTGTCTCATCATTACTTCACTGCTAACTCCTTGAACATCTTGCTCTCACTCTCTTCATTTTTTTTTAATTTTTTTTTATCAAATCCCATTCACAGCCCTGCATGCTCCAATATGGATTTGTCTCCAACACTCCACTAATACTCTTCTTGGTAAGGTCTTCAGTGACATCCCTGTAGGTAAATCTGGGAGATATATTTTAGTCCTTATTTTGTTTAACCCACAAAAGCATTTGACATCATTAACCATTTTATCCTTTAAAGAATCTCACTTGAATGGCTTCCACAATTGATACTCTCCCGGTTTTCCTTTTATCTGTTTGTCTTTCTCCATGTAGTCTTCAGTGTGGCCTCCCCTCCTCTTTCTTACATGTTAGTATTGAAAACCCTCAGGTTTCTATCATGGGCCCACTTTTGTCTCACTCTGTATTTTCCATAAGTGCTTTCATCCACCTCTATGAATTTAACATCATTTATCCACTTTCACCAATTATAGTCCTATGACAAGAGCTTAGGTCAAACCACTGATATTATTTGCCTAGTGTGATAGTTAATTTTATGTTTCAACTTGTGCCACATTTGGTCAAACATCATTCTGGGTGTGCCTGTGAGGGTGTTTTTGGATGTGATTAACATTTGAATCAGTAGACCTAGTAAAGCAAATTGCCACCCCTGATGTGGTAGGCCTCATCTAATCAGCTGAAAACCTGAATAAAGCAAATGGCTAAGTAAGAGGTGACCCCTATGGCCTAATTGCTTAAGCTGAGATGTTGGTCTTTTTCAGTTTCTAGATTCATTCTGCTCTTCTTAAACCTTGAGCCTGATGGCTTTTGGACTGGAATTTCTACCAACTGGCCCTCCTGGTTCTCAGACCTTCAGACTTGGTTTAGAACTACACAGAGATACTCCTGGGCTTCCAGTTTACCAACTGCAGGTCTTGAGACATCTCAGCCTCCATAAAAGTGTGAGTTAATTTTTTATAATAAATCTATTTCTTCCTCCCTCCCACCCTCCATCTCTCTCTCTCACTCCCACTCTCTTTCTGTCTCACCTAAAGGAAACAGTTTTGTTAAAATGACAGTCAATTTTTATGCACAACATTTTAATGTTTTATCTTCACCTTGATATAAAGCTTAAAAAATATAACCTATGCACTAGCATGTACTATATTTCAAGTATTGTGTCATTATATGGGTTGCTTAGTTGTTTTTCCCAGTTAAAATTTTTGAATTATTTTTGTTTTTGAAAGAGAGTTAAATGAAACTTTAAAGATGATTTATTATTTCTATGCTGCAAAATTATTTGCTTAATATTATCAATAAGTGTATCCGACCTACCACAGTAGAATAGCAGATGAATTCCTTAGTATCTGCCCATCAAACACCAACATAAAGAAAATAAAAGAGTAGGTGTGTTTTTGTTAAGAAACTAGAAAACTCGAGTTCTCTTCTAACTGCTTAAATATTAGAAAAATTTCCTCTCTTTCTTGTTCTTTTGTTTGTTTTACTCTCCTATGAAAAGTTATTATTTGGACTAAATGGTTCAAAAGATTCCTACCACTCATGTTTTCTGATAGCAGATTTTAAAAATATATAAAATGTTTAATTTGTAGCAAATAAAATAAAGACCTTGGGGAAAAAGGAAATTTTAGAAAGATAAAACGTAACCTGAGGGATATATGTGCAATGAAATTACAATCAAAACTTACCAAAACTTAGTTGATTATTGAAATAAAGATGCAAAGAATAACTGTATGTATGTGAATATCACATCATTTCATTTTTAGAACCGGTTGTTTTCTTTACAATTATCTAACACATAACTCTCAAAGTGTTGAGCCTTCAGAAGGTTAAAATTAGGATTATTTATACCATTTGCTCTATTCAAGATAGGCAAAGTAAAAAAATAGGCATTTCTCATATATATTTCTCTTCCTCAAAGCAAATGCAAAGAGAATTAATGTCTCAAACAACGTAATCGATTTCACTTTACTGAAGCATTCTTTAATAACAAATGTATAAAAATATCAAAGCTACAGAGATCACAGATAAATATATGGTACAATTTAACATTTTAAGATTTTATTTAGTACATGGAATTCTATTAAGAACTCTATCTGGCTGCAGATTAGACCTCTAAAATGCCAACACTGTTCTTTATTTGCCTCCTTTTAATCTCTCTTACTTTAAAAAAAACAAAATAAAACAAAACAAAAAAACAGTATGGAGAAGAAATTCCATTTTAAGTTTTAAACCATATTTTAGTTAGAGTATCCAGTGATTTTCTTTCATAATTGCAGAGTTTGAAGTCTCTTCTGGCAAGCTAAAGAACTATCTGCTTCATTTTCACACTACCGAGAACTTGTTGATCTTCAAATTAAAATACTAAACACAGTGCTTTTGAAGTTTGATGACTTCTCTTTTAGAAAAGTTTTATACACTAGAGAGAAGTATCTCATATGTCATCAATCATAGAACATATCTACATATTTCTAAATTATACTAGGACAAAAGCACAAGAGTAAATAGAGATTTCTATGTGAAATTCAAACATGTATCTGTATATTGGGGCATCTGGGTGGCTCAGTCAGTTAAGCGTCCAACTCTTGGTTTTGGTTCAGGTCATGATCTCAGGGATGTGGGATTGAGCCCCACATCAGGCTCTGTGCTCAGCACAGAGTCTGCTAAAGATTATCTCCGTCATCTTCTCCCTCTGCTCCCCACCCCGCTCACTCTCTCTCTCTAAAATAAATAAAATTTCAAAAAAAAAAAAACAAGAAAAGAAACAATGTATCTATCTATATATCAAAAAAATTATATTCAGTCTGAGAATTTAGATCTATAACTAGAAAATGTTTTGACAACCTAGAGATTATATAATTGTTTGATTTCTTTTTCTCTTTCAACAATTTCTTTTAAGAAAAATAAAGTTCAAATCAGAGTTAATATAAGTGGAAAGCATGCTTTTAGTGATCTTCCTGCTCACTCGTTCATTCAGAGAATACATATTATTGAGTACACAGTCCAGTTATTATTTAACACTAGATTGAAGGGTGCAATGCTAATTTAAAATAGTCCTGTGGAGTAAAAACACAGTTCAATGGCTGCTGGATTTTTTTAAAATTAAATTTATCAATATGGACACACTGAATAAACAACGACACATCGATCAGTTCTATCTGTAAGAAATTCAGAAACTAGTTGAGAGACACTTACATACCAGGTTATTGAGAAAATATCCCCATCAAAACAGGTAGGAAACATTGACACATAATCTTGCCATAAACACCATTCCCAGCACAGTGTCATACAATTAGTAGGGAACACACAGCTTCCAGCTTCTCCCTGAGAAGAGAAGGCTTTGAACTACATACATCTAGTGCCCTTACTTCTGATAGCTACTGGAGAGACTGACTCCTATTTTATCTATCTCTGAAAGCTAGTGGCACAACATTTGCTGGTCCCCTGGGAACACAGAGAACAAAGAGGTGGTTTTAAATGGATGCACTAGCACTTCTCATGGCTTCTCAGCTGGGTCAGTGCAGTGACAGCATAAAATAAAGCCCAGCTCCAGCTTCCTCCTAGATTAGATTGAACATGAATGTGCCAACTTCTCTTCCCAGGGGACTGGCTTCTTACTCACCCATCACTGAGTCGATGGTCAGGCAATCATTAATCCTTTGGGAGTTTGAAAGGGCCTGTGGGAATATCCCAAGGCTCCTCCCCCTGGTTCACTCCATCAATAAAACCAAGTCTCCAGATTCTCCCTAGATGTAGGTGGACTGCACATTTAGCCCCTCAACTTTCCTGGGTGCTACCCAAAGGGCTAGCCTCTACCCTATCTGTCTCTGACAGCCAGTGAGGCCCAGCATTTACTAGGCCCCTGGGGGTGACAAGAGCAAAACAAGAGAGGAAGATCATGTGGTCAGAACAAATGTGCAGACATTCGTCACAGTTCCTCTCCCCGGCTCAGGTTAAAAAAAAAAAAAAAAAAAAAAAAAAAAACAAAGGATTAAGAAAAGATAAGTATTGACAAGGATGTAGAGAAAAGAAAACACTTATACACTATTGGTGGAAGTGTAAATTGATACAGCCATGTGTAAAAAAGTATGGAGGGTACTCAAAAAATTAAAAGTAGAACTACCATATAATCCAACAATCCCACTTATGGCTATATATCTGAAGAAATTGAATTCACTATTGTGAAGAGATACTCTTCAATGAACTCCCATGTTGCAACACTGTTCACAATAGCCAAGATATGGAAATAACCTTAATGTCTGGCGATAGATGAATGGATCAAGAAATGTGTGTGTGTGTGTGTGTGTGTGTGTACATTTAGACATTAAAAAGGATATCCTGCCATATGCAAAAACATGGATGAATTTAGAGGACATTATGCTAAGTAAAATATTACAGATATAGAAATATAGGGGTGCCTGGGTGGCTCAGTTGGTTAAGTGTCTGCCTTCGGTTCAGGTCATGATCTCAGGGTCCTGGGATGGAGCCCCGCATCGGGCTCCCTCCACAGCAGGGAGTCTGCTTCCCCCTCTCCCTCCGACCCTCCACCCCGCTTGTGCTCTCTCTCTGTCTCAAATAAATAAATAAAATCTTAAAAAAAAAAAAAAGAAATACAAATACTGCATAATCTGACTTAAATTTAGAATCTAAAATTGTCGAACTCATAGAAGCAGAGAGTAGAATGATAGTTGACAGGGGCAGGGCAAAGGGGGAAAAGGGAAGTTTTAGTACAAGGATTTAGGCATGCAAGATGAATAAGTTCTGGAAATATAATGTACAGCATGGTGACTGCAGTTAACAATACTGTCTTGTAAACTTGAAATTTGCTAAAAGGGTATGCCTTAAGTTTTCTCACAACACACAATACACACACAAATATGGAAACTATGTGAGGTGATTGATATGCTAATTAGCTTGATTTTGGTGATCATTTAAAAATCTATACATATATCAAAACATTAAGTTGTATGCCATAAAAATATACAACTTCTGGGGCCCCTGGGTGGCACAGTTGGTTGAGTGTCTGATTCTGGGTTTCGGCTCAGGTCATGATCTCAGAGTTGTGAGATGGAGTCCTGTGTCAGGCCCTGCGCTCAGTGCAGTCTGCTTGAGAATATCTCTTGCTCTGTCTCTCCAACTCATGTTCTCGCTCTCTCTCTTTCTCTCTAAAATAAATAAATAAATAAAAAATATTTTAAAAATATGTAAAATTCCTATGTATCAATTATAACTCAATACAGTTGATTTTTTTTTTTTTAACTTTTTTAGTGAGATTCCACTATAATGCCCCCTGGTATATTGCTAGCTATTAAAGAGTTAAATCATAAATGAAGTAGGTTATTATTTCCATTGTTATTGCTCAAGATGTAATTTCCTTTGTCTAATGGACATTTCTTGACATTATCACCCCGTTAGTATCTGTGGGTTGGCGGACAGCTGAAAAGAAAGTTAAATAACCATCATGACGACAGAATCACAGCAGTAATATTTCCCCCTTCTATATATAATTTATGTTTCTGCTATAATCCTCACCAAATAATATTCTAAAGTGGATGATGATGATGTATTTCTCACAGTAACTGGCTTAGCTAAAAATACTCATGATAGACTAAGCCTTGCAGAGAAATCGGGTCAGTTCACTCTCAGTAAACTGAAGACCACTATAGCTTTCTACAAAAGCAGGAAACTCAGAAGGATTTAGTTAACAGCTAGAGGGTTATTCTTCTACTGCATCTATTAAGGTTATGGTGATGAAACTTTTAAAAAATATTATTACTACCCCCCAATATTTCTTTTCTATACAAAATATTTAGCTGTGACTATAATAAAAAAGAATGTTGCTTCCCATGTGCACCAAAAATAATAGCATAATCCCATATTTTAAACATCGGACATGGTCAGTATATTTAACTACACTGATTTGTGTTTTGAGCAGTTTTTAATCACCGTGATGTCAGAGTGGCTTTAAAATTCAGCAAATTTTTATACAAAACATATTTAAAATTACTTCACACTTCAGTGAAATTCACTCAGCTTTAGGCTAAATATAGAAACTTAACAGTCTACCACACTTATGTCAAAGCTGGTTAAGAGGGGGAAGCAGAAAAGGTAATCCATTCAGTCAAAAGCTCTAGGGAAATACAACATGCACAGAACACTATGTCCCTTCTGGCACAATGCTATTATTTTATTTACTTTTTACTGAAACTTTTTTATAAACTATCCTAGAAAAGAATAACACACTTTTAAATGATTTGAGCTTCATGAGTACATTTATTAAATTGAGGACTCAGCCACAGAGGAGTTTAAGCTTTTCTGACTAGACTTGTAGTTTAAGAGCTTTATGCCTCTTCTATTTAAAATTCTTAAATATTATATAAATATGCCTTTTATGCTAAGGCTTAATATAAATGATAGTTCAAGATATATATAATCTAATCGTGCTAAAATGGATGCTGGAGCCATTTGAAGGTCATGTCAACTAAAATACTGTCTGGTTTTGAAGGAAAAACACCCATGGCTAGGCAGGGAAGGTTTCACTCTCTTCTAAGTAACTGGAAAGTACTCCCTTTGGAGTATATTATTACTTCATATATTCTGAATACTATGATTCTGGCCCTACTGACTCTCTAAGCTAACTTCCATGAATCTCATCTAATTATTTAATTTAGCTATCATTTTTAAAATGAGGATGACTCCACAGTTTGGTAGATGACAACCTTGATATGATTCCAATCTTGGCTCCCCACTTACTCATACTGGAGCAATGGTAAATTATTTTACCTTCCTCTGCCTCAATTTTCCTCATCTGGTAAATGTTTATAATTGCAGTTGTAGTTCACAGAATTATTTAAGGATTAATAAGACAGTACCTGAAAGCTCTTGACATCGAGTAGTCCAGACTGTACCATTAGCCAAAGGATATTAGCTGCTATTATTTCTATTTCTTTTCTAAATTAGGTTATGTACCTCCAGCTACCTTTAAGATCTCTTCATCTGAGTTGCATCACCACTAATGCATATAGGACGAGGTCAACATTAAGTACAAAGTAAAACAAAAGAGATCTCTTGTCAAAAACTGTCTTTATCATGAGATAGCTAGAGTCTCATTCACCCAGGTTTGAAACATGAAATTATCTTTGTCTTCTGTTTCCCCACATGCAAGTATCATATCTTCTGTTTATTCCTTCCCCAGAATCCCTTTCAAAGTTTCTTCTCAAATACTAGCTGTCTTCATATGTCTTACCCACACCGCTGCCTCTGAGACTTAACAGTCTCCTAACTGTATTCATGCTGCCTCCAGTTATTTCTACTCCGTAAGATCTAATTCCTTGCAGTTATATTGATCTTCCTGAAGCACACTTCTTGTCACATTACTTTTCTGGCCAGAAACTCTCAGTGGTGCTCTGAAGCAAAACAAAGTCCTGACTTCCTGTTCTATCATTCAATACCAACTTACTTCAGAAACCAGTGCTATGTGTGTCTTCTTTACTTACATCCTTATGAACAATTACCGTTTCCTTCAAATATTCTATCTTTTCCAACTGTATGCCATTTCTCACAATTTTCCAACAGCTTCCCTTGCATGTAGTAGACAGTCAGCTATTTTTATTGAGTTAAGGCATGGGTTACAATGTAATCCAAAATAAGAACTGTCAAATAAAACAAAGTTCTGAGAAAGATAATATCTGTAGAATGTATTACTTTCTTAGAGATCTTGTAACAAGTAAAACAAATTAGGTGTCTTAAAACAGAAATTTATTCTTTCACAGTTCTAGAGGCTAGAATTCCAATATCAAGATTCTAAAAAGGTTGATACCTTTTGGAGGATTTTGTGTTCCATGCTTCTGTCCTAGCTTCTGGTGGTTACTAGACATTCTTGGTTTTCCTTGGCTTATAGATGACACATTCCAATTTTTGCATCTGTCTTTGTCACATGGATGTCTTTTCCCTATGTGTCTTTTGTTTTCACATGGTGTTCTCTTTTGTCACTCTTGTCACTCTTTCCTCTTAAAAGGAAACCAGTCATATTGGATTAAGGGCTTCCTGTACTCAGTATGACCACCTCTAAACTTTACTAATTATATATGCAATGGTGCTATTTATTTTTTTAAAGATATTATTTATTCTTTTGCGAGAAGAGAGAACACGTGTGGAGGGTGGGGACAGAAAGAGGGAGAGAGAGAGAAGCAGACTCCCTGCTGAGCAGGGAGCCCAAAGCCGGGCACCATCTCAGGACCCTCAGATCATGACCTGAACTGAAGGCAGATCCTTCATTGACTGAGCCACCCAGGGGACCTGCAATGATGCTATTTCTAAACAAGTTCACATTCTGAGGTGTTGGGGGTTAGGATTTCAATATATCTTTTTAAGGGTTCAACCCATAAGAAACCGTGAGTTAAAAACAAATCGTAGATGCTGAATGCTGGACCCAGACTCAGTTGATCCCTTCCTTCCTGAGTTGTTCTCTCACCTACTGAGTTGATTGGAAGTTGAAATAGACTTCACATTCTTAAAACATATGCTCTAGAAAAGAAAATTAGACTTATATATAAATCATTATTTCATATAATATTAAATATAAGATTAAAATGACATCATTATTTCACATATTAAATATAAGATTAAAAGGAAAGAAAAAGAGTTATTATTTGGTTTTTGAAAATCTGCTTCCCGCTGGGCAAATCAGGAAATGTTTTGAACCAGGGCTTTCATACACGTAAAATGGACAAGTAGAGTAACTCAAGTAGTGTATAGTGAGCATTTTAATTGGTTTATAGTTTGAAGCAAAATAAAACAGAGAGATTGTGTAGCAAGAAATATGATTAGACAAAATTGGAAAAGTCGGCTTGGGGACAGATAATTCTTAATTTCACAGAAAAAAAATTAAGATAGATTTCATTTGGTATATAAGGAAGACTCTTTAAAAGATTTTATGCAACTGTAACACGATTGGGGTAGCTTTAGGAAACCTAATCTGACACAATTGTGTCATGTGGATTAGAACGGGGGTTAAGAAGTCTATGGGAGTTTAATGCAATAGTTCAGGGGAGTATAATGAATTTAAAGAAGGCTGAAATGGAGGATTGATAATGAGATTGGAGGAAAAGAGGTTGGTGAGTTAAAGGTGTTACTAAAAGATATAAGAAATCAAGACCAAAAAAGAGAATGCTTCGGAGAGTAATGACTCCATTCCGGACATGTCATATCCACATGCTATAAAAAACACCCACATCAAAGATGCTTAGCAGTTACTGGATTTGCTATATGATAATCTAGTAAATGACCTAAAGTCTACACATTTTGTTACAATTTTCTTTTCCTGAGTTACTAGGTCAGAATTTTGAAAAGTAAGGATTTTGACCACCTAACCCTAACCCTAACCAGGATTTCTTGAAATGCTTCTATAATGCAGATTCCAAAGCCATTCCCTAAATTACTAAATTAAAATATATATCTAAATCCACTAACTTTATAACTTCACTGTTTTTCTTCATACTATGCCCTATCATTGAGTTATAAATATTAATTTGTGGCTAAAATACAATTCAGATAAATCTTAAAGCATAATGAAAAGTAAATTATGAGAATAAAAGCATATTTTTGAAAAGCATATTTTTGAACACTATGTTTAACTTTGATGCTTGAAGAGGAGACTTCACTTTAAGTTAATAAGTTACAGTAATCTATAGAGTCTGCAATAATACTTAAATTAATTTTAAATCACAGTGCAATATTGTTGATTAATGAATACAGGAATAGCATTTTTATCTGAAATTGTTTAATTATAGTCAGTGCTATAAATGGACATGTTTTATTTCAAAGCAAAAGTAATACACATAATTAGCTCTTATTGTTATCTGTTTCACTACTTCTATGTTGGCATATATTTTACTCATATTTTTATGAACTTATCTTTTGTTTTGATTAAATTAGTATCCCACTGAAGTCACAGTATACTAATTTTCTATTCCTATAACCTACTACATGACATTAAATTGTGTAGACCCATCAAAATTATTGTGAAAATATTTAGCATATTAAACAAACTCTTTGTAGATACACTTTCTTTTATTGAGTTAAGAAGCATTTCTACATAAAAGATACTGGCAAAAATTGTAACAAAAAATTATACTTCTTTCTTGGTTAGTTCCTTCGGATCTAACACTTCTGTCTTTATATGCCTTAAAAAGCAGACAATTTTATAAAAGGGAATCTAAAATTGACTTATTAAAATCAACATTAATCTTATTCTATAGAGTTGGGATAAAAAGACCAGATTCCATGTATACAGATACAAAGACAAGATTAAACTTATTGCAATGATAGATCCTTTCTGGGAAGTCAGAGTTTCGACAGCATTGAGGAAGAAGTTGACCATGAATAAGGTCACTAGAGATCCAATAATGTTACCAGAGGATATTCATATGGATGTATCTCAGTAAAGAGATCTCAAGGCCTGATGAGTTTGATTTAGTAATGATTGAATAAAGTGTAACTTAAAAGGATTGAAAAGCAACTTGCAAAAATTGTTTTTAAAGGGAGAATGAGTTATATCAGAGTAAATGTAGGCAGGATCAGAAGATGAATCTGGAAAGATGTTTGCCATATGGAGATACAAACCATGACATTTCCTAAAAATGGGATTTATATAACAATCTAGATCTAGATCTGGACTGGGTTGAATCATACAAATTTCAATCTTCTTCAGAATATAACTGAATGGGACCTAATATTTGCAGTTAGCTAAGAAAAAACTCCTCAAGATATCACTAAAAGAAAAAGAACATAGTCTTCGTGATAACAGAAGTTGCTGAGTCATTGTACATCAGATTATAAAATAATCTATAAAGAAACCATTTATTGGTCATTTAAAAGTATTCTGATTATGTTTTAAGCAACTATTACTTTAACTGGAAATTTGTAAGTGTCCCCTGATTAAGTTCCACCTTTTCTTGGATAAAATGCCCATTGAGCTACAAAATTGGATTACAACTCACACAAATATGCAAAATTAAGAATGTCAGGCAGTTAAGGAAATATGTATTAATGTTAAGGCTGAAGAAAAAGAATTAAGAAAAAATATACTCTGCTGTGTCTTAAAGATTGCCAAGGTCATCTCTCTACCAAGGGCAGAGCATTGTTGCTGCTCCCAGGATATAGCCCTCTCTCTCAAGAGGGTAGTCAATTCATTGGTAAATTTATGCCTGGGGGTAAAAGGCTGCAGATGGCAGTGAGCATAGTAGTGGTCCCAGAAATAAACCCTTGTATGTATGGCCAAATGATCTTCGACAAACCACTCAATTGGGGAAAAACAAAACAAAACAAAACAGTGTCCACAATAAATGGTATTAGGAAAACTGGGGATCCACATGCAAAAGAATGGAGTTGGACTCTTATCTTACACCACAGACAAAAATTAACTCAAAATGGACTAAAGACCTAAATGTAAGATGTAAAAGTATAAAACTCCTAGAAGAAAACATATGGACAGTGCTTTGTGATATTGGACTTGACAATGATTTCTTAGCTATGACACCAGCAGCACCAAAAGGTAACGAAAGCAAAAACAGGTGAAGAGGACTACATTAGACTTAAAAACTTTTGTGCATCAAAGGACAAAATCAGCAGAGTGTAAAGGCAAACTAAGCAATGGGAGAAAATATTTGCAAATTATATATCTAAAAAAGAGTTAATATCCAGAATGTATAAAGAACCACAACTAAACAACAACAACAAAATCAAATACTTCATTAAAAATGAGCTAAGGACTTGAATAGATGTTTCTCCAAAAATGATATCGGAATGGCCAATAAGCATGCAAAAAGATACACAACATCACTGATCATCAGGGAAATGCAAATAAAAACCACAATGAACTGTCACGTCACACCTATTAGGATGGTTACTATTAAAAAAAAGGGGGGGGGGAGAGCAAGTGTTGGTGAGGTTGTGGACATATTGGAATCCCTGTGCACTGTTGGTATAATTGTAAAATGGTGCAACTGCAATAGAAGAAGTATGCAGTTTCCTCAAAACATTAAAAATAGAACCACCATATGATCCTACTTTTGGGTATATGTTCAAAATAATTTAAATCGGAATTTCTAAAAGATATCTGTACTTCCATGTTCATAGCAGCACTATTCACCATAGCCAAAAAGTAGAAGCAACCCAAATGTCCATCAGTAGATGAATGGATAAGGAAAATGTGGAGGATATATATTTATTTATTTATAATAAATGAAATATAATAAAATACTATTAAACCTAAAAAAGGAAAATCCTGTCATTTGCAACAATATGAATGACCCTGGAGGGCATTATACTAAATGAAATAAGCCAGTTGGAGAAAGACAAATGCTGAATAGTATCACTTGTATGTGGATCCTAAAAAAAAATAAAAAATAAATAAAAAGCTGAATTTTTAGTAAAAACTGAGAGTACAATGGTGGTTGCCTGAGGTGGGAGGTGGGGAAAATAAGAAAAGGTTGGTAGAAGAGTGCAAACTTCCAGTTATAAGATGAATAAGGTATGAGGAGCTAATGTATAATACAATGACCATAGTTGATAATACTGTATTGTATAACTGAAATTTGCTAAGAGAGTAGAACTTTAATGTTCTCATCAAAAAAAAAAAAAAAGTATGTGACAGATGTGTTTCATTAATCAGTGTGTGTGTGGGGGGGGGAGTCTCACAATGTTTATATATATCAAATCGTCACATTGTCCACTTTAAATATCGTGCACTTTTTGCCAGTTATACTTTAATAAAGCTGGAGGAAAAAAGGAGGAAATCTGTGACATACTACAACATGGACGGACCTGGAGGGCATTATGCTAAATGGAGTAAACCAGTCACAAGAGAACAAATACTGTACGATTCCACTTATATGCAGTAAATAAAAGAGTCAAATTCATAGAGACAGAAGGCAGAATGGTAGTTACCAAAGGCTGGGAGGAGGGGTAAAAAAGTTGTATAATAGGTTTGAATTTCATATTTGCAAGATGAAAAAGTTCTGGAGATCCATTTCGTAACAATATAAATGTATTTAATACTACTGAACTATATGTTTAAAAATGGTTAAGATGGCCCATTTTATGTTATGTGGTTTTTACCACAATAAGAAAAGAGAAAACATGGAGTTTTTGAAAAGGCAGAAGACCATGAGGAGCCAACAGATTACTCTGTGTGTGATATATATATATATATATCATCATCATATATATCCATATATATATATATATATGGATAAAGAAGTTATGTCCGTGGGCTACAATAGAGTTTTGGAAGGGAATTTTGCAAACTTATTTCCAAATAAAGTTTTCAGGGTGAGAGTTGGGGGAAGGAAAGTTATTCTGACTCCTTTTCTATTTTCCTTAAAGTTTAGTCTGTGGTAAGATTCTATCCCAGTTCTCTCACACACAAAAGGCACAAAAGGGTGGTTTATTCCTATTCTTTTATGGAAGTATGAAAAAATAGGCCAGTATGATTTTAACATAAAGAAGGATTATAAGGGGGAGATTTGCAGGCATTGCTTAGAGTCACTTTCATTATAGAATACAGGTTTATATTTTGATAAGAGCCCAGAGATCTTTTGTATCTTGCTTAAAACAAATAGACACTGATTTAATCTGTTTTTCTTTTATTCTGCTTTCCATGAGAAGAGAAATATGATAATTTTTAGAGATGTCAGTGAATTTTAGGTCTGGTTTGGGTTTTTTTTTTGTTTGGTTTTGTCTTCTTGGGGATCTTTATTAACTATAAGTGATCACACAAAATGAAAGAATAACTAATGAAAAAACAAAGCCTAGTATAAAGAAAAGACAGTGAGGAACAAAGTTTGTTAAGAGAGGTCTAAACACTCAAGACTTTTTAAATGGGTTTTTTGAGGTACCATTTACATACCATAAAAATTTGATTAATTGTATGATTTAATAATTTAAGCCAATTTACAGAGTTGTACAGCAACCAGCATCTCAGGCCAGGTTTAAAAAATTCCCTCACTCAAAAAAAAAAAAAAACAAAAAAAAACAAAGCCCATTTGCAATCATTCTCTATTCTCTATTTCCACACCAAACCCCAAGAAATCACTAATTCATTCTCTTACTCTGTAGGTTTGCCTTTTCTGGAATAACAATCTATCCCAAAAATGAACACAGCTATGTTTTAAAAATATTTTAAACAGGTTGTCAACTGAATCTCATATCCCTGACTCTGTTGCTCAGAATTCCAAATATCTGAGCTTTTGTGAGAAACAGCCCTGCCTATGTTTCCAGGAAAAAAAAAAAAAAAAAAGTTTACAAACATGCTAACTAACTGTTGCAGGAGGCTAGCTTCATTTCTTGCTTGGAATAATCCTACTCTGAGTACTCCGTTACAGAGTTGGAATTTATTTCTGCAATGCTCCTTTGCTGTTTATCAGACATGATTCCAGTGACACGAAAACCTCTTCTAGGCACCTACTTTCCCTGCAGCTGTTGATTATTCACTCACCTCTGGTTGTGCTTTATTCTTATTTTTTAATTCTGACCTTACCCACAATCCCGTGGTTTTTCTATATGAGAAATTTTAAGTGGAATCAGTACAAGGGACTAGGTCTCTTTTTGTTATGGATACATGTCCTAAATGTCAAATGCTCACCTTCATGAAAGGTAGCCATTTATTGCCCAGGGTAGTAAATGCACACACTGGTTGTAATTCTGACACCTCACTGTAGCCACCCTGGTGTCCCTAGTAGTAATGTAATGAATTATGTATGAGAAATCATCCTCTCAGTGTTTTACCTGGTCAGTGTCTGCATCTGCATTAATTCCTTCAGAACCTGCTGGGAACTTGTGGGTTGCTCTCATGCTAGGTTCTAGATTTGTCTTGTGACCTGTCATCCTTCATTGGCCATGAAATTAAATTTGTATGTTTTCATTTTCATCCAAGATATGACAAGGAAGTGTACTTATGCTTTCTTAAAATGAGGACAGGTAAATATTCTGTATCGCAGCTTAAATGGACCCCACTTTTCAATTTCAACAAATTGGTTGGTAGGGGAGAAATTAGAATCATTCTACAAAAGACCTGGTGAGTCAAGATACCATGACATTTTGCACAGATGAGAAAGAGTACCCTGAAAAAAAAAAAGTCAACATCTTTCTATTTTGTCAGAAGGCAGAGAAATAAGCAAGCTGTTGTGTGAGAGAACTCAGTGTTACCTGGCAGTGCAGTGACAGAATGACAAGGTTATAAAGGAATCTATGTCGACCATTCTCTCTCTCTCTTTTGTTAAGTTGCAAGTCATCAGATTCTGAACTCTCATGAAAGAAAATACCAACTGGTAAATCAAAATCACTGTTGAGAACATCTGGTACTGTCATGACTAGTTGTTTTGAGGCCATTGAGAGTTCAAACAAATTAAAATTTGAAATATGTTTTTCCTTCATCCTAGATTTAAAAAAAAAAGGATTAGGTTAAAAGTGATCGATAATAGTTGAATTTTTTCTCTTCATGCTTTTAAATATGCCATTCTGCAATATTTTTTTCTTAATTGCTGTAACTTGCAATTCTTCCCTAAGAGAAAAATCACAGAAGAGAGGCAATATGATCTAAGGAAAAACTGCAGGCTGTAGAATCAGACATAGATTTAATTTCCAGCTCTGTGCTCACTATACATTTGGACTTTTACATAAAAACAAATGAAAACCTAATAGGTATTACCTAAATATTTATTTATGACATTAGTAGTTTAACCATTGGCATTAACATTTAAAGCAATTTTATAATGTAGGTGGTCCGATCTCATTTCCCCACCTGAAACCTGAAAGCAGCATAAAGTAAAACTAGAGATACATTTGGATACATGTGTGACTCCAAAATACATTTTACTTTCATTTTAGCATTTTTTTGGTTAACTGAAATTTTAATGATTTTATAACAAAGTTCACAACACATAAATATATAGTTCAATGATTTTACAAACTGATGACATTTGTGTAACCATATCTCAGCTCAAGAAACAAAATTGTCAGCCAATCTTCCCTCCAGAAACTCCCCTTTCTAGTCACTGCCTCCCCCAAGGTAATCACTATCCTAACTTCAAAACCACAAACTAGTTTTCTCTGTTCGTGAAATGTATATAAATGGAATCATATGGCATAAAATTGTGTCTGCCTTCTTTAGTGCAACGTTATGTTTGTGAGATCTGTCTCTTTTTTGCATATAATTGTAGTATGTTCATTAGCATTACAGTATAATATTCCATTGCATGAGCCTACCCAATTTTACATATATCGTAAGTAAGGCTATGGACATTTTTGTGTGTGAATTTTGGTAAACATTAATAAATGTTTCTGTTGACTATATACCTAGGAATAAAAATGTGGATCAGAGTACAATTCTATTGCTTCAAAAATTCATTTGCTTGTCCAGAAAGCATTTGCATTCTAAGCAAGAGTATGTGTAAAATATGTATGGGAAATATCTTAGATTTGTCATATTGTTAAGATGTCAACATAATACTAAAATAGTAAACACACCATTTAAGATCTAGGGAGCTGATTTCAAATAGCATTATGCTATAGCTAGTGACTCAGAGTGGTGAACAAAACACAGTCCTTGCTTTCACTAAGCTTAGGTCTATCTTCAAATAATAGGTTTATTCATAATTACCAAGTGACATCTTTCTTTCCTTTTAATTAGTTGCAGAGTAATGTTCAATACTATAACCATCAGTAAGTTAGTTGGAATTGGTGGGTACCACCCTGACTTAAAAATAAGAGTCATAGTTTGGGGTAGAGAATAGAGACAAACACAGTAAGTTTAGAAATTCAAAGGCTCTATTTAATTCAATAAATATTTATTAAACAACTAACTCAGAACTCTGATTATACAAAAAAAATTTAAAACATCATCACTCCTACCAAGAAATTTACAAGTTTTTCCAGAGTTAAAGAACTGCACTTTTATTATGAGTGATTCATGTTCATGTTGAATTAAAGTTTGTGTTATTTGTTTTCTGGTTTGAGTTTTTGTTGTTGTTGTTGTTTTTTTAATGATGGATAGTCTGATGTTTTTAAATTTGTATGACAAAGATACTGGCCTAATGATTTAATAGTATTGTAAAGCTGCTAAATCAAATAAATCATAAAATTTTCCAACTTTTCAGAAGGCATATCTTAATTTTAAATACACAAAAAAATATTGCTTGGTCTTTTTTTATAAAATTAAAAAAATGGTTATTGACAGAAAGCTTTTAAATTATTTTAGTCAAACTCAAATAAAAGGATTTAAAAAATAAAACATGAACTAAAAAGAGTTTTACCAGAATATTGAGCTCTCCTTGGTATTCATAGAAGTCAACACAATGTCCATTAGTGCAGAATAAAAGACATAAAACAATTCAGTGTAAAAAAATGCCCTGCATTAATGGAACATTAAAGTTATGATTTAAACCCACAAAATTCAGGAAATTCAAAATTAGAACTCCCAAGGTAACCTTAACAGTGACCTCTTGTGCGTGTATACTATTTAAAAAAGTGAGATTTTTGCCTTCCTGATCACATATCACTTTGAAAAACAATCTGAAGGGGGAAAAAGGGCACTTCATTTCCTCACAACCACTATATATGTTTAAAGTTTTATACCCACTTAGAAAATCAAACTATCCATCTTTTGCTACCATATGAGCTAATTATGAAATAAGAAGGAGTTTTTAAAACACACTATAGAAAGCTGTGGTAGCTACAACATAATGTACACACACTTGAATCATATGAATCTGGGCTTTCTTTTAAATATAGCCGTAAGTGTCTACCTATAAAAACGTATTTATAATGTGGAATGACAGTGGGGAACATTATGAAAATTGAACAGCATGTAAGGAGAAGGGAAATAATTGAACTGAGAGTCAAAACTATCATGCTTCATATTTTTAAAATCTATGCTTTTCTGTAAAGATATTTGCTCTCTACAAACATGGCTTCTTCATTTGTAAAATGAGAGGATTGAGTTAAGTGACATCATAGTTTTTTCCAACTTTAAAAGTATATGATCCTGTGACTTCACATAAATTTACCTTCTAGATGAGAATCATAAATTTGACATCATATTAATCCTTAAGTAAATTATATCAGGGCTTAGTGAAAGATGCCAAGAAAGAAGGTGATGTTGATAAACCACTGGGCTTCCTTTAAGTATGACCAGCCTGTCTCTTTGATATTGCCATTTCTTTTGGATCTTTTAGTAAGAAAAAAAAAAAAAAAAGTTAACTCATCTATCTATCCAGACATTAGTCTCTGTGACTGGGGTTAGCGTAGATGTCTTTTAGCAAATTGAAAAACATTCACCAGGCCTCCTGGGATGTGTTCCTCAATATAATGGATATGAGATCAGGGACTGTGGAGAAAGGCAATGGTGAAGGAAGGCCCTATCAGTGTCCCCCATGGTATATAGCTCTGCCAAGAAAAGTCACCAGGGGCCATTTTTTAATATGGAAATATATTTATTGAAAAGACAACTGAAAAGGCTTATATATATATCTATATCTATCTATATATAGATAGATATAGATATATAGACACACACATACACTTACAGATATGTTTATATGAACTATGGCACAGCAAAACTGTCCAAACTTATTTGCTTTCCCAGCAGCCAACCAGCATGGCACCTGTTTGTCAGAGGGCTGCCCCAGGCTGCCAAAACCTGTTTTGCCTACATGCACAGAATGTGTGTAAAATCCCAGAAGTTTCTTGGATTTTACAGTCCCCATCGTGGCTGTTATGTCCTACTGGTGCGTGAATATAAATACTAGCGCTCCCTTGTTTCTCATGCTGTGACCTCCACTGTCTTCACAGAGTTTCCCCGCAAGGCTGAGGCAGAGTTATTTACCCTTCAAAGGATTTTGCTCAGTTTCACATCTCGTCCTAATATGTTGCTGGGTTGGTTTGGGGAATCCTAGAATGAAAGAAACCCAGTTTTTAATGATGTGTATATTCCAGAATTGCCTTGAAAGGATGTTGAAGAAGGCAATCAAAAGGCTAAGAGAAGTGGACATGTGAAGAAAGACCTATTATATAAAAGTGGTGAAGCTCTTTCCTGCCAGTCACCTGAAGTATAAATAGTGGTCTACTGGCCCTGTTCCACCATGAGTCTTGTAGCTCCCTGCACCCACTCACCACCAACTCCACCTTCTCCCCAGACCAGCCTGAAGGCACTTGAACTGATGTGTGATCTGTGCCGGCCTCCAGGAGATTGCCCAGGACATGGGCCACGTGTTCCGTCCTCGATTCACTTCAATACATGAGTTAGCCTGATGCCCAATCGAAGGCCTATTAACTAAGCTATAAATTTCTAAAAGCAAGCAAAAACAAAAAATTCATGACTTTTAGTTTTAGTTAGATCAAAGGAAGCAATTGTGCTTTGTTTTTAATTGCATGTGTTTGAACCCTTTGTTGGGGTGAAAATACAATTAGTTCCAAATAATATAGAATAATACAGAGCAACATAAGGATTCTGTCTCAGGGCAGCTCAAGTCTAATAACCATCTGTGAAGTTGAAATTTTGTGTCCAACAATTGCTTCACCCAAGAGCAGAATTAAATCTCCAGGAAAACCAAAATATCTTTGTATTTCCTGTGGTAAATAAAGAATCACTGAGATCACTCGTGCAATCCTGGAGGGAGAGGATTTTATGGCCCATTTACATGAAGAGGAATGTTACTCATTGATGAATATACTGTGAAGAAAATAGTATCACGATGTTACCTAAATATTATTATAAAAAGCCAAGAAACCTCTCTGTTATAGGTGGTATAGATTTAATTGCTGAAATTTTTTTACTAGCTTTTTTTATATAGAGTGGAATAAATTGGAACAACAGCAACTAAGGATTCTATGATATATCCTCTTCTTATTGAAAAACAAAGTGAATTCTGGAGAAAATAAAATACCTTATAAATCAAAAACATATCTCAACTATTTTCATGTTTGCTTATTATCTTCCAAATATTGTCAATAGGAATACACATATTTTATGGTTGAAATAGTAATGACTGAATCATTCCATATCTGCCTTTTAGTGGAACTTCATTTCTTGTTTATATGTCACAAAAATTTGTATGATTATTTGAAAGACAATAATATTCTACCAAGTTAATGCACTATAATTTACTTAATTTTTTTTTATTGTAAGACACTTTAGCTATTAGAGAATACACCTCAGGGAATAACCATGTGCATATTGCTTTTTTTTTCTCTTCTTGACAAATTTCCAACATGAAATATTTATGACAATACACAAAGTGACATTGTAACTAGTTGAAGGTGAGGAAATGAGTGTTTAAAATTTAGACTGCAGTCTTAACGGAAGTGACTGTCAATGATAAATTATCTACTGAGGTACGAGGACAGAAATCCTGTCTCCTAATGGGTATGCAGACATTTACAAGTAAGCTCCCATAGATGTGCATTACCTATTCAGCACCCCAACCAGTGGTTGCTGAAAGAGTAATAGAGATGTTTTAGATTTAAACATCCATTCAGTGTCACAAAATACTTTTAAGTACCTATCAAACCATTTTTATCACCTTAACCTTCAGATTAAAATATTAGGGAACAAATACTAGTACCTTCACACTGAAACAAAAATATGGATGCTACACATTTTAGCAGGGGAAGCATTGATACTTTTTGAGTGGACAATCTGTTTTGTATAGGTTATAGAATTGGGGGATATTGTTTCCTTATGCAAAACAAGTGTTCTTACTCTGAAATATCACTGCAGTCAAGGCTAATACCATTTTAACTAATACCCTTCCACCAGCTTGAATGCCTTGTGGTGCTTTCTTTCTCATTCCTAACACAGCTACATTTCTCTGTGGAGGAACCAATCCCCTTATTAACTTTCCTCACAATCACGTCTCAGCCTTTGTGTTTGCTGGCCCTACCATTTGACGGAAACCTCTCTGACAATAGGTAGCAATAACCTGTGAGGAAATCTAATGAACACTTTCCAGTCTCTTCTTATTTGACCTCCCTGCCATATCTGATATTTTTTGATCACTTGCTCCAGGAAATTTTATTTTCCCTTGGCTTCCATGTAGAAAGTCTCTCCTCATTGTCCTATAACTTTGCTATCTTAGCTATTTTTTTTTTCTTGCAATCTTTTCAGGTTGAGGCTCCCCAAGGTAATATCCTAGGGTATTGCCTTCTCATTTTACACTTTTTGCCTGATGAAAGCCTATTCATTTTCATTACTTAAAAATTACCTTCTCTACACCGATTCTGTAATTTAGATTCCCTGTCCAAACCTATGTAGAGAGTAATAGGTAGATTGTAAAACCAATTTTCTTTCTACATGAATAGCTTAAGTTTGTTTAAAACTGGACCTATTTCCTCATCCCAAGACCAGCTCTTCTTATTTCAATATTTGTTCTGATAAGAGGACACCATCATCTACTTAGCTAATCAGCCAGAATAATGTCCTCCTCCCCATCACCACCACCACCACCCTTCTCTCACCACCTACACAGCCAAGTAATTATTGTATACCATCTAAATATCTCTATAATCTTTCTTTCACTTGATGGTCTCTGCTATTCCTTCATAATGCCCTCTTTCCTAAGCTATTAAAATATCCTCCTAACTCATGTCCTGATAGTTTTGCTCTAATCTTATCTCTTTCCATGTTTCTGCCTCATGCTCAGCAAAGAGAATTTTCTAAACCACACATTGGATCAAGTTACATCCTGTTTGATCACCGAACTTAAATCACCCTAGATTTGTATTTGATTCCATTTAGCTGTCTATTCAATCATACATCCACTCTTTTGACTGAGCCAGTAGTAAAGAGAATACAGAAGTCCTGGTCTCATGGAGCTTATAGTTGAAGATGAAAGACTTAAATTTAGCTAGCAATGACATATAGACCATAAAAATGAAAACAGAATTCCTATGGAAGCCCATAAATAAAGGACTAGCAATGCTGCAGAGTCAGCCAAAGGCCTTGTGATCAACTGTAACTTGAAAGTTGCATGTGAATTTCCAGTAGCATCTAGTATCTAGTATCTAAATTCACTAAATGTATTTTTAACTCTTTATCCACTGCACTTAGCACAGTGTCTGGCACTTTATGAAAAGAAGGAAAGGAGGAAGGGAGGCAAGAAGGGAGGGAGAAGGAAGGAGGGAGAGGGCGAGGAGAAAGTTATTTGATCAACCTGTGGTATTTTTCTACTGTTTCCATTACAAGAGTGGAATGCTGAAGTAGTAAAAAGACTTCCCATGAAAATAAGTAATCTTCTCTGCAGAATCCTTGACAGATGATCATGCAGACTTTGCTTGAACATTCAGTAACTTGAGGCCTATTCTAAGCCAGGCCATTGTTTAAAATGTTGAATTTTTAAGACTAACATTGGCCTTAAAACTTCTGTCCATCATAACTAGTTTCTTTTCCCTGAAAGTATGTGAAATAAGTGAAAGAAAGTGTCTCTAGGTACTTTATGTTATTCAGTGCACTTTGCTGGACAGTTGTTGTTTGATAATGCCTCGCATAAACAAAGCACTGATAAAACAAAATATGAAAGCCATATTTGTAGCTAATACTGTCTGATTATTCCATTAACTACCTGCTTATTGGAGGCATGTATGTTTGCCCTTATTTCTTAAAGACTTTGGCCCTTAGTTCGCTGACATTCTTTCCAATATTTCTTTTTTCCTGAACTGTGAGGATTTTAATATCCCCATAGATGATCTTTCTAATACCCTTTACTTGATATTCTCTACAACAGTGAATTACAACACAAACTTCTCTGCCATCCACACTAACCTTGGTCATACCTGAAACTTCATTACTAATAACTGATAATACTCCACAAACTCAAATTCAAGAATTCCCTTCTCATGTCTACTTGCTCCTCTTATTTCTCTAGACCCCAACTTCAGATTTTTTTTTTTACTCCAATAAGATGAACAATCCATCCATTGTTAGCACTCTTACAAGAAGAGGTACCAGAGGGCTTCTTTTCTATTTTTTCTGACACATGAGCACATAGTAAATTATTTACCATCTGCAAGCCAAGAAGAGAGATCTTACCAGAACCTTACTATACTGACACCTTGGTCTTGGACTTCCAGCCTTCAGAACTGCAAGGAAATAAATGTGTGTTGTTTAAGCCACCCAGTTTATGGTATTTTGTTATGGTAGCCTGAGTTAAGACAGTACAGCTCTTTAAAGAATATGGGGAGAAGAAGAAGAAAAAAATTTGAAAAAAATTATTATGTTATATAATAATGCATAATTTTCTCTTAAGACATGCCACTATTTTATTTTTAATTAAACTTCCTAAAACCTTGCTTTTATATCTTTTCTTTCTTTCTTTCTTTCTTTCTTTCTTTCTTTCTTTCTTTCTTTCTTTCTTTCTTTCTTTCTTTCTTTCTTTCTTTCTTTCTTTCCTGGCCTACTTCCTTAAAGATTTTCTCCATTTTATCTGGAAATTCTTCTTCTTTTCTCAAAGACTTGAGCATATGGTTGCTTATTTTAAGAACTTACTATTTCTTATCTATCCATGTGATCATTCTGCTTTTATTGCTCACAAAATTTTTGACAATATCAGACAGGAAAACAGAGATAGCTGATTGAAGTTCACATTATTGCTTTCATCAGAATCTATACTACTTGGATCTCAAATTGAACAGCATTTTTCTGGATACATTCTGAACACAGCAATTGTAAATTGCCACTCTAAATTATCTGTATTTCATCTTTATTTTTTAAGAAATTCACTGTGGAGGAGAATTCTTATATTTATGGATGGGTTTATTATCTGATTCATTCAACAAAAATACTTTAAAACTTACAGTTATCTGTATGTCACTGAAATTTTATTATTATTTCCTTATATAAAAATGTGATGTTTATCTACAAGTAAGTATAAGTAATTCACCTTTTGTTCTTTTAGTTCTATGTAATTAAGCAGCACTATTCTTGGACTCTGTTTGTTCTGATTTCTAGAGCTAAAAAATGAGATTCACTAAGAAATATAAGATATTTCACTATGAAAACAGGCAGTTTTTTAATGCAATTCACCAGGATGTTAGCATTATTTTTATTTTTAATTATTTTATTAAACTACTGTATCCAGTGCTTAAAGGTTAGTGAATTAAAATTCCAATGTAGAATATGAAAAACTTACTAGACAAGCATACCAGCAAACTAGAGCCTGCAGAAGAAAAGATAAGTAAACTTCCATAGATTAATAAACATTATCAAATTTAAAGCATAATCAGAAAAATAAAATGTTTGAAAGCAATTAACAATGTCTCATTTTGGACAATATTGAGCACTATAAGTGTAACTGGAACCCCAGAAATGAAATTATGCAGAAAAACATTTGAAAACATATCAGCTAGAAACTTTACACATTTTTTTAAGATTTTATTAATTTATTTGTCAGAGAGAGAGAGAGAGAAAGCACAACGAGGGGGAGCAGGAGACAAAGGAAGAAGCAGGCCCCCTGCTGAGCAAGGAGCCCCATGCGGGACTCGATTCCAGGACCCTGGGATCATGACCCAAGCCGAAGGCAGACGCTTAACTGACTGAGCCACCCAAGTGTCCCAAAACTTTACACATTTTTTGATAAACCTATTATCCAAAAGTTTGACTAATGCTAATGATAAATACAAAAAAAAAAAAAAAAAAGATGCGTAGGTATGTAATAGTTAACATGTTGGAAGCCAACATCGAAAAAAAAGAAAAAAGAAAAGGCAACTAATGAATAAATTTTCTTAAGTATAATGAACAACATATAATGATAGCTTCATTTTCTTCAGAAACAGGTCAGAAAACGGGATAACATCTTTAAAGTCGGAAAATGAAAAAAAAAAGTCAATCTAGAATTCTGTATCACACTAACTTTAAAGTTAATTATAATTTAGATAAGTGAAAGCTCAGAAAACATTGTCTACCAACACATAAGAGAAGAAATGCAAAACAAAAAAAATCAGATTAAACCCCCAAAAGAAGGAGAAAGGAAATAATTAAGATAAAAGGAAGGAAAAAAAAAAAAAGAAAGAACATAATAAAGAAAAGCAATGAAATGCTGAGCTTATTTTTTGAAATTAAACCCAACACGGGTTTGGAGGTCAAAGGGGGAAAAGGAGAATTCTGGGTAACAAATATTCTCATTTTACCTAATCTAAAGTAAAAAGAATCTATCTCGATATGACAAAATTTAAAAAAAATAGAACCTTATATTTTAATATATATATACTATATATATATATTATATACTATATATATAATATATTTTTAAAAGATGGATTTATTTATTTTTAGAGGGAGGCAGAGAGAGAACACGAGTGGAGGGAGGGATAGAGGGAAAAGGAGAAAATCCTCAAGCCGACTCTGCGCTGAGCACGGAGCCCATCCCAAGACCCTGAGATAATGACCTGAGCCAAAATCAAGAGTCGGTCACTTACCCAACTAAGCCACCCAGGCGCCCCTGGAATATTATTTTATTTAATCATATATCAGATGAAAGAAAGTGTCAACTAGCAAGTGATGCCTAAAATTAATTCAAGGGTAATCAAAATAACATCTGTAAGAATTAATAACTGTTGAGTATGTTTGCGTCTGGGGAGTGTTTGAAGAGAAAGAACACTGAAATAATTTTTATGCCATAGTAAGATAGTTGCTTCTTGGGGAGGGGGAGAGAAAGTGCCTATATTATTTTAAAGTTAAAGAAAACAGTGCAACAGTATTTCAGTAAAACTAAAAAAAAAAAAAAAAAAGCTAGATGATAGTAGAACTAGAAGATATGCCAACCAGACAATAAATCATTAGAGTAGCAGCTGTCCTTTATTTTCAAGAGTCCATGTGAAAAGAAAAAAGCATACAAAAAATATGTTGAAGAATTATTTATTGAAGAAGGTTTCAACCTAACCAAGCAGGACATACATGTACACACATGGAAATACACATATGCAAATCCTTACAAACTACATACAAATTGAATACACATTCTGCCCTTGAATATATGGCCTCAAACAGAACCAGATATGTTACAATACCTTATGACTATGATATTCTCAATGTAGAAAAGAACCCCAAAAGCTTTCTGTGCAACAACTGTATATTTTTAATAATACATATTAATATTAATTTACATTTAAAATATTTGAATATAAATATTTAAAGTACAGCGTTAAATGATAATTTATAAATATCCTGAAACTATTAGCTTTTCAATTTTCACAAATCCTCAAACAAAATGCATTTTGATTATGCTCCTTTTAGCCAACTGTACTAAAGTATATTGATAAAAAGCTGTGTTTATTTTTTTTACTAAGTTTTAACTTTCAATTCCAGTATAGTTAACACACAGTGCTGCATTAGTTTCAGGTGTACAATATTGTGGCTCAGCAACTCTATACTCAGTGCTCATCGTTATAAGTGTACTCTTTAATCCCCATCATTTATTTCACCTATTCCCCCCACCCACCTCCCCTCTGGTAACCATCAGTTTTTTCTTTATAGTTAAGAGTCTATTTCTTGGTTTCTCTCTCTCTTTTGCTCATTTGCTTTGTTTCTTAAATTCCACATATGAGTGAAATCATGTGGTATTTGTCTTTCTCCGACTTATTTCACTTAGCATTATACTCTTTAGCTTTATCCACATCATTGCAAATAGCAAGATTTCATTATTTTTATGGATAAGTAATATGCCATAGTATATCTATACCAATTTGTTGTTATCTATTCGTCCATTGATGGGCACTTGGACTGCTTCCTTAATTTGGCTGTTGTAAATAATGCTGCAATAAACATAGGGGTGCATGTATCCCTTCGAATTAAATTTTTTTGTACTCTTTGGGTAAATACCCAATAGTGTAATTACTGGATCATAAGTTAGTTTTATTTTTAACTTTTTGAGGAACCTCCATACTGTTTTTCAGACTGACTGTACCAGTTTGCATTCCCACCCACGGCACAAGAGGGTTCCATTTTCTCCACATCTTTGCCAACACTTGTTTCTTGTGTTGTTGATTTTAGCCATCTGACAGGTGTGAGGTGATATCTCATTATAGTTTGGATTTGCATTTCCCTGATGATGAGTGATGATGATGATGAGCATCTTTTCATGTGTCTGTTGGCCATCTCTATGTCTTCTTTGGAGAAATGTCTGTTCATGCCTTCTGCCCGGTTTTTAATTGGATTATTTGTTTTTTTGGGTGTTGAGTTGTATCAGGCTTTTTAAAAAATATTTTGGAATACTAACCCTACAAAGCTGTTTTTTTTTTAATTGTGACTGGGATTTTTGTTCATTTTGGTCAGATTAATGTTCTCAAGATTTATTTTATTTTTTAAGGAATTCTCAGAATTTCAGCAGGTGCCCCGCAAGTTGCAGGAAACATTCCACACCCAGTGTCTGCTTTCTAAAGAGATTCTTACAAGAGTGAAAAAGCAGCTAAACTTTAAACAAAAGCTAATATGTTTTGCACCAGCTAAGATATGAATCAAGTATAACATTTACAAAAACATGTCCTTTTATTACAAAAATAAATAGTGGCTCCTTTATACCTATTAGATTTCTTTAGACAGTTTTCCTTATTGCTAATGTTTTGAGTTAAATGGAAAGCATTTCATGAAAATAAGGGTTATATGGTTTCCATGCCTGTTTATCACACAACCAGAAGATCATTCTAGTATTGCTCCTGTCTGTTGAGACTCCTAGAATGATTTTTCACATCAGTTCACATCAAGAATCCATGTCCATTCAGTGCCTCCTTGTAGCATTCAAGTTCATACTTGTTATATGGCTGTGTTCACTTCATGATTTCCTACCTGCTTTTCATTTTCTTTCTTGCTTCCAGCCTTTCTTACAAGCTCTTTCTTCTGTCTAGGGTGATCACTGACTCTTCCCTCTTTCTAAACCTGTAACTCTTTAGCTTCTTATATAACCTGGATGAAATTGTAAAATTTGGTTTAGATTGCAAATGAGCATGAATGCTAGGTCAGGTTCAGCAAATTTACTTTCTCTGTGTTTTTCCCATAATTAACAAACTAGGTGCCCAAATGGTGAATGAACAAGAATACAAAGGAAGAGACTGTCACCCTATGTTCTCTTACTAAGCTAAGACTTTCAGACATTTGGTTAATATGAAAACTAAAGTAAACAGAGAGAAAACAGGTTTGTTGTTTTTAAACCCCTGATGACTTTTGCATGATCCACTAAAACAAATCATTTATTTACTTCCACAGGGAGAACTTCACTGAAGCCCTAAACAATTCTAAATCAGTATTCCTTATAATAAAATGTTTAACTGCCCACTTTACTTACCCTACTCTCAACTTTTTGAGCAGAGGGTAAAAGGGCCTACACTGGTATCTAGCAGAGTATCTAACATTAGCAGACACTCAACAAATATTTATTTATGTATCCTAATATTTCTTATGTGCTACTATGTATCAAGTTGTTAATAGAAAACGAATAGAGAGTAAGAGAGGCAATATTTTGGTAAAATCCTATCTCAAAAAAACAAAAACAAAAACAAAACAAAACTGAACCACCTTCCAGGAAATAACAACGGATGAGCAAGTTTTTTTTTTTTTTTTAATGGACTTCTCATCTTCAAAAATAGAAGGTGGAAGACAAAGGGAGAACATCTATAGACTACTGAGAAGTTCAAACTGGATTTAACTATCATGTCCCTGACCAAAATATCAAACTTATCTGGCAAAAGAAAGGCATATATGAACAACAACAAAAATTAAGAGAATTCAATTAAGAACATGATTTCAACAGGGAAGTTAAAAGGAGAGGGGAAGCAGTGGTGGTGATCAATGAGTCTTGAAATGCATTTAGTTTAGTGTAAATGGATGAATGTGCAATATAAGTGGAAAGGAAAAACTAATAAGTACCCTGAAAGATAAAATAAAATAAAATAAAATAAAATAAAATAATAAAATAAAATAAAATAAACTATCCCCACACAAAACAAGCAATTGGAGGAAGGTCTCTAGGAGGTGAACAAGATTATTAAGGTTTATTTTCCTAAAGGAAAAAAAAAAAATGTCTTATTTCACAGCATTGCCCCCAATAATTTTTGCTCCTCATTAGTCATGCATGCTCTTCATTGCTTGGTATGTGGGCAGAGTATTCTCAACAGAGACAATAAAGCTAAATAGTAGGCACAACTTCTGCTTGCTGAAAGGTTGTCAGATGATGGTGGGAAAAACACATTTTTAAATAGAAAATAGAAAAATGCTCAGGAAGCTGTGAACTTTAGAAGTGACTTTATGCATGCAAAAGGGAGACCAGGAAGACAGATGTTTTCTGGAAAGGGATCAGTATGAAGGGGGAAGGGTAGGAAGTTGTTAATAGGATTGAGTTTATTGTTTTAGGTTAAGTCTTAGCTCTCTGCTGTTTCCTGGAAGCATGGCCGTCAGAGAAGCACTACCAGCTGCCACCACAGACTCCTGAAGCAACTGTGGAATAGCAAATAGCTAGACTGTCCCTGAAAAAGTGCCAATTTGCGTCTCTCTCCCCAACCGCCCCTCACGCGCGTGTACACACTCTCTCTCTCTCTCTCTCTCACACACACACACACACAGGACAGATTTACTGCACATTTTTTTAATTGAAAGGATGCAAATGTGTCTTTTTCTTACCATATCAAAGTTGAATATGTATCTGCAGAAGAAAAATATCCGTCTTTTTAACAGATAAACTGAAACCCATCTCTGTGTAGAGAAAGGATTTAGGTCTCAATGCCCTGCTGCAAACACAGTCATTAGAATACAAGGATAATTAAGCAGTTTTCAAATCCAATGGGAAAGAGTGGGATCAAATGTACCCTCAGCTGGCATGGGGAGCTGGGAACTGGCATCTGTGGCTTGTAATTCCAACCCTTATGTTGTAAGGGAAAATTCTCATACTCTATTAGGGTCTATTTTCAATTGATCATTGTCTCTTTCAGTTGTTTCATTTAAAAGCCTTGTAATTAACCTTTACCTAGAGGTTTCATTTGCAGAAAGGGATGGCATATTTTTGGCTGTGTTGTTTGAGGAGCAGAATGAGATCAATACAATCAATAAGATTAAAATAGAATGTATTCAAATTGTTCAATGCAATTGGACACATTTGACAGATCTTAGCATATTAAAGATGAGATTGAGGAAATAAGTTAATTTCAATTTATAATAATAATGAAAGAGCAAACTAAATGAAGAACAAGCTACCCAAGGGGAAAAAAATCTTGCAGAGCTTTCTTTTGCCTCACTAAATTGAGTTGACAACTGTGCTGGGATTTCTAGTCTACTTGTTATCACTACCATCACTATCACTGGGTCACCTTGTCATACATCACATTAGTTACACACACTTCTGTAGAAACTGCAATAATCAGTATACATCCAGACAGGTTTCACTGTCATCTCTCCAAAATATTATTGAACAAATGGAAGTAATTCAATGTATTAGCCAAGATTAGGACCTTCAAAGTTCAATCACAATTTAAAAAAATTTAAAAGACACACATACTTGATGCTTCTAAACAAATTGAAATTTAAAAAATAGCAACATTTTCATAAGGTCAGATTCACTTACCTATTGTTCTTGTTCTCTCCTTTCTCTGTCACTTTGGGAAAAGGTGGCATCAGAAACAGCATATCAGCCAACAAATAAATTTCATGAACCAATGTTATACCAATTCATTAATTTTGCTAATATTCTTCTCTCATTTGTAATTTGTATGATAGCATTAGGGATGATACAATGGGGAGAGAGAAATGGAGAAAAAAAAAGTTCTGGATATAATTTGCAAATAACTCCAAATGAAGAAGAAATTTCCATACTGTTCATCATATGTCTTAAAATATATATATAAACCATTTCTCTTAATTTACAAAATAATGCTACAAATGCAAAAAGAAAAAGTAAAAGAATTATATTTTCCCTGCTATTAGAATGAACTGGTTTTGCGTTATTAATAGATCCAAACAGCTTTTACTAGTATCACTCCCATGTCACAATGTGTTGACACATTATGTATTTTCTAACACATTTGGAATGCTAGGTTTCCCTAGTGAATCTCAATATCTCAGAGGATGAAAACAAAATCTGAACACTGTCAGAAACATCCAGATCTGCTCTAATTTAGAGACTCAATGGACTGCCCAATTGCCTTGAGATGTTCATTATGTGAGATGATATAAACCGTTTTCAAGTTTTTACTTATTTAATTATTTAACTTTCATTTTTGGCACTTCATTTTCTGCTATTGTATTTGCCATCATTTTTGTTTGCTAGGTCGCATAACTGAAATAAATAACAGGAAACAGGAAACTTTATTTTTTATTTTTTTTTTTTTAAAGATTTTATTTATTTATTTGACAGAGAGAGATACAGCAAGAGAGGGAACACAAGCAGGGGGAGTGGGAGAGGGAGAAGCAGGTTCCCCGCAGAACAGGGAGCCTGATGTGGGACTCGATCCCAGGACCCTGGGATCATGACCTGAGCCGAAGGCAGACGCTTAACCGACTGAGCCACCCAGGCGCCCAGGAAACAGGAAACTTTAAAAAAATCGTGAAATTCTTAAAGAAATAAACTATATTATAAATGAGTATACTAATCACTGCTCTTAGCTTTTGTGAACTTCACTCCATCATTATATATCTCGGGTATATGGATAGAGAGAAAATTAATATATGCATATATCATTAAATATTCTTTGAATACCTGAGTCTCAATACCTACATTCTAGCCAGTATTTGGGTTTAATAATTCTCCACAGTTAGATATTCAAATTGCTTCTAGCTTTTTGCAATCAGTGTTGCCAAGTACATTCACAAATACAACTTACTTTCTCCACTTATTATTATTTCCTCAGTAGCGGTTCCTACAAATGAAATAACATGGTCTAAATTACTGAAATTTTTATATATGTGTCCTCTAATTTTACTTTAGAGAAAGACAATCTGCCAAAGTGGAAAAGGCACAAAACTTCATGAGTTAGGAATTTAACACCCAGTTACATTGTTTAGCAGTTACTTTGGAAATTTACTTAAACTATTTGAGCTTCAATTTCCTTGTCTAGTACAAGAAGAATATAAACTCTACTCTAGAAATTCCTTGATATATATATATATACACACACACACACACACACAAGTGACTACCATAATGTCTGGCAAAATGTAGTGTTTATAACTGGCAAATATTACTATTGAAACCTACAAGCACTGAATTATGGTTGAGAACTTGTCCTCTAGGGAAGACAGCTTGAAAATGAATACTGGCTCTTCTACTCCACTGATTATGAAAACTTAAACAAGTTTTGAATCTCTCTATGCCTATATTTATTAATAATAATAATGCCTATTTCAGAAGGATGTTGTGAGGATTAATTGAACAATATAACTAAAGTCCTAGAAAAATGTCCTGCACATAAGATATGCTCAATAAATATGTGCTACTACATTATTTTTAATACTTCTATGTTCACTTATCACCTACTTAAGGCTATATCTTTTATTTAAAAAAAGATTTTATTTATGTATTTGAGAGAGAGAGAAAGAGAGCATGGGTGGGAGGAGGGGCAGAGGGAGAGGGAGAAGCAGGCTACCCACTGAACAGGGAGCCCAACATGGGGCTCCAATCCAGGACTCCGGGATCATGACCAGAGCCAAAGACAGATGTTTAACCAACTGAGCCACCCAGGCACCCCTTAAGGCTATACCTTATTTTAAAAAAATACATTTTTTGCAAGTGCCTTATTTATGAAAGAGTAGTTTCTTTTTATTTATCTTATTTTGGTTATTGTTGTATTGAATATCTTTCATTTATATTCTTGGAATTGACTAATTCTACACACTTTTCTCTATGTGATGGTAATTAGAAATGTTCATGTATATGGATTTTAACCCTTTGTCTTTCATATTTTCTTGCAATTTTTTTCCTAGTTTTATATGTTAACTTTGTTGATGTTTTGCTGTTGTCGTATTTCCTTTGTAGATTGTCAAATCCAGGAAGTATCTTTTGGTTCTGCTTTTCTTTTTTGCAGGTAAATGGGAGTTCGTTGATGTTCAGTTTAAAAGGACTTTATTTATTTTTAATAGAGGTCAGAACATTATATTTTGTAATTTCATCAGCTACATTTAACTCTTTAACTAGTGTCCTTTATGCATTTTATGTATTTATTAATTTGATACTGTGTGCTTTGGACTGAATGTTTGTTTCCCCAAAAACTCATGTTGAATCCCTGATCCTCATTTGGAGGTGGGGAGTCTTTGGAAAGTAATTTATTCATGAGAGTGGAGCCCTCCAGAAAGGATTAGCATTCCTACAAGAAAACACAGGAGAAAAATTAACTCTCTCTCCACCATGTGAAAATAGAGCAAGAAGGTGTTCATCTGCAAACCAGGAAGAAGGTCGACGCTAGAAACCAAACTCATTGGCCCCTCGATCTTGCACTTGCCAGCCTTTCAGAATTGTGAGAAATAAATGTTGCTTAAGCCGTATAGTCTATGGTATTTGTTGTAGCAACTTGAGCTGACTAAAACACTGGAGAAAGCTTAATATAAAATTTATATTACAAAGAGTCAATTTGTATGGAACCACAAAGGACCCAGAATAGCCAAAGCAGCCTTGAAAAAGAAAAGCAAACCTGGAGGCATCACAATTCCAGACTTCAAGCTATATTACAAAGCTGTAGTAATCAAAACAGTATGTACTGGCACAAAAATAGACATATAGATCAATAGAACAGAATAGAAAACCCAGAAATGAACCCACAACTATATGATCAATTAATCTTGGACAAAGCAGGAACGAATATCCATTGGGAAAAAGACAGTCTCTTCAACAAATTATGTCGGGAAAACTGGACAACATACAGAAGAATGAAACTGGACCACTTTCCTACACCATACACAAAAATAAATTCAAAATGGATGAAAGACCTAAATTTGAGACTTGAAACCATAAAAATCCTAGAGGAGAACACAGGTGGTAACTTTTTTGACATCAGACATAGCGACTTCTTTCTAGATATGTCTCCTGAAGCAAGGGAACAAAAGCAAAAATAAACTATTGGGACAACATCAAAATAAAAAGCTTCTGCACGGTGAAGGAAATAATCAACACAACTAAAAGGCAACCTATGCAATGGGAGAAGATATTTGCAAATGACATCTGATAAAGGGTCAGTATATAAAATATATAAAGAACTAATAACTCCCCAAAAACATAAAATCCAATTAAAAATGGGCAAAAGACATGAATAGGTATTTCTCCAAAGAAGAGTGACAGGGAGGCCAACAGACTCATGCAAAGATGCTCAACATCACTCATCATCAGGGAAATGCAAATCAAAACTACAATGAGATATCACCTCACACTGGTCAGAATGGCTAAAATCAACAACACAAGAAATAACAGGAGCTGGTGAGGATGTGAAGAAAGGGGAACCCTCTTGCAAAGTTGGTGGGAGTGCAATTTCCACTCTGGAAAACAGTATGGAAGTTCCTCAAAAAGTTAAAAGTAGAATCACCCTATGATCCAGCAATTGCACTACTAGGTATTTACCCAAAGAATACAAAAACACTAATTCAAAGGGATACATGCACCCCAATGTATAGCAGGATTATCTACAATAGCCAAATTATAGGAAGAGCCCAGTTGTCTATCAACTGATGAATGAATAAAGAAGTGTTATATATACATATATACATACATGCATACATACATATGTACATACAATGGAATATTACTCAGCCATAAAAAAGAATGAAATCTTGCCATTTGCAGCGACATGGATAGAGCTAGAAAATATAATGGTAAGTGAAATAAGTCAGTCATTGAAAGACAAATACCATATGATTTCACTTATATGTGGAATTTAAGAAACAAAACAAATGAGCAAAGAGGGGAAAAAAGAGAAAGGCAAACTAAGAAACAGAGTCTTAACTATAGAGAACAATCTGATAGTTATCAGAAGAGAGGTGGGGGGGGATAGGTGAACTAGGTGATGGGGACTAGGAGTCCACTTGTTGTGATGAGTATCAGGTGTTATATGGAAGTTTTGAATCACTATATTCTGCACCTGAAACTCATATTACACTATGTTAACTAACTAGAATCTAAATAAAAACTTTAAAAAACCCCAGAGTCAATTTAATAAAAGCCACTTCTAAATAGTTATCTTCCCCCAATGCATTTGTGATGATTTTTAAATTATATTGTCTTATCTATTCCAATCCATTGATTCCTCATAATTAAACAGTGCCACATTATTTTGCTTTTGTAGCTTCTATGTTTTTCTATGAGAGGACAAGTCGCATAATTATTTTCTTCTGCTCTGAGGCATTTAAGTGGTCATATTCATTTTTATAAGAATATAGAAATATATATGTATATATGTATAAAAATATAGTAACTTTTAATTACTATCTCAGTATTTATTTTTGTCTTTCTATGTAATGATATTTGTATTAATTTTAATAATTCTGGAGAACAGTACATTTAAATTTTTTACTGGTAAAATTGAAATATTAATCAAACTTCCACAAATCTTTGAAAAAATATATAGTATGGCTAAAATTACTGGATTACTGGTTATCTTATTATCCTTTGACTCTCAATTTGGAGATTGTATTTATAATATTATAGAAATTAGGTACTTATTGAGAAAAGCAGAGTAATTTGTACCTTTCAATCAAAAGTATTTATGAAAGACCATATTGGATTATATTTGTGTACAAAGGGTTAAAGGCCTACATACCTTCTATCCAACTAGGAAGATTGCTAACCCATTTAATTAGCCTCAGCAGAAATGATAAAAGTAGAATGAAAATTTCAAATTTACTTAGTCTTGGATAAAGAGGAGTGCATAAGTTTTAAAAAAAGATTATATCTGAGCTCTCTTGATATCATTGAAGGCAAGTAATTTAGTGGTCTCAAATCTCTAAATAATTATCACTTATCCACTTTACCTAGGAATAAACATACATGAGAGCACTACATCAGATATAAATGATTTTAAGGTTATTCTTGGATCATCTTATCCACAATGTTTTAAAAAACAATTAACACATAAGACTTTTGCTCCAGTTAGTACTAATTTCTCACTGAGAAAATATATAAAACAATTACCTGCATAATGTCTCTAGTTTAATATATGGTAATATTTAATGAGAAGAGTGTATTCACTCAACACTCATGAAACACCAGTATTCTTTTAATATTAATGAATGCAACTTCAAATACACTAACTTAGTAGTGAACATATTCAACTTCCTTATTTGTGTTATTTCAAAATACATATACTATATATATCCAGCAGTAACTTAATTAAAAAACAGTGATCATGACATTATCTATAAATGAAATAGGTTAAGTTTCCTCCCAAAAACAAAATATACATAGTCTTATATGCAAAATGAAAATTTTAAATTTTAATTTCATCTTTTCATGGTTTAAAAAATCTTGTCTATTTAATCCTGTATGTAAACATTTATTCCAGCAAATCAACAATTACTTAGCTAGAAAAATTGAACATGTCAGATAAACATACTCCAAAGCTTTCTTTCCACTTTCATGTTCTTATCTGGATTATGAATTTGACGTTTTGGGGTGTTTTTTTTTAAGATTTATTTATTTATTTGACAGAGAGAGAGAGGGCACACAAGCAGGGGGAGCGGCAGGCAGAGGGAGAGGGAGAAGCAGGCTTCCCGCTGAGCAGGGAGCCCCATGTGGGACTCTATTCCAGGACGCTGGGACCATGACCTGAGCTGAAGGCAGATGCTCAACTGACTAAGCTACCCAGACGTCCCTGAATCTGACATTTTAGAGACAGTGTTTAATTGCCAAACCATATAATCATTCTCTATGAGTCTTATTATAGAGAACTAATTAACAATAACCAAAATCATAGCTCACTGAATTTCTAGGATTATTATTTTTATAGCCAGTCTATGGATAATGTGATGTTGTCCAAAATAAGGTTAACAGAGGAAAATATGCAGTTTTCAAAAAAAAAAAAATGCCACAGTATACAATGTTCTTAGATATGAAGCCTAGTTCTTATGGATTTCAAAAGTAGATTTATTTACACATACAGTGGGTAATTTGAATATATGATAAAGTTCAATAGATAATGACAATATACATGATTTTCAACAAGATTATGCTCCAAGACCACATATTGAAGACAACTCCAGACACATGCATACACATGCATACATACACAGAAACCCACCTCATAATAGTTTCAATTAACAATAGAAATATAGAACAGAAATAATAGAAAATAATTTGCTGAGTTCACCTATAACATAACCACTTCCATAATCTATAATCAGAATTTAAACATAAATCAGACTATGGGGCTGAAGTTTCAAGCCTCCTAGCCCTCAACAATCATACAATAGAGAGGAGAAGAAAGTTTCCCTCTGTAATAAACCATTCCTCTTAGAGCACAGTAGCAAAACAAGGCTCCCTACTCTAAAATAGGCATCAAGGACAGAATTTGTTTCTGAGAAGTAAAGGGAACAAGCTGCTGATTATCACTCCCTGAGGCTATGAATTATTTGGAGGTCCTGGAAGAGGTGGTGATTGAGACACACCACCATGACTGCCTAGTGACTGACTCTACAATATCCACTCTCACCAAGTGACAGGGTCCCCAAGCTGCTTTTGCATTTCTAGGAACTGGAGTTATTTGAAGTCATTGCCAAAACTTCTAGACAGAGAAGGTAAAACACAGAATCGAGATGCAAAAGGGAAAGTTAAGCTACATCTTGAATGAGTCACAATCACAAAAACACATGAGCAAATACGTCATAAAAAAAACAAAAACCAGTGGATGCAATTTACTCCAAATTAAATGAAGTATTGACATAAAATTAGTTTTTATTAAATACAATTTTAATTTTCAAAAAGAAATGAATGTCAAAAAAGCATAATAATGACAAAAATTATATTATAAAACAAACAGGAAAAAATTAAAGATATATGTATATAATGTGTATATGTATACAAAATAAATATAGAAGTCATAGAGATGTTATTGTGTGTGTATGTGTTTAAAAGAAAATTAAGGGGTGGGGTGCCTGGGTTGCTCAGTTGGTTGAGTATCCAACTCTTGATTTCAGCTCAAGTCATGAACTCAGAGTCCTAGGATCCACCCTCGTGTTGGGCTCTGCACTCGGAGATTCTCTCACTTTTCCCCTCTCCCTGCTTGCTCTCTCTCTCTCAAATAAATAAATCTTTTAAAAAAAGGAAAATTAGGAGCTGTAAGATAAATGTAACAAGAATTTACAAAACTGACAGTGGGAGTAGCGGTATTTTAGCAGGAACAACTACACAATTTTAGAATTAAGAAAGTATATCAGTTCTCAAATTGAAAGAACACTCTAATTCACTCTACTATACTCACATTCTTCTATGAGCCCTAGATTGAGTCAAGGAAAAGTTTAAAATTATTATACGGAAATATCCTAATAGTGAGACCCAGACAAGTGTCCCAAACTTGAAATCTTCTGCAGTATAGAAGTAGATCAGATACCCTAAAATATTTTAAAAATCACAATCAATACTGTGTTGTAACCTATTCTGCTGTTTGCTTAATGCAGGGGATTCATCTTCCCACATTTAGAACAAAGGGGTTCTGAGAACATTAAACATGAGAATTAAATATGTCAAAGATCATTGCATCTGAATACAATTATCATCAGATATTGAAAGTGAGACTATTAGTGGCCCTGCCAGTTGAAATTTATCCTGTTCAAGGAAGAGGAAAATGTAGTTGGAAGAAAAAAAAAAAATGCTCACTGTAATTTGTCAAGCCACATCCTTCAGGTATCTCAATTAACTCTTTTCTCATACTTCAATAATTTAGCCATATTTCAAGGATTTGAACACGATTCAGGACCACTAGAAGGAGATTTATAAGGAGAGCAGTAACAAACTCAAGAGTAAATAGTGCCCATGTGTCCTGAAGGAGTTAATATAACTTCCAAAGAAAATTAACTTCGCAGAAGAGAGTAAGGCTTTAAGAGCTTCTGACTTTCTTTTCTATCTTGATGAAGGCCAAAAATCCCATTAAAGTTACCATTTACCTCATATTACAGCTAGTTCAGATTCTTTTGCTCTGGGCAAAGGGAGAAATAAGAAGAAAACACAACAACAACAACAAAATCACCAAGTGACTATCCTAAAGCAATTTGTCTCAAATATGTAATGTGCACCTTATCTCTCTCTTTTCTTTGCATGGATCTATTCCCTTTGAAGATATATGTTTTGTTTTGTTGTGTTGTGTTGTGTTGTGTTTTTTTAATTTAATTTATTTTATTTTATTTTTTTTTTTAATTTTTAAAGATTTTTTATGTATTTATTTGACAGAGAGAGACACAGCGAGAGAGGGAACACAAGCAGGGGGAGTGGCAGACGGAGAAGCAGGCCTCCTGCGGAGTGGGGAGCCCGATGTGGGGCTCGATCCCAGAACCCTGAGATCATGACCTGAGCTGAAGGCAGATGCTTAACGACTGAGCCACCCAGGCGCCCCAATTTAATTTAATTTTATTATGTTATGTTAGTCACCATACATCATTAGTTTTTGATGTAGTGTTCCATGATTCATTGTTTTCGTATAACACCCAGTGCTCCACGCAGTATGAAGATATATGTTTTGAATACTGAAATAGAAGAAAAATTTTGAAGTATAAACAATTGTAAGATCATATATTCAACTTGTAATCAATCATATTCAAGTGTGAGATGGTCAATTCAGTGGGAAAAGGAAGGAGAATTTTTGAGAAATCACAGCTATGTCCTGTTACTTAAATTGCTGACAGGACCAAAAATATACCTGGGAACATCTCTTAGTACAGGTGGCAAGTCAAGGGAGCAGATATTTAAGTGTAAATAGTAGAAGGTCACACACTCATGAGTGCACACACATATGCTGAAAACCAACAGGGTATCAGGGGGAAACATCTATATACAAGCATATCATTTAGCCTAGATTATCAACACAAAGTGTTTTCTGATCCTTGTCTTTAATTGATCTGTCCTCATAAGTAGTGAAATAAAATATTTTAAGAAGTGGCATTTCCCGATATATTATTTACAGTATATCACTTTTAAGTTACTCTCTGCCATCTAGGGGTATTTTTCATATATGTAAGTATTTACATAATAATTGTGCTGTTTTAAATCCATAAACTTTCAGCCTTTTTAGTTAACCTGTGGAGAACATCGATTCTATGTTCTTCCCTGTTAACTGATCAAATCCCCAAATGAAAAGAGAGAGTAAGGAGCAGAAGGAGGCAGAGAGAGAGCTGAAAAAAACAGTAAAAAATTTACTGTGATGATTCCTGGTGCAGGGACAGATACAAATTCTGAAGAAAAGGTGCTCAACATTCAATGTGGTGCCAGCAAGTGGGTTTTTTTTTGTTTTGTTTTTTTTTTTTATTTTTTAAGATTTTATTTATTTGTTTGACCGAGAAGAGACACAGCGACAGAGGGAACACAAGCAGGGGGAGTGGGAGAGGGAGAAGAAGGCTTCCCACCGAGCAGGGAGCCCGATGTGGGACTCGATCCCAGGACCCTGGGACCATGACCTGAGCTGAAGGCAGATGCTTAACGACTGAGCCACCCAGGCGCCCCTCCTTTTTTTTTTTTTTTTTCAATACTGAAAGATAAGATGCAAGAGGAAAGGGATCATGACTAATTTTACTCCCCTCTACATCTCCAGTGTTGAGTACAAGGTCAGTAAGCATTTGTTGAACTCATGAGTGAATGAATGAGCTTCACAGGGAGGAGAAGCAGGCTCCCCACTGAGCAGGGAGCCCGATGCGGGGCTCGATCCCAGGACCCTGGGATCATGACCTGAGCCAAAGGCAGACGCTTAACGACTGAGCCACCCAGGCGCCCCAGCAAGTGGGATTTTGATAGACACATCAAGAGCATGAGTTATTTGTTCCTTACATAAAGATTCTCATATATACCCAAATCTAGTTTTATATTTTGTATATAAAATTCAGCATCTGCGGAGTATATTATTAATACTGCTTTGCAAAGCCTTGCAACAAAATGGAATTATTTTAAACTAGAAGACAGCTTACCCTGAAGCAGGACTATTATCATCTTCTGGGATCTAAACTCTACATTTATACTCCATCATTGAGAAAAATCCTACACCAGCTTATGTGAAGTAAACGGAAGGATCATTAGACCACTAGCAGTAGCTCCGGAGGGATGCCGGCCCCCTTTGAGCATAACATATAGGCCTCCATGAAAGAACCGATTCTCCCAACTCAGTTCATTCTTCTGGTACTTGTGCTCCTCATTGCTACTGGATCATTTACTGGATCAGCAGAGGAAGATCTAGGACAAGTCTCTACTGAGACTGTTGCTATTGTTACTTCTCTATGTGGAAACATAGGAGCTCCATTGGCAATTTAAGAGTATCTCAGTTGATGTACTCAATGTATGCTTTATTTGGGGGTTAAATGCATTATTAACTTAAACACTTTTAAGTATCAGTTGAGTGGCAAATGATTAGTGAACACATTTGGATTCTTTTGGTTCACGAATAAGCTTCTTGCTGGGCCTTTTATATTTTCTGACACTTCTTGAATTTGGATTATGTTTACATTTTTGTTGTTGTTCTATGTCCTTCCATATTTTTCTGCCCAAACTCACTCATTTTAAGCTAGCAATGAGTTTTCATAATAAATAAATCTGTGGTGCTATGTCAGGGACCATTAGTTTATTAGTAGAAACCACTGGTCTTTGTTACTCTCCTTTCCTACAAATAATAGGCATGCATTTTAAGGGCACCTGGGTGACTCAATCGGTTAAGTGGCTGACTTCACCTCAGGTCATGATCTCGGGGTCCTGGGGCTGAACCCTGCATTGGGCTCCCCAGTTAGTGGGGAAACTGCTTCTCTTCCTCTCCTTCTGCCCCTCACCCCGTTCGTGTGCACTCATTCTCTCTCTCTTCTCAAGTAAATAAATAAAATCTTTAAAAAAATAGGCAGGTATTTTAAGGAGAAGCTTATAAGGCCTACACCTTAGCAGTTTAACACACTGATATTATTGTAATGACAGAGTTATTGATTCAAGTATCTATGGTGGGAGATGTTTCTGTATGTGAGTCCTTATAGTGTTCCTATCTCTTCTTTCTATCACAGGCCAGATCATACTGTATTCATGGATGCATGTTCTACTCACACAAAAGATTATTGGTTTCAATTATTTGCCAACTAATATGTTACAATTATGCAGAAAATATGTCTAGAACAAAGGCTCCAGATACATAGTTAAACAAAATTAGAAACAAACTTGTTGGTTTCTTCAAATCTGATTCAATCAATGGTCTTGTTCATTCGTTCATTCATTTAATTTTAAAAAATGCATCTCTTACCCACAAGGTGTTAAGTGTGCCTCTAAATAGTAGGTATCATCTAGTGAACAAATCCTAGTCTCCTCTCCTAGGGGCTTCTAATCTACTGCGGATGGTTGTGGGGGTAGAGAATGAGGTAAGGTCAAACAAATCAAAAGGGAATTTTAATAGTGTAGCAATTTCAGTGATGCTAACTCAATTCATATCTCACAATCGGTATTCCATCTAGTTCAAAATTGCCTTTGATATGAGCACACACAGAAATTCTACTTTGACAGCTACCCCATCAAATAGCTCAGAAAGCTTAAAACAACCATCTCTCCCTTGACTTCCATATATGATCAAATCACAAACTAAAGTCAAACTTCTATCTCTTTAATCGAGGTAGGTTTTTGTTTGTTTGTTTTGTTTTGTTTTTCCTCCAGAATCTTCACAGTAGCTCCAGTGCCCTGAATTGGGGCATTGGGGCATCAGCAGGAACTATGCCTGAATATTTGCCCCAACTCTCCACTCAGAACTGTTCTATAAAGAAGGAAAGAAGTAACACCAACTATCCAGTCTGCATTATCCAACCCAGACAGGGATTGTTCCTGAGGAAGGAAGTCACTAATGGTGCATTTGCTACCAGCTCCTCTGGAACCACTGATTCAGCCATACAAGTCCCTACCTATTTTTCATCCAAAGAGAATAAGAGCAATTCATTTTGGTCTCACAATATTATATAAATTGTAGGAACTCAAGTTTGTGAAAGTCAGAGCAGAACAATCACCTCAGTGCTTACGTCTTGAAAACGTGGTTATATTAGAAGCCAGACCCCCACAGGTATTGACTCATTTCTTTCTAAGTTCCAGTCATAGAAATTGCAATTGAATTATATGGGTGATGTTAGTAAATCATAATGTTTTTCTGTTCTACACATGCAGAACCATACTGTGATATTCCTGATTTCATTTACATTTTAAATTAAGGTATTCTCAATAATTAAGCTTAAGTTCACTAAAACAGAGGCTCTGTGAGGGCAGAGGATTTTTTTTCTTTATTCATTTGCTTTTACATTCTTAGTACCTAGAAAAATGCCAGGCACATGACAGGTGTTTAATATATGTTGAGGGAAAAAATAAATCTATTTTTTCTCCTTTTCATTCCCCCTCCATGAGACAAACAACAAGTTCTGAAGAAAATTCTTTTGCACAGATTTCCACTTTCTATCATTTCTTCCCATTTACCTCAAAATGAGAAAATTAAGAACACTTTAGGAAACATGGGATAAAATTACTACCATGATGGGTTTATAAAATCCACAATGCTTAAGGACTCTCTCAGCTGTCAGTAACAAAAATCCAACTCCAAAGATTTAATATGCAACTAAATTATTGTTTCACAAAGCTGACAAAAACCCAATGAAATATTCTTTAGACATGGCTGAATAGATGCTTCTATTATGTTCTCAGGGATCTGACTTTTTTTTTTCCTATCTCTCTCTTAGTAATGTTTTTCTTTTCACTGACTTTATTCTCCAACAGACTTCTGCATATGGATTCAAGATGCCCAGTGGCATATCCAGACTTACATGACATTATAGGTTGAGTTTCCAGAGAAAGAAAAAGTGTGTTTCCTGATACAGTGCTCTGATAAATGTCCAAGGAGAAATAAGACGGTCTCAACATAATTTACATGGACAGCCCTGAACCAAACACTGGACTGCTAAGCTTGGGACTCCTGCTGATATCGGGCTGGAGGGAAAGTTCAGTAAAATTAACTCTACCCATGAACTAGGTAGACAGAAAAATATTGCCAACCACTCATAGCCCACAAGACACTGCAAAATTTCATTCTTGCTTTCTTCTTTGCCACACCTCACCTCACTTTTTTCTTGTTCCTCATTATCTTTGTTTCAAAAAGATTGGCTTTATTTTTTCTTTCCTAAATGCATCAAAGTGCATTCAGTTTTGAAAGATTTTACACATGCTGTTCTGTCTATCTGGAATATTCTTCCTTTTCCATTCTTTTCATCCTGACCACTTCATATTCATCTGGCAAGCCTCGATTTAGTGATTACTTTTTCATGGAAGCCATCGATGGTATTCTAGTTTAGGCAAAATCCCTTGATCCATGCTCCCTGAAAGAAAATGTATATGCTTCTTTTCAGAACTTGTCATTATTGTAATTACTTATTTTCTAAATATGTGTTGGCATTTGATCCCTTTACCTGCAGGAGGATAGCGTTCCAGACCATCATCTTCCTCAGTGTTGCTCCAGCTTATGACACACTGTCTGGCACATGGTAGACATTAAAAATCTTTATTAATGAGTCAAAGAAAATGAGTCAAAGAAATGATTGGATTAATTAAATGTTGAATAATTGGCTAGGCCAGTGGAAGAACATTTTTTTTTTTTTTATTAAGGGCTAGATAGTAAATTTTTTGGCTTTGTAGGACACACAGTTTCTGTCAAATATTCTTCTTTGTATTTTGCTTGTTTGTCTCTCTGCCTTTTTACAATAATTTTAAAATATAAAAAAAACGTTCTTATTGCTAAGCCATAGTAAACAGGTCACTGACCAGAATCAGCCTGTGGGTAATGGTTTGCCCACCTCTGCATTAGTATACTAGTAGTTATAATTCGTTTTGTAATTGCATAATTATAGTGAGATTCTAACTCCATTCCTTTATTATTTATTTATTTATTTATTGTTTTGCTTTGGCTTTGTTTCTGAGTTGGGCACTTAACTTTATACTCTAAATAAATACTACTTCTGTTCTCAGCAGTACCCAAGCTAGGATCATATTGTTGTGTTTTCTTTTCAAATCTATTTGTTACCAAATTTTTCTTTCCACAAAATGCATGTGCATTTCTTCTAATCTCCTGCTATCTGTGCCACACTGTGCCTTTTCCATTCTTCAGCCAAGTGTACCTGCTGCCCTGACTTCTTATGGTTGTTTCCAATTTTTATGCTGCGTCATCATTCCTTCTCCTTTCTATAGTGTATAGTATAAAATTTCAGTAGAAGGAGAAATGTTTATTTAAAATGAACTGAGTAAAACAGACATTTCTAGATACTAACACCAGGGAAATAGGCATGCCATCTGCCCTCCATAAGGAGCTCTTTGCCTGAGGGACATAGCCATATCACCCAGGTAAGCTCTTACTAATGTGTAAATTGTACGGCAACCTACAGATCGTGGTTGTCATGCTAGACCTTCTGTTCTTTTGCTGCCCTCAGTTCTATACTGCATTTTCCATCCTTTTCTCCCCCTACTGTTTATTATACTTTGACATCTCTTCCCCTGGAAGACAACAACCACTAGTCGTGTGAATGGGAAACTTAGAACATCTTACCCATTATTTTCTTGTGCCTTCAGTATCTCAGTATAAATTGCAAGATTTTTTTTAAGGAAAAAGATGGCATTTAAAGTACTGCTGTTACATAATTAGAGGGTAATAAGGCAAAACTCAAAACATGCATGTATAAGTATTTTAAATGTCATCCCTTGTGAATGCATGATTTGTAAAAATAAGTGAGCATGCTGTGTCTTGCAAACTTAAAAAAAAAGAACCTGTCAGCAACTTACTCAAAAAAGAATCAAACTGTGGCAAAAATAAATTGCTTCCCAAAATTTACTATGGGCAGCTATAAACAACACATAGTTTAATAGCTCTTCATCCAATATGACAAATGTGATATTGAGATAAATTTTACATACAATAAACTGCAGAGAACTTAATTTAATGAGTTTCTCTAAATGCAGACACCTATGTAAACACCAACACAATTAAGACGAAAGATGTTTTCATCCCCCCAGAAAGTTCCTTTATGCCCACTTCAAACTAATCCTCCTCCACTCATAAGTAAACCCTATTCTTATTTCTATCTACACAGAATTAGTTTTGCTTATTCTTGAACTTCATATAAATTGAATCATAGAGTATGTATTATTTTGTTTCTGACTTTTTTATCATAATGTTTTGAGATTTGTCTGTGTGTTTGTTTTATTTTATTTATTTATTTATTTATTTATTTATTTATTTATTTTTTAAAGATTTTATTTATTTATTTGACAGAGAGAGACACAGCGAGAGAGGGAACACAAGCAGGGGGAGTGGGAGAGGGAGAAGCAGGCTTCCCGCGGAGCAGGGAGCCCGATGCGGAGCTCGATCCCAGGACCCTGAGATCATGACCTGAGCCGAAGGCAGACGCTTAACGACTGAGCCACCCAGGCGTCCCATGTGTGTTTCTTTTAAAGTTCCATTCCTTTCATTGCAGAGGATTATTCCATTGTGTAAATAAGGGGTCATGAATATATCCAATTAGTTCATCCATTACCGAGTTGGAGGACTTTTGAGCTATCAGTTTTTATCCGCTATTAATAAAACTGCTACAAACACTCATGAGCAAGTTTTGTTTGGTGGACCTAGGTGTTTATTTCACTTAGCTGAATACCTAGAAGTATATTTGCTGCTTTATAGGGTAGGTATATCTCTAAGTTTTAAGATATTGCCAAACCCATTTCCAAAGTGGTTGCGCCGTTTTATATTCCCATCAACAATGTTTGTGAGAGTCGGTTGCTCCAATCCTTGTAAAAACTTAATGCATACAGTATTTTTAATTTTACCCATTTTATTAGGTAGGAGAGAGTTTCATATGTATTTCTCTGATGACTCATGATGTTGAGTACTTAGTGGCATCTTGGCCTTTCATATAATTTCCTTTTGGTCTTTCATATAATTTCCTTTATAATTTTTAAACTACTTCATTTGTGGGTGCCTGGGTGGCTCAGTTGGTTAAGCGACTGCCTTCGGCTCAGGTCATGATCCTGGAGTCCCTGGATCGAGTCCCGCATCAGGCTCCCTGCTTGGCAGGGAGTCTGCTTCTCCCTCTGACCCTCCCCCCTCTCATGTGCTCTCTCTCATTCTCTCTCTCTCAAATAAATAAAAAAAAAAAAAAAAAAAAAAAAAAAAACTACTTCATTTGTTACTATATACTGTTATTATCAGTCTATAGGAAGTCTATATATCCTGAATATAAATATCTGGCATACGTATTCTTGTCTAGCTTATTCATTTACTTAAGTAAGTTCCAAAAAGCAGTGAAAATCTTTTCTAAATAGGGTTTTTATTTTAAAACAATTTTGTATATACATACAAATTGCAAAGATAGTACAAGAATCCCCATATATTCCATATCCAGTTTCCTTTATTAAAAATATCTTATATTAGTATGGTACATTTGTTACTGTTAAATGAAGCAATATCAATGCACTAATAGTAACCGAAGTTCATACTTTTTCAGAAGTGCTGGTCAAGGATTTTGTAGAATGTCTCTCAAGTGGGATTTGTCTAACATTTTTCTCACGATTAGACTGAAGTTATATATATATTTGAGAGGAACACCATGAAGATCAAGTGCCATTTTCATCACATCATTAGATACATACTATCAACCTAACTTACTTGTTGACATTGACCTCGATGAACTGGTTGAGGAAATATTTGTGAGGTTTCTCCACTGTAAAAGTTACACGACTTTCCCCTTCTCATTCCTTACTCTATTATTTGGAAGAGATTCACTATGCACAACCCAAATTAAGGGGTGAAAAGTGAAGGGTGGCACCCTGAAGGGAATGTTTGCATAAATGGTTTGGAATTCTTTGGCACTGGAGATTTGGCTTTTCCCCCATTACTTATTGATTCAATAATTTATTTTTATCAGTATGAACTCATGGATGTATATTTCATACTTTGGGTTAAAATACAACACTTTGTGAATTTTTTTTGCTCAAAATGTTCTAGCTTTGGCTTTTGGGAAATTTTTCCGTTGACCCCTGTGTCCCTTTAACATACAACATACGGCCTCATTTTCTTCAAGTGTATATGTGTGTGTTTATGATGTTTATTGATTTATCTATAATTAATCCAGTTTATTTTTAGAGCAATTTTAGAGCTAACAGGAAAATTGAGCAGAAAACAGAGATCTCATATTTCTCCTTTCCCACTTACCCAGTTTCCCTTATTATTAATATTTTGCATTAGTGAGGCGTATTGTTATAATTGATGAGCCAATCTTGATACATTATTACCTAAAGCCCATAGTTTACAACAGAGTTCCCTCTTTGTGTTGTACATTCTATGGGCTTTGACAATTGTATAATGTTAATATCTACCATTACAGTTTCATACACAATAGTTTTACTCTCCTAAATATCCCCTGTGCTCTATTTATCCCTCCCCATACCTTAACTGAACCCACAGCAGATAGTTCTCTCTCTACAGTTTTACTTTTTCTAGAATGTCATTTAGTTGGAATCATATAGTATGTAGCCCGTTCAGACTCTCTTCTTTGTTTTTGTTTTTTTTTTAAGATTTATTTATTTATTTGAGAGAGAGAGGGAGTGGGGGGAGGGGCAGATGGCCCTTTCAAGAATCTTTGAAGTAGACTCCACACTGAGCGCACAGCCCAACACAGGGCTCGGTCCCATGACCCATGAGACCTGAGCCAAAACCAAGAGTTGGATGTTTAACCAACTGAGCCACCCAGGCACCCCCAGACTCTCTTCCTTCAGTTAGCAATATGCATTTAAGATTCTTCTATGTCTTTAACGACTTGATAGCTCATTTCTTTTTGTTACTAAATAACATTCTGTTGTATGACTAAATAACATTCCACAGTTTATCCATTCACTTATTGAAGAACATCCTGGTTGCTTCTAATTTGGGGCGTTTATGAATAAACCTGTTATAAGCTTTTTTATGCAGATTTTTGAGTGGACATACATTTTCGACTCATTTGAGTAAACACCTAGAAGAATGATTCCTGTATCATATGTTAAGCCTATATTTAGCTTTGTAAGGAACTGCAAATTTCTTCTAAAGTGGCTGTTAACGTTTTGTATTCTGACCAGTAATGAATGTGAATTCCTGTTGTTCCATATTCTTGCCAGCATTTGGTGTTAGAAAAGTTTAAGTAACCTGGCTCTCACAGTCTGTCAACAATATTTGTTCACGTACAGTATACCGGATGGAGTATCAGAATTATTAACCAATAACTCCATGTAAAACAACTTTATTAGCTAGAGTACAGTACTTATGTACAGTTGTTTTTGCTTTTAGTCTTACAGAATCCACTCATTTCCAAAATTATTTGTCAGTACTTTTTTTCCTGACTCCCTCCAGGGAGGTTGTTTCATTTATTTGTAATGCAACTAGATTGTATCATCACAGTCCAGATTCCATTCTCGGATGCCCAGACCTCCTAAATGATGTTTTAAAATTTTCATACATAAACATTTTACTTTTTGACAAATGCATTATGTCATGTACCCACCATTACATACAGAATAGTTTCATTTCTCCAAAATATTCCCCGTGCTTCACCTATTCAACCTCACTTCCTCTCCAAACTTCTAGAACCCATCATTCTTTTTACTATCCCTGTAATTTTCCTTTTTCAAAATGTCATATCATTGGAATCATACAGGCTACGATGTAGTCTTTGCTGACTGACTTCTTTCACTTATCAGTAAGCGTTTAAGATTCATCCAAGTCTTTTTGTAGCTTAACAGCTGATTTTTATTCAATAAATAATAGTCCATTGTATGGATGCACTACAGTTTGTTAGAAGAATGTGTATTCTGCTGTTGTTGGGTGGAATATTCTATAAATGTCATTTAAATCCAGTCAATTGGTGGTGCTACTGAGGTCAATTGTATCTTTATTGATGTTCTGCCTATTTTATCTATCACTTACTGGCAGAAAGCTATTGAAGTCTGATTAGAATAGTGGATTTCTTTATTTTTCTCTCAGTTGTATCAGATTTGGCCTTGTGTATTTTGATGTTTTATTGTTAGCTGTATGGATGTTTGGGATTGTTATGTCATCTTGGAGAATCATCTATTTATCAAAATATAATATCTCCTATTTTTCTTGATAATTTTTTCTGAAGTCTGCTTCACTTGAAATTAAAATAGCTATTCCAGGGGTTTTTTGTGTGTTTGTTTTTTGTTTGTTTGTTTGTTTTTTTAGAATTAACATGGTACCTCTTTCTTTACCCCATTACTTTAAGTTGTTTTTGTCTTTGTATTTAAAATGAGTTACATACGGAAAACAACTGTTGGTTCTTATTATTGTTTTATGCCTTTGACAATCTGCTTTTTAATTGGTCTATTTAGATAATTCACATTTTCAATAATTATTGGCATAGTTGGACTAATATCTATTATGTTGTAACTGTTTCCTATTCATTAGTTTTGTTCTTTGCCCTCCGCCCCTTCATTTTCTGCTTTCTCTGGCTTTAATTGAGACCTTAATGCAGTTTCATTGGTCTCCCCTCTTTGCATTAAGAAAAAGAATAGTATTTGCCCTAAAGTTTGGAATATAGATTTTTAACTCATTTAAGTCTACCTTCAACTAGCACTATTCCACTTCATATATAATACAGGTAACTTATTTTATTTTATTTTTTTTAAGATTTTATTTATTTGACAGAAAGCCAGAGAGGGAACACAAGCAGGGGGAGTGGGAGAGGGAGAAGCAGACTCCCCACGGAGCCCGATGCGGGGCTCGATCCCAGGACCCTGGGACCATGACCTGAGCCGAAGGCAGACGCTTAACGACTGAGCCACCCAGGCGCCCCATATAATACAGGTAACTTATAACAGCAGATTCTTAATTCCTTCCTCTAATCCCTCATGACATTACTGCCATTCATTTCACATATATATGCTGTAATCACCCGATACTTTGTTACTATTATTCCCTTAAATGAACCTTTATCTTTTACATAAAATAAGAATAAGAAATATAAAAGATTTATATTATCTTCATTTATTTCTTCCCTGACATTATTCCTCTTCTTATGAAAATTTGAGTTTCTGGCTTATATTCTTTTCTTTCCCCCTGAAGAACTTCTTTTAACATTTCTTGCATGACCAGGAGTTCTACTACTTTTTGTTTGTCTGAGAAAATCTATTTCTCCTCACTTTTGAAGGGAAATTCTCCTTGACATAGAATTCTAGGTTGGCATTTTTTTGCTTTTGCTTTGTTTGTTTGTTTGTTTTTCTAACAATTTAAATATATTAGTTTTTTTTTCTGTTATTGCTTGCATAGTTTCTGAGGAGAGGCCCATTGTAATTCTTTGCCTTGTTCCTCTTTATATAAGTTTTTTTTTTCTCTGACTTTCAAGATTTTCCCTTTGTCATTGGTTTCCTGCATTTTAAAAACCTATTTTTGTTTATGTTTTTTGTTTATGTTTTTGAATTTATTTTGCTTGACAGTCTCTGAGCTTCCTAAATCTGTACTTTAATGTCTGTCTTTAATTTTAAAGAGTTCTTGACCATCAATTCTACAAATATTTCTTCTCCTCTACTCTCTTTTTTCTCCTTTTAGTGTATCAGTTATATGTTATACTTTTCAAAATTGTCCCACACATCTTGGATGCTCTCTAATGTTCTTTTTTCCCCCATTTTTTAACCTTTCATTTCAGTTTAGGAAGTTTCTATTGACTTATCTTCAAGCTCATGGTGCTTTCTTTGGCTATGTCTGGGCTACTGATGAGTCTATTCAAAACATTCTTCAATCTGTTACAGTGTTTGTAATTTCTAGAATGTTTTTCTGATTCTTTCTTAGTTTCTCTCTCTCTCTGCTAGTATTACCCATTGATTGAATGTTTTCTGTTATTTTCATTAGAGCCCTTAATATATCAATCATAGTTACTTTAAATTCCCTGTCTGATAATTCCAACATCTGTGTCAAATTCAAGTCTAGTTCTGATACTTGTTCTGTGTCTTCAGATTTTTTTTTCTTGCATTTTGGCATGCTTTCTAATATTTGTTGAAAACCAAACATGTTTAAAGGGTTCTAGAACCTTAGGTAATTAGGCTTTTGGTGCAAGGCCTTGTGGTATTCTGGCTAGGGTTAAGCTGAGTTTAATGTTTGCTAACGGTGTAGGTGCCAGAAGCTTCGAGTTCCTCTTGTGTGCTTGTTGCCATCTTAACATGGGGCTTCCCTCAGACAGTCTGCTTCTTGCCCTTATTTTCAGCAGCAATGCATTATTATTATGCTAAAGTCCTGTTGGTATGGGGAAGGGAAGCCTTTTAAAATCTTAAGACTACATCTCTTTTAGTGGGCCTCTGTCCCTAGGTTTTTACTTTCAAAGTGTCTTTTTAAGTGGTATTATATCCTCCCCCTTATCTGGAAATAGGACTGTTATGGGAGATGAAATTGGAGGAAACTCTTCTCTCACTGGGATAAGGCTTTAGTAAAACATTGTTACCCTGGAGAGTAGGCCTTTGTAGTGGAGAATGCTTTAGGCATATTTTACAATGATTAATTTTTTTCCACTGCCAGAACCTTGAGGGGATCTTTGAGAACCTGGTGAGTTTTCTGAAGATAAAGTGCACAAACTTGTGGAGCACCTCTACCCCCAAGGTCATACCCTCAGAAGTTTTTCACTCTCAAGCTAGTCCACATTCAACTCCAAAAATTCATCAAAATTACCTTTAAATGTCCTTCAAGTTTATGGCTTCAGTGTCTGTATTCCATATAAGCAAATCTCAGCTTTGAATCTCTGTATTCACCTGTCTTTCCAGATTTCAGAATGGAGATTTGCTTTGCAACCTCAGGTCTTTGATGGAGCCAAAAAAAGTAATTTAATTTCAGTTTGTTAACTCAATTCTTGATGTAAATACAGATATGATAACTTACAAGTTTTTTACATATTTGGACTAAAACCCAAAATTTGAATATTTTAATTTTGATAAAATCAAATTTATAAGTTTTTTCTTCCTTTTTTTTTTTTTTTCTATGTTCCATTTTTTTCCCCCTTTTATTCTAAGAAATCTTTATCTACCCCAAGGTCATAAGATTCTTTCCTACATTTTCTTCTGGAAGTTTTATAGTTTTAACATTTATGTTTAGGCTTGCCATCCATCTTAAATTAATTGTTGTCAGTGGAATTAAGCGAGGATTTAGGAGCTTTTTTTCCCTACATTTATGTAGTTGATGAAGCACCATTTGTTGAAAAGACAGTCATTGTGTAATAAGTTATGGAAATAAAATGTACAGCATAGGGAATAGAGTCAATGGTATTGTTAATTGCATTGTATGGTGACAGAGGGTAGCTACGCTTGTGGTAAGTATAGCATAATGTATAGAGAAATGGAATCAGTATGGTGTACACCTGAAACTAATGTAGCATTGTGTGTAAATTATACTCAAATTATTTTTTTTTTTTTTAAAGAAAGGATATCCTGGACACCTGGGTGGCGCATTCAGTTGGGCATCTGACTCTTGGTTTTGATTCAGGTCTTGATCTCAGGGTTGTGAGGTTGAGCCCTGCATTGGGCTCCCTGATGAGTGTGGAGTCTGCTTCAGATTTGAGATTCTCTCTCCCTCTCCCTTTGCCTCCCCCCACTCAAATAAATAAATAAATCTTAAAAAAGAAAAAGACATTCATTCTGAATTTCTTGCACTCTTGTTGAAAATCAATCATCTATATAGATGTGGGCTACTATTAGTTTCTGTCTTCTGCTTCATTGATCAAGCTTACAAAACTTAGGTCAATACCACAGTGTCTTATTCCTGAATCTTTATAATGTTTTAATATTTGTATTAAACAGTCATTTATTTTTAAAAATAATTTAAAAGAAACGCAAGTATTACCTTTTATATTTCCCCATACACTTATTTTTTGCATGCTCTTCACTTCATTCTATAGATTCAAGTTCCTATCTTGTGCTCTTGTGCAATTTTCCTTTTCTTATGAAGAATTTTCTTTAGCATTGCTTATAGTGCAGGAATTTCCTCAATATTTGTTTTTTCTAAATTGTTTTTATTTTGTGTTCTTTTTTTTTTTTTTTAAAGATTTTATTTATTTATTTGAGAGAGAGAGACTGAGAGAGAGAGCACATGAGAGGGGGGAGGGTCGGGAGGGTCAGAGGGAGAAGCAGACTCCCTGCCGAGCAGGGAGCCCGATGCGGGACTCGATCCAGGGACTCCAGGATCATGACCTGAGCCGAAGGCAGTCGCTCAACCAACTGAGCCACCCAGGCGCCCTATTTTGTGTTCTTTTTAAAAAGAGGTCTACATTGGATATTGATTTCTGAAGTGACAATTACCTTTTCATTTTGTTGTATTGGTTTATTAATGATAAAAAGTCTACTGGCTTTCCTATCATTGTTCCTGGATATAATGTACTTTTCTTTTTAAAACTAATTTCAAGAATTTTTCTAGCTCTGATTTTCAATGATTTGCTCATGTGGGCCTTTCTTCACCCTATATAATTGTCTTTTGCTGAGCTTCTTAGATTTCTAATATAATGTTTTCACCAAATTTGCAAGACTTTCAGTAATTATTTTTTCAAATAAGTTTTTTTCTTTCCCATTCTTTTTCTTTATTCATTCTGTTCTTTCAATTAGATATGTACTAGTCTGGTTGATAGGTCTCACAACTCACTGAAATTTTATTCCTTTTCATTTTTCATTTTTTGGTTTGATTTTCTCTTTTTATTTCATATTGGATCTTCATTAAATTTTATAATCCTTACTTGTGACATCTCCAATCTGCTATTAAGTCCATGCATTCTTTCTTAAATTTCAGCTATTATAGCTCTCATATAGAACTTTTACTTGATTCTTTGGTGTAGTTTCTACTTATTTTTTGAGATAGTCTGTTTGCTTATCATGACCGTATTTTTTGTATAAGTCCATGAAGTTAAGAATTTAATACTTAGTCAGTCTAAGGAGTGCCTGGCTGGCTCAGTTGGTAGACCATGTGACTTTAAATCTCACGCTTGTTTTTTTTTTTTTAGATTTATTTATTTATTTATTTATTTATTTATTTATTTATTTGAGAGAGAGAGAGAGAAACAGCATGAGAGGGGAGAGGGCCAGAGGGAGAAGCAGGCTCCCCGCTGAGCCGGGAGCCCGATGTGGGACTTGATCCCAGGATTCTGGGATCATGACCTGAGCCGAAGGCAGTTGCTTAACCAACTGAGCTACCCAGGCACCCTAAATCTCAGGCTTGTAAATTCAAGCCTCAAGCTGGGTGTAGAGATATTATTTTTAAGTAAAAATAAAATTAAAAAAAAGAATGTATAATACCTGCTTTGTATTTTTTTTTTTATTACTTCATAGCAAATTACACAAACTTAGCTGCTTAAAATAATACCCATTCATCATCTCACATTTTTTAAGGTCATTATTCCTGGTACCCTCTATTAGTGTCTGCTAGATGCATAGACTCCCACAAGTCTGAAATCAAGGTGTCAGATGGCCTGGGCTCTTGTTTCCTGGCTCTGGGAAAGAATCCATTTCCAAATTCATTCCTGTCTTTGGCAGATAAATTTATCTGTGGTTGTAGGACCAAAGTAACCACTGTCTTTCTAGCTCATGGCCTAAGGCTACTTTCAGCTTTTAAATGACTCACATCCTAGAAGCCACTTCAGGTTTTGCATTTGGCCCCTCCATCTTAAAAACCAGTACTAATGTTTCAAAATTTTTTGTAATCCAAATCAAGAAGATAGAAGACTATCTGTTTACTGATTTAAATGTTAATCTCATCCAAACATATTCTCCAAGTTGTCAAGCAAGATTGATCACCACAAGTAGTAACCTTAATTTTATCTGCTTTATGTCTTTTCCCCTGTTACATGATTTGATCATGGTTATGATAGCTCATAATTTATAGTCCCAGGAATTAGGACAGAAAATCTTGGTAAGCCACTTTAGGATTCTGCCTACCACATGTTTTAAAGTTCTTGTCTGTTCATTTTAACACCCATGTTAACTCAACTTCTATTTATATGGACTGCTTTTTCTCTTGATCTTTGGTCGCATTTCCTGTTATTTCATGTCTAGTTACTTCTCTCTATAAACTGGATAGTGTATACGACGGTGTGGAGAGACTGAATTTTGTTATCATCCCTGAAAATATGTTTATCATCTTTTTCTAGTACAAAATCTAATTACTGGCTGTCAGCTTAAATTTATTGAAGCTTGGTGTCATGCTTTCTTTTTTTCAAGGACATCTTCTTTAGTCCTGCAATGTAGTCTTAATTTTAAGGTGCAGTGATTCTAAGTCTTAAATGATACATCTGAAATATTTTCTTTTTTTTTTTTTTTTTAATATTTTCTATGTCTCTGCTAATGTTTTGAGGTTCACACATCATACTTTGTTTCTTCTATGGCTCGACTTTGTTTCTTCTATGGCTCAGCAGTTTTAGCTTTCCAATAGTTATTTTCTGACAGGCTTCTCAAAGTCTCCCTTTAACATGAGCAAGTCAGGATCCATTCAAGAACTTAAAGGGGCTTGTAATGCAAATTGTAGAATTGCCCCTTTTGGGTGGCTTCCTTCTTTACAGGGCTTCCTTCCTCAATTTCCAGTCAGTCTGGCAGCCAGAACTCTTCTGACACCTTAAATTAATAAGACTGCATCTTTCTACTTGATTTCTACTCAGTTTATACCCTGGAGACTGAGGATGTCACTCACATTAAAGTATTGTAAGAATTTCACTTGGTATACTTTTTTTTTTTTTATTTTAAAGTTGGCATTTACTCAAATTTCTATCTGATTTTCTTTCCTTGTGCTTTCCTTTTAGTGATTTTCTATTTCCTTTCCTGAAATAGTTAAGTTTTATTTGTTTATTCATTTAGTTAATTTTATATTTTGTCCTCTGTGAGATTTGTCTGATACCAGCTGATACTGAGCTGTGTTGTTATTACTGAACTAGAACCTCCTATTGACATTTTATCTACAATGCTAGCAAATATTTAGATGGTGATGATAATAATAATGATAATAACTCCTTAATTTTGGTTTGTCCATAAAATTGGAAATTCATTTTAAATTTATTTAATTTTGTATGCAAACTATACATACACAGAAACTTGTACATGTATTCATATACACATACATATACATATACATCTTAATAGAAATGGGATTCTCTACAACTGCACTTGGAGGATGTATTCAAATCATTAGACGCCATTTAATTTGCACTATACAAAATAAGTAGTGTTGGGCCTTATCTAATCATGTGTCCTCTTCAAATTGTTTGTTTCTTTAAGATCTAATTCAATTTCTATCTGCCAAATGAAGAATTCCATAACCGTTAACACTCACTGATATTTAAAACATGATTTAGCACTACATTTCATACTGACTTGGCTTTCTCATTTTTTGAGTCATATACATTACTCATGACTCTTCAACTTGAAAGCAAAATTTTTCCAGAGAAGTACAAAGTTAAAGCCTATTTTTTAAAATGGTTCATAGTGGAATTGAAAGAACTTAAGATCTATATTCAAATAGATGTAACTTGTAGCTCTGACCTAACACTTGGCTGTGTGACTTTGACACACTTCTTAAATTTTCTGGCCTCATTTTCCCCCCTCTGAAAATTGTACTTGAGAGTGTTCTATGAATTGTAATGTGGTCTATGTTATTCTTTTTCTAGAATCATATATTAATGTTTCAGATATACTTTGTTTTCAATAATCTTTGCTGATTGAGTGATAATTATATTATCTTATATGACCCAGTGTACTGTCCAAAAGCTAATTAGATCTGTGCACTTTTGCTATTGCAACACTTTCAACAAGCAAAATATAACACTTTTTGATAATAGTCCTAAATGATATATCCCTGATATCAACAATAAAGATTGCATAGCTATTTTAAAACATGCAGAAGATATCAAATTGGATACACCACTGTGGCTGAAAATTTCCAATGTGAAATGAGTAGGATGGTGAGAAACAGAATTTCTAAAACTTTAAATTTGATTTGAAATGAGACCAGACTTATCAGTTTTGTGCTTTGCCTCAACTATCTGGATGAAATGCCTGTCTTAGTAAACAGATTTAGCATTGGAAAATTTAGAAATTTTTCCTTGGGGGAAGGGTAAGAAAACCAGGCCTCTTTTTTTCCCCCAAAATATTAATTATTATGCAAACCTCATGTTAAGTTGTGAAATCTCTAACAACTATAATAATTAGATTGAAATCAGAAAAAAAAAAATGAAGTGGTACTTTATTTAGTTTACCATAATATATAAGCTTATATATGACAAATTTATCCCTAGATGCTGACTCGCTCAGCATCTGAAAAGTGTGAAATAGGGGCGCCTGGGTGGCTCAGTCATTAAGCATCTGCCTTCAGCTCAGGTCATGATCCCAGGGTCCTGGGATCAAGCCCCTCATCGGGCTCCCTGCTCAGCAGGGAGCGTGCTTCTCCCACTCCCACTCCCGCTGCTTGTGTTCCCTCTCTCACTGTCTCTCTCTCTGTCAAATAAATAAAAATAAAAATCTTTAAAAAAAGTGTGAAATAATTTGCACAAACACCATATTACGGTTAGCCTATGATTTAGATGAGAAATCTAAGACACTCAATTAATTTAATTATGTTGTTATAATATTCTTCTATATTTTACCATAGCTCTCTGTTCACTGCAGCCATCTTATTGATCTATTTTTAGGTGAAAACAAATCTGGAAAAATTTGTAAGCCATATCTTGACAATTATGGAGAGATAAAGCAGCTTTTTAATAGTCATGTCTGTGCTTATTATAATGGGATAATGAAATTATATTTTTTGGATTACTGCATCTTTAAATCTGTGTAATTCTAATCAAACAGATTTGCAAAGATCCAGAATAAACCTTTAGGTAGATGGTTTTGATCAATGCAGTTTTAATTGCTGAAAAACAGTTAAAGGACAATTGAAAATGTTAGAACGAGTTATAACCTGAAGTTGTTAAATATAGTAAGTTTATCTTCTTTTTAAAGGAAAAGGTGTACTGAATATGAAAAATTGACTGGACCTCTTAAATTGTCTCCTTAATTTTTCCCCATTTTTTCTTCTCTGTAAGCTGAGAAACAGCTTAGTGGGTTTTCCTGAGGATGATGATGATGATGATGATGATGATAAACATGATTTTTATCAGGTAACATATTTGAAGAGTGCCACATTAGGCTCTAACATAGGTGGGGGACTCTAAAGAAAGGGCCACTTTGCTGTTGCTATTATTCACTGGACAGTAGATTACTAAAGTTACATTTGGAAAAGAAAGAAAATCAAAAATGTTGATGACATCATTAATAGAAGAAAACAAATGTTATAATTATTTAAATTTTATTATACCTATGCTGAGTTTTAATCTTTGGTTTTGTAATACTGGCAATTTTCATTTTGTATATGATAACAACGGATTTACATATTTCCCTTCTACTTCCATTAATTACCTTATTCTGAAGTGTAAATTACCTCTTTTAATTCTTAAAACAAAGCTATGAGGTAGGCCTATTGTGTTCCCCATTTTGCAGATGAGGAAAATGAGTCGTAGGAAGGATAAATGATTTTCTTAGCATTTCACAGCTAGTTGACAGCAAAGCCAATATTTGGACTCTGGAATTTTGCATGCAAGGTCTATGTTTTTAACCACTTCACCATGCTTCCCAAGAGTTAATGAGCCTTTTGTAGAAAAGAGCTCCAAAAAGTACAAACAGGAAGCTGAATGCTAAAATGGCCATGATATGTGGTATTGAAGAAACTCTTGTTTTCCTACTCCATTAGTCTCTCAGAGACTTCTAAGCTGCTGAGGTCATCAAAGGAAAATAAAGACTGTTATTTGAGTCTTTCTATGGGCACATGGGTGCCTAAAACTGCTAACCACGAAGACAGATACATGAGTAATTTTTTTTTAACCTGGAATGGCCCTGGTTAATGTGAGAAGATATATATAGTTTACATTTTTAAAAAGGGAAAATGCACTAGCAATACACTTAGTTAAAGGATAAGGAAGATATTTTTGGGTAGAGGTATATTGAGAGAGTAATGAGGGCATAGAGGAGTCGCTACAGAGGAGAATGGCAATTCATGGAAGAGAGAGAAAGTAATTTGAGAAATATTTCTGTGGACTATAGGCTTATTTTAGTTTTGATACCTATATGTAAAGGAATGGAGCTGTTGATAAATTATTACTCTGTTTATAAATGCACTCTGATTTTGAACTGCATAAGAAATACTCACACACACATACTGCACACACACGCTGAGAGCCAGATATGGCCACCATCCTCACTGAAAAACCTCTCTTTCTGCTTTAAGCTAACACTGGAGAGTACATCTATTTTCTTATTTTTCTAGATGAAACCCATTCTACAAGGCATTACTGAAAAAATGTTAATTTGAGTGAATGTGTTATTGGATATACTAGCAATGGAGTTCTCTTATGACACAAGAGAGCATTTCCCGTGTAAACTCCCATTCAGCATCTACTTCAAACCAGCTGTCTTGGGAGGCTTCCCCTAAAGAGATTGAAATTGGGGTCCTTGCCTACATTTTTTTTTTTTCCCATATGGAGCAGCTTAGCTCATGCTTAACTTCCTCAGTCCTAGGCTTTGAACACTAGATTGAAACACTAGATTGGAAGGCTCTCTGAACTACTTTACAGTGATAATCATCCAACAAAATTAGCTCCCTCCCTGGAAAAAAAAAGCTGCATTACTATTAAAAAGATATTACATTTGGCCATATTGATATGTAAACATATCCTGAATACATAAGTAAATACATAAAAATTATTTTTCAAGCAAATATATAGGCATATACTATTTTTTAACCTAAATAATTTAAAAATGGCTATTTAAGGGCTTTTCCCCTGAGAACTCTAAGAAATGAAGTTTTATGGTTATATATTCTTTAAATATTTGATTTACTTAAATGCAACACAATACGTGGAGTAATTCTACATATCCTTCATAAAATGAAGTGAATTTAAAACTTTTTTAAATACTAATGATAATTCATTTTCTATGATTAAAGCTATGTTTGATTTACTGATAACTAATATTCATAGAGTAATTTTTAAAATCAAAAACACAAATATGTATGTGTGTGTTTTCAAGGAAAACAATATATTAGCTTTTATTTTCCAGACTTTTTGAAATGAACACACACACACACACACATATATATATATATATATATACATATATATATATATATATATATATATTAAAGATTTTTATTTGTCAGAGAGAGAACACAAGCAGGGGGAGCAGCAGAGGGAGAGGGAGAAGCAGGCTCCTCATTGAGCAAGGAGCCCGATACGGAACTCGATCCCAGGACCCTGGGATCATGACCTGAGCCGAAGGCAGACGCTTAACGACTGAGCCACCCAGGCATCCCAGAACACAAAGATATTTTAAAGTAAGCCAAAATATTAGAAAGTTTTTACTATATACCATTGAAGCAGCTGATTTTCAGGAAGACTAGACCAGATTTGGCAAAGCTCATTATGAAAGCAACATTGTTTTGCGTTTATAAGGGAGATTACCTACCTTATTCCCATAAAACTTCTAATGATTTCAAATATATTTTCAGGCTGTTGTAATTTTTTTAAGTTGTATATTACTGTGGTAAGAACACAACATGAAATCAACCCTCTTCATAAATTTTTCAGGGCACAAAACGGTATTGTTAATTATAGGTATCATGTTGTACACCAGCTCTCCAGAGCTTGTTCATCTTGCATAAGTGAAACTTTATGCCTGTTGATTAGAAACTTCCCATTTCCCCCTTCCCTAGCCCTGGCAACCACCATTCCACATGTGATTCTATGAATTTGACTCCTTAAGGAACCTCACATAAGTAATCATCTTTCCATGACTGGATTATTTCACTTACCATAATGTCCTCCAGCTTCATCTATGTTGTCTCATTGCAGAATTTCCTCCTTTTTTAAGATGGAATAATATCCCATTGTATGTACACACCACATTTTTTAATCCACTCATCTGTCAATGGACATTTAGAATGTTTCCACACCTTTGTTCTTGTGAATAGTGCTGTAGGGCTGCTAACACCACTTTGATACCCTGATTTCAATTCTTTTGGGTATATACTCTCAAGTGCAATTGTTGGGTCATATGGTAGTTCAACTTTTAGTTTTTTTGAGGAACCTGCATGCTGTTTTCCGTAGCAGCAGCTGTATTTTTAAAGTATTAACAATACTGAGAGTAATACAGAAGGAGATAGAGACATTTTTTTCCCCTCCATTTTATAGATGAGGAAATGGAGGTAGAGAGCATTTAAGTCATTTGCACAATGCCACTCAGCTACTGAGTGACAGAACCATGATGCTATGGCAAGAACTACTGCACACATTCTCTAATGTAAAGTAATACAATGAAATATTTTGTCTCTTCTCCCATTGACAACACAAATTCTAATCACCATGGTTATGTCACTGTCACTGACCCCAAGATGAAAGAAAAAAAAAAAAAGAGACAAGAAAAAGTAACGTTCAGGGCTCTGCCTAACACACTTAGCTCTACAAATATACTGAGACTGGTATCTTACCTCCCAAACAAATATATCTCGGTTAGACATTATCAGTGAAGCACCAAAGACACATACAAATGCTTCACTTAGACTAGAAGTTTCTAAATGAAACCATGCCTATTCCTCTGGATAGACCTGGTCAGTATCTACCTTAAACTGAAATTTGCTTAACTGAGGACTAAAAATCAGCGGAGTTTTTCCAAAACCTACCAAAAATATTATTTAACATTTTAAAAACAAGTTGACTGCATTTTTAAAAATTTCGAGTAGTTGTATTGTTTTGTTGCTGTAGCCACAAATACAAAACTCATATATTTTAAAGCAGCAAACCATAGCTTCATATTACATAATATTTTTTTTTTTAAAGATTTATTTATTTATTTATTTGAGAGAGAGAGAATGAGAGAGCAAGCACATGAGAGGAGGGAGGGTCAGAGGGAGAAGCAGACTCCCTGCCGAGCAGGGAGCCCGATGCGGGACTCGATCCCGGGACTCCAGGATCATGACCTGAGCCGAAGGCAGTCGCTTAACCAACTGAGCCACCCAGGCGCCCCATATTACATAATATTTTATACACACTGTGCTATTTTATGTATTCTCTTCAGTCCCCTAAAAGTGTCATTGAGTCAGGAATGATTGTTTGGCAGTTTTACATTTATAATTGACCAATAGTGAAAATGTAAATGGGAGAAAAAATGTAAGATGTTGTCAGATGGTGATCAATTTATAGTACAATTTTTCCATGTAATGTTCTATAATTGAAACAATATTTGGAAGACATTATCTTAGAAGAACTTTTTCCTGAGGGCATACATATGGAGCATTTTCCAAATTGCCTTTGTTAAAATTTTATTGAAAACAAATTATTTAAAAATTTTATTAATATTAACCCTTCAGAACAATGAGTAGTACTTTTATGATGATAATAATATTGAGCACACAAGCAACTAGAAATAACTCTATGCTTGTATATGATTTCCTGTTAAGAATATGGTAGTGAACAATAGTTTTACATAAATCTTAGTTCTTAAGTCTGTGTGGGTTTTAAAAACTGAACATGGGCAAAACAAACAAACAAACAAAAACAAACATCCCCAAGCCTATAAAGCCTGAGCTAATAATCTCCCACAGGTCTTCATTATAGCTCCTACCTTCATTCAGTACCACAGATTAGAAACTTGTAAAACCTAGATTTAGATGAAGTTTCTCAGGGAAGGCATGAAAATGAAGGAACTCGAATCAAAAGTCCTCAGCTGCTTTCCAGTTTATACTTGAAAAATAAAGACCATTGGCCTTCTAAACTCTTCATTTGCTTTTGTTGATTTTTTGTGTATTTGGTTTTTGAAAAAAATACCGTAAGCTAAAACTCAATATTATTTTGGCTTCTTTATGGACTTATTATTCTGTGCTCTACTGTACTTTTTGCAGATAAGGAGATAAAAATTTCTTTGGGGAATTGAAACATACCCTGGACCAAAAGTAATAATATTTTAAACTCTATTTCAGAGGAAATTATCATGATGAAAGCTTCTTTCTAGTTTACATTGACCCATGTGCCTTAACCTTTGTCAAATAAGTTACAGCCTACAGAGCCGCAGTAATTCTACATGGGACATAAAAATTGGTTTTTCAATTGGTGAGGTCACGGTAAATCAAAACAAAACAGCTGAGGTCATTGGTTTGTTTTCCACTGTCCCATTAATTCCATCAATCAGCCATAGGTTGGTACCCTAACCTTGGAGAGTGATCCTGAAAATGTGAATATTTATTTTCTTAAATTTGGGGAGTGGGGTAAGACAGTGTAAATGGAAATATGCAAATAGATCATCAGTCTTTCATTAAAAAAAAAAAGGATAAAACTGCAAAGTCTACAAAAGGAGGTTGATGAGCAGTATCACCCAAAGGACTCTACATAAAGGTGCATTATTCGCACAAATGCCTGTTCTTGAAGATTTAATCCTCCTACTTCAAACATACAGCTCCACGTTAACAAGTGCCTTAGTCCCCAAAGGACATGTGATTCACTGTGCTTCTAATATTGTGACAGCATGCACAAGAATAAATAAATGCTTAAATATTCATTTGTTTGACAGGTCCCAATTTTGCTAAAAATCAGCATGTTAATACTGAGCAAGGATTAATAATTTTCTGACTCATATTATTGAACTTTCAAACAGTGATTTTGGAAGGCTTACTCCCAAGGTTCCAACCAGACCTAAGATTTTATGATTTAGTGAGTTAGTTAACAATCAACATGGTATAAAAGAGGTCACATAATGTAGTCACAGACTAAAGGTTAGAGCATGCAGCAATCAGAGAACACTGTTAAATATCACAATTCACCCTTTCCTGAAATGTTTGCTATAGGACATCAGAAAATTTTCGTTAAAGTGATAGCTAAATACTCAGACATAAAAACTGGTTATTTAACTTATTTTTTTAAGATTTATTTATTTATTTGAGAGGGAGAGAGTGCACAAGCCAGGGGGAGGGGCAGCGGGAGAGGGAGAAGCAGACTTTCCAATGAGTAGGGAGCCCCGGGGCTCGATCCCAGGACCCTGAGATCATGAGCCAAGCCAAAAGCAGAGGCTTAATCAACTGAGCCACCCAGGTTATAAGTTATTTAACTTATAACTAAAATGTCTTGTAGCAAATGAATGGAATACATTAAAATCAGTAACTTTATGATTTAGTTTAGTGAGAAAAAATAAGACCTATACAGAACAATCATTAATTAAATGTTTGGAAAGCAAAATTGAACATTTTTATTTTGACATTACTAAATTTTATGTGCAGGAAAGAAAATAACCCTGTTGATTAATGATGATTTTGACATGGATAAAATTGTGGTTTCCCTTGCATGACTATTGACCACATCTCACATTAATTTTTTAAAAACAATGAGGTTAACAGAAGCTATTCTGCATCAGTAATTTTAGATGATTTCAATAAATTAACAGAATAATAATTTAATACTATTATTTTCAAAATTCTGCATTTTGTAGAATGTACGCATTTTATTGTGAAACAGAAAGAAGCATTATTTTAGCTTTAAATGATATTTTTCTATATTTAGATACAAATTAGCATATTTTATTACATATTATTAATTCAATAACTAGGTCATGGCTCAGTTGGTACTAATATTTATTACCAACTATTTACTATTTAATATGACATTTTTTTCTATCTATGTGGTGCTCTTCACACTACGTACTTATAATCATTCACCCAGATGTGCATGCCTACATGAGAGGTCAGTATTAACACAATAAATCTTGTAGGAACACAAATTAACGTGCAGAAAGCTCACATGCCCAGGCAAGAAAGAACATTATTTTTTTTTTTCTTTAAGGATTTCTAAACTTGTGATAATACTTCAGATATTTGATGATAATTTATAAAACACATGATCAAAATAATTTCATTACTTGCATTAAACTTATTTTCTCAATAGGTGTTTTAATGGGGGTTATGCAGAGCAGTAAAGGTTTAAAAATACTACTTTGCTGTAATATAATAAGAGATATACACATTTAAGTTACATTGAACTAAATATTATGTACAAATTTTTAATTTATAATAAATTAAATTTAAATTTATATACTTCATATGAGTTTCGAGAGGGTTTATTATTGAGATCTACTTTTCAACAAGACGGCAGTTATTGTAAATGTTTTAATTAAATACAAATTATCTTTGACTTTATTCTGATTCATTCACTTTTTAATTTAATTTTAAGTATGCACGTCTAGGCCTCCTCATTCCTAATACAGTGTTCTTCTAAAATACAATGCTATCATTTTTTAATTAATGAAAACAATAATAGTCATTTTTAATGTTACAAACCTGTCACTTAATAGGCCAAATGTCCTCATTCCCACTTAACATCACCTGAGAACCAATTACCATTGCTTAGAAAATTAAAGAGCAGAATTTTAGAATACCGAAATCTCATCTCAATGAATATGCATGTACCTTCAAAATATTCTTATTTAGGTTATCAAATTAGTTTTATCTAAAAAGTCATTAACTAAAAATGCAAGTGAAAAATGTATAGTTTGCAGGCTGGTTAGGAAGACAGGTAAGAAGAAGATGATGAAGATAGGAACTTCTAGGTGAGCAACACAGAAGTGTGGCATAGAGCATGAAAATGGCCTTTTCTCAACTATTATTCTGAAGTTTTTCAGTCAATGAAAACAATACTAGTCACATATGATGCTGAAGACAGGGTAAAAGAGAGATAAATTCAACATATGGGAGGTGTGGAAATGTAAGAAATGTTTAAAAATCACAAATGGAATCCATTCCTTTATATCTTCTAGCTTTTAGAGTCTGACCTCATCCTTGGCTCATTCATCCTCAGGGTCGGTAACTGGGCCAGGTCCTTCTCAGGCTGCCGTCCCACTGGTTCTCTTCTTCTGTTTCCATATCTCTTTTTGAACTGAAAAATGTTCTCTGCTTTTAAAGACTCATATGATTATATTGAGTCTGCCAGAATAGTGCAGGATGAACTCTTCATCTCAAGATCCTTAACCGAAATACATTTGCAAAGCCCCTCTTATTATGTAAGACAATATATTCACAAGTTTCAAGGATTGGGGTGTGGACATCTTTGGGGGCCATTCTTCTACCTACAACATACACCTCCTTACCCTGCTTTATTTTTACATATAGCACTTACCACCATCTGTGGTATTATATACTTGTTCATTTGCTTCCTGCTTGTCTCCTCTTAGCTGAACACAAGCTTCTTGAGAACAAAGACTTCGTATATTTTCTTTATCGATGTATCTCCAAGGCCTAGAACAGTCCCTGGGATGTGGGAGGCATTAAAGAAATATTTGTGAAATGAATAAATAAGTCAGGTGTATTTAATAACTAAAATAAACATTTATGACCAGGAATAGTAGACTTAATATTGAAATTAAGAAATATTGCTCAGTTGGTTAAGAGGTAGACTCTTGATTTCAGCTCAGGTCATGATTTCAGGGTTGTGAGATTGAGCCCCGTGTCAGGCTCTGTGCTGGGCATGGAGCCTTCCTAAGTTTCTCTCTCTCTGTCTCCCTCTGCCCCTCCCCTTCTCTCTTTAACGAAAAAGAAAGAAAAGAAATAGGGGCGCCTGGGTGGCTCAGTCGTTAAGCGTCTGCCTTCGGCTCAGGTCATGATCCTGGGGTCCTGGGATCGAGCCCCGCATCAGGCTCCCTGCTCCGCGGGAAGCCTGCTTCTCCCTCTCCCACTCCCCCTGCTTGTGTTCCCTCTCTCGCTGTGTCTCTCTCTGTCAAATAAATAAATAAAAATCTTAAAAAAAAAAAAAAAAGAAAAGAAATATTGCCCAAGAAATTTGTGACTTCATTTAAATATAAGAATATGTAATGAAATGGTGTAATGAAATAATATATGTCATATGTTTTTATTATAGCAATCTGTTTGCAAACTAACACATCCCCCAAACCCATCCAAGGAACTGTAAGTTAAGTAAATAAAAATGAACAAATCCTATATTGAAAGTTTATAACCAGATGACACTTTTATTCTTTAAGAAATACAAAGCACGTGGAGTGCCTGGGTGGCTCGGTTGTTTAAGCGTCTGCCTTCAGCTCAGGTCATGATCCCAGGGTCCTGGGATCGAGTCCCGCATCGGGCTCCCTGCTCGGCGTGAAGCCTGCTTCTCCCTCTCTCTCTGCCTGCCACTCGGCCTACTTGTGTTCTCTCTCTCTGTCAAATAAATAAATAAAATCTTTAAAAAAAAAAAGAAAAGAAATACAAAGCACACAATAGCACATTGACTGTTAAGCTAAATTACCTCCCAAAGATTCCAACGTGTATGTGGCAGGGAGAGTTGCTGGAGAAAACAAATGAAGTCCAAACATTTGATCCTGAGTATTGCACATCAGCATCTTCTAATGAAAAGTCTTTTCATTTTCTCATTGAAATAATTATCATCTGAATTTAATTCCCTTCGGCTATGGTCATAAATATAATCTGATTGCTATCATTTAATTTTTCATTATACTTTATTTTTGAGGGATCGCCTATAAACAGCATTATATTTTTGTTTGTATGCAAACAAAAATCTACATATTCATTTTTATTGACTTCAAAAATGGGCACATGCCATGTCACCTGCACAATGGACTATAAACTAACAAGGACAAAACAAAGGCTAAAAGATCATAATATCATCATAAGGATTTTCAAAGTTCTAATAATTAATATCTGCAATGTACTTCCCTTGATAACATCACATAAGCTCTTGTGTGTGACTGTATATTATGCTAAATTTAAATACATTCACCTATTACATACAGTTCACACGGTTGTGTCAATACTGCTAATACACTAAAGATTTCCATTTTCTGATCTGTATGTGCTTATCAATTTCATAAATATTTCAGTGGCTTCTATTTGTGTGTAATTTCTTTTTAAGAAGAAAATATAAAAATTAATTAAATGACAGATTATACTGATCAGAGAGACAAAGACAGAGGCACTTAAGAATGTATGTAGAGGGGCGCCTGGGTGGCTCAGTTGTTAAGCATCTGCCTTCAGCTCAGGTCATGATCCCAGGGTCCTGGGATCGAGCCCCACATCGGGCTCCCTGCTCTGTGGGGAGCCTGCTTCTCCCTCTCCCACTCCCCCTGCTTGTGTTCCCTCTCTTGCTGTGTCTCTCTCTGTCAAATAAATAAATAAAATCTTAAAAAAAAAAAAAAAAAGAATGTATGTAGAACTTTAGTAGGATAGTGAATCATAAAGTCATATTTTAGCACAGTCAACTTTACCCTCCATCCTGGTTTTTGGTGGGGAAACAGCCCACTGTTGTGATGACACCACCTATCCCAAGCCAGGTCCACAAGCCTCCAGTGATGAGGCTGAGCTTGGAGGCCTCCCTATCCTGGGGCTCTGATTCAAACTCAGTACTTTCCCACTTGGAAGTGCCTGCGTATCTTCTCCAGTTGAGGCCTTCTCCCCTTGCTACTGCCCTTTCCCAACCCCAGTGCAAGATACAAGAAACTGAAAACATCTAGACTGATTAATATTGGAGTGAGCATGAACTTAATCAAAAAAAAAATCAAATAGGACTAGATGACTTACAGAGGGAGACATGAGTGAGAGAGAAAGGCAGCTCAGGATTAAGATTGAAAAAGAAATTCTTTTCGAGAGAGAGAGGGTAGCAAACCATGAGAGACTCTTAACTATAGAGAACAGATTGAAGGTTGCTGGAGGGACGTGGGTGGGAGATGGGCTAGATGGGTGATGGATATTAAGGAGAGCACTTGTTTTTTGTTTTTTTGTTTTTAAGATTTTATTTATTTGACAGAGAGAGACACAGCGAGAGAGGGAACACAAGCAGGGGGAGTGGGAGAGGGAGAAGCAGGCTTCCCGCCGAGCAGGGAGCCCGATGCGGGGCTCGATCCCAGGACCCTAGGATCATGACCTGAGCCGAAGGCAGACGCCTAACGACTGAGCCACCCAGGCGCCCCAGGAGAGCACTTGTTTTGATGAGCACTGGGTGTTATATGTAAGTGATGAATCACTAAATTTTAAAAAAAAAAAAAAAAAAGGAATTCTTTTTAATAAATTAAAAAAAAAGTAATAATAAGGTTAAAACATACTTTGATGATTGCCATGTCTAGACAAACACATTTAAAAGTTTTAGGGTTATATTATTTGATATGAGGTAACATTGAAAGTATTGAGAGTATTGCATCTTAAGTGTTTCCTACAGTTTGGAATTCTTTTTTTTTTTTTTTTTTTTTCTTTTAGAGAGAGCGTGTGTGCATGAGCTAAGGTAGGGGTCGTAGGCAGAGGGAGAGGGAAGGAATCTTAAGCAGACTCCACGCCTGGTGAGGAACCTGATGCAGGGCTCCACGTGGGGCTCAATCTAATGATCCTGAGATCATGACCCAAGCTGAAATCAAGAGTCATTCGCCTAACGGACTGAGCCACCTACACGCCCCTTACTGTTTGGAATTCTATGTTTAGCACTTGTAATATTGTTAAATGATGTTCTCTTGTTTTTCTTAAATATTGGTCATTTTCTTTTTACTTTGGAGGAAGACCATTTTACTGTACTAGAATGATGGCAAATAATAAAAATAAAGTTGATAAAGAATACACTTAAAAATTTTCCACTCCTGAGGGCACCTGGGTAGGTTAATCGTTGAGCGACTGCCTTTGGCTCGGGTCATGATCCTGGGGTCCTGGGATCGAGCCCGCATCAGGCTCCCTGCTCGGCAGGAAGCCTGCTTCCCCCTCTCCCACTCCCCCTGTTTGTGTTCCGTCTCTCGCTGTGTCTATCTCTGTCAAATAAATAAATAAAATCTTAAAAAAAAAAACAAAAATTCCACTCCTGGAACAGTATTCACAGAAATCAACTCAGGAATTTGACAAGTTATCATTCTTATTCTTGATTTACATTTTTTCTTAAATTTAAATTTAATATTTCATTTATTTATTTATTTACTTATTTATAATGAGCACAAGCAGGGAGTGGAGGGGCAGAGAGAGAGGGAAAGAGAGAATCTTAAGCAGGCTCCACACTCAGGGCAGAGCCCAAGCGGGGCTCAATTTCACAACCCTGAGATCATGACCTGAGCTGAAATCAAGAGTTAGAAGCTTAAGCTACTGAGCCACCTAGGTGCCCCAAATTTAATATTTTAAACTACGCAGTAATTGAACTGGTAATAATTTTAACAAATCACCTAAAATTTGTGTTTGATTGTGTATTTTTTTACAAAGACTTTTAATCCATTTGCATTAAATGAGTTAGGATAAGAAATGCAAAATGTTAAGCGTTATACTATACTTACTGTGAGATCTTGTATGTAATTGAATAGTTACTGTATCAATCAAAATGATGAAATTTATGATATGTAAATCTTTATCTAAAAATAAGACTCCTCTAAGCAAAGTGAATTTATTTTGGCTCTTGGTTTAACCAAATGCTGAATGAGATTGTGTTTAAAAAAAAATCTAAATATTAAAAGAAATCTAAGTAATTGTTAAACCTTGGTGACTTCTCAGCCAAGGGGTACTTTGATGCAGAGACCATGGTATAAAAAAATAAAATAAATCTTTACATATGAGTTACATAATGTCATAGTTTACTATATAAATGAACTCTTCCAAAAGAGATGTTTTTCCCCATGATTTCCCTAAAATATGGTCTAATAGCAAAGAATTAACAAATGGATCAATAGATATTATTGTTTTGCTTTTTCTGGTGCTGAAATTTGGCTGACAAGTTGACAAAGATTAAAGTACTTTCTCAGGGGCTAGACAGATGTGACTTTTGGAACATTGTAGTAGCTGAAGTATGTTTTGCTCTATTCCAGTGACAGATAACATAAGCAAGATGATGTTCTTAGGGCAACAAAAGAGATACATATATGCATAACATGTCTGATAAATTAGGAGTCTATTGTGGCAGGAGTTACAAATATCTGCAGTAATATAGTACTGCTTGGCCAGTTAGGTGCTAGGAGGGCATGATTTAAGTACAAACAGACAAAACAGGAAATGATTTCATCTCAAAGTCACTGGAATAAAGGACATTCCATCATGTTCTTAATTTCATCTCAAGCCTCACTTCATCTAGGAAATTTCTGTGACCCACTTACCAGCCCCTCATCCTACTTGTGCCTCGCCCCTCACCGCCCCGTTAGGTCAAAACCTTTATAAGCTGCAGTAGAATCAAGCACCTTCCTTTGGAGCACTTACCACAGTGAATAATAATATAATAATTTGTGAGATTAAATAATTATTCTTTGATCCTGCTAGAGAGTGAGCTTTATGTGGTTAAGAGCCATTTGAGTTATTGATTACCATCACATCCCCAGTGCTAACCAAAATTATGCACTTTGTAGCAACTCAATCAGTAGCTGGTGAATAAATAACTGAATACATGAATGAATGAAATTTTACCTACTGATTTCATTGAGGCCTTATGCCGATGCTTTTTTTTTTTTTTTTTTTTTTTTTTTTTTTAAGGTTTTACTTATTTGCGAGAGAGAGAATGAGAGACAGAGAGCATGAGAGGGAGGAGGGTCAGAGGGAGTAGCAGACTCCCTGCCGAGCAGGGAGCCCGATGCGGGACTCGATCCCGGGACTCCAGGATCATGACCTGAGCCGAAGGCAGTCGCTTAACCAACTGAGCCACCCAGGCACCCCGATGCTTTGACACGAGAGATCAAATGTTACAGAGTCAAGCCCAGCTTAACACGAGTCAAATACACTTTATTGTCCTTGCTTACTAATGACAGATTTATCGATGTGTTTATCTGTTAAATATCAACATTGATCACCGTTCAAACATTCATCTATGACAGGAACTTTTTAGTCCATGGGTAACATCATTCTGCATCAGCATTGTCAGCTGGTTACAAAGCAGATTCCCTACAAAATCATGAGCCCAATGCAAAATGAAACATGGAGCCCCTTGTTCAAAAGTTATTAAGAAATTCAAGAATGTACCAGCAGTGCATTAATCCAAGAGTGTCCCCTTCTTGAGCACAGAATTGTGTGTGAATATGCAGATTGTATACCCATAAAGTGAACCCTGTCTATAAGTTAAAAAGATATTTTTTGGGTTTTCTCTAGTTTTGGAATCTGATTTTATGAAACTCCCCCCTTCCTGTTTCCTCTCATTGTTTCATTCCCACTTCCTCATCACTTCCAATAATGTCATCACATGAAGGATTACACAGGAGTGAGTGTAATCACAAAAGGGGTAAGGACAGATATTTGTATGCAAAGCAAGCTACCACCACCACTGGAGATTATAAGAAAGGAGTTCAGAACTCCTCCTCCTTCTGGTCTGTTCTCTTGGCAACTGTGATAGGACTTTGTTTAATCAGCAGGCTGCTGGGATGAAGCATCATGGCCAGGAATTTTCACTGCCATTCTTCTCCTAGTGTGTTGACTGCCAAAATGAAAACCAAAACTAACATTCATCAGAGTTGTAATATTATTGTATTTTGAAATCTTAAGAGTAACTACTTCTACATTCATGACACACTTGGCAAAATTCCCTTCTTTCTTCCCCTTCATTTACTTTCATGTATCACTTGTCTTCATTTCTGTCTCTCTCATTAGATGGTTAAATCCTTATTTAGCCAGGACCATGGTTATAGCTCTCCCCCACAATTTCATAAATAGCATATGTTTTGCAGTGATTCTGCATATATATACATATATATGTGTGTGTGTTAAAAATAAGTGATTGCATAAACAAATCTCTTATTTGTACACCATGAGTTTTAAGTCAGGGTGTCTTTCCTTTCTAGATTGCTTTAAAGCAGTTGCAACCCAGGGATTCTCAAATTTTACCTCTCAGAATCACCTGAAGACATTTGAAAACACAGAATGCTGACCACTCGCATTGTTTAGAACTGACCCTCTGACTTAGTAGGTCCGAGAATCGGCATTTGTAACAAAGTCCCAGGTGATGCTATCATTGATCTGTAGACTGCATTTTGAGAACCACTGTTACAGACAATAAAGAAAAATATATTCAGCGACACTGCTAGAGCACAGTATGGGAGACTTCGTCCAAGGAGGCCATTGTGATTTGTGTAGGGGCCACTGCAATGGGGCCTTACAGTGGGAAAGAGAGATTCAATTCTGAACAACTTGGGAATTTATAGCCAAGGAGCATGTAGGCATCAGTGGATGGGAAATTACTAAGAGGAAACATCAGGCCTAAGGCGGGTGCAGGAGGGGATTTCTGGCTAATGTGACCTAACAGGATTCTTGTTGAAGGCAGAAAACAGTGATTGGATTTCATCTCAGGGGTGGTGGAACATGAAGAACCTGATGAAAAATTGAGGATGATCAGATATTGTTCATAGCTCATTATATAAAAGGTAGGGTCCCCTATGCTTGGTGTCCCTCAGTTATGATGCAGAGACCTCGTGTACAACATCCACCTGAGTCCGTCGCAGGCATTGTTGAAATGAGATGTGGGAGACAAAGGAAATTGACACAAATATGACAGCCACGCTGCCTTCTATAACTTTTGTCTCTGACTTAGAAGTCGCATATATTTGCGGAGTATCCATGATGATGGCAAGCTAATTTGATACCTTATAAGTAGGTTGAAATACCACAAAATTAAGTCTTGACCAATAATAAGGGAAAGAAAGGAAGAGGAATGAAATGATATTTTAAGAAAAATATAAATAAAACAATTGATATGACATGTCTAATCTTTTTATAATAATTTATTTAAAAATATTGCCTTTTCTTAAAAAGATTCTAAGAAATCTTAGAATTTTTTTCAGTGATCTTATTAATTAAAATGTTGCTTGTACCACTCAGATCTAGTCTTTGCATTAACAATACAACTTAAAATATAAAATTAAAGATTATATTTTTAGGGGCACCTGGGTGGCTCAGTCAGTTAAGCATCTGACGATTTCGGTTCAGGTCATGATCTCAGGGTCATGAGATCGAGCACCCAACCCAGTCAGGTTCTGCACTGGGCATGGAGCCTGCTTAGGATTCTCTCTCCCCCTCTCCATCTGCCCCTCCCCTGCTCGCAATCTCTCTCTCTCTCTCTCTTTCTCAAAAAAAAAAAAAAAGATTATATTTTTGTTCATTAAATGCAATTGCAGACACATTACACTTATGATTTATTGTTTGCCACTATTTTTTTTTATTTGAAAGATTTTTCTTTCATTCACTTTTTTAGGCAAAAACTGAAATCACAACCTGACAATGGAAAATTCATTTCTGATTACTTTCACTTCACCAATATTTCAAAATTTAAAATAGGCCACTAACCTTATTCTAGTATGGATGCAAGCAATCAGATTAAGAATTTACTTTTCAATCAACATGAGAAGTATTCAATCTGTTTTTTTTTTTCTGTCTTGCTAAGAAGATGCCATTCAATTTACTTGTAAATCTTTTCATATGTAACCCAAAATTTTTACATTAAAAATAGAAGGAAAAAAAATCAAGCAATGTGATTCAGGTTTGATCTAAGAAAATTAGGAGAAAACCAGCCCTGACTTTTATACCTAAAGTACACAGAACACATGGCTTAAAAAGGGGAAGGGGCAGGAAGACCAAAGTAATTTAAGATCAAATGTGCTTTCATTAACATTTGATTGTTTTTCAAAATAATTACATTTTTGAAAACATAACTGGCTGTTTGATACTTTGACTTTTCCCTGGCTCAATCCTCCCTCTTCCCACTTCCAAGTAACATGATCTAAGAAATGCTGAAATATGATTAAATAGTAGCAATAACAGAAGTTACTTCTGTTACTGTTACAAGCAGAGGTCTCAGTAACAGTAACTTGCAGATAATAGAAACCACTCTAGACACTTTAGGTGATAATAATAATAGTAATAATAATAATAATTGCATTTTTAATCTAGATGGTAGTTTACAACATGAACAGCAAGAGAAGGACCAGGCAATTAGCAAGTGTACTTCCAGCCCCAGAATCACACATCCCTTGCTGCCAATACCACCACCTCAGATAAAGGTGACTACAAAACCATGCTCCCTCCATGGTGTCTGAATCAATGTCTTCCACCTTCTCTTTCTCCTTATTTGACTCAATTTCTAATTTAAGGATCATGAGGACATCTGAGAAACAACATATGAATCACTCCCCACCCCCACCCTGAACACTCACTGCCAGGGGAATGTAATTTTTAGTTTTCCAGACTTACAGTCCATAAGGCAGACTGGAAGGAAAGTAGGAAAAAAAATGTGTCAAAAAACGATGCAAAATTATTTTTCCCCCAATGTATTTGTGGAGGAGGAAGCAGTGTAGACAATCTTTACATTCACCTCATAGCCATAGAGAGAGAACTAGGTTTGGTTAATTTCCTGTGATAGTGGAAATTGATATTATCTCTAATACCAGTAGAAGGAACCCAGGAAAGGGTGGCTGAAAAGCTATTGATTTTAACAAGTATGTAGCTCTTTAGTAAGTGACACCTTAAAAATTGACATTTATTGTTTAGCAACAGCATGACAACTTTTAGACATATAATTCCACACAAAATAGATGGTTGTTTTATTTAATTGGTTTTAACAAAATTACAAAATTGAGTATTTTATGCTTGCTGAAGGGGGTCAGCCCTCAGAGAGTCCCATTATTATAATGACAGAACGCTCTTCAATTTCTTGAGTGTTTTATGATTATAGTAAGGTGTCTTCTGTGCAATTTCTCATTTAGTTTTAAAAGTATAGAAATACGGGCACCTGGGTGGCTCAGTTGGTTAAGCATCTGACTCTTGATTTCGGCTTAGGTCATGATCTCAGTGTTGTGAGATAAAGCCCTGCATGGAGCTCCACACTGGGCATGGAGCCTGCTTAAGATTCTCCCTCTCCCTCTCCCCCTCCCCACCCCTGACAAAAATCTTAAAAAGACAGTATAGAAATACATTTTTTCTCAAGTTTTCATCAGCTTTTGTTTCCTTACAATGGACATGTGACCTCTCCTTACAATGAAGGACACTTATGAGCCATGAGTCATTCATCCCATTCATACAGACCTTACTGTCTGTTTTCCTGACTTTTTGAGGGCTACCATTTTTTTTTTTTAAAGATTTTATTTATTTATTTGACAGAGAGAGACACAGCGAGAGAGGGAACACAAGCAAGGGGGAGTGGGAGAGGGAGAAGCAGGCTTCCCACGGAGCAGAGAGCCCGATATGGGACTCGATCCCAGGACCCTGGGACCATGACCTGAGCTGAAGGCAGTTGCTTAACAACTGAGCCACCCAGGCGCCCGAGGGCTACCATTTTTAACATTGGTGACTATAAGAGTTTTATCTAATTCACAGGACTGGTTTACATAATATTTCTAGAAAAAACACAAAAGAAATAGAGAAATTAGCAGAATCCCAAGTTAACCCATTTACAGAGTGAAAAAAAAGAAGTAATTGAAAAATGATATTATTTAATAAAACAGAACTCTTTATCAAAGGTTTTAATTTTTAGGTAATGCTCTGTTCTGTATTTTAATTTTTATTCCTAAAGCTTATATTCAATAAGATAGCATATGAGGCTCTATTTTAAAAGGAGTGCATTAAGGAAAATAGGATGAGGTTTTTTTTTTAAGATTTTATTTATTTATTTGACAGAGAGAGAGATAGCGAGAGCAGAAACACAAGCAGGGGTAGTGGGAGAGGGAGAAGCAGGTTTCCTGCTGAGCAGGGAGCCCAATGTGGGGCTCAATCTTAGGATCCTGGGACCATGACCTGAGCCAAAGGCAGATGCTTCAAGACTGAACCACCCAGGCACCCCCAAATGGGATAAGTTTTAATACATTCATTGTTTGAATGCTCTCTCTGTTTCTCATATCTTTATCTCCTGAACTTTGGAATACATAGATGTTTTATCATTTACTAAATATATTACCTGATCCTAAAACAAAATGCAGTAACAGGCAAAACCACTGTTTCATATTTTAAAATATTATTACAATCATTTTGCACAGATACCATTCTCCAATATCATGACAAATTTTAATTTTAGACAAGAATAACATTTTGTTTTTTTCTCTGAAAAACCAGAAAACGTACTACTATATGATACATTGATATGACAGCACTGCCATTATTTGTATCCAATTCTGTTATCTCCTCCTCTAATAGTATCAATGACCTTAGCTGGGCAAATGGCTTTCCAGAAAAAATACTATTTCCAAGTCTTTCTCACAACCAATTTGTGACCAAGTATCTCGTTTCCAGCCAATGAAATCATAGAAGAATCCAATGGAAGGGAGCATCCTTTTCTTCTTCATTTTATTCCTCTTTCTAAAAAGCAAATGTGGTGGTGACCTCTCTTGAATCATATGTATGAGTTCAAGTCCTTAAGAATATTTAAGCATGAAGACAGAAGAAACCTGAGTTTCTGATGACTACCCAGAGCACCGCAATGATATCAAGTCAGCAACTTATGTAAGAGAAGAACAAACTTCTATCTTGTTAAGAAGCATAATATTATTTTAGGAATTTTTCATCACATCATGTATTTTCATGAATAAAATAGCATTTCACATCTGATCTCAGCCTTTGGTTATTTTTTAAACTAGATCCATTTAAATGTAATCCAAACAACTCCTCACATCATGCAGCCATTTATTCTGAAACTAACAACAAATGTATAAAATAGTTAATCTAATAAGAGGCCCTCATATGTGTGCACATCAGCACCCCTGCATTTAATCAAACACTGTATACCATATAGAGAATATGATAGTCTATAATTTTTCTTGACAACCAACTTTAATATGTCCCTGGCAGTAGTATATCAAATGCACACGTATATTAATGTATATTAACAAATACATTGCAGGAGAAAAATGGGATATTTATTTACATATTTATTTTATTTTTACCTGACTCTAAAGTTGAGGCACTCTGTTGAAAACAAAAACAAAACAAAACAAACAAAAAACTATGGGTAAGCAATCCAGAGATGAGTTTTAGAATTCTAGCTCTATTGTCACACACATTACAATTTTCCAGATTTTTGTGCCCTCATCTGTGAAATCAAGAGTTTCAAAAAGTCTCTTTCTGCTCTATCATTTTGTTGAGCAGAAATATTTGGTATTTTAAAATACAAAACTAGTTGGGAACATGGGTCATATAATAACATTTGGTATAATAAAACTTTTTTGAAGTCTAATTTAATAGCTCCCTCCCCATCTCCGTCCCCCCCCCCCCCGATTTTCTTTCCTTTCTCATTATGCTGACTGTATAAAGAGCTACTGATGTTGCAATAACCAAATATGTGCCTAGGAGGTGATATGACATCTCAGAAACAGTACTAAACTGGAATTATAAATATATGTAAGTATGTATGTTATACTTATATAAACATATTTACATAAATATAAAATATCAATTCATTACAGTTTTAACTCTATCACTAGTTAGCTCTGTCACCTTAGGCAAGTCATTTAACATTTTTCAGCAGTATTATCTATTCTTATGAGAGTCATCGCTAGACAAGATTATCTTCATAATCCTTCCTCCAGCTTTAAAATTATTTTATAATATATTATTATATCATAGTATGTGTAAAAAATTTATTTACTTTAAAGAGAAATCTACATGTAGCCAGAAAAATATAAAGGTGTTCATTATTTTGTGGAGCTATACTGACATCCTTTGGTAAGGTTTTGACTGAATACAACTTAATGTAGAGATAGATGAATAGAGAGATGGACAATTAGATGGTTAATAAATAGAATCGCCCAGATGTATTTACATCTACCTCCATACACATTTGGGCATGAAACTCAAATTTCTGAGAAAAAAAAGATAAAAGGAAAAAAAAAAAAGGAGATTGTGGCAAGTCCAAATTCTAAATATTTTAATAGCATTAACTGCATACTTAAATTATGAATAAAATATTTTATCTATAGAATATAAAAATGCAAAGCATATAAGATTAAGGAGACAAGGCTGCCTCACAGACGTTCCAAAACGGTCAGTAAGGTATGTTCTCGTATGACAGTAAGTAATAAAAATAAGGTATTTGGAGAATCAAAAAAGAAAGTTCACTGCACGCAAAAATAAACAAAAGTCGTAAACCTCCACCAAAAATCACTCTGGTAACGCATCAGATCTGTTGCAACGTGACTTGGCACTCCGTTAATACTTGTATTTCAGTAGTCTGGTGGAAGGATGGTGCAGGAATATATATGTCAGAAGAAGAAGTATCTATTAAAGAACTGCAAGCAGCGGTCCTGTTCCTGAGATTGCGTTACGGACGCAGCCGGATTAGATTGGGTTGATTACCTTAGCCTCGAAACAGAGAGTCTTTCTGCCCTGCGGGGGAGGGGAAGCCTTTCATCCACAGCCCTCGCCTCAGATGCGCCCTCCCCTCGCATTCACTTGCAAATAGCTGTGTGCTAGCAAAAGCCAGCACTTCCCCAGTCTCTAACCTTCCCAGGGCGAGTACTGCCGCTCTATCAGCAGAACCTTTCTCTCCCTGTGAGGAAGGGCTTTTTTCCCCTCCTCTCTCTCTCTTTTTTTTCCCCCCCCCTTAATCAGAAGCCCTGAATGAAAGCCAATCAGAGAGAGCTCGCCCCCGTGTTCTTCGGTTCCCTGCCGTCCAGAGTTGAAAGTGATGCTGAGAGAAAGCTTGAGTTAGATTGAAGTAGCATCAGTGATAGAAAATAACAGCCGAAAACAAACAAAAAGGGGACATAGTGACAATTTCTCCAGGGTGATTTTGGCTGGAACCAACTTCGGTTATCCAGAAGCTGATAAAAAAAGGTAGGAAGACTTCATCCCTCTCCCCCACTCCTCCTCCTTTTTTTTTTTTTTTTTTTTCCTAACCCCCTTAAGGTCTTTTATTTTCTTTCCCTGGGGGTGGGGAAATGTTTGTTTTTAAGTTGTATTTAGCAATTATTTTCAAATAATTATCTTTAACATATGAGAAATCAATAAGCATAAAACTATATATTAGATTCTAGAAACAACTGCTTTGAATATCTATAAGAGGTAATGTAAAACTAGATAAATTGTATATTATGCTCCACAGTGGGTCTTGATATTAGAGTTTGTGAATTCATTCACTCTGAACAAATGCTAAAAATATATCATGGAGTGTAATTTGTCATGCTTATACTTGTTCGTCTTTATTTTAAAATCAGTTGAAGAGATAACCTTGTTGCTGTGAACTCTAACATCATCTAACATTACTTTGCATTCCATATGAATGGATTCACTCTGCACTTATTCATAGTCGTAGTTCATTGTACGTTCAATATAAAGAGAAATGACAGGCGGAAGACAGATCCCTTGAAACTGCCAATGGTCACTAAGCATCTACATAAATAAAATAGATTGACATTCATCAGAAATAGAAGAGGCATAATTCCTACATTCACATTTTGTATCTGAGTCAGAAGTGAGAGGGGAAAGGGGAAGAGGGAGACTAAATGCATGTAGTCAGCAGTTGCAGCATTTATTGTCTCTGCTGCAATAAAATCCATATTTTATGTGGTGTTAAATTAATGCAGCACATTGCAAGTCTAAATGCATGTCCCCAACAAGTAACAACTGATAGCACTGTTAAGTATGGGCAAAAGCAGTAGTCCGAAAGTGTTTTTATGTCGCTACAATAGAAACCTACCATCTCCTTATCATTAAAAAGAGGGGGGGGGGTCTACAGGTGCAGTCAAAGAAGAACATCATTTTAAAACTGCCCTATTATCTTTTGCTTCATAACACCCCCCCCCCCAGAAATCTCTTTCCTATAATAGTGGTTCTTCATTCCAGTAAAAGCTTCTGTTATCCAAAACTGTACATCCATTACTCTCAGTTGTTCGGAGATGCATTATTTCTTCTTCTTTTTTCTTAAAGGATCTGTATTAAAAATCATCTGTCCCTCCGATGCTGACAACTCTTATACTTCAATGCATATGTTAGTAGACTTTCTCCCTCCACACCATCCCCCTCTCTATCCTTCTTTAAAATGTGGCTACAAGAGCTTCTCTGTGGTGAATAACACTTGGCAAGAGTGTGCTCATTTTTTAGGTCTGGTATGGTGAAGATTTTTAATTAGTAGAACTTTCATGAAAACATTATGTCATTGACAAGAGCTCTAGGTTCATTTTTAGTTAAAGTGATGAAGAAAAAAGGAAGAGGTTGTGTCATAGAGAAATAAGTAAATAAGTTGCACAGATCATCTACCTCGTCCCCATTCCCTGGGGTGTAGTAAATGAGGCACATATGTATTCAGTGTGTAATGCATAAGGAAATAGTAATTCATGGGGTGGGGGGAGGACACAAATATAAGCAGAATGTGTCTGTGTTTTAGGAACCTGTCAAATACAAATCCATTCTGATGATAAAAACATAAAGAAATGCTTCTTTCATTTGCTTTCACTTTTTTTCAGCTGTTATTAAAGTATGAGTCAATGTCTGTTTTCATGAAATCAGATACTTTTTTGGTCAAATACTTGCTGCTAACAAATGACTTTCCTGGTGAATGTATATATCTTCCCTGACTCCAATCAAAGAATAGAATTCCATACAGTTATATGTCTTGGCGGGGGGGAAGGCCAGGAAAATAAGAAAGCAACATATAATGTGTATGGCATCCACATGCATATGTATGTTTGTAAGGCCAGTGGTTAAATTCCGTGGTACCTGATCAGTGGTTCAGGTGATATTCCTAGATGTTTATAAAAACTAGCTATTTGGTGATACAAGTACTAGACAGGTATTCAATTTAATATTACACTGTTAGATTTTTTACTACACTGAGATTTTCCTTAAAAAAGAAAAAAAAAGGATAGAAAATTAATTTTCTATCTAGGGAGATATACATTTCTGGCACATTATTAAGAAAGTAGTGTGATCTGAAAGAGGTATGATTTTTTTCTTGTTGAAAAAGAGTATATTTGAAACTGAAAGGTTAATTCCCAAATATATGAACCCTGTTCAGACTCTAGGATTCATTTCATGATTTCACTTAATTTCCCATATGAATAAATAACTGAGGCAAAATGTATATTATCTAGGGGATTTTTGGACATATGACTTATTTCCTATGTTTCTTAACCTACTTTGCAGCGAGTGTTAACACTGTGTCCTCCTGGAATATGTCATTTTTATACCAAATCATTCCGCTAGGCTGCAGCACACGAACAGCATTAACTCCAATGATGCTGATTCAGCAGCAAAGTGAGCCATGTTTTTGTTAAGTGTTATTATCAGTAAGAGTGTTGCATAGTAAGCAATTAATACAAATCATGGATATAAACCCAGCTATCTCTAGTCTAGCCCTTGGGTTTTAAAAGTATTGGCCATAATGCATTGTTATTTTGACTACGCAAATTGCATTCTAATACTGTTGCCACATTAGAAGTGTTTATAAAATGCTGAAAAAAAAGTAACAAAGTATGAGCAGAGAAATACAAATATTATTTATACCAACCATAAGTAATTTTATGCAGCTATTTGACCTCCAAACTTCAGGTCTATGTTTGAAAACTCTTCTTTGATTAACCTAAAATATTATCTGGTTAGGGTTTCCGAAAAGTCACTTTACTAACCATATTATATTTAGCAGTCATGTCTGAAATAGGATGAAGTTAAAAACACAGTAGCAAGAATGGAGCCCTCATTCTTGTTAGGCTTATACTGAGCAATGGTGATATTGATGAAGCATTGTACTAAGTATATATGGTCCCTCTTACGAATATTTTGAAAAGAAAATCAGAGCCCAAGGAATATCATCATGAACACATATTTGAGAAATGAAAGCATACGTAGCAAAATATATTTTCCCTTTCTTGACACTTTGTTCAGACCAATGAGTTCACTGAGAAAATTTTCTTTTGTCATAATTAAAATAATTTGAAATATGCAGGTAGAAAGAAATGTCCTATATTTGAACATTTTAAAATCTGCCTTCTTTTTTTCTAGTTGAAGCATTTGGATTATGCCCACAGAGCACTAATATAACATTCCCTGCTTTTATCTCTAATAAGTCCAACACTCAAAATTACAGATTTTTTTCACGCATAAGAACGAGAAAATTTCAATCAACAAGGAGTGCCTGTTTTCTGAGATAACAATATCAGCTCAGGGTCACCTCTCTTCTCTTCTTCCTTTCTTGCTATAGAGCAGCCTCACTTCACTTGACATTTTAGTATGAGACGTGGAGCCTTTTCAAATCCAGTTGCGTTGTCTTTCGTAAGGATATCTAAAGCATGAGGCCATTTTCGCCTTTGCCATACCTCCTTTGTCACTGCTCACTTCAACTAACTCAAGAGGCAAACATTGTAAGAAAGCATCTATCACATTAAAGTTGTAGATTGCTGGGAATGCATTATCCTTAATGTTATGTTAACATTGATCGTGAAATAATCTGACAGTTTCATAAAAATTGTCTCAAAAAATAACTTTCACTTAACTCTTTACTATCAGTGCAACTTTTTGCAAAAAAAAAAGTAACGATTTTTTAAAGAATAAAGATGCTTTGTTTTCACAAATGTCTTTATATTTTTATCCCATTTCTCTCTTGCAGTGCATGTGATGGTCTATCCTCTATATTACTAAGACATTTGTTAAACATTACCACATTGGTGGTGGATTTAAAGAAAGGGGATACTAGAAATTGAATAAGAGTGAATAAAATAAAATTACATTTTACCTCATTTTAAGAAATCAAATGTGGCATCCCTTGAAAATAATGACTGTCTTTGGGAGTTGAAATGCCTTCATATAAAAATCCCTTGTAGTAGAGGGATATATTAGAGAGTTTGTCAGTGACATTATAAAGCACTTTACTAAGCCATGTGATCTCTGTATGCTCCCCCCTTCTTTTAGAAAGCAGCCTTTATTCTCCATACTCTACATGATGCACAAATATATAAAGTTAAGTAACATTTTGACTTCAAGACAGAATTAAGCAATAGGCTATAAGGTATAATACAACGTTGCTTCACAACAAGGGATTCAGCATTAAATGACATGTCTAAGCACTTCAGAGCCCTGCTGATGCTCAGAAATTTTGCAGTGCACACACTCTCTCTCTCTCATCCCCCCTCCTCCCCTTTCCCCTTCTCTCTGTCCCTCTCCCTTCCTCCCTTGTCCCCTCCTTCATTTATGACAATTACCAAGGTCCTTGAATGAGTGTTCCATGTGCTTTTAAAAAATACTACCTTATATGAAATAATATTTCTGTAAATCCTGTGATTTTTATAGACAGTATTCTATCATTGTCACATTATATATTTAATTTATTACATTACTAGCATAAAGTGTTATATATAGCATATAGCATAAAGTGTATGACAGTTCAGTTGGCTGATTCATGTCCTTTAAAATGAAAGCAATTCTTTTAGATGTCCTAACACCTAGGCTTTTAAGGAATTGAAATTGGCACCAATGTAGTTTACTGCACTAGCAAGCCAAGTATGGGAAATTCAGCATTTATTAATGAACTTCTCCAAAGTATCAGAATGTAGAATGCATAGACATTAGTTATTATATTCAGTACATCAGTTTATTGATTGGGAATCTTTGTTGATTTACTGTAACAAAAGATATTGAAATAGTTTGACAGTCCTGGTTTTAAAAATAAATTAAACATAAATTGCACTTTCCAGGAAGCAGTCTTTCATTAGACATGTTGATTCTTCTTTGTTGCATGATACAAATATTGCCAGTTTGTAATGTAAGAATGTAAACTGATATATAATGAGCAAGTGTCTATTGTAGATATGGTAAAGAGCTATCATTGTTCCTTCTCATTTTCACTAGAAAATTTGAGAAACGTAAACTGTAACCATAATCAAGTTAAGCAGAATGTATGGGAAATTAAAATAATCAATAAACTGAATAGAGTAAATGTTTTAACTTGGGTTATTCTGGTAATTCTCTGCAATGTTGATGCAGGACTTATAAATACAAGAATCAAAGTTGAAATTTGACATAGTTATATGAATAGATCAAAGGCAGTCAATATATTTGCCTAGGTTATTGAGTAAATTTTTTGCATAATGCTAATATAAATTTTTAAAATGTGACTGATTCTCTTTTTGTATGTAACTCTACTCCCAATAAAACCAAGTTAAATCAACTCCATTTGAAAACCATGGTAACTTCTGGGATCTCTAAAAGTAATGCATGTTTCCATAATTCTTGAATCAGACTTTAAATTTAGATAAAGCACATAATATTTCTGGATAATTTAACTTACAAGCATTGGTTTTAAATTAATAGTGTTTCATTTAGGTAGATTTGAAAATATTTGTATTATCTGAGAGACTTTACTGATTTTGTGTTTACCATGTAAATCTAAATGTAGAATATATTTATTATTTTATTTAAAATATTTGCTTTAAATAAATTAAAATATTAAAATTTTACTACCTCTAACTCATTGGTTAAATCTATTGCTGATAAAATAAATAATATGAATTACATCTACTTTTAATACCAACAGTATAGTATTTATTTGCTTTAGCAATTACATAAAGAAAAGGAAAGAAACCATTGGAATAAAATATGTCAACTTATTTAATCAAATAAACAAAAATTGAGTACACAATGACTAACAATTAGCCTACTCAAGTATAAAATTTTCTTCTTTTCTTTCTTTTTTTTCTTTTTGGACTTCTTCCTAAATCATGGTAAGTTGGGGGTTATCCTTGCTCTGTAGTCTTGAGCAGTATTTTGTCATCAGAGTGACTTTTTGAAGTTTAGTCTCTGGAGAGAGAAAACCACTAACATGCACATTTATTCTGTCTACATCTAGCTTCCTAAATTTGAGTACACTGCCCCCCCGCATCCACAGTTTTGCTTTCCACAGCTTCAGTTACCCACAGTCAACTGTCATCTAAAAGCAGATTATCCTCTGTCTGACATATCCTCACAAGGTCACTAGTAGCCTAATGCTATGACACAGTGCCGACGTCATTCACCACACGGGCATCTTACCACCTAGAAGAAGGATGAGTACAGATATTTTGAGAGGAAGAGAGGGAGAGACCACATTCATGTAACTTTTACTAGAGTATATTGTTATAATTGTCCTATTTTATTATTCAGTGTTAATCCCTTACTGTGCCTATATAAATTGGAATTTATCACAAATATGTATGTATCAGAAAAAAACAGAGTATATGTAGCGTTTGGTACCGTCTGCAGTTTCAGCCATCCACTGGGTGTCTTGGAAAGTATTCCCAGCAGGTAAAGGGGGACTGCTGTAAAAGCCTTTGCCCATAATTAAAAACCTATGGAAAGTCTTATTTCTTGATCAATTCCTTCACCAAGGCTTCAGCTGTTCTTTTGGAGATTTGTTCAACATTGCATCTTAAATACAAGCATGTACCTCGACTTTTTCTTCGTGAGTGTGTGTGTGTGTGTAATATGTATACATATATTATGTATGTATATGTATACGTATGTGTATGTATACATATATTACACACATATATGTACATATACATACACATATACACACACATATATGTGTGTACTATATATATATATTCCTACTGAAATAAAGAGTGGAGATTTTCTATAGCATTTCTCTATGAAACAAAGGAGGGGGTTTTTTGGGGGTTTTTTTCCTACTGACATAAAACTTTTTGGATGGATGCAAGTAAAAAAATGAAAACTCTCCATATTGTCTAAGAATCTCTTCTGTTCTGGCTATTATGCCTTTTATAATATATGCCCAAATTTTCCGCATTTAATATCTAGGTAATTCTACATTTTGAAAATTAATTTGTAAAACTTCACTATCTTGAGAATAGACACAAATATTCTTTTCAATACTAAAAAATACTAAATACTAGTACTAAAAAAATAAATGTTGGGAAATGAATTAGCCCTAAAATCTAAGTTACAATGAATCATTTCTTCACTGAACTTTTTTTTTTTTTTTTTTTTTTTTTTTTCTTAGAATTGGATTAGCGTCAGGGCGCCTGGGTGGCTCAGTCGTTAAGCGTCTGCCTTCGGCTCAGGTCATGATCCCAGAGTCCTGGGATCGAGCCCCACAACGGGCTCCTTGCTCAGCGGGAAGCCTGCTTCTCCCTCTCCCACTCCCCCTGCTTGTGTTCCCTCTCTCTCTGTCTCTCTCTCTGTCAAAAAATAAATAAAATATTAAAAAAAATCGGATTAGCGCCCATCAGAATATGAAATCTGAACAAAATGGGGGGAAAACATGTTTTCTTTTTTAGGACAAAGCCATCTGATTGTTAGGTGTACAACCTCTACTGGGCATCCAGCCCAGGGGAGATATGAAATTAGAGAAATGACAACCATAATCTTGACTTCAGAGCAAAGACATCAGTTCACTTTATTTTATAGGTAGGGTCTGGATCAAACCCATTTCTGGGCAAGTCCAAGGTTTTAAAAAAAAGTGTCGATGAGAAGAGCCTTGTCCTTTGTAGAAGCAAACTAAGATGTCCCATATAAACCATCATCCTCAAAAAATCCTTATGGGAATTATCAATTTTTAATAGTGGCAACAGGTTAAGCACTATGATAATGTAAAATTCACAATCATTAATTTAACTGTCTTTGGTCTTAGGCTATCATATTCTTTTGCATGTTATATTTTTCATTTTCATTTTACTTTATAAATTTAAATAATTTCCTAGAATCTAAACAATAACTTACTCAATTTTCCCTCAGCTTCTAATTGATCTTATTCATTTTGGAGGAAGTTTCTATGAGCCAGTCCCTTAGTGCCACATCCAGAGATATAAAGATTAACCCAATGCTAATTTTGTACTTGAGGAGAGGTGGTTCTAATGTAAGATATTCACAATAAATATCCACAATAAATATATTCACAGTAAATATTACATGAGTTATAATAGAAATATTAGGCAGTTGTTTTAAATGTTTCAATTTTCATAGAATAGCAGTGAATTAGGTACCAGATTGTCATTTAGGCAGTCACCCATTTCTCCACCTAACACAAAATCTTCAGTTTTAATTTTCTATTATTTAAACTACTAAAGAATCCTCTCAGTATCTTGTTTAATTCATTCATTCTTTCATTCCTCCATTTGGCACATACACTTTAAGTGCCTACCATAAGCCAGACACCGCAAGAATCCAGAGATACACACATGGAGAGAGAGAGAGAAACCAAACCAAACCAAACAAGACGTCTGCTATAGTGAGGCATGAGATGAATAATCACATGATTTGTTATTATTGCCCAGTTTTGATTAGAAGGATGAGTACTACATACTTTTAAAATGAATGATATGGGGCTCCTATTTTTTGAAAGATTGTATTCAAAACCACATGATATCTTTCAAGAAAATGTCAGAATGCATTAGATTAGTTTCAAGAAACATTTTTGTGTACCCTCAGATTCATTCAGCGGACTCCTGAAAGTGGATTCTGAATTGGTGCTTCAGTTAGGAGCCACCATCTTGGTTGGTGATCTGTGTTATACTTCACGTTTACAGTAGCCAATTGTCATCTTGCATCAAGGACTCAAATTTGAGACTAATATGCCCATCCCAGACAAGAAGCCTAATAAAAAGGATATATCTGAAGATCAAGCAGACACCCAAATTCTATTGCCAAAAATTGTTAACAGAAGCTCTCACATCCCCTTAAGTAATTAAAATATTCACTGCCAGAGAAGCCATTGAGTTTGAAACTTGGTCACTCTGTGAAAAAGTTTTTCTGATACGATGTTCTGTTTTTGTGAGGACACCTGATGAAGGTCATGTTTAATAGGGAGACCACATAGTGATAAGGCTACATGCCAGAAGCACTGAGATTGTCTTTCTTGGAATAATAAGATTGGCAAGATTGCCTTTCCTAGAATTTCTTTGATGAATAAAAGCATGGACTGTGGCACCAAGCTGTCTGGCTTCAAATCCTGTCAGTTACTATATATTTAATATTTAATATTCCTGATAGGTTTTCATCTGTAAAATGAGGTGAATAATTGTACTTACATAATAGTCAATTGTTATGATTTTTAAAAATTATACATGTAAAATACAATCCCTGAAAGTAGGTGTTCTAGTGCTACATATTATTGTGACCTATTATTTTTACTGGTATTCTTATTACTATATATAAATTCATGTGATCTATGCTTTTTTTTGAAAAAATTTTTTAAAGATTTTATTTATTTGAGAGAGAGGAGGCGGGGAGAGAGAGCAGGAATGAGGGTGGGAGGGGCAGAAGGAGAGGGAGAAGCAGACTCCCAGCTGAGCAGGGAGCTTGATGCGGGGCTCCATCCCAGGAGGACCCTGGGGTCACGACCTGAGCCAAAGGCAGACACTTAACGCACTGAGCCACCCAGGTGCTTCTAGTCTATGCTTTTTAAAATTAATATCGAAAGCACTTTATTTTAAAGCATAGCATACAATATGACTTGGGTTACCACTTTTTCAAAGTTTTTGAAAGTTTTAACTTATCTCATATAATAATAATTGTGTGCTTGAGTTGAAATGAAAATCCTTGGTGTTTTAAGTCAGATTCTGCCACTAATTCTACTGATAACATCATAAACTCTTTATTCCAAATTTTTTTTTTTTGTTTGTGAAATGGAAGCTGTTAGGTTCATTCCCTAATGATTGTGAAAATGTTGGTTGCATAAAGAGATAAGGTAACCTGAAAACTTAAATTACATCCTCAGAATCACATATAGTAATTGCATGGACTAGGGAATTAATGGATATGAATTTTGAAAATGGTGTTAAGGACCCAAAAAGGGGACAGAGGAGGGAGACAGCATTAGAAAGATAAAGACTTACAGTTGTGAGTTCCATAAGCCACATAAACTCACTCAGGTGAAACATGAACCATTTCTGAATACACTGCAGTAATAGTTCTTTTCACAGATTCTCCTTCTTGAGGTCAGAGTAATGAGAATTAGAACAAGAATGATGAAGAGAAGCAGTGCATTACAGAAATAATCCCATTAAAGTTTGGATACCCATAGATCTCAAGAGTAATTCTGCAGTCTATATTACAAGCTGAAAGGTCAGTGGACTATCGCTTTCTTAGATGAGGTTCCAGAAACTGTCTGATGAAGACATAGAGTCTGCAGCAAAATGTGAAAATTTTAACAGGTTTTATTTAGATAATTCTTTCTTTTCATCCTTCATATATAAGGTGATATGAAAATCAACTTAAAATCACTTTTTTTTTCTTCCTGTCTTGGGGCTCTATATGGTAATTTAAAAAGCATCTGAAATGAATTTTATGGGTTACAAAAACAAACCAGAACATTAAGGTCATAAAATATATATTTCTGTGAGTCCATAAATATCTTCCATTTTAAAACTTCATTTTTAAAATCTAACATTATATCACAGTTTTCATTTTTTTAAGGTTTATTTATAACCTGGGACTAATTACTTATTTTAGAAGTTTACATGTTGAAAGAATATACTTAGTACTTTATTATCCAACCACATATGAAGGAGAGGTGAGTCATCATAGAGACTATAAAACCTAGCCAACAGATGTAATTTTCTGAACATAATAAAGATAATCTTCATTTCTTGTCATAGCTATAGATTTATATTTATTATATATTTATTTTACTTATTTAATCAAATTCACTGTCTTCTTATGTCATCTTTATTAAATGCTGTGATTATTTAATAGCATTCATTTTTTTCCCCTGACTTCATTATATTTGGCTAAGTGATTTAATTTTATGGCTGATTAAGATGTCTAACTTAAAATATGTTAATGTTATACATTTTAGTTTACTAGATTTTCTCAAAGTATGTACTTTTAGAATTAAGCCTTCCAAAGATTAAAAATTATACCAGCTTCCTCTTCAATTTTAAAATTCTTTATGCTAGAGAAAAATTCATTAACTTGCAGGTATTTTCATTTAGTTGGAAATCAAGTGAAAATCAAATTGTACAAAATTAGATGAGAAATTAATTATAAAACCCAAACAAAAGGGATGTTGTCGAATAATTAACTATGCATGCTAAATAATCATTTCCCTTCAAAATCCGTCAAATTCTTCAAGGTTTTCAACAATTTGATGTGTTGTTTTGAATAGCTGCATTTTAAAATACTATAAATTATACTTCAAAAATTAATTAGAAAGTTGAAATGAGTTTATATTTCTGAAGTATTGTCCCATTTATAGGGTAAATTATTGCTGATATTTCTGGTAAAATTCTATTCACTGCTTAAGAGGTAAAATAATATACTTCGGTCTTTGGAGCCACCTTGTGGCCATATCATAGTATATTAGGGAATGCTCTGGTTTCAGATTCTTTTCCGACTAAACATTGCCTTGGAAACATTGAAACTGATGTGAACTTAAGGGTTATGACATAGCATTAAAAATGGATCCTTTTAGATGAATTCAACTTAAGTTTTACATGTACATGTGAGGTTATAAAAATATTGTTTTGTAAAAATCTAAACAAGATATTTTAAACAACATTTTTGAAGCAAGATATAATTTTTAACCTAAAATATATTCTGTTGTGTAGCTGCAAATCTACTCGAATGACTCCTTAAATGTTTAACTTTCTCAAGCAAAATTTCTTCCAACATCTTCTGGTGTGCAGCATAAAGAAATCAGAGACTGCATTATTGCAAAACTTAAATGTAAATATGCAGACTGCATGAAAAGCAAACAAATGATTGCTACTGAATGTGCTTTTCAATTGAGCTCATTGGAAGTTTAGGGAGACAAATTTGTTTGCTTTCATTTTCCTTAAATACTAGAATAATTTGTACTTTGTGTGTCATAATGTAACCTCCAAACGTCAATCCTTTTTTACTTTTTTTTTTTTTTTATAACCTAATAACAAACTTGGATGAGAGCAGGACCCATAGTTACTGTTTCTCTTATTTACAAGGTAATACCTACACTTAAAAACAAAACAATACAATTATTTTCCAGAAACTAGAAATAAGCACTTCTAGATTTTAAAATCTGGAACGGTCATCACTTACATGGTCTTACTCCTCATTGTTTACTTTATTCTCTACAGGTAAAAATAAAGAAATTTGATTAGAATAAATTTTATTGACACATTGCCTATAGCAAAATATGAGAAAAAAATTTTCCTTTGATTTATTTCTATGTTTAGAACTATATCTATAGTTACCTCTATTTCTCTATTTATCTGTCTCTCTGGGCACATTTATGTTACCATCCTGAAGTAACAGTGTTCATCATCATCATTTTCATCATCATCATCATCATCATCATCACCACCTGACTAAGACTTCAATTCCAAGACTGGTTATGGGATAGCATACTCACATTTACAGCCCACAGTGTGAGCAGTTACTGAATTATCTGTCTTTGGGTCACTGGGATGATTAACTTTAATTAAAAGAATAGAGCTCAATGAGAACTGAAGACAAACTCATAAAATTACAAAAAAAATCTTATGATGGTTATCTCTATGTTACATCTTTTTTTTTTTTTTTTTAAAGATTTTATTTATTTATTTGACAGAGAGAGAGAGCGAGAGCAGGAACACAAGCAGGGGAGTGGGAGAGGGAGAAGCAGGCTTCCCGCCGAGCAGGGTGCCCGATGCGGGGCTCGATCCCGGGACCCTGGGATCATGACCTGAGCCGAAGGCAGACGCTTAACGACTGAGGCACCCAGGCGCCCCTCTATGTTACATCTTAAAGCCATAAGGCGTCCATCTTTATAGAGCAAATCATTTTCTCTCTCTATTTTGAACACGCCAGGTTGCCTCTTAATGTAAATCAAGTGGTCAGGGCATGTCATTTCTCATGCACAGCCCAATAATCTGACTGAAAACAAAGATTACTTTGCTTCCCATTAAGCTATATTCCCTCTTTCAACAAAAGTACTTCTATTCTAAGAGATATTACTATTGATTTGCTTTTACTCTCAAAAGACTGCTAGGGTTTGTTTTTTTTTCTGTGCAATGCCGCACACTATGTTATTTCAGATAAACATATGAAGTATTTATTCCAACTCCAAAAGGGAGACAGAAATTGAAATGTTGTGTTTAAGAGTTTAGAAATGTTTGAAATTTAAGTTAAAACTTTTGATCATGTCATATTCACATTTAGTGCTCTTGATTTGGGCAAAGTTTTTTTGCAGAATGGATAGTAAATGGATAATCATAAATATGGAGAGAGACTTATAAAAACACCTGCCCTGGTGGTAAAAACCAAGAAACAACCCAAACCACTTTGAGTTAAAAATTTCTAGTTCCGGGCGCCTGGGTGGCTCAGTCGTTAAGCGTCTGCCTTCGGCTCAGGTCATGATCCCAGGGTCCTGGGATCGAGCCCCACATTGGGCTCCCTGCTCCGTGGGAAGCCTGCTTCTCCCTCTCCCACTCCCCCTGCTTGTGTTCCCTCTCTCGCTGTGTCTCTCTCTGTCAAATAAATAAATAAAGTCTTTAAAAAAAAAAAAAAAAAAATTCTAGTTCCTTCTTAATTTTAGTATAAAACATAGCATACCTACTTACCCTAGATAATTTAGCCTCAAGTGATAAGAGAGATGTCCATCATTAAACATTGTTCCTAAGACCATATTTAAACATTTTATCATTTTTACTTAGAGCTAAAAATAATTGTAAATCTTAACTCTCCCCCCAGTATGATTATTTGATTAATCTTTTAAATTCTAACTCTATAAAAATTATAAAATTGATCCTTTTTCTGATTCCAACTCAGTGCTACAGAAGAGGTTCAAATTACATCTTTCCTTCTCAGTTCAACCATATATTTTTTAGAGTTTTTAATATGTTTTATGGAGTTTGCTAGGAACTTGGGAAACAGTTATGGATAATTTGGTCCTTTCCTCAATGAGATGAAATTATAGTAGAAGAAAGCAACATTTAAAGTTAAATACAGGGGTGACTGGGTGATGCTTTTGATTAAGCATCGCACTCTTCATTTCAGCTCAGTTTGTGATCTCAGGGTCCTGAGATAGAGCCCTCATGTTGGGTTCTGCACTCAGGGTGGAGTCTGCTTAAGACTCTCTCTCCCGGGCACCTGGGTGACTCAGTTGGTTAAGCGACTGGGATCGAGTCCCACATCAGGCAATTTAATCATAGAGGAGATGAAGGGGAACTTGAAAGGTGTTATTTCATTATAATCATTCATTATTTAATTGGTTATTAAAGGTGAAACTAATGAAATAAGAGACATGAGTATGTGTAGATCCAAACGTCCTACGTGATTTCTCTCTCCCTGCTCTAATCATTCCTAAAATATATTTTTCTTAATTCATTTTTCTTATAATTATTCAGTTACTATTACTGATTTTTCATTATGAAGAAGGCAATAAATTGGGTACCAAGACGTGATGGAAAATAAGTAATATTCAAACTTTCTAACCTCAAATGCCTTCTGGAGGCAACTTCAACAAATATATATTTAAAGAAAGAAAAAATATTATTGATTCTATAGAAAACCATTTACCAACTCTAAGGACATTGAAGTCTAGCTCAAGACAAAAGCTGTTAGAGGCCCTGGCTGTCTGTCTGTCCGTCCTTCCCTCCCTCTGTCCAGGACCCCTGGCCCAGTAGCACAAACAGGAGGCTGGGGTCCGGGAGGGTCCACGCTCCGCTAGGGCCTTTCCTCCCTCTCTCTCTCTCTCCTAACTTCTCTGCGTCTGAAGAACTCGAAGGATGTGCCTTGCTTGCTGCTGGGCTGTGTCCTCCACACCGTGGAGCTAGTGGGGAGGGCTCCCTGCTTTCCCAGGGTGCTGGTGGGAGGTGCGCCTAGGCTTTGGGGGAGCTGTGCGTGCAACGTGGGCACACCAGCCAGGTGACGGCGGTGGGTGCAGGGCGTGCATGCCAGGCTGCGTGTGGCACGTGTGAGGGGGTGCCCGACCCTCCCTCCCCAGGGCCCTCCCCCATCCAAGTTCCCGCGGACGCTTTTTTTTTTTTTTTAAGATTTTATTTATTTATTTGACAGAGAGAGAGAGATAGCGAGAGCAGGAACACAAGCAGGGGGAGTGGGAGAGGGAGAAGCAGGCTTCCCGCGGAGCAGGGAGCCCGATGCGGGGCTCGATTCCAGGACACTGGGATCATGACCTGAGCCGAAGGCAGACGCTTAACAACTGAGCCACCCAGGCGCCCCGCTGCAGACGCTTCTGTTCATGGTCCCAGGCCTGTGTTGTGTGGTCGTTCTTGCCCTCTCTCTCTCCTCTCTTTCCCCTCTTTCCAGAAAGTACTGACTGGCCTCCTCTCTTGTGTTTGCTGATCCACGTGTGTTGGGCACAACTTTGACATTTCTTAAAAAAAAAAAAAAAAAAAAATTCCAGGAGACAATCAAAACAGAAATTACAATATAGTCTGATAATTGCAAGGAACAGTATAAGCACAGGGTACCATGAAGTTAAAGAGGAGGGCATAAATGTTAGATTCTAAGAAAGACTTCCTTCAGAGATGAGATTAAAGCTAAACCCATAAAGCTGTGTCACTCATTAGCTTAAAAATTTTCCTGTACATTTCCATTTTGACAGACACTACTATGGAGTGGTAAATTATTCTCACTTCAGAGTTGAGAGTTCTCACTCCAGAGTTCTCACTACATAGTTTTACCTCTGCCACGAAGGAGCATGGAGATCTTGGCCAACGTATTTAATCTAGCTAAGGCTCAGTTTCCTTGTCTAGAAGATGGGATAATGATGGCTACTTCTTACATCTGCTAAAAGGATATGAAGCTGAACTTGTAAAACACTGAGAGATTTGTTTTGCAATTATAAATTCCTAGTAAATATTACCAACATTATTACTGCATGCAGGGTGAAATCCAAATTCTTTAACCTAATCTGATCTATTTCACTCTTCTTTTAAATCATTGTAGGTCCTTTTGCATGCCCCACCCTGCCACCACCTTATAATTTGTCTCATTAGTACAGACAAATTGACCAACTCTCAGTTCTAGAATTCTCCTTGTCCTATATATTATTTAATTATTATTAGTTTCCATCACTCTGACTTTATTTATATTGATCACTCTGCCTCAAGGTTCTGCTTACTAAAACTCTTACCATTTAGGTAGATAGGCTTCAAATGTTACTTTTTTCTTGAGAGGCTCTTTGAATTCTCCTGCTAGAAAGTCTCTCTAGCTTTAGAAAAATCTTAACTCTTCATTTATACTTCTTTTTTACCATGGGTCATCATCTGTCGAGTTATTTATTTTTTTTTGTATATGCCTTCTTTCTTTTTTTATATATAATTACTTAAAACCAGGATAATTTTGATTTTTATCTACAACACCAACACTCAGCTCAATAACTCCCACATAGTAGCAAATGTGTGATAAGGAAATTCATGCATCAGATAAGTAGAACATATATTACAGATCATAATTTAAAGATCAGTGTACTACCATAGAGTAACTGAAAGACTAATTCATTGAAGATACAAAAGGTGTTTTCCTTTCCAGTGGATAATATTCACTATCTCTTCTTTAACCAAAGGCAATTTTAGAAGCACAAACTCTAAAGCAGTTTTTTCTCAAATTGATTGATTATCTTATTCACTTAATATGCAAAACTGACCCCATCCCAGACCTACTGCATTGGAATTTTTGGACTTTTGGTATGGCCTTTCATATTTTAAAATTCTTGCTGGATGATTTGAGCATGCACACCAGATAAATAATTGTAACTAGAATTTACTGTGATATTTTTATGTCTGAGCCTATAGACGGATGACAAAATTAAAAGGGAAAGTTTCATAAATACTTTGAAAATAACAAGTATTTTTTTTTCTTGAAACTAACCATATTGAAGGGGATATTACTCATTTTGAAATGTACACATTTTTATTTGATTATTTTTAATTGATTATTGCTTTATAGCCATTTATTGTTTTAAGCACCTATGATATACAGAGTCTTGTACACTGAGATAAATATAATAGAAAAAGTAAGAGGCATAGTATGTTATTTAGAAACAAAGTAGCACAGGCAATACTTGGTGGTATATAATTAAGCACTAAAATGACTCTAAACCGCTAAGTATTAGGAATCATTAGTATAATTTCGAAAGTTGAGGTAATGGGGGAGATGGATTTGTTATTTGACCTCTGCCTGGAGGATGTATAGAATGTATGCAAAAGGCAGTCATTTCACAATTTTTATCACTGTGAACTAAAAACAGGACTGAATATGGAAAATTGGTTGGTTGCTAAGGAACAAAGCTGGGTTTATGCTGAGAATACTATATGTATGAAGAAACTTGCAAACAAGGGGTTCAGATGATTAAAAAGTTCACAAAAGATGTACTATTTTAAATCTCTTTTAAAAAAGGTGTTGTTTTATCCCGAATTCATTAGGACAAATAAGGTTGAAAAAATAATCAACCATTATTCTTGGCATTTTAAATGACTCAAATGGTGGTGTTAATATCAACTGAGTGCTTCAAAGTCAACCAGCAAGCATGCCGATGGAATTATGCTAATAAATGGTATGTCTTGATCTATCTTCCCATTCTCCATCACTAGCAGTTTTCTTGTATGTGCTCTCGAACACATGTATGCTCTGAGTCACGATGTGATGTCTGAGATTTTCCTCCACTCCGTACATGGTTCCTTATGGCTTGATCGCTGTTTAGCACATTCTACCACTAATGGAAGTATAATTTTCTCTAGTCTATGTGTGCTGATGGGATCTGGTGTTCCAAAGCTATTAAAACTAGTGATAGTGACAGTAATGAGTTAGCATCTTTGATGTGTCAGATAGCTTCTGACAATCAATTAAAAAATAAATAAAAATGTGTATATTTCAAAATGAGTAATATCCCCTTCAATGTAGTTAGTTTCAAGAAGAAAATACTTGTTATTTTCAAAGTATTTATGAAACTTTCCCTTTTAATTTTGTCATCCGTTTATAGGCTCAGACATAAAAATATCACAGTAATTTCTAGTTACAATTATTTATCTGGTGTGCACGTTCAAATCATCCAGCAAGAATTTTAAAATATGAAAGGCCATACCGTAAGTCCAAAATTCTGCTTCAGTTGAGGCCCATTTGTGTGTATGTGTGTGTAAGAAAACAACATGTTCTTAATCTCATAGCCAGTTATTGGCAAAATCCAAAGTAGAATTTATGTCTTAAAATTCCCAACCCTGTGTTATTTGTACCATGCTATAAAAGTAGTAAAGGTTTTCCTCACTATAAAATGGAAACTCAGACAAAATCAATTTCATGTGCCTATTTATTTATTTATTTATTTTAATTTTATTGTTATGTTAATCACCATACACTACAACATTAGTTTTTGATGTAGTGTTCCATGATTCATTGTTTGTGCATAACGCCCAGTGCTCCATGCAGAACATGCCCTCTTGAATACCCATCACCAGGCTAACCCATCCCCCCACCCCCCTCCCCTATAGAACCCTCAGTTTGTTTTTCAGAGTCCATCGTCTCTCATGGTTCATCTCCCCCTCCGATATCCCCTGAGGTAATACATGTAATATGCTAGTGTTAATGGCACACACTACATATTCTTTATCTAATAATTAAAGCTATCATTGTGCTTTCACTAACACTGATTACTTGTAGGAGATGCTAGATCTGTTATTAGAAAGTTTTAAAGCAAATGACTGAGTATTGATAATCCTCATAATAATTATAATTTTCATTTATTGAGAATTTTCTAAGTGCCAGACATTGTTCACAGTGATTTACATCTAGGATGTTTCTTAATCATCATTAAAGAGATGCAAATATTATCTCCATTTTTCAAATGAGAGATGACTTTCACAAATCCCAGAGCTAGTAGGTGATAGAGCCAGAATGCAAACTAATAATATGGTCTCTGCCCCTCTATTCTCTTTTTTTTTTATGTTACCCAGAATTTTATTTTTTTCCAGTTTTTTATTGTTATGTTAATCACCATACATTACATCATTAGTTTTTGATGTAGTGTTCCATGATTCTGTGTTTGTGTATAACACCCAGTGCTCCATTCAGTTCATGCCCTCTTTAATACCCATCACCAGGCTAACCCATCCCCCCTCCACCCTCCCCTCTAGAACCCTCAGTTTGTTTTTCAGAGTCCATAGTCTCTCGTGGTTCATCTCCTCCACTGATTTCCCCCCTTCATTCTTCCCCTCCTGCTTTCTTCTTCTTCTTCTTCTTCTTCTTCTTCTTCTTCTTCTTCTTCTTCTTCTTCTTCTTTCTTCTTCTTCTTCTTCTTCTTCTTCTTCTTCTTCTTCTTCTTCTTCTACTTCTTCTTCTTCTTCTTCTTCTTCTTAACATATAATGTATTATTTGCTTCAGAGGTACAGATCTGTGATTCAACAGTCTTGCACAATTCACAGCACTCACCATAGCACATACCCTCCCCAATGTTTATCACCCAGCCACCCCATCCCTCCCACCCCCTCTATTCTTACCATCTACCTCATGTTCACATGTATGCACAGCTGACAGAGAAAATGTATGATCTATTTTTTTCTACTTCTGTTTTCTTTTTTGTAAAAGTTCTATTTATCCATGACTATTTTTATTTTCTTTTTCAATGAGAGAAAATAGGCCTAAAAATAAGTGGGGTTTAACATATAAAAGTACAACAAATGTGCCATATTTTCAGCACTGCTTTATTAGAATATACAATTGAGTTATCAAAATTTATGAGTGATGAAGAGAAGGAAAAGTAGGTAGGAAACGTTTTGCCAAAACATCCAACCTAAAAAGTAACCATAAATTCCTCATTGATGTCATGCCATTCTCCTAACATACTATGGTAGTTTATTCTTTTTAGTGCCTCCGAATTGAGAAATAAGGCCCATACTGATGTTTTAGAACATATGTAGAATATTTTTGAAGTAGAGAGAAAAATAGCCACAATGGTTGCCTCTAGGTATGGGGTAAGGGATTCATGTGTCTACAGTTAGAGAACCATCTTCATTGTACATTGTACATTAATTAATACATTGTACATTGTTTTATTAGAAAGTGTTATGAATATGAGTTAATTTTCAAAATAATATTTAATTTAAAAAAACTTGTCAATCATCATGAAGCTTATTGAGCATAAGAGAAATGAAAGATTCCAAACTCTTAAACTCATCTTCATAACATAAATTGACTCACTCATTGTCTCTTACCATAAAAAAAAAAAAGCCCTAGTAAGTGAATGTACATACAAACACTACTTACTGAGCTTTAGTAAATTGAACAGTTATCACCAGGAAAACACTCAGTAATGTTGTTTTTTCCCATGTGGTTCTAACCATAAGAGGAATTTTATATTTTTATAAAGATTAATCATTAGAAAACCATGTTGAGATTCTGACATAAACCAATATTTCTCAAACCTGATTCAGGTTACATGAATTTTGAAAACTGTGAGCTTTCATATGATACTATGCATATATTTAATATAATCATATGTTGAAGGTGAATAACTATCTTGTAACAAATTACTCTTATGTTATTCCAGGACCCACTTCTCCATTGTGCGCATCGTCACTTTCATGCTTATTTTAAGTTTCTGAGAAAAGAACAGAGGTGGAAATATTAAATCTTATGGGTTTTGCCAAGTGAGCTGTAAATGCTATTGTGATGAATTATATGAATTATTTGAAAGTTTTGCCACAATAGAGAAAAGCGAACCAAGAATTTACTTTGTTCTATATGTTCTATCTCTGAACAATTTCTGTTTTAATAATCAGTGCCATATTCATACTCAACCAATTAGGTTTTGTGAACCAAAATAATCTGTTCCATAAAATTGGTATTAATTTGAATGCTATTAATTCTGCCATTTTGCTCGCAATTACTACTTTTTGTGTTGTATTACAAGTACAAATGTTTGTCATTTTACCAAAAAAGCTCTCTTGTTTAGTTTATACACATTCCAGTAGTTCCAGTAACATTATTTACAAGTCATTTACATTGGTGTAGCAGCAGGAATTATGATAAGAGAACACAATTCAACATAAAAGCCCATGATAAATCCAGAATTATCTCTTGATATTTAGTGGCTGCAAATCACAATTACTGAGTGAGAGTAATATATAATGGTGGTATTTTTTTTTTTTCTGCAGCTAAGATTAACATTTTAAAATGTGATAGACCTCATGGTATTAGAGAAGTTTATAAATTTCTGACACCAAGAGACTAAGATGTTTCAAAATAGAGCCTTCCGTGTACCAAAATCTGGTAGAAAGTACGTGTTTCTAATAAAACAATGTACAATGTATTAATTAATGTACAATGTACAATGAAGATGGTTCTCTAACTGTAGACACATGAATCCCTTACCCCATACCTAGAGGCAACCATTGTGGCTATTTTTCTCTCTACTTCAAAAATATTCTACATATGTTCTAAAACATCAGTATGGGCCTTATTTCTCAATTTGGAGGCACTAAAAAGAATAAACTACCATAGTGCATATCTGGTAGAAAAGTAGCCTTTGATATGTTTTAATGTTTGTGGATATGGGAATATATGTATGTATATATTCCAGACCAGACAGATCTTGCTGCTATAGGTAAAGACTTACTCCAAACATTTGAAGAGAATGCACCCTCAGAGAGAGTTGAGTATATCTAATCACATTTTTATAATGGTCACTTGGAAATTTTATCTTGACTACAGGAAATTAATTCAGTCAACAATTAGCTATTGATGTGTAAGACTGATGAATCACAGACCTGTACCTCTGAAAGAAATAATATATTATATGTTAAAAAAAAAAAAAAAGAAGAAGATAGTAGGAAGGGAAAAATGAATTGGGGGGGATCGGAGGGGGAGACGGAACCATGAGAGACTATGGACCCTGAGAAACAAACGGAGGGGAGGGGGTGGGGGGATGGGTTAACCTGGTGATGGGTATTAAAGAGGGCACGTACTGAATGGAGCACTGGGTGTTATACGCAAACAATGAATCATGGAACACTACATCAAAAACTAATGATGTAATGTATGGTGATTAACATAACATAACATAACATAATAAAATTAATTTAAAAAATTTAAAAATTAAATTAAAAAAAAAAAACAATTAGCTATTGAGTAGTTGTTATGTGTAGACAACTGCACCACATCGACTCTTGCTATTTAGCCCAAGTTATCAAGACACCTGGTTCCTTAATTTCAATGTAAAAATGTTCAAGCTTGATCACTTCGAATATAACTAAAGAGCAAGAAGAGCCCTGTACTTTGACAAAGATAAAAGCAGTTTTAATGGTATATTGGGCCACTTCCCTTAAATAGTCTATGATTGATTTATTGTATGTTTTTTATCTAAACCTTTTATGAACCTATTGTATTTTCAGCCTGTGTTACTTCCATAAGCCCTCTATCTAATAAATAAAGTAGTATGGCACTTCCCATTATTTGTCCTAAATTTATCTCTTTTAAACTTCAAAAGATGCCCTTAGACCTTGTATAATTGAAGTTTGTGGATAGCTTGGCTTTCACACTATCAACCTTCTTCATGATTTAATAGATGTCAGAGTATCCAGATTGAAGATTCTAATCTTTAAGGTCTTCCTCTACAAAGTCGCTCCCTTTCTTTAACAATAGTTTCATTGTCTTTCTGTAAAAATTTTCTAGCTTTACTATATTTCTTGGAAGCAATGCAGTGAGCATTGCGTGAGAACATTCAGGCAAGTGGGCCATAGAAGTTCATAATAAAAAGAGTGAGCATTTCAGAATATGAGTTCCTGTCTTGCCCTTTCCACCAACCAAGGGATCTTTAACACATGCCTTTATACCTATTGGGTTTATTTTGCTTTCACCAAAAATTGGAAATTTAGAAGAGTTGACTTCTAATTTCCTTTCTAAATTTAGAATCTCCAAAATGAAATTACAAAATTATTTTTTAAAAAAGAAAAATACTTTTGGATATGGTTGAGGTAGGAAATACAAATGAAATGATTTAGATCTCACCTTTGTGTGGTGATTAATAAAGAATTAGCCACATAATTTTATATACTGACATAGAAACCTCATACCTCCATGACCACCATTCCTGGTCTCGTGTCACCTCATTATAGCTTTCTTTAAATGTCTCAGAAAGAATGTTTTCCTCCCTCTTTGTTTATGTTTTTTACCCACAATTTGATTAAATAATTTTCAGCAATTTTGGCAACTTTGTATTGATTCATTTATATATTGATTGAGCAGTAGGACAAAAATCCATATGTAAAAATCTATGACCTCATGGAATTCACATTCAAGGGTGGGGATCACACTATAAAAATCTAACAAAAATATTTAATATGCTGATGGTGATAAGTGCTACGGAGGAAACAGTGCAGAGGAGGGGTGTTATTGGTCTAAAAGTGGGTCCTTCCTCACCATAGGATGGCGCTTCTTTGATGGCCGGATTTTTGTCCCTACTATACCTTGGAGCACGTAGTGAGCTCTCTAAAAAACAGTTGCTGAGTGGGTATCTGGCTATGTCCTGTTTTTTTTCTTCAACTTGCTGTTATACTGTGATGGTGAAGAAATGTTATAGAAATGTATTTCATAGGGGGAAAAAAAAGAGAACTCTCATTTCTCACTAGATAAGGTACAGTTCCGAAAATGCAAAAAATAGTTTTGAGTGATACATTTTTCATTTTCATCACTGATATAGTTGACAGTTATGTGAAGGGAAAAAAAAAAGGCACATGCTATGAGGCAAATCCCTAAAAACATAGATGCGGTTATTGAAAAGTACAGCTCACCCTGCAATTGCATTTGGAATTCAGCATTGCCTTCTGCTTGCTTTGTTTTTGATAGCTTTCCTTTTCTGCAAGGTAAGAGATACTCTGACCAGAGGGTTGTTTGATTTCATAAATATTTTTGTTCACATGATGCTTAAATGCTATTGAAAAACTCCTGCCGAACCTGCAGATCTCTCTATTTGGGGTTTTCTTATTCTCCCTCGCTGTCGTTGCATCATTTTTCCTTTCACGTGGCTTTGAGGTATTTGAAAAGAGAAGCTCTCTAATTGTTTAAATGATTTCTGATTTAAAAGAAATACTCTACCATAAGAATGCACATTACAGTGGCATTCTCTTTTAAAATTTGTTATGCAATTTACATGTTTTGGGCTGTCACTGCTCATTTGTTCTGTTATTTATCCTCATCGTATGTCATATTTTATATGCAGTCACCAGACACTTGCATGCTCGAGTGGTCATTAGCTGTGTGCTCTCCAGCTGCACAAGATTGTGACATAAAACTAGTCCCCCCCCCATCGGGAGTGAGCCTGACTAGCTTCCCTGCGTCTGCAGGAATCTCTGGCGTGGAATTGGCTGTGAATGAGCGCGAGGAGGCTGCCCTGATTCACTTCCCGCAATCCTGTATCTTCTTCCTGTAGGACACAAAGGGCAGGTGAAATACTACTCATTTCTGGCAGAGCCACACCATTTTTTTTTTCTTCTTTTCCACATACTTGGCATTATAAGTACAGCACTCTTTGAAGCTACTTCACATTTTTATACGTCCTAGAAAGTGCCAGAACTAAGGTCAAATATGCAAGTTGCAGAGCTTTATTTGGTCTCAGAATCCTCTTTTTGAAGTGAAAGAATGGAATTAGATGATTTCTATCTTTTTTTTTATTTTTTGAGTTTTACAAAATGGAGTGATTCCCAGTAAAGATTTGTTTAAAAAATAGGTGGATGTTGGTAAAATATAAATGTGACATTAGAAGGTTTCCCCCCAACCCTAGCAACCTGTATTTTTCTTTGTAATTAAAATACATGAAGTAATGGTTGGTGTCTCATAAATTCTGAGAGCTGCCGTACTACCAGCACAAATAAATGCCTCCTCTATCCTAGAAATTTTAAGTACTGGGGACCTGAAGAAGAGTAAGACATACTGTGTATCTGAGTTTATGTTAGCAGATTTAAAATGCATCATGATCATCACTGTCAAAACTGACAGGGATTAAGAGTGGCGACCCATCTTCTCATTAGAACTAAGAGTGATTTGGCTAAAACACATCTGATTCTGCACATTCTCATCCATCCTAGTGCACTGCAAATTTTGCAGCCTATCAGAACAGATCTTTTAATATCAACAGACCTAATCAATCTGACGTGGCTAGCTAGGAGAATGTCCTTTCTTCCCTCATGATCCTATCTTCTTCCTCCTTGCAAATTCTCACAGCCCACATATGATGTATATATTCTTCATCCATCATTTGTACTCTTGCTTACAACATTCAAAGGCTGAAAAAATTTCACCACATTAAATGAATATGTTTTGTCAAGGGTCACCTGTTTCTTTTGAATTTGTTTATACTGACATTTTTCTGGAGTCTTCATTCTAACTGAATTGAGTAGCATTCAAAAGGATCTCCTTGTTTCCATTGCCCCACCTCAACCTTTTCTCAGCCCCAGTAGGTGAGCTTATGTTACTCCTCTGCACAAATGTCTCATTTGGTGTAAAGGCCAAAGACTTTAAGGAGCTGGCAAGGCCCCGCTATGGTCTGGTCCCCATTCTCTTTCCAGGCACTTCTCCTGCTTTCCCGGGGCTGACTACCACCTCAGCCATTTTGGTTTCTAGCTGAGCATATAATGTTCTATTATGCCCCTGCTTTGGGTGGAGCTTTTGTATTTTTATGTCCCTTCTGCATGGAAAGATTTTCATGCACAAACACACACACACACATAAAAATATATACACACATGTATATATAATATATTTTACATATATATTTTTACACACCTATATTTTACATACATATACATCATGTATATGTGTCTATGTATATGCCGAGCCAGGCTCGCCCTCCTTTCCTTTGGGTCTTTACTCAAACATGACTCCTTCAGAAAGGTTTTCCCTGTTATCCCTATTTAAAATAGAAATCCTTCAACACTTCCTATGCCATTTATCCAGTTTCAGTGTTTCCTAAGCATTTTTCATTCCAACATACTATATATTTAACTTATTCCATTTGATTGTTATTGGTATCCTCCCAATGAAATCAAGCTTCTTGATGACAGTGAATTTGCTTGTTTTGTTTCTGCTGTATTATTTATTGTGTTTTGTTTGTTTGTTTGTTTGTTTGAATCCTTCCAGTAAAAAATGTAAGCTCAGGGCTGGCTGAGAATATTGTTTGATTTGTTCAGCTCTGTGTCTTCACAATCTATATGCATGGTTGAATGTTTAAATAAATGAATGGATATGGGGATTCTGTAGGGTTTTTAGGTGATGACCAGTCCTGGAGTTTGCAAGGAGACTAGATCACTTCTTTGGTTTTCGTTCTCCCCACTGATGCTCTGATATCCCTCAAAATGGTGGGCAAGGGGTGAGAGGCAAGGGCGCGGATCCCCTGACCGTGGAGTTCTGACTGTCCTTGAGTAAACAGGTGATGGAGAGGTGCCTTCTTGAATTAAACTGCCGCAGAACTACCAGTACCCACTACATGTTGGCAGATATATCCCAGTTTCAACCTCAAAATATGAAGTCAGATGCTGTAGGTCGAAATGTCCTGTATATTATGCTGACAGCTGGGCCTTGACAATAAGATGAAACTAAAAAGAATTTTCCATAAACCTTCAAAAGTTAAAACAAACTGTCCAGAGCTAGTCAGTCAGCTAAATTGATTGCTGCTTTCTGGAATTTGTATATTTTGTCTGCACCTCTTCTGTCAACATTCTTTATGTCTCATATGAATACTGGCTGGTACAGGCACCACTTACAGAACGGTGGCTGTGAGAGGGGGACAGAAACCCGCTTTGCCCCACAACTGTGGGCATATGTAACTGGCATATTCAGAGCTGACTGCCTAGAGTAATTCTAAACAATATATAAAGGTCAAAAAAGTAGAACTTTAACAGGTGTACGTCCTGTCCTTACCACCCGCCTAGAAAAATAGTTTGATATATATGATTTTATATCAAATGCAGTGTTAATGTGCTGCTTCATTTTTAGAGACCTTCCTTTATTCAGAGGCCAGATTTTGAGAACAAAGAGCACTCAATCACATTTTATATGTTGTATACAAGTTTTGTTCTTATCTTAATCGATTCATAATGAAGGCTTGTTAATTCTACACAAAATGAAAAACATTGCTTCTTAGTACTCCTCTTTCTCAGTACATTTGGAGGCCTAATTATTGAAGAAGATTATGTACATCTTAATATGGAATATGGAATCTTCTTTTAATGTATATAATTTTGTCAAAATGTAGCAAGTATAAATAATTAACTGCTTTATTTTGAGCTGTCTGACAAAAGGACGATAGGGAAATATCTAAGTTCAGGAATATTAAAAAAACTATTGTTATGTTTACTATGATCAAAAAATGTTAATATCTATGAGAGATTAGAGCTTTATGTCTGGGGTCAGTATGGTAAAACTGAAAAAGAAAGAACTTACAGGATTTTTCAGAGAAGTGTCTAGGCCAATACATGTGAGTATACCACATTCATTTTATTGCCAACAGTATTCCTTTTTATGAACAAATCTCAATGTAACAAAAATTTTTAAAAAAAGTCCAGTGCTGTACTATGTAAGTAGAAACAATACAAAATTAAGCTATGTGTTGTTTTTGGATACATACATTTTAGCAAAAATAGAAAAAATATGCATCAAAATACACTAATTTTTATGGCAGTGTTGTATTTATAGAGGGAGAAGAAAGAGAAGTGCAGGATGATACTTATTTTTTCTTTTAAAGAGAGACATTTGAAGCATTTGTGATGCTTAAAATCTGATTTTTGGTTATTTGAATTTCTCTTGCAATGTTTGCTATATTTTAAAATACAGGCATTAATATAAACAGTAAAATGCATGGACTGATAATATCAAATTGCATTTGTAGAACTTATTAAAAATTTTTGAAAGATTTTCAAACATTTTGGCTTGTGTTTAATTTTCTCTTCATGCATGCTATTGAGAAGAAATCAAATAGTAGCTTCACTTTTCCCAAAGTACTTATGGTTCCATATTCAAATATATTATACAATTTTATATCAACATGAAACATGACACAGTTTTCTTTCTAAATACCAATGCACATCCCATATTTCAATATACAGTTTTATCAGTATGCAACCTCTATATTCTGATACACTTTCTAAGAATAACACTTTTTTTTTTTCCTATTTAAAGACATAAAGGGAGGAATATTTATAATTTTTAAGGCCTTGGAAAATTTTTGATTAGGAAGAATTCCTGATGCTTAAAAATATCAAATCCTTTCAGTGAATACTTTTTGGGGAGATTAAGGGTTAAAATGATTGATAATGGAAGATTATACCTTTTGTATTTAGTGAAATTTATTTGAATTTAACATGCTCAGTCTTTTCTCTTTGGATGTGGGAGGAAGGAAAAATATCAGTCGCTGTGAGTATATGTGAAAACTTCTCCAAGATGCTGTATGGTACACTCTTTTTTGTTTGTTTTTGTTTTCTTTGTTAGATGTGGTGAGGAGTGGTATGGAGGTAGATAAAAAGATAAATAAGAAACTACAATTAATTTATAAATTAGATAGAAATTTTAAAAGCCTATGCATATAAAATTATATATAAAGACGTATATAATTGGGTACCTAATATATGACTCAGATCACAGGCAGATGTAGGACTTTTTTTTTTCCTGATCAAGTGATTGATTGATTGATTATTTTTAATTACTATATGATGTATTATTTGTTTCAGGGGTACAGGTCTGTGATTCATCAGTCTTATACAACACCCAGCACTCACCACAACACATAACCTCCCCAATGTCCATCACCCAGCCACCTCGTCCCCCCACCCTCCTCCCCTCCAGCAACCCTCAGTTTATTTACTAAGATCAAGACTCTCTTATGGTTTGTCTCCCTCTCTGGTTTCATCTTTTTTCATTTTTTCTCTCTTCCCCTATGATCCTCTGCCTTGTTTCTTAAATTCCACATATCAGTAAGATCATATGATAATTGTCTTTCTCTGATTGATCTTATTTCGCTTAGCTTAATACCCTCTAGTTCCATCCACATCATTGCAAATGGCAAGATTTCATTTTTAATGGCTGTGTAATATTCCACTGTGTGTGTGTGGGGAGGGTGTGTGTGTATACACACACCACATCTTCTTTATCCAGTCATCTGTCGATGGACATCTGGGCTCTTTCCATAGTTTGGCTATTGTGGACATTGTTGCTATAAACACTGGGGTGCAGGTGGCCCTTCAGATCACTACACTTGTATCTTTGGGGTAAGAAGATTCGTTAGGACGTTACTTTATTTCATCACCATCAATATACCTACAAACCTAGTTAGCCACCTTTAAATGGGTTCTTGCTCATAGAGTCATACAGTTTTAGAATTATAAGAGATCTGCTATAGACTGAGGTTTGTATCCTACCAGGATTTATGTTGAAACCTAATCCTCAATGTGAGGGTATTTGCAAGTGGGGCCCTGAGAGGTGATTAGATGAGGAAGGCATAGCCTTATGAATGAGATTTGTGCCCTTATAAGAGGGACCCCAGGGGCCTCCGTTGCCCCTTCCACCATGTGAGGACACAAAAAGGAAATGGCGGCCTATGTACCAGGAAGTGGATTATCAGCAGACATGGACTCTCCTGGCACTTTAATCTTGGACTTCCCAGAATCCACAACTATGAAAAATAAATGTTTGTTTCTTAAGCCACCAAGTCAATGGTATTTTTATACCATAGCAGTCCAAAGAGACTAAGAATTTTAGCAATCTCTCTCCAGCTTCATTTTGTATACCATTGTCAAAAATGTTTTGTGATTTTTCTGTATCTCCTGCAGCTGTGAAAAAGGTAGATTATACCCCCCAATTCATCAGTGTCCAATCTCAATGTGCCTTTGGTAGGAGTTCATTCCTCCCCTCATCCATTTTATATAGATCATAAGGTGATTTATCATTTGTCCGTTCAAGAGCCCATCTCTGAAAAAAATGAGCTATTATGATAAGCATAATTTTGGGTGATATTGGGTTAAAATAATTTGACATGGTCATGATGGCAGTAATTTTTTGGTCCGAGGAAACTGCACTCTTTGGAATGTTACTGAAGGCTAATTAGTTATGAAGCAAAAGTTCAAACGAGTTAAGGGGACAACTGTGGTTGAACATGCAAATTCTGTAAAGCTGGTTGCTGAGTGCTTTATTGCCACTTATATTTTACATATTTTCTTTTTTTTTTTTTTTAAGATTTTATTTATTTATTTGACAGAGAGAGACAGAGTGAGACAGGGAACACAAGCAGGGGGAGGGGAGAGGGAGAAGCAGGCTTCCCGCAGAGCAGGGAGCCCGATGTGGGGCTCGATCCCAGGACACTGGGATCATGACCTGAGCCGAAGGCAGACGCTTAACGACTGAGCCACCCAGGCGCCCCTATTTTACATATTTTCAATTAACATAATATTTACTTAATTTAAATGCACTATTAGGATTCATTTGACTATACTATTTTTATGCACAAATATTAAGTGGACAAGCATGAACCCCTTTTTCTTTTTTGAATTTTATATTTTTATTAAGGATCTAAATTTGTACTTACTGTATCTTTTAAGCTCTGATCTTAATTATATTCTGACTTAGTGATTTCAAGGAAGTACTGGTTCTATCTAACTGAGAACCATTTAACTGTTAAAACAGGTGGTCCATTAACTGATGCTGACCACTTCATAGAATTATAGATGGAAAAAGAAGTTATAGTGTATAATTATCTAAGTAATGCTTGAATATTAGAACAGTTTAATCGAATGTTTATTCATGATCTTGAAATCAGTATCTAGAAGACATTTCATTTTCTTTAATTAGACTTCTCTTTCTTTTGTAGAGGTTATTTTATACTGAAATTAAATGATATATTAAGAAGTATCTAGAGGCATTGCATAGTGTTGGTAATAAATTTCCTATATTCTTAATCACCCTCAATATGTATTTAAAATTTTTTTCTTGATTTTTAAAATTTTCAGTTATTTGCAAATTTCAAGAGCCTCTGTCAAAATTTTAATTTTTATGTGTTATTCTTTATTGTTTTAGTGTGTTCTGTAGGATTGTTCAGTAATCTACGAAAACAGTCAAACTTAAAAATAACTCAAAACATGAGTTTATTTTTGAATTAGTAAGAGTATATATAATAGTGATGTGAATTTCCTAATCCTTAAATATTTATACACGTGTTTGTTAACTTATATCTTTAAATTGAAAGGGCAAGAGCATGGAAAGGGTAACTCTAAGCACCCATTTACACATTTCAGCAAGATGTAAATTAGATTCTTTTCCACAAAATTGAATATAAATTACATGTGAGCATCTCATCTTTAGGAAGAAAATTGGACGTAAATTATTTAACTTAAAATACCTGACATTGTGTACTAGATTTATGAATTATATTAGTGAAGTTATAGGTTTTAAACTATTCACTGGGTAAATTTGTGGTTTAGACTTAAGACTCAAATGTTCAAAATTTCAAATCCTTATGTCTTTTTTGAAACTATTTTTAAAACCTTTAAATAACAGGTAAAATCTATGACACAACATTAATAAGTAAGTCCTTTGATAAATTTTAAACCCCTTATGAAATGTCTTAGTGGTTCTAATGAATAAGATATTACCTTTAACAAAACACACCCTTAGGGATTCAAATGGCAAATTCTCAGGAAGTATAAATTGCACTGAAGTGATCATTAAATATCTTCTTAACTGGAAATTTATTTAGAAATATCTCACATTTACCAAGTGAGTAATGGTATCATGATTTTTTTTTCATATTCAATGTTAAGATGGCCAGAATTATTCTTGTTTAATAAAAAAATTGCTTTCTCATCAAGAAAAAATTAAACACCTGGGCTAGAAAAAATTTCATAATTAATGTAATTATAATACATTGTTCTGTATGTAGAGTTAAACCAACAAATACCATTTTATTTTCAGTTATGCATCCACAGCTGGTCACAGAAAGTTAGGATGATTTTGTTCGCAAATTTTAGTGAACTTCTAGTTAGTGAATCTAGTTCCATCTCTAAAATAATTTATTGGTTCAGTTAACTAGAAGACCAGAGAGGGGTCAACCTTACAGTTGTCTGATATAGGGATTCTATACTGTTTAAGAACCTGGTTTCTTCTGCATCTATTTTTTCATTCACAGTTTTGAATTCTTCCAGTGATAAGGCCCCTTATGGTTGTAAAATAGTAGTAATCTAGGTTACATGCTTTCTTCTTAATGACTAGCAGGCAGGAAAGAGAGAAAGAGTGAAAGAGATCTGTCATAGGAATAACTAAAGAGATCCTCTTGGAATTCTATCCTTGAAGCCATCAAGAACAAAGGGCATGGGATTACTGGAATTTGTAAAATTGGATATGGTTAAGTCTTTCCTTTAGGTACATGAGCTGACAAGGTAGGAGTGGAGTATAAAAATCTGAATGTGAAATTAAATATTTAAAAAGAAAGAGGAAAAAGGAATGAATGCTAGCTATCTATTGGGGATTTTCTTCCAGTTTCTGAGCATGTTCATTTCAATAATATGGCCAGAAACTGTGTACATTGATATTGGATAGGTTTGAGGCTTCACTGAGCTGATCATGAGATGAAATTAGATCAAAAGTCCATTTTAACACTCATTTGTCCCCATTCTGGGTAGTGGATCAGAAAATCTTTTAGGTCCCTAAGTATTTTCATAAGCTTGAAAATTTTGTCAAAGTTCTCAAAATGTCTAGCTATTTCTGTCCTCCTAGTTCACAGTTAACCCAGAAAATCTCATTTGGAAAAACTAGGTAGAAGATATTTCTGCTGTTATCATGGTTATTACCCAGGTGTGGTCAAATACTTAATCATTCACTGGTCTCTGAGTCTTTGAAGTGACACAGTTCTGGAATTTGGCTGAAGACACAAATCTCTGTTGTAGTTGGAGAGTCATTTTTCTGCCTGACCAACCTAAAGGATTTTCAGTTATATAATTCTTGCAGACCTTGAAGGGCTGTACATCTGTTTCAGTCCTAGAGACTATATCAATTAGTCATTGAAAAATGCTCTTTTGAACCACTATTAATTATAGAAATTACATCTTGCATCTGATGGTCCATTGGTATTATTTGCTCTCAAATACTCTCAGATTTGCTCTCAAATACCAATACTCAAGGGTCTAATCATGTCCATGGAAATAGGGAAGCTTTTTTAACTGCATAATCTCTTAGCAGCATTCTGAGCTAACAAGGAAAAACCTCTACAATACTTTTTGAAGATGCTGGTATGCCATCATGTATGTATTTCTTAATATGCAGTTTAGAAAGAATTTTTTATCCTCTTTTAAGATACATAAGGAGTAAATTGAGTGAATTACATATGATAAAACTACTCTACCATTCTCATTTCCTTAACTCAATGAATCTCTTTATACACAAAATAGCAAAGAGTTTTGGGCATCTCAGAGTCTTCATTAAGTCCATGTTTTAATTAGCTAATAAAGCAACAAAGCAAACCCCATTATCATGTGCTGAGGTTAGCACAGTAATTCTAAAGTTTACGGGAAGGGCAACATATTAATAAATGTTTCATTATAAAATGATGTTCTGTAATCCTGGGTTTATTACTTTCAAAATTTAATACTATATGTATTTTTTAGATTTTTGCTGATACAAATCCAAAAATTCTTGCAATGTTTTTATTCTTAATCATGTCTTCTAGAATCTGAATTTGTAATTGTCTCCTTTGGGCACATCGGTTTCTAATTCTAATTTAGATCAGGAGGTAATAAGAAATGGTAGAAGATGGACATAATAAGAATAGTTTTCCCTTGTAAAGTAACTCTCGCAAATGAGGTCCTTATTGGATTTTAAGCAAAAGCAAAAAAGGGCCTTATTGCACTTGGAAGGAAGGGTTGCTTTTGCTAAAAGTGAAGAGTCAGGGATATTTGGGATTTGGGGGGACACTGAGCCATCTGGATCTTACCACATTTCCCTTCTCCAATATTCAGAATCTTACTTGTTCTAAATTAATTCACTAGTTTTCATGCTGTGGTGGTAATGAGGCTATGTGTGAACCAACTTAACATTTTATAATTGGCAGGATCAAATTTTCGAGTTTAGTGCTCTGCCTTAGGTTTACAGTTGTAGATGATACAAGATTATTTTATTAGTCATAAAACTCCCATGGTTTCTCTCTGTACCCTGAGCCAAGATTTAGGTCTTTGAGCTTGTTATTCTTCCTTCAGCTGTCAGTAAAATTTGAAACAACCAACTCTTTCACAATTCACGCATTCCTCATGCCTTATATATTGATCTCTTGGAACAGCCACCTGATTCCTCAAAGCCTTGTGCTCAGTGAGCATTTTACTGTGGGTTACCATAGGTTATAATTTAATTAGCTATTTTGCTACTGCAGACAATGGGATGATAAAATTTCATTTTTAATTTCAGCTGGATTTTTTTTTTTTTTTGAGCCATCAGCTCTACCAGGCTTGATAATAAAGTCAACATTTCCTTTATTGCCCTGAGGTTCTTTTGCCTGCAAACACTTTTACCAATTTATGTATCATTTCAATTTGTGATGCATCAAATTTGTGCAGCCAAATTCATATGTGGATTTCCTAACTGCAAAGGAGGCTGAGAAATCTGTTCGTTGGAATTCTGTCTTGGGATTCAGGAATTAAAAGACAGGTCATTCAATCAATAGTGAAAAGGTATTTGAAATAGACTTGTCAACAAAAATAGTGACAAATATATAATATACTGATTCTTATCTTTTTGGGAGGCATTGCCTATTCATTTTTTACTCATTTTTTTATTGTGGTTCTCATTTTTTTATTAATTTGTCAAAGTACTTTGTCCCTTAGAAGTATTAAATCTTTTATCGTATATGTTGCATATAGTTTTTCCAAATATGTATGTGGTTCTTAAAAATGTGTAGGTTTGTTATTATTACAGCTTTTACATTGATTGTATTTTTATCTTATTTAATATATTCAGTTTTTTCTTTAAAGATGTTTTAAAAGGTCCTTGTCTATAATGGTGGTGTGATATTTTTATAATTACCTTTCAGTTCATTTTGATTTAGATTCCATCAGGATCCTAAGTTGTCTTTTTTTTTTTCCTTCAGTTTTTTTCTCAAAAAGTATCCAAATTATCTTTTCCCTACTGATATGAAATTAATGCATATTTGGAAATATACTCAAAGCTGTATTTGTCAGCTATTTCTTTGATGTTCTTGTGTAAACAAAACAAAGTCTTAGTAGTCCTCTTGATCCTGAGGCTGCCAGTCAGCTGGCCTAACCAAGTTACATGACCAACGTGAAAGGGAATGGAGTAGGGATGTGGGTGTCATTAACTCAACAAGGAGGCTCTTCTCTTTAGAGGTGCATGGTAAAGAGTATAGATATATAGCCCTAACAGAAAAAGCAAATGAAGACTTAGAAGTGGTTGTTTAATTATTCCTTCATAGCATCTCCCATTAATTTGTGGCTGGATATTTCTCTAGTCTTCTGTTTTCCTTCTAAGATCTGAAAAAATATTAAATGATAACTTCGCTTTTACATTTCCTCTTTAAGTCATTTGGAATTTATGTTGACATACCTAGGCTATGAGAATCCAATTGTATTTCAAATAATCAATATATTCATCACTAAATTTGGCTGAATATATGTTTTTTCCCATATTTTAAATTAGTACCAACTGTTTCTTTTTAAATGTGGGCAGTACTGTACCTATCAGGTAAGCCGATATCACTAAGTCATCAAAAATACCACAAATATTTTATTGTCATTATTGCGTCCAAACCAAAAATGAAGATTTTCTTTCAAAAAGGTATGTTGAGTTAATGCATTCTAATGAAAACCAAGGGAAGAATAAAGATAGACGGTTAGACAGACTCTTAGGATAAAAACTCTAACAAATATTTACTGTATGCTGTTCCTTACAAAAAGTGACTTTTTGAGCTTCTCTGAACCTAAGCATTCTTGCCTCTATCTTCTCCCACATTCCTCAATTGCCAATTTTTCAGCTAGTATCTATGCCAATTATTACAGAACTTACTAAACCATATCAATCACATACTTCAGTGTAAAGGAGCTTTTAGATATTTCCCTGAGTTTTGGTTCAGTGTGCTGCAGGGGAGAGCCTGTGTTCGCCTGAGAACATACGGAATGTGTTAGGGAATTTGGTGTGACTGGAGTCTAGAGTTTTGGATTATTAGATTAACTCTGCCAGTATGAACCCTTGGGGGAATAATTTACCCCTATGATGACTCATTTTTTGTATTTATACAGTTACTGATTTGGATTAGAAGAACTCTTAGGTCATTTTGAACTTCAAGCTTTTATAAAAATAGCTTAGAAATGGGAAAATAGAATGATATTCTATAAAAAAATTGACTTACCTTCTAAGTTTGCATACAAATTAATTAGAAAACATATGCCCAATGCATACCTCTTTTCAGGACTTTAGTCAGCTTCTGATTTCAGTCCTCAATCTTCCTTTCCTTTTAAACTTACACAGTTTATTTAGGGTTTGCTTTCAGTCCTTAATTAAGTTATTCATCTAAATATAAATATTTTAAGTGATGTTACCATTGTGTGGTTCTTAATTGGGGACAATTTTGCTTCTACTTCCCCAGGGAACATTTGGCAATATCTGGAGACATTTTTGTCTGTCACGATTGAGCAAGGTGTCATTGCTCCTGGCAGTGGGTGAATAAAGGCCAGGGTTGCTGCTAAACATCTTCCTTTGCACAAGATGTCCCCCCTCCCACCACAGCAAAGAATTTTCCTGTCCAAAATATTAACAGTGCCACTGTCAAAAAAACTAATATAAATTCACTATGAATACAACTTTATGCATTTGCAAGAGGCTGGATTTGCCATTCCTTTGCAGTAACAACCTTGCAGATATTTTTGCCTAAGGGGATACATGCTTTAAAAGGATGCGATATTAAATTCAATGGAATCATAATAATGAGAGATTTGTGTTTTTCTAGAATAACTATCTTGTTTAGATGTTCTTGAAAAAAAAAGGTATATTTATAAGATAGCTGCTAGAGGAAAAAAACAAAAACAAAAAAAACACACACACATGCACTCCGAGGACCAATATAATCTATGGTCATGCCACAGAGTAAACTTAGCTGACATGCAAATTGATAAACACAAGACTTCAGCCTTAGTCCAGTGGTTTAATAGATAAGAATTTGAGTCCTCTGATTATCTAGAATCAATGAAAGCATCTGAATGCCTACTAAAACATTGTGGAGAATAAATTTCATTTTGTTCCTCATCTAAATTTTCACAAAACGGCAACAATTGATTTTGCAATACTTTTTTTTTTTTTTTTAATATAGAGAGTATTAGTTATGTCCAGGGTTTCCAAAACAATTGCAATCTAGTAATAGGCCCAACTTTGTATTAACTTCATTCACATTTATCAATGTTACCATTTGTTTTATAACTATTAATTTTATGCTTTCTTCTTTTTATTGTCTTTCAGCTTTAAGAAATCCCCAAGTATAGAATCCATATTCAATGTTCTTTCCTAAAAATGCAAGAAATCTTGAAAACCATAATGCTAATTATAATCCAAAGTTATTGCTTAAAAAAATTCCTAATTCTCATTACATACACACAAAAAAATCATTCTTCTTTTAATGAGTTAAGTAGTGAATATTTAAATATTACTTGGCTTTTGCAGCAGAAATATGAAATAACTGGTCTACTTTTCTTTTTTAACCAAACCTGGATATGTCTTGAAGATTACTACACACAGACCCTCCTCTTCTTTTGAACCTGCTGAAAAGAACTAAACCCATGCAATGTCATGGAATATATATTTTCTTTCAAAAAAGCATAAGATAAAATAATTATAGGTAACGTTGCATGAATAGAGTATGGTTCTTATTGAAATAATTTAAAGTAACAGAAGGGATGCTAGCTTGACAATGTGGAAAGATAAATTACAAAATGCTATAGTCAAAATCATAACCTCTAATTGCCAACAGATTTGAGTAGTGAACATCTGCCATGGCTAATCACAGTAAGGACCACTTCATGCTTCAAGGCGTTATTTCCAAAAGACATGACTTGATCACTTTATGGAATCACATATATGAATTAATTTATGGCATCATCAGTATAAAAAAATTCAGTCTGATGGATAGTCTTGAAAATGAGAATCTAAATTGTACCTGGAAGTCAAGTGAAAGTTAAAGAGGTATGTCTATATTATTTGGAGCTTTATACTCATGAGAAGAAGCACAATTCATGATAGATAGAGAAGACTTTAAGGAAACTCCCTAGATTTAGAAAAGACTTAAGTTATTCATTCATTCTCTGTTTCATTTGATTTTTTGCTAACAGAATATTGTTCTGCAATGTGCTAGGCACTGCTCTGTGTTTGTGGATGCAACAAAGAACAATAAATATTAGTTCCCTATAGTCATGTAGATGTATTTTAGAAATAGATGACAAAGAGTTAAATAGATAAAAATAGCACTCATATCACTGCGTGATACAATCTGCAAAAGAAATGAATGAGGCTAAGTGAAATAAGTCAAGCAGAGAAAGTCAATTATCATATGATTTCACTTATTTGTGGAACATAAGGAATAACATGGAGGACATTAGGAGAAGGAAGGGAAAATGAAGGGGGTAAAATCAGAGGGGGAGATGAACCATGAGAGACTATGGACTCTGAGAAACAAACTGAGGGTTCTAGAGGGGAAGGGGGTGGGGGGATGGGTTAGCCTGGTGATGGGTTTTAAGGAGGACACGTACTGCATGGAGCACTGGGTGTTATACAAAAACAATGAATCGTGGATCACTACATCAAAAACTAATGATGTATTGTATGGTGACTAACATAACATAATAAAATACAATTTTAAAAAAATGAATGAGGTGAAGTGAACAAGAATGTCTTTGATGCCTAGTTTTAAGTAAGACAGAAATTTCTGAGGGAGGTGATATTTGAGTTGAGACTTGAGAAATCTGAAAACTGTTATATGCAAAATGTGAGCAAAGAGTTTTCCACAACAGGAGGAGAAGCAGGTATAAAGATCCTGATGCAGAAATGGTCTTGATGTATTGGTGGAAATAAATGGAGGGAGAAGAAAACCAACCAAGAGAAATAGATGAAAGATGACATTAGAAAAATAGAAACAGTTTATAATGCATTCTGAGTAACTTGGGCAACTTGAGACAATGTAGGGAAGAGAAAATGGGGAGTTGGCATTCAATGGATATAAAGTTACAGTTACAAGAGATGAATAAGTTCTAGAGATCTGTTATGCAACATAGAGCCTATAGTTAATAATACTGTGTTATGCATTTAAAAATTTAAAAGGGTAGATCTCATGCTAAGTGTTTTTACCAGACACACACACACACACACACACACACACACACACACAAACAAAAAAACAAAAACAAAAACAAAAAAAACCAAAAAACAAGGGATGCACAAAATCTTTTGGAGGTGACGGGCATGTTTATTACCTTGATTGTGGTGATGATGTCACAGGTGTGTGAATATATATCCAAACTCATCAAAATGCATACACTAAATATGTGCATTTTTTTACCTATAAAGTATACCTGAATTTAATTTAAAAAGAAAAAAGGCATATTTAAGAATGTATATGAGTGGTAGTGGCCACACTCGCTGGAGACACCAGAACGTGTGAATGCCTCCAGGTGCTAATCTCCTGCAGTTGGAGATGGCGTGATGGTTGAAGCCAAAGCCTGCACATTTCGTCAGCTACTATTCTAGGCAACAGAAAAGCGGGGGGGGGAGGGGTTACATTAAAAATATAAGCCCTGTTCTCTTGGATGTGGCAGGTAAACAATGAGCAAGCAGGTGGCAAAATGAAGAACGAAAGCTGAGATAAATATGGATCTTGTGTTCTGCCTCAGTTTAAATAGTGGCCAGGATTCATCCCCAAATATCAGTTTAGTTGGCAGACAGAATTATTGCAGACACCAGTAGCCTGATAGTTGTGCCTGGATCTCTGCTTATCTTGTCTGAAAAACACAACAAAACTAGCTTCATCAGATGGTGGTCCAGGCAATGAGAAGGTTGTCAAAGTCAATGTCAGAGAAAACATAGTGGGACTGATTGTTCCCCCATTTCACCAGCTTCCGCGGTGTCATGCTGGATCCTTTACCAAATACTTACCAACTCTCTATTATTCCGAATTTTTAAAAATTCGTGTGTCCATCCTCAATTACAGTGAGATCAACAAATACAGTTTCATGATTCTTGCTTTTTCTGTTCCAAATTTATGTTGTCTAAATTCTATACCATACAATCAGGAGGAAGTGTGGCTGTCATTGAAAGGGTGCAAGCTAGAATTAATTTCATGACAGTAATAGATATTTTTCTATTTCTCTGTGAGTTTAGGAAGGGAATATACTGCATGTTGTGTTATGCCAGGTCCCATTATTTGAACATGCCTTTCATCTATACTTGTTTCCATTTTCCCACTTCATAAATTATCATGGCAATGATAGGGTCTGTCCTTAGATCTCACAGTGTTTGTCCTATCAAGATGAGTGATTACGGGCGCCTGGGTGGCTCAGATGGTTAAGCATCTGCCTTCGGCTCAGGTCATGATCTCAGGGTCCTGGGATCGAGTCCCGCATCGGGTTCCCTGCTCAGTGCAGAGCCTGCTTCTCCCTCTCCCTCTGCCACTCCCTCTGCTTGTGCTCTTCTGTCTATCTCTCTGTCAAATAAATAAATAAAATCTTAAAAAAAAAAAAAAAAGATGAGTGATTACTTTTTTAATACTTTCAGATCCACTGTGTTTGTATTATAGCCATATACTAACATCAACCATACAACAGAACCAGAAAACACCCTGCCAAAATTATGAGACTATGTGCCTTAGCAGTCTGATCTGACTTTAGTCAGACCCTTCTAGAACACATATTTTTACTCTGAAGATCATCGGTTAGTTTTGGTGTTTAGGTATCCCTACAAATAAATAATTCCTTAGATTTCAGGTTCCATCTGTAATTTTTCTATTCTTAAACAAATGCTTAACTCAACAAACATCTGCTTACTGAATAGTTAAGTCAAGGTGTTTTCAGTGGGGATGGGAGAACAAATAGAAGCCCATTCACAAAGGCCCTTCTGTTAGAAGTCTCTCTACTCAAAAGATAATATAAACATTTCATCTGTACTATATATTGTATCTTTGCAAGAGATGGGTTCTTCAATGACCAATAAATTATGTGCCCCCAAAATAGTTTGTGTAAAGCTTCAGACAATTGTTAGAACGCCCTATGTTGCAACACGGTCCAAATTCCTACTTACTGAGAATGTCTTTACAAGCTGCCTCAAATACTTCCAAGGACTTCCTTTCATTTTTATAGTAAATCAAAGCTATACTTCATTTTTTTCCCAGTGAAGAGGATGCTTGCAAGCCAAAGAATAAGGCAAAGAATGCAATGGAAACAATGAACAAAATTTTGAAAACTACTATACATGAAAGTAAGAGGATACATAGAAAATAAAGATGATTTAATCTTTTTTTTTTTTTTTTGCTAGCAAGGCTATAAAAGTGAATCAAATTGCTGTAAAAATGAGTCTTATCAACCACTTAGTTATTTATACTTGCTCATAGATATATTTACAGCAGGTCATAAGAAATAGGGTATATACAAAAAGCAAATGACTGTTTTTGAAAAATTTTCTTTTTGAAATACCTTATTGCAATTGGAACCACATAAAATATGGCATTTATTGTAGTTCAAGTAACTATTCTTACTTCCAATAGGCCTTTAGGACACTTTGTCCCCTTACTACATATATTTTCATGATTATAAGCAACTGATACCTTTTTCTAGAATATATGATTCTTTTTAAAAATTAATTTTTTTGAATTTTACCATATAAGTTATATATTAACATGTAACAAATTATCAGAAAATTTAGCTACTTAAAACAATGTACTTTGATTATATTACAGTGGTGCTGGGTCATGAATCCAGGCATAACTTGGCTGGATCCAATGCTTTAGGATCTTTCTCACAGTCAAAGGAGGCATGAGAGGGACTGAATAGATGGTTGTTGGCAGAACTCAGTTCCTCACAGGTTGTTGGACAGAGGACCTCAGTTCTTTGACGGCTCTTGGCCATGGGCCAGGGTCAGCTGCTTGTCACATGATCCTCTCCTACATGGCAGCTTGTCATTCGAGCATGTAAGCAGAGAAGGCAATAGAGAGAGTCTGCTAGCAAAATGTAAGTCACAATCTTTAGAATTATTATCTCTTCATGTTTCTTGTATTCTGTTGGTTAGAAGCAAGTCACTAAGTCAGCCCAACGTTCAAGAGTAAGGGATTACATGCACGATTGTGAATACCAGGAGGAAGGGATCATCACTGGGGACCATGGTAGACATATACCTACCAATTAATAAAACCTATGCTGAAAAATAGGAGATAGGAATTTTTAAACAACATTTCTCGTGATCGTCTTTTATACTCTCTTGCATAACTATGTTTATTGCTATTTTACAAGTTAAACAGTCTATTGTTAGAAGATAATATAATAAAGAGGAAGGAAAGAGACTGTTTTAAAATCTTAGTTTAGGGGTGCCTGGGTGGCTCAGTCGTTAAGCATCTGCCTTCGGCTCAGGTCATGATCCCAGTGTCCTGGGATCGAGCCCCGCATCGGGCTCCCTGCTCGGTGGGAAGCCTGCTTCTCCCTCTCCCACTCCCCCTGCCTGTGTTCCCTCTCTCGCTGTGTCTCTCTCTGTCAAATAAAGAAATAAAATCTTTAAAAAAAATAAAAATAAAAAATAAATAAGATCTTAGTTTAGTCTTACTAGTGATGTCACATGAGACATGTTACATAATTCCTCAGACTTGTGTGACTTATCAATTAAATGGGATTAATAGTTTATATGATCTAGTTGTAGGTAGCCTGCCAAGGAAAAAATATATGTTACTTTCCAATAATTGTTTCCAATAATTTATTGAGTGACTGTATATACAAGGATCCATGCTAGGTCCTAGGGATACAAAACAAAGTAATAAATAGTCCTTTCGCAAGGTGCCTGGGTGGCTCAGTTGGTTGAGCGACCGCCATTTGATTTCGGCTTAGGTCATAATCTTAAGGTTGTGACATTGACCCCCTCAACCTGGGGTCAGGCTCCACACTCAGTGGGGAGTCTTCTGGAGATTCTCTCCCTCTCCCACTACTCCTCCCCTTGCTCTCTCACTCTCTCTCTCAAATAAATAAATCTTTAAAAAAAATAAAGTCCTTTCCCAGAACAGTAAATAATTGAAAATGGGAAACAGTATTTAAACTATATAGAAATACGTCTGGCCTATAATAGTCACTTAGCCAATGTTGACCCTTTGGAGGTTTTTTGTTCTTTTTTTATTGTCTTTTAATAAGTACTGATTGTTGATCCTTCAGAGACGGTCAAGGGGGGAATTGTTATCCTCTTAGGAGCTCAGTAAAAGTGGCGGCATCCTTATTTTGTTCAGTACTCTCACCTGTTTATGTTTCTTTACCTCTTTATCATTTCCCATCTTTCTTCTGTACCCCCAAATGCATGTAAGTACAGGCACTTAAAATCTTCTTGAGGATTTGGACTGAGAAAAATAAAATTAAGAATGAGAATATTGCCAGGAAGTATTTATTGATGTTAGTATGAAGATTTCACCAAAAATAAATTAATCAGTATATAATCTCTATATTCAGGGATCAAATTCCATTTGTTAGAGCTACTTAGCATTGCTATTCAAAGAAAATGTAATGTTTAATTCATAAGTGTTTTTTTTTGAAATGGAGACCAAACATTCATATTTATAATATGAAAAAATATTAATATTTAAATATCTATCTCTAAATTTAATCAATTACAATTAGCATAGTAAAAATAAGGGAGTAAAAATACAGATGACCCTAGTCAATGCAATTTTTAAATGGCCTATGGAACTACTGTTTATTGAAATTAAGATTAAAGAATTCAATTTATATTTAAGAAGCTATTTAATATGATGTTATTTTCTATAGCCCAACGCATGCATCTTAAGTGTTTTTGCCTTATTTTTCTCAATTATATAATTAGAAATCTAATTCACAGTATTTTAAGAATTAACAGCATTTGTGAGAGAGAGTACTTTGCTCAGTGGTTGGAATGTAATAATTGGTCATATATGAAAGTCGATTTTCCAGAACTGTCTCAAGATAAAATTAGGCCCTACAAAAAAAAAAAAGATCAACTAGCTAAAAATATCCAGTGTATGTATATCAATATGGAATATTTCTGCGTCCAGGAACCCCTTCAAAGTCGCTGATTTTACTTCCTAGCGCCTCTACTCTGCACCACTGTCTTGCATTTTAGTGCTTACCAGGTGTTATCGCCTGAATTCTGGACTGGGAGGGGAAGAAGTGAATGGACATCTGACAGCTACCAACATGATTAGTAATTCTGATGGGTGTCTGGTCATGGAAACAGAGCCAGACGACCAGGGGGATTAGGAGGTGGTCAGCGGTGGTGCAGATGACTCAAGCCAGGCTGAGGAATGTGTATGCAGGGAGGAGTCTAATAGGAAGAGCAGAAAGCAGAACATTTCAGGGAAGCTCTCATGGTCTTGTGGCGGCAGTGTCTGGTCTCTTGGGTACCTGTTGGTCTCTGTTGCAAAGTAGCTAGTCCTTAAAAACTATCCTGTAATCATTTCGGGGATGCTCATTTTGGTAGATACTCCCGGAGTTGTGCTAGTCTCTGATGTAGTATGGCTGGCTTCATATTTTATGGTAGTGTCCTGTTGTAATCTTGTGACTGAAGTCTGTTGTCCCGCTTCCTTGTCTTTTCCTCTCCCCCTTCTAATGTTTGTTCTGGTTCACAAGTTGATTCTTCAGAACATGCTTGATTGTATGGGACTCTGTCAGGCTGCCCTCTGACTCACCCACCTAGACACATTCATCAGCCATTTCTATCTGCACCCAGTCTGTCCTTCTGACTTCCCCTCCCCCCACCCCCCCAGCCTTAAGGATGTTGACTAGAGGCATAGAAGAGGAAGAAATTGTCAGGAGCCAGGAGACTAACCCTCTTTGACCACTTGCCATTCTGTTTGTTTTCCTGAGAGCCCTTCTTCAGAATTCCTAGTGGTTTCTTCCTTTCCAGTAGAGTGAGAATTCTGCATTTTATCCTTACTTCTCTCCATACTGAAGTTCTTAGTAAAGCTTTACAAATTCAACAATTACTGACTTTCTACAGATACACCAAAGAAAATACAATTTGAAACTCAGTGCTAAATAATCACCACTTTATTCTATCCAAACCCTTGGAGCCTAACACCCAAAATCTCCAGTCCAAAGAATGGTGTTAAATTAATTGGGGTGTAGCAATTAGCAACATGTGTCATGAGAAATTTTTTAAATGCACAAATCTTAATAACTTTAAAAATGCTGTTTTTTCAGTTTATATTGTTAATACTCTTTTTCCCTGTTAAACATTAAGTTTGTTTAAAAGAATTTTGTTGTGCCATTAAATACTGATTATATATCACAGTATCTGGTTTATACTAAGTACTAATAGTTGTTCATTGAATGGATTGATCAAGTGATGGGATAATAAAAATTTTATTTTTTTTTCACAAATACTGAGACAATGCAATTTGCGCTAATACTTTATATTTTGAAATCTTTTGTTAAAATATTCAGAACATAAGTAAATCAAACCATTAAAGAGCAACACATATTGTGTTGACAGGTAAAGTAAGAAAAGTCAAGAAAGTTGGTTAATTTTGCTAACAGAATCCATTACTCTTCCATACCTTTTTTCATTACTGCTGATTTAAAATGTGATAATTCTATTTGCAATCTCCTTATTTTGAAGACTATGTCTATGTTATTATTAAAAATACAAAATATTGTGTCACGTACACTGTTTAGTGTACTTCTTCCTAATACTAACATTTCTTGTCAAGGATATTTCAGTAGCAAACTAAGAATTCAGTTTGTCAGGCATCTAAAATGTCCAGGTTGATGTTATCAAATAAAAAAAAAGGGGGGCTTCTTTAAATATAAAATTACCTTTATAATAATACTGAGTTGATAATTTTTTATCACAAGATAATCTTTAATATTTAGGTTAGACTAAGAGATAAAATATTTAAAGCATTAATAAAATACTTTTATGAAAATCATCACAGAATATTTGCTTTTGCTTCAATATTAACAAAACTTCCATCTGTATGATCTCAGATGAAAAATTCTTCCTAGCTCTGTGAATGATACATTATTCAACTCCTCTTAAGAAATCGTTAATTTGACTTTTTCAGATATAATTTTGAAAAGTATAGCTAATAGGCATCCCTAGATAGTAAAGTGTAAAATACAATATATGGAATTCTAACTCACGGGTCTTGAATTTCTCTGGGATTTACAAGAGATTGTTAGAAAGTTTACTATGTAAGTCATAAAAATATTATTCCTTATTTATAATTTATGTTAGAAATTTGTGTGTGAATAAAGTGGGAACAGTGGGAGCCTGGTGGTGTCTTTCATAACTTTTGTTTTCATTTATAATGCAACTCTGTCGAGTTTGTTTCTCTAGCTGGCTCTCCCTAAAGTGTGCCCTTCCCTATTTTTGTTCAGTTCCGTCAGATACTTGAAAATCTAAATCCCTTTGAGAATAACTTTCCCACCTTTGCGTCTGTCTCCAAGAGAAAATGTAATCTTACTTCAGTCATCTAATTAGCAGTAGGAGTCTCTGTGCTGTAGCCTTGAGATCAACACAAGTGTGATGAGCCAGGGCGCTGACATCAATGAACACTTTATTAAATTACACACTCCCATAAGCAGGCATGGACTTTCAGAGCCCTGATATTTTATGCACTATTGCATGCACTCCCTGTTTTCTGAAACTGTGAGTGTCAGGCCAAACTCAGGTTATAAAGTCTTGATGAGATTATGTAGATTTTAAAGATACTTGGCACACTGTTAAGTGTTAGGTTTAGTCTGTTGTTTTGAAGACTGATAACTAACTAGAATTAAAGAATAAGAGGAAGCAAGATGGGGCATATAGTTTAGGGCATCTTTTTCTTTGGACCATCAATGTCTCAGAGTAGAATAAAGGATCCACTGATCTGAATAAAATTTCAAAATAATAAGCCTTTCCTGGATACTGCCTATTTAGATTTATAAATACTATGTAGTAGTTAGTTTTATGGATAATTTATAAAAGTACACATTCTTAATGCTTTTAAAATTATTAAAATATTTAATATTTGATAAAGGTAAGTACAATGAAGCTAAATATCCTTTGTTGGAAAATGACATTTATCCTTCTATATAATAACTGTCCTGACAAGTGCGAGGTGAGATTTCATTGTGGTTTTGATTTACATTTCTCTGATGGTTGGTGATGTTGAGCATATTTTCATTACCTATTAGCCATCTGCATGAAGGTATAATTTACGTAGAGTAAATTCATCCTTTTTAGTGTAAAATTCTATGAATTTTGACAAATGTATACAATCTCATTGCCACCCTCACAGAAAAGATAGAGAACATTTCCATCTCCCCAAAAGTTCCCTTATGTCACTTTGTGGTAATTAGGGACCTACAACCACTAATCTTTTGTGGTTTGAGTCCCTATATTTCTACTTTTTCAAGAATGTCATATAAATGGAGTTATACACTATATATGATTTTTAAGTCTGTTTTCTTTTAATGCATTTGAGATTCATTCGTGTTGCTGTATCAGTAGTTCACATATTTCTACTGACAAGGAGCATGCCAGTGAATGGTTGCACCAAAGCTCCTTTGCCCAGCACCCATTTGAGGACATTCAGATTGTTTCCAGTTTTTGATGGTAATGAATTTTGAATAATGTGGGTATGATCATTTACATATATTATAGTTTCATGTGAACAAATATTTTTATTTCTCTTGGACAAATACCTAGAATGAGAATGTTATATCAAATGGTAAGTGCATGTGTAACATTTTAAGAAACCTCCGTTTGTTTTCTAAAGTGGCTATAATATTTTGCATTCCCACCTGCAAAGTATAGAAGTTTCATTTGCCTTGCATCCTTCCCACACTTGCTAATTCTTTTTAAAGTTTATTGTAGCTATTTAATGTAGTATAGTGGTAAACATTGTGGTTTTACTTTTCAAGTTTTTATTAATGGTGAATGATTTTGAACATCTCTTTATGTAATTATTTGGCATAAGTATTTTGTTGTTATTGTTGAGATGTCTGTTCAGGCCTGTGCCCATTTTTAATTGTGTTGTTGAGATGTCTATTCAGGCCTGTGCCCATTTTTAATTGTGTTGTTGAGATGTCTATTCAGGCCTGTGCCCATTTTTAATTGGGTTGTTTAATTATTGACTTTGATTTTTTTTAATGTAATAAGGATAAATGCTTTATCACATATGTGTTAGTAATTATTTTGCCCAAGTTTATGACTTGTCTTTTCATTTTATTATGTCTCTTATAAAAGGCATAACATATATGAGATAATATACTATATCATTATATATATTAAATATATATTTTTATGTGTGTATATATATGTCTTTATCTCCTTGATTTAAGATTTTAATAGTCTAAAAAAAAAAGCCTAGATAATTGAATTGACATGGCATGTTTCTCTTTACTGAAATTGATATTTAACGCTATAAATACCCTTCTAAGCACTTCTTTAGCTATACCCTATATATTTTAAAATATATCATTTTTAAAAATTTTATTCAATTTAAAATCAACAACATAAAAAATAACAGGTGTTGGCAAAGATGTGGAGAAAAGGGAACCCCTTGTACTCTTGGTGGGAATGCAATGTGGTGCAGCCACTCTGGAAAGCAATATGGAGGTTTTTCAAAAAATTAAAAGTAGAACTACCCTATGATGAAGCAATTGCACTACTAGGTATTGACCCAAAGAATACAAAATTACTAATTCAAAGAGATACATGTACTCCAGTGTTTACAGCACCATTATCTACAATAGCCAAATCATGGAAACAGCCCAAGTGTCCATCAGCTGATGAATGGATAAAGAATAATGAAATATTATTCAGCCATAAAAAAGAATGCAATCTTGCCATTTGCAATGATGTGGATATATACACTAAAACTATTTTTGATTAGCCTCCAAAATTAATTTTTTCCAGTTGTGCAATTTCAATTGTGATTTTGTAATCACACTGCTATTGCAAACTTAGGATGTACATTCGCACTACACACCAGACATATACAATATTTGGGGGGATGGAATTCGAAAGGACCACTACAAGCTTTATGATCTTAAATGATATTTTGTTTTTTGTGTGTCTTGTCATATAGTTTTTTTCCTTTTTTTTTATTATGTTATGTGAATCACCATACATTACATCATTAGTTTTTGATGTAGTGTTCCATGATTCATTGTTTGCGTATAACACCCAGTGCTCCGTTCAGTACGTGCCCTCTTCAATACCCATCACCAGGCTAACCCATCCCCCCACCCCCTCCCCTCTAGAACCCTCAGTTTGTTTCTCAGAGTCCATAGTCATATAGTTTTATCATCCTTTCCCCGGTGCTATGGATTCTTATTCTTTAGAGCTTTAAAGTAAATTCAGCATTAGATATATGAGTCCATTGTTGATATATGTGTGTGTGCATGCTTGAGTGCATGTATCCTGCTTGGTTTGCTTTAGAATCCATAGACCAAGAGTACAAGTTGAACTGAATGGTCTTTATAACTAAAGCTGAGGAGGGCAGATACTGGTACCTCGACTTATTCACAGTGCTGCTTCCTATCACACTCTGATCTCTGTTCCTATGGACATACCACAGATGTTTTATCTCTTCCCTGGTAGTTGTCCTACTCCTCTCTTAAAAATTGAAATCAGGGGTGCCTGGGTGGCTCAGTCAGTTAAGCGGTCCACTCTTGATTTTGGCTCACGTGGTGACTCAGGGTCCTGGATCAAGCCACGTGTCGGGCTTCAGGCTATTCGCCAAGTCTGCTTGAGGATTCTGTCTCTCCCTCCACCCCTCCCCCTGATCATGTGCATGCGCTCTTTCTCAAATTAAAAAAAAAATAATAATAATAAAAATAAAAAATTGAAGTCAGCTCTGGTTTTAAAGTTTTATCATCAAATGAAACTGCTATAATCCAAGATAAGTTATGGAAGTGATCAATGTGTTGTGCTTAAAAAGGTGAATATTCATGTTGGCAAAAGAAATCAGGAGAGATCTTGAATGAATACAGGAGACTTCCATTTTAGAAAATTAGGACTTGAGGTATATGCCTTCTTTGTGACCACTTATTCTCATTCCATAGCTGACTTATGAGAAAAAAAAAAAAAAAGGTGAAAATTTAATCTACATTCAACTTCTTTTCTATATCCCCTACTCATCTCCCCACCCCCAGGTATTTATGATTCTTTCTTGTTGGTTGTAGGAGGCAGGAAAATAAGTTAAAAAGTCCCCAAATGGAAATGCATGCTACATAATATTTCCTTTGATTAACTCAGTCCATTAAAAGCCATTCACACAGAAGAACACAAACACACACACAAACACACACAAAAAAACCAATAAAAATATGCCTTTTTCCAAGATGTGGAATTCATGTTTGGAGGGATAATCAAGAAGTCAGGATGTAACACCATATAATAAGAATCCCCGTGCAGAAATTCAGAACGTATCATGCACGCATGGAAGGGGTTATATGCAGAAGATGTACCAACCATCCAAGGGAGTTAGGAAATGCTGCGCAGTGTTCTTAAAGTAGTACTTTGCAGTTAACTTGAGTCAAAGTCATTTTATAGACTGTGTCTTAATGGTCCAGAATTTAGATGTACTACTTTGTTTCTGGCACTGATCTTAATTCACTAAATTCTTATTCAAATGATGCATCTTTCTAGTTCCCACAGTGATTGTGACTGAATATGGGTCAAGTACATAATTGTTTCAGGAACCAGTTGTTTCCTTTAATATCTGAAAGCTTATAAATTTCATTGCCTTCAATAGTGTAGATTTTTGTTATAGTGACTTTTTTTGTATTACACTGGATTTAGGCACTAAATGATTCAGTAAAACAGACTTATAAACTGTAATACTTTCTAATGGTTGAAAATAATGACAGACAGGTGATGATTCCTCCATTGGTGTTTGCACTAAAAAAAGGAAAAAGGCAGATACACATACATGGAAACCAAAACTTTTTAAAATAGGTGGTTGTAAAACTCATCACATGAAATAATGAGAGCCCGATTTCAGTTGGGATTCCAAGAGGCACAGCTGAGAATTGACTGATTGTTAGTGATGAGGCCAGGATCAGGGTGTGAAGTTAATCAGAGTAAGGGACAGAAACTACTATATGTAGCCATGCTTTTTAAAGAAAATTTTCACTATTTTTTAATTAACTAATTTTCAGTCTTAATTCTAACTTTCCTTCTAAAGATACAGTTCTTTAAAAAGAAAGACTGCTACTGTACCTTTGTTCTCAAAGGGACTTGAAGAGCAAATTTATACTTAAAATTAAGCATGTCAATGATACGGTTTTTTGTTTGTTTTTATAATTTTATTTAATTATTTGAGAGAAAGAGAGAGTGGGGGGGGCAGAGGGAGAGAGAGAAAGAGAGAATCTCCAGCAGACTCCTCCCTACTGAATGCAGAGCCCACCTCGGGGGCTCCATCCCAGGACCCTGAGATCCTGACCTGAGCTGAAACCAAGAGCTGACCACTTAACCGACTGAGCCACCCAGGCGCCCCTGCCAATGATATGTTTTAAGTCAAAAGCAATTTGTGGAATTTACATGTCCAAACACATTTTCATTAACATTTTTAATAGATATTCTTTATCCAGAATCTTACTATATATGTCCAAATAGTTTCATGGTCTGTAGTTCAAACATTTCCTGTGGTGTCAGATCTCCCACTTCGAGTGGGTTCATCTTTTCTGCGCTTAGCAAACTGGAAGCTAGCCAAGATGTCTTCTCGATAATGGTATTTAAGTGTAAGTTTTAATCATGATAACATCTATTCATTATTAAATTATGCGAGACATTTCAGAACAGTGCAAGGGAAGGAAATCTGGTGACCTGAGTTATATTTCTGGTTATGACACTAACTATTTGAGACTGAGCACATCATGTAACATTACTCTTGAAACTGTTTCCATATCCATCAGATTAAATTATGGGACAAAAAATTTATTTCTGAAGCTCAGTTCAAAAGTACTTGATCATACGTTTGGCTGCTAAGATCAGAGCCAGTTCTTCCATTAGGCATGACAGTGGTTTTATTTCTTTTATTTCGAGGAAACAGCCCACAAAGGTAAACTACGTAGGGCCCGTGAAAGTCATAATGAAGTGGGAGAGGGAGATTCTTGCCTCACAGAGTTGAATGAATCTCACGGACAAAGGAGGGTGAGTAAAGCGATAGAGTTTTATTAAACAAGGGTACAGAAAAAGCTCTCCGGAGTGAGAGGGGTCCCAACAGGGTTGCCAACGTGGGCCTCCACCGATAGTCTTTTATTTCGAACTGACCAGGGAGCCTGTGGCCTTAACATTCTTGTGACATCTTGGTTTGAGTAAGGACTGATGATAACACCTTTAATGGTTTACTTCCTTTTTAGGGCCTGGTAATTCTTTGTTGGTCACAAGTGACTGTTATAACAAGACCCTACCTCTGATACCTAGGGCAGGGTGGTCTGGTTTGTTCCCTTATCTCTGGTTTCCTTACACCCCCGCAATTTCGGGATTTCTGTGAGCCTGATCCCTTAGCCCCTTACCTATCTCTCCCTATCTAGCCCTGCCTGTCCCTCACTCAGTGAGACCCTTTGGATATATATCGGTGGGTCATATACTTTGTGGATGATTGCCAACGTGTATCTTGGGGTGGAGGGGTAAAGATAAAGGAAGTTTCCAAAGGAATTTTTATATGTTAGAGTAGACTTACAGGATCCTGGGGTTCAGGCTAAGATTGCTTTTGCCCTTAGCAAAGTGTCAACATCAAGGCAGTTAAGTCCCTAGGGCATTGTCACTTTGCCTCTTTCAAGGACTTGTCAGTGGATTGTAAATTATAAGGAAATTTTATTTCCATTCCCTTCTACCTTTGTTTCCCACATCACAATGGATAGGTGGTTGATGTTAGGGCTCCAGGAAATTGAGTCTGTGGGTTTCTGGAAGTTAGGCTATTGATAAGAATGCTTTTTTATCTTGTAAATCACTAAGACATTTGTAAACTGAGGGAGACTCCTGTCCTGCAGGACTGTAATCTCTGTAAATTAACCATTTGTTTTTGCTTCCCTTAGTTTCAGCTCAGGGGAGAGTGCCTGAGGAATGTCACACATATTCCACCTGGGGGGTGGGAGGAGATTGCGGGGTGTAAGCTTGTGCTTTGTCCTCAGCTTGCCTTCTTCCTCATTAATAAGACAGGCCTGAGATAGAGAAAATTGTGACTAAAGAATCAGATGGCTTAGGCTCTGCATCATAACAGGCCTGGACCTAAATTTAGGTTTGAGCTTAGGCATCTTAAGAATTGTCTCATAGAATCAAAGTGAAGTGATTCCATTTTGTCAATGCATATCCTCCTCCCCCCCCCCCCCCCCCGAGCTTTGCACATTCTTTTCCTTGTTTGTGACCCATTACATATTCATGACCCATTATTACAATTCATGGAGCACAATTCCATCCCACTGTGTAGCCAGAACTGTTTAACTACCTGCTGGTTTGCATACATCATGCACACAGTACACTCAATGACACTGTTTCCTCTTCCCTGTGTGTCATGTAGGATATGACTTCCTGCAGAAAGATTTCTCAGACCATCCATGTTTAGATTTGGTGCTCTTGTCACTCATCAACACTTAGTTCTTAGAGGGTGAGTGTTGTTTCGGCTTTGTTCAGATTTGACAGCTTCCATATAGCAAAATGTATAGCACACAGAAAGTGCTCCGTAAACATTGCTGAGAGAACAGTTCTGAAACTCAGTGACCCCATCTACACAGTGAAAATTCTAAGCACACTCCACTGAGATTGTGGGAAAAAAAAAACCCACACACATCCACACACAACTATTGGTACAACTAGTATATTGGGGTGCTCATTATAATCTAGCTTAATACTTCAAGTATCTACAAAACTCATACAATGTTTTAGAGTCCAGAGTCTATACTTAAGCATTGATATCTTGAAGACTTAAAAACATGAATAAATAATAGAAAAATAAAGAAATAGACCTTGTATTCTCTTTAGTTCAGTTGAAAACTACGATGAAAGTCCTATTTAACGCTGAGCCAAGCATTATGAAAAATAGAAAATAAATTACAATCTAGTCCTTTCTGCCCTCAAGAAGATGAAATTTAATGCAATGCTATTCCAATTTTATATTTCAGCTACAGATGCATAATTTAGGAGTTAATCCTTTTTTATGTAATGGGCCTCCACATAGATAAGATAGGCTATCTACAAATGGGCTTTTTAGTATTGTGCAAATATTGAAGCATAATTAGAATTAAAAGTTAGTGCTGATAAAATTGTCTGCTTCTTTTATTTAAGCCAGACCGTCTCATAAATGCATGCCAAAAAGATCTGTCTTCTGATTACTGTGCTTATCCACATGTAATAACTATATTTATAAGTGAAGTAGATATTTTATGACCGATAATGTATCTCCACATTTGTACTTTTGACTAATTTTACAAGTTAATGCCACGTCTTTTTGCACTTTTAGGTTTAACAGCAAGAACACAGCTTGTTGTATGGTTGATCCCAAGTTAGAGCCTATGCTATAAATTCACACAGTAGAACACACTGAAGTGTGTAGTGATTGTTTGCATGCTATTTACTAGTACACACACAGGTCTTCACATAAGTAACTTTGAAAGGAAATTATCTTTAAGCATTTTTTTCTTCTAGCTATGGAAACTGTTTCTTGATGTTCTACTAAGAATGCATTAAATGAGGAATGATGCCCTATCTTGGGAAGGAATTCCTAATGAAACTCTCAAGCCCTCTCTCCCCATCTCTTCCTTCGTTGCTTTTCAGAAGCAGTTCAAGTCCTGGATCAAAGAAAATTGGGTACCAGATGGCTTTTATCCTAACATGTTTAAGTCACCCTGACAGCATTCTTGCTACCAATTTCCACATGGTGAAATAAATCCTAGCTACAGTAGAATGAGACTTCCAGGAAGCTGCAGGTGTAATGTCACAGCTGTATTAGTACTGCTAACTTGATCGAAGATCACGGTACATCTGGGACTCTGTCACTTGCTACTGAAGTTAAAAAGGCTGCTGAGTGCAAAGCAGGAACTCTTGGGTGCAATTCTTTAGCTTATTAGTGGGAACCTTAGAGAAAATGGCCACACCAACTTATGTGTCTCACTCAGCAATGCTCTCTTTACTCTTGCGACATGCCCTATCCACCCACTGCCCCAAATTTATGTGCGTTGTATCTGGTTTTGCTAATTATCGTGTTTAAATGTTAGCACGTAGTATAGTGGAGAAGTGTATTGCTGGTTTGTGTGCAGGTCACATTCCTGGGGAATAAAATTAATTTCAAATGGTTTTCCTTGAAGGGGAATTTTAATCTGAGAAGAATAGCAAGGGTCAGAGCTTCCTGAAATTCTGTCTGCATTGGTAACAATCCTAGCAATGTTTGATAACTTATCTGATACCAGCAAACCTTTGTGTTACATATTTCATTCAGTTGATTTCCGATTTGACTGATGTTTTGTGTGAGTTCTGTGATGTTATATACAAATAGGATGTGAGCATAAAATGCTAAAAATGGCCCTTGACACATTGTTGTGGTTTTTTAGAAAAAGAAACCAAATTTCCTTCTCAGTGAAATGTTTTTGAAAGAATAATAATATTCAGTCCAGTTCCAAAAATATTTAATACTTTGTGCAATCCCTTTATTTTAACTTGTGATTCAAGACATAAGACCCTGCTTTAAACTTACAGTCTAAACAGAGATACATATGCAGACACATACTTAAGATAGAGTGATAAATATTCAACTTAGAATTATATATTTCCTGTGACATTAGAGCATAGTAGGTAATGTGTAATGAACTCTTGGAAAATATGATCAAGCATATGGACTCATATTATTTGAGTCCTTAGTGTAGTGCTTTGATTCAATTATCTCACAGTGCTTTATACTAGATGCATAAAATGGTATCAGCTGCATAAAAAGGAAGTATTTAGTATGCACTGGCTCATTTAAATTGTATAAACACACCTGAAAAATGTTCCTTTATTTCTTGATGTTGAAATGTCGTTAGGCTTTATCAGTGCTGTGAAACTCTAAAAGGATTAACATTGTTCATCCATAGAGGCTTGGATTTAGTCTTAATAATCTTTAGGATTTTCTATTATGATTAAAAATGGCAAAATTGAAGAGAAATCTAAAAGCTAGTACATTAAGATCTTAATCAACATAACCAACTGACTGAAGAATGACTAATTCCTTTTATTAGCCAAGATGGATTACAGCTTAATTGATCATCTGTGATGTGTGGAGACCTAATTAATAATTGAGATGTGTCAAAATGTCTATTATATTATATTCTGTAATCTGCCATTCTTGGCTTACATATTTATAAATAAAATTAACATGTTTTAGAGAAAACAATGGTTTTGATAAATATTTCAGAAAAATAATGAAAACTCTCTGGTTGTAAAAATAAAATTCAGAAAAAGATTTGAAAATGTACATATAAAGGAAAACACAGTTTATAGTTTGAGCAGATTAAATGCTGTAGTGTGCTGACTTGAATCAAACAGGTTCTTCTGATTAAAAAAATCTGGAAAAAAGCTGATTATTTGGAAATAATAATGATCTTCCTGCAGTAGTCACCTTATATTTTATTTTCCCATCAATGTAACAGGCCACATACCTAGCTGTGAGTCATTAAACAGGAAAAAGTCATAAACACATTCTGAAGATGATTTAGGTTTAGAGAGGTCTTCGGGGGCTTTTCTTTCTTTCTTTTTTTTTTTTTTAAGATTTATTTATTTGACAGAGAGAGACACAGCGAGAGAGGGGACACAAGCAGGGGGAGTGGGAGAGGGAGAAGCAGGCTTCCCGCCCAGCAGGGAGCCCGATGTGGGGCTCGAGACCAGGACCCTGAGATCATGACCAGAGCCAAAGGCAGACGCTTAACAACTGAGCCACCCAAGCGCCCCACTTCGGGGACTTTTCTATTCAACGTGTGTGGTCCAAGCTCATTGGCATTACAGGGGAGCTTGTTAGAAATACAGAATCTTGTGCTCCACCCTAACTTGCTAAATAAGAACACTGACATCTAACCAGAGCCCTAGGAGATGTGAATTTACATTAAATTTTGCCAAGCACTGATCTAAAGGAATTACAGGAATGCAGAATGCTAAGAGATGGTTCAATAATTTTTAAACTTCATGTGATAGTCATACTAAGTTATTTTTGAGGTTAAAATAAGACACTGTGGTTTTGAAAGGATTTCTTGAAAATAAATTTATTAACTGGAAATGACATTATAGAATTTCATTAATTTTTAGCATCTTCATATCAGGAAATAGTTTAACTGTGGTCTCAACTCACTTGATTCCTTCTAATTATAATTCTGTTTACAATTTCAAACAAGCATAGCTCCCTTACATGATTATTTTCATATTCTAAAATTTAGCTTTTATTTTTCATCATAAATAATCCAACCTATTCAGAAAAACTCTTTTATAACATATTTATTACTTAATTCAAGAAATGTTCAGTTAGCACCTATATATTCAAAACAAAATTCACTAGTGAGGGAAATTCAATAAAGTATAAATACCTAGACATGATTTGGAATTATATATTAGTGAGGGAGCAGTTTATATATGTAAAAAGTTACATGTCAGACTTGAAATAAACAATTAGAAATAATGTAATATATATATTTTTAAAATATCACCTGGTTCCAGACACTGCAATGAACTGTAAAGATGTACTTGATTTAATGGAAGTGTCAAAGATATTCTGTATTTTGAGTCAGGTTAGTGGAAGAGTAATTATTTGTGGTATTTATAATGAAGGAGCAATATTTAAAAATGCTAATAACTGGGATTTTAGCTACATAAAACATACCTAGGAAGAATTAACATTGGACAAATTAACTGTTTGTTTCATATAATTTCCTGTTTTTATCTTGTGTGTGTTTATGAATTGTTCTTTTTTTTTTTTAACAGCATTTTTAGGTTTCTAAGAAATTTAAGAGGAAAGTACAGAGATTTCTGATATACCCACTGCCCCCACACATTTATAGTCTCTCCCATTATCAACATCACTTACCAGAATGGTATATATATAGATATATATAGATTTTTTTTTTTTTTTTTTTTTGTACCAAGGATGGACCTACATTGACACATCATAATTGCTTAATGTCCATAGTTTACCTTAGGGTTCAATCTTGGTCTTATATTATTCTAAAGGTTTGGACAAATATATAAGGATGAATATATAAGATTGATGGGGATTTTATTGCTATATCCTCTTGATCAGAGATTCTTTTCTCAGCCTTGTTCAATCTACTAGTGAGCCTATCAAAGGCCTTTTTCATTTGCATTACAGTGTTTTTTATCTCTTGCATTTCATTTTAGTTATTTCTTAGGATTTCTCTGCTTACGCTGCCCATCTGTTCTTGTATGCTATCTACTTTATTAATCAGAACACCTAACGTATTAATCATAGTTGCTTTAAATTCCAACTCTGATAATTCCAACAGTCCTGCCATGTCTGATTCTGATGCTTGCTGTATCTCTTCAGTTTGTGCTGCTTTGCCTTTTAGTATGCCTTGTATTTTTTTTTTTTTTTTTTTTTTTTATAGCTGGACATATATGGGGAAATGGAACTGCTGTGAATAGTCCTATAGTAATGTGATGGGTTAAGTGTAGGGTCGGGGAAGCATTTTATAGCCTATGATTAATACTCTCATTTAGTGAGTCTATACCCTTGGATTGTGAACTTCACAAACAGTCCTCAGTTGTTTCCTTCTGTAGGTGAAACATGATGGCTAGATAGGACTAAACCATATATTTCCCTTCCCCCAGGTCAATTAGGCTTTGATAATACTCCAGTAAAGTAGGCTCTGGTTAACTAGTTTCCCCTGAGGGCAGACCTTGTTAGGAACAGAGTGATCTGGGCATTTCAAAATGTTTGTTGAGAGCATAGGGGATTTTTCTCAGATTTTACTGGAGGAATCTGGTCAAGCTCCTGCAGGTAAATCTCATAATATCGAGGAGGCCCAGCCCCATCACTGGATGCCCCTGGAGTTTTTAATTTTCAGAGTTGTGTGCACTAAGCCTCCAGTAATTTGTCAGTTACAGTTCAGGTTTCCTATACAATTACTGGTTCCAAAATGGTTTCTGCTCTTGAGTCTGCTGGTAAGTCTTGTTTCCTTTATTCATCTGTCTGTCTCTCCAATCTCAGGAGTACTGGTTTGCCCAGAATCCTTCTATGGATCTTATGGATCCAGAAGAGATGCTGATTTTTCAGTCTGTTCAGCTTTTTGTTGTTAGGTTGGAGTGGTAACTTCAAGCTCCTTACTTGTGGAACAAAAATAATCATTCTTTTTTATTGTTTAGTAACATTCTGTTGTACAAATATACTATAAATTGTTTATCCATTCACCTATAACGTTTGGTTTATTTCCAGGTTTGTTGCTATTATCCATAAATTTCTATAAACATTCATATACACGTTTTTAAAGATTTATTTATTTATTTGAGGAGGGGAGGGGCAGAGAGAGAGAATCTCCAAGGAGACTCCCCACTGAGCTTGGAGCCCAACTTAGGGTGCAGGGGGCTCGATCTCACAACCCATGAGATCATGAGCCAAAACCAAAAGTCGGACACTCAACTGACTTGAGCCACCCAGGCACCCCTCATATATAAGGTTTTAGATGAGCATATGCTTTCACTCCTCTTTTAAAAAATATCTGGGAGCAGAAGACTGGATTATATTGTAGATGTATTTTTACAATTTTAAGCATCTGCCAATCCTATTGCAGCTGTAACAGTTTACCACAAACTGAGTGTCTTACCACAACATAGATTTATCTATCGCATATCTAGAGGTCAAAAGTCTAAAATTAAGTTGTCCAAGGGGCTGTGTTCCATCTGGAGGCTCTAGAGGAGAATCCACTGCTTTCCTTTTTTTTTTTTTTTTTAGCTTCTAGGCTTCCTGCATTCTGGTTCCTACCCTCTTGCTCAAGACACTCTGACCTCTTCTTTGATCTTATCTCATGCTATTGACTCTGATCCTCCTGCCTTCCTCTTATAAGGATCCTATGATTACAGTGATCCCACCTGAATAATCCAGAGGACTCTCCTGAATCTCTACAGTCTTGCAATTAATACCATCTGCAAAGTCCCTTTTACGTTATAAAGTAATATATTCACAGGGTCCACAGGTTCCAGGGGTTAGAATGTGAACATCTTTGAAGGGCCATTATTCAACCTACCACATTGTCGTCCAAGGAGGTTATACCATTTTATGTTCCCATCAGTACTGTAGAATAGTTCTACTTCCTCCACATCCTAACACTTGTCATTTTAACTTGTTTTTCTCAAATAATGTACAGTGTTAGATATGTTTTCATGTACTTTTTTGCTTTCTATAGTTTTAGGTGAAGTGTCAATTCAACTATTTTCCGCATTTATTTATTGGGCTTTGTGCCTTTTGATTTTTGGATTTTGAGCATTCTTTGTATATTCTACATATAAGTCTATAATCAAATATGATTTGCAATTTGTTATTAAATATTTCTGGCTTGTCTTTTTTTTCTTGAAATATATTTTAGACATATCTTAATGATCTTAAATCAGTATTAAATAATGCATTTTACAGTGTTCAAACTCATCAAGTTGTATATGTTAAACATGTATAACTTTTTGTATGTCAATCATATCTCAAATAAAGTGGTTTAAAAATAAAAATAATATGGCAACAAAAGTATGAAAATATTAGGGTTATATTTCACAAAAAGTGAGGAATATTTGTGTACTGAAATCTGTAAAACATTACTGAGATGAACTCATCAACATAGAGATATACAGGGTTTATAGGTCAGAAGAATCAATGTTGCTTTGATGTCTATTTTCCCCAAATTCATCTAAAGATTCAATGCAATCCCCATCAAAATCCTCACAGGCTTTTATATAGAAATTTCAAGGTAATTATAATTTTTCAAAGATTTTATTTATTTATTCGAGAGGGGAGAGTGAGAGAGTACAAGTGGGGGGCGGGGCAAAGGATGAGGGAGAAGCAGGGAGCCCAACATGGGGCTTGATCCCAGGACCCCAAGATTATGACCTTAGCCAAGGCAGACTTTTAACTGTTTAACTGACTGAGCCACCCAGGCACCCTGAGGTAATTACAAAATTTAAATATAAAAGGCAAAACACCTAAAATAACAACACACACACACACACACACACACACACACACGCGCACACAAATTAAAAGAGGAGCAAAGTTGAAGGACTAACATTATCTGATTTCAACACTTAAAAATTCCAGTAATCTGGGTGGCTCAGTCCATTGAGCGTCTGCCTTGGGATCAGGTCATGATCCCAGGGCCGGCATCAGGCTCCCTGCTCAGCGGGGAGCCTGCTTCTCCCTCTCCCTCTGCTGCTCCCCCTGCTTGTCCAGGAGCTCTCTCTCTCTCTCTCAGATAAATAAGTAAAATCTTTAAAAAAATAATAAATTACAGTAACCAAGACAGTGTGCTATTGGTAGAAAGATGGACAAATAGATGAATGTAGTAAACTAGAGAGCCTAAAAATAGACCCACACATATGTAGACAAACTGATTTTTGACTAAAGCACAAAGTGGAGAAAGAATGGACTTTTCAATAAATGGAGCTTGGACAACTGAATATTCATAAGCAAAACAAAGAACTTCAATTCATATCTCATACCATATACAAAACTTGATTTAAGTTGGATCATAGACCTAAATGTAACAACTAAGACTATAAAACTTTGAAAAGAAAACATATATATTTTTTAATTTTTTATTGTTATGTTAATCACCATACATTACATCATTAGTTTTTGATGTAGTGTTCCATGATTCATTGTTTGCGTATAACACCCAGTGCCCCATGCAGAAGGTGCCCTCTTTAACACCCATCACCAGGCTAACCAAAACATAAGAGGGAAATTTTCTTGACCATCAGATAGGTAAAGATTTTTAGATATGGGACCAAAAGCCCAAGGTACTAAAGAAAAAAAAAAAAATCATAAATCAAAATAATCAAAATTAAAAATTTTTGCTTTTTAAATTTTTACTTAGTCTTGTCATTGTTTGAAATGGTTTTATCAAGTAATATTTATGTAAAATATATTTTAAACATACCTTAATGATATTAAATCAGTATTAAATAATACATTTTACTATAGACCCTTCAGGTAACTTATCATTAAATAATAGAAACTAGAGCAAAGATGAAAAAAAAAAAGATCCCATGCATATGTGGGGCTCCAGTTATTTACCAACAACTCTTATAGGTAGCATCTCCACCTACTCCTTCCCCAAAATATTGGTCCTTATACTTTTAAAATTATAGATAATGTTATAATTGCATTAAAAATGATCACCAATATATCATATAGGTGTTGAAATATATTTGTAAAATAAAAAAAGAGAGATGAGAATGACTGTTCCTTCAATAAATGTTAAAGCTTTTACAGAAAAGAGCAGATACTCACAAATGACATACTTTCTTCTAACTCTTAGGAACAGTGTGCGTGTCTGGAAAATATCATCCATCATGCCCCATTACATAAAAAGACAAGACATTGTTTTGGTAAATGTTCCTATTACTTAGAATCCAATCAATTTAAGTTTCTGTAAAGTCAGTGCTTTGTAATGTAAAATCATTTTATGTATCAGATAATTTCTATACTCAAAGTATAGCATTACATGACGTTGTTTTTTAATACAGTTTACATGTGTCATGTTGAATGCTGTCGAGAGCTCCACTGTCATTTAATACACTCAAGGGAAATACTGCTTTCCCATTAATCTTATTTGTAAAGCATGTTTGCATTAATCTTTAAATCTTCTTAATGAAACAAAACCAAAAAGAGTAAGCAGATTGCTTACAGATTGTTGTGGATGAAAGCATAAATGTCAGTGTCAATTCTGGAGTACTTAGAATCCATTGCCATGTTAGAGAAGAGGAATTCAATCCTTTTGGCCCCAAAACCACTTTTTTATTTTTTTATTTTTTTTATTTTATTTTATTTTTTTTTCCAAAACCACTTTTTTATAACAAATATTTTATCAGATTCTGACATAAAATCCATGCCTAAAAGAAAACAAACAAACAAAGACAATCTACAGGGAAGATTTTAAAATAAAAATAATATTGTTAGGATTAGCAATAATATAAATGAAGAATAAAATAATTGTGATTTCAAAATATGTATTTCCATACATAAATGTTGGAGCATAACTATATAGAAAAGGGGATGGTACTCAGATTTTTGAATCAACTTACAGTGTGTTCACTTGTTCAATTCAAATGTTTATTGATCATTTGTGTGAAAGAGTCTGTTGAAGACATTTATTACAGTAACAAAACAGCAGGGAGACAAATATATCCCCATAAATAAATAAAGCACTTGTAGTATATTCGTACATATGGAATATGAGGGGAGGTTTCAAGAAAGACCTGAAGGAGGCAGGAAACAGAGAAACACGCTAGCAAAATAAAACCAAATAAAATCACATGACTCTGCCTCCCACCCTTCCACTCTCTCCCTCTCCCCAGTCTAAAAAAATAAATAAATACATAAAAAACATTTAAGCATCCTTGCACTGCACAACAGATACATGTTTTCTATAGTTTGTTTAAGTCACTATTTTGTTTTCAGTGTTTTCATTTATGTTGTTACACTGAAAAAATTGACATGCAAAATTAACTACATCTCCACTTTATGTACGTTATAATTCTTTTTTTTTTTTTTAAGATTTTTTATTTATTTATTTGAGAGAGAGAATGAGAGAGAGAGCACATGAGAGGGGGGAGGGTCAGAGGGAGAAGCAGACTCCCTGCCGAGCAGGGAGCCCGATGCGGGACTCGATCCAGGGACTCCAGGATCATGACCTGAGCCGAAGGCAGTCGCTTAACCAACTGAGCCACCCAGGCACCCTGTACGTTATAATTCTTGAACACTGTTATGACAAAAGAAAAAATAAATGAAAGCATATGTCCCTTCCTTAGAATTTGTTTGAAAGAAGTTATTTACCATTATCTTTTCATAAACTTAGACATGTTACTAGACAAGTAATGTCTTCCAAAACTACTCATTATTTTATATAAAAGAGGGAAAGTAAATATTTTGGTTGCTATTAGTTAATCTTTATCACTTTAAGTTTAAAGTGACAGATAACATTCAAAATTTGTCCACTGACTTTTTTTTTTATTTGTTTGTTTGTTTGAAGCTTTTGGAAACATGTCCAACACTTTGATGAGATGTTGGAAACCAGTTGAAACGCAGTAAAATTCAACCCAGTAAAATAAGACTGCTTTCTTTTCATCCACGTTGGAAATTTTCAAGAAGTGAACTATGACAATATATCAACTTTTGGTACTGTTTCCACTCTGGGTCTGCCTGCCACATTTCTGTTCTCCAGAGATAATGTTCAGAAGGACTCCTACACCCCAGAAAAGGATTTTAGGGGCACGTGTACCTAGGAGTGATGGCAAAATTCTGCATCGTCAAAAACGTGGTTGGATGTGGAATCAGTTTTTCTTACTGGAAGAATATACAGGATCTGATTATCAATACGTGGGCAAGGTGAGTCTACATTGAAATGGCAAATACTTATCTTCTTTCCTTGTATGTTTTAGGAATATTTGAAGGTTTTTAAGATCATCGTTCTAAGAAATTTGATTCTCTAAATATCCCTAAATCAATTATTGTTTATGGAATATATATTATAATTTGAAAAACTGTGGAATACATAAATCCAGCATGATAAAGGTAGAAATTGAATTTGCGAGAATTAATTCTGTCCATTTTCTTATGCACTAAAGAAGTACTAGAAATTGCACTGTTCGAATTTGTAGTTAGAAATCAATGATAGTGAGAAAACTGTATGTCAAGATACCCATTTAAAATGACTACATATATATATTTCACATTGCTCTTGATTTCAGTAAGGAAGGAAAGACAGTTAAAAGTTGTTTAATATTCTACAGAATGAAAAAGCAAATGTCATTAAAAGTATGACCTAAGGCCCCCCAAAATAGCTTTTTTTTTTTAAGAAAACTTATTCCAGATATGAGTGTTATTTATTTTTCTTAAGTGTCACTATGGACACATTTATATAAAGGAAAAATAAATAGAAGACAAGCAGGTAGAAGTAGTTTACTTATTTGCGATATGTGCACATAGACAAGTTTTCATCCTATTTTATTATAAAAGTTAGTGAGGAAAGTTAGTTGTGGTTGGGAGTAGAATGAAAAGTAACAATGAATGCTTCTATATACTACAGTGTATTCATTTTCAGTTTTCTTTTTTGGCACTATCTGAATGTACTAGAAGTTAGATAATGTCTTAAGAAAGAATTCATGTTTATAGTCATGGTTACTTTTATGGACAATATGAAAATATATCAAAGAAAACAGAAATACACTAGCAAAAAAAAAAACAAATATAATCACATGTTAATACATGATTTGTTAACACTGTAAAATTATGATACATTACCGTGATGGAGAATTTTGTATTAACCTAAACTTTAATAGCTTTGTTCAAATGATTAAAATTGTGCTAAAAGTTTTCATCCTCTAAGAAAAACTATTTTTAAACTATTTTTAAAACAATTTTTTGAAAGTATTTTTTCATTGATTTTAAAACACTTGGATATGTTTCTTCATGTTCCAATTATTTCAGTCCTTTTTAAATGTCTGGCAGTAGGACAAAGATGACATTAAAGGTTAAATGTTATGTTGACTAGAAGGAGAAGGAAAAGCAACAACAATCTGAGCAATCTTATGAGAAAGCACATCATAGCCAGACTTATCACGGGTCTCATCTGACTGGATGCCTAAGATCAGAGGGTTAAGGTAAATTTTATGGTTGTTGTGATAGGCAACTTTTAGTTTATGAACACAATCATGTGCAAATGTAATAGCAGAAATCTAGACCAAAGAAACTATAAAGTAAATAGTTTCCTTTGGTTCTTCCTGAACATAGCACTTATTTGACTTATTTGCATGTGTTTTCTATCATCTAGTGCATTTTAATGATTTAATAAGTGCCGATAAATTACCATTACATTATATACTCTCACATGATAGTCAAATGACTTCTTACGTACTTTCATTTGTTCTCTCCCAGAAGAATGTCAACACCTTGAGATCAAAGACCTTTATACTTCATACTTCACTTTGTCTCCAGCTCTTTGAGTAGAGCTTAATACTTAGTTGGTTGAATTGACCTGCATTGCACTGAGTTGAATTCCCAGAATCATCTGGTACTACTTGGCTCTTTGGTGGGGAAAACTAGTCTAGAATTTAAATCCCTATGGGCAATTAAAGCTGATAAATACTTGAGATATATGCATCTTGATATATAACCCAAATTTTATTCTTCCTTACTCTGCTTGATAAAAGCAAATTAAAAACCTTATTTAGATGTAAACGTACAGATTTGTGTATGTCAAAAAGGCAATGTGCAATATTTTAATAAACATACATTAAGATGAATATAAAAATTGCAAGTCCCCTAAATATTCTTTCCAATAGTACTTACAATAAATTTATTATATATTCATCCTTTCTTTCAGAAATTTCACTTCCAGTTTTACTACCTTTAAAGTAGGAATGTAATACAGATGCTATGTGATTTAATGTCTCTAGGTTAGTTTTGATGTAGTAGTAATACATGTTCTAATTACTTGACATATGGGAAGATGATAGACACCCCATTGTAGTGGGAAATATTTGGGGAACTCAGAATAAGAACAGAGAAGAGAGAATCATACTGATGGAGTGAGGACAAGACTGAAAGCACATGTGTGAAGAGGGAGAACATTTTTTTTTAATACTAAACTATTTGGGGCCCCTGGGTGGCTCAGTCAGTTAAATGTCTGCCTTTGGCTCAGGCTGAGGTCATGATCTCAGGGTCCTGGGATCTAGCCTCACATCAGGCTCCCTGCAGGGAGCCTGCTTCTCCCTCTCCCCCTCCCCCTGCTTGCACGCGCACTCCTTCTCTGTCAAATAAATAAGTAATCTTTAAAAAAAAAAATTAAATACTAAACAATTTGCCAACCAAATTCAATAAAGAATGGATGGCATATAATTTCTCAGATAAAAGCCCATTACTACTTAAGGGGTTAAAACAGGGGGATAAAACAATTGCTTCTCATTGGGTAAAAGCGGAGGGAAGCTTAGGAAAACATATAACCAACAATCAGAGGAGCTAGGATGTAACCTTGTTTCTACCACTGTTTGTCTCAGAGTTATTCAGAAACCAAGCCAACCAAAAATGAACCTAAAGCATTTCTTTGTTCAGCTCTCAATGATCAAAATTTTCCCCTACATCATTCAATCAAATACATTCTAAACCAAATTATATTTGTTGTAAGTTCTTTTTTTTATTTCCTTCTCAGTGAGATAATCACAAAATTGACTTTACCTTCCATAGCAAGGGGTTTAAAACTTGAACTTCAAGTAATCTACTTCTGTACTATGTTGTTTTCATTAATTGTATTACAGTTTTCCAATTTAAGATTTGAGAAACATTGTGATTATAAACTATTTTTATTAGTTTAAGCACAGCTTTTAATCACAGTTTCTTACTGCCTAATTCAGTTGCCCTGGACAAATAATTTTGAATCTCTAGGTTTCAAATATTCAAATAAAATAAATAATGACATTAAACTAGATACTCTTGAATTTACTTTAAGCTGTAACAGCAAGGCAGTTCTAAGAGAAATACTAATTTTATTTACTGCAAAAAATTTGTCTGCATTTTATGTAATTATTCCCAAGTGGAGAAGAGCATGTTAAAATTAGATTTTTAATCAAAACCAGATACTGAGAAAAGTCCCCAAACACCAAAAATTTAATAACGTACCTGGGTAACAATAAACCTGATTCTGAGTCAGCATAGTAAGACAATTCACTCCAGGAAGTGAAAACTTAAAAATAATTAGGGTAACTCTCTATATTTCTTGATATAATGAAAACAGCCAGATGGTGGCAGGTGAGGGGGGTGCTACCGGCCCCTAGTTGGCAGAATCCAAGGATACTGCTAAAAATCCTACAGTGCACAGGGCAGACTTCTGTAGAATTTATGGTTCCTAAGTGTAAACAGTGCCAAGACAGAGAAATCCTGTCCTAGTTTGCCAGTCCCGTTTACATTTTCCCAAACAGCTCAATTTTTACTTTAGTTCTTTCTGGGTTCCTGCTTCTGAACCTGCTCTCAATTATAATTTTATTTCTTCATTCCAGAGTTGCCATGAGTATTCACTTTTTGAAACTGAGATTTCTTTCAAGGTCTCCTCTCCTTCATGTCCTCTCTAATCCTTAAGGCATACATTTGGTTCCAGCCTCTTGATCATCATTCTCTGCAGACTTGTGGGCTCCACAAACCTACTAGGAATGAAGTATACATTCATTTTTTTTTCAGTAAATATCTAGAAGGTGTACTACTCAGATACTACTACTCTGCTATTAAGTATATGGTGGCAAAAATAATTTCTCTGCTCACAAATTATCTGCCTTTAATAGAAGGGAAAATAATAAAGCTAACAGCAAGTTACGGGCTCTTTTAATCTCTGATAGAGCACAGAACCCAAAAGCCAAGAACAGAAAAAATAAGTGCCAAATATCCCCATGTTCTATCTCTGCAGTACTTGTAAGTAAAGTGGAAATAAAACAGTTTTGGGATTTACATGACATAAATCAATGTTATTAAAAATTGAGATTGGAGAGTCGAGGTATGTACTTCTATTTTTTATTTATCTGTTTATTTCTTTGGAGGTCTTTTAATGTACAATGCCTCATAAAAGTTGCTCACTGCAGATTTCTGGAAGAGAGATCTTCCAAAAACTGAAAAAAATGTGATCCATGAAAGAATAACTCAACTTTAAACAGAATACCAGAAATGCCAAGTGTGCCCACCATATTAGACCATGTTCCTTATTGCCATATGGTTACAATCAAGTCAAACCTGGTTACAATGGAGATAGAGTAGTTGGAACTAGGATAGAGACAGGAAGCTGCCCCAGCCTGCCCACTGCAGTCTTCCTGGGGTGAACAGATCTGAATCGAGTATGTGGAGAAACTTACACTACATAAGAGTTCAGGGAATTGCAAACATTTTAATGGACATTGAATGTTCTCTTCAGATAGTTGGATATTTTAATAACTGTAATGATATTGTTCTTGAAACTAAAAATTCCAGGTGACTATATATTTTTTTTTTTTTAAATCCAAACAGGACCAAAAAGACCTACATTAAAAAACAAAAACAACAACAGAAAATTGTTTAGCTGTTCAATATATATATATAGACCTGATTTTAGTGGTGGTATACAGTTCTTTTCTATTTGGACCTTATTAATTGAAGCCCTGGAAGAAAATAAATCAGGATGATTTGATAGACATTGGCAGAGACTCCTTTAGATTAGATGGTTATAGACCTTCCTGATGAAGGGACTCTTGGCCTTTTGGATGAACAGAGACATTATTTCCCTGATACATAAAGACCACAAAATAAAGCGAATATGCATTAGAGTTTTTAAGACCTTTTTACACTAATCCTCAAGCAAGAGGTAATAAAAACATTTTTAAATAGGGGCGTGCCCTGCAGAACCTTGATAATGTTTTCAAGGCAGACCACCTCTTGGTTTTTAATTCTCAAAACACATACAATATTTATATCTTTCAATACAATGATATTTCAGCCAGCACTTATATAGGGAAAATATGCTCACATTCTCAAAGCTTGCTATAATATATTAACAAAGCAATATTTAGGAAGGTATTGAATTGCATTCCAGATACACTTGCATTGAAGATAAAACTTCAAAACCACACATAGGTGGTTTGAAGATAACAAAGGCTGTCAAAAAGAATGTATATCCAAGATTTATAAACACACAGAGAAGCCATATTCATTCATATTAACCTTTAGATGATCAGGTAATATGGGTTTAAGTATTTTACATATTAACATTATAGCATGTTATTTGTATTATACAGGTCTTACTGTATTTTTTAGGAAATTGGTTTTGAGTTTAGGTCAATGTGCGAGCGTTCTATTTTTTCCCATTTAAAATAAGAGGAAATAGGCTCCCTTTTAGCAGTTTCAAAATATAGCAAAAATAGCAAAATGTCAAATGTTGAATGTTAAAAAAAATAAGATAAATAGAATTAAGTATGGGATGCTCACATGTAAATAGCAACCACAGTCATCCTTTTACTTATAAATTCTTACTGATAGTAGTGATAACATATGTTTACTACACTCTTCCATGAAGTTATTTACATGATGTGTTACCAAATATCAAGATTATTCATATATACATGTCATGACTTCATTTTACAACCTTCTTGAAACACACACACACACACACACACACACACACACACACACACACCACCTAAACACATTTACCACACTCCACTGTCCATACTGTCCTCGAGGGATTTGTGGGAAGTCTACCCTCCCATTCTCCGTCTTTTCCCCCTTGAGTTTCCCCCTTTGAATTACTAACTCAGAAATGCTGTGAATGTTGTGATCTCTTGTTTCCCACCAAAGCCTTCCTTTTGTATATTCCTGTCTCATGTTCACAATTTTATTAATCCCTCCCCACAGAAGCTGCTTCTTCTCTTTTTCTTCAGCTTGTCACATAGCCTCTTTTAAAATCTACCTCCCTATGTTATATCACTTGAACTTATTTTTATTGGAATATATTTTAGATAAAAGATAGTTATGGATTTATTCTCTAATTTTTTTTTTCTGTTAGGCCAATGAATTCAAGAAGACTAGTAATACTTGGAAGTAGATAGAAGTAAATATTATTAAAATAATAATAGACTGATAACACAGAATGACTCAAAATTTTTCTGTGCCAAATAAATTTTGAAAAACTTTACCTATTACAGAAAAATAGTAAAATTCAAATAAAAATTTAAATTACAATTTGACCCATCATTTTTCAAATATAAACTTTTAAGAAACATAATCATTTTATAATGAAGATTATGTGAAAATTGAGTCGATTACTTTTAGCAAACACTTGAGAGAAATCTCTATAGATGAAAAAATGTATTAAATCTCACATAAATTTGCTCAGCAGAAAGTATCTCAATGTAATTTATCGTAACAGGTGCATGTGTAATGGTCATGAAGCATGGGAAATTATTATTATGGTATTATGAATTTCTACCAAAGCCCTCTCATTTTCTTTCTTGGAGACAATACATAATTATATATTCAATTAAATTTTGTCTCCATTGTACTGAAGAATAAGGTTCTTTCAGTAAAGAAAATCAAAAAGTGGGATGGTATGTTAGTATTTGCTCATCAATGTCTCATACTTGGGTATATGTTTATATATTCAAATTCTCAGTTGCTTCTTATGAACACATGAAAAGGAAGGGACACTTTAATAAATTTTCTGAAGTGAATTCTTAAATTTTCACATAATGTAGTTACATTTTTACATTCATTTTATTAAAGAATATTATTTAATCTTAATATTTTGTTTTATTATATTTATTATTACTATTGCCATTGTTATTGTGATGTTAATTGGGTAACTGTTCACGGCTTCTCATAATTGTAACTAAAAGCTAAAATAAAGAACAGTATGAACATGTAAGTTTCCATGTAGATGGACTAAATTTAAGAAAGGGAACAGGGGCCCCTCGGTGGCTCAGTTGGTTAAGCATCTGACTCTGGATTTCGGCTCAGGTTATGAGTTTGGGGTCCTGGGATCAAGCCACGTGCATGTGTGGGACTCTGGCTCAGCGGGGGTCAGCTTCTCTCCCTCTCTGCCCCCTTCCAACGCATGCATGTGCTCTCTCTCTCTCTCTCTAGCTTTGAAATAAATAAATCTTTAAAAAAAGAAAAGGGAGCAGTAATTTTGCTGGGATATGATATACACACCTTTGGTTTTCTCTTTAGAACCCAAATCTACAATAGTCAAAGGGTATTTTATGTAAATTTCAGATTCCCTCTTTAGGTAAAATTCTTTCACTAACTTCACATTTTAAACCATACTTTATGTGTTTATGGATTATATAAAACTATTAAATTTAGAATTTTAAATTAAGATGTTAACTCTCAGCACAGTACTAAAATTATTTTACCAAGTAGGAAATTCTACCAAGTAAGAACATGTACTATTATAGACATTTTTTCTAAAGGAACATTTCCTATTTTGGCTGCTGTTTAGCTTAAATTCCATCAGTGAACTTCTCAGTTCAGTGTTGTGTCTTCCAAGTACCCCCCCCAAAAAGCTCTGAGACCACTGAGTTTTTCAATTTTCCTTGACACCAATTTTGTCACAAACCTTCATCAGATCTAGCACCAAATTTAGTTTGTACGTATGCGTTTGACTATTCTGAGTCTAGCAGAGCGGAAGGATGGAGTTGTGAGTCATGAATGAACCAAGCTTCTGCATCCGTGATGGTTGAGTTGAAGGGAAACAATAAAGAGATAAAGTAAAGATCAAGGACCTGACTTTTGATTAAAAATCAAGTAACAGAGAGGTAGAGGCAGAGAAGGAGAAGCTGGGTGGTGGGGAAGAGGAACAAGAGTAGGATTATTATAGAGGCCAAACAAGAGAAAAAGCTCCAAGGAATAGGTAACTAATCTTGTTGTGTAAAGCAAATGCAACCGAAAGACAAGTGTAGCAACTTAAAAAACAGTGTGGACCAAGGAGAAAGATATTCTAATAATCTGAGACAAATGGCAGTCAGATAGATAGCTTTGGTTTAGACAGAAGAAGGCAACACACAGTTTCTCATAGGCATATTACCATTAGACAAATTAAGTGAAGAGTGAGAGATATTTTGAAATGATGAAGAGCTAGAGATAGGGTATTATGATGTGGACAGAAAAAGAGGATGTGAATGTGCACAACAGATGCGCTCACTTTCCTTATTAAAAATTAGAATTGAAGGGGCGCCTGGGTGACTCAGTAGGTTAAGTGTCTGCTTTAGGCTTGGGTCACGATCCCAGGGTCCTGGGATTGAGCCCCATGTCAGGCTCCCTGCTCAGCAGGGAGTCTGCTTCTCTCTGTCACTCTCCCTCTGTGCTCTCTCTCTCTCTCAAATAAATAATCTTAAAAAATTTTAAAAACATTAGAATTGAAAATATCTATTAAACTGACAGTCAGTATCACACATAATCATAATCACCAAACAAAAAGAGTATTCTCACTTAAATCACCAACAGAAATAAAACAATTAAAAACAACCAGCACCTTTCTTCTACTAATATTTAACATACTTCTGGAACCAAAAAAAAGTGGTGTAAATATTATTACATATAGTTTTATGATATAATTTATAATAATCTGAAACATCCTGAGATATCCTGATAATTATAAAATTTGTTTTATTTATGATTACTTAATATTCTAGTAATCGCATCAGGTAGTTTTTTATTATCTCTCATTTACAAGTAAGAAAAATATGTCCTTATTGTCTAAATAAAGTTTTCTAACGTGACCAATCAAGTAACTTGTAGAGCTGGAGTTCTAATCCAGAAAGTATGACTCCAGAGTATATGCTAACCGCTATTACACCTCATTACACCATTCTTATTTTTTTAAAGATTTTATTTATTTATTTGAGAGAGAGAGAGAGAGAGAGAATGAGAGAGAGAGAGCACATGAGAGGGGCCAGGGTCAGAGGGAGAAGCAGACTCCCTGCTGAGCAGGGAGCCCGATGCGGAACTCGATCCTTGGACTCCAGGATCATGACCTGAGCCAAAGGCAGTCACTTAACCAACTGAGCCACCCAGGTGCCCCTACAACATTCTTATTCTTATTAATATTATGTGTGTTACCTCACCAAAAAAATTATATTCTTATTTAAGCAGTAGAATGATAAGTATGTTAGCTGACTTTTCTTAATGACATCAACAGAAAACTAAAATTGTGTAGGTAACAAGAATATTCCTTTCTTTCTTTCTTTCTTTCTTTCTTTCTTTCTTTCTTTCTTTCTTTCTTTCTTTCTTTCTTTCTTTCTTTCTTCTTTCTTCTTTCTTTCTTTCTTTCTTCTTTCTTTCTTTCTTTCTTCTTTCTTCTTTCCTTTTTTCTTTCTTTCTTTCTTCTTTCTTTCTTTCTTTCTTTCTTTCTTTCTTTCTTTCTTTCTTTCTTTCTTTCTTTTTCTTCCTTCCTTCCTTCCTTCCTTCCTTCCTTCCTTCCTTCCTTCCTTCCTTCCTTCCTTTCTTCCTAAGATTTTATTTATTTGAGAGAGAGAGAGAGCATGAGCAGGGGGAGGGGCAGAGGGAAAGGGAGAGGAGACCCCCAGCTGAGCAGGAAGCCTGACATGGGGCTCAATCCCAGGACCCTGGGATTATGACCTGAACCAAAGGCAGATGCCTAACCAACTGAGCCACCCAGGTACCCCAGGGATATTTCTACCATATTATAGAGATGTCAAATTTATTTTGTCATGTATTTATTATTTAATTTATATATGGAATGGATAATGCTTTCACTTTGTATAAAATATGAAGGGTAAAATCGAGTATTCAGTTAAATCTAAGACTCCCACCATGATCCTCATACATCCATAGCTCTCTTCCTAAGAACCAATTGCATTTCCCGGGTGCTTTTTGGCAGTGGGTATATGTTTCAAGAGACATTATAGAACTTTGTAAACACACATGTATGATGTATGTTTTTACATAAATGGTGATGTACTTTATGCAATCTTATATAATGTGTTTTTTTAACTTAAAAATATGACTTGAGAATCTCAGTTTCAGTACATAAAGATATGCTACATTAAAAAAAAACTTTAATAGCTGCATAGTATTCTTTCCTGTGGATGTATCATAATTTGTTTTATCATTTTCCTTTTGACAGGCATTTAGTTATTTTAAAAAATCATTTAGTAATAATAGAAAATTTATTTCACACATTGCTAATATATCTTTAGGAATATGACTAAAAGTTGAGATGCTGAAGCAAAGTCTTGAGAAATTTTAAACTTTCATAGGTATTGCAAAATTGCTCTCCAATGATGTTTCAATTTATCATGCCAACAGCAATGGATGAAAGTAACTATTTCTCCACAATTGTATCCAATCTCTCAATTATCATTTTAAAATTTTTCCAGCCTTATGAATGAAAACATATTTCTCTTATTTTAAATAAGGATGAATATTTCTTCATGTGTTTAAAGCATTTCCCATTTACTTAAATGAGTGTTTATATCTTTTACCAATTTTTCTACTGACAAGATAGGTTTTTTTATCTGTAAGTTCTTATTAACTGATCTTTATTTTTTTAAATTTTCCAATGTAATCCATACAGAAGTTTAAATAAAACACATATCTACACTTTAATGAATAAATATAAATCAATGGAAATGGAAAATTGCTAGCCTTATGAAACCCTCTCTATGGATGTATTAACAACACCATTTATCCCTTATGAAGGTGTCAATAAGCTTCATTTTGTGTTAATAATGCCTTGCTTTTCTTTACAGTTTGAAATTCTATGTAGCCATTCCTAAACAAAATAATAGAGTTTTAAATATTTCTGAAATTAGGTATAATCATTGTTCATATATTCTTTTGTGTCTTTCTTCTTTTGCTCATATAGGTTTATGAAATTAACCTATATTGTTATGCAGAGGCTCTCTTTATATAAATATGTTTGGATTTAGTGATGTACTATTAATAATGGATCTATGATGTTGTTCCTCCCCACTAGCTTTGCCCATCACTAACAGTGCTTCTTTGAACACCTGAACATGCATCCTGATACGTATGTATATTGAATTAGTTTAGTGTATATAATTAGGAGTAAAACTGCTCTGTGTCTAGCTTCAGTTTTTTCCAGATAGTGCCATATTAGTTTCCTAAATTTTAACCAATACATATTCCCACTGGCAGTATATGAGAGTCCCCGTTACTCTAGACATACAAACTTGTTATTTAAAAAATCCCCCCCCAGTCTAGTGGTTTAATTTGCATTTGCCTAAATAATAGTGAGATTTCATTTCTGTGAAAACGTTTTTCAAGTGTTTTATCAATTATTTCTCTAAGTCATCTATTCTTTTCTTAGGGATTACTTCATCCCCAAATCCATAATATGTGTGGATCAGGCACCTATTATTTCACTAGGTCACTGAATAAAAGACACATCCTATGTCATGAAACTCACATTTTTAGTGGAAATGAAGGCAAGTTAAAATAAACATAACAAATCCATTATTCTTATGTTATGTTAGAAGATGAAGAGTGCCATAAGAAAAGAAGAGATAAAACAAGGGGTGAAGAATATTGGGGGATGAGACATAGCAGATGGTAGTCAGATACTTCCTCACTGAGAAGGTGATATCTGAGCAAAGGATTTGAAGGAAGTTAAAGAGGTAACTAAGCAGTTATCAGTGGAATATATATATACACACACATATACATATATATATAATTTTTTTTTGCACGAAGAAGAAATAGTTACTGCAAACACTCCAATCAGGAGGTTTCTTGTGACTATTCAAGGAATAGCAAGAACGTGACTGTGGAACAAAGGAACAAGAAACAGGTGGTGGAAAGGAAGACTGAGAGGTAATGGGATGCCCAGATCTTGTACAGGATAGTAGACAGAATAATGGCCCCCAAAGATATCCACATCTTAATTGTCAGAATTTGTGAATATGTTATTTTAAATAGCAAAACAAGACTATGCAGCTATAATGAAATAAAGGACATTGAAATTGGGAGAGTAGCCTGCTTTATGCAGGTGATCCCAATGTAATCACGTGGGAAGAGGCAAGAGGGTCAGAGTCAGAAAAAAGATGTAACAGTGGAACTCGAGGTTAGGGTGATGAGCTTTGAACATGGAGGGAGCAGTGCAAGCCAAGGGGTGCAAAAAGCCTCCAGAATCTGGAAACCTTGAGGAGGTACCTGAAGCCTCCAGTAAGAATGGAGCCCTGCCAACACCTTGATTTTAAACTTCTGACTTCCATACCTATAGGAGAATTAATTTGTGTTGTTTTGAACTACTGAGTTTGTGGGAATTTGTTGCAGCAGCAATAGGGGGCTGAGTGTGGACAGGACCTTGTAAGTATTCTGACATTTACCCTGAGTGAAATGGGAAGATATTGTAGATTTTTTAGCAGAAGACTAGCATTACATGAATTACGTTTTAAAAATGCCATTCTGGCTTCTGGCTTTAAAGTTGATACAAGAGACATTTCGGCAGTATTATACATGGAGTGTTAGGGATTGCTGTGTATGACTCAAAAAATTTTCGCCCAAGCAACTGGAAAGATGGATTTGCTTTTACTTGAAGTAACTGAGCAGTAGGACTAAGAACTAGAGTTTATCTTTTAGATGTATTAAAACAAATGGAGTTTTGAGAGTTTATATAAGTTCAGGAAAGACTTTCAAGCTGGAACCTCTTAGGAGTCATGAGCATATAGGTGATATTTAAAATCATGAGACTGTATGATATCAAGAAAGTGAGTGTAATGAGAAAAGAGAATGTAGGGCTGTTTTCAGGGGCAAACCCACATTGAGATACATGTGAGGTAGAGGAGGACATGCGGGGAGAGAAGAAAAATCAACAAATGCAATGGAGGATGAATATTCCTTGAACTGCAAGGAACACTAAGAGCCTGGGGGGTCTTAGAAAACAGGTGAAGAAAATGTTTGGAGAAGAGAATGTATTAATTGTGTAAAGAGCTGCTGGAGTATCAAGTATTTGAGAGTTTTGAATTGAATGCTAACTTTGGAGATTATAGGTGAACTGGTGTTATGGTTTCAATGACATGGCCATTCAGAATTCTTATTGCAGTGGATTTAAAAAGGAGTGAAGAGAGAGAAATTGGAGTAAGTTCATGCCAGCAACTTCAGAGAGTCTTTCAATAAGGAGCAATGTATGCAGCAGTATCTAGCAGGAGAGAATGTTAGTGGGATCGAGAAAAAAAAAGGAGCTTTTTTTTGTCTTTCTGCACTGAAGAAAACTCTAATGATATATTGAATAAATGATATGAAAGGGAGCATCTTTATTTTGTTCATGATTTTTTTAAAGAGTTCAACATTTTACCATTAATTGTGAAGTTTGTTAGGGTTGTTTTTAAAAATATTTTTATTATGCTAAAGATTGCTTTTTTGTCCTAGTATGCTTTGTTTTTAAGTCATAAGTGAATACGAAATGCTATCAAACATATTTATGTATCTATTGAGTTGTTTATTTTCCCTTTAATATGTTAATCTGAGGGATTAACTTAAATGATTTTTCTTATTTGAACTAAACTTGTAGATTTGAAAAAATGCACATTTGGTAATGATATAATAGCTTTCCATTATGGTATTCCATTTGCTCTTATTTTGTTTAATCCTACTGTTGTAAAATCATGTATTTTTATCCAAGATATCACCCTGTGAAATATCTTTGGGTGTATCCCTACCATATTTAGATATCAAAGTTATGATAATCACATAAAATGAGATAGGAAATATTGCCACTTTTTCCATTACCTTAAATAATTTGTGTGTGATTGAATTATAGCTTTCATGAATGTTAGCTAGAATTCATTAAAAATACCCTATGATAAGTAGTTTTATTGTAAAGAAACCTGGACTCTTATTTTCCTTAACCCTCACAGGGATACTAAAGTTCTCTTTCCTTCTTAGTTTCTGTAAATTGCATTTTTGCCATCTATTAAATATTTTTTGGAAGAAACAAAACAATAATGCAGAAGGGAGTCCCAAAAAGACCAAAAAATATATTGTTTTATTTAAAAATTATTTTAGTTTTACAGAAGAGTTACAAAAGTGTAGAGAGTTTCTATTAACTGCACACCCAGATTCCCCTATTGTTAAGATTTTAAATGACTACGGTACGTTTGTCACAAGTAATGAACAATATGTATACATTATTATTAACTATACTCCATACTTCACTAAGATTTCATTATATCTTTCCTAATGACCATTTTCTTTTCCAGGATCCTAATAGGAGACCCTATTGCATTTAGCTATCATGTATTCTTAGGCTCGTCTGGACTGTGGAAGTTTCTCATGCTACTTTTGTTTTGGTGACTTTGACATTTTTGAGGTGTACTAATCAGGTATTTTGTAGAATGTCTGTCCATTGAGTTTTCCTGATATTTTTCACAAGAGCAGACTGTGGTTATGGGCTTTGGGGATTCTGAAGACCACAGAGGTCAAGTGTCATTCTCAGCATCATATCATGGCCTGGGCAAATGTACAACTTAGAAGTTATTAATTCCAAAAAAAATGTTTACAGAAATACTATTTATAAAATAACAGATGGAAACCTATCCAAACTCCCAACAACAGTATTAGTGTTAGAAGCTAAGCGTCTAGCATGGCAAGTCAGATGTAGTTCTGACCTTCCTAAAACTTATGTTTTGACACAACACAAAACATTTTAAAGGAATATAAATAGAGTCAAATGTTTGTTAATTTTTAGACAAAATACCTTTAATTAATTCTTAGAAAGATGGAGCCATAGGCTGCTCTAAAATTTCAGACTGAGGATGAAGGGTATACTGAGGGGCAAGTTTACATTTTTATCTCAGATCAGTTTGAATAACTATTAAGAATTTACTTGAAAATAGTCTCCTTTTTTACAGTTATTCTTCATTCTAGTGGAGACACTTTCTTGGTAAAAGTTCAAAATGATGCATTTCTAAGTTATATATTGAGGTATTCAGATAATTTACTTTTAATATGATTATTGATATGTTTAGGTTTGAGTCTATCATCCTGCTTTTTCTATTTGTACTATCTGGTTTTGTTGCTGTTTTTCTCTTTTTATACTTCCTCTTGAAGGAATTGATTTTTTTTATAATCCTGTATTATTACTTTCTGTTTCAGCTTATTAGCTGTAACTCTTCATTTTGTTATCTTAGTGCAGAAGTAGGTAAGCTATGGTTGATGACCTAATTCCAGATGGCAGGCTTTTAGCCAATGACCTAAATAAACATAATTTAAACATGTTTTCAAGGCTGGGTTTTCAAAAAAAGGAGAAGAAGAATATGGTATAGAGACTGTATGTGGTTTTCAAAGTTGAAATATTTATTATCTACCACTTAACATACACACAAAATGTGCATTGACCCTGTGTTCATGGTTTGTTTGGGATAACAATACAGAAAGACCTTTTTCTGCGTGGTGGTATGGGACTATAAAAATGTCTGTGCAAGCTGAAACCATGTAGTGTGTTCTTAATAATCACTGAGTAAAATTACAACTGTTCTATAACTTTTGAATTGCTTTATTTTTGTCAAAGCTTTTTAAAAAAAACCCGTCTAATATTTGCTATAAATTTATAGGACATGAAAAAATATAAAACTAATATTACTGAGTCTGCTATAATTTAAAGATTAGAAATATTGAGAATTAAAGTGTTCTATTTATTTTAAGAAACTTAGAGTAGTTTGAATAGTGCTTACATTCTTCTCATCATATACATGATACAGAGTGAGCATCTTTTTTTTTTTTTTTTTTTTTATGCTCTGGCAGGTTCTCACACTCTTTTCTGTTTGTTGTTGTAAAATATCTTTAAGAGTTTCTTTAATCTGTAAAGTGAACTAGAGGCTGGATTGTACAAGTATCACAGAATATGTTAGTGCTGTTCATCTCCAGCATGAATTACACTATCATTGTCTTTTATGTTCCTTCTTTGCTTTAGATTTACGTATTTTGCATTCTCTTCACTGTTTCTTCTTAGATCTCAGACATTCGTTTAGGAATCAGTTGCCCTAATATTTATTAATACACACACTGGTGACGGTATCTTCAGCTTTGTTTATCTGATGATAGTTCTGGCCTTGTGCTAACAAGTCAATTTTTGTGGGTATAGAATTTGAGAATGGCGACCACCTCAGGTAACATTTTTCTGTCTCCTGCATTGTTAATGAATTGTTGCTATTGAGAGATCAACTGACAGTCAGCCTCCCCTTTGATGATAACTAAACTATTTTTGTCTGACTGCTTTCAAGTTTTTATCTCAGAGTTCTCTGGTTTACTTGCACATTTTTAATCTGTCTCAAAATATTGGTGAGGGCCAGCCTTTAGGCAGAGCTTCTCCTGGTCAGTTGTTTTATCTTCACCTTTATTATGTATGCATTTACTTTCCTTTATTCCTAGAGCTTCACTTAAGGTAAATTTCTCTCCGGTTCCATAGCATGAGCAGCTGTTCGTAGCTGTTTAATTTTTGCATGTTGAATCTATATCTTTGGCATTGAATAGTGTGCCTGTTACCCAAGGCAGGCCACAAAACTGAAAAGTGAGTTTTCCTGTATAAACATATTCTCATAGAAAAAGCATCTTTGTGATCTGTTGTTCTACTAACTAGTCTAGGTTTTTACTTTCCATTAGATTTCATTGCTGCATCTTGTCTTTATTACTTTTACCAATTTATTACTTTTACCATTGTTTATATTCTCTCCAGCATTTTAAATTGTTTTCAACCTAAGTTTTTCCAAGCAATTTATCTACCATGTTTGAAAATGGGAAGTCTCTAAGAGTTTTATTATGAGTTTCAACTATATTTTTACCAGTACATATTGTATTTAGCCATTTGAGTATGTATTCCTACACAATTTGATTATTTTATTTTTTTTTTTAAAGATTTTATTTATTTATTTGAGAGAGAGAATGAGAGAGAGAGCATGAGAGGGGGGAGGGTCAGGGAGAAGCAGACTCCCTGCCGAGCAGGAAGCCTGATGCGGGACTCGATCCTGTGACTCCAGGATCATGACCTGAGCTGAAGGCAGTCGCTTAACCAACTGAGCCACCCAGGCGCCCCCACAATTTGATTATTTTTATGAAGTTAAAGTATTTGTTTTGTTACCTGAATTTTGTTCCTGATTCTCTTCTTGGAAACAACTTCTTTTGTTCTTTTTTTTCTCCCTCTCAAAATCTTTTTATTCCACATCTGAAAAATTTAGCAGTTATTTTCTTCAAATGAAGGCTTTCTCTTACACAGGTTCCTTATTTTAATGGTTGTGTTGTGATTAACACTACTGCAGTACAAACATCTACCTCAGGTCCCATTCAAATTTTGCCCCTTTTCCCAGTGACATCCTTTATAAGGAAATGATGCAGCTCACCGTTCTACATTGCACTTAGTTTTCATGCTTCTTTGGTTTCATTCTGTGTTCTGATACAGTTCTCAATCTTTCTTTGACCTCATAACCTTGACATCTTTGAAGAAGACAGGCCAGTTACTTTGTAAAATGTCCTTCAGCTTGGGTTTGTCTGATATTTTCTCCCGATTAGATTTAGGTTATGCATCTTTGGCAGGAGATCACAGAAGTGATGTTGCTCTCATTGCGTCCTATCAGGTGGTACAATATTTCAATGTGTCCTGTTACTGGGGACAACTATGATGCCTGGATAAAAATGGCATCTCCCCTGTAAAGTTTTTCTTGTTATTTATTCCATTTCATATTTTAATTTTAGGTTCACAGCAAAATTGAGAAGTACAGATATTTCTCATAGACACATGCACAGCTGCCCCATTATCAGAATGGTATGTTTGTTACAATTGATGAACCTGGATCAACACATCCTAATCATCCAAAGTTCATAGTTTACCTTATAGTTTACTCTTTATATTGTACATTTTATGGGTTTGGACAATGTATAATGACATGTATCCACCATTGTGGAATCATAGGGATTATGTCACTGCCCTAAAAATCCCCAGTGCTCCATCTATTTCTCTCTCCCCATTCCCTAACACTGGTAACCAATGATCTTTTTGCCATAGTTTTACCTTTTTCAAAAATGCTATATAGTTGGAATAAAACAGTATGTAGTCTTTTCAGAATGGCTTCTTTTATTTTATAATATGCATTTTTTAAGGGTTTACCATGTCTTTTCATACCTTTATAGTTCATTTCTTTTTAGTACTGAATGATATTTCATTGTCTGAGTGTACCACAGTTTATCCATTCATCTATGGAAGGACATCTTGGTTGATTCCAAGGTTTGGCAGTTATAAATAAAGCTGCTGTAAACATCTGTGTATTGGTTGGACATAAGTTTTCAACTCCTTTGGGTAAATACCAAGGAACACAATTGCTGGATCATCATATTAAGAATTTGTTGTAAGAAACCACCAAATTGTCTTCCAAAGTGGCTATAACATTTTGCATTCCCACCAACATGTATGAGAGTTCATGCTGTTTCACATCCCCCCAAAACTGGGTGTTGTCAGTGTTCTGGGTTTTGGCCACTCTAATAGATGTGTGGTGGTATCTCTTTGCTATTTTAATTTGCATTTCCCTGATGACATATGATGTAGAGAATACTTTCATATGCTTATTTGCCATCTGTATATCTTCTTTGGTGAAGTATCTTTTAAGATCTTTGGCACATTTTTATTTAGGTTGTTTGTTTTCTTATTGTTGAGTTTTCAGAGCTCTTTGTATATTTTGGATATCAGACTTTTATTGGATGTGTCTATCTAATCTTTCTAATGAATTTTCCTTGCTTTTCTTTGTCTAGACTTCTCTTTTGTTTACTGTTTATAGAAAGTTCTACTGTCTCTTTTGTTGTTTCCACTGTTACCTTCCCTTTTTTTTTCATTTTATTTTTCTCATTTTTTCCTAGATTCTGTGTATATTTTAGCCCTCTTCTGTGTTATTGGAATATCTTCTATCAAGTCTTGTGTCAATAATTTGGACTTTTTTTTATAGAGAAACACATTTTCTTGTTACAATTTCTAACAATTCATGCCTGTTATCATGCATGTTGTGTTTATCATTTTTATGTGGCTTAAAAAAAACACTTGCTACATTAATTAGTACCTGTATGATATTTTGTAATTCCATATAAATTGTGTTACACTGTAAAAAAATTCATACCTGTTTCATCATAATTTTCTGATGACCTTTTTTTTGTTTGTTTGTATTTTTTGGTCCTTTTTTTTTTCTTAGTCTAGTATAATTATATAGATTCTGAGCTGGTCCCTTTTAACTCATTACTAAATAAAATGTTTTTTTCTGGTCCACTTATTGATATGAAATAAATGAAGCAGAGGCAAGAGTGCAAGGAATTCTCTGATTATGTGGATATGATGTGAGCTAGACATGAGAGTGATGTGAATAAGAGGTAAGATTTTTGTTTATTTGTTAGATTTTACTTCTTTGGAGCCATTCAAGTTTGTGGCTCTAGGACTGTTCAAAATGTAGATTTCTCTTATCTTTCAGTCTCATATTAACATAACTTCCTGCAAATATGACTCTTCTGTTTGATTCATTTTACCCTGCCATGCATGTGTCAAAACGGATCTTCTTTACTCTTGCCATCAACCCACATAACCATTCCTTTTTTTTTCTAAATAAGAGGGTGTTGATTTTTTTTCTTGTTTCTTGTCATGTAATGTCAAATACCTTGTCAAATTGAACTCTACCAGTGTTTCCTTAGCTCCTCAGCTCCAGTCATTCTCTCTTGATGTTTTTTCTCCTGCCATTTACAATTCACTCTATTTGGCTAGCCTTGGCGTATCACTTGGTTTCTTCAAAGATGGGGCAGGTGTTGTTCCATCTAGATTTCCTAAATTCCTTTAGGTGTTTTGAAGATGAGGAAGAGGAAGATTTCTCTACATATTGTTATTTTTTAACTGGAGTTGTAAGGCAAGTTTCAAAAACCCCATTCTGGATGTGCAGAGAAAGATTGACTTAATTCCTCTAGCTCTGTCCCTTGGGTCATTTTAAGCTCCAAATTAATTTTAGCTTCTGGCCCCACCAGAGCTCTGGAATTGTACTGACTCCTCCATAGCCATGCAGACACCAAGGTTTTTTGTTTTTCCATAAGTCTGGTTTAGTAAAAATATCATGAATTTTTGAACCAGACAAGTTTATATAAATTTGAGTCTACCCTTTCCTGGATTTATTATTTGTATTAGTGTCTTTGTTTTTAGACTAGTCATAGCAGCAGTGTTGTGGTAGAACTAGTTCATACCTGCTTGCAAGAGCCCATTATTAATTTTTCAGGATGTTTACATGTCAGTTGATGCCACGGTGGTAGTTTTTTTTCCTTTTTTTTAATATTTTATTTATCTTATTTGAAAGAGAGAATGAGAGAGCGAGAGAGAGAGCATGAGTGGGGAGAGAGGCAGAGGGAGAGGGAGAAGCAGACTCCCGGCTGAGCAGGGAGCCCGATGTGGGGCTCGATCCCAGGACCCTGAAATCATGCCCTGAGCCGAAGGCAGATGCCCAACCATCTGAGCCACCCAGGTGCCCCAGTAGTTTTAAATTAAGTATAATATGGTATTTACACAACAGAAATTGGCAGACACTCCACATCAGGCCTCCTGCCACTGGAGAGCTGGTTGTTAAAGATTTGCCAATTCACCACTCTATAGCAGCATTTTTTTTTCCCCCCAGGAAGATATCACTGGAACTGAATGTAATAACTTATGGAATATGTTAAGTATGTTTTCTAGCATATTGTAAATACTCAGTAGATGTTAGTAAACTCTTCCCCTTCATGCCTTCCTGCTACTTTACTCTAACCAATATCTTTAGTTCTCACTGACTTTCTTATTGTTTTATTGTTCTTATACTGATCTTGACTCAAAACTGAATGATAATACTTTCCTGGTCTCTGACTTAAATTAATTTATTTTCCTGTCACATAGTTCCTCACTTATTCCTTTCTCTGAGGCATTTTCTTTCTGCTGACCCCTGTAGCTTTTAGCATTAATAAATCTCTTCTGAATTTGTCTGTTTATTGTTTTATTTTAATTGAAGCTGTTCCTATTATTTCCTACATCTTGGTTTTTTCCTAACTGCTTAAAATCTTTCCCTTTGTCTCCATAATCTTCAAGGCTCCTTATGAATTTCACTATTAAGATGCATTGAAGCATATAAATTATTAATATATTTACCCTGTATATAACATCCACAACTGACTACCAAAGATGCTGATTATGATGGATGCCACATAAAGTGAGAGAGGATTGTTTCTCCATAAAAACTCTTAAATTGGATTTTAACTGATAACAGAAATTCCATTCTGAGTAACACTCAATGTCTAAAAGAAGCAATGAGTTAATGGACACTGTTTCTTTTCTTTCTTCACGTCATGTTTTAGAAAAAGCCATTAGGAAAAAATCTTTATAGGTAATAAGCCAGCAGGCCTTCAAACCAGCAGCTACTAACACACTCTTCATCTCATATGACTGTAAGCTTGGCCAGGTCATAACTTTCTTTGGAAAAACCAAAGTGATTTCAAAGCATTCACAAAAGTAAGGTTGTAAAATTGGTAAAAAATTAAATGGTTCCAAAGCAAATTAAGTAAAAAATGTGAAGCACAAATGTATTATGAGCAGAATTTTCTAGATTTCTCTAGAAGAGACAGTTTTAAATCTTGAAGTCTGATGAGATGGAAATGCAGAGAGCATTTTACTAACCATAAATTATTTGCAGGAGTGGACAACAAGCAAGTAGTATGTTTTGTTTTGTTTTGTTTTCAGGTAAGGATAACTCTACAGCTTTGTTTCAAGTTTTTTTTTTTTTTTTTTAAAGATTTTATTTATTTATTTGACAGAGAGACAGAGAGAGAACACAAGTAGGCAGAGGGAGAGGGAGAAGCAGGCTCCCCGCAGAGCAGGGAGCCCGATGCGGGACTTGATCCCAGGACACTGGGATCATGACCTGAGCCGAAGGCAGCCGCTTAACCGACTGAGCCACCCAGGCGCCCTTGTTTCAAGTTTTTATATAAATTCTAGTTAATTAAGATACAGTGTAATATTGGTTTCAGGAGTAGAATTTAGTGATTCTTCATTTGCATAGAACACCCAGTGCTCATCACAACAAGTGCCAAGTAGTATGTATTTTGAGTGTTGCATGATGAAGCCTTTCAGAATACGTATTAGGGAGTTCCTTGGCATAAACACCTATGAAAGGAAGTGTAAGAATTAGAATTGAACAAAGAGAGTTTGTCAGGGACACAGGCCTTGCAACCTCAGCTCACCTCTTTGGTGGAGCTTAAATATCCTATCAGAATCTTCTTTCATTGAATGAAAATGGCTATATCCTTATACTTTTACCCATTTTCAGTTGAAACAAAATTGAATAGAAATATTTTATCACTGTTAAAATCATATGTGGATGTTTCTGCAAATTAATATTTCTAAGAAAATAACAGATCCCCAATGTAACAGAAAACTGGAACATTTTCAGAAAAATATCTCAAGGAAAGCACATACTTGCTCATACAAACACACACGGGTGACAGTATTTTCCCAATGTAGAATAAAGATTTGAAAAAAAAAAAAAACTGTATATATTTGAAATAAATTTACTAGGCCTACCAAAATTTTATAAAAACACCAAATAATTTCAACTAGGAAAAAGTATAGGGTCATTTTAAATATAAATTTGCACAAATTACTTTAGAATGACTTTAATGGTTTTAAGGAAAACCTATGTTTTTGACAAAAGAAATTATTTTGAAAGTTTTTAGTGAGTCTTCAGGGACATGAATTTATTGCCTTTCTTTTAGCATATATATGAAAAGCATTACACATCACGTATATTAAAATTAGTATGTTAATAAAATTCCTAAAATTATTTATTTTATACATTCCCACAGCAATGTGAAAGCGTTACAATTTCTCCACATCCTTGCCAAAACTTTATTTTACTTTCTGTTTTTTAATAGGCATCTCAGTGGATCTCATTGTGGTTTTGATTTTTATGTCTCTCAAGACAAGTGATAGTGGACCTCTTTTCATGGGCTTGTTGGCCATCCACATATCTTTTTTGGAGAACTGTCTATTAAGTGCTTTGCTCATTTTTTAATTGGGATGTTTATTTAAAATTCTTTCATTTTAAATGATTTTTAAAATGTGAATTAAGAATACATTCTCTATACCCAATATTCCTTTATAGAGGTAATATGTTCAATACATTAATGTTTTCCCTTTGATTCCTATTCTATATTTATTTATTTTTATAACAAACCCACATAAAAAATGTTTGAAGTTCCTTATACTTAAATCTAAAACTAAAAATACATAGTTAAGGCAAACGGTCTTGAAGATAATTTTTCTGGAAAGTAGATCACAGCACTTGTGTTGAATACCATGCTCTGCCTCTAATTCTGTTTATGATTATGGGCAAACACTTACTACCTTGGGTTTCTGGTTTGACTATCACTAAAAATGGAGTATTTGGGTGAGACCAAATTTGGGATACCATTACATTCTATAGTTCTATATTAACATAGCTGATAAAATAAAAAGCAAAGAAAAAAATATACACACAGTTACAGAGTTAGAGAAAGGGGATATACTATTTGTTGGCATATTTAAAGTTTCGCAATAAATCTCTTCAAGAAAAGCATTTTTGAACTTTTGTACTATAATTTACCTATAACAAAACACACTGATCTTAGATGTAGTCTCATGTGTTTTGAAAAATACATATGCCTCGGCAATCACATGAAGCGTAAAACACTTACATCACTCTAGAAAGTTCCTGTGTTCCTTCTCAGTCAACCCCTCATTGCCTCCCAACAGGCAATGACTGTTCTCATTTCTTCCAACAGAGATTAGTATCTCCTCACTTAGAATTTCCCATAAATGAATTTAGAGCAGATACTCTTTAATGTGTGGTTTCTTTTTCTCAGAATATTTTTTGAGGATTTTGTGTGCTGTTGTATTTATCAGTGCATCATTGCTAGTTATTGGTGAGTGGTGTTTTGTTGGATTAGTATACCACAATTTGTTTATCCGGTTTCCTGTTGATGGATATTTGGGACCTTTTGTGTACATATATTTTCTCTTTTTTCTTTCTCTCTTTCTCTTTCTCTTTCTTTCTTTCTTTCTTTCTTTCTTTCTTTCTTTCTTTCTTTCTTTCTTTCTCTCTGTAAATGCATAAATGCATAGAAGTGAAATTTCTGGGTCATGAACTAGGTACATAGTAAACTTAATGAGCAAATTCTACTTTTCTGAAGTAGTTTATGTACCTTTGATACTCTTCTTACTAATATATGAGTGCTCCTGGTTGGTTGTTCATCATCTTGAATAACATTGGTGGCTAGTGTCTTAAAAATTGAACCATTCCTTAGAGTTCATAGTGGTAACACAATGTGGTTTTATTTGCATTTCCATGATGACTAATGGCATTGAGTATCTTTAATATAACTTAATAAAATGGCTAATGGCCATTTGTAGATATATCTTTATGTAGTGTCTTTTTGAGTTTTGCCTAATATTTTATTGGGTTTGGGGGCTTCTATAATTGAGTCATAGGAGTTTTTTATATGTTTTGGATATAAATTCTTTATCAGATATATAGTTACTCTGAATGATTTTTTTCCCAGGGTCTCTGGTTGGCTCATTCATTTTCTTTATGTCGAAGAAAATGTTTTAATTTTAATAAAGTCCATTATATATATATATATATATATATTCTTTTTTTCCTTTTATAGAATGCTTACTGACTCTTGTCTAACAAATTTTTGATTACCTTAAGGTCATGAGGCTTTTCTTCTCCTATATTTGCTTCTGGAAAATTTATAGTTTTATATTTTCTATTTAGATTTGCATACATTTTTGTGTGTAGTGTAGTACATGAATAGAGGTTTCGTTGTTGTTGTTGTTGCTATTGTTCTTCCATTTAGAGAATCAGTTGTTCTAGCACAATTTGTGAAAACATTTTCCTTTTCTCACTGAAATCCTGTCATGCTTTAGTCAAAAATCAGTTGACCCTGTCATTATAGTCTAATCATGAATGATTATTTCATTCCATTGATCTACTTGTCTATTATTATGCCATTATGATGTTATCTTGCTTACCGTAGATTCAAAGTAGATTTTGAAATCAAGTAAGTGTACCAATTTTGATTTTATTTAAAGTATTTTTTTCTGAGTGGGAGGCAGAGGGGGAGGGAGAGAGAGATTCTCAGGCAGGCTCCACACCCAGCACAGAGCACTACCCGGGGCTTGATCTTACGACCTGGAGATCAGGACCTGAGCCGAAACCAAGAGTCAGACACTTAATGTACTGAGCCACCCACATGCCCCTATTTCAAGTATTTTTGACAATTCCATGGCACTTGTATTTTAAATATACTTTAATTTCACCAAAAATATATTTAATATATACTGAGTATTATTTGGATTTTATTGGATTTATAAATCAAGTTGTATAGAATTAACACTTACATTAATCTGCTTGGGCTGCCATAACAAAATAACATAGACTGTTGGCTTAGACAACAGAAATTTATTTTCTCACCATTCTGGGCTAAAGGTCCCAAATCAAGGTCCGGCAGATTTGGTTTCTATTGAAAGCTCTCTCTTCCTGGCTTGTAGGTAATTGCTTTCTTACTCTGTTTTCACATGGCCTTTCTTCAGGGTGTGTGCTCATGGAGGCAAAAAGAGAGTGAGTTCTCTTTGTCTCTTCTTATAGAGACTCTAATCTTTTAGGATCAGAGCCCCACACTTAGGACCTTATTTAAGCTTAATTACTCCTTAGAGGCCCCATTGCCAAGTACAGCCAAACTGGGAATTAGGGCTTCAACATATGAATTCGAGGTGGACTTAAACATTCAGTCCATAACACATCTTAACATCAAGTCTTCCAATCTATTAACATGTTATATTTTTCCATATATTTAGGACTTTTTAAATTATATCAATAACGTTTTATATATTTAAGTGTAGAGATCTTACATATATTCTGTTAGAGTTTTCCTTCAGTGTTTTATGTTCTTTAATGCTATTATAAAAGGTATGATATTTTAGAGTCAATTTTCCAGGTATATTTTGCTAGTATGCAGAAATACAAATTATTTTGTATTTGACCTTGCGTACTGTGGCCTTGATTAATCTATCTAGCAGATCTATTATTTTAAAAAATAGATTGCTTAGGATTTTCCACACAATTAGGTTGTCTGGGTAAAGATCATTTTACACCCCATTTCTTTTCTCTTTTCTCTTTTCCTTCCCTTCTACTCTCTCCTGGACAATTCATTTAAATCTATTGGGGACAGAGCAAACTAGACATTCACTTCCAGGATGGAAAAGGCCTTAGCTGCACAGATGAGGTTTCAGAACCAAATCAGGGTAAGCAAGCATCCTTAGAGATGGCAGCCAGAAATAGAATGTAAGACACTGTGTAAGGTAAGTAAACTTATATAGGGAGTTGAACTGACAGAGTCAGAGAAGGATGAAGTGGGCATATACAGAGTGGAGTGGCCCAAAATAGGAGTCAGAGTATAAGCAGAACGAGGCATTCTGTGTATAGGATGGACCAGTATGAGGTATGGGAGCCTGGGCAGGGAGATGCATTCTCCTTTGAGAGAAGTGATGGCGGCAGATATGGGAGATTTATTACAAACAGGTCTTATTAAATAAGGATAGATATTAAGGATTGCAGTGAATCTATAGATCAAGTGGGAGGAACTAACACATTAACAATATTAAGTTTTCCTGTCCATGAACATGGATAGATCTTATATATATTATAGTAGAATTATGCCTAAGTATGTTATTTTGGGAAGTGCCAATGTAAATGGTATTAGGTTTTTAATTACAAATTCCATTTATTTATTGTTGTTCTATAGGAAAGTGATTGACTTTTATATTTGAACCTTATATCCTGCAACTTTACTATATTTGATTATTGGTTCCAATTTTTTTGATTCAGATTTTCTATGTAGATAATCATGTTATCTGTGAATAAAGACATTTTTTTCCTTCCTAATCTCTATACCCTTTATTTCCTTTTCCATTTCTTGTGTATTGAATTACCTAGAGATTCCAGTACAATGATGAAAAGGATGGTGAATAGGGATATCCTTTTTAGTTGGAAATCTTTGACTTTCTTATTATAAATAAGGTATGCGATTAGCTGTAGTTTTTTGTAGATGTTCTTTGAGTGAAAAAATGTCCTCTATTTCTTATTTACTGAGAGTTTTTAACATAAATGGGTGATGGATTTGCCAAATGCATTTGTCTATCTATTCATATAATTATGTGACATTTTTTAGCCTGCTGATGAGATTGATTATTTTAATTAAATTTTTGAGTGTTGGACCAGCCTTGCATACCTTGGATATATAAATCCCACTTGATTGTGGTATATAATTCTTTTCATTCATTGACTGGATTCATAACATTTTGTTGAGGAATCTTACATTTATGTTTTTGAGATATTGGCCTGCAGTTGTCTTATAATGCCTTTGTCCAGTTTTGGTATTAAGGTAATGCTGGCTTCCGAGAGGAGTTACAAAGTATTCCCTCTGCTTCTATCTTCTGAAAGAGATTGTAGAGAATTGGTGTAACCTCTACCTTGAATGTTTGGTAGAATTTACCAGTGAAGCCAACTGGACCTGATGCTTTCTGCTTTGTAAGGTCATTAATTATACCATTTCTTTAATATATATACGCCCTGAATATATATATGCCTATAATATATATATATATATATATGTGCAAAATATATATTTTGCTTGTGTGAGGTTTGGCAGATTGTGTCTCTCAAGGAATTGATCCATTACATCTAGGTTATCAAATTTGTGCACATAGAATTACTCATAGTATCCTTTATTACACTTTGGTGTCCATGGGATCTGTATGATGTCCCCTCTTTCATTTATGATACTAGTAATTTGTGTCATCTTTTTTTTTTTTTTTCTTTAGTTAGCCTAGCTAGGAGCCTATCAATTTTATTGAATTTTTTTCATAAAACCAGCTTTTTTTGAGTTGATTTTCTCTATTGACTACCTGTTTTCAATATCATTGACTTCTGCTCTTTTTTTCTCTTCTACTGCTTACTTTGAAATTAATTTGCTTGCTCTTCTTTTTTTAAGTTCCTAATGTGGAAAGTTAGATAATTGATCTTAGATATTTTTTTCTTTTTTACTGTATGCTTTCAATGCTGTAAATTTCCAAGGATTGCTTTCACTGCATCCCACTCATTTTGATATTTATTAAAAATACTTTTTAAAATTTATCATAATATTCTTATACATGTGTGTTATTTAGAAGTAGGTTGTTTAAAACTCTGCTTATTTGGGAATATTCCAGTTATATTTCTGTTACTGATTTCTAGTTTAAAATCAATGTGTTCTGAGAGCAGACATTGTATGATTCTATTCCATTAAAAATGTTAAATCTGTTTTTTATGGCTCAGATTGTGGTTTATTTTGATGAATATTCCATGTGAGCCTAAGGAGAATATGTCTTCTGCTGTTGTTGGATCAAGTAGTCCATAGATATCAGTTATATCCAGTGGATTGGTTGTGTTGTTGAGTTCACTATGTCTTTATTGATTTTCTGCCTGCTGATCCTGTCTATTTCTGCTAGAGGAGTATTGAAGTCTCTCTGATAGTGGGTTCAGCCATTTCTCCTTGTAATTCTCTCAGTTTTTGCCTCATGTAGGCTGATGCTCTCTTGTTAAGCATGTACACATTATGAATTGTTCTGTCTTCTTGGAGAACTGACCCTTTTATCATTATGTAATGCCCTATTTTATCCCTGATAACTTCCCTTGCTTTGAAGTCTGCTCTGTCTGAAATTAATATAGCTACTCCTTTCTAATACAAACTAAAACTGCTTTTGTTTGATTAGTATTAGCATGGTATATTTTTCTCATTTTTACTTTTAATCTATGTGTCTTTATATTTAAAATGAGTCTCTTGTAGACAACATATACCTAGGTTTTGTTTTTTCATCTACTCTGACAGTCTCTGTCTTTTAATTGGTGGATTTAGACCATTTATGTTCAGAGTGATTATTGATATAGATGCTATAGATACCATATTAGTTACTGTTTCCTATTTGCTGCCATTGTTCTTGGTTCCTATTTTAATCTTCCACTCTTTTTCTGCCTTTTCTGGTTTTAATTGAGCATTTTATATGATTCCATTTTCTCCCTTAGCATACTGGTTGTACTTTTTTTTTTTTATTTCGATTTTTTTCTTAGTGGTTGACTAAAGCTTGCAATATACATTTACAGCTAATCCAAGTTCACTTTCAAATAACACTCTACCACTTTTCAAATAGTATGAGAATTTTATAATACCAGAATTCTCATTTCTCCCATGCTTCCTTTGTATAATTGCTGTTACTCATTTTACTTCAATATAAGCACACATAAGCATTTGTATGATACATGCATAATCATACACAATCAAATACATTGTTGGTATTATTATTTGGAAAAAAAGTTATCTATCAGATCAATTAAGAATAATAAAAACAAAAAGGTTTTATTTTTCCTTCACTTATTCCTTCTCCAGTGCTGTTGTTTACTTTATATAGAGCTGAACCTACAGTATTTTCCTTCTTTCTAAAGATATTCTCTTAACATTTTTTGCAAGGCAGGTCTACTGGCAACAAGTTCCCTCAGTTTTCATTTGAGAATGTCTATTTCTCCTTCACTTTTGAGGGATAATTTTACAGAGTACAGAATTCCAGGTTAGTGGGTTTTTTTGTTTTGTTTTGTTTTGTTTTTTCTGTCAGCACTTTAAATGTTTCCTTCCACTACCTTCTTCTTTGCATAATTTCATTTCTTTTTCTTTTCTTTCTTTCCTCTTCTCTTCTCTTCTCTCCTCTCCTCTCCTCTCCTCTCCTCTCCTCTTCTCTCCTCTTCTCTTCTCTTCTCTTCTCTTCTCTTCTCTTCTCTCCTCTCCTCTCCTCTCCTCTCCTCTCCTCTCCTCTCCTCTCTTCTCCTCTCCTCTCCTCTCTTCTCCTCTCCTCTCTTCTCTTCTCTTCTCTTCTCTTCTCTTCTCTTCTCTTCTCTTCTCTTCTCTTCTCTTCCCTTCTTTTCTCTTCTTCTCTTCTCTTTTCCTTTCTTTTCTTTTCAAGTAGTCTCCACGCCCAGCATAGAGCCCAATATAGACTTAAAACATGACCCTGAGATCAAGACCTGAGCTGAAATCAAGAGTCAGATGCGCAACTGACTGAGCCACCCACTTGGGTGGGGTGCTTGCCCCTTCCTTTCATAATTTCTGAGGAGAAGCCAACATAAAACTTATCTTTATTCCTCTATAGGTCAGACTCCTTCTCTTTTCAGTATTATATTTAAACATATGTTATACCTTTTGTAGTGGCCTCCAGGCCTTGAATATTTTGTTCTGCTCATTCCAATCTTTTGTCTTTGCTTTCCAGTTTTTGAAGATTCTGTTCATATATACTCTGGCTCAGAGATTTTCTCCTCAGCCAAGTGCAGTCTCCTAATCAGCCCATCAAAGGCATTCTTCAGTTTTGTGACAATTTGTTGTTGTTGTTATATCTTGCATTTCTTTTTGGTTCTTTCTTGGGATTTCCATCTATCTACTTACATTGCCCATCTGTTCTTGCATGCTGTCTACTTTCTCCATTAGAGCATTTAGCATATTAATCATAGCTATTCTAAATCCCCATTTTGATAAGTCTTACATCTCTAATGTCTGGTTCTGATGCTTGCTCTGTCTCTTCAAAATGTGATTTTGTTCATTTTGTTTGTATTTTGCCTTGTAGTATGCCTTGTATTTTTTTTTTTTTTTTTTTTTTTTTTTTCTTGATTGCTCGACCTGATTTACTGGATAAATAGTCCTTTGTTAATGTGATGATGAGGTGTGAGGGGAAGGAAAGCATTCTATAAGTGATCCTGTACCTCTGGACTGTGAACCTTACAAATGTTTCTCAGTTTTTTTTTCCTACCACTTAGATGGGTCAGAATGGCTAGAGGATCCTGGAGTTGAGTGATTAAACTCTCCCAGGTGGAAGGTTAGAGCTGCCTGAAGTTGGGTATTTCCCTTTCCTAGGAAAGTAAGGTTCTGTTAATACCCCAGCAGGTTAGGCTCTAGTTAACTAGTTTCTCCTGAGGGCAGGCCTTATTAAGCAGAATGCAATCTCTGGCAGATTTCAAAATAGTTCCTTCTCTCCCTCTCCTGGGAGCCAGAGAGGATTTTTCTCAGATATTTACTGTGGAAACCTGTTCAAACTCCTGGAGGTAAATCTCACAATATTGTATAGGACTCCCTATAACTGAGTCCTCTTGGTGTTTTTAACTCAGAGTGGGTCTTCACTGTGCTTCCATCAATTCATAATTATAGTTTAGGTGTCCATACCCAGCACAGGTTCCTGTGTTGGTTTCAGCTCATAAATCTCTGATTTGTTTTTTTTTTTTTTTTTTTTTTTTTTAAAGATTTTATTTATTTATTTGAGACAGAGAGAATGAGAGAGAGAGAGAGAGCACATGAGAGGGGGGAGGGTCAGAGGGAGAAGCAGACTCCCTGCCGAGCAGGGAGCCCGATGCGGGACTCGATCCAGGGACTCCAGGATCATGACCTGAGCTGAAGGCAGCCGCTTAACCAACTGAGCCACCCAGGCGCCCGATCTCTGATTTGTTAAGCTGAGTCCCCATGATTCCCTTTCTGCCTCTAATCTTGAGGGCAGTAATTTGCCCTGTGTCTGTCCCTCTTTTAGGGCCCCAAGAAGAGCTGTTAATTGATTCTTTAATCTGTTCAGCTTTTTACTTCTAGTTAAAAGGGAGGAAACTTGTAAGATCTTCATAGGCTGAACTGGAAACCAGAAGTCTATTTATTTATTTATATTTAGAAAATTTTTGATTATGAAGTAAATGCAAATTTATACCAAACAAACAAATATTTATGAAGTAAATAGTAAATAGTATGAAATTTATCTAAAAACCCCTGATATTTCTGCTTTCAAATTCCATACATATTATGTTGCATTCATATATTTTACTATCTATAAATTTAAACATTAAATGATAAAAATAATACTAGTTAATATTTATTGGAGGCATAGGATATGCCAGTTATTGCTGGGCACTTTCAATGCTAAATTCACACAATGCTTTGCAACACAAGGATTGCTATTTCTACTTTACCAAGGAGAAACTGAGGCTTAGAGAAGCTAAGTAATAAAGCTACTTATTTAGCTAGTAAATTATGTAGCTAGAATTCAAATGTGGTACCACTATAGTATATTAGTAAATTATGTAAAACATCACAGAGAAAACACAACTTTATTTTATTTCTGTGGATATTATTTTTATTGAATATATAAGTTTATAAGCATTAAATATTCAACCTGAAATTGCTTTACTCTTAAAATACTGACAACTATTTATAGATAAAGAGCTCTGAGTTTCAACTTCAGTGCACATTAACAGCCAAAACTCTTTGAAAACATGATTTAAGCTCCTACAGTGTAGTTTTCATATTTTTAAAGGAAATAATAACATCTGTTTATGCAAGTTGTAATTTTGAAAATCAAAATTAGATAATGAATATGTAAACTTTTTAAAGTCTATCAAGCCCTCTCCAAATGTCCAGCTTTATTACAATTTAGGGCACACACCAGTGGAAAAACACAATAGCTTATTTAATTCAATGCAAGTTTAATTAAATAAATGAAAAGAAGAATCTAAAGGAAATATTCAGAAATGGAAGTGGCAGTATAAGTAAAGATTACCTGTTGGCCATGTGTTATGTTGGTGGTAGGGCTTCTTTCCCAACATATTTTCCTACTGGCTTGTTTAATATGCCAGAAACATGTAAGCCAAAGGAACTGTAGAGAATATTGCACACAGATACACACACACACACACACACACACACACACACACACACACACTGAGAACTGGAAATATTTCCAAAGGAAATATCATTACCTTATCTTAATTTAATCAATAAAAGTAAAGAAAATCTTGCTTTTATTTTTTTTAAGATTTTATTTTTAAGTAATCTCTACACCCAACGTGGGGTTCAGCCTCACACCCCCAAGATCAAGAGTGGCATGCTCCACAAACTGAGCCAGCCAGGCACCCTTAAGAAAATCTTGCTTTTAGCTGAGCAGCTGGAATCACGTCTTGCTAAGGTAAAATCATCAAAAAGTGTTAAGTTAAAGAAACAAATAGGTGTACACAATTTGGAGATATATTAATGAAAACTGCTAAGTCATTTAAGAGCAATGATATGAAAGTAGCAAAATATTTTTAAAAATCACACTTTAAAACATGGAAAGTATAATCACGCATTTAATTTATTCTCTGGCCTAAAACAATATTACAACTGAAATCTGGCCTATTAAATAAACTGATCTTTTTTTTTTTTTATTTTATTTTAATCAGTTAAATAGTTCCAAAAGAAAATCTTCAATCTTTGTTTTTTGAAGAGTGATATTAAACTAGATTGCAAAATTTCTTTCTTAGGAAATTGGATTTATGTTCTCAAAGTGTCATTTTGCAACTAGTTTTTTTTTTTTTTTTTTCTTCTTCTTCTTTAAAACCTATCAATTACTGTTTTAACTTGTTTTGTTGTCAGATGTATTCATTTTTGGTAATATTTTCACCACAGATTTTCTTGTATTAGAACAGACTGTTTTTCTCTTCCTTTCCCAAGATATGTTTTCAGTTGACCAGAAATTTTGAATTTTCTCTTCCAATAAACATATTTCTCAAGATGGAGTACTACAAGGGCGCCTGGGTGGCTCAGTTGTTAAGCGTCTGCCTTCGGCTCAGGTCATGGTCCCAGGGTCCTGGGATCGAGCCCCGCATCGGGCTCCTCGCTCTGCGGGAAGCCCGCTCTCCCTCTCCCGCTTCCCCTGCCTGTGTTCCTCCTCTCTCTGTATCTTTCTCTGTCAAATAAATAAATTAAAAAAAAAAAAAAAAAAAAAAAAAAAAGATGGAGTACTACAGTGAATCAGTCCAATAGTGAAATGTTTAAAGGAAGTGTTGTTGATTGGATATTGATCTAGGGTCAATTTATGCTTATTGTAACAATGCATTCATTGGTTAAAAAAAGTAATTCATTAAGAATGTTTCTTTTATGTGCCTAGATATGCATTTGTATATACAGACTCATAGCTAAAAAATCTCAGAACCAAATAATAAATTTCAACAGATGTCTACTCATTACTAAAGTTGGCTGTGATATGCAACTTGGCTAAAGCAAATTTGTAGGATGATTTGTCTGAAGAGTAAAATAACCATAGCCTATTTTCTTTATCTGTTTATTTCTATTAAACAAGGGGAAAATAATTCCTTTGATATCTATTTCCTAACAGGATTTTTATTTGTGTGCACTAATAAAACAAAATAAGGAATCAAGTGAATGTTTTTATGGGAATAACTGTCTAAAGGGACCAGTTAAAACAAATAATTCATACTATGCAGAACTCTCTCCTCCCCTTTCCCCTCCCCACTAAGCCACCCTAAGCAAAATGTTTGTTTTAAAGGATAGGATAAACTACATCAAAAACTAATGATGTAATGCATGGTGATTAACGTAACATAATAAAATTTAAAAAAATAAAATAAAGGATAGGATACAAAAAAATCACTAAAAAAATAAAAAATAAGATCAGGATGCTGAATGAAATAGGATTAGGCACATGCAAAAAGACACCAAATCTTAAAACACTTTAATGTAAAATATTTCAATAACTAATATGATACATTATATTTCATATTGGCAGGTCACAGCAGGGTAAAAATGAAGACTTCTCCATTATCGAACCCTGGATTCTAACATAGTATATATGCTTGTAAGTGTATGTTGACTCAAACTGATCTAAATTATAATAATCTGGATACCCCTTATAATTTTTCTTTGACTTTTTCTTCTCTGTTCCTTTTTCTCTTTGTATTTCTATACTGACATCTTCATTTCTTGACTTTGACTATTTTCTTTGTTCAATCTCAAAAGCATAGAGAGAAGGGTCATGAATTTTAATATCTCTTAAAAGATATACTTACTCCTTTTGAGGACTGAATAGTTTTCAATAAAAGTGTAGTCATCTAAAATAAAAAATGTAATATTCTAAATTAGTTCTCCAGACAAATTAGGATTTTTAAAATTTTCATCCCAATAGATTTTATTACTTACTTATTTTCTTATATTATTTTGTCATAGTGACCTTGCTTGCTAAACATAAATAATAGTTTGGAAGAATATTTGAAAGTATGAATGTTCCAGAAAAATTCAGAATCCTGATAATAGCTTATAATGAACTACTAAAGAATTACAGTTATCTAAATTCTATATGTAATTTCTGTATAACCAAATGTTCTAAGGTGATAAAATATACTAGTACTGTATTAAGCAAGTTCAGTTACAGAAAATTTGCCCAAAAACATAGTAATTCTCAGCATTACTTACTGAAAGTCTTATAGATTTTCAACACTTAAATGGTCTTTGTTTTAAAATATCCTTATTTTATTATTCTCAATTTAAAGCGTACGCTTTGTCTTTTTTTTTCCTATGCTTATTTTGTTTAATATTTCATAAAATTATAATAGGCACAAAAGTATTTTTATACTTTGCATCTTGTTTCAAAAAACTTGAATTCTGGAGGTGTTATACATTTTAAGCAAAATATAAAATTTCTTTTTTTAGAAAAGATTTTATTTATTTGTCAGAGAGAGAGAGAGAGCACAAGCAGGGGGAGCGGCGGGCAGAGACAGGCAGAGGGAGAAGCAGGCTCCCTGCTGAGCAAGGAGTCCAACGCAGGACTTGATCCCAGGACCCTGGGGTCATGACTTGAGCTGAAGGCAGCCGCTTAACTGACTGACTCACCCAGGCATCCCCAAAATATAAAATTTCTACCATGATTTCTCAAAGGAGTTAAAAACAATTAAATTCAATTCTTGCTTGAGAAAACTAATATGCATCATTAGTTATATCTTCAACCCATTCCATTCATCTTATTTTGTTTCATGACTATGACAATTTTAAAGTAATTGTTAAATTCAGCAGACAGAGCTTTGTTGGAACATCATCAGTTGCTAAAAAAGCTGAAGTACTTATTTATTCTTGTGGACAGAGTTACCTATTGGCAACCTCAGGCCTCTTCCTCCTCCTCCTCTTGCTGTTGTTGTTGTTTGTTGTTGTTCTCCTCCTCCTCCTCCTTCTCCTCCTTTCTTCTTCTTCTTCTTCTTCTTCTTCTTCTTCTTCTTCTTCTTCTTCTTCTTCTTCTTCTTCTTCTTCAACTGACTGGAAATTCATTTCATTTTCTTTTTCCTTGACTAATGGCTAAAGGATGCAAGCAAACAACTTATTCAAAAATGAAATTAAGCTACGAAATTTTAATGGGGTGTTATCTTTATTTTTATGTGGAGAGGATCCCAATTGAAATTAAGCATGAAATGATATGGGAATATATTGAACCCTTTTTTCCAGCCAGCAATAGGTTCTATTTTACTAAAAACAGAGAGATACTAAAGTAATTACAAAAGAAAAAAGAGACAGATTTTAATAACCCGACTTTTAGCTGTATTCAAAGTTGTAGAATACAGTACTAACCAACAGAAAGCCATCAAACCCCCCTCACCACATCACCACCACACATACACATTAACATTTTTCATAGAATTTAGGCAAAGGAAATGAGGTGGTCTACCAATTTGAAAAGAAGAATACTTTAAGTTATAGCTTATAGTTATGATTTATATAGAAGAAACATGAAAAAAATTGTGATTAAAGTTTATCAGTTTGGTTTCAAATCATTTCAAATGCATGAAAATATATGTAAAAATATTTTTGTGAACAGCTCTAGAACACAAGTGAATGTGTAATAGTCATCAGTGTGCAATAAGAAGAATAAATTATGCTCAATTAATATCCACTGTTATAGACTGTCATATATACTGTCAAATACATTGATCTCTATTATAGATCAGTGGACTGCTTTTTAATAGAGATGTATTAAATATTTTATTAAATTTTATTAATATTTTACATCTATTCTTTATAGTTTTCTAGTCATTAAATTTAAAATGTCATCCAAGAAATTACTGTTTAATGGTTAGTTCAATCAAAAATTTTGTTTAATCATTAGAGATAAAAGAACCTTTAATAGATTTTTCAGTAAGAATGGAGCTTTGACTTAATGATTTTAATTAAACCTTATAAAGAAGGCCTACTGAGCTCATTAATCCTAGAAAATAACTACATTTTATAGACTTTATTTATTTTTAAAAGTTTTTATTTTAATTCCCATTAGTTAACTTGCAGTGTTATATTAGTTTCAGGCGTGCAATATAGTAATTCAATGCTTCCATGCATCACTCTGTTCTCATCACAACAAGTGCATCCTTAATCCCCATCACCTATGTAACCCATCCCTGACCCACCTCCTCTCTGGTAACCATCAGTTTGTTCTCTATTGTTAAGAGTCTCTTTCTTGGTTTGTCTCTGTCTTGCACTACTAGTTATTTACCCAAAGAATACAAAAATACTAACTCAGAGGGATCCATGTATCCCAATGTTTATAGCAGCACTATCTACAATAGCCAAACTATAGAAAAGGCCCAACTGCCCATCGACTGATGAATAGAAAAAGAAGTGGTATATATACAATGGAATATTACTCAGCCATAAAAAGGAATGAAATCTTGCCATTTGCAACAACATGAATGGAACTAGAGAGTATTATGCTAAGTGAAATAAGTCAGAGAAAGACAAATACCATATGATTTCATTCATATGTGGAATTTAAGAAACAAAACAAATGAGCAAAGGGAAACTTTTTATAGATTTTAAATATGCTAGAAATCTGGCTATTCTACAGCAAAAAAATTAAAATTAACACAACCTTCACAACCTGTTATATTTTATATTATATAGTATATTAATTATTATTTTCATGAATATATTATCTTTTATTTAATAATGTAATTCAAACCACACTTATTTATAGAGCATTGAGAGCCTACACTTTCAATCTGATGCAATTCAATTGCACTATTTTTTTTTTTTTTCTTGAAGGTAGGTTTTGTTCAACATGGCAGCCTAGTCAGTCTTGTTTATTTCCTTTCCGACCTAAAAAAAGAAGAAAATAAAAAGATGTGTACGGATTAGAAACAGAGAGAATGATGAGACTTCAGCTGAACAAAGATTATGAAGACTTTATAGGCAACTAAAAGTGGTGTGAGTCACAGAGATAGCTACACCAATCACCAGAACAGAAGTAAACATGTAATGAGAGTGGTAGAAAAGAAAACTGAGATGGAAGTATTCTTTTCAACTTTAATTTGGACTCATCAGTTATTTAGTTTAATTCCTCCTCAACAGTCAGCTGTATTAACTGGTTTTTCCTTCTGACTGCCCCTCCTCCTACCTCTACCAACAACATAAGCAAAACATCAATCAGATATCTTCCTAGAAGTGATTATCGCTCTAAATTGGGTATTACTAATACCCAATAGTTGTGCATGGTCATGGCAGTGGAGCTTCACTTCATGTTTCCCCTTCGCACAGTTTATTTTGAAGTTCTCAATCTCGATAGACATATTCTATCCTTGGAAGACAATTTTTTGTATATCTCTTACATTTCTTTACTTCTAGGTATTAACAGCCAATTTGCTTAAATTAATTTACATTACAGAATAGTACAAGTAGAAAATAACTCACTCCCCAGTGGTATTTCAGAGTAGTAGGTAAAAAACTCCGTGCCTCTCTTCCTGGTAAAGATTTGCTTATTCCAGGGCAATAAAGGTAATGCTAGAAATTCTCGTGGGGATTTTCTGGGCTCAGTGTCTTTCAGCTGTGAGACAGACCCACTGTGTGATTCTGCATCACTCCCTTAGGAGTTGGGGAGCAAGGGAAACCAGTACAAACATCAAGTATAGGCAGCCTGTTCTGCTTAGAGTAATAAACTGTCTAAATCTTCTGGGCTCAGTTTGTCATTAGCGGCCAAATCTATGGAAGCATGTCAAGCTAACCTAGCAGCTGCTACCAAGCATTGCTTAGGAACTGCTTGGCTGCTTGATGATCTTATTTGGACAGCATGTTGTCCGCATGCTCATTTAATGGTCAGGCTTTTAATGAAGGAGAAAATTCATTTAAGCCTCTAATGAACCTTTTACATAAATGTAGAATAACAAAATGTCACTAACAGTTTAGGTAATCTTGTAGCACAAAAAAAGAAGTACCTTATTTAATATAGAGCATCGCTCTCTGGGGGAACAAGAAGTAAGTTGGAGAATAGTTAAGAACTTTAGAATAATTACATAATAAAATTAAATTAAGAAATAACTTTAGAATAATTAAATTGTATCTTCTAAGAGAATGGAAAAATGTAGGACATTTTTATAAAGGAATCATTTGAAACAAATTTTATTTCAAATAATAAAGCAAATTTTAAAAGGGGGTGAAATGGATAAAACAGGGAAAGATACATCCAGAAGATCTAATAAGCTATTACAAACCCAGGAAAAGAGGAAGAGGTAAAGGCGAGAGAGAGAGAAAGAACAGAGAGAGAGAACGAGAATAAAGATCAGAAAATGCAGAGATATACAAATATTAAACAGCATATTTTTCCCCAAAGCTGAGGTCAGACATCAGTGATTAAACTGAAAAGACCACATAAATGATTAAAATGAAGGCACTTAATTTCTAGAACTATTGTTATGAGATTTTAAAACTGTGAGGACAAGAACTTTGGATTAAATATACCCAGAATATCTTTTTTTTTACTACAATCAAATAAAAATCAGATTCTGACTAGACTTTTCAACAGCAAAAATGGGTGTTAGATTAAAATGGCACATTTCTAAAATTTTCTGAGGAAAAAATTATTTGGGACATAACATTATATATCTAGTTAAACTATCAATCAAGACATTTGAAGAAAGCTGTTATTATAAATCATAGTGAAAAAATACAAAGCAATTTGAAGGAATTAGAGAGTATGTACAGAAAAACTCATAAAAACAACTTTTACGTGTATATAAGATTAACATACATTCATATATGATGTATATATAATACAGTGTTAATGCATATAAGTGCATATATGTTACACTCAAAAAATAAAAGATTGAGGTTAGCCATTGCTGCCTAGCACCACAAAATGTAATGACTTGTCACAACAATAATCTTATTATTTGCCGTGGTTCCTCCTCTGTAGGTCTGTTTGTCTCTTTGTCTGTCTCTGTCTCTGTGCTTCTCCCTGTGGTTTCTCCATGTGTAGCTGGGATTCCGTAGCACCTGATAGCTTCACAACTGGATTGCTTACGCGGTGGCTCAGGGCCATAGTCCAAGTGTTACATTTCAGAAGGCAGTAACTTTTTCACTTCTTCTTCCCCACCTTTTCTGACACAGCCTAGAAAATTATGCAGCATTACCTCAGCTACATTCTGTTCATTACAAGAGATTCAAGGGGAAAGGATTTAGACTCTGCCGCTTGATGGGGATTCCAAAGTGGAGCGTGGAGCTATTTTTCTTGATTAGGCCGTGGCAAGTTATCAGAAGGGGATATAGGCTAGAAATACTGTTGCAACCACCAGTGGGAAATGTTATGTGCTACATGTATATAATTTTTAAAAGTGAATGCACATAGAAAAAAGTTGTCCTTGGAATATAAAGGTATCATATCAACTACAAAATCTCAAGAGATGGCATGGAGAAAAATATTAGGAACATAACGTAGAAAGTAAAGCAACAAGACCTCAAGTTGGAAAATCAGAGCTGAGTCACAATAAAATTAAAAGGAAAAACAATGCAGACTGATATCTGAATAATAGGAGCTCCAGAACAGGGAAAATGGAGTGAGAGAGGATATCAATGAAAAACTTTAATTAGAGTGTCCCAGAACAGAGATAGCAGAATGAAAGCACTTGGTGAGAATCCTGCAATTTTGATAGAAATATACAAACACTAAAGAACAATAGCATACATTTTCAGAAATCTAGACAACAGATTTTTTAAGTTTCCAGAGAAAATAAACCTCTGAGTCTTATACAAAGATCAGACATCAGAAAGACCTCAGATTTCTTTTTTAAGATTTTTTTTTTTTTATGTGTGTGTGAGAGAGAGAGAGAACAAGTTGGGGGGGCAGAGGCGGAGGGAGAAGCAGACTCCCCACTGAACTGGGAGCCCCATGCAGGCTCGATCCCAGGACCCCAAGATCATGACCTGAGCTGAAAGCAGATACTTAACCAACTTAAGCCACCCAGGCATCCCTAGACTTCAAATTTCTTAATAGCAATAGTACTAATAAGACAATGATGGAGTAGTGTATTTCATATTCTCTAGAAAAATAATATCCAGCTTTGCCTTCCCTGCCCAACAAGAAAATACATGTACATCCAGTATTTAGACGTTACCCCAAAATTTTATAGTAACAACAACCAAAAAAGAGGGAAACATCCTGGAGATTGGAGAGGCAAAGTATTCTGGTGAAGAAAGATCTGAAGATAACAGCTGTAAAAAAGTGAATCTCAAACAGCCCCTTTGGGAACATGGCAGGGGCTCTGGGAGATTGTCTTCAGAAGGATGGAAACTGTTTAGCCTCAGCAGCTTGAGAAGAAATACACACAGTTGTGGAAGAGTTTGTGGTCAAAGTAAAGGAAAACACACACACACCCAGGAAACTAAGGATTTCGACAAATACTATTAGTGAGGAAAAGAGAAAGTATGAATAGTAACAAAGATAATGTATGGGAAAGTAAAATTAATCATCATGGGGCTAGAGAAATAGACCCCAAATCAACTCCGTGTTTTAAGAGTTGACCTTAATTATATTAACAAAGAAAGGTTGAAAGTAATGCATGGAAAAATACTAACATTTAAAATAAAGAATGATTAGCAATAAGATAATAGAAAAAAGAATTGCTAAAGATACAGTGAGATGGTGCAATCAGAGTATAGAAAAAAGAAGAAAATTATGAAATAGGGTTTAGTAGAAAACTTATTATATTGATTATAATTGATCGATGTTGAGCTGCATATATAATGAATTTTCTTCAAATTACTATAATTCAGAATAACACTTTTGCACACTAGAAGAAACTACACTAATTTAAAAAGTACATAAAATGATCCTACTTGATAGAACAGTCTCTGGAAACCTCAAAAGTAGTCTCATGAATTCAGATGGTAAAAATGAGCTAAATGTTAAAACAAAATGTAAAATTATAACGAAGGGCATCAATATGTCCTTAATGTATGGAGATAAAAACAATATTTGAGACGAGGAAGTGTTCTTATGTTTAAGATTATACTCTCTCCAATTTAACCTATAAATTGCAATCCCAATCAAATACTTAGCAAATTTTGTGTTTTTTGTTTTGTTTTGTATTTTTAGTAGAAAGGAACATGCTAATGTAAAAATACATGTGATCAAGACGAAGAATCCCAAGACAATTTTTTTTTAATTTTTTTTTTTTTTTTTTTTTAAGATTTTATTTATTTGCGAGAGAGAGAATGAGAGACAGAGAGCATGAGAGGGAGGAGGGTCAGAGGGAGAAGCAGACTCCCTGCTGAGCAGGGAGCCCAATGCGGGACTCGATCCCGGGACTCCAGGATCATGACCTGAGCCGAAGGCTGTCGCTTAACCAACTGAGCCACCCAGGCGCCCCAACCAAGATAATTTTTTAAAAACTGGATAATAAAGGGTACTTATTTAAACAGATATCAATCATCATAAAGCTTCGGAAATTGAGTGTGTTTTTAGGTACTTATGCTATAGTAATGCCAACAGACAACTAGAACAAAATACCTGTGGTTATCTAGAAAAAATAATTTTTTTTGGAGAAGCATCAACTTTTTTGGTCATTTGTGCTTAGAAAAGTGGAAGCTTGCACACCTGAGGATGGTGCTGGGCCTCTTCCCAGTCACTGCTGGTGAAGGGCCCAAAACCAAGCCATCCAGCTCCCTCATGATGTTCAAGAGCAGGGGTGAGGCCCTAACTATGTCCAGCGAGGCCTGACAGCGTCCAGCTGCGCATGCTCAGCGGGGCTGTTGGGGTTGTACCTCTCCGGGAAGGTGAACAGCAGCCCGATGCAGATCTACAGCGAAGAAGGTGGAGCTAAGGCTTTCGGCTGGAAGTCGTCAGGTGTCCACAGCTTGATGTCCAGCAAGCCCTCGGTGGTGCTCTTCTTTTTAGAGCAATGGTAAAAATAAATAAATAAAAAACAAAACATATGCGTAGTTACATAGAATAACTTTAGGTGATAGAGGGAATTAAAATCAATGGTTTAATGATATCTACTGTAAGTCTTCATTAGAGAAAAATAGATCTGTTGGTAAAACCGCGCGCGCGCGCACACACACACACACAACATTCAGATGGTAAAAGTGAGCTAAATGTCCAAAGAAAAGCTTTAAAGAAATTAAAAGTGAAGAGAATGTATGAGGTCATATATATGACTTTGGGTTAGGAAAATATTTTTTGAGTAAGATACAAGAAGAAATTACCATAGAAGAAATGACTGATAAATTTGACTAAATTAAAATTAAACATTTTCTGAGACAAAAGAAACTATAACCAATGTTGAAAGAAACATACTGGAAGATGACATTTGTGATGGCATAAGAACAAATTACTAATATTCACGTATACAAAGAATTTCTTACAAGTTGAGAAGAATATGACGCACTGTGCAAGAGATACAAAGGAAAAAAGATACAAGAGATAAACTGAATGGTTTATAAAACTTAAGTGAGGAAGTGTGTCTCATTCAAAGCAATGGCAAGTGCAAAAGCCTGAGGTAGAAATAGACTTAACATGTTCAAGTAACAGGAAGGTCAGTATGAATTTAAGTGGTTAAAGGGAGAATGGAAAGAGATGAGATCAACATGACAGGCAAGGGCTCCATCATTAGGAATGTTGTAAATTAGGGTGAGGTGTTCAGTGTTCTAAATGGGATGGGAAGCCATTGCTGAATTTGGGGCAGAGTAGTGGTATGCATCAATTTGCATTTTTCAATTATCATTGGCTGGTGGGTGGAGAGCGGCAACTGCAAAAGGATGGAAATAGAGGTGGGAGACTGCGTGGAAGCATGGTGACAGGTTAAGGTGATTTTTATTGGGATAGCAGCTGTGAAGGCAGTGAAAAGGGATTGGAGATAGATTTTGAAGTCAGAAAGGATGTGCTTATGGAATAAATGAGTAGTTGGGAGGAAAATCAATGACCCCTAGATTCTTAGTTTGAACAACTGCCTTGATGATTACGCAGTTTGCTAAAATGAGAAGAGTTGATTTGTGTGGAGGGTAGAAATGAAGCATTCTGTTGAGAACACGCACTAATACTCAAATTGTAAACATATAAAATATGGAAGAAAAAGGTTCTTCAGGGTGGTGGCATGTGTGAGGATATAAGGAAAGGAGCGAAAGGACAGAGAAGGCTTCAGTTGTATGAACTGCAGTTTATTTTAATTATTTTTTTCTGCTTAAAGCAAAAAGGATCTGACATAAATTTGGCAAAATATTGACATTTATGGAATCCTGGCACTCAACTTTTTTGGTTTATGATTCTCTATGCTTTTCTTTATATCCCATTACGGTGGCATCCATTTTCTTTGGGAATTAAAGCCAGATTTGTAAGCCTGGAGTTGATGGTGCATGAAGGGGTCAGATGGAAGGTGGGGAGACATCAAAATAAATTATGCTAACTTTGTAATGAAGTATAATAATCATGCAGAAAAATGTGCATATCAAAACTTCACAATTCAATGTATTGTCACGAACTGGTTTAAATTTAGAATACTCTGATCTTTTATCCCCTCTTCTTTATTTCTTTTATGTTATTGTCATGTGCTTTATTTCTGCATCCAAACACATTACTATTATTACTTTGTAAATTCAGTAATCTTTATATTTAACATACTTACAGTTTTGATGTTTTCATCCCCTTCAGAAATTTTATTTGAGATCATTTTCTTCCATCTTGAAAACTTTGGTTTCATATTTCTTTTACTGAATGCCCATTGGGATAAATACCCTTAGTTTTTTATCTGAAAAATAATTATTTCACTTTCCTTTGTGAAACCTATTTTTGCACAGTGTAGAATTTTCGGTTGCTAGGTATTGTCTGTCACTGCTTTAAGATGTCATTCCATTGTGTTTGGGCTTCCAACATTTCTATTGAGAAACCAGCAATCGGGATTAAAACTTGCTGCTTTGAAGTTAATGCATCTTTTTTTTTTTCCTGAATACTTTTACAGTTTTCTGTATGTTTTATGTTTTAATTTAAAATGTGACTATAATGGGATTATTAATGGGATTAGTTTGCTTTTACTTTTATTTGTCCCTTTGGAGTTTCTCAGATCTTTTTGTACCTGTTGGTTGTATCTTATACTAGTTTCAAAAAAAATCTTCCCCATTTTCCCTTCAAATATAATTTGTGCTCCATTCTCTCTTTTCTCTCTTTCTGGGAATCCAATTTCATGTGTGTTGCAACTTTTGATTTGATTTCACAAGCATCCGATGATCTTATCTATTTTTTCTCATATATTTTCTCTCTGCATTTCAGTTTCTATATACCTAGCTCTAAGTTGGTAACCTCTTTTTACCTTCTAAAAGACTAATCTTGTGTTTTTCTATACCCAATCTGTTGTAAAAACTCTCTATTGATTTATGAAAGCCAGACATTATATTTTTCATTGTAGAATGCTCTTTTGATTCTTTTATTTTTTTAAGATTTTATTTATTTATTTGACAGAGAGAGAGACACACAGCGAGAGAGGGAACACAAGCAGGGGGAGTGGGAGAGGGAGAAGCAGGCTTCACGCAGAGCAGGGAGCCTGATGCGGAGCAGGGAGCCTGATGCGGGGCTCGATCCCAGGACCCACGACCTGAGCCGAAGGCAGACACTTAACGACTGAGCCACCCAGGCGCCCCTTGATTCTTTTTCATTTACATTTTCACCTGTTTTTCCATCTTTTCCTTTCATTTTCAAATGTATATAATTACCTTTCAATTTTGTCTGCTAAATATAATATGTTAATTATTTATAGTCTCTTTCTATTCTGTTTTACTCTCGCATAAGTCATATGATCTTGCCTTTTTGCATGTAGAATAACTTTTTATTCTTATTACAAATTATGTATAAAGAATTTAAAGCCTCCAGAATGGGTTATTTTTCACTGGAAAGTCTTCTACGTTTATTGGATTATTTGGTTATCATCTGTGATCATTAATTTTATGTATCAACTTGACTAAAACAGGATGCTCAGTTGTTTGGTGAGACACTAGACATTTCTAGGAAAGTAACTTTTTAATGTAATTAACCTTTATAATCAACAAATTATAATTAAATCAAATTATTCTCCATGATATGGGCAGGCCTCATCCAATCAGCTGGAGGCCTTAAGAGCAAAAACTGAAGCTTTTGAAAGAAACTTAAAACTGTGACATAGAAACCTTGCCCGAGTTTCTTTTTTTTTTTTTAAAGATTTTATTTATTTATTTGAGAAAGAGAGACAGAGAGCACAAGAGGGAAGAGGGTCAGAGGGAGAAGCAGACTCCCTGCTGAGCAGGGAGCCCGATGTGGGACTTGATCCCGGGACTCCAGGATCATGGCCTGAGCTGAAGGCAGTCGCTTAACCAACTGAGCCACCCAGGCGCCTCCTTGCCTGAGTTTCTTGCCTGCTGGCTTGGCTGAAGATTACATCAACTCAACTAAATTCTGAGACTTCTGTCCTTCACTACTGATGTTAGCTTTTCTAGCTTTCATTCCCATGAGCCAGTTCCTTATCATTCTCTCCCTGGGTAGAAAAGATAAGATAGAAAGAAAGATTTATAGATATAAATCTTCTATTGGTTCTGTTTTTTTGGAGAACCCTAATACATTAACACATTTTTTTTAAGATTATTTATTTATTTGACAGAGAGAGACACAGCGAGAGAGGGAACACAAGCAGGGGGAGTGGGAGCGGGAGAAGCAGCCTTCCCGCCGAGCAGGAGCCCGATGCGGGGTCTCGATCCCAGAACCCTGGGATCATGACCTGAGCCAAAGGCAGACGCTTTACAACTGAGCCACCCAGGCGCCCCACATTACCACATTTCAATCAGGGATTGAGGAAGATCAGGCTAGAATAGCCGTTTGGTAAGACTGTGTCTACTACAGTTTATTCCTTTCCTGAGAGGGTGAACCCTTCAAGTAAGAGTGGTTCCTAACTCCTCTGCCACAAAATTCTACAGTTCTACCCTTCAAAAAATTAATCATTTGATTGAAGCTGGTTCAACAATTGACAGAAATCTCTGGGAGAATAAGCTGTGTTTTGCCACTTAAGCTTTGCATGAAAAACAATGCATGTCCTGCTTTCTTTTCTTCCTGTTTGTCAAGGAATCAAGCCTGTTCTCTTAGCCTATAGAGGTACTGGGAATTACTGAATGCCCCTAAATGAAAAATTCCTGTATTTCTTCAGGTTCAATTTGACATGCCCTGGGAGACTTTCACAGTTCACCTATTTGCTATTGTTTTTCTTTTCAAGTCTAAGAATCCCAAGTCTCTAGGAATGTGGACAATTATATTCTGGCTTTCAGCCTGGACCTTGAGCCATCTACAGACCCATAATTCAACAAATGTCTTACAGGAAGGCATTTGAGGACCTTCATTTCTCCCATAATTTTACTCCATTACCACAGGAACTCTAAAATCTTTTCTGTTTTCTTCTTACCCCCGAGATATCCTTTTTGGACAATCACAGATTTTTACCTCCACATCCAGCTCAGAATGGGCAAATTCCCAAAGGGAAGAAGAAGCTGCCAGTCCCCAGTTCGTTTTTCTACCATTCTCTCCTCCCAAGTTTTCGTCCATTCAGTTCTAGTTTACACAGTGACTTGGCCTTGGCAATCTGTTTTCTTTGTAATTTATCTGGTTGTTCTATATGTTGGCAGTGGGAATATTGTCCTGCTATTATTACCTAACTACCTTATCCTACTTTTAAGATAAATTACAGATGTTTACAATGACTTACCATAGAGTTTCAGAGACAAATTTGGTTTTGCATTTCTATCCCTGGCTCTTCACTGAAAACTTAAATTCGCCCCCTGGTAATCTATGTATATATCTTATTATCACTGATCCAGTCTCATAGTTAACTGGAATTTCTACTTGCTTATAGCTCCAATCTTTTTCCATATAAAGAATAAAATTTTCTTTACATGCGCTAAAAATGTGGAGTTTTCATTATGGACTTCTACTTCCATTTCACTCAACTCAGAATATTTAGCCTTTCCAAGAAAGTAGTACAAAATGAACTCTTTAGTCCTCATGCCTGTGGCATTTGGTGCTGATGTTCATTTCCTTCCACAAATAAATAATTAGGTATTATGTTCTGTGAAATTTTAAGAGTCCAAAGGAATAGAAACTTGGTTCTTATCCTCAAATAAATATATTTGTAGTATATTTAGTTCCATAAAGACTTATATAAAAATAATAGTTGAAAATTTCTACAGATGTTATGAAATTTTACACACACACACACGTAATACATATATCCACACAGATCCATATATATATACATATTATATATATACATATTATATATATATATGCAAATACACAAAAATTATAATTGGAGCACAAAGGAAAAAGAGGTTAATTCAGCCTTACGAAGGAATTTGAAATGACTATGAATCAAAGAAGTGGGGAAGGAAACAAGTTATAGAGGCATGATATTATCTGGGAACTAGGTTTCCTCATTTGATGAAGATGTAACAGTCTTTCAGTCAAGCGAGCAATTCCCTTTCCTGAAGAGAACATCCATCCTGATTTCTCAATTTCCTTTTTCTGTGTGTGGAAAAACATAGAAAGTTGACCTAGAATAGGAGTTTTTAACTTAGTGGTCTGTGACCATATTTCAGAGCATATTTGTACTCTTTGATAATACATATAACATTGTTTTTGTATTTTACACACACACACACACACACACACACACACACACACGTTTATGTAATTTCTTTTATAAGAGCATTCATAGTCCTTTTTAGATTCTCATTTAAGCAGTGCTTCAAAAAATCCAATGCATGTAAAGATCCAAACCCCTTTTCATTTTTCTTGACCATAGCACCTAGAGACAGCAGGTAGCTGCCTGGTCCTTCTCCTTTGGGCATCCAATCAGGTACTTGCTACTCTATAGCTTTCAAGATGAAAGCACCTTTACAAGTCTTAGAAACCCAACAGCTTCAATACTGCCTCTGTAACAAAATCTCCAAAACTTCTAAGCCCTAAAATACCGCACTTAGAATTCTCATCATTTCCTTCGACTTACATTAGTGCAACCCAGTTCAAGAAATACTTATTTAAATAAATTTCTTCAATGCATAGCTATCCCTAGCCCTTTCTTTCCTTTTACACCTCCTATTTTCAGCCCTTATTGGTGAAAAGGAGGGAGGAAGGGTTCTTAGCTGCCCATATAGCCCATAGAAAAGAAGTGATTGTCCTTTATTAATTCTTGTCTAATTTCTTTTCACCTTATTGATTGAAAATGAAAATCTCTTAGTTTTAATTATTTTACATTTCCTTAACAACTATTTAGACATGTATTTACATATATTCGTATATTATAAATACAAGGTGCTTAAGAAGACTTCTCCAAGTTTCGGGGAAAAATGAGGTGTAAAATATTTGATGTCATTCTCACAGCACGAGGGGATACTTTGCACAATTTAGTGATTTTCAAAACTATAAGAAGGAAGATGCCAGACTTCTAAAAGAATACGAACCTCCCCTAAAATATTTCCCCAATTATTCTCTTTAGAAAGGATAAACTAATACATCAGAAAGAATATGACTACTGTGTATTATACATACCATTTAAAGTCTTGAAGTAGATAATGTCCTGTAAAACTATGTCTATGGAAAACTTAAATAGATCCCTTCAGTGTAATCTTTGTATCTTTACAGTACTAGCAAAGCAATGCACCCAAGTTGAGACACTTCAAGATGTGCGTTAGCAGTAGTTCTAAAACTGATGTCTTCTTGAATTTTACAATACTCTCTGTAAAGAAATCTGACCTGTTGCAGGGTCTCAAGTAATTTCTAATGGCTTTAAAGAGTGCCCCCAAACTACAGGATGATTCCAGATTAGACTCACCAGTTAGGTGGTCAATAAGCAAAAATAACAAAACAAGGCAACAACAACAACAACCCCACACAACTTTCAACAGGCTGTATGCTTAGAAGACCAAATAGGAAAAGGAAGCCCTAGTTATTGAATCTAGACCCCATTTTCTTCTTGGAGGACCTTCTCTAGGGAACCCCCTCAAATGTGGATAATAAACCACTTATTTTCTTTCTTTCTTTCTTCTTTCTTTCTTTCTTTCTTTCTTTCTTTCTTTCTTTTTTTTTTTTTTTTAAAGATTTTATTTATTTATGTGACAGAGAGAGACATAGTGAGAACAGGAACACAAGCAGGGAGAGTAGGAGAGGGAGAAGCAGGCTTCCCGCGGAGCAGGGAGCCCGATATGGGACTCGATCCCAGGATCCTGGGATCATGACCTGAGCCGAAGGCAGACGCTTAACGACTGAGCCACCCAGGCGCCCTTTCTTTCTTTCTTTTCTTTCTTTCTTTCTTTCTTTCTTTCTTTCTTTCTTTCTTTCTTTCTTTCTTTCTTTCTTTCTTTCTTTCTTTCTTTTCTTCTTTCTTCTTCTTTTTTTTTTTTTTTTACCAGACCCAAGCTAAGCAGACATCATTATTCATCCATCATGTAATCCTCTATGCTTACCTCTGGTCCCAGAATAAGATGGTTCAGTAAAGTATTTACCAATCTAAATCATATATTTGGGGTATTTTAAAAGGATCATAATTGTTTTACAATCCATTTCATTGATAAGCTTTAATTTCTTCTCTCCATTTCTATTTTTGAAGGAAAAATTGTTTTATTGGGATTCATAAAAATTGGCTATATTTTTTCTACACCATTAATATTAAAATAATGCCCAGTCTCAATCTGTAAGCTTTGCATCCTCTAGTTCAAGATCTGCCACCCCTCTTCCCTCTTCTTATCCATTCTCAACAAAATAACTATGTATTTATTTCTGACCAGACTCTGTTTACTTGCTTTAATATGCCTTCAGCTGCTTTCTGATGCCAGCCCATCTTTACTACTATTCTTTTATTGGATACAAATTTGAAGTATTTGATTCAGTGTCTTATCTTGCATTTGATATTGTATTACTCACAAGAGCAATGAGAGCAAAATGCTAATGATGCTGCTGCCAGGATAGCACAGCATATTGGCCACATTCAGGATTTTTTTAAAACAAATATAGATATTGGCTGTTTGAAAGAACAACGGGCATAAAATTATCACTGTACATTAGAAAATCTATTCAACAGTTTCTAATATTTTTAAGTCAATGCACACACACACGAAAAATTGTTAAATTCAGATAGTGAATGATATAGACCTTGTGACTTGTTCATCAAAATTTATCCTTCAAAGAACTAGTCTAGAGGCGCCTGGGTGGCTCAGTCGTTAAGCGTCTGCCTTCGGCTCAGGTCATGATCCCAGGGTCCTGGTCTCGAGCCCCGCGTTGGGCTCCCTGCTCAGTGGGAAGCCTGCTTCTCCCTCTCCCTCTGCTCCTCCCCCTGCTCATGCTCTCTCTCTCTCAAATGAATAAATACAACCTTAAAAAAAAAAGACCTAGTCTAACTGTTATGAATATAATTCTAATATTTTATAAACATAATTCGAATTTTCTCTGCTGCCTTTTCCAATTTTTGGAATGGAACCAAATATCAACAATTACTAATATCCAAAAAAGTATCTATATTCTGAATGAGAAAGAATCTCACACAGCAACATAGGTTCCTCTGAGCTAGTAGTAATCAGTTTTCTTGGCAGTACTGACAGATAGGGTTTTTCGCTTTTTAAAACTTGTTCATTTTCTTCCAGCCAAGGCTGAGAACATAAGGTAAAATCTTTTATCAGTTATTCTTTTGGTAATAAATTATTTAAATTCCCAGTACTTTATAGATAGATACTTTGTTTTTTTTAATAATATTTCTTTACGTAATGTGAGGAACTGAAAAATAAAAATGAACTGATATTAAGAGATAAAGATTCCACCAACATAGCAGCTGCCCTGAGGTATAATTTTAATTTAACTTCTGTGTCATAAAACAAAACAAAACAAAACAAAACAAAAAAACAAACTGATCATATCTCAGTTTCTTCCTCTTAAAAAAAAAAAAAAAAGTGGCCGGCCTTAAACTAGATAAGCTGCAATACCTCTTTTAGGTTACAAACTTTGTTTTAGACAAATACCTTAAGATGACACTTTACATGAAATGTAAAATTATCAGAAACCTGCCACATTTAAAATTAACAGGCTTTCATTAAATAACCTGTAGTTAAAGTATATCTTTAAAATCAATGCATTGTTTAGTTTTAATTATTAAGCACGCTACTCGATACAAGCAAATGGGTTATATAATTAACTACATCTAAATAGAAAAGTTAAATAATAGGAAAATGACTTTTAAATGTGCAGCACAGGACCAGTTGTTCTATTTTCATTAATTGTCATGTATCTTGCCATGTCCTTTATCTGCTTGTGAATTTACAAGGAACACAGCAGATTGTGAATTTTTAATAGGCTTTCCTCAAGGAAAGAAAAGGTCAGTATTAACATAAAATTCTTCTTAAAGATTTGTGGCACAAATGTTTCACACAGGAGAACAGGTGTTACTGAGGAACTAAAGCCACAATAATCTGACATTTTTTTCTATGTTTAAAGAAAACTTAATGTCTCACATAATAAAATAGCACAAGGTCAAATCAATACAAAAGTTATTTCAAAGTGGATGCTGTAAGTTACTTGGCACATGATCCATAATCGTATTTCTTGGTAACATAAACAACTGATTTTGTTCAATTAAGTATTTAATAAATCCAAGTATTGATACCTAACATCCAAATAAAAAAAAAAGAGAAGAGTAATGTGAAAGCTATCGTTGCAAGGACTCACTAACCCTGGTCTGATCTTTACTTACTTAGTAAATGAATCGGAATGTGAAATAAAATTCTATCACACATACAAGGAATGAGGAACAGAGACATTATACCAGGGTAAGGGTGGGAAAAATATACAAAAGAAAGATAATTAAAATAATAAAGAGCAACTTAAAGAGAAGAGAGGACACTTAAGCAGGAGAATATAATTCAAGAATTTTGTCCACTGGTCTCGTTCTGTAACTAAGAAATCAGTCATTCCAGCATACCTGCTATGCGTTAGCTCTTGCCTTGTGAGTGTTTCAAACATGGTTTCAACTCCCCAGGTCTCAGGGGGTCTAGAAATACATCTCTCTGCCTTATAGTAAATATCTGTTGCAGTTTCTTTCTTGTCCAGTTCCCAAACATGTTTATTTAAATCATATTTTGATTAACACAGGCCAATGGTAATTTGGGCCCCTTATTCTAGTGTTAGTGTTCTGCAAGAAAATAAGATACTTCTTCTTTTTTTTTTTTTTTTCCACAAGCTCTAATGGTTTAAGAAAAATGCTTTATAAGTCTGGCTTTTTAAGACCAAAACTTATAAATGCATAGGTCTAATTTGTTTCCCTTAATTATAAGGAAGTAGAAATACTTCATTTCTTAGTTGCGTATAACACCCAGTGCTCATCACAGCACGTGCCCTCCTTTTTTTTTTTTTTTTAAAGATTTTATTTATTATTTGACAGAGAGAGAGAGATAGTGAGAGAAGGAACAAAAGGAGGGGGAGTGGGAGAGGGAGAAGCAGGCTTCCCGCTGAACAGGGAGCCCAATGTGGGGCTTGATCCCAGGACCCTGAGGATCATGACCTGAGCCAAAGGCAGACGCTTAACGACTGAACCACCCAGGCGCCCCCAACACGTGCCCTCCTTAATACTCATTTCTGATTCCTCAAATCACAGTCCAGCTTTTAACCCTCATCTCTCTGATTTTGTTCTACCATGTGCAACTTCCTAATCCCACGGAAACTTCCATAGTATGGGGCCCAATTACAAGACGTAATTTTCTCTTTCTATAGTATAAGTGAAGGTAAAAATCCTGCTGTGATTCATATTTCAAAATTGAACTTTATAATAATTAAGATCTCATCATTCTAGCAATTTTTTTGCATGTCTAACTGATTAGAATAGCAGAACTGGTCTTAATGATTTACATCTTGCTGTATGTCCTTCCCCACTCCAAATCTACATTCTGTATTCACCTAGTGTTCTGTACAGTTTGTAAAAAGCAAAAATTTCCCAAGTTTAAATCTCTACTCATTCTTTATCCAGTAGTTTAAATGATAGTGCTGTAGGAAAGCCTCACATACTGCTTTGGGCTAGTTTTGGAGATGTCTTGTGAATTTCATTTGAATTTTCCATAGCACTAGAATAGAATTGCTGATTAACTTTTAGAAGTACTTGATTCTTATGAGAGTAAGCACATATTTCTCAATTACAATTGTTGAATGAATAGACAATAAAAGTCATAACTGTTTGCCTCAAACCACAGTTATCTGATCAAATGATTAATAATATCAATAATCTTTTCTTGAATTATTTTGATTCCCAGACAGAATAAGAAACATGCAATGCTTATATCTGCCATTTGGAAAATTGCCATGGTTGCACATTCATGTAATTGGAAAGGTTCCTGGCAACTATGTGTATTTTCAATTACTAAAAAGCATCAATCTTGTGACTTTTTGAGAGTGGTTCCCTGGACAACACAGTCATATGTTACTTCTGAGAGCTTTTTAGCTAAAAGCAGATAGTTCTTGAGTTTCTCAACCTTACCTTGTTGTTTATGAATAGCTAAAAATGCAGTAAAAAGCTATTTGTTCCCTGACTTCTCTTTTTCTTTAAAGAGCATATCCATTTGGGTTTTTTCCCCCATTATATCTGTAATAATGAGTTATTTGTCCAGAAATCAGAAAAACTGAGTTTGATCCAAATTTGATGGCTTAATGTTAATTACTAAAAACCATTAACTAAAGAGTAGACTGCTTTTATAGACCCAACAATAGCCAGTAATACAACGTATTAGTCATAGGTGTGTGTTTCTAACATATATTTATTTTAAACAGGTTCAGGTTCATGTAAAAATGATTCCGCAGCCAAGTCCATTGACATAAGCTCCAAAAAAGAAAAAGAAACTTTCAAATAAAAAAATAAAATTCTACTTTAAATAGAAAGTAATCAGTTTAATATTCATATATGCAATTAGATGAAAATGTCTGTTGATGTAAATAAGCTAAAGCAAAATACCAAACCTTATTTAGATAAACATCTAATTCTCTAATTTTTTGCATAATTGAAGGATATTGTCTCCAATTTTAAATTTTCTAGGTTATACCTCATTGTGCCTATTCTGATTTATGACTACATTTTACATGAATTCTTAAAAAAAAATATTTGCAATGATGTCTAACTTATAATAAATGCCTTATAGAACTTTAGCAAATCTACACATTTTTTTCATATTTCTTATCTGATAGAAAAACAAAATAAAAATTTTAAAAACATAATCTCTTACTGCAAATAATCAAACTATGATCCCAGCATAGAAAATGTATATTGGTTGGATGGTACAATTAAAGACAAAGTTACAATCCTTGTATTTTACAAAGCCATGCTCTGTCCCTCCTACACCTAAGCTCCACCATTCAGGGTAAGAATTCCATGGAGAGCAGGGGATATTCACATTTGGAACCTACACATCAATTTCCAGATCATATTCAAGGTACCTGGGACCCATTATTCCCTGCCCAGACATCCCCAGCTTGCTTTTAGGTCCAAGGAGCCTCTGTCCTTCAGGTCAGTCACCCAAAAGCCGGACTTACCCACTGTTATATGCATCCTGAACCATGGGGACAGTCCTAGTGGGCATCTATTAAAATACAACATAGATGGAATTTGCCCATGAAAATAAAAAATAAATAATAAATAATATATATATTATATATATAAATAAAAATAGATATAAATAAAATAAATAATAATAAATAAAAAATAAAAAAAAATGAAAACATGGAATCCTGGGTCTCATTTGCACTGGGATGGGTGACACAGTGGGCTGAAATGTCCACATGAATGCCTGCAACACTCTTTGACATGACGAGTGAATTCTGGAAGATAAATGTTGTGGGCATAGACAAAGGGCAGGAAACAGACATGTTTTGTATTTATTGCCTTTTTCCTGTACAAAATGTGTTTGAGGTTATTAAGAAGATAGATTTGACAAGGTAGGAGCCTATATAGAGTATATTTTATTGTAGAATTTATTAACTTGATTTATAATTTTAAAATAGAGACATCTATTTTTACTCTTTCCCTGAGTCCCAAAAATATCTGTGGGGCAATCTTTTGTGTGTGTGTGTGTGTGTGCATATGTGAACCAAAAATTAATACATAGTGTTTCTAAAATAGGTGCTATGTCTCTTACAACTTTGCCTGTTTACAGTTAAGACATCTCTAATTCTCCCATGGAAATGCAATAACAAATAATAAATTTATAAGAATTTCCTCAATAATATGAGAGTAAAAGAATTTTCCACTCACAGAAAGAGATGAGAGAAGTAATGTTTACACAAGCATGTCAAGACTGATGACGTATGTCTTTGTCAAGAGTTAATTGCCTATGAAAATGGTTATTTACCAAGCAAAGCAAAGAGGGTAACTTGTTTGGTTTATTTTTATTACTTTTTTCCATTTAGAGTTAAAATCATACCGATATGTGAGAGGCTAGTCTTATTGTTTAAGACATATAGATGACTGTGGTCATACTTATTCAACTCTCATTTCAAGAACTAAGATAACTGACCCCATTATTCAGTGATGGGACATGAGAGACTTTTAATTCTTTCAGCATTATGTACTTTTAGACATTATCATGGATGTGCTCTTTTTTATTTCCCCTAGCTTCATTCAGACCAAGATAAAGGAGATGGATCACTCAAATATATTTTATCTGGAGATGGAGCAGGTACTCTTTTTATTATTGATGAAAAAACAGGTGACATTCATGCCACAAGAAGAATTGATAGGGAAGAAAAGGCCTTTTATACTCTGCGTGCACAAGCTATTAACAGAAGAACTTTGAGACCAGTAGAACCAGAGTCTGAGTTTGTGATCAAAATCCATGATATCAATGACAATGAGCCAACGTTCCCAGAAGAAATTTATACAGCTAGTGTTCCAGAAATGTCTGTTGTAGGTAAGTTCATTTATAAGTGTTATCATGGTATACAAAAAGTATAAAAAATAGTTATCAAGAAATTCTTAAAATACTATGATCAGTTAATTGACATCTTCTTTGATTCCCTCCAAAGAGTACTTATTTAATTTCCTCATGTTGAAAATGAGTCAGAAAAAAAAAATCATTTCTTACGATATGGATTTGTAAATCTTTACAAATAAGTAGATATTTCCCTCAAAAACCCAAGAAAATACCACTGAACTTTAGTAGAAAACTATGAAATACATCTTTGTCACACAGATTTGTTTAAGAGCTGTGTAAAATTCTGACACGAAATGTATTATAAGCACATTCAGAACGCTGTAGATGTATCTGATTCTTTCATATTAAGTATTTTAAAACATCTTTTAATTATAATCATTATATGTAAAACTCCGCTGATATAAATCTGTTATTCAAATAAACCAGTTGAAATTCCACAATCACATACTGATACAGAATTGAAAATTTAGGTTGTAGAATCTGTAAGACAGAAGGCATGATAAAGCTGTAAGTATAATATTCAAGATAATGAAATTTTCTTTTTCATTGGAAATAAATGAAAGTTGTATTTGTAAGCAAAGAATGTTCAGACTACTTTATTTTTTTTTTACTAAATAGAGAATGACAAAAAAATAATTATCAGGAAGCAATGATAACGTTTTTTAGAGATATATATTTAGACTTAGTAGAATAGATTTATTTCTCAAATGTGAGAGAAGTCATATAAACCGATGAAATAATTCTGATACTTTTCTTTTAACAGTTGTAACTGCACATTTTCAATTCTGCATTTCCCAAAAGCATTGTTCTGGGATTATTATCTAATATTTACTTCACTAAATCCCAAGGACTTTGGCAATTGCTTTGGAATAAAGCCCTTTTATATTTCTTGAACTTTATTAAATAGCTTTTAATAGTTCATGGAACTTGGGATCATCTTGGATTGTTTCTAAATTTAGAATTTAATCTACTCATAAAATTGTATTCTAGAGCAGATGTTAATTATTTTTACAGTTAATTAGTGGACAGGAGGAAAGAAGAGCACACCTACTCCTTTGTGATCAGATATGCCCTTTACACTAAACAAATATATTATGTGAAAATGAAGTTAAATATCAAACCTGAGCATTTGCAGAGTAACTGCATTTATTATAATCTGATACATTGTAGCATTACTTATGCATGCATGAAAATATACCCGTTGGCTAACTATGTAGCTGAATTCACAATTTTCCTGTAATAACACTATAAATATGATTTTCTTGTCAATTATATATAAATATTTCTTTAAGAGGTCATTATTAAAGCCAAAAATCATTCAAGTCTTCCATGAAAACCAGTGCTTTTGCTCCTCCTTCTGGTACTGTGCAGAACTAAGCTGAATTTGGATACTTCAGGTACTTCTGTGGTGCAAGTCACAGCTACAGATGCCGATGACCCTTCCTATGGGAACAGCGCCAGAGTTATTTACAGCATACTTCAAGGGCAGCCATATTTCTCTGTGGAGCCTGAAACAGGTCAGGAATCATGAATCAGTGTTTGTTCATTTAAGTCTTTATGATCTTTATAAGTAGAAAAAAGGTGGGAAAATAAGAACATTAACAGTAACACTTACAGAAGAGTGATGATGCCACACTTAAAGATTTAAGAATTCAAAGTTGAATGATTGAGTGAGCTGATCAAAATATACCTGATTTTTATGTTTTTTTTACCTATGAGTTTAGGCAACTAAATAGCACATATGACCTTCTTTAGGTAATAGAAAAACCACGCAAACGGTAAAATATTTACATTGTATCACTTTTGCAATTTCTAGACAATAAAAATTAATAGCAAAAACATACTTTGTCTTTCAAAAATCACTAGATAGATAATTTGTGGTCTTAGTCAACTACTAGTTGAGATTTTAATGAGGATAACAGAAGTTTTTATATTTTCTTCAAGGTATCATCAGGACTGCTTTACCAAACATGAACAGAGAAAACAGGGAGCAATATCAAGTGGTAATCCAGGCCAAAGATATGGGCGGCCAGATGGGAGGCTTATCGGGGACTACCACGGTGAACATCACACTGACAGATGTAAATGACAATCCACCTCGCTTCCCCCAGAGTAAGCTGCCTTTCATGGTCTTTCCATAGGGCAAAAGCTTTGGACTGAAAAGAGAAAAGTAAAAAGCAATTGTAAATCATTTAATTTTCAAAACATTGAAAATGTGCTACAAATGTGAAGAAAAGGTGCATATGCTGATGAATTCACTGTTACTAAAATAAAAAATTAAATATTTCAGACATATTTCATTTAGAAGCTGGGGATCTGTAATCACAAAACCTGCATCTATGACTGTAATCCAAGAACTGTTTCTTTTAGTTAGCAAAAGGAAATAATGTTTTATTGGAAAACAAAGCCCTGCTTCTACAATGAATGTGTTTATTTCCACTTAGAATTTAGTAAGAAGGATCCTAACTTGAGGGTAAAATTTTTCAATAAAATATCTAATTTGTCATAATATGAAGACTTAGCCAGAAAGGGCGATATAGGGCAGAACCTCACAAACTAATCAGACTTGCATTTAATATCACTGGGTCAGACTTGCAGTTCTATTTCTGTGTTTGGGATGGTAATCATACTATAAGATTTTTTTTACACTAAAACATTTTGTATTCCTGACCTATTTAGTTATAAAACACTAAATCTATTTAGTGTTACTGTTTTCTACTTCGATCTATTTTTGTTATAAAATGAACCCTTCAAATTCTCAAAATAGATCAAGAATAGGTTAGGAACCATTAGATTCTGACCGTATAATACATGTATTTATTCTCTCTTTTTATACAAATTTGGTAGAAATGAACGGGCACTCCCAAGAATCAGAAAATTTCCTGCTAACGTGAAAGATCCTATACTTCAAGATGAAATTTTATGTTGTTAGAAATGTGGCATAATATGTAGGCTGTAGTAGGATCTATGACCTTAAGTTTTAGAATTTGCTGTGTATTAACTTCTAAATTGATCCCCCAAATTTAGTTTGGTTTTAGCTTAAATACTTGTATGATATCATATTAAAATGTAGCTTTTTGTGATATTTATATTTTTATACTAAAGACTACAATGCAGAAGGAATTAGGGTCTAAGAATTCATTCTATTATTTTGACTGTTTAAAAGCATTTTGCTTTTTTTCTATGCTATTTTTATCTAACTTTGATTATTAATAATAGTGATGATTTGAATTGAATTGTTTAAAATCATGTGTATAGGAAAATTATAAAATTCACATAGAATTTTTTTGGAGCAGACTAATCTTTTGCTTATTATTTGTGGTGATCCTTGTGTTGGATATTAAGTTATATGCCCATTAGGTCTGCTGTTGTGGTGTTTGGCCCAAAACACAGAGAAAAGAGTATTCGTTTATGCCCTTTTCAAATAATCAGATTGCAGCTCCAGATTACCTGTAGCATGGGCAGGGAAAAGAAAACCAATAATAATCCCTAATGGTTCTTTTAGAATAAATCTGAAGATATGCCTAGTTGCATTAAGATTCAAATTTCACATTTTGTATATATTTCTGACCACCTCTTAGCATGAATTTATTATCAGGAGAATGAACATGCAAATCTAGGAGAAAAAACCATAACTAATTAATCACATTATCCACAATAAGCAAAAGTAGTCCTCAAAAAAGTATTTTGTCAATAATAAATGACCATTAAGAGGAGTATTATATTTTAAATGCTCAGGAACATATATACACATATGTCAAAAACACAGCTCATCTAAAAATGGTGCATCCAATTAAGCAAATTAGTAGATTCTAATTAAAGGCAAAATTTAGATATTTGAAAAATAATAATGTCCAATGAAAATTCATTTTATATTCTTTCATCTACTACAACACCTTTATTAATTCATTTGATAATTATTTCCTTTCCTTTTGTGAAGTCAGAATTTATGATTGGTATCTGATAGTCACATTACACAAGCCCTAACATAATTATAATAGTCATAGCCCTGGTAATAATAATAATATAATAATAATAATAATAATAATAATGATAATAAAATGATGATAATAAAAAGAAGCATCAACATAACCTATTTTCTGAATAACATTTTTTGGGGGACACTGTACTGAGTTATTTATTGACCTACTTTATTTAATCCCAATAACTCATTCAGCTCAGTATTATGATCTCCATTTTACAAATGGGGAAACCAAGGTTATAGATGCTAAGGCCAAACTATAAGTAATGAAAGAGGTGGGTTGAAATCCATGTCCAACCCCCTATGTACAATACAATACATTTAGTGGAATTTTAGAGTACCTTGTATCTTGCCTCATTATTTTTAAATTATAGATAGAAACATAATTTGTAGAATTTTATTTTCTCAATTATCTTTTCTGCTATGAATATTTGCAACCATATCTTACTATTGGGAACACTCAGTCATGGCAATTAGAATGTTATTTGATAGTCTAAGTCATCTAATATCCAGAAAACTAGTTTTTAATTTCTAATCATTTCATTAAATAACCAGTGTTGGGAGAGAGTTCCACACTTTATGAAGACCATATGCAGCATAACATTGAGAACTCAGAACTAACCTATTTAGACCCCTTGTTGTTGTTGTTATTATTATTATTATTATATCCACTGTATGGAAAAATGAAGGTGATTCAGAGTGGAAATGATAAAGACAACAAACAAATGCTGCTTAATAGAAATATAATGCAAACCAAAAAAGTATGTGTCACATATGTAATTCTAAAATTTTTTATCAGCCATATAAAAAAGTTAAAAGAAGCAGAAGATATGTATTTTTACCATATATTTTCTTTAGCCCAATATTGTCCTTTATACATACCAATACGAAACTTATTCAGATATTTTATATTCTTTTTTTCCCCATAATTCTTTGAAATACCCACTTACATCAAGTATTTTCTAGTTGTATCAAGTCTCAATTCAAACTAACCACATTTCCTGTCAATAGCTACATGAGGTTTAGTAGCTTGGCTAGCGGCTGCCATATGGGACAGATCTGGAGCAGACTGTGGAGTCATTCTGCTTGAGTCCCAATGCTGTCTTCTTCACTTAGTAGCTTTCTCATGTTGGTCAGTTAAACTGAACCCTCTATTTTTCAGTGCCATTCAGTAAACCTGGATAGCAGTGCATACTCCGTGGAACAGTGTAAGACTGAACAATTTGACATCTGTGAAGCACCTGGCTCAGTGGCTGGCACTAGCGTACTTATGGGTTCAGTAATGTTGATTTGTGCAAGTAGTGCTCTATTACTATTATTAGTCAATATTATAAAAGTTGCCTCAGAACTTAAATGTCCATGTAGATTGGCTGATCCAAATTCAACATTTCCCAGAATGCTATATCTGTGGAAAATAAACATCTCAGTCATTTAGAAGGACAGGGAGAGGCAGAAACTCAGATGTCCTGCTTCATTGTTTACCTTGTTTTATTGTGTGGATCTACAGCAGTCATTCTCAGTCAGGGACAATTTTGCCACCCAGAGGACATTTGGTAACGTCTTGAGACATTTTGCTTGTCTCAACTGGTGGCTGCTCCTAGCATCTACTGGGTAGAAGATAGGAATGCTGCTTGACATCCTTACAACTCACGTGAAAAAGAGTAACTTGGCCCAAAATGTCAACAGTGCTGTGGTTAGAAAACTTTGATATGTTATATGAGGATCTGTTCAAGTGAAATCATAAATTCACTTACCTAAAAATATTTATTGGGAAAACACACTTGTACCAAACACTATTATAGAAATGAGATATATGAATTTTGTCAAAAAAAAAAAAAAAAAAAAGAAAGTCCTGGTTTTTGTCGCTATAACCTTTCATTACAGTAGGGGAGACAGATCAGATGTAAGTAAAAATATTATATACATACGAGGTCTTGGCTCAGTCATGGATAAAAATACGAACATGTGTGTGCCACGGGGAAGAATAAGGGAAGGTCTTGTTCAAGGGGTAATATTTTATCCAAACATGGCAGATGAAATAGACCCAGCCATAGAAAGAGATGGGAAAAGCCACCAACCAGAGGTAATGGCATGTGAGAGACAATAAGATTGGAAATTGAGTGATGGATGTCAAGAACTAAAGATGGTGTGGCTGGATCATACCAAACAACAGGAGGTTGGTGGGAGATTAGATCAAAGAGCTCTACCCTCACAGGGACTTTGACAGTAGTAAATTTTTATTGGTATTAACAAACAGCGAACTTAGGTCAGGCATGCCTGACGTAAGTTATCATCATGGTCTTGTGCTGTTAGAGGTGTATGGAGAGGTGAACATTAATATAACATGGGCACCCACCTTTGGTCTGATTCCAAAAGAGGCAATGGATTAGAAGATTAGGGGGCACCTGAAAACTGAGTTCCAAAAGTATTTTCTGCTATTTTGCTCTAGATACTAACTTGTATTTTTCACTCTTAAAAAGATACCTCTGTTGAAATTGTCTCATAGTCCTGGGTTAGTTCAAGTGACATAATTTAATTTTTAAAACAATAAGTGAAGAACAAAAATCTATTGCTTACCTTCCACTGACAAGCACTGTGTTTACACCTAAGCACATGAAGATTAATGTATTGATTCCTGATTACGAGTGGCTTATTGTCTAGCAGGGGAGATAACATTTCATTAGGAAATCGTGTGTGATAAAGGAAGTATGCACAGAATGCAATGGGCAAACAGAAGAGCAGCACTTATCCAAATAGAGGGGCGAGGGTCTGAGTACATCATTTACAGTGGAAGCTTTTTTTGGAGAACTTATCTCTCTCACTCTCTTTTTTTAAAGGCTTATTTATCTTAGAGAGGGAGAGGGAGAGGGAGAGAGCATGGGCAGGGGGAGGGGCAGAGGGAGAAAAAGAACCTCAAGAGACTTCGTACTGAGTGTGGAGCCCAACGTGGGGCTTGATCCCAGGACCCTGAGATTATGACCTGAGCCTAAGAATCAGATGCTTAACTGACTGAGTCACCCAGGAGCTCTTGGAGAACTTACCTCTTGATTTAAGTCTTTTCTTAAAATTACTACTTAAAACTACTATATGCCATAAAGAGAGGAAAAGAAGAGTTCACCAAGTTGGAAATTAACAAGGTTCTAATTTATGAAGGGGCATATTCTGTAATTCTGTGCAGGAAAAAAAAAATGACAAATGCTTCAAAGTGGTCGTGAAGATTTTTTGGTGATGAAATAGTACATGCTTTTAATATTTGTTTTTCTGTATTTTTTTATTTTTATATATTTTTGTAACTCAATAATGCTAAAAAAAAAAAAAAAAACCCACAGAATAACAGAATAGAAAGGACAAAAGTGGCAGTTGTTTCCAAGAAGTCCAATTAAAGGAGCACAGGATAGCAGTTATTGGAATTTACATAATGGGAGTAATCGTGGATGATCTTCCCCAGTTGGTTTTAGTTGCAATCATTTTGGAAGAAGCTGGCAGATATTAAGCTGAGGAATAAAAGAAAAGCAGGAAGAGGATTGAAGAAATAATGCCCGTACTTTAAGAAGCTAAGATGAACAAGAAAATAAAATAGAAAAAGAATATATTATAGTAGTTAGAAAGAAATCTTGAATTAAGGGTGGTTTAGTAGATAATTTCTGAAAGCCTCCTATAGCCCAGGCACTAAGTGGGAATTAGGCTACAGTGGCCAACAAAGGACTGAGCTCCTGGTTCAAGGTGTAGACAATAAAGTGATAACGACATGAATATAATGTGATGTCTGCTGGTATGGTAAGGGCTGTGAGGAACATAAAGCAGGTAAGGGGCTAAAGAATGGCAGGGGTGCTCTTTTAGGGAGTATGATTGGGGGGCTTGTCTAAGGAGGCCCGTATAATTTCAGAAACTGAAAATGCATAAAATTAGGCAATTTAACTTCTCTAGACCTGGGTTCCTACATATACAATACTGAGGGTGTTACAGCTAAGAAATAAGGTCACATATGTAAAATGTCTTCAGTAGTAACTGTGATATATAATAGGTTCTTGATAAAAATGGATTTCCTCCCCTTCCCTTTTCCTTCTCCAGGAGTATAGCTAATGTTTCTGATCTTACTGTTTTCCTGTCTCTGATGCCCTGCTGCTGTTCTTTTGTGGCCAAAGATTAAATAAAAGCACCTTAAGCCTGGAGAGACCTATAACCTCAGAAGCCACAACAATATGATGTGCTTACCTCACAAGAACAAATGAATACTTGCATGAATGAGGCCTCCAGAGCACCTTTTCCTGCTCTTCAACCAGTCAAATGTTCAGTGGTCCTTGAATGTTGCGGTTTCATTGTGTTAACACAGAAGGTGTTACACTTCCTCGTCTGAAATCTAAGCTCCTGATATCCTGCCTGAATAGTTTAGTCTCTTTCATCCCATTTCCTTTCTTCTTTTCCTAAACTCAGAAAAGCAGAATACCCTTCATGGAAGAGGTCTATGAAAAGATTAAATTACTGAAACCTGATCACTGTAGGGCTTGGCAAAACCAACTGGGACAAGATTTGTGTGCAATGGCTTTCTTGTTTTTAAAGATTTATTTAGGGGTGCCTAGGTGGCCTGGTCAGTTAAGCATTTCCCTTCGGCTCAGGTCATTATCCCAGGGTCCTGGGATCCAGCCATGCATCGGGCTCCCTGCTCGGCAGAGTCTGCTTCTCCCTCTTCCTCTGCCACTCCCCCTACATGTCCTCTCTTTCTTTCTCTCTCTCTCTCTCTCAAATAAATAAATAAAATTTTTAGAAAAAGATTTATTTATTTGAGAGAGAGAGAACAAGCAGGGGGAGGGGCAGAGGGAGAGGGAGAGATATTCGCAATAGACTCCCCGCTGAGGGCGGAGCCGGACTTGTGGGTGGGGAGGCAGGATCTCTTGACCCTGAGATCAGGACCCCATCATGACCTGAGCTGAAACCAACAGTCTGACGCTTAACCGACTGAGCCACCCAGGCACCCTGGCTTTTTTTTTTTTTTTTTTAAGCATCTCTTGGAAAATGTTATGATAACTGATTTTCACCCAAAACAGTGTAAGTAATTAAGGAATATCTGATCTGCAGAGACCAGGCTAGTCCCACTATCTTTGCCTTAATAATAGCAGAGAATGCTGTTGGATGAGACTCTCAAATCCATTAAACATAATAAAAGAGACATCAAGAAGGAAGGTCCAGGCTTAGAGAAAAAGCATTTACAAAAGCACTTATGCAGATGGTCAGGGTCCCAGCCAGCCAACTGGTGCCTAGGTCTTGGCTCTAGTTTTTCGATGGGACAATATTTCACTAGGACTCAAGAAGAAGGAAGGAAACTAAACATCTGATACCCAGGCAAAAAGCTCTAAGCCACAAATGAGCCTACTCGAGGGCATAGTTCAGGACCATAGCTCTTTATTCACATTTAATTTCCCACACATCCTATCACAGAAACAAAAGGCAGAGAGAGTAGATTATTTTAACATCATCTTAACTGTGGGTATGGGCTCCTGAGAAAACCAACTGTTATAGAAGTATGCCCCTCATCTACTTAGTATTGAGTCACAGACATGTTTGCACCAAGCTTACAAGTGGGCGTCAGGGAGAAGTAAATAGTACATTTCTGCAATGTCAGTTAAGATGAGACTTTTGGGGGGGATTTATAAAATGCAAACAAATTGAGTGATAGTTTTATTTGTATTTATTGTTGACTCTCTTAAGTTTTAGGAAGTTTTGTATGTAGATAATCGTCAAATATATGAGAATTTGACATGATAATGTATGATGTAAGTTTCCAGATCTATCCCAGGTACACTCAAAAGAGTGAATTTATTGCTGTCTACTATATTTTTTTTGCCATGAAATATTAATAGTAACAAAAATCAGTTCTTCATTGGGTTATTCATTCTGAAAATTAACACAGAATTTCCCTCTTATAGGAAAGTTTCTATTAAGATAAATTATAGGTAATGGGACACTTTGGGTGTACAAATAAACTTAATGAGACTCTAATTTTCTGACTATTTTAATACCATCTCTGTGTATTCCCATCAAAGTATATCTAAAGATTATACACAACTATAGCCAATTCAGAAGCGATAGTAAACAATTCCAGAATCACTCAGAGTCTACAGAAAGATTTCATATGTATATTTATGTGTTTTCTCTGATGACCTAGATTGGCCACTGACTTTTTTTTTTTTTTTAAAGATTTTATTTATTTGAAAGAGAGAGACACAGCAAGAGAGGGAACACAAGCAGGGGGAGTGGGAGAGGGCGAAGCAGGCTTCCCGCTGAGCAGGGAGCACGATGCGGGGCTTGATTCCAGGACCCTGGGATCATGACCTGAGCCGAAGGCAGACACTTAACGACTGAGCCACCCAGGCGCCCCAGCCACTGACTTTATTTAGCCTATTAAATTACATAAATATGGGTTATCTGGTTTGCCTAAACTTAAATAAAATAAAGCAGCATTAAAAATAATAGTAATAGGCACAGTGTTACAACATTTACTAAACACTGTAAAATATCATACAAATATCAGTTCATTAAAACTTCACATTTATATAATTATAATAATATAACAATATAATTGCTTATGCCTTTTTATTCATTTAAAAAAAAACAGAAACTTGTCAACTTAAGTTACTTGTTCAAAGTTATACAACTGGGAAATAAATAAAAGTCAGATTGGGGATCTGAGCTCAAAAACCACTACACCAAGAAAGAAGCTGGTACATCAGAGATTCTCTTTATCTTCCCTGGAGCATTTTGCTTTTCATTAATTCCGTGATTCACTACTTGTATATAGATTATACAGACAACTTTAGATAGGGTATACTAAATTCTTAAAATGTCTATGAATTTTATACAAACAGGGAAATGAAACCTTTATTGGTTGGTGCTTTTGCAATACTCAGGGACCAAACATGACTGATTTTTTTTGCTGGGATCCTTATACTCCTTGGACAGATAAACAAGTTTGCATGAAACAAGGTCTTTCAAGGAAATGTCTATATGATATACGTAGGGATTTAAGACCCGTACATTCAGTGAGCTGTGAGACTACCATAATCCCTGCCTGGTACAAGAGAGATTTGATTTAATAAGTGCTGATTTTCGCTTTGTAAATAGAGTCAACCTCTCCTCTACTGGGGATTCCAAGGTAATGTAGGCCTCGGGCTGATCTGCATATTTTAAAATTATCAAGCACATTTCAACTAGAGCAACAGTTAGGTATGTCCCAAGGAAGATGCTTTAGCATGAGAAAGAAGGAACGAAATTGAAATTGTCTCCTTTTCCCTTTTTTATTGTCTAGAAAAAAATTGAATATCTTTATATTCAAAAGCACTGTTCTATAATTTATATTGGTTAGATATATAACTGTGGTTTTTACTGTGACCACCAAAATATTTGTAGGCTTCTTCCCCATGGTTCTAAAAACTATAGTTTATAAGAATTACAAATAAATGGTGTTATAAAAGCATTCCTTGTTTATAAAACACTGACTGAAGCCCTACAGTGTGGGCAGGAACTATGCTAGGAAATATTAATAAATTAATAAAGAGGGATATGAGATGCAGGATATATCCACAGATGGTTTGTATTTTGAAAAGTTGTATAGACACAAGTTCTCTCTTTCCCTTTCTCTCTCTCACACACACACATGCACACATATACACATATCTAGCCTTGTTTGTTACAATGTAGTTTCTCTCACACCCATTGTCTTCCTCACTTCTTTTCTTTCTTTTGTATGTAGATATAGATTAAGTGTATATACATATGCATAAGTATAAGTATATGTACACATATATGTACACGTGCACATGCAAGTGTCCATATGTATATGTTATGTGCACACATAGAATTGGAGAATGATGCAGTACGATCCATGCTATAACTGCCCATTGAAGTCTAAGTCATAAAATGATAAACTCTTCAGATGTAAATGGATCAGGAAAGAGAAAATTATTTGGGAGTTGTCTAGGTAGGAAAACTAGGGGCATGGGGGGGGGCTGTTCGTTAGGACGGACAAGAAGATAAAAGGTCGTATCAGGGAAATGAGTACGATTTGGTGTGGCTGGACCCCAGGGTTGGCAGCAGGGATGGTGAGATGAGAAGGCAGTGTTACCGTCAGGAAAAGGGATAGATATAAAAATAAAATGCCATATATATTATCTAAAGGGACATTTTTTAAGAGAGCACCAGGCACCTTCTTCCTTTTGGCTAATTATCCTGGCAACAATGTAGCACACTGCTCGGATCACAGGAGCAAAAGTTGATGAGAGTCTGAACAAATGCTGAGGAGAAGAGGGGTTTGAGATATATTTAAGTGGGCGATCCACAGGACTTAGTAATTAGGTCGGTAAAAGGTTTGAGGGAGAGAGGAAGGTGAAAGAAAAAGCTATTTTCTAGCTTTCTACCAGAAGAACTTGTTTGAAGAGAGAGACAGGGATTTCAGTTTGATTTGAACATTTTGAATTGAGATGCCTGTGGAAAGACAGTAGGTTTTAAGTATGAGATATGTTGATCTCAGGTAGACACATGACATACAAGTGAAAACAGACATGTATGATCTCAGCTAGGCTAAATGCTTAGAGTGACAGGAGTGGGGAAATGCATAATATTCCAAGTGTGCTGAAATATATAAATCCCTCAGAGAAATAATGTGCATGGAAATTATACAAAAATCCACTTGACACTCTCCTGTTATCCTATGGAGAGTTGCCTTAGACTAAACTATTTGGCATTTTTGCAAAATGGGATTCAAACTTCCTCTGGATCCTCCAGAGCAAAGTTGAAAAATACCCCTGGACAGGTATACATATAAATACTTGGATACAAACTAGCTGTGCAAATGTGTTTAGCTGTTACAGAGTTTTTAGTGTGCCTTCTGGGAAACACATTGCAAACAGAAGTAGTATCTGATACAATGTAATCTGTTTATGAATGACTAATTTAAGGTTATCTTAACCTCCACAAGTCCTATATACATTCTTGCTTCTATACATTGCAATTGTGTGCATCTATGGATGTCAATTACCTTGGAGACAATTTCCAAGATATGTATCAAGATGGATTTCCTACCCTCTGGAGATCAATGGCAGCTTCTCTAAAGCTTTGTCCTCTTGCTTTCCTCAGAAAACTAAGACATCACGCAGCATCTCCTTTTGCTCTAATTTAACTTCAATGCCCAAAGCGAAGTTGGCAATCCACGTCTCCAGTACTCACAAATTTAGGTTTCTGCCTTTCCTCTGGTGAGAGTGTTCAGTTGCAAAGCCTGATTCCTTTGTCAGTCTCTGGTGTGACTTTCAGCTCTCCTCTCCTTTCTCCTAAATGCCCATTTAGCATTGCATAATTTCCTTAACTACTGTGCAGTTTCCTCCAAGGAGCTTTATCTTGTTTTTAATTTCTTCCTGTTAAGCTCATTAAAAAACATCTTTTAAACATTATACAATGGAATGGTTTATAATTGTGTCATTTTTCTTAAAGCAAGTATTGTTTGAGATTATTATGCAGCATAGAGATGTTACAATAAGATTGCACACAAAGCAAATAAAAAATTAAACTAATGTTAAATTATTTTGTTGATTCATATATGTGGTGCTTCTTTTTATCACAGTACTGGAAATGTAGACAGTTCTTATGTAAATGTGAATTGAAACAAGGGCAGGGAACAAAGGAAAAAGACAAATTATATCTCTTTGAACCTTATTGTTTTTTATAAACAAAACAAAACAGCAGCTATTTGTTGCTGAGCTCAAAACCTGAGTGTGCCCTTGTTGCCCTCCCCATTGTTTCCTGGCACCTCTTTTATGGTTTCTGAAGATGTCACCTTGTCACAGCAATTACTTTGCCTATCTTTTGTCTTTCCTCCACAGTTTCTTACCTCGAGCCGTCAGTTATTTCTAATTCTAGTACACAAATCTGTAGTGCTTTTAATATTCAAGTGCAAAGGTCCTATTGATCAAAATTTTGGTAAAATAAGTGACCTGAAATGTTTAGTCTTGAATCCTAGAAAACCAGAAATACATCAAAATTGTTTGAAATCTTCAATAATGAAAATTCAGATGTTGTGAGAGGTTGTCAATAATGGTCTCAAGGTGCACTTACCACGTATTTTTGCCTAGTCCTTGGGAAGTCTTTGCAATATTACCTTTTAGATTTGTACTTCTAAATGCGACTTTCCGTATGTGATACAGAAATGTCAATGCCTCCTTGCGTGCCTGCCTTTGTGCTTAAGTCGATAACCAAACTAAGAACATACTCACCAGGAAAAAAACATTTATCTGCTCTAAACATTAAAAGAGAAGCAAATGATTCAATCTGGCACCTGGGAATGAGTTTAAAACAACTATAAATTGGAATTGATAGGAAAGCGTACCACATAATTAAAGCTCCATCAACTGTAAGATAAAAAATAAGGAGCATGCAAATAGATGTCTTTAAGGAAAAATGAAACGTAAGATGGGTGACAGGAGCTACTTTGCTTTTGTCACCGTATGCATAACAATCTGTCTCCTTTCTGATGCCCCTCCTGCTGCTCCCCCTATATGGTAAACACCCTTGGAGGCTCTTAGTGAAAGTAATTTCAGTTTTTTTGACAAACTAGGATATCTGTGTTCAATAGACTACTCTTGGAAATGAATTAGGAAATGTGAATGAATAGCTCTTTCATACATTTAAAATATAGAAATGCAGTCTATTAACTTTGAAATAGACCAAATGAATCTCCCTAAATAGGTTTATGAACATAAACATAACTCCAGAGAAAGCGTTATCAAATTATATATGTTGGGCACTGAATAAATACTTCTTGAACAAATTAATTACTGAAGTTGCCATATAATTAAAATAATTATGAATGTGTGTATTTTATGTATGTATACAACATATGTATCTTTATAATATAGCTGTTTGAATTACTTAACAGAGAATTGAATCTATACCATTTTGATGAATGGGCTCAATCTTCATCATGACTTTTCTGGAAAGTATGAGACACCTTGAAAATACTTTTATTAATGTTTCAGGGATAAATAAATATATGTATGTTCATGCATGTACACACACATTCACAACTCACCTACCATATGTGTGTGTGTGAGTGTGTGTGTGTGTGTCCCTTCCAACAAATTACTGTGGAAGTAAATGGATATATATATATATATATATATATATATATATATATATATATATATAATTTAGGCTTATTATAATATGAGCCAATTGAAAATGATTGCTTTCCTGTTTAAGTCTCAGAAGGTACTAAAAATTAACACAGATAATGCCTACTCTCCTCAAAAAGAAATACACTTTGCAATGGAGATAAACCCTGCACCAACCACGAAATAAAATGAAGTGATGAATAATTTTGGATTCTTGACCAGAACTATAATGACAAGTTTAAAGCGACAGATTTTCAGAATCTAAGCATGTGCCTAAAAATACATGCAATCTCAAAAATGTCCAAGCTAAAAATAAAAAGTGGGAGAACAAATTCCTGGAGACAACACTCAGTGAAATCTATGTGACAGTAAAATTAATGAAACAATAAAACGTTTTGTTCTTTTGTTCTTGTTTGGTCTGTTAAAAGAAGATCCATGATATGGAAACCTTTCACCAGAACCTGATAATCCCTAATACCAGGAACATTTTCTATTTAATTTTTTAAAAATATTTTGCATCAAAGTATTAAGTTTATAGATATTAAAAAAAAAAAAAAAAAAGGAAAACAAGCTACCTCTTCCATTCTTCCTCACCTGTAGATCTAATCCTTACAGAAAACAACTTTAAACTTGTTTTTTAGTTCATCTAGGTTAAGCTACAATTCCTTAAGCAATATCTTATTATTTGATGAAATATTTTTATATATTACCTTTGACTTCCTTTTACCATTGATAAAAATGAAGCTCAGTAACATTTCAACCTATTCTCCCCAGATGTAATTATATCAGTGTTTTGTTTTGTTTTTGTTTTTTCTTCCCCATTTCTCTATCGGTTATCTTAGCAAATTTAAATAATATGTGATTAAATTTCTTTTATATCCACCACTCTCTGTCTCTCTTTCTCTGTCCCAGCAGCATTTTCATAGAAGGACTAGATATATAGAGATTTTTTAATTGTCTAAAAAAAACTAGCAATTTTCAAAATGAGCTTATCAAAAAAAAAAAAACGTATGCAAAAAATACCATATTATTAACTATGTAAAATTTTGATCTTTTGTGCCAAAATGTTTACTGGAGCATGCCCTGGCTTTCAAGTGTCTCAGAGACAAACCCAGACATTTGATTTCCCCATGCAATAATTTCAACTGTTGAATATTAGAGATCCTCTTCAGCAAAGTTGTATTTTTCCAAGATATTATAGCTTTGTGCTTTTAATGTGCTGTGTGCACAGCTGCTCAGTATTTGTCAGTGAGCAGCCCTATAACATTCAGCTTCATTTTGCCAGCCTTCAGGGTTGCACACCTAGAGCCCTCAGTAGTCGCATTCCGACATGGGTGGCTAATCTCTATAGCTCAGAAAATCCTGCCATCCCAGACTTTCCCTCTTCGCTTCTGTAATTTGGATACAAAGCTGTCTAGATCTCATGTATTCCCATATCTCTATTTAACCCCTTATTTTCCTGGAATACATTCTTCATTAGGTTCTTTAAAAAGGCCCAAAGGGAGAGAAATTTGCTGAGTCTAAAACTACCTTTATTTGGTTATCACACTTGATTAATATGCTGGAGAGGTCCAAAATAATTCTATCATCGAATTTTGATGACATTTCTCAATATTTTTCTAGCATCAGGGGTTACCTTGAAAGGTCCATTGACATTTTAATCTATGTCTTTTTTTTTTTTTTTTTCTCAACCTCACAGTTAAATATTAGTTTTCAGTTGCGTGTACTGTCTTCCATTTATCCTCTAGCTCACAAATTCCCTCCTTGGATGATCATAATCTTCAGTTTAGCCCATCCATTATTTTTTAACTTCAACTATTATATTGTAAATATCTATTTATTGTATTTGGCTTTATATCAAAAAACCCCAGCCACTTTTTATATTCTCTGGTGAGATTTTTATGACCGCTTTTACTTCTTAAGGCACACTGAATATATTTGAAAATGTTTTTTTATATGATGACTCCACATTAATTGTTTTGTTGATCTGATTTAGCTATAGAATTTTATTTGTTTCATTTTTTTGCTTTTGGAATTTTTTATTGTTGTTGCTTTTTAGTGCTTTGCTTTTGTGTTCCTGTGATACTCATGTTTCTTTGTGTTTATATATATATATATATATATATATATATTTGTTACTAGATATCATAATATTTATATTAATTTATAATTAATTTATATTAATATCATATAACATATTATAAGCCTAATATATAATTAATATTTATAATATATTATATAATTATATAGATAATATACGAATCCCAAATATGTATTTAAATATATGATATAATGATATAATATATTAACATATATTATTATAATAATATGTAATATATATAATATATAATATGTAAATCTGGAATATATATTTGAAATCTGTGAGGCTTGTTGTTGAATCCGAAATGGAACATGTCTGCATCTGTTAAGTGCTAGGAACACTACCAACACTTTTAAGTGATGCTTGACTTGACAATTATTTGTGGTGTAAGTGGGTTTGCTTGTTTGCTTTAACTTTTCACATAGTGTATAATAATTACAAGAGAATATATGTAGTACTACTTTAAATCATTATGAGGACTTTAAAAATAGATTGCATTAACATGTATGCTCCTCAAATTTAATGTTATTTGATATATATATTTGTGTATATATAGAGATTATTTATAAATATACATATAGCATTTACATATCACTAAAAACATATTCTTGTCTTCTTATTGTTTATGGTTTGTGAAAATAATATCACACTGTATATAATTTTCTGATATATGCCTATTTCCACTTATTATTATGTATCTAAGGTTCATCCATATTTTTCCCACATAACTATAGCTCACAGTTTTCACTTTTGAATTATGTAGGAATGTGTGTTATGTAAAAAGTTTATTTACCTATTCTCATGCTGTCTGACATTTGGGTTCTCTCCCTCTTTTTTTTTTTTTCATTTTACAAATAGTAATTCCATATGGCATTTCTGCAACTATTCTCATACGCATTGCTGGATTTTATTTATGCTACTATTTAACTTCACATTATATAATCCCATATTGTTTCCTGTTATGGGTTGAATTGCGTCCCCTAAAAAATGTTTTTCCTCTTTTTTTAAGATTTGTTTATTTATTTTAGAACGAGAAAGAGAGAGAGACCTCGAGTGAGGGAGGGACAGAGGAAGAGGGGGAGAGAGAGAGAGACTCTGAAGCAGACTCTGCTGAGTGTGGAGCCTGACGCAGGACACAGGGCATCTCACGACCCTGAGATCATGACCTGAGCTGAAACCAGGAGTCAGACGCTCCACCAACTATGCCACCCAGGTGCCCCTAAAAAGTATATTTTTAACTATTAAACCTCAGTACATCAAAATGCGCCCTTATATAAAAATAGGGTCTTTATAGAGGTAATCAATTTAAAAGGAGGTCTTTAGGGTTAGGGCTTTAATCCAATAAGACTGGTGTCCTTATAAAAAGGGGTAATTTGGACATAGAGACATTCACACAGGGGAGACACAGGAAGAAGATGGCCATGTAACTGGACTGATGTGCTTATAAGTCAACGAACACCAAGGATTGTTGGCAAACACCAGACGCTAGAAGAGGGAAAGAAGGATTCTTCCCTATAGCCATGATGGAAAGCATGGCCCTGCCAGATACCTAGATCTCAGACTTCTAGGCTCTAGAAGTGTAAGACAAATTCCTATTGTTGTTTTTTTAAAATTTTTATTGTTATGTTAATCACCATATATTACATCATTAGTTTTTGATGGTTTTAAGCCACCCAGTTTTTTGTACTTTGTTAAAGCAGCCCTAGCTAATTAATACATTTCCCAAAGTCATTGTGCCAAATTTAACACCCATCAGCTCTGCATAATCGTTCCCATTATATCACATACTTTTAATACTTAGTTTTGTCAGCTGTAATTTTTGTCAGTTTAGTAGGTATAAAATAGTATCACATCATGGCCTTAATTTGCATTTGCTTGATTAAAATCCAGTATACTTTCGTTTGTCTTTCTTGTTTCCTCTACTATAAACTGTTCATTGTTCATATCCTTGACTAATTTTTCCAGTGGCTTATCTGTCTTTTCTTATGGATGTTTAGAGATACTATGTTTGTCGATATGAAATTATTCTCTTTATTTGTAACATGTTTCACTTCCTCTATATTGTCTTTTATTTATAGAAGTTGTTAATTGGAGCATAGATTGATTTATCAAACTTTTATTTTATGCTTTGTTAATCATTTGTCTTATTTTAGATTTCTTTCCCTTACTAAAGATTGCTAAATTATTGGCCTACATTTATTTGTAAATTAAAGTTCTAGAAACTGTGTGTGTGTATGTGTGTGTGTGTGTGTGTGAGCTGAGGATTGTTGTAGATAACCAAAAAGATACTGGCTTAGAATTTTTAACTAAAGTTTTGCATATGTGAAGGAAATTAAAGAGCAACCTTTGCAGGATAAAGTTGGAAATTAACACATCTCCATGTCATCACCCTCCCATGTAGGTTAAATCTGTCTTTAGCAATAAAATAATTTGATTAATATACAGATATGACTTAATATTTTGTAGTTCAAGAATTATGCTGAAACATAAAGGAAAAAGAGGAAACTTACAATAATAATTCGAAGAATCTTATCATAATCAAGGCATAGAAACCTGCAAACTTCTGGAAGGGCTGAATTAATTTTCATTAGTAAATTTCAAAAGCTTATTTGTAAAGATTGTTGATAAAATATTCCATTAAAATATTAAAGGACTATTTGTTTGCTAAGAATATGTATATTCATATAAGTACATATGAATATATATATCTATATGTATGTGTTTGTGTATCCATATGTGTGTGTGTGTGTGTGTGTGTGTGTGTGTGTGTGTGTGTGTGTGTGCGCGTATCTCAACAGGCATTTGAGGCATTCGATATGTTGTCCTATATCTTACGGCACCTAACTCCATCATTTTCCTTCCTTTGTGTCTTTATGAGCCAAGTATTTACAACTCTATTTTCATGGAGCTATAATGTCTTTTGTTTTAATGTCTCTCTCCCTTTTGTAAAAAGCACTTTAAAAACAAAGGTGTGGCAAGTGGTAGTGAAGAAGGGTCCTCCCAGGTGGCATAATTTCAGTGGTTTTCTCATCCAGACACAGACTCTCCCTGAAGTCACTGTAGACTGCCTGATGATCCTCTACCATTGTGTTGATGGAAGCCATAGTTTCAGCTCTCTCCCCTAGCTCTTAGGTCTGTAAAAACATTCTTTAGGTTCATTTGAACCCATAGTATGAGTGTAAAATGTCATGAGGGGTGGTTTGTGTCTAGACCATGTTTCCATGAAAAACACGAGTCCTACTTTATTGTGGAGACTAGTTGCTGTTGTAGAATTAATCTGTGGATGATTTGGAGGTTGATATATGTCCTCCTTTCTTCAAGAAGCCATAAAAATAATGATCAATGTTATGGAAATAGCAAATATCCTCAGGTCAAAAGGTGACTTCAGTTTTCTATTTACTTTTGTAGTTTCTCATTTTCCATCAATTTGGGGCTTGTACTTTTTTAAATACCTTTGAATGTATATTTCTAGCTTAATTTATGATCCACAGTTATTGTTTTTCAGTTGAACTGAGTTATCTAGCTTGCATTGCCAGAAGCCTGATTTAATGTTTTTTAATCAACTAATTACTATATTATTGTTGATTAAATTTTCAAAATGATGGACAGTAGTAACAAGTTGGTTTTTGTGTTTTTCTATGATCCCATTAATCTGATATCTCAATTTCTGTCTGAGGAAATCCTGATCTTAACTTTCCTTTCCATTCCTCCAATTTAGAACAGCAAATCTCCAAGAAAATTTAGTTTATAATAAAGAAAACATTTGTGACTAGCGTTTGGGCATTAAGGTTGTGTTTCATGCTAGTGGAATAAAATTCTAGACCTTTTCAGATACAGCGATTAAAATAAAAATGTACAGCTAGTTTCTAAGTGTGAATTTATAAAATCAGTTTTAATATTATAGTAATATTATAATAACATTATGAAATATTTTTTCTATTACAGTACAGGATTTTCCCTTATGCCATAAAAGCTTAAACATTAATATTATAAATCATAGCATCTAAATTCCTTTTGAAGGATACAGATATTTTATTTTCAAAACAAAGATCAATCAACAAGTTGAAAGACAATAACTTACTGTTATTTCTATGTTTATGTCAAAGATATCTTTAGATTTCTTATTTCAAATACAAATAGTTAACCTTCCTTCTGGCTTTTTGACACATTTGCACATTATGAAGCTAGACTTATTCCATTTATTTAAAGTTTTGAATACTACATTATATTCAAAATTATGGTTCTATCTCTATTAAAAGGAACTAGGACTTTGAGATACAGCCAATTTTAGGGCTTGGTCACAGAAAATATAAGATGAACCTGTAACATTTTGTGATGCCAGATATTAAGGAAGTACTCAAAAAAAAAAAAAAAAGTAATGGGGCATCTGGCTGGCTGAGTTGGTAGAGCATTTGACTCTTGATCTTGGGGTTGTGAGTTCGAGCCCCATGTTCAGTGTAGAAATTCATTAAAAAAAAAAAAGTGATGGAAGCATGTTGAAGAGGCATTGTAAACAACCTAAAAGATCACCCACGGACAAAACCTGTAAGAAATTGCACAAAACGATATATAGGACATAGTATAAAATAAAATGTCCTTGAGTCCATACTGATAAAAACATATACTAATACAAATAAATAAATGGGGAGAAAGAGCAGCTTTTCCTTTCAGGAGAATTCCAAGTAGTAAATGTGAAAAGAAGCAACAAAATAGAAAATCATCATTAGAAAACCACAGTATTAATTATTAAGATCACTGATCAGTACTAAAATTCATGGGCAGATTTTTGAGGAGAAACAGAATATTTGCATAATCTTAAAGTATATCTCCCAAGATATGCATTAATTATTTTAAAAATTACTTATTAATAATGGAGGAAACTGACAGAAATACCTTCTTAACCAAGTGATCAAGACATCATATGCTCTCTGGTATATGATACACTGAGAACAGATCACTTCTGTGTACTGTTGACAAAAATATAAAACCTCCATCTAATCATGAGAAAATATAAAACAGACCCAGACTGAAAGACATTTTACAGAGTAACTGACTAGTATTCCTTAAAAGAAGATAAGGAAAGACTGAAAAATTCTCATAGATTGGAGGGAGTAAAAAACATGACAACCAAATGCAAAGTAGGATCTCTGAAAAGGCTTCTTTCCTTCCTTCCTTCCTTCCTTCCTTCCTTCCTTCCTCCTTTATTTTTTGAGGGGGTTGGGGAGGGGTAGAGAGAGAGAGAGAGAGAGAGAGAGAGAAAGAATCTCAAGCAGACTCCACACTGAGCACAGAGCCAAACGGGATCGACCTCCTGACCCTGAGATCACGACCTGAGCCTAAATCAAGAGTCAGACGCTCAACGACTGAGCCACCGAGGTGCCCCTCTCTGAAAAAGCTTTGGAAAAGCTGGTGAAATCCAAATTGGAATTAGTTAATAGTAAAGTGATTAAAATACCATTTCCCAAAACTAAACTTAATGTAAATGATGGTGAACCAAAAATTAAAAATGAACTTGCTAAATGTTATACAGTTAGGTGTGGTGGATCTTGAATTTTAGTCCACTCTATATAACCACTGGACTCTTGTCTGGTTTTGGTATCAGGGTTTTACTGATCTCATAATGAGCTGGGAAAGAGTCCTCTTTTTTCTTTTCTCCAGAAGACTTTACATAAGAAGAGAAAATAAGGAATTTTCTGCTTCACGAATGTTCCTTAAAAATATTTGAGGTGCTAAGGGTACTTGGGTGACTCAGTCAGTTAGTCGCCTGGTTTTGCCTCAGGTCATGATCCCAGGGTCCTGGGATCTAGTCCTGCATCGGGCTCCATGCTCAGCGGGGAATCCGCTTCTCCCTCTGCCCCCCCCACTCATGTGCGCACTCTCTCTCTCTCTCTCTCAAAAATAAATAAGTAAAATCTTTAAAAAATATTTGAGCTGCTAGTATTTAAGAGGCTAGATCATTTTAAATCATATATCATATATTAAATGATATTTAATCATGTATTAAATCATATTTTAAATCATACTTTATTTCCTCTTTAGTGCCTTTGGTATATTTTTAATTATCTTTAGGAATTTACCAGTCTAGCTAACTAGGTAATTTTATTGACATATAAGTAATACTCTCTAATCTTTTAAATCACTACATTTTCTGTAGTTGCATTTCTTTAAAATAATTCCTAATACTTTTTGCCCTTTCTCCCCTTTTCATGAACCATTTTGTCATATATATTATTTTGTGAGTCATTTAAAAAAACTAACTTTTGGCATTTTTATTCTCTTGTTTCTATATTTGTTTTCAACTTGATTACTTTCTGTTTTTATCTTAATTATTTCCTTCTTTTTCTTTGATGGTTATTATGTCTTTCTTTTCTAGGTTCTTTTAATGCTTAACTTATTATTCTCAGCTTGTCTTGTCTTTGTATAAAAACACATAAAGTTGTAAATTACCTTCTCTAAGTAGAATTGTTTTCTCTGCCCCATGTTTTAATTTCTTTTCATGGATTTTTTGATTATTTTTAGGTCTCTATTTTTGTATATTACTTGAACCATCAGTTACATAGAAATTACTTCTAATTTTCTTTTAACTTTTCAAGAATATGAGTATTTTGGAGTGATCTTTTTCATACTAACCTCTGCCTTAATTGTAGCATGGTCAGAGAATTTAGTTGATATTGATTTGTTAAAATTTATTCAAACATGTCTAATAATTTAATTTTTGATCAAATGGTTCATGGGATTCAGTGGTTCATGCCTGCTTCAAAAAAATCTGTATTCTCTAGATTGTTTGTGCAGATTTCATATATATATCAATCAAATCATTCATATTATTTTTAAATATTACAAATTCTTGGTCTAGTTAAATAATCATTAACTAAAAAAAAGCATTATTATGGCTATATTTCCACATATACTCTAGATCTGAGAATAGATAATCGTGGTATTGAAGATTTTAACAGAAAGCAACTTTTATAGATGTTATAAAGTAAATAATGAAATTTTAAAAATCTATCCTAATATCAATAATAAGTGCTTTCAGTACAGCAGTGATATAATTTTTGTATTTTAGAAAAGCTATTTCTGATACAGTATAATATATCAATTTATCAAGGTGCTGCTTCTATACAATTTAATTTTTTAAAGAATCTTCTTGCAGTAAATAGGTTCAGTTGGTGATATTCTGTGATAGAAGTATCGTGAAACAGATATTTTCAAAAGGAAGAGTCAGAGGTTGCCAGGCAAAGAGTTGTGTGGAAAATCAAACTAAGAAAAGCATACTGGAAAAACCTAAACCTAAAAAAAAAAAAAAAACAAACAGTGTCATAGAGAGTATTAATTAAGAGAAAGGATGACAAGACAGAGAAGCCAATTTATGGAGAAGCAGCTTATGTATGTTTTATTTTAAGTATAATGGGACCAATCAAAGAAGTTTGAAGCTCTGAATAATTATCCATAAGAGCATTGTTTTCAAAAGGATACTATGGCTGCAGTGTATAATGAGAGTATCTGAGATTTGATTGGATTTAGTTAAGTATAGTTGCTGGTAGACAAATTAGAAAGTTTCTCATTTATCCAATACACAAATCAGTATATGGTGGCTACTACATTCAAAGAAACAGAATGAGAAAACCATGGCGGAAAAATACAAAGTCCCTGTTTCGCATTACATCTTCATGGTACATATGAATAAATAAGTAAATAATATAATGACTAGCTATTGCAAGTAATATGAAGTATGACTGGGAGTGGTATTTTCAATAAGGTTATTTTCAGTAAGGTTATTGATGAAAGCTTCTGAGAAGGTCACAACTGAGCAGTCGTCTGAAGAAAGTGAGTGAAAGCCATCTGAATATTCAGGGACAGGGATTTCTAGAAGAAACAGCAAAGGTAGAGAGCCAACAGGACAGTAGCCAAGGAATGAGTTGAGAGTTGCTTTCAATAGTGTGTTACCAAAAATAGATGGAGAGGAAAATGTAAAAACAAACAAACAAAAAGAACAGGCTCGCGATTAACTGGGGTGTAGTGGAAGCCGAGTCTTACTGATGTCTCCTAGGAAACAACTTCCCAAACTGAGCAGATAGAGGTGCCTGTGTTAGGTTGTTAGGGCTGCCATAATTGGGTGGCTTAAACAACAGAAGTTTGTTTTCTCACAGATTTGGAAACTAAAAGTCTAAGATTGAGGTTCAAGATCAGCAGGGTTGGTTTCTTCTGAGGCCTCTGCTTGGCTTCTAGATGGCTGTCTTCCCCCTGGGTCTTCACATGGTCTCCACTCTCTGCCTGTGTCCAGATTTCCTTCTCTTGTAAGGACACCAGCCATATTGGATTAGAGCCCACCCTAATGATCCCGTTTTACCTTAATTCCCTCAATTACCTCTTTAAAGACCCTGTCTCCTAAAGCAGTCACATTCTGTGGTACTGAATGGGGGTTCGGGCATCAATATATGAAATTTGAGGAGCATAGCCCCCAAACACTTACTGTAACACTGTAACAGTGCCATTTTCTCAGATTCGGTAAATTGCATTGTGATTACAAGAGGGTAGTGCGGGGGGAGAATCTTATGTGAGGGGAAATGTCATGTGAGAAACAGAGAGAGAGATTTAGGAAATTGAATTTCGACAAGAAAACTTTGAAAAGTCCAGTTTGGTGCAAATCTTTCATAGAAGTGACTAAAGGAAAATACACTGGGAAAGATATACTCAGGCAAGAACATGATTAGCTAAGAGGTCCGGGCTTTACTGTGTATATTAAGGAGAATTACTTAGGGTTTATGAGCATGAAGGGGCTATAATCAGAAGTGTGCTTCCGGTCGATTAATCTGTCAGTAATACGTAGTTTATGATCAGGAGCTAGAACATAAATCTCATTAGCAGTAGAGATTGTTCCCACTGAAAGCTCATCTAGGTGCACTAGGAGCTTAGCTAAATTCTTGTTTTGCTGTGGAATAGAGAGGAGTTTGTCAGAATGGAGTGTTTTCACAGTGACACTATGAAGGGCCTCTTTGTATTTCTCCCACAGACTATACTTTGTTTCTCCTGTCACAAAGATAAATAGGATTCCTCCCCACTACAGCTGATTTCATGGAATTTCGTAATGTTCTGTCCTTTAGCTCAAATAACCTAAGAGTAGTTAATAACTAAATACAACAAAGGGAAAATAATTAAATATAAATATTCACTGTATATTCTGGGATATGTTGTGATTGTATAAGCAAACACAGGTACCTCTCTGCTCTCAAAGCTGATCACTAGTTATTTGTGCAAATGCAAGAAAAGACAATGTGCTCATTTTCAAACCAGAATTCTTAACACTGTTAGAGATTGGTACTCAGTATTTGTAATATGCACAGACCCAAGCCTCCCAAATGCCACATTTTCCATTCCTAGACCTTAATTTCGTGTTATCCATACCATGTGTATTCAACTCATTAATCAGTCAACATCGATGTAGAGCTTAAGATTTATAATGTTTTCTCATACACAATTTACCTTTGAATATTCTATTGAGAAACATCTCTCTCTCTCTCTCCCCCTCTTCTATATATTTTGCAGACACCATCCACCTTCGAGTTCTCGAGTCTTCCCCAATTGGCACAGCCATTGGGAGCGTAAAAGCAACTGACGCTGACACAGGGAAAAATGCAGAAGTAGAATACCGAATTATTGATGGTGATGGGACTGATATGTTTGACATCATAACTGAGAAGGACACACAGGAGGGCATCATAACTGTGAAAAAGGTGCACAACATCAGTTTAAATAAGCACCTGCCCATTTAGCAAATAGAGATTTCATTATGTGCTATCCCCTCACGCATTATCCATTAGGAGACGTCACTATCAGTCCAAATGTGATTTATATTGTGCACAAGTATGAGAAACATAAAGCCAAAGTTCTCCTTGGACATTTTGACCAAGTGCTTTTGTTGATTGAAACATGAAACCTGAGTTCTTACAAAATTTAAAAGGCAAATTAATAGATGTGTGACTCCATTTCTGAGCCTTGTGAATAAAAGCCCCCTGCCCCATAATAACATTGTTTTCTTAAGAAAAAGCAGTTAATAGCTAATAATGGCAATATATCATCCCAGTTGGAGGCATAAAAAGTAGCATGCCATCTATCCAGATGTATGAAGCAATAATTAGAGCTGCTAATAAAAAGAGACGGCGTCTTTTGAAAGATAATTTAATTGTTCACATTTTCCCTTCCGCTATATAAATTAAACTTTTCTGCTAATATATGCTCAGTGATACAGTTTAAAGGTAACTAGTTTTTTTATTGTAGAGTCAGTACCACCATTATAAGAAAAAATTAAGGTCCCGTAAAAGTTAAGGTCCCGTAAAAGTTAGATCATATTGAAATGTGCTAAAAACTCTATTGCATGAAGTAACCACTGAAACACTGAGTAATCACAAAACTTTCCAGAGTGTCAGTTGCAAAGGCCAAGGTAGGCAACCAAATGTTTTTAAATGGACAGTGACCAGCACAGGAGGAAGCAGCTTCTTTGTTGTTTTTCATGCCTGGAAAGTAAGAGTAATGCAAGTAAAATCTACTGCTTATCAGATAAAAAAAAGGAAGGTTGAAGGAATCTGAATCAACAATGTCTTTTTCTGTTAACAAAACATACGTTTTAGAGGAGTGAGGGAGAGGAGCTTGATTTATACTTGTGACAGTTACAACACATCAATGTTTAAGTTCCATTTTTTTTGTTTCATAATGTAACCTAATTACCAAGTTGCTATCGAAGTTTTTGTCTGTTCTCTTTACTCAAGGTTTTCCTTATCTTCAATGTTTCCTACAATGGTTGAAAGTTTTATATTAGTCTTCAAACTTTTATAGTTTATGTAGTACCTTGCCATTAAACTGAATGGAAATAATCACAACATAAATGTAAAAAGATAACTGAATTGTTTGCTTACAAACATTAAGCAGTAGCCAGCAGCTCAGCCCACACACATGCACACGTAGACACACAGTCTCCCAGCTCATTTTTTATTAACGAGTCACCACATTATGAGATAGGTTTTAATATCCTTTCCAATTTGTCCAAGATTCAAAATCTAATTTTCCTATGTTCTGAAGTATTACGCATTGAATACATAAAAAGTAAAAATTGAACCCTATCCGATATGTAAAGGTTTTATTACTATTTTTTATTACTTCTAATCATTTACACTGAACAACCTGACAGAACTCAACCAGGCTTTAAAAATCACACTGTGACTTGAAAGGAACATATAATCCAATTTCCCTCACTCTAATTTGGTGATTTATTTATTTATACAGCCACTTGACTATGAGAGTCGAAGACTTTACACTCTGAAGGTTGAAGCAGAAAATACCCATGTGGATCCACGTTTTTATTACCTGGGACCATTTAAAGATACAACAATTGTAAAAATCTCTGTAGAAGATGTGGATGAACCTCCTATTTTTAGCAGATCCTCTTACCTGTTTGAAGTTCATGAAGATATTGAAGTGGGGACGATCATTGGTACTGTGATGGCAAGGGACCCAGATTCTACTTCTAGCCCCATCAGGTAAGTATGCCTATGTTTCAGATGAAAGAATGGGAATTAAAATAAATATAGAGATCATGAAATTCTATTTATAGCATTTAATACATTAAAATATATGAGTCTTTCCATAAGTTGTACATAAATTTGAGGAGCATAGGTGTTTAAAGTAAATTGTCTCTGAATGTTTTGGGGCAAGGCATGCACAGCTTCAACATTTGGTCCAGTTTAAATCATGCCTTTTAGCCTAAAATCTAGCTTGTATCATCTGTCTCTTTCTTTTAGGTATTTGTTGTTCTGACCTGGGTACAGATAAAGGACACTGTGTCAGCTGTGCATTTACAATGTAACCGAATCACTTTATTTGTGCTTTCAGTTATTAAATGATATGTTAAGTTGAGAGTTGTAGCAGTTAAAAGAATATAATTACAGCAATATTACAATGCAGTTATGTTACATTTTAGAAACTCTCCTATACTCCTACCATCAAAGAAGGAAGGTTTTTGTTTGTTGTTTTTGTTTTGGCTGTATCAAAAAATAGTTAGAAAAATATTAGAACATTCCAGAAAGATCACAGTAATTTCAATTTTTTTTTCTTTTTTTGCTTTGCTTTTTTATGGCAGCCTAAAAATATATGGGATGTAATAAACATACAAATGAGAAAGACTCAAAAGTTTTTATTGACATTTGGTCTATCATTTTAAAGAAATACAGGTATCTGTATATAATATTGACCATCAAAATGACTGTTCATTTTAAACTGTTAGTACATCATGTGTTTTGGATTTCATTCGTTTCCCTATTCTCTACAGGTTAATTTTGTCTTCCCCTTGTTCCACATGGACCAGTCAAGTAAGGGTTTAAATGATGGTTAACAATTTCCAAGCACACTTTTTTCTGATTCCTAAGAATACAACAGCAGAATGTAGAGAATCTCTAATTTTGTATGCCATGTGACTCTAACTCAAGTTAAAGTTAAAAGTGCTATAGGTTCTGCCACATCTTCAAGTGAAGTCATATTTCATATATATTAAAATTAGCATTTGATTTATGTAATTTTATCTAAATATTTTCTTTTTTGTTTTTATGTTTCCTTTAGTTCCAGTGTAGTTAACATAGTGTTATATGTTTCCGATGTACAATATAGTGATTCAACCGTTCCATATATTACTCAGTGCTCATCAAGATAAGTGTACTCTCAATCTCAATCACCTGTTTCACCCATTCCCCACCCACCTCCCCTCTGGTAACCATCTGTTTGTTCTCTATAGTTTAGAGTCTGTTTTTGGTTTGTCTCTCTCTCTTCTTTTTTTTTTTTTTTGTTTTGTGTCTTAAATTCCACATATGAGTGAAATCATATGGTATTTATCTTTCTCTGATTGACTTACTTTGCTTAGCATTATACTCTCTAGGTCCATCCATGTTGCTTCAATTTGCCTAAATATTTTCTTATATTCACATAGAGCATCACAGGTTACATATATGGTAATCATTTACAGCTCCCAGCTGCCAGCATGACTTCCCCATAATTGCCTCTTCCCCAGTCCATTTGTCTTCATTGAAATTGCTGTATTGCTCAGATATTTTTTTTTTCCTTTGAAGCTTTTATATAACCAATATACATGTTTAATTTTACCCATTCAATATTTTCCAAGCATTTTCCTGGCATAGCTCCTAAGTAACTGTAACAGGCTGTGTGCTGTGTTCCTGGTTTTAAAGTGGTCTTTTTTAAATTAAATATAATCTTTTTAAAAAAAAGAGTTCAACTTAAATCCAGTGGTATTATAAAGTGGCTATATAAAGATATTCTCCTCACAAAGAAATAGATTTTGCATCCTCTTATAGACTGATGGTTATTATATGTCAAAATATGTCTGGATTTTGAAACAAAAATGAAATATTTAATCAGAATGCAAGTCTAAGGAAAGAATCCATTTATCTATACTATATGGTGACAGAATTAATGCTTATTAATGACAAAGTCTATGTCATAAAGGTTGTCATATAATAGAATTTATGCTAACTTGATGCATAAAATGCAATTGAATATTTTTGGATAATAATAATGATAGAACTACAGGTTATATATATTTATATATATATATATATAAAATCAGGGATAAAATAGCTTTACTAATGCAATGTATTTATGGGATAGATAATATAATATAATACTGGGCATATTATAAATTGTTTAAGTCATATTATGGATGTTAATGCAATAATCAAAGGGATTTACTTTGTTCTGGAAATGATCTTAAAAAGGAAAACGAAAATTAGCACATATAATTTGCCAATAGAGAATTAGAAAATATAATTATATCATGTTTGAAAAAGAACCAGGATCTCTCTGTATCTTTAAGATAATTTTGCATAATCCTCTAAATTTTGACATTAGTTTGTAAACTAAATTATAAGAAATAAGACAAAACACACATAAAATGATTTGGCAAGGACAATAATGCTTTATATTGATTTACATATTGCAACTTCATGTTATATTTCTATAGAAATAAGAAAACTTATTTGCCAAAATACCAAAGAATTCAGTTGTTCTTTTTTTCATTTAATAAATACTTGTGGATCACCATATCAAATATTAACATATTTCTCAAGAAGTTCTCAGTCTGTTAGGAAAGAAGATTCGGTATGAGAAATAATATTCATTGAGTGCTTACTATACTTCAAGAATGATGCTTGGTTTTTTCATGTATGATTTTCTGTTTGAAATGTAACTCACATTTTGATGTTGAATTCCTAATACAATGTGGTAAATGATACATTTTGATACTACATTTAGAGATGAGTGGTAAAAGATACTTTGGGACTAAAGGAGATAAATAAGCTTCTACTTTAGGTAATCATGAAACACTCAAAAGAGGAGGTAAATTTATGTTGAGTCTTTCAGTAGTAAAATAATTTTGTCAACTTGAGAGAGAATTTGTGAATTATTCCAGATATAGAGATTCAGTGTTTTGCAAACTTATGTGTGAATGATAAGACATGCAGTTTGAATGCAAAACTGAATTCATATTTTATTAATAGAGAGGGCTAGAGCTTATTAAGGAGATTTGTTAAATACTGGTTTGTTCCAGTTAGAACTGATTTAAAATAAAAACCCAAAATAAGCAGTCCTCCAAAGTAAAATCACATTAGCTGTACTGATGGCTTAAGTTGTTCTTCTAATGCAATTTATTCAAAACCCAGAATAAGGACTGTAAGTTTCAATTGATTTTTGGAAATATCATACAGGTTTGGAACATTAAAAGAGAAGAGTTTTATGGCACTTTAAAAATTATTTTTTATTATGACTCACAAACTACAATTTAAAAATAGTATTTCATAAAGTTTTCCTAAAAATAAGTGACAGTTGTGGCTTAGGAAAAGATATGCCATTACTGAATGCTACTCCTGGACTTGTCACCTTTGTTTTACTTTGTTTATTTTTTTAATATGGAGCATTAAATATAACTTGAGGATTATGCTTGCTAACTCAAGGACTATAAAGCATTTGTAAGCCACTAGGATTGTGAAGTGGCAGGAACAGATGAGGGATATAACTATCTTAAACCTTGCCTGACAATCTCCCAAATAATGGGATTTGTCCCAACTATAACAATCTGATTGATAAACCTGGTGTTAGGCTTTTGAATGACACTCAACACAATGTCTTTAATCAATTTGCAGCATAGTTGGTTTCTTATACATATGCTAAGACTTTTTTTTTTTTTTTTAATTTGTTTTCTGAGACTTTACTTGGTAAAAATGTGTGAAAACTCCTACCCCAAATTTTCTGTTTTTAAAACATCTTTAGTTAAAATGTATACATTTTTTTAATGATACATATGGTTAAAAAACTGAAGCTACGTGGGTATTATACCATGAAGTTACTAAACATCATCATAAATTGATAACCTACTAGTCTGTTGAAACTAATGTTGGCTCCAATTTCATCACTATGAAAAAGACTTTGCTTCTGGGAATGCTTTTTTGCATTTGATCCTTACAGTAATTCCTTAACAGAATTTTCAACTCCTAGGTAAGGTCAGTTGGTAATGCAACCATCTGTAATGCCAACTACTTTGTGGAACAAAAAAGTACTTCCCAGTCAGTTGATATGGCAATAGATAGTGATTTAATAAAACGAATATTCAGAAGGCCATCATTTTGAATGTTGAACAAAGTACCAGCTCATGCCTTGGGAAGAGGAGGAAGGTAGAGATGGCGGGTGTGTGTGTGGGGGGCAGTTCCTGATGTGTGTGTGCATGTGCGCGTGATAAATCAATGAAACAGTTTTCATTCTACATCAGTAATATGTACTCTTATGAAAGTATTACATGTTACTGTGTGTGTGTGTTTGCATTACACCATTTTCTCCTACAAACCAATAATATTTCCATGTATTTTTCTTTGCTTTCTATGTTCAGATTTTCCTTGGATCGCCATACTGACCTTGACAGGATTTTTAACATACATTCTGGAAATGGATCCCTTTATACATCAAAGCCACTTGACCGTGAACTATCTCAATGGCACAATCTTACTGTTATAGCTGCTGAAATCAGTAAGATGAATTTTATGTATATAATATTTAACATTATTAGGTTTTATTTCATATTAAAATAATTTATTCTCATTATACACATGAATTGTAATTTTAATCTGTTTTTAAAAGTCTTCAAACTAATACTACAATATATATTAACTAACTTGAATTTAAATAAAATCTTGAAGAAAAAGAATAAAGCATTGATTTCAAGCAAAAAAAAAAAAAAAAGCTTCTCAACACCTATAATTCTTTTCAATAGTTTCTATATATACTGAGGGATAGTTATAGGTATCCCAAATCAACATTTAATATTGACTAATAAAAATTATCTAGAATTGGGCACTAAAGATATCCTCTTTTGGGGAAAAGTAAATGCATTAGATTTATTACATGGACACTATAAATTAAAATCTATGCTAAATGGTGGGTGCACACCATTTAACAACAAACATGTATGTAGGTATTATTTCTTCCTTTTTACAGATGAGGAAACCAAGGTATTGTAATAATAGCTAACATTAAGCACTCTATGCCAGGTATTATCCTAAGAATTTTATATTAATTTTATCCTAGTAATATTTTTATTGACCTTATTTAACAGAGAAGGAACTAAGGCTCCAGAGGTTTTGGGAACTTGCCCGAAGTCACAATGCCAGAATTAGTAAAACTGAGATTTAAAACTAGTCATTCTGTTTCTAGGTCCAATACTTAATTCTACATCTAATTTACAAAATTTCGTATAAGTAATAACAGGCAAAGCCAGTATTCACAATCATATCTGTCTCTAATTGCAAAGGTTCTTGCCCATTCACAGGACTTGCGATGTCATTTGTGGAGCCCATTATAAAATAAAACGTCAGACCTCTTGTTAAAAAATGATTAAGGCAGGGGCGCCTGGGTGGCTCAGTCGTTAGGCATCTGCCTTCGGCTCAGGTCATGATCCTAGGGTCCTGGGATCGAGCCCTGCATCGGGCTCCCTGCTCAGCCGGAAGCCTGCTTCTCCCTCTCCCACTCCCCCTGCTTGTGTTCCTTCTTTCACTGTATCTGTCTCTGTCAAATAAATAAAGAAAATCTTAAAAAAAAAAAAAAAATGATTAAGACATTTAACGTGGCAACAGTAGAGCCTTAAAATAAGCATGGGGCCCTTCTTAGAGTGAGGCCCGGTACAATTACACATGCCTATGAAGCCCCTTTGTCCACTCATGCAAACGTGTTCATGGTCTCTAATTCCTGTACTGTGATTTACTGGAGTAAAGCAACTCTATTTTTAAAAGAAGCATTAATTAGGGACTGAATCATTGTGAAAAACTAAGCCTATAAATTCCAGACCTAAAATACGAAGCTGAATCCACAAACACCTATCAGGGTCAAATTATTTTAAGCCACCATTCCAGGATTTGGAAGGCAGAGCAACGGGGCCAAATTGCCAAAAGTCTCAGAAGGATGGAATGAGGCTGGACAGATCATTGACAATGAATTCAAAACTTCAGGATAAAATAGTAGACTTAGCTTTCTCCTTAAATCTGGCTCTGAAATACAGATTAACTCCACCATCCAAATGACCCAGTTTTTCCATGGTGAGTTATAAATGGCTGTGCCTTTTAAGGCCAACTGAAGATTTTTTCGAGTTTTTCTTCTAAGGAAAGCTTCTATTTCTATTATCTGTTTCCACATCACCACGGTTAGATGTGCCTCACAGGGTCCAATCTGATCCTTCCAGAATCATGCTTGTTTGTGCTCTCTGCTTGATTCAAGATCCTAATTCAAGCCTAATGAGTTAGGAATTGCCTTTTCCATTTCAGATACTTTGAGAAATTTAAGTTCTAAAGCTAGCTGAAGTAATTACAATTCTGTAAAAAGCTAAGCCAATTATGTTCTTCTTTTTAAGAACTAAACCTATTTTTTGCCCTTAAGTGAAATCAATTTATGGAGTAACTGCTGGAAATGCCTACCTGCCAAGCCACAAGCAGTCAGAGGCCCATTATGCTGGTCTGGGTATTAAATGGATAAGGGAGAGAGGGAAACAGCATATAGGAAATTGTTTTTACTAGATTTTAAGCACTGGGTTTGTGATAAGTGTGCATTACACCAAGCCCTAAGCAGGGCAGAATGACGTTTAAATGTACTTCTTACCAATGCGTTTTCAAGCCCTGCCTCTAACAGTTTAATTCTACATTCCACAGCAGTGTATCACATCATATGGCAAGTACTACCTCAGGTAATTATTTAGTGCATTATACCATGAAATAACTTCTCTTTTTCTTCTTCAAAAATATTTTTTAAATGCCATTTGGAAAATAAAAAATCTAAAATGAAGGTCATAATTGGATCTTAGAAATCCGTTGTAGAAACTAATGAGTTCCTCTCACCACATCTGAAAACTTTACTGTAATCATTGCAATAGAGTCTGAGAACAGTAGAGCAAAGCTTATGACCAAAGAACTCCATTATCTATACTTAGTCCTTGAGAGTGGAAATTCTTGCCCTAAGCAGGTAGAAAAGATACATCTTTCTAAAGGCTAGGATTTCTAGAAAACCATTTAAGCTTTCCTTTTCTTGGATATGGAAAAGACTGTGAATACATCAGAATGCTTTCACATTATAAGATCCTTTATTGCTGATACATTCTTGCTATAGTAGATTGTGCCTGGATGACTCTGAGAATCAGGTGGTAAATATGCCAACTACCATTCCGTATGATGCTTCTTGGAATGCTTTAAGGTTTTACTTGTACATGAGCTGCAACATCTACCAGTAAAAAGATTAATGTAGGCACTGTTGTTTGAGCAGGTGACTCTAGGCCTGATGTTATACAAACACATTTATCCTTGTGGATTTAGCTTTTGATTTGAAGAGACTTTTTGAGCCATCTGTAAAGAAGCTGAGAATCTTCATTTTGTGTCAGGGAACGGACTGACAGTGCAGTATTTTAGATCTGATATTGTTCTGATATTGTTCTGCCTCTCTTGACTTCCAACAAGAGTTATATTTATGTCAAGACTATTGAAAAAAATATTTTGCTATGTCCACTAACTATATTAGATGAAAAGCTCTTGCTAGAAAATATGGAAGAATCATACCTTCCCATTCATACCCATAGCAATGTGTAGCTCTAGGTAAGTTGTGGGTTCATTTGTAGGTGAACCCTTTGTAGGTGAACTCTGGCTACTTGCAAATGGTTTAGGACTAGGGGAGGTAGGAAAAGAGTGGGATAGATTTTTTTTTTCTCCTTTCTCCACTGCTCCCTAAATGTAGTCCTCTTCAGACCTGTATGAACTGTAGGGAAACTAGTTAATATATATATTTTTTTATTGTGTGAGAGCTTTGTGTGGAGCAACATAGCATAAGCTGTCAAGTAATGTAAGAAAATGAAAAAAGGTATCACGGTGATAATAAAGATGATCTTAATAGTTGACATGTATTGAGTGCTTACCAACAAACTAATACTTTGATAATAGCTTTTGATAGCTTTCATGCATTAACTGACCTAATTTTTCAAATAACTCCATAGATTAGAAGTTCTATTTTGATTTCTATTGGGTAAATTGAGGCATTAGAGAGATGGAGTAAATTGGCCAAAGGCACACAATGAGTGAATGGTGAATCTGGGAATCCAAGCAGCTCTGTTCTACTCCAGGGTCTGGACTCTACAACCACCTGACATAGGAAGAAGTGAACAATAGGCAGCAATGCATTAGCAAATGGGAAATCAGAACCTGAGAATGGAAGGCACATGGGTGAAAAAGACTGAGTAAGACTGGAAAGGAGTCTTAAAGAGAGGATGCCTTTCAAAGTTTCTCTTGAAAAAAAGAAGGCAGATAAATACGCTTCACATGGATTTAGAATTCTATCTGCCTTCCTTCATACGACTCAACCTTATAAAGGTCCCTGCTGAGTAATCAGTTCTTCCATATTATTTTTAAAAGTGCTGACTTCATTATTTTAGTAACATTATAATTACCTGGAGAGAAAGGAGGAGAAATAAATTATTTTCCATAGTAGTATCCTCCCTATCTGTACATGACAATATTTTTTACCCTTGTATTTGAAAATTATATAGATAAAATTAGAAAGTCAGATACATTTCACAAAGGCAAATAGTATGATCCATAACCCATGTTAGTAGAGGCCATTTAATAAGATTGCTATTGCCCCTCACTTCATCTGTTATTTGTTTTATTTTGCTTTGTTTTTAGCTAATTACCTCCTTTTTCCTTTTCTATTGATCTTCAGTTTGACTTTCCTGAAGTCCACACAGAAGTTGAACTACCAAAGACGAAGATTTTGATATCACAAAGGCTGATAAATATAAACTGAATTTAAGATGTCAAACACTCTCAGATACCAATACTAGTGCCTAGAAAAGCCCATTTGTGAGAAAATGCAATTTTGACTAATACAAGGGTGTTACCCAAGGCTAAGCTAAATAGACATTCATATTTTAAAATTCCATTTACAAATCAAGACAATTTTTAATGCATATTTTTATGTGAAAACTTTGATGCTCTTTATTTTAGTATTTGTAGCAAAAAAATCATAATTATTATACTATATGTTACTATTGAGCTAATTTTGTTATACAAAATTGAGCCTGGATTGTTGAAATGGTACCAGTAACAATTAATGAAACATTCAAGTGCTTATATTTTCCTGTAAATTTCCACCCAACTTGTAAAATTAGTAGCTATATATTAAAATTTCCAAAAGGGGAGTTTGGAGTAGCTATTGGAATGCATTTTCGCTATTAAAGTAGTCAGGAGGGTAAGTTGTAATATAACAACTACCACTTAGGAGTTAATGACCATGGGCAAGTTAATAGTTTATTTAAAATTATTTCTTCATCCAAAAACTCAGTAAAGCTTAATATAATACTGCATGACAAAGATTTAATAAATATTTGTTCTTATTTTACATATTTGGACCAAGGACAGAAATACAATATGAACTCAATTACACTGGATTGTGCTTTTAAGAAGATTTTCCAAAATAATAGTAGTTCTCTGGAGGCCAATAATAACTGAATTTATAACTACTTAATTAGACTCTGTAGTAATTTTCTTTATTGTATTTGCTCATTATGTTGGCAGAATGAACGCGATGCTTATTTTTATGTGAGCACTTAATATCCACAAGATGCTTATATAAATGAAATCTGGCGCACAAATGTGTCTTCCTAAACAAATTTTTCCTTTGCCTTTTCTAGACAATCCCAAAGAGATGACTCGCGTGGCTGTTTTTGTGAGGATTTTGGATGTTAACGACAATGCCCCACAATTTGCTGTATTCTATGATACTTTTGTATGTGAAAACGCGAGACCAGGGCAGGTGAGCACCCATAGGACTTAAAAGCTTTGGAAAGTTTTAACAGCTTGTTAAATGATTTCTTTTCCCAATCTTAAGAAGAACAAGTAAACAGAGATAAAAATGCTCATGTAAGTCCCAGTAATATAATTAAAAAAAAAAAAAAGGCTGATTTTTTAGGGTTCTAAAGGACACTATAGCGTGTTTCACATTTCTTTTGTGAAGTTCTAATGAAAATATAAGATTTTATTGTTGCCACAAAAATTAAGGTGTAAGAAGAAATAACTTTCACTTTTTAAATTTTCACAAACAAAACCGGGGGGGGGGAACAAACCTCTGCTGTTTCTCTAGGTAAATATTGATACCTGCTAGAAGAGATGGGAGATGGAAGTTAGGAGAAACACAGCGACAGATTCATGGGATCAGTGAAAGAGTGCATCAATATTCCAATGTATGCAAATGATTTCAAAGCAGGGCCACAGGATTCACTCCTTAAATTTATACTTGTATTTCATCATTATAGCAACATTTAGAGGGCTTAATGACTTAGGTTTTGTCCTTTAAAACATTCTTCCTACATCAGCTTTGTTTATAACTCTTTAAGTCTTTTCCTCAGTGGACTCATTTTGTTGTTTGAAAAGCTCCAGTGTATATGGCTGAAAGAAATGCTCGTAATTGGTTTGAGTGCTATCTTCACAGAAAGAAGCTGCATGTTATAAATAATAATTGGGAATCAAATGTGTTTTATTAAAGAAAGAGTAGCCATCACAAAACTGCATTGTGTTTTGACATCATTTGATGCTCTTTATAAACATCAATGTCGTCGTTACATTTTTATGCAAATTACATTGTGGGATAACACAAATTCTTCCTTCTGAAGATTCTAACAGGAATTCAATAGCCTGTCTATTGTTTGAAATGGAGAAATTGCTGCAATTGGATTCATTTTTTTTTATTTGAAAATGTTATGGAAATGTTTAATTTGGAATATTTAAATGACAAAGCTACTTCCGACCTACTTCGTAATGAAACAGTGTTTGCCCTGAAAATACCATTCCAAATAGTCCTCTGCTTGGCAGGCTCAGCATGATATAAGTTGAAGCCTTTTCTCTAAGAGATAAATTACCCACTTTACAACTGCCGCATGCATAGCTTCCTCTATGGTTATTCTATTTGATTTTCGAGAGATATCTTTTCAGAGCATTTGAGTCATTTTAAATACTGATTTCCAAATGTATTCACAATATACCAAATAAGGGATTGTTTTTTTTTTTTCCTTATGCCTCTTTAAAAAAAAAAAAAAAAAACTAAACTAAATCTGGTTCAGTAACTTTATATTTTTTGGATTTTAAAAACCAGTTGGCATATTGCAGGAAAATAATAAAATCAAAGACTATTTTAATTTAAAAAGTAGCCTTTTGACAAACTTGATAGGAATAACATGATTAGTAATTTTTGTCTAATTGGCTGAATGTGCAATAGCCTCCCATAGTAGCTATTTTTAATAAGATCAGTTTGTTAAATGTCATTTTGGTCTCTTGGCTGATAAATGGTCGCTTAAACTAAACTGTTATGTACTCAGTGATGGAATTCTAGATTACAGCAGCCCAGCAGGCAAAACCAAGGTGGTTATTTGGAAAAGTCCTTCACTGAACCTTCCTTGAGATTTATTTGTTAACTCTTGTCTCTCCTCCTTCTAGGGAAGTAGGAGCTTGTTAGGACTTCTGGGTGTAATTTAGTTATTTATAGAGTATTTCAACCCACCCAATTCTCCTCTGAATTAAGTACTGTTTTAGAACAGCACTGAACATAATAAAATAAATAAATAAATAAATAAATAAATAAATAAATAAAGTAGCACTTCGAACAAGGACACAGGAAATGATTCCATCTATTTGTATGGACAAAATGAGAGGACAGATAAAGTTAATTCCAATCCCCTCTTCCTTTTCTGCCTCTTCCCTTCTCTAAAGGTAGAAGACTTTCCCCCTTGGAAAAGATGCAACTTAGAATTGATGTAAATTAACAGTCACGCCTTGTGCCTGAACTAGGCTACCTTACTCCCCATCTTTTCCACCTCAGAAAGAGTCCCTTGGGAAAGGAGAGGAGAGAAGACTGGCTGTTTCATTTTTCTTTCATTTTCCATCATGCATGCCTCACTCCTTCAGTCAATAAAGCATATTTTAATAGTTTTTAATCTTTATGGGAAGGAAATAGTATTTCAGTCTCACAGATTTCCCAGAGAGTCTCCCCAGGGAGGACTCCTGCTTGTATTTACCCGCAGATAGTATCTAAGCTCTAGGCCTTTGGCAGACCCCAAATATCCCTTTACATATTTCCATGGAACAATGTGGAGTTACTTACCTAACTGCTACTCTTCCCACTGCAAAACCTAAAACATTAAAACTTACTGACCAGTTTTCTTACTTAAATATCTCAAAATCCATTTGTCATCCCACATTCCATCATGGTAATATCACTGAAAAAGCCCTCAAGTTGATTTGAGATTATTTTAGAATAGCCTAGTAAAAATATGAACCAATTATATAACAGCTAAGAAGATAAAATATAAATGACTTATCTGGGTCTATTCTTCATATGCTCAAAATGAATACTGGACATCACCAGTGGTTTCTTTTTCCTCCATAATTGTGGCAACTTATTTTATTGGAAATGAGTCAAAATGAACTTGTGTCCAGTAGGAATAAAATAGCGAGTGCTTATATAGAGAGACCAGGGAGGTGGTTTTGTCTCCTTCATGTTGTCAACTTCTGATTTCTATTTTAACACATACTTACATGTATATGGTATATGTACATATGTATATATGTACATACCCATATGTATGTGGTATATATACCAAAACAAAATACACTTGATTCTTGAACAATGCAGGGTTTATTTCTTTTATAACACTTAAAGAAAATATATCAGTGAATCACTAATTTTGAAACCAACAATGCTATCATCTTTTATTCAAATAACATTTTAATTAAGAATTTTTGTGTAAACCATTATAACTTCTTATAGATATATGCAAAGATGTGGCCATTTTGTTCTCTGAAATGTATTATTTTGGTTCATAAAAATAAACTGAAATTGTAATTTGTAATCACAGTTGAAAATGCATATTTATTTTGAGACATTATATTTTTTAAAAGACCATTAGCTCTACTTTTAAATTTCTTTCATTTTTATCTATATATATACTGACATATTAATCTTAATGATATATATATATATAAATACATAGAAGTTTTATTAAGTCTTCTACCCTTCTTGATGTTGTTTCATTTGTCATTTTTCCCTTCAATTTATTCTTATAAATCACTATTTAAAAATAAAATCTTTTAGACTGCTTGACAAACAAGTCAGTCAAGAATGATTTTGTAACTGAATTGATACCTCTTAAAGGGCATTAGCAAACACTTTTTATACATTTTTCTCTTTAATTCCTTCACATATGCACCATTTTTGGTTTTGTATTGGATGGGTAAGCCATTAGCAATAAATCCTTGCTTTCTATTTAATCTTAAATTACCTCTAAAATTTCATTAAATAGTTATGTTACATTTTAAAATATACTTTAAGATTATTCAAAGTTGAAATGATTTTTTGGGCTGCTTATTCCTAGAGGATAATCATTTATCTTTGTTTGATCCAATTATACTTCTTGTATTATTTTGAAATAAGTGGTTAAAGTTGTAATTAAATAGGGATTAGCTAAAATTTGTCACATTTTTATTTTTATAAGGTAATTTAAAAGAAAACTAATTGAATACAGAAGAGTTAAAATAACTCCTTAATTTTTTATAATTATGTAATATTTTAAACTTGAAATCTCTTTTTATATCAACAAAACATCAGTAACAAATATTTTCATCAAATATCCACACCCTGTTAAATAAGTCAAAGCAGTAAAGCATATTCCTTTTAGTTAAGCATAAACTTGGCCATTTATATAGGTATACAAATTGAACAACTTCTGAAGCTCTTTTGCAATATTAAGATATGCAAAAAATTATATAAAATGTTATACATATAAGTTAAGGACAAATTGGATATATATGCAAAAAGTACATAGCCATATGTTACATATATATTTGTATAATATTAATCATGTATGTTCAAAGAAGTGATCTGATTATAGTAAAAGGTGTTATATTTTATGCTTTGTTCCCAGATAGCTTCTTATATTGTCTCTTACCCTAAAATAAATCAGAGATGATCTTTATAAAATAACCGTTTCCCATGGTATACATATAGTGAATTAAAAAATTTAATTTTATTGACAATGCAAGTAAAGTGAACCATTACTATTAAAGTAGATAATAATCCTTAAGTCTTGCCTTTAAAAGGTTTTGCATAGTATTATCTATAAAATCTGTCCATTCTTCAAATAGTTTTCACTTTTGATAAAGAGGAAAGCCATAATCACAATAGTTTTCTAAATTTTTCCTCCATTAGATAAACTTTTCCAGATCAATGTTTAAATATATATGAAATAACCTATTCATGTCAAATGCTGTATCTAAATTAATAAGACTGCAAAGAATATGATATTGTCATTTATTATTTTGAAGGATTGGATAATATGTAGGAGAAATTGAGAAGGAGGGAGAGAAAGGAACAGAGACAGAAAGAACCAGAGAGGGAGGGAGGGAAAGAGAGAGAGACTTTGTTAAAGTCAAAGTAATAATAAAAAAGATGGAATAAAATAAAGATACATGCACAAGAAAGAAAATCAACTGCCTTTAAATTTAGACAAAATTGAATATTAAAAAATTACATATTGTAAAGCAGATTATACCCTCAGAAGTTTGATAAATATGCATTTTTCTCTTTTTTGCAGCTAATACAGACTATAAGCGCAGTAGACAAAGATGACCCCTTAGGTGGACAGAAATTTTTCTTCAGTTTAGCTGCTGTCAATCCAAACTTCACAGTACAGGATAATGAAGGTAAATGTTAGAATGCTGTCATTATGATTTCAGGTGACATTAACAAGAGCTTTTCTCCAAAGGAACAATTGCTATATGTATTAATTTATTGATCTGTGTTACAAATGTTGTTTTCATCAGATATTTAATGAGATATTAATTTCTTGCTTCTTTATATATTAATAAGATATACACTGTTCATTCTCTTAAATTGCAAAATAATAAAGATGTGAGAGAAGTTTCAATATGAGTACTAATGAAAAGACTGAATCTTGAAAACATTAGAAAGGCTGGAAATAATCAGACACACTGGGTAGAGAAATGAATGATTCAGTGAGACCCTTGTGCAAATTTCAATGAGATTTAGCAGCAACAGATTCACCAAAGCCAAAAAGGCATGGAATATGGGTGAGAAGAAGTATCCATATTAGTCTGTGAGGGGTTTAAGTGCAAAAGCAGTTGCCAGGGCAAGATACACTATTCTTCTGTGCAATATGTAAATTTTATAATGTCTCTGTGATAAAAGATACTGAAATTATATTTCTTGCATTCCCAAAGAGGGCAAAAACATATTTTAGAGGAAAAAATATGAAAATGCTTACTATTTTTAAAAAGCTGAACAGCTTTATTCTTTGAAAAATATATATGGTAATTATTCTAAAGAAAAGTGTATAGTTAGACCTGTTTCCCCTTAATAAATTTATGTTAAACTAATTATATCAGTGGATCTTTTGTAAAAAAGGCATACTTGTCTTAGAGTGAGTGTAGATATAGTTATTCTTAAAATACATTTAATAACTACATTGACATATTTATAATACCTTCATAACAATGTATATCCACTGGCAGAGCTAGATTGCTATATCACCTCTAGGTGGCTTTCAGAATATCAGAAAGAAGTTTAAGATAACAGATAGTTTTACATTAACCCAATTATTGTTTGAGGCATTTGATATGGCGGAAAATGGCACAAATCAGTTGAAAAGAGGGCATCCACTGGTAATATCTGTATACTAAATCGTAGTTTCTGAAATGTCTCTTTTCCATCCCTCTGAACATCTAAAAAACTGCAATGCGAAAAATTCTCATAGAGTTGGCAGGTAAGATACAAGATGTCTAGTTTCATCTGATTATCAGCAAAACAGCACCCATCATTTTATTTGCTGAATCTGGCATCCTAAGTATAGAACTTAGATTAGACATCCTTCATACTGATTTGACAATATTATACCTCTTTCTAAGTGCATTTGGTTTTATGTTTTTGTTCAACTGGACCCCAACAAACCACCTCTCAATTTTAAAAAGCAGTAGACTTGAAACTGTTATCACAGCATTTCACAGTTACTAGGTAAGCACCTCAAGGCTAATTTTAATTAATTTTTGATAAGTAGTGTCATCTTCCTATATTCAGAAGAGTTCCTGATCTTATATGAGTTACTCAAAGCAAGAGTTGAAGCCCTATGAATATAAATTTGAACGTGTCACTCTATAGAATACCACTAAAGTCAGATGGAATAAACTCAGTATTCCAAAACTCACTATTCCAGAGTGCATAAACTCACTATTTTGTTACTGAGTGCATTTTGAAAAGAAAATCCAATGACACAGACATCACCTTATTGCTCTACTTGAGGAAATGCCCTTGTGTTTATCTACATGTTCATCTTAGAAAACTTTAATTTTATGGTATCATTTTTTAAAATTAATTTCCTTCTTCTGTGATACCACACTTGGAGCTTTTGATTCTTAAGATTCCCATGCTTTTCACTAACTTATAGGTCAAAAGCCTAACTGTATAATGAATTTCTGAATATTTAATAAAATGATTTGAATAGAATGGTTAGTTTAGGGTATAGCTTCATTTTATTTTTCAATATATTAAAAGTATTGTAGACAAGATTAAGATTTAAAACCTTTTGAAAAGTTAAAAAAGAATAAGGCAAGAAGTTTCTAAATATACCCATATACCAACATCTGTTGTTTCTTGTGTTGTTGATTTTAGTCATTCTGACAGGTGTGAGGTGATATCTCATTATAGTTTTGATTTGTATTTTCCTGATGATCAGTGATATTGAGCACCTTTTCATGTATCTGTTGGCCATCTGTATGTTTCCTTTGGAAAAATGTCTATTCATATCTTCTGCCAACTTTTTAATTGGATTATTTGTTTTTTGTTTTTGTTTTGGAGGGTTATTTGTTTCTTGGGTGTTGAGTTTTATAAATTCTTTATACATTTTAGATACTAACCCTTTATTAGATACGTCATTTGCAAATATCTTTTCCCATTCCTTAGATAGCCTTTTAGTTTTGTTGACTGTTTCTTTTCGCTGTGTAGAAGCTTTTAATTTTAATGAAGTCCCAATAGTTTTTCTTTGCTTTTGTTTCCTTGGCCTCAGGAGATGTATCTAAAAGGAAGTTGCTATGGCCAGTGTCAAAGAGGTTACTGCCTGTGTTCTCCTCTAGGATTTTTATCGTTTCAGGTCTAACTAACATTTAGGTCATTTAGGTCTTTAGTCCATTTTGAATTTATTTTTGTGCTTGACATAAAAAAAAATCCAATTTCATTCTTTTGCATTTTGCTGTCCAGTTTTTCCAACACCATTTGTTGAAGAGACTGTCTTTTTCCCATTGGATGTTCTTTACTGCTTTGTTGAACATTAGTTGACCATATAGTTGTGGGTTCATTTCTGGGTTTTCTATTCTGTTCTGTTGATCTATATGTCTGTTTTTGTGCCATACTGTTTTGATCACTATAGCTTTTGTAATGTAAGTTGAAGTCCAGAATTATGGTGCATCCAGATTTGCTTTGCTTTTTCAAGGTTGCTTTAGCTGTTTGGGGTCTTTTGTGGTTCCATACAAATTTTAGGATTGTTTGTTCTAGTTGTGGAAAAATGCTGGTGGTATTTTGATAGGGATTGTATTAAATGTGCAGATTGTTTTGGGTACTATAGACATTTTAACAATATTTGCTCTTCCAATCCAGGAGCATGGAGTGTCTTTCCATTTCTTTGTGTCATCTTCAATTTCTTTTAACAGTGTTTTATACTTCTCAGAGTAGAGGTCTTTCATCTCTTTGGTTAGGTTTATTCCTAGGTATCTTGTGGTTTTTGAGGATTGATTCCTTAATTTCTTTTTCATTATTGGTATATAGAAATGCAACAGATTTCTGTACATTGATTTTGTATCCTGCAACTTTACTAAATTCCATTATCAGTTCTAGTGGTTTTTTGCTGGAGTCTCTTGGGTTATCCAAATAGAGTATCATGTCATTTGCAAATAGTGAAAATTTTACTTCTTCCTTATCGATTTGGAGGCCTTTTATTTCTTTTAGTTGTCTGATTGCTGAGGCTCAGACTTCCAGTACTATGTTAAATAACAATGGCGAGAGTGGACATCCCTGTCTTATTCTTGACCATAGATGAAAAGTGCTGTTTTTCCCCATTAAGGATGATATTAGTTGTGGGTTTTTCATATATGGCCTTTATGATGTTGAGGTATGTTCCCTCTAAACCTACCTTGTTGTGAGTTTTTATCATGAATGAGTGTTGACTGAGGATGTGGAGAAAGGGGAACCCTATTGCACTATTAGTGGGAATGCAAGTTGGTGTAGCCACTCTGGAAAACAGTATGGAGGTTCCTGAAAAAGTTAAAAATAGAAGTATCCTACGATATAGCAATTGCACTACTAGGTATTTACCCAAAGAATACAAAAATACTAATTCAAAGGGATGCATCCTAATGTTTATAGCAGTGTTATCTACAATAGCCAAATTATGGAAACAGCGCTAGTATCCATCAACTGATGAAATGGATAAAGAAGAGGTGGTATATATATAAAATGGAATATTAGTCAGCCACAAAAAAGAATGAAATCTTGGCCATTTGCAATGACATGGGTGGAGCTCCAGAGTATTATGCTACATAAGCCAGGTAGAGAAAGACAAATACTATATGATTTCATTCATATGTGGAATTTAAGAAACAAAGCAAAGGAGTAAAGGGAAAAAGAGGGAAAGAGAGGCAAACCAAGAAATAACCAAGAAATAAACTTTTAACCACAGAGAACAAACTGATGGTTATCAGAGGGGAGGTGGGTGAACAGGTAAAATAGGTGATGGGGATTAAGGAGTGAACTTATCATGGGCACCAGATGTTGTATGAAAGTGATGAATTACTAAATTCTACACCTGAAATTAATATTACACTGTATGTTAACTAAAATATAAATAAAAACTTAAGAAAAAGAAAATAGGAAAAAATATATACCCATATGCATATAAATATTTATTTTAGTGTAAGTTAGAGAATGGAAGAATTATATCCTAATACTTTTTGGAAGATAAGTCAAATTTGAAAAATTATCGGGACTAAATTTATTTTTTAAATTTGCTGTGTACATCGTCTATTTTGCTAATCTTCTTTCCTAGCTTTTATAGTTAACTGATGTAGTAGAAATAACTTCTTACTAATAAATCAGGAGATTACTGCTTTATGTTCAACCACTACACCTGCCAGAAATTTTCACCTTTTTTTTTTCCTTGTCCTATTTGATTTAGCAATTGGCTGACTCACTCCCTTCCCTACATTAGCATTTTGAACAGGCTTATGGGATTGGCTAAAGAAGACTAAGTGCATTGGACAAACAGAATAGGAAATTGTCATCCAAGTACATATTGATTTTTTAAAAAATATTGATTATAGGGGCACCTGGATGGCTCAGTCGGTTAAGCGACTGAGCCCCAGAGTCCTGGGATCGAGCCCTGCATAGGGCTCCCTGCTCAGTGGGAAGCCTACTTCTCCCTCTCCTGCTCCCCCTGCTTGCTCGCTCTCTCGCTCTCTTTTTCTGTCAAATAAATAAATTAAAAGAAAAAATCTAAATAGTGATTATAAGGGTTAGGTGAAATCTTTTTTATTAAAAGCACAACCTCCATTTAAGGATACTGGGTGTTATCAGATAAAAAAAATATACATCTGTAGCAATATATTAGTTAGTAGGATGCTTGCGTTTATTAAATCCTTACATCTGTCTGTGCATTTATTAAGTAATCCATATCAATGGTTATCCACCAATACTTTGAGTTATAGATTGTATTCATTTTAATGGGGAGAAATCAAAGTTCAGAAACATTAAATAACTTGCTGGGGCACCAGGGTGGCTCAGTTGGTTGAGCATCCTACGCTTGATTTAAGCTCAGGTCATGATCTGAGAGTTGTGGGATTGAGCCCTGCATCGGGCTCTGTGCTCAATGTGGAGTCTGCTTGGGATTCTCTCTCTTTCCTCTCCCTCTGCCCCTCCCCCTGCTCACACTCTCTCTTTCAATCTGAAATAAATAAATAAATAAATAAATAAATAAATAAATAAATACATAAAATCTTTGAAAGAAAGAAAAAAAGGAAGGAAAAAAGAAAGAAAAAAGGAAGAAGGAAAGAAAGAACGAATGAACTTGTTCACCACTGTTCATATATTGTGACTCTTGAATGGTTTTGAGTGAATGATTGATTTTAAAAGTGCAACTACACGTAAAATTTACTCATTCATATTTTTCTTCATGAGTATTGGATTAATGTGTGTTTTCTCTGTGTATGTGTGTGCATATGTATAAACATATATGCATATACAAATAAAAACAATTTACTATGATTTTTTTCTTGGTATGCTTATTTATATTTTCTGAAAACTCTGAAAAACAATATGCCATTATCCTCACAGTCCCGGTAAAATGTTCACTTATAAAAATTCACCATCTTAAAGCATTATTTGTGAAAAAGTTAGAAACCTGTCAAATAAGCAATCATAGTTGGAGACTCCTCAAATTAATTTATCTTACCTGTATTTTCAAATATTGCATTGTAGGCATGTTACAGGAAAATTGATCTTCATTTAATATTTTACATAAACATCTCTCGTATTGTCAAGCCTTGGTGAGCAGGATGAGAGAAACTTATGGTCCCAAGCCATCTGTAATATGTTAAAATTTATTTCAGATAATACTGCCCGGATTTTAACCAGAAAAAATGGGTTCAATAGACACGAAATAAGTACCTATCTCTTGCCTGTGGTGATATCAGACAATGACTACCCGATTCAGAGCAGCACGGGTACTTTGAGCATCCGAGTGTGCACCTGTGACAGCCAAGGTAACATGCAGTCCTGCAGTGCCGAAGCCTTGCTCCTCCCCGCCGGCCTCAGCACGGGAGCGCTCATCGCCATCCTCCTCTGCATCATTATCCTACTGGGTAAGAAACCTCAGAGAGAACGTGATTGGAAGGGCCCCTGCGTGGCTCAGTCAGTTAAGCCTCCTCCTTTGGCTCAGGTCATGATCCCGGCGTCCTGGGATTGAGTCCCACATCGGGCTCCTTGCTCAGCAGGGAACCTGCTTCTCTCTCTGCTTGTGCTCTCTCTCTCTGACAAATAAATAAAATCTTAAAAAAAAAAAAAAAAAAGGAAAGAAAATGTGATTATTTCCTGGACTGTTTACGTTAGTGTATTTGTCTATAAGAAATTCTCTTATTAAAATAACTCCTCCCCCATTAACTCCAACATCTAAGATAGACCTAAGTTAATGAAGGGATGTTGTTTATATTGAAATATTTTATCTAAGTTAATGAAGGGATGTTGTTTATATTGAAATATTTTATCTGATCAGATAGTTATTACTTTTCTCTCTTAAATTATAAGACCGAAAGTTAGAGATATTCAAAACATTTTGCAAGGTTACACAATTTCTGAGTGGCTCAACCAAGGCAAGTTACTTTGCTGTCCGTTTAACTAGCTTTTCAGGAAATCTAAAGTTTATTTCCAGTTTTTTCTTTTTTATTCAGATGAGGGCTGGTTGGAGCCTTTCCACTGAAATCATGTCAAAATGGCTCTTAACCTGGTTCACTTTTCCCTGCAACAATAATACTTGATTTTATAACCTAGAGCAAATTGCTTTTTAACTACTTTTGAATGAAAAATCAGATTAAGTTTACTCTCCAGTTGCATTATCTTAAAACTACTGTGCATATTCCTATGACCCTAATAAAAAAACATTGAATCTGACATTTTAAGAAGCAGTAAAATGAACTTGGATTTTGGAGCCAATCTTAGTTTCATTAGCCTCATTATTAGAACATTTTTTACCGGGTAAGATCATTTGGCTGACAATAAACAATCTAAGGTTTAAAATCTTTACATCATAAGTTTATGTGTGTGCATGAATATATGAATTTAAGCAAAGTAAAATGCCATATTTTTCTCAAAGACTTGAAGAATAAACATTTTTTTCTCTCTTAGTGGTGGCCTATTTATTTTTTAACAACTTTGAAGGTCAAGAATACTTACCAATGGATTAAAACCTTATTTTTTCTAGGCATTAAAAAAGTCCCTTCAGAGAGGGTTGAAGGCAGGTAGACTAACTGTCCTAGGTTAATAAAAGAGAAAACAAAAGTTAAGAGCCTTTCCCATACTAATGTAATTCTCTTAGTTCAGTCTGCTATAACCATACCATAGACTGGATGGTTTCAACCCCAGAAATGTATTTCTCATAGTTATGGAGGCTGGAAATCAAGGCACTGGCCGATTCCAAATTTGGTGAAGGCGTACTTCCTAGTTTCCAGATGGCTGTCTATGCTGTATCACCACATGGCAGACAGCAATCATCTCTCTTGTTTCTTTTCATAAAAGCACTAATTCAATTCATGAGAGCTCTACCCTTAGACTTAACTACCCCCTAAAGACCCCACTTCCAAATACCATCACTTTGGGGATTTAGGCTTTAACATGAATTTTGAGAGGACATATTCAGTTCATAATGATAATAAATCCCATATCCTTTAAATATTTCTTCTAAAGAAGCTAAATAAATATAGATATTTCATCATACATATACCCAGTAAAATATTTTCCCTCTCTTTTCTTATTTAATTGAATTCAGACCTGTTTCCCTAAATCATCATTTTCAAGGCTCATGTACCAAGTATTTGGGAATAGTGAATGAGGGTGGAAAACTAGTAACAGCCAGAGAGAATTTAACATTCTCCTATCTTTTATGCTACTATCATCATGATTAGTAAAATCATTATATTATTATTATTGATACCTTCTCAGGTATCAGTAGTAGGGAAATGTCCTTTCTGAATGATATACATTTCTATTTGTAAATCTCCAGTTGTTTGAGATATATCTAGCTAAGGTTCCTACATGCTTTCTGTAGGTAATTCAATGTAGAAATTGAAATTCACTCTTTGCTATCATGTGATCTGATAACTTTCTTTTTGGTCTCATGTGTGATATATATTTCCATGTAATATTGCTAAACCAATAGTGCCTAATCAGGAGGTCATTTGCCCTTCACTTCTTTTAACAATGTAAGAAAAAAAATCTATGTAAATCCATCAGCAAAGCTATTTAACCAAAACCAACACTGTATCTTGTGAAGAATGCTGCCTTTTCAATATTGTATAAGGATGTGCAAAATATGGGCATATTTTTGTCGTCCTTAATTGTTTTATTTGAAGCTGAATTCAATTTGTGTCTATTTTTTATGTAACACCTTATGTCACTATTCAATGCAAAGTATAAATAATGTCTGTACAATCGGGAACTAACTTTAAACAGTTCTTAGAAAAATAGACAAAATATCTCACTGTATTTGAGAAATATCCCAGATGGCTTTAAAAATACATTAGAAACACTGCTTGCATACCCCACCCATCCTGGCTAAATCCTCAACTGCCTCTCTCCTTCCCACCCCCGCCCCCCCCAACTGATGGAAATTCAAAATTAATCTAAAAATCCTAGCCTGTCCCCGAAAACCTAAATAACTCAAATTCCTCCACAGTACTTCCGCTCGTTATTTATATAGTGTTTTAGACGGACAGCTAATGAATCTTCTTTTCTTTTTTTTTTTTTTTTTCAAGTTATAGTAGTACTGTTTGCAGCTCTGAAAAGGCAGCGCAAGAAAGAGCCTCTGATCTTGTCTAAAGAAGACATCAGAGACAACATTGTGAGCTATAACGATGAAGGTGGTGGCGAGGAAGACACTCAGGCGTTTGACATCGGCACCCTGAGGAACCCCGCAGCGATAGAGGAGAAGAAGCTCCGGCGAGATATTATTCCGGAAACTTTATTTATACCTCGGAGGACTCCCACGGCTCCAGATAACACGGATGTCCGGGATTTCATTAATGAAAGGCTCAAAGAGCATGATCTCGACCCCACCGCGCCCCCCTACGACTCACTTGCAACTTACGCCTACGAAGGAAATGATTCCATTGCAGAATCTCTGAGCTCCTTAGAATCAGGTACTACTGATGGAGACCAAAACTACGATTACCTCCGAGAATGGGGCCCTCGGTTTAATAAGTTGGCGGAAATGTACGGTGGCGGGGAAAGTGACAAAGACTCTTAACCTAGGAGATATATATATATATATATCTATATATATATATTCTATTCAAACAAGAGGAAGTAACTTGACGGACGCCGTCTCCACCACTTCACAATATTTGATATTCAGGAGAATTTTCCTGCCACTCAGCACAATTTTTTCCCATTTACTTTTTAATTTGTTCATTAATTACATTAATTCTTTTTCCTGTAGGATGTCTCATGGAATATATACGAAATATTATTTAATCACTTCCAAGAGCCAAAGCTATGGAAATTCAGTGTTGTCCATCTTAGAAATAAAAGATAATTTCAGAAACATGAACAGGATAGTTCTCCCTTAAGCAACCTCACAAACAAGCCGCTTCTGTTAGATACACGTCCTGCCCTTGCAAATGAAGCTTTTAAAAAGGTGAAGAAAAAATTTAAGGTATATCCTGTTCTGTACATTAAATTAAAAAGAAAAAAACGTACATGTGGTGTTAGTAGGTGTGATTTGCAACCTGGTATACAAACGTTTGTGCAATTTCATTTCATCAAATTCTATCTGCTAATGTTTTATATTTATATTTTTGTATTTATTTTTAAAAAAAAATAAACAAGTTTTTACAACTACCTTGTCTCCAGCTTCATTTTTTCCCTAGGAAGAAAAGTTTCTCCATGGACTCACGATCTTGGTACTACATGACATTGAATGCAGGTAAGGGCACAAAGTCATTAATGGTTACTATCGAGACCTCTAGCCAAATTAACATGATTTACGTAAGAATTCTTTTACCAGTGAGTTTTGTTATGCTCTGACTTGTGAAAAAGTTGTCATATTAAAAGTAATAGTCATGTATAGACCACTTAAAAATTTATCACAAGCCAATTTAAAACATGGCCATCTTTATGCTAACTATCTCAAAATATCAGCAATATAGTAATTTTGTTTTGTTCTATTCATTTAAATAATAACTGAAAGAATATAACATTTTCTTATTTTTGTATGACATTTGTGCTACTGAGGGTTATAGGTAATAATAGTTTAGACAGATTTCAGACTGAAATAATCCTTTAATGGAAAATACACTTACCTCCCGTGGTGACTTTGAAAATGCATAGTAATGACAATAATAATGCTGAATATTCCATTAAGATACAGCATTGTGATTATGTCAAGTTTTCAGAAATGCATTACATATTTATTTGTAATTAAGTCTGTTTTTCTGTCAATGAATGATTCAATAGAAAGGAAAAAAAAAATACTGGCAGTTAATTATCTGGAGTTCCTGAGATTTACAGAGGCCAACTGCCACCAACCGATTTCTTGTTTCTCAAGCTCCAAATATGATTTATTTATAAATGGAGCACTCTGTTGGGCCTACACTAGGAAGTCACATTCCCTGCTAAGTATATCATAAACAATACCAAAGATTTATGTGCTTTCCAATTAGTGAAAATGCTATGCTTTTGGAGTGAGAGTATAATACTGACATATCCTTAATGCAGAATTATTTATTTCAGTCTTCTTGAATGATATTTTTTTCCCCCAACTTCCAGGGTGAAAAGGCACACACTTCTCTGACTATAGACATTTTAGCTTGCATGGTAATATAATTATAAAAGAAAAACAACCCACGTGCTCTAGTTAAAATTAGTCACATTACAAGGCTGACATATCAAATCATAGTAAAACTTAACTTGTTTGACTTCTTATATTCCAAGAACCCATTCATACAACCAAAAGCCTGACTGTTAAAAGGACAGAGCTTAAGGGGAATAAAAACTGAAGTGAGGGGAGAGAAAACCCTCAATGCCCTAGGATTATTCATTCAAATAAAATCAACAAAAAATGGAAAAGTTAGAAGAAGGTATATCTTATGAACATTTCACATTAATTATGATTCAAACTATAATATTCATTTGAAAATTAGTTTAAAAATTTCTGGTGTTAGATATTTTTATTAATATTGCATATCAGTAATTGGAATTCTTATTTGAATATTTTTAATTATCCTCATTCAGATAATTTCAAACTGATATTAACTTGCCCTGTCACTTATCATCACCCACTTTTAATAAATTTAAAAATTGTAGCAGTCATCTCTAGTATCGTCAAATCAAGTTTCCAAAAATTACCCTGAAGGATATTGATTAGCAGGTTTCTTTGGCAATAGAGGACCTATGTTGTACAGAAACCACTTTTTCAGAGTTCTGAAACAGTCCTTAATGACAGATATCCTATTATTTTTTCATAATGAAGGTGATATGTTAAATTTCTTGGAGAGCCTGAAATTAAAAAGTGTCCCTACAATGACTCTCATTGCTCAAACTCTCTCAGTAGTCTCCCTTGTATGATGCTTTCCCAAAGAATGCCCAATACAGAGATTACTCTATGTCCATTTTTTTTTTATATTGGAAATGGGGAAAATGCTTCTCAATATCGTGTAATTGATTATATCACATAACTGTGGGTCTTTCATTTATTCATCCATTTATTCATTCATCAAATATTTTGAGCACCTTTTATAAAAATCAAAGGGTGTTCTAGACCTTAGAGATGTAATAATAAATTGTAGATAAGTTTTATATATGTTAATAACTCCTCTATTAGTGAAAATGAAAAAATGATAAGATAGTTATTAAAACACTCAGAATTTTTGGGGCGCCTGGGTGGCTCAGTCGTTAAGCGTCTGCCTTCTGCTCAGGTCGTGATCCCAGGGCCCTGGGATCGAGCCCCGCATTGGGCTCCCTGCTCAGCAGGAAGCCTGCTTCTCCCTCTCCCACTCCCCCTGCTTGTGTTCCCTCTCTCGCTGTCTCTCTCTCTGTCAAATAAATAAATAAAATCTTGAAAAAAAAAAACTCAGAATTTTTAACAAAATACCTAACTTTTACTGTTTTAATTTTTTTTAAACACAGAGAAAAATTATTCTCTCATCCTTTTTCATGTTTTAAATATTCAGATAAGTGAATAAAATGATTTATAACCTTTGGTCATTAGAAATGGTGATTAAGTCAATTCTCATTGGTTTTATTTTCAAAAAAATATCAAAGAAAGTTTGTGGAAAGATAAATTCATGCTCTTAGGCTGAAATTTTTCTCAATATGTCAAGTAGATACTGTCACACAAGTGTAAAAGTTCCAGAGATTTCTCAGTAGACTTAAACATATAAATTATGAGTAATTAGATGTTTAAAATAGTCTAAAATAAAAATTTTAAAAGCCCCTAAGATTTAGGATTGAGAATTAGGAATATCTGAGTTCAGTGATCAATACATCTACCGAAGTATCTATATATAATGCCTTCATTATGCCTTCACCAGCTACACCCCCTCTCTACTGGCCATCTGTGGCCTGAAACCCGCTGACCATAGGCTGCAGTTCCCTTGTCCCAGGACCTTGCGCCTGGGCAGCACCCCTAGGCGGCGCTGCAGGAATACCTCGGCAAGCTACCTGGTAGCCACAAAGGAATCTCCCTGACTCAGATCTGCCGGGAGTGAAGCTTGTTACCGAGTTTGAAATAAAGTGGACCGTTGGTCTCCTTGTATCATCTCTCCAGATGCTGGGACTCTCCCATTGCTTTGAAAGAGTGCAGTATTGGCTCACGGAGAGGGGTTCAGCCCTTCCACTTGGTCCACCAAGTTATCCTGCAGGTTGTAAATAGTGTAAGACAATAGCATCTATTTGCAAGGACGGTCTTTCCCCTCTTACTCCAATGTTACGCCCAAGTTCAAGACTTTGCAATCATTCTGGACCCTACTGTTTCTTGTAAATCCCACATTCAAGAAGTTGAATTCGTTTCATTTTTAAAACATGCACAGGATCCCATCACTTCTCATCCTTTCCATTACTCTGCCCAACACCCCTTTTCTCAATTACTAGGAGCAATTAACTTCCTACCTGGTCTCTCTGTTGTCACCTTCCCCACTTACACTCTACTGTCAGCATTGAGGTCTCTGAAATATTTTCAAAATAAATTTCCCATTTGGTTGTTCCCTGGTTCTAAACTCTACTCTTCCCTCATTTTACTCAAAGGCATAATCCTTATAATATCCTTAAAGCTTCTGCAAAGCCCTTTGGTCTCTTCTCCCATTTATTCACTGTGCCACTGACTCTTTGCTGTTTCTCCTTGCCTTCACGAGTTTACACTGACCATTTCTCTTCACCAGCTTGTGTCCCTACCTTGTTCAAATTCTTTATCAAATAAGAAAAATATCTTTATTAAATGTTATTTTTAAATTGAGGTCTTACCCTATCCAAACTACTTGAAAGTTATAGACTGTCCTATTGCTCTTATACTGCATATGTTTTCTCTCTAACACTACTACCTTTTTAACATGTTCTATGACTTACTTGTTTACTATGATTACTTTCTGTCTCTCTCAAGTAGAATGTAAAATTCATAAGAGCATGGATTTTGTGTTTTGTTCATTGTGATGCACAATAAACAGAATTAGGTCTGTTTAGGTGCTCAATAAACATTTGTTGGAAGGATTAATAAATATTGTACTATTGGATTTATCACATCTTATACTTAATTTTACATGTATGTCTATAGATATACATATTCTTTGCATCTGAAAATTCTGCTTCCTTCTTTAGATAGTGAACTACTTAAAGTTATAGGAGGAATCTCAGTGACTTTTTTGGTTATTTACTAGAAAACTTTTTGCTTCCAGACTGGTTCTGTACTGGGCCATCATTTTAAAGATAAATGTTAATTGTCCAATGGTTATTTTGGCTAATTGCTTTAGGAAAGCAGAGATAAATCTTAAAGGACACAGAAATCTGAGAAAGTCAACATTGTTTCAAATGAAGTTACATTGCAAATGTGTTTGGAACATTTATGAAGTACCAAAAATTATGATAGTGGGAATTGACATGAAATAAAAGAAGTGCTAGAAACATAGATGACTACTTTTTCAGGTTTTGTGTTGGTGTCACTGGGGTCTGTATCACAATTTGGGGGACTTTAATAGTGCTGTGAGAAGGCCAAATAAAGGGACTGTTGATCAGGGAAGGTTTTGAGGAAGATTATGACAAAAAGAATGTTGAAGTGGAACAGAAGACTATATTTTCTTGATTATTTTTAGAAAATTTCACTTGTTGCAATTGCCAAAAACATACCAAGTTACTGATAGACAATGAGGAGAGCATTCAAACTTAAACTGAGTAGGGACTCTAGGGACAACCATGAATCAGGAACCCACAATAAAACCAAGGAAATGAGCCGAGAGAACTGATATGAATGAGCGAAGATGCTTGGAGCCAAAGTGCACTGATGGTTAAAAAAAAAAAAAAAAAATTAAGTATATGTACATATATATCTTTTTATATAATATCCCAAACCAAAGCCAGCAAAACAATATATGTAATATATAATTTATATATAACATATATATAATTTATTTTAGTCTACTCAAACATTTATTATAAATATTATAGTTTGTATCCAATTCCCCTGATAATCTCACTATTTTTTTAAGGCTACAAATATAGTATTTACCTCTATGCTGAACAAGCGATTTCATTTTCAGACATGGAAATTAACTAAGCAAAAGAAGAGGAAAAAAAGGCATTTTCCACAATTCTAAGTAGTAGGAGCAAAACCAAAAAAAGGCAAATAAAGATAATTTGTCCAACTCTATTTTCTACTATTATTATAAATAGGATTATTTTAAAGTATGCATAAAGTATCACAATGAGCAGCTTTTATTAAATGAAGGGATTTGTATAAGAAAGGATTAACAATTAATAAGAGCATAATAGAAAACTGGTAGACAGTTTGTGAAAACTCTTTTCCAGCTGTGGAATTATCCTGAATTTGGAACATGACATTTACAACTCCACAGGAAGCGCTGTGCAGCAACTTCATTCCCAAATTTATCTCAATAAACCTCCTACACAATGTGAAATATTTAGAAGCATTCCTAAGACTCTTGCCATGATCTTCGCCTCTCTCCTTTCACAATCAAGAGGATTTTAAATGAGTTTGTTAAACCAATGTGTAAAATCCATGCCATTGTGTTACAGTTTATATTTATGTCCATTATCCACATTACTAATATAGCCTAAGATAAGTCTTTCCTAAATAGTTTTGTTAATATCAATACATCTTTATAAAGAACAGCCAAGCTTAGTGATTGATTCTACTTCTGGCATACTTTTCTTTTAGAAGAGCATGTCTTTAGTATTGCAAGTTTTTTGTTTGAAATTATTATTTTTTTCCAGCTTTCTTGAAATATAATTGACATATAACATTGTATAAGTTTAAGGTATACAATGTAATGATTATATATATATATATATATATATATATATATATATATACATATATACACACACAACTTAACTGCATAAATTTCGTATTTCTATTTCTTCAAAGAGTGAAATTTTATTACAGGCAGAATTTGATTCTGCATTTGTAATAATTCTGAGCATAGAAAATATTCATTCAGAAGTGTGTAGGTACTTCAGTAGTTCCAACATATGGAACATTCTCTTGGCAGATCTATATAATTTAGGTTAAAGCAACTCCTTGATTTTTAGGTTTCATTTGATTAAACACTTATACCTGATAAAATGCTAGTCCTGAACAGTGCATGGGGCACCTAAGCAGGTATTACACAAATACTTGTTGAGTGATGGATTAATCTTGGCATTTTAATACTTTGTTTTCTAATTTTGGCACTGGGGAAAATGTCAGGTTCCATGCCTTCCCTACCCTCAACCAAAAAGGCAACATGTTTCATTCATATTTGAAAAAGCATATTCTAGAAATGTCACAGTAACCTTTTCAGATGACAGTCTCTGCCTAGGAATTCTTGACAGCAGCTATGCACAATTATGCCAACTATATATTGAAACATTCTTATATCATCTTCCCAAAAGTGATAGCTTGAATAGACAGCATTTAGATAACTAGATGGAAGGAAACCCAAACTCGATGCACTCTTTATAAACTTTATTTTTGAGACAAGAATGGAAAAAAGTGAAATTCAATTTTTAGTTTATTTGTTGGCAAAGTGAATGACTTAAGTTATTTAAAGATAATCACATTGTGTCTCAGTGTCCCTATCTATGAAGCTAAAATCTCAGTGCATTATTAATATAGAGTATTGAACACAATTAATTTTGTATCTTGATACATTCATTAGTATACACTTTATTTTTTTAAGGTTTTATTTTTTATTTATTTGACAGAGTGAGAGAGAGAGAGCACAAGCACAAGCAGGGAGAGGGGCAGAGGGAGAAGAAGGCTCCCCACTGAACGAGGAGCCCGATGCAGGGCTCGATCCCAAGACTCTGGGATCAAGACCTGAGCTGACAGCACACACTTAACTGAGCCACCCAGGTGCCCCTAGTATACACTTGAAAGTTTAGTTGAAAAGTAGGAAAAATAAGGACAAACCGAAAGGTTATTCTCCCAATCACTTAAAATGCAATGGTGCATTTTTAAAATGATAAATTAAGTACTAACTGTAAATTAAGTACATGTCAATGATTAACAGTATCTTTAATGTGTGTGCTTGGAAAACTTGTACATATAATTGTAAGGCTGTGTCCTATTTACCATAACAGTAATGATTAAGATGATAGAGATGATGATGATGATGATAACTAACATTTATGTGCCTATTAATATGTCAAGAACTGTTCAAAGTGTCTAACATATACTAACACATTTAATTGTCACAATGACTCTGTGAGGTAATTACTGTTAGTACCTCCATTTGACATATTAGAAAAATATAAGTGAAAATTACATAAAATTGCCCAATGTTCTACTCTTTTTACATAGAGGAGCAGGGGGATGCAAGTCTAAGGTAGTCCTCTTAAACCCAAACCTACTATTGGTGAAGATAAAATAATCAATGTTGATATTGTAGGGTAGTGATGATAGTGGGATTTCTTTCAGCAGTGTTATGGAGAACAAACCTTCTAATAACAAAAAACCAGTAGTTTTTAACCACACACATTTGGCCTGAACTTCACAGCTGATAGTGGGCCATTGTCTGGGCCAATAAAATCTGTATACTCATGCCCTCTAAGCAATTTGGTAAGACTTTGTCCCCTTTGGCTCTCTGATATGAGAGTCATATCATACAATACACCTTTGACCGTGCGTCAGTATGTAGAAAAAATCAAGATGGTGAGGGAGCATTTATTTGGTCAGTGGATGTGAACTATGTCCTCTCTAGTGTCAAAGGTGTTAAGGTAAGGTTCCCTGTTAAGTACCAACAAGGCAGTCCTTAGAGGAGACTGGTAGTTGGCATGTGGAGGTTGGAAAATCTGAGGACCAGAAATTAAGCTGTATTAGAGCTTGGGGCAAAATATCTGTCCATTTGGGGGACCATTTATTGTTTAAAAGCCTACGGAGCATATCTTTGAGTAGACTGTTATGTCTCTTTGTAAATCCAGCTGCTTGGGGCTAGTAAGCTAGATGGAAATTCCATGAGATTCCATGTTCTACAGCCCACGATGGAACAGCTTGGAGGTGAATAAGAACCTTAACCTGGATCTATAACATCTGGTGGGCCTAAAGAGACAAGCACATATCTGATTAAGAAGGAGTTTACATGAGGTGAAGCAGCATTTCTGGAGGAAGCAGTCCCGGGAACCCCATGAAAGTATCAATGATGGTAGCTGCATACCTACTAACTCCACTGGAGGGCACAGTGGTCCAATAAAATCAATTAACCTTCTCCAATAGAATAGGGTCTGTTGCCCAGGGGTACATGTCCCCACCTGGGGCCTGCTAGAGTTTTATATGGGACCCAAAAGGGCGATTATTTATCACTACTTTGGCTAGAGCCAAGGTGGAAGGGGGTTATACATCTGTCTGCCCAATCAGTGAGTGCTGTTACTCCATTACTTGACGCAACGTGGATCCACTCTGCTAATAGATAATGGCATCTCCGGGGGGAATAGTTGTATCTGGAGTTGTGACTGATGCTCTAGGAGGTGGCTCATGTAGGGCAATTTGGATAAGGAGTCTGCAATGTTATTATAATGTGCTTCTGGCATTGGTTGGCATGTATGCACAAACACGAGAGATCATAATCAACATATGTGAATTGGCTATCTCTTTGCAAATGGAGGCACCGCAGAGAGACTTTCCTTGAATCATTACATTATTATTTTGCCATTGTCCAGACCAAACTGTGAGCTTATTGGCTACCACCCAGGAATCAGTAAAAATGCCTGCCCTTTGCAGCTTTATTTTTATGGCCTCTTATAGAGCCAAGCACACTGCCACTAATTCTATCAGAGGCACCAAGCCAGGAGAGGCCTCCTTGACTGGGGATATGCCTCTAGCAGGATGAAATGATGCAACCTCCCAGCAGGCTGCACTGTGTACAACGGTGGTGCTGCCATTGTTGAAGAATCCTGACTCCCTTCCTATGTCAGTCAGTTGGTCCCCAGGAGCTCTCCTGACTGCTAGTGGGGCCATTCCTGGGGGTACCAGGAGCTGCACCTCAATGTCAGTGGGCAAGAGGCTGAGCATGGGGGATGCTGCATTCTCCTATTATCTAGAAAGGCCCTTGATATCAAATTTAGCCCTTTCCTGAAGGCACCCCATCCGCTTTTAACAGTGAGACCTCAGTGGCCATGCTAAGACTGCCAAGGCAGGATGGGGACTTGTGTGAAGCAGAATGAGCCGTGAGCCTGATAGTGCCTCTGTCTCTAAAAGGGTCCAGTGGGCTGTCAAACTTTGGTGCTTGAGTGGTATGTACTTGGCTGCTGTCTGGGGCAGGCATTTGATCTAGAACCCCATGGGCAGCCAGATGGAATCACACTTACCTCCACGAGATGTCACCTGTGACTCAACTCAGAAATCTGAGCCCCAAGGGCCTAAAGGCAGGGCTTGCTATATGGCTTGCTGGGTCATCCTCAAAGCAGTTTGTTGAAATCCTCTCTAATGGGAAGACACTGATTTGCATGTAAGAGCAGAAGTAGTCTTTTTTTTTTTTTATTTTATTTTTAAAGATTTTATTTATTTATTTGACAGAGAGAGACACAGCGAGAGAGGGAACACAAGCAGGGGGAGTGGGCGAGGGAGAAGCAGGCTTCCCACCGAGGAGGGAGCCCGATGCGGGGCTCGATCCCAGGACCCTGGGACCATGACCTGAGCCGAAGGCAGACGCTTAACGACTGAGCCACCCAGGTGCCCCAGAAGTAGTCTTAAGTGGAATGGACAAGTGTGGAACGTGCTGCCTCTGAAAAACGAAGAGACCTAATATGTGCTGTCCTATACTGCACAGCTTGATTGTGAGCTGATGTTTTACAGGGAGAGGAATTTTGAGGATCTCCGCTGATTGAGTCCCTTCAAGTCAACTGACTCAGTGGCCGGTCCTTTGATCTTATGCAGGGCAATGGCCCATCCTCTCTGCTGTAAATTTTGTGTTACCAGTGTAAATTTTGGAGAGCATCCTCAGAGATGGAGTGGAATGTCTCAAGACATTGGCTTGACTCGTACTCGGCTGATTGCCTCTCCAGGGTGTCCCAATCGACCTCACTGGGATTGAGGTCCTAGTGCAATGGCAGCAGAATCTTGAGGACTGGCTCCTAGGCCTTAAAGAATGTAGAATCAGAGCTTTGGCACATTGTTCTGCTGTGGCCCTGAGGGGTGCCCAGTCCTTCCATGGGCATTTTAGATTTAGTAAGAAGCTTTCTAATTCCTTGAGAGCTTTAGCGGGAGCTAGCACTAGGTGTTTCAGCCATTTGTATTCAGCCATTAGAACTTGTGACACCATGTGCCAGGGATGGGGCCTGTGACATCCATGGGGTCGGGACATAAGGTGTGACAGTTGTAAGGTATGCAGCGACAGAGGGACCACATGACCCAACCAGGCCCACCTTTGCCAGGGGCCATGACTTCCTGAGCGAGGGTGCCCCACATGTAGTGGTTAGAACTCAGGGAAGTGGACTCTCCCTCTGCTCCTTCTAAGGACACTGACTGGCCCCTCTAAACAGTAGCCCATACTTGGGCTGGGGTTGCCACTCTCATGTCCCGGCCATGAACTAATGCAACAGGATTGCAAAAATCTTAGTCAATTCTCATAAGGTTCTCAAGGTTGCCACAGGTTGCTTGATCAGACAAACTGGATGCCAAGGCAGCAATATTATGGAGTGTCCAGTTAAACTCTCAACCATGGGCAGTCCCTGAGTGTTTGTCTTTTCAAAATGTTGTTTCTGAATCCATTTTTTTTTTTAAGATTTTATTTATTTATTTGAGAGAGAGAGCACAAGAGGGGGGAGCGGGAGAGGGAGAAGCAGACTCCCTGCTGAGCAGGGAGCCCGATGCGGGACTCGATCCAGGGACTCCAGGATCATGACCTGAGCTGAAGGCAGTCGCTTAACCAACTGAGCCACCCAGGCGCCCTCTGAATCCATTTTTGATGGAATATAAAATCCTTGGCATTTGTTTCCTGAGTTTCTTGAAAGTCTACTGTCCCATTGCCCAGTTTTATATACAGCATTTAAGAAATCTAATACCAGTGGAAATTCACTGACTTCTAAGTAGTTGGGTATTTTTGCTTAGAGTTTCCAAGATCATTTTTCTTTGTCTTTTAAGATCTAAAAGTTTAACTAAAATATATCTCAGGATTGATTTTTTGCAGCCCCGTTTTTCCTAGGTATATGGTGGACAATTTCAATAGATTTATTTAAGGTTTTAAAAATCATTTCCACAATATTTTTTTGCACTATAGTTTTATGTATTCCTTGTTTGTTTCGCTTTCTTCGTCAAGGACTTCAACTACATGGATATAGGACTTTCTTTGCCCGTCTCTGTTTCAGTCAGAAACTTCTGACATTTTACTTCTGACATTTCCACTTCTTTATTTCATTTTCATTCTTCTTTGTTTCCTTTCATAAATTTGTTTTATTAGATATCATCCTAATCTATCTTAATTTGACAACTTTAAATACTATTTTTTTATTTCTGACATATATTTTTCATTTTTCTTGACTTACCCGAATTCTATCAAATCTCTTTGCATTTATCCCTCTTTTTGTGTATGATTCTTAATTTGGATATCTGATTTGGGGGTATTTTTGTTACTTTTTAAAAACTCAGAATGCTTATTTTGGATATTTATTTGGATGCTTTATTTGGATATTAGTATTAATAAAATTTACTTCTGCTGTGTGTGTGTGTGTGTGTGTGTTGGGTGTGTACAGATTTTCCTATAACCTCACATAATTTCTCAATCACCACTGTTTTAGGCACTGCAATATCTTTAGCCTGCAATTGTCTGTTGTAATTGACAAGCATTTTGAATATGATGTATGCTGGGAAGTAGATTTGGAAAAATAAGAAGGAACACACTGATATACTTTGCTTTACACATTGCTGGTACCTAATTATCCATACGAGCTCCAGGACTCTCCCATTCTTACTTTGCTATATGGCATCTGGTGTACTTGCTTGTCTTAGTGAGCCAACAGTAGGATAAGATACCTCTTGGTCAATTAGCAAAGGAACAACCACACAGGTAATATAATTACTCAAGCCTGTTCTATCATAATGTGTGTCCTCTTGTCTTCTCTCACACAAAGGTAGTGCTTTCTCCAATGTTGGGTTCCATTTCTCCCATTCCTCCCACATAGGCTCCTCATATATTCCCACAAAGTTTTCAGCATTTGGTGGTATTACTAAAGCCAGTTCCATCAATTTCAGTCCCTCTCATGGGTTCAAGGTGGAGTCTGGGAGCCGAGGTGTGTTTTTCCCTTGGTCAAAAGCTTGATTGTAGGCTCAAGTCTTTCTTAACATTCTACCATCTTATATCTTGGTTTGTATCTTCTCAGTTATTTGAGAAAAGAGGATTTGAAATTATAGGAAAAGAATAAGATTAAAGGAAATATTAGTTAATACTTTCTTTTTTTTTTATTTGCCAAAGAAGAGAAAAAAGAAGCAGACTTATATTTACTTACTAAGGCTTTAAGTATGTTTATGATTAAGACTGTAATTATTAAGAATATTTTAGGATTGTTTTACAAGGAAGAAAAAAAAAACCCTACATTATTCTGTTATAATAAAAAGCAAAAAAAACCACAAAAAACTGCTTTTAAAAAATAATAATATGTTAAGTATACAAACAAAATTTCTCTCCTTAAAATGATCTGCATGAATCACCAACATATTAAAAATAAGCTTTACCTAGGTGTGGAGGAATAATAACTATGTAAACATGCTTTTTAAGATGTAGTTGAATATATTCAAATGAACTTTTCAATATGTGGTTGAATAACTGAAGATCAGGCTTTAAAATCTATTTAAATATATATTGAATTTTCTTGTTTATTCTTAACCATCTTTTTAACATTTACTGGCGTATCCTGGGAGACATATCACATATATTACATACATACACACACCTGTATATATGTATATAAATTCATACAAATATATGCATATCTCCTATATAATGCTGTTATATGTATACATATAAAACTGTCATAGAACTACCTGTAATTATTTATTTACATAATTATATAGATATTATGTGGTTTTATATATAATACTTCCCTGTAGCTGTTTTTTGTTATAGATCAGTCATAGATTAAATTATTTTGCTTTCACGTGGACTGTTTTTTGTTTTGTTTTGTTTTAGTTTTTTATAAGGTATGTTTTAAGTATAGAATTGGGGGGGGTTGCCAAATACATGCAATATGCAATCCCCATCCCAATTCACCTTAGAACATTTTCATCACCACTTTATGCTTCTCAGGTCCTATGTCAGTAAATCCACACTCCCAAGTCCTCCAGAGCAAAACAATTTCTGACTTCTCACCATTACTTAGATCTGCCTGTCTAGAACTTAATGTAAGTGGAATCATGCAATACACACTATGTTGTAATTGGCTTCTTTCACTTACCACAAAATTTTGAAATTCCTCGATGTCACTGTATGCATCAGTTGTTTGTCCATTTTATTACTGGATATGAATTGTTTGAATGCCTCAATTTCTTTATCCATTAGTGGATAGAGTCATTAATGGATATTAGTGTCATTTCCCCTTTTGGTTACTATGAAAGAAGCTTTTGTGAATATTCTCTTGGGAGTAATTGCTGAGTCATGTGTTTAGTGGATTAGAATTGATGTGTCATATTATAGGTCTTATTTACAAGAAACTGCCAAACTATGTTCTGAAGTGACTGTAATATCTAACACTCCCAGTGGAAATGTGAATGGGATTCAATAGCACTCATTCTGACTAACATGATAGTTTCAGACTTTAATTTTTGTTATTAAAGTGAATATGAAGTGCTTTTTCATGGTGGTTTCAATTTGCATCCCTGATGATTGATATTTTGAACGTCCTTCCATGGGATTCAGAAGTCTTTTGCACATTTAATAAACTGTTATTCTTATTATTAAGTTATAGATATGCACACACATGCAAACACAGACATAGATAATTCTGGATACAAGTGCTTTGATCGCTTCGCATCTATTAAGTGTTTTTTGCTAATTTGTGGGTTGCCCTTTTGTTTTATCAATATGTATTTTGAGGAGTAGAAATGTATAATTTTGATAAAGTCAATTTATCCATTTTTTCTTCCATATTTAATGATTTTGGTAATTTTATAAGAAATCTTTACCTACTTAGAAGTTGCAAAGATATCATCCTAAGTTTGCTTCTGAAGCTTTATAGTTTGAACTTTTATATTCAGTTCAATTATCTATTTCAATTTAATTTTTATGAATCATTTGAAGTAGGGATATTGATTTATTTTCCCACATACGTATTTTCAGTTGTTTCAGAACATTTGTTGAAGAGAAAAACCTTTCCCCAGTTAATTACCTTATTACTTGGATCAAAATTTAATTGATTATATCTGTTTATGTCTATTTCTGGAATCTCTATTCTGTCCTATTGACCTATTTGCTTACCACTATATTCTCCTAATTATTTATACTAACTATGGTATTAAAATCAAGCAGTATAAGTCTTCTCTTTTGGTTCTTTGCTTTTGTGTGTTCATTTTAGAATCAATTTGTCAATTTCTACAAGAAAGCCTCTTGAGTTATTTACAGGGATGGACCTTGAATTTTTATATTATTTTTGAGAAGACTTATGTATTAATAATATTTAAATCCTTTAAATTTATGACATAAACTATCTCTCCATTTATTTAGATTTTCTTTAATTTCTCTCTGCTCTATTTTATAGTTTTCATTATAGTGGGCTTATCGTATTTATTGCAAATATATATATATATATATATATTAGTTTAAGCATTAAATTAAATTAAAAATAAATTGTGAATGGTGTTTTTAAAATGATAATTTCCAATAGTTTACTAGTATACTAATATATAATTAACTCTTTCATATTGATTAGAACCCTATGATCTTGATAAATCCATTTATTAGCAATCTTAGTTCCCCCCAGATTAATTAGTATTTTATATAAATGCAATCATGTTTTCTGCCAATTTCTTTTTTTTTAATCTTCTGTTCTTATCTGAACTATTTTTTTTCCTTCCTTTTTGCATTGGCTAGGAACTCCAGCACAATATTGAATAGAAGTGAAGGCAGACATACTTGCTTTGTTCTCAATCAGCTTAAGGAATTTTGTAGTCTGTTTACTAAGTATTATGCTAGCTATAGATTTTTCGTGGAATATTTTATCATGTTAAAGATGTTTCCTTCATAACTATGTCACTGAAGGTGTTCATTGTGACTGGGTTTTGAATTTTGTTAAATGCCTTTTCTACATCTATTAAGATGATCATATCGATTTTATTCTTTATTCTGTTAATGTGGTAAATTACACTGATTGATTTTAAATGTTGAACATGTTATTCTAAGTCATTTACAGATGTCAACTCATTCAAACCCCATACCATCTCAGTGTAAAAGTTACTGTTAATTTACCGAAGGTCACTGAGATAATAATAATTTGTCAAAATAAGATTTGACACTGTAAGTTTAACACCTGAATCTATGTTCTTAACCACTACTATATTTAGCAATCTTTTCTAATCAGTCAGATGCACACCATCATTTATTACTTTCACAGAAAATACATACAACTCAAATCTATATTACATATAAATTTGTGTAAGCATTTTGAAACTTTAAAAGGATACAACTTTTTTCTAAAATCTCTAAGTTTGAGTATTTGGTGAATTAAAGTGTCTAATCTCTATTACCTTATTGAACAAGAAATAACAAATGTTTCTTCTTGGCAGATATCCTTGTTTCTGTCAACGTCACTTGGTTTCATGATGAGAAAAACAATAATATTTAAAGACTCACTGTCGGTTTGGCAAGTGTTTCAACACGTGAATACATTTTTAAAACCTAATGGTGATCATTCTTTCAATGTGGAAAGTTAAAATTTGTAACAGGTTAGCCCTCCTGAGGATTTGCATTGAATTTTTTAGTTCCTTGGGCCATTTATCTACTGCATTATGTGAACTCACTTTTTTTTTCCTTTGATAGTAGTAATGTCAAAAATGCCAGAAGATTATAAAAAATATAAACCTGAAACATATAATTATATTTGTATTTTCATACCAAATGAAATAATTTTTGAGACTTTTTCTTATATTAATCTTACCCATTAAAGGATATTAACTGCAGTAAAATGCAGTTATTTTTAGTGTTTTTAAAGTACAGTTAAACATATTTATTTCTATAATAAATAATACTTTATCTTGTATAGAATGTTATTTCAAAGTACAATAATATACATTATTTTATTTGATCTCTAATCATTCCTATAACTGATAGATTCTGTTGCATGCTTATTTTATTAGGCATATTTCAAAGGCACCTGCCTTCTGCTGATTTTGAGGTTTTATTCCCATACTGATTCCTTTTCCTGAGTAATTTTTGTCAGTCCTTAACCCTTAAGGATGAGCTACAAATCAACTGATGCCTGGACATCACTAAGTGTTGGTCTCAATTTCCTTAAGAACTTTGTTCAAAAGTCATGGTTTCAAACACAGATTGAAACTGTGACCAGGCAGTCCCTTCCTCCAGTCAAATTCTCCTGCTGAATTCTGCCATCCTGCAGCTGTTCCCAATAAGAAGCACCCTGGATGAGGGCACTGTGCTGTTCCCAATCTGCCAAGTACTACTTCAATATTGAGGGTAGGAAGTCTCTCTTCCCATGTGGTGCTCAGACAGGAGCTTCATGCCAAAACAGATCAGGGCTCCCACATGAGAAGCTGTAAGCAACCTGTAATTTAATTCATTGGTATGTAGCCATAGACTAGTGTGGTGGAGTCCAGAAAGATACCGGCAACACCCATACATATTATACCCAATATCTAATATATCTAATAATATATATATATATATATATATAAAAATATATATATATATATAAAACCTCATATATATATATATATGAGTTAAATGTTGGTCTCGTATATTCTATGGGTTATGATCAATGCATAATGACATGTATTCGCCATTATAGTGTCATACAGAATAGTTTCATATATATATATATATATATATATATATATATATATATATATATATATGTTCCCCCCGAAAACATGTTTTCTTCAATAACTCAGTTCTGGTATTTGACAGGAGTTACCATCTTATACCATAAGCTTTCTCAGGTGAGTTGACCCTTGCAAGGACACTTGTCCTCTTTTCCTAGATTTGGCTTCATTCGGAGTCTACTTAGCATATGCTTTAAAAAAATAAGATTTCTGGTGGAATAGAGATTAAAATGCTTAGGTTTATCTGGAGATTGTGAGTTTCAAAAAAAAAGGAGAACTGGGCTCTACCTGAATAGTGTATGAGAGTCCTCCTAGCTATCAAAAGTGGTGAAGCCTGATGAGAATTAATAATGGTATCACTACTCTAGAAAACAGTTTGGTCTTTTCTTATAAAACTAAATATACTCTTAGCATCCTGCAATCATGCCCTTGGTATTTATCCAAGCAAGCTGAAACACATGTCCATACAAAAACCTGCACATGGATGTTTATAGAAGCTTTATTCAAAATTGCCAAAACTTGTAAACACCTACGATGTCTTTCAGTATATGAATGTATAAATAAGTATGGTTCAGCACTAAAAGGAAATGAGTCATGAAAAAACATAGACAAGTTTTGAATGGATTCTATTAAGTGAAAGAAGCCAATCTGAAATGGCTGCATACTGTATGATTCCAACCATATGACAATCTGGAAAAGTCAAAACCATGGAGATGTAAAAAGATCAGTGGATGCCAGGAATTAGGATGAGGGAGGAAAGGATGAATAGGTGGGGCATAGAGGACTTTTTACGTGGTGAAATTATTCTGCATTATACTAGAATGGCGAATATATGTCATTACGCACTTAATCATAACCCATAGAATGTACGAGACTTACAGTTAACTCAATGTAAGCTAAGGATTTGGGGCAATTATGATGTCCCAGTGTAGCATTATTAATTGCAACAAATGTCCCACCACTCTAGTCAGGGGATATTGATAGCGGGGGAGGCTGTCCTATGTGGGACAGAGGGGTAAAAGGAAACTCTGTACTTTCCACTCAATTTTGTTGTGAACTTAAAACTGCTCTAAGAAATAAAGTCTATTTTCTAAGAATGACTAAAGCCATTTCAGCCAGAAAAAATATCTTATCTGAATTAAATACACAGTAAGAGGTAGATCAGCATGCCAGATGTCTGACAGACCAAACTCTGAGCAGTACCGTATCATCACTGCAGATGTAACAATGTAGAGACAATAACTTTTGCTAGTATTTTGTAGAATGTAATACTTTACATACTAGGTTAAATCACATAACATTGGCAAAATCTGACATTTTTGACTAAGAAAAAACTGTTAATTTTATATGGTTCAATCTGATATCAGAAAGTTAACTCTGATTTGTGTTTTCTATAGGGGGGTGAGGCACCAATGTAATTTCTTAGGTTGGTGGTGAATAAAATGAGTCAAAAAAAGGGTAAGTCCAGTGGACTATTTGCGCTTTTCTGAGAGAGTTTTATTGTTGTTGTTGTTGTTGTTGTCTTTTCTTTTTTTTGATTACTGAGAAGTGTACAGAAAACTGAAGCCAGAAGCGAAATACTTAGAAAGCAAGAGAGAGGGAGAATTTTTTTTTTTTATTTTTAAAGAGTTTATTTATTTATTCATGAGAGACAGAGAGAGAGAGAGAGAGAGAGGCAGAGGGAGAAGCAGGCTCCCAAGGAGCAGAGAGCCCGATGCGGGACTTGATCCCAGGACCCTGGGATCATGACCTGAGCTGAAGGCAGACGCTTAACCATCTGAGCCACCCAGGCGCCCGAGGGAGAATTTTAATAATGGTACCAAGAATCCACCTGATTAACATTAGGGTCTGTAATCAATAGGTATTCAAGAAATTAAGAGAGTATTTTTCTGAAGAGGCATCCATTTGTACGCTAGTGTGACTAGATGTCTCAGTTGTGATCTATGCACAACCAAGATTATTAGAAAGGGTCTGGGAATCAGAGAGAACTCCAAATTTAATGGATGCCAAGAATCAGTCAGAGAGATATGAACTGAAAATCATGAAGGATTTTGTACTTCATTTAGGATGATAGGTCATTCTCTAGAGGCATTGGAGATTCATGGGAAAATGAGATCTGATTTACACTTTAGGAATAATTTTATCTGCTGTAAAATTAATTAGTTGGGCACATTAAAGAAGTCAATGACCATTGAGGTGAATGTAGTAGACCAGTCAAGAACCAATAGATGTGGAACCAAACAGTGGTAGTGAAAAATGGACAGTGAAGGAAATTTTGAAAACATTTAATATAGAGTATTAGAGGAAAAAAAAAAAAACAGTTACAATTAACAGATTAAGAAAACCTCATTGGATAGTTTAAATGGAGGGGATAGGATTAAAGAGGAAACGAGACTTTAAAGTTTTGTGTAGGGATAGTGAGGGAATGTTGTTGTCATTCCTTGAGGAAGAGAAACAAAGAATCAAAGAAGCCCATTTTCAAATAACAACCTCTTTATTAAAGCAACAAATTGTGTTAGGAAGGGTACAATGTTCAGGGTATTGAAAGATAAATATGAGTTTGCAACAAGGAACAAAATAATAGAGTAAGAAATATATACACTCTATCTCTCACTTAACATTCCGTGAAATGAACCAAAAAAGTATTTCACAAGTAAGAATAAACCTACGATGTCTAACAAAACAATGAAAAGCGATGTCACTTTACAGAAATACTGAGGGGAACCCCAACATTTAGAAAGTATACATGTTCACATCTCAAACCTGAAGAAACCACTTCCCAGAATAAGTACAGCAGATAATTACTGCAAAAGTAGGGGCAGCATCAGAGAGTGCCAAACTGACTCGATGCATGCAAGATGCAGCAATGAACTTAAGAAACATCGGTTGTCAAGGCGACTAATGGGGAAAATAGATTTGGAATGGAGAGACCATTTGAGTTTTTCCCATTTTGCTCAGAACTCACAGTAGTGGCACTTGATCATGAGCTGGAGCAGTGTCATTCCTGAGAATGAGGAGATAGAGAAATGTTCTTAGAAGCTAATTATACCCTGAAGGGAGGGAACAGCTCATATCCAGAGGAAATGACCCTGGTACATACCTCTCAGGAGGAGCAGTACATTCTGTCCATCTTGTGTAACATCTAGGAACAGACCACAGCAAAGTAGAACTGGAATAGGATTTCCAAATAATAATGTTATTATTAATAATCAATATAATTTATTAATAATTATATTATTATTATTAAATTAAGTTAGAGTCACCCAATATTGGAAAAAAACTTTTACAGTGAGACTAAAGCAATGAATTAAAACGGTAGAATTAAACAATAAATATAGAAAATAGAAGATTTTAGGATAGATATCATAAAAAATCTTCAAAGATATGTCTTTGGATATTGCATATATAAAAAAGAATCAACTGGGGCCCCTGGGTGGCTCAGATGGTTGAGTGTCCAGCTCTTGATTTCGGCTCAGGTCATGATCTGAGGGTGGTGAGTTGGAGCTCCCCCCCCCCTCCCCCGGCTCCCCAGAGGGCTCTGAGCTTAGTGGGGAGTCTGCTTGGGAGTCTCCCTCTCTCTCTCTCTCCCTTTGCCCCTCCCCCTTCACAAATGCGCACTCTCTCTCTAAAACAAACAAATAAATCTTTAAAAAAATAAATAGGAATCAACCAATGGGTTGTAGATTACATTTTTACTTCAACATAATGTAAATTATCAATATGTATAGCATATTGTATTTAAAATACAGTTTAAAATAATTGTTTTCTTTTAATGTAGAAATTGGTAAATTCTTTTATCATGTGGATGTCTTTACCTTATACTTTCCTAAAGCCTCTTTTTAGTTAGGAGCATGCCTAAGTATTTTGAAAATAATGTTCATTGCGTAAGAAAAAGAAATGGAACTCTTTTGCAATACAATCAAGATGTGCAACACGTTTTTTTGAATTTGAACTTTTATTTTCTTTTAAGTCTGCATATCTTTAGTTAACATGAATAAAGTCTTATAGTTCATGCCATAGATTTTTTAATGTGAAATTGTCCAAAGTTATAAGAATGGAATTAAGTTTTATATTGGCACCTAAATTCTTTGTCGGTTGAGCATGTAAAGTTCACATTCCAACCTGCATTTCTGAATACGATTATATTAATTTCTCTCTTGCTAGGTGTAAGTTCCTTTGAGAGTAGGCACCATTTTCTATTTATGTTTTCTTCACAGAAACTGTGAATAGGACCTCCATATATATAGTAGACATTCCAACAATGTTTTGTGAATAGATGAAAAAATATATATTTAAAAACTTCTTGGGGCGCCTGAGTGGCTCAGTCGTTAAGCGTCTGCCTTCAGCTCAGGTCATGGTCCCAGGGTCCTGGGATCGAGCCCCGCATCGGGCTCCCTGCTCAGTGGGAAGCCTGCTTCTCCCTCTCCCACTCCCTCTGCTTGTGTTCCCTCTCTCGCTGTGTCTCTCTCTGTCAAATAAATAAATAAAATCTTTTTAAAAAAAATAAAAAATAAAAACTTCTTTAAAATATTTTCTGCATGAACAATGCAGCATCTTCTACAAATGAGTCTTTAAGAGAGTAATTACGTTATTGTGCTAATTTGTTGCACAAAACCATTTTTTCAAGAAATAGTGTTATAATCCAGTCAATTGTAAAGCCAGCTCCAGTTGAAAAATGTTCAGGAAGCAGGCTACTTCATCATTTTCAAAGCGAAAATAGCAGAAAATTACTTCTTTTTCACACTGTGCTGTTTCTTATCTCATTCTTTCTACATATGTGAAGATATCAAGAAAAGTTTTCCTTCTTTCTTTCTTTCTTTCTTTTTTTTTAATTACTAGGAGATTGTCTGACATCTAGTGGGCACTCACTAAATGTTTGTTGAATTATTACAAGAAAGAAAGTTGAAAATACAAGAGAAAAAGAAATGAGGGCAATGTTATTATGTAAAGTGTCTTAAAATGCCTTAAACTATGGGTGAGATAAGAAGAAGGGGTTGGCATCTGAGAAGCTCCCTGGAGGCACTCTGAGAATGTTCTTGAGGCTAATGCGAATCCAAATATGCACATTCATTTTAAGAATAGGATACATTTATAAAAGAAACATATATTTAGGATTGAGTAAAATAGCCTAATTACAACTTATTATTTATCCACATAATTTAATAATTTAGTAATAAAGGAAATGTAAAGTTTTGATCCGAATAGGATATATTTTGTATTTCACAGACTATTATTGAGTTAGCAATTTTGTGTTTATTCAGAGGCTTAAAATTAAGAATACTTAACACTGCACAAGCAATCATTTAAAGAATAGGAGAACAAAGAAATAAACATTTCACCTAGAACAGACTAGGTCAAGTGTAACTAGGTTAATAAAAGTTCTAACATTAGAATATGCTGCATACTAAAAACATCCTTTTATCTAAAAACATATATTTTCTATGCTTCTTTAATGTGGATGGTTGTAAATAAACTTATTTGTGCATCTCTATTATTGGAATATTTTTGGAATTATTTTTTAATGAAAGTTAGTGAGCATTCTGTTTCTCTTTCTGGAATCTTATATGCCAATATTATTCAAATTTAAGGCCTTCATAAAAGAAAGTCCTAAGTATTTACCCAATGTGCTGCTCAAAGTTGCTGCTAATCCATTCATTTTTGGCCTAAAACCATATACAGGTGCAAAAGTGAATCAGAAAGTGGCTCCAACTGAGAGGGGAGATCTTATGCTCAGTCACTGATGTGCTCACTGCCTATGCAAGCCGCCAGGTACAATTTCACTGGACACCTGTATGTGCCTCGGAAAGTCTCTGACCCGCTTCTGATGTGGTCCAAGGCTGCAAAGACAGATGGAATTTCAGGACCTTGAAAGTGAATATATAGATAGGAATATAAAGCAGAATATAAGTCACAATATATAAATATAAATATATAAATCCACACTTGCTCTTCCTTCCAAATAAATTCATATGCATTACCATTTGAGCAGAGTATGTACTTCTAAAGTTGCTATTATTAACTAAATGTTAGTCATTAGAATTGGAATCAATTATTTGATTATAAAATTTTCAGTTGTAGTACAATGTTATATAACTATACCAAAATATTAGAGAGCCACCGTATTTTCCTGAATTAAAAAAATAAAATAAAGAAATACCTGGGTGAGATGCCCCCCCACAAAAAAAATGAAAACACAAAAGACTAATTTGTTTGCCCATGAAAGAAAGTAAATGTGAAAGGAAGTAAAGCCTTTTCTAAAGCTGAATGTATTCAGTAATGCAATATATACTAATTCCTTCCCCCCTTTGTTTATTTTTAGACTTAGTTCAAGTTATACCATAATAAACAGTGATATGTATCAATTGTCTTTTTTCTAGCACATCTAATCACATGAACATATAGGAATAAGAATGATATATAATTTGGGGTCAACACTGAGACAAACCAGACACAGAGAGATATGAATGAGTTCAAGCACAACATTTTACTTTACAGTTATAGTTCACTTTATAGGACAGTCAACCTATTATTTCATACTTAAGCCAGATATTTAAAAGGATCCATAAATCTGTCATAATATTTTAGAATCCTGACCAACCATATGCATACTTATATTAATAAAATGAGGAGATTAATCTTTATTTGTTCAGGAGTGGCTTGTTGCCCAGTGCTGGGGACCAAGCACTCTGTGAGCTGCTGAGTGTACAAAGCTGGGTCAGACATGGGTCCCCATCTGCCAGGGGTTGCTGGGGATTGTGACAGCATTGACAAAGCTGTGCCTATAGACACAAGGGAAAGATGACTAAGTGTGCCTGGAAACTCACAGAAGACTTCACAGGGAAGACACTAGTCTATCTAAAACTTGAAGGAGGAGTTGGTTGCCGTGTGTGGATAAATGTGGAAAGACATTTCACGCAGCAGGGATGATATTTGGAAAGGAAGAAGGCAAAGAACAATTATTCTTTTTCCATCCAAATTTTTTACTCAGGAAGGTAACAGGTTGATCTTTGCAGGACTCAAACTTCTGTGATTCAAAACACACCATTTCTTCATCCTCCACAATCGCTCCTTTTCAGATTCTCTATACCAGTCACCTAATCATTAAAAATGAACTATAAGAAACAATTTAATGCTCCCTCTGCTTTCTCATTCCCCTCATGTAGACAGAGCTGTCACATGGATTCCCCCTTCTCCATATCTACTCCTATTAGGAGACGGGATGGCAGATGGGACACATTCTGAGTATGAAGTCAGACAGCCAGGGGCTCAGACACTACCTCTCAGACATCTCACATGTTATCAGTTAAGGGTACTAAACCTTGGTTTCATCAGCCTTACAGTGACACTTAATTTAATGTGTCAACTTGGCTAGGCTATGGTGTCCAGTTGTTTGGTCAAACACCAATCTGGCTATTGCTGTCAAGTTATATATACTTTTTAGATGTGATTAACATTTACAACCAGTAGAACTGAATAAAGCAGATTATCTCCCTAATGGGAAGGCCAACCAGTTAAGGCTTTAAGAGCAAAAACTGAGGTTTCTGGAAGGAGAAGGAATTCTGCCAGAAGACTGTAACATAGAAATTCTGTCTGCATCTCTAGCCTGCCACCTACCTTGTAGATCTCAGAGTTTCTAGCCCCCACAATCATGGGAGCCAATTCCTTAATATAAATCTCTCTCTACCTCTTTGCTTCCCTCTCTCTGTCTCTTTCTTCTGTTTGTCTCTCTTCTTATCTGTCTCTCTGTATCTCTGAGTGTGTAAAATATTGGTTCTGTTTCCCTGTACAAGGCACTAAATGATTTGATATAATGTTTTTGTTGTTATTATCAATATTATTCTGCTTTGTTCAGTAGACTGGGTGATTGTAATACTCTATAAAGAGATTCCCTAGCTAGTAGTGTTTTTCTCTACTGATGAGTCCTCTACACAGCTGTTGGAATGATCTTCCTATGGAATAAAGCCCTAATAATAGTTGTAACAATAAGAATAGGAACCACATTGATAGTTGAAATCTGAGTAGAATTCAGCACTATGTTCTCCACATAAATTTTATTATTTTATTTAAACCTGAAAAACCTGTAAATGGCATATATATATGTATATACATATATATATACATATATATATACTCACCCACATATTTCCAATATAAAAAACCAAGACATAGCTGTCAAGTACTTTGTCCAAGGTGAAGCAGTTGTTATGGTGTAGAAGGAGGATTCAAGCCAAGTTCTGCCTTTTCCATTGCCCACAATTCAACCATACTTCAATGTCCCTTTCAAATTTAACATTTAAAAGTTGTTTTCTTGCTAAGCCACCTGCCAGATACCCTTCACCTTCCTTTCCCCCAAATAATATTTTGCTCACTCTGCTTGAAAAATCCATGCACTTTAAGATACCTGTTTTTTAGTGTGTGTGCCTTTTCCCTATATCCTAACTGGTACACTTGGCAAACTGCTCCAGATACTGTAGGATTCTGATTAAAAGCAGCCTTCTCAGGGAAAGCTCCCCTGACCACCAATCTACCTGCAGACTGAGTGTGTCTTCCTCTTCCTCTGTGTTACCAAAGTAACACATACACACCTCTGTTAGAGTATTTATTACATTCTACTTCGGCTATTTGTGCCTACTCCTTTAGAATATGTAATATATAAAGTCAAAACAAGGACATGCCCTATTTATTTTTCTATTCAATTACTTACCTGAGTATCTGACACATAAAATGCATAGTTGATAAATGAAGGCATGACTGAAGTGAGTTTGGGAACAAATAGTGTAAAATTAAAAAAAAAAAAAGTCTTGCTTTTTTAAATGCCAGCAATGTAGTGATTAAAATAAAATTTTAATTAATTATTTTTTAGTATATAGGCTAGGAATGTTGATAATAAGAAAGAAGTAGGCTAGGCAAAGTGAAATAAAATGTTATTTCTTAATTTAATTACATATGAAAGCCTTTATATTTTCCTGAATTCACAGATTTTGAAAAAAAAGAGAGAAAAAAAAACCCTATTTAATCACTTAAATTGGTTAGACATCCTAGAACTTTTAAAATCCACAGGATAATTATATAAATTTCTACTTAGCTTTATATCTCTGACCCAAGAGTCAAAAGGAAGAAAAAGGAAAATTTCTAACTTCAGGCAAAAATAAGCATCCCATTAATTACTATGAGTCAATTATATTATATAAGCATGAAGTTCTGATAGTGATGGACTACATTATGTATGCCTAATGATTCCAAAAATGGAAACAGATTTGCGCAAATACAAGAACTCCATAGCAGTTATATAAGAAAGTACAAACACAGGTTATTATCAAACAGAACATCAGCATGTGAAGTCTGACAGCTTCAGTTACTTCTTCATGTGATACAAATTAAAGAACTCTTACATGCAAAAAAACACAAGAATTTTTTAGTGTGAATATGCATAATGATTTGAGATTATTCAGGCAAATAAACTTCTAATTTCCTTTTAACTCCAAATGATTAGTCAAACATAAATGCATGGAACAACTAATAATAAAGGAAAGCTCTGTGAGGTGTTGCCAAGAGTATGATTTTTTTTTTTTTTAAGTTTTAATTAAAAAAAAATCCCAGGTTCAGTCTCTGACCTTTTCCTTTAGTATTGTTAGGCTTAAGGACATACCATGTCCTTAATATGCCTCAGTTTTCTCATCTGTAATATGAAGATGAGAATTATTTTCAGATCTTACAGAGCTGACATAAATGTCAAGTATATTAATTCCTATGAAAGTACTTTGACAGTAGTAAAATATAATATTTATATTGCTATTATTAACATTGCTCTTTCTGTTTCTATGATTTTTGACCAAAAGAAATGTGATATGATCCCAGAGTATAAAGCGAAGTATAAGGGAGGGGAAAATAAGGGAAAAATGAACATTTCATGGATGTTTCTGGAAAAAGTAATTTTAAACTTGGACTTAGAAGTATTATCCATGCTAAAATTTTAGAACGGTATTGTGAAAAGTACACTTGTAGGAAAAAAAGTTTTGAAAGGAGAATAAGTCATAAATTTCTCAGATGCCTGATGTAGTCTAACCATCACTAAATGACTCTGCAGAAAGTTGAAGCTGAAACAATACATTTTAAAGGCATCTGATAAGGGAGTAAGACTTAGAGACGGAGTGCAAACCATTTGTGCTGGAGAAAGGTCAAGATCTGAATTCAAGCCTTCTTACCAACCTCAGGGACAAGAGATAGGATTGAGTTTGTTGTCTAAGATGATTCTGGAATAAAACTGAAGAATGAAGGTACTGAGAAACAGCTTTCGCTGACATTTTCCTTCAGACTCTTAAAGCACAGAACTGTTTTTTCAAGGTGAATCATTGTGGTCTGAAATATGCAGTGAATAATCTCAATCTTTTGGTATCAGTTGAGACCCGATTTGTGACCCAGTATGTGATCTATTCTGGAGAAAGTTCCATGTGCACTTGAGAAGAATGAGTATTCTGTTGTTTTAGGGTGGAATGTTCTGTATATATCTATGAAGTCCATCTGGTCCAATGTGTCATTCAAAGCTCTTGTTTCTTTGTTGATCTTCTGCTTAGGTGATCTGTCCATTGCTGTGAATGGAGTGGTGAAGTCTCCTACTATTAATGTATTATTATCAGTATGTTTCTTTATTTTGGTTATTAGTTGGTTTATGTAATTGGCTGCTCCTAGGTTGGGGGCATAGATATTTACAATTGTTAGATTTTATTGTTGGATAGACCCTTTAAGTATGATATAGTGTCCTTCCTCATCTCTTATTATAGTCTTTGTTTTAAAATCTAATTTGTCTAATATGAGGGTTGCTACCTCAGCTTTTTTTTTTTTTTTTTTTTTTTTTGAGGTCCATTGGCATGGTAAATGGTTCTCTATCCCCTCACTTTCAATCTGGAGGTATCTTTAGATTCAAAATGAGTCTCTTATAGACAGCATATAGATGGGTCTTGCTTTTTTATCCAATCTAAAACCCTGTCTTTTAATGGGAGGATTCAGCCTGTTCACATTGAGAGTAACTATTGAAAGATACGAATTTAGTGCCATTGTATTGCCTGTAAAGTTTCTATAGATTGTCTTTGTTAATTTCTGATCTATATTACTCTTGGGGTCTTTCTTCTTTCTAGAATCCCTCTTAATATTTCTTGCAGGGCTGGCTTGGTGGTCACATATTCTTTCAGTTTCTGCCTGTTCTGGAAGCTCTTTATCTCTCCATCCATCCTGAATGACAACCTTGCTGGATAAAGTATTCTTGGCTGTATGTTCTTCTCATTTAGTACCCTGAATATATCTTGCCTGCCCTTTCTGGCTTGCCAGGTCTCTGTGGATAAGTCTGATGTTATTCTGATGTTCCTCCTCCGTATGTAAGAAATCTCTTCCCCCTAGCTACTCTCAGGATAGCTTCCTTGGCTTTAAGATTTGTAAGCTTCATTATTATATTTTGGTGTGTTGATCTATTTTTACTGATTTTGGGAGGTGTCCTCTCTGCCTTGGGCATGCATGTTTGTTTCCTTCCCCAGAATAGGGAAGTTCTCACCTATTATTTGCTCAAATATACCTTATAGTCCTCTCTCTCCACCCCCTCAGGGATCCCAATTATTCTGACATTGGAATGTTTCATGGCACAATTGATCTCTCTAAGTCTATTTTCATGGGCTACTAGCTGCCTATCCCTATTTTCCTCAGTTTCCTTCCTTTCTATCAGCTTATCTTCTAGATCTTCTAGAGCACTGATTCGCTCTTCTGCCTCATTTACCCTGGATGTTAGAGTATCCAGTTTAGACTGCATCTCATTCATAGCATTTTTAAGTTCAGCCTGATTAGATCTCATTTCTACTCTTAGAGATTCTATATTGTCACTAATGTTTTCTTCAAGCCTATTGACTTTGTGATTGATATCCTGAATTCTATCTCTAACATCTTGCTTACATCTATATCCATTAGTTCTGTGGCAGAGGACACTGTCTCTGGTTCTTTTCTTTGTTGAGAGTCCCTCCTCCTAGTCATTCTGTCGAGGGATGGTTGAGCAAATGAACAGAGTCCAAAATATCAACCACAACCCAAGCAAAATGCACCCTAGAAAAACTCCAGAGTGGTCAGAGGCTACCATAGACATGCAACCAAAGCCAAGATGATCCAAAACAATAAAAAAAAGGAGGGGGGGAGATTATAATCTTTTAAGATGGACAAAGCAGGGTGATCTGCCTGTTCCTGATTAATTTTTGGTCTCTGTGTTAGAAGACACTATATTCCAAAATTGCAAAGAAATCATAATTTATATATATATCAAGATAAAATTGAATAGAGTGAAAAACCGGCTAGTATGGGGCATAAATCTATAAAACGTAGATGTGAAAAAAAAAGTTAAAAAGCGACTTAAAAACACAAGTTGGAAAATAAGAATCTATTTGAAATGGGAGAAGGGTAAAAAAAAAAAAAAAGAATAAAAAAGGAACAAAAAAGAAATGTAAAATTTTAGCCTGAGGTATAAACAAGTCATGAGGGAATACCTGAAGCTCCCTATATTATTTTCCCCTGGTGCTGGAGTTTTATAGTCCTGTGAGAAATAAGCTTATCATTCATCTGTTCTTCCAGTCTGTCTGGGGGATGGGCCTGCTGCTCCACTTCTCAGGGGTTTTTGCCTGGTTGGAGTTGCCCCACCCCTTGTCAGGGAGATGGGCTTAATGTGAGCTGGTCATTTTGGCTTTCAGTGCCTCTTTAGAGGATCAGAGCAAATATGGCCCTGCGAGAGTCTCTGGCCCAGAGCCACAAGGTTGAGGTCCCCTTTCTTCAATAAACCCTCCAAGTCAAACTGTCTCCACCTCTGTGTGTACCAAACTCCACAGACTCGTGCTATTCATACCCACTGCAATCCCCCACCCCAGGGAAATTATGGGGACCTGTGAGCATCTCTGTGCTTTGGGACTTTGTAATTGCTATCGGTAGTGGGCTCGCGCATGCACCCTTTTCTGTGGATCCCAGTTCATGGCTGGGTGCTGCCCCAGTGTCCTTTCATGGGCCACACTGTCCTGAGAGCTGTTGCCCTGTCATGGACACAAGCTATTTTATATCTCCCCTGGGATGTTAAACAGCCCACACCTTCTAGTATTTTCAGGGTGGTCAGGCAGAGAGTGGTCTCCCTACCAGCCTGGCTCATGGTTTATGGTGATTGGAGCTGAGAGTCCCTTCTGGGCTCGCTGACCATAACCAGTATCCCCACTCCACTGCTTGGGCACTCTATCAGTTCAGGCTCCCCTGTTTTTTCTGAGTCTCCTGGATTCCTGAGACCACAATGATCCACCTAGAATTCTGCCCTATTCATCCCCTGTGCCTTTTTCAGAAAGGAGTGTCTCTCACTAGAGCAGATTTCCAGGGGTCCCGGTTTGTTGCTCTGGTATTATATCACTTTCCAGTGGCCGGCTTATGGAGGCTCCCTCCCTCCTCCGTTTATCTTCTGATATCTCCCCTGAGGATTCAAGATTCCACACCTCCTACCTTGCAAAAAGTTGTTTTTCTGCTTTTAAGGTTATATTAGTAGTGGGTTTTTCATATATGGCCTTTATTACGTTAAAGCATGTTCCCCCTAAACCTACTTTGTTGAGGGTTTTTATCATGAATGGATATTGTACTTTGTCAAGTGCTTTTTCTGCATCTATTAAAATGATCATATAGTTCTTATCCCTTCTTTTATTAGTATGGTATATCTGGTTGATTGAATTGCAAATATTGAACCACTCTTGCAACCCAGGAATAAATCTTATTTGATCTTGGTGAATGATTCTCTTAATGTATTTTTGGATTCAGTTTGCTAGTATTTTATTGAGAATTTTTGCATCTATGTTAATCAGGTATATTCTCCTATAGTTCTCTTTTTTAGTGGAGTCTTTTTATTTAGTTTTGGTATCAGGGCAATGCTGGTCTCATAGAATGAATTTGGAAGTTTTCCTTCCTTTCCGATTTTTTGGAATAGTTTGAGAAGAATAAGTATTAACTCTTCTTTAATTGTTTGGTAAAATTTGCCTGTGAAGCCATCTGGCTGTGGACTTTTGTTTGTTGGGAGATTTTTTTTTTATACTGATTCAATTTCTCTGCTGGTTATTGATCTGTTTAAGTTTTTTTATTTCTTAATGTTTCAGTTTTGGTAGTTCATATGTTTCCAAGAATTTATCTATTTCTTCCAAGTTGTCCAATTTGTTGGCACATAGTTTTTCATAATATTCCCTTATAATTGTTTGTGTTTCTGTGGTCTTGGTTGTTATTTCTCCCCTCTCATTTGTGATTTTATTTATTTGGGCCCTCTTTTCTTTCTTTCTTTCTTTCTTTCATTCTTTCTTGCTAAGTCTGCTGAAGGTTTTTCAATTAAAAAATGGGCAGAGGACATGAATAGACATTTTTCCAAAGAAGACATACATATGGCCAAGAGTCAAATGAAAAGATGCTCAATATCACTCATTGATAAGGAAAATCTGTGTCCTAAGATGGCCGACCGAGCCAGCGAGAGAGTCCCAGTCCTTGCCCTGGGGCTCTTCCGGGTTCTTCTCCCTGCTCTGCTTCACGATGTGCCAAAAGTGCCAAGTATGCGGAAGTAGATGTGTACAAATTGCCCCTTTGGTTTGTGCTTGTGGCTCAGACCTTTAGAGAGCACTCTCCTCTGAGCCCACTGGCATTAAATAAACCTCCTATCCTCCAAGGTCTCTGGGTGCCGCTTGGTTCTTCTGTCGGGCAATCCAGTCCAGGCTCCCTAACATCATCATCAGGGAAATACAAATCAAAACTATGATGAGATATGACCTCACACCTGTCAGGATGGCTAAAATCAACAACACAAGAAACAACAAGTGTTGGCAAGCATATGGAGAAATGGGAATCCTCCTGCACTCTTGGTGGGAATGCAAACTGGTGCAGCCACTCTGGAACACAGTATGGAGGTTCCTAAAAAAGTTAAAAATAGAACTACCCTATGATCCAGCAATTACACTGTTAGGTATTTACCCAAAGAATATATGCTAGGTATTTAGCCAAAGGGATATATGCACCCCAATGTTTATAGCAGCATTATCTACAAAAGTCAAATTATGGAAACATCTCAAATGTCCACCGACTAATGAATGAATGGATAAAGAATATGTGGTGTGTGTGTGTATACATATATATATATACTCAGCCATAAAAAAGTGAAATCTTGCCATTTGCAACTATGTGGGTGGAGTTAGAGAGTATTATGCTAAGAAAAATAAGTCAATCAGAGAGACAAATACCATATGATTTCACTCATATGTGGAATTTAAGAAATAAAACACAAATGAGTATAAGGAAAAAAAAAGGGAGAGGCAAACCAGGAAACAGAGTCTTAACTATAGAGGACAAACTCATGATTATCAGAGGGGAGGTCGGTGGGGTGATGGTGAAATAGGTGATGGGGACTAAGTAATGCACTTGTGATGAGCACCGGGTGTTGTATGGAAGTGTTGAAGCACTAAATTGTACACCTGAAACTAATATTACACTGTATGTTAACTAATTGGAATTTAAATAAATCTTAAAAAAATAAGGTCAAAAAATAGCTTGTACTAAATGTTAAAATAAATGAAGTACTATAAATTATTCATAAGAACCTATTAAGAAATACAAAGCAAATATTTTTCTTTTTCTAATTGTATAGTCAATTTAAAAAAAATAAGTAAGTGGAATATTGTTAAAGAAATGTTACCTAGTGGTGGTGAGAAACTTGAACCAGAGGAACTTTCATATCAATTAGTCATGAGCTGCCTGAGAAGTCTTGCTTGATTGGAACAATGGATTTGTCTCACTTTAGGTCTGTACTGTTAGGTAATAGAAATTACTGTTTGAGATATTGTACATTGTGCCAATTCCAATACACCAAGAGCAAGTGGCTGTAAATTTCAGGAAATCTATTCTCTGGCACCATGGGGAAAAGTTACAATAAGGCTGATGAAGGTTAAACAGACCATATATTTTAGTCGAGGCTACAAATCTATAGTAAGCTCCAGCCAATAAAAACAGGTAATGTCTCCAGTTGAAAAGAAAAGAAAAAATACCAAAGCCTCCTTAGGGTTATTGTAAAAGATAAAATCTTTTTAAAAAGTGATGAAATCTTGACATAATAAGAATTTATTTTCTTTTGCATTTATTATATCTGGATCCCTTTTATTCTGTGTAAATTCTTTAATGTTTATGTTTATCTACCTGTAACTGTGTTTTATTTTTTTAAGGAAAATAAAGACCTTTTGAAAAATGATTCAGCTTAGTGTTTCCTTGGTTTATAACATCTATACAGTAGTTTGTGTGTAGTGGTCACAAAATATCTCAGTGGTGATAAATGGCATCTATTGAAAAAATATGATTACTAAATTAAAAGAAAGGTCAACAGATCAGAAGAAACCTCCTTTGAATATTCTGGCAAAGGAGAAGAAGCAAGAGCACTTACCAAAAAAAAAAAAAATAAAAAAAAAAAAAGGCACTGTAAAAAGAACCTGCTACAGAGAAGATACTGATTATCATTAAATTTTAATTAATGGGAACATGTAATGTTAAAGAGGGATTAGACTTCCTATTCTATTTGTTTCATATTTTTTATTCAGGATGTCACCTCAACTTCTGCTTTCTCTTAGTTGATTCTCAAATATTTTGATTTATGTTTGTTTTTGAAGGCCATCTTCCAAGGTATTTTTGCATGTCTTGTGATAGCTTTTGTTGCTAACTCTATTTTCAAGGATGTTTGTATAAGAAAAAGCCTTGGATGATAGAAATCATGTCTCCCTTTGAGGGTAGAGGGCAGGTATGTTTCCTGACAAGTCTGATAAAAATGATGTCTCCATCTGGGGCAAAGTTTGGTCAGGTTTGTTAGCAACCCCTTCATAAGACAGGGTTTTCTTAAGCTTGGAGTTCCTTAGCTGTTGCAAAAATCCACTGTATGTTCTTTGTACAATTGGGGCCACTTCCAGATTAACTCAGTAATCTTAGTTGGGGGCACAAGTGGAATCCAATGCAAATATAGAATCATGCTGCCTAATGCTTAGTGAATAATACAGTTCTTTATTTGTGGCCCAAGAGACTCATGTCCTCTGTCAGAATCTGTGGAACTGTGGTAGATTAACTTCATAGTTCTCTACACTTGTAATGGTATATTCTTTTTGTGAGGAATGGCAAAAAGAGAGCACAAGCAGAGTGTACTTATGGCCTGCAAACCCACTGCTAAAAAGCAGAAGTAATAGCCTCTTGAATGTGACAGGAAAAATAAGTTTATTTTAAATATTTCAAAAATTTATGGGTAAGAAGAGTTCTTGTTTTTAAATAAGTAGTTATTTTGGATAAAATAGTTAATCAAAATATCTACTTTTGATGGGGTAATGTTTCTCAGTGGCCAAAGATGAACAGACTATTTTTGTGATAAGGTGAGGAATGTTCTTTATAGAGGAGATCTACATTAAAAGTAAATAGTGATCATTTGCAGGGATTGCTATAGAACCTGCTGTTTCAGATAACATCTTAAAATCAAAATTTCCCACTTACTTCCCCCTTTTAAGCAAATGGGAAAAAATTCCCAGTGTTGGTCAAAACTACTGTTAAATTTTAGTCATTCACATCTCTGTTCCTAGCCACATTCATAATGAAGGTGAATGTTCAGATCATAAAAGCCTTCTGCCTGGCAGAAGCTCATGATCATTTAGTTGGATGTTAGCTTTAATTCCCCCTTTAGGTGCTGCATACAGTAAAAAATTCCAGCCACATCATATGGTCTCACTCATATGTGGGATATAAGAAATAGAGCGGACGACCACAGAGGAAGGCAGGGAAAACTGAATGGGAAGAAATCAGAGAGGGAGACAAACCATGAGAGACTCTGGACTCTGGGAACCAAATTGAAGGTTACAGAAGGGATGGGGGTGGGGGTATGGGGTAGCTGGGTGATGGGTATTAAGGAGGGCACGTGTTGTGATGAGCACTGGGTGTTATACACAATTGTTGAACACTACATCAAAACCTAATGATATACTATATGTTGGCTAACTGAACATAATGTAAAAATGGGAATGGGATTAAAAAAAAAAATTCCAGCCCCTCAATTTTTTCAGAACCTGATATTGAGTGATCATTCCTGTTGGCATGTTTTGGCTATTGTGGAAAATTCCTCACGATGATTCTGTATCTAATAAACATTAGATAAACTAAAATATTTCATGAATGTTTCTGAGTATTACTTCTGTCTCATTTGCCTCCTTTTTTCCTGATTTACCTACTTAAAAATACTGGGAACATTGTATATGAAAGGGTCATATGTGTAATTAAAAATATAGAAATTCTCTTGTGAAGTCTAAATTCACAGTAGTTTATAATGAGCAGAAGCCTATGTTTTGTTGTGTATTGTTAGTCATGAGGACCCAGTGATTTTAATTTTTTTATGTATTACCTTGTCTTGTCTACTCTATGTGTAGCATGATTTATATTGAATTCACCTAGAACACTATGTATGTATATTTCCTTATGATCATGGTTCCCCTTCTTGATTGTTTCTCATAATTAAACAATCAGATGATGGCCCTATAACTCATCTTCACACATTATCTGATTTCAGCCCATAATCAAAGAACTCTTCTATTTACCTAAATAAATATATGTGGCAGTCAACAACTCATTTTTGTACAGTGAAGCTAAGTGAAGATCTGTGACAGAATTTCTTACTCTTTTTAACTCATCTTGAGTATTTAAATTTGTTTCTCAACCTTAAATATATTTCTTTCCTCTCCAACCAAAATGAGATAAATGTCAGACTTTGGATTTGATTTAAATTTACACCAACCTCTTTCATCTCAAATGCACACATCTCATCTGTGACTGCTTATCACTGAGATGACTGAAAGCAATTGCTTTAAGTGCCTAACTCAATTTATCTACATCCATCTGTAGAACTTTGGTGCCACACTCATATATATCACCATGCTCCATGCTTCTGTGATTCTCTCTATGGAGAATAAAAGTCTCATGAGACGTGCACTTGGCACTTGTCTTGAATCACTGTATTAACCTAACCCCACTGTCTTTCCCTTACAAGACTGAATGAAGAAATTATAGTCAAGTGTCAAAATTGAAGACTTAGGAAATATTGAGTATTTGTTATGTGAATGAAAGCTAATATGCATTTTGAAAGAAAAAATAACATTTGAGAAGTTTATTCCCTTAACTATTTTTTTTTTTTTAAAGATTTTATTTATTTATTTGAGAGAGAGAGAACGAGAGACAGAGAGCATGAGAGGGAGGAGGGTCAGAGGGAGAAGCAGACTCCCCGCCGAGCAGGGAGCCCGATGCGGGACTCGATCCCGGGACTCCAGGATCATGACCTGAGCCGAAGGCAGTCGCTTAACCAACTGAGCCACCCAGGCGCCCTATTCCCTTAACTATTAAAATATTTTTTCCTTGTCCACTAATCACCTTTCTTGTTCTTCAACCACAGCAGATCCAATATAATTTACACACTTAACTTTTATCTATGTAAATACAAGAGATGAGAATGAACAAAATAAATAATGATCAAAATCCTCTTAGAATAACATCAATTTTAATATGTGAAATTTAACTTTGAATATCAAAAATAGTTTTCACCTTAACAGTATTAAAAATTAACATTGCCACAGTAATCTGGGAGTGTTTTTGTCTAATGTAACCATGTCAAATTTAAACTTGTCAAATTTCTCTTTATACATAAAAATTTCATAATACTTTGACTGGTCTACAGAATAATTATAGATTTTGATTCAAACTAGAAATAAACAAAATGCGTTCTTTAAAACAAATGTTTATCTCTTTTCTCAATAAATTCCAGTACTCCTCTATGAAAAGTTTGCCTAATAGCTTAAAAAGACTACAAAATAATGTCATAGTTATAGTTTGACTATAGTCCAACTTATTGTTGTTTTAACAAGAATTTGATTAGCTTAATAGACATTGCAGCAAACCAAATACTAGTTAATTTCAAAGTAGGAGAGTTCTTTCATAAGTTTCATCCTTTGAAATTACTTTTATATGACTGAATTGAGTGTAAACATATGTCACTAGATCTTCCAAGTAAGGTAGCATTTACTGTTACGTTGAACTATTTCCAAACATGATCTAACACCAAACTATTATTAAGCCATATCCTGGTACATTTCTTAGTTAAATATAACAGTATATTTTACCGTCAAGGTAGCAGGTCCAGGACACACTGGCAGTGGCATGAGGGGAGGAGGGAAATCCAGTGACTCTACACCTGTGCAAGCCTAGGAGCAGTTCTGCCTTGTACTCCTGGGGAAAGTTGAGAAACCTCCCTCCAGCACCCCACTCCTTGAGCTCAGGAGAGGCCAATGTATGAGCCTTCAGTCCTAATTTGAGGATTAGGGTGGATCTGCAAGTGCCTGCCAGATATGGTTAGGGCAACTTCAGTTCACAAGCAGTGAACTTGCTTCTATACTCCTTTCTTCCAGCCATGCATTGTTTTCATCAGTAAAATTCACAGAAGTTATTCTCAGGTCACCTGTTTGGTTAAGACTCTGCTTCTTAATCTTAAATTAGTTGACCTGCAACAGCCCTAAAGAAAATGAGGTTCTGAGCAGAATCATGATTTAAGTAGAACTATACGTTAGGAAGTAGTGTTTGTGATGGACTGAAGAGAATAAAGGAAGACTAGAGGAGTAAAAGAAACTATTTTAGGAGTCCAGGTAAGAAAGGAAGAGGCATCTGAACACAAAAATTCATAGAAAAATGCAGAGGAAAGGATGATTTGAGAGGACACTGACTACTTTAGGGTTTGCTATGGAGTGAAAGAATCTACCAGATAGATACATTGATTTTAATTCAATATGTACATAATAACAATACTTCAAAATTATAAAGCATTAATTGATAGAACTAAAAAGAAAATTACCTGTTCCATAATAATAACAGGAGACATTAATTCACTTTAACTTGTAGATCCAACAGACAAAAATAACCAGTAATAACATAGATTTTTCACAATACAGCTAATAAACTTGAGCTATATTTCAGATGTAAAACATTGTGCCCAACATCAACAGAAGGTACATTATTTTCATGTAAAAATGAAATAGTTCCCAAAATTGATCATATGATAGATTATTATACATTCGTTTTTGAGATTCAATATATTTTAAAGATGTACAATCACTTAGAAAATGCTCTCTAATCACTGTGGATTTAATAATTACTAGATATTTTCTGTTTGAAAATGAAGTTTTGGATCAAAGAAGAAATCACAAAGAAACTGAAAATAATTTGAACTTCCTGATCAGAAAGAAATGACAGGGGGTACAAGTAAAGTAGTGTTTAACTAGAAGCTAAAAGCCATAAATGCATATATTAAAAAAGAGAAAGACTAAAATCCAATGATTTAACATTCTTTTATAAAAGTAGAAAAAAAATAAATCAAACTCAAAGTAGAAATAATTAAAAATAAAAATAATCAAATAAATAACAACAACAAAACCCAGACCTACAGTAGAGAAAAATCAAAACCAAAAATCCATTCTCTGAAAAGATTAAAAAACTTGATAAATCTCACATACTGCTGTCAGTTCAATCTACTAAAGCTGAGCCTTGTTTTTCAGCACTTCTAATTCTGGGCTTATATGCACCCCTGCAAATGTAAACATATGTTCACCAAAAGACTTGAACCTTAATGTTCATAGGAGCCAGTTCTTAATAGCTCCAAACTGGAAATTGACAAATGTCCATTAACTATAGAATAGATAAACTGTAGTATATTTATATAATTTAATATCTTCCATAAATGAGAATACATAACATATAACTACACACAATAACTTGGATGGATCTTACCAATATGATGTTGAGCAAACAACCCAACCCAAAGGGATGCGTCATGAATTATTTTCTTTCTCTGAAGTTGAAACACCACATAAAAGTGAACTCTATTGTTTAAGAAAAAATAGTGGTAAATCTCATTGAGCTAGAGATTGAGCCTGAGGAGAAAGTAAAAGGGGATTCCCTGGAAGACTGGTGAGTGCTGGTTATAATGGTAGGTTTCACTTTGTGAAACTTGGAGAAAAATAACATGTGCACTTCTCTGTAGACATTTTATCACTTAATACATTTACTAAAAATATAAATCAATCACATTTAGTGTAATATTTGTATATGTACTTCACTGTACACATATAGTATTCACATTCAGTTGAAACCCATAGTATTAAATTTTCTGAATACACCTGTTTTGTCTTTTGAAGTGCCTCCAGAATAAAAGCAAGCACAACATTTAAGAGTGACATAACATGACGATCTTACTATGATCTCATACTGTAGAGCAGAGTTCTTTAATATATAAGCATAACAAAGACACCTTATTTGATGTAGATAAAATATTGGCAAAAAATGGGAGAAAAGACTAACACTTTTAAAGTAGTTTATTTCAAAAAGGCAGCACTTTTATGTTTGAAATCTTTATTCATCTCATAGTGTTGATATGGACATATACCTTTAAGTAATGTTTATTAATTTTTTTAACACTGCTGGATTTAACATGCTAAAAATTAATTTAGTAAAATATTATTTGAGGGTATATATTTATACCATCACTGTGAGATAAATAAAAACTCCAAAAATAAAAAAAAATGGTACTTCTTTAAAACAGGAGAGGCCAACACATGGCCCTTGACATGGAACTATTCCTTGCAAGTCCAACCAGCCAGAAAAAAATTGCCCACAGGAACCATGAAAAAGCTGCTTCCTGAACTTGTATGAAGAAGTAAGCAATATGCACTATGCAAGACATGAAAATGCACTGCTCAACTCTCATGTTGGAGGATCCTAAGTGACTTGCTGACCCTCTGTTTCCATAGCTATGCTTGGGCCATGTCCACATTTCCTGTAGACCACCATGGCCAAAAACGGCAAGAGTATTAAGGTCAGTCTATTAGAAAGAGAAGCAGGGTAACTTTAATGGGCAACCTTGGTGGTGTCTATGGCAGTTGAAACAAGGTGTCTATGGAGGTTAGATTTCTATCTTCCCTCAGATTGAGAGGGGCATTATCTTCCTTCATGATTACAGTTCAAAGAGATGGGTCCCAGGTCCTTGAGAAAGACAGGCTAGTTTCTCTTCCTACAGTTGCATTGTTAGTATATAAGAAAGCAACTGATTTCTGTGCATTGATTTTGTATCCTGCCACATTACTGAATTGCTGTATGAGTTCTAATAATTTGGGGGTGGAGTCTTTTGGGTTTTCCACATAAAGTATCATGTCATCTGCGAAAAGAGAGAGTTTGACTTCTTCTTTGTCAATTTGAATAGCTTTTATTTCTTTTTGTTGTCTGATTGCTGTTGCTAGGACTTCTAGTACTATGTTGAACAAAAGTGGCTAGAGTGGGTATCATTGATGTGTTCCTGATCTTATGGGAAAGGCTCTCAGCTTTTCCCCATTGAGGATGATATTTGCTGTGGGTTTTTCATAGATGGATTTTATGAACTTGAGGAATGTTCCCTCTATCCCTATACTCTGAAGAGTTTTAAACAGGAAAGATGCTGTATTTTGTCAAATGCTTTTTCTGCATCAAGAGAGGACCATATGGTTCTTCTCCCTCCTCTTATTAATCTGCTCTACTGATTGATTTGCAAATGTTGAACCAACCTTGCATCCTGGGGATGAATCCCACTTGGTCGTAGTGGATGACCCTTTTAATGTATTGTTGGATCCTATTAGCTAGGCTTTTGTTGAGGATTTTGGAATCCATATTCATCAGGGATATTGGTCTAAAATTCTCTTTTTTGATGGGGTCTTTTCCTGGTTTGGGGGTTAAGGTAATGCTGGCCTCATAGGATGAGTCTGGAAGCTTTCCTTCTGTTTCTACTTTCTGAAACAGCTTCAGTAGAATAGGTATTATTTCTTCTTTGAATGTTTGGTAGAATTCCCCAGGGAATCCATCAGGTCCTGGACTCTTGTTTTTTGGGAGGTTTGAATAAACCTAACCAAAGAAGAAAGGATCTATACTCTAGGAACTACAGAACACTCATGAAAGAAATTGAAGAAGACACAAAAAGATGGAAAAACATTCCATGCTCATGGATTAGAAGAATAAACATTGTTAAAATGTCTATGCTACCCAGAGCAATCTCTACCTTTAATGACATCCCGATCAAAATTCCAATGACATTTTTCAATGTGCTGGAACAAACAATCCTAAGATTTGTATGGAATCAGAAAAGACCCTGAATCGCCAAGGAAATGTTGAAAAAGAAAAACAAAGCTGGGGGCATCACGTTGCCCGATCTCAAGCTATATTACAAAGCAGTGATCACCAAGACAGCATGGTACTGGCACAGAAACAGATGTATAGACCAATGGAACAGAATAGAGAACCCAGATATGGACTCTCAACTCTATGGTCAAATAATCTTTGACAAAGCAGGAAAAAATATGCAATGGAAAAAAGACAGTCTCTTCAATAAATGTTGCTGGGAAAATTGGACAGCCACATGCAGAAGAATGAAACTAGAACATTTTCTAACACCATACCCAAAGATAAACTCAAAATGGATGAAAGACCTCAATGTGAGACAGGAATCCATCAAAATCCTAGAGGAGAACATAGGCAATAACTTCTTTGACATCGGCCACGCAACTTCTTTCAAGATACATCTCCAAAAGCTAGTGAAACAAAAACAAAAATGAACTTTTGCGACTTCATCAAGATAAAAAGCTTCTGCACAACAAAGGAAATAGTCAACAAAACAAAGAGGCAACCCACAGAATGGGAGAAGATATTTGCAAATGACACTACAGATAAAGGGCTGATATCCAAGATCTGTAAAGAACTTCTCAAACTCAACACCCAAAAAACAAATAATGAAGTCAAAAAATGAGCAGAAGACATGAACAGACACTTCTCCAAAGAAGACATACAAATGGCTAACAGACACATGAAAAAATGTTCAACATCATTAGCCATCAAGGAAATACTGAGGGTTGCTGGAGTGGTGGGGGTGGGAGGGATGGGATGGCTGGGTGATAGACATTGGGGAAGGTATGTGCTATGGTGAGTGCTGTGAATTGTGCAAGACTGTTGAATCACAGATCTGTACCTCTGAAACAAATAATACAATATATTTAAAAAAAAAAAAAAGAAGAAGAAGATAGCAGGAGGGGACAAATGAAGTGGGGGAAATCAGAGGGGGAGATGAAACATGAGAGATGATGGACTCTGAAAAACAAACTGAGGGTTCTAGAGGGGAGGGGGTGTGGGAGGATGGGTTACCCTGGTGATGGGTATTAAAGAGGGCACGTACTGCATGGAGCCCTGGGTGTTATACACAAACAATGAATCATGGAACACTACATCAAAAACTAATGATGTAATGTATGGTGATTAACATAACAATAAAAAAGTAAAAAAAGGGAAATTCAAATCAAAACCACATTGAGATACCACCTTACACCAGTTAGAATGGCAAAAATGGACGGGGAAAGAAACAACAAATGTTGGAGTGGTTGTGGAGGAAGGGGAACCCTCTTACAATGTTGGTGGGAATGCAAGCTGGTACAACCACTTTGGAAAACAGTGTGGAGGTTCCTCAAAAATTAAAAATGGAGCTACCCTGTGACCCAGCAATTGCACTCCTGGGTATTTACCCCAAAGACACAGATGTAGTGAAAAGTAGGGCCATATGCACCCCAATGTTGATAGCAGCAATGTCTGCAATAGGCAAACTGTGGAAAGAGCCGAGATGCCCTTCAACAGATGAATGGATAAAGAAGATGTGGTCCAGGGGCACCTGGGTGGCTCAGTTGGTTAAGCGACTGCGTTCGGCTCAGGTCATGATCTCAGGGTCCTGGGATCGAGCCCCACATCGGGCTCCCTGCTCGGCAGGAAGACTGCTTCTCCCTTTCCCACTCCCCCTGCTTGTGTTCCCTCTCTCGCTGTCTCTCTGTCAAATAAATAAATAAAATCTTTAAAAAAAAAAAAAAAAAGAAGATGTGGTCCATATATACAATGGAATATTTCTCAGCTATCAGAAAGGATGAATACCCCAGTTTTACATCAACATGGAGGGGACTGTAAGAGATTATGCTAAGTGAAATAAGTCAAGCAGAGAAAGTCAATTATCATATGGTTTCACTTATTTGTGGAACATAAGGAATAGCATGGAGAACATTAGGAGAAAGAAGGGAAAAATGAAGGGGGGGGGAATTAGAGGGAGAGAGGAACCATGAGAGACTATGGACTCTGAGAAACAAACAGGGTTTTAGAGGGGAGAGGGCTGAGGGGATGGGTTAGCCAGGTGATGGGTATTAAGGAGGGCTCGTACTGCTTGGAGCACTGGGTGTTATACGAAAACAATGGATCGTGGATCATCACATCAAAAACTAATGATGTATTGTGTGGTGACTAACATAACATAATAAAATATTTAAAAAAAAAAAAAGAAAGAAAGAAAGAAGGACAGGCTAGGGTTGTAAAATTGCCAGGAGGTTATTAAAAAGATTTACATCTCAAAAGAGCAAACAAAGAAATTACAAAGACATGTTTTCTAAAGAAAAGAGAGGGAAGGGACCTCTATTTTTAGGCCATTTGGGTTCTGTAAGGGCTTTGGCAGTCTATAAGAAATGGGACCATGGCATGCACATAATTGTGACAACAAAGGAGGGGCAGGGAACTAGAAGCCAGTCTAAAGTTTAGTCCAGCTGAGGGGAATGTCAAAGGCATCTTGTTTACCTCCCAGGACTTGTCTCCACTTCTGTTCCCTCTCTCATCTCTTTATGTATATCCCATCTTGAATTCTTCTCAGTGGACCTAAACTATCACAGCACAGTATTACATTCATCTCTCTCATGAAATAAACTATGTAGCTTTCTTAAAATAATATCTGCCATGCACAATATGAGAGTATCAGAGAGCTTGCTGACACACAAATAGCTCATGTGAATAAAAAACTTGCTCTAGACTGACACAGTTAATGCTCTAAGGCTTGAGTTTGTTGAACACAGGGTACCAGATTTCAGTTCCCCTGGAGTCCCCAGATCATGGATCCCGTGGTTAGAACAAAAGTCATTAGCTTTGGCTCTTATAGTTATCTGTGTTGTCACTAGTCCACACTATTAATTGATCTTGTTGACTGCAGTGGTCTTATCTTCCAACTTCATTCTTCTTATCGTCTGAATAAACACACACACACACACACACACACACACACACACACCTCACATGGGCACAATCATCCTCTTTTAAAACAATCACTGTATGTATTCCTTTAAAGTTTTATTGGATTTGGGCGCCTGGGTGGCTCAGTCGTTAAGCGTCTGCCTTCGGCTCAGGTCATGATCCCAGGGTCCTGGGATCGAGTCCCCACGTCGGGCTCGCTCCTCGGCGGGAAGCCTGCTTCTCCCTCTCCCACTCCCCCTGCTTGTGTTCCTGCTCTCGCTATCTCTCTCTCTGTCAAATAAATAAATAAAATCTTTAAAAAAAAAAAAAAGTTTTATTGGATTTAAACAAAGGTGATTCTAAAGTAAATATTGTATTTACCATAAAGGATAAATGGTACACAAAACCGGATATATACTTTCTTGATTGTATATTACCATGTCAGTAATATAGGCATGAAAAATGATAATTTCTCACAATATTTATATCATTTTCTAGATTTTATTTTTAAGAACTTCATTTAACCTTCTATGATATTAATAATGACTTACATTAACTGCTAAACCTTTAGTTAATATGCTTTCAGTTATTTGAATATATTGGGCATGAATAATTAATTTTTTCAGTTCTCATTTTAATATTTTTCATTATTGAGCCTGCAGAAATTCCCCACCTTCACCCACGACACACATATACACACTCACGTGCACACATACACACACACAGGAGTAAAGCCATTTCTACCATACTTTCTTTTCCCTTTCACTGTTTTATGTAGTGTTAGGGGAAACTTGAAGGAACTTAATTTATTTGGGACTTATGATATGCCTAGAAATCTCACATGTCATCTCAAATATGTCAACTCGGTTATTTTTTCTAATTATATTAACACACACTGTGTGGTTAGGATTACCATTCCTATTTGTAAAGAGTTTAAAAGCTAAATCTGGGAAGAAAAAATTTGTTCAGGTTCTCCATTAGAAAGGAATTAAATTCAGGCCTGTCTGACTGCAAAGACCATGACTTTCCACTCTACGACCTACCTCCATTTTCATTATACTATTGAAGTTATCAAACAAGGAATGCATAAAAACTTAGCAGTATATAGTAGAGTGGCATGTTTATATATTTTATTAGCATTAAAATAAGCTAATGGGTATTGCCATATTACTGAGATATATGTTGCATAGTCTTAATGGTTATTGCAATATTAATAAGATATGAAAGAGAATTTTTGTAGCGGTGATTGTAATTTTAAGAAGATATATGAGGAAGTTTATAGGCTACAAAAAAATAAACATGCTGAGGGAAAGTACTGTCATAATGCATATTCCAAGAATAGCACTGCTTGAATGGTTATGGATTACAAAAGTAATTTCACTGGAAAGTTTTAATGTCTGTTAAATGTAAATTTAAAATGATATAGAAAAGATACACATAAATAATCTTCTTGTCTTCAGTCTCTCCCTGCTTCAGTCCATCTACTAGAGCTGTCTTCTTCCTAAAATATAACTTTGCTTTTATTAAATCAGTTTTCCAAGTTACACCAGTTTCATTGCCATCAGCATTGACAGGAGAATAAAGGCAATTTCTGTAAACTGAGATAATAAGCCTTTCATGACCTGACTCTCACCTAAATTTCTCCTGTTCAACTCTACATTGTTTCTTTCTTGAACAAATTTTATTTACTTGCCATGCATAAACCCTCATTACATACCTCTTCTCCTAAGCTGTTGATGATAGCCTAAATTTAAAAAGTCCTTCTATGTACTTTTAGCCTTTTCAAATTATATGATTTGTTAACATCCTCTTCCTAGCTTATCTTTCCAATAAGCATATGTTAGAAATATTTTCTGAGTACTATTTAAAGTAGTATTTTTTTCCAGCACAGGTTTTAATTGTGTATTGCTTAGGTATAGAAACAACTGATTTTTCTACAATAAATATATATGGACTCTTTGGTTATATTTTATGGTTTGCAGATTGTATCTGACATGCTGATGACATAATCTGCAAAGAAGTCAGCTTTGCTTATGTCTTTCTGATCCTCGGGGGTATCATTAGGGTATGCAGGCAGACCTCATTTCCTTGTGCTTAGAGATATCGCGTTGTTCCCAAATTGAAGGTCTCTGGCCACTCTGCATGCAGCAAGTCTATCGGTGCCATTTTCCCAACAGCATTTGCTCACTTCATGTCTGCAGCACATTTTGGTAACTCACAATATTCCAAAACGTTTCATTATTATTTAATTTGTTATGGTGATCTGTGATCAGTGATTACAACTCCCTGAAAGCTCAGATGGTGGTTAGCATTTTTTTAGCAATAAAGTATTTTTAAATTAAGATATGTACATTTATTTATTTTTTTAGGCACAGTACCATTGTACACTTAGTAGACTACAGTGAAGTGTAAGTACAACTTCTACATCCACTGGGAAGCCAAAAAACTTCATTCGACTCACTTTATTGTGATCTTCACATTATTACAATGGTCTGGAACTGAGCCACCTTATATGTGAGGTAAGCCTGTCTGTGAGCAAGGCTGGGAGGGCTTGTAAGGAGGCGCCCGCGCAGGTGACCGCATGGGGCTCGCTGCCTCCACCAAGATGCTCAGCACAGTAGCAAACACAAGTGATCAGAGAGGGCACCTGAAAAATGGTGCTGATTATTCTAAAAAGTGAAAAGCTTACAAATGTTTACTATTAACTGTGGCTGCTGCAAGGTTTGGTAGACTCTCCTATTATTAAGGTAATTAATTTCCCTTCTATTCCTAGTTAATAAGATATTTTAATTTAAATCCTGATTGAGTATCTTTAATGACATCTCTGCATATTTTGAAATGATCTTATATTTTTCTGGTGGTCTGTTAATGTGGTGATTTGCATCACTAGCTTATTTAATGTTAACTTGTTCCTGCATTTCGGCAAATAAGTAATAGGATCCTGTTTGCTTTTTAACTATTGCTAATTTACTTAAGGTTTCTGTATCAAAATTCATAAGTGAGAGTAAACCATTATTTTTCATTCTCATTCCTGTTCTAGTCCAGTTTATTGATAGAAGAATAACAGTCTTGATGCCTAATAAGGCTTTTTCAAGTAATTAAACAAGGAGATCATTAGCCTGAAGTGGCTCTAAAGCATTGGTTGCCTACATAAGCAAATGAAACTTAAGCCAAAGTCAATACACTCAAATATGAGGAAATGAAACTTAAGAACAATTAATCACAGGGAAGCCTGGGTGGCTCAGTCAGTTAAGCATCTGACTTCAGCTCAGGTCATGATCTCAGGATCCTGGGATCCATCCCCATGTGGGGTCTCAAGCTCAGATCCTCACTTAGTGGGAAGTCTGCTTCTCCCTCTGTTCCTCCCCGCACTCATGCACTCTCTGTCTCTCAAATAAGTAAATAAAATCTTAAATAAATAAATAATAAATAAATAAGAACAACTAATCACAAACAGCCAAATAGGCTTTCCCAAATAAGGTAATTGCTGAAGCAAGAGGTGAACAAATTATATATACATGTATATATACAATATAAAACTATATATATGTATATATAATTTGCTTTGCTTCCACATCTTTGCCATAAAAGCCTTTCACTACCTTCTGTCCGTGGAGTGCTCCTAACCAGTTTTGGTTTGGCTCTATCTCATTGTAATTGATGTTTGTTCAAATAAATTCTTGTAAATGTAATGTGCCTCAGTTTATCTTTTAACAGACTTTTGCTTTAAGTTATTTTTTCTAATGATATTATAACAATGACAATTTTTCTTTGCTTAAAATTTTCCTGCTGTAATATTCTTAAAACACATCTACCTTGTATGTGGCAATTTAGACCATTTTTATTGTAATTTTCAATATGTTAGGACTAATTTCCACCATTATAATTTGTGTGTTCCTTTACTCAGTCTTTTTATGCTTTTTTTTTTTTTTTTTTTTCTGGTATCTTTGGCCTTTGGATGTTTCTTTATTTTTTCACCTCTCCATAGACTTGTTTAAAATTTATACATTGTTATTCTTTTCCTTAAAAGGCTACTTTTGAAATTTTATCATGTATCCTAGACTTGACAAAATTTATTTATTTATTTATTTGACTTAACAAGTTTTAAAAATAATATATACAATCTTAAAATAATCTGCTCTGGGGTAGCACACATTTGGATATGATACAATTGGTAACTAATTTTCCTCAGCAATCCCTAAGATACTATATTAATGTTTCAATAACTTACTCTACATATTGATATGCCAGGATCTAATTGCTTTAAAAACTTCTCATCACATTTAGTTCCCTGAAGTTTTACTGAGATACACTGACATTCAGATTTATCCTACTTAAAACTGCCTTTTGAATCTGAGAAGTCATGTCTTTCATAAAATTATTCCTTTGCCATCTCTCCATTCTTTCTCTTGCCTTCCATGACAATTCCTACTAGGCATGCTAAATAACCTCCTGGTTCATTATACTCCCTTTTATATTTTCCCTTCTTTCTGGCTATACTATAACGTGTATCTCAATTTCAGGTCTTTCTATTTTTTCAGCTGAGTTGAATTTGCTGTTTAAAATTCAATAAGCTTCTATGATTCAAACTTAATAACACTCTTAGAGATCCCATTTAAGTAATTTTAAAATCATCTTGTCTCTTTGGATATTTATATGTTTGAATTTTTTATATGTTTAATTTCTTCTTTTTTTAAAGATTTTATTTATTTATTTGAGAGAGAGAGAATGAGAGAGAGAGCACATGAGAGGGAGGAGGGTCAGAGGGTGAAACAGACTCCCTGCTGAGCAGGGAGCCCAATATGGGACTCAATCCAGGGACTCCAGATCGTGACCTGAGCTGAAGGCAGCCGCTTAACCAACTGAGCCACCGAGGTGCCCATATGTTTAAATTAAATCAATTAAATGTTGTTACTTAAAATTATATTAAATATTTCTATAATCTTTGGTTCTTGAGAGTTTAATTATTTTACTAATATATCACTCATGATATATTTTCTTTTTTCCTTTGGCCTAGGTATTAATACCTTGCCAATATTATATAGGTACAGATTATTTCTTTAAAAATGTTATTTTTAAGTCATTGTCTATGCAAGCACTTTGTTTTATACTATTATTTTTAATATTGATATAGTTAACTTTTAGATGTTGTTAATAAAAGCTCTTTTTTAGTTATAAACACATTTTTCCAATACTTTTTGAGTTTTTCTATTTATGATTAGCTCTCTAATTTCCATTAGTTTTTGCATATGCAAACTATAAACTTAAATTTAATTTTCTATATGCAGAAGGCATTATCCAACATCAATTTTTGAATACCTAACGTTTACCTCACAGATTTGAAATGTCAAATTTATGATATAATAAATTTCCATATGGGGGAAAAAAGAAAGGGATAGCCAGCATGAGCTGCTGGCTTTCTGCCAAAAATAGGGATGTTTCTTCAGAAGTGCAAGGAGAGAAAGAAGTATGTGGATCTGGAAAACTGACATAAAATTCTGTGTGAAAATCCTTTAGAAATAGAAGACATTTAAGAAAAAATGTCATCAGGATATAGTGTGTGTCTTTGGGGTATTATCAGAAAAAGGTAATAGTCAGTGGAAAATCTTTCTATGTACTGCAGTGCTTTGTTTAAATCTTGGACTGTTTTATTTCAAATGTCTCATTTGTAATCTACTTTGTATTTTCCTATATTAAAGAAATATTGCAGTGATAATAGAATCAATAGATTCAGAAAAATATTTTGATAAATTAATTTTACATGTGTGATTTTAAAAAACACACTCAATATAAAGGAATAAAAGGGAACATTCTAAACTTATGATGCCTATATTACATGCACTTAGAACAATTATTAAAATCTGTGGAGTAACTAAAATGCATTTCTTTTAAACTTGGAGAAAGAATTTATAAAAGCATGTCTGTCATTACTGTTATCATTCAAGTTGAACCTTGCAAATCTTTTTAAATAAGAAATAACACTGTGAGAAAATGAATGATATCTCTTAAGGTGAGAAAAGATTAATTTTTTTTTATTATTTGCAGATTTTATCAGGCACATTAAAAAAATCTATCATTCCCAGTAAGTTATTTTATGGATATTGACAAACTGATTCCAAAGTTTATATGGAAAGGCAAAAGACCCAGAATAACAAATATAATATTGAAGGAGAAGAATGAAATAGGAGGACAGATACTACCCAACTTCAAGACTTACTATAAAGCTAAAATAATCAAGAGAGTATTTCACAGGTGAAGGAATAGACAAATAGATCAATGTAAAGGAATACAGAGTCCAGAAATAGACCTCCACAAATATAGTCAACTGACTTTTGACAATGTAGCAAAGGCAATGCAATAGAACAAGATATTTTCTTAAACAAATCATGCTGGAATAACTGGACATCCACATGCAAAGAAATGAATCTAGACAGAGCTTACATCCTCCACAAATTAACTCAAAATGGATCACAGACCAAAATGTAAACACAAAGCTACAAAACTCTTAGAAGATAATAACATAGGAGAAAACTGGTATGACTTGGGTATGATGCCTTTTTAGATACAGTATCAAAGACACCATCCATGAAAGAAATGACTGATAAGCTGGACTATTAAAATTGAAAACTTCTGCTCTGTGAAAGACAGTATCAAAAAAATGAGAAGACAAGCCACAAAGTGGGAGAAATTATTTGTAAAGGACACATCTGATAAAGGACTATTATCCAAAATATCCAAAGAACTCTTAAACATCAACAATACGAAAACTGTGGTTAAAAAATAGGCTAAATATCAACAAGCATCACGTCAAAGAAAATATACTGGTGGCAAATAAGTACATGAAAAGATGAATAAGTACACATATCATCAGGGAAATGCAAATTAGAACAACAAAGAAATCACTGCACACCTATTAGGATAGTCTAAATACAGAACACTGATAACACCAAATTTGGTGATGAGGAGAAGCAACAGGAACTCCCATATTTTGCTTGTGGGAATGCAAATGGCATAGCCACTTTGGAAAACAGTTTGATGGTTTCTTGCAAAATTAAACAGACTTGTCAAAGAATTGAGCATTCATGATTCTTGATATGTACCCAAAAGAAGTGAAAATTTATGTCCATGCAAAAAGTTACACATGGATGTTATAGCAGCTTTATTCATAATCGCCCAAACTTGGAAGCAACCAATATGTCCTTCAGTAGGTGAATAAATAAGTAAATTGTAGTATTTCTAGACAATGGAATATTATTTAGCACAAAAAAAATGAGCTATCAAGTCATGGAACAACATGGAGGGACTTCAAGTATATTACTAAGTGAAAGAATTCAATCTGAAAAGCCTATATATTGTATGCTTCTGACTATAAGACATTCTGGAAAAGGCAAAACTCTGAATATAATAAAATAATCCATGATTGCCAGAGTTGGAGGCAGAGAGGAATGATTAGGCAGAGGACATTTGGGGCAGTGAAAATACTCTGTGTGGTATTATAATAATGGGTATACATCCTTATACATTTACCTAAGCCCATAGAATGTACAACATCAACATTGAAGCCTAATGTTCTTAGGGTGATTATGATGTGTCAATGTAGGTTTATCCTTGGTAAAAAATTTAACATTCTGGTTACTGATGTTGATGATGGGAAGGTTATACATATGTGGGGGCAGAGGGTATTGGGAAATCTCTGTACCTTCCTCTCAATTTTGTTGTAAACTCAAAGTTCTCTTAAAAAATACATCAGAATCTGAAAATAAGAATTGATGAGAGTTCATCATAATTGTAAAATATAAGTCAGCTTGCAAAATTTAATTTTATGTAGAATAGCACTTTTTATATAAACCAAAATGAAGATTGATATTATTAGAAACCAAAAAAAGTAAATTATTTAAGAATTAATACATAAAGAAGGCACAAGACAATAAGAAAACATGTCAGTAAGCAATGTAAAGAAGATTTGATTAAAAAATAGACAAACTAGCTCACGAGTTACACATTTTTTCATTGTAAAGTTTTAATTGCCCATCCTCCCAGTAACAGATAAATATATTTAAATTAAAAAATACAATTATGTATCTTTAGCAACTCTACACATTTATATATTTTTTAAAAAGTAGAAGTCCATTACAAATTAACTTCTTAAGAGCAAAGAAGTATATATAAAATGAAGTTCTTATTTTAATTCCAGTATTGTTAACAGACAGTGTTATATTAGTTTCAGGTGTACAATATAGTGATTCAACGTTCCCATACAACACCCAGTGCTCATCACACCCAGTGCACTCCTTAATCACCATCACCTATTTTATTTCACTCATCCTCCACCCACCTCCCCTTTGGTAACCATCAGTTTGTTCTTTAGTTAAGAGTCTGTTTCTTGGCTTGTCTCTCTCTCTCTTTTTTTTCTTTGCTTATTTGTTTTGTTTCTTATATTCCACATATGAGTGAATGCATATGGTATTTGTCTTTCACTGACTGATTTATTTCGCTTAGAATTATATTCTTTAGTTCTAGTAATGTTGTTGCAAATGGCAAGATTTCATTCTTTTTATGGCTGAATAATATTCCATCGAATATATATACCACTCCTTCTTTATCCATTCATTTACCAATGGACACTTAGGCTGCTTCCATAATATGGCTATTGTAAATACTGCTGCAATAAACATAGTGTATATGTATCCTTTTGAATTAGTGTTTTTGTATTCTCTGGGTAAATACCTGATGGTGTGATTACTGGATCATAGAGTAGTTCTATTTTTAACTTTTTGAGGAAACTCCATACTGTTTTCTTCATTGGCTGCTCCAGTTTGCATTCCCATAAACAGTGCAAGAGGGTTTCTTTTTCTCCACATCCTTGCCACCACTTGCTGTTTCTTTTGTTTTTGATTTTAGTCATTCTGACAGGTGTGAGGTGATATCTCTTTCTAGTTCTGATTTGCATTTCCCTGCTGATAAGTGATGATGAGCATCTTTTCATGTGTCTGTTGACCATATGTCTGTCTTCTTTGGAGAAATGTCTGTTCATGTCTTTTGTGCACTTTTTAATTGAGTTATTATTAGTAGTATTTTTTTGGTGTTGAGTTGTATCCGTTTTTTATAGATTTTGGGTACTAACCACTTCTTGGGTATGTTATTTAAAAATAACTTCTCCCATTAGGTAGGATGTCTTTTAGTTTTGTTGTTTTGTTTTTTTCCTTTGCTGTGCAGAAACTTTTTATTTTGATGTAGCCCTAATAATTTATTTTTGCTTTTATTTCCCTGTCTCAGGGAAATAAAACACGTCCTCTGGATTTGCAGCAGGACACAGGATCCTAGTAGAGATTGAGTAGTTTCCTCTCATCCAGGGTGCAAAATAATTTTATAATTTTAAAAGTGTAAAAGTCCATTACCAATCAATTTCTTAAGGGCAAAAAAGTAAAAATCAACATAGGTATAAAAGTATACTACAAAGCAATATTTTTTTAATCGTTCTGCCAAAAAAATCAGGAAAATAAAAGGCTAAAGAAATATACCAGAAAGTTCAGAAATATAAGTGCATAGGTAGATATATGACAAAGATGTTAACTGAAATATATAGAAAGGAGTGGAATTTTTAGTAGTTGGTTTAAAGCAATCCGACACACTACATGCAAGAAAATAAATGGCCTATACAGTTGGTAACTATAGTGTATTTTGGGGTATGAAAAGGAATTTGGAAACAACATAATTTTTTATTGCAGGACAATATCAGACAAACACTAAGGAATATAGTGAACAGGAAACTAGATGTCTATTCAGCAATGTAGATTGAACTCACAAACATGATGCATGAGAAAGATCAAGAAGTGAAAAATGTGCATGGCAAAATATTCATGTAAATTAAGCACTACATACCCAGGATAAAAACCACAGCTAAAGGTATGTGCTCAAAGGCATATACTAAAGGACATTTAACGTTTTTTGAGGAGAACATCTACTGGAGTGAGGGAAATAACAGTGGGAATTAAGAATAAAGTGGAAAGAAGGAGGAGGAAAAGATGGCAAAGTAGTAGGGGACCCTATTCCAACCGTTCCCCTGAATTGAGCTTCATATCCACCAGACCAGTCTGAACACCCACAAAATCAGTGTGAGATGTAAGAAGATATATCTGGATCTCTACAAACAGAATATCTTAGGCAGTTGGTTTCAAGGTATGAAGTGGGGAGCTATGATTGCACAGGCAGATATTGGAAGATAAACAGAAAGGGGAGGGAGCTGAGGGGATCCTGAACCACTGGTGAGCAAAAGCCTCCCATGCTAGGGACCGGGCACAGACTTGAAGACTGGTAGTTGCAGGGTATGGACTTTAGGGCAGCCCCCCAGACTGAAACCTGGAGTGGCAGGGCTGCGCCTACAAACTGGGGGTGGCTGGAAGTTTTAGAGGCACAAAGGGCAGAGACATGCCCCCATGCCCCACCTGAAGGTGAGGACTGGGAAAGCTGCTGAGGGTCACACAACCCAGGGCACTGCAGTTTATAGCAGCACAGACAGAAACAGGGATAGTGTGGCCTAGAGAGCTCATTGAAGAACAGAGTGTGATCTCTGCTTTGAGTCAGAGAGTTAGAAATGATCTCTTCTGCTCTGACTCTTGGAAGAGACATGGAAAGCCACCAGAGAACAAAAGCCCAAAAAAGCGGTTTTCACTGAGCCCCCCCCCCCAACAGGGGGCAGGGCAACTCTGTCCAAACAGGGTTGCCTGAGTAACAGTGCGGCAGGCCCCTTCCCCAGAAGACAGGCTGGGAGAACAAGAGGCTGACAACCCTAAGGTCCCTATAAAACAGGTGCATCTTGCTTTGGTTGTGGTCAATAATTTGGGCTCTGTAGATTCCCTCAACCACCCCTCAACAGAATGACTAGGAGGAGGAGCCCCCCAAACAGGAAAGACTCAGAGACTGTGATTTCTGCCACAGATTTACAAATGGATACAGATATAACCAAGTTGTCAGAAATGAACTTCAGGGTAACAATTATGAAGACGATAGCTAGAATGGAGAAATTGATTAATGGCAACATGGAGTCTCTAAGGGCAGAAATGAAAGCTGAACTGGCAGAACTTAAAAATGCTATCAATGAAATACAATCTAATCTAGATATCTAACAGCTAGGGTAAGTGAGGCAGAAGAACGAATTAGTGATCTAGAAGACCAATTGATAGGAAAGAAGAAAAAAGAGGAGGCCGGGGAGAAACAACTCAAAATCCATGAAAACAAAATCGGAGAAATAAGTGACACCATGAAACGTTCCAATGTCAGAATTATTGGGTTCCCTGAGAGGGTGGAGAGAGAGAGAGGACTAGAAAATCTGAGCAAATCATAGCTGAGGACTTCCCTAATCTGGGGAATGAAACAAACATTCAGATCCTAGAGGTAGAAAGGGCACCTCCCAAGATCAAGGAAAACAGGCCAGTGCCCTGGCATGTAATAGTAAAACTCACAAATCTTAGAATCAAGGAAACCATATTAAGGGCAGTTAGGGGGAAGAGATTCCTTATGTACAGAGGGAGGAACATCAGAATAACGTCAGACCTATCCATAGAGACCAGGCAAGCCAGAAATGGCTGGCAAGACATATTCAGGGTACTAAATGAGAAGAACATGCAGCCAAGAATACTTTATCTGGCAAAGCTGTCATTTAGAATGGGTGGAGAGATGTAGAGCTTCCAAAACAAGCAGAAACTGAAAGAATATGTGACACTAGGCTACCCCTGCAAGAAATATTAAGGGGGGTTCTATAAAAGGAGAAAGACCCCAAGAGTGATATAGAACAGAAATTTACAGAGACAATCTATAGAAACATGGACTTCACAGACAACATGATGAAAATAAATTCTTAATCTTTCAATAATCACTCTCAATGTGAACAGTCTAAATGATTCCATAAAACGGCACAGGGCTGCAGATTGGATAAAAAGAGAGGACCCATCCATATGCTGTCTACAAGAGACTCATCTGAACCTAAAGATACATCCAGACTGAAAGTGAAGGGATGGAGATCCATCTTCCATGACAAAGGACATCAAAAGAATGCTGGGGTAGCAGGAAATGACAGATGTTGGTGGGGATGCGGAGAATGGGGAACCCTCCTACACTGTTGGTGGGAATGCAAGCTGGTGCAACCACTCTGGAAAAAAAGTATGGAGGTTCCCCAAAAAGTTGAAAATAGGGCTACCATATGATCCAGCAATTTTACTACTGGGTATTTACCCCAAAGATACAAATGTAGGGATCCAAAGGGGTACGTGCACCCCGATGTTTATAGCAGCAATGTCCACAATAGCCAAACTATGGAAAGAGCCAAGATGTCCATCAACAGATGAATGGATAAAGAAGATGTGGTGTGTGTGTATATATATATATATATATATATACACACACACACACACACACACACACACACACACACACACAATGGAATATTATGCAGCCATCAAAAGGAATGAGATCTTGCCATTTGCAACGACGTGGATGAAACTGGAGGGTGTTATGCTGAGCGAAATAAGTCAATCAGAGAGAGACATGTATCATATGACCTCACTGATATGAGGAATTCTTAATCTCAAGAAACAAACTGAGAGTTGCTGGAGTGGGGGGGTGGGAGGGATGGGGTGGCTGGGTGATAGACATCGGGGAGGGTATGTGCTATGGTGAGTTCTGTGAATTGTGCAAAACTGTTGAATCACAGATCTGTACCTCTGAAACAAATAATGCAATATATGTTAAGAAAAAAAAAAAAGAAGATAGCAGGAGGGGAAGAATGAAAGGGAGGAAATTGGAGGGGGAGATGAACCATGAGAGATGATGGACTCTGAAAAACAAACTGAGGGTTCTAGTGGGGAGGGGCATGGGAGGATGGGTTAGCCAGGTGATGGGTATTAAAGAGGGCATGTTCTGCATGGAGCACTGGGTGTTATGAATAAACAAAGAATCATGGAACACTACATCAAAAACTAATGATGTAATGTATGGTGATTAACATAACAATAAAAATTTTTTAAAAAAGAAAGCTGATGTAGCAATTCTTATATCAGACAAATTAGATTTTAAGCTAAAGACTGTAATTAGAGACACAGAAGAACACTATATCATTCTTAAAGGGTTTACCCCCCAAGAAGATCTATCAATTGTAAATATCTACATCCCCAACGTGGGAGCAGCCATCTTCATAAGCCAACTGTTAACCAAAATAGTCATATTGATAATAATATGTTAATTGTAGGAGACCTCAATACTCCACTCTCATCAATGGACAAATCATCTACACAGAAAATCAACAAAGAAACAAGAGCTTTGAATGACACACTGGACCAGATGGACTTCATAGATATATATAGAACATTCCACCCTAAAACAACAGAATACTCATTCTTCTCAAGCACACACAGAACTTTCTCCAGAATAGACCACATTCTGGATCACAAATCAGGTCTCAACTGATACAAAAAGATTGGGAGATTATTCCCTGCAAATTCTTAGACCATAATGTTTTAAAACTGGAACTCAATCACAAGAAAAAATTTGGCAGAGATTCAAACACTTAGAAGCTAAAGACCACTCTGCTCAAGAATGTTTGGGTCAACCAGGAAATCAAAGAAGAACTTAAACAATTCATGGAAATCAATGAGAATGAAAACACATCGGTCCAAAACCTATGGGATACTGCAAAGGTGGTCCTAAGGGGGAAATACATAGCCATCCAAGTCTCACTCAAAAAAATAGAAAAACCCTAAATTCACCAACTAACTCTACAGACCTTAAAGAACTAGAAAAAAGACAACAAATGAAGCCTAAGCCATGCATTAGAAGAGAAATAATTAAGATTAGAGCAGAGATCAATGAATTAGAAACCAGAAACACAATAGATCATATCAACAAAGCTAGAAGCTGGGTCTTTGAAAGAATTAATAAGATCGATAAACCACTAGCCAGACTTATCCAAAAGAAAAGAGAAAAGGACCCAAATTAATAAAATTATGAATGAAAGGGGAGAGATCACGACTAACACCAAGGAAATAGAAACAATTATTAGAAATTATTATCAACAACTAAATGCCAATAAATTAAGAAACCTGGAAGAAATGGCTGCCTTCCTGGAAACCCATAAGGTACCAAGACTGAAACAGGAAGAAATTGACAACCTGAATAGGCCAATAACCAGTAACGAGATTGAAGCAGTGGTCAAAAACTCCCCAAAAAACAAGAGTCCAGGGCCTGATGGATTCCCTGGGGAATTCTACTAAACATTCAAAGAAGAAATAATACCTATTTTACTGAAGATGCTTCAAAAAATAGAAACAGAAGGAAAGCTTCCAGACTCATTCTATGAGGCCAGCATTACCTTAATCCCCAAACCAGACAAAGACCCCATCAGAAAGGAGAATTTCAGACCAATATCCCTGATGAATATGGATTCCAAAATTTTCAACAGAATCCTGGCTAATAGGATCCAATAATACATTAAAAGGATCATCCACCACGACCAAGTGGGATTTATCCCCAGGATGCAAGGGTGGTTCAACATTTTCAAATCAATCAATGTGATAGAGCACATTAATAAGAGGAGAGAGAAGAACCATATGGTCCTTTCAACTGATGCAGAAAAAGCATTTGACAAGATACAGCATCATTTCCTGATTAAAACTCTGAATTCAGAGTATAGGGATGTAGGGAACATTCTTCAAGTTCATAAAATCCATCTATGAAAAACCCACAGCAAATATCATTCTTAATGGGGAAAAGCTGAGAGCCTTTCCCTTAAGATCAGGAACACGTCAAGGATGCCCACTCTTGCCACATTTGTTCAACACAGTACTAGAAGTCTTAGCAACAGCAATCAGACAACAAAAAGAAATAAAAGCTATTCAAATTGGCAAAGAAGAAGTCAAACTCTCTCTTTTTGCAGATGACGTGATACTTTATGTGGAAAATCCAAAAGACTCTACCCCCAAATTACTAGAACTCATACAGCAATTTAGTAATGTGGCAGGATAAAAAATCAATGTACAGAAATCGGTTGCTTTCTTCTACACTAACAATGCAACTGTAGAAAGAGAAATTAGAGAATCGATTCCATTTACAACAGTACCAAAAACCATAAGATACCTCAGAATAAACCTAACCAAAGAGGTAAAGGACCTATACTCTAGGAACTACAGAACACTCGTGAAAGAAATTGAAGAAGACACAAAAAGATGGAAAAACATCCCATGCTCATGGATTGGAAGAATAAACATTGTTAAAATGTCTATGCTACCCAGAGCAATCTATACCTTCAATGCCATCCCAATCAAAATTCCAATGACATTTTTCAAAGTGCTGGAACAAACAATCCTAACATTTGTATGGAATCAGAAAAGACCCCGAATCACCAAAGAAATGTTGAAAAAGAAAAACAAAGCTGGGGGCATCACATTGCCCAATATCAAGCTATATTACAAAGCAGTGATCACCAAGACGGTATGGTACTGACACAAAAACAGACATACAGACCAACGGAACAAAATAGACAGCCCAGATATGGACCCTCAACTCTACGGTCAAATAACCTTCGACAAAGCAGAAAAAAATATGCCATGGAAAAAAGACAGCGTCTTCAACAAATGTTGCTGGGAAAATTGGACAGCTATATACAGAAGAATGAAACTCAGCCATTCTCTAACACCATACACACAGATAAACTCAAAATGATGAAAGGCCTCTATGTGAGACAGGAATCCATCAAAATCCTAGAGGAGAACATAGGCAGTAATCTCTTCGACATCGGCCACAGCAACTTCTTTCAAGATACATCTCCAAAGTCAAGTGAAACAAAAGGGAAAATGAACTTTTGGGATTTCATCAAGATAAAAAGTTTCTGCACAGCAAAGGAAACGGTCAACAAAACAAAGAGGCAACCCACAGAATGCGAGAAGATATTTGCAAATGACACTACAGATAAAGGGCTGATATCCAAGAGCTATAAAGAACTTCTCAAACTCAACACCCAAAAAACAAATAATCAAGTCAAAAAATGGGCAGAAGACATGAACAGACACTTCTCCAAAGAAGACATACAAATGGCTAACAGACATATGAAAAAATGTTCATCATCATTAGCCATCAGGGAAATTTAAAGCAAAACCACATAGACACCAACTTACACCAGTTAGAATGGCAATAATTGACAAGGCAAGAAACAACAAATATTGGAGAGGTTGTGGAGAAAGGGGTACCCTCTTACACTGTTGGTGGGAATGCAAGTTGGTACAGCCACTTTGGGAAACAGTGTGGAGGTGCCTCAGAAAATTAAAAATAGAGCTACCCTATGACCCAGCAATTGCACTCCTGTGTATTTACCCCAAAGACACAGATGTAGTGAAAAGAAGGGCCATATGCACCCCAATGTTCATAGCAGCAATGTCTGCAATAGCCAAACTGTGGAAAGAGCCGAGATGCCCTTCAACAATCGAATGGATAAAGAAGATGTGGTCCATATATACAATGGAATATTTCTCAGCCATCAGAAAGGATGAATACCCAACTTTTACATCTACATGGGTAGGGCTGGAGGAGATTTTGCTAAGTGAAATAAGTCAAGCAGAGAAAGTCAGTTATCATATGGTTTCACTTATTTGTGGAACATGAGGAATAGCATGGAGGACATTAGGAGAAGGAAGGGGAAATCGGAGGAGGAGATGAAACATGAGAGATTATGGACTCTGATAAACAAACTGAGGGTTTTAGAGGGAAGGGGGTTGGGGGGATAGGTTAGCATGGTGATGAGTATTAAGGAGGGCACATACTGCATTGAGCACTGAGTGTTATATGAAAACAGTGAATCATGGAACACTACGTCAAAAACTAATGATGTACTGTATGGTGACTAACATAATAAAATAAAATTGAATTAAAAAATAATGATAATAATGTGCTGTAAACAAGAGCACACCTCTGGCATTTTAAATTAGAATATAAATTATTGAGTAAACTAATTAATATTATTTTGGTTTGGGGCTCTAGCTTCTGTTTCATCTATATTTGGTTTATTTCCACATTAATAACACATTCTTGAGCTACTTTTATTCATTTTAAATGTTACCTTCCAGAGTTCTTACTCCCTCACTTTATTCATCATTTTCAAATCTTCTTGTGGAAGAGGTCATCAAGTCGAAGTTAACGCCCTAGCTCAGGTATGAGTCCTAATAACAGCTACCCTTCAGTAGCTACAGCAGATTGGATGCATAGAAAAAGTGGCCACCTTAGTGCTTGGTGGGATGGAGTATTGCCGAGGATGCCAGATACACTTGAAATACAACGACTTGGTTAATATCATAACAGCTTTTCTTGTATGTTGTAAACAATGCCCAAGGCAATTGACAAAGAAGTCTGGGTCATCCACTGGAGTTCACAAATGTTGAGGTATTATCAAATTGATTATATTGACTCCTCCCTCTAAGTGAAGTTTCTAAATATGCTTTGGTTTGTGTGGATACTGAATCTGGCCTAACCCAAGTTTACCCTGTTGCTGCCCAAACGAGGCTACCACCATTAGGGGATTAGAAAAGCTGTGCATCATGTACAGATACCCTCACTGAATAGAAAGCGATTGGGCATCACATTTCAAAGGTCATGATATGCTAGTCTGGGGAAAAGAATATGACACTGAATAGATCTCCCATATAATCTACAAGCAGCAGGGTTGGTAGAAATAAAGAACGGAATATTTGCACAGAGGATGAAATTACTAACAATAAAACCACATTGGCTGAGTGGACTAAAGTACTATACCAGGCTTTAATAAGCCTGAATAATCAACCAGCAGGGTCTGTTGCCTTATATGCCAGACTGATTCAAAGGGATGCATGTACCCCAATGTTTATAGCAGCATTATCAGCAATAGCCAGATTATGGAAAGAGCCCAAAAGTCCATGGACTGATGAACGGATAAGAAGTCCATATATATATATATATATGAGTATTAATCGACCATAAAAAAACAATGAAATCTTGCCATTAGCAATGATGTGGAAGGAGCTAGAGAGTATTATGCTAGGTGAAGTAAATCAGTCAGAGAAAGACAAATACCATATACATTTACTCGTGTGGAATTCAAGAAACAAAACAAATGAACATGGGGAGAAAAAAGAGAGAAGTAAACCATAAAACAAACTCTTAACTATAGAGAACAGACTGAGGGTTACTGGCAGGGAGATGGGTTGGGGGATGGGTTAAATGGATGATGGGTATTAAGGAAGGCACTTGTGTTGAGCACTGGGTGTTGTATGTAAGTGATGAGTCACTAAATTCTACACCTGGAACTAATATTACACTGTGTGTTATCTAACTGGAATCTAAATAAAAACTTGAAACTACAAAAAAAAAAAAAAAAGAAATAGAAGTAGAAAAGGCTTTATCTACTAGAATTTGCAATGTGATGTCCCACCAGGATGGGTGAATTACTTTGCACCCTGGATGAGGGGAAACTACTCAATCTCTACTAGGATCCTGTTGTTCTGCTGCAAGCCAGACTGTTGAAATGCACTATGCCTGGATTGAAACATGCATCATTGAAAGAAGAGAGGAAATGAGGGGCCTGGTCTAGTACATCTTGCTCCCAGTCCATCTCCTTATCCCTGACTGTGCCCCCATTCCTAGCCAACATGTATGGTATGTACAACCTGGTCGAGTTCCTAAAGCTGCCAATCTCCTCAAGACTAAGTGGCATGTTCTGTTTTCCACTGGTATGACCATTTGGCTGCCATCATTTTTTCCCCTCCATTTGTCTGGAAGATATTTTGGCACACAGAGAAGCCCTCACTAAGTTCATTCAACAAGCCTTAAATGATAGTCAATAAAGCCTGTCCTTATTGACCATTGGAATATCTCTAATGAAATAAAAGCTTTCCTCCAAAACAGGAATGTCTTGTACATTATTACAGCCTTGCAAGGAGGCACTTATGCCATTATCCATGTGTTCATAGCCGATGAGTCTGCTTATGTATCATCTTTAGGAAATCACATTTTATGTCATTTTACCCTGAGTGATTCAACCACCAGTCTAGAGGCTTAATAATTCAGTTTTTCAGATCATAAGGGTCTTGGTAGAAAAAAAAATGTTACTTATTTTGGGGATCATTATCTTGATCTGTGTATTCTCTTGCATGGACCTATATTGTTGCTGTGGTATCTGCCTCTAATGCAGCCAGATAGCTGCTAAATGAGCCATCTCCAAGATAATGAAACCACTTGACCACTCAGGGTACACTGAAAGAGAAGGGGACTTATAAGATTGTAAAAGCAGGTCTGAGGGGTAGTGTTTCAGAGAAGGTAATCAGGAGGATGTGATTGCCAGTCAATCCAATAGCTGGACACAGGTAATCAGAATTCCTCACCCTTTCCTATCCTTGCAATGTACATTTCATCTACCATTCCCAGACTCAGAGCTGTTTCAAGGTTGTAGTCTTGAGAGAGTAAGAAATTGTTGAAACTATTGGACTGAATATGTGATTGCACCCAGTGAAACCTCTTTAATATACGTTTAGGATTCCAGCAGGTGGATGCAGAGATCTACTCATCTTTTGGCTGCCCAAGACAAGCTGTGTATGTGTTCTCTTGATTATTAAATCTTACAGAACCAACACTTCTAAAATAACACATTTTAGAATTTGCCTGAAATTTATCTCTTTCTTTCTGAAAGACTGTTAAATTTTTATATCTTTAAAAAAAATAAATCATTTTGTTGTTGCTGTCATATAATTGCTTAATATGCTTGATCTATATTTTCTGCTGCTCTACACACTTAGCAGTCATGGGATAATCTCTATTTGATAATACCTAGTATCAATTCAGTGCATCCTATATATATGTAAATTGAGTTATCTACTATTTTACTTATTTTGAGCTGTCATTTTCCAGATCTCATGTTAGGGCCCTAAAATAAAATATTTCAAAAAGTTGTTAATTTTATTATTTGAATAAATGATAAAATATGTTTCTAACAGTCCACTTTGGCCAGATTTCTTAGTGTGGAGTCATCTTTGACTACTTTTACAATTATTTTATGGGTTTTTGTGATTCATATGTTTTGTGTTTCTGAAAGAAATACAGCAACTAATTTTTAGGGGACTTTTAAGCCTTATTTTAATATTTACTGGAAGAAGTATACTATTATTAATCTAGTTATACTCTTGTATGCCTTTTTTTCCTTGTATGCCCGTTTTTAAAATGTATGCTTACACATATTTTTCTTGATAATGTTTACCCAAGTTTTATGCATGTTATTTAAAAATTTTACTATTGTTTTCAGTTTTATAGCTTAATACTTAGTAACTTCCTCCATTTTTTTAAAAAAATTAATTTCCTTAGGAGAAAATTTTGTTGAAATAGATTAAGTTTTACATGTTTTCTGGCAAAACAGCTTTTATGTTTTTTTTGGATATGTTCTCTTTATAAAAGTGTGTCAGTGTTTTCACTTTTATTACTATGAGAAGATATATTTATACTTTAAAATTAGTTTTGATACTTTTTTTGTAGATGCACTGTCTTCAGGGAGCACAGTCTACAAGAAAGTGCATTTTGAAATTTGTTGGCCTTTCTTCTGTGACCTAGTGCATCGTCAAATTTTCTGTGTGGTTTGTGTATCTTGAAAAAATCAGATATAGGTTTGTTGAGTGCAAATTTGTTTATATGAAATTTGTTTATATGAGTATTATGCTAAGTTTCCTCAAACCCTTTGCATTTTGCTTATGTTTTGACTCCTTTGTCTCTTAATCTCAAAAATCAGCCTTTCTGAGACACCTGTATTAAAATTTCTCAGATGCATCTCCGCTGCATAATTATTTTAAGGTCTTTTAAAAATGAATGGCTCAAAAAAAAAGAATGGCTCACAGGTAATTTTTGACATTTTTAGACTTCATGTTGAGGCTTTCACTTTTTAAAGTGATGTGATTAATTCATAATAACGATAAATTGATAGATATTATGTTTGGATTTGTCCTGCAATCTTATTTTTTTATATTTATTTTTTTATTATGTTATGTTAGTCACCATACAGTACTTCACTAGTTTTTGATGTAGTGTTCCATGACTCGTTGTTTGCGTAAAACACCCAGCATTCATTGCAATATGTGCTCTCCTTAGTACCTATCACGCAATCTTTTTTTTTATTTTAGTCTTGCTTTTTTTTTCACATATTCATCTGTTTTTACTTTTTAAAGTTTAAAGTTTTGATATCTTGAAAATTTATTTTGATGAACGCTTACGTTAGTATTCAGATTTTTTCTTTAAATCATTTTCCGTATCAACAATATCAATTAAAATTTTTTTGCATTGCTTTTCAGTTTGTCCCTTTTTGTATATAAATTTCCATCATATTTATATCTATTTTGTACCCTCTATTAGATTCAATTAACCCTGCATTATTTATATATGAGTGTCAAACTTTTCTAATTATTATACCTTTAATCATTTGCTATTTATTTTTTTCAGAATTTCCCCCAGTATCCAATTATATTTATTATTTGTGTAATATTTATATTTTTTTCTAATTCAATTATCACTTTATAGGTGCTTTAGTTGAGCTTAAATGTATAGATAAGAGAAATTTCTCTACTTATAATATTTAAAACATGAGTATTTCTACCCAAGAAAAAAACTTTTTTCATTCTTTGAAGTTTTATTTTGTTTTTGTTATTTTAATTTTCAGTTTATTTTTATTATTTAACATAATCTTGTATTTATCTAGTTTGGCACTTCCTTTATTATTGTTATTATAAATGTCAATTTTTTTCATTACATTCTTTTAAAAAATAATAGTTGGTATTGACTGCTATTTAGTGTTTATTTTTAAAAATTACTATATTCCTTCAGTTTAGTTGTGTAACTTATTCTAAAAATTTCCTAAAGTTTGTGTGTAAGCTTGGATTATAAAATAGATCCAAGGCTGGTGATTTGTCAAATGAGTATGTTAAAGAAGAAAAAGCAGTAGAAAATATCGAAAAGGGGCACCTGAGTGGCACAGTCGGTTAAGCTTCTGACTGTTGGTTTTGGCTCAGGTCATGATCTCAGGGTCGTAAGATCGAGCCCCATGTCAGGCTCCACGGTCAGCACAGAGTCTGCTTGAGATTCTCTCTCCCTCTCCCCCTGCCCCTCCTGATGTGCTCTCTCTCTCTCTCTAAAATAAATAAATAAATCTAAAAAAAGAAAATATTAAAAAGCAACAGGTTTTAATTATGAAATATAAGATTAAGTTTATTTTTTTTATTTATTTTTTTTTTAAAGATTTTATTTATTTATTTGACAGAGAGAGAGAGAGCGAGAGAGGGAACACAAGCATGGGTAGTGGGAGAAGGAGAAGCAGGCTTCCCGCGGAGCAGGGAGCCCGATGCGGGGCTCGATCCCAGGACACTGGGATCATGACCCGAGCCGAAGGCAGACGCTTAACGACTGAGCCACCCAGGCGCCCCAAAGATTAAGTTTATACAGAGATGGAGGAAGCCAGAACATGAAGGTGGATTGGATCTCAAAAGAGGTAAAATCATTTATGTGAATGTATTTTATCTAGAAGAAAAAGAGGGAGTTAATATTTTTCTGGGAGACTCAGAGTGTAATATTAGGAGGGGGTAAGAAGGTTGAGTGAAGGTCAATAAGCAGATCGGGGTATTGGTTATTTAAGAATGTGGTTGATTCATCTTTGTGAACAATGAAGTTACCAAGCATGATGAAAGGGTTTGTGGGGAAGAAGAAGGTTGTCTCATGAAGTGTCTATTTGTTTTGCTGTATTATTCTGACAGGTTTTACTGACATCAAATTAAATCTTGTGGAAAAAAAATCATGTTTCTGCATCTTTCTTTTCATTTACATTACATTTTCTATATTTCTCCTAACTAAAATAAAGTCATCATCACCATCATTATCATAATTATATACTTGATATTCTTAATAGAAATACTCTAATGCGATCATGAGGCTTGAGTATTCTAATCCCATTTTGTTATTTTTTTAAATTATTTTTAATAAGGAGAAAGATTCATACAGACTTATTATACAGATTTATTTCATAATGTGTTATTATGTCTAGGAAATGATATTTTGTAAAGACATAATGGGATGGATAAAAGCCTTAATTTTTTAAAAATGACACTACTTTTCACATAAGTTCATCATATAAAATTATATATGTATTTAAATTTATACACATTTGTCTGTGTGATCTATGCATTATGTCTTCCTCCTTGACTCCAAAGTCGTCGGCTATCTGTGACAAGTATATTTTTATATGTGGTGTAATTACATGTTTGCATATACACATATAGAGACTCTTAAATGTACATAAACACGCATATGTATGCATCATTAACACAAAACCCACATTTCTTAATCTGTTTTGGCAACTGAAGTCAATCCTCAAGATAAGCAAAATGGCAGCTCAACTATGAAACAGTCTAACATAGTAACATATTTCACCAAATTGACTGCTGGTCAATTAAAAAAGTCATTGCTTTAAGCACTTTGTTTCACTAAATTATCACTAAGTTGTCCAATGTGTTTCTTTCAATTTGTTCATTTGAACACTGTTAAGTAGATGTTTTCTAAAATTCAGGAAAATTGGAAACCAAGATCTAATTACCATTATGACAAAATGAAAGACATTAGTTTTATAATTGGCAAAATATCTTTTGCACTGTACTAAAATAAAGCTCCATGTTACAGATTGTGAACTTGGCCATTTGAAAATTATTGAAAAATAACACAAACATCAATAAGCCAAATGCAAAAATGCCAAATCATATCAAAATGCAAATACTGTATACATGTAAGTGAAATATTTTAGAGTGATGCTAGCATATTTAATTTCAAATGTTTCTGGTCCATGTGTAAAATAAAGAAAGTAAAAGTACCTACAGTATCTAAATATAAAGCACATCTTTGATAATTCACAGGAAACATTTTCCCATATTTTCCTTTAAAGTAATAACACAAAATGAAGATAAAGCATCATTGAGAACTGAATGAGGATATACAACATTTTCCTTCTCCCCTACACTGCATCTGTGTATCCCACACTGCTCTCAAATAAGAAATTCAGAAATTCAAGAACTGTCCCCTGATTTTGGCTCAGAAACAGGCTGTCAGGATGAAAGAGGATTCAGGCTTTAGCAAGACAGGCACTGTACTTGAAGATTAGCCATGAGCTTCAGATACATGCCAATAGCAGCAGCTGGGCTTTTAAAGTCTCACGTGCTCATTTCATTTCTGTTCAGTGATTTGTCTAAAATGAGTAAGGAAGAATAAATGATAAGGAAAGGAATACACAAGTATCTTCATGTTGTTTTCACTGAATTGGAATCAACACATTTAATCATTTTTGTCATTCAAGGATCAGTAAATGTAAAAATGACCGGGAATATTTTGGACCACATCTCAGAAACGTTGTCAGACCACAAACTGCATAGATCATGTACTGTGTGGGTGTATGTATGTATGTATGTGTGTGTGTATGTATATGCATACATGTGTACATACATACATAAGTATATATCATAAGGAGTTACAAATAATTTGGAAAAGTAGAGATACTGTATTGAATGCATAATTTACAATCTCTCTTGAATATATACCAACATTATATAGCTTAATTATATGCACAGATACTGATAGGAAACTATAACTGGCTGTCAGGTGTGATTTTAATGCTAGATAGATAGATAGATAGATAGATACACACATACATATATATATGTTTTAAAGCACTGAGAAATTAGATGAATCCACTAAGGTTATCTCTTCATACCCCTTGCCTTATTCATCATAAGATTCTTCATCATTCACTCAGATGGTCAGCAGTAATGGCTTAGAGTAGGTAAAGATCCATTTACTTTATGCAAGATGACAGTCATTATATTAAACTAAAAATTATGTGTCTTAGAGTACCATCGGGATGTTAAAGACATTAAAAACATTAAAGAGATTAAGAAATTTTTGTTTTTGGGGTGACTGGGTGGCTCAGTCGTTAAGCGTCTGCCTTCGGCTCAGGTCATGATCCCAGGGTCCTGGGATTGAGCCCCACATCGGGCTCCCTGCTCGGCGGGAAGCCTGCTTCTCCCTCTCCCACTCCCCCTGCTTGTGTTCTCTCTCTCGCTCTGTCTCTCTCTGTCAGATAAATAAATAAAATCTTAAAAAAAAAAAAAAAAGAAATTTTTGTTTTTTTAGGAATGGGAAAATGATTAGAAATCTCTAGTTTGAGAAATAAAACTTATGTTTACATTGCAATGGACTGTGAGGTGAAGAAGAGTTTGCTTTGAGACGTATCTCCCAAGGATTTAAAACTTTGACATAAAAAATGGGAGATTGGAAGGAGCTTTTGACTTACTATTAAGTAAGGTCATTCTAGCAATGAAAACTATCCAAAGCAGATAGAAGGGCTTGGGATGTAGAGCTCCACTGGTATTTAAGAATATGGCTGGGGACTATGCTGGAACTTCAAGCGGCATCTAAGTAGCTCAACGTGTTTAGAGGACAGTCTATTAAAAATACGTAACATGTCTTTTCTAAAGTTGAACAGATTTATGAGAGTGAGAGTGCACTCAATTTTTTAAAATTACCCAAACTCATGTTTTTCCACCTCCCTTTCACTTAGTGAGGTTTGATATTATACTTCCAAATGATATGGTTTAATTTGCCATAAAAATTACTCCAAATGGTAATGTGTTGTCTTAAGAAGCAGAAGATATGGAAATTCAAGAAGATATCTGAAGTGTTTTTAACAAATCTGTGAGTTGAATAAATTTTGAAATCATTAAAAATAAAGTGAGAAAAATTCCTCCTCTCACAGGATTTATCATTACGGGAACATCTGGCATTTGGAGTACAGATATTAAAATAAAATTTATGCCATTTTACAATATGATTCACAATGTATAATTGATTTTTTTAGCAGATTTTTCAAATTAGTCATTCTTGGTTTGCTTTACGAATGTGTATTTTATATGACAAAACATTTTATATTACATTAAAAATACACTAATAAGTGAATTATATTGTGTGCTTTTAAAGAAAATTAAAAGTAACTTCATGGTATGAGTAAGTTGTTTGGGGAAAACCAAAATAGGCATCATATTCAAAGGAGAAAAATATAATAAAACTCAAAATATGTATCCTATTCTAAGGACAGAAATGCAATATACAAAATATCCCCACCTGATAAAACCTTATTTCCTCTTTCTCAGATAAGCAGCTGTGCGGTTGTCATCGAACTCTGCTGTTTAAAAAAGAAAATGCATAATTAGTGGTCATTAAGACACTAAGGTTATTTTCTGCATATGCCAGGCTCCTCCATGCCCCATACAGGGGAATTCTTGACAAATAGCAAGAACAGAAACGTTATATTTTGAGGGCCATGAAAGACTATGTCCAATCATAATTTAGAGTGGATTTACTTCAAAGTTTTGTTTTTTTTTTTTTTTTTTTTTTTAAAGAAGATCTTTTTTTTTTTTTTTTTTTAAGATTTTATTTATTTATTTGAGAGAGAGAGAATGAGAGACAGAGAGCACGAGAGGGAAGAGGGCAGAGGGAGAAGCAGACCCCCTGCTGAGCAGGGAGCCCGATGTGGGACTCGATCCCGGGACTCCAGGATCATGACCCGAGCCGAAGGCAGTTGCTTAACCAACTGAGCCACCCAGGCGCCCTACTTCAAAGTTCTTAATTACAGGTCACTTCCGTGATGTGACAGATGGTAGAATGGTAAAGTGGCCAAGAAGACACAAAGACAGGTGGCCGAGCTGCTGAGGGAATTTCTTCTAAGATAATGTTAGTCTGGGCATTTTGGTGACATTGAGACTCTGGGGGCAAGATCATGGGTGGAGTCAGAGCTGATCCTAAATCATTTAAGAATTGATAATTGCCTTAAGTGTGACAATCAACTCTGTTACTTATAACCTTGTAAAAACATACTAAAAGTACTTTGAGTTATCTTTTGAAAACAAAAAAAATATTCCTCATGGCCTTAAAAAGTTTATTTAGGAATAGACAACATGAATTTTATGTCTAGTGAACCAAAAATAAACATATAAAACGAAGTATTTGGAGAAATCAATTTGTATTAGCCAGGAAGTTTTTAAACACATCCACGAATACCAACATATTTTTAAAATTTATGTAGAAAAATATCTCACGATTTCTTTTAAATCCACCTCTGGGGGCACCTAGGTGGCTCAGTTGTTAAACATCTGCCTTTGGCTCAGGTCATGATCCCAGGGTCTTGGGATTGAACCCCGCATCGGATTCCCTGATAGGCGGGATGCCTGCTTCTCCTTCTCCCACTCCCCCTGCTTGTGTTCCCTCTCACTCTCTCTCTGTCAAATAAATAAATAAAATCTTTAAAAAATAAATAAATAAATCCACCTCTGGGGGTGTGACTATGCTCAGAAATGAAAGGAGGAAAATGCAGCCTAGAATGTCCTGCTAACCTTGCTCAGAAAGACCCAACTCCCCTCTGTGAACTGGCTACAGCTCATTTTAAAGGGCAAGAACTGGGTGAGAAGCTTCCAGGGTCAAAAGCAGTGCCAGCAACAGGAGCAAAAACAAAACAAAACACTCCTGTCGGGATTATTCAATAAATATTTATAAATATTTACATAAATTTCCAGTTTTTCTTACTTGCTGCAGTGGATTAAATAGAGTTACATGTACTAAATATGTCTAAAACTTTGAAAACAAACCATTGCCTGGCATAATTTAGGAACTTTGCAATGCTCCAAATTCCACTAAACACTTCAGCACAGCAGTACTGCATAAATGCAAACTAAGAGACTATATAGTGATTTTGTGTTTTAGAAATAAGGATCTAGACTCTTGGACATGTCCACTTTTATTTAAAACTGTGACTCTCCTTTCAAAGCAAAAAATACTATTAGTTTTTAACAATAACAACAATAAAAACAAAATATGTTTATAAGTTCATAATAAAAGTACTCGAGAATCATTTGGCTATTGTATTACTAAAGGTGATGTGATCAGGCATAGAGAGGTAAGCAAATTAGATGGACCAAATAAATAATTTTACAAGGATATTAAAAAAAATCTCCATTTTCTACTCTAGACATACATTAAATTAATTTTGAAACAAACAATGGCATTATTGTATTTTCATTTTTGAGTAATACTCACTTAAGAAAGACACTGGGGAAAACCTTTTCCTTTATTTAGGAAGAAATATTGCCTATCCCTCAGAGTTAATTGCTAATACTTTCTATGTAGGATACTTAAGGACTTAGTAAGGACCAATCAAAGGAAAAAACAAAAAAAACACTACCTTGGCAAACTACAGTGTAATTGATCTTTTAAAATAAAATATAATTATAATTTATTTAACATTTGAATTTAAAATAATGCAAATTTCATTGAATGTATTAGAATATGGCTAACTTGAAACAGCATCCTAGTATTATTATCTTGGGAAAGCTCAAGAAAGTAATAGAGATTCATATATTAATTTTGCATGTATCCCACAGTTTCTAATTTTTTAAGATATTATAAAATTTCTAATAAATTAAACGTAATAATATAAATGCAGAACTTTTGAAAGAGAATCACTAATCATTTCTCAAAATTAAAATTTTAATAGATTATATTTCCTTATTAATTAATCTACCTAGAAAATCTCTATTACAGAAAAATGTCATATAAAGCCAGAGTAATAACAAACTAAATATAGTTGTTATTGTAACCTAAGAGAGACATTCAACTGGTCTGCAAAGGTTAAGATATATTGTTTATTTAAGGGTATTATATATTCTGATTGGCCTGTGCTTCTTCAATGGTTGTTAAATATTATAAATATCTCTGCTGAATTTGGATGTTACCATGAAATGGTAGAGATGTTTTCATCTGTTTTTTTTTTTTTTTTAGATTTTATTTATTTACTTGAGAGAGAGAGAGCACAAGTAGAGGGAAGGGGCAGAGGGAGAGAGAAGCAGACTCTCCACTGAACAGGGGTCCCAACATGGTTCTTGATCCCAGAACCCCAAGATCATGACCTGAGGTGAAGGGAGACACTTAACCGAGCCACCTAGGTGCCCCTTCATCTGTATTTTATGTTGAATTCCAGTGTGTAGGTTTCCATCTCCTGCTAGGTACCAGGTAAAATAGGTACCAGGACTGTGAATGGCTTTGTGCTGTAATGATCTAAGGGCACAATTCTCTTTACCACATGAGAATGTATACTTAAGCTAATACAAATTTATTCATAAAGGAATTCCATGTTTTATGTGATAGAAGCCACTGAGTTGTCCCAAGTCTATAAGGAGTCATGAGTAAAAATATGGTATTTTGAAGTTAGAACAGGAAAGTAGCACTTTCTTCTAGTTGGAGAGTTTTCTCTCCTCTACCCAGAGAAAATCTCCAGTGCAATAAAGATCACCGGGATTTTCTTCAAGAAGTAACTTACGCATATCCCAAAACTTGGGAAATATTTAGTTGAGATATTGTAATTATAAATCATCACCTATGGCAAAACAATTTAATTTGCAAAATTTTCAGAGTATTCATCCTCTTTACCCTTATAACAATTCAGTAATATCCCTGGGTGGCATAGATCGGTTGATTTCACAGCAAAAATGTTTGGGGGCAAATATATCCACATTTCTTTGATAAACTGAATTAGTTCATGTTGACTTTTTAAATAATAAGGAATATCAGGTATTATAGCCTGAATTGTATTCCCTCAAAAAAGATGTTGAAGTCCTAATCCAAGAACCTCTCAAAATGTGATTTTATTTTGATATAGAGTTGTTAGGTGTAGTTGGCTAAAATGAGGTTATACTGGAATAAGGTTGGCCCTTAATCCAAGATGGCTAGTGTTTTATAAGAAGATGGTCATGTGAAGAAAGAGAAACACTGGGAATATGTCCTGTGGTGATAAATGCAGAGATTGATGTTACGCACCTACAAAGCCAAAGAATAACAAAGATGGCTGGCAAACCACCAGAAGCTAGAAGAGGCAAAGAAGGAGTCCCTACAGATTTCAGAGGAAGCATGGCCCTGCCAATACCATAATTTCAGGCATCTAGCCTCCCAAACTGTGAGACAATACATTTATGTTTTTTAAGCCAATCTTGTTTGTAGTACATTATTATAGCAGCCTTAGGAAACTGGTATTTCTGGCTAAGAAAATGTTCACTTAATTAAAACCAATGTTAAGGTATTATCTTTTATGCTACTTATGTTAGAAAAATTGTTTTCTGTATTGGTCCCTATTCCATAATAATAAAAGCACATAAGTGGAATATAAGATACATGTCTTCCTTTTTCTATGATGTTTGTATGTTAAATTAATCTTCAAAATGTCTGAATTTATGTTCTTACATGAAAAGATCACAGAAACAAAAACAAAGCACCCCTTCATTAAAATATTTCAAATTGTGACATGTCAAGAAGCCATTTCTCTAATTCTTAGACTGATGTGAAGAGCAGAACAATTAAATAGTTACATCTGAAATGGTCTACTTATAAAGTATTTCCATTAACAAAAACCAATAATAGTTCAATGTAGTTTATTCCTTGATTTTTCTATAAAATGGTCTATTACCAGGGCACCTGGGTGGCTCAGTCCTTAAACATCTGCCTTCGGCTCAGGTCATGATCCCTGGGTCCTGGGATCTAGCCCGGAAGTGGGCTCACTGCTCGGCGGGGAGCCTGGTTCTCCCTCTCCCCACCCCCTACTCATGCTATCTCTGACTCTCTCTTTCTCTCAAATAAATAAAATCTTAAAAAAAAATTGCCTATTACCTATTAGGCCCTTATTAAATGTTTGTTGAATATATTATTGAATTAAAATATGAATGCAGGTAAAACAAAAAAATAACAAGTAGTAATGGAATTGTGTTCAATATCTGCTTGCTTTCATAAAATACAGAAAGAAAATAATTCAGATAGAGGCATTATCTGTTTTTTAGATAATAGAGTAGAGTTTGAAATGTAAAGAAGACCTTACTCTATTAATTTTGTTTGCCTCTAATTTTACCATTGTTGTTATTCGCTTGGAGAGGGAAACCTTGATCATCTTCAAATTATTCTAAGGTTGCTTGGCTGACTCAGTTAGTAGAGCATGCGAATCTTGATCTTGGGGTTATAAATTCAAGGCCCACGTTGGGTGTAAAGATTATTTAAAAATAAAATCTTAAAAAATAAAAGAAAATGAAAATCCCCAAACACAGATTGTTCTAGTATTTTTATGTCAAGAATGCTCACGGTTAGAAGATACCAAATACTAAGTCATTAATAGCATCATCCTTTGTTTGGAAATGAAAGGAAATTTACCTCTAGATTTGAGTCACAAGTGTGATCACAAAATAATTTGCCCACGAAGTGCTAAAGCAGTGCCTCACAGTGGAATGATCCTGTTAATTTGGGTTATCCATGGATGGAGCTCTGGAAAAGCTGCGTATATTTAGGTTCTTTTGCTGGCATATCAGTTGTTGGGTGTATAGGTTTTGTAGACATTGAAAAATTTCCAATTTAGGGGTGCCTGGATGCCTCAGTCTCCAATTTAGGGGTGCCTGGGTGGCTCAGTCATTAAGGTCTGCCTTTGCCTCTGGTCATGATCCCAGGGTCTTGGGATCGAGCCCTGCATCGGGCTCCCTGCTCAGCGGGAAGCCTGCTTCTCCTTCTCCCACTCCCCCTGCTTGTGTTCCTGCTCTCCCTATCTCTCTCTCTGTCAAATAAATAAAATCTTTAAAAAAAAAAAAAAGATTTCCAATTTAAAGTTAGGCAACTAAAATGATTTCAGGCAAGTTTTGATGGAACTGTGATTGTTAGAAGATATTGATCTTTATTTCATTAGGAAGTTTATCCAAAAAAAATTTTTTTTTGCTAATCCAAAATTTTGAGAAATAAGCTTGCATATTTTATGAGCATTTTTCCAAGATAATTTCTCTGACATTCAAGGAAATTGATATGATTTATCTTTTTTTGCTTCAGTCAAAACCATATTTAGACCTGATAGGAGAGAAAAGAACCTAAAAGATTGGAGAGGATATATATGTATACAATAATTGAAACTTCTAATAATTGAAACTCTTTACTATGATATACCAAGAAAGAATTAACTTTTATCACACTTTCAAATCCAGGAAACCCAATAAAGTGAAAAGATATTGGTCTTTATTTTTTTGAAGTGTCAATTAGATTAATCTGTCACCCTTGATGGAGTGCTATCACTAATGTAGGTGAAAGGTCTTCCATTGCGTGGCATAGAGTGCCATTTTGTGTTCCCAGTCTAAGACACACCCTTGAATGTCTCTCAAACTACAATTTTGATCTTTATTCTCCTTCTCATTATATTTAAACTTTAAGCTATTTTTTCACAGGGCGCCTGGATGGCTTAGTCAGTTAAGTGTCTGCCTTTGGCTCAGGTCATGATCCCAGGGTTCTGGGATCTGCACCCCGCTCTCTGCTCAGCGGGGAGCCTGCTTCTCCCTCTCCCTCTGCCTGCCCCTCCCCCTGCTCCTGCTCTCTCTTTGTGTCAAATAAATAAATAAAATATTTTAAAAAAAGATATTTTTTCACAGTTTCTAACCAACCAAATTTTCTCCTACTTTTGAGTATATTTTATATTTTTATTATTTCTTAATATCATTTCGTAAGTGTATTGGGTTTGACGCACAAAGAAGAGGTGATATGTACTCAGCTCAGCATTTGAAACTAGTAGTCTTTTGAAAGGTTTAATTCCAACATTTGATAAAAGCCATAAACTTTGACTGCCTGGACTGGAATCAATACATAGGTATTAAAACCGAATGTAAACTACTCCCTGATCCTATCATTCCAGAGGCATCCTGTCTCTAGTTCCATCTCTTGGTATTTCAAAACACTCTCCAAGTTGACCCAGCAGAGGTGTGTTTCAAAGTACAAAATGATGTACTTGAATGTCATATAGCACTTAAAGTCCATGGATTTAATCTTGGGCCACAAAGAGAGAAGTTACTGATTACACAGAGTTTATTCTTTTTATATCTAATTGACTTAATTATTGACATAAATGCTTTTTGGATAATCATGACCTTTTATGCCCAATTTAAAGCAAATATATTTTGTACTTTTGAACCAACAAGACAAAATAATTTCTGCAGCTAATGAAATTAGATCAGTTGTACTAATACACACCTAACGCAGAGGATGCGCAACTGACCGAGTTTTAAGAAGGTGATTTGCTATCATGTGAAAATAACATTTGTAGGTCAACTTTGAACAATAACTTATCCCCTCGGTTACTGGAATCTTACATTTTTACTCGTGAAGGCTCTTGACAAATTGGGAAGCAGAGAAGCACTTTGTGCTTAAACACTTTTCGCATCTATTATCTTTCCTTCTGTGTGAGATTACTCAAGTTGTCAGGCACAGATAGAAACAGACTTTCTTTTATATAATTATTTCTATGGTCCTAAAAATAGCAGACCCCCCTGCTTGCCAGTATGTGAGGAGGCAACTACAGTTTTCTTTTAGAATCATGGTGTCAAAATTAATATTAACTGAACTTTAGTTTCTTTTAAAGACATCTGATCTCTGTTTGGGGGAAATTAACAAAAACATTCTGGATGTGTAATTCATAAATCAGAAACTAAGCTGCTTCCAAAGGTTCCAAGATATGAATTGATACTGAGATTTGTTCCAACACCATGATGAACTTGGGTGGTTAGTAAGTAGTGTGGCCATATAATTTGTCATCTCAACCTGCACATTTTGGAGTGAATGAGGGCATTATTAATTGTGCAGGAAAACAGCCATAACAGAAATGTCTTGGGCAAGGTAGAATGTATGGTCACCCAATCTGTGATTTCATGAATGCTGCCGGTAGCAAGAGAGCTCTGATGAGTTTTGTGTTCCACCAGACAGAGCCATAAAGTCTTGAGGAAATACACCTCAGATCAGGAGTTGCAGATCAAAGTTATTTTTCACAATTTGATCTTCCACAGGTACAATTGTAGGAGCTATTCAATCCAGATGAATTTAGACAAAGTTGGTTGCTCAGAATATCTATAACCAAATGCTACTCCTTAATTTCTTCTTGGATCTATTTGATTTGATCCAATAGTATTAAAAAGTGTGTGTGCATATGTGTGTGCTCACACATGTATATGTCAATTAGTAGATACCTAGATAATAATGTACAGAGATTATCTTGTTTTGAAGCTACTTGACTAATAAGAAAATAAAACCCCAGACCTGGCTCGTCTTAATACTATGATCCACTAATTTAAGTAATGGACCTATATGGTAAACACATTTAAAAATTGCTTCATAATCGCTTCTCGGCCTTTTGGCTAAGATCAAGTGTAGTATCTGTTCTTATCAGTTTAATATCTGATACATCCTCTCTCCGAGGACAATATATTAAATGGATTTTTGGAATTAGGAGGTGGAATAGGAGCTTGCTCTGTCCACTCCATGCATCGACCTGGTATTGCAGTACTTCCAGGAATGGTGCACCCCCTCCGGGGCGAATAAAAAAATAAAAAATAATAAAAAATAATAAAAAGTAAAAAAAAAATAAAAATTTCTTCATAGATACTTCATTGTGGTGCCATAATAGTTGGGATGTTTTGATTGAAAATTAATATTGTTACAAATATATTATTAAGTAATATAAAAATAAAAATGAATATCAATTTGTTCAAATTAATTTTATCATATTATTTATATTTAAGCAAATGACAAATAATGTTATGAATATTCTTTCCAGATGTTATACAAATGTACAAATTCTAGTCCATACTAAACATAAATTAGAGATGAATCTATCTTTTATCACCCATTGCAAAAACTATTTTTTTTTTAAAGCCTTACCTGAGAAATTGGTTAAAATTCTATGACATTTTGTATAGTCTACTCCTGAATTATGAAACCAGGAGTCTCACTCTTAGATATAATTGAAATTTAACATTGCTTTTAGTCTAAAGCAATTATAATTTAATAGGCTTGCTGTCTAGAGAAGAACCCACTGAAAACTATCTTTACCTTCTTTTATAGTGCAATAATTATCATTTCTGTTTAGAACATATTTTAATAAAGTGGAGGGCCAATCTGACAGTTACTGTTTTTATTTCATAATTGTATGTGTGCATTATAATATATATAATATGCACATGTTATTTATAATATTCTGTATGTTATAATTTTAAAAACTATATATGGAACATATTTATATTTATAGCTCAGTATAGTTCATAGTTTTCTCAGTTGTCTCAGCCTATAACCGAGTAACAAAAATGCTTGAGATGAAATCAATTATTATCAGATGCAGATTAATCAACACCCAAAGTAAAATTTACTTTGCAAATTAAATGGGTATTTTGATGTACAAATTTGTGTTAAAGTTACTTAACTGAATTTTTAATTTTTTTTCTTCATTATTTTAACAGGAAGTTCAACTTACGTATAATGCCTTCACAGGCGTAGGTGTTTTAAAATTTAATTATGCATTTTCCCTTTTTACAACCTGTATTATGGTCTAATTAAGTTGGTTTAGAAAAGCTATAACCATTTAATAAATGCCGATGGTTTTCGTTTATCCTTTTCATAGGTAGGTTCATTAAAGAAATGAATGTTTTTTTTTGTTTTGTTTTCTTTCCTACAATGTGAAAAATGCATTCTGATACAAGGTGCAAAATTAGAATAAGATAGATTATAGGCTGAAATGGATTGTAAATCAACTTCTGTACTGTGAATATTTTATAGCAGACATTTGCAAACTAAAAAATCTGACATTTATATAGCAATGCATGCAAATTTTCCTCTTATATGTCATTTCCCTGAGATGAAAGTAATTTTAAAATGCAAGGTCAAAGAAATGATTACCCCTAACAAATAATAATAGAAGTTAAGGACAAATATCAGGAAGCAATTTGACATTTTCCTATTCTATGGAGCATTTAATATCTAATGTACACTGTCAGATAAGAGTAGGAATGGTGAGGTAGGAAATCCTTGTTGTAGTATGGAGATAACTTCAAGGTAGATAAATTGTTCCATTGATTTAATGGCTGTTATTGTTCCCTGGCAAAAACACTATTGGAGCTGTTCTTGTGGGACCAGAGTATCTCCTATATCTGATAAATGGTATGACCAGGACAACCTCAGTCTCAGCAGGAAAGACGCTGAACAAATTGTCAGCATGATTTACATACAAGTTGTCAACAGCATCTGGGTTGCTCTGTGAAAGAATGATGGGTAACAGATGTTCTGGGAAATGCTACCATCTGCCCTTTCTCAAAATACATCCCCGGTGAAACAATGCATTTGAATGGATGCCACAGAGATACCTTTCTTTTGAAGAACTTAACCATCCTCAATATTTCAATGTTACTTGTGGCCGTCACAAAAGCAAATGGTCAAGAGTGTAAATGCAATCAGGGTAAGTAAGTAGACAGGTCCTTGAAAGGTCTTTAAGTTTAGTCACATAGTTTGGAAAAATAATGGTTGTTGACTCTCTAGTGGGTATACCAGAAAATTTCCAGCAAGAGGTCAGGAACTCCTTTTGTGCATATCTATTAAGTGATGTCACACTAATATATTATTTAGTTAGTGGTTTGTTTAAATTCTGTAGTAATCCCATGTTATTTTAAAGCCATTTGCTTTACAATTACAGTAATAGAAATGTAAAAATAAAAATATACAATTCAATAATTTGATGCCTGTGCTCACTTGTTCTAGAGATATAAATACGGCAATGTATCGATGTGCTGAAGGGTAAGTGTGCACTGGTTGATCATTATTAGCAATAGTAACAGGTCAAAGCTCTCAAGCGTGAAAAATATTTAGCCACTTTCTCTTTGCCTTTTCTCCCCTGTATGAATTATTTATTTAAGCAAAGAGTTTCTTCCCTCTGTTGAGATGGTGATAAGATTTGTGCTTGCTGGACCTGGAATCTTATACACAGTGAAAAACTCAAAATTTAATGATCTTTAAAAGATCTACCAAACAGTTTTATGTACTAAATTATTAATAAAATGTTTTTCTTCAATATACAATTATTACAAAAAAAAGCATTCATAAAATTTTCTTACCCTTGTAGATTTAATTTATATTTCAAATTTTAATATATAAACTCCTTATGCAGGTGATGATAATACATTTATTAAAAATGAAATAATAGAGGTTAACCTGACAGGCATTTAACAACATATATGACCATAGTGATAACAGACTTTGCTTACTTTATTATGCCTAATTAATGTAGAATTTTTTAAATGATAATCTTGAGGAATTTTATGAGCCAAATACCTTTCAAATGATAACTGATAGTTTATGTATATTGTACATTTTATCACATTTAAATATATCTAATTTTTCCTTTAAGTTTGTTAAAGATGATAATTTTATGGCAACCAGAATATAAAATTAATGAAAGTAATTTAATCTTTTTTTTTTTAAAGATTTCATTTATTTATTTGACAGAGAGAGACACAGCGAGAGAGGGAACACAAGCCGGGGGGGGGTGGGAGAGGGAGAAGCAGGCTTCCTGCAGAGCAGGGAGCCCGATGCGGGGCTCGATCCCAGGACCCTGGGATCATGACCTGAGCCGAAGGCAGACGCTTAACGACTGAGCCACCCAGGCACCCTGAAAGTAATTTAATCTTAATAGGCATTCAGAATAAGATGAAATATAGATATTTTGGGGTTGACTGTGACTTGTGAGAATGCTAGGCTAGCCGAGGAATGAAATCATCTAACCTTGGATTACATAAAACCCTCATATGGCAGTCAAAGTTTTGATTTAAAAAAGAGTTAAATGAACACACACACACACACACACACACACACTCAGAAAAACAATAGCCAACCCATTTGTGGGAACATACATTTAAACCACTAAAATCTAGCCCTAGCCTAGATTCAATGTTGGAATTCCAAAAAGTATATTTATCTTCTTAGCTTTTGTCTTTTAATTTCATTGTATCTTCTTGTTGCAATCACCTTTGACAAAATCAGAGTAGGAGTTACCAAAATGAATCATGGCAGATTAAAAGGAAGGGATGAGGTATGTGGTACTCTTCTTTTAGCTAAGGCTTTAGGAAAATATAAAGCACCAGAGAATTACTGATTAATTTATGTTGTTGCAATTTCATCCAATTCAGTTCTGCAAACACTCATTGAGGAAGTAATGAGTAGTGTTGTGTGTTGTGGAGGACACGATAGGACAATGCAATTGTTGACAGGTGGTGGGGTAGTGAGACAAATCTTGTACAGAAATCCAGTGTGGGTGCCTGAAAAAGTACTATTAGATGAGCTAATGTGTCAATTAACTTAATAGTTTGTTTTTGTCTGTTTGTGTTTATCAGCAACATAGCTAAGAACATCATGACCATTTATCTATGAAAAACAAGTAAGTGTAGCTAACTAGCCCAATTTTCCTAGCCCTAAAACAAAAACAGACCTACTTATAAAGATAAAATATATCATGAAAACTATATGTATCCCTGTCAAAAAGACATATAAGGAAAGAATAAGGGCATAAGTGTCATTATACATAGAATAAGTTCATAAATAAAAGGACCAGATTCCATTATAACTCGTATCTTAATGATCCTTAAAAGATGATCAGCAGCAGCTCTGGGGTGTTAACAGCTTTTCAAGTAGGCTTGATTACACAGGACTAAGCATAGATATAAATGATTCTTCATAGTACACAATTATAGTCTATAGTAGAGGTTGAGAATGGATGTTCTTTGATTAGAGATAACATGCAAGGTATAGGAGATTGATTGCAATAATGGCCAGCATTCTCCATCTTACTCCCTTATAGCCATGTTTTTTGCCATGTGGCTTCACAATTTCTCTCACTAAAGAGGCTGAGTCTGTTTGCCTAGTCCTGAATTTTGAGTTCAGTTATATAACTCACTTAGGCCAGTGGGACATTAGGATACGTGATCCATGCAGAGGCTTGGAAAAAGTGCTTGTGTGTTTCCATTTTCTCTCTTATTTTCTTGGTTTGACATAAGGATATGCTTATGTCTACTTGAAGCAAGGCTATTTTAGATCACCTGAGAGCCAGCTAATCCACAGGCATGTGAGTAAGCCGTACAGATCAGTAGACCAAAGATGTATGAGCCAGCCCAATTGAAATCAATGGAATACCCCAGATGTGTGAGTTAAATAAATGTTTGACAATTCACATCCTGAAGGTTTTGTGATTGATTTTTGCACTGCTTGACTGTAGTAGTAAATAACTGACATGCATGTGCATAGGTTATTTTTGCTTGTTTTGTTTCTGACCAGCATAATTTTTTAAAATGTGATTTGAATTAATGTCCTTAGAAAGGCATGCATTTTTCAATTAACTGAAGAGTCAATCATATACTATTGTTGTGAACCTGGCACAAATCACACATTGATGTTATTTGCTTGAATTTTGTAAGGACTTACCTTTATAGCTCTTGACTTTTGAGGGTATTTATAAAATGTTTATTCTTTTGAAGTAGTAAAGCACTGACACAGACTTTGATTTCACAAACATATTTATCTATTGAGCTAAAAAGTCTCTGGGTTTTCTGCCAAAAAAAATATTTCAAGAATAGTTATTCAAATGCAGTTCAGTCTGTAGAGATGAACATTGTTGACCTTTATTGTAGGATTTCCTAATTGTCAGGACCAATGTCATAGAGAAAACTCAGAGAAAGCACAATGTAATTTTTTAAATGGCAAAAAAAGAAATTAAAGTAAAAGAAAACAAGGAAAACCCGCATTTGGTTGTTATTACATTGAACCATGTTTTATAATTTGGTTGTTATTACATTGAACCATGTTTTATAATTAAATTTTCTTTTCAGTAATCAAAAATCTAATTCTGAAATTAATTTAATTTATTACGATTTTCTTTGTAAATAATAATGAAAGAGTTAAGGTAATTTTATTGACTTGTATTTAGAGGTAGTTAAAATTGTTTCCTTTCCTTTCCTTAATATTTTGAATAGTTTCTTCTTCTAAAATATTATGCTAGATGATAATATACCATACTACCATATAGTCATAAACATACTGCACAGTGTAATTACTTTTGTGTTGTGAAGCATACTACAACTAGTTCCTTTTCTAAGAGTCTCTTTCTGAACCATTCTAAACTTTATTGGGTTTTTTTCTTCTTTTTTTTTCTTTCAATTCTTTTTTCATTTGGAATATGTATCTATATACTGAGTACATGCTATGGGCTTCACAAAACCAAGCTTTAGATGTTCTCTGCTTACAGGGAGGTGACAGTCTGTTTAGGAGGTGGACTTTTAAACAAATTAACTCCTACAAGCCTTATTATCTAAGTCACTCCTTTTACACTAAGACTGAACAATCTTGCATTGCTATTATTGATTATCAACTCTTTGAAGTTAGTGACAGTGCTCTAGAACCCTGTAGTTTTGTGTACTGCAATTCAGTGATTCATATAATTCCAAAGTCCTAGATCTGTGCATGACATGCAGTAGTTCCCTTGTACAGCTCTGGAGTCCTGAGTTTACAATCCCCAGACCCTCTGGCTTCCCCTGCAGTTGAGGTGCATACCAGTCTTTCTGCAGTCTGGCCTGGGGTCTTCTCTAAAGCAGCAGGAACTCATTCAGCCTAGAAAAGTGTCCTCTGGATTATGGAAGAGTGAGCGTCTAAGGGGACAACTCCAAAACAGCTGGGAAAGGGAACTAGTGGATAAATATTACAGGTAAACAATCCTAGGAGGCCTTCTGCATGCTTCTCAGAAAGTCCAGGAGGACCCAAACATAAGCTTCCAACAGCAACTACACAGTAAACACTCTCCTAAGCTACTTTTTCCTCCCTCCCTATCTGCTCACCCTGATTGGTTGCTCTAGATTGCTGGGTCCACCTCTACCTCTTTATGCCCCATATTTTTTCTCTGTTCTTAGAGGAAATCAACTAAGTCATCCCTTAATATATACTTATTGATAAATAAATGGGTTCCCATTGCTCAGTAACATATTTTACAAAGGAGCTAAATGAATATTCTCAAATAATAATGACACTTGTCACATTCAAAACCTGGGGTCCCATAAGTCCATGATTGTTTGGTTAAATTCTTAGGTGATACATTTAATATGAAGCATGAAATTGGGTGGACTCGATTGTCTTTGATTATTGAACTATTATGAATTCCGTTTTTTTGTTATGTAAACATTTTTAGATATTGCCAGATAATTAACAAAAACAAAAACTGTGTTCTTGACTGAGTTGAAGACTGAAATGGAAAAATAAATTTCACATCAAATATTTAACAATTAATGACTCCTAATCCTTGCCAGGTGAGAAATAGCTAGGGGGCCTATTTCTTTCTCTTATTATGAATTTTTAAAGTATTTTTCTTCAAATGCTGTAACAGTAAAGAGAATAAATTATATATAGTTCCTTAAAATTCAAGTGACTGTACTGACAGCATGCTGAGTTATGATATGTTATTATTTACAAGAAATGTGGCTCTGGGTAAAATTACCTTCATTTATTTCTTGCTGAGTACTGAGAGTTATTGAGTTTATTACTTAAAAATAATGAAATAACTTCAATAGATATTTCCAATAATTGTCTTAAAATGAGATATAAGAAATTCTAGTTATATGTGATTTTTTAAAAGTTAGTTTCAGTGTATATTTTTGCATTTCCTGTTTCCCTATCCAACAGTCTTCTATTGTATAGAAAATGTATTTTTAAAGACTTTCACTTTTATAGTATTTGAGAGGCGTTACCATCAATGTCTGGTTTTCTGCATGAATTATAATTTAATACTATATTCACAAAAACTAAATTATTAAGTATTCCCCTTTATATAACTCAGTGTGTTAATATTTATTTTTATTTTTTTAAATTATTATATTGACATCTCAATGTCCTTTCATCATTGGTATATTTTGAGAAGGTCAAAGTATTTTTACTAATATTTTTTCTTAACATCCTACAGTGATTATTAAAATATTTGGATTTCATCATTTGTTAGGTATAAATTCATAAACATATTGCTCTTTAAGTTACCAAAAGGAATGATGACAAAAATTTATAAATATCACCATGAAGTAGATGAATATTTTCTTTACATTAAAAATAGTGTGAGGGCGCCTGGGTGGCTCAGTCGTTAAGCGTCTGCCTTCGGCTCAGGTCATGATCCCGGGGTCCTGGGATCGAGCCCCGCATCGGTCTCCCTGCTTGGCGGGAAGCCTGCTTCTCCCTCCCCCACTCCCCCTGCTCGTGTTCCCTCTCTCGCTGTGTCTCTCTCTGTCAAATAAATAAATAAAATCTTTAAAAAAAAAAAAATAGTGTGAAATGCAGCACCAACTCTTGATTTCAGCTCAGGTCATGATCTGAGAGTTGTGAGATTGAGCCCCGTATCAGGCTCCATGCTCAGCATGGAGTCTGTTTGAGATTTGAGATTCTCTCTCTTCCTTTTGCTCTGTCCCTGCCCTAATGTTTGCCCTTTCTCTCTCTCCGTCTCTCAAATAAAATAAATTAATTAAACCCCCAAAAAACAAAATATAGTGTGAAATATTTCTTAAGGAAAAACACAAAAATTTTCAATACTTCATGTTTAAATAATATATAACATATTTTTACATAGGTATTTTCACTATCAAAATATTTTATATTCTGTATTCTTATACATATTTCTCATACTTCTAAAGTATATTTATTATTACCATTTGCATGACTACAGATCATTACCTCCGGCTGAGGTATTATAATATAACAAGCTGCATATTTTGAATATACAGGCCTATTTAAAATTTTTGTTAGTATATAATATTTTATATATTTTTTTATCTGTGAAATAAACTTTCAGAGAAGCATTTATAAAAATAAGCTTAATATGTAGAATGTATATTTCATGACACATTGGTGACCAAATTATTATGGAAGTTAAAAATTTCATTAGTCTATGAATTTATCAATTTTACTATGAATGCTCCAATATATATTTTACATCTTTTTTTCTAAATATTGTCTTCTCTAATTTTATTATATCAGGTTTGTTTAATTTACTACAATGTTGAAATATTGTTTATATTTTTAAATTAATAATATATTTTTAATTTTTCCTTTTTTAAACTGAAGGATAATTGATACTCAATGTTACATTAGTTTCAGGTGTACAACATAGTAATTTGAAACTCTGTACATTACACTATGCTCACCACAAGTATAGTTACTCCTGTCATCATACAATGCTATTATAATATCATCGACCATATGCCCTTTGCTGTACCTTTTCTCCCTGGAACCTATTAATTCCAGAATTGGAAGCTTGTATCTCTCACTCCCCTGCACCCATTTTGCCCATCCCTCCACTTTCTGCCCCACTGGCAACCATAAGTTTGTTTTCTGTATCATGGGTCTGTTTCTGCTTTTTGTTTGTTTGTTTTGTTTTTCAGATTTTACATATAAGTGAAATCATGTGGTACTTGTCTTTCTCTGCCTGACATATTTCACTTAGCATAATACACTTTAGGTCCATCCACATTGTCTCAAATGGCAAGATCTCATCCTTTTTTATGGCAGAGTTACATTCCATCCTATATATATACATATATATATGTCATATCTTCTTTAGCAAAGGATCTATTATGTATCAAAGGATGCCTGGGCTGCTTCCATATCTTGCTATTGTAACTAATGCTGCAGTAAACATAGGGGTGCATATATCTTTTTAAATTATTGTTTTCATTTTCTTTGGGTAAATACCCAACAGTGAAATTACTGGATCATATGATATTTATATTTTTAGTTTTTTTGAGAAACCTCAATATTGTTTTCCACAGTGGCTGCACCAATTTACATTCCCACCAACAGTGCACGAAGATGAACCTTCAATTTCTTAAATAGTCCATCTGTGTCTTTGAGCACACTAATACATACTTCTGTGGTAACCTAATACTTAACCAATTATATCACTTTATACCATCCACAGGGTAAACACTTTGCATTTTTTGCTTGCAATTGAGTATGTTTATGTCATACATCAAACTCTGGTTTTGGAAAAGTAATTAAAAAGTTATGATGAACATTTTATTTTGGGAAATATAGATTTGAAAAGGGAGATTTCCAAAGAATTAAATAAACAATGTTTAATATTTAATAGACAACAAAATTTTGTATTATAACAAAATGCAAATTTCTAATGATGCCTCCTCATTTATAGTATTCAGATAGTATCTAATTGGAATAAATATGGGAAATTTTATACGAATATGTTTTATACGAAGTTGATCATAAAAAATGGTAGATCAATTGTAAGGTAAGCCATGTAGAAAGTAAAACTCTTAAAGGATAAAACTATCCAATTTTTATTTTTGAGACAGAAAAGTAACATGGGCATGGCAGACAATTTTTTTTAGTCTTGACATTTATTTACTTATATAACAGTATTTGTCTGTTCACTGTTTAAAAAAAGATGTTTTCTTGGGGTGCTTGGGTGGCTTAATTGGTTAAACAGTCTGACTCTTGATTTTAGCTTGGGTCCTGATCTCAGGTTTAGGAGATCGAGCCCCATGTTGGGCTCTGTGCCAGGTGTGGAGCCTGCTTAAGATTCTCTCTCTCCCTCACCCTCCATTTTACAAATGCCAAGAAAATAATTATAGTTTATTTTAATAAGTTTTATTTTAACCCATCTTCCCGATTACATAAGATGTAAAGTTTAGAAATAACAGCAATGTTCACAATAGCCAAACGGTGGAAAGAGCAGAGATGTCCTTCAATAGACGAATGGATAAAGAAGATGTGGTCCATATATACAATGGAATATTACTCAGCCATCAGAAAGGATGAATACCCAACTTTTACATCAACATGGATGGGACTGGAGGAGATTATGCTAAGTGAAATAAGTCAAGCAGAGAAAGTCAGTTATCATGTGGTTTCACTTATTTGTGGAACATAAGGAATAGCATGGAGGACGTTAGGAGAAGGAAGGGAAAAATGAAGGGGGGGAGACTCGGTGGTGGAGACCAACAATGAGAGACTATGGACTCTGAGAAACAAACTGAGGGTTTTAGAGGGGAAGGGGTGGGTGGATGGGTTAGCACAGTGATGGGTATTAAGGAAGGCATGTATTGCATGGAGCACTGGGTGTTATACACAAACAATGAATCGTGGAACACTACATCAAAAACTAATGATGTACTGTATGGTGACTAACATAACATAATAAGATAAAATTTTAAAAAAGAAATAGATTGTTAATACTAATTTCTGCAACATACATTTTTATTACAGTATTTTTATATTGATATGGATGTATATATAAATACCTTAAATTTAAGCTTCTATTTTAAATAGATTTTTCATTTGTTTTGGCTACTGTCAATTCGTTGAAAGTATAGTGTCTTTCTTAGTATTTCATACAGTGTACACATATGAAATATTTTTTATGCTCTCCAACCTCTGAAAATTTAATTTCTGCTTTTTGCTGATAGGGAAATGTTTAGTAGAGTCATGAGGTTGTTTTGATTTTATATAAATGCAGTATTTCTCCAAATACGTTTCAATTCGTTTATTCATCTTTAAGATATTCTATGTCAGTAGTGATAGAGACTGAATGCTGTTGTCCTCCCCCCACCAAATTCATATGTTGAAGCTTAATCTCCATTGTGATGGTATTTGGAGGGGAGACTTTGAGAGGTGCTTACGTCATGCGCACAGAGACCTCATGAATGACATGAGTGTCTTATAAAAGAGAACCTAGAGAACCCCTGTATCACATGAGAACACACTGAAAATACTGGACTAGGAACTAGGAGGTCAGTCTTCATTAGACACCAAATGTATCAGCAATACCTTGATCTTGGACTTCCCAGTCTCTAGAGCTGTCAGAAATAAATCCTGTTGTTTATAATCCCCCCAGTCTATGGTATTTTATTATAGTAGCTCAAACAGACTTAGACAAAATAAATTTAAATTTTCTTTTTATTTCTGTATAATATTTACAAATACAAATTGACCTAAGTTTAGTTAACACTTCCTCATTGAGGTATATTTAAGATTTTTTTCCCAGTTTAATTGTAATAATTATTATAAACAACTCACTGATTAGTGTACTTTTGAACATTCTTTGATGTGGTCCTAGAGGGTTTTTATTTATTTTTTTTTGAGATTACTGTGAAATTGCCCTCCAAATTAGCCATAGCATTGTACTCCCACCAGCAGTAAACGACTGCTTATTTTCTAATTCTTTGAATGAATGATCTGCTAAAAATGTTAAAATGTTGACCACCTAATGGTTGGTAAAATGGTTTATTTTTATAAATTGTTATTCATGTATTATTATGATGAAAAGCATAATTTCTTATGTTCATTAATCCTTTGTGTTCTTTTTTCCTATTGTGAATGACTTTCAGCTTTTATTCTTAATTTTGATCCAGATAAATTTATCATATTTTTCTTCATATATTTTGCACCTTAGGAAACCTTGACCTTTAACCTCAGATATAAACATATTATTCTTATTGTTCCTTTTACTTGTAGTATCTTTGGCTTTAGTTAGTTTATATTTATAAAATGTTTGTTTTTGAGGGGCGCCTGGGTGGCTCAGTCAGTTAAGCATCTGCCTTCAGCTCAGGTCATGATTTTAGGGTCTGGGGATTGAACCCTCTGTCAGTCTCCCAGCTTATCAGGGAGTCCGCTTCCACTGCCCCTCCCCTCTGCTCATGCTCTCTCTATCTCTCGTTCTTTTCCAAATAAATAAAACCTTTTTTAAAAAAAGTTGGTTTTGGGCGCCTGGGTGGCTCAGTTGGTTGAGCGACTGCCTTCGGCTCAGGTCATGATCCTGGAGTCCCTGGATCGAGTCTCACATCGGGCTCCCTGCTCGGCAGGGAGTCTGCTTCTCCCTCTGACCCTCCCCCCTCTCATGTGCTCTCTCTCTCAAATAAATAAATAAAATCTTTAAAAAAATAAAAAAAATTAAAAAAGTTGGTTTTGAGTAACACATTTTTCAAAGAATTTAATCTACTTCACTTAAAATTTCAAGATTATTGTAGTAGCAACTCTATTGCATTCATTTAAAAATTATTCTGTGTGCCAATAATCTTCTGGATTGTGTTTGCCTTCTCTAATTTTTGTTATTTTTATTTATTGATTATTTTTTTAAGATTTTTTACTTACTTATTTAACAGAGAGAAAGAAAGAGAGAGCATAAGCAGGGGGAGCGGGGAAGGGAGAAGCAGGCTGCCCGCTGAGCAGGGAGCCCACGCAGGGCTCCGTCCCATGACCCGGGGATCATGACCTGAGCTGAAGGCAGACGTTTAACCAACTGAGCGACCCAGGCGCCCCTATTTTTTGTTATTTTTTTGAAAAATAGTTGTGCTTTAGTGTGATTAATTCCTTAAGATGAATTAGTTGATGCAGCTACTATTGCGTAAGCGGCATATATATTACAAATGCCGACATGTCATAGGTAGTGGCTATTTTCAATATTATCTGTCCAGTACCATAGGAAATAGGTGAGACTTATTCAGACATTCATAAAAGCTTTAATTCTCTCTGATAGATAAGGCAATGGGCCCATGTGAAAGTGATGCAATTTTAAGTCATGCACTTCGGCTGGGCTGGGCAAAGTAAGACAGGTACAGCGCTGAGATAAACAAATGTTAATCTCTGCAAAAGTCTGGGGTCTGACACACAGGGATTTAAGTCACATTCTGTCATATTGCAGTTGTGTGATGTTGAGAAAGTCAGTACTGCCTTTGACCATCAGCTTCCTCATAGCTACAGGGGAATGTTGAGTAGAGTTAACGAAATCCTTTTCCCTACTCTTTGGACAAATATGTTTCCATCTCTCTTTCTCCTGTAAAGGTAGGATGTCAGCTGTGAACCAGGCAGCCTTGCCTATAGCAACATGATCTCAAATAAGCAAATTACATCTGGACAGAAGATAAGTTAATAAACTATTTAGTGAGAATATTTAATGAGAAGCAATAGCTTTGAGGCTGTCCTGAGGGCAGTGGATCTTAACAACTGGGCATTGCCCTGTTGAGATCCTGGAAGTCTTGCCTCTCAAACTGTCACAAGAGATATCACCTCCTCTTTGAGACATAGGGCTTCTAAGCCAGGCAAGCGCCACCCACTGTGCCTCCTTTCCTTGCACCTGGCCTATCACATGGGTGCTCCAGAGAATAGCTGCATGGTTTGTGGTCTCCTATGAGAAGTCTCATTGAAGAAAAACCCCAGAGGCTGCCCTGCTGCATGCCCTATTTCCTGTCCCATGTCCTTGGTAAAGCCCAGGCCACAGACTGCCTGCCTAGTAGACTCTTGTAAGTTTAATTGATAGGTTGAGCCTAAGGAACCCCAGACAGGGAACAGGAGATAATAATAATAATCACCTCACAGAGTTGTGAAGAATAAATGAAATAATGTAACTAGATCTCTGGCCTAGGGTCAAATGCCTTCTCTGTATCCCAGAAAGAATACCCGTGATTAGCTCTTTTCCCCCTCTTGGAGAAAGCCTGCTTCTGAGATTCCAGTGTGAATAGTCAAGCCATGTTTTGTTTTGTTTTTCTTTTTTTTTTTTTTAATTTTATTATGTTATGTTAGTCACCATACATTACATCATTAGTTTTTGATGTAGTGTTCATTGATTCATTGTTTGTGTATAACACCCAGTGCTCCATTCAGTACATGCCCTCATTAATACCTGTCACCAGGCTAACCCATCCCCCCACCCCTCTCCCCTCTAGAACCCTCATTTTTCCCTTCCTGCCATCTTCCTCTTCTTCTTCGTCTTCTTTTTTTTTTTTTTTACCATATAATATATTATTTGTTTCAGAGGTACAGGTCTGTGATTCAACAGTCTTACATAATTCACAGCACTCACCATAGCACATACCCTCCCCAATGTCTATCACCCAGCCACCCCATCCCTTCCACCCCCCACCACTCCAGCAACCCTCAGTTTGTTTCTTGAGATTAAGAATTCCTCATATCAGTGAGATCATATGATACATGTCTTTCCCTGATTGACTTATTTCGCTTAGCATAATACCCTCCAGTTCCAGCCATGTCGTTGCAAATGGCAGGATCTCATCCTTTTGATGGCTGCATAATATTCCATTGCATATATATACCACTTCTTCTTTATCCATTCATCTGTCGATGGACATCTTGGCTCTTTCCATAGTTTGGCTATTGTGGACATTGCTGCTATAAACATCGGGGTGCACATAACCCTTTGGATCCCTACATTTGTATCTTTGGGGTAAATACCCAGTAGTGCAATTGCTGGGTCATATGGTAGCTCTATTTTCAACTTTTTGAAGAACCTCCGTACTGTTTTCCAGAGTGGCTGCACCAGCTTGCATTCCCACCAACAGTGTAGGAGGGTTCCCCTTTCTCCGCATCCCCGCCAACATCTGTCATTTCCTCACTTGTTAATTTTAGCCATTCTGACTGGTGTGAGGTGGTATCTCATTGAGGTTTTAATTTGGATTTCCCTGATGCCGAACGATGTTGAGCACTTTTTCATGTGTCTGTTGGCCATTTGGATGTCTTCTTTGGAAAAATGTCTGTTCATGTCTTCTGCCCATTTCTTGATTGGATCATTTGTTCGTTGGGTGTTGAGTTTGATAAGTTCTTTATAGATTTTGGATACTAGCCCTTTATCTGATATGTCATTTGCAAATATCTTCTCGCATTCTGTTGGTTGTCTTTTGGTTTTGTTGACTGTTTCTTTTGCTGTGCAAAAGCTTTTTATCTTGATGAAGTCCCAGTATTCATTTTTGCCCTTGTTTCCCTTGTCTTTGGTGATGTTTCTAGGAAGAAGTTGCTGCGGTTGAGGTAGAAGAGGTTGCTGCCTGTGTTCTCCTTTAGGATTTTGATGGACTCCTGTCTCACATTGAGGTCTTTCAACCATTTGGAGTCTCTTTTTGTGTGTGGTGTAAGGAAATGGTCCAGTTTCATTCTTCTGCATGTGGCTGTCCAATTTTCCCAACACCATTTATTGAAGAGACTGTCTTTTATCCATTGCATATTTTTTCCTCCTTTTTGAAGATTAGTTGACCATAGAGTTGAGGGTCCATTTCTGGGCTCTCTATTCTGTTCCATTGATCTATGTGTCTGTGTTTGTGCCAGTACCATACTGTCTTGATGATGACAGCTTTGTAATAGAGCTTGAAGTCTGGAGTTGTAATGCCTTTGCTTGTCCTTTCCCCCTTCCTTTCTCCCTTGTGGAGGAACTCTAGGAGTACTGCAGTCACCTCCTGTTTTCGATGAGGACTTTGGTCAAAGATACCATTTCCCGTCAGAGCAGTGTTCCTGGATTCTATAACAGATATTTCAACCCTGCTGGTCTGTAGCAACTGCTTCTTATACACGACACTTGCACTAGCAATTGGAAGACTGTTCCTTGAAATAAAGCCCTAAATATAAATGAAAAAATATCCAAACTAAATTATTCTATGCCAAATCGTTTACTTGCACACTATATACAGTTCTATTATAAATGAAAGGGGGATCCAATGAACACTTTATGTGAATGCTATAGTTATCTCAAGGTATTGTTTCTTTCTAAAAAAGTAAGATTTGTGAGTCTTAGTAGAGATTCAATGGAGTTGTCTGTATGAACACCACCATTATATTGATCCCCTAGAAAGGAGTTAAAATGTTTCTCACTTCAGTAAGCTAACCACAGAAAGTAAATGGTTCCAACTTAGGCATCTAATCTTACATTAGCCAACGTCATGCACAGGTATATAGATAAATGGAAGTAAGAGGGGATGGGTGGAAAGAGAATGATCTGTTATGATTGATACAGTGAGGATGGATAGATTGATGCTAGATACAGATAGCAATGAGAGCAGATAGATGATGGTAGAATCAACTGGTCTATTTGAAATCATTGCTTGTTTATTTATTAACACTGAGACAGCAACTGCCAAACAGATTACATGTTGTCTTTAGCTACTTAGTGCCTTTGCTTCCTGAATTTAAGTTGCACTGGAAGCCAAATTCAAGTTACAAAGATTCTTTGTGAGTATGGAGTCATGGGAGGAGAGACTATCTTCATTCATATCTTCATAGATAATTGTTTGGTGTAATTACACTGATGGTTAAGCACATCCATTGGGTTTGGGTTTTCCTATTTGACTCCCAGAGAGCAACCTAATTTCCATTGTGTCTAAACTGATAGCAGGTGAGGTTCATTGTCATCCCTTTGTAACGATAGAACTAGGTTGATCATTATTTATCAAATTTATCAGACACGATGCAAAAACTAAAGACTACCTTGATTTGGTCAATTTCTATTTTAAGGGAAACATGTCAATATTATTTCTTATCACCTTTTTAAAAGAACTGTGATAATGTCACCATGAAGTGGCTGAAGACCAATTATGACTTAATTTCACTTTTTACATGAGTATTGTGCTTTTGCATATTTTTCTTTTATCACTCCTCTTCTTTCACATCTGTTAAAACTTAAATTACAAGAACATTTTTGCTAAATTGAATTTCTTTTGTAAATTTTCTTTAATGCTTTAATGTATAAAAACTTGGAAACTCAGTGTTTATTTTTCCACAACATTAAGGTTACATTTTGTTTTTTACTGTGTATGTACCTTTTAGAGATATTTATTCTGTAGCCTTCAGTAATGGCAAAATTGCCCACAGTATGTAATTTTCAATATAAACCAAATAGAAAAATTGTTAATTCTCATATCTTTCTATTTCTTGGTTTCCTTATATACAATTTGTTTTTTAATTTATATTTTCTTCGTGTAAAATTGCTGGGCTAGATCATAATCAATAATAGTATTTAATTTCTTCTGTAAAATGTCAGTATAACAAAGTCATATATGAAAAAATAATATTAATATCAGTACCTACATTTTTTTTTTTTTTTTTTTAGTACCTACATTTTTAATGTTAGATTCTGGCATTGTGCTAAATTCTCTCTCTCTGTATATGTATACTATTAGTATATGATTAGCATGAATATATATTTTATATATCTTTATATATTTAATATTTATAAAAAGCAGTGAGATATAACCAATTTATAGAAATGGAAATCGAGAGTAGGAAAGAGTAAGTACTTTTCTCAAATTACAAAACCAATATATTGTAGAAACTGGTCTGTGTGACATCTATGCAGAATATTTAATCATTATAGCATTAGTATGAATTCTATTCAGAATTACTTAGGGACCCCAATGAATAGTCTTCTTTAAAAATTCATTGACATAAGAATATATAGTATAGTAACTTGAAATCATTTATTCAGAAACAATAAAATTCTTAGAGCTAATTTTGTTTTAGTATCATATAAACCAATGTTATATTGCTATAATATGCTCTTCTATCCAGAAGAATACTATATTCTTTCTCCACCCTTTCCAATATTTTTCATCATTTTATTCTTTTTTCTATGTCAGGACAAATAGGAAGGGCAAACTTATTTTTAGTGACATGAATAGAATCACATATCAATTTTTCACATTTGTGGTGCACAGAGAACAAAAGATAATGAATTTTATTTCGAATGTAAGCCATCAAAGAGACACAGAATTGATACTTGGCCTTCTGAATATGCATATCAACTATGCCAAATAGACCTGCTATTTAAAACTTTCTGAGGAATTTGTAGACAAAGGAAACTACTCTGGGTATATATTTTTAAAGATTTATCTATTTATTTGAGAGAGAGAGGGAGAGAGAGTGTGCATGCGTGCACATGCTCACATGAGTGGAGGGAGGGATAGAGGGACAGAGAGAATCTCAAGCAGACTCCCTGCTGAGCAGGGAGCCCAAAGTGTCTTGATCTCATGACTCTGAGATTATGACCCTGCGATCATGACCTGAGCCAAAATCAAGAGTGTGCTAGGGTCATGATTGACCTTAACCGACTAAGCCACCCAGGCGCCCCTACTCTGGATATTCGGAAAGTGAACTCAAATCATAAAGAAATAAAGCTTAGTTTTATGGCAATAGTAGAGTGAGTCAACATTGTGTAGCCTTTAGAAATGTACACTGGGAGATCACATAGCTTGTCTTATTTGTAGAAATAATTAACAAATGCATGGTGATGTCTTTGATCTCTTTCTGTTGCATTTCACTCTGTTTTCTAAGTGGAACAGTGAGAAATCTTTATTAATGACTGGAGTTATGGAAGCTGCAGGAGGAAAAAAAAACAGTGAACACAGGAAATGGAGGAATATGCAAGTTATGGGGAAAAAAACAGAAAAATGAATACCAAAGAAGCATAGAAGAATGTAAACATAGGAAAATTATGTCAGAGATCACGTATGTCAGTGCTGTCATTCTAATAGATACTCATTTTTTGAGAGATATCTGCCCCGATATATTGTATATATTTATACTAATACTAATATTATACTAATGGTACCTATATATCTATCTATCTATATATATATTTAGCATAATGCCAGAAACTAGTTAACATTAAAAATGTAGGTATTGTTATTAATATTATTTTTCATATTATGGCTTTGCTATACTGACATTTTATAGAATAAATTAAATACTATTGTTGAGTATGATCTAGCCCAGCAATTTTACATAAATAACTTATAAATTATATATAAAGAAATCAAGAAATAGGAAGATATGAGAATTAACAATTTTTCTAAGATCTCTCGGAATATATAGAAATACATTTTCCAAATCCTTTCCAGTACAGCTGTCTTCCAAATGAAGAGGGTTTGGGAATTTTTAAGGGAGTTTATAAGATAGCCCAACACAGTCAACAATATCACATTCTCAGACAGGACTCCTTTCCTCTTGGTGTTTCTTCTTGGAAAGGTGGCCTTCTAAAATTACTTTCCTTTAAGTCCAAGGAAATCCCTAGAGATCATCATTTGTTTGTTTGTTTTTGTTTGTTTCATTTCTTTGCTCAAATACATCACTAATACATTTTAAGAATTCCTTAACAACTCCTTCTCCAAAATATTGGGCCACAAATGTTTCAGAATGCAGAGTGTTTTTGGATTTTAACATAATAATACATGGCATAAATATCATAAACATATCAAGATCCAAGGCTGCACTCTATAATCAAATATTCTCCTATTGTAGATAATGTATGAATAATCACTGAATGCGGGCAAAATAATTACCAAAAATAGCCTCATGCCCATGCAAGGCTAGTTTTGCTGCCAGTGAATTGGTACAAAACCTCAGCAGCAACAACAAAAAGCTTTTGGTTTTCAAAGCTTTTAGGGTCTTGGAATTGCTAACGGGTATTGAGAAAAGTATTATTAAAAAGGAGATTTAAACTTTATTAAACTCCTTCTTTTTCTTCTTATTAAAAATGATGTTTGATCATTCAAAATTAAAGTAAACATTTTCTGTAATCCAAATATATAGGCAATTTAAATTCCTTAATGACCATCACTTTACACATTTTTAAATTTTTTTTTTAATTTGGAATCTAGACAAAGTGTTAGGCTACTTTTCTCATCTGCACTGAATGTAATGGATCAAAGTTTACTATTGTTTGTGTGTTTATTTTCTCTCCAGTATAGTGATTCTGAAATAGATTTTTGCTTAAATTTTATGTAAAGGAATTCAATTCAACAAGACAATTTGAGTATTTTGTGATATGCTGAATTATAACCTGTTTGGGTTTTTTTAAAACATAGATTCAACAAATAAGTGTATTGCCAAGAATAAAGGTGATATTGAACTGAAGAACCAATATTTTGGCAAAGCATCATTACCCATAGGAGTCTCATTAATGCTTTGGCACAAAAATTGCATAAACAACATGTGGTTTAGTAAATCTATTTAGCCCCTGGGGAGGACTTTAGCATAGGGAGAAAACATGGAACATCAGCTTTTACTGAGTTTCCCAAATGGTCATTGCTATTTTATGGAGATGAGAACACAGGTAGTATTACAACGTTTCCCAAGTAATAGAATCTCAAGTGTGCAGGCTTTTGATATTGGACCCTTTAATAATCACTGCCACTAATTTCCCCAGTCCCACTCCTCTCCACACCCACGCAAAGGAGAGCATTATAAAGAATTTTTCAGATTTAAAATGTGTTTTTATATTTTCTTTTCATGAATTCCCTCTAAAACACAACTTCCTACTTAAGATGTATTTTTTTTCAGATGGCATTGCAGTATGCTAATGTGCAGACGCACTTCTAGCATATACTTTTTTTTGTTCATATTAGGTAAAGGCAGCCCTCTAGATGGCTGAATTCAGAGAAGACCATAACAGAGCACAAAAAAGTTTTAAGCCATCACTTGCCGCCTTGGCTGAAGAAAGCTGTGGGAGCGAATGCAAAAGCGATTCTTCTAAGTAAAATATATGTATATATATCCGTATATACATATATATATATATATGTATATGCTCAGGTGTCGTATGTATAAATAATTAATGCATGAGTCAATGGAGGCGATATTGTTCATGATGATTTTTCACACCACTAACTCCACACTCTTTTTTTTTTTTTTTTAAGATTTTATTTATTTATTTGAGAGAGAGAGAATGAGAGAGAGCACATGAGAGGGTGGAGGGTCAGAGGGAGAAGCAGACTCCCTGCCAAGCAGGGAGCCTGATGCGGGACTCGATCCAAGGACTCCAGGATCATGACCTGAGCCGAAGGCAGTCGCTTAACCAACTGAGCCACCCAGGCGCCCTCCACACTCTTTTTAAAGTGAGTTGAAAATGTCATCACTACAGTGTTTTGTTATGTTTCTTTTAATCTATAATTTTTGTCTGTTTTTTCCCTACACCATCACACCTTAATGTTGAAATAAGTGGACACTATTCTAATGAGAGCAAATAGAGGCTATTTACTGAGAACTTGCTATAGAAAAGTTCAGCCACATCACTGTGTTTGGTAGGGATTCAAAGGCAGACAGGGGAATGGGAAAGCTTTAAAGAGAAAAAAAATAAAAGTTCAGTTACGCTCTGAATAAAGGGTATTGTCACAAGGAAATTTAGGAGGGTTAACTAGAAGTGGGGTATCTCTGTGTTAAGTTTGGGAGGCATATTTGACTTTCTCTTATTGGCCCTGAGTTGAAAGTGGGACAAACATGAACAGGTAGGCAGGGGCAGGGGTAGGCAGGGGACCTGGCAATCATTGGCCATGTCCTGACAATGGAATTCTGGACAGATTACTTCAATGTAGTTTGGCGTCCTGCGCTGGGTGCTGCAGAGGTTGTGGGTCAGATCTCTATTGTCATAGATGGTCTGGTCATTGCCCAGTTGTATGTTCATGCTCCCATTAGGTATTGAATATACACCAGTGGCCACCTGTAGCAAAGATCCTTAAAGGAATATAAAGTGTTAGGAGCACAGCCTCCCGTCTCCATCCGAATCTGCTTTGAAAATCATGTACAATTTTGGGGGCGGTTTTAAATTCTAGGAAAGAATAGATAGAAATCTTTTTTTTATTTTTTTAACTGTTTGAGTTTAGAAAGCTTTTAGTATTCTAGATTAGGGTGCTTTTCTCCAAGAACCCAGGGGTGACACCAGGTCTATTCCCTAAATTTCACCGTTTTTCGAAAAGAGTTAACTGTTTATCTAAGCAGAGGGATTATACTGCTTGAACCGAGGAGTTCAAAAATCCACTGAAAAATCCACTCATCTGCAAGTTTTCTCCATTACAAAGATCATTTTATAGATGAATAATCTAAGGAGCAGAGAATGTCTGTAGTTTGCTTAAAGCCACACAATTTGTAATTTGAAAATTTAACTACTTTAAACTTTTTAACAATGCATCTTTCTATCTTTTATAACACAGCTATGGTACGTAACCACAGCAAGAAGGATACAGAAATCCTTGAGGATTATTCACACAAACTAATGTTAGCTAAAGCCTTACAGTGTTATGCTGTCAAAAGCAATGATATTTATATTTTTTATTTATAATTTCTCTTAGATGTTACTTACTTAACTAAATATATTGAACAATATGGGAAATGAAGTTCTATGAAATCCAGGACTGGGCTGTACATCTTTTATTCAATTACCACATAGAATATTTTGCATCGTAAATAATAAATAAATGGTGAAGGAATGAATATTTGAAAACTACTATTTCATTGACATTCACAGTTCTTAACCAATACCTCCTCACCCACACCCCCCACACATTCATACACATCTCCTGCATAAATTATCCATGATTATTATAATCTGTTGGTAAACTTGATTTTGATAAGAGAAAACACATAGGTTCTGGGTTAAACAATGCTGATTTGGGGGGGAAATTTGAATAATCTTGCTTTTCTGAATTTCATTTCTTCAGAAAATTTCATACTTTTTAATTATATTTTTCTTGGTTATTTGTTGTCTCTATTTAACCTGCAAGATAATAAATCCTTAATACGTTCAGTTTATCATTTCTGTATAAGAGATTTTTGTGTGTGGGGGGGTGGTTTTTGCATTCTCTCTTTCATTTGACATTTCAACAACATACCATGGATCAGATCCTGTGCAAGTAAAAGAGTAAAAAGTAAAAAATAAGGAAAAAGAATGAGTACAATCACGGGCACCTGGGTGACTCAGTCGGTTAAGAGTCTGCCTTTGGCTCAGGTCATGATCCCTCTCTGCTCAGTAGGGAGTCCGTTTCTCCCTCTCCCTCTGCCTGCCACTCCCCCTGCTTGTGCTCTCTGTCAAATAAATAAATAAAATCTTAAAAAAAAAAAAAAAAAAGAATGACTATAATCCTTAACCTCACGGAGATCTTCCATTTCTATATTATAATTTCTATCTAAAACAATTAAAAAATACTTCTCACATACCCACAGAATTCCATGTTTTCTCACATGTTTTTGGAGTAATCTGTGTTGTAACTGCAGCACTCAAACTTGCAATTCTTTTAGTTACTATTGTTACTTTTGTCTCTTTATTAGCATTGTAACTTGAAGTGACAAAAGTATGTTCAACAATTACAATCATTACTTGCCTTTAGAAAAATTTGCTACCAGGAGTTCAGTGAAATATATTTTGAGATGAAAAGTACACGGTACAAGTAGAGCCTTCTAAAATATCTCACCAAAATATTTCTTAATTACTATGGTGGTTTTACCATATGTTCACAAATTCTTTGCTATTCTTTCCTCCAGGAGGGCTTAATTGCCCTCCTTTGAGTATAGGTTGGACTTCGTAAATCCCTTTTAATAAACTGTATAAGCAAAATGAAAAAAATGCAATTTTACTGTAGAAAAACCTGGCAGACATCACTAACAAAGAGCTCAAAGCTATTATCCTAGGTAATTAATAATCAGTTATTATTCAAGGTAAGTATCATCTACCTCCTGATAGGATGCAATGAAAAGGGCATTTCACCTCTCTGGCATTGTCTCCAATATTCATAACATCATCTAATCGTAAGAAAATATCACTTCAACCCAAATCGAAAGACATTATGGAAAACAGCTAACTAGTATCTTCAAAAGTTTAAAAGCATGAAAAACAAAGACACATTGAGAAATGTCACAGATATGAGGTTTCTAAGGAGATGTAATTACTAAATGCAACATGATATTCTGTACTACATCCTTGCACAGAATTAAAAGAAGGACATTAGTGTAAAAACTGGTGAAATATGAATAACATCTGTAGTTTAATTAATCCAATTGTATCAAAGTTAATTTCTTAGTTTTGGCAAATGCACCATGGTGAGGTAAGATGTTAACTATAGGGAAAGCAGGATGAGGGATGCAAATTTTTTTTAACTCCATGATTCTAAATTTATTTCAAAATAAGAGTCTTTAAAAAAAAAAAAAAGATTTGTTTATTTATTTGATTGAGAGATAGAGAGAGAGAGAGAAAGAGAACAAGCAGGGGGAGGGGCAGAGGGAGAGGGAGAAGCAGGCTCCCCACTGAGCAGGGAGCCTGATGCAGGGCTTGATCCCAGGGTCCTGGGATCAGGACCTGAGCTGAAGGTAGATGCTTAATCGACTGAGCCACCCAGCATCCCTCAAAATAAGAGTCTTAATAAAAATGTCTCTATCACTTAACGATTACTGACCAATTCCATATAGATTTTTTTTTTTAAGTCAACTCTTCATCAACTGCCTTTTTGCTCCTATGCTAATGCTAAGTGTGGCTTTAAATTCTCTTATTTCCCATTTTAGTTGAGACGTGAACATTAGGGGATATATGGAACACTCTACCATCGGACAAAAGCAAGAATCTCTGGAGTTTGTGATGAGCTGGTATTTTCTGTCTTGACATTCTATGGATGAAAGTGTACCTACATGTTTGAAGATTGGGAATGTGGACTCAGACAACTAATAAGCAAATGATGATATAACAATTTAATTTTTTAAAATCCTAATTCCTTACCTGATAATGCAGTAAAGCTTATTTAAATTTAAGAGATAGCAATTCTGCCAAAAATGATTTTAGAAATTAGCCATATTACTAAACAAAATTGAATTAATAAGTTTATCAAGGTTGTTAGATATAAATGAATATTGAAAACAGATTACAGGTATATACAGCAGCATAAAAGAATTAGAAAATATAATTTTATGAATTGTTTAAAATAGCAACAAAAAAGAGTGCATAGAAACAAAAGTAAAATTTCTGTGAATGAGGTACTAAAGGTAATGCAAAGCCTCAATCAATCAATCAATCAATCAATAAAACAGCATTTTTCTTGAAACTTGACAATCTGATTCTAAAAGTTATATAAAGAGAAAGATCAAAGATTTGCTCAAAGGTTTTTGAGTAATAACAACTAGATGAGTGAACTTGCCCTATCAGGTATCCAGAATTATTTTAAAATTATAATAATTAAGAAGTTTGGGTAACAACAGAGGGAATAATAAGTCAACCAAGTATACAGAGTAAAGACCTGAATGAGAGATCTCTTTTCATAAAAGCATTGACATATGATGGATATTGCATTTAATTTCAATATAGAATGGTGAATTCTACAGTAATAAGAAAAAAGAATATTGATTATCTACATGCACAGAATATAATTGACTACCACACATCATGGACAAAAATTAATACCAGAAAAATTCATGACAATTTGAAAAGCAAAACATTAAGAACTTAGATGAAAATACAAGACAATATTTTTATGACTTGAATAAGCAAGTATTTTTAAATATTAAGATAAAAAAGCACTAAACATATTGGAAAATATTAAAATAGTCAACCATTCTAAAGTTAAGATTTTTTTTTTTTGATCAAAAAGTACAATAAATGAAGGGTGCCTGGGTGGCTCAGTCAGTTAAACATCTGCTTAGGCTCAGGTCATGATTCTGGGATTGAGCCCCATGTTGGGCTCCCTGCTCAGTGGGGAGTCTGCTTCTCCCTCTCCCTCTGCCCTTCCCTTCCCCCTGCCCCAGCTCCTGCTTGCTCATGCTTTCTCTTGTGTTCTCTCTCTCTCCCTCTCTCTCAAATAAATAAATAAATAAATAATAAAAAAATCTTTAAAAAAATACAATAAATGAAATAAAAACATATGCCACAAAATAGAAGATACTTGCTGAACATGTAATTAAGAAAGGACTGGCATCCAAAATACATGAAGAATCACAAATCAATAAGAAAAATAATCCAATAGAAAAATGAGCAAATTACCTCAATGCGTATTTCACAGACGTATCATATTTGTCCAGTTAAACATTTGAGTAACTGAACATATGAAAACTTGCTCAACCTCAGTGAAATGAAGGAAACAAAAACTAAGAGCATAATGGGGTACTATTTTACATCCACTCCATGAAAACATCTAGCAATCCCATTACTGGTGAGTATTTGGAACAAAAGAGACAGTTATGCACAACTGGTATGGAGATGGATTACTATAACCCTTTTAGGAAAACATTCAGTTCTATGTTGTAGTGTTGAACATTTTCATACCCTACAGTCCAACCTGTCATTCCCAGATGGACATGAGCACCAGCAGATATGATGAGACCATTTACAGCAGTGTTGTTCAAGATAACAACAGAGTATGTAAGACTGATGAATCACAGACCTGTACCTCTGAAACAAATAATACATTATATGTTTAAAAAAAAAAGATAATAGGAAGGGAAAAATGAAGAGGGGGAAATTGGAGGGGGAGACGAACCATGAGAGACTATGGACTCTGAGAAACAAACTGAGGGTTCTAGAGGGGAGGGGGTGGGGGATGGTTTAGCCTGGTGATGGGTATTAAAGAGGGCACATATTGAATGGAACACTGGGTGTTATACGCAAACAATGAATCATGGAACACTACATCAAAAATTGATGATGTAATGTATGGTGATTAACATAACATAATAAAATAAAATTTAAAAAAGATAACAACAGAGTAATGTCAAGCAGGGAAAAGGGATAGATTTTAGCTACAATATCACTGTAGGTGGATAGTAGGAGCTTATGCTGAAGGGGAAAAAATAGATCACAGTAAATCACATTTAGCATAATACACAAATGAGGGGAAGCCATAACCATAAATTTACCCTGAAATAACAATCAAGTAAGAAAATAAAGCTTTATTTCTATTTGTACAGTCTTATGTGAGTCAAGCAATGCATACAGAGCATCTCTTCTCTCTTTTTTTTTTTTTTCTAAAGATTTTATTTATATGACAGAGGGAGACACAGCGAGAGAGGGAACACAAGCAGGGGGAGAGGAAGGAGAAGTAGGCTTTCTGCTAAGCAGGGAGCCCAATGTGGGGCTCGATCCCAGGACCCCGGGATCATGACCTGAGCCAAAGGCAGATGCTTAATGACTGTGCCCCAAAGAACATCTCTTCTTCTTGTAAGGACTCAGAAATCCCAGCTGTTTCCAATGTATGAATTTACCACTCAAAATGCAGTCTTCATGATTGCCACAAAAAGGGTAAATACATACAGATAGCTTTTGCTCTGGTATGGAAGGGATGCATGTCCTCCCTACCACTAATCAGAAATAGTCAAGAGGGATGGGTAAATGAGGATGAACCTCCGGCTGTTGGGGAAATAATAAAGGGACCTATCTCAACAGTCTTTCAACAAGATCCACAGCAACAATAATCTATTGTTTAGGGATAACTAAATAAGTGACAAAATTATAAAAATCAAAGAAAGGATAAAAATAAGAACAGTGATGTATTTAGCAAGAAACAGAACAATGGGGATCAGGAAAGAAAAGACAGAGCTTCAGTAATGTTTTATATTGGAATTCATGTTATTGGGTCAGGATATTTATTTTGCTATAAATAATTCTAATATAATTTACATTTAGATTTCACACTTTCTCTTTTATGGATAAAAAGTCTTATAATAAAAATAAAGAATAGCCATAATGTGGGTAATTTTAATTTTTTGAGAAGTGGACTTTCCTTCATTAGAAGAAATATACAAGGAAGGCATTTATGCCACATTAAGGCATGAAATGACTCTTTAGTGGAAATCTATAAATTTCTTCTGTGTTGTAAATTTTTAATATCTTTTTCTTGACTCTGTCTCTCCCTTCTTCTCCTGAGTTATTAAACATATTAAATAGCATAAAATTAAACTTTATGTTACCCCTAAGTAATGGCAAATCAGTTCTAAGATTGATTTTGATAATCCACAAAAGTTGAGATTTGAAATATTTTATTCATGCCCTAAAAATTAGCTGGACTAAAGCTACATACATAAAAATGTCCAGAAATTCAAACCTGCAGCCGTATCTGGCCTTCGGGAGAAACCAAAGAAAATTGCATTTTCAGAGTTTTGCCCACCTAAACCTTTATTTCAGAGCCCCTGAGCACAAAACCTGGCCTCATGACTTATCAATAACTTCTTTCTAAGCAATTGACTTCCTTTCTTCTTACCTTGTAACCTATTTACAGATAATACTTTGGTGTAGTCAATCCCTAGTGACCTTCCGCTCCTCATGGGGAACAAGTTTAGTCGGCTGTGGTACACTAAAGTCAGATTTTGCACAACTAGTACAATCTTAGAGTTTTTCCTGAGGTTTTGGAATTCACTGGAACCTGACTTGCATAATAACTAGCCTGCAAAATGGAGGGAGTGTCAGAAATGTACTTCATATTCAAAACTCTTGTTAGAACCGAAAGCATAAGACATGGATGCAGAGAAGGTTTTTGTCAGATTTAACCTGATAGTTTTCTCCATCTTTGACACTAACCCTGTGGTCCCAAGTGACGCCGCCTGTGTGAGGGGTGGAGATACCCAGTTCAAGGAAAGAAAAGATGTGCCCCTGAGAGGATTTTATTCTCTGTCCTATGAAACTCAGGATCCACAGTTTTTTGAATAGGTCAATGGAAATTTCGTATAATCCCCCATAATCATGCTTCTTGGTATCTGAGAAACCGTTGAAACATTTTGCCGCAACAAAAACAAAGAATTAATTTCGGATATTTTTTCAAGAAGGTAAAAAAATATTATTGGGGAATTAATTTTAAGAAAGACATAACCATAAAAAATTATATCTATCACTGATCCTAATTAAATAAATAACCTATCCATTTCTGTACAGATAGCCATATCATATGAATACAGCCTTTGATGACATTAAAAAAGTGACTATTGCAGATATTTGTTAAAAATGTAATGGTTTTGGAGCACCTGGGTGGCTCAGTCCATTAAATGTCTGACTCTTGATTTCAGCTCAGGCTTTGATCTCAGGGTCATAACTTTAAGAGATGTGTTGAGCTCCCTGCTGGGTGTGGAGCCTACTTAAAAAAAAAAAAAAAAAAAAAAAAAAAAAGTAATGCTTTAAAAATTATTAAAACATATACACAGATAAAATAGGAAATATTCTTTTTTCCAATGAAAGTTCTGTTTCACTAAGAAAAAATCAGCTCCCCACAATTAATAGAAATACTTGTCATTTTGAGCAAGTCACGTTTTTCTTGGAGTATTACTGCAAATTTATTGATTTGTTGTTGGTGCACCTGATATGTTTTTTTTTTTTTTTTTTTTTAAGATTTTATTTATTAATTTGCTAGAGAGAGAGAGCATGGGCGAGAGAGAGTGAGCGAGAGTACAAGCAGGGGGAGCTGCAGGCAAAGGGAGAAGCAGGCTTCCAGGCGAGCAGGGAGCCCGATTTGGGACTTGATCACAGGACCCTGGGATCATGAACTGAGCCGAAGGCAGCCGCTTAATCAACAGAGCCACCCAGGCGTCCCACCTGATATGTTTTAAAACCCCCTGGCTACTGGGCTTTTAATCAACACTTATTTTTTTTTTTTAAAGATTTTATTTATTTATTTGAGAGAGCGAGAATAAGAGAGAGATAGAGAGAGAGAGCACATGAGAGGGGGGAGGGTCAGAGGGAGAAGCAGACTCCCCGCTGAGCAGGGAGCCCTATGCGGGACTCTATCCCGGGACTCCAGGATCATGACCCTCGTCGAAGGCAGTCGCCTAACCCACTGAGCCACCCAGGCGCCCCTTAATCAACACTTCTTTAATGGAACGTGTACTAAAAAAATCATCAATAAACTTGTAAATAAAAGATGAATCCATGTCAGAAGAAAATAATTAAAACTAGAGATAAGACATTCAATGCCTCCATTAGGTTTTATTGCGTTATATGTTATTTTTCTTCATTCTTAGGAATGATTTTAATTTAATTTAATTTATTTAGGTTTTAATATTAAAACACAGAAAGGGAGTACGTTTTGAGGTGACATAATTATGGTTCTTTTATGTTAATGAGAATTGTATGAAATAATTTTATTTCTTTTTTAAAGATTTTATTTATTTATTTGATAGAGTGAGCATAAGTGAGGTGGAGGGGCAGAGGGACAAGTAGACTCCCCGCTGAGCAGGGAGCTCTAAACATAGTTCCATCCTAGGACCACGAGATCATGATCTGAGCCCAAACCAAGAGTCTGACACTTAACTGGTTGAGCCACCCAGGAGCCCCTAAAATAATTTTATTTCTATTACAAAATAATTGTTTATTTTTGACAAACTAAGCATCTATTATCTATTATTTCTAATAAGGATTCATTCAACTTTATTATCCAGAGAGTATCTATATTAAGAATAAGTGCTGTTAATGATAGATAGATATATACTTGTATGCATTCTACTAAAAATTTAATAAGAATCCAGAAGTAATTTCTAACTTCTCTACCCACAAATATTTGCTTTTGACATGAAATTATAGGCAATAAAATCAATCTCAAATGTCTTAATGCCAGGTTGTAAGTCAATATACTGAAGTTGAGTAAAACAACACATTTTCAAGAAAAATTAGAGTTCTAACATTGGAAGCCTACCATTAGTGATTCTGTTCTCCAGCATCATCACAATATACACATACAAGAACACACACACACACACACACACACACAATGCTGAAAGTATCTCTTCACAGGAGTTACTATACAGGAGCCTGACTACTTTCTGATTAGGAGACAAAAATCCCTCTGGGAAGATGCTGATTTCTACTAATTATAAATTTAATTATTGACTTGGGCTTGTTGGTTGGAATGCATCCAAAAGTCATGGACTTTTTGATCCAATTTATAATTTTTGTTCATGAATACCATTATTAGACTACACATTCATTATCAAATTTAGAATTTATTTTTGCTTTAAATCACAAAATTCTATTAGCATCAAACTACATATTATTTTAGTCTTTGGGTTTTGGTAAATATGTAATATTGAACTAAAGCTATAGAGTGCTCCATTCAAGGATACTTCACTAAAAAGTGGTCTGGAAATTTTTCTGTAAGATATCAATTACTCTTTTATTCTTTGAGGTTCACATGTAGTCTCTGTAACAACTACTTAGCTGCCCTTATGGACAAAAGCAGCCATAGATAATACACAAATGATGAGGGGCAACTGACTGGCTCAGTCAGTAGAGCATGCAACTCTGTACTTCAGGGTCCAAGGATCTTGAATTCAAGTCCCACGTTGGGGATAGAATTTACTTAAAAATATATATATATATATATATGCAAATGATGAGCATAACTGTATTCCAGTAAACATGTATTTATCAAAACAAGTAGCTTGCTAAATTTGGTCCACAGGCTATAATTTTCTAACTTCACTAAAATTCCACAGAGATAAAGACCTTGGTGTTTCATTAAGCTTTTATTTATTTATTTATTTTGAGATTTTATTTTTTTATTTGACAGACATAGAGAGAGAGACAGAGAGCAAGAGCACAACTAGGTAGACCAGCAGGCAGAGGGAGAGGGAGAAGCAGGCTCCCTGCTGAGCAGAGAGCCCGGTGTGGGGCTTGATCCTAGGATCATGACCTGAGCCGAAGGCAGACGCTTAACTGACTGAGCCACCCAGGTGCCCCTCATTGAGCTTTTAAAAAAGACCTTTGAAGTAATATTTGCTTGTAATCACTCTTACATCTTCCTCATGCATTTAACACTAGTGTATTTTATTAATTTTGTTCTCCAATTATAGTTTTTCTCTTGTCATACAAAAATCAACAAGATAGTGAGACATTCCATTCTGAGGTATTATGAACAAGCTTTGTTTTATGTGTCCATAATTTGGCCATTATTTCAATATCTGGCTTTAATAGAAGATAGCTAAATTACTGTATTTGTTTCTGCTTTCAAGCTATTTCAGTATGCAGTTTTGAGTTGTCATATGTGAGAAAACTGGGCCTCATACAGATGTATTTGTATAAGGGAATAGGATTTTAAAATGAAAGAGCATTTTAATAGTCTTTTCGGGTAACTATTAATATTTCTTTTTGATATTACACCAATACTTGGCAAGGCAGTTCCTTAAAGGTTAATTGTAGTGTGGAATTTAAAAGCAAATCGAATATTTTTTTATTACTTGCTTACGTTAAAATACAGAAAGTATCTTGTACTTTCAAAGGATCTTTTATTCATGCAGATTTTGTAATAGCACGTATTGTTCATTTGGAAAATATTTGTTACCACGTTGTGCAGGTTTTCCAAGATTTGACACATTTTATTATGTGTATCTAAAATCACATTTTTAATTTCTCTGATGATTTTATCGGAAAGCCTATAATTGTCAGGAAACTGTCAAGTTCACAGAGACAGATACAAGTTTTCCAAATTTACAATTTTCTCTTGAGAGGTTGAATTGCCTGATAGGCATCAAACAGCATGAGTTGACTTTTTTTAAGTGACAGCTTTATTTCATGCATTTTTTAGAAAACCTCTAAATAAACAGAACTGACAAACCACAAACTTTCTATTAGACCTCCTTTCAATTAAAAATTCTGTTCCTTGAAAGAATAGCTGATAGTTGAGCTTGCAACTCACACAACTGTCTTTCCTTGAGATGGCTGTTGTACCTCATAAGGGAGCAGACGTGGTTTATGCAAATTTCCTCATTTCTTCATACAAAACATTAAAAAGTATGTGTATTCAAGTGTCAACATTAAATTAAATTTACAATTTTTAGTGCTTCATCAACGACAATTTTAACTGTGAGTGTGGATGGGGAAGAATTCAATAACTACTGGTCCAGTTTAATGTCACATTGAGAACTGCTGATATAAACTATACAGAAATGCTGAATAGTCTTTCTAATTATATTTTAAATTAATCATGTACAATATTTGTCATGATGACTTTTAAATAATCAGACATTCAATAATATATCACAGAACTTAATTTTGGAAATGCATGTATTTATTTCTACCAAGAGAACACATTTTGCTCTAAAAAAACCCAAAATGTAAAATAGGATTTTATTAGTGTGGGGAAGATATATTTTGTGACCTCTATTAACAATCAGTACATGTATAAAGAAAAGATTCTAGTTTTGTTTAAAATATATATCAGAAAATATACATATATTCACAGAAAATTCTGAACTAGATATTTTTATAAGAAATTTCTATGAAGGATTTTACTGAAATACACATTATTTATGATAGTAAAAGGTAACTTTTAAATTTGATCTCTTGCCTACTACAGGTAATGTAAAAATCTCATGTTTGATCACTGTTATTTTGAGATCTTTCAGTAGTCCCTTTTCCTTTTTGGTGGATTATTCTTAGTGAAGAGGAAGGGGGCATTTATTTTTAAAATTTTGAATGATTGAAACTACTTCAAAGGAGCCTTAGATGTTTACGTGTGCTTTACTATTTTTTTATTTCTTTATTTTTTAAAGTCTTTATTGAAATTCCAGTCAGTTAACATACAGTGTTATATTAGTTTCATGTGTACAACTGTGACTCAACACTTCCATACCTCACCCGGTGTTTAACTATTTTTTACAAATACTGCATTTAAACCTAGAAGGTCCAATTTTAAAAGAATCCTGAGTTAACATATATTGCATATTACAATGAAATTTTTAAATAACTTTTGAGGGACAAATGATTATAACTTATGTCAAAGAGAAGACATATTTAAAAGTGCTTATTTAAACTCTAAGTGAAATTCTTAAATGCTTTATTTTTCACAACTGAAAATGTATTTCAGCCTTTTTGCTATTTTCTAAATCCAGTTGTCTTTTATAGAAAATCAAATGTCATAGTTTTAAAATACTTTCTTTAAAAGTAATAATAATAGTACTTGCTTGAAGTGTTCACAAATTAGTATACTTTTACTACAAATAGAAATATAAGGGGCACCTGGGTGGCTCAGTCAGTTAAGCGTCTGCCTTTGGCTCAGGTCATGATCCCAGAGTCCTGGGATCGAGCCCCCCATCTGGCTCCCTGCTCTGTGGGGAGCCTGCTTCTCCCTCTCCCACTCCCTCTGCTTGTGTTTCCTGTCTCGCTGTGTCTCTCTCTGTCAAATAAATAAAATCTTTAAAAAAAAAGAAATATAATAACTATTCATTTACTTAAGATTTATGGTTAAGTGTACACAATCTTAATATTTTTTTTTTTAAAAAGAAGATAGCAGGAGGGGAAGAATGAAGGGGGGGAAATCGGAGAGGGAGATGGACCACGAGAGAAGATGGACTCTGAAAAACAAACTGAGGGTTCTAGAGGGGAGGGGGGGTGGGAGGATGGGTTATCCTGGTGATGGGTATTAAAGAGGGCACGTTCTGCATGGAGCACTGGGTGTTATACGCAAACAATGAATCATGGAACACTACATCAAAAACTAATGATGTAATGTATGGTGATTAACATAACATAATAATAAAAAAAAAATAAAATGTAGACTAGCAGAAGATATTTGCATTTTCTTTTTTTTTTTTTTAAGATTATTTATTTATTTGACACAGAGAGAGACAGAGAGCACAAGCAGGGAGAGCAGCAGAGGGAGAGAGAGAAGCAGGCTCTCCGCTGAGCAGGGATCCCTATGCGGGGCTCGATCCCAGGACCTCGAGATCATGACCTGAGCCGAAGGCAGACGCTTAACCGACTGAGGCACCCAGGTGCCCCGATATTTGCATTTTCTTAAAATTAGAATTGACCACTGTAATATCTTCCAGATTACTATCTAAAGCTTGTGATTTAAAGAATTTCATGGACAGTTCTTAAACTATAACAGTTTCAATTTTCTCCCAGATGGACAACAACTTGCATCAACAGCTGCTCCTATCTTTGCCTAAGGGCCAACAAAGACCTGGTTTTCAAAAGAGAGACAAACTAGCAATGGGCAATGAATTGATGATCCAGTCGTTTGAATTTGACAGTTATTCACTTACTTATTTAAACGAGCAAGTTTAGACTCATGTTTTGTCATTTAAGATTTAGTTTTTGCTTCAAAAGCATTGATCTCATAGAAATTTAATATTGCAACTTATTAGGTAATCAGAAAACTGTGTATTGGAAATTTTTACATATGAATTATGAGTTAGCTCGGACTTTTAGAAGGTCAAACGTGTACACACAGGGTAGAGACATCTTTAAGATGCTGCATCTTCTTTCTGGCGTGTATCTTTCCCAAATATACTAATATTAACTTGACATAATATCAAACTTTTAGAGCTTTGGCCTGGACCACCACGATGGCTAGAGAATGAGACGCAGAGAATCAGGGAAGACCAACTGGCAGGATTGAAAAAGGGGTTTTGAAATCTGAAAATAAAGCAGAAACCTTTAGATTTCAGTCCAACAACCTCCCAAGTGAGCTATTTCACAGTAACTCACTAAAAGCATACACATTGTTCCCCTGCCCATTCTCCCCTGAGGAAGCCAGGGTTTAAGGCAGTAGCTATTCCTTTCCTCTGGCTTATGCTCCAAAAATAGATGAGAATTTATCAAAATACAGGGATATAGAGTCAGAAGAGAGCTTCGGTTCCTGCGTGTGCAAAATGGAAATGTTCCAAATGAATCTATAGTGTTTAAAGTCAGAAAATTGTTTACTGTTGTGGGAAGGGTGGTCAGAAGGTTTAGGTGGTTTCTCTCCAACGGGCCCGCCGACTCCATTTTAAAATGGCTCCACTCATGTCAATTTTTCACACACTCTAGATTAAATTTAAGTTTAAAATTAAATAATTGAAAAGTCAAGTGTGACATTATTATCCAGATACAACCTCCTTTTAGAATGTGAATCTTGGTTACCTGTAGACATATACAGAGACACAGAGATATAACAGGGAAGGGGATAATGTAAGTGAAATAAGATTTAAGGACCAAAGTTTCGATTGAGAGGAAAACTGTGCATGAGGGAGGTGCTTTTGTGAATTGTGACTGTGAGTTCTATATGCTTGGTTACTTCAGTAGCGCCTTTCAGGACAGCTCAGAGCACCTGGGAACCTGGGCTGCTCCCATGGAGTTTGCCGTGTTGGTGGCTTCCTCAGAAAAGTCACTCTTCAGCATAGAAAAAGGTGGAAAGGAGACTGAACGAGCAGTAGAGCAAAAGAGTTTTTGGTCCACGGTAGAGGCTATACAAAGAGTATAGATGAGATTTTTTTTTTTTTTAAAGGGAAATCACAAAGAATAGAAGTGCTTTTGCCTTGGGGCCATACAAAGTGGCCCCTATTACCGCAGCCTGTGTGGCTGGTTCTAAGTGGTGCTGTCTGCAAGGCGGGGCTCCCGAATATTTCTTTTCAAAATGCTGGCATCTGAGTCCTTCCTCGTGGTCCCTGTAATATCCAGAAACAAAGATTAATTTCCATGGAAACCATGGTGAAACTGCATATTTAGATAGACAAATATATCATTTGATAGATAAATAGACTGGTAATGGATATTTGCAGTTAGATATTTAGGACTGGAGCCAAACGGATTGTGAACAAAGGCTCTGGTCTTGTATTTGCCAACACTTTATTTTTAGGGGGGTTTTAAATTTTCCCTAGGCTCACTAGTTTTTTTTGTTTTTTGGTTTTTTTTTGTTTTGTTTTTTTTTGGGAGAGAGGAGGAGGAACAACGTTACATGTGAGAAACTTCTGATAATGGAAGAAGGACTTGATAATGGGTCTGATTTGTTCACGGGATATGAAGTACCCAGCACTTCGCAGGCACCTGGATGGAATAGGGCAAGAGGGGTTCCCCAAGGCCAGTGTAACAACTTACAGTTAAAGCCATATACACATGGAGAGAATCTAAGTTATAATAAAAGAAGAGCTGAAACACGTGTGTTGTGTGAGGATGTGGCTCAACAGCACTCAGACATAGGAAATGAGTTCAGAGAGTAGGCATGGTCAGAAAGTTCAGTGAGTCCAGTGAGGTTGGGTTTAAAGACTGTGATGGTAGGACAGGTGCAACTGTATTTGCCACCAGGATAGCAGGAGTTGCAGCTCAAAGGAATCATTTCAGGCTCTATAACACAGCATTAAAAAATTGTTTTCAAAGGTCAGATTTATATAAAGGATAAAATTACAAGGTTAGGTCTTGATCTTCTATGAGAAAAGGGTTTCCCTGAATGCATAAAGTCTGAATTCCTGAAATGAAGGTCAGCTTTTCATTGCCACTTTGCACCCTGAGCTAAGCTAGATATGGTTAGTAATAGGAGGTGGGGGGGGAACAGGATGTGTGTGTTGCATGGAGTGGGAGAAAATGGGAGGACACAAGGGTAATTTAACCTACTTTTGCTGCTGTACCCCCTGCACTCGTGAAAGCATTAAATGGGAGGACCAACTCATTTAAACCAGTTATTTTGGGAGTAAGAAGAGATGCTGTTAATAAGTAGGTTGGACAATGGGTGTAAATTGGGCTGTATGGGCACACTATCATTAAGGCAGTTTTTGCATGCATCAGCTGGAATGCTCATGACATGGGAGAGCACAGTGAATCCATCTATTCAATACTTGAATTCTTTGTCATTTGGACATTTTAGCACTGCCAGAGCTGTGAGAGATTACTGCTTCCCTGGTATTTATCACTTACTGAATTGTCTTCCTTGTTAGCTCTCCACAGGTCTCATCTTGAACAAGATTGTGAATATCTTATGAGAAGAGACTATGCTCAGGCTTTTGTATAGGACACAGAAATCTATACATTTAAGGTAAAACTAAGAGAAAATTAGAAAGGGGGAAAAAGAGATGACTTAATTTTAAAAATTCGAGTTAAATCTCAAATCCTCCTTCTTTTACTCTTTCTATCCTGTGGTAAGTAAAAAGGAAATATGGCATAAAAATAAAATATCAAAACTACAGAAAAAAATACCAGCTTAAATCACATAGTTTGCTAATTATTATTTCTCTTTTAAATCTCTAAATTGTCTGTTTACAAAATTGCTTTGTCAATATTTGGGCATTGATTACAAAAATTAAAGTTTTAATTTCATCTGTATTGTCATCAATTTAAAAGAAAAAAATGAGAAATAATAAACTCTGAAGAGTTAAAATAAAGTATGCAAGAATGAATTTTTCATAAATATTTCAATCACACATTGCAAGCATTTATTTTTTTCCCCAAACATAGCAAAGAAATATATGCCAAAATATAGGAGTGAAACTTACCAGATGTCCAACACCCTCAAGCCACACAGATATTGGTCAAAACTTGAAAATTCACAGATGTAAGACAGTCTGTTATTCTGCTTCGAGCACTATTTTCATTCCGGTAAAGCCACTGAAGTGTATGACATCAAATAAATATATTTATGCTTTACTTTTATAATTTTGATTAAATGAAGACTTCCAATTTATAGTATGTAAGCATCATTTCACTGATTCTATTTATGCCATTTTATCCATAGTTATATGTATGCAATAAAATATTTCATAAGTTAAAAAACATTTAAATGTAGATATTCTCAGCTAAATAAAGTTTATTAGTGCATTTTAAAAATCAACTTTGTTTTAAATAATATATTTTATAAAAATACAACAAAAAATGAGCTTTTAAAGTAGAATTTATTAGTTCTCATTTGATTAACATGCATTAAGTACCTACAATGCAGCAAGAATTGTGTTAGACACTGTACCAGGAAAACAGAATCTTGGTTTCTTCTTTCATAGAGATTACATTCTACTAGGAAAGGTGTTGCATGGATCCCTTGTTTCTTAATTAAGTAGACTAATAATGTATTCTGCCTGGAGTATTAATGCTTTAACAAAAACATATAAAGGGCAGAAATGAAGAATAATGAGGATGGGAGAGGCAAAGCCTATTTTAGATAGGCTGATGAGAGAAGTCCTTTTACTGAAGAGATGTCATTTGTACCAAAACCCAAGAAAAGAGGTGCTGGTCAAGTGAAGATTGGGGAGGGGAGCATTACACGCAGAGAAAACACCATGTACAAAGGCCCCAAGGGAAGAAAGTACTTCTTGTGCATGAAGAACTTAAAACCATTTTCTGTGTTTGGAGCAGAGTAATAAAGAGAGAGACTGGACAGATAGTCAAGGACCATGGCAAAGAGTTCAGAGTTTATTCTAGGAGCAATGAGAAGCCATTGAAATGCTGTAAGAAGCAGAGTGTGTAACTAAGTATGCATTTTTAGGAGACTTACTATTTTGCGAGGGGGTGGGGGGAATACATGACTGAAGAAGAGGAAACCAGTTAATCTGATTAGAAGACTGTTACATAGTGGAGGTGAGAGATGACTTTAACTAAGACTAAGGTGTTGGCAATAGAAATGAAGAAATAGAAGGCGAAAGTTATGTTGCTGAATTTAGGAGATGGATTTGATAAAGGCTACTAAATGATAGGATGTAAGTATGGTCATGGGTCAAGCTTGAGTAATGAAGTGGACTGTGGTTACTAAGTTAGGGAAGGTTAAGTTGGAGAATTGAGAGTAGATTTGGAAGAAAGGAAAGTTGAAGTGGGAAATATATACTTCTGGGACAAGATAATCTTGAGAAATCCGTGAAGCATCACTTGGAAATGTCAGTGCAAAGTTGGATGTATGTGCCTGGGCTCAGAAGAGTATTCTGTTCTAGATCTATGCTTGTAGGAATCATTGTGCTAAGACAATATTTAAATCCATAGAAATTGATGGTATCACTTAGGAAAGAAATCTAATAAGAGAAGAAAACCAAAAAATTGTAATAGCTACTGTATTCCTGAACCTTTCTTACTTTCTGTAATTATTTGATCAATTATGCTCTAAACTAATCTTTTTAGTTGTGCTGTAGATCCCATCTCCTCTCACCTACTCTGTGACATCACTCCAGCAATTATCCCCTCACCTCTTGGATCATCAACTGGACAATTCCCATACCACACAAATAGTAATTTATCCATATTCAGAAGAAAAAGAAATAAAACTTTGACTCACATCCCTTTCCTATGAAGTGTTGTCTATATATTTTTCCCCTTGTATTATCTTGAATGTGTTCCAAAGTTTTTTATTTGTTTGTTTTTGTTCTCAAGGACATTTTTGCCAAGGTAACCAATAATTTCCACATTGCTAAGTTAAATAGTGAGTTTCCATTCTCATCTAAGTCATCAACAACACTTGGCACAGTTGACAAATCACTATATTATTCTGGAAAGAGTTCATTCACTTCGTATATCCCCTGCTTCACCAGCTGCTGATTCTCAAACTCCTTTTTTGTTTCCTCTTCATATTCCCAAGCTCTCAACCATGGCTTACTCAATACACCTCTTCTCTTTCATGCTACACTTAGGACCTCAGTGATCTAACCATGCTTTATAGTCTTAAATGCTACCTGTATCCTAATGACTCCCATGTTTATATGTTCATCTTCTAAAATCGAGATAAATACAATTACTTAGACAACATTTTCAGCTGGCTATCTACTAAGCCTTTCAAACTTATAAAATGTATAACTAAACTCAAGACCTTACTCTTTTAATCTTCTTCTTCCACCCAACCAAACCCTGCCATTCCATCCTTATAATTGACAAGGCCAAAAATAAAAACAAAAACAAAATCTTGGATTGATGTTTGATTTGTCTGTTGGCTTCCTATTGCTGCTGCTACAAAAAATAACCACAACCCCAGTGGCTTAAAATGGTACATTTTTACAGGTAAGAGGCCAAAAATGGGTTTCATAAGGCTAATGTTAATGTGTCAACAGGTTACTGACCCTCCAGTTTCCTTCTGGTGGTTCTAAGGGAGAATCTATTCTCTTACTTTTTTGAGTTTCTAAAGGTTGCCCATATTCTTTGGCCTCTGGCCCCCTTCCATCTTCAAAGCCAACAATGACATCAGTCTGACCTCTCTTTCCATTATCATACCTCTCTCTCTGATTCTCCTGCCTCCCTCTTTCACTTAAAAGTACCCTTTGGATGACATTGGTCCTAGCTGGGTAATCCAGGATATATTGCCATTTCAAGATTCTTAAATTAATAACATTTGCAAAGTCTCTTTTGACATGTAAACTAACATTTCCACAAATTCCTAGGATTAGGATCTGGGCATCCTTGGAATTTTTCCACATTTTTCTGCCTGCCACAGTATAGTAAAGCCATGTCATAGGGTAGAAGATAGACACGAGGTATTTCAAAATAATGCCACCTCTAACTGCTGGCTACATGCACCAATGGAGTCCCTGATACATGGTAATGGTGCTAAATCAAATATTAATATTCATTTCAGAGAACTTTTTTACAGTGATCAAATGGTATACATTTTTCAAATAAAACAAACCTAGACATTCAATTACTTCATATAGCAAGAATAAAATAAGTAATGGTATAATTACAACTAGAAGGCTCTTTGGGGAAGAAATATAGTTTAAATCTTCCATTGTAATGAATGAGAAGCAAAGATTCAGAAAAATAAGTGGACTGTCCATGATTGCACAAGTGATCAATGACAAAGTGGAGACAAGAACCAAGGCTCATTTCTATGTTTAATGTCTGAGATGTCCTTAAATCTAGTTAAACTCAGTAGCTTCCAAAGAATAAATGGAAAATATACTCACACCCTCTGCTCCTAACAGTTTCCTTTCATTTATCTCTATATTATTGTAAATTTTACTCTAAGATTATCTTACATCTATATTTTCTTAAAAAAGAGATAAGAACTTTCAAGGTATTTACATGAACTTCATTATTTAATGTAATGTGATAATGGAAATAATTGTACTTAAAACAATAGTTTCTCACACTTTGAAGGAATTAAATGTTTACTTGATGTCAGAAGTTTTCCATTTAAGAATTTTATTTCAAATAATTATTTGGAAAGAGACAATTAATGGCTTTATTTGTGAATTGCTACTGTGCAACTATTATAATTTAAATGGATTCCGGCCTCCTATTCTTAAATGAGGCAGAGCCCAGAGATAAACAATTTGAAGTATAAAAAATTGACTTGTGACATATTAAATGGCAACAACCTTTTAAGTTCTATTTCATTTATGTTTATGATCTCCGAATAGGCTTGGAGTTCTGCTTTTATTTCTGATAAACCTACCAATTTAAATTGACAAAGACAAAGAAGTTGTATAATTTAGGTTGTGGTTATTGGATTAGTTCCTCCTCTATGTGAAAGCATGACTCTAAAGAACCCTGTGATGGCCAAAACAGAGCAGAGGAAGACAACCAGTTATTCTGTCACTTCATAATGGCAGCTTTTTATCCTCTGACCCAAGGTCAATTGCATTGTCTTTGTTGAAAGATAGAGAACTATCGCTAAGAAAGATTTTACTGGGCAGCAATTCTGAATCTATTTCCTCTGATGAAATGTCAATAGCTTTCTAGGACAAAATGTAGTTTTTTCTAGAAACAAAGGTGAAATAGGTTTGAAACTGTACTCCACAAATCAATCCTCTTCAATATAAAACATTTGAGAGAGAAAAATTAACAAGTAATCCAATATGCTGTTATGTTTCCATCTTTTTATTTTAATTCATCAAACATATTACATTTTCTCCAAAAAACCAATTTAGGGAAGCATTGATGTTCTTCTAATGGTTTTAGAGTCATAAAAGTTGTAATAAAAAGTCAGCTGCTGTGAACCTAGAAATCCTTGAAAACTGACAAGAGATAAAATCCTCTGAAAGGACAGACCGATAGAACAATACATATTATGTGGTGTTACAAAAAAGAAACCAGAATATTAATAAAACTCATTGATATATGTACTCAAAATAATACATCTGTAGAGGTGATATTTTAGAATTATGGTAAAAATCATATTTATCACTTATGGGAATATTAAATTCCACCTTCCAAAATTGTTATCAACATCATTAAATTTTACAAAAGCTTCTTTTGTTCATTTTTTTGAAATGCAGTTCTTTTTCCTCAAAACAGTAAAGACACAATCCAACCAAAACAGAAGATATAAATCTTGATTTTCCTTAATTTTCCTTAAATTTCCTTATATGTTAAATTCCTTATATATGTTTTCATAAGTAGTGTTTATAGCTAGTCAATTTCCTGAAAACTGCAGTGCAGCTAGTCACATAGTATAAGGAATCCTGGTGTAAAATAGTTAATTTCCTAAATGCATAGTTTTACTTATATCCATATGTGAAATGCACTTCTAATGGAAAAATTGTCGGGAACAGAAGGAAGGGAAGCAGGTGAAGGCAGAAAAAAAAAAAAAAAAAAAAAGCTCACAGATAAGCCTAGATTATTTGTGTGAAGGAGGGCAGGTTGCAGGCACCAGAAATATCTCAGATGATCTAGCTCCCTTGACTAGCACGGTGGTAATGCTACTCTGAAGATGGGCAAGTGGACACATAGGACACACAGGACACGCTACCACTCAGATGATCCTCCTGAAATAGCAAGAGGGTTTTGGAGAGTCATTTCAAGTTCCCATAGCTGGTTACCATGATTATGGACTTCCAAGGCTCCAGAGATCCCCTCTGAAGGCTCAACTACCTAACATACTGCCCTGCACAAGCTATTCTATGAAAATATTCAGATGTGGGAGAGCTTCTGGTATACCACTGATTGATATGAGATAAAGGACTGGATCCATGCAAGCAACCCCTTGGACTGGGACAGGAAGAGCCTGAGTGTCTGTTCAACTTGCAGTGCCACTTGGATTTCCAGTAATGTCAACACAGACATAGAGCACTTGGAGGACATTCTGCTCAATACTTTGGTTAGAAGAGAAGGAACTAGATCCATACACAGAAGATATTCAACCCTTCCTGGAAGGGATAATCATAAAGGCTACCACTAGAGAGAATGACAGCATCCTCGTGTGCTTACCAGAAGTGGGAAGGGTCAATTAAGGACTGACCCACCATTTCTGCTTCCACATAACTCAACTACTTCAGGTTTACAGAACAGACTGCAGTGAATGTACAACCCAATAATCCCTCATCCACACATGCCTCAATGCCTTTAATTTTCCTCTCCCAACCTTCCTGTCAGACACACCTGGGTTCCACTCTGCAACATTGGTATGGCTACACATTATCTTTGAGAAGCTTTATTTCCAGACATCTGTTCAAAGAATGAGAACCACATTGACCTCTTGTTGAAGCCCATCATGACCCTCATGTGGCTGATTCCAATAACTCCAACCCCAAGTGCCTGAAAATACCCATGTTCACCCTATAGTAAATAACCGAGTGTTCCACTTCCACACCAGGCATCTGAAAAACTATCCCCCATCTCGCCATGTAGTTTTTACATATTTCTCTTGTCTTGGTCTGTGGCGTGACCGTCAAGAGAAATCTCTGCCAGAGAAGCTGCAGTGGTATGGTATATCCTCGGAAAGACCTCTGACACCATCAAAGGTAATGTCTAAGACTAACAAGTTACAGATTAGCAATCTAATTCTCAGACCTGTTGTTGAAAATGAGTTCTGCCACAGCCTGTAATGACTACTTTTTGTTATCCTGAGTAGACATTTTCACCCTTATCTTCATCCAAATTATACAGGTTGAGGAAGAGACACAGTCCTTAATAAAAATGAAAAAAAAAAAAAAAAAAAAAAAAGGTAAGATGAACTCAGTAACTAATTATTCCTATGGCAAAATGTGTTATTTTTTGTCTTTGAGAGAGATTGCTTGTCTTCCCTCTAGCAGTACCCATATATCTCAACTCATCTGATCCAAAGGAACAAAAAACAGTGACGTAAATATTGATGTCCATCTTATATGATGAAAAACCCATTTATAAAAGTAGGAGAATACTATACCATGCTATTCTTGGGTATTTCAGTGGCTCTTGTAATTATTATTCCTAGTAATTTACTAACATTTTTTTTTTCCTTTCTGTTCTCATTATATTAGGCTTGACTGGGTTAGTGGTCCTTGTTCCAGGGAACAGAAAAATGATTCTCTTGACCCAAAAGTTGAAATCGCCATATGTCTTCTTCAGGATTCTTATGCCATTGAATCAACAAGCAAAGAAGGGCGTTACTGTGCTTGCTGGGTAGATTGATAGTGACGCCAAGGAGAAATTAGTTAGCTACTGTACAATGGAAGGAAGACTCACTATGTCCAAAAAGTATGAGATCCTCTAGGGTGCCATTTATATATTATCCTAAAATTAAAAGTTTATTAAAAAATTGAATATGACCTGTAAGGCACCTTTGAACTTAGTGATATCTTTGATCATATTGTGCAAATACTTGGTTAATATTATATTCCTGATTTTCATCCCCACCATCAAAAAGAACTTTAGATTTCATATATTGTATTATTTGTTTCAGAGGTACAGATCTGTGATTCAACAGTCTTGCACAATTCACAGTGCTCACCATAGCATATACCCTCACTAATGTCTATACAATATATGTTAAAAAAAAAAAAAAGAAGAAGATAGCAGGAGGGAAAGAATGAAGGGGGGGAAATCGGAGGGCGAGATGAATCATGAGAGAAGATGGACTCTGAAAAACAAACTGAGGGTTCTAGAGGGGAGGAGGGCGAGGGGATGGGTTAGCCTGGTGACGGGTATTAAAGAGGGCACGTTCTGCATGGAGCACTGGGTGTTATGCACAAACAATGAATCATGGAACACTACATCAAAAACTAATGATGTAATGTATGGTGATTAATATAACAATAAAAAGATATGCACTTACAAAAAGAAGTTTAGATTTCAAAAATGTCAGTATTATATTTACGATCTGACAATGACTATTCTTATATGTCACATGAGAGATTTCAAGGCATTTGGGACTTTGATAGTTTATTTGAGATTATAGCTGATCAAGACATGCTGTAGAATAACTTGAATTTATTATTGTTAATATTTTAATGGTAGTGTAACACTAAACTTCTTGATGTCTAGATATCAAAATGAGGTTAGCACAATTTAGATTATATCATATCACATAAAGAAAGAATCCAAAAAGAACTGATAAAACATTCTACTTCAATGTCATTAAAAGCTATATATTTGTGATTTATAAAATAATGGGATAAGAATCAGCTGAAAAAGATCAGAAGATATTGGTAATAGTTTCATACACATCTAAAAATAAACTAAAACAGGCAGAGATGAGATACCCTTTTAATACTCAAGGACATAATCACAGAAGTAGTTTTTACTTTCATCCTGGTAAAATATCTATACATAAGCTGATGAGTAATGATGACAAGTGTTCCATCCATTCCTAGGACCCTGCTAACTCAGTTCATTAAATGTATTCAACTAATGAAGCTCAGGTCGCAAGATCAATTCCCCTGTGGTCTTTATATTTTCCTAACTGCCATCACACAAAATCATTTAGAGAATTCAGGCTGGAAATATATAGGCATTCAGTCTAGTTAGGCATCTTAATTAGGTCAGTCCCCTGCCATCAGAAAGAAGCATCTCTTTGAAAATTTTTTGCAGAAAAGCTTTTTAAAACAATTTGTTTCATTATATACGATTTAAACAACTACTTTCTCCTAATTTATATTTTAATATGCTAATCTGAATATCAAATTATTCCATTAATAGGAATGATAGGGTCACAGGAATTTGTAATTGAAGCAACAAATTCATCCCATTTTCTTTTTTGCCTTTTGGTTAATTTCCATTTGTCCTTCAAATGGTGAAAATAAGGTAGCCAAAATAATATTTAGGAACTGAATTATGCAGCTATCTTTCTCAATCATTAATATTTCTACCTATGTTGATACAGAGGGTTTAATTATTGACATGTGCTTAAAGACTACAGATAATGTTACATAGATAATAGATGAAGATAGATGAGAGAGAGAGAGGGAGAGAGAGATCATCTATATAGTGAAAGTGTACTTTAAAAATCATGGATTTATGCTGATGAGTAACTAACTCAATGGATACATTGCTTATTACTCATACTCATTACTCCAATCCAAGCTCACCTTAGAGGAGAAAAAAATCCATTTTAAAATTAGTATATTGATAATTACAAATTTATTAAGTTAATTTCACTAAAATAATTCAACATAAACACTGTTTGGGAAGTGTATAAGCATTCAATAATTAATAACACCCTTCCCTCTGGAAAATAATTACCAGTTGAAGCAAAAGTTAAAATGATATTTGTGTCATGCAGATTTATAATTTATAATATAAGCTATAATTATATAATTGTAATATCTATAATTTATATTATTATTTCCTCCATAAGGACATAGGAAAAAGAAATAGGAAAATATTTATAGATTTACAATTTCCATCTACTAATTTGTTTACAGATTATTTCCTCTTTTATCTTTTTCTTCTATACATACAGCACACACACCAATTTGTATATTTATTTCTCACTGAATTTTAGTAATGAAAATTTAAACCTAAAGTATCTAAAATTTTGATACACATAGTTTTAATTTATAAGTAAATAATGATTATATATATAAATTATATAAAAATATATAACTATAATAATTATAATTTATAATTAAAATATTCTTGGGTGATATAACATTTTTCTTACTACATAGTAGTTCATAAGAAGATACAGTATAGGGGCACCTGGGAGGCTCAGTCGTTAAGCATCTGCCTTCGGCTCAGGTCATGATCCCAGGGTCCTAGGATGGAGCCCCGCATCGGGCTCCCTGCTCCACGGGAAGCCTGCTTCTCCCTCTCCCACTCCCTCCTGATTGTGTTCCCTCTCTCTCTGTCTCTCTCTCTCTGTCGAATAAATAAATAAAATCTTAAAAAAAAAAAAAGAAGGGGCGCCTGGTTGGCTCAGTCGTTAAGCGTCTGCCTTCGACTCAGGTCAGGATCCCAGGGTCCTGGGATCAAGCCCCACATCAGGCTCCCTGCTCAGCGGGAAGCCTGCTTGTCCCTCTCCCACTCCCCCTGCTTGTGTTCCCTCTCCTGATATACCTTTCTCTGTCAAATAAATAAATAAATAAAATCTTAAAAAAAAAAGGAAGATACAGTATAGTGTAGTGATTAATATCATGCAGTAATTCACAATGAAGGGCAGAGTAAGTGTGGCTTAAGATCTCAAATACTGAAGTAAGATCTCAATTACTGCCTGGGTTTGAGTCCTGGTTCTATCACTTACCAGCTATATGACTTTAATTTGCTTTATTTTCCCAGTACTTCATCTCCCAGGTGTCATTTACACTAGTACCTACCTCTAAGTTTTGTACTGTTTAAATAAGTTAATATATAGGAAGTGTATAGGGCAGGTCTGGCACATGGTAGTATAATATATACATTTCTGTGTGTATTTGCTAGCTACTATCATCATTATCTTATTATTATTATTGTTATAAAAACGGCTACAACTATTTTATAAAGAATTTAAACTAGATAGCTTGTTAAAGTTATTGGCTCTAGCCACATATATAAATTAGGAAGTCTATACAGTAAAAACGAATGTCACTTTATTTAACTATTTTGATTGTTTATGACTGATTTGCACTTAACAATTAAGTATACAAGCAGGTTGCTGTTTTTGGCCAACATGGTGAATTAACCTGGGGATGCCACATTTTTGCCAGAAAGTAAACTCCAAGGATGTCAAAAAGGACCTTAAAAATGTGTGCTAAAACACCAGATAATAAGCAGAGGATATTGTAGATACCCGAGGAAAGTGACAGCATGCCAATGTTGTATTTGGGGGACAGCATACATGAGTACAGGGGACCCCTGCGCATTCCATGACTTAGTTTGGGAAAACTAGGCTGCTAAAATATTTCTGATAAAAGAAACTCAACCTTCACAGTTTTCCCATACACATATTAGCTTTCTCAGGCATCAGTTGCTAAAAATTCGAAAACACTATGGTTCTACAATAATATGATAGAGTGATGTTGATCAAATAAGGGAGAAACATCAGAACATCAGATATGTCGGGGCCAAAGGCAGTCTGCCCCAAGATGTGCCACTTTGGCATGAACATTATTTTGAGTTAAAAGCAATCAAAACCCAGCAGATTAGAAAAACCTCTTTACCTTCCACTCAACTGCCTCTTTGCACCAGGAAGACAACTATTAACAGAGATTCCTCTTTCCCTAAGAAACTTATCTGCATAATAGAGCAAACTTTGTTTTTCAAACTTCTCTTTTCACCTTCCTGCTAATGTTTTTTTTTTTTTTTTCCCTTTGTATGCTCAGACCTCTACCCTCTCCTTAGCTCATATAAGCATCACGTTGCCTCACTGTCTTTGTATTTCCATGCCTGCATGGATTTCCTGCACACACACTATTAAATTTGATTTGTTCCAGTTAATCTAGCTCGTATCAGTTTGATTCTAAGTCCAGCTAGAAGCATCTTGAAGGGCAGAAGCTGACAGATACATGTATAAGCTAGTCTAAGGCTCAGTTGTGTGTATATATATATATATATATATGCACATCGCATGCCTACATATACTAAAAAACCTTACATAAACATATATGTGTATATTTAACTATTTAACATTACATATATATGTATTTCATTGTAATTTAACCCTCTGACAACAGTAGACCTTACCATCTTTTTAAAGTTTTTCAATCCTCTTCCCACTTGGTGGCCATGGCCTTTTTTGGGCCATAAGGTATAGAGAGAACAAAAACTGTTCAAACCCTACAACCTAATTAATCCTAATATAATTTACAATATCCTGGATCAAAAGAATTCCTATTTCACAGAAGAAGGAGAATGTATACACAGTTCGCTAATAGAAGAAGAGGGGGCAAAGGAATTAAAATCTTTTAACACTGATATATCAATATAGATCCCCAAAAGGATAAGGTCTAAAGTACCATTAGATGTTTTCAAACATGCATTTTTGCAAAACATAATCATCTCCATCCTTTGTTTACTCTGTTGATTTGCAGTAACTCCCTAAAGAGAATTTGCTACCCCTGAACAATTCTACAAACCTGTCCATTTCTGTGTTTAAATTAGGCTCTAAAATCCATCCCCCTTCAATACATTTCTATGATAATATAGAGAATCTATGGGTATAACTTGACAACTGGAAAGTCTTTCCTGGATGATAAGTGTAAAGCTACTTGATTTTCTTCTCAGTGTGGTACAGCCATTTTAAGTTCCTCCAATGCAAATTTTGCAAAGAATCAGGCAATTACTTTCATTATCTCTTATGTACACTAGTTAATGTTAAACTGGCCCACTTGTTCCTTTATTGTTTTCACTGCTCTAATGAACTTGGTTCTGTTTTTAATGTCTTTTGTTTAGTTTTATAGATAATCATGGATATATATATTTTAAAGAAATACTATTGGAACTTGAACATATTAGTATATTTTATAGTCAATTTTATTCCTTCTCATTTCAGTCCTAAAATCATCTACAGACTTTCCCTGAATAGATTTTAGCTCTACCACATGTGGTTACATTTCTAACAGCTATTTACTTCATTTGCAAATGGCTTTTCTCTTTATATTGTCAATGCATGGGGTGCAAACCCATTATCAGGGCAAATGGAAGTGATATCTGCAAAGTGCAACCTTTTAGAGAACTTCAAGGCACTTGTTCAAATACTAAATTCTTTGTCCACTTTATTTTTACATTTATAAAAAGGCAAAAAAAGCCCACAGTTGCATATATATATCTCCACAGGATGTTCTTGACCTCTATACATTTTACATAATTTCTTAATTTTGCATTTTAAAGATTTTGAATATATATTCTCTTCTTTGACCAATATCATCAGAAGTCCCCTACTGATTAATCGTACTCACTTACCAAGCTTTGGAGTAGAATATGGAAGATAAGTTTAAATATCATTTTTAATGAGCTTATGGGTCAACCCCAAGTACCAACTCAGAAGTTATAACATTTAGACTAGCAGAGATGTTAAACATAGAAAACAAGCAACGAGATGGTGGAAACAAATCTTAAGTCATCAGCAACTACAATAAATGCAAAGTTTTAAAGTAATTGGTTAAAAGTAGAGAAACTAAGATTTGATTTAAAAATCATTCATCATTATGTTATTTCTACAGGCACATTTAAAAATAAAAGACACAGACAGCTTTAACAATAAAATTATAAAAATGTATGGATCAAATAAAGAAAAGAATAAAACGCAAAAGTGATCTTTAATGCAATCGTTGCCCAAGTTTAACATCGATACAGAAAAATGTACAAATCAAAAGTATTTTCCTTGACACATTTCCATGACAAGAAGAAACAGACCCACAAATTCCCCTCACAAGAATTTCCAGCCACTCTCTTTCCCCATGGACAACTATTATTTGGGCTTCCAAAAGTAGGAATTAGTTTTGCCTATTTTGAACTGTTGATAAATGGAATCACATAGTATGCACCATTTTGTGTCTGATTTTATTGTTTCAATTTTGGTTTGCAAAATTTACCCAAGTTTTTCATGTAATTATCATTCGTTCATTCTCATAACTCTTTCACATTCCACAGAGTTAGTTATCTATTGCTGTAAAATAAATTGCCACAAAACATGAAAGCTTAAAGAAACAAAGGATTATTATATTATACTTTCTTTTGGTCAGAAATCCAGGCAGAATTTAGTTGAGTAACTCTGGCTCAGGGTCCGCCACAAGGCTGTAGGCAGGATATGAGCTGGGGTGACGGTCAACTCAGAGCTTTAAAGGAAGAAATTCTGATTCCAGGTTAACTCACATGGTCCACTCTGGATGTTGGGCATGGGCTTCAGTTCCATGCCTTGTAAATCCCTTCATGGGGCAGCTCACACCATGGTGGCTGGCTTCCTTCAATGCCAATGGGGGACTGAGACAACACTTAAAACAGAAGCCAAAATCTCATTGTTACCTAAGCTCAAAAGTGAACTCTAGTGCTTTTCCTGTATCCCATTGGTTGGAAGTGAGTCAGTAGTTCCAGTCCATGCTCAAAGAAAAGTGATTACACAGTATGTAAATACCAGGAGTCAGGAATCATCGGGGCCATCTTAGTGGCTGCCTACTATATCTGTTATCGAACTCAAGCTTGTCCGTGCACCTGATGTGCAGTAAGCCAATGTCTGAGACACCAGTTTTGAAGCAAAGAAAGCTGAGAAGGGCAGCCCAAAGAGAAGACAGGGAATCATTCCTAAAGCTGCCTTGTTGAGACTAGGGACAGTTTATATACATGAGAAGAGGGTAAGGAGTTTCTTGAAACCTTGGTGGTTGTGGTGGGGGTGGGGCTGGGCCTTGAAATAATCTGGAGGTAAGCATTCTTCCAAACAAGGAGGTGTTATTTGGGATCTGGTTTGATCAGATACATCAAGACAAATGTTACCATCTAGCCCCCATTAGGTTCCTGCAATCAGTGGGTAAATAGGCAGTAGGGGTAAAAAGACAAAGTTAATGATTGTTTGTGAGGTTAAGAGGTGCATAAAACATAATTAAAGAGGGAACAAAACAGAATGTGGAGCTAAGTTAATAAGACAATGAATACAGTGATAGTTTTGCTTATGCTTTCAAAATAGGTCCAGGAACCAAGTGTCCAGCCTCAAATTCCCTTAGTCATCTCTGAATCTCCCTTCTTTTTTTTTTTTTTATTTCTTTCAAATATCAGGGGTGGTGTAGCTGATAAAAATCATATTTATCATTTTTACATTTTCATGTGCTTCAGGATCAATATCAGCATATCAATGGTTGATAGATCCATTCAAGAAAAGATGAGTGGTCTTCTTGAGGCATCTGATTAAGTTGTTAAATCTTATTTAGATTCTTTTCTGTAGGTACCCCAGATTTTAATCCTACCAGGATTAGTCTCAGTATTTTTGAAGTCTGGGGAGTCCTCCCTCCTTTATATCCTAGTTGGGGTCACAGGTTGGCACTGCCTTTGGTGCCGGTGGCCTGGAAGCATTGTTTGGATCTAGTAGATGAAGCTGATGGGCTTCTTCTCTAGCTTTATCTAAAACCACTCAGGGGCGCCTGGGTGGCTCAGTTGATTAAGCGACTGCCTTCGGCTCAGGTCATGATCCTGGAGTCCCGGGATCGAGTCCCGCATCGGGCTCCTCGCTTGGAGGGGAGTCTGCTTCTCCCTCTGACCCTCCCCCCTCTCATGCTCTCTCTGTCTCATTCTTTCTCTCTCAAATAAATAAATAAAATCTTAAAAAAAAATAAATAAAAAAATAAAACCACTCAGTACTCTTCAGCTGCAAGTAAGGTATTTCTGTGGAAACCAAATAAACACACAAGTTAATGGTTGGAAAACATGATAAACCCAGAGTCTGAGTTCTGAGTTCTGCCACTGAATAGATTTTTAGATGTCACGCACAAAGCCTCCTCAGAGCAGGGAAAGGCAGTGGCAATCCGACAGATTTTTCTGGCATATAGTTTAAATGTCTCTGGTGATCTTTCTGAGGGGCCCACACAGAAACAGGCATGATGACTGTCTTAACATGGGCTGTTTTGGCAATTTCTCTGAAGCTTACTTCAAGTTGTCCAGCTTTAGTTTAGAGGACTTCAGGAAAAGGATGGTCTTTGTTTGCAGTGGTTTCAAGTTAAAAGAATGGGAGAAAATGGGAAAACTTAGTTTGAAGAGTCATAGCTAGATATTCAAAGAAACCAAAAGAATTTAGGATCCAGTCATTTTATAGGCAAACAATCATTTAAAGTTAATTAATCAGAATTAGAATTTAACATCCACAAAGGTGTGTTATTGAAACATTTTTTTCTTTCCAAAATCACCGCTATTTTTATCACCTTCATTTATCACCCTCTAAAATCACCCTCATTTTTATCAAAGACAGCCAAACTAAAACTAATTTGTTTGCAAAATAAATTTAGTTTTAATAAACTTGTCTTAATTATTTACATAAGTGCGGCGAGAATAATGACTGGCCATATAGGTTCTTTTAAATCTGCTTTGCTGGAACTTTTCAAAAGGAATTTCAGATTGAATTTCAGATTGAACTTTTGAGGCCAGAAGCCAAGCCAAATATTTGCCATCGGATTTGCTCTCAATACCTGTAGATTTGGATTATTTCTTCTCTTCTCAAGGTCCACAAAATATCCTGAGGTTTCCGCACCTGCCAGGAAGTGAAATTCTTTACTCCCCGGATAAGGCTCCCAAGAACCCAGTAACCCTGTAACAGGCCAACATTTCCAAGGGGCTTCATTGGCTCTATAAAAAGTCAACCTTAGTTTGTTAAAGCTGTTTGGTCATACCTGAGTCTATGTATGTCGCTCTCAAATATGACATTCCAGTCAAATTCTTAGTCAAATAACCAATGTTTCCAGTGATGTGCTATAACAAGGAGAACAGATTCTTATTGAGCTTATGTAAATAATTATAATGGTCATAAAAGAGATAATAATCATTGAGATTTTTTTAATTCTGGAGGGTTCAGGTAGGGAAAAAGATAAATGTTTCAATTAGTTCCCAAAGGATTATTTTATCAAATCTCTGTAAGTCATAGATATCTTAAGAGAAAAACGTTTCTTAAACCTGAAAGAGCAAATATGAGAGAACCAGCAATGTTTGAAACAAGAATCATAAAAACTATAATAACTCCAAAAGATACGCCTATTTTAATTAAAACAACAAAAACAAACTTTAATTTTTCAGAGATTATCCCAGATCACATGAACCTGAGAAACATTTGAATTAGTTTCTCTTTGAGCGTTAGAATGCCCAGTTCTTATAAGAGCTTGTCACCATCTGAATAAGCTTGTTTATAATTAATTTTAATAATACCATCCAGAAGTAGAAAACATCATATGTAGACAGACATGAACAAAATCTTTACTATTAAGATTTGTATTTATCTTTGACAAATAACCTTGCGGAAGCTGTGGTCTAGACTTTGGGTAAGGCTGTTTTTTTAAGCCATTTGTATTTTAAAAAGCCTCTCTCGCCCTGCTTTTTTTAGTTCAGTCTTAGGAAGGGAGAATAACAGTTTCCAGAGAGGTTGAAGAACTTTGAATTGTTTCTAGGGATAGTATTTCTAGTTTTGAAAAAAAAAAAAAAAATGATGTAGCCAAGCCACATTACAAAGAATATCATTTTTCAAAGACCCCTTTGGCATAATGCAACTTAAAGGGCTACATTCTGAGTTCCAGTTGGTGTCTCTCATAATACAGGTAAGACAGACTGACAAGACAGGACTCACAATGTAAGCACTGTGGGAGAAAAATAAAAACAAATGATCATGATCAATCACAAAAACATTAGGGTGGTTATACCACTGTTCTATTTCGCAAAATGTGAGGGTTGTTCTTCAAATGTCTTACTAGGAAGGATTCCTGAAAAGAACCAAAAGCAAATGAGAGGAAATGCAGTCACTGTGCACATGAGAAACTCACTCTTCAACAACAGAACTTCTTCCAGCAGCCTATAGCAGGTTTCTTTGCTTCAACTAAGGCTTGGCATTTAGAAGTGGCTGGGGAGGTTGGGAGGGCAGCCAGGGGCATTTCCTCGGCTTGGATGCAGTTCCAAGCAGCTGCAGGAAATCCCGCTTTAAGTACCCCCCCATGACCCCCTTGCTAGGACACAAGCCTCTTGGTGGGCTCACCAAAGCCAAACTTGTTACCAAACTCAAACTTGTCCATGCACCCAAAGCACACTAAGCCAAGGTCTGAGTGAGACACAAGTTTTGAAGCAAAGAAAAGTGTTATTATCAGAAGGGCAGCCCAGCGAGAAGGCAGGGGATCATTCTCACAGCTGCCTTGCCCTGTTGAGCCCAGGGGAGGCTTACATACATGAGAGGAGGGAAAGGGGTTTCTTGAAACATTGACTGGGTGTAGGGGGTTGGGGTGGGCTTGGAACAATCTGGAAGCAAGTACTCTTCTGGACAATGAGGCACTATTTGGGACCCAGTATGATCAGAAAGTCAAGACAAATGCTACCATCTGGTCCGTGTTAGGTTTCTACAATCAGTGGGTAAATAAGCAATAGTGGTAAAAAGGCAAAGTTAATGACTGATCGAGCATGAGGTTAAGAGGTGCATAAAACATAATTAAGTAGAGAGCAAAATAGAACATGGAGCTAAGTTAATAATGCAATGGATACAATCATAGTTCTGCTTATGCTTTTGATACAGGTCCAGGAACCAAGCATTTGGCCTCATACCCACTGTGGATATATCACTTACATATTTATGGATATATTTACTTATCTCTTCTATAGTAGATGCATAATTGGTTTGTTTGAATTTTTAGTTATTACCAAAGGGGCTTCTAGGAATAACCTCATATATTTTTTTGAGAAACTATGTTCATGTTTTTCTCGAGTTTATACCTAAATATGGAATTGCTGGATCTATAGCTGGACTCTATTCTGTTCCATTTATGTATATCATGTCTGAATTCAGATAAAACATGACCATTGTTCCATGTATACACACACACACACACACACACACATATATATATATGTATCTCCAGCTTCTTTAGATATTTTCAGTTATCTAAAGTAGTTGCAAAAATTCAGATTCCATGAGCAGAAGATAAAATAAGAGTTAATTTTTTTAAAGATTATATTTATTTTTTTGACAGAGAGAGAGACAGCGAGAGAGGGAACACAAACAGGGGGAGTGGGAGAGGGAGAAGCAGGCTTCCCAGTGAGCAGGGAGCCCGATGTGGGGCTCGATGCCAGGACTCTGGGATCATGACCTGAGCCGAAGGCATATGCTTAACGACCGAGCCACCCAGGCGCCCAAAAGTTAATAATTTTATTATGCTCTAAAGTCTCTACTATTTCCTTTATTTCAGTGCCTTATGTGTCATACAAAATCTGCAATCAAGGTCCCAAATATATTATGTTATCTTTTATAGTTTTTGTTATTTAAATTTCATGCTTTGATTTAATTACATTAGGAAAGTATTTTTGTATATATTGTGAATTAGAAGTCAAGATGTGTGTGTGTGTGTGTGTGTGTTTCCATTTGGATATCTAGTTGGTCCAGTGACTTTAGGAAATGACCATCCTTTCTGCTGCAGGACAGTGCAACATGTACATTGCGGGGGGGCGCGGGATTCTGCCTGGACTCTATTCTGTTCCATTTATTTTTCTGTTATTGTTTCAACATCACATTGTTTTAGCTATTATAGTTTTATGATAATTATATCTAGAAACATATGTCCTTGTATTTTTTCTTTTTAAAGATTGCTTCAATTATTTTTGTCCTTTGTATTTCCAAAAATATTATAAGTAACTTGTCTCAAATGCCATTTTTTAAATTAATTTGTCTCAAATGTCATTTTTAAATTAATTCTCCTGATAATTACCTAAGTGTCTCTGATGTTGCCTTTCTTTTGTTGTCATTCTTTCTGCTGTAGTTTTTCATGTCGAGGTTTAGTCTTTCTTTTTCTCAATCATGTTGATCATAGGTGATTCTTTACATTTTCTCACTCTGATGGCAACTTTTGCTGATGATCATGGTTGCTATGGACTTGATCGTTTTCCACTTGATCATATATATACATATATAGTCAACTCTGTATGAGATTTACAGAGGGAAGGAGTTAGTCATGAGTAATGTATTTCCTTTCATTATCAAGAAAGAGAAAAACATTCCTGACATTCAGGAGCTGACCTGGTATTTTTAGCCAGGGGTTGGCATTGTCATGAGCTGGTTTGGCACTCACAGCAAGGCTTTAGTGTTTTCCTGTTGAACATAAACAATTTCACAGAACATTAAAAGCAAGCAAGGCAACTCTGACCATGATGGACAGAGGCAAAAATAGCACTATTATCTAATCATGTTTGAATTCAGATAAAACATGACCATTGTTCAAGCCACAAAACACCAAACTTCCCCCTCTCTGCTCTAATATGAGTGATTGTTGCTTCTTTACCAATTATACTTGTGTCCCAGTCTTGTCTTTCCTCCTTCTAAGTAAGACTTATTAGAATTCTCAATCATAGAATTACCCCCATATCCTGACAACATCCAATTCAGAGTAAAGTCTCACTCCTTTAAACCCTCCCCACAATCACCTACACAAGCCCACGTCCTATAAAACTTTACTAATAATATATCATTTCTAATACTCATTTAATAAAACACCCACAATTCCCCATGGTGTGGTATCTCCCTTGAGGCAACATGAAATAACTCAACATGTTCAACTATAGTTGTGTTCCTGGTTGTCTTTGGCTGGAGGGCAGTGACATTAACCGGTATGAAAGTCACTTATAGGAAACATCTCCATGATTGATTTCTTCACAGATATGAGAAAAAAACAAAAAGCTTTACTAGAGGAAGTAATTTGTTTTGAAATTGAGAATTTATTTATAATTTTTAATTACAGATTAATTAAATAAAGTAGGCTGTTATATTTACACACTTTAAAGTAATATTTACATCAAAATTTTTATTATTTTAAAGATTTAAGTGAATCAATGCTTAATGAAATTTTTTTTTCTGAACACTAGTGATGAAAATATTAACGTGCTAAATAAATAAAAGAATAAACATTTCATCAGGTTTTGTTTGTTTAATAAATCTACTTGTCCCCATCATGTTCAAATTTCTAATCAGATGCAAATATTCACCTTTGAATATCTGCTACTCCATGTTTCTAGAATAGATTATTTTATAAGAAACTGAGAAAATGCAAACATTAAATTGCAAATAAAGTGCAGTATCTTTAAAAGCTGTCTTTATGAGCATTATCTAATGTATGCATGCTCTCACATTAATATATTATTTTTTCAACACAAACCGTTTTCATGGGATTTATGTGCATTATGCTATTTATGAAGTTTAATATGATTGAACATAATAAAGGCATTTGCATTTCAACAGGATCCTTCAGTAGATTTTGTGCCAGGAAGCTTACATTGCTTTGTAATTCATTTGCTTCTTAACAGTCTCTGGACAGGATATTTCATGACCTCGCCTTATTACTTGGCAGCATTTAACTCTCTCAGACACTACGCATTTAAAGAATAAGAAGCCAGCTGTCTTTATGATAGAAAGTATCTCTATATTTCTCACTCTCTGCTTAGTTATATAAATTTCTTTTACATTCTTTTATCAAATACAACAAACACAAAACTCAGTTCTCTTGTTCTCACCACTCTGTGAAATTATTGTTCCAATTGCCCTATAATTCTGTTGATTGACAAAAATCTTGATTTTTTTAAAAGATTTTATTTATTTATTTGTCAGAGAGAGAGAGAGATCACAAGCAGGGGGAACAGCAGACAGAAGGAGAAGCAGGCTCCCCACTGAGCAAGGATCCTGAAGCAAGACTTGATCTCAAGACCCCGGGATCATGACCTGAGCCGAAGGTACCTCCCAAATCTTGATTTTTAACATAAACTCACTTTCATTGCTTATTTACTTTTTAATCAACTACAAACTAGATAAGTTGAAATTTCATTTTCCAAGACCACTAATGACACCCTTGTTTCCATCTTATTTGACCTCTCTACAGATTTTGATATTACAGATAATCCTCCTCGATATTATAACCCATGTTCCCTGGTTTCTATGACTCACCTTTTGCCTTTCTTTCTCTCTTGTGGGTTTTGCCCTTATTTCTCCTCTGTTAGATAATCCCCTTTTAATGATAAAAGTTTTTAAAATCTGTAATTATCTTCCTTTGCTTTCCTCTTCACATCTTCCTCTAATTGACATTCACCATTTCATGGCTTTAAACCCATCTGACTTTTGATGACTCCTAACTATACAGCTCTGCTGCACACTTCACCTGGGATCTTCTGGATCAGATATTCAGCTTTCTCATTAACAGTTTCCTATGACTAGGTGAAGAAAAGATGGTGGAGGTGTAGGGGACCCTATTACAACTGGTCCCTGGAATTGAGCTGGATATCTACCAGACCACCCTGAGCACCCACGAAACCAGCCTGAGATGTAAGAAGATCTGGATCTCTACAAACAGAATATCTCGGGCGGTTGGTTTTGAGGTAGGAAATGGGGAGCCGTGATTCCACGGGCAGATATTGGAGGATAAACGGCAGCAGGAGGGAGCCTGGCTGTGGGGATCCTACACCACTGGTGAGCAACAGCCTCACGCCCTGCGGATGGGCACAGACTCGCAGACAGGTAGTGGCGGGGAAAGGGCTTTAGGGCAGCCCCCAGGGCGGAAACCCGGAGCAGCGGGGTCATGCATGCCAACTGGGGGCAGCTGGCGGTTTTAGAAGCACAAAGAGCAGAGATTTGCTTTGACCTGGAGGCAGGACTGGGAGCGCTGTGGAGGGGCGCACAACCCAGATGCTGCAGTTTAGAGCAGCACAGACAGAAATGGCGACATTGTGGCCTGGAGTCACTGAAGAACAGATTGCGATCTCTCTGCTCTGAGGCAGAGGGTTGGAAATGATCTCTTCTGCTCTGACTCTTGGAAGAGATGCAAAAGCCACCAGGGAAAGCCACCAGAAAACAAAATCCCCAAGACACCGATTTTCACTGAGCCCACCCCTGCCACAGTGGGGCAGGGCAACTTTGCCCAAACAGGGTTGCCTGAGTAACAGCACAGCAGGCCCCTCCCCCAGAAGACAGGCTGGGAAAACAAGAGGCCAGCAACCCTAAGGTCCCTAGAATACAGGTGCATCTTGCTTGGGTTCTGGTCAATAATTTGGACTATACATTCCCTCAACCACCCATCAACAGAATGGCTAGGAGGAGGAACCCCCAAAATAGAAAAGACTCAGAGATTATGACATATGCTGCAGATTTACAAATGATTACAGATATAACCAAGATGTCAGAGATGGAATTCAGGCTAGCAATTGTGAAGACAATAGCTAGAATGGAGAAATCAGTTAATGGCAACAGTGTCTCTAAGGGCAGAAATGAAAGCTGAATTGGCAGAACTTAAAAATGCTATCAATGAGATCCAAACCAATCTAGATAATCTAACAGCTAGGGTAAGTGAGGCAGAAGAATGAATAAACAACCTGGAAGGCAATATAATAGATAAAAAGGGAAAAGAGGGGGCCAGGGAAAAACAACTCAGAATCCATGAAAATAGAATGAGAGAAATAAGTGACACCATGAAGCGTTCCAATGTCAGAATAATTGGAATCCTGCAGGGAGTGGAGAGAGAGAGAGGACTAGAAGATATATTTGAGCAAATTGTACCTGAGAGCTTCCTTAATCTAGGGAATGAAACAAACATTCACATCCTAGAGGCAGAGAGGACCCCTCCCAAGATCAAGTGGCCTGGAGTCACCTGGCATGTAATAATAATACTCTCAAATCTTAGAACCAAGGAAACCATCTTTTTTTTTTTTTTTTTAAGATTTTTTTTTTATTTTTTTATTTTTTTAAAGATTTTATTTATTTATTTGAGACAGAGAGAATGAGAGAGAGAGAGAGAGAGCACATGAGAGGGGTGAGGGTGATAGGGAGAAGCAGGCTCCCTGCCGAGCAGGGAGCCTGATGCAGGACTCGATCCAGGGACTCCAGGATCATGACCTGAGCCGAAGGCAGTCGCTTAACCAACTGAGCCACCCAGGCGCCCCCAAGGAAACCATCTTAAGGGCAGTTAGGTGGAAGAGATTCCTTATGTACAGAGGGAGGAACATCAGAATAATGTCAGACCTATCCACAGAGACCTGGCAAGCCAGAAAGGCCTGGCAAGACATATTCAGGGTACTAAACAAAAAGAACATGCAGCCAAGAATACTTTATCCAGCAAGGCTGTCATTTAGAATGGATGGAGAGATGCAGAGCTTCCAAGACTGGCAGAAACTGAAATAATATGTGACCACTAAGCCAGCCCTGAAAGAAATATTAAGGGGGGTTCTATAAAAGGAGAAAGACCCCAAGAGTGATATACAACAGAAATTTACAGGGACAATCTATAAATCAACGTCTTCACAAGCAACATGATGACAATTAATTCATATCTTTCAATAATCACTCTCAATGTGAATGGCCTAAATGCTCCCATAAAATGGCACAGGGTTGCAGATTGGATAAAAAGACAGGACCCATCCATATGCTGTCTACAAGAGACTCATCTGAACCTAAAGATACATCCAGACTGAAAGTGAAGGGATGTAGATCCATCTTCCATGCCAGCAGACCTCAAAAGAAAGCTGGGGTAGCAATTCCTATATCAGACAAATTAGATTTTAAACTAAAGTCTGTAGTTAGAGACACAGATGGACGCTATATCATTCTTAAAGGGTCTATCCAACAAGAAGATCTAACAATTGTAAATATCTATGCCCCCAACATGGGAGCAGCCATCTACATAAGCCAACTGTTAACCAAAATAAAAGTCATATTGATTAATTATAGGAGACCTCAATACTCCACTCTCAGCAATGGACAGATCATCTAAGAAGAAAATCAACAAGGAAACAAGAGCTTTGAATGATACACTGGACCAGATGGACCTTATAGATATATACAGAACATTCTACCCTAAAACAACAGAATACTCATTCTTCTCAAGTGCACATGGAACTTTCTCCAGAATAGAGCACATACTGGGTCACAAATCAGGTCTCAACCGATACCAAAAGACTGAGATTATTTCCTGCATATTCACAGACCAGAATGCTTTAAAACTGGAACTCAATCACAAGAAAAAATTTAGCAGAAATTCAAACACTTGGAAGCTAAAGAATGTTTGGGTCAACCAGGAAATCAAAGAAGAACTTAAACAATTCATGGAAATCAATGAGAACGAAAACACATCGGTCCAAAACCTATGGGGTACTGCAAAGGCGGTCCTAAGGGGGAAATACATAGCCATCCAAGCCTCACTCAAAAAAATAGAAAAATCCCGAATTCACCAACTAACTCTACACCTTAAAGAACTAGAGAAAAAGCAACAAACAATGCTTAAGCTATGCATTAGAAAAGAAATAATTAAGATTAGAGCAGAGATCAATGAATTAGAAACCAGAAACACAGTAGATCAGATCAACGAAACTAAAAGTTTGTTCTTTGAAAGAATTAATAAGGTCGATAAACCACTGGCCAGACTTATCCAAAAGAAAAGAGAAAGGACGCAAATTAATAAAATTATGAATGAAAGGGGAGAGACCACGACTAACACCAAGGAAATAGAAACAGTTATTAGAAATTATTATCAACAACTATATGCCAATAGACTGAGAAATCTGGATGAAATGGAGGCCTTCCTGGAAACCTATAAGCTGCCAAGACTGAAACAGAAAGAAATTGACAACCTGAATAGGCCAATAACCAGTAATGAGATTGAAGCAGTGATCAAAAACCTCCCAAAAAACAAGAGTCCAGGGCCTGATGGATTCCCTGGGGAATTCTACCAAACATTCAAAGAAGAAATAGTACTATTCTACTGAAGCTGTTTCAAAAAATAGAAACAGAAGGAAAACTTCCAAACTCATTCTATGAGACCAGCATTACCTTAATCCCCAAACCAGACAAAGACCCCATCGAAAAGGAGAATTTCAGACCAATATCCCTGATGAATATGGATTCCAAAATCCTCAACAAAATCCTAGCTAATAGGATCCAACAATACATTAAAAGGATCATCCACCACGACCAAGTCGGATTTATCCCTGGGATGCAAGGGTGGTTCAACATTTTCAAATCAATCAATGTGATAGAACACATTAAAAAGAGGAGGGAGAAGAACCATATGGTCCTCTAGATTGATGCAGAAAATACAACATCCTTTCCTGATTAAAACTCTTCAGAGTATAGAGATAGAGGGAACATTCCTCAAGTTCATAAAATCCATCTATGAAAAACCCACAGTGAATATCATCCTCAATGGGGAAAAGCTGAGAGCTTTCCCTTAAGATCAGGAACACACAAGGATGCCCACTCTCACCACTATTGTTCAACATAGTACTAGAAGTCCTAGCAACAGCAATCAGACAACAAAAAGAAATAAAAGGTATTCAAATTGGCAAAAAGAAGTCAAACTCTCTCTTTTCGCAGACGACATGATACTTTATGTGGAAAACCCAAAAGACTCCACCCCCAAATTACTAGAACTCATCCAGCAATTCAGTAATGTGGCAGGATACAAAATCAATGCACAGAAATCAGTTGCTTTCTTATACACTAACAACGCAACTGTAGAAAGAGAAATTAGTGAAACGATCCCATTTACCATAGCACAAAAACCCATAAGATACCTCGGAATAAACCTAACCAAAGAGGTAAAGGATCTATACTCTAGGAACCACAGAACACTCATGAAAGAAATTGAAGAAGACACAAAAAGATGGAAAAATATCCCATGCTTATGGATCGGAAAAATAAACATTGTTAAAATGTCTATGCTACCCAGAGCAATCTATACCTTCAATGCCATCCCGATCAAAATTCCAATGACATTTTTCAAAGTGCTGAAACAAACAATCCTAAAATTTGTATGGAATCAGAAAAGACCCCGAATCACCAAAGAAATGTTGAAAAAGAAAAACAAAGCTGGGGGCATCACTTTGCCTGATTTCAAGCTATATTCCAAAGCTGTGATCACGAAGACAGCATGGTACTGGCACAAAAACAGACATATAGACCAATGGAACAGAATGGAGAGCCCAGATATGGACCCTCAACTCTATGGTCAAATAATCTTTGACAAAGCAGGAAAAAACATGCAATGGAAAAAAGACAGTCTCTTCAATAAATCGTGCTGGGAAAATTGGACTGCCACATGCAGAAGAATGAAATTTGACCATTCTCTAACACCATACACAAAGATAAACTCAAAATGGATGAAAGACCTCAATGTGAGACAGGAACCCATCAAAATCCTAGAGGAGAACATAGGCAGTAACCTCTTTGACATCAGCCACAACAACTTCTTTCAAGATATATCTCTAAAAGCTAGTGAAACAAAAGCAAAATTGAACTTTTGGGACTTCATCAAGATAAAAAGCTTCTGCACAGCAAAGGAAACAGTCAACAAAACAAAGAGACAACCCACAGAATGCGAGAAGATATTTGCAAATGACACTACAGATAAAGGGCTGGTATCCAAGATCTATAAAGAACTTCTCAAACTCAACACCCAAAAAACAAATAATCAAGTCAAAAAGTGGGCAGAAGAGCTGAACAGACACTTCTCTGAAGAAGACATACAAATGGCTAACAGACACATGAAAAAATGTTCATCATCACTAGCCATCAGGGAAATTCAAATCAAAATCACATTGAGTTACCACCGTACACCAGTTAGAATGGCAAAAATGGACAGGGAAAGAAACAACAAATGTTGGAGAGGTTGTGGAGAAAGGGGGACCCTCTTACACTGTTGGTGGGAATGCAAGTTGGTACAGCCACTTTGGAAAACACTGCGGAGGTTCACCAAAAATTAAAAATAGAGCTACCCTATGACCCAGCAATTGCACTCCTGGGTATTTATCCCAAAGACAGAGATGTAGTGAAAAGAAGGGCTATATGCACCCCAATGTTCATAGCAGCAATGTCCGCAATAGCCAAACTGTGGAAAGAGCCGAGATGCCCTTCAACAAATGAATGGATAAAGAAGATATGGTCCATATATACAATGGAATATTACTCAGCCATCAGAAAGGATGAATACACAAATTTTACATATACATGGATGGAACTAGAGGAGATTATGCTAAGTGAAATAAGTCAAGCAGAGAAAGTCAATTATCATATGGTTTCACTTATTTGTGGAACATAAGGAATAGCATCGAGGAAATTAGGAGAAGGAAGGGAATAATGAAGGGGGGGGGATCGGAGGGAGAGATGAACCATGAGAGACTATGGACTCTGAGAAACAAACAGAGTTTTAGAGGGGACGGGGGGAGGGGGGATTGGTTAGCCCGGTAATGAGTATTAAGGAGGCCACATACTGCATGGAGCACTGGGTGTTATAAGAAAACAATTGATCGTGGATCACCACATCAAAAACTAATGATGTATTGTATGGTGACTAACATAACATAATAAAATTTAAAAAACAAACAAACAAACAACAGTTTTCTCTGACTACATTACAACCTTTTCCTATCTAACATATCGACAGTAACCTCCTGAGCATCTAAAATAGTCTCTATCCTAGTGTTCTCCTTCCATGTAGAAGGCACCACTTGTATGAATTATCTCTGTCTTTATTCATTGCCTCTATTAAACCATCAAATCCTGCTGACCTTGCATCCGATATCACAAATATGCCTTTTGTTCTCCATTCCTTTGGCCAAAATCTCAGCATAGAAACAATGTATGTTGGAGTTAGGCTGCTTCAACAGTTCCTAACACTTTCTTATTATTCTCCTTACAAACCGTAGTGAGTACTGCTGCTTCTAGTCTCAGGGTCCATTTCTTTTTTACTTTTTTCTTAGAAAATATGGGATTTCAAATTGTGCAAATTTAGAGGGACTAATGCTAAGTCATTTAAAGGTGGAGGTCTACTGGACTTAATACAAATTAGTACATCACATTCCCATAAGGCTGGGTTTGTTTAAAGGGTCAGTCAATGAGAGCAATTGAGCAAATGAGAACCAGTGAGATACTATTCAGGAAATATATTCAAGCTGTAGAGGAACAGGATGAGTGAACTGTGTTTTCTGCAGGATGTTCTTCTATTCCTATTTTTATAGCACTTATTCTTGTACCACCTAGAAAGTGAAGTGGTCTTTACAAAATGAAAGAGAAGTCATAGCATTTGGATACTCAGAAGTCTTTAGTTCTTTCCCAGTAGCCGGAGAATAAAATATAAGCCCTTTACTTTAGCTTAAAAAGCCAAGTCAGTACAGAAGTGCTAACTGAAGCCAAGTTATAAATGGGCTTTACTAAAGGAATGATGACTTGTAAACAACAAAAATTCTTAAAATTGTTAACATTAAAAATGTGGACATGGGAAGAAGAACATTCAGGACATCATACCTTTCCTCCCCGGCAAAGTCCCAATGCAATGACAGAAAAAGTAGCAAACAAACAAATAATCTCATTATCAGCCCCGTCTACTGGGAAGGATGCCATAATAGACCAGAAGTAATAAAATATTTCTGGAATTTATTTATTTATTTATTTATTTAAAGATTTTATTTATTTATTTGAGAGAGAGAGAATGAGAGAGAGCGAGCACATGAGAGGGGGGAGGGTCAGAGGGAGAAGCAGACTCCCTGCTGAGCAGGGAGCCCGATGCGGGACTCGATCCAGGGACTCCAGGATCATGACCTGAGCCGAAGGCAGTCGCTTAACCAACTGAGCCACCCAGGCGCCCTATTTCTGGAATTTATAAAGGGGATGACGTTTTATTATTGAGGAAACAGAACTGGGGATATCAGAACTCAGCATAGGTAAATGAGTGAAAATCTGACAAGTATATTTGTTTTCTTTTTAGAAACACAGTAAAACAATTTCCAAAGAGCAGAAATAGAACTTGGGTTTCGGGTCAACTAGGAGGAAAATTGGAGAAATGATTAGCAGCAGTAATATAGACAAATGATCTACCCCTGGCTGGTAGTAGAATGGCTGCAACTTCTTCCTCTAGAATAAAATCCAGTAAGTAGAAAAATATTTAGCAAAAGTGATGGGGACACTTTGTTGTAGGGACACCCTACTCTAGGCATTTTGTTATGAAAATAAAAAATTGGAACAATGCCGCATATAATGTTATGTGATATTCTGATGGACAGAGATCTTGGAAATCTGGAAGTACCCTCTCTAAAACAGAAAATAGACAGCTTGACTATGAATCCCCGAACACTCATCATGGCTAGAACTTCTATAGTTATCACCTGTGTTCACTCTGGAGGACAGTAATTTTACATAAGTGGAGAAACGAATTCAAGCAACAGATACTGAGTGACTTTGAACATATTTTACAAGTAGAGATAAGCAGTCTAGATTCATCCAACGTTTGACAAAGATTACTATGTTAAATAGGCATCAAACTGGAACAAAATCCACAAAACAAATACACAAATACATAGAGTTACCAATCTTTAAGAAATACTGTTTAAAATTAAAGGGAAGATAAGAGGGAAAAAATCTAATTGCTTTCATAAGCGTATTTTGGAAAATGTCATATGTATGTGAAAATAATAATCTACCATACTGAATGAGGAAATAGGAAACAAGAATTTTTAATAATTAAAAACAAGATTGCCAAAATATAAGTATAAATCAACAGAAAGATTCGTGATATGGCTGAAGATTAGGTTGGTTATATGCAAAAGCAAGTTAAGGGACTCCTCCACAAAGAAAATTTAAAAATTTACTCTGCTTGTGTTCCATTTCAACCTTGCTTCCTGTTTTTAGTCTCTGATACTCAGAAACAATTTTGCTGTCTGTAAACAAATCTTTAATTTTGTCTTGGATTTATTCTTTCTATTTTTACTTGTTTCTGGATGATTTGCATACCTAAATCCAATTCATTGGGATCCAACACTAAAACATATGCATTTCAATGGTACTTTATATCCATCAGAAATCCTTTTTAGTGAAAGAATCATTAGTCAACTTGTCATCTGGAAATAGGTGGGCTCAGGGTTTGCAGGTTCAACATCATTGATAGCTCAAAATCTCTCTACTTGCTCTCTTGTCTTTAGCATCTTGGCACTTAATCTACCTGTTCATTGCCTGTATTTACAAGCAATGGCCGCTATAGTCCCAGAACTATTGCTGCATTCATGATAGAAGGGGAGAAACACAGTAGCAAATGTGAAGCCTTCTGTCATACACATCTCTTTTATAAGGGAGAACTTCCCTGTAAGCTTCTAGAACAGTGTCCCTGTTATTTCATGGACATATGCCTGCCATCACCACAGGGACTAGTACCTTCTTTCTTAAAATCAAGGTATCTTCAGTCAGCATTTGAAAACATTCCAGTATTCTAGGAGGTAGAAGAATTTTTGTGGTTTGATAAACATGGTCAAAAGATCATAACATGCATTCCCTGGTGGGGAGAAGTAAAACAACAATAAGTGTATATAGAATCTTCTTGAAAATCTTGGCTGTGAAATAGAGGGATGCAGTTTTGTGGAAATTGAAGGAGAGATGGTGTAAAAAGGCTAAGCATATGTAAGCAACTGTTTATGTCTGCACACACGCATACACACTCACATAGTTACTGCTATTTTGTTTTTGTTAATGGGATAACCTTGAGCATGGATAAGAACTTGGGTTTAGTCTCTTCCCTCAACCTCCATACCTATGGACACAGTTTCTATTTTGTCTCCTCATCCACAAAATGACAACACACAGAATCTCTTTTAGTCCATAGAAGCAAAAAACACTCCCACAAAAGCATTAATAAATACTCCAAGTTTCACAGAAGGTTTTGAAAGATATACATAGGTGGAATTTTATATCATATATACACAATAAATAATTTAAAATCCTGGCAGGCTTTTTTTTCCTTCTTGGAGTGTCCCCTAGTTATGATTAAATTTTGTCTCGATTTGCTAAGTCCTAATTTGCTCTAGTTTTTAATAATTACTGAAAATAACCTCTTCTAATCTTCAAGTGTCCTAGTTTACCTATGAAAGTATACGTTTACTCTACTACACCTGGGCCAAATAACTAGTTATCAATCAGGAGGGAGATTATAGGGAGGTGATTCTTCCCTTGAACTCATCTTAGTGGGATTTCCTTTCTCCCCCACCTTCAACTCAGTACTTTAAAATTTTCGTATCTTTATTTACACATGATCTTTTTTTTTTTTTTTTAAAGATTTTATTTATTTGACAGAGAGTGACACAGCAAGAGAGGGAACACAAGCAGGGGGAGTGGGAGAGGGAGAAGAAGGCTTCCCGCGGAGCAGGGAGCCCAGTGCGGGGCTCGATCCCAGGACCCTGGGACCATGACCTGAGCTGAGGGCAGACACTTAACGACTGAGCCACCCAGGCGCCCCACACATGATCTTTCTTTTTAACTAAGCCTTGAGTTTGGCTAACATTCATTTCCTAGGCATCATGTTCAACCACAAGACTTATTAAAATCTATTTCCAGCATAACTACAGTGGGGATTCTCATACCTCTTGCTAAAAACATCACAAAATCTTTCCAAACATAAAAAGGAATGAAAAGAGTGAGAGACAGAGAGAGAACACAATTGATACCTTATATTTATTGGGATTTTCCCAGTATGCATCTTTGTATCAGGCATTGAAATAACCTATATTTCAAAATATTTTTAAAAAATGGATGTATTGCTCAGTTTTTGCCTGTTCTAGCCAGGCTCCCTGCATCACCATCATTTCTAGCTTCCCTTTTTAGTAGAGATTTATCTTTAATAAATATTTTAAAGCTTTATTAATTCTGAAAACAATGATTTTCTACCAATAACATAAATTTATGTATTTTCAAGTCACACTTCATATTTAAAATCGGGCTTGGCTCACATTTTTATGTTTAGAATTGGCACACTTATTAAACATGATAGTATTATTTATTTTTAATTTGGCTCAGAACTATCAAATCCTATTATGGACAGATTCTTTTTTTAAAATGTGAGAGGGCTTTTTCACCACTCACAAGTTAGTAAAAATTAATAATAATAATATAATGATAATATATGAGATTCATCTGTAAATCATACTTTTCCACAAACGAAAAATAAATTCGCACTAAATACTTTTCTAAATGGTTAATTTAAGGATTTGGGAAAATATTATATAATACATGAAAACATACATCAACAACAGAAAATATATTGTCAATCGTACATTTGTTTCAAAATACTTAAATATATGTACCTCATGCATATACACGAGAAAGGGTAAAATGAGCCTTTTTATTTTATTTTAAGATCTTAATCTATTTTCTTTAACTCAATCACAAACATGGAGAAGGCCTAATTGATTTGGTTTCTTTATGTTTTTATATAACACATTTGATTTTTATCCCAATCATTTGAGGTTGCAATAATATACAATAAGAATTGCTTGGTTGACAGCTAAAGAATAGGTTTGAAGCAAAAACACACGCATAAATATAACTGAAAATGGAAGGAATCAGTATTCAAAAACAGAAGGTGTCAAACAATTCCTTATAATGATTCCAATCAAGTGCAGTCCCTTAAATATTCCATTTAAAGTATACTTTGCTATTATAAAACACTCGCATAAAATAAGAAATAGAATTCCAAGTACAGTTCATGACATTTTTTATTCATGATAATCCTATCATTTCTTCACGCTGTTTCAAATGCCATTACCATAATCCCTTAAATATTTTTTGCTTTTAGCAATATCTTGGTATACCAAAAGAAGAACATTTCAAACAAAAGGACACTTTCTACTTTATGATTAGATGAGAAATTGAGTTTCAAATAGATTCTCCTGATGTATTCATATATTTTTTCTAGTTTTAAATTATATAATTTATTAAACTTTCTTCTCTTTTAGAAGTGAATTTTGAATGACACTATTTTTATCATATCTCAACATGAATTCTCTTCTAAACTAGCTGACATTATTATTCTTTTATTTCAAGCTTTGATTTCCCATTCTTTTATTTGCTAAATGGCCTTTATATGCTTTGATCCTTTTTTGCCTATTATGTACAGAACTTAGTCTTTCAACTTATCATCTCTCACCTGAATCCTCCCCTCATTATTATTCCATTTTCTCTAATCTCTTTATCTCTAAATAAGTTCTGTTTTTCCACCCTTATGTTTTCAAAATGACATAAAAACACACATTTTTTATGGTAATGCCTAGAAAAAGATTTTAGTTAATACAAATTGTTTGGGTGCAGTTCCTACTATCATTAAAGATATTTCACAGCTACCCTTGAATAACTGGTCATTTCAACTTAACAGATCCAACTAAGGCATAATTTCTTCGCCTCTTTCTTATTGAAAGATTTTTCTGCTGGTTTACCTAGATTAGTACATAAAAATAGATGAAAAGAGTTTTTGCTGGCTATATAATGTATATAAAAGATACATAGAGAATGAGAGATAGATAAATAGAAATATATTAAATATATATATTTATATATAATATTCACTGAACTAGATAGCAGTATGTCTCAAATATAAAATGGTATCATTCGAAATAGATTTATGCCTTTAACTATTAAAACAGCTTAACAGAATTTAATTTTCTCTTTACAACTTAGTATCAATATTGTCAGTCCCCATATTTTAATGTATTTGTAAAATAGATATCATAGTTTTTGCAGATTATTTCTTAAACTTGAAGCAAATTTTACTTATATATTATGAAGGCTGATAGGTAATCATATTAGAGTAATCATAAACCATACAGATGAAATCATTAAATGTATGAGATATAATAGAAAAAAGATAGAAAAATGTCAAATTTTATTACTAAAACCAAGGATTTTTTTTTTTTAAATGCCAACAATATGATGGATCTTGATAAGAGTAATGAAGGCTCAACTAAGGAATACACAAATAAACCCATTAGGAATTAAAATGATAATTGTATACAGAGTATCTTTATTTAGACACAAACACAGATATACATTTGAAATACAATATAAATTTAATAATTTGGAGTGAAATATAATTTGATAAAATTAACTCAGAAGTGATAGCAAATTTTAATAGTCTAAAATGTCATTATGGGAATTAAGAGATTCAAAGCTACGTCTCTCCTCAAATTCACTGAGTTCGTGTGTTATCATATATATTTTTTAAGGCATTTCACAACCCTTATAAAAAATTAGTATAGCTATGAAAATAAAACAGAAAAGAAAGAAAAAGACATGACTGGAATCTCTCATCTCCCTTAGAAGTAGAAGTAGAAAATTCTACATAAAGACCAGACAATCATCCGGAGCTAAGTACTTGGTTTACTAAGGCAATTCATTATTTCGACTCCATATATTATTCTCAGTAGTTGAAAAAAGTTGATTAAATTTGAAAATCTATTCCTGAATAAAGACTTAGAAAACTAAAAATAGAAGATATATTTCATAGATTTGCATTTTCAGGACTAGTATAAATCTACAGAAAAATTATAGAGTTAAAGCTTTCTATTAATGTCAGAAAGATGAACAAGGCCTCACTGGGCAGTGTGTCTACTATTTAACACTTTGCAGTCAGTCTTAGACTGACTGAAAAATAAATAAATAAAAGCATAAATGCTGAAAAGGGCAATAGTTATCAGATTCTTTCTAAATATATTATTATACAACTTGAACATACCAGACTATAGGCTGCAAAGTATTACACCTGATATTAAATGTTGGTACATGACATTAATACACGTTCAACACAAAAAGTAACTTTTCTATAAAATAACACTATCGACAAGAAGAGTTCAGGTGAAAGGAGGAAAATCTTGTCCTTCACAAGAAAGTTGCTATACAGAGAACATATAGAGACATATATGCTTCACATATCAAAATCCTACAATCACTAAAACAGTTTTAATAAAATATTTAGGGGCTCCTGGGTGGCTCAGTTGGTTGAGTGTCTGCCTTCGGCTCAGGTCATAATCCCAGGGTCCTGGGATCGAGCCCCGCATCGGCTCCCTGCTCAGCGGGGAGCCTGCTTCTCCCTCTCCCACTCCCCCTGCTTGTGCTCTCTCTCTCTTACTCTGCTTCTCTCTCTCTCAAATAAATAAATAAAATCTTTTTAAAAAAGAAAAATGTTTAAATGAAATTGATTCTCATTTTTTTCAAAAAAGAACAAGAATAACGAAACATTTATGAAATAAGAAATGACAGAGTTGAATGGAGTAAAATGCAAAAGCCCACATCCACCACAATCCAACTTCCCTTGTCTAAATGACTGGTACATATTCTTCAATATCAATAGACTTTATTATAGATTCCATAAATAATATATAAAGAATAACATAACAATAAAGTACCTTATTTCTCAGAAAGATAAACTCTCTAGTTAATTGAAGTTTTTAGTTTGTTGAGTAGTTTTTAAATTTTACCTCAAAACCTTCTTAGTTATTTTTTTAAAGGATTAAAGATAAACTTGAAGTGTCCCGCAGCCTCAGGCTGTCCCCCTTAATGTGGATATAAGTGGAGAGGCAGAAGGGCAGAGTCTCTCTCTTGTTCTATTGGTGTTTGTTTAGAGAGAAAAGAGGGATTATATTAGGGAGTATTTTCACTTTTATTTATTTATTTATTTATTTATTTATTTATTTATTTATTTTAAGATTTTATTTATTTATTTGACAGAGAGAGAGAACAAGTAGGCAGAGAGGCAGGCAGAGGGAGAGGGAGAAGCAGGCTCTCTGCCGAGCAGGGAGCCCGATGCGGGGCTCGATTCCGGGACCCAGGGATCACGACCTGAGCCGAAGGCAGCCGCTTAACCGACTGAGCCACCCAGGCGCCCCATATTTTCACTTTTAATCCGTAACTTTTAAAATTTTTGCACCCAAATATTGTTACCAAAACCCAAGTTCAGCTGTCCATCAATGGAAAAGCCATTACAGAAGAGACAAGTTTTGATTGGAAAGGAATAGGAGTTTTCTTCAGGAGGCCAACAGCCTGGGGTTGGACTCTTGTCCAAAAGTTTCTGTCTGGCCCAGGGATTTTTAAAGGGGTTTAGGGCAGTTAATCAGTAAAGGGAGTGTAGTGGTCCATAATGTTTCTTGACTATGTGCAGACTTGGTTCCAGCTACCGACGTTTATCACAGTGCTCAGAGGTTGTGCAAAGGGGTTTGGTTCTTTAGTGCCTCGGGGTTGTGCAAGAGGTTTCTGTTTTCTGACACACAGATGTGCTCTATTCTTTCCAGGAAAGAATGCATGATCTATAGATATACAGGAAAGGGTTAGTAATCAATCATGCGGGTTAAGGGTGTTTGCTAAAGCTAAAATTTTGTCTACTAGGTTGGCTGAAGGGGCTTCAATATTACTATGAGGGTGAGATGCCTAAGGAGGTTTCCTTGTGAAAGTGCTGTCAGTAGTAATCAGGAATTAATATGATTATTTAAAAAAGATCCTGGGGGGGCACCCGGGTGGCTCAGTTGGTTAAGCATTTGCCTTCGGCTGGGGTCATGATCCCAGGCTCCTGGGATTGAGCCCCACCTCCATGGGTTCCCTGCTCAGTGGGGAGTCTGCTTCTCCCTCTCCCTCTGCCCCCCCCCCCCCCCGGCTTGTGTGCACTCTCTCTCTCTCTCTCAAATAAATAAAGAAAATCTTTTTTTTTTTTTTTTAAAGATCCTGGTTTGGGGAAGCAGAAGACTTGCATTTTATTCCTTTACCAAGAAGATTAAAAGTCCTATACTAAAATATTCTTACCTTTAAGGATACGATTCATAATCTGAATATTCAAGCACTAAATATTCTTTTTGTTTGTGATACTTTACTGATTCAAGCTCTAAATATGCTATTACATCCTCTAGATTTTCCATGTTTCAGAAACTAAATGGAACTAGACTTACTTTCTGTCTAGTATTGCTTTATAACAATTTATGATTCTCTATCATAGCTAAACATTAGAATCACTTGGGTGACTTACAAAAAGGAAGATAGATCCTGAGACACACTTCCAGATTTTGTTTTAATTCATCTGGGTGGACTTAGGCCTTTAAAAATTCACTAGATAATTTAAGTATACGGACAGGTTTGAGAACTGCCTAGAATCAAAATCAACTGTCAGGTATTTGAAATGAATATTTACCAGATAAAAAGATTTTCCATTCAATATCCAAACCTAGAGGAGACTAATTTGTGAACTGGAATTTCAGGGAGTTTATTAAAAAGAGGAAATATGTGTTAAGGTCTCTGAAAATCTCCCAGTTCTTATAAAACGTTTGAAACAAAAAGCAACTTCAGGTAAGAGAGCTGTGCAGTAAAAATAAAATTAATCACTTTGTTAAAACATTATGATAATGGATGTTTTAAGATCTTTGTTAGTTGTTCCAACATCTAGATTAATCTCAGCCTTGGTATCACTTGATTTTCAGTCATGATTTTTCTGGTAGTTCTAGGTATGAGGAGTAATTTTTGATGCTTATTATTTTGGATATTGTATTAGGAGACAGTTGATCCTATTTGAATCTTTTATTTCATCAGGCATTTGCCCTATTCAGGTTAGGCGTGTAGGTTCTGGCCTGTATTTATAGGCTGTAATCCCATTGACATGTTTGCTAGCTCAGCCCTTGCAGTGCCCCTCTGGTCTTCCCTGCTCTGGCTTGAGGAGAGCTCCCTTTCTAGCCTTCCAGGTGCTGCCCGTGGGGCAGAAGGCGCTGCCCTGGAACTCCCCGGCTAGATGGTGAGGATACCGGGTGGAGAATGTTTTTTCTGTCCCGTTCACCAGACACACACACACACACACACACACACACACACACACACACACACGATGCTCTAAGTTTCCATTTTATCTTTGCTGAGCTGTTGGAGGAAGGAAATACCTCTTTGGGCAGCTTTCTGACACTTGGTGAGAATCAGGAAATCTGAGCCTAGTTTACGTTCTGCTTTGGAGTGGAGGACAACGAGGAGATACCTGACCTGTTGGAGGAGCTGGGATGTGGTCAGATCAGTTCTGCTGCTGTCGGACATGTGATGGGTCTGCCTGCTGGCTCACTGTTGTCGCTGCCACTGGGTATGAGTCAATGAGTGAATCTCCTTACGAGGTCTCTACTGAGCTTACGCTTTCTTAGTTGTTTGGCCAAAGAGCAGGGTTTTCTGTGTCTGTGTGTGTGTGTCCTATGCCTCTTGACCATTCTGGGTAAAGATAAAATTCTGGAGAGCTCACTGAAATATACATCTTCAAGACTGAAGGGCCCTAGCCAGTCTATCTTCTTTCTACCTTTCAGAGCACTTTTATGATTGTGGACTTATTTCCAAAGTATTTTGTTGGATTTAGAGGCTAGGAGAAGAGAAGAATGAGTTTATACCTGCTTATCTGGGACCTGAAATATTGAAATTAAAATCATTTTATCAGTGGAATTACTATCAAAATTAGTTCCTTTAAGAACTATAATAGCTAGAGAGGGAAAAATCTGTATTAACAATAAAATCTATACTCTCATGCAATTATCTCTATATTTTGTTATCAAAAATAGTAGAGATCCATAACCCCATCCAATTTTGTCCTGAATTTATCCTTTTCTATTTTTCTAATACTGGATCAAGTACCAAGTGAATATTTTAAAGTTCTCTGGCTGTCCTTTTCCATGGTTTCTGTTAATTTCAATTTCATTCCCCAGAATACCTTTTTCTTTTTTTCTTTTAATATGCTGTCCCTCTTACTAGATTCATGTTTATTTAATAAAATTACTGGTTTCTATTCTGTAGTTTACTTTTTATACCTAATACATTATAATAATACCTGGTATTTATAATGTTAATTATTTAAAACTACAAATATTTTAGGGGCGCCTGGGTGGCTCAGTTGTTAAGCGTCTGCCTTCGGCTCGGGTCGTGATCCCAGGGTCCTGGGATCGAGCCCCGCGTCGGGCTCCCTGCTCCACGGGAAGCCTGCTTCTCCCTCTCTCACTCCCCCTGCTTGTGTTCCCTCTCTCGCTGTGTCTCTCTCTGTCAAATAAATAAATAAAATCTTTAAAAAAAAAAAAAACTACAAATATTTTATAATTGATTAAAATTTAAAATTAAAAAATAAACACTCAATTGTTATGATGTAATCAAAACAACTAATTTAAAATAATATTCAAAATATTGAGAAAATAATTCCTAAAATAAATAACTCAAGATATATTCTACTATTAAATATGACCTATTGTAGTAACTAATTATGGAAGCCATAGAAACATAAAAATAAAATCAAGTCTGTATTCATCTAATTGACATGTTCTAGTAGAAGTATTTACCGTAAGGGCAATTTACCATAAGGGTATTACAATTCATTAGCTAAACTTATTCAAATAAGTTTTCTGTTAGGATTTAAGGAATTTTGTGAAATATATAGTAATCAATGATAAATTATTTAGTAGGGTACACAGTAAGCAAATAAAAAATGTAGACTTCAATAGTTTTCCAGTTAGCTATTCTTGGACAAGCATTTATGATTCAAACATTTATGATTTAAATATTTTTTTTACAATCCAAATAGCGAGAGAAAATTATAGAATATATTTTATTTTATGATTATGCAAAAAAACTCTACATAAGAGTAAGATTTAATGAGTGTGCATGACCAAACAATTAAAATATTCTTTCAGAGACATATGGTACATAAGTTAGAAATGTAACAAATATGGTGGCTACTGTTTATTACTATACAGAATGAGGTAGAATTAGTATTCTAAGAATTCTAAGATGTGGATAAATCTAAGGTAATGCATCATGAACTGTTGAATAGGAGGAGCTCTAATCTGCAGTATATTTCCTTATTTCCCCACATATCTCTTACAAATAACAGCTCTAGCTCCTTAAAGATTTCTAGGACCCTGTATCTGTGATAGTCATCAAAGATCAGATAATATATATTAATTCTTTAGACATTACACTGTAGCTTAATCCTCATTCTTAAAAAGTACTTTTCTATACAATAATTATATAGTTTAAATAAAAATATTTAGGGATATTACATTCTTAATAATATATTTTAAATATATTTATGTTACAATTAAAGAATATTGAGAAATTAAAGGTTTCAAGTGAATTAAAGTACCAAATGTAACTTTTCTCTTTGTGTTGAAACAATATTAAATATTATGTTATGGTGTCAAAAGTTTGATTATTTAAATAGACACCTGATGCCGTCCTGTCACTGTACAGAAGATAAAAAAAATTGCCAATAAAAATAAAAGATTGAAGTGCATATTAATTGTGTTATACTTGGTATTTTCGGTTACTCTGAAACTGAGCTGTATTTGACATTTCATTAAGTTTTTCACTCTGCGAAAACAAAGATATCAGTACTAAGACTAGATAAAAGATGACAAGTTTATCTAGAAATATTATAACAATAAGTGTTTTCTGGATAGAAATACATAATATAAAAATAAAAGTCAATATTCACCACCTGATTTAATAATTACATAAGATATATTCATTTTCATTTTTCAAATAAAATTATTTCATTTATTATTATTAATTATTATTTTACTTTGATTGCAAGTTTCACCATGTAATAATAGACAAAGTCTGATTAATGGGTGTCAAACTACCCTTCTAAAACCATAAATATATATATATATATATTTATATATATATATGAAGCAACTGTTTACATCTAAAACCTAAAAAATATATGAAACAACTGTTTTCAGAATTTGGACAACAGAAATGATTCTTGGGGTAAGTTACACACATAAGTTGTCCTACACAGCGGCCTGGGGGTTGCACGCAGCTGGTAGAAAACCGACCAAAGGGAATGAAGACACCTCACTGGACACTCTAGGAATTCAGTTCAGACCCAAGAGTTGCTCTGCCTTACATCCATATACCAAGAGCCACTCTACACAGGCCTACCAAAGACAAACAATTGATCAAGCTGATCTGCTAGTAAATTAGCTTACTGCAAGAGTAAAAGTCAACACTAAATCTATACACACATCAATGTGGCACCCAAAATTTCCAGTGCACAATAAATGCTAAATATATGAAGACACAGGAACATGTGTCCCATAACAAAGGGAAAATTCATAGCTAATAAACATGTTATAATTACAAAAACATTTAAACATTTTAACAAAGAAGATCAATGCAATGAGTGGAAAGATTGAGAATCTCAGCAGAAAAATGGAAATTAAGAAAAAAGAAATACAGGGGCGCCTGAATGGCTCAGTCGGCTAAGCTTCCGACTCTTGATTTTGGCTCAGGTCATGATCGCAGGGTCTGAGATCAGGCCATGCTTCAGGCTCCGTGATGACCTGGAGCCTGCTTAAGGTTCTCTCTCTCCCTCTCCCTCTGCCCCTCCCTAGCTGTGCTCAAGCATGCACGTGCATGCACGCTCTCTCCCTCTCTCTCTCTCAAAAAAAAAAAAAAAAAATGAATAACATGGAAATTTTATAGCAGAGAGAGAGAGGTTCAATGGAATGTAGGATTTGTCAAAGTGAACGCAGCCATACACACACACACACACACACACACACACACACACATATACACAGACATAAATATATATACAAAGCAAACACAGATTATATATATATACATGCAAGCAGCCACCTCAAGAGGGTTTCTGATAATGACATTTAGAGCAAGAAAATGAAGAAAATTTTAAAAGAAGGATTTGAGAGATGGAAATTGCTCCAGTTACAGAGCTAGAACTGCAGATACGATATTGGACAAACTTGAGGGTGATATGTCAGGGGGGATGAGTGTTAGTACCAGAATAAGGGATGCACAAAGTCATTTAATGCTAAGGTTCTGGGTGAAATGAGATGCTCTGTGAGATGGAGAATTCTTCAGTGATTGAGGGAATGAAAGTTGTAGGGCATAATGAGATTATTCCTGGTAGTGTTTTAGAAAAATTTGATAATTGGCCTCATTTTGGAGATGGCCTTGGGACAATGGTATGATGAAGGAAGGAGATGGAGGAGGGGGAGAGTGCAAGAAATGGTCTTCTCTTCAACACAATAAGTTCTGGGGGTGAGGATTCTCTCAACTCTTACAGTGCATACTTTTTAAACTGGATTATGAAGATTCTAATGTGGCCATTTTTTTTCATCAGTGTTTGTTTCAAAAAATAGGAATTTATTCTACATACTTCTTTGATTCTTACTTTAAAAAAAAAAATTACTGATTCCCCAATTAAATTCTCCCAGTTCAAACTGCATAGATTAGCCTCAATTTCACATTATATTAATGTACCTTTAATTCAAAAGTTTAGGTAATAATGAATATTCACTCTTAAGATTTTATTTTGTTTTGATTTGCTTTCTTGACACTAGAGACAACTGGGTATATTATGCACTGTAGCTGGTGTTTTACCTTTCAAGATGGATTCTGGGGTGTGGAATTGGTAAGAATTCGTAGTCAAGGTTACATTCATGTTTATGTTAACATGATAAACAAGCTGCTTTCTAAGTTGTGTAACACTTATCATGTGCAAGAGAAGTGACTGAGAGTACATTTTCTCCTTTAATCCATGCTGATTATGGATATTATCATATATGCTACTTTATTGTTTGACAGTTTAACAGGTAAGAAGTGGTGTTAAATAATTAATTTGATCTTCCTAAAGCCTTGACAGATTCAACCTCTTTTCATTTTTTCATTTGCCACCTAGATTTGCTCATCTGAAAATTATCTTTTCAAATAATTTGCATTTACCATGTTTCATTGTAAATTTTATTACCATTTTCAATGAACATTTATTGATTCTAGATCGATAATATGTCACATGATTTTGTCTTATTAATATAGCCAGTAGCATTGTCCATTGGCAATGTTCTTCCACACAGTAGCCATTTATCAAATGTGGTTTCTTAGTCACATTGTTGATTGAAGTGCTCAAAATGTGGCTACTGGCTATTTATAGAACATTTCCATCATCTCTGAAAGCTTTACCGGAAAACAGTAGGCTATATAGAATGTGCAACTTTTATGAAGTCAAATATGACTTTGTTCTTATAATGTTTGGGTTTCCCGGCTTGTTTATAAAAAAAATAATTCTACTATATGTGTAATATATGCCTAATGTTCTAAATGCTTTGTTGCATGTTGCATTTTGTTATGTTTTACATTACAAATTTTAATCTCCTGGCATTTATGAGGTATGAATTAAACATTGAATCATACTTAAACTTTTTCCTCATCTAGATTAAAAATAAAACACTATTGGTGGGGAGTGGGAGGGATGGGGTGGCTGGGTGATAGACACTGGGGAGGGTATGTGCTATGGTGAATGCTGTGAATTGTGTAAGACTGTTGAATCACAGACCTGTACCTCTGAACAAATAATACATTATATGTTAAAAAAAAAAAAGAAGAAGAAGAAGAAAAAGATAGCAGGAGGGGAAGAATGAAGGGGGGGAATGGGAGGGGGAGATGAACCATGAGAGACGATGGACTCTGAGAAACAAACTAAGGGTTCTAGAGGGGAGGCGGGCAAGGGGATGGGTTAGCCTGGTGATGGGTATTAAAGAGGGCACGTACTGCATGGAGCACTGGGTGTTATACACAAACAATGAATCACAGAACACTACATCAAAAACTAACGATGTAATGTATGGTGATTAACGTAACGTAATAAAAAAAACCACTATTATCATTCAACAAGGCCCTATATACTAATGAATATATCTTTTTTTGAGTATTCTATTATTTTTCATTGATCTATTTGTCTATTTCTGGGTTAGTACTGAAATCTTACTATTGGCATTGTCTTACAGTATTTTTTCTCAATATCTGTTTTGGAATAGACTTTTTATTACTTTCAACATATTTTAAAAATTACTTTCAGATAATATTCTTTCATATGGACATTAAAATCATAGTGTTCAATCCCCAAAGCAAATTTCATCGGAATTCCATTTAGAATTATATTGTCTTAATATATTTAATTTTGGAGAATTGATTTTTTTTTAAATCATTGTATATCTTTTCTCTGAGAATTTGGTTCTAATCTTTTTTCCCCATTTTTCTTTGGTTCTAATCTTGCTTTATATCTTTATTCTTCACTGATTTTAATTCTTAATTCTTTTAAATTTATTCTTTCCTTCTTTTTCACTTCTACTTTTCTTCTCACCTTGATACAATTGCAACTCACCTATTACTGTTTTATAGCATTATGTTATGAATGCTATAAATATGATGCTCTCTTCTTCTTTGTTGAGGATGCTAAGTCTTTTATAGATCTTTTGTATTTTACTCAACAATATATCTCTTCAAGATGTACATCCTTGATCTGAATCTCCTAAATAATCACCCCTTTGTCTGATTCTAAAGTTATTTTTTAAAGACTACATGATAATTTCTCACTGCTCATTCTGGAATGAGGCTAAGTTATTTGAGAAGCTTGACCCTAGTGTCTCTATTTTTTTCATAATCTTTATATTTTTAACTCTGCGGTGGGAGAGGAGGATGGTGCCTTAGTTCTCAATCTGATTATAATTCCTAAATCTCAGATGGACTTTATTATATACCAAGTGGTTTAAACCACAGAAATTTGTTTTCTTATAGTTCTAGAGGCTGGAAATTCCAAGATCAATGGTCCTCAGGGTTTGATTTTTGGTGGGAGATCTCTTCCTGGTTTTCAGAGGACGACCTTCTCACTTCTCACAAGGGAGAGAGAGAAATTCCCCTTTTTCTCTCTCTTCTTCTCTGACTCTTGCTCTTCTTAAAAGGCCATAGTACTATCTCAGTAGGGCTGCACTCTTAGGAGCTCAGTTAAGCTTAATTACCTCCTAAGGATTTTATCTCTAGCTATTATCACCTTGAAGCTTAGGGCTTCAACATATGAACTTTGGAGGAATATAGTTCAGTCCATAGCAGGAGCTCAGGACCACACAGTGGCAGAGGACAGAACGATATGCCACATGGATCAGGAAGCCCTCTACTGTGTACTATGCAGTCATGGAAACCCAGCATTATCTCAAGAGAAGGGCTAGGTGAATGGAAGGCAGGTAGAAATTGGAGAGACTATTACTTAAGAGGACTATTAAATCATCAGATCCAGTTTTGAATTTGATAGAAATAAAATCAGTTTCTTTTTTATTACCCACTGAGCAGAGGCTTATGATAATAAATTATAAAAAAAAAAGAAAAACATATTTCCTTTGTTCACTCTTAGTATAATGTGAATATATTTATGACCCTGATATACAGTCCTTCACATGTCAAAGACAATGTTAGGGGAAAAGTGTAGAAATAAAGAGCACTTAAATAAATTGAAAAAGAAAATTTGAAGTCATGACAAGGGAAATAAAAAAAATTAAAAGGTAACATGATTGTAAGTTAGAGTGACAATCTTGGATGGTCCAAGAGATTTCTGATTTATGCCTCTTGTCCTAACTTAATTATTAATAATGAAAAATTTAGTATTAAAGTATTATGGATTGGTTGGATCCCTGTAAATATCTTGTTATAGCAGAAAACAAAGAAATTATCAAAGATTAGCAGGATCTCTCCCTCTCCCACTCCCCCTGCTTGTGTTCCCTTTCTCATTGTGTCTCTCTCTGTCAAATAAATAAATAAAATCTTAAAAAAAAAAAAAAAGATTAGCAGGATCATTTATAGGGGTTCAGGAGACAGTTTGAAAAAGTTCTAACAGGTTAACAATGGACAATTTGAGTATTAATAAGAGTAACAATGTAATTGATTGAAATTTATAAATATTTTGATCAATAAGCATAACTTTATGAGATTGTTTCAACTCATAAACTAAAAAAATTAGAATTAGAATATCAGAATTTTGCAATCCCTGATAAGATAAAAGAACTAAAGCATTATAATCAATACACACATCCCAAATAAAAGATAACTAAATATTATGTGCCTCCTGATGAAAAAGAATACCTATGAAGCATTCTTGTTGAAAGAGAGAGTTTGTGAGTTTGAGAGAGAAGAGAGGAGTGGAGAGGAGAGGAGAGAAAAGAGAAGAGAAAGAAGAGAAGAGAAAGAAGAGAAGAGAAGAGAAGAGAAGAGAAGAGAAGAGAAGAGAAGAGAAAGAAGAGAAGAAAAGAGAAGAGGAGGGGAGGGGAGGGGAGGGGAAGGGAGGGGAGGGAAGAAAATCAGGCCTCTACATACAGTTGCCAATTCAAAAACACTATGACGACAAAGGCGCTTGTTTAACAATTCTACAGGGACACAATCAGAAAAAATCCAGAATGTGGGGAACTCTATACAAAGTCTATTCAATAAATGAATTGTGATGGATAGAAAGAGAGTGGACTTTGATAACATTGTTATAATTTTTTTATTTTGTGTTTATTTATTGTGTTTTAGGTATAAATTTATGTCCTTATTTTTTACAGATATATACTAACATGTTTATGAATGAAATTATATGATTCTGGAATTGGCTTCAAAACAATCCATCAGGGAGTTAGAAAATGTATGTGGAGTGTAAATAAAACAAAATTCTTTATGGATGGATAATTGCAGAAAATAGTAAATTGTTAATTATTCATCGACTATATTATTTCTCTAGCTTTGTAAATATCTTTAAAATTTACTATAATAAAAACTGAAAAAAAATAATGTCTTGTTCTGTTTTCCGTCCAACCAGTTCTAGTAGTTGGGATTCACAGAGGTAATTATTTTGATTAAATAGAGGTAATGGTTGGCTAAGTGGAAATTCACTGCTTAAAGGCAGCAGTTGATGTCAGAACTAATATCATGGTGTTTTGCCATTAATCCTAAGATGAGACTTCATTGACTTTTCTTGATATATGAATTGTGACAGAGATTTTTATTATGCAGACTTGGTTTCACAGAAAGAAAGCAGGGAAATCTTAATTAAACATATATCAATAAATGAAAGATATTAAGCTTCATGCTTGTCATTGCAGCAGAAGGAGAAAATGTTAAGAAAAATGTAGGTGAGAACAAATTAAACAAACGTGCAGTTTAATTTAAAATGAGTCATCTAAATCTTATATTGTTTCATTCTGGATGTTGTTATTCTATGTGCTCCACTTTGATGTTCCAAAAATAGAATATCCGTAAGAGGCATGATCAATAAATCTTTGATCTATACTACTATTATGAGTATTGTGGTAATTTCTGAAATTTCCTGTGACTTCACATGTTATACCTTACAGAAAAATATCACTGAAAACATATCAATTTCTTGAGAGAAGGATGGAATTCATGTGGTGATATTCTACCAATATTAAATTTGGTTCATCCAAAAGGAGTAATTATGTGCACACTCAAATGGTAATATCTTGACACAAGAATTTTTTCAAGAGTTTTACATTATAAGCACAGGCAATATATATATGACTAGCGCAATATATAAATATGAATTTAAGAATAAATAAATCGATAATAAGGAGAAGCAAGTTAGGTAATAAAGAGAAAGACATTTAGCAAATGTTTATGTTTGGAAATGTGATTAAGCTCTCTCTGGGTACCAGGTAATTTAAAATAATTTGGATACAACTCATATTTAAATCATTCTCTATAGTAAAAGAAAAATTCAAGTGTAAGAGGCAAGGCTGTACTTTTTCTTCTAATGAATATTTACATGTGAATGCTTCATTCGTAGTGAATATATTTTCAAAAAAGCTGAGGTCAGAAGTTTCTCAGATTTTTTAATTAGAAAATATTATATAATGACTATATGTCATATTAAAGTTTCAACATAAATATATATTGAAATTGTTTATGTTAGCATAAATATTTAATACAACTTTCTTAAATATTTCTGGTGCTTTCTACACTGAAGTCTTCTTCCTATGGAGATGGAGTATGTTTAAGACATGTTCTTCTTCACTTTAATTTATCCACTGATGGGACAAAAGTTAAAATTGCTCTGGTAGTAATTGTAAAAGAAGTGTTAATTTTCAAAACATCGATGAAAGAGAGGTCCAATTATAATTAATGTTGTTCCAAACTTCCTAATTTCTCTTTCAGTTAATTCAATTTCCCCCAAAGTAAATCCATGTATATTTCTCTTAGAGTATTTTAGTGTTGCTTTAATATGAATTTGTTATTTTGAGTGTGAATTAACGTATGTATATTATAATTTATTTTTCTGTGAAATATTTGGTCACAGCTCTAGCATATGTTCTGTTGGATCTTTTTTTCTAGCTCTAAAAAGTTCTTATATATTTAGAATATGCTGAGCAAATAGTTTCCCAGTGGGCAGTTTGCCTTTTTCCTCAACTACAGTTTTTAACAAACAGTTTTTTAAAGGCCTATGATTAAATGTATTGATATTTTCATTTTAAGGACCTGGGCATACTCAGCTATCAGAATGATTGATGTCACAGAAGTCTAGCGGAAAGCTGTGAGCATGGTGGGGAGGGGATCTAGCCACAGACTTGTCTGACATTGTGCAACAGGAAAAATGAATGGTAGGATATTATCAACATTGTATAAGTGTGTGAATATATATAGCATGACTAAGTATGTGTTTTTGTGTCTGTGTATAAAAGAGAGAGAGAGATCTAGTTAAAAATAAGATGGGCAAGGGACACTGGGGTGGCTCAGTTGGTTAAGTGTCTGCTTTTGGCTCAGGTCATGATCTCAGGGTCCTGGAATCAAGTCCTGCATCAGGTTCCCTGCTCAGTGGGGAGTCTGCTTCTCCCTCTGCCCTCCCCTCCTCCCTCCTCCGCCCCCCCGCTGGTGAGCTCACTCTCTCTCTCTCTCTCACTCTCTCTTGTAAAAATAAATAAATAAAATCTTAAAAAAATAAGATGGTCAATATCTAATTTTAGAATTTTCAGTTGCCCCTCTGTATTTTTATTCCTGAAATTCTGCATAACTGGAAGGTAAACAAGGAGGAGCCCGTGCCCACAGGAAGTCAGAAAATCTGATTAATATAAAAGCAAGCCCTTGAAACTGAGAAAAAACACTAATCTTGGCATCTGAAACTTACTGTCATTTCCATATTTGTGTATTTTCCTTGTCTACCAAACGTGTCGTTGCCAGTGCCCGGGGCAGGATAAGAGTTATCTCACCAATACGATGGACTCTGGAAAACAAACTGAGGGTTCTAGAGGGGAGGGGGTTGGGAGGATGGGTTAGCCTGGTGATGGGTATTGAGGAGGGCACGTTCTGCATGGAGCACTGGGTGTTATGCACAAACAATGAATCATGGAACACTACATCTAATACTAATGATGTAATGTATGGGGATTAACACAACAATAAAAAAAAAAAAAAAAAAAAAAAAAAAAAAGAGTTATCTCACCAAGGAGACAACATGCCAACTCATAATGTTTGGTTCTGAATGAAAATCTGAGTTGTCAAGGATTATCTCTGACCCAATAATAATTCTATGTTGTGCTGTGCAGGGTCTGAAACCTAAACTAGATTTATTCATATTTTCATGTAAATGTATAGTTGATTAGAATAGGGGAGTACTGATACTATTCTAACATTTGTTCAAAAGAATCAATGTCAGTATGTTTGCCTATACCCAAAGAATGTTCTTTCTTGAATCTTGCTTTTTCTTCTGGGTCTATTTCAAGTAGACAAAATAGACCCTGTAGTACTTATTTAAAGAAGTTTTACTCCCACCCCCACAAGAAAATTGCCCTCATTTTTGTTTCCTTTAAGTTAAAAAAATATTTATATTAAATGTTTTGTCTCCTTTTCACTCTATAAAAATGACAGGAATAGTTTATTTGATAACTAAATCTCATGCTGAAAATTCCTTTTGCCCCCCAACATTCTCAAGATATTATTCCATTGTTTTCTGGCTTCAGTTATTGGTAATAAAATTCTTCTATTAGTCCCAGTATTATTCCATTATAACTACCTATCTTTGTGCCATCATTGCTTTGTTTTGATATTGTACAAGCTCAATGTTAAGTTTCAGATATAAGGTCATTTTGGTTTTATTCATTTACTCTGTTAGGAACTCAAAGGTTTTGTCATCTTATCACCTCTGAAAAGTCTTAACCTTATTTCATTAAATTATTATAACTACTCTTGTCCTTTTTGAACTCAGATTAGATATATGTTGCAACTTCTTTTTTTTTTTAAGATTTTATTTATTTATTTGACAGAGAGAGAGATAGAGCAGGAACACAAGCAGGGGGAGTGGGAGAGGGAGAAGCAGGCTTCCCGCCAAGCAGGGAGCCCGATGTGGGGCTCGATCCCAGGACCCTGGGATCATGACCTGAGCTGAAGGCAGACGCCTAACGACTGAGCCACCCAGGTGCCCCAATTTTGCAACTTCTCATTTGAGCCTCCAAGTCTTATCACCTGTCTTGTATTTGGCTCTTTTCCTGTCTGTGCTGAATTGTGGGTAATTTTCCCAAAACTATGTTTCAGTTCATTAAAGTTCTCAGTTTAATTTAAAACATTTATGATCTAACATTTCTTTTAAAAAATTAAAATAGCTATATTCATCATTTATAGGACTTTTTAAAAATTCTTTTTGAAACTTTCTTGACTATTTTAATGGTGTCCTAGGTATCCTTACTTTAAACTTTCTATAGAGTCTATGTAATAGTTTTATTATCTAAAGATACACAAGAATTGAATCCATTTTCTTTTTTGTAGATGTTGACTCTAATATATGGTGTAATAATTATTATTATATTTTTATTTCTGAATTATGAGCTCATTTGCAAGAAATCCTTCTATGTGGGTTTAATTTTTTTTTTTTTTAATGTGCATCTTTTCTGAAAGGATTTTACATTTTGTTACACAGGTAACATCCTCCTAAGATTTTATTTTATTATCATTGCTTGGCATGGATTTCACTTCACTGGCCTACATATATTTGCATATCCAAGAGAGTAGATGGAAAGTTCCACAATTAAGAATTATCCAAAGACACTAATTTCCCCTCTATTAATAGGCTAAATATTTGTCTACTCAATTTACCAATGGAATTTTCACACTTTAAAGTTTTAAGATTTAATCAGGCATCTCAGTCCTAAATAAAAATTTAACACGCAAACAATGAATCATGGAACACTACATCAAAAACTAATGATGTAATATATGGTGATTAACATAACATAATAAAATTTTAAAAAAAGAAAAAAAAATGAACATGGAGTAAAGAACCGGTCTCTGACTTTGATATAAATTAAAGGTACTCGTTATCTAAGTCAGAAATCCTTAAGAATACTGGTTTCTCATCCTGGTTTTTGATTACCTTCCTTTTTATTTTTCCTGGTCTCTGGTTATCTACCTTATTTTTATCAAGATCTTATTTGTGCTTTTAAAAATATGTTATTTTATTTAATTCAGAATTTGTATTAGATGTCGTCAGCCTTGCTGAAGAGAAAGAGAGAGGGAAAGAGAGAGGAAGAGAAAAGAGAGACAGAGAGAGTTGGAGAGATTTATTTAAAATTTATGGCTATGGAATATCACAGGTGACTTCTTGCTCAGTTTTGCCAAATTGCTTCTCAACTGTTATATATGAAGTGATGATTATACTTAACAGAATTGTTATCAGAGAGGATAGCAACCTACGCCCACATGACAGGATATATGGAGAGTTTCATGAGTAGAACTAGACGTAACTTGTTCTCTTATGAAACTTTGGAAAGAATTATATACAAATAATGCAGAAGAAAAGATATGTTCACACACTGAAGTAACAGCACAGATGAAAGAATCTTTTCATTACATGATAAGAAAGTTACGTTAGTTCTCTTAAAAATTAAACATTCATGGCTCAATCAGTAAGGTTGTAAAAAATAACTTCACTGAAAACAACACTATATTTAAATTAAAGGCCAAACATGTATGAAAATAGTTAAAAGATTCTTTTCTTAGTAGTATAGTTAATTGTCTGAAAAATTTCAAGATTATTTTAAAAATCCTCGTTCAAGTAAAATGACTAGACTGTGTACATTGAGGTATTATTAAAATAATTAATTGTTCTTTCTTTATTCAGTCCAAAACTCAACTACTACATCTTCCAAGTCAATATAGCATGTGAAATTAAAGTATTAAAAATTAATTTTCCATAATTACTCTTTATTAAAATAAATTATTTAGAATTAATATTAATCTTAGTACCAATTTTTTTTCTAGGTCTTTGATAAGTTACTTAATCCCTTTAAATAGTCTGAGGATTCTACATGAGAAATAATTTGCCTTAGGAAGAGAATGGGCTACTTCAATATTGGAAACATTGAGTGGCGGAAGGATTATAATTTAGTAAAAAATTTATAGATGGAATATCATTATTTATATATCTGTTTAACATGTTCTTTCCTATTCAAAGGATTCCATCAGTCTCTCCCTGCCATAGTCTTTATTTCTGAAACAATTAAGAAATATTACTTTTAAAAAAATCAATGTTTTCTCCCCTCATTTTTAATAGCTGACGATTGAGTGGTCTGACTCTTTTCTTGAGACTGGTTAGCCAGAGTTTAAAAAAGAAATAAAAATCTTTATCTTTCATTCCAAGGAAGGTCTAAGATAGACCACACTTTTTGAATGTATTTCAAAATAATACTTCCTTCTTGGGTGCAACCAATACATGCAATTCATGCTATTATTGATTTACCTCACCAACTGCTCACAGGTCTCTTTAGAAAATCACACAATTTAAGATTATTGTTGATAAGAACACTTGTTTTCCTAGCTGTGGAGACAAATGCTAAGTGGTTTTAAACCTATAGCTGAGTAAACTATTTGTATCTTCTTTAAAAAGAAATGTCTGCAGAAGAGGAAGTCCTGGTAAGTATCGAATATTAATTTGAAAACTTCTACTGCTCAATTCTACACCACTGGGTTTGAAGACATCGATAGTCATCAGTTGGTAGTTTATAACAATTAAGTATTTTATACACATCTGAACTACAATCAAAGGGAGATATTCCAAAATGATGCCTTATATGACTACTCTAAAGATATCCTATACATTTCCCCCACCTATATTGAGGTAAAATGATAAATAAAAATTGTATACATTTAAGGTGTACAAGTATACAACTTGAAGTTTTGATATTATTTCACACCATTCAACCTAATTAACATACCCATCACCAAAGCCAAAAATATGCCTACAGACACTGCATTTTATTTAATTTTGCTTATCTACTTACAGGTTTAATTCACCACATTAGTGACTTGCAGAAATCTACTGGTCTTGACAGTAATATACCGGATATAAATTGAGGCAATCTACTTGCTTAAGACAACAAATAATTTTACAATATATTGTTAACCTAAAAAAATTTGTTTTGTTGAAAAGTTAAAAGATCAAGTAAATATGTGTGCAGTTTTATAAACCATGGTTGACTTTTAATTCCAGACACAGAAGAAGCTCTAAAGTATGAATATAAGTTTAGGAATTGTCACTCTTGATACAATAACCAGGATTTACTTTAAAAAGGGATGCGGGGGATGTTTCCAAAATTAATACATCTTTAACTATGGTTTGTAGGTGATTTTGTGTGTGTGCAAATCAGGATGTTTTTCTAAAATAGAATTATACATATAGCTATTGCCGAGGCAAAGTAATATATAATCCTGAAAACTCTTACATGCTTTTTACAGAGAAAAATGATGGGCTTTCTAATGTATCAGAAAAAGTAAGCTAAAAATCATGCATTGGTTTTTGTGTCTCGAAGAATGTTTCTCTAAAAACTTAAGCTCAAGGTTTGTTCATAAGCAACAGATTTATCCCTGAAATAGAAAAGGGAAATTCACCAGAGGAAAGTAAATGGATGGAAATTTACCTTAAGATAAGTCACATTTGTTTCTTCTCTATGAATACTGAACTATCTTTATACTTACACTACTTTCGGGGATCATAAATTTACTACCTCTCCATTCTAGTGATCAGATGATATTTGTAACATTTTAAATAGACAAATTGCCATTTTAACTTATCAGCCAGTCTCAAATTCATTTCACTAGTGAATTTCCCCTCCTCTAGAGATTGATAATTCATGCTGAAAATATAAAACTGAGTTTCTGAAATTGTAAAGCCAACAACTACATCTTAAGACACCACCGCAAATGTAATACAATAAAAATTACAATTATATCATTTCCATAAATATAATACAACACATTAATGAGATAAAACAGTAGTTAGTTTTATATTTATGAAAAGAATAAAAACATTTAAAAAGATTTTAATTTATATATATAGGACATTAGATAAAGAAATATGAAACTTAAAGATAATTTTGTAAGAAATATGTCATACTAAAATATTTATTTACCTCTTTATAGTCCTTCAGAAAAATTTATATTTCTCAAAATTTAATACACTGAAATGCACTGTAAAAAGTAGTGCCATTGTGGATATCTATTATTGCAGGTAACAGAACTTTTACTCAATTTTATTAGCATATAAATAGATATTTAAAAAGTCATAATCAATGGTTAAAAGATAGTAAATAGAACTTTGTTTTTCCTCTTTCAAAGTGCTCATTTTATTTTATTAATTCAGAGTGGATTAGAGTTATTTATGGGTGCATGTATGGAGAAAAATCCTTACCATTCATAGTTTGGTTGGCGATTATTATAAACTTCCCAGCAGCTAAATTATCGTTTGTAACTTACATATCAGTAACTAACTGATACATTGCTGCCTCAAATTCTTTTTGGAATGAAGCATGTATAATAATCAAGGAAAAAAAAATACATAAAGGATTTTGACGTATCTGTGCGACCTACGTAAGCAATTCCTGAGTACCTAAATATGTAGGAGGTACAGAGTGATAAACGTTAAAATAAGGACGGCCTGAATTTGCAGTCATGCTCTGGTTATATCAGCAAAATGGTACATAGAGAACCTGACCCAGAATAGCCTGTCTATTTAGGTTTTCATTTCTGTAAGTAAAGAATATTCATTCCTGAATTGTTTAAAGGTTCCCAACTGTGGTGTTTGAAATATCATTTATGTGTTTTATGAGTACCTCAGTAAGAGTCTAGACATCTTTTCCTGGTTCTCAGCCTTTAGAGACCCTGCCATAACTCTAAAGCTTAGCCTACAAGGAGATTAACCGAGACAACCCACGATGCTAGGTTAAATATTGGTGTTGGACAAGATTTGTGGAATGTTTATTTTACTTATAATTTAGAAGTGAGACTTTCTAAGAGTCACATCTTTGTGCTTACCTCTACCGTTATAGATACGCTGCCCCTCGGCTGACTGCCTAACGAAATGAAGATCGTCACTTTTCCAGCCCACTGAGTATGGAGGTTTCTTGTATCCAACATAGTTTCCCAAGAAAATTAAGAGGACTCAGAAAGTCAGGTTGTTGAGGACATAATAAAGATGAACCATATTCCTCTAAGGAACGTTTGCCCATCTGACTGAAACCATAAGGACATTCTATGAATTCCCGACCATCTCTTTATATCTGTGATATATGCTCTCCAAAAGGAGGCTTCTATTTTTTATACTATTCTTACTACATATTGTTTTTCATTTTTGGCTTCTGACTCTGTTCATTGTCATGAGGAAAAAAAAAATATGTCCTTCCCTCTCTGTACCACCCTTTCATAAGCAACCCATTGGATACTATCCATAACTGATTTTCAGTCTGAGTTGATATAAATTCTGCTTTATTTTCTTTTTTTTTTTTTTAAAGATTTTATTTATTTATTTGAGAGAGAGAGAATGAGAGACAGAGAGCAAGAGAGGGAAGAGAGTCAGAGGGAGAAGCAGACCCCCCGCTGAGCAGGGAGCCCGACGTGGGACTCGATCCAGGGACTCCAGGATCATGACCTGAGCCGAAGGCAGTCGCCCAACCAACTGAGCCACCCAGGCGCCCTCTGCTTTATTTTCTTAAAGTTAGTAGAACTATTCAATCATTTCTACTTTTTCTTACAGCTGTTTAGATAAAATATAACTTTTTAAAATCTATTTCATTGTGGTAAGAACACTTAACATGGATCTACCCTCTTAAAATTTTAGGTGTACATTATAGGTACAATATTGTTCAGTAGATTTCTAGAACTTATTTATTGTGTTTAACTGAAACTTCATGCCTTCTGGTTAATGACTCCACATTTTTCCCTCCCCTAGTCCCTGCACCAAATATTCCACATTTTTTAAAAAGATTTTATTTATTTATTTATTTGAGATAGAGCATGCGAGAGAGAGAGTACGCATGAGCTAGGGGGAGGGGAAGAGAGAGAGGGAGAAGCAGCGTCTCCATGGAGCAGGGAGCCCGACATGGGGCCTTGATCCCAGGACCCTGGGATCATGACCAGGAGACGCTTAACCGACTGAGCCACCCAGGTGCCCCCTATTCCACAATTTGATGCTATCAGTTTCACTATTCAGATACCTTAAGTGGAATTATGCAGTATTTGTCTTTTTGTGGCTTATTTGTGATCCTTTGTCTATACTTCTTTTTTCCTCTGTTCATTTTTTTTTGAGATAATTGAATCTTGTCTGTTTTCTTTTTTCTTATTTCATAGTTATTTGTATCTACTATTTGTAATTTGTACATAGGATGTCTAGTAATAGATTCAGAATTTTGCCACATATTTAACTTAGCAAAATTAATTAATTAATTAATTTTTTTAATATTTATTTTGCAAAATTGAAATTTAAATGTCTCTCCTCAGTAATAAAAATGTTAGAACTTTTTTTTTTTTTTAAGATTTTATTTATTTATCTGACAGAGAGAGAGACAGCGCGAGAGAACACAAGCAGGGGGAGTGGGAGAGGGAGAAGCAGGCTTTCCACTGAGCAGGGAGCCCAATGCGGGCCTCGATCCCAGGACCCTGGGATCATGACCTGAGCCAAAGGCAGACGCTTAATGACTGAGCCACCCAGGTGCCCCAAAAATGTTAGAACATTTTAAGTATGATCATCTTCATCCAAATACCTTAATTTTTGTGGTCTGTGTTTGAGTTTTTTTATCCTCATAGAATATTGAATGTTCTTATTAGTATTGTTATTATTTTGTTACAGATACTAGACTTTATTTAGAGGATTTACAAAAAATTTCTAAAGAATTTGTATATAGCTTTTTAAAAAATATTTATTTGAGAGAGAGAGAGAGAGCATAAGAGGCAAGAGCAAAGGGAAAGGGGCAGAGAATATCAAGCAGCCTCTGTGCTGAGTGGGGAGCCCCATGTCCCTTAGATCATGACCTGAGCTAAAACCAAGAATTGGTCGCTTAACCAACTGTGCCACCCTGCCCCCCTATAACTCTTTATTTAATATTATTTACATTTTTCCTTCTTACTGAGATTTTTCCTCTAGATATTCCCTTATTAAATCTTCTAGCAGTAAACTCTGTTATCACTATGTATTGCTATTTAAATCTTATAATATTATTTTGGGTGTTTTGATAGAAACAAAATGAATACTCAAATGGAATAATGCAGAACAGACTATGTACCAAGGTGTGATCAGATAATGAAAATCAGCTAGGTATAATGAAGCCTTCCAGGGCTGGAAACATCAGGGTGAAGTTTCTACCTTAAGGCCTGAAGAGTTGATGAGGCAGGAAACTAGAACCAGGAAGAGTTATAGCTGTAGGAAAAGACCAATGCAAATGATTTGAGGACTTTGAAAGAAGGAGCTCCATCAACTACGAACCCATAGAGAGAAAACCTAAGGGCTTCCATGCCTCCATCCTCTGACCCCCTGTTGAAGACCCCCAAGGGCTGAAACAAAGTAAAGGTAGAGCCCAAGAGAGCTGGTTGATGCTCACCAAAACCTTCCAGGAACCCAGAGCATGAAGTGTGACTAAACCCAGAGATTAAAAGGAAAATATTAGGGTACATATTCTAGATTACTACTTATTTTCTCTCAACAGTTTGATGACAGTATTCCCCTGTTTGGGTCATCTGTCCTTGCTACAGTTTTAAGTTTTACTCCTTTCACATAATCTCTCTCTTTGTGGCTGTGTTAAATATTTGTTTTTGTCTTTGGTGATTTATAATTTCATACGGTGTGTTCAGGCTTGAGTTCCATTTTGTTAATCCTGTTTCAGATATAACATAAAACCCAAACATTATCTTTTTTTTTTTAAGATTTTATTTATTTGACAGAGAAAGAGATAGCAAGAGCAGGAACACAAGCAAGGGGAGTGGGAGAGGGAGAAGCAGGCTTCCCGTGGAGCAGGGAGCCCGATGAGGGGCTCAATCCCACTGGGATCATGACCTGAGCCGAAGGCAAACGCTTAATGACTGAGCCAACCAGGCGGCCGCCAAACATTATCTTTTAAAATATTGTTCTATTTCCATTCCTTCTATTCTCTACATCTGAGATGCTGATGATATACATTAAATCTCAATTTATCCTTCATATATCTTAATATTTATTTCACCTTCTGTATCTCTATGCCTTTGACACTCAGTTATCTTTGAATACATTTAATTTGTTTTGCGCTTTTCTGTTTTAGTTCATTTTAATATGCTGTTTAACTAATATATTGAATTACATACTTTACATATAGAAAATCCATTTTAAGAGAGCTAATTCCTGATAATCTTTTTGAAGGAATATTTTTTATTTCTTCTTTTATTTCTTCAAAATTTTCATGTGTATGTCCTTTATAGTCTTTATATCATAACTTTAATTCACTCAGGCTTTGGTATTTTAAATATATTATTTCCATCTCTAGCCATATTTCACTTATAGTGGATTGCCTTATCTTATGCCTGGTGAACTTTGTAAATCCACACTTTGATTTGAATATTTGCAACTCTTACACATCTATACTAGGGAAACCTCCCTTCAATAAAGATTTGCTTTTGCCTCCAGATGAAGTCAGTAGGACACTAGTTAGAAGACAGTGTCTCCACTTCTCAACATCTCAGAAGAGAAGTATGTGTTTCATTCCTCCAACTCATAGCTGATCAAAGATTCAGGTTCCCAGTTGCAGGGTGAAATGGGTATCCATCCTTTGGGCACAGCTTATGGACCTCTATACCATATCCCTACTGTTCTAGCCTCAATTCAAATTAATTTTCGGATGGAGAGGTAGACTTAGCAGACTTTTCTTACCTCTTCGGATACCTTTTTTTTTAAAGCTATTTATCTCAAGTTCTGTGCCTTTCCCTTTCTTCCGTAATGTGTGGGTAACTCAGAACAAATATTTAGCTCTGGAGTGTAATGCAAATGAAACAGTTTTCTGTAGTCAATGTTGACTTTCTTTTTCTTAAATATATACTTCAGTTAGTGTGTTTTGCAACTGTTTTATAGCTTATAAGTATAAAAAAAAGGTTTTTGCAATCAATCCAGGGTCTGGATTGATTGATTGATGCTACTCTAAAGTTTTGAGTCCTAGGTATTTGACTTAATTTACTCTAGTGAATTTATATTAGATGTTGATTTCCACCCCCCAAATTCATAAATAAAAAATTAAAAACTTTGAAATGTCTTCAGCTTTAAACAAATGCAGTCAGTGAATTCAGTTTTATTATGTATATGTAAATAAAATGGTTTTTATTACATATATATTTATAATGACAGTCTGCTAAAACATGACTTTTGGCAAAACAACTATTTGAAGGCATCTTACACAATTCTAGTTATACAAAACAGATTTCTTTTTATAAACACAACATACAAACTTTATTTAACAAAAGTAACAGGCAAAGCCAAACAGGCACTTACATTAAGAGAAAAACTGACTACAAAAATTTTATCTTAAGCATCTTACAGTAACCTACTTGCAGTCGCATTCAGCTGTGCTCTGTTGTTGTGAAAAATAAAGCTCTTGCACAGGTATGGATGAATTATTTGTATATTTTTCAAGTATTCACTGAATACTACCTTATATACACAAATACATTGTTTTTCTGAAAAAAATATTTAATTGATGATCCCCAGATTTTATACTTCATTTTTGTTGATCTTTTGGAAAAGGTGGTCTAAAGAGAAGAATATATGGTTCTGGCTCATGAGTCATGTAATGAACACAGCCTAGACTCTGTTGGACACCAAGTCTCCTCCAATCCTCTTCAGACATCAGATGGGTTGTTGGTACTTGTTTGGAAAGTTCTCTGGGTTACATGCCGGTGCTTGTAGTACTTGTGGAAGTACTTGTCCGGATAACAGATCTGCTTGTGCACCATCCTGTGGGCAGGCAGAGCAAGGAAGACATGAAGAGTGGACATGGCAGACCACAGGTTCAGGTCAGGCCAAGGCGAAGACTTGATTGCTTATATAAAACAGATTTGACATCTTGTCAGTTATATTATTTTGTTTTAAAAATGTATATTCTGTTTACTTAGAGGTTTGCCTTTGTTACACTTGAGAGTATATGAGTAAGTGGGTTAATGGGGTAATTATGTGATCAATTATAGATCTCATAGTTTAAAACTCTTGTGATTTAAAAAAATAACTGGGACGCCTGGGCGGCTTAGTCCTTAAGTGTCTGACTCTTGATTTTGGCTCGGGTCATGATCTCAGGGTTGGGAGATTGAGCCCCACCTCAGGCTCTGTGCTCAGCACAGAGTCTGCTTGAGATTCTGTCTCTCCGTCTCTTTGCCACCCCGCCCCCCACTCTTGCATAAATAAATAAATAAAACCCTTAAAGAAAAAGAAAGAAAAGGTAACTATTAGAGCATCAGGGTGCCTAAATAATAGATTTTTTAGAAATTTCCAGTATACATAAAATAGGAAGTGAATATGTAAATATAATCAGAAGTTAAATACATGTCTTTATTTATTTTATTTTTTTTAAAGATTTTATTTATTTATTTGAGAGAGAGAGAATGAGAGAGAGCACATGAGAGGGGGGAGGGTCAGAGGGAGAAGCAGACTCCCTGCCGAGCAGGGAGCCCGATGCGGGACTCGATCCAGGGACTCCAGGATCATGACCTGAGCCGAAGGCAGTCGCTTAACCAACTGAGCCACCCAGGCGCCCTAAATACATGTCTTTAAAAGGAAAATTATTGTCCTAATAACACCAGATTGCTTGGCCTAAAATTAAGTAATTTGCTTTAATGTCCAACAGTCATGACATTTTTCAATATATATAAAAACATCCTTTCAGGCAATTGTTTGTCCATTGTTTATATATTGCAGCATAAACTATTGTGTCTGCATGATATCTTTTATACACTCCTAATGTGTTCCAGCATTTATCCTTAAATCTATAAAATAATTAAAGAGAAATTTTTAAGTTAAAACAATTCTGTGTATTTCTAATTTTGTTCCAACTCCATAAAAATTATGAGAGACAATGGGCATCAGTAACCTTCCCTGGTGACCTGTGGGCCATCCTGGGCCTTTTTGCATAGAAGGTAGTGATTTACGTATGTTCTCAGAATTGTGCCAGGTAAGAGGGAGTGGAGAATTATAAAAAAGAGCACAGTGGTTCTGTTTTTTATTTATTTATTTCAAGGAGAGGGAATGAGAGACAGAGAGAATGAGAAGGAGGAGGGTCAGAGGGAGAAGCAGACTCCCTGCTGATCAGGGAGCTCAATGAGGGACTCGATCCTGAGACTCTAGGATCATGACCTGAGCCTAAGGCAGTCGCTTAACCAACTGAGCCACCCAGATGCCCCAGGGGAAAATAATCGTTAAGCATACTCCCCACTAACCCGGAATCCAGATGTGGGCTACATGCACCACCCAGGCACCCCAAGATTCTGGGCCATTATTATTAGTCTTGCCTTGGTTTTTGGGTTGTCGTACCTTTTTTCAATGACTTTAATCACAGACTAAGAGAGTACTAAGAGGTGCTCTGGGGATGCCATTATAATTAAGAGGCTGACTCCATTTTTGATGTTTCACCATTAATAGCTTTAATCCCCTGCATGCTCTACATTGGGAAACCAAGGAATTTAAAAGCCCATCACATGTCCTTTGATTTTGCATTATCTCTGGGAATTTCAACTAGTTGAAATCCCCAGATTGTTTGTGGGAATGCTGAACACCCTTTTCCCTTTTTTTTATCTGACCCCTTTATGAGCCCTTCAGCTCAGTGAGAGTCTTCAGTTTGTTGTGAGTACTAAATATACTTTATTCGTATTTATGGGTGGGTGTGTTGTGTCAACTGTCTTGACATCCAAATAAATCCCTGGGAGGGTAACCATGTTTGTCTCTGCAGGTATAAATGAAACGCTCCTTCTCCTCATGTCCATTGTGGAGTAGCAGCCTAATTCCCCTTGACACTCAGGATCAATCACCCAGAATCAGAATAATTTTTTTTTGTAATTTTTTTTTTTCTCATTGATTCAATCACATGAAGAATCTGATGTGACCAGGTGGCAGTTTTAATTTTTAGCTTATTGGCATCATGATTGTGTCCTCAGGTAGAAGTATTCCTCTTTTTTGAACTAAGAGTTCTAGTCCAGCAGAGTTCTAAAGTCATGGGGACAGGAAGCAAATATTTTGCTACTGAATCTCCAGGATATGAGGGAGAGAAGACATTTTCATTTCCATCCCTTGATTCCCAGACCCATGAATTCAGGCTATGAGAAAAATAACACCATACTTTGGATGCTAATTTAGAGCATATATCTCATCGTGGCAGATATTGCTCCAGCCCAGCAAGGTGCCACGTGGCTGGCACTGTAACTGAATCTTCAAAAGACTCTTCCACCATTCCATTAAGCTAACTGCTTCAAGATGATGGGGAGCATGGCAATCCCTGTGAATTCCAAGAGTGAGGACCCATTGCCACACTTCATTTACTGTCAAATGAGTTCTTTGATTAAAAGTGTTGCTGTATGCAATGCTATGATAGTGGGTAAGGTGTCTGTAGTTTTGTCAGAAACATTGCAGAGAGGAAACGCACACACAAAAATATTCACAGTCTATCCTAGTAAGAAAAAAGTGCTGCTCATTCTACAATATTAAGGGTATAATATTGTCAATTTGCCTCCAGGAACCTGGTCAATAACCTTGGGGAATCAGCTATAGTCAGGGCTAAGGACTGGTCTTTACTATGGCAGATTAGATATTCAGCAATGGCTGCACCAGATCACTTATAGTGAATATTTGTGTTGAGATAAGAATATATATTCACCATTGCTTTACTTTTGCTATTGCTATTGTATATACTTCATTTGGGATTCATTCATTTATTCATTAATCCATTCATTCATTTACAATATATTGTACTGCTTGTAGATATTTCCAGGTTTGTTAAATATTGATATTAAATTTCTTATCTTTCTGTTATTTTGGTAATTTCTGGAGAAGAGAGTGCCTTGATACTTAAAATTTTAAAACCAAAGGTTTATCTGGAAGTTACCTTTGGAATTTAAACATACTCCAGAATAACGAGTTCTGGTAATGTTTGTCTGATCCACTCATTAAAAAGTTCAACTCAGGGGCTCCTGGGTGGCTCAGTCGTTAAGCATCTGCCTTCAGCTCAGGTCATGATCTCAGGGTCCTAGGATCAAGCCCCGCATCGCATCGGGCTCCCTGCTCGGCGGGGAGTCTGCTTCTCCCTCTCCCACTCCCCTGCTTGTGTTCCCTCTCTCGCTGTATCTCTCTCTGTCAAATAAATAAAATCTTAAAAAAAAAAAAATTCAACTCAACCTATCACCAAGTGATTTGGCAGATGTTGATAACTATTGCTTGGTTCAACTAATTTCCATCAAGGGTTGTAAAATATTATCTTTCTATTTTCCTGAGTTTATTATTCATGATTCTTCTTTTAAATATAAAGCAACCAGCCCTCATCAAATGTTTTGCCCTGAGATACAATCAGTAGAAGAAAGACATGACACATACTTATTTCTCTTTATATATACTTAGCTATTTGCATAAAATGGCTCCCAGTAGCCATCAATTATTTTTCATATCATTATGAGGTTATGAATTCTTATTTTTAATGCTTTTCAACCCATTGAAATAATTTACTATTATTATTACTATTGTTATTCTAATAATATTGTCTGGTGGGGATCCTCTGACAAAACCAAAATCAATGAAAACAGAATTTCACAAAAAAATTCCCAAGGGTTTTTTTTTGTCAGTATATCAAGAAAACATACTTACATTCATAAAGAGCCAATATAAAGACAATTTTTTTCCTGAGAAAATTTTAAGACTACATTTTTGATAATTTATCAAGTACAATAAAAAGATATTTTAGATAAATTTGCTGATTTGAATGTTTAGTAATTACACTATAGACTGGTATTATTTTTCCCTGTTATTTAAATTATTTTATATTCAACTTTCCAATCATATATGTCATATGTGCCAAGTCCCAATGAACGTTATCATTTTTGTGACCTTGAACATTTGATATTTTCCCTGGTGATCCAAAAGTAGGGTAACTTTCCTTTTGTCTGTTATCTGGCCGAGAAGATATTTCTTTGATAAGCAACAAACTAAGCACGGAAAAGAAAAATGCTATGATTATAGTATCTTCATAAAGCAGTGAACATATTTTAATATTTCACACATCCTTTTCACATGCTACCTCTATATCTAAACCAAGCATTTCTTACAGGCTGCTCAAAAGAACTTTGGAAGTAAATGTAAGTAAATGATTCAGTATATGTTAGAGTGAGATACAATTTTTAAAAATATAATTATTTATTGGCAACAATAATAAACCTAGTATTTATGTCTCCCTGTTGGTGCACATGATAATCCATTTCACTAACTCAGCTAACTTGCTTAAGCAATTCTAGAACAGCTTCTTCAGAGGAAAATCTTAACAGAAAATCTCCAAGTTTTGAGAAAACACTACTTGCCCTTAGGTATCTTTAGCCCAATATCCCTCACAGATAAGTCATTATAAACAAGTTCTTTCACTGTAGCTCATAAAATTTTAATGATTTTTTTCTTTTTAAAAAATAGATAGCTTATACCTTCAGGTAGGTCACCAATTAAGTGCTTGACCTTAGAAAAAGAAAGAAAATATTCAGAAATGTCTTTCCAATTTTCATACAATAATTTGTAGACAGTGCTCAGAAAAAGCATTCTTGAGTTGGATAAAGTTGACCCAGCTCCAGAGCTGCCATTTATTAAGGTCATGATCTTGGTCAAATCACAGGTCTGAACCATTTTTCTCATCTTAAGATAAAAATAATATAGAGCCTCTTCCAATTCTTACTGTGAGAATTAAACATTTTTTGGTATGTGTGCACACAAGCATACATATAGATGCATTACCATCATATCTGGTGTATACATTATTAATAAACATTATAATAATTTATACCATAATTCTTATCATTACTAGTAGTAATAGACTCTCAGTGTCCTGGATTTATCCTTAAGGATAATATGTAAGAAAAAAAAGAGTCTAGATTCCAATAATTTAGAATCTCATTTATAAGGTACTTTATTTCAGTTACAGTATTTTTCTCTTGGTTATGAGTCACTCCCCCATTAGAAACGTTAGAGTGTTAAGAGGTAGCTTAATTCTCTCAGGCCATAAAGATAACATTTCTGCACTTAAGCACTTATGTAGTTATTTTTAATGATGTCCTGTTAACTCAAATATTTTAAAGCAGCTTGTAAACATATTTATATATTTTCAAAGAATATGCCATAGACTGGAAGAATGTGGGTATTATATTTCTTTCACTCAATATTAGTATTTTTGGAAACCAAAGTACACATTTAATAGAGCCAATTAAGTTATGATTACTAAAGAGCATAACACTGCTTAGAGACTTCTAAAGTACTTAAGCATAATGAGGAAATTTGGTGATGGTAGAGAAATTCACTCTTTATCAATTTATTCCAGTAGCCATTCTAATCATTTGGATGTACTCATTTGAAGTATAATAAAAAGAATTTATAATGTCAAATCCAGTAGCAATATGATTTCACACTACACCAAACAGTCTTGTCATAATAAATCTGCTATTCTGTTGCTATTCAATGTAGTATTTCAAATTGTTCCTGTTTGTGTATCATAACTATTCTTTTGAGTTATTAACCCACTAATATATGCAGACATAAAAAAGGTTTATTAACCTCATCAATGCAGGTGTTTAATAAATGCTGTAGTATATTTTATTGTGATTAAATATAATACTAAATATAATTTCCCAAAATTCAGCATATTGATATTTTAAACCTGCAAGTTATGGAAAATAAAACACCAAATGTGTTATGAGCTGCCAGTATGATAATATGAAGTGATATACTATTGTTTGTCCCATATAAGTGATTCCTTGTACATAAAAGTGAAACCTACACCACTTCAACCTGTTCTAAGCCAATAGTCTAACAAGTCTCCTTGCTTCCACCCTTGCTATCCTACACTTAGTTACTTATATCTTTAACCACCTACTTATCTTTTCAACATATAAAAAAAAAAAAATCATGCCATTCAATTCTCAAAAAATATGTCAAAATAAAATTCAAGTCCTTGAAATAATTTTCAAGGCCCTGCATGATCAGGATCTCCTCCTGCCACCTCTCCTATTCCATTTCCTGCTGTTGTTCTGGAGCATTCCCTCCAGTGACAATGATCTCCTTGCTGTTCCTGACCCCAGATATGTGATGGTTCAGTGACTTACTTCATTGAGGTTCCTGCATACATGTCACTATATCTGAGAGGTCTTCCCTAATCATTTTACATAAGATAACAACCCCTGGGGCGCCTGGGTGGCTCAGTTGTTAAACATCTGCCTTCAGCTCAGGCCAAGATCCCAGGGTCCTGGGATCGAGCCCCTCATTGGGCTCCCTGCTCAGCAGGAAGCCTGCTTCTCCCTCTCCCACTCTCCCTGCTTGTGTTCCCTCTCTCACTGTCTGTCTCTCTGTCAAATAAATAAATAAAATCTTAAAAAAAAAAAAGATGACAACCCCCACTATAGTTTGTTTCCTATCTCCTTTATTTTTAACCGCAACTCATCATCTGATGTTTACCATAGCACTTATGGTAAACTTACCAGTCTCCACTCATGCAGAGAGTGTACAGGGTTATTCACAAACAGAATTTTATGTAGGCAGTCGATGACTATTTGATGAATCAATGAATGAGACTTAGGTCCTGTTTTTAAATTTATTGAAATCTTCAACTTTCTACTTACAGATATATATTTAAGTGCTATACAAATTACTTATTGACTACCGTTAATTTCTTGCTTAAAAATGTCTAAGGTGCTAAGCATAATGGAGAAAGCAGTAATAAAAAGTAAAAAATGCCTAAAGTCACTGTGGATATTGAAATGAATTGTAAATTCAATGAGAAATTTAAATTAATCTATCATGGTGTGGTTTATTTTTGAACACAGATCAAAAATCAACTAAGGTTTCTTTAAATTTTTAATCAAAGCATGCAGGTGACATTTTATATTATATACCTATAAATTATATCAATAAAGCATTACAAGAAGATTTTATAATTTATTTATATTAAACACTGATAAAATACTAAATTTTCCAAAAATAGGAAAATTTCAACCATTGAACTTTGGTGAAAATTTAAGCTTATGGTGTTGCATGGAAAATACAGCACTTTTCCCCTACTGTGTTACTGTCGAAGTAGACCAGGCTAAATTTGTTATAAGAGTGTCATTGAGGGTACTGCCTATAACACAATTTTGCACAATGATTGATTATTTTATTCACTTGACAAATATTTATTTTGAACAAGTACTTTTCTAGCATTGGAGGTGTGACTAGAATAAAACATGTCAATAACCCAAATCTTATCATAATTATATTCTAAATCAGGGAGATATAGAGCAAGCAATTCTATATGTAAAAGTCAAAAGATTATTTATATAAAAATTTTTAAGGTGTTAAGAGATTACTATGGAGGGCTAAAAATGTTTGTTAACAGGGTATGGTTTAGATTTAGTTTGAGAAGGTGAAGAGTGGGAGTGAATCAGGTGAGAGGTCTTGTTTGGAGTGAAATGGCACACTCTTAGAAGTTCTTGAGCCAAAAGATAAAAATCAGTGGAAAGTATCATAAGAGCTGCCAATGTAGTATAATCTGTGGGAGCTTGTAGACCACTTAAAAAGGCATAGAAATAGTTCAAGAGAGTATTTATGATTCCTGGACTAGAGAGGTATTGGTAGAGATGCTGAGAAGCTGAACGTTTGTGAATATATTTTGCATTTACAATAACAGATGTAGAATATGAGAGAAAGACATGTGTCAAACATACTACTACTGTTTTTTTTAGCTTAGGAACAGAAAGATAGAGTTGTAAAACACTAAAATTGGATAGACTTAATAATGAACATATTGAGGAGTAATGTGATGCTTTCTTTGATGAGTCAATTGAGCTAGGTAACAGTCACCAGTTATTCAATTAAACACTAATCTAGAGGTTGCCATATAGGTATTTCGAAGACATGATTAAAGTCTATTGTCAGTTGACTTTAAGGAAGTGACAATATCCTAGATAATCCGGGTGAGCTTGATTCAATTAGTTGAAAGCCCTTAAAAACACAGCTAAGTCTTCCCGGATAAAGAAATTTTACCTCTGGACAGCAGATTTAGCTTGTGCTCTGGAATTCCAGCCTCCCCCTTCAACTTGCCCTGTAATTTGGAAATTGCCCTTGTCAGCCCCTCAAAGTGTATAAGCCAATCTCTTACAATATGTCTCTTAATATGTATCTTCTGATTTGCTCCTCTAGTTGGACCCTGACTGATAAAACTAGTAGTAAGTTTTTTTTTTTTTTTTTATTGTTTTCTTTCTTTTCCCCTCTTGAGACACCTATGAATCTCGCAAATGAAGATGTCAGCCAAATATTTGAAAACGAAACTAAATGTCATGGAAAATGTGTGGGTTGGAGAATTACATGTTGGAGTTACTAGTCTACAGATAATCGAGATAGGCCAAAAAATGATCCTCCAGAAGTTATCCACTGGAGTCTGTGAAATCTCAGAGCCTGTGTATAATAACTTATTTGGAAGAAAGGTCTTTACAGATGGACTTAATTAAGGACCTAAGACAAGAGATTGTCCCGGATTATCAAAGTGGTCCAAAAATCCAGTGACAGGTGCCCTTGTAAGAGACATGCAGAGAACTGACATACAAAGAAAGAGGGAATGTTATGACAGAGGTGGAAGTGGCAGTCATGCAGCCACAAGTCAAGGAATGGTGACAACTTCAAGAAGCTGGAGAGATGGAGTGCAGCCATGCCAGCAGATTTCAGATTCCAGAATGCTGCCCTTTAGAACTCTAAGATGATATATATATTTTTTAAGCCACCCGTTTTATGATAATTTGTTGAAAAATAATACAATTATTTTTAAAACCATAAGACTGAAGAAGACAAATGAAGAGATGAGTATAGGTAGAAATAAGATTAAGAACTGACTCCTGGGGTACTCCAAAATCAGGAACTTGGGAAAATAAGGAGAACCTAACAAAGGTATTTGAGTGAGAACACCCAGAAAAGTATTAGGAGATCTGGCAAGAGGGTTAGTTCAGCATCTAGGAAAACTAAGCATTGTAAGGAAAATGTGGACAACTTCAACAAACTCAGAGAGGTCAAGAGAGATGAATATTGATGACTGGCATTTATATTTGGTGAATTCTAGTCATCGATAATCTTTATAAGAAAGTTTCAGTCTTGGGTGGCAGTGAAGGGCTGATTTCAGTGTTCAACAGAGAATGGCCAGAGTGAAAATAAAATCACTGACTAACAAATTCTCGATTGTGGCATTTCTGTTTTAAAGGCAAGCCGAAGAAAATAGTAGCTAGACAAACTAATGAGGTCTAGGATGTGTGTATCTATCTGTGTGTGTGTGTGTGTGTGTGTGTGTGGTGTGTAGGGGTTTGTGTGGGTGGGTGTGAGGGGAGACAATACATTATATTGGCTCACTGGAGAACTGCCACCCCTACAAAGAAAATTATAAAATAATAAGAAGTAACAAAAGCAAAAACAATAAAAACCTGCCCCGAGCGTGTTATCAGAATTGATTTATTGAGCTCCCGGGGAAAGAAGAAGCCCCTATTTGAATGAGATTACTGGCAAGTGGACATTTAAAAACAGGGGCTCTGGAACTTCTCTAACTCAGAATATAGAGAATCACTTGTTTTTTCTGAGAATAGTAAGTGAATTTGCTACTTTAATTTTGTAATTAGACAAGAGTTATTGACCTCTATTTTCTACTTCAACTGCCTAATTTGTCCAGTTCCAGAAAAGATATGGCATATGCAGAGTAGGTGTGGATTATTGACAAATAAATGAGATTATGACAACAGTGGCTAGTATTATCTGCTTTGTTTCCATAATAGAAGAGTTTCTTTTTCAACATTTGTTTGTTTGTGTGTGTGTGTGTGTGTTTTGTTTTGTTTTGTCATTGAACTGGCTGGACATTTATTTCTCTATATATTTACATTATTTGCCAATTGACTTCAGCATTTTCCATAAAGAGAGCTGATTTGGTTCTCTGGACAAAGGTTAATGTGTATTAAAAAACGGTACTGAGGTACATTTTAGGACACTAAAAATGAAAGACTGATAACAAAACTTTTCTGGTGTTCCTTTAATTTCTATTTAAAATAATCTTTTTAAAAATTATTTATTTATTAGAGAGAGAGAGAGGGAGAGAGAGAAAGCAGGAGAAGGGGGAGGGGCAGAGGGAGAAGCAGGCTCCCCGCTGAGTAGGGAGCCCAATGCAGGGCTGGATCCCAGGACCCTGGGATCATGACCTGAACTGAAGGCAGATGCTTAACTGACTGAGCCAGCCTCCCTATTTAAAATAATCTTAAACATCTTTTATGTTTTAAACATTTTTTCTGTGCTCTTCTAATGTGACTTTAAGATTTGTCATTCTTTTCTTTCCCTCCTCCCTGTCTCCTTTCCTCCCTTCCAAAGTCCCTCCTTCCTTTCCTTCCTTCCTTCCTTTCCTTCCTTCCTTCCTTCCTTCCTTCCTTCCTTCCTTCCTTCCTTCCTTCCTTCCTTCCTTCCTTTCTCTTCTCATGTCTCCCTGTCTTCTATAAACTTTTATCTCAATAGTTGTGGAACAGGCAGAGAACATGCAAAATTATTTTTCCTTACAATCAGATTCTCCCAAAACTTAAGGAGAATTTTTAAGAGAGGAAAATGTATTGACCTCTTATTTTATATCTTCTCTGGAAATGGTAATGATTGACAATGCCAATATCCAATTATACATTTTCTTACCCTATTAAAAACACTAAGAGGAAGATTTTTACTTTGCTATCAAAATGTTAAAAGGTAAAAAGTATATCTGTTTCAGAGAAAGAGAAGTACCAGAAGAATCTCCTAAAAATAGCATGTACCTCTTTCCTTTCCTTGTTCCCACGTGCATCTCTTCTCCCTGGTGACGTTCTGCCCAGTCTTTCAGTTCTAAGCTGCAGAACTCTTAGTGACGGTTTATCAATCTTGTCTGTTTGTAGACAAAGAAAGCCTTGACATATGGCCGATAGCCAGCGAACTCTCTGGCCTGAAATCTAGACCATTCAAGTATTTCCCGGAATGCATTAAATGTATTGTAATGATTCTTGTATGGGGCCAAAAGCTAGATAACAATACTGTGGGCAGGAATTGCTTCTTAATTGATAGATAATTCAACTGACAACTGTTGTGTCAGAAGAGGTTAGATTCTCAGAGAGGAAATATGAATATAGAACATAAACAATAGATGGGCTTAAGGGGCAAGTGATTTCTATTTGAATACTAAAAAATCCGGCACATCAGTCAGTTGAGGAAGGAAGAATAATATGGAGCTTCCCTAGTGCTTAGAAGTATGCTGGTTTTTGCTACATTGCACAAGAAAAGCAGGAGGTACGAAAACAACCTAGTAAGAAACCCTTGTGGCCTCCCTTGTATCCTTTTATATTTTAGACATATGGATTTTTCTTATATTTATTTTCTTTTTAAAATTCCCAGTGATGTGAACATGCTAAGCCCACACGTTGACAAGATTAGAAAAGAGAAGAGTCATGGACATAAAGGAGAGACTGATCTCTTCTCCAAAACGCTGTATCTGCCTAACATTTGAACTTTATTAAGCAATTTCAAAGGGCCAATCATTATTCAAAATCTTTATATTTTTGACCCATTGAATATCCACAACAAGTTTGGGAAGGAGGTCATTTTTAAAGTGCTGAGCATGGGCGCCTGGGTGGCTCGGTTGGTTGGGCGACTGCCTTCGGCTCAGGTCATGATCCTGGAGTCCCTGGATCGAGTCCCGCATCGGGCTCCCTGCTCGGCAGGGAGTCTGCTTCTCCCTCTGACCCTCCCCCCTCTCATGTACTCACTCTCTCTCATTCTCTCTCTCTCAAATAAATATAAAATCTTTAAAAAAAATAAAAATAAAAAAAAAATAAAGTGCTGAGCGTTTTGCCTATGTTTACATAGGTAGGCAGCCACATACCTGGGACTGAATTCTAGCTGAGAGACTGGCAATGCAGTGTTTTTTTGTTTGTTTTGTTTTGTTTTGTTTTAAAGGCTTATTTATTTATTTGAGAGAGAGAGAGAAAGAGAGTGTGTGCGTGAGTGGGGAGAGGGGCAGAGGGAGGGAGTCTTCAAGCAGACTCCCCACTGAGCATGGAGCCCCATGCAGGGCTTGATCCCACAACCCGTGAGATCATGACCTGAGCCGAAACCAAGAGTAGGACCTCAATCGACTGAGCCACCCAGTTGCCCCTGCAGTGTTCTTAGTACCTATACTGTAGGTCTGCAGGGTCAATATTTGTAAGAGAAATACACGTCTTAGTTACATACATACCCCAAATTAAGTTTTTACTTCAACAATATCTTGTTCCTTAGAAAGAATTCCAGTTTTTTTTTCTCGTATCTCTTTTGGATGTTGTATATTTCAAGAGATGCATCAAGATGCTTGCAAAAGGCCACATAACATTTTCCTTTCAATTTGAAAGCTTTGTCTTCCCAGAATGAAAGGAAATATTCCAGGGGAAGTATCACTGTATGATAGACTTCACAAAAACTTCAGTGACCTATAATTTGTCTTTAGGTTTTCCTGACTATTTCTCATGAAATCCATAACACATACACTAGACAGATTATCAGTCCCTGATTTTCTTACATTTGTGTGGTTCTCTGAACTATTCTATTGTCAAAAGTATTTGTTTGCAATCACCATACTTACATTATGAATAAAGGTCCCATCTCGGGGTTGGAGAAGGATGCTCACTGAGATTCAGATTCTTCTTCCATTAAAATAATGTGGCTGAACTACACAAACTTTAAAATTTAGTTTGAGCCAGAAACATTTTATGTCATTTAGAACTACTTCATAGATATAATGAAATCATAGAAATAGTCATTGACATTTCTTATAAGGCTTTAGGAAAAACAAAACAAGAAGATAAGCAAAACATCTTGTATTTTTGTATTAGCTAGATATTTGTAAGCATGTGTACTTGTATGCAAGCTAGGTATCTTGTATAGAGGCTGTATTTGATGAAAGCAAACATAGTAGAGAGGATATGCGTGTGATATTCTCTGTTGTTTTTTTCAGTACTTTTTAAAAAATTCAAATTTCCTTTTGAGGAGATATTTGATCCCATAAGAATTTAAAAAAGATAAAATTGTTATTGAAAGATAATTATTTTAAAAATTTGAATATTATGATAAAAGAAAAGTTTACTTTATCTGCAACAATATATTTGGGTTTTTTTGTTTGTTTTTTAAGATTTTATTTATTTATTTGACAGAGAGAGACACAGCGAGAGAGGGAACACAAGCAGGGGGAATGGGAGAGGGAGAAGCAGGCTTCCCGCCGAGCAGGGAGCCCGATGCGGAACTCGATCCCAGGACCCCGGGATCATGACCTGAGCTGAAGCAGACGCTTAACGACTGAGCCACCCAGGCGCCCCTGCAACAATATATTTGTAAATAAAACCTGTCTGCTCTATGTCTAAACCATACTTTGATTGTGGATACTTAAGTTTCTATTACACTACTTCATATATTTCTTTGAATGCTTGAAATAATTTGCAAATAAAAATAAACTTTGAAAAATAGACTATGGAAATATAAATAAGGACAGAACTTTATTTTAAGGATAGCTGGGTAAAGAGCTGCAAATAATCTAAAATATTTTTAAGCATTAAAGAGAAAGAGTACGGCAGTAACATTTTTTTTTTATTAGATGGTCAAAAAATAAATATGGGCTATATATATCCTAAATCACTTCAGAATATTGTAGATATAATACAAACAAACAAATATACTCAGAAGCAAAGCCCCTCAATTCACATCAAATTACATAACATAAAAATAAATTGGACATAAAAGGAAAATACACACACACACACACACACACATACACACACACACTTCAAAGAAAGGAAATCACGAGATTAAAACAGGCTATAACCAAAATACTGTTGGGTAAAAGAGTTATTGAAGAGGTGCATATATCTTCTTCTATGTTGACCACATACATTTAAATTTCTAAATAGATCTTTCTCTGTAATCCATTCAGAAATACATTTCTTGCAGTTTTTACCTCCCATAGATACTATTTTATACTGAAAGTGGTCCTTAGGAGGCTGTGAATAATTGAAAAGGAAAGATAAGGCATCCAATAAAAAAGAAAAGCAGGCCAGTGTTCAGAAATAATTTTTTTACAATGCTGAATAAGAAACACTGGAATGCTCTTGTGACATTCCATTTGTATTAATATCATAGAGTAAGGGTTTTCCATTTTTTTTATAGCCTTGAAACCATCTCTTCAAACAAAGTCCTACCCAGAAGCATAAACAAATAAAAAATATAAATGAAACACATTGCTTGTCCAAAACACATTATGGGGAACTGTAGTATAGAAGGTTCTGCCTATTTATAGACAGACAGACAGACAGATAGACACACACACACACACACACACAGATAGTACCAAGAGGCCTTGGTTACATTACCATTATATTTTTCAAACATTTCATTTTAAATTCTTATGTATCTCAATCCTTAAAAACTTAGGGGGAAAAAACAATGTAATCATATCATAGTAAAAATAGAGACTATATAAAATAGGAAGTGAAAATTTCACAGATAGGAAATATTGTTCTCACACAACATTGTGAATACAGATTCATTTCATAAATTCCCAGAATTATATCTCATACGTGTGCCACTTGTCTCAATGTATCCCAAAAGGATATGTGTTGATGAACCATTTCTGGGCAAACTATCCAAAGTAAGGATGGGATTATTGTTCAGTAAAGGATTGCATCAAGAAATAGTTCAGTAGGGACTGAATTAATTAATACAGTTACTCTGGCAACATTCCTATGTTGACAGCAATTTTTAGAAAAATATCTTTTTGTTTATTGTTTAAAAAGGTGTGAGAATTTAGTAATATAAAAAAGCATAGAGACAATAAAGGGAAAAAAATCTTGCACAAGGAAAAAAAGTTGATAGGATCAAGAACTTTTTTTCATATTATATCCTTTCTGCAAATACTTTCAAACACTGGAGACAGAATATAATCATTCTCAAAAGAACAATATATATATATTCTAACATTCAAAAGTAGCATATAAATATCTCCAAGAACTTTTAATTTAAAAATTCTAGAAAAGGCATAGTATCTGCAAATTAGTTCAACAAAAACCTTTTCAAAGAACACAAAGAAACTCAGTTTCCAGAAACACTGACTATTTACCTAAATTACCGTCATCAGGAATACCAGCTGCATCTATACTCCTTAGATTTTTGCTCTAGGCAACTTAAATCTTAGAACTACTTTTGGTAAAGGGATCTAAGAAAATGAAATGAGATAACCGAGTGTTACATTAAACTTATTGTGAAAACTAACAAAGTCATTTGGTAAGAAGGCATGTCCCACTAAAAGCCTGTATTATCTAAGTTTAAAGGGGTCATATCCACAAATCTACGTACTTTCTTGTTTTATTTAACAATGTTGCTTGTTTACATCATTACACTGCCTGTGTTTATTGAGAACTTGTATCCTTCCTATTCTCCTGTCACTGTTGGTCTCCTCTCCAGCTTTGGACTTGGCAGAGGTCTGCAAACTTTGCCATACATCAAAGTTCCTTGAGAAGCTTGTCAAAGATCCTGACTCCCAGTCTCAGCCCTAAGAGTGATTCACCAGCTCTGGGGGAAAGCCTGAGAGAGGATTTTAAAAATAACAAACAACAGCTACAAAAAAAAAAAAAAAAAAAAAAAGCCCAAACAAAGAAACAAAAACACTCCAAATAATTCTGATAAATACATTCCTCTGACCCATTTTTGAAATCTCTGTTCTGATTTTTCCAGATATACTTTTGACCTTTTATAAAAGAAACATAGTAATGTGTTTTTAAAAAGAAACTATCAAGTAAGGGACAATGCCAGTAATCATTTTCCATCCCATATTTCTGCACCTGAATCCTCTCATCTCAGAAAGAACCACTCCAGCTCTTTTTATTCTCTTAGATTTTTTGGTGGGCGCCTTTATCAACAAAATAGTATGTCTATGTTGATTTTTCTTTTCATCTGCTTTAAGCATCATCTATATAAATAATCCTATGATTAATAAAGGTATAGCTCAAACTTCCCCACTCTCAGAAATGTATTACTAATTTACACACTTGAAACTAATACAATATTATATGTCAATTACTCTTCAATATTTTATAAATACATATATATAAATAATTTAGTCCTTTGTAGTTCTACATTAAAATACTTAATTCTATATAAAATTCTACTAAATTCTATATTGAGATACTTCATTAAAATTTCATCTGTGCTACAAACATTCACGTATTTTCAGATTTCCTTCATCTACTCTGTCTATTTGCTGCTAAAGGGATTGGAGAAACGATGTTTCTGTTTCCATTAGTTGATTTGCTTTGGAGGCCGTGATGTCCTGAGCAGAGGCAGCAAGCATTGAGATTGAAAGTCTTGGAAAATGCACCTGGTGGACTTTCCTACCTCTTTCTCCCAGTACTACAAACAGTGATAAGATTGCTTGCATTATTCATTACTGAACTTGAAATAAGTAGAAGAGGTCCAATATATTAGAAATACCATGTACCCATGTTAACTGGCTAAAGCTCCTAGGGATAGTACATAATTAACATGTCACAAAAACTTACTATAAAACTGTTCACTATTTGGAAGAATAAATTCACATTCCATTAAATAAGGATCATCACCACCTTAATGGCCTACATGTTGCATTTTAATAGCCATATAAGTAACGAGAAAATTAAATAGGTCTTTTAGCTAATATGTATTTTCACATTTGAGTGTACTCCTGGCAGAAGATAAGTAGGATAGTTGCAACTGATCAGATCCCATTAATGTGAGATTGCTTGTGAAGGAGTACATTTTCTATTATCTTGTGTGGAAATGTTATGCAAATTATTGGTAAATGTGAAATCCTCAAGAGCAAAGCTACATTAACCGTTCCTATTGCGAAGGTATGCTCAATAATTTGCAATCTATCAATGGCTGAATTGGAAACAAATTGTTTCTCTGCAGTTCCCTAACGCAATAGAAATGTAAACAGCACCATCTTCTGGATTAGACAAACTCTCATAATTATTTTGTAAGATGCTATCCACGGGTTGTCTGGAACAGGTATCTAACAGATATTAAACATCACATGTGTACCTGTGTATCTTGAAGTATTTATGCTCTATTTTAAATGTGACAATTAGATTTAGACACTAACTCAATAATGTGTAGGGAAAATACAAGCATTTTTGTGTACATTAATTTGAATATTAAATTATAATCCAAATATAAATAATTTTGAATGCAATAAATAGGCAAATATAGTTCTGATCTGATTAAATTTATCCTTCCATAGTCAGAAAGTATTGGAAGTGGAAAAAAAATTCATAACTTGAATATTTCCTTGGAAAAGTAAAACAGAAAATAGACACAACATCAATATGTACAGCCAATGCCCTCATCCCAAACTACAATAAATGATGCTCCCAAACTCTGATAGTTAGAAAAAAAAGAAGTTATTTTATCATTTCCTTATCTCACTAATAATTAGCCTTCACAGGAAGAAAGTATTCAAGGAAATTGTGTGTTCCACAATATCATTGTGTGTATTGTGAAATACAATTCTAGTGACTTAAATTTACATTTGCAAACATAGGAGGTAAATTTGTGATACTTTTTTTTTTTTTTTTAGCTCAAGAGAATGTGAAAAAAAAAACTAAGGAAATCAAGAAGGAAAATTAAGATACAAGGATTAGAAAGAGAGGTAACACCAAGAATATAGTCATAAAATAATTTTATTCCCTTTGGCATTCCCCCAGCAAATGCTTTTGGCTCTGCTGTGCTCTGTGGCTGTGCCCTCAGCTTGCTTCCAGCCTTGATTAGCCATTTCCTGTAGTCCCTTTATTTCCTCCTCAGGCTAGACCATAGGATCTTGCTCTTTAAGCACTATTTCCTTAATAGTTTCAGGGATACGGAAGTCCTTTCATCTGTCTTGATTAAAAAACTCAACCTTGAAAGACAGACACCATATGATTTCATTTATATGTGGAATCTAAAAATCAAGACAGAGGCGCCTGGGTGGCTCAGTCGTTATGTGTCTGCCTTCGGCTCAGGTCATGATCCCAGGGTCCTGGGATGGAGCCCCACATCGGGCTCCCTGCTCCGCGGGAAGCCTGCTTCTCCCTCTCCCGCTTCCCCTGCTTGTTCTCCCTCTCTTGCTGTCTCTCTCTCTGTCAAGTAAATAAATAAAGTCTTAAAAAAATAAAAATAAAAACAAATGAACAAACAAACAGAAAAACAGAAACAGACTCACAAATACAGAGCACAAACTGGTGGTTGCCAGAGGGGAGGGGGAGGGAGGGATGGGCAACATAGGTGAAGGGGCTTAAGAGACACAAACTTCCAGTTCAGCATAGGAAATATAGTCAATAATATTGTAATACTGTCATATGGTAACAGATGGTAGCTACGCTTATTGTAGCAGCGAGCATTGTGTAATGTATAGAATTGGCAAATCACGATGTTGTATACATGAAACTAATGTAACATTGTATGACAACCATCTGCAATTAGAAAAAAAAAAAAAGACCAACTTTAGATCAACCCAACCTTCCAACTCTCTTAAGCTTTCCGTGTCTGAACAGCACAGACACGGAAAGACAAATACTCCATGATATCGTTTATATGTGGAATCTGAAAAACCAAACTTACAGAAAGGGAGTATAAAGGTGGTTACCAACGCCTGGGAAGAGGAAAGGTTGGGGGATTGAGGAGATAGTGGTCAAAGAGTATAAGCTTCCACTTAGAAGATGAGTAAGTGCTGGGGATCTAATGCACAGCATTGTGTTTCTACTTTAAAGTTGCTAAAAGAGTAGATTTTAAATGTTCTCACCACAAAAAAAAAAAAAAAAAAAAAAGAGAGAGAGAAGGTAATTATGTGATGTGATGGAAGTGTTAGTAACACTAAGGTGGTAGTCATGCCATAACATATAACTGTATCGAATCAACAGGTTGCACACCTTAAAGTTACTTTAGAAATCTAGACATTCCTTGGAGGTCTGTCAGGACTTATTAATGATGTTACACAGGGAGTGACATGATGAAATTTTTGTTTCATGAAGCTCCTGTCCTCCAGTATAGAAAGTTGATTGAAGGGAAGCAGTATGGGAGAAAGAACCAAGGAGGAGTCTATTTTGTGAGTTATTAAGGTCTGAAGGCAAATTTTGGTTTGATGGTCTGGTAAGAACAAAGGAAAGAGAATAATTCTCAGATTTCAATCCTCTGTACATATAAGATATTGTATAAGTGTGTTTGTTAGGGAACAGAGGAAAAATAATATTTAGGGAGAAATAAGATAATTTAATTTTGCAAATGAGGGAGTTTGAGGTGCTTGCTGTAGGTATAAGAAGGAAGGATCAAATGTTAGCAACAAAGTTGGTTGTGGGCTCATTAAAACCATCTCTATTTTGTTTGTTAACTGAATCCAAGGGAGCTGAAGTCATCTGGAGAGTATATTGGGGATATATAAATGAAGTGAGTATCTTAGGTAACAGGATAGCTAAAAATCAATGGCTTTACAGGTGGCCAAGGAAAGGTGACAAAAGGGATGGAAAATGGTGCTATAAAATATCTGGAAATTGGGGCGCCTGGGTGGCTCAGATGGTTAAGCGTCGGCCTTCGGCTCAGGTCATGATCCCAGTGTCCTGGGATCGAGCCCCGCATCGGGCTCCCTGCTCCGCGGGAGGCCTGCTTCTCCCTCTCCCACTCCCCCTGCTTGTGTTCCCTCTCTCGCTGTGTCTCTCTCTGTCAAATAAATAAATAAATAAATAATCTTTAAAAAAAAAAATATCTGGAAATAAATAATGGGAGGGAATATTTTCAAGTGCCCAAGGCTACAGACAGTCAAATGTGTCTACTAGGGTTTTTGATTTTAGCAAAAGCATTTGTTTCTCATGAATTTTGGGTGTTAAGAAACTACTCATAGTTCATCTAATGATGATTTTTTTTTCCTAAGCACAGTCTTGTCTTTCTTTTACTCCTTTATTTACCTTGCCATGGGACTTTGCAGTGACTTATTTGTATATTTGGAATGAATAAGTGAGCATGCTTAGCTCAGCTACACCCTTCTTCACCTTGAGAATGAGTCTCTTTACCATATGACTTTCCAGTGCTTTTTGGTTCCCTCCTCAGAGGGAATCCTATCTCTACCAAATGATATTATGACTGATAGGTGTATTAGCTTCCTGGAATTGCTGTAAAGAAGTATCACAAACTGGGTGGCAACAGAAATTCTTTGCGTCATAGTTCTTGAGGTTAGAAATTGAAATCAAGTTATAAACAGAGTTGGTTACTTCTGAGATCTGTGAGGGAGAACTTATTCTATGTTTCTTTCTTAGCTTCTGGTAATCTCAGGCGTTCTTTGGCTTGTAGGTGGTATTCTACTTGTGCCTTCATAGTCTTACCCCTGAACATTTCTATCTATGTGTCTAAATTCACCCTTTTTATAAGGACACCAGTCATATTGGATGGGGGCCCACTCTAATGTCCTCATCTTCACTGATCATATGCAAAAATCCTATATCCAGATAAAACCACATTCACAGGTAAGGGCTAGGACTTCAGTATTTTTTTGGGGGGGGCAGAATCATTCAATCTATAATTGTGGGGAAGTCTAACTAATGCTGATGCTCTTTGGGCTATCAGACCTGAAGCTATATTCCCTAGTTTAGTTATTATCAAAAAGGTTAACTTTTGGCTCCTATACATACCTTTGCCACTTCTCAATTTGTTCAGAAGTCATGTAGCGAAAGATATTTGTTATTTATTTGGCCCTCTCAGAGTTTGCACATATGGGAGGAATGCAGTTTGCGGAACTCCTAGGATCATCACAATGGCAGGTTAAAGCCAGTTTGTACCAGCTCACAAGAGCCAATTGTTACATTTTAAACATTTTGAAAACAAATTACTAGCCATGGTTATTAATTAAATCATATAAACTTGACATACAAAATCATCCCTTCCCAATTGTTTTATTGCATTTTCCTACTACCTATGCTCTTGGGTTATTTGCTTCTACTGTATCTATGTGGTGGAAATACTATACACTGTTAGTGATGTGCTGCTATAGGACAAATCTTTGCAACTTCGCAATCAGTTACATCATAATAGTAATTTCAAATGGACAATGGGAGGCATATTTAGTCCACATAAATTAGCAAACCGTACTAATCAGGAGTTAACATTGTTTTGATAAATCCCTAGAAAATGAACCATGAGAGACTATGGACTCTGAAAAACAAACTGAGGGTTCTAGAGGGGAGGGGGTGGGGGATGGGTTAGCCTGGTGATGGGTATTAAAGAGGGCACGTTCTGCATGGAGCACTGGGTGTAATATGCGAACAATGAATCATGGAACACTACATCAAAAACTAATGATGTAATGTATGGTGATTAACATAACATAATAAAAAAAATTCCCTAGAAAAAAAGAGTACAATTGAAAAAATGTTGATGATGCACATTAAACTTAAATTTGTTATGTCTATAGCTGATTGACATTGACATTATAAATAACAATTACACTGACATTGTAAATAACAAAAAATATTGAGAAAAATAGTTTTCCAACATTCTAACACTATTCTGATTAAACAAAGTACCATCTGCATCATTGGCAAGTGAGTGGATTTCCAACATATATCTGCATTATTTCATTTTTGTTTTACTCATTAACATAAACAAAAATACCAGTCAACACTCACACTGAAACTACATTTAAACAATCAGCTGCTAAATCTTTACTAGTACATCACAGAATAGCAAGGAATTAGTGACAGCAAGTTTAGAATTTTTTTGTAAGGTAAGTTGAAAGACGTGAAGTCAATGTATTTTGTTGGTTTGTTTGTGTAGTGGAAAAGATTTAAGAGGTTTAAATATTCATTGGAAAGATGTGTTTGGCAGGGGAAGAGGGAGACAGAGAGCAAAGGAGAGAGAGAGAAACTGAATCTGAATATAAAGGAAATATACTTGAAGAGAAGAGATGAAAGTCAACCTATGTCATAGTTAAAGACTATGGCCATGAGAGTTGGAGGCAACTCTTCCATCCTGAGAAGAAAGAATGAAATAATGGGTGCGGGTATATAGGTAATTTGTAATTGGCATTGCAGCATATTGAGAGAATATAACACACCTGGTGTTTTTATATTTTTCTACAACACAATTTTATTACTGAAGATGAAATGGAAGTCAGAAAAGGACTTAAATCTAATGGAGTGGTTTTGAGTTATCCACAAACAGTAGTAAAACTGAATATTGGGAGGAAGTGGGGATTGGACACAATATGTAAGGCTTTGAGGGATCCTATCAGTTTGCATATCATTCAATAATTTGCCTACACTGTTTATCCCACTCAACTGAAGGGGGAGAAGTTGGAAAATTGGATTGATCAAAGTTTATTTTTTTAATCAAAATAGATGAAGGGATGCATATCATTGAAAACACTAAGGATGTAGTGTTTAAATGGCAAAATCCTACTGTCTAGCCTGAGGAGGAAATAGACAGCCTTAAGATGTGCTGTCTTGGGGGGTGCCTGGATGGCTCAATTGGTTAAGCGTCTGCCTTCAGCTGGGGTCATGATCCCAGGGTACTGGGATCTAGCCCCGCCTCTGGCCCCCTGCTCAGCGGAGAGCCTGCTTCTCCCTCTCCCTCTGCCTGCTGCTCTGCCTACTTGTGCTCTCTCTCTCTAGCTCTCTGTCAAATAAATAAATAAAATATATACAAAAAGAAAATGTGCTGTCTTGGGATTGGGTGATGCCAACAAGGTCAAGCTGTTCCACTTATCTATTTCAATGCATCCAAATTTTTTTGTTTGTTTTGCTCCAATGGAGCGCTGGAACTTCTCTGGAAATTTGGATCACAAAGGCTCTCTTATCCATAGATGACTGCCCGAGTCAATATTCTGCTGGTGCTCCCAGATCGCATCCCAGAAGGGCCAGAACTGGTTCAGTCTCCTATGGGTTGCACAGCCGGTAAGGAAGTCCATCTGCTTTTACCAGAAGCACTGGTGGGGCAAGACTTCTTCCCAGTCCATGGTCTATGGAGCTGAGTCCCACAACTCCCACAGAGGCACTTCTGTTCATGAATGATGCTGAAGTTTTCTTGCTGAAGGTGTCATTTATTTTTGAAGGTGCCAGTTATTTTACCAACAAAAATGGGTTCATTCAGGATTAGCAGAGAGTTTCAATTGGACAAGCAAGCTATGGCAAAACCAAAGGCAAGTCCACAGAACAAAAGAGATGAAGCTTTTTTATGGAGGGGAAAGGGAGGTTGAGAAGGCTGTTATAAATAAAAATTCCATTGGAGTAAACTGCGAGTTTGAAGTATAAAGCCTTCTCATTAGCTGAGTTTTGATAGTCTGTCAAGGGTTGGGCTATTGCTGGGCAGAAGGAAAGCATTTCCTCCTCCTGCTGGGGTAGTAAAGTAGTCTACACATGCAAGGTCCCTCTTTCCTGTTGGGTCTACAGTTGACAAGAGTACTAGGGAGTGAGAGCTCCTGTGCTGGCCTCCCAACTCCATTCTAAATGGGATTTCCTTTTAATTTCTTTCATTACTTTTATTAATTTTCACAAAGGGGGGGTCACCCAAAAGAAACATCATATGTGCCATCATGCTGAAAGCACCTCCTCTAATTTCTTTTTGTTATTGAGACTTATTCTATCTGCAAAATGTTTTGCAAAGTATTGTTTTTCAATCTTATGCATATTTTGTTATTATTATTTGCCAAGGAAATAATTAATGTCAAAAAACCCATTTTTAATTCCTTTTCTTCATGATATCCCAGTTTTGTGTCACATTTAAAAGACTTCTCCATCAAAGTTTTCTATCAGTATTTAAGCGCTTATTTTCCTTTTTATTTTTAGTATTTTTACTGCCTTACTCTTTGAATGACATGAAAGTAACATAAGTAAAAATCTGTTTTAACAAATGCTTATATTTAAAGTTTTGCTAAGAAAAAAAATTGTCACTTCTGAATGGATATATCTTAAGACTTCTTTTGATTTGTTGACATTTTGGGAAGAAGCAATTTGGTTTCAATTAAATACATTCAATTTTTTAAATTAGGGGTATATTTGCTAAAAAACAAAAGAATGTCTAATAAGGAACATATAATTTGTGATACTGAAATTATTGTAGCTGTATTTGAAATATATGAGTTTTTCAGTTGGAGCATAGGGATATTTTATGTATATATATTTCTAATATATACAAAATTTTTACTTAATTTTTTGTTTATAAATATACGATAGTAGAGTGATGTCTGGGCAATTGAGTGATATATGTATTATTAATTTACTAATTTTTAATTTTTTCTTCTTTCATGAAAAAAATTGCTTTTAGATACATATTAAGAGAAACTGAAAAAAATGCTAAAAACTAGGCAATACAGAATATAATGAAAATATATCATGAGGAATTTCATTCTTGAATTTTTTTTTCACATGATTTATACTGTCTGAAAAAATAGTAAAAACTTCAAAATTTGATAAATATACACATTATAATTTCTAGAGTTGTCACCAAAATAAATCATATGAATAATACATATATGTTTGAATTTAGAATTTTTAAACTCAGAATGGTATCTCCAGACTTTTCCTCAAAAAGGCACTTTTGAGCACACTGGTAGCTAGTATTTTTATAAAATACTTTTTTACAGAATTTTTTTTTTTTAAAGATTTTATTTATTTATTTGACAGAGAGAGACACAGCGAGAGAGGGAATACAAGCAGGGGGAATGGGAGAGGGAGAAGAGAAGCAGGCTTCCCGCGGAGCAGGGAGCCCGATGCGGGGCTCGATCCCAGGACTCTGGGATCATGACCTGAGCCTAAGGCAGACGCTTAATGACTGAGCCACCCAGGCGCCCCCAGAATATTTTTGACATTTCTTTTCTTGTAATTACTGTCTGATATAAAGGTAAATTAGCTTTAATGATAAACAGGATATAATCAAAATGTCCATTACAATTTCTGTTCCTAAAACAATTATTGTATTTTAATATATATTATTTTAGGTAATTATCTCCTCTATTAGGTAGAAAATAGATTATAGTTAAATAATACTGTTGTTTATTATTACTCTACCATTCTCTTGTATTACAGAAAATTCTTGACAAGAAATATGAGTACTGTGTGCATACTGATTTTTATTTATTCCACACATTTTTCTGACCATAATATTCAGTTTGTCTAAAAGACTAAATCATTATAATAGTTTATATACACTTTTACCTGCAGATAGCAGCAAAATACTATTAACTGAGAACAATTATCCTCTCTGCTATCAGGATTTTTATTGTAATACACATGCTTAGATGCAGGATTCCCATCTCCCTTAAGACATAGTAAAACAAACTGAAATCTGGGAAAAAAAAAAAAAAAGATACAATTACTTTGTTTTCTGTAAGTTTATGCATGTAATTTAATAACTCTAAATTAATGGCTTTATTTGTGGTTTATAGAGAAGCAACCCTAATCTTTCCTTGGAACTTCATAGAAATGCAATTCTTAAATGTCACCTTAGTCCTAACTGTGGAAGGAGAGTAGCATGCCGTTTAACAAGCCTTTTAAGTGATTCTGGGGCAAGCTAAAGTTTGAGAACCATGGATCTAAGTCAAGGCTATGCAATAGAACTTTCTCTGATAATGAAAATGTCCTATGTCTCTTTTTTCTAATGCTGAAGCCAGTAGCCACATACGCCTACTAGGTACCTGAAATGTGGCTAATACAACCAAGGGTCTGATATTTAATATTACTTAATTTTAATTTATTTAAAGTTAAAAATCCACATGTGGCCAATGGCTATTGTTTTGTTCAGTACAAGTCTGAATGAGCCCATGATTTCAAGTGATTAGAATGGCAGAAGATTAGATTCTAAAGGAAACATAAGCTTATTACATCTTTCAACCACTATTAGGATCTTTGGTGTTTTAATTTACTATAAGAAAAAGCTTAGCCCATTATAATTTTGATCCTAACAAAATGACTAAAATAGTGGAATCAATTACCTTGGCAAAATTTGTGAAGTGAAATGGATTTAACAATGTTTACATTTTTTACCAAAAATTGTTGCATCTAAGTGTGGTAGGCACAAAGCTCAGATGATGTACATGTCCTGTATAATCTTCCCCCCTTTAGTGGGGATAGAACCAATGAATGTGATGGAATCATGTTTGTGGTCAGGTTACTTTTTATGTTAAAGATAACTGGATTTTGCTGATACAATAAATGTCCTTATGCATTTGATAGTGAGTTAATTAAAGGGGAGATTATCCTGAATGTGACTGTCAGGTGAGCTTTTATGAGAGTGTCATAAACCACAACCAAGTGTGATTTGTCATTGGCATGCAAGAATGGTTCAATATATGAAAATCAATTAATTTGATATACTGTGGGAATTTGTAGTCCTGGCTAGATAAGATTTAATAAACACATGCCTCCCTAGATGAGACTAGTTGAAAAGCAAGGAAGGAATGTCCAGAAAACATGGCCTCCTTTAAGGTTTCTGGGCTGAAAACAGACAGATGTTCTTTGCGGCTCAATATACTCATCTAAGGAGTAAATGTTTGACTTAAAAGAGACATTTATCTTTGGAGGTCATGTACTTCCTGTCTACACACTCGTCATGAGCACAACTTGTTCTAATCACACGATACTCCCTATGTCACTGTCCTAATTATTAAAGCTTCCTACTCCTTTTTGTTTTTCTTATTCCCTTGATGTATTAATAATGTTCATAATAAAAATGGAGGTAGAGTTTGGCTTGGGACCTTGCACCACTAGAGCATCTGGTCCCCACACCCTCTCCTTTCTGCTACTAAATATCTGGAGTAATCTTTTCATTCACTGCCTTAGGGTTTGCTGGCCAAACCTGACAATATACCACATTAAAAGAATAAAGGATAAAAATCCCATGATCATCTCAATAGATGAATTTGCCAACATCCTTTCATAATAAAAACTCTTTATGATTAAAATTAAACTAGATATAGAAGTAATTTGCCTCAATATAATATGAAAAGCACACAGCTAAAACCATATTCACCAGTGAAAAACTGAAACTTTCCCTGTAAGATTAGAAAAAAGACAAGGATACCCACTCTCACCACTTCCATTCAACATAGTACTGGAAGTCCTAGCCAAAGTAATTAGGCAAGAAAAATAAATAAAAGGCATCCAAATCATAAAGGAAGATATAAAATTATCACTGTCCACAGATGACATGACTTTATATATCGAAAACTCTGAAGACTTTACAAAAACAAATCTGTTACAACTAATAAATGAATTCAGTAAAGGTGCATGATATGATATCAACACACAAAAATTTGTTGCATTTCTAAAGAGCTAAAACAAAATATAAGATGGGATGCCTGGGTGGCTCAGTCAGTTAAGCGTCTGCCTTCGGCTCAGGTTATGACCCCAGGGTCCTGGGATTGAGTCCCACATCAGGCTCCTTGTTCAGCAAGCAGCCTGCTTCTCCCTCTGCTTGTGCTCACTCTCTCTCTCTGACAAATAAATAAGTAAATGTTTAAAAAAAAACTATAAGAAAAGGAGATTAAGAAAATGATACCATTTATAATAGTATCAAGAAGAATAAAATGTTTAAGGATAAACTTAACCAAGGAGATAATAGACTAGTACACGGAAAATAATAAAATATTGATGAAAAAAATGAAAGAAGACATGAATCAATGGAAAGACATCCACATTCATGAATTGGAAGACATAATATTGTTAAAATGTTTATCCTACCCAAAGCTATGTATTGATTCAATGCAATCCCCAGCAAAATCTCAATGGCATTTTTCACATAGAGAAAATCCTAGAATTCACATGGACCCAAAAAAGACCTCAAATAGCCAAAGCATCTTGAGCAAGAAGGACAACTGAAGGCATCACATTTCCTGATTACAAAATATATTACAAAAAACAGTAATTAAAATAGTATGATATTGGCATAAAGATAGACATATAGACCAATGGAAGAGAATAAAGAGCTCATAAAATAACCACATATATACTGTCAACTGATCTTCCACAAGGGTGCCAAAAATACACAATAAAAAATGTATAGTCTGAAAAACAAATGATATTGGGCAAGTTGGATATCCATATGCAAAAGAATGAAATTGGATGCTTATCTTCCATTGTACACAGAAATTAACTCAAAATGGATTAAAGATTTAACTATAGGAACTGAAACTATAAAACTCTTAAAAGAAAACATAAGAAAAAAGTTCATAACATTGGCCTTAGCAGTATTTCCTGCATATGACACCAAAAACACAAGCAACAAAGGCAAAAATAGACAAGTGAGACCATATCAAACTAAAAAGCTTTTGTACAGCAAATAATCAACAGACAAAGTAGAAAATAGATATTGTAGAATAGCTCACATAGACTGAGTTTTTAATATATGCTAAGTACTTTACATTTATTAATTTTTTTAATTTACCACTGAATGATGACCATTATTATTAAATTTTTTTGTTGAAGAATTCGGGCACAGAGATATAAGGTAATTTATCCAAAATTACACAAGCAAGTTGTAAATGGAGGATTTCACAATAAGGCTTATAGTTCCAGAGTCTTTGTACTTACACAATGCCCTATTTGCCTTTTAATAGAACAGTTAATTTTGGGATGTGGAATGAACAATCTTTCTCTCATTAAGAAAAGTGTTGAGATTATAGATGAAGACAAAAGATATTTGGAGTTGGAGAACAGAACATTTTAGGGGATATTGATATTGAAGGAAATTGAAGGAAACTCTTGAAAAGATGCAATGATTCCAAAGGTAAAATGGAAAATAAAATAATACTTAGAAAATAGTAGATGGCCAAGTAAAGTTGACAAATGTAGCATATCTGGGAATGTTTGGAATAGATGTTCTGTGATATTTAATAAATCTTCAAAGAAAGAGAAGTAGTTACTGTTTAAGGTGGATAAACCACAACCATAAATGTTAGCCATTAAATATAAAACATAACAACCAGAGATTACGAAGTGGACTGGTATAAGGAGGACTTGTTAGTGGTTTAATCCTGGCCACTGGGACCTGAAGAAATATGTAGATTTTTCTATAAGGAAATGTCACAGTTCTTTTATTTGGGACATATGGTCTAGGGGTCTAGAATCAAATTTTTATATTAGCATTCAATTAAGTTCTAAAGAATAGGAGTAGAAGAGATGCTGAAGGAGAAATATGGCTGACACTTCATTTTTATTGCTTACAATCTGGTTGATATAAAAGGAAAGTAGATGAAATTGAAGTGTGATAAGGAAAGAAAAATTAATAATTAAATTAATTTAATTTAATTAAAATTTAAAAATTTACACAAAATTTATAAGACAAAAATGTGTTTCTTAAAAAAAGAGGTGGCACAAAACAAAGAGAAAGGGAAAAAAATCAAAAGACATGTAGAATACAGAAAATATGCATCAAAAAATCATAAACCAAAAAAACCACTTTCCTATAAAATCTATTCAGTATAGACTATTTTATTAAGCTCAAGTAAGAGATCAAGTAGGAGATATAAGTTATGAAGAAGATATTGCAATAGAAAGAGGAAGAAGGAGGAGGAGGAGAAGGAAGAGAAAAAGAAGGAGGAAGAGGGAGGAGGAAGAAAGACAAGAGAAGAGGAGAAAGAAGAAGATGGGGAGGAAGAGGAGGAGCAGAAAGAGAGAGAGGGAGAGAGATTAAAAAGAAGATAGAGGGGGCGCCTGGGTGGCTCAGTTGGTTAAGTGACTGCCTTCGGCTCAGGTCATGATCCTGGAGTCCCTGGATCGAGTCCCGCATCGGGCTCCCTGCTCGGCAGGGAGTCTGCTTCTCCCTCTGACCCTCCCCCCTCTCATGTGCTCTCTCTCATTCTCTCTCTCTCAAATAAATAAATAAAATCTTTAAAAAAAAAAAAAAAGAAGATAGAGGGCGCCTGGGTGGCTCAGTTGGTTAAGTGACTGCCTTCGGCTCAGGTCATGATCCTGGAGTAGCGGGATCGAGTCCCGCATCGGGCTACCTGCTCAGCGGGGAGTCTGCTTCTCCCTCTCCCGCTCCCCCCTCTTGTGCTCTTTCTCTCTCTCACTCTCTCTCTCAAATAAATAAATAAAATCTTAAAAAAAAAAGAAGATAGAAGTTTTTAGGAAGAAATAGAAAAGGAAAATTAAAACCTTATGAAGAGAAAGTCACATTGAAAACAGCAAAATTTGAATAACTATGACTACAACAATTGTATATTATATAACAATACAATATATAGATATGACTTATGAAATATCATGGTTAATTTTATGTATCAACTTGACTGGCCATGAGATGCCCAGATATTTAGTCAAACATTATTCTGGGTGTTTCTGCAAGGTAGTTTTTGGATGAGACTAACAATTTAATCTGAGTATACAGATTATCCTTCATAATGTGGGTGGGCCTCATCCAATCAGCTGATGGCCTGAAAAGAACAAAAAACCCTGACCCTTCCCTAATTAAGAGGGAATTCTCCAGCAGACTGCCTTTGATCTTCATCTGCACGACTGACTCTTCTAGGTCTCTGCTGGCTGACTTTCAGACTAGAACGGCACCATCAGCTCTCATGGGTCCTGAGTCTGTGGGCCCACACTGCCAATTCAGACTTGCCAGTCACCGTAATAGTTTGACCCCATTCCTTATAATAAATCAATCTGACTCTCTGTCTCTTTTTCTGTCTCTCTCTCTCTCTATCTCACTCTCACACGCACAAACATAGGCACATATATCCACCTCCTATTTTATATGTTTCTCAGTAGAACCCTGACTAAAACACAAAATTCACAACCAATGGAGAGAAAGCAAGGCTTAAGCAAGTTCCTGTTTTGACCATGAAGAAGTAAATGGGCAAACGATTTATCTTCCTACAAAAGTATCAGCTACAATACTCTACAAGATTTATACAACTTCAGACCTAAAGCAAGAAAAGGTAAAAAGCTATGATCCTGGAGGGAAAGGAATCATAAGAGGTAAGCTCCATCATTGGAAACAACATTGTGCCTGGGGGCACTTTTCAAACTGTATCACAGGAACTGGAACTCAATCATGAAGCAGTTTTTTGAATGACTGAAATAAGTAGAAATCAGAGATTGGCATCTTGAGACATCTAGAATTTGAGAGACAATTAACTAAAGCAGTTGGATGTACAAATAAGATTGCCAAAACTGCTTCCTTCAGCCCGTATCATAATACTAAGTTAAGCATACTATGGGCAATGTTCTGCAAGGTCTGGCAGAAAAGAGTACTGGAGGGTTATGAGTAAAATACAGATTACAGAAGTTGTACAGTTAAATAGAGACATTAGCAATCAGATCATGTGATATGAAGTAATTCTGCTACTGAACACATGTTTTCAAGCACACATGGATCATTCACAAAGATGAACCACAGTTTGGAACATGAAACAGGTCTTGACAAATTTTAAAGAATTTTAATCACACAAAATATATACCCTGACCAAAATGAAATGAAATTACAATTAATAACAAATGTATCTGGAAAATCCTGAAAGAGTTGAAACTTGAGCAATAGAGTTCTATATAGTCATGAATAAAAGAATAAATAAATAATAAGAAAATATAAAAACATTTTGAACTGCATAATAATGGGAACATAAGCAAAGCTTTGGTGATGTATTTAAATCAATGCTTAAAGGGACTTTTATAGCTGTGAATGTTTTTTTAGATAAGAAAATGTTAAATCAATGGACAATGTTTCCATCATTAGAAGCTAGGAAAAGGGGAGCAAATTAAACCTAAATTAAGTTAAAATATGGAATGAATAAATAGAAGAGCTATATCAGTAAGAAAAGGACAAATAAGAAAAAAAAAAGAATGAAATTAAATCTAAGTTACTTGGAAAGATTAGTAAAACTGATAAAACCCTAGCAAGACTTATCAAGAAAAGACTGAAATCAGTGTCATCAACAGGGGCACCTGTGTGGCTCAGTCTGTTAGGCATCTGCCTTTGGGATCTAGCCCCATGTCTGGCTCCCTGCTCAGCCGGTGGCCTGCTTCTCTCTCTCCCTCTGCCTGCCGCTCCCCCCTGCTTGTGCTCTCTCTCCATGTCTCTCTCTGTCAAATAAATAAATAAATTTTTTTTTTAAAAATTGTCATCAAAGGTTGGAATCTCATGGTTCAATGTCCTTTCCCCAACTTCACTGTTGTTGGTAGAATTACTAATGTAACAAGTGAAAAAGGGGACATCACTACAAATCCTGTAAACATTAAAAAGATAATGAAGAAAAAGTATCTACCATTTTATAGGAATTGATTTTATATCCTGGAAGAAATGGACACATTGCATGAAATACACAAATTACAAAAGTAGCATAAGAAGAAAGAGAAACTTACATAGAAGAAATTGATCTTGTAAGAAAAACAAAAAAAAAAAAATAAGTTTCATTTGAAAGAAACTTTAGGTCTATATTATTTACAAGTAATTCCTTTAAAATATTTAGAAAAGAAATAATGTTAACATTTTACAAAATAATTAAGATAATATAGAAAGAAGTAATATTCCCCATTATATGGGGTCGGCAAATATTGACACCCATTGCTTACACTAAGATGTAGAAAATTAGACAGCTATTTGATGCTCATGGACTGCAAGATTCAATATTTTTGAGATGTTCATTCTTCTCAAATTGACCTAATAATTGAAAAAATCCTATACCAAATTCTCCAAGCTCTTATATGCTAGAGATTTATATTAATGGGAAAGATTTTATATTAAATTATAATTTCAATTCTAGTTAGGAAGTTAGAGAAAGCAATTAGCTTATATACATGTATATTTGTGTTGTCTCAGAGGGCAACAGAGACTATACAGAACACAAGGTTTCTTTAAAGAACAATAGGCATGACAATTGAGGCACGGACCAGGAAATGGTCAAAGGAAGGAAGATTTTGGAGAAATCAAATAGTAGGGGTTAAGGGCAGTAAGTGTGGACTTTTAACTCCCCTGCTGCTTAGTGTTGCTGCAAGGAATAAAGGAGATAGCTTTAAAGCACTTGGTAACTGTCCAGCACATAGGAAAACATCTTATGCAGAGTTATCATTACTAATATTAATGTTGGAAACAAGAATGAAAGAATAAGAGTTTATGAACTCTGAGATTCACTTTAGTCAGACTGTTAGGTTGGGAAAGCAGAAAAAAAGAAATGGAACAAGGCCATTTGCATTAATACAAGTCTATATTCTGTGTCTAGATAAAATATTTTAGTGAAATTATTTTTATTAGGCATAATAAAAGTCCTCATAATTTATCCAAATAAGTTTATTTACAATTCACCAGAGAAAATAACCCAGTATTTTCACAGAAGGCTTTCTGCATGATTTTATTCATACTATTCTATTTGATCCAATCAAAATAATTACAAATTATGAGAATATATTTTGAATTTGAAGTCTCAAATTTGAGAATAATTCTTGTTTTATTTATTTTTTCATTATGTAATTAAAGCCTAAGAATTAACTTATTTTGAACAGAAAAGATTAAGTGAGCAAAATAAAAATTTGCTTCCATTAAGAAACCATTTATCTTCCATAGCTCAATGCTTGCCTATTCCAAGAAAAGCCAAATGTCCTTACCTTTTTCAGAAAGGCATTAATACCTGTTGTGAAAAACCTTTATTAGTCTAAATTGTTCCAGCAAGTGGTGAATGGGAAACAGCAGGCCCAGGGATTGTATGTGACTATCTACAATAAAAAGAAGTTCTATACTTCATGGGCCTCTAAGTATGCAGCTAACCCTCCTGATTACAAAAGGTACAGAGTGCCATTAAAAGGCATCGAGATTTCCTGAAGACAATTATAAAGGCACATAACATCTGTTCTCAATCATGGGCAACAGGAGAGAAAATGTGCACCACATGATATGTTACATACAACAAAGAAGTCCAGCTGTGTGAAGAAAAGTGTGTGAAAAGGCAATGGCCAAGCAAAGAACAGTGCAAAGTAAGCATTGTTACAATGACAGTGACCCATGGCAATCTCTTTGAGTAGCTCTGTGGTACCAAGATCTGTTTGTTCTCCCACAAAAAGGGCCGACCATGACATCCTCAATTATGGGTACTATTCATAAAAGAGTACTATTTACTAGACAATTTGGATTTAACATTTAAAATTACAAACTTCAAAAAAGCTACATGGGGGCAAAGCATTTTCTCAGCCTTTTGTTCTAATAGTACAGGATCAAAAATGCCTTTATCTCCTTACAGAAATCTATGTCATTCCAAATCATTTTTACATAATACAAAATAGAACTAAGTCTCATAATAAATATCAATGGGAAAATTATTGTGGAAAATAATGATTAGAGAAAATTATGTAACCATTTACGCCCCTGTCCCTACCACTTCTTTCTGTCTCTCATTTTTACTGGGCTTCAACCAACTGCCTCCTTGTTGTTCTTCCAACATAACATGTGTGTCCAATTGGGTCTTTGTATATGTTGTTCTGTCCACTTGGGCTTCCCAGTTAGTCATCCATGAGGCTTGCTTCCTCATCACCTGCATGTATGCATTAACATTGTCAATCATAGTTAAGCCATTCCTGAAAAGCTTAATTAAAACTAAACCCATTCCACACCTTTCCTGTTGTTTCTGATTTATTTTTTCACATAGCACTAATTAGCATATAACATAATATCTTCTTAGTAATTAATTTTGTATTTTGGTTACTTTTCCCTGGAAAAGATATGCCTTTTGAGTCAGGATTGGAACTCTTTTTGTTCAATGATGCCTCAACACACACATGACAAAAGTCAAAATTATTTCCCCAGCAATTGAATCACCTTATGATTTCTTTGGTTCTATAAACTTAACTGGGTAGTAAAGGGTGTTTGTTCGTACCCTACATTTTCCAAATAAAGGACTAGCCCTTAACCTGCTTAAGAGGGAGATTACTTCTCAACCCTCTGAAATATCCTGCCTGATAAGAATGTCTTTGTAGGGGTACCTGCGTGGATCAGTCCCTTAAGCAGTTAAGCGTCTGCATTCGGAACAGGTCATGACCACAGGGTCCTGGGATGGGATCGAGACCTGCGTGGCATAGGGCTCCCTGCTCAGTGGGGAGTCTGCTTCTCCCTCTGTCCCTCACCGCTGCTCGTGCTCGCTCTCTCTCTCTCCTCAAATAAATTAAAAAAAAAAAATCTTAAAAAAAGAATGTCTTTGTATACCTGAAACTTTTAAGCCACACAGATGGTTTATGCTAACAATGTAACTTATGGTGAACACTAATTTTTTTGTTTACCTGGGATTTGAGGCCACTGTATCATTTCGACCTCTAGGGGACTGGAGTCTAAGTGGAGTAGGTAAATCACATGGATGTCCCATGTCCCATGTCCCATGACTACATGACATTAGTAAAAACCCTGGTCTCAAGTCTCAAGAAGAATTGAACTTCATTGTTAGGCAACACTTTGCAAATGTCATCACACATTGTTGCTATCTTTTTGGCTCTACTGGGAGAGGACAGTTGGAAGGTAGAACTGGGTTTCTCCTAAACTCTGCCATATGCACCTTTTCTTTTTGCTGATTTTAATATGTATCCTTCTACTGAAATAAACTGTAAATGTGAGTATAACAGTTTTCTGGAATTCTGTGGGTCTTTCTAGCAAATCATTAAACCTAAGAGTGGTCCAGGGAACCTCTGAGACAGTAATTACATCCATGGTTGAATAAAAATGAATCATCATTTTTAATCATCATTTTGTGGTCAAACTATAGTTTTTTATTTATGAAACTCAATGTACAAGATCCATTTCATTAAACTTACAATTTAGAGGCATTTATGTTAATGAATAATGGTCTTCTTTGCAAAAATAATAATGCACTGATTTTTTATAAATAAGTATTAGAGGGGCACCTGGGTGGCTCAGTTGGTTAAGCATCTGCCTTTGGTTCAGGTCATGATCTCCAGGTCCTGGGACTGAGCCCTGTGTTGGTTCCCTACTCAGCAGGGAGTCTGCCTCTCTCTCTCTCCCTCTGCCCCTCCTCCCTGCTCGTGCTCTCTCTCTCAAATGAATAAATAAAAAATCTTAAAAAAAAGTCTGTTAAAAAAAACTTTAAGTATTACAGTCAATAATGTAGGTACCAATAGTAGTACAATATCAATATAATTAATTGTTTGTTTCCATTTCTGACACTGAACTCACCTAGGAAAAATAAATATAAGTTTCCATGGACACTCAAAATTAATATAAGCCACACCTTATGAAATATAGTGCATATTACCATTCTTTCCTACTTGGAATAACTTTTAAAACCAAAGTAGAAACATGCACATAATCAAATATAAATTAGATCCATACAATAGATAAATTATTCACAACTACAAGACTGCATCTTTCTTTCAAGTTATACTAATGTAATGTGACTACAATACTCATATCAGAGATAACGAAATCAAAAGGAGCTTGAATACTACCTAGGTGTCATGACCACATACATCACCTTGATTAATTTAAAGCATCTGATGATTGCCTTGGATTCCTTATATATACTTAAAATATATATATACATAAAAATCCAATCAAGTATATTCTGTATATCTGTGTGATACCCATAAATTTTCTAAGGATATTTGATTTTGTTGAATTGATTAAAACTCTTAAATTTTATAACATGCTGATCTTGCAGACACACATATACATTTGAGGAAACAAATATTTTTTTTAAAGATTGATTCATTTATTTTAGAGAGGCGGAGGGGCAGAGGGAGAGAATCTTTCAAGCAGACTCCCCACTGAGCATGGATCCCACCTGAGTTGAAACCAAGAGTTGGATGCTTAACTGACTGAGCCACCCAAAAAGCCCCAGGAAACAAGTATTTTTGAGAACTTTTAATTTTATACATTACTAAAAAAGAAAAGAAAATACCTTTGATAATTATTTAATTTAAAAATGGAAATACAAAGGGGCGCCTGGGTGGCTCAGTCGTTAAGCGTTAGCCTTCGGCTCAGGTCATGATCTCAGCGTCCTGGGATCGAGCCCCACATCAGGCTCCCTGCTCCGCGGGAAGCCTGCTTCTCCCTCTCCCACTCCCCCTGCTTGTGTTCCCTCTCTGGCTGTCTTTCTCTCTGTCAAATAAATAAAACCTTTAAAAAAAAAACTTAAAAAAAAAAAATGGAAATACAAAGATCCACTGATCTTCCTTTTTCCAAATTTCCCAAGATATATCATAGCCACCTTAAGTTTTCTCACTTAACCCTTTCACTTTCATAAAAAAGCAGAGGAAATGATTATGTTTTTAAGCTTAATAAAACTATAATGTGTGTGAATATTATTTAGTATTTAGTATTTTTATTTTTATATTTAGTATATTTAAGTAAATACACTAAATTACTAAGTAAATATAATAAATACTAAATGCATATAAATATGTATAAATATATTCATATATAGTAATATATATGGAGACAGACATATATACATTCCTGTGTTTGTGTGTGCATGTGAGTGTATCCATAAGTAATATATTTAGTGAACAATATATTTATTAATTTAGCATTTGTATATATAATTACATATGATGAATTATGCATATATATACATATATATATGTACATATATCACACACACACACACACACATATACGCACCCGGGTAAAAGCGTATGTATCCCTTAGTAGAAGTTTTAGAAATTTGGGGAGAGAAGAACTTGATTATCACTGTATAGGGAGGGTAGAGCAGTACTAATACTTAAATGCAAAACTTGAGAGACTAGGACTCCTGCAACATGAGGATGGTCACTTCAATGAAAAAATTCTAAGTCCTTTACTTCTTAAAAAAAAATCCTTCCAGATATGATTACAGGTAAAAACCTGAAATCCAGCTGGTTTTAGATATAAACTTAAATATGTTAGCACAGTTTTCCAGTAATGTAAAAAAAGAGAACCAAAACCCAAAACGATAAATACCATTTTGATCCAAAGCTTCATATATTCATTTAATCAAACTTTTATGGTAAAATAGTATCAAGAATATGGTGGTTTCTATTCTTTTACTGTAACTTCATATTATTTAAATGGGTACTAGAATGATTACACAATCTAAGTTCAAGATAGCAAGTAAAAAATGTTCTGCTTACCTAGATGCAGAAAACTGAGGTCAGACAGCTATCAGAGCTCTTATATCTGAAGGTCTTCTTAGTAATGTTCACTTTGAAATCATTCAGTGACAGTGAGCCATGCGATCATGAGTGAGCAACAGATATATAGACAACCATTCTGACCCTGTACAACCATTCTGGTTTATACTTTACGTACTGTATTCGACCCATTACATGAAATAGTCAACATTTTATTGTAAAATAGGCTTTGCGTTAGATGATTTAGCCCAACCGGAGGTTACTGTAAGTGTTCTGAGAATGTTTAAGGTAGGCTAGGCTAAGTTATTATGTTCACTATGTTAGATGCATTAAATGCATTTTCAGCTTATGATATTTTCAACTTATTATGGGTTTATCAGGTTAATTATTTTTTATTTATTATATTACATCATTACTTCTTAAAAGTTCAAGGAAGATATACTAAATTTACATTAATCTCTTGAATATCCATAAAATTAGTATGCTAGATCGTTCAAGGAAGATATGTACTTAATTGTCTTTAAATAATAATTTCATATACATTGCAGGCTGATTTTATGGATATTCAAGAGATTAATGTAAATTTAGTAAATTAAAAAATAATATTAATGCTTTGGATTTACATTACTATTTCTGGATTGGTTATTGCCATAAATCATCATTCAAATATCATTTACATGATTTCTTAAAAGAGATGATATTATATTTTTAGTATTTGCATATTGAGAAAAATAATATGGATTTTAAAAACAGAATTTCAAAAACCCGATTAAGTTCTTACTGATTTTATGAATATTATCATAATTTAGCAAAATAAAGTGTCATGAGGACAATTATGAATGAATCTATTATAAAATGCAATTATTTTTCTCTGTGTCTATACAGAGTTTAAAACAAAATATAATTTCACATTTTGGTACCATGCTTTTAATTGAATGAAGAAAGATATAGCATTATAAAATCCAAGTGAATAGTGAAGCATTTCAGTAAAACCAAATCTTACAAAGTCATAAAGATTAATTTCAGGAAAACACTCTCCATATTAAAAAAATATTCTATGGTCACAGTATTCACCTATAGGAATAATTAGAGAAAATTTAATTAAAGCAAATATTAAAAACTTCTTGCAGAAGTTTCAAGTGAAAGTAAATATATTGACTTCTGGGCCATGAGTACCATTATATATGAAACAAAGTACAAACTCACTAACACTCACACTTACATGTTCTAAACATTCCTTTTCATTGGTCACCTTCTTCCTTATTAGCTGATGGACACAGTCCCTAATTCACAGATTAAATACAAGCTGTTAGCTCTCTCAATTTCCACCCTCAAATTTACAAACTTCTGTATGTCTGCATCCCTTCCTCACCCCTCTCCTGGTTTTCAATAGAGACAGTATCCCTTCTACAATTTAATGAAAATTCCTCTACCTTATATGAAGCTTTACTTTATTTCTTCTTAGTTCTTCAGTACTCTCAAGAGTTTCTTCTCTGAATTTTTTCCATCAAACAGATAAATACATATAAGTATGCCCACCTACAGAACACATAGAATAGGTGTATGGATAGACAAATTGTGGAACATCCAGACAATGGAATATCATTCAGTGATCAAAAGATATGAGTTACAAAACAGTGAAAAGATACAGAGGAATTTTAAATGCATACTACCAAGTAAAGAAGCCAATCTGAAATGGATATATACTGTTTGATCCCAACTATATGACATTGTGGAAAAGGAAAAAGATTGAAACAGTAAAAAGATCAGTAAAAAGATCCCTTGCCAGGGACAGGGAGTGAATGAAGAGAAGAAAAAGTAGAATACAGAGGAATTCTAGGAGAGTGAAACTATTCTGTACATTATTGTAATGGTGTATATGCAACATTATACATTTATCAAAACCCGTAGAACTATACAATACAAAGAATAAGCCCTGATTTAAACTATGAACTTTAGTTAATAATAATGTGTCAATATTTGCTCATTAATTATAACAAACATATCACACTAATCCAAGAACAGGAGAAATTGTGCTGGGGGAGAGTGAGTATATGGTAATTCTGTATTTATTTTTTTAAAGACACATTTATTCAGTGTAATGATGAGACTATTACATTTAGCAATCAACAGCATGGGTGCAAAAAAAAAAAAAATCTGCATTAAAACCCTTTGTAGAAATGCTTTACACTTTCCACGGAATAGAAACTAAAATAAACTTGGTATACAATTAGTCACAAATACAGTCCTTGAGTTTTTTGCCCATACAGGGTGTAAAACGCCTTCTTTGTAGCAGCTGGGCCCTGCCACCACTGTGCTTGGCTTAGTTCACAAATCTGTTATAACCTGTAGTTCACTGTCACTTCTCTGGCTCTCCTCTCCTGCTAAGCTTTGTTTCCTGGTAGTAATTAAATCCTTCTGTCACTGCCAAACCTACTGCTGGTGCTGGAACCACTGGAACCACCTTGGTTTTGTGGTTTGGCAAAGTACTGGCCTCTACCACCATAGGGGCCAGAGCTTCTGCCTCCAAACTTCTCTCCTTTCATGATCCAAAATTTGAAGATTTATTGTTGTAATTACCAAAATTATTATAGCTTCCTCCACCTCCAAAGTTCCTCCCATCATCATCATTACCTAATCCATTAGAACCACCCCACGGCCACCATACCCACCACTAAAGCCACTTTACCCAATGACATTTTCTTCATGACCGAAGTTGTCATTCCCACCAAAACCACCTCCACAACCACCACCAAAATTTCCAGAACCACTTCGGCCATTCACAGTATAGTATTATTGCATGACCATCTTGTCTGTGGAGTCATGATCATCAAACGTTATAAAAGCAAAGCCTCTCTCTTCCCACTGCCTTGGTCCATCATGATTTCAATCACTTTAATTTTCCCATAGTGTTCAAAATACTCTTGTAGATGATGTTCTTCAGTGTCTTTTTTTATGCCACCAACAAAAGTCTTTTTCACAGTTAAGTGGGCACAGGTCTTTGAGAATCTTGAGACAGCCCTTTTTGGTTCCACAACTCTTCCATCCACCTTGTGTGGCCTTGTATTCATGGCTGCTTGCCCTTCCTCCACCGTGGCATAGGTGACAAACCGAAAGCATCTGGAGCACTGGGTGTTTCGATCTCTCATTACCACACAGGACATAAACGTTCCCCATTGCTTAAAATGGCTCCTCAGGCTCTCATGGGTTGTTTCAAACCTCAAATCTCTGACAAAGAGCTTCTGCAACTGTTCAAGCTCTTTGGGAGACTCTGACTTAGACATGCCAGCAGTGGGAAGCAAGTTACTGTATTTCTTCATAGTTCAGTTGAAACCCTTCTTTGTGTTTATTCTAAAATTTCTCCCTTGAAAATAAAATGCTTCACTTGTTATTTATGGGCTCTACGTATTCCAGTTTTCTCATCTGAGTTTCTGATCAACAACATGATTGACAAATCTACTTGCGTGTTTCAAAGTTACTTTCTTTTTTAATTAATTAATTAATTAATTTTTTATTATGTTAATCACAATACATTACATTATTAGTTTTTGATGTAGTGTTCCATGATTCATTGTTTGCGTTAACACCCAGTGCTCCATGCAGTACGTGCCCTCTTTAATACCCATCACCGGGCTAACCCATCCCCCCATCCCCCTCCCCTCTGGAACCCTCAGTTTGTTTCTCAGAGTCCATAGTCTCTCATGATTCGTCTCCCCCTCCGATAAATCAGCAAATACACGCTAAATTTATGTTCTCCTTCAAAAGTCAGTCCTCTCTTAGAAAACATCATCTTTTTTAATCACTTGAAAAAATGAAACAACAGTTCATTCTGATAACATCTTTCCATCTTGATCCATATCAAAGGGCTTTAGTTTCAAGTAATAGAAAACTCTAGCTGGTTTAAACCAAGGAGTCGATATATTGACAGCTTTAACTTTATAGTTTGGCTGTTGGATGGACTGGAGACATGTTCTTTTACAGCACTAGCTATGTTTCTTGGTGATTCTCTTTTCTCTACCCTTATCTGTGTCTAAGCTTCAATCTAAGGTTGCAAAAGCACTAACAGCCATACACTGCAGTATATGTTTCATGATTCAGAGCCAGGGCGGAAGGAAAATAACTCTTTTGACAACTCTAACATAAAAGTTTCATTTTCTTCTGGTATGACGATTATTGGGTCACTTGAATAACTTTAAGCCATAAACATGAGGCATGGGATAGTACTGGTTTTCTTAAACTAATCAAGGTCTATCCTTACAGGTATGACTGGGTTAATCATATTCAAGCAAATGGGGTGGGGTTTGAAGGATTATTTAAAAAAGTCAGTAGCCAACTTCAGAATCTATCAGATGTCCACTTAATATTCATATATGTCCTCTTTCTCGATACAGAAAGCTTCAAAAATAGACATGTTTAAATTCATCATACTCAAACCGGTTTCAAAGGGAGACAAATCACTGTTTATTCCAGTTGCTATGTTAATCTCTGGTTCTAGAAGCTCTGCTATATCAGCTCTCATTTCAATTATATATTATCAGTGCTCCTCATATTCCAGTAATTGATAAGATATCTACTTCTAACACACATGATCTATACTGAAAAAGAAAGAACAGAATATGTACAAGGAACCACCTCAGTTAATGTGCTGTTATTTGAATTAGTCACTATAGTGGAATGTTAAGATGTTTAATGTGGGTGAATTGGCAGTAGTGGGGACTGAAAGATTAGTTAAATAATGAAGAATAGAAAGATAAAGACCAAACTGTAAAAGTTCTAAATGATAAAACTAAGAATTAAGAATCTGATAGCCAAAAATATTGTTAAGTTGGGTCACAATTATGTCACTTTTGATAATTACAAGTACCCTGTGCTAGCATAAAGAAGATGGAGTCATGAAGCTATTTAGTCAGTGAAACAATATTAAACAGTGAGATTTGTTCAAGAAAATATGAAAAAAGTCAATAACCATATGGATGTAGGATAATGAGAAAGGTGACAGAATCAAGCATATATTGTATGTTTTGAATGCTAGTGGATTTATTTATTTATTTATTTATTTATTTATTTAGCATGGGAATCTTTGTATTTGCAGTCAATAATTTATTATTTTAAATCCAAGTTATGCTGTCCTTGTAAAATGAGATGGGAAGAGTATTTTTTTTTCCTATTATCTAGATGAACTTGTGTAAAACAGATGTTTTCCCCTTAAATGTTTGAAGGAATCTACAAATGAAGCTCATCCAAGACTGGAGTTTTCTTTGTGAAAAGGTATAAAATTAAGAATTCAAGTTTATTAATAGGTAGAGGATCATTCAGATTTTCTATTTTTCTTGTATCAATTATACTGAATTTTTTAAGAAAGATTTTTATTTATTTATTTATTTATGTTAGAGATAAGAGAGGGAGAGCACAAGGGGAAGTAGCAGAGGGAAAGGGACAAGCCGACTCTGCACTGAGTGCAGAGCCCGACGCAGGGCTCAATCCCAGGACCCTGAGATCATGACCTGAGCCGAAATCAAGAGTAAGAAGCTTAACCAACTGAGCCACTCAGGCACCTCTAATTATATTGAGTTTTTAGGAAAATTGTTTTTTTTTTTTTTTTATTTGAGAGAGAGAATGAGAGAGAGCAAGCACATGAGAGGGGGGAGGGTCAGAGGGAGAAGCAGACTCCCTGCCGAGCAGGGAGCCCGACGCGGAACTCGATCTAGGGACTCCAGGATCATGACCTGAGCCAAAGGCAGTCGCTTAACCAACTGAGCCACCCAGGCGCCCAGGAAAATTGTTTTTATATACAAATTTAAAATTTTCTTAATTTTTAAAAGCTTTTTATATCTGTAAGATATATATACTAACATTTTTTATTCCTGGCAGAGAAAATTTTTTTATTTTCACTATTATTAATACAATAAATTTTATTTTTATTTATACTTTTTTGTTTTTAAAGATTGTTTTCTGATCTCATATTTATCATAATTTCCATCTATTTCTCTTAGAATTATTTTGCTCTGCCTTTTCTAGCTTTGTATACCACTATATTAGTTGCCTGTGGCTGTTATAACAAATTTGGTGGCTTAAAACAACAAAAATTTATTATCTCATAGTTCTGGATGCCAGAAATCCAAAATTAAGGTGTTGAAAAAGCTGTGCTACTGGGAAAGTCTCTTAGGGAGATTCTAGTGTTTGCCTTTTCCAGCTTCTGGTGGCTCCAGGCATTCCTTAGCTGAGGATGCATCCCTCCAATCTCTTCCTCTGTAGCCACACTGCTTCTTCCTCTTCTGTCTGTCATCTCCCCTGTGGATCTCTTACAGGGGAACTTGATATAGGACAAATGGCCCAAGGTAATATACAAGATGTTCTCTTTATCTCAATCCTTAACTTAATCACATCTATAAAAACCCTTATTTTAAATAAGGTAACAGTCTCAGGTTCTGCAAATTAGGATGTTGACATACCCTTTTGAGGACTACCATTCAACTCACTGCTCTTTGGTAGTTAAAGGCTTAAATCATTGAGTTTCTGTCATGCACTTAAGGCTATAAATTTCCCATTGAAGACAGATTTTGCAGGTTCCCACAAGTTGTGATCATTTTACTTGCATTATTTGATTCAAAGTATTATTAGATTCAATATGTTTTGTGTTTTCTTTATTGAAACATGGCATGTAACCTATTTAGAACCGTTTTGCTTAATACTTTTGTATCATGTTTTTGGTATTGATATTTAGATTCCTTTCACTGTGGTTAATAAATATTTTCAGTATGGTTTTGATCTTTGAAATAAATATATATTGGCCCAGAATTTGGTCAATTAAAAGTTTCCATATTTTCTTGAAAATAATTCAATTGTTGGGGGGATATGGTTTTATGTGTGTGACTTTTGCCAAGTTTCTTAATCTTGATATTCAAATATTATATTTCTTGAGTTTCTGTCTGACTTTTTATGCTATGGAGTAAGTTGCATTGATATCTCGAATTATGACTCAATATCTTTCAATTTCAACTTTAGTCAGTTGTCACTTTATGTATATATTTTGAAGTTATAATCTGCATTAAAATTTAGGATTTTTATAGCTTTTCAAATTGAACTTTTAATAATAGCTAAATGTTCCCTTTTATATCGTATAATATTTCTTGCTGCGAGTCTACTTTGACTCATAATAATACAGTGTCATCCACTTAAATGTTCACATAGGCTTCAAGGGCAAATGACATGCAGAATATCAGGCTAATTTCTTGGTTGTTTTCTTCAACCCTTTCAAAATTAGGTCTCTTTGGCAATCCAGAAGTTCAGTTTTTGTCACCTCATTCCGATGAAAGGGCCAAAAGTCCTGGGATGCTCTTTCCTCCTCAGTTTCCATTCCCTGCACTGTTAATCCACACATGCCCTGAATGAAATACCAATGGGAAGTGTGTGACCCATGTCATAATGCCATCCTTTTTTCTGAGGCATTGGTCACTCAAGTTTAGTCTGTCTTATTGTACTCTGAAGCCTTCAAATAATTTATTTGTGCATTTCATCCAATGTTTACAATTGATCTCTGTAGGAGGTTTTAACTCTGATATAGCTAGAAGCCATGATGTTTTGTGTAAGGGGGTTGGGGGTAAGTGGGCGATACCAGAACAGGCATCAGTTGCTTGATTCCCATTCATTTCAGATCATGCCCTAAGGCAATCTACCCTTTAACCTGGACATAGCTTGGTTGTAATCAAAGTTCTAAGACTTCTTCCAAATTCTCTCTTTTTTTTTTTTTTTTTGACTTCTTCCAAATTCTTGATTCAACTCACAGCTATTCCTCTGCGTTAGTTGTGGTAAGAGGAGACACACACATAAATCTGTGGCTTATAGAAGAATAGAAGTTCATCTCTCTCTAAAGGAGAGACAGGAATGGTTCAAATGAAAATGTTCTAGGGCTAGTTTAGCAGCTCTTTCATTATAAACATGCTGTTATTTCAATCTCTGTGTTCACAGTGGCTGATGTGGTTTTCACCTTCCACCAGCACTGGGGAAGACATATAGAAGTAGGGTGACAGATGCTCATTCCTATTTAGAAATGACCACCAAGTGGGATACTGGTGCAAGAATTTGGACATAGAGCCACAACATGCTGCATCAGTCGAGATAAAACCTCAGAGTTATACTATTAAAGAAGGAAGTGGATATAACTATATAGCTAGCCGTTCCTGCCATCTTTCTTTGCTTTCCCAGGCATGAACAAGATGTTTCTATGGCATGGATATTTATTTTATTTATTTTATTTATTTTTTATTTTATTTTAAAATTTATTTTAATTTTTAATATGTATTTATTTATTTATTGTTTTATTGTTTTATTGTTTTATTGTTTTAGTTTCGGAAGTAGAGTTTAGTCATTCATCAGTTGCATATAACACCCAGTGCTCATTATATCAAGTCCCCTCCTTAATGCCCATCACCCAATTACCCCATCCTTCCACCAACCTCCCATCTGACAACTGTCAGTTTGTTTCCTATAGTTAAGAGTCTCTGATGGTTTGTGTCCATGGATGTTTAATGCCAAACACAAAACTCAAAGCTCTGGTGTTTTGTAAGGGGTCAAATCTTTCCACCTCCACTCTTGCAAGGTAATTTTCTACCAAATGAATATTAGTGCTAGGTGACACTATTCTCCTGAGGATGCACTCATGGAAAATTATACTGTTTAAAGTACATTCTTCACAGCCAGTGTATAGCTTATTATGTCATACTCACAAAGACACAATTTATTTTTCTATGCAAGCTTTCAGTTCAGTTTCTTCTAAGTTCTGCAGTATAATTTATTCTCTCTTTGGCTGATATTTATCATATCAAATTCCAGTTTTGTGAAGTAGAGTTTAAGTTCAATTCTGGAAGTTATAGTAGGTATCATACTTTTTATTCATTGTATATAATACTTTGGCTTCCCAGGATAGAAGTGTCAATATCAGAACTGTTAATATGTGGATACTCTAAGTCCATATGGCAATGCCATCACTTTTATATAATTTAGTTATTTATCTTTGGCAATCAGCCTAATTGCAGTCTCTAGTACAGTTAATATCTGTTTCAAGGCATGATGGAAATAGAAGTACAGAATATAATTCCTCTTTAATCATTTTTAAAATTTATTTTATGTTGTTTTAAATGAAACATTATTGGAGCTAGTCATGATGACCAAATTGGAAATGTCTCATATGACTGAGTAAATCTTTAACACATTCAGAAGAGCTTCTCATTCTGCAAATCAATTATCACCATTGTATTTTTCCCAAGGATCATTTCTGATGGACTGTCTCTGAAAATGTAGAGATATGGTTGCCTAAACATTTCAAGTTTGAGTATTTATCTTTCTTAAGAAGATACATTTGATAAATGGAAATGAGGTTTTGACCTAGTCAAGTGCACTCACACTAGGACAGCTATTGCAGGTTATTTGTTTAAACTGTGCTTTTATGTCCAGCTTATATGCATTGTCCAAGAAAAAATTACTTTGCAGGAAGGAGATATTTTGTCAATAGCTCTTGAATGGGAAGATGAATGAAATCAATTAATAACTATAAAGAGGAAACTGAAGAATAATGGATTCCCATTTTTATGGGTCATGTATGAGTTGACAATTGAAAATTCACATGCAGCTATTCGAAAAGCATGAGATAATTGAGGTCTAGAATTCCAGAAATGGGTCACAATCTTCTACACTGAATAATCTATACAAATATGTATATAAAGAATACCTTTTTAATAAATGTTGAAAGTAAATCCCAGATCACTAATATTCCATTAAGAAGGTTAGATTTAATTGTGCATGTTATAGATCTTATCTTTCTATTTCCCCCAACTGACAAGGAAAATGTAATTATTTTTGAAACATGATAATATGCTAAATATGTGTGACCTTTCCCCAGTTTAAGCAATAAAGTTCACTCCAGGGTGTTCTATTGGAACATAATATTAATATACCTAAACTACACTGATTTTTGATTAAATATGCTAATACCAATTACCAATGGCATATACTGTGAAGCGTTTTTTAAAGGACCACCAAGTATCAAATGCAGAATTGTTTAATATTTAAGAAAATTTATTTTTCTACCATGTGTTTACCTATTTACATGATACTTGTCAAGATACATTCTTATTTAAAATACTCACTTTAGTATATAATATAAAATTTCCCATACAAAATATAATCTTATTTTCATATATTTGGAATATCAGGTGTTCCTTTTCCAGTGTATAATTACTGATATATTAATATTACATAAATAGGAGAAAACAAATTCTATACTAAAAATATTAAAAGACTTTAAAAATTGTGAATTTATACTTTCAACTTTATTTTTTCATGTGTTCTAGAGATGCTCAGAAACCAGAAGTCACTTAAATGGGCCAATTCCAAAATTGTTTAAACATCAGCCATCATCACAATTTAATGTTTAATGAATTCTTTCTTTTTTTAATTTTATTTTTTTATTTGACACAGAGAGAGAGAGCAAGAGAGGGAACACAAGCAGGGGGAGTGGGAGAGGGAGAAGCAGGCTTCCCGCTGAGCAGGGAGCCCTATGTGGAGCTCAATCCCAGGACCCTGGAATCATGACCTGAGCCAAAGGCAGACACTTAATGACTGAGCCACCCGGGCGCCCCAATGTTTAATGAATTCTTGCCAGATTCATGAGTTAATATTTTTCACTAGATAGAACTTTTCCCTTACTTTATTAGTTGTAGATTACATATGATTCTTATTTACTTATTTATTTGAGAGAGAAAAAGCACAGGCAGGGGATGGGTAGAGGGAGAGGGAGAAGCTCACTCCCCGCTGAGCAGGGGACCTGACATGGGGCTTGATCCTCGGAGACCAGGATCATGACCTGAGCTGAAGTCATCCACTAACTGACTGAGCCACGCAGGCACCCCTATGATTCTTAATGAAATATTTATATTTCATTGACAAACCAAAGCAGCACTGCATGTGCTCCAAGTTATAAAATGTCAAACACATTTTAGTAAAAGTGTAAGAACTATTTGTTGAGGATTTACATAAATTAGCTCATGTAATTCTCTCAACAGCCCCATAAGGCCCAGTAATTGGTTAAAATAATGTGAGTTTCTATAACAGAAAAGGCCCCAAATATCAGTGGCTTACTTAACACAATAGAATTTAATCTTACTCATGTGAAGACTAAATGAGGGCTTCCTGATTAGGACTCAACTCCATCCAGTCCATTCAGGAAATCAGGTTGATGAAAGTTCTTCCCACTTCAACCCAATACTGTTGTGGGCATCAATAGGCAGTCAGCAGATGGAGAGGTGAAAGAATTGCATTTGGGAAGTTGTGAGAAGCCAGAGTCTTTCTTATTCCACGGGTACTAACTCTGTCACAGGGTAATGCTTCAGAAAACAGCGAGCCTTATGAGTATAGGAAAATGGTCTGTTTTCTGTGCTACCAGTCCCTAGCCCTATTTACCCTTCTATTCATCAAATACCAATTTTATCATTTTTTTCCTGCGTGTGGAATATGTTCATTCTTTCTCTGATGAAGATTCAAGGTGTTTCCAGCAAATAGCCACATGCAATTAGATGGAGCTATGATGCTAGAATATATGAACCAAGAAGACATAATTTGCTCTTAGCTTATACAATAAACAAGGTAAAGTAGGAGCAAGATCATTGCAATTAACTTCCCCATTTTGGAAATGAAATATGGAGATACTCAGGGCAATGGTAAAGTTCTGCCAATTGGAATTGAAAAGATCCTTGATTACAATCTAACTTTGCTCTCTGGAAAAAATTCTCTCATCTATGTCTTTTGGAGCCCCTTGCTCAGCTTTCTGGGACATCTTTGTCCTTTCCTCAGGTCACATAAAGTGAATATTGAGGCAGAAGGCTACCTCTGGTATGGAAAGCTTCCATAGACAGCCTCCTATGCATGCAAGTTTGTGAACTTGAGTTCTGTTAAAAATGTGTATGGTCAAAATATATTTTAGTTCCAGTTGCTAGCTTCACTGGCATTATAATTCCCTTGAAAGAATAGTATGCTTTTAATTTATTTGATTCTAGACGGTACCATGTACTGGTAACCATACTAGAATTCTGTACTAGTCAAAATTTCAAAATATAATTCATTTCCTTGCCTTCGCATTCTATTCTCTTCTTTTCCAAACAAATGAAGCTACATTGAGGCAATCAAACTTGTGTGGAAAAGAAATACTCTTAGTCATATTATTGTCACCAGGATGATTCTTAACTGGCTGCTTGTACACGATTTTTTCAATTTATTTTTCCTTTTGAGGTGCAAAAAGAGCCAATTTATCTAGCTATTGAGGCTGTACATTAGCAAGCAGTTTCCATTCCAATAGGTAAAGTTATTGTGTCATTTACAGGTGAGAGTAATGAAGTACAAGCTAAGGGTTATGTGACTTATCTTGTGTTAAATAGCTAGTGGTTTTGAAGCTAAGATTTAAATACAGCCATTTTCCTAAAGATAGCATACTCTTCTTATACTGTCCCTCACGTCCTTTATCCTCTGCCCATAGCACTTCTGCCCATAACACTGTCAGGGCTCAAATACCCATCTATATGGCACAGAAGTGGAATAGACGTTATCACATACCCCCATCGTCCTCATCAATCCTTATTATCGGTTTCTTCAGATCTAATCTCTCCTCTATATTTTAATGAATCACTGAAGTTCTTATGCTTATATTCTCACTGAAATGGGTATCTGGAAGTGTCTGATGTTAACATTTCATCTATACCCACTTACAAGTCCAAATTTTTCTTAGACTGCCAGAACAGCTCCTTCTACATATGCAAGTCTCCAAACATGTGACAAATTTGCATTTTTTGCAGTGGCATTGAATTTATATTTTAAGATCCATGCACATATGTTAAGTCTAGGGATATATATATGCACGTTTATGTGACCACATCATGATTTTTCGTAGCAATTTGAATTAAAGTGGAAAAATATTTTGAGTGGCATAATATGATGTATTTATTGTGTGTTTTCTCTTAAAAATATTGCTTTTATTTAAACATTATCATATTTTTGTACTCATGCCTGTCAATTAGCAGATGCTCAGAAATATTTAAAATGAACATGTGAAGACCCAGCACTGAAGATCCTAAAGCAGTAGGTTTGGGAGAGATTCTTCCTCTCTCTCTCTGTCTCTCTCTCTGTCTCTCTCTCTCTCTGTCTCTCTCTCTTTTTAATTCTGTAGTGCATTTTGATGCTTTGAGCGGAACACCACTGCTTTCTTTAACAGTCTGTGGCAGGTGGAATAATGGTCCCTCATAATGACGATGTCTTAGTTCTTGGAACCTGTGAATATGTTACCTTGACATGCCAAAGGTATGCAGTAGATGTGATTAAGATTGAGATTAAAACTGAGATGGAAAAATTATCTTAAATTATCCTGGTGGTCACAAACTAATCATATGAATTCTTAAAAGCAAAGAATCAAACCCCAGTGTGGTCAGAGGGAGCTGTAGTCATAGTGGTGGTCATAGAGAGCTATGGAAGGAAATCAGCAAGATTTATTAATTTATTAATCACTGGCTTGGAGGATGATAGAAGGAGCCAAGAGGCAAGGAATGTTGTGACCTTGAGAAGCTGGAAAAATGGATTCTCCCTTAAAACCTCCAAAAAAGAATGCAGCCCTACATCTTCATTGATTTTAGGGCAGTGAGACCTGTGTTAGACTACTAACCTGCAGAACTGTAAGATATTAAATCTGTGTTGTTTTAAACCACTAAATTTGTGGTAATTAGTAACAGCAGTAATAGAAAACTAATATGCTGTCTTTATAATTCATATATAACTTCATTTTAACACTTGATTTTATTGTATTTATTTTTAGTTGAATCTCTTCATACTAAAAAAAAAAAATAATGTCAGCATCCATCTTATTTTACAAAGCATGAAATTTCAGTGTTTTACATAATCATGAGCGGTATGCAGGTTTTCTTATCACTCCAAAATTGACAACTAGGATACACAGATGAGGATAGAGGATATGCTTCCCATTTTAATACTCAAGAAAGTCACAAATAATATTTGTGGTGTCTGAAGAAGGAACACTACAGCCTCTTCCTACTACTTGGTTTGTAGTGAACTGTAGAAACTAACCTAATTAGAAACTAATTCTAATTTTGGGACAGCACTTTGAAGGAAGTACCTTAGTAATTGACATGGCTCCCTTTAAGTCAGAGGGCTTTTCTGTTTCTTCCTGGATATTTCTGATGGCAGGAGAATTGTTACTTGTCTGCAACATTTGGATAGTGTGTCTGGGGAGAAATGTGTAGAAACTATATCTTTCATCAGATATACCCTTATATCCTCAGCATGGGGCTTGGTCTAAAGAAAGTATGCAATAAATATGTCATGAATCCATGCTTTAATGTAACGTGAAAAGCAAAATAAAAACTTGAAACAATATATATTAATCAAATGCAAACAGATAGCATATGCTTTATATCCCTAAATATAGATTACAGAGTTTTTACTAAAATAATGCACTTTTCTATGTAAAACTTTTTTTTTTTTAAAGTCTGTATCTCATGCACGAGTATGCAGAAAAAAAGCTAATTGCCCAGAAAGACGAGAAGGTCATATTCAGATCTAATAATTACATAGACATGACTGAATTAACTGATAATGAGAATGAAGATAAACATGGACTTTTATTACTGTGTGGTAAATGGTTTAAAATTGATTTTGTTTTACCACAGTCACACTTTCAAAAATGTCATATTTATAGTCAAATGACCTTTTCTAAGAAACAAAAATATCTATGGTTATATAAATATTTTGCTAAATGATTTTATGCTTGGGTAACTTTTTTCTATTTAAAATTCATTACTTTGTACACTTAAATGGCAAGAAATATACTATCTAAATACTAACAGTCATTTAAAATTGGTTATTTTCTAAAGGCAAGATAGATACAAGGTAATTAAAATGAAATAGAACACACAGAGTAGTTCAAAATTGAATTACTTATGTATGGCTTAGAATAATGACAAAAGTTACTAGCTAACAGCTTTTCAAATAACGCACTACAATTTGATATAAAAATAAGGTCTGTACATAAGTATATGATGATGATTCATTAAAAATAGTATTGGAGCACATGGGTGGCACAGTTGGTTAAGCATTTGACTCTTGATTTTGGCTCAGGTCCTGATCTCAGGGTCGTGATACTGAGCCCCATGTCAGGCTCTGCACTCTGCAGAGTCTGCTTAAGATTCTCTCTCCTTCTTCTCCTCCCCCCTTCTCTCTTCTCTGTCTCTCTAAAATAAACAAACAAACAAACAAATAAATAAATATTAAAACATAGTGTCAAAGCCTCAGTTACTTAAGAAAATAAGCATATATTGGGAAAACTTCTAGGGAGGTCAACTAGATGGCTCTGCTAAACTTGGGTGGATTTGAGCAAATCTGGGAATTGACTGTCTGACAAATAATCTAGGATGGTGATGGCTCAGACAATTGGGGTGATTCTCTTCCATGTATCTCTCTTCCTCCTTCCTGGAATGACTGGGATATCTTGAGAATCCTCATCTCACAGCAATGGCAGAAAGTAATTGCACAAGCAGAAATGTGTAAGTTCTTCTTTAAAGCTTGTGCTTACATCACATCTGGCCAATAGTCCATCCCCAGAACAAGTCATAAGACCAAGCCAGAGTCAAAGTGGAAGGGCACTGAAAATTTATAAGGCAAATGGTATGCTCACAGACAGGGGTGAAAAACCAAAGACATTAATATACCATATAGTCAGATCTCAGCTGAATTATTCATGCCTCTCCCACATTGCAAAATAGTCTTTGTCTTATTGCAGAAACCCCAGTTATTTCATCTATCACTCATCAGTATTAGTCTATGTCTCATCTACATCAGCTCCAGGCATAGATGGCATAGATCTCCTGTTTTGGAGATCTACAAACTCAAAAGAAGAAGATATCATGCTCAACACCCAAAAACAGTAGTAAACAACTGTAATAAGCATTGCTGTTTGAAACATAGAAGAATGGCATGTACGTAGCAATACTGCTCCATAGCAATTTTTTTAATTGTTCAGTGATTCATTAGTTGCGTATAATGCCCAGTGCTCATCACATCACGTGCCCTCCTTAATACCCATCACCCAGTTACCCCATCCCCCCACACCCCTCCCTTCTGCAACCCTCAGTTTGTTTCCCAGAGAACAGTCTCTCATGGTTTATCTCCCTCTATGATTTCTTCCCATTCAGTTTTCCCTCCCTTCCCTATGGTCCTCTGCACTATTCTTTATTATTCCACATATGAGTGAAACCATATGATAATTGTCTTTTTCTGCTTGACTTCTTTCACTTAGCATAATCCCCTCCAGTTCCATCCATGTCAATGCAAATGGTAGTTATTCACCTTTCTGATGGCTGAGTAATATTCCATTGTATATATGAACCATATCTTCTTTATCCATTCATCTATTGAAGGGCATCTCAGCTCCTTCCATAGTTTGGCTATTGTGGACATAGCTGCTATGAATTGGGGTGCATGTGCCCCTTCTTTTTACTACATCTGTATCTTTGGGGTAAATACCCTAATTGCTAGGTCATAGGGTAGCTCTATTTTTAACATCTTGAGGAATCGCCATACTGTTTTCCAATTCTTCAATGGCAATTGTTACCATTGAAATTCCTAGGTAATTACTAGGTAATTGTTGCCAGATATCCTACAGCAGGAGTAGGATGTATCCCCTGATTAAACCCTGCCTCTGCTCCCTGGGAGTAGTTCCCCACTTCATACACTATGACTTTGGGCTCTGTTCTATAGGATATCCATCTGTTTTCCATACCCTTATTGACTCTCCTTGGCCAATTGTGAAAATTATATTGGGAAATATGCCTTTGAGTAAACTTTCAATATATTTTTTTATTTTTTTTTCTATTTATTTATTTATTTATTTATTTGGACGTAGTGTTCCATGACTCACTGTTTGCGTATAACACCCAGTGCTCCATTCAATACGTGCCCTCTTTAATACCCATCACCAGGCTAACCCATCCCCCCACCCCCCTCCGCTCTAGAACCCTCAGTTTGTTTCTCAGAGTCCATAGTCTCTCATGGTTCGTCTCCCACTCTGATTTCCCCTCCTTCATTTTCCCCTTCCTACTATCTTCTTTTTTCTTTAACATATAATGTATTATTTGTTTCAGAGGTACAGGTCTGTGATTCATCAGTCTTACACAATTCATAGGGCTCACCATAGCACTACCCTCCCCAATATCTATCACCCCATCCCTCCCACACCCATCACTCCAGCAACCCTCAGTTTGTTTCCTGAGATTAAGAATTCCTCATATCAGTGAGATCGTATGATACATGTCTTTCTCTGATTGACTTATTTTGCTTAGCATAATACCCTCTAGTTCACAAGAACCGTATGATCCTCTAAATAGATGCATAAAAAGCATTTGACAAAGTACAGCATCCTTTCTTGATTAAAACTTTTCGGAGTGTAGGGATAGAGGGTACATACCTCAATATCATAAAAACCATCTATGAAAAACCCACAGCGAGTATCATTCTCAATGGGGAAAAACTGAGAGCTTTCCCCCTAAGGTCAGGAACACGGCAGGCATGTCCACTATCACCACTGCTATTCAACATAGTACTAGAAGTCCTAGCCACAGCAATCAGACAACAAAAAGAAATAAAAGGCATCCGAATCGGCAAAAAAGAAGTCAAACTCTCACTCTTTGCAGATGATATGATACTTTATGTGGAAAACCCGAAAGACTCCACCCCAAAACTGCTAGGACTCATACAAGAATTCAGTAAAGTGGCAGGATATAAAATCAATGCACAGAAATCAGTGGCATTCCTATACACCAACAAGACAGAAGAAAGAGAAATTAAGGAGTCGATCCCATTTACAATTGCACCCAAAACCATAAGATACCTAGGAATAAATCTAACTAAAGAGGCAAAGAATCTGTACTCAAAAACTATAATATACTCATGAAAGAAATTGAGGAAGACCCAAAGAAATGGAAAAACGTTCCATGCTCATGGATTGGAAGAACAAATATTGTGAAGATGTCAATGCTACCTAGAGCAATCTACACATTCAATGCAATCCCTATCAAAATACAATCAACTTTTTTCAAGGAAATGGAACAAATAATCCTAAAATTTGTATGGAACCAGAAAAGACTTTCAATGTATTTTTATTAGTAGAAATCTAGGAGGGATTATATTAGTGAGGGTTCTCTAGAGAAGCAGAACAATAGGAGATTATATGTAATAATAAATGTTATATATGTATGTGAATGAGATTAGCTATTAATAAATAGGAGGTAACTGTAAAAATATGGAGTATTATTCATTTATATGTAATATATGTCACAAATATTTTCTTCCCAGTTTGTTTTATATCTTTTGGTTTGCTTATAGCTTTTGTTTTCCATATGAACTTTTGGCTGTCTAACTTGTAAATATTTTTTTATTATTGCATCTGAATTTTGATACATAGTTAGAAAGCATTTACCTACACCCAAGTAATATAGAAGTGCTTTGTGGGGAGAAAATTGATTGATAACTCTTGCTGAGTTTTATATTGAATTATTTTAAGTTTTCTATGTTGAATGGAGTCAATTTTTGCTAAAGCATATTTTCCCAGGAAGTTATCTATTTCATCTCTATAGTAGAACATACTTCCTTAGATTTTTACAAATAATTCTCTTATGCTTTTATTATTCTGCTTTTTTCTTTTTTCTCTTGAAAATTTACTTCTCCATTCTCAATCCAGTACAAGCCCTATTAATTCACTTATTGACTGCATTGAAAAGTTCAGCTCTTCAAATTATAACACAGCTAAACTTCTCTGTGTGACATTAACATCACCACCATTCTCAATGGTTCTTTTATACAAAATAGAATGGCAGGATATATGTAAAGGAAGGATGTGGACAGTAACCAAAAAGACAGTAAGGGGAGATTGACAAATATTCCAGATATTGTAGTTGAAATAAATGTATTGTAAAAATAACCACAATAAGGAGAATGATGGGCAACATGGATGAAAGAAGGATGGCATCTAAAAGAGTACTGGAAATATAACTAATTTGACCATCAATATTGAATGGGGGGTGAGAGAAATTACTTAAAGCACTTGGCACATCCCCAAGTGTACTGCACAGCGGCTGAGCTTTGGAACAAGGAGGCCACTCACATAGCTAATACTCAATGTTAGGTTAAGAGATTTCAAAATTCTCTAGAATTTTTAGCATATTTTCTCCATTATGTGAAGATGATATTCCTTTTTTTTTTTAAGATTTTATTTATTTATTTGACAGAGAGAGACACAGCGAGAGAGGGAACACAAGGAGGGGGAGTGGGAGGGGGAGAAGCAGGCCTCCCGCTGAGCAGGGAGCCCGATGCGGGGCTCGATCCCAGGACCCTGAGATCATGACCTGAGCCAAAGGCAGACGCTTAATGACTGAGCCACCCAGGCGCCCCATGAAGATGATATTCTTATAGAAGCCTGCCCTGTCAAATGCTCAGAGCCCACTGCCTCAAGAATAACCATTGTTGGGGCACCTGGGTGGCTCAGTCAGTTAAGCATCTGCCTTCAGCTCAGGTCATGATCTCAGGGTTCTGGGATCCAGCCCTGTAACAGGCTCTCTGCTCAGTGGGGAGTCTGCTTCTCCCTCTCCCTGTGCCTTTCCTCCTGCTTGTGTGCTCTCTCTGTCTCTCCCTCTCTCAAATGAATAAGTAAAATCTTTAAAAAAAAATGTCCTGCCTTGTTTCATAAGATTTAAAGATTCTTTTGATGGCAGGACAGAACATAATGACACTTGAATGTCTAGAAGGAAGAACTCTGTATTATAGCTCCAAATGAAAAGGCTGCCAGACAGGGCCACGCAGGGGTTTGCCTCTGGAAAGGGTAACAGCAAGCTGTTATGCAACAAGCAGAGTGATGCTACTTAGCTCTCTCAGGCTCCCTGAGGATTGGATAATTTGAATAACTTTGGTGTACCCTGGGGTACAGGGGTACATTGTCTGGCGCTTGGTCCCAGGGCTGATACTTAAAGTTCCCATGGATGAAAACCCAATAAGGGAAGTGATTGGCATGTGGATTTAATGAGCTGCTCAAAAAGGGGAAGTGACCTGACCTTCAGTCAGGGCATCAAAACTAGGCCAAAAAAAGAACAAACAAGTAAAGAAAGCAACCAACCCCAAACTAAACTGTATTATAGTCTGATGTGGAAATGTTGGGGTTTGGAACTGATGGACAAGAAAGAATTCTTGAGACGTCATTGGTGCAAAAGGGTGGTTTTATTAAAACACAGGGACAGGACCTGTGGATAAAAGAGCTGCACTGGGGTTGTGAGGGATAGTATAAGTCTCTAAGGAATTTTGGAAACAAGGTTTCCAGGAACTTGAGTGGACTAGCTATTCTTAGGAAAAGGTCATTTTTTATTTTCTAATAACACCTTCAGATGTATATGCTTGGGAGATGATTGCTAATACATATCTTGGGGGATAGAGATAAAGGAAGTTTCCAAAGGAATTTCTTTTTTTTTTTACTTTTTCTTTGTTTTTAAATATTTTATTTATTTATTTGAGAGAGATCACAAAGGGAGAGGGAGAGAGAGAAGCAGACTTCCCCGCTGAGCAGAGAGGCTGATACAGGGCTTGATCCCAAGACCCTGGGATTATGACCTGAGCTGAAGGCAGATGCTTAACCAACTGACCCACCCAGGCCCCCTCCAAAGGAATCTCTATATGTTAAAGTAGACTCACAGGACCCTGAAGATGGGAATAATATTAAGCTAAGATTGTCTTTCGCCTTATGTTCCACAAATAAGTGAAACCACATGATAATTGACTTTCTCTACTTGACTTATTTCACTTAGCATAATCTCCTCCAGTTCCATCCATGTTGATGCAAAAGTTAGGTATTCATCCTTTCTGATGGCTGAGTAGCACGGAGGACATTAGGAGAAGGAAGGGAAAAATGAAGGGTGGAAAATCAGAGGGGGAGATGAACCATGAGAAACTATGGACTCCGAGAAACAAACTAAGGGGAGGGGGGTTGGGGGGAATGGATTAACCCAGTGATGGGTATTAAGGGGGGCATGTATTGCATGGAGCACTGGGTGTTATACACAAACAATGAATCATGGAACACTACATCAGAAACTAATGATGTAACGTATGGTGACTAACATAACATAATAATAAAAAAAAAAAATTGCCTTCCGCCTTTAGCGAAGTTTCAGCATCGAGGCAGTTGCGTTCCTAGAGGAAGGTCACACTATCTGTTTCAAGGACTTCTCAAAGGGCTGTAGGCAGAAAGGGAATTTAATTTTTTCTTTGCTTTGTTTCCCACATCATAGTCCTTAACAGGAATCTTAGCACTTGTTGCCTTAGTTGACCCCCAAAGAAGAACCATATCTCCCTTCAACCACTGCGCTAAAAGAAAGCTTCACTTCTCTAAACTTGTGTCTAAACATGGGAATAAAGTTAGACTGATTAAATGTTCAGACAGTTGAGATTAGAATAAACTTTTATGTATTTCTTCTCATAAAAGATCCAATCCTAATCGTGGCTCCTTGCAAACCCCCATCTTTACTAGTCAATAAACCTGATAAATGTTAATTTGAATAAGGCCTAAATTATTACATTGCATTTTTCTATTTTTAAAATATGTCATGTGGTGTCTCCCAGATTGGATGTGTCATGTGGTGTCTCCCAGATCTGGGGTGATGATAAGGTGGAAGTGTGGGAGTTGAAAGGATTCACCTGAGGCAAAACAAAGGAGATAGAAGCTTACTGAATCCACAAAAAAGCCATGGATGGGACAGCAGAGGAAACACTATCTGCAAGGATAGTGGGTAGGGAATGTTAAAAGGGGGAAGATGAGGAGGTATGGCAAAGTATAGAATTTTCCTTTTTTTGGTACCTGTGCCTGGCTGTAAGTATCCCATTGGTTAGCTAGGGCTTATGGATATTTTAAGGTAGGTCGCCTAATGGGCCTGTTTGTATTCAGCCACGTGGTGGTCACTATGGGCCCTTTTTACATTCCACTGCTCAAGTCTGTTGCCTAAAGCAGCCTCTACATGTCACTCCTATTATTTTCCATGAATTTCACCTATTTCCAAGTAATTCATCATAGTGAATTTTTTGTATACCTTATCTATCCTTACAAGTATTTTTTGCCTTTAAGTCCTTCATTATATTTATACTAGAATTCTCCAATGCTACCCTAAGAGATTTTAGTTTGTTTTTGTTGTTACAATTATTTTCCACTTGAATTCCCCCCCAAAAAAAGGCTAAAATGTATTGTACTGTTCTTCATCCCTATAGTGAAGAGTATTTGCTACCTTCTTCCATAAAAATGACTATATATTAGGATTGTTAATTTTTCTTGAAATTTTCTTATAAGATAAATTTATAAAATTATATTTCATCAAGAATGTACTTAGTTGAAGGAGAGAAATAAAGTTGGAAGATTGATACTACCCATCATTAAGCTTACTATAAAGCTACAGTCAATAATCAAGATGATTATAGTATTGGTGAAAGAGTAGACAAATCATTAGAACAGAATAGACAGCTGAGAAATAGACCATGTATATACAGTCAACTGATCTTTGACAGAGAAGCAAAGACAATACAATGGAGAAAATATGGTCTTTTCAACAAATGATGTTGGAACAACTGAGCATTCACGTGTAAAAAGCTGAATCTACAGACCTTGTACCCTTCACATAAATTAACTACAAACATATCACAGACCTAATTGTCAAATACTAAACTATAAAACTAGAAGATGATATAGAAGAAAACCTAGATGCCTTGGGTATGATGATAACTTTTTTAGATACAACACCAATAGCATGCTCCATTGAAGAAATAATCTATAAATTGGACTTTGTTAGAATTCATAAAAAAATGTTTACTCTGTAAAAGACAATGTCAGAAAAATAAGAAGACAAGCCACAGACTGGGAGAAAATATTTGTAAAATACACATCTAATGAAGGACTGTTATCCAAAACATACAGAACTCTTAAAATTCAACATTAAGCCCCAATGTTTATAGCAGCATGTCCACAATAACCAAACTATGGAAGGAGCCCAGATGTCCATCAACAGATAATGGATAAAGAAGATGTGGTATATATATATAATAGAATATTACTCAGCCATCAAAAAATGGAATCTTGCCATTTGCAATGATGTGGATGGAACTAGAGGGTACTATGCTAAGCAAAATAAGTCAATCAGAGAAATATAATTATCACATGATTTCACTCATATGTGGAATTTAGGAAACAAAACAGAGGAGCATAGAGGAAAAGAAGGAAAAATAAAACAAGATGTAATCAGAGAGGGAGACAAACCATAAGAAATTCTTAACCATAGGAAACAAACTGAGGGTTGCTGAAGGGGATGGGGGTGTGGGGATGGAGGAACAGGATGATGGGAATTAAGGAGGGCACATGATGTAATGAGCACTGGGTGTTACATACAACTGGGGAATCACTGAACTCTACCTCTGAAACTAATAATACACTATATGTTAATTAATTGAATTTAAATTTAAAAAAAGAAAATAAACACTCTGATTAAAAAATGGGGTAAAGATCCTAAGTGACACCTCACCAAAGAAGGTATACAGAGGGCATATAAGCATATGAAAAGATGCCCTGCCCCAAAAGTCATCAGGAAAATGAAAATTAGAACATAAGATAACACTACACAACTCTTAGAACGGCCAAAATCGAGAACACTGACAGCACCAAATGCTGGCAAGGATGTAGAGCAAGAACTCTCATACATTGTTGGTTGGAATGCAAAATGGTATAGACACTTGGCACTCCAGAAGTGAAGTAATGATGCTTTTTATTATTTATTTTTGTGTATTTATTTATAATCTTATTTATTTTAGTTTAAATGATTTGTCTTCAAATGATATATTAAATAATTTATTGATCTAGAATTCTTCTTCATATTTTTAGACTATTCTTCTCACTACTCCTCAAAACCCAGTGTATTAAGAAAAGTAAGATTTGGTAGCTCCACACCAGGACTGGTTCCTTTGCAGCCATTTTCTATGCAACAAAACAGCTGATTGGAGATAGGAGCCAACCAGGGCTGCACTGGAGATGGATGGAGACCGTGCTACAACACGTGCTTCTCAACCACACTTTTCTGCTGACTATGTTGGAGGAAGTCAATATGTTATCCCACATCATGATGATACTGAGGACAGCTTGAATGATCGTGAATACAGAAATGGTTCAAAAGAAAGTTTCAGAGAAGAAGATATAGATCTTCCAATTACAAATGTAGAAAAGATAATGAAAAATGCCATACCTAAATGGAAAGACTGCAAAAGATGCCAAAGAATATGTTCAAGAATGCGTGAGCTCATCAGCTTTTTAACATCTAAAGCAAGTGAAAGATGCTGCCAAGAGAAATGGAAGACAATCAATGGAGAAGATATTCTCTCTGCCATGTCTACCTGAGGCTTCCACAGTTATGTAGAATCTCTAAAATTATGCCTTCAGAAATTAGGAGAGGCTATGAAAGGAGAGAAAGGGATTGGGGGAACAGTCACAGCTACAGATGGACTAAGTGAAGAACTTACAGAGGAGGCATTTACCAACCAGTTAACCAGTTACCAGCTGGCTTAATTAACTGCAGATGGTCAACCAACAAAATGTATGGTTTATACAACAGCATATCAAAAGATTTCTGGTGTTCAGCAAATTCAGTTTTTATGATCTGAAGAAGTGGTGGAATGGGGAGTGTTAAAGAAGCAAAAAAGTCTCTAGGATTACAGAACGGGGACATTAGAAGGAACTGACTGGTGAAAAGATGTCTCTTTGTATATTAAGTAGCTGGGATGTAGCTTCCTGAGGCTTGACTAATTGGGGTGTTAATTCCTACTTGAGAATCCTTTTCATGAATCATTTTAAAGAAAAATTTGGATTTTAAACATATTAAAATATTTTTGCTTTGTATGAGAGTTTGTTGCTCAGTATGATTCCTGTATGCATTGTATTTTGCTATTTATTACTCTCAGAGACTTGTAGAGAGTTTCTTATTTTCACATTGAATCATGTTACTTTTTCAATTCAAGTAAGCTGCTGGGTTAATTTTCATGATGTTTGTTCTTTTAATAAAATGTAAGGGTAGAGTTCATTTTGAAAAAAAAAAAAAATAAGACTGTCCCAAAAATCAAAGTCAAATGATGAGAATGTAACTGAGCTTTTGAACAGCGGCTCTATGTTCACAAATGAGTCTATATGCTCAGCAATTTCTAATCAATTTCTAATCAATAACTGATCAACCTTACTTCTATATCTATAATTTATATGTTTTTATTTGTATAGCAAGATTTTATTCCTTTTATTTTGCTTCTCTTTTAACCATTATGTTGTAATCTAGTACTTCTGTGTGCTGGAGGTAGAAAGGAGACAATAATGTTTGTGGAAATGCTGAAAAAGTGTTCTGGTGCAGAGATTTTGGTAATTAATTTTTGTATATTTTTATTTTCTTTGTGTTTATTTGAGTGTTTGATTTTCTTTTAGAAAAAGCTGAATAATTGAGTTAATTAGCATTGGAACAAAATTTAGAGTCAATTCCCAATAAATGAAATGTATAGTAACAATCAATCACTTGATTTACTTCATATGTTCACGAATATTTATGCATAAAAAATCCATGGCTATCTTCAAATCAACTTTTCCAATTCTTTCATATTTACTTATGCCTTGTTTTTAGAAAAATAAAATATCTATCTCAAAGTGTACTTGACATGTAATGATGAAATACAAACAGTATAGCATACCAAATAGTTCATAGTAAAACTTAACTAAGCTCACTATAGATTTTTTTTTCAAAGAAAGTCTTCTAAAATAATTATCTGAATTCATTAACTACTACATTTCCAGAAAAATAATTCAATATTGAATATTTTCAGAATTCAAGGCAAAAAGGAATGCTCTTATTAGTGGCTCCCAAAGAAACTTTTTTTTTTTTTTAACTACTTTGTTAACTAGAGAGCACAGGGAGGGGTAGAGGGAGAGGGACAAGCAGATTCCCCGCTGAGCCAGGAGCCCAACTCTGGGCTCTGTCCCAGGACCCTGAGAACATGACCTGAGCTGAAACCAAGAGCTGGATGCTTAACCAACTGAGCCATCCAGGTGCCTCAAAGTTATTATTATTATTATTATTAGTTTTAAATATTTTATTTATTTATTTGTCAGAGAAAGAGAGAGCACAAACAGGGGGAATGTCAGGCAGAGGGAGAAGCAGGATCCCTGCTGAGCAAGGAGTCTGAGGCCAGACTCAATCCCAGGACCCTGGGATCATGACCTGAGCTGAAGGCAGAGTCTTAACCAACTGAGCCACCCAGGCATCCCTACCCCAAAATTGTTTTTAAACTTAAATTTAGGAGAGTATGGAGCAGAAATGTAATTGAGTTGGAATAAGGAGAAAGTATAGACAACTGTGGCTGACTCTTTCAAGATATTTGTGGAGAATGGGGAAAGGCAAAGTACAGCTGCTTGAACATAGTTAAATGGTGCATCTAGAGGAGCATATGTTTTGTTTGGTATTAAAGAAATTGAGTATATTTAACATACATTGAAGGAGCATATTTTAAGAAGACGATGGTCTATATAAAAGAAGAAATAGTCAACAGAAAGGTAGAATGGTCTGCCACTATGCCTTTATTAACCAATAAACCATCTTAGCATATTGCTTTCTATTATGTGTTTAATCTATTCTATCTTTACTTAGTCTTTGCACCTATATATTTTGAAAATAATCATAGCTTGTGGGGAATACTTATGCAAGTTGTAGGCAATAAGAAAATTTTCAGGATCAACTGTAATTATTTAAGAAACATTATTTATACCATAAAAATGAGCATTTGACTGTGGTTAATAGACAGTAAAACAAAGTACATGTTTAGGTAAGTCCATTTAAGTTATCTCATTAAAAGTGATACATAAGCAATATTTGAAAATATTTTTTTAAATATTTTGTGATCTACTTTTATTCTCCCAACTAGTTTTTCTCATAGTTCCATATTCAATTTGTATTTTAAAGGAAAATTAATCTGTATGGTTTTGAATTCTTTACACTTACCTCATCACAGTGCTCTGCATGAGCTATTTTCTATCTGTAAATGTTCTAAACCTCTTAAAAGCCCTTTATTCTATGTTGCACAAAACTATTTTATCTACAGTTTAAGTCAAGGCTGAAAGGACTCAAATTTATTTGCAAATGAAAAACTTATTGAGTTAGAATGAGTTGGAAACACTTCCTATTAAAATGAATTTGAATATGTCTGAAAATTGTTATACCAGAAAACAATTTGTGAATTTTAACTTATTCTGAACTTTTCCCCCAAATATTTAAAATGATATGATTGTTAACTAGAAGTATGTATATTTCTTTGAAAGTACAAGTATTTTCTCTCCTCAGTCCAAATATGGATGTTTCTGAATTATAATAATTGGGGTCATTTTGACCATCCATTGGACTGCTCAGAATAAAATAGCATTAGGTTCATAGGCTCAATACAATTGCATTTTGCTTTATTTTCCTAAATTTATGAATGCAACATTCACATTACCTACTACCACTTGTATATGTTCTTCAGAAATATTCCTCTTCTCAAGCTCCATCTACTGCTTTCATTGTTTTAGGTCTTATCATAGGCAATGCTATATTGTTAATTCTACATCTTACACATTTGTTTTCTTCCAAATATAAGTTAACTCAGTACAGATTTTTTCTTTACATCTTTGTGTCCCACAAATGATAAAGACCATAGTCTGAGAATAGAATTTGTACAATAACTATATCACTAACTTCCCGTGTTCTATTTCTTTTTCTTTTTTTTTTTTTAAGATTTTATTTATTTCTTTGAGATAGAGAGAGGGAACACAAGCAGGGGGAGTGGAAGAGGGAGAAGCAGTCTTCCCACTGAGCAGGGAGCCCAATGCGGGGCTCAATCCCAGGACCCTGGGATCATGACCTGAGCCAAAGGCAGATGCTTAATTGACTGAGCCACCCAGGCACCCCCTGTGTCCTATTTCTAGGTAAATATTGAGCTTTGGATCCGAGCATGATAGTTTTAATTACTTGTGATCTATTAGTTATTAGTGCTTCTTATTTGAGCAAAGGTTTCCTTTTCCTGAGATATAGTATGAACCTGAGTGAAAAGGGGGGTTGACCCAACAATGCTATATTTGCATATGTGGACACTTGTAGTAACAAATTTTAATTTGGCTCAAGGAACATGGACAAAGTTTTAAATATAACTATTTTTCATCATTGCTTCATGCCTCTCACTCATTTTCTTCCCAGTCCTCAATGATGCATAATGTGCAAGATGGTATGTGGGTTGCTGTTACACACACAAACACATGCTCACATAGTAGTAAAAAGCCATTTTCTAGAATTTCATTGGCTTCATTAGTTCAAAGTATTGACAATAGTATCAGCAATAGTTTCTATAGAAATGGTATACAAAACTTTGATATATGTATCAATTCTGTTGCTATTAGTCAATAGCTTATTATAGCCACATGTCAAAGGTAGCAAGGATATCAGTCAGCTCACATCAGTGTCATTTACTTGAAAAGGCAAGGAGGTTAAGTATTACCATTTTAGGGAAAAATATCAGTACTGTCTATATCAAACAGTAAAAAACTCAGTATGGATTCCATAATTTATTTGCAGCAATATTGGTTTCAGCAACACAGCTGCTGCTTTGGGTAACTGCAGTGACAGAAAGTGCCACCACATAATGATACATATGGATAAAGTGGCTGATACCATAAAATATCTAAAAGAACTATTTTTCAGAGGAAAAGGTAATATCCTCTACTTCATAATGACTTGAAAGAGGATGGAACTTTCAAAGAGTGAGAAAAGGACTTCAAAATGTTTGTGATTCTTTCCAGGCTCTATTTTTATCTTGAAACTGTTGAAGACTAGGAAATATAGAATCATTTTAGTTCTGTTCAGGAAGCATTAAGGGGAAAAAAAAAAGGCACAATTTACTAACAGTCTTCTGGGTGTAAGAGACATGGAGATTAAGTAGATTTATTCCCTGCTCCTCCAGTGGGATTGACAGTTGCTTAAAGGGATTTTTTAGAATAACGTTGCATGTATTAGAATACAAATGTTTCTAGTCTTTGTGAAACTGATACATATCTGAGCTTTTAAAGATGAATAAAAGGTACAAAGCCCAAGAAGGCTACCTAATCAAAGAGTGAAAATGAGAAGAGCTAACATTTATTTAGTGCTTTCTTGTAGTTGAAGCCCTTCTAAGCACTTTACATGGATCATTCATTAAATCCTCAAAACAACTCTATGAGAGGATCCTATTATCATACAGTTTTACAGATAGGGAAAAAGAAGCTAAGAATAGTCACATAACTTACACAACATTACGAAGTTAATGGCAGAAGGGATGGAATGAAAACCCAGGCAGCCTGACCCCAGAGCCAACACTCAGCATTTTTTCCTAATCAGGTCCTGGAGAACAAAGTAAATTCACCTTACAGGTATTCAAATTACTTCAGGCAATCATTTAAACATGTTTTAAAGTAGGGACAACACAGTAAGATAGATAATTCACATCTTATAGTTTTGTGCTGGGAAATTTTGAGATGGCTTAGGACTAAAGGCTGGGACATCGTTTAGGGATCAGTGAATGGAAAAGGGGGTGGATTTGAGATATGGGAATTAAAATTTCCAAGAGTCAATGTTTTATCAGGTGCAGAAAGTAGGTAAAGATGAAAGATGATTGTGTCGATGATGTTAAAGTTAACTGAGAGGAAATGCAAGCATAACAAGTCTGGAGTGTGATTTGAAAGATGGGACAGAAGAAGATGCTTTGAGTGAGTAGAGATTGAAATGTCAAGTGAACATTTATAGGATGTGCACAATAAACAGTTCAATATTTAAGTCTGAAGCAGAGGGAGAGAATAGAGTTTGTGAGTTAGATTTCAATTGCCTTTAGTATAATTTAATGAATATTCCTGAACAAGTAGTATATTCTGTCAAAGTAAAATAGATAGATGGAAAGACTGGTAGGAAATTATCCCCGTTCTCAAGGATCTAAACATCTATGAAGATTCATCAGTATGTAGGTGGAACATGAATTACGTTACCCTAAGATAACATTAGATTGAAAGGAGAAATGCGCCTAGCACAGAATGAAGTGTAAACAATAAGGAGATTGATTAAAATAGTAAAATGATTAAAAGGAAAACCTAGAAAATATAATGTCTGGATGTAATGGTAGTGAAATTTCAATAAGGGAGAGCTCAAAAGTGACCCGCACTGCACGATGTCAATATGCAGCGTGCTTTTTAATACTTCTCTCTTTGTTGTTCCTCATTAGCAATATTTATCTGCAATCTTAGAATTACTCTATTTACTCAACAATACACCAGAAATAGGCACCCAAAAATCTCATTGTTCCTCCAGCTCCTTCAGCTGGCTGTGTTCATATTCTGTTGCTTACAATGGAAAGAAAGCAGACAAATGTAGCCAACACCAAATTCTAGCTTGTGGGAAGAGTATGACTCCAAAATACAGTGTTTCTCAAAAATCACATCAAGAAATGCAATCATATCTCAGTTGTGGTTTAATTTCTTAGTGTCAAAATAATTTAGAAAAAAAAAACATGTGAGGCAATATTTTGTTTAAAAATGTAATCTTGAGTAAAACGGTTTCTATCTAGTTGCAACTTTTATATTTACTGTAGCACTTTTAAGCAGGAAGAATTACAGAATATATGAACAGACAGAAAACACATATTTTAAGTTTTTTTCACATATGGAGTTATCAGACATTTATAGGATTGAAACCTGAAAAGAGTGTGAGGTAACAAAAAGTGAACAAAAATCAGATACCAAGACATATATAGTCCACAAATATGCCACTTCTAATCTATACTGAGAAAAATTTCAACAATATGTTATTTGGCATTTGTTTACCTGTTTCCAACATGGTAAAATTACAGATATTTTCTGATATACATTCTGTTACTTAAACAAAAGTAAAGGGGGTGAAATATATAGTAAGTAACACAAGATAATCTGGCTCCTTATGTTCAATCTCGCATCTTTCTTAAGGATTTATATTGAATTTGGGGTGAAAAATGTATCAGAGGCAAGAAATAAACATGAACAAAAATTTGTTCTTCACAAAAACATCTGCTAGATTTTCAACTGGCTGAAACTTGATCTTATAAAATAAGCTAATTTCTCTTTAAGCACATTTCTTGATAGTGTGTAACACTATTAATTTTTTTGTAATTAATGATAGTACTTATTCACAAGTAATATAAAATAGATGATAAAATTTCAGTTATGAAGTGCAGCTTCCAGAATGGTTTCTGGAACATGTTCTACAGCTCCTTTTTGTCTTTGCAATAGTAAAGAAGCTGACAATTTCAAAAAAGTTAACTAATATACAGAATAAGTAGTGAGTGTCACAATGTTTACTCTCCAGAATGTAGTCAAGAGCCTTGAAGCAAGCTCCTTCCCACCTTCTTCTCCAGAATTAAGCCAGTGAGCAGCCAACCTCAGTCCTGAAAGAGCCACATGCTTAAGCTCACACAGTTTCAGGGCAGTTTCTCAAATGTCTCCTCAAAAGTCACTTTACTTTAGTTGTGGTTATAGCAAGCTTATTGTCTGATTTTTCTGCCCTCAGTAAGTTAGATACAACAAATTGGAAAGTGTCAGGGAAGAAGTCATGAGACTCAGACTCATGGATGATACCAAGAAGTGACAACTGGTCAACTAGTAGCCAGGGAGGAAACATAAGGACTATATAAAACAAGTCCAAACACTCAGAAATCAAATGGGGATAAATAGTCCTATTAACCTCAATAGCCTTTGGGAGAATTACTACTTTAGAGCAAAATAATGTTGATAATGTGACCATAAATTTTTAAGAACAAATAAAATTCTGCTTCAGGATATTCTTTCTAACATGCAGGATAAAGTTAAATATATTTACCAAGTTTTTTATTCAAAATATTTAAATAACAAAGTAATCTGAATACTTCTCTTATATAGAATATGTTTTCCCTCTATGAGTTTAGGATAAATGAAGTAGTTTTGTTCAATGGTTACTCAACTCACTTTAGTTCTGATGAAAATTCAGATACTAATTTTCATGTATTTTACATAGTTCTTTTTTATCTCCTTCTCTATTTCAAGGGGAGATTTCCTTTACAACAAATGTATTATCTTTTGGTTCTTATTTTTTAGCTCTGACCTCACACAATCCATTTAAGAAAGCCTCTCAATTCCTAAAACTATTAATTATATATTTTATAATATTTAAAATGAAATAGTTTGGAAAAAATGTATGCAACTATGCTTTTCTGATTGCTTTTAACTGCAAGAAAAATAAATCTTGAAATGTGTGGTTCTCACAGAAAGTAACTATACCTATAGATAACTCTACAAAAAATAACTTTTTTCAGGCATTTGTACTTTCATCTGTGTCTCTATCTTCATGTCTACTAATCCATATGTCACTTTTAAGTCCTCATCAAGTGCACTTTATATGCATGAAACTATTTAAGCCCTGTCACAAACCTAAGATGGGCATTATTGTTTAGATGCTTTTCAAATGACTTTTCCATTGTCATTTTAGACATTAAGTGGCATAGCTCAGTCAATCTGAATGCAGAGAGAAACACTGCCCATGACTAATGAATTCAAATATGTGACACCATCTAGCCTTCACTAGACAAAGACATGGAGGCAAGAGACAGCTGTAGCTGGGGCTAAAGCATTCTACAACCTGTCAAGTGAAGATGAAAGTTTGTTGGGGGCTCTGAGGACAGATAAAATGAACAAAGGTCCTGCATGGTTTAGCTCAAAGAGGAGATTGTTTACCTTAGTGGCTAGTCCCAATTTGCACATCAACCTTTGAAGCATCCTGGATGCAGAGGGAAGAACAGCATTGAGGGGCTAAAGGGTGAAGATAGATTTCCTATGAGTCCTTTCAAGTGGCTGACCATCAAGTCTTGAAGAACATGACACTAATTATAACAGCATCCACAATCTCCTGTCTGATCCTTACTGAACTGTGTTCCCAGTTAGAGAATCAAAATATCTTTCACAAGAATATAAGTTTCATGCTGAAGCTGTCCTATTCATTGTTATGTCTCATACTCCATGTATGGTTCCTACTACATAGAAAGTATTTATTAAATATTAGTTGAGCTAATGGAAGGGCAGAATAGGTACCACTATTGCAAACTACCATACTCCCAGAAAGAATGTGAATATGGGACACCTTGACTTTTTTGGACATATTGACTAATCCCTCATCATAACACCCCCACCTATGGGTCACTCATGCAGGATGGCACCCTTGATTGAGATAATTAAGAGCCAGCAGGGGATGATACAGTGTATTTTCCTAACTTTAGTGTATATGGTCTTCACCTCTTCTGTAGACAATAAATAAACATCAGGGACTACATGCCAACTATGCCTATTAATTTTTATATGTTGATAAACAATTTATATTTGGTAGGTAGTAATTTACCATATAATTGTGTTTATGAACACTTATTTAATTTTTTGAAGTAATTCTTAAAATTTATAAAATATGTAATATTAATATCACATATATCTAGTCTTGATGAGGCAGATAGTATTCATAAAATGTCTTATGTTTTCAAGTTTGCCAGAGAAAATTACTTATGACAGAATTGGCTTATATTTTCCAAGTTTTGCATCTATTCAAAGACAGTCATATGCTTCTCTAACAAGAGATATTCTAAAGGTTTTTTTTTATTTTTTTTATTTTTTATTTATTTGACAGAGAGAGAAAGACAGCCTGAGAGGGAACACAAGCAGGGGGAGTGGGAGAGGGAGAAGCAGGCTTCCCGCAGAGCAGGAAGCCTGATGCGGGGCTCGATCCCAGGAGCCTGGGATCATGACCTGAGCCGAAGGCAGACACTTAACGACTGAGCCACCCAGGCGCCCCATAACAAGAGATATTCTAAAGTTAATTTTAACTCTGTCCCCAATGAAATGAATCAATAAACTCATTAATAACCTACATTGGTTAAATATTAAATTATTCTTGATCAGAAAAGTGCATTTTAAGCCAGGTACACTTAGGTTTGAATAATTATAATAAATAAAATTGAAATGTGGGTCCACTATTAATATCCTTCTAGAAATGACTAAGAGTCCTTAGTTTGAACTAATTTATTGATAAGGATAATTAATTTTTAAAGGGAACTATAAACATCCCAATAAAAAACCATTCTGCAGATGGTAAACAGAGCAGCTCCACATTCTGTTCTCTGAAACATGTTCTTTCACAGTGACTATTTGGAAGAAATGTTATCTGAGACATGATGAGAGGGTTAAGAAAGTCAATATTTGGAATGAGGTGGGTGTTCTCCAAGTATTGAACAATCTTTATATGGGAAAGGAAAAGACTCATTCATTTTTTTTATCCAGAGAGCAGATTATAATGAGTGTTGAAAATGTGTATATGTTGTATATCTATGCAGGATGTAGTGAATCAAAATTTATTCCATCCATATGTACAGAAGTCCAAAAGATGAGAAATTAACACAAAATGGTTGTGTTGTTGAACTCTCCTGTGAGAGCAAAAATATAATTTAAATGTACTGTATAGAAAAAATTACTATCCAAAAAATGTAGAAGGCTCCATCAAAAGAAACAATAGGCAACAACAACAAAAAAAAAACAGGTAAACTGTGCTTACAATAAAAAAGAACACATATTAAGAGAAAAAAAGCACCACTGTGATGAAAAATTATAGATATAACAAAATAAAAAACTTCACCTCCCCCAAAATAAAAAGACAAAGAGCACACTGAAAATAGCATAAATATATATAGCTTAAAATTATAAAATAGTTTTCCCCTAAGAATGAAATGAAATAGCATTTTTATTTTTTTAATTTTTTTTAATTTTTTTTTATTTTTAAAGATTTTTATTTATTTATTTGACAGAGAGAGACATAGTGAGAGAGGGAGCACAAGTGAGGGAGAGGGAGAAGCAGGCTTCCCACCGAGCAGAGAGCCCGATGTGGGGCTCAATCCCAGGACCCTGGGATCATGACCTGAGCCGAAGGCTGATGCTTAATGACTGAGCCACCCAGGCGCCCCTGAAATAGCATTTTTAAAGAACAGATCATTTTGATAAAGAACTAAATAAAATATCTAGAAATGAAAGCAAAATTTATAGACAATTCCCTGCATCAAATCTCTTTCTGTTCAAAATAACTAAAGTGGCATTTTTTTTTTTAACTAAAGTGGAATTTGTTTTTTGCAGTTGAAATTTTTCTGATATATCAAGGATTCACTCTTCCAGAAACTTTTTAACAAGTCTTTCTGTTAGGAATACTCATATATTAATATTGCCATTGATAAAAATATCTTCCTGGGAATGGAGACTCTACAAGGGAACTGTTATTTGATTGATGTATTAATATAAAACTTAAAGATGACTAAATCATAACTTTTTAACAAGTTTAATACATTGTTATAGTTATATTCTTTTTTTTTTTTTTAAGATTTTATTTATTTGAGAGAGAGAGAATGAGATAGAGAGAGAGCATGAGAGGGAGGAGGGTCAGAGGGAGAAGCAGACTCCCTGCTGAGCAGGGAGCCCGATGTGGGACTCGATCCCGGGACTCCAGGATCATGACCTGAGCTGAAGGCAGTCGCTTAACCAACTGAGCCACCCAGGCGCCCTGTTATAGTTATATTCTTAAGTAAGCTGCTATAATTCCATACATTAGAATTACTGCACACATATCAAACTATCGGTTGACAGATTAGAAAACATACTCTCAATATGGAAGCAATTCAATATGGATTAATAGTACCAAAATCTGTTATCATGTTAGGGTCGTTGCTGCTCAAATACCTCCTGTCTTTTATATTTACTCATAGTACTCCTTTCAGCAAGTAGTAAATTTTAAATAGTCAGATATTATTATTATTATAATTATTTTATTTTATTTTATTATTATTTTTCTTTTTTTTTAAAGATTTGATTTTATTTATTTATTCATGAGAGACAGAGAGAGAGAGAGGCAGAGGGAGAAGCAGGCTTCCCGCTGAGCAGGGAGCCCGATGCGGGACTGGATCCCAGGACCCTGGGATCATGACCTGAGCCGAAGGCAGATGTTTAACCATCTGAGCCACCTAGGCGCCCTATTATTATTATTTTAATTTGGTATGTCGTGAAGGATTTCCTGGCTAACTGTATTTTCACAAATAAAGAAACTGTGGTTTAACAGTTTAAGTTAAATTATGTCAGCATGTCCAAGTGACTAATTTAGGAACCAGCCAACATATACCAGAAATGCATGATATTGGAATTCAGATTTTGTCTTTCTCCTGCCTATGTCACATAATCTAAAATAACAACCAGGATGGAATGAAGTTGGGCAAAATAAAATGAAGAGTGATGAGGAAATGAGGAACATAAGTTTCAATTGTAACAAGCCACTGTAAAATTTAGTGCTCCCCTCCCCCCCAGGAAAAGTAATCATTTGTTTCTCATAATTCTGTGTCAGTTGGGCATTCTTCACCTTAGCTGACCAGGCTGCCTGGCCTGTATGGGCTGACTCACATATGTGGGTTCTCAGGTGAAAAGAGATAGGCTAACTGGGAGGTCTGAAACCACTTTCCAGGTCTCACATTGTTCAGGCATTCTGCCTTGACTACTTCATATGATACAAGAAGACATTCTATCAGCGGGGCACCTGGGTGGCTCAGACCGTTAAGCGTCTGCCTTCGGCTCAGGTCATGATCCCAGGGTCCTGGGATCGAGCCCCGCATTGGGCTCCATGCTCTGCGGGAAGCCTGCTTCTCCCTCTTCCACTCCCCCTGCTTGTGTTCCCTCTCTCGCTGTGTCTCTCTCTGTCAAATAAATAAATAAGATCTTTAAAAAAAAAAAAAAAAAAAAGACATTCTATCAGCAAGAGAGAAAATATGCCAATATATAATTGTTTTACATTTCTCTGCCTTCCTTATGTTTGTTGATATATTATTAAATAAGCATTCATATGGTCAAGCCCAGAATCAAGTTGGAAGGGGATTACCTAAGGGTATGTATATGTATATAGAAGGAGGTGTTGCATAAAGCATATGTTTAAATATTTCTATAGGTAGATTTCTAGAAGAAAAATAAAAGTTGGTGCATATATTGTAATTTTTGACATTGACCAATAAGATCACCATACTAAAATTAATTGCTCCAGTTAAATGCTTACCAAACAACTCTATCATTTTGCTTTCCCATATATTTATTCCTAATTTGAGATGACTCACTGACCAGAAATCTCAAAATTTGCATTTATAATTCCTATGTATATATGCATATGTACTTAATACTGATATATAATCCATAATCTTCATTTTTTTTATGTAGCATGCATTTTCCTCAACATAAATCTCTTTAAATGCTTGAAGTCTTAGAGCAGCAAATTCATGAGCATGCTTTCTTTTTTACAATCTCTTCCAGACCTCTTTTCATAAACTTAAAAAAAATTAACTGGAAAGGGGAAATAAAAGAATAAAGTGAATAAAGGAGAGAATAAAGCTAATTGAAATCTAAGTTTGTTATAGTGTCTGTTTAAACATTTCATATTGAATGAACTAATTCTTTCTAATTAAATTAAACAAACACCGGTTACCTGTAATAGGTGCACAACATTATTTTAGGACTCTAGTGAATAAAAGTTAGGAAAAAGTTGCTTGACATAAACTAATTTACCATCTAGTAAGAGAAATGAGACACATTTACAAATAAGCATAAAAGAAGAAAGAATATAATCACTAACTGATTTAAGAAAGAATAAGTTAAGACTTCTTATGATACTATATTTAAATTGTATTTAGTCTGCTCTAACTGCTATAATACCATGAACTGGATGGCCCAAAACACAGGCATTTCTTTTCTGTAGTTCTGAAACCTGGGGGATCCACAACCAAAGTGCTAGTTTCTTCCATACCTGGTAAGAATTCTTTTCCTGGTTTACAGAGGAGCATCTTCTTGCTGTATCCTCACATGGTAAAGAGTGAGATTGTCTTTCTCCTGTATCTTATTATAAGGTACTAATTCCATCAGTGGGGCTCCACCCACATGATCTAATTAATTTCCGAAAGCTCTGCCTCCAAATATCATATTAGAAATTATAGATTCAACATATGAATTTTATGGGGGACATTACAGCCAATAGCACCATCCTTCAGACACATATAGAAGTTTGACAAGTGGAGATAAAGGGGAAAATCAGTGAAAGTAGGGTCCAGACAGTATAAATTGTCAGCAACAATATTCTATGTGCTGGCCCCACCTACCTCTCAAAATTATGAACCATGGGATATTTATCTATAATTTGATAACATGAATAGAGTGAAATCTTAAATCCATTTCAGAGAAGAACTTTTGCCTAAAAACATTTTTTAAAAAATATTTTATTTATTTATTTGAGAGAGAGTGAGAATGTGAGTGGGGGGAAGAGCAGAGGGGTGGGGGAGGAAAAGAATCTCAAGCAGACTCCACACTGAGCACAGAGCCTGATGTGGGGCTTGATTTCACAACCCTGAGATCATGACCTGAGCCAAAACCAAGAGTCTGACGCTTAACTGACTGAGCCACCCGGGTGCCCCTAAAAACTTTTTATATGGTATAATATATTATACGTCAAATAGAATTTTACATACAGGTGATGTCTGTATTTCCTAAATAATTTCTTATACAAATGGACAGCTTTTGAAAACACTCAACAGTTTAGGGGGAAAAAAAGGCAGGGAAACATGTCAAATATCTGACTGAAATCTTCTTTTGCTCTAGAAAAGAATTGACTTTTAGAAACAATAATGTCACAAATGATAAAATCAATAAGAACATTCTGGAGTTAATAGAAACTTCAGTGATTAGTATTTGCAAATATCACTCTTACCTTAGTTCAATTCAAACAGAGTTATTGCTAGAGGCTGAACTTCATACTCATCACCTATGATTCTAGTGAATAGGAGGTGATAGAAAGTCAGTTTCAGAAAAGGCTGTGGAATAATATCCAATTAGATTGCATTGAAGATGGTATAACATATCATTAGAGCCAAAAATCATTTCTGAATATTGACCACCTCTTGCCAGACGTAATGGAAAAATGTTCCACACATATTAACTACTGATCTGAGAAGTAATTTTTAATGATGGGATCATGGCAAAAAGCAGTTTAGCATAGAAAGGGTAATATTTTCTCCTTCCAACTTGACTCAAAGAAAACATAATAATTTTATATATTTTATATATACATATGCAGTATTATATATGAATAATTATAGATAGAATCTGCAACACACAAAGTAAAATAGGAAAATAATAAAATAGATTTTAAAATATAGAAAATGTAAAAAAATACATTTAGTTTTTTTTTTTTGTTTTTTTTTTTGTTGTTTTTTTTAATATGTTATGTTAATCACCATACATTACATCATTAGTTTTTGATGTAGTGTTTCATGATTCATTGTTTGAGTATAACACCCAGTGCTCCATGCAGTACGTGCCCTCTTTAATACCCATCACCGGGCTAACCCATCCCCCACTCCCTCCCCTCTAGAAGCCTCAATTTGTTTCTCAGAGTCCATAGTCTCTCATGGTTCGTCTCCCCCTCTGATTTCCCCTCCTCCATTTTTCCCTTCCTACTATCTTTTTTTTTTTTTTTTAACATATGTATTATTTGTTTCAGAGGTACAGGTCTGTGATTCAACAGTCTTACACAATTCACAGTGCTCACCATAGCACATACCCTCCCCAATGTCTATCACCCAGCCACCCCATCCCTTCCACCCCCCACCACTCCAGCAACCCTCAGTTTGTTTCCTGAGATTAAGAATTCCTCGTATCAGTGAGGTCATATGATACATGTCTTTCTCTGTTAGACTTATATCATTCTTAAAGCATCTATCCAACAAGATCTAACAATTGTAAATATCTACACCCCCAACATGGGAGCAGCCATCTATATAAGCCAACTGTTAACCAAAATAAAGAGTCATATTGATAATAATATGTTAATTGTAGGAGACTTCAATACTTCAATCTCAGCAATAGACAGATCATCTAAGCAGAAATTCAACAAAGAAACAAGAGGTTTGAATGATATTGGACCAGATGGACCTCATAGATATATACAGAACATTCCACCCTAAAACAACAGAATACTCATTCTTCTCGAGTGCACATGGAACTTTCTCCAGAATAGACCACATAGTGGGTCACAAATCAAGTCTCAACTGATACCAAAAGATTGAGATTGTTCCCTGCATATTCTCAGACCATAATGCTTTAAAACTAAACTCTATCACAAGAAAAAATTTGGCAGAAATTCAAACACTTGGAAGCTAAAGACCACTCTGCTCAAAACTGTTTGGGTCAACCAGGAAATCAAAGAAGAACTTAAACAATTCATGGAAATCAATGAGAATGAAAACACATCAGTCCAAAACCTATGGGATACTGCAAAGGCAGTCCTAAGAGGGAAATACATAGCTATCTAAGCCTCACTCAAAAAAATAGAAAAATTCTAAATTCACCAACTAACTTTACACCTTAAAGAACTAGAGAAAAAGCAACAAACGATGCCTAAGCCATGCATTAGAAGAGAAATAATTAAGAGCAGAGATCAATGAATTAGAAACCAAAAACACAGTAGATCAGATCAACGAAACTAGAAGCTGGTTCTCTGAAAGAATTAATATGATCAATAAACGACTGGCCAGACTTATCCAAAAGAAAAGAGAAAGGACCCAAATTAATAAAATTCTGAATGAAAGGGGAGAGAGCTCAAATAATACCAAGGAAATAGAAATAATTATTAGAAATTATTATCAACAACTCTATGGTAATGAATTAAACAACCTGGAAGAAATGGATGCCTTTCAAGAAACCTATAAACTACCAAGACTGAAACTGGAAGAATTTGACAACCTGAATAGGCCAATAACCAGTAACGAGATTGAAGCAGTGATCAAAAACCTCCCAAAAAACAAGAGTCCAGGGCCTGATGGATTCCTTGGGGAATTCTACTAAACATTCAAAGAAGAAATAATACCTATTTCTTTAAGCTGTTTCAAAAAATAAAAACAGAAGGAAATCTTCCAGACTCATTCTATGAGGTCAGCATTACCTTAATCCCCAAACCTGGCAAAGACCCCATCAAAAAGGAGAATTTCAGACCAATATCCCTAAAGAATATGGATTCCAAAATTCTCAACAAAATCCTAGCTAATAAGATTGAACAATACATTAAAAAGTTCATCCACCACAACCAAGTGGGATTTATCCCTGGGATGCAAGGGGTGGTTCAACATTCGCATATCAAATAATGTGATAGAGCACATTAATAAGAGGAGAGAGAAGAACCATATGGTCCTCTAGATTGATGCAGAAAAAGCATTTGACAAAATACAGCATCCTTTCCTGTTTAAAACTCTTCAGAGTATAGGGATAGAAGGAACATTCCTCAAGTTCATAAAATCCATCTATGAAAAACCCACAGTGAATATCATCCTCAATGGGGAAAAGCTGAGAGCCTTTCCCTTAAGATCAGGAGCACATCAAGGATGCCCACTCTCACCACTATTGTTCAACATAGTACCAGAAGTTCTAGCAACAGCAATCAGACAACAAAAAGAAATGAAACTTATTCAAATTGGCAAAGAAGAAGTCAAATTCTCTCTTCACAGATGACATGATAGTTTATGTGGAAAATCCAAAAGACTCCACCCCCAAATTACTAGAACTCATACAGCTATTCAGTAATGTGGCAGGATACAAAATCAATGCACAGAAATCAGTTGCTTTCTTCTACACTAACAATGCAACTGTAGAAAGAGAAATTAGAGAAACGATTCCATTTACAATAGTACCAAAAACCATAAGATACCTCAGAATAAACCTAACCAAAGAGGTGAAGGATCTATACTCTAGGAACTACAGAACACTCATGAAAGAAATTGAAGAAGACACAAAGAGATGGAAAAGCATTCCATGCTCATGGATCGGAAGAATAAACATCGTTAAAATGTCCATGCTACCCAGAGCAATCTATACCTTCAATGCCATCCCGATCAAAATTCCAATGACATTTTTCAATGTGCTGGAACAAACTATCCTAAAATTTGTATGGAATCAGAAAAGACCCCAAATTGCCAAGGAAATGTTGAAAAAGAAAAACAAAGTTGGGGGCATCACATTGCCCTATTTCAAGCTATATTTCAAAGCAGTGATCATGAAGACAGCATGATATTGGCACAAAAACAGACATATAGACTAACGGAACAGAATAGAGAGCCCAGATATGGACCCTCAACTCTATGGTCAAATAATCTTCAACAAAGCAGGAAAAATATGCAATGTAAAAAAGACAGTCTCTTCAATAAATGATGCTTGGAAAATTGGACAGCTATATACAGAAGAATGAGACTCGACCATTCTCTAACACCATACACAAAGATAAACTCAAAATGGATGGAAGACCTCAATGTGAGACAGGAATCCATCAAAATCCTAGAAGAGAACATAGGCTGTATCCTCTTTGACATTGGCCACAGCAACTTCTTTCAAGATACATCTCCAAAGGCAAGTGAAATAAAGGGAAAATGAACTTTGGGGACTTCATAAAGATAAAAAGCTTCTGCACAACAAGGGAGACTGTCAACAAAACAAAGGGGCAACCGACAGAATGGGAGAAGGTATTTGCAGATGACCGTACAGACAAAGGGTTGATATCCAAGATCTATAAAGAATTTCTCAAACTCAACACCCAAAAAACAAATAATCAAGTCAAAAAATGGGCAGAAGACATGAACAGACATCTCTCTGAAGAAGACATACAAATGGATAACAGACACATGAAAAAAGGTTCATCATCATTAGCCATCAGGGAAATTCAAATCAAAACCACATTGAGATACCACATTACACCAGTTAGCATGGCAAAAATTGACAAGGCAAGGAACAATAAATGTTGGAGAGGTTGTGGAGAAAGGGGAACCCTCTTACACTGTTGGTGGGAATGTAAGTTGGTACAGCCCCTTTGGAAAACAGTGTGGAGGTGCATCAGAAAATTAAAAATAGAGCTACCCTATGACCCAGCAATTGCACTCCTGGGTATTTACCCCAAAGACACAGATGTAGTGAAAAGAAGGACCATATGCACCCCAATGTTCATAGCAGCAATGTCCACAATAGCCAAACTGTGGAAAGAACCGAGATGCCCTTCAACAGATGAATGGATAAAGAAGATGTGGTCCATATATACAATGGAATATTTCTCAGCCATCAGAAAAGATGAATACCCAACTTTTACATCAACATGGATGGGTCTAGAGGAGATTATGCTAAGTGAAATAAGTCAAGCAAAGAAAGTCAATTATCATATGGTTTCACTTATTTATGGAACTTAAGGAATAGTATGGAGAGCATTAGGAGAAGGAAGGGGAAATCGGAGGGGGAGATGAACCATGAGAGACTATGGACTCTGAGAAACAAACTGAGGGTTTAAGAGGGGATGGGGTGGGGGGATGGGTTAGGACAGTGATGGGTATTAAAGAGGGCATGTACTGCATGGAGCACTGGGTGTTATATGCAAACAATGAATCATGGAACACTACATCAAAAACTAATGATGTATTGTATGGTGACTAACATAACATTAAAATAAAATAAAATAAAATAAAATAAAATAATAAAATAAAATAAAATAAATAAAATGATAGCAAACTAAATCTAGCAATATATAAAACAGATTATGCACCATGACCAAGAGGGAATTATGTCTAGAATTGTAGTTCGTTTAAGATTTGAAAATCAATTAATGAAATACACCATAATCAATAGAATAAAGGGGATAAAACCACATGATCATCTCAATAAATGTAGGAAAAAAGTATCTGAAAAATGCAGCATGTCCTTATCATAAAGATAGTCAAAAAAACTAGGTGTGGAAAATAAATTCACCTAATAAAGGACATTCGTGAATATTCTCCAGTTAATATCACATTTTATGGTGAAGGACTGAGTGCTTTTCCCTTATTAACTGTCTACCATATAAATTTTGTGATTATCGGTTTATTAAAGTTTTGTTTTATATTAAGATTCCTTGGCAGTATTATTTTTTCTTTATAATTTCTCAAAATATATTCCAAATTTATTGGCACAAAGGTTTCCTTTATTTATCTGAGAGAGAGAGAGCATGTGTGAGTGGGGGGGAGTGACAGAAGGAGAGGGAGAAGGAATCCTCAAGCAGACTCCCCAGTGAGTACTAAGTCCTACTAGGGGCTTAATCCCAGGACCCTGAGATCAGACCTGGGACAAAATCCAGAGTTGGACACTTAACAAACTGAGCCACCCAGGTGTCCCACCATCTTTAAAATCTCTAATATAACTGAATGTATTAGAGAATATAATATATATCATACATATTTAACATTTTTGAGTTGCTTTGTCATCTATTAAGTAATGACTTCTGTAGATGTGTTTACCTTTAAATTCCTTTTTATCTTTTTGAGAGCAGAGTGCAATATAAACACATCATTCAAAGAACTTATTAGTATTGCACAAACTTATCTGTACCATGCAAGTTTTCTAAGCACTCTATATTTTTATCTCTTCACTTAGATTCTGATAGATATGTGCCAAAAGGTATGCATAATTTTATTCAGTGCTTTATAAAGAAAATGTAGGTTCAACTCTCTATTATTTTATTATAATCTATTTTTCCTTTTAATAGTTGAATTAAAATCTTTAAAATTATTATTGTTATTAACATTGATATAAAATTATTTTTGTATTTCTTGTTCCTGACTTCTAGGTAATCCCCTCTCACTGTCTTCTCACTATATTAGAAAATGTGATTTTAGGAGCCCCTGGGTGGCTCAGTTGGTTAAGTGTCTGTCTCCAGCTCAGGTGATCCTCGTGTCCTGGGATCGAGCCCGTGTCTGGCTCCCTGCTCAGGGGCGAGCCTGCTTCTCCCTCTGCTTGCCACTCTGCCTGCTTGTGCTTTCTCTCTCTCTCTCTGACAAATAAATAAATAAAATCTTTAAAAAAAAATGTGCTTTTAGTACTGACCACGGTCACTCAACGCAAGATCAAAGCAAAACAAATGCACTTTTACACGCAAATCCATTTATCATCTCCTTCCACCCAGTATATCTCTCCTTTAAGAAATAAGACTAAAAAAATTTGGTGATTTTTAATTAAACAATGATTTTCTGTTCAGTTTCGTATGTCCCAAGACTGAACAGCAGAAGTATCTGCTTTGTACCATATCTATTTTTTCCTCCTCTTTGTATTGGTTCCCTCTTTGCTTTCCTTCCATCTCAGTACCATAGTAAAGAAATGTTAGAAGATGACTTAAGTAGGGGCACCTGGGTGGCTCAGTCATTAAGCATCTGCCTTCGGCTCAGGTCATGATCCCGGGGTCCTGGGATCGAGCCCCGCATCGGGCTCCCCGCTCAACGGGAAGCCTGCTTCTCACTCTCCCACTCCCCCTGCTTGTGTTCCCTCTCTCGCTGTTATCTCTCACTGTCAAATAAATAAAATCTTAAAAAAAAAAAAAGATGACTCAAGTAGTCACATTTTCCCTCATGCTCATCATACATTTCTAGTTGGGGTGACTGCTAGTGGTAAAGTAAGGCTGATGTAATTGCTCAGGAGGTAAGAAAGGGAGAATTGCCCTCACCTAAAACGTATCTCTGGTGCCACTAAGGATCTGAGTATATACACAAAATCCAAAACGATAATTATAAATGGTATCAACCAGCAAGACAAGCCTATTGACTTCCAGGTGTTAATCTGGCCTTATTTTGCACACAAAGAGACATGTTTAAATAAAATGAACAATTTTGTTAATCTGCATTTTTTCATCAATAGTTTCATTTTTTTAACCAGTTTTTCACCAGTCAGTGCTTGGCTACCCAAAACCATCTTCTCTCTGTTTATTTTTTTAACAGAATATCACAAAATATATTACATTTAACAATACCCTTTGAAATACCTGGCAATCATGACTTATTGTGCATCTCAGTCCCTGGACCAAAGGCAACTTATTGGTGGAGGATTGTTGGACCCTTTTGGTCAAGGAGAGCGGAACTAATCTAGGGAACAGAGGTGCACTGCATTTTGAGTATTTTAAAATTGATAAACTGATATAGTCTATAGATATACAGAAAGGCCTACTGAATGCTATGCTTTCCTGATTCTCTTAATACTTTTAAGTATTTCTTTTCTTAGTTTTAAAGTTTTTATTTTTTTATTTGACAGAGAGATAGACAGAGCCAGAGAGCACAAGTGGAGAGAATGGCAGAGGAGAGGGAGAAGCCCGCTCCCCACTGAGCAGGGAGCCCTATGCGGGGGCTCAATCCCAGGACTCTGGGATCATGACCTGAGCTGAAGGCAGACGCTTAACCATCTGAGCCACCCAGGTGCCCCAAATAAGTATTTCTGTTATAGATTGTAAACACTGTTGTTAGTGCTGTTAGTGTGTAGGAGATCAGACTGAGGAGCTTGTGGTTGATGATAGGACATTTAGGATTAATATCAGTATCATAGTAAAAATATTATGTTGGATGAGAAAGAAAGAGTACAACTGAAGGGTTATTATAATGTTTCGACCATGAAAATATGACTGAAAACTTTACCAATGAAACTGCTTTGGGAGTTTCAATTTTAACACTCTTAAAATAAGATTCCACTTTCCCCCTTACTTTTCCAAACTGTTCTTCAGCTTTCATATACATTCAACATTATTAAAAATGATTGGAGATATTTGATCTTAAAACCTTTGTTGTCTATGAAAAGGGACAAGTGGATGCAAATATCAAAGCCATTGATTTCTCATCTATCCTCAGATGAAATCTTGATATTATCCTGACAAATTTTATGATGCATTGAATACTATATTGAATAATACATGGCTTTAGCAAAATTATCCAACTTTACTTTTTCATGAAAATAACCACATACTTACATATTTTTCCACTTTGTCCTACTTATGCCAAAAAGAATGGGATTTAGAAAGGGAATTGAAGATACAGAAAAAATGTGGGAAATGATTTCATAAGCTGCCTTAGCGCAGTTACAGAAGTATAATTGGTAGACATTATAAAATGTCAGCTTTTATCTATAGTAAATATAATTTACACAGCAGAAAAGAGTGATTAGAGTCAGATCACTGAGAGGCTAATGAAAAGAGCCATCAGCACAGATGCGGATTGTTCATTTTGCAAGAGATCAGAGAAATGACAAGTGTTGAAGGTGTTTTTATATGCACCGAAAACTCATTGCAGACATGCTCAATCATGCCCTGGGATACAGAGCAATCTAATCATTTTTTATTAAATAATTCAAATTCTATGGCCTGTGTTTGACTCACATTTTGAAAGGTATTGAATTGAATCATTCATTGCTTGGAAGTTAAAGTATGTTTCATAAATTGGGCTTTTAAGAAACATTAACAGTAGAGGGCCTTAACAAAACAGAACAGAATAAAGGGATGGGGCTTGGAAGGGACAATAAACCGGAGACCAAATTGCAAAACTAAATTGCGACAACAAAATAAATAGATCTGATATGCTATTGGAAATAACAGTCTACATATTTGTTTTGTAAATGATGTCCTCTAATAACTATTAAAGGAGTTACTTGAAAAGTTTCATGGTTTTTTTTTTTTTTTTTTTGTACTCCAGTTAATGAGATTGTAGAACCTAAAACATTGCCTAAGGAAGAGAGGATGAAAAAGAAAATTATGCTTCTTTAGCATCTTTTGGTAAATGAGTACTATTGCTAATCAAATAAAGTTGAATCACAAGGGGAATCAGAGGGAAGCAGAACTGAGAAAACTCTTAGAAGGACATTTAAAGGAAACTAAGAACACACGAAAGAGATAAGCTTAACAATAACAATTTCTGTTAAATATATATTTATCTATTTTACTATCCTATTTTTCTAGGTAGTAAATAAATCAGTTGGGGTGGTCTACTCATATTATTTAAAATTTCATTAAAATATTAATTAATATCTTGGGGTAAATTTAGGCAACAAATGTAGAGAAGTATTTTGAATCATGAGATTTTAAACATTAACCTGTAGTAATTCAAGACAGCATGTTTTCTTAAGATAAAAACATGTTCATTATTCTTGGCTAGAACTCTTTTGTTATGTTTTTATTGTGAAAGTAAAACATAATTTTAATTGTTATTCTCAGAAGAGATTAAACCAATAATTCAAGAAATTACAACATGATGATTTAGATCATTATGGTAAATAATCAACCAAAAATATAGTAGCAGCAACAACAACAACAAAGTAGTTAAAAAGCAAGAGTGAACGTAAAACAAAAAAAAAAAAAAAAGAGAGAGAGAGAGAAAGAGAGAGAGAAAAATTCAATTTGCTTAACAGTAAACCAGAATTAATGAATGCATTTATCTAAGAAAGAAAATGGAAGATTAAAAGGTATAATAAATATTACTCATTATGAATATATCTGGAAGTATTCAAAAGAAAAATAAAATGGCAAAGAAGAAAATAAAAACTGTACTAAAATTTGCATGAGAGATATAAAATAAAAAAGTCCACAGACTAGTTTAGAGAAATGTTAACCCTTTTACACATAGGTAATTTATTTAATACACCTAGACCTGGATATTCACATCAGTAAAAAAAAAATAATAACTTATTTACTTTTTAATTTATACAGGCTAAATTTCACTTATGGCCCACAGTTCTGTGAATATTGATACATCTAAAAAGTCATGTACCCATAACCACAAAATTCCCTCATGCCACTCCTCTCCATTCATAACTACTTATATGCCTCTTCCAGAATGCCAGATAGGTGGAAACATATATGTTGCCTCCAGTTTCTTCTACTTAGTAAAATTCATTTGAGAGGACTTCATGATGTTGTGCGTATCAATATTTTATTACATTTTATTGCCAAACAATATGGACTTGCCATAGGATTTTTGTCTTAAACCATTTATTGGACAAAGTGTATTTGGACTGTTTCCAGATTTTGATGATTATTCATTAAAATGCCACATTCCTGTACAGGCTTTGTATAAAGACAAGTTTATATTTCCTTAAGATAAGTAACTCAGAGTGAGATTTGTGGGTAATATAAGCGTATGATTAATTTTATAAGAACTTAAAACAGTTTTAAAAATGGATGTGCTCAGCATAATACCCTCCAGTTCCAACCACGCCGTTGCAGATGGCAAGATTTCATTCCTTTTGATGGCTGCATAATATTCCATTGTATATACAGATAGATAGATAGATAGATAGATAGATAGATAGATAGATAGATAGACAGATATTGCTTCTTCTTTATCCATTCATCTGTTGATAGGCATCTTAGCTCTTTCCATAGTTTGGCTATCGTGGACATTGCTGCTATAAACATCGGGGTGCACGTACCCCTTCAGATCACTACATTTGTATCTTTGGGGTAACAAATGATACATTATATGTTAAAAAAAAGAAGAAGATAGCAGGAAGGGAAGAATGAAGGGGGGAAAATCGGAGGGGGAGACGAACCATGAGAGACTATGGACTCTGAGAAACAAACTGAGGGTTCTAGAGGGGAGGGGTGGGGGGATGGGTTAGCCTGGTGATGGGTATTAAAGAGGGTATGTACTGAATGGAGCACTGGGTGTTATATGCAAACAATGAATCATGGAACACTACATCAAAAACTGATGATGTAATGTATGGTGATTAACATAACATAATAAAAAAATGGAATATTAAAAAAAATGGATGTGCTATGGCACATTCCCACCAGCAAGGTATGAGTACAGCTATTCTGCCTCCTGAAAGCAGTTGGTATCACCACGTTCTTTGTTTTTTCTTTTTTTAATTTTAGCCATTTTAGTAGGTGTGTATAGGGTAAGGATATATGTCATTTGGGTTTCAGTTTGTACATTCTGCTGACGAAGGATGCTGTATCTGTTCATTTGCTTATTTGGCATCTGTATATCTTCTTTGGTGAATTGTGTGTTCAAATTTTTGGATACATACTATCATTTAGTTTTTCTTTTAGTTGAATATATATATATATATATATATATATATATATATATTCACAGATCCACAGACTGAGATTACATTTAAGTCATTTTTATTTAATTTATATGTAAGGTGTGATGTAAAAAGTTAATATTTTAAAATATGAATATGCAAATGTCTGTTTTGTGGAAAAGAATGCACAATTGTGTCAAAAATCATTTGACTACATTTGCATGATTATATTTCTGGGCTTTCTCTTCCATTGTGTTGGTCTTTGTTCTATCTATTCCCAAATGTACATACTTTTTTTACCACTGTTGCTTTATGGTAAGTCTGGAAATCTGGTCCTCCAACTTTTTTCTTCCTTTTTGAAATTGTTTTTGACTATTCTACTTTATTTGACTTTGATATACATTTTAAATAAGTTGTCATTTTCTGCATAGAAATCCTGCTGAGACTTTGGGGTTAAGTTAAATCTGTAGTTCAACTATGGGAAAACTGACCTTTTTTTTTGAAAAGTTTAAGATATTTTTTTATTATGTTAGTCACCATACAGTACATCATTAGTTTTTGATGTAGTGTTCCATGATTCATTGTTTGCATATAACACCCAGTGCTCCATGCAGAATGTGCCCTCTTTAATACCCATCAGAGAACTGACCTTATAACAATACAAGTATTACCCACTTTCCGAAGTTCACATTATGCCATTTCACTTTTAGTAAGCCCTATATTAATATCTGTTTTCTCTAACTAAAGAAATACGAAGAAGATTTTTCCTTTTATGAAAAAAAAAAAGGCAAAAAGCAAAAATAGATGCAGTATGCACCTGAGCAGTGAGAGTGACCCCACCCAGTTCCTTCCCTGGGAATTATACACAGCATCTCAGCACCAAGCCACCATAGCTTTGAACGGTCTCTATGAGCACCCATACTTGATCTTAATTTATTTTGTGCATCCATTAGCAAGATATGTCCTAAGGTATCAGAAAAGCCTTAAAAGGGTATTTTTGGGATCTGGGAATACTAAAAAAAATGTTTCCAAATAAATTAATGGTACTTGCTTTTTTGCTTTATGCCATTCAGCTTACAAAAGTTTTCAAAAGAATGCTCTACTTTCAGATGGTGGGAGAAACCTTTATTGAGTCTGACAATCCAGGAACATGGAATAGCCACTCTGTTTATTAAGGTCTTCTTTTATTTATGTCATCAATGTTTTATAGTTTTTATCATATAGATAATGCACATATTTTGTTACAAAGGTACACAAGTAGCTTTTCTTTGTAATATGACTGGTTCTTTTTAAAATTTTGAACTCTATTTTTCATTATTATTAAACAGAACTATAGTATATCTACATACATATAGATTTTATATATATATATATATATATGCTGCATTGTAAGATCTTGCTAAATAATATATTAAGTCTAGAAGATTTTTTCTAGATTTTTTTGGATTTTCTATGCAATTATATCCTCTGCAAATTAAAAAAAAAACATGTTTATCTTTAAATCTGTATGACTTTTGCTTCTTTTCTTGCCTTATTACACTATCTAAGACTTCCATATGATGTCTAATAGGAGTGATGAGACAGTATATCCTTTTCTTGTTCCGAGGGGATCAATTAGTCATTCACAATCAAGTATAATGTATAGCCTCCTCCATTATCAATATCCCCCACCAGTGCAGTATTTGTTACAACTATGAACCTACATTGACTGGTCATAATCATACAAAGCCCTTAATTTATATTGTGGCTTACTCTTGGTCTGTAATTCTATGGTTATGAGAAATGCATACTGATGTGTATTTATCATTTTGAATACTTTCACTGCTCAAAAATCTTCTGTGTTCTTATAATTCATTACTCCACCAACAACCCTTGGAAACCACTGATCTTTATACTGTTTCCATAGTTTTGCCTTTTCCAGAATGCCATATAGTTGGAATCATACAGTATTTAGTTTTCTCAGTCTGGTTTCTTTAATTTTGAATAATGGTCCTGTCTTGCATTTCTGGGATAAAAGCCAGTGGATACTGTAGTTTGTCAAATGCTCTTTCTGCATCTATCGAGAGGATCATATGGTTCTTATCTTTCCTTTTATTAATGTGGTATATCACATTGATTGACTTGTGAATATTGAACGACCCCTGCAGCCCAGTAATAAATCCCACTTGACTGTGGTGAATGGTTCCTTTAATGTAATATTGGATTTGATTGGTTAGTATTTTGTTGAGAATTTTTACGTTCATGTTCATCAGGGAAATTAGCCTTTAAATTCTCTTTTTTTAGTGGTCTTTGGCTTTGGAATCAAGGTAATGCTGGCCTCATAGAATGAGTTTGGAAGTTTTCCTTCCATTTTTATTTTTTGGAAAAGTTTCAGAAGAATAGGTATTAACTCTTCTTTAAATGTTATGTACATCCCCCTGGGAAGCCATCTGGCCCTGGACTTTTGTTAGTTGGGAGATTTTTTATTACTAATTCAATTTCTTTGATGCCTATCAGTCTGTTCAAGTTTTCTATTTCTTCCTATTTCAGTTTTAGTAGTTTGTCTGTTTCTAGGAATTTATCTATTTCTTCCAAGTTGTCCAATTTGTTGGCATATATTTTTTCATAATATTCTCTTATAATCATTTGTATTTCTGTGATGTTGGTTGTGATCTCTCCACACTCATTCATGATTTTATTTATTTGGGTCCTTTTTCTTTTCTTTTTGATAAGTCTGGCTAGGGGTTTATCAATTTTATTAATTCTTTCAAAGTACTAGCTCCTGATTTCATTGATCTGTTTTTTGGTGGTGGTTGTTGTTTGTTTGTTTCTATATCATTTATTTTTGCTCCAATCTTTATTTCCCTTCTTCTGCTCACTTTAGGCTTCATTTGTTGTTCTTTTTCTAGCTCCTTTAGGTATAAGTATAGGTTGGATATTTGAGATTTTTTCTTGCTTCTTTAGGTAGACCTGTATTATATATACTTCCCTTTTATGACTGCTTTTGCTGCATCCCAGAGGTTTTGGACTATTGTGTTTTCATTATCATTTGTTTCCCTGTATTTTTTTTTTATTTCTTCTTTAATTTCCTGGTTGACCCATTCATTCTATAGTAAGATGTTCTTTAACTTTCCTGTATTTGTGGTCTTTCCAAACTTTTTCTTGTGGTTGACTTCAGGTTTCATAGCATTTTGGTCTGAAAATATGCATGGTGTGGTATTAGTCTTTTTCTACTTGTTAAGGTCTGATTTGTGATCCAGTGTGTGATCTATTCTGGAGAATGTCCCATGTGCACTTGAAAAGAATGTATTTTCCTGCTAATGAGTGAAATGTTCTTAATATATCTGTTAAGTCCATCTGGCCCAGTGTGTCATTCAAACCCATTATTTCCTTGTTGATTTTCTGCTTAGATGATCTGCTCATTGATGTAAGTGGGGTGTTAAAGTCCCCTACTATTATTGTATTATTATTAATGAGTCCCTTTATGCTTGCTATTAATTGTTTTATATATTTAGGTGCTCCCAAGTTGGGGCATAAATATTTATAATTGTTAGTGTTCTTGTTGGATAGACCCCTTTATTATTATATAGTGCCCTTCTTTATTCTTGTTACAGTCTTTGGTTTAAAATCTAGTTTGTCTGATATAAGTATGGCTACTCTGGCTTTTTTTTTTTTTTACATCTGTTAGCATGATAAATGGTTCTCCATCCCCTCACTTTCAATCTACAGCTGTCTTTAGGTCTAAAATAAATCTCTTGTAGGCAACAGATAGATGTGTCATGTTTTCTTTAATCCATTCTGACACCCTGTGTCTTTTGATTGGAGCATTTAGTCCATTTACATTCAAAGTAATTCTTGATAGATATGAATTTAGTGCTATTGTATTACTTGTGAAGTCGTTGTTTCTGGATAACTACAATATGTCTTGGTGTTGGCCTACTTTTGTTGATTGTGATGGGATTTTTCTGTGCTCCTGGATTTGGATGTCTCTTTCCTTCCCCAGATTAGGGAAGTTTTCAGCTATAATTTCCTTGAGTAAACCTTCTGCACCCTTTCCCTCACTTCTTCTGGAACTCCAATGATACAAATGTTACTATGCTTTATAGAGTTGCTGAGTTCTCTAATTCTACATTCATAATCCAATATTTTTCTTTCCCTCTTCTTTTCAGCTTCATTATTTTCCATAATTTTATCTTCTATATCACTTATTTGTTCCTCTGCTTCTTCTATCCTTGTGCTCATTATATTCAGGCAGTTTCACATCTCAGTTATAGCATTTTTCATTTCGGCCTGACTGGTTTTTAGGTCTTTTATCTCTGTGGTAAGGCTCCCTGATGTCTTCTATGCTTTTCTCGAACCCATCTAGTATCCTTATGATTGTTGTTTTAAATTCTGGATCAAACTTATTAGTTATATCTTTAGTTATATCTGTTTCAATTAGATCTCTGACCGTGACATTTTCTTATTCTTTCTTTTGGGATGAATTCCTCCATCTTGGCCTTTTGTCTAGGTCTCTGTCTTCTGAGTGTTAGGAAAGCCTGTTATGTTTCCTGCTTCTGAGAGTAATGGCTTTATTAAGAAGAGGTCACATACTGTCCAGGGCCTGGCGTTTCACAAAGTGTCTCTGGTGTATGCTGTGTGCACTCTGTTGCTGTGTTTTGGCTGCTCTTTCCCTCAGATCAGTCCCCTGCAGAGTTTCTCCTTGCCTATAGTGGGGAGTATTTGGCCCTTGGCCAGAGTGTGGCAAGTTTTAACTAGGTGTGCTCTGCTCTGCTTGTTAAAAGAGACCTGACACTATTTCCACTAGAGCTAAAGCTCTGCAGAACTCAATGGTCAGTAGATGTGGTGTGTGTGTGTTGAGGGGGTGGGCTGTGTTCATCTTCTGGGGGAAGGGCCTCCTGCCTTGGTTCTCAGGCACGCTTGCCCTAGAAAAGCAGCACTTGCGGAGCATGGGGTCAGGGGCGGGGGGTTGTTGTAAGCAGTTTAGGCCACCACTGGTGCTGTGCTACTTACTGAAGTGAGTGTATGCTGAGGGATTGAGGAGAGAAATGGTGCCAGCCCTCTCCCTTGTCCCAGAGAGGGGAATTTGCATCCACTGCTCTCTGGGAATTCCTCCCAGAAAAGCAAACAATCTCCTCTTTTGTGTCCCAGGTGTCCCTCAGACCCCTGCCTTCACCTTGACTCTGTTCATGCCATTGGCCTGTGCTGCAGTGCAGTGCACCTTGGGCTCTAGCCCAGGCAAGCAGGCTGAGTTTTAAAACTCTAAATTTAGGGACCTGGTATGGTAAGGACCTGCACTGGTCCTCTGGGGGAGGGTCTTGCCATGCTGGGACTTATGCAGGTTTGTCCCAGAGAGGCAGTTGCACCAAAGGGCAAGGGAGTGGGTTTTGGAGTAAAGTGCAGCAAAGAGCCAGGGTCCTGGTTAGCTGCACGCCGCAGGTATCTCTGCACCTGTGTTGAGGGGCAGGGGGAAGGTAATGGCATCTGCCGGCTCTTTTCTCCCAGCAGAGGCAATGCCGCCTCTCCCAGACGCACTCCCAGAAGGAGGAACGGTCTCTCCCAGAGTGTCCCAGGGATCCTCAGATCACACCGTCTGCCCCCCAGGTTACCTGCCCTCCTTCTGCACAGGAGCACTGCAATGCTTGGCCAGCTCCACACTGGTTATGCTGAGAACCTCTAAAACTCCAGTCTTTTGAGCTCCGCTGGTCGTAAAAACTCATGAAATTTAGCCACTCTCATCTTCTCAGTCAATGTCCTCCAGATGTAGCCAAATGTCTTCTGGGCATGGATTTATGCCTGGTAAGAACCACTGCTATAAAGTGGTTTTTTAATTATTTTTTTAAAAGATTTTATTTATTTATTTGAGAGGGAGAGAGCCAGGGGAGGGGCAGAGAAACAGACACCCCACTAAGCAGAGAGCCAGACACAGGACTTGATCCCAGGACCCTGGGATCATGACTTGAGCCAAAGGCAGATGCTTAACTGACTTAGCCACCCAGGCAACCTGTAAAGTGGTTTAGTCTATATGCAAGATTAAAAGAAAACATTGAAATTATATGATTTAAATTTATATGTAGTAAGTGCACAGTTTCTCAAACTCGATCATTTTTTTTTTTCTGCATGATTACATAGGAATAAATAATTGAAAGGCTCAGGAAATTCTTCAGAGTGCCCTCACAAAAGTCTTTGAGATATAGCATATGATACAATAGGAGAAAGAAAGCAAGGCAAGCCCAGGGGACAAAGGGACCTCCATTTGCAGCTCCCCAGGTATCTTTCTTCCTCAGAGAATGTGCTTTGTCTGTGGATTATGAATTCCCAGTGTGAAAAAGAAATCTTGGATTCAGGAACCCTCAGGCAAAAGTTTCTAAGATGGTCTTTTATACCCAGTGGTCGTGTAGCCACAGCAAGCTGTGCAACCAGTCAAAGTAGATTTAAGGCATCGATCTTTACTTCTCTAACTAATATAAGCCAGTTGTTCCAGTAAAGTTACTATCTTTAAAGAGCATATTATAAATCCCTAGCTAACCCATCTTGTCCCTACATTAACTAAGTTCCAGTACCGACTTTGAGGCATTTAAGGAATAGGCATAGGGCTACCTCCATGCAGTTATAGGAATACTCTATTTCACATTTCCCTTCAAAAAATAGGCAAAGAAAAACACTTTTCTCAAATTTTTCTGTCTCTCTGACTGGCTTTAAGCCATCTCTCTACAGCCATAGTTTATGATAAGATTCTCCTTTCTTATTGTCTAAATTACCACACTACCCATTCATTTGTTCTTTGTTTGAAACTTCCAATATTTCAAAACACGCTCATTTAAGAGTAGAAACTGATTAGATTTGGCAAACTTACACAGTTGTGCCACTATCAACACGATCCAGTTCTAGAACATTTCCATCCCCCGAAATGTTCTTCGTGCCCATGTACAGTTGATCCCCATCCCTCTCTTGACACAGACAACAAGTGATCTGCTTTCTTTTCACATTGTTTTTGCCTTTCCAAGAATTCCATATATGTAGAATCACATAATATGTTATTTTTTATGCACGACTCCTTTCATTTAGTATGATGTTTTTGAGATGCACCCATGATGTTGCATGTATTGGCTGCTCATTCTTTTCTTCTCTGAGTACTATTCCATTGTATGGATATACTTCAATTTGTATATCTTTTAACCAGTTGATGGATATTTGACTTGTTTCCAGTTTTTTCTTATTATGAATAATGTAACTATGAACATTTGTGTCTTTGTTTGGTCATGTTTTCATTTCCTTCAGTAGATATCTAGGTGTGGGGTTAGTGTTTTAATATAAATGTATGTTTAACTTATTAAGGAACTGTCCAAAAGTTTTCCAGTATTACTATATTAATTTACATCCCCACTAGCAACGTATGATATGAGAATTGCTGTTTTCCCACATCTTTGCTAACATTCAGTATTGTTAGTATTTTAATATTTTAGCCATTGTAGTGGGTATACAGTGATTTTGTTTCAGTTTCTCTAATAACAAATGATGTTGAGCATCCTTGTTGTTTTCCAGCTTTATTGAGATATGATTGACATACAACATTGTGTGAATTTAAATGTTGATTTCATACACCTATATATTAGAAAACCATTACTACCAAAGTGCTAGCTAACATCTCCAGCACCTCACATAATTACCATTCCTTATTTTATAGAGAGAACATTATGATCTAATCTCTTAGCAATTTATAAGTATAATAAAGTATTGTTAATTATAATCACCATGCTGTACATTAGATTCATGTGCTTAGTTGACGTTCTCTGGGAAAGCATCTATTCAAATTTTTGTACAATTTTTTTATTGGGATATATGTCATTCTAATTGACTTCAGAAATTTTTATATATTCTGGATATAACTCCTTTCTCGGTCCATCTTCAGAAAGTGTTTTCTTCTTGGCTGTGCCTTGTTTTTTTAATTTCCTTAATGGTATATTTTGAAAGGCAAATATTTGAAATTTTGATGAAGACAAATTAATCATTTTTATTTTATTGTCATATTGAAGAACTCCTTACCTAATCCAAGATTACAAATAATTTTTCACTAAGGTTTTCTTCTAGAGGCTTTATAGATTAAACCTTTACAATTGTGTAATCCATTTTGAGCTAATTTGTAAAATGATATTAACTAGATAATGAGGTTCTGGTTTTGTTTTATTTTACATATGGGTATCCAATTGTTCAAGTGCTCTTTGTTAAAAAGACCACCCGTTCACCATTGAATTACTTTGGTATTATTTAAAATCAATCAACTATATATGTATGTTTATTTCTATATTATATTCCATACATAGATCTACATGTTTATTATGTTGATACTACATTAACTTATTTACTGTAGCTTCATAACAAGTTTTGAAATCAGATAGTATAAAGCTTGTAACATTGTTTTATTATTTGGAAACTGCTTTTTGTTTGTTTTTTTGTTTTTGTTTTTGCTTAAACAGTTTATTTTTTTTACTCATAATACATACCCAGTGTTAGTTGACTTTGAGAACTCTTCTGGTTATTGTAGACACTGCTGCCTTGCAGTGGTTTCCTTACATATCAGCTTATTCATTAGCTATATAGATACAGATATAAGCATACTGGCACAATTATGATACAATGCTTTATAGCTAACCAAAAAAATTTTGGGATTTATGTAAGAAAAATGAAAACGTATATTCACAGAAAACCCTGTAAATGTAAAAAAAAATTTTAAAAAAAAACTGTAAATGAATGTTCATAACAGCTTTATTCTTAATAGCTAACAAATGATGGTTCAAGAAACTGTGATGCATACATACCAATCATCAATAAAAAGAGACAGACTGCTGATACATTAATGATTGAATGGTTTTTAAGGAAATTATTTTGAGTGGGAAAAAATATCTCAAAAGTTTACATACTGTATGAGTCCATTTATATAACATTTATGAAATGACAAAATTACAGAAATAGAGAACATGCCGGTGGTTTCAGGGGACAAAGATGGCCGTGGCTATAAGTAGGTCATATGATGGATCATCAGGATGAATCTGCTCTGTGTCTGGACTGTCTTGGTGGTCACATGAATCTACATATGTGATAAAACTACATAGAAATAAATACACATGTGCACACACGAGTGCATATAACACTGATGAAATCTTAATAAGGTCAATGGATTGCCTCAATGTCAATTTCTGATAATGGTAAGATGGAAAAAGAAATGCTAGTTTTGGGGGATATAACTGTGAAAAAAGTAAACCTGATCCATCTATTTAGGAAGAGTAATATAAAAATAATTAAAAGTTACTGAGTACTTACTAAGAGGCATCACTATTCTTTTATGGCAAGCCTATGAAGTAGGTACTAATATTATCCTTATTTTAAAAATGGATGATCTAAGGCATAGTGAGTAGAAAATCAATTTAAGATAGTTCGTAATGGAAGAGCCAATGTTTAAATCTAGACATTGGTACAAGCATTCTTAGCTGCCTCTATCATAGCTTGCCTCTCAATGGTACCTAGTATAAGTCTCACAGAATTTAAAGATAAGCAAAACCAACGTGGGCCAGAGAAGCCCTAAAAATTGTTATGAGCTGCTTATGCAGTTATATTTAAAACAAAATGAGCAGATTGCGAGAACTGCAAGGTTGTAAGTTGAAATACATTATTATTCAAGAATCACATTCAAAATCAGTGAAGTACCACTAGGATATAAGACAAATATTAAGAGGCAGCAACACCATTGGAAAAATTAAGTTTTCTTCTTGAGCTACAGATATATATTAAGGTAGTTCTTAAAAGTTGAAGAGAGAATGTACTCTAAGTGGGGCAGATAGGGAGAGTTCCTAATCAGTCACATAGGGATGGATGCTGGCAGCCAACATCCTTCACCTGTCAGCTCTCTTAGGTAGGTGCCAAGGCTAAAGAAGCTACTTTCTGTGTGGTTATGGACCTTTCTGGTGCAGCCCAAATCTATTGCCCAATGAATATAATGATAAAAGGATCACAGAAGTGCCAGAATGAGTGAAAACCTGGATTCTCTTGGCTTCAAAGATCCAATGTATATCAGTGAAGGCTTATTAAAATTGCATCACGTATTTTGGTCTCTGTCCAAATGCTCCTCCTTTCCTTTTCTTCCACAAGTCCCAAGCACACTCCCTAATGAAATTCTAGCAAATCAGTCTCTGTCATGCCGTCTACTTTCATGAGAAGTTAAACTTCAAGAGTTGGAATTTTTGAAAAACTGTAATTGACAAAGTGCTTACGCTTGTGGGGAATGACATTTTTGTTGAGTATTGAGTTCATGGTACTATATTGAGGTAAGTGTCTCATTAGCAATGTTGCTCTGACTCCGAATTTCTTGGACGCACCATTACTAGAGCAAACAGGTCAGTGATTTGGAAGACATCCTTGACTCTCCTCTGTCTTCTCATTGGCAAAAATCCCATCTACACTGTTTTGTAAAATTTCAATTACAAGTTTCTCCTCTCCATCCTTCTGCTATTGCTTGTTATTGCCTTGAGCATTCCTTTCCTAATTTACATCACATTGTTTTCTAATCAGTTATCCATTATTTAGCTAATGGCATGGTCATCCTAATATTCAAAATTCATCCTGACACTCCCAAACTTAGAATTCCTTTATGACTTTCCATTATTGACAGAAAAAAAAAAAAAAGAGAGAGAGAGAGAGAGTATTTATCATGGTCTGTAAGGGGTACTTAGGGATCATTCTCTCGTTTAAGTTGCTGGTTTGTCTCCTACAGTGGTATTTTCCCACAACAGCCTATTATTATAGAGCATTACTAACATTTGTGGCTTATTTGCTATTTACCAGGACAAGAATTGAACAAACTGCTTTACATGGATTACTTCGTGTAATCCTCACAAACTTACAAGCTTAATAAACTATTTGCAATACCCTGAACATATCAAGCTAATGTATGCCTCAATTTCATACTGCTTCCTCCACATGGAGTGACCTTTCCTTACTTTTTTTCTCCCATACGAACACCTACTGATCCTTCAAGACTTCATTCATTTATTACTTCCCCTCTTAATACTTTCTATTGCCACTTCAGGTGTTAGTGTTGACCTACTCTCCACCATTAATCTTAGACAGTTCTATCACAAAAGTTCTAATGCTTTAGCAACACTTTATTTAAATCATTCACCTCTCTACTGAATTGTTAATAATTTGAAGAAATAAATCATATCAAATATTTTCTGTTCTGTGTCCACAGTTTTTTTTTGTTTTGTTTTGTTTTTGTTTTAAGATTTTATTTATTTGACAGAGAGACACATAGCGAGAGAGGGAACACAAGCAGGGGGAGTGGGAGAGGGAGAAGCAGGCTTCCTGCCAAGCAGGGAGCCCGATGTGGGGCTCGATCCCAGAACCCTGGGATCATGACCAGAGCCACCCAGGCGCCCCTGTCCACAGTTTTTAATAAGTAAAAAAAACACACAGGTAATATCACTGTCTTATATTATTAACAAGGGCAACAATTAAGGTGATTTTCTCAAATGTATATACTTAACAACAGAACTTGCTTTGTGTTATAGCAGCCAAAGGATGGATTTTAAAACCAGTTAGACCTAGGTTCAGATCCTGGTTTTTGTCTCTTATTAATACATAAATTACCTTGGAATTCTTCATGGTAATATAATTTTCCTCTGTAACATAATTATAATGGCACTTTATTTTTTTGCGACAAATCTGATCATCACATCATATTACACATGGTACACAGGAAACCCACAGACCTCACGACTGAGTTTTAACTCTGCCTTCCACTATTTCAGATCGAGTTAAGTCAGAATGGGTGGCTGTACCTGAATGTCAATCTAAGATATGGTGTGAGGCAGGCTCCAGCTGGTCTTAGCCGTGGGCCAGGTTCTCAGAGGTGCCAGTACTTGGCGCTGTTCCTTTTTGCAGTGGCCCAATGTTAAAGCTAAAGTAGGAAGTCTTTGTTCAGACCTGCACCGATGGTCTATGCAAGTGTGTCTTTCAGATCCAGAAAAACAAGCCACTGTGGCTGCTGGAATTGAATCACCCCACTATCTACTGTCTCTTTTCTTTTCTTACACAATTTTCCCCATTCATCCAAGTCCCCCTCCATCTGCACCTTTATCTCCTGCTTTTTATCGCCAAATTCCACTCCAGTACCTGCTACCACTTGTAAAACATGGTTCTACATGATAGAAAATTAATTAATGAAGCAATACTTCATTGCACTTGTAAAAGGAACTGGCTTCCCAGAGAGGAAAATGAAATGTCTGCAAATTCTTATAATAAAAGTCAGCTACAAAAGAAGAAACTAATACATCGATTTAACAAACTTGTTTTTCACTTCATTTGGTACTCAGCTTAAGTGAAATTCAAAAAAAATTTCTGATAGCAAACTTGCAAAGCATGAGAAGTTTATATTAAAAATTATAAATGAATTATCATTTTAGTAATAAATTTAATAAATAGTAATAGATAAAACTACCATAATTTCAGACAATATTTCAATTAGATTTAGTGGTTTCCCCATCTTCAAAACATATTAACAATAGCAGATTAATTATGAACAATGACAAAAATACATTTTCTATGCATTCCTGAATTGTTGTTTAACTTAAAATCAAAGCATAAATTGATGTAACATTGAGCTTACTTGGTAGTTATTACCTTCACAAACTTTTATCCTTAACTCAGTTGCTTATAAAGAATGGCTTGGTTTATTTCATTTTATTTTATTTTATTTTATTTTATTATTTTATTTTATTTATTTTATATTTTTATTTTATTTTATTATTTTTTTACATTATATTAAATTTGTTTTTCAGTCTATAAAAAGTAAAACCAAAACTAGCTAAAGTCTACTCACACTACATTATTCATATTATTAATTTATATACAGTCACCATATATTCATTGTGATATATTTCTTTAAAACATTTTTTATAGAGAAGTAGTGTGAAATGTATTTTTTCCCTTCCATAAGCAATCAGTATTCCAGAGGACAGGGAGGATGGATGCAGTTACTGCCTTGACACTAGATGGCATTCCAGTGTAATCAAGAAGACCAAAAGGCTGATACAGTTGTGGGTCTGTTTCCCTGAGACCTGTCACAAATTTAAAAAATGAATGGATTGCAGCTAGAGAAAGTTAAATACAAGCTTTTATTCAGATTATATGAATAAACCAATTTGACATCATGTTATGTACAGTTTGTTGACTATTTTAAAATTAAAAATTGTTGTTCTGCCTTCCCTAAATTTGAAGTATAGATGCTAGCTACTAAAAGCTATTTTCTGCTTTTGTAAGCTATGATACTTACTTCCATGCAAGTATTTTTACGTCAATAATTCAGCAAACATATTTAATTCAACTTGCATAAAATAATGTCACAAATTTATTCCAATGAGAAAATAATTCCATGCATCAAAATTAAAGATTATCTTAGGTTCATTATTATTGTAAAAAGTTTAAACAAAGGATAAGAGCCTTTTAAAATTATTGTAAAAAACTACACTTTTAAAAATATCTTACTGCTTGTCATTTGCATATGATGGCAAAATAAACCACTGATTTAATATGATGTGTCTTTTCACATCATATTAAAGACATGCATGTTCTTATCAACACAGAAGCTCTCAAAATTTTTAAAACAAAGCAAAAACAGAAAATGTAACATTAACATGACAAACACGGAGAGAAGCAGTGGCTGCGGGAACCCCGAATTGAGGGGAGCGATGTGTCGGAAATCTGGCTGTCATCTGTGACATACCAGTGGAGATTCAGTGCTAGACATAAACACACAGACATTAAAATTTTGATAAAATTAGATACTTTCCCCCAAAATTATGGTAAAAAAATACATATTGTTGAATTTGCTTTTCCACGAAACAAGAGGAACTTTAATTTTTGCAACAAGAGGGCATATTTATTGACCTCTTATGTGTCTGGCACATCACAAATATTATCTCTAATTTTCAGAACAATCCATTTAATTCAATCCTACCCCCTCCCATTAGACATGAGTAAAATCTGGGTTAAGAATTCAATTTCTTTTTTTTTTTTTTTTAAGATTTTTTTTTTAATTTATTTATTCATGAGAGACAGAGAGAGAGAGAGAGAGAGAGAGAGGCAGAGGGAGAAGCAGGCTCCCAAGGAGCAGGGAGCCCGATGCGGGACTCGATCCCAGGACCCTGAGATCATGACCTGAGCTGAAGGCAGACGCTTAACCATCTGAGCCACCCAGGCGCCCAAGAATTCAATTTCTTATTACAGGCCACCAAATGCCAGAGCCAGAATATGAACTGCAGCCTATTGAACCATACACAGTGAATTTCTCACTACATAATTCAGCATGCGTGTTATGAGTTGAAATCCACTTTCCCCAAATTCATGTACTCATTACCTCAGAATATAACCATATTTGAAGATAAGGCCTTTAGAGAAATAATTAGTTTTGAATGAGATCCTATGTGGTGGGGCTCTCTCCAATATGATGGGTGTCTCATAAGACAAAAAGAGATACACACTTTGAGAGGAAAGTCCATTTGAAGACACAGCCAGAGACAGCCATCTCTAAACCAGAGACAGAGCAGCCCCAGGAGAAACCAAACCTGCCAACCCCTGATTCTTGGATTTCCAGTTTCTAGAACTGTGAGAAAATAAATTTCTGTTGTTTAAGCCACCATTCTGCAACACTTACTTATGGCAGTCCTACCAACAAATATAATGTTCAAAACAGTATTCTTAACATTTAATAGAATCCAGTTAATAACGACTTCCAATGCATTTAAAGCCATGAATATTTCTACAAACATATTTTTTTAAATACTATATATACAATGCCAGGTGTTTGCGTTTGTGTATGTGTGTGTCTATCTATCTATCTATCTATCTATCTATCTATCTATCTATCTATCTATCTATCAACTATCTATCATCTATCTATCTATTGAGAGGACTATTATGCTACTGTTTGTCACTGGACAAGAACTATAGATGATATCTTAAATTGTATTCATTGATTTTTAATGCTTTAGAAATATTTTTTGGCATATATTCAGATGTTAAAATTTAGTAACCAAGATTTGAAGTGAAATAGAAAATTTAAAAATTAAAACAATCTTAGTTACATAAAATGTCTGCAATGCTATACATTGGGAATTTGAAATATTACAATGAAGTCAATTTTTATCATATTTATGTTATGTCTTTCTCCTAAAAATATTTAAAAACATTGACATCCCAGTAACAATGACCTAATCACAAGCTTTGGATTTCCCACTAAAATGTATGGATAATGGCTGATGCTACACCTGCCTCAAGTAATGTAAAAGGTGAGCATAAACTTTATGATGCACCAGAAGTATCGAATTCTAAGATTAATAGATTCATTCATACGGATACAGAAGTCAGCCTGAAGATTCTAGTACTTATTAAATTTGTGAAAATTGGAGCATCAAAATACTAATGATTTTAATTGATTGGAACAGATTGAATAAACAAAAATCTTTACTCCATAGGTAGTCTTAAATTAAAAAAAAAAGACCAAAACTAAATTTAAAAAAAATCACAATTGGATGTCATTGATACATCAGCTTCTTACTCTGAAAATTGGTGTTAAAAAAAGAGGCAAACTTATTCTATTTCATTAAAAGGGTACTTCATTCAACAAATAACTCCAGCTGGTTAGGAAAAGAAATCATAGAATTTTAAAATGACCAATGACATCTAATGAAATCACTGATTCAGAGAAGAACCATTAGTCAGTGCAAATGTTGTTGGTTAACTGAACATTCACAGGCTTCAAAGTATCATGACATAGATTACATGTTATTTGTCAACAAGATATGGTAACAATGCAATGGAGAAACAAAATAACATTATGTGTTTCTTGAAGTTAAAATATTCCATCTGAATCTAACTTTTCTCCTTTGGAGCTAATTTCCAGTTACAGAAACAGGAAATTAAAGGATCATATTAAATAACAATTTGGAAAAGATGAGGGAAGTCTAAAATACAGAACATTCTCCAGAGCATGTGTTCTTATCTCTCACATAGCCAATATGAGGAAAAAAAAAAAAAAAGATGAAGCAGGAACTGTACTAAATTATACTGATGTAACAAGAAAATGAAATGTATGGTCATTGGTTATATCATTTGTTTGGGGAAAAACAGCTGCTAAACGCACTTTGGGGCATTAGGAAAGGTAGAAATGGAATATACATGAGATAGTATTAATTTCATCAACATGATCATTAAATTGTGGTTAAATATAAAAAATATTTCTCGTGATTTGAGTATATTTGTAAGGATAAAGTGTTACAACATCTGTAAATAACTTTAGGTTTTAGTTCTTCAGTATTTGTTTTTGCATGTATGCTGATGAAGAAAATATAGCAAAATTTAACAATTAATAATTATTAAATCTAGACATTGGTATACCAGAGTGTTGCTGTATTATTCTTTATTTTATTATTATTTATTATTTTATTTTTTCTTTATTTTGAAAAATATTTTATAATAAAATTTAAAGTTTCTCAAATTGTTTTATGATATGCCTACAATATGGAACATGTACAATATAAATATTTGATACATAGAATAAATAGTAGCTGTTTTCATAGTAGTGAGATTCTTAAATCCAGTGTTCTGACATATATGTGACATGTAGTTTTCCAGTGTTACACATTCAATGGTTATTAGGAGAGAGAAAATGTGTTATTCTAGTACATGCACTCAGCTAGAGGACTTGTAGTTAAGAATTCCTTCTGAGTATTATAAAATACCAGACTATCAATCATTTAAAGACTTTGAAAAAACAAGTGTCATTTAGTGTGGGTTTAGATGGCAGAAAAATAGTTTAATGATTCGAAGCTACGTTCTCTGTCATGTCAGGAGTGTACTGCTCAGAGTTCATTACCAGCCCTGCATGACCTGACATAAAATCCAATACAGTGCATGCCCCACGGTATTCAGTAGCAAGGGGCAAGGAGTCTCGTTTGCTTGGTTAGATGACAAAGTGGGAAAGATGGCAGGTGATTTGCTTTTGGTAACCTCTTTTCCATTATTTATTCTCTGATTACAAATGCACACTAGATGAGCCCTGATAAGGCAAATAAAAGTAAAATAACAACAACAACAAAATCGTGTTGGAGTCTTACGAAATCATGTCATACTAGAAAAAAAAAAAAACACTTCTAACGCAGCTTAATGAAAACAAATCAAGCCTTTGAAAAAATTGGTGGTATGATTTAGTCAACACAAAAAATAATTTCATAGTTATATATGGCCATTGGCTTTTGTTATACTTGATTTTCTTAATTATATTTTATAGAAAGCAATTAATGACTTCTAAAAATCTTACTCATTTTCCACAATGGTAAATTAATCCCTCATAAAAAAAGAAATACTTATTTTATATTACTGAAACTTTCACTATCTGATTTTTTAAGAACTATATTTCTTTTCTACCCCACACATATTTCACTGTGAGGGAATAATTATTTTAAGTACTAAAATTTAACTGAATTGCAAGAAGGATCCCTCTCAACCGCCATTAACAACTTATCAGGCCTTGAGGCCAAAACATATACATTTTCTGTCATATGAAACCTTATTGCATTTAGAAATTATTTGGGGGAACAATATTTAGAAATATTGTCCAATTCCTTGTGGGAAGAACCTACTTATAAGTATTCCAAACAGATATACAAAATTCTAAGTAGTTATAAATATGGAACCTTTCACTTCTTTCAGGTCCAATTGATTCATACACATTATTGTAAGATAATTATGATGTGGGGCTTGTTAAGACACAGCATTTCACATTTTAAAAAATGCATGGACAACCACATAGATATCTACTTGTCACTCTAAACAGTCTTATTTCCATACGAATAAAGCCAATTGATTTTCAACTGAATTGGGGTGATGGTATTAGTATCGCAAACTGACTGTGTCTGAATGCAGCTTTGTAAGTAAAATATATTTTTCTCCTTCCAAACACATTCTTGCCTAATGTATGTAATATGCTACATGGCTAAGTGTAAACAAATTCTATTAATTTTCAGCAAGTTACTGTTCAGTGAAATAAAATTGCCATTTGACTGTAACAAGGAAAACTCCAAACAGAACATATAAATCAGTATTATTGGCAGTTGGAAAAGATACATTGCCTAGATTACTGTTAGTGACTAGGGAAATAAATGACCATTTTTAGAGGTTTTAGAAGCACTTGGAAGAGTAAATGAGGATAGCTTTTGAAAATTGCTGATGGGAATTCATCATAATGGACGCCTGAGTTATATAAACAACATTTATTTCCCAGACTTGATCATTCTAAAATGGAATAAAGTTTGGGTGAAAAGAGATTTCTTTATATGAGAAAAATGCTGAAGCAGCATAAGAGAAGATTCAAACGAGTTTTTTGGTTGATACTAACAGGTAGCAGGAAAAAGTTCGTTTATATTATGTTGAATTTAAGAGTCTGGTATTTATCTAGATGCCTAACATGAAACTCCAGGTGTTTCCTTTTTAGAATATAATACATGGGATTTGGACAGGTGATATGTTAAGAACATCAGCTTGTCTTTGACACTAGATAAAGCTGCATTCAAATACAACTCTGTCAATCGTAATTTCAGGAAGACAAAAAGTGATTAGGTTTGCTGTATAGATGGAATAGTGTTTGAAGATATCTGGGACAGAAAATCTACCCAGAATATGGGTTCCAAGAGTATTTTTGACAAGGCAAACTATTTCTTTTTCTACATCTCTAAGATAATTTGTAAAATTCCATGTATTTTTTAAATATTTATAATTCAGTAAACATGAAATCAATATTCACATATACATCTAGAATCTCTTAACTTCTAAGAAAAATATATTTAGGAATGATCAAGTTGAGTGACTAACCTGAAAAACTTGTAAGATATTAAGCATTTAGTTTTATTGATTTGGTTTCATTTTTATTTTAAGTTATGGGTTTGATCATTTAAAAGGATTCATCATTGCTGCTATGGATATTGGGGTTCATGTGCCCCTTCTTTTCACTACATCTGTATCTTTGGGGTAAATACCTAGTAGTGCAATTGCTGGGTTGTAGGATAGCTCTGTTTTTAACATCTTGAGGAACCTCCATACTGTTTTCCAGAGTGGCTCTACCAGCTTGCATTCCCTTTCTCCACATCCTCGCCAACATTTGTTGTTTCCTTTTTTGTTAATTTTTGCTGTTCTGACTGGTGTAAGATGGTATCTCATTGTGGTTTTGATTTGTATTTCCCTGATGGCTAGTGATGTGGAACATTTTTTCATGTGTCGAGATGCCCTTCAACAGATGAATGTATAAAGAAGATGTGGTACCTATATACAATGGAATATTACTCAGCCATAAGAAAGGATGAATACCCACCATCTGCATCGACATGGATGGAACTGGAGGGGATTATGCTAAGTGAAATAAGTCAAGCAGAGAAAGACATATTATATGGTTTCACTTATATGTGGAACATAAGGAATAGCACGGAGGACCATAGGGGAAGGGAGGAAAAATGGAAGGGGGAGAAATCAGAGAGGGATAGGAACTATGAGAGACTAGGGACTCTGCGAAACAATCTGAGGGTTTCAGAAGGAAGCAAGGTGGGTGTATGGGATAGCTGGGTGTTGGGTATTAAGGAGGGCACGTGTTGTGATGAGCACTGGGTGCTATATGCAAGTAATGAATCATTGAACAATAGCAAAAACTAATAACGTATTATATAGTGACTAACTGAACATAATAAAAAAAATAAAAAATAAAATGATTCATCAGGAAAAGTTATTTTATTCAAATATGTCCCTTTCTTTTGAAACAACAATTTTATATTTCAAGATACAATTATTTCATTTCTGATTGTTGAAAAATAAGAAACAGTATAAATTTTTTAATCCTTTATTTTCAGGAAGTTCAAATTCTAATAAATAATTATAATGAATATATAATGAATATATTCTCAAGAAGCACCTCTCATTAACTGAGAATTAATGATTTGTTATAACGTTTTATATTTATTGCCCATTAAAAACAAAATTATTTCATACTTATAATGTTTATAACTTTTTCTACCCACAATATTCTCTTGGGATACTTTTTTTGTGAAAGTGACTAAAGTATGGGATCTACATGAATATTAAGCTCCACTCTTTCTCCTTATTTCATTTCTTATTACTTAAAATGGATTTTTTTTTTTTTTTTACAGAAAGATGTTTTCAGTGCAGTGCCCCATTCAGATCAGTTACAAAAGGTAAACTATAAGGCAAGGAATAGTGGAAGATGTGGCTGGAGCATCAGGTGGTAGTCATAATGGGTCTTATATATGATATTGTGTAGATTTCAGCTCTCATGGAAGCTGTACAAAACCACTGAAATTTTAATAAGCACATTGAAATAATAAGGTATACTTTTAGATAGATGCCACTATTTGCTCTATAAAAATAGACTGAAGTTATGAAAAACTAGAGTTCAAGTATCATTTAGAAGGGATTAAAGTAGTAAATAAAGTGTGCAGAAAGGAGGTCTGGACATGTATTCTATACAAGGGGCATGCATTCTGTTTCCATGTTTTGCTTAAGTGTAATATTTATCACTTCTTCAAATTTGAAGCATTAGATCACAGACAATATTCCTCCTGGAAAGTACTTATTTGCAGTAGAATGAAAACAATAAGTAAGATAACATGTTAGCACACTGTAATAATATGAATAAGCAATTGATAATAGTTGACATCTATATTACAACCGGTCAAAGAATACATAATAAATATAAGTTGAAATCTCTGCCTTTAGGTAGAAATGAAATTAATGCAAATTAAAAATGTTTATTTAAAGTTGAATGTGTTATCTATTTTGTGTACAATTGATTATAAAATCAGATGAGACAGAATGTAGGTAGACATTCAAAAAAGATGAATAAGTGATTACTAGGGAAGAGGTAGAAAGTTTTCATATGATCTATGACATAAGCCTGGACTCAAAAATAGATATAATTTAAGTAAGGTAGCTAGATTTAGAAAAAAAAAGTTCAATTTGAATTTCAGATTAATGAGGGATAATTTATTAGTGTCAGTATGTCCCACACCATATTTGGTATATACTTATACTAAAATTTATCCACTATTCATCTAAAATTCAAATATAACTGAATAGCTTGATCTGGCAACCTCAGGTTTAAAAGGAAAATAGCAGCCAACAAGGGAAACTACAACAGTAAAGTGAGATGTAATAAACATACCACCTAAATATTGGGCAAAGGTCTATGTTGTAAACAGAGAAATGTCATCTTAAAGAGATAGAAATCCAGATCTGAATTGCATTAAATGTTAGAGAAATATAACTTGTTAAAATTAGAAATATGGAACCATTTAAAGCTTTGATCAAAATATCAAAGTACGTTTAAGAATAATCAATCTAGAAAGTGAATTCTTAATGGATCAGAAAGTTAAAGACTTTAGAGTCAGAGAAGGGATTCAAGAGATAATTTAAACTGGGTTTGTAGCATGCCCTTCTGCTAAATTATGGAAAACAAAGAGAAAGTCTGTGAACAAAGGGAAAGTGTAGTTTAAAATATTAAATGTAATTGCAAAGACAGAGTAATTGGAAAAAGTGTGATACAAATACCAAATTTGTTACTGGGACTTTTTTTTTTCTTTTTTTGGTTGTTAATAGAGAGTGGTTATCAAAGTTCAGTGAACAAGACCTTCTGTTTTCAGCCATAAAGGAAGTGGTGATACCAGAATAGCCCTCCCACTGTTAATAACTAGAAAACAGGGCAAGATGTTAGAAAGAACTGTTTTCAGATATTAGACAACATGATACACAGAACTGTGAGGCCTGACTAAGGGCACTTTCTGTCTTTAGAGGGGCAAAACCCAAGTAGAACATGATGGTCATATTGAGTTAAGGAGTCACAGATCAGTACTTGGGGAAGTGAGACAGATGGAATTTGGGAGCACAATAGTGGAGAGGCGTTGTCCGCAGTGAAAGTGGTTCAGCAATAGAGTCATTAGACTGGGGCAACTCTAGAACCTTTGATAGTTTAATGTGAACAAAGAAACCAATTAGCTAGGTTTTTCTTCAATCTGAGAAAATGAAACTCAGGAATAACTAATCCTGAGTAGTCAGCCAGATTCTCTTGATTCTGAGAAAATGAAATGCAAGAACAGCTATCATAGTGACCAAATAACTAATATTTTCTAAATAAGGCAAACATTTAAATTACAGCCAACTGAATAATGGCTTTGCTTCCCTGTCTTCTCTATACATACCTCTGCGCTAGCCCTTGCTCACAAAACACTGATAGCCATCTTTGGTTTGTGCTTTCTGATACAAATAGTTGTTTGCTCAAAAAAACTAAAAAAATAAAATTTTTTTTTAATGTGTCACAATTTTATGTTTTAACATCATGTAGAAAAAGAGCTCCAGAAATCTCTGTAAGGAAACACCTGCGTCCTTGGCTGAATACTAAGTGTTCATATGTAGGCTGAGACATCACAAAGAGGAGTAAAAAACTAACAGGGAATGAAGAACTTCAGGTAGCTCTGAACTAAGCAATGGCAGCAGCTTACAAAATAGAGGGGGAGGGTGCTTTTGAGCCTTCCTCGGGCTGGACGGGGCCGGGAGGGAGACGGGAACGTCCCGGGGCACAGTGGCTCCTCTCCGTGGGCTTCGGCGTGGGTGCATGGGACGCGCGACGTAGGCACCCGGCGAGTTGGGAAGGTTGAGCCCGCCCCCACGGCGGCGCAGCGGACTGCACGGGACGAATGCTTCCTGAGGCCGCAGTGAGAGTTTCCGGGCGCTGCGGGTGACGTCACAGACGGTGCACCTGGTGCTGAGCCGGGTGGGGTGGGAAGGGAGGGGCTTCTCCGTGACAGCCTGGTTACGTCCCTCGCAGAGCGCACGCGTGAGAAGTACCTGTTAATAATTTTTGTTTTCTTACTAGGAGTTTTTGCGTAGGCTCTACATACACGCTAGGAAAGGCAAAAGCAAAACTAGTAGAGAGCTTGTCTATTCAAGCTCTTGCAATCCGGAGAGCACCGAGATCTGAGGATCAGAGTGTCTCTCGACAGGGTGGTTTTGCCTTTTGTTCATAGGGATGCGTAGACACGTTATAGTGGGGGAGATTTAAGGTAGGGGTGTTTCTGCATTCAGGATTAGTCTCAGTCAGCCGGACACGAAATGTTTCTCTCTGTGTCTAGCTAGTTTCAGGAGGACTGACTTTTAACCTCAGTTGCTGTTCCTGAGACAGCAGGGAGCTGGAGGGACTGTGTCTGGCCCTTCAGCCAAAGGAGGAAGGTCTGTGTTTGGCCTTGTCACAAGTAAACCCAAGAGTCCCCCGAGAGGCTGATGGCAGGTATGACAAAGAGTGAACAGCAAGCCTTCCCAGAGTTATAAGGGGATGAGTGGTCCTTTGGGGGAAGCCATTTCTGGAACGGGAAAGCCTGTAGAGATTGCTTTCCTGTGGCTTTTTTCAGGGCTCAGGTGAAGTTCAGCGTTGTCTACAGGGTAAAAATGTGCTTGGCCTCTTCTGTGCCTGTCCAAGCAGATATCCAGACAAGCAGAGATTCTCTTTTTAGCCGTGGAAGTAACTGATACTTGAAGAGCACTTTGTGGTTTTTAAGAGGTACTATTCTCCTGATCTAAATGGCAGGCGAGAATTCTACCACTGAACCACCAGTGCTCTCCTGATCTAAATGAAGGAAGCAAAAGTGAGTCATTATCCCAGAATAAGGTCATCGTCCTCATCTTACAAGTGGGGAAACTGACCACAGAGAGGTGAAGTCACCCGCCCAAAGGCACACAGGGAATAAGGGGTGGGGCCCTGATTTCAGATCTTGGTATGGATGGCTTCGTCACCTGTCGGCTGTGCAGGAACACAGTGTTGGTTTCCAGATCCACACATCTGGCTCTGTCCTCCCCGAAGCTACACACCTCCTGAGACAACTGACAGGCCCACAGACACATTGCACTCAACAAGTGCTAGCCACTCTGTGAGACGCTGGAGATGACTTTCCAGGGAAGAGAAGTGTTGGAGAAAGTAGGTCCCAAAGGCTCACCACCATCCCTGAGGGATGAGGGAGTGAGGCTACAGGAGGAAGACTGGAGGGCCTGAAGGGGGGCTGTGTCTCTGAGAGACAGGCTGATGGGCTGACCTATGGCACACATGTGTTAAACACATCGCTTTGAATTAATATTTTTTCTTTTGGCACTGCCAATGCGTGCTGCATGTTGAAGACACAAAAGGCAGTTAAGTAAGACCAACCACTATGTGGATAAGTAGAGAGACTCCCATTTTACCTAGGGAGTGCCTGACTGTCAAACAGCACTGTGCTGTGCAAAGGGAGAGCATTATCCTAGACTAAATGAAACAGAAATTAGGTATTTTTCCTAATTTTTAGTATCCTTCATTCCAGGTGAGGCATCTCAGGCTCAGAGAGGCTGGGTCAGCTCCCCCGAGTCGCTGAGGTACTAGGTGGTTGAGTGCCACAGGCAGAGAATACACAACGCGTCCCAAACTGACCACGCCCACCCCCACTCCCCATACATCTGCATCTGCTCCGGTGTTGCCTAACTCAGTGAGAAGCAACCTTCCACCCAGCTGCTTAGGCCAGCGATCCTTCAAGCCATCCTTCCTTGGGCGCCTGGGTGGCTCAGTCAGTTAAGCGCTGCCGTCGGCCCAGGTCATGATCCCAGGGTCCTGGGATGGAGTCCCGCATTGGGCTCTCTGCTCAGCGGGGAGTCTGCTTCTCCCTCTACCCTTCCCTCTGCTCGTGATCTCACTCTCTCTCACGCGCTCCCTCTCTCTCAAATAAATAAATAAAATCTTTGAAAAAAAAAAAAAAAACAAAATAGAGGGGGATGTCTAATATCCAAATATCTAGAGTGTATTGACCTTATTGAGCCCCTAGGGATTTCAGTAGATATTTTAGAAAGACCATTTCTTAGGTCAGCAGGGAAATGAGCCCTAAAGTAAAGGCTACTCCACTCCCACAAAAATTTACTTGATCTCCAAGTAAAGCAAATGCCTGCCAGAAGAACATTAGTATTGTTGAAAAGAAGACAAAATATCCAACAATCACTGTAACATACACAATTATCAACATACAATAAAAAATGTGGCACATTGCCAGGAGGAAAATCAATCAGTATAAACAGAAATGACAGAAATGATGGAATTAGTAGACAAAAATTTTAAGACAGATATTATAAATGTTTCAGAACTGAAAAACATATGAACATAATAATGAGAAAAATGGAAATCATAAAAAATGACCACACTGGTCTCTGAAAGGTAGATATTTAAATCTGAAATAAAATTTCAAAAGATTGTTTTAATAGCAGATTCGACATTGAAGAATAAAAGATCAGTAAACTTGAAGATAAGGGAAGAAAAACCACTCTACCTGGATCACTTAGAGAAGAAAGGTAGAAAACCATGAATAGAAACTCAGTGACGTGTGAAATTTCAAGCAATCTAAATATCAGCATATTGAAAATTCCAGAAGTGTAGGCTGCAGAGAGAAAGGACATATTAAATATAAGAGGGTAGGACAGTGAAAGAGAACATGGGAGGGAAAAAAGGCATAGAGAAAAACAATGAAACAAAGATTTGAAAATATTAATAAAATTGACCAGCCTCTACCTAGAGAGATAGGAAAAAGAAGAAAGATTAATTATATCAGGAATGAAAAAAGAGGTATCAATGATAATGATATATGATATCGTGTGATAGTGATATTCAAATGAAAGTATTATGGAGTATTGTGAAGCCTTATGCCAATTAACTTGAGTGCTCTGATGAAATGACAACTCCTTAAATGATAAAATTAATCTAAGAAAAATAGAAATTCCAAATTCATTAAATAAGTTGAATTTGTAATTAAAAGCCTCCCCATTCCCCCCCCCCCCAAAAAAAAAAAAAATCAGGCCAAAATGGCTTCAGGGGTAGAATTCCATCAAACAGGTAAATAACAATGAAGAGAACCTTTCCCAAAGAAGTCATGAAAAGTCATCAGAGAGGGAGAAAATCCATGAGAGACTCTTAACCATAGGAAACAAACTGAGGGTTGCTGGAGGGGAAGTGGGTGGGGGGATGGGGTAATTGGGTGATGTGCATTAAGGAGGGCATATGATGTGATGAACACTGGGTGTTAAATGCAACTGATAAATTATTTAACACTACATCTGAAACTAAGTATGTACTATATGTTGGCTAATTGAATTTAAATAAAAAATAAAAATGAAAAATAAATAAGTAAATGATATTTTAATTAAAAAAAGTCATGAAAGAAGATAATAAAATTCATGAATGGATGCTCAACAGCATTAGTCCTCAGTTGAACTAAAATTAAAGCCACAAAAATGTGTGAATATGTTATGGGATGAATGTTTGTGTCCTCCCAAATTTTCTATGTTTAAATGCAAACCCCAAATGTAATGGTATTAAGAGGTGATGCCTTTGGGAGGTGATTGGATCATGAGGGTGGAGCCATCATGAATAGGTTCAGTGCCCTTATAAAAGAATCTCTTGAGAGCTCTCTTCCCCTTTTTCTGCTATGTAAGCGAGAAGAAAGCTGTCAAAGAACCACAAAGCAGACTTTGACCAAACACGGAATGTGTCAGCACTTTGATTTTGGACTCCCATCCTCCAGAACTGTGACAAATAAATATAATACAGTAAAACAAAGCTATTTCTGGAAATTCTTTGGTAGTTCCTTATTAAGTTAGCATGCATTTACCATATGCTGGAACATTTCTATACCTAGGTATTGAACCAAAAGACATGAAAAGATACGTCTACCCAAAAAACATATACTGATGCTCATCAAAGCTTGGTTCATAATAACTTCCGACTGGTAACAATCCAACTGTCCATCACTGATGAATTTAGACCTAAAATGTGTACATCTTATTTCATGTAAATTGGGTTTTTATAATTTTGATTTAAATTCTTTGAGCATATGAGTCACCTGTAAAGTTTATTAAAACACACATTCTTAGACTATCTTGACAGAGATCCTGGTCAAATAGGGGTGAGTTAAGGATGAAGAACCTCATAGGGGGCTGCAATATTTGAATTCGGTAACATGAATGTTTGCTTGTTCAAGGTGTTATATACTATGCAATATGTATTTTAAATATGATATGCAGCTGTCTACTAAGGTGTTTTAGCACCTAATTTCTCTGTTATTAAAATTTTCCTATACTTATTCTTCATGTTAAATTGACAGTTCTCTAGAGAAAGGAAGCAAGATGAATAATTATGAAAACTATCAAGTGAGGACTTGTATTATTTCTTTTTGACTCTTAAATAAATATAGAGATCCGTATTTCCATTTGGTGCAATGTAATCATAGGAACTGGGGCTTAGATATGGAGATATTTGCCATATTTTAAATTTTGTATCAGTTTACAGTTTATATCAGAAACAGATCTTGTTATGTAAAGCTTTGTCTCATGGATCTATCGCCCCAATCACTTAACAAAAGTCCTTACCCTAAAGGATATGTTGCAACATTTAACTGATTTCACTTATATTTAATCATTCAAAACCTCAAGTCATAAATAGCATGCTTTGTTTTTTTTTATAAATTCTCTGAGCTTGTGCATATGCACTGTATTCTTTACCTATTTAAGGAAAGGGAAGAATTAAAACAACCCTTTAAATTTTGATTGATTTAGTGAAGAAATATATGTCTATACAAATAAATTGAGCATTGACTGTATGTAGTTTTCTATGGCAACATAAGTGTAGTTCATTCTAGCAATATGTAAATAATATAAGAAAAATTATTATGATATTTAAATATGATTGGAATGGGGCGCCTGTGTAGCTCAGTAAGTTAAGTGACCAACTCTTGATTTCGGCTCAGGTCATTATCTCAGGGTCATGAGATGGAGGCCCACATCAGGCTCCATGCTGGGTGTGAAACCTGCTTAAGACTCTCTCTCTCCTTCTGACCCTCCCCACCTGCTCCCTCGCTCTCTCTCTAAAGAAAACATATTGCATGGAGCACTGGGTATTATACGCAAACAATGAATCATGGAACACTACATCAAAAACTAATGATGTAGTGTATGGTGACTAACATAATAAAATAAAATTTAAAAAAAAAAACTAAATAAGTAGCATTTTAAAAATAATAGTAAAAAACATATTTAAATAAAATTGGAGTATTCTGGTTATCATAAAGAGAGGTAAAAGTACAATGGAGATTCAGAGAAGAAGGTGATCAGAATATGTTTTCCAGAGGCACCTGGGTGGCTCAGTCATTAAGCATCTGCCTTCAGCTCAGGCCATGATCCCAGCATTGGGCTCTCTGCTAGGCGGTAAGCCTGCTTCTCCCTCTCCTACTCCCCCTGCTTGTGTTCCCTCGCTGACTGTGTCTCTCTCTGTCAAATAAATAAATAAAATCTTTAAAAAGAAAAAGAATATGTTTTCCAAGAGGAGAAACAAAAATAATAAATTCAGGAAATAAGAAGTAAAGGATGCCATAACTAATTAAATAAAGATATACTTCAATCTTAAAAATTAATAACTCATTTAATTTATTTTTCCTGTAAATAATTGGTTTATTAACTATATGTTTATGATAACCCAAAATTGGTAGCAAAACCTGAACTGCAATATTCCTCTGATTAATATTCTAGTTACTCAAAGGTTATGATCTCCTAATTTGGTTCCTTATTTATTTATATTTTTGCTAGTAGGTGGGTATGATGAAAAAATTGTGGTATTGACCACAGAGCTTAAAAATACGGAGAAATAGGAAGGATAAATATGTCATTTTGCTTATAGAAGAAATCAAGATAATGTAATCTTAATATTTTTCATTAAAAATATTTGTTCTATCAAATGTTATACTTGAATATGTTTGAAGCCAAAAGAAAAAGAGCCAGTAGAATCTTCAAGACTGATAGTTAAAGATACTGAAAGGAGACTGGTGATTGCTTTACAGTAAAGAGAAAATGTAAACCATGTTTTAAAATAAAGACTTTAGAAAGACATTGGACAATTAGCCCATTTTGTGATACTGAATAGGACTTCTAAAGAAAAAAATAATAGTTGCAAGACTAGAGATCTCTTGAAGCTAAACACCCCCACCCCTATATTAGACTAAAAGAAGAGACAGAGGGAGCAGGTGTGAGTAAATTGGGTATAGGAGTGTGTGGTGTAGCTGTCAAATGGGGAATCCCAGGAAGATATTAATGAACCTAGTGCATATATGATTGTGAATATTGTGCCTTTTGCAACTTTAGGGGATGCCATTCCCATTGTAGTCATCCTAGGTACATATAGCTATTAGAAATTTTTCCTTGCAAAACCAATAAACTGCTTTGTGGAAAGGCATATTTTCATAATTAACATGAAGTCACCATATTGGCTAACAGTGGAATGGTGAGAGCAGTAAATCACACATTGCAGTTCAGTGTGAAAGGCCTGAGTGACACCAAGGACAGCAGGGCTAGGCACTAGCCACCAGGGGTAAGGAGATGGAAGCAGTTAAGTAAGTGTCGTCCACTATGCAGTGATGTGTGACAGGTATTTTTGGGCTAAGCAATTTCTAATTCAAGTGGAATTAAATGGGAAATTCTAATAAACATTACAGAGAATGCATAATATATCTGAAGATATCTGGTTTTGATTAGAAAAATACGGAACTTACAGAGTTGTTAGATGTTTGAAAGTGGTAGTGGAAAAAAAAAAGTGTTAGTGGAGTGTTTGCATCATAAGAAACAAATGATTTGTCTAAATGTGATTTAACTTTCCAATATTGACTAATAATAACTGCTGGTCAAATAATGAAAACTTAAAAAGTGTTCTGATTTTCCCCCTGATTAATGTTTTATATTTTATTATCTAATCTGTTTGCAAAGATTTAATGAGGATAAATAATTATGGCTGTAAAATGGTAAGTTAAGTCTGATCGTAAAGTGATTTTAACTATATGCTATATTTAATTTAAACTGTGATGTGCTTTATCACATTGTTGATTTTTACTATCTTAAATTTAGCTTTACTGGCAGTGGTAGTTTTAGCAGATTTTTACATTTTTACAATCTGATTCTAATTCATTTGACGGACTAGTTTGCTCATGGCAAAGCATAGTCTCAGGTTATATTAACCAGCTCTATGTGTGGGGTTAAAAAAAAGGATAAAAAAGCCTAATTAACATTATGTGACATTCACAATTATTGAAGATGCTATATCCTACATTCAAAATGCATTTAGGTCCAAAATTGCTGTTATTAACCAATTATATATTTTCATTTCTTTATTTCATATATCAGATTATGAAATCCTGGGTGGAAATTTAAACTGCTCTCTGAAGTAGTGTGCGCAAGTGGTCTAGAGCCAAACATCATGGGTTCAAATCTCTACCCCATCACTTAGTAGAAATAAACATTTGGATAAATTACTTAAGCAATCTGTACAGAGTTCTCTTATCTGGAAAATGGGGGCAATAACAATACAAAAAAAGTTATAGGACTGTTAGGAGGAACAAAAGTGTCATCAAATAAAATGTTTATAAACATGTATCTGGCACAGAGACTACAGGGCTAAGTCATCCTACAGAGATTTGTCATATCGCCTTTTTTCCCCCATTTTTTAGAGGAAAGATTTGTAGTCTGTTTTAATGTATGTGTCATCCTCTTAAATGATATTTCTACAATGTTTTGTTTATTTTGGATATGAATACAGTAAAACAGTAGCCATGAAATGTCTTTTTGAAAGTTTGCAAAGTATATAAAAAAAATCACCTTATGTTTCAGGATTCCAGAACTCCCAACCGTACCCCTCAACACAGGCCCTGATTCTGTATGAATTTGTATTTTTGGCAGGGGAACCTGGGTATGTTTAATTTATTAAAAACTCAGCAGGCAAGTTAAATATGCACATCTGGTTAAGAACCACAATTAGGGCTCTCCTATATAAGGTTTCCTCACACTGAAATGTTTAGGGTCACTTCCTTATTTCCCTTGGTTTCAACACATCAGTTGGGGTACACTTGAATCAATGAATCAGTCTCCTTGGACCATTCTTTCCTTAAATATTAGAATGCTTTCTGATCTTCATAACTATATCTTCTTAGATATCTAGTCTTCACAGTTTTTTGTGCCAGCACCAGAATTCAACAAATAATGACTTCTGAAATTTGAACAACAAATTATGTTTGTTCATCGAAAATATTTAAAATTTTCTGTTACCATCTATTACATCCCTTGGTAGAAAGTTATTTACAATATATTTTATATCTGCTAACTCAGTTCCCATCTCCCTCCAAAGATAAGGTGATTCAGGTGATATTTAAAGCATGAATAAATTAGTCTTCATAAATACTTCATTACAAGGAGCTACTGAGAAAGATATTTCAACATTCTCTTTCTACCCTTTAAATTTATTTATCTGGGATAAATCTGCTTTTATTAAACTGGCAGAACTCTACTAAATTTAACCCCAAATTGGGAACATGATTTTCTCTTATTTTATATTCTCAATTATAATTGTTAAGTCAAACTCCTAGAAACAGAATAGAATATTGGTTATTAGGGACCGGAAGGGAGGGAGATGGAGAGAAGCTGGACAAATGGTGCAAGTCTTCAGTTATAAGATGAATAAGGTCTAGAGATCTAATGTACAGCACCATGACTATTGTTAATAATACTGTTCTGTGTACTTTAAATTTGCTAAAAGAGTAGACCTTAAGCATTCTCACCCCACACAAAAAGATAACTGTGTGAGGTGATACATGTGTTAATTAGTAGGATGGTGGAAATCATTTCACAAAATATATGTATGTCAAATCGTTACATTGTATACCTTAAATACATACAATTTTATTTATCGATTATACCTCTATAAATCTGAAGAAAAAGACAAAAAAATTGTAAATCTTCATTAGCAAAAAACCACCAGGGAAACATTGTAGTTGAAGAAAGTTCAGCTTATCAGTACTTGCTGCAAAAGAAAAATAAACCACAAAGCATGTAGAATCATGGATTGTCTAAGAAAGAGTGTGTTAAGAGTGGCTTATGATAGTGCTTAGCAACCATTAGGTGATTTTAAAGAGGGTTCAAGAAAGCAAAAGTTTGTTTGGGATAGGAAGCTGTCAGAAGCAGGGACAATTTTGTGATTTTTTTTTTTTTTTAAGATTTTATTATTTATTTGACAGAGATAGCGAGAGAGGGAACACAAGCAGGGGGAGTGGGAGAGGGAGAAGCAGGCTTCCTGCTGAGCAGGGAGCCCTATGCAGCCGGATCCCAGGACCCTGGGATCATGACCTGAGCCAAAGGCAGTTGCTTAACGACTGAGCCCCCCAGGCCCCCCCTTGTGATATGTTTTTTAATATATTAAAATAATTAATGTAATTTAATAAATTTATTTTAATCTAGATGGTGGGAGGAAGGAAGTGAAACTAATTTCTAATTGACAAAAAGGCATTGATCAATCAAGAGATCCAGGGAAGAAGAGAGTTTGAATATATCTGTTATTTGGACAGTGCTTTTGTTTCTGTCTCTCCCTAGACCTGATTACAAAGTGATCTTGTTTGTTTCTTTCCATCATGCTCACAAAGTGAGCTTGTCTGATGTTGATATTCTGTGACACTGGCCGAGCTGCTAGTGCCAGCCAGCTCAGAAAACTCAATAAGACACTAAAAATTTGTGTTAAATAAGAAGTCTCAAGATAGATTTAGGAGGCCATCTACTCCAGGAAAACGTACTGTAAGCTAGGTCTCAGGGAAAAATGAAATTGACTGGTGGCAGTTAGGACCTGAGGTACAATTTGGGAAAAGGACTAGTGTACAAACACGTTCTGAGGAATCTGTTACGTCATCTGTGACGTGAACACATATGGCTATGTAAGCACACTGGGCCTTCTTTGTTACGGTAATCCTCCAGTTTCATCAATTTCAAGCGCAACCCAAAGAAGGTAAGTAGCAATAACAGGCCCTGCATGATCGGAGTCAGAGATAAAGTAGCTTTAATCCAAACCCCAAAGCACACTGCTGATGGAATTATGATATATTGCTAAGCGATGGCAGAAGCAATTCAATTAATTGCTTGAGATTCTTTCTCAAAAGTGGGACAAATTTGTGCATTCAGGAAGAAAGTTCAGAAGAAGAAACACAGTGAAAACAAGGGAAGAGCTGATATTGTTGAGTTACCTTCCTCAGAAAATGAAGAAAGGAAATGATGGGAATGGACACTCTACCTATGTTCATTTACCAGATATAACATTTACAATGATCAATTAGACTTTCTTTCACTGCTTTATAGATGATGAAACAGGCTCAGATGACTGAAACAATATGTCTAAAGAAACACACCTTGTAAGTAGTAAAACCAGGATAACCCTAATTTTTTCTAGTCTTCAAAATCATGCTCCACATTAACTCTGCTGATGCCCCCCCTCCATTTTACCCCCATGCATAAAAAAGTTATTGGTAAACTCCTTATAAATAATTCAAATTTACATTTTGATCCTAGTTTTCATTGATATTTTGTCAGCATGACACTGTTGCACACGTTTACACACCTTCTGGAACACTCTTTTCTATTGATTTCATGAGACTACTTCATTTTCTTCCAAATATATTGCTATTCCTTTTTTTATTATGTTAATCACCATACATTACATCATTAGTTTTTGATGTAGTGTTCCATGATTCATTGTTTGTGTATAACACCCAGTGCTCCATGCAGAACGTGCCCTCTTTTATACCCATCACCAGGCTAACCCATTCCCCCACCCCCCTCCCCTCTAGAACCCTCAGTTTGTTTTTCAGAGTCCATAGTCTCTCATGGTTCATCTCCCCCTCTGATTCCCCCCCCCCTTCATTCTTCCCCTCCTGCTATCTTCTTCTTCTTCTTTTTTTTTTTTTTTAATATAATGTATTATTTGTTTCAGAGGTACAGGTCTGTAATTCAACAGTCTTACACAACTCACATTGCTCACCATAGCACATACCCTCCCCAATGTCTATCACCCAGCCACCCCATCCCTCCACCACCCACCATTCCAGCAACCCTCAGTTTGTTTCCTGAGATTAAGAATTCCTCATATCAGTGAGGTCATATGATACATGTCTTTCTCTGATTGACTTATTTCACTCAGCATAATACCCTCCAGTTCCATCCACATCATTGCAAATGGCAAGATTTCATTCCTTTTGTTGTCTGTGTAATATTCCATTGTGTATATATATATATATATATATATATATATATATATATATATATTACATTTTTTTTTTTAAGATTTTATTCATTTATTTGACAGAGACACAGCGAGAGAGGGAAAACAAGCAGGGGGAGTAAGAGAGGGAGAGCAGGCTTCCCACAGAGCAGGGAACCCATTGCGGGGCTCGATCCCAGGACCCCGGGATCATGGCCCGAGCTGAAGGCAGACACTTAATGACTGAGCCACCCAGGCGCCCCCACATCTTCTTTATCAATTCATCTGTAGATGGACATCTTGGCTCGTTCCACAGTTTGGCTTTTGTGAACATTGCTGCTATAAACATCAGGGTGCACGTACCTCTTTGGATCCCTACATTTGTATCTTTGGGGTAAATACCCAGTAGTGCAATTGCTGGATCATATGGTAGCTCTATTTTCAACTTTTTGAGGAACCTCCATACTGTTTTCCAGAGTGGCTGCACCAGCTTGCATTCCCACCAACAGTGTAGGAGGGTCCAACAGTGTAGGAGGGTTCCCCTTTCTCCACATCCCCACCAACATCTGTTGTTTCCTGACTTGTTAATTTTAGCCATTCTGACTGGTGTGAGGTGCTATCTCATTGAGGTTTTGATTTGGATTTCCCTGATGCCAAGCGATGTTGAGCACTTTTTCATGTGTCTATTGGCCATTTGTATGTCTTCTTTGGAAAAATGTCTATTCATGTCTTCTACCCATTTCTTGATTGGATCATTTGTTCATTGGGTGTTGAGTTTGATAAGTTCTTTATAGATTTTGGATACTAGCCCTTTATCTGATATGTCATTTGCAAATATTTTCTCCCATTCTGTCGGTTGTCTTTTGGTTTTGTTGACTGTTTCTTTTGCTGTGCAAAAGTTTTTTATCTTGATGAAGTCCCAATAGTTCAGTTTTGCCCTTGCTTCTCTTGCTTTTGGTGATGTTTCTCGGAAGAAGTTGCTGTGGCTGATTCAAAGAGGTTGCTGCCTGTGTTCTCCTTTAGGATTTTGATGGACTCCTATCTCCCACTGAAGTCTTTCAACCATTTTGAGTCTATTTTTGTTTGTGGTGTAAGGAAATGGTCCAGTTTCACTCTTCTGCATGTGGCTGTCCTATTTTCCCAACACCATTTGTTGAAGAGACTGTCTTTTTTCCATTGGGCATTCTTTCCTGCTTTGTCGAATAGAGAGCCCAGAAATGGACTCTCAACTCTATGGTCAACTGATCTTACTATTCCTTTTATAATTTTCTTTGCTGGATCATCCTGCTCTGACTAATAAAAACTGGCATTATTCAAACTTCAGTTGTAGGCCTTCTTCTACAGTTCCCTGCTGTATGATCTTACCCACATTCCTGGAACTAAATAACATCTCTTGGCTTATAATTATAAAATATGGACTCATGGCCCATGTCTGTCCTCTGATCTTTAGACTACTTTTCCATAGCTTAATAGATAACACTTAATGGATGTCACTCAGACCAAATTGGACATGCCCCAAATTGAACTCATGAGCATACCTCTCAGAACTAGACCCTTCTACCCATTGTTTCAGTAAATACATGCACAATTCACCCAGTAAGAGAAGCTAGAAGAAACTTAATTCACCACAGTCAACCTAAATGTCCAATCAATCACCACAATTTACTGTTTTTGCCTTCCAATTATTTCTGCATTTATCTCTCTACAGCTAGATCTCATTTTCCCTAGTTCCATCAATCTTTCTTCAAGGCTATAATAACAGCCAAACTCTAACTCAGTCACACATGTATTAACTTTCCCTCCATTCAATATTTCACATTGCAGAGTTTTGTATTAAACAAGTATAATTGACCCTTGCACAACATGGGGGTTGGGGTGCCAACTCTCTGCATAGTCAAAAATCTCTGTATAATTTTTGACTCCCCAAAAATGTAACTAATAATTAGCCTACTGTTGAAATGGAGCTTTGCCAATAACATGAACACTCAATGAACACAAATTTTGTGTATTACTTGTATTATATACTGTATTCTTACAATAAAATAAGGTGGAGAAAAGAAAACGCTATTTTTAAAATCATAAGGGAGAGACAATACATTTACATTGCTGTACTGCATTTATCTAAAAAAATCCATATATAAGTGGACCATGGGCAGTTAAGCCCATGTTGTTTGAGTTTGTATTCTGAATATTTCACTTTTTATGTTATCTTTACATATGTTTTCTATTGTCTTCTAGTTTCACCTTTATCTTCTATTCATGTCTATCTTATGTTACAGTACTTTCCAACAAAAGTCCTCCCAAATCACATCCTCTCTTTCCCTACAGGACTTTCTACCACCTCTGACCCCATTACCTAATTAACTCCTATTCACATTATAGAGTTCAGTTTCTTTCTTTTTTTTTTTTTTTTTAAGATTTATTTATTTGAGAGAGAGAGAATGAGAGAGCACATGAGAGGGGGGAGGGTCAGAGGGAGAAGCAGACTCCCTGCTGAGCAGGGAGCCCGATGCGGGACTCGATCCAGGGACTCCAGGATTATGACCCGAGCCGAAGGCAGTCGCTTAACCAACTGAGCCACCCAGGCGCCCTAGAGTTCAGTTTCAAATGAATTTCCTCGATGCAGATCTTATGGATGCCCTAGACTCTGCTAGAACCCTTTCAATCATAGTATTCCATGCTTTTTTGTAACTCTGTTCATAATTGTATTATAATTAAATAATTTTCTATTTATCTGATTGCTTAATGCTTTCATGCTTAATTATTTAATGTTTAATTTTTCCTTCCAAACAAATTACAAAAACAAAAAAAACAAAAAAACTTCAAAATCTGGGAAGAGAAAAAAATAATTATGAATTGGGATTCCTGGGTGGCTCAGTTAAGTGTCTGCCTTCAGCTCAGGTCATGATTCCAGGGTCCTGGGATCGAGTCCTGCATCCCTGCTCCTTGTTCAGCAGGGAGCCTGCTTCTCCCTCTGCCTGCCATTCCCCCTGCTTGTGTACTTGTTCTCTCTCTATCTCTGACAAATAAAATCTTAAAAAAAAGAATAATATGAAAATTTCACACAACTTATCAAAGTCAAACTCATTTTAAGAGTTGTGTTAAATCACTTTCAATATAATAACAATAAATTAAAAGAGCAATAAATAAAACTAAGACTTGTAATTAAATCAATATAATAACAATAAATTAAAAGAGCAATAAATAAAACTAAGACTTGTAATTAAATCATGTATTATTGACTTGTAATTGTGTATAATACTGACTTGTAACTTTTTATGGTTAATTTTAATGATTCATCAAATATGTGTCTCAGGATGACCTACAATATGTTTTGTGCAATTCTCACCATAGACAGGATACTGGGGCAGAGAACAAAATTACCTCCTCCATCTCTTATTTTTGGGGCTATTTTAGGAAACCAAATTGAAGTGCAGGTAGAAGAAATAATAATTCATTTATGTCTGGGACTAATTGTCAATGGGTATAGGATTTCAAAGAAAGTAGACACATCTATACTCTTTCACAGTGACTGTAGGAACAATTGAAATTTGATTTGAATTTTAAAGCCAATCTGTATCTTGAAAGATCTGTATGCTTTGAAATTTGAAAATAATTAAAAATTTAATTTTATCTTACAACACTGCCCTACTTATTGGCAAGTTAGCCTCCATTATCCAGTTTTCTTCTTTATAACCACATTGTTGCTTTTCATCTACCTCTTCACTTAATCACTGACCACATGGCACACAATTACAACAGGAGTTATCACCAAATTCTCATTCTTCTTAGAGCAGGTACTCTGATTCTCAAAATCATACTTATTAAGAATAAAATGAACACACTAATTTGAAGTTAATAGTGACATTTTAAGAGATTGTAAAACTGAAAGACTTGCAAATCATATCATTTTCCCAACAAGGGTATCTTAATACTTTTAAAAAAACCCTAAATTAAAAAAAAAAATATTCTTGTGAGTACTCAATTACTTTTAGTGTTTACAGAAGAGATACTATCTGACTAAATATAGTTAAGAGTATGAAGCAGGAATTGGATGATTTCTGTTCAGATTTACCCTTGCATATATTCTTACCTGTAATGACACATGATTGCAAATATAAAAATCTAATTAGGTTATTATTTTTTTCTGATTTGATTTAATTGCATAATTTAGCCAAAGCTTACCGCACTCTGAGTAATTTCACATGCATTAATGGATATACCTGTGTTAAATACATCAATATGATTTGATTTCAGTGTCTTCTCCCAAGCTTCCTATTATATGAACATTACATTAGTTTCTAAAAGAGAATTGTTTAATTGCTTAATATTTAATTCCTATGGCCTACTATTTGTGTGATCTTAAACCGATTATTTAACCTCTCTTTAAAAAATATTGTTCTTGGTGCACCTGGGTGGCTCAGTCGTTAAGCGTCTGCCTTCGGCTCAGGTCATGATCGCAGGGTCCTGGGATCGAGCCCCGCATCGGGCTCCCTGCTCCGCGGGAGGCCTGCTTCTCCCTCTCCCACTCCCCCTGCTTGTGTTCCTTCTCTCGCTGTGTCTCTCTCTGTCAAATAAATAAATAAAATCTTTAAAAAAAAAAAAATATTGTTCTTTACTTATTTCTTCACCAGTAAAATGGGATTAAAATTAATACTTAATTCAGACAGTTGTTTTGAGCTTTACAGAAGTTAATGACTAAAAATACTTAGAAGACAATCTGGTATAAGTGAGTACACAATACATGTGAGCCATATTATTGGTCCATATTTTTCCGTCACTTTATCTTCCTAACACTGCTCTTCCATTTCCTCCTTCCTTTCTTCCAGAATTGTCAATAAATCTACAATGACACTGAGAAATATCAAATCTGTAGCTTGCTCTTTGAATAATCTAGATCTATCATTGCTGGTCATATGTCCCAATGCTTTGGAACAGAAGAGCCCTTCTTGGCCATCTGTTTTACCTCTTCTAATCAAATGAAAGGAAAAAATTTTGTACCATTTTTAAAAGACTCACTATAAACTCTCCAATCCCATTTTCTCTTCTTTTTCATTTCCCGGGTACATTTCCCTGCTTCTCTTGCCATGAGAATGAATGTTAGCTGAAGAAGTGGGAAGGGTAGTGATCAAGCCATTTCCATACATATTCAATCATACATCTTGAGTGACCCTCTATGTTTCTTCTCTTTCTTCAGCCTGCCAGTCAGAATATCAAAGCAGTGAGGCCACTAACAACTGGATGCATGATAAAGTCTCCCAGTGAGAAAAATAAAGGTGTGTGTGTGTGTGTGTGTGTGGTACAGCACCAGGATTTTATTATTTCGGTTGCCACAGATAACTGACCATATCCATCAGAACATTATATGCCTTCAAATCCCCAGTGCTTAATAAATGATTGTTGCTTATTGAATGACTATGTATCAGGATTTATTAGATAATACAATAACCTTAAAAATCCACAAAAACCTCTTAGTACATAAAATGATGAGAAGGATAAATAATGTTTTATTTCTTAAAGAATAAGTCTCTTTGTCATTCAAAGATACTTTCTCTAATAACCACTTCATAGATTTTAATGTGCAGGTAAACTTGGCAAGCAGAGCATAGTGTAACATTTCTTAGCAAACAAATGCACTTATAAATTTCCAACATTAATCTCCCTGATTTACTGAAATATCATAAAGCTGAGTTAAACTTGCTTCTATTTTATATTTTTTAAAAAAAAAAACTCAATGGTACAAAGTATCTTCATATCTCTCTCCGTTCTACTTTCTTTAGTTTATATTTTCTCACTTTTAGTTAGTAAATGCAATCAGCAGATTTCAAAATAAGTATCTCACACAAAATTCTGCAATGTTTACTGCAAGGTTGAGTAATTGTCTCATAATGGTAAGAATAGTCAAAAACTTTATGCAAGTGCATAATAGTGACCCAGCCTAGATAAAGTGAACAAAGAAAATGAATTGGGAAAATATAAAAACTGCTGACAAGCTCTTCTCTCTTTCACTAAGGGCAGTAGGAAAAAATATGAAGAGGAATTTCAGCGTGAAGGATTTGGAATTACTTCCTGTCAACTGGGGCCCTAAAATATACGTTTTTTTGATTGAACAATAAACTTGGGTAATAAAGCAGTAAAAAATCCAATAACATCTGATTACACAAATATTTTACGTACCATAAGTAAGTCAATATACAATTTAAAGCAAAAACAAAACCACCAAATTTTACTGTACCTTAGGTTAAATATTTTGACCACTGCACTTTGCCATGAATTGCACATTAATAACTGCTAATCACTGTGTAATATAGTCTTTGATGAAAAATTTAAACTGTTTTATTTGCCATTTGGGCACACAGAGCTTAACAGAAGTTAATTCATCTTGTAAATCTTCCATAAACCTTTCATTGAAGGTGATAGCAAACTATATTAGAAATAAAATGTTCAACAGTGTATTTCCATTTACTACATGATAATTCATTCCCCCAATTATAGAATTGAAAAATACTTTCTGCAATTATCTGATTGTTTGATGTATATGCTTGATATTAGTCACACTGTGTCTAACTAAAAGAAAATTACCCTATGAGCTTTTAGTGTATTTTGAGGGAAAACTAACCTAATGAAATTGAAGCAGGAGAGAAAATAGGTTAGAGTACAATTTTTGTCCTAAACTGCCTTATAAAGTAAAAAATATATATGATATGATTAATATTCCAAGACATCCTCAAGGTGTCACCTCAGTGAGAGACAATGAGATGTAACTGAAGGGCTCCATTCTTAAGGTGATATCCGTGGGGAGTTTATTGATTCAACTCCTCAGCATGGACATACAAAAAATATAAAACTCAAAATAATGAAGGATGTCTTGCATTGTTAATTTAAACTTATATTTAGATTATATAATTGGCTAAAACCTTGTGTGATTCTTAAATTTCCTGTTTGTGCTCAAGAATACAAATTGCTGATATTGTTCTAAATATTTTTCAAAAGAGGTATTTAAAAAGCTCTCATTTTCCTGTCAGATACTTGCATGAACTTGTCAGATCTCATTCTTTTGCATAAATAAACCTGAGGATTGTGATTTCTATACTAATTGGGCAACTCAGGATACATGGCAACTGGGTGGCCAATAGTTAAGTGTTTAATCTCTACTAAGGTCCCGTGGCAGGCCAAAAGCTTCTTCTCAAGGGAGAGTATCATCTGCAAGGATGGCAGGCCTTTACTCCAAAATCCTAAGGGTCTGCTCCGTGATACACCTATAAAATCCTGCCAAAGACCTGAACAGGATCTCACCACCGACACTGAAGCACAGTCAGATCTGCCAGATCAGATGGCCCACATAGAGAGCAACATGCATAGCAGCAAGGACCTGTTGCAGCTTCCTCAGGTTCTGGGCCCCTCTCAAAACTCTCAGTCTTTTGGGTCACTAGGTAATGGGCCATAGTAGCACACCTAAATGAGGAATACCTTGCTTCCAAACCCAGAGCATTCCACTAGACCATATGCCTCTCTTTTGGTTGCAGTAGAGTCAGATGTAACAGCTTATCCTTTAGCCTACAGGGAATATTTGGTGTACTCCATATTATTGGGCCACTAGAAATTTCATTCAAGTGGAAGGCCCCTGAATTTTAGTCAGATTTATTTGATATCCTCCTATACAAATGTCACCCATATGTCCACAGTAGTTGCTACTTCTAGCTCACTATGTCCAGTCACCATGATATCAGCATAACAGACCAGTGTGATGTCTTGGGGAAAGGGGAGGTGATCAAGTTCCTTGTGGACTAATTATGACATAGGGCTTGAAAGATTGATAGATAGATGATAGATGATGATAGATAGATAGATAGATGATAGATAGATAGATAGATAGATAGATAGATGATAGATGATAGATAGATAGAGAGATGACATCAGAGGCTTAATATTTGGAGAAACCAGTGTGGGATAAGAATAGATTTAAAGAAACAGCTAATTAATCACAATATCCCTAAAAAATAAATAGATGGGTAGTTCACTAATCTCTTACTTGATCCACACAAGTGGAAGAGTTTTAGGTTTCATGAGCAGAAGTCTAACTTAAATCACCAAAACAGAGAGTCATGGCCCTTCAATCAATTCTCACATTTGGGCCTGTTTAGAGACTTAGAATCTCTTGAATGAAAGGGGGATCAGGTCTACTTAAGAAAACCAAAAACCAAAAATGAAACAAAACTGTCAGCACTGATAAATATTGATACGGCAAATTTCTCCCAGTGTTTTCTAAAGACACATAAGACAATTTGCCAGGGTGGGGCGCCTGGGTGGCTCAGTCGTTAAGCGTCTGCCTTCGGCTCAGGTCATGATCCGAGGGTCCTGGGATCGAGCCCCGCATCGGGCTCCTTGCTCCGCGGGAAGCCTGCTTCTCCCTCTCCCACTCCCCCTGCTTGTGTTCCTGCTCTCGCTGTGTCTCTCTCTGTCAAATAAATAAATATCTTTAAAAAAAAAAAAAAAAAGACAATTTGCCAGGGTAATTTTACATTGGCAAATCAGACTATTTGGGAATTCCTGAACATTGGCACTAATTCCAGGACATCTCAGAACTCACTGTGGTCCCCCAGTCAGAGAAGCAGCTTATGCAGGTTAAGTGATCAATAGAATTTTAGGTCAGGTCCATCCCAGAGTGGGTTCAGGGGGTTGCGAATCTATCCTGTGGTATTCCCTCCATTTTAAAATGTATAATTGGAATAACATACACAGCAACTGACAGAATATCCTGACCTCTGATTCGAAGGCTTTTATGGTGGGAAAGGCCAAGTGCAATCCACTAAAATAGCCTCTCCCTACAAAACAGTAAACCAAAAGCAATACTGAACTCCTGGCAGGATTGAAGAGGAGAGTACTACCCTCAAGAACTTGAAAGATTCAGTAATGACAATACAACCACGTCCCCATTTAACTTAACTATTGGGCCTGCACAGAAAGCGCAGTTTTCTGAAGTAGATCTCTCCATACATGTCTCCTACTGGTTCAGTTTCTCTGGTTGAGCACCGACTGATATAGATTTTGATACCTGAAGTGGAGTGCTACAAAATAAATACTTGAAAATATGGATGTGTCTTCAAAGTGTAGATGTTGGCAGTGAATTGAAGAATTTTGATGACCATGATAGAAAAAAAAAAAAAAAAAACCTAAATTTACTTGATCAGACTATTAATAGGAATACAGACATTAAGTATGGCTTAGGGTTCAGAAGGAAGTGAGGAACATCATAAAGAAAACCTCTTTTATCTTAGAGAATATTTAAATTATCATAAAAAGACTTTTGGAAGTGAGAGAACAAAAGGAAATGAGGAACACGTTACTGCAAACTGGAGAAAAGGTGATCCTTGTTACATGGTGGCAGAACCCTTTGTTGACCTACATCACAAAGATATGGGCAGATCATTTAAGCAACGAGCTTAGTGTTTAAATGGAGAGATTTCCCAGTGAAATGTTGAAGATGTGGTGTGGTTTCTCCTTACTGCTTGTAGTAAAATTCCAGAGGAAAGAGACAAATTGAGGGAAGAACTGTTAGGCATAAAACAAACAAATAGAAAACCCACAGCTTACTGATTTGGGAAATTTTAAGCCTATATAGATTGCAAAGGACACAAAAATGAAAAGATTCACCGTCAGCAAAATGTGCTCTTGAGAGAAAGCCAGCCTTTTGCTAGTGTCCCAGAAGTATGAGAATGTCAGCATATTCAATCATTCAGAGGGACCTTGGAAGAGCAAGTGATGTGACAACAGAAGCAGAGAAAGAAGGGGAGATGTGATGAAGCAAGCAGAGATTGGACCGATATAGGGCTATGGGCCCAAGAATGCAGGTAGCTTGTAGAAGCTAGGAATGACAGGAAAACAAATTTTCCTCTAGAGCCTCCAAAAAGATCTGAGCCAGCACCTTGGTTTTAGCCTATGGAGATTTATTTTGTACTTCTGAACTCAAAAACTGTAAGACAGTAAGTTTTAGTTTTTGTTTTGATAAAAGCAAATTCCATTTATTTCATTGGATACTCTGAATTGATTTAAAACTTCTGGAGTTTGCCTAAAGAGTGACACAATTCCCCTAAGGTTATAAAAAATGCTAGATTAAAGAAACTATTTTGAGATTTCAGGAATTTTTTTCTTAATTTTATTTTGTGTATTTCCAACTAAATATCTTCAAAGTAGATAGTAATTTATCCATGTTCTGCTTTGTATGAACTCCAGGATGTTAACCTAAAACATAGAAGAGTATCCAAATAACATACTTCTAGGATGTTATGTGTTTTATTTTAGTATATGCATATTTTTATTTGGAACATATTTCCCCTAAATTTTTGTTCATAATTTGGTTGCCTTAATCATTAATATTTCATGATAAAAGTGTTTCCATTTTTCTTCAATATTCTGGGACTTTCTGGCCAGTGAAAGGGCTATAATTTCCTACAGTGCAGCACACCCATTTATAATAAACTATTACTATCAGTCTCAGCTACTAAAACGTAGCAAAATAGACAGAGGCCGATGTCCCTGAGGATTCTGCTCAGAGTCCAGCTATGCCTATTATCCAAAATTGAGCTACAATTTTGTTTTTTAACAGGGGTTATCTTATTGGTAATAAAATATCTGGTACTTGAAAACTATATTTATGTATACAAGAAATTGAGACAAAAACTTTAGGACATTATATTTTAACAGCTATTCCTCCCAGAAAGAATAATTCCCTTTACATAATATTTTTAGCCAGGTCTTTGATGTTTGTATCCATGTCTTTCAGTTGTCCCTGCTGACATAACCTATCATTTAATAAAATAGAATTGTTGGCATGTTGCTGACCTTCCTTTTTCTTTCTTTCTTTCTTTCTTTCTTTCTTTCTTTCTTTCCTTCCTTCCTTCCTTCCTTCTTTCTTTCTTTCTTTCTTTCTTTCTTTCTTTCTTTCTTTCTTTCTTTCTTTCTTTCTTTCTTTCTTTCTTTCTTTCTTTCCTTTCTTTCTTTCTTTCTTTCTTTTTTCTTTCTTCTTTCCTGAGAAAGCATATTCTTTTTTTAAGATTTTATTTAAATTCTAGTTAGCTAGAATACAGTGTAATAATTAGTTTCAGGTGTACAATTTAGTGATTCAACACACCCAGTGTTTATCACAACAGGTGCACTCCTTAATCCCTATCACCTATTTCACCCATCCTCCCACCCACCACCCCTCTGGTAACCATCAGTTTGTTCTCTATAATTAAGAGTCTGTTTCTTCGTTTGCCTCTCTCTCTCTTTTCCCTTTGCTCATTTGTTTTGTTTCTTAAATTTCTTACATTGTTGGTGTGAATGCAAGCTACTGCAGCCACTCTGGAAAACAGTCTGGATGTTCCTCAAAAAGTTAAAAATACAACTACCTTATGACCCAGCAATAGTAACACTGGGTATTTACCCAAAGGATACAAAAATACTAATTCAAAGGGATACACACACCCTGATGTTTATAGCAGCATTATCTACAATAGCCAAATTATGAAAAGAGCCAAAATGTCCATCTATTGATGAATGTAAAGAAGATGTGGTATACACACATATACGTATTCATACAAAGGAATATTACTCAGCCTTCAAAAAGAATGAAATCTTTCCATTTGCAATGATGTGGATGGAGCTAGAGGGTATTATACTAAGTGAAATAAGTCAGCCAGAGAAAGAAAAATACCATATAATTTCATTCATATGTGGAACTTAAGAGAAAACATATTCTTGACAGAAAACTTAAAAACGAATGTCATTTTAAATGTAAACTTGCAAAGCTAGTCCCATAAAAATTCTGTATACACTCACTGTGATCCCAAAATTCTAAAAGGAGTATTTACTATAATTCAGGTCTATTCCAGAAAAAAAAGTATGAAGAACTCAATGCATGGTAAGTGAAATTTAAAATGGTAATAATTTTTATGCAGCTAATATATAAAACACTTCATACTTACATGCAGAAATTGCACCACACTTTTAATTTATTTACATCAGGAAACTAAAATTTAAACCAGAAGATAGATTTTTACAGTAGAAGAATAAAATCTTGCTACTTCTCAAAAAAAGTTTTACAACCATATTAAATAAACCAGTAAAATAAATCAAACACAAGGAAAAGAACCCAGAAAAGCTTGAATTTTTGTTTATAATGATTCAGTTTTAAGTGTATTGATGGCTTTACTGTAAAAAATTTTAAAAACTTAGAAAAACTTTCAAATGTATGTTTCCAGAATGAAATGGCAACAGAATCTTATGCAGCTAGACAACTTATTATTTTTTGTATATGGATAGTGTTTATTAGTTTTTATTGTGTGTAAAATTTAGAATTAAATTGCAATGTAAGCAACCGAAAATTTAAAATATATATTTCAGGGGTGGCTGGGTGATAGACATTGGGGAGGGAATGTGCTATGGTGAGCAATGTGAATTGTGTAAGACTGATGAATCACAGACCTGTACCTCTGAAACAAATAATATATGTCAAAAAAAAAAAAAAAAGAAGATAGTAGGAAGGGAAAAATGAAGGGGGGGGAATCGGAGGGGGAGATGAACCATGATAGACGATGGACTCTGAGAAACAAACTGAGGGTTCTAGAGGGGAGGGGCTGGGGTGATGGGTTAGCCTGGTGATGGGTATTAAAGAGGGCACGTTCTGCATGGAGCATTGGGTGTTATACGCAAACAATGAATCATGGAACACTACATCAAATACTAATGATGTAATGTATGGTGATTAACATAACATAATAAAAATAATAAAAATATATATATATTTCATATGAAATGAAATAGAAATTCTTTTCTACTTCATAGCTCTTAAGTATAAATTAAATGTACAGGAATGTAGTAATTTTCTTTTCTATTGCTTCACTTTATGTGAAAATGTGAGGCCAAATGGAGTTTAAAATATTTAACAACATAAATATTATGGTACATTTTAGCAGACTCAAAAAGTGCCAATCTTTCTCATGGACCATTCTATGAGGCCTCAACAGTCTGATAAACTAGCATGAACATCTCTTGACATATTTAAGATGCTGATCTTTATTTATTTAATTTTTTTAAAAGATTTATTTATTTATTTGAGAGAGTGAGAATGAGAGAGAGAGAGTACATGAGAAGGGGGAGGGTTAGAGGGAGAAGCAGGCTCCTTGCTGAGCAGGGAGCCCGATGCGGGACTCGATCCAGGGACTCCAGGATCATGACCTGAGCTGAAGGCAGTCGCTTAACCAACTGAGCCACCCAGGCGCCCCTAAGATGCTGATCTTTATATAGTTTATGTATTTATTCATTCATTCATTAAACTTTCACTTATTGAAAATACAGCATCAGGGGCACCTGGCTGGCTCAGTCAGTAGAGCATGTGACTCTTGATCTCAGGGTTGTGATTTCAAGCCCAATGTTGGGTGAAAAGATTACTTAAAAAAAAAAAAAAAAAAAAAAGATACAAAATCTATCTCAGTCTCTTTACATTTTAAATGAGACATAATGATAAAAACACTTAAAATAAAATGTAATGAGTAAAACAGTGGAGCTATGTATACCATGCCGCAGTATACTTGCAAAGAAGGAGATTACTCTGACTGCTCAGGGATCTTTATACTAAAGGGTGATGAATTCACCAGGCTTTCAGAAAAGGAAGGACATTCTGGGCAATGGCAGTTAGCATTGGCTGGGACACAGGCTTGAAACTGTATTATGTGTTTAGAGAGCTTTAAAAGTATACTACTAGTATTCATTGAGCTAAAGGTTAGAAATATTTGAAAAAAAAACGAAAACAAACTTGGAATTGCATGTGCTTTTCATATAATTTCTTCACTCACTCGTTTAACAAGTTATTTACCAACTCTGAGTCAGGAATTGGAAAAGGTTTGAGGGAGGGGATAAATAATGAACAAGGTGAACCCAGATTATTTTCACAGAAGCTATAATCCAATGGATGAAAGAGCTTATTAAAAAAAATTGTGTACAGGGCACCTGGGTGGCTCAGTCATTAAGAGTCTGCCTTCGGCTCAGGTCATGATCCCAGGGTCCTGGGATCGAGCCCCGCATCGGGCTCCCTGCTCCACGGGAAGCCTGCTTCTCCCTCTCCCACTCCCCCTGCTTGTGTTCCCTCTCTTGCTGTGTCTCTCTCTGTCAAATAAATAAATAAAATCTTTAAAAAAAAAAGAAATTTGTGTAAAATGTGGAAAGACCATTGTGGAGACAGTACCTGGTCTGGGTATTTGTTGTTGCAAAACAAACTCTCCCAATCTTAGTGGTTAAAAAACAATATTGTTGTTGCTGTTATTATTTGCTTGTTTGTCAGACTTGGTTCAAGTAAGTGGTTCTCTCGTGCAATTGCCATCAGATGTTGCTGGGGCTGAATCATCTGAAGGCCCAACTGGGCTGGAAGACCAAATGACTGAGTGGTTGTTGGGTTGATTCACTGGAGCTGTTGACAAGCATACAAATGTGCGCCTCTCCATGTAGCTTGACCTTCTCCCAGCAATGGATGCTGGGTTCTGAGAATGAGCATTCCAAGAACCAGGAAGCAGAAACTTTGGGTAAAAGTGGTGTCACGAACTGCCTAGATTCGAAGGGATTAAGAAATATCTACTTTTAGAAAGTGATATCTGCTCCATTAATCCTATAATTTACTTCCAAATGAGATTACTTTTGGTAAGGAAAGAGGGCACAGTTTTCCACACATTTCTAGTTTTATACCTAACTTATAATTCCTCATGTTTCTGACTGCCTGGCCATTTAGCACCTTAGTGGTTCCTTGGATCCCATCAGATGTGTCAAGGGCCACAGCAGTGCAGGCTGGTATATCAAGAGGCCCAAAACAAAATAGACCCTCCCTTACTGCAACGTAGAAGATGTCCTTAACCATTTGTAACTGAGTTTTGCTTTAATCTCATGGTCTACATACTGACCTTGAAAGGGAAGTGTTAGTTATGTTGCTTTTAGAATAGGTTCAGAAAAGAGTTCTGTCACGAGTCATATTCCAATAATAATTAGTTTATTGAACATGTATTTCAGTCACTACTAACCAAATACCTGGAAGAAACTGAAAATAAAATTTAAATGTTTTTAAAACCCATCCAGACTATTTTAATAAAAATATAAAAATAATACTTTATTTTTTTTTAAAAAGAATAAATTTGAGAAAATGTTAAGCCAGACAGGAAGCTGGGAAAACAGGCACAGACTAGGCTATCCTGCGCAATCCAGAATATGGTCACCCTAAAGGATATACCTAGGGCGGAAAGAATACACAGAGAAAAAGCTATTGCAATTTAACAGAGGATATAGAACGATTTTCTGGTGAGCTAAGCATTTTTTTAACTTTATCCTCAGGCTATGTACAATTCAAGCTTGAAAATACAAAATCAGATTGACATTTCAGAATCATAACTATACAAATATAAGAAAGATATTGGAGCGAGTATATCCAGTCATAAAAGAACAATGAGAAAGCTATAACTGTAACTATTTTCAATAATATTAGAAGGAGGGAAAATAAAATGGTAGCTATGAGGATGGATCAATAGAATTTTACTTGATGAAAATCTAGAATGAGGAATTATACAGACATAATTACCAAGCTTTTAGTGTGGCATTATCATATCACCTTTAAAATAATTTAGTTTTAAGGTAACTTTCAATTTAATTAACAGTAACAGAAAATTCCAGCTTTTCTTGATCAGAGAATTAAGATCCAACTTTCTTGCAAAGCCTTTTTACTAACTTAAAATTTGAGATAATTCAACAACAACAAAACTTTTTTATCAAAGCTATTTCTGAAAAGTTAAATATAATAATTTCAGCAAGAAGTTCTGGACAATTTTGTACCAGAGGGAATGTCTAAGATAAGATGGAGTAGTGTGCTTTAAGGACTTTCATACAGAAAACAGCCTAAGACATTAGAAAGGCTGATGGTTCCACATTACTCTTTTATGGCAATCATTCTCTATTGGAGGTAGGGTGATTTTAATTTGCTTATTTTTTTAACTTGATATTTTTGAGTATCAGATATAAGGAATTCTAACCTTGCCTTCTTGAGGTTGGTGTATAAATGCACACACATTGTGTCTTTACAATCTATAAGAGAGAACATACGGTAGTTTGGAGAAACTAAAATAACAAGAATGGGCAGCAAGGAACAGATGTCAAAAAATTTATAAATAGTAAAGTCATTATCTTACCTGTATCTATAATTATGCCAGGTTGTAATTTGCAATGTTTCTCTAATAATTTTGTCATGGGATATCATAGGCTTTTTACCTATAAGTTCGCCTACTTAAAATTGAAATCATGGCATTCAATCCTTATCTCCACTATTCCTTAGCCTAGAATCTGAACCATGTGTACGTACTATAAATGGAAATTATCCTCCAGCCTCCTCTCTTTTGCTCATATTTCCTTATCCAAGAGAAATCTACTAAATGTTTTCTTTTCTACTGTGTGATATAAATATATCGATCCATTTTATCTCTGGCTATTCCTATTCACTTTCCTGAGCATCTACAATTTCTGGTCTGGATTACTAGTTATAGCGTCCCTAAGTGATCACTACTCCCAACATATGTTATCAATGTAAATTTTATCTTTAAAATAAAGATATGTCTCTAGCTTTAACTTTGGTCTTTTTTATATATCACTGCCTATTTAATATATTGGTCTTTTCTACATATCACTCCCTCTTTGGTAATCTCAAATATATTGAAAGGCCAGAAAAAATTCTAAATAGAGTACTCTTCTGTTTGCTGAATCAAATTTCTTTACAATCTACAGAAATGTTTGAAATTTTAATGCAATATCGGGGTTGGCCTAAGAATAGATTCAAAATCCTTACAAAAAATGTCAAACCCCTACTCTCTGGCTATAAGTTGCTGACTTCAATCTCCTTGTTTATTACTCCAGCTTCATGGTTTTAATTCATTTGCTCAAATGGGGCAATTCCATTCCTGCCTCAGGACATTCACGTGTACTCTCCTCTCTACATGAAATGAACTTGTGGACCATCTAGCCATGCCCAGGAAACTTCATTCACTTTTAGGTCTCAGATTAAATGTCATTTCCTCAGAAAATTCTTTTGTCAATCATTGAACAGTTTAGAAACAATACTACTACTACTATATCAGTCAATTATGAAATAGAAAAGGTCTCTGATGAAAATGTTTTCAGTAAAATTAAGGAATCAAATTTAGTGAGACTAATAAAAATGTGTTGATGCTTGCCTTCTGTATTTGGAATAGGGGGCTGTGTTGAGCAACAGAGATATTCTTGTTATCTTTTCTTTTTAATAAAGATATACAAAAGTTAGTGAAAAATGAGAATGAGGGATAAAAAAGTTGAACATATGGAAGTCCTAGTTCAGATATGTTGGTATAAAGTGTTTAGTCACTTTGTGACAACTGGTTTGGGAATAGCGTTCATTGTTATCCACAAAATTATGGTGTTTGCTTAGGTGAAAGTGCCGCCCAAAGCAGCCATCCTGAGTAAAGCTTGGCTTCTAACACCATACAGATGTCTCTTCATTGGTTTTGGTGCATCTCATGATGGATGTTTTGTCAACCAGAGAAGCAATGAGTATGCTAACATCAGATTAAGGTAAAGTCTAAACTTCTTTCTCCATCTCTCTCTCTATGTAGTTATTCGTATGTGTTAATGTAATAGTGAATGAATATCCAATGGTTGTACATGAATAGCCAAAACCAATCCCGATATTGCATTAAAATTTCAAACATTTCTGCAGAATGTAAAGAAATTTAATTCAGCAAACAGGAGTACTCTATTCAGAATTATTTTCCTGCTTTTTCAGTATATTTGAGATTACTAAATAGGCCTGATATATAGAAAAGACAAATCACCTGATATTATTAGTAAATTTTTAACAATATTTTCATCATTTGTTCTTGATTAGACTAATTTCATTATTTAAATATAGCAGAATGATTCTGCTTTTCAAATTGGACAGGAAATGGATCCTTTGTTTAATTAAATATTCATCAAACACTCAACTAATGCAGACTATAGTATGAGCCATACATAGGTCATATGTCCACAAATGTTTAGAATTTCATAAAATATATGACAAGATTATGGTTGTTATTTTTTAATATTTCAAATGTACTGTAGGAGAGGTTTGCATATATAAACAAAATCATTGAAATACAATTACCATGCTTAACAAAAGGAAGTCAATGTAAAAGTGCTTCTACAAAGATTTCTTATAATACTGTGTTTTACTAGAATTAAAAAGAAAAAAAATAACACATAAACATTTACTATGCTGTATTACCGTGAGATACCAAGGAAAATGATAGAATCAATGTTTATCATTTGGTAAAGTAGAATTTCTGAATATATATGCAGATCATAGGCCTGATATTCAGGATTGAGACAGTAAAAAGGACTTGAATTTCTTTTTTTTTTTTAAGATTTTATTTATTTGACAGAGAGACACAATGAGAGAGGGAACACAAGCAGGGGGAGTGGGAGAGGGAGAAGCAGGCTCCCCGCAGAGCAGGGAGCCCGATGCGGGGCTCGATCCCAGGACCCTGAGGATTATGACCTGAGCTGAAGGCAGACGCTTAACGGACTGAGCCACCCAGGCGCCCCAAGGACTTGAATTTCCAATCAATACTGAAGGCCTGGCTAACTGGATTAGTGAGATGTCTTACCAGTCATGGTAAGGAAGCAGTTTTCATAAAAAGGAAAAAGACTTCCTCAAGGCAAATATGGAAAATTCATTTTGTTTTTTAGTGTGATTAAGTTGGAAACACATAAGAAGAGACAGAACATGTGACAGATTTTAAGGTGACCCCCGCAGTCCCCACCTCTTGAGAGTCACTAACCTGTATCATGCACTTCCACTGAGTGTGGGTGTGATTTGTGATTTTCTTTTAATCAGCGGAATATGGCAAAGATGGTGAGATGTCATTCTTGTGATGGTGTTATCATACATAACAGGTAGCCGACAACTCATTTGAGAGACTTCCCTTTCAGGATAATTAAGTGGCTATGTTCGCAAATCCTATTTGACAAGGAACTGCAAGAAGCCTCTAGGAATGTCACTCTAACATCTGAGGGTGGATCCAGCCAAAAGCTAGCAAGAAGCTAAGACCTTCACTCACAGGCCTGAGAAAATGAGTTCTGCCAGCAACTTAGATAAGCTTGAAGTGGATTCTTCCCAAGTTGAGCCTCTACATATGAATGAATTCCAGTTGAAAGCTTGATGGAAGACCTGTGAGACCCCAAGCAGACAGAGCACCCAGCTAGGCTTTGCCCAGGCTATTGACCCACAGAAAACATAGGACAATAAACCTGTGTTACTTTAAGCCACTGCATCTGTGGCAATCAGTTATACTGCAATAGAAAACTAAAATCATAGAGAAAGATGGAAAAAGTAAGTTTGAAATCCTTCTGGATGGATTATCTTGATCATGTATAAACTAGAGGAAGTCTGTCCCCAAGGGGAATGTTAAGCTCCTTTAAGACAGAGTACATAGTCAAGAGCTAAAGATGAATTATCTGTGTCCTGTTAAGCCAAGAACATAAAGCACACAAGTAGATTTCACCAGCTGACACTGGCTCAGACACCAGACTGGAGATCAGAGAAAATACAGAGGGCAGTAGGTAGAATTAAAGGTCTGTATCTTCATCATCTTTATGTGGTTAGTCTACTCCCTTTTCTAAAATAATTCAAAATTTATTTTGATTGCATTGGCATTACATATCAATACCTGGGTAATGTCCATAGAACACTTTGATCATTATTATGTATGATTTATGACCAAGGACTCTGGTGTTACACAGCCTGAATTTGAATGTTAGGTCCTCTATGCTCCAAAAGTATAAATGAGCTGACTTCTCTAACTCAACTTGCTTATCTTTCAGCCAGTGATACCAATAGTCTCTACTACTAAAGGATCTGTTAAGAATTAAGTGAGTTGATAAACATTAAAAAGAAAAATAGAACACAGAATGGCTTAGAGATACAGAAGGGAGATAGATTATCTAATTGGCATCCAGACTGGGACACCTTGAGAAAGACAGGTGATGGTATTCATAATTATCCTGGGTCCAATGAGAACTGAGACTGTTCTAGCCAAAAAGATACAAATATTCACCTATTAAGAGTTATTACATGTGTTTTGTAGTATTAATCTCTGTGAGTCAGCCTTCATTTCATATATACATTCAACTAACTGAGGGCTCCTTTGTACCAGACACTATTATTGTTAGTGATGAAGCAGTCCTCAAAAACACTGCTTTTGTCAGTGATAGACTTCAACAACTGTACAGATTATTTATTTATAATTGTAAGAATTTTATAAATAAATTTTGGAAATTAGGAGGTTATTTTCATTTTGTCTTCTCTTTTCCAGTTTTCTAGAAAAAGAAAGTATTTTTATTATTTATAGTAAGGCATTTTTTTCCACATGATTCATATAAGGTATTTAAAGTAATTTGCTTGTTATTAACTATGGCAAGAGGAAATAAGATCATGCAAAATGATTAGGAACACAAAACAAAAATTGCACATATGACAAAAATGAAGTAAAATGAAATTAATAAACTAATTTGCATTAACAATTTAAAGCTCTGAGTTTTAGTAATCAAGAATTTTAATCTGTTTTTAAGTATTGTGTGCCTAATGTACTATAGGAAATAAAATGTTAATTAAATGGGAAAATGTGTGCTTTGTTTCACAAAATAGAACTTTAAAAATTATTATAATTAATTTCTTTACTTTTAAGTCATGAAATGTACTGTATTGATTCCAGCATGTGGTAAAAAAAATCTATTTGAATATTTGAATGAAAGGCAGGTTAGTTATTAGTCCTGATAAGATATTGAACCATTTATATGGACATGCATCTAGATTTTTAAAATATTTTAATTGTAATTAATATAATGAATTCAGATTGCACTAACAACATTTGAATTAGACTAATATAAATGCGTAGTAGTCTTAAGGGATTTAAGAATTATAGAACAACACAGTCTTTTGTCAATCAAATTGGGGAATGCAAAAACAAACACAAAACAATCTGAATTGTTTTACTTGCTTTTTTAAAACAGTTGGTACATTGCACAACTGCTAATCATACAACTGGAAAAACTTTCATATTATTGAACTTGTAATAGAAACATTTCTTGTGTCAGTCTTGAAGGGAACTTCATAGATAAATAGTAGATGGTAGAAAGTCTAGAAGACTAACATTAACTCCAGGCCTTAAGTGGCTTGTTCTTAGCCATCTTATATATATCTTAATTGAGAGGGAGAGAATTACTAGCTCTATGATAGGAAATGTGTGCACATGTGTGAGTGTGTATGTTGAGAGAGGAGTATGAAATAGAATGGTTAAGGGATGAAACTAAGCAGTAATCTAGGAAATTTATTATTTTTATTCTGAAGCCTTATTGGGAGTGGTTAAGCAATGAGCAATGACATCCAAGGAATGAACAAGGTAAAGATTAGTGTGCAAAAGTCAATGGGATTTTTTTTTCAGGAAGGAATGAGTGGAATCTACCATGACTGTATTCTTACATTGGCTCCTATCCATCAAGAATAGAACAAGAACAGTGCTGTTGATTACATTGAAAGTTCTGCTACTGGGGCGCCTGGTGGCTCAGTCGTTAAGTGTCTGCCTTCGGCTCAGGTCATGATCCCGGGGTCCTTGGATCAAGCCCCGCATCGGGCTCCCTGCTCAGCGGGAAGCCTGCTTCTCCCTCTCCCTCTCCCTGTTTGTTTTGTTCCCTCTTTCGCTGTATCTCTCTTTGCCAAATAAATAAACAAAATCTTAAAAAAAAAAAAAAAAGTTCTGCTGCCAAAGTTTTGGGCCAGTAGTAGGCATTCCTTTCCTAAGATTGTTCAGGTTATAACCCTTATTAAATAAAAAAAAAAACAGTAACTTATTCTTGACACTATTTTCATACCTCCATTTTCATCAAGAAATATAACAGCATTTCATTGTCCTTAATTTATCGAGAACATAAATTTAAGAATTTTCCCTAGGCTGTATTTCTGACTTCCTAGAAGGAATTGGAAAAGTCATTTACTTTTCTGTGCGCTTCAACCACACTATTTGTCAGGAGGAGGAATATTCATCTTTCTCTCCCAGGTACTTGGCTTAATTTATATTAGTAGAGAACTTTTCATTTTATATCATACTTCATATAAAAATATCAGGCTTTTAGTTCATCTTCACGTACTTCCTGTCAATCGCTTCCCTGTTTTATTTCATAGTAACATTTTTAGGATCAGTGCCATTGTGATCTCTGAAAAAATAGCTTTCAAGACTGTATATCAATAAAGGAGCTTTATTTGTTTTGCTTTACAGTCAGGAAATGTGAATTAAATATATATATTTCAGACATTACATATATTATAACATTTCAGATGTCTCTAAACCTTGTTAAAAGGGGTGAAAAGATTATATGTAGATTTAAAAAATATTTTCAAATAACTAGGCTCAGATACTATTGTTTGACATTCCTGCAGATCTTACAATTTTCTTCAACAAACTTCAAAGAGCAGTACCTTAGAATATATTCTAGTAAAGATTAATGCACTTTTTAAATTCCTAAGTGGAATAAATATGACATATATATTAGCTATCTCATTTTAATCTTGGACAAACAATAAATGATAACAATTTTGGATACTACTAGTATTCCATAATTTGTAAAATAAATTATAAGCAAGTGTGCTTATAAGCTAGAGTAATCATACATTGACACAAACACACAATCCAAGACATCATTTTACCTCAGGTTATAAAAGTACAAATAGGTAAATTTCCTTTCTACCACAAAGATATTTTGTATATCATTTATGTCATAGGGTAACACAGTAACAACTTGTTTATTTTATTTTATTTTTTTTTTAAAGATTTTACTTATTTATTTGACAGAGAGAGACACAGCGAGAGAGGGAACACAAGCAGGGGGAGTGGGAGAGGGAGAAGCAGGCTTCCCGCCGAGCAGGGAGCCCGATGCGGGGCTCGATCCCAGGACGCCGGGATCATGACCCGAGCTGAAGGCAGACGCTTAACGACTGAGCCACCCAGGTGCCCAGTAACAACTTGTTTATTAACAAGATAACATAGCTAACAAGATAACATAGCATTAACTGTTAACTCAAAAGTAGACTGTAAATCATAGTATTCATACCTTCTGCTTACCTTCATTAAAGCTAAGACTTTCCATAAAATATTTACAATTCCAAATTGAGGGAGAAATGTATACATTAGGAGTTTAATATAGCATGCATTATGTTCATGATAAAAGAGCATAGTTTTCTGTTCATAGTTACATTTCAAAATAATGCTTATTAAAAACAAAGATGACAGTATGATAAAAAAACAATGTTTAAAAACACACGATCTAGTTCTTAGCTCTAAAACAAATTTCAAAACATAACTAACAAATTATAGAGAAGAAAATCACCTTAGCTTCTTGCATCTGATATAGACTGATACATTATCTAGTATTGATAATAAGGAAGGCTAAATAGATCCAATGTCTAAAAAAAAAAAAAATTACCAAATGAATTGCAGAATATTTTTGACTGGAGTAAATAGACTCACCCTTAGTAGGACTGTAATGCTTCAGTCTACATTCAGTATTTGCATCCTATGTATAATGATTCATAACCGAATCCACAGTTTTTTGTTTGTTTTAGGTCAAGGGGTCATACATAGGTTGCTCCCCATGAAGCCATAGGTGTGGGCTGAGGGCCTGGTAACAGGGAAGTACAAGTAAGTGTTACGGCTGTTTGGACCACTTGCTTGTACAATTTGATGGAGTCTTAGGACCTGCTAGAGCCTGATTTCATAGATACCATTTCCAGGCAATTATGCAGTCCAGAGGCAGAACTTGATTTTATGACTTATTGGACCAGATAATACCCAGTTCATTAAGAAGAGTTGAGAGGAAATGCCTGTTTACATGGTTCCCCATCATCAGATATTTACACCCTACGAGGACAAAATTTGAAATCATTTTTCTTCCAATCCTTAGAGACAAGACAATGATTTTCCTATTGGGCTTATCAGAGATCCTATACTACATTTGTGACTGTCAAAGCTGTTTGAGCACAATAGGATCAGAGAGGTTATAAGGCGCAATTGGTGGAGTGACTTGCCCTGCGGACTGTACTATCAGCGAGTACTTATGGGTCCGATCCCTGCTTAAAAGCAGTAGCTTATGGACTTTCTAAGTAAGTGGTTCAAAGCAACATACACATGATAAATGTTACCTCTATAAATCTAAGAAGCTTAACAATTATTGAGCTTCTTTCTGAGGTACTGGATTTCTAAATTTTCTCTGGGATTTTTTTTCCCACCTTTTGGCAGACATATTGTCTTAACAAGTTACATAGATATTTGCTACCTCTTGCTTACAAGCCCAAATCAGCATGACATCACCAACTGAAAGGAGCAGCATGATATCATGTGCAATATCAAAAGATTAAGGTAACAGCGAACCTGATTATGACAAGGTGTTGTAGAACAAAATAGCCCTGAGCATAGATAGTTGTACTGATGCCTTTATAATGTAAGAATTCATAGCTTTTGCTGGCATTTTCTATTTGATAAAGAAAAAAAAAAAGGCGTTTTTATCCCAGGAGACAAAGGTTTGGTTGACTGAGTACACTAAAGATAAAATAACTAGCACAGCAACTGGAACTGAAGTCAACACCTGATAAAAATAACAATAAAGCATGCTCATTTATCAATATCTGTTTTTCTTTAAAAGTAAAATAGAAAAATTCAGAGAAAGTAAAAGGAGGACGCTTTTACATTTTTCATGTATTTAAGTGTAGTAATGATAATTGCAATCTGTCAATTATGTTATATTGCTTTTGGTTTATTATTTTGTAGGATAGAAAAATTCCAAGATCTCCCACTTTTCCCTTTTTGCTGTAATAAATCCCTATCTTTGGTTCAGGGGACTGATATAAGAACTGTTTCCCAACTATTTGCTTAAGAACAGGCAAATATAATGCATGTTTGTGGGCACTGATTGAGACAGATTCAGGTAAAACTCTTCATTTGCAATTTGATCACCTGTGCTATTTATTAATTCATTTCTTCTCAGCTCCAAATTTACCTGTCAATACACACATGCTCTGCAATAATCAATAGAGTTTCTTTAGGGATCACTCTTTCCGTTACATGAAGTATAGTGGTAAGCCCTCTCAGTAAAGGGCACTGGAAGGATATTTCAGGTAGAAGACATTGTTTAGAACTTTTGACTATTTAAATCCATTCAAACATTTCTATCTCTCTGAGTGTTAATCCTTCAATGCTATAAAGAAGAAATTCTAAATCTATCTTTATAACAAGCTATTGCTTAATCTAGGTTCATGCTATTCAATCAGGTTGACTATTAGAGACACTTCTGTGGTAGCAATAAACTCAGTGAATTCAAACGATCTGATAGGTGTATCTTTGTCAAACTACATGCCTTCTTCCATTAGAATTTTTCCTCAGCAATATCACTTAGGTTCTGTTAACATGAATCGTAAAAACCTTGTAGTTCCTTTAATAGCTATGCTATCTCCTTCCAGGGAAGGTTTTGTCCTTTCTTTGGATGATTTAGTTATTTCACTCTAATTATCCAGATCTAGTTGGGTATAGATGCAATGAGAGATAGTGGGGTGGGTCTTGACAAAAGTTGGCATCTGCGTGCAAGTCAAATGTCCCTTTTTGGGATTTTACAGGTTCTAGAAGTAAGAGGAGTCTAGTTTCCTCAGAAGAGAAGAGGATGGTATTGGTTAGGGAGGTAGGCACAATGGGATAAGGAGATTTAATATAGGAAAAGGGAATGTTTGTTAATTTCCTAACTCCTTACCTTTCATAGGAATGCCATTGTGCCAATTGAAAGTTACAGATATTTTGCTATTGCATTCTTTTTGCCCAACCAAATCCAAATTACTACTGATAATAAGAGTCTTGAGATGCTTGGGTGGCTCAGATGGTTGAGTGTCTGCCTTTGGCTCAGGTCGTGATCTCAGGGACCAGGGATCCAGCCCCACATAGGGTTCCCTGCTCAGCAGGAAGTCTGCTTCTCCCTCTTCCTCTGACCCTCCCCACAACTTGTGCTCTTTCTCTCTTTCTCTCAAATATATAAATAAATTTTTTAAAGATTTATTTATTTATTTATTTGGCAGAGAGAGCACAAGTAGGCAGAGTGGCAGGCAGAGGGAGAGGGAGAAGCTGGCTCTCTGCTGAGCAGGGAGCCCGATGCGGGGCTCGATCCCAGGACCCCGGGATCATGACCTGAGCTGAAGGTCAGCTGCTTAGGAGGCTGCTTAGGAGGCTGAGCCACCCAGGAGCCCCATAAATAAAAATCTTTAAAAAAAATACTCTTACTAACTTGAAATTAAACCAAGTCATACATGGAATTCTAAATTTCCTTTTATGATGCCTGTTCTGTGAAAATATTTCAAACACTTAATCCTCTATTAGGAAGGACTCAAATAGGAAAACCTTAAGTTTATATTATGTATTTCAAATAAGAAGGATTCAATACAGGGATTTAGATGATTCAAACTACTGGAAAGAGTGGGCAGAGAAGGTATTTCTAATTTCAGCTTTTGGACACTGTAGAGATCACAGGGAAACAGTGATTAATGATGTCAGTTGCTTCAAACACCAAAGTAGATGATTATTAGAAAGATGCCTTTATAAAAGACACTGGCAAGCCCCCAACATTTGCTTTATTGCCTGTCCACAGTAGCCACGAGACAGATAGCTTTTCATCCCCTTTACTTTCAAAATTTTATATGAGTGCTTTTTATTAGCAACATTTAACATGAAGCTTGATTTTTAAGGGAGTCTAAGAAATAAAGGTTTAGGGATTTCAGCCCTTGTAGTACAAAGTAAAGCATATATGGACAGAAGGATAATATCTGGCACAGAGAGACATTGATTATTTTCAGCAGATGATGTCTTAGTCGGCTTGGGCTGCTACAATAGAATACCATAGACTGGGTGGCTTATAAGCAACCAAAATTTATTTCCCACAGTTCTGGAGGCTGAGAAGTTCAAAATTAAGGCACAGGAAGATTTGGTATTTAGTGAGAAACAAGTTCCTAGTTCATTGATATCCATCTTCTTGCTGAGTCCTCCCATGGTAGAAGGAATGAAGGGCTTCTCTGGGGTCTCTTTTATAAGGGCACTAAGCCCATTTATGACAGCTCCTCATGACCACTCACGTCCCAAAAGTTCCAACTTCAAAGGCCCTCACACTGAGAACTAGGTTTCAACATAGGAATTTTGGAAGAACACAAGCATTCGTCTGTAGTGGATGAGTTCTAAATTCTAAATAATCTAAATTCTAAAATAGTCTATTCGTTGTGATAAAAGTAGATTAGAGGAGCATATGTGAAGAATCAGCAAAGACAGAAAGTTTCTTCATGAATCAAGAAAAGAGATAATGGCAGTCTGTTTCAGAATGGCAGTGGGGAGGCTGGTGAGAAGTAGTCAAATTCTAGAAATATTTTGAAGATAGAACCAAAAGTGTCTGTAGGTGGACAAGATATAGAATGTAAGGGGAAAATTGGAGCCAAAGAACATTGTTTGCCTGAGCACCAAAGGATTGAGTTGCCATTAATGTAGATGGGAAAGATTGTGGAAAGAGTGTGTCAAGGAAGAAGACAATTTTAGTTTGCACATATTAAGTTTGAGAATTTTATTAGTTAAGTAAGCATATTGAGCAAAAGTTCAGTTAAGTCTGGAGTTTTGAGTGTGTAATTTGGAAGTGATTGGCATATAGATGTATTTAAAATCATGAGACAGATAAGATAGCACAAATAGTGGATCCATTTAGGGAAGAGAAAAGAAGACTGAGGCTCAGAATATAGCAACATTAAAAAGCTAGGCTAAGAAGAGAATCCAGCAAATGAAGCTAAAAAGAAATAACCAGTGAGGTAGGAATGCACTCTTAAATCCAAGTGAAAAAAAAAAGGTGAGAGTGAGGCTGGAGAGAAACCATGACAAACACTGCTAATAGGGCAGGTCAGATAAGGACTGAAAATTTGACTATTCAACTTAGCAAAGAAGGATGAATATTCAATTTGACACAGCAACAAACTGGATGCATTGTCATGAATCACTGAATGTAATTTTGTGGGGTCAAATCACTGATATCAGTGGGACTAATGCAGTACAAACTTTGTGCAAGAAAACAAAGGAAAAAAACCTGGGATTTTTTTGATAGTCATAATAGGTAGAAATTACAAGCTAATATTTACTTCCTCCAAAAGGATGGTTACCTAATCAGCATGGAGAAATAAACAAATATATTGATGGAACAGCCAAAACTATTAAGAGTCTTCCTAAAATTCCTTTTTCTGGTAAATTGCAGAGGGTAGGAGAAATACTAGTACTTACTACGGTGGTTCTCAGTGATCTTAGAAATATCAATGGAAAAAAAAACAAAGAAAGAAATATCAATGGAAGATCTCTTTAAGAAAAACAAAATTAAAGAAACCCTTTAGGGCGGAATCAAACTTGAACAAACACAGAATACGAGGTGGTCAAGAGAAGTTTGTACAGCGCTAGAGGCAGGAGTAGAGACAAAGGGACAGAGCTCAGAAGGACTGGGTGGGTCACAAAGGGAGTATATAAATAAGGGTGACAAGAGTTGATGAATATTTGGATGGACATAATATATGAATATATAAATATAATTTAGTTTATAAATACTAGTAAGGTACCCAATATTTTAAGCTCCTGAATTCTAATATGGAGATTTAACCATTTCTACTCTGTATGTCTAGTATTACATTTTTGCATATTAAGGAAAATATATTAAATGAGTATTTGGCACTGTACCATTTTCATTATTATTAAGTATAATTTTGCTTCTCTCTAAAGCCATTGACATTAAAACTAAAAATCCATTGTCAACTATGTGTGATGAAATCCCAGACTGTTCCTACAGTGACCACGTTCTTAAGATTCTAAACATAAAGACAGAAAAATGTTTTCTCACATCATCAGAAGATAATGGATGGACCCAAATACAAAATTTTACAACTTTAAGCCCTTAACTCAATTCCTTTGTAATAAAGATACAATCTTTTATAATATAGAAAGTTTAGAACGGGCTGCTTCTATTTCCAGCTCTGTAATGTATGAATTGCAAATAAATGAGAAAATTTAAACAGTGACTCTACCATTGATTACTATCAAGAGAGCATTTTGCAATTCATAAATCCTAGTTAAATCTATTTTGCAACTTGTCATCTTTTGTAAATCACCATTTTCTTTGTAAAAAATAGATGTTGGAAATACAAAACAGCAAAGCATATTTTAACCTATCTAAATGTGGGATAAATTGCGCTTTTCTATTTGAAGTAGATAAAAAGAACATTTATCAGAAATATAACTTACTTGTAGCTACAGGACATTCAAGCATATTTATTTTCATTTGATCTGTCCAAATAAGACTACCATAGATTTGGACAGATCAAATGAAAATAAATCATGACTAAATGTAATTATCTAGTCTTTGACATGATTAAATACTTTTGGGTTGTGATTTATTTAGCTTACATACCTAGGTATTTTACTTTGTAAACAGATGTTGGTGATCTCAATTTAACTGGAAAAATTTACTATCTCTCTCTCTTTGCCAAGAGAAAATGAAGGAAAACTAATTTGATTCCATACTACAGTGGAAACCCTCCCCTGGAAAGTGCCGGGAATAGGAGTGAAAGACCTTGTAATAAGTGAAGAGATATTTAACAGTGTAACATTCTGATTTTCTCTTCATAAGGAAAAAAAGAGAGAGAGAGAGAGTGAGGCTGATCTCTGTGTAGTGGAGACAGGGTCTGACATACGGGTAACATATTTCACCACGGAGGTACGTAAAGAGAATAATTAGAGCCAATGTCGTAGCCCACCACAGCATACCCTTTTTGTCAGGAGGAATTATGCCCCTCCCACACACAAAATGTGCTCACCCGCAGGATTCCCATTCCACTCAATTATCAAGTCATGAGACTCAAAGTCCAAGATGTTCCCAACTCTATCAGATTCAAGTATCAGTCTTCTTAATCAGATGACATATGGATAAGCAACTTATCTGCCGTCCTTCATCATATACCCCACAAAAAAAAAAAGTTAAAACTTGGACAGGAAAACTGCAACAAACTCTTATTCAACAAGAAGAAGAATGGTAGACATATAACAGTCACTGATTCTTAGCAATTCTGAAATCATTCTAACTAAACATTGGCAGGTTCCCCTACATGGGAATAAGGGATGTTTCTTAATTAGACCCTGGTTCTGCTCAGTTGTCTCTCTGTCTGTTGTTCTCTAAGGGTTTTTCTGCTATTATCTTTGGTCACCTATAAAGAGAACATTAAACAATATTACCTGTTTGATGGCAGATAAATATTTTAAGCCTGCTTTCTGCCTCTAGAGCATTCAGTTTCCAAGAACATATCATATCTAAAAAAATTCAGTTATCTGTTAGGTCAGATGTAGATAATGTAGCCAATAAAGCTTTCCCAAAGCAGTATGGGTTTGTTGTTTGTTTGTTTTTAAGCAGTATTTTTTAAGAACTATGAATTTTTGGGCGCCTGGGTGGCTCAGTTGGTTAAGCGACTGCCTTCGGCTCAGGTCATGATCCTGGAGTCCCTGGATCGAGTCCCGCGTCGGGCTCCCTGCTCAGCAAGGAGCCTGCTTCTCCCTCTGACCCTCTCCCCTCTCATGTGCTCTCTCTCTCTCATTCTCTCTGTCTCAAATAAATAAATAAAATCTTTAAAAATAAAAAAAATAAAAAAAAAGAAGTATGAATTTTTTATATATTTGATTCTAGTTAGTCCATTACACAAAAACTATATCTAATATTCTTTTATACATATGCCTCTTTCTACACATAACACTAAAAAATTAGACTACTATAGAATGATGCCCTACACTTCTTAGAGTCTTTTTTTTTTTTTTTTTTTCTAGTTTAAGGAGACCACTAAAGACTCTTTTGTGGTGTCACAGATTTTATCTGGAAACCATATAATACTGGGTAACACCTTGGATTAGGTCTAGGACCACACACTGTAAATAAATTTGAAGGCTCTTTACTCAGTAAAAAGTCTGGGTGTGAGAGGCAGTTTAATTTTCTTGTTTGAAAATAATATTGTTATCATTGTATTTTATCATATGAAGCTACAAGGAAACAATTCATTCTCAAATATCCTACCTAAAAGCCATGCCCCGGTTGACATTATATTAGATACATGTTCAGTCTTTCAAGTTATTGTAAGTTTAATTTTACCAAATGTTTCACAACTAAATAATAAAAGCCAACATTTTTTAGTCTCCTTAAACAGTGTCTTCACCATTTCTCCAGCATACCTTCATTATGTGATTCTAATGACAATGATATGTTACAGATTTTTTGTTATAGCTATACCCCAACTTCCAGTTTATATTTTAAATCATCAACAATTTCTGTCTATCAAATAACTCCTAAATTAAGTGGCTGAAAATAACAATATTTATTTTCACTTATTCATTCTTAGCTCGGCACAAACTCAACTGCTGGAGATTGTGGTCAGATGGACAGCTCTAGACTCACAGATAGGTCCACACACAGCTTGGAGAAAACTGTTCTTAGTCATGGCTGAGGTGGCTTATCTGGAGCTTCTTTGCTCTATGTGTGTCTTATTCTCCTCCTGAGATCCACAGCATTGCACAAGTGTATAGTCCTAATGGCATGGCATAAGTAAGTACAAGCCAAGTGAAAACAAGTCAAGTATAGGAAGTAAAGTCGAGAAAATACTGAACATCCTGGGGCGCCTGGGTGGCTCAGTCATTAAGCGTCTGCCTTCGGCTCAGGTCATGATCCCAGGGTTGTGGGATCGAGCCCCACATCGGGCTCCCTGCTCAGCGGGAAGCCTGCTTCTCCCTCTCCCACTCCCCCTGCTTGTGTTCCTGCTCTCGCTATCCCTCTCTGTGTGTCAAATAAATAAATAAAATCTTTAAAAAAAATACTGAACATCTTAAAGAATTTCAAAGTCATACGCATGGCATAGGGTGTAGATGCAAGGGCTGCTGAACAATGAGGCCAAATCACAATCTACTGAACACAGGTTTACGTAACTCTCTTGAGTTTTCTTTTCTCTAAAATACTGCTCACACATATTTCTGCTTGGAGTTTCTGTTTCTCTATATTGTGTTGTAACTTAGTATTAACATCAGAATTTTTTAAGTGCAGTACACATCCTTTTTTCAAGGAAGTTTTTCTGACTTCCCCATTTAGAAATTACATTTTGTCCTATTAATCTTTATAGCATTTTATTCTAATCACTAATATGAATATATTCTTTACAGCTTTGCACTACAGCCATTCATATTAATTTCTTCAAATTCAGCCTTATTTCAAGTTGTTAAGAAAGAAATATCATAACCATCCTCGTATCACCTCAAGAGTGTTGCATATAATCTTTTCCATTATGGCTATTCAATATACTTAATTTAATTATTAAATGACACCACTTAATAAGTCAATAATATCTCTGTTCTTAAACTATTACTTTGTTTCAAGTCTTCAAATTTAGGTTGCATAGATATTAAATATTTTTTACATAAATATTATATTTGTATAAATTTATGTATGTTGAAAAAGACTGAGTGTTGAAAACTTATTTAAATAGTGAATCTTTTTTTTTTTTTTTAAAGATTTTATTTATTTATTCATGAGAGACAGAGAGAGAGAGGCAGAGGGAGAAGCAGGCTCCCAAGGAGCAAGGAGCCTGATGCGGGACTCGATCCCAGGACCCTGGGATCAGGACCTGAGCCGAAGGCAGACGCTTAACCATCTGAGCCACCCAGGCGCCCTAAATAGTGAATCTTATTAATATTATTCTGATAAAAAGTTTACATGACTTTGAAACTTCACCTCTGAAGTGCTTTACATGACTTGGAAAAAAAGATTTCTAAAAACCATTACACAATTCATTGCCTTATAGCTAACATGACATTTATAAACCAATTCAAATGAAGTATTACCATTGTAAGAATTTCATTTTGGTATCTAACTGTGTAAAAATCATTTTAATCATAGAGTCTACTTTTTACATATCTAGTAAGCACATTATATTTAATCTATTAATAATTTTAAATGTCTGATGTTTGACTCATGGGCTAGAGCAGACAAATAATTGTTAGCAAATATATGCTGAGTGATCAAAAATATACAGTTTTAGATAATAAGAGGTGCAACACAGTACATTAACATAAGTGTCTGTTGGCAACCACTAACGAATGCGTATCACTGCTCAATATAGAAGTGCTAGTAATTTGTCTGGCAGCCATACTCTTCCTTTAGATTGCATGCAATTAAATGTGATGTTTTTTGAGCTGAAAGGATTTGCTTTTTTTATTACCAAGTTTATATTATGTGTCATTATTTTATATTCTGATAACATGATTCTCTCATCTTAGATTAAGTTTCAACAGCAATTTAAAATAACTAATAAACACTGGAGTAAATTACTCTTAAAGAAAAAAGGAAAAAACACAGTGCCATTTGATGCTGAATTTAATTTAAAGAATCCATTTAATCAGCAAGAAATATTTACTGAGTGGTGCATTTTTTTTTATGTCAAAAGTAATCTTTATCATGTTGGATTAGTAGCCATTAAGACAAATTTGAAATATTCATCTTCCCAACATAGTTGTTTATGCAGATTATATTACAAAGTCATATTGAATTGCTTGGTTATACATAATTTTGCATTCTCTATCCAATCACTTGTTACTCAGCCTTGACTCAATCAATTAATTACAAATATTTTTGAATTATTGCTACATATTGGATTATGTGCCTCTATGAAGTTTATATATAAGACATGGTTTCTGCTGTCAAATTTCTTATTATTATAAACACGTGAACCTTATTCTATCAGGAACTGAGGAAAATTATAAATAGTATCTTAAAAATGTAGATGGCAGGGAGACATTTTTCTCTTACAAGGTATGTAGTTTTTCTTCTCTTAGTGGGGCTAGACAGATAATAGATAGGTTAAAATGTCATATAAAGTTCTTATTTTTATTTAAATGTCAAATTGTCAAATGATTGCTTGCAACAATAACTTTCTTTTTTTTTAAATTTTATTATGTTATGTTAATCACCATACATTACATCATTAGTTTTTGATGTAGTCTTGTTTTTTTTTTTTTTTAAGATTTTGTTTATTTATGTGAGAGAGAGAGAGCATTAGCACTAGCAGGGGGAGGGGTAGAGGGAGAGGGATAATCCCAAGCAGACTCCAAGCTGAGCGTGGAGCCCGACATGGGGCCAGATCCCAGGACCCTGAGATCATGACCTGAGCCAAAGTCAGAAGCTTAATTGACTGAGCCACTCAGGCACCCCACAATAATAACTTTCTTAATAGTTCTGAGATTATACTGGTCAGAGGATATTTTCTGAACATAAAGGTGAGTATATATTAACATAGATGGAAAAGTCAAAAAATAAAATATTGGGATAAACATGTGTTAAGTCCATAGCCAACGCAATTCTTGGTTTATATAAAGGTGGCTGTGGTAGACAGACCCTGGAGTGGTTCCTTTGAAACCCAACTCCTTGTATTTATGTCCTTGTAATATTCTGTCCCCTTGGGTGTGGATGGAACCTGAGACTTGCTTCTACTCAATAGCACATAGCAAATGTGATATGATGTACACATTGATTAACTGCACATAGTTATTTTGCATAAAAGTGTCAATCATATTGTTAGAAAATCTATTTTCCTTGCTGGCTCCAAATTCTCAAGCTGCCATGTTTTGTACGGCCTATGGAAAAAAACCACAAGGTAAGATGCTGAGGGTAGTTTCCAGTCAACAGCTAGAAAGAAACATGTTCTCAGCACAGTATCCTGCAAGGAACTGAATGTTGCCAAAAACCATGTGAGCTTCCCTAGTTGAGCCTCATATGAGACTGCTACCCTACTCAACACTTGGAGATCAGCCTTGTTAGACCTTGAAGCAGAGGACCTAATTAAGCTATGTACTGACTCTGGACTCAGAAACTGTGAGATAAACAAGTATTGGTTATTTTAAGCCACAAAGTTTGTGGTAATATTTGCACACAGTAATAGATAATTAATTCAGTAACTAAACACTTGGGCCTTTTTAATGGCAAGTTTGTGGGAGAAATATGAGAAAAAAAATGATAGACTATTTGCTATTTAGAATGCTCTTAAAATGTGGAGGACTATAAACACCAGTATTGTTTGAACATTTTCCCATAAGCAGTGTCAGTCAAGGACATGGGTGGCATGGTCATTAAATATTATGTTAAAAATAGGAATCAGATAAAATAATTGAGAACAGGGTTAGCATGAATATGATAAAGAAATCAGAATTTAAGAAACTGCTAAAGAGCCTTGTAAAGGGATTGAAGGATGAAGTATGATAGCCTGTGCTAGGCTAGAGGCAACAATAAAAATAAATAAGAAGAAATAAGTTGCTATAGTACAATTTATAGGCTGCTTGTATAAATGGGAAAAAAGAAGGATACAATACAAATTAGGACAGTATAGTTGAAAATCTGCTTTTAGATTTAGATATTTCTTTAAAGATTTTATTTATTTTTTTATTTAGAGAGTGTGTGAGTGGAGGCAGGGGCGGAGGGAGAGGGAGAGAGAGAATCTCAAGCAGACTCCCCAGTAAGCATGGAGATCGATGACATGGGGCTTGATCCCACCACCCTGAAACCATGACCTGAGCCAAAATCAGGAGTTGGATGCTCACCAGACTGAGTCACCCAGGCCCTCCAAGACTTGGATATTTTTTAAAAAGGAGGGCAAAACATACATATTAGCTCTGTATGCTAAATTCTGATCTTGGCCTTTGATGCTGCTAATAGGTTGTCACATGATTCTTAATTTGATTTCTGTAATGTCAGCTTTTTTTTTTGAAAACTAATGCTTTAAAAGCATAGTCTCATTAACTTGCATGCTGAAAGTTAACTTTCTAAAGATAATCTTGAAAACACATATACAACTGATGTTTTGTTTCTTCAGGTATATACATGACAGAGAAATTCATAACATGAATATCTGACAGAAACTGATGAGATGAATGATAAGAATGTCTTTAAAAATAACTCCTGTGGATTCTGATTAAGTCAAATTATCTATTGCCTATATTTAAATCTGTGAATGTAGAATCCATCACTCCAACCTTGTATCCTTGTGGGAAATACATCTATTTGTGTAAATGCTTTCAAAGATCTTTAGAAAAAGTTATCTTGAGAATCCATGCCTCTGTATTTTCATATACTTTTAAGAAGAAACAATCTAAATTTTAAACATGTATGTTATAAACTTTAATTAGGTATTTCTAATGAAAAAGGCACAGTGGCATTTGTTATGTTAAAATAAGATAGTATTTATAACTTCCATATTATAACAGTAGCCGTGTGATACTGTGGCTCTTACATGCTTGAAGTTGAATTCTGATTCTGCTACTTCTTATTTATTCAGAGATACTTGGGTAAACTTTTATTGCCTTGGTTTTCTCATCTTTAAAATGGAGATCATAAAAGTAATTGCTTCATATTAATTTTATGACAATTAAATAAGATCATGCCAATCAAGCATGTAGAAGAGCCTGAAACAATATAAATATACAACAAACAGAAGTACTACTGTTCATAGGTTTTTATCATTATGTGTCTTTGCTTCAGATTTCCATAATCCTCCTCCAGACAGAACTGTTTTAGAGTATATTGAAAGTTAGCTATGTTAATCATGATCCTATGTTTCCATTATGAATTAATGTGAAAGAATTTTTTTTTTTTTCAGCAGAGAAACCAGGTTGGCTTGGAAAAAAAACTGCCTCCTACTTATTAAAATGTTATGCATCTGGGTACAATGCATTTCTTTAGTAGCACTGTCCTAGATGATGATGAGAATAATGATGATGATGATGACTCACAACTTAACTACTTATGGATGATAATATTATACCTCCTTGCTTTTTGTTATATGATTCTGTGGTACATTCCAGTAGAGTAGAGAAAATGTGCATTCCCACTCCATCAACTCTGGTCTTGCCCACATGAATGCCTTTGACCAACAGACTGTGTGAAGAAGAACAGTGTGCTCAGCCCAAGTCAAGTCCTTAAGATTCATACCTTACGCTCGCCCCTCTTGAGTTCTCTTCAGTAACAATATCCTGTCCACAGAGCAGATATTTCCTCAGCCTGAGTCTTAGAATGCAAAAGCTTGTGGAGTCCAGCTGAGCCCAACAGATGCAGAATCAGAAGAAGAAATAAACATTTTTTTTTTATTTTTTTTAATTTTTTTAAGATTTTATTTATTTATTTGACAGAGAGATAGAGAGAGAGAACAAGTAGGCAGAGAGGCAGGCGGAGGGAGAGGGAGAAGCAGGCTCCCCGGCGAGCAGGGAGCCCGATGCGGGGCTCGATCCCAGGACCCTGGGATCATGACCTGAGCCGAAGGCAGCTGCTTAACCAACTGAGCCACCCAGGTGCCCCTAAACATTTGTTTTTGTAAGCCACTGAGATTGGGGATTATCCATCACCCCAGAAAAAGCTGATTAAACGTGTGATAAAGGCATTTATATAAAAAGAAGAAATATAGTTTAATTTCACTACCCCACTGAGAAATGAAAAAAGAATGAAAGTAGAATTTAAATACTAATTAAAATTTATTTTTCCCTGAAAAAATAGTCACATCGCTGACATGTAAAACCTCTTGAAATAAAAATGCATTTGGTATATAATGACAAACACACAATTTTAGGCTGCATGCTAATAATATAGAGGAGGATGGTTAATTTTATGGGTCAACTTGTCTGGGCCGTAATGCCTAAATATCTTGTCAAACATTATTCTGGATGTTCCTGCAAAGGTGTTTTGAATGAGATTAAATTTAAATCAATGGATTTTGAGTAAAGCACATTGCCCTCCATAGTGTCAGTTGATTTCATCCAATCAGTTAAAGGCCTGAACCAAAAAAACAAAAGACTGACTTCCCCCAGGTGAGAAGGAATTCTGCCAGAAGATGACCTTCAGATTTGAACTGTTCAAACTCGAACTGCAACATTGGCCCTTGCCTGACTGACTACCTTTTAACTTGAACTGCAACACTAAATTTCAAATTTCAACTTGCTGCCCAACTCTTCATATTTCTGACTTGGGAAGCTCTATAATCGTGTGAGCCAATTTATCAAAATAAATATATCTCTGTCTCTTTCTCTCTCTTCCTTTACACTCACACACACAGACACACACAACACACAGACAGACAGACAGACAGACACACCCTATTGGTTCTGTTTCTCTGGAGAACCCTGACTAAAACAGATATGGTGATATGGTACTGGTAGTGAGGAATACGATCTTAAGAATGAGTTTTCTGAATTTGTTTTGCAATTTCTAGAATCGTCTCTCTATTCTGATTAGATTTAAGATACTAACAACTCTATTTCCAGGAAGAAAGAGAGCACTGATAGTCCATCTTGTGATGTGGCTACAAAGATACACAAAATATCAACACTGGATGCTCCTAATAAAGTACTTATGAAGCAAGGGATTGATGAACAAGGTATATGATACCTTTGAATATTTTAGTTAAACAAATGAATAGTTTGCTTTCAGCTAGAAGGCCAGTAATATAGCCTAATTATCCTACCTCAGGGATATAGCAACTCTGCCGCCCCATGTCATAATTTAATGTTCTATGTTACAGTGAGAGCATTGATTGGGAAAGTATGGGATACTGAAAATTGGAATATGGAGGTATGGAAAGACCTTAACGAAACTGGACTCCCGGAGCCTGTAAATTCTGATGAGTCTTCTTTGCCAGCGCCAGTAACCTCTCCATCCATATCTGAGGAGATTAACGCTGCATTGTCTGAAGAAAATGTAATGGTCTACTGTGAGGAACTTGTCTTGCAAGACACTATGACCCACTTCCACAAACTTTCTTTGCAGCCCCTAAAACTAGACTCAAGTCTCAGGAAACTCTTAAAAGAGGGATACAAAGTGTGACACACGAGGAACTGTGCTACACTCCAAAAGAACTACTTGATTTTTCTAATTTATGCAAACAGAAATTTGGGGAATATCTGTGGGAATGCATATTAAGGTTGTGGGATACTGATAACAAAAACCATAAAATTGGGTCAGGCCAAATTTATTGATACAGACCCACTAAGTAGAGATTTCTGCATGTAAAATTGCAACTTGGGGAGTTCAAAAGAGCTCTATCAGATTGTTTGCTTGGTTGGCTAAAACATGGACAAAAAGGTGACCCACATTAAGTGAACTTGAAATGCCAGACCTGCTTTGGTTTATGGTAGAGGAAAAAAATTCAAAGGCTTAGGAACATTGGAAGTTACAGAGGATTTATCATTTCAGAACCACTGACCTAGCCTGGGAGCTTCCAGAAGACTCAACATTCAACATTACTGTGAGAAATTAATTGCTCTGTGATTTGCTCTTCTCTGCACGATTTCTACCACAGCCCCATCCAAATTATCTTTCTTTTTTTTTCTCAGAGAACAGATGGATCTTGGAGAACGACAGTAGATTATCATAAATATAACGAAGTGATGACTCCAACTACAGCAACTTTACCAGATATGACTTCCTTGAACAAATTAACATATTCATTCATACAAGGTAAGCCACCACTGAGCTGGCAAATGCCTTTTTTCTACATCCTTGTTGATAAAGATCACCAGAATTAGTTTACTTTCAGCTAGAAGGCCAGTAATATACCCTAATTATCCTACCTCAGGGATATAGCAACTCTGCCGCCCTATGTCATAATTTAATTTAGAGGGATCTTGATCACCTTTCCCTTCAATAAGGTATCACACTAATCCATTACACGAAAGACATTATCCTTATGAGACTGGGGAAGCAAGAAGCAGCAATTACTCTAGACTTATTATTGATAAGACATTTGTGTGTCAAAAGTAGAAAATAAACCCAACAAAAATTCAGAGCCTTCAACCTCAGTGAAATTTCCAAATGACCAGGGTGTGAGACATGTTGAGATACCCCTTCTAAGGCTGAGAATAAGTAGGTACTCAGTGGGTTCTCCTACAGTGAAAAATGAGGCACACCACCTAGTGGGCCTCTTTGTATTTTAGAGACAACATAGTCTATTTGGATATGTAATTCTAGCCCTTTTACTCAGTGACCCAAGAACTGCTAATTTTGAATGTGGCCCAAAACAGAAGGAGGTTCTCCAACAAGTCTAGACTGCTGTGTGAGTTGCTCTGCTGCTTTGACCATATGATCCAGCAGATCCAATGGTGCTTGGAATGTCAGTGGCCAATAGGAATGCTATTTGGAGCCCGTGACAGTCTCCTATAGGTGAATTACAGTGTAATCCCTCAGGGTTTAAAAATAATGCCCTGCCAGGGGGAGCCTCCTACAGTCTTGGTGGGAATGCAAGCTGGTGCAGCCACTCTGGAAAACAGTTTGGAGTTTCCTCAATAAATTGAAAATAGAGCAACCCAGCAGTTGCACTATTGGGTATTTACCCCAAAGATACAAATGTAGTAATCCTAAGGAGCACCTGCACCCCAATATTTATAGCAGCAATGTCCACAATAGCCAAAATATGGAAAGAGCCCAGATGTCCATCGACAGATGAATGGATAAAGAAGATGTGGTATACATACAGTGGAATATTATGCAGCCATCAAAAAATGAAATCTTGCCATTTGCAATGACGTGGATAGAACTAGAGGGAATTATGTTAAGCCAAATAAGTCAATCAGAGAAAGACAATTATATGATCTCACTGATATGTGGAATTTAAGAAACGAGGCAGAGGATCATAGGGGAAGGGAGGAAAAAATGAAATCAGATGAAACCAGAGAGGGAGATAAACCATAAGACACTCTTAATCATAGGGAACAAACTGAGGGTTGCTGGAGGGGAAGGGGGTGGGAAGGATGGTGTAACTGGGTGATGGACACTGGGGGGGGGGTATGTGTTGTAATGAGCACTGGGCATTATATAAGACTGATGAATCACAGACCTGTACCCCTGAAACAATACATTATATGTTAATTAATTGAATTTAAATAAAAAAAAAAAAGCCATGCCCTGCCATCCTCTGTGAATAACTACTGTACTTTTGAGAAACAGGCCTTAGTAGAGACTGAATGATTAATTATGGGCCACCAAGTTACCATGTAACCTAGGCTGCCAATCATGAACTAGGTGTTATCTGACTCACCTAGACGTTACGTTGGGCAAGCACAGCCACACTCCATCATCAAATGGAAGTGGTATATACAATATTAACCTGAGCAGGCCCTGAAGGCACAAGTAAACTATATGAAGAAGTAACCCAAAAGCCCATGATTCCCCTGGTCCACTACATTCTCTCTCCTAGCCTGCAACTATGCCTCAGGGGGTGTTCCTTTTGACCATCCGACAGGAGAAGAGAAGGCGCAGGCCTGGTTTACACTAGTTCTGAATGAGATGTGGGCACCATCGAAAGTGGACAGCTGAGGCACGACAGCTCCTTTCTAGGATACCCCTTAAGGACAGTCATGAAGGGAAATCTTCCCAGTGAGCAGAGCTTTGAGAAGTGTACCTGGATGCTTATTCTGTTTGGAAGGAAAAATGGCCAGTATATACTGAATCATGAGTTGTGGACATGAATTAGTGACAAGGAAGTCTGAGAAGGAGCTCTCTGAATGCGCAAAAAAAAAAAGCAAAGATACTTGTGTCCCATGTGAATGCTCACCAAAAGGTTACTTCAACAGAGAAAAATTTAAAAAAATCAAATGGATAGAATGACTCTTTCTATGGATGCCAGTCAGCCTCTTTCCCCAGCCACCAATGTAATCACGGAGGGTGGCATTTGGTTCTAGCAGGCCAAGCAGACTAATGTGCCATCCTGAAGCAGCTGCCTTGATAGAGTGTGGGATGGCTTCTGGAATACTCAGGAATAGCACAAGCTGGGTGGCAGCATCTTGCTGGGCTGGGGCACTGTTCCCCGGGAGGCGTATATGCTCTGAATCAGCACCCAGTATATACTGCTGTTTCTCCCACAGCCAAGATTCATGGATCCAGGAATCAAAGGGTGGAAGTGGCGGTGGCACCACTCACTTATTACTTCTAGAGACACAACAATGATCCCATTGAACTGGAAGCTAAGACTGCCACTTGGTCATGTTGAGCTTCTCAGGCCTCTGAATCAAGAGGCAAAGGAGAGTTACTGTGCTCGCTGAGCTGATTAATATTGATTACCAAATGAAAGTTGTAATACCACTCCACAATAGAGGTACGGAAGAGTATGTGTGGAGTACAGGAGACCCCTTAGGGCAGCTCTTAGTATCACCATGCCCTGTGATTAAAATCGATGGGAAATTGTAACAACACAGTCCCAGTAGGACTATGAATGGCTCAGTCCTTTTGAGAACGAAGATTTGAGTCACCTCACCAGATAAAGAGCCATGAATGGCTGAGGTCCTTACTGAGGGGGCAAAGGGAATATGGAATGAAGAGCTGAAGAAAGTAAGAAACTAATAAATAACAGCTACCACCACAAGACCAGTAGTTAGTCTGTTTCTCTGGAAATCCCTGGCTAATATTGAAGGGCATGGAAAACATGGCAAAAAGTAACCATCAGCATTTTCAGAAAAGAGGAAACAAACTTGGCAATGTGGTGATCATTAACAAAAGACTCTTCAATTATTTTACTATTTAGAAACAGCAAAAAAGGAGTTTACATGTACACTCTCATTTACATATGCATTTATTAAAACATAAATATTTCAAAGTATCATTTTGCATTTTTCAATAAGTACCTCAAAATTGGGGTGCCTGGGGGGTGCCCGGGTGGCTCAGTTGGTTAAGCATCTGCCTTAGGCTCAGGTCATAATCTCAGGGTCCTGGAATCCAGCCCCACATTGGGCTCCCTGCCCAGCGGGGAGTCTGATTCTCCCTCTCCCTCTGCCCCCCCCAACTTGTGCTTGCTCTCTCTAAAATAAATAAATCTTTAAAAAAAAGTATCTCAAAATTGTCACATATTATGTCTTGAGTTTTTCTTTTTTTTTTATTTAAATCCAGAGGATTTTATTATTTTATTTATTTTTCATATTTTATTTATTTATTTGACAGAGAGAGACAAAGCAAGAGAGGGAACACAAGCAAGAGGAGTGGGAGAGGGAGAAGCAGGCTTCCTGCAGAGCAGGGAGCCCAATATGGGGCTCGATCCCAGGACCCTGGGACCACTACCTGAGCCAAAGGCAGATGCTTAACAACTGAGTCACCCAGGTGCCTCTAAATCCAGAGGATTTTAGACAAAGATCATAGTAAATAAGTTTTCTTTTTATCCATAAAATATGATAAATTCTTTGCAACACTTGACAGTAAATACTTTTATTTTCTCGCATCCACATTTTGTTGATTTGAGTAGATAGCACAGACATGTGGCTAAAAAAGAAGGGAAAAAATGAGATTATTAAAAGGAGTAAACTGTGAAGAATAAATTACCCTTTCACTTCAGTTCCAGAATTTTTCAGAACTCTTCCTCAGAGGAGTCACTATTTACCCTGTGACTCGTTGAGAATTCATATAAGTGAAAAGTTCTTATGTGCCTTCCATGTTTTTTTTTTTTTAAATGGTATAATGATAGACATTCTTCTGCACCATGATTTTTTCTTAAAATTATTCACTGTCATTGTGTTTCATTTATATAGCGCTTCAAATTAGATGCACTGATGATAATTTTCTCAATCTTCTACTAATAAAATTTACATTGTGTGTATGTGTGTGTATTCCCATTACACACAATATTGCGATTGCCCATCTTATATATGCTTCCTCAACAGCCCTCTAATAAGATTTTGGCAGACATTTTGAGAAGTGAAACAGAGATACACTCAGTCATAACAACATAGTTGGAAAAAAGTTACAATAGTACAGTTACAGAATCAAAATTGAAAAATATACATATTTAGTATGCATGCCCCCCAAAATGTAACCCAAGGGTGTTTGCAAGTGGCCAATTCCTTAAATAAATGGCTTTTGCCCTATTCCATTTCTGTTGGAAATCACTGCTTTATCTTCAGAGATTTTTAGGACACAGTTACATTTTTAACCCCTAAGCAATTCTAGCTCTGACATATTGCTTCCTCTGTGTTTGTAATCTGTGTTCTGGAACTCACCTCTTGTTCTATTTGTACTTTTTTCTTGCCTAGTTGTCCAAATCTTGAATCTTTCTTATTCTATAGGATGTCAACCAAACCTATGTGAAGCAGATTTTAATGAATGTCCTAGAGGTGAGAAAGTGAGACTTGAGAAGTTTTATAACAAAGTACCACATTGAAAGTTACTTTAAAATTATATTAATACATCTTTATTATTTCATGGATCTTGATAGTTTTCATCAATCATCTCTTCCCAAAGCTTTCAATTTTCCAATTTGTCACTGAATATATTCCATGTTTTTTTTTCTCTTTATCCCTCTGTGGAAGTCATATGCTATAGCAATGTTTATCCAATCTGCTCGAAATATAACTTTTACACCCAGCTTCTTGTTTAGAAATAGGTTATGAATACAGTTTTTCAGTTCTTGCTTTAAACAAGTTTCTGTATATATATTTTTTCTCTTTTGACTACATAGAGAAAAGTTGAAATAGAAATATTAATGTTAAAGAGCAATAGAAAAATAAAGGGGTGAAAACTAAATTCTGATGGTACGATCATGTGATAAAATCTCTCAATCTGCCACTGATGCTTCATATTCAACTGGTGATCCCATCAAGAGTGTATGTATTAATTTTTACTATTTCCATAAAGACCACAAAGCTAGAAATTTTATTTTTTTTTTATTTAAACACATGTGTAAGCCCAGTTACTTATTTTTTTTTTTTTTTCCAATTGGGAAAGAGTGGGACATGTTATAATAACAAAGCCATTGCTAGTGTGTTAGCAGATATTATATAATAATTATGATTGTGGAATTTAAAGATGACATCTTCCAAGCTCTAGACGTAGATAGCTGTGTGGCTATGAAGAAGTTACTTAACTTCTCTAATTCTTAGTTTCCTCATATGTAAAATGAGAACTAAAACAGTACTTACCTCATTTGATTGATGAAATTATAAACTGTTTAACAAATGTACAATATTTACAATAGTACTCAGATTACGCTAAGCCAAAGGAAAGTTATAATGTATATAAGACAACATTCAAATTTATTCTCCAATTAAAAGTAAATAGTTTCATGGGAGGATTAAGTACCAGAGAAACAGAAACACAAAATGTATACACCAAACTGAGAAGAAATGCAGGGGAATATGGGCTCCAAAAAACCCAAAGTATTAGAATTTGGAAGAACAGTGATCATGCAAGTATATTGAATGTAAAATAAATCATTGTCATCCTTATATTTTCACATTCCTAAATATATGCTGAAAAAACACATTACAGGGAATTCAGACAAAAAATAAATCTGTATTTAGCATTTGAATTTAACATGAAATGTATATAGTTGTAATTAAATGTAAACGCATCTAAAATTGTAGTTTAGACTTGATATTTAGAGTTATGCATATTTCTGAGTTATTTAAATTCTGCTTACCAGAACAACAAAGTTGTGTATTTGAAAGATACCAAAAATATGAGTACCATCTAGTGGTAAAACTGGAGGTAAGCAGCAGGCTGTGAGAAAAGGGGGTTAAAACAGGTCAGAGGAACACACAGCAGGAAGAAGATTATAAGGAGGAATGAGGTTATGGCCAGAATCAATAAATATGAAAAAAGAGCCCAGATCCTTATTATATTGTACATGGGTGATTGGATGGTAAAACACCTGAGCTGTAACAAACAGGGAAACAACGTACATCTGTCCAAACCATGCTCCTGAACACGTTTCTGTATAATGAAGACACAACTAAATTTTAGAACCTAAGTGTTGGAGTGACTGGAATTTAAACCTCTCATATCAATGCAGAACAACAGTAACACTGCATAACTGTGATCAAGGCCTGAGACGGTGGAGGGGGCGTGAGGGGCATGCAGATTGCTGTATAATACACAGAAGTAAGCATTTTGAAAACTCTTGTAACAGAGTAATGGAGTTTCCATTAAGTATAACAGTAATAATTATAGGAACAACAATTTGTTTTGGAAGATACTGTTTCAATTATCTTAAAAACCCAGGTAAGAAAAACTAAAGCTTGGCCAAGAACTCAAACTTAGTAAGACACTAAGCAAGAATACAAATTCAAGACTGGTTGCAGAATCCAAACTCAAAAAATAAAAGATGCTTTCTCGAAGTATATAGCAACAAAAAATATTTAATATGAATGTTGTTCTAGTGCCTAAGGAAATAACAAGTGTAAATATCCTGATAAAGTTATAAAATCCCAACCTGTCTCAAAGAAATCAAAATCCACAGAAGATGAAAACTATCTGTGTTATTTGGATATTATGAGCAAACAACAAAAGGAGGGAAGGAAGGAAGGAAAGAAGGAAGGAAGGAAGGAAGGAAGGGAGGAAGGGAGGGAAGGAGGGAGGGAGGAAGGGAGGGAGGGAAGGAAGGGAAGGAGGGAGAAAGGAAAAGAAATCCACACATCACAGAAAGATGTGTTTGTCATTTTAATAAATTTGAGATTTTAATCTGTTTACATTGATGAACGTTCATAAAAGTTCAGTAGAGTTTTACCACATGAAATTAAGCAATAATGAAGATGGATTGAAAAACAATAGAATTACAAAGAAAAACAATGGTAAAAGATACAAAATAGGTATAAGGAGTTTAAGGCTAACCACAAAGTTGAAGGGCACATAGCACTCCATGAGACTGCCCTTACTTCTTTTTTTTTTTTTTTATGTTATGTTAATCACCATACATCACATCATTAGTTTTTGATGTAGTGTTCCATGATTCATTGTTTGCATATAACACCCAGTGCTCCATTCAATACATGCCCTCCTTAATACCCATCACTGGGCTAACCCATCCCCCCACCCCACTCCCCTCTAAAATCCTCAGTTTGTCAGAGTTCATAGTCTCTCATGGTTCATCTCCCCCTCCGATTTCCCCCCCCTTCATTCTTCCCTTCCTACTATCTTCTTTTTTTTTTTTTTAACATATAATGTATTGTTTGCTTCAGAGGTACAGGTCTTTGATTCAACAGTCTTTCACAATTCACAGTGCTCACCATAGCACATACCCTCCCCAGTGTCTATCACCCAGCCACCCCATCCCTCCCACCCCTCACCACTCTAGACTGCCCTTACTTCTGACACTAACACCAAATTCAGGAGGGTCTTCAAACCACACTTACTTTCAACAATTTGCCAGAAGGATTTTCAGAATTCACTGAGGGGTATATTTCTCATAGTTATAGTTTATTACAGGGAAAGGATACCGATTAAAATCAGCCAAAGGAAAAGGCACGCAGGAGAGAGTTCAGAAGGAGTCCCAAACAGGGATTTTATTGTCCTTTCTCTGCAGAATCAGGAATGCTGGAGGGGGTTGTTGTGATAAGCATTAGCAGGTCCTACTTTAATGCACTGCTTAAATTCCACAGTGGTTCCCACAGGGCCATGTCCCATACGGACATCCCTGTAAGAAGCAATTTTTGGTAGCCCTTCTGCTTGACCATATGACTAATCCACTGGCCACCACCCTTAAGCAAGTAAAATACAAACAAGAACAAACAGCCTATAATTTAACCCATTGAACTGATTTGTTTTCACCTTTTCCAATCAGAATGACATCCTTCTGAATAGGTTGCTGTCCATTTGTTACGGAACCTGGATTGGATCACCCAATGGAAGAACCAAGCAACACTTGGAGATCCTGGAGGATAGGATTATTTAACGCTGGCGGGCTCAGAGGAGAGTGATCTCCAAAGGTCTGAGGCCCGAGCACAAAGGGAGTAATTTATGCACTTCTACTTCCGCATACTGGGCACTCTTGGCACGTGCACAAAGCGGGGCAGGGAGAGGAATCCAGACTGGTGCACACGGAAAGCAGAGCAGAGAGAAGAACGCGGAAGAGCCCTGGGGCACGGGGCTGAGGCTTCCTCGCTGGCTCTGTTGGCCATCTTAGGACACAGATTTTTCCTTATCATTCCCCCCTTTGATGCCCCTTTAAAAACCTAGTTTAGGGGGCGCCTGGGTGGCTCAGTTGTTAAGCGTCTGCCTTCGGCTCAGATCATGATCCTAGGGTCCTGGGATCAAGCCCCGCATCGGGCTCCCTGCTCCGCGGGAAGCCTGCTTCTCCCTCTCCCACTCCCCCTGCTTGTGTTCTCTCTCTCGCTGTCTCTCTCTCTGTCAAATAAATAAATAAATAAATCTTTAAAAAAATAAAAATAAAATAAAATAAAAACCTAGTTTAGAGGGGATCATTTTCATTCTCTAAGGGGTAATAGTGAGTAAGGAGCAACTGGAGTCTGACCTTAGCAATTTGAGCAGTGATAAACCTAGTAAGGGCATTAAGAATACAAGAACCAAATGCTGCTGTGAGGAAGAGCATTAGGAGGGGGCCGGTGAGGGGGAGGAACCAAGGGAGCCACTGTGAGAGGGAATCCCACCAAGTCGTCTGCTGGAGTGCTTCACACAGTGATTCACTCGTTCTTGTAATTGGGTCATTTCTTGGAGAACACCCAACTCATTAGCATAGAAACAACATTCCTCCTGTAAGAAGAGGCAGAGTCCCCTTTGCACAGCCATGAGCAAGTCGAGCCTGCACCTGTTTTGGAGGACCACTGAGGCCAGTGAATCGAGTTGGTGCTGCAAGGCCAGGGCTGATTGAGTGTTGAGTTAGCCCCTGGTACTGTACTTGAGACATCCCAACGCCGGTGGCACTGAGGGCAACACCTGACACGGCCAGTAGGCTCATGATAAGAGGGATGACCATGGGGGATCATCGTGGGTGGCTAGGAGGTCTCCACATAAGTGGGGTGTCGCTCCCAGGGAGGACTGAAAGATCGGCTACGAGATTAACAAGCGTGCATGATTAATTGTGCAGGGTGATGCAGATATATACACTTTGATCGCAAGCCAGAAAAGTGTTGTTAGGCGCACAGACCCGACTGTGGCCCATGACGGGAGAGGAAGAGTTTCCATACGGCAGTACTGGAGCCAGAAAGGGATAATCTGAGGTCCCCAGTGCTGACGTGGGAGGTGACATGGTGGACTGGTTGAGGATGACACCTAGGTATTGGATGGGACCGGGCTTCATACAGACCCAACAGTCAGATGCTAGGGATGGATTTGAGTGATTAAGTGCTTGGTGGGAGGCATTAATCATACCTAACAGTTGCGCTATAGATGCTTGCTGTGTATGGATGGGGGACCCAAGGATACCTCAGGGCGAGTTATTTTCTGTCTGACTCTGAGGGTTGACTGCAAGGCTTGGGGTAAATCATAAACTTGGCCATGGGGTCAGTCCCTATAGAGTGATATTGGCCCAACAGGAGAGTGATTCCTCTGGCCCATGATGTGGCACTGGGTTCTAGGACTGAGAGTGTGAGTGGTATACAGAGATTGTTAGGGCAAGAGGATAGGATGGCGTTGCATGACAAGTAAATCCAGGATGTCACTGTGCTGTTTGAGGCTCCACCACCCATTGGACCATTGTTCCATTCCCGGCCAAGTTGCCTCCCAGGACTCACATCCCCAGGCTTGTGGGCAGAACTGGGGGCAGGTGTTTGGCTGTTGAGGCGTAGGGCCCCCACAGATGTAGATATCTACCAGCTGGTAACCTGAGTGAGGGCCATGGTAGGAACACCATCTATGATGTTCCCAGCAGGAATCAAGAAGTTGGCATCCATCGGGCGCCTGGGTGGCTCAGTTGGTTAAGCGACTGCCTTCGGCTCAGGTCATGATCCTGGAGTCCCTGGATCGAGTCCCGCATCGGGCTCCCTGCTCAGCAGGGAGTCTGCTTCTCCCTCTGACCCTCCCCCCTCTCATGTGCTCTCTCTCTCTCATTCTCTCTCTCTCAAATAAATAAATAAAAAAAAAAATCTTAAAAAAAAAAAAAAAAAGAAGTTGGCATCCATCAAAGTGGAGGTCAACCTTTGGTGTGTCCATCCCAGGTGGAAGAAGTCATTGAGGGCGCTGGTGGGGGATTGAGGGGTATAAGCTGGAAATGGTGATACGAGAGTTTGCCCCCCTGGCCAGGCCAGGCAAGGCAAGCTAGTGAGGAGGAACAGCACACCAGGCAGCAGATGACCAGGACCGACTGAGGCCAGGAAGACCATGGTGAAATTCACTTAGGATTAGACAGCTGAGGGCCAGTAAAAATGGGGTCTATGACCTTAGTTAGAGGGAGCCATCATGGCTAACCTGACATCAGATGAAACCTGTGGACAAGTAAGTGCAGTAATACACCCTAGGGTCACCCAATAAGCAATGACAATAGTAAGCCTTTGGGAGAAAGTCCAGGCAGGAGGGGCAACGGTGTAGAGTCCGACTCCCAAGATGAGGGAAATCACGCCTATGATAGCCAGGGACCATGGAGAGCAGATGTCCATCAGTCAGTGGGGTCTCGTCGAAGGTGAAGCCAGAGAGGGTTTGCAAGGTCTGGCTGGACTCTCCAGTGGCACGGCTCCTCGTCCAGATGATGAGCTTTCTTCACTCTTGAGTGGTGGACCTGCCGGGTGACAGCTGAGACCTTGACTGCAGTAGGGGTGGTTAGAACAATAGTGCGGGGCCCTGTCCACTGTGGTTTGAAGGGGTCTTTCTTACAATCTTTGACCCAAACTGAGTCCCCTGTCTGGGAGGAGTATACCTGAGACCCTAAAGAGATTGGGGACCTCTCAATGGTGTACTTTTGTAATTTATTTAGGGTGGCCCCCAGGCCCTGAAGTTGCTTCTTTATTTTTTTATCTCCAACCTGATGTAAGTTTCCTGAAATTCTCTCCAGGCACGGGGGAGGCTGTCCATATATTAACTCAAATGGGGAGAAACCTAATGTCCCAGGTGTTTATCTGGAGGTGTGTACCATCTGTTGGCTTTCCTGTGCCCCAGGGTCAAATGGAGTGTAAATCCTGTAGGCTTCACATAGTCTTTTGTAGTAGTCCCCGGGGAACTCTCCTAGTTGTTGAGTGACCGAGGATACCTTAGTCATGTTCATGGGTTTCTTAGCTCCTGCTCGGATTCCCTGGAGGAGGCTCTCCTGGTACCGACAGATGTGGGCCTGTCGCTCAGCTGTTGTGAAGTCCCATGCTGGGTGCTCTTTGGGTGCGGCTGTATTAGCCCAGGCAGCAGGGTCGATGACTTCCGCTGGTGCGTGCTCTTCTAGGTACTGCCACGCACCTTTCATTATTCTCCCCCTTTCCTCTGTGTTAAACAGGGTGTGGAGTAACTGTTGGCCGTCTTCCCAGGTTGGCCAGTGAGTCTGGAAGAGGGATTCTATGAGGTGATCCCGAATCCATACACCCTCCTTGGCCAAATCCCAGGGTCAGCCAGATGGTTCACTTGCCTAGATTTGATGGATGCCTTCTTCTGCCTCCACTTAGCTCCACAGAGCCAGCCACTGTTTGCCTTTGAATGTTCTGAACCTGATACAGGGCGCCAGATGCAACTGACTTGGACGCGCCTCCTGCAGGGGTTTAAAAACTCGCCAACCCTTCCTGGCGGAAGCACTGGCAGTGGACGTTGCCAGCTTCCCAAGAGAGGCCACATGATGCACCCTCCTCCAGTATGTGGATGACCTCCTCCTCACCAGTGACACACAAGAAGACTGCACAAAAGGCACAAAGGCCCTCCTACAGTTCATGTCAGACTCGAGGCACTGAGGAGGCCCTCGCCAGTACCAGGAGGCCCTCCTCTGGGTATGTGGTAACCCCAGTCTCATGGAAGAAGGCAAAAATCTGCCAATAATAGGTCCAATACCTTGGTTTCCTCCTCACCCAAGGGAAGAGAGAACTAGGGCCGGAGAGGAAAAGGGTCATCATCTTCCCGCCATAGCCCCAGACAAAAATGGGCCTACAAGAATTCCTGGGCGCTGCAGGATTCTGCCCCATCTGGATCCCTGGGTTCTTGGCAATAATAAGATCCCTTTATGATCTCTTAAGGGGATCAGATCGAGAACTCCCTCCTGGACTGAGGAAGCAGAAGTCGCCTTCACAGAGATAAAGACCACCCTGGGGCAGGCTCCAGCCCTGGGCCTACCAGATGTAGAAAAACCCTTCAATCTCTTTGTGCATGAAAAGGAAAAAATAGCGCTCGGGGTACTCACCCAGACTGTTGGACCCTGGCAATGGCCAGTTGCTTACCTATCAAAGAAGCTGGACCCCGTGGCAGCAGGATGGTTACCATGCCTCAGGGCACTGGCAGCCACAGTCCTACTCATCAAGGAGGTGGACAAACTTACCCAGGGGCAAGAACTTAATGTCAAGGTCCCTCATGCAGTTTTGTCCCTCATGAATGCACAGGGACACTGCTTCCTTTCCAACTCTTGGCTAGCACAATACCAAGGGCTCCTCTTAGAAAACCCACCGGTTACCCTCAAAAAAGTAAAGACATTAAGTCCAGCAACTTTTCTCCCCACCAAAGAGGGGGACCAGACCATGACCTCTCCGAGGTGACTGATGAAGTCTACGTGAGCCGTCCAGGTCTGCAGGATCAAGCCATAAAGAATCCAGAGCTCACGCTGTTCAGCGATGGCAGCAGTTACCTACAGGAGGGTGCCCGGAAAGCAGGTTATGCAGTAACCACAACCACTAAAGTCCTAGAAGCTAAAGCATTACCAGCTGGATGGTCATCTCAACAGGCTGAACTGTATGCCTTAATCCGAGCCCTCACCCTCAGTGAAGGCAAGCGAGTCAACATCTATACAGACTCTCGGTATGCCTTCACTACTGTACATATACATGGGGCCATCTACAAGGAAAGGGGCCTCCTAACCACCACAGAAAAGGCTATCAAAAACAAGGAGGAGATATGGAGACTCCTCGAAGCCATCTGGATTCCAAAGGGAGTAGCAATCCTTCACTGTAAGGGACACCAGAAAGGAAACAACCCCATAGCGTGGGGAAATCGTCTGGCAGATGAGGCAGCCAAGACCACAGCCAGTGAGGCCATGAACAGAGCCCCTTCCCTCACCATGTCCCTGACACTCCCGGAAGAAGTCCTTCCTCCCAGTTACACTGAAAAGGAGAAAGAATGGGCCATGGCTGAGGGGGCCACCCTGACTGAAAAGGGGTGATGGATGATGCCAGATGGGTGCACCTTCATTCCAACAGCAACTGGAGTGCATCTAGTCAAGGAACACCACCAACTCACTTATCTGGGAAAAACTGCATTAGAGGCCCTTCTCAAGAAGCACTACTACATCAGTCAGCTGCCGGCACTATGCTGAGCAGAGTGAACGATGCATAACATGTGCTAAAAATAATGCTCGGATGGCACCGCGGTCTCCACCAGGTGCCCAGAGGATGAGAGCAACCCCCTTCGAAGATCTAGAGGTAGACTTCACAGATGTGCAGACGAGCAGGGGGTTCAACTATCTCCTAGTAATAGTATGCACATACTCTGGGTGGGTAGAAGCCTTTCTGACCAGGACAGAGCAAAGCCAGGAGGTAGCTAAAGTCCTCTTGTGGGAGATCGTGTCCCGGTTTGGCCTGCCATTAACAATCCATGGTGACAATGGACCCGCATTTGTAGCAGACATTGTACAAGTCTTGACCAATTCTATCAACATCACCTGGAGACTCCACACCGCTTACTGGCCCCAAAGTTCAGGGAAAGTAGAGCAAATGAATCACACCCTCAAGGGAACCTTAGCAAAATTTTGCCTGGAGACTAACCTCCCATGGCCAGATCTGCTACCCATAGCTCTCCTATGTGCTTGCTGCACGCCTGGGACATTAGGTTTCTCCCCATTTGAGTTACTATATGGACAGCCTCCCCCGTGCCTGGAGAGAATTTCAGGAAACTTACATCAGGTTGGAGAAAAAAAAATAAAGGAGCAACTTCAGCGCCTGGGGGCCACCCTAAATAAATTACAAAAGTACACCATTGAGAGGTTCCCAATCTCTTTAGGGTCTCAGGTACACTCCTCCCAGAGAGGGGGCTCAGTTTGGGTCAAAGATTGGAAGAAAGACCCCTTCAAACCACAGTGGACAGGGCCCCGCACTGTTGTTCTAACCAACCCTACTGCAGTCAAGGTCTCAGGTGTCAACCTGTGGGTCCATCACTCAAGAGTGAAGAAAGCTCATCATTCGGATGAGGAACCACACCATTGGAGGATCAGCTGTGTTCCCTGGCTCTCATCAGCGTGATTTCCTTCATCTTGGGAGTCGGACTCTACATTGTTGCCCCTCCTGACTAGACTTTCCCCCAGAGCCTTCTGCTTAAGGTCATAGATCCCACTTTTACTAGCCCTCAGCTGTCTACTCCTGAGCACATTTCACCAGTTTTCCTGACCCCAGTAAGTCCTGGTCTTCTGCTACCTGGTGTGCCGTTAAGTTTATGATTAAGTCCGTGTTAGCCCCAAGCCTTGCAGTCAACCCTCAGAGTCAAACAGAATGATGCCCTCTAAACTAGGTGTTTAAAGGGGCATCAAAGGGAGGAATGATAAGGAAAATCTGTGTCCTAAGATGGTGGACTGAGCCAGCGGGAGAGTCCCAGTCCTTGTCCTGGGGCTCTTCCAGGTTATTCTCCCTGCTCTGCTTCCCACGCATACCAATCCAGGTTCTTCTCCCTGCCCCACTTCACACACACGCCAAAAGTGCGAAGTATGCAGAAATAGAGTGTATAAATTCCCCTCTTTGTTTGTGCTTGGGGCTCAGACCTTTGGAGACCACTCTCCTCTGAGCCCACCAGTGTTAAATAAACCTCTATCCTCCGAGATCTCTGAGTGCTGCTTTGTTCTTCTGTCGGGTGATCCAGTCCAGGTTCCGTAACACTAACACCTCCTCAGGAGGTTCCAAAGTCATCCCTGAGGGAAAACAGGCTATCTGCTTGTGAGGATCTCCTTTCCCCTGGTAGCATGTTCCTGCATAAACCATTTCCATTTCATTATGGAACTCTTACAGGCACTATCTTCTCCATTAGAGTTTCTTTGACATCAGCCAAGAAAATATAGACTTTATAGGTTTCAGAATTATTTTATGTCTCTCAGTCATTGAGACAGTTTTAATGATTTCTCATAGCAAACTAGTAATTGTCTCCTCAATGGAAAATTTCTAATTCAAACCCCAGTGGTTGCTGCTGGGTAGCACTCACAAGCGTTTGCCTTAAGCTCTGGTCTACATGCCACACAAGAGTACGTTTAGCAGATTAACAACCTGTGTGTGATTTCAGGCAATCTTATGGGTTTCCATTTAGTATGTCCAATCGGTATTGGGGGAAGAGTGGCTTCACATGCTTTCTGTTTTACAATACTAGGTCTATCCTCATAGTACATTCCGGTAAAGGAAACCCAACCACAGTACTTAAAATTTGTTCAAACACATACATTTTCATCTGAACTTTTACCTTAATCTCATCAACCTTTATGTCCCTATATCCTCCTCATCTAACTGTGCCTCCCATTATAATTCCACCAACAGATTTTGGAACCATAATGCATGAGATCACCATTTCAACAAATCCCAAAATTTCTTCACCTCCCTGACCATTTTACCCACTCATGCATATGACCTGGAATCCACAGCTAGGGGTTGGGACAAAGGGCTCAGGCCTACTTCTCAGCATGTACCTTGATTAGATTACTGGACCAATGTCCTAGGCATTTGGGCATTGGGGTTCTCATTGTCATCTTTGCCAGTGGCCCTCTACATTTCTTCAAACTAAGATTACTAAGCAGATTGATTTAGTATTCACCAATGCTGGAGCACCATCAGTCTACCCAGCTTCCCAGAATATTATATTAAGACCCTACTGACATCCACTGTAATCTTCTCATTTCTTAGTAACTGTTTAAGGATCTTCACCTTGCTGGGGCACCTAGGTGGCTCAGTCAGTTACCCATGTGTTTCAGCTCAAGTCGTGATCCCAGGGTCCTGAGATTGAGCCCACATTGAGCTCTTTGCTCAGTGGAGAGTCTGTTTCTCCCTCCCCCTCTGTCCCCTACCACCCCTCATGCTCTCTCTTTCTCTTTCAAATAAATAAATAAAATCTTTAAAAAAAACTTCATCTTGCTGTGATGAAACTCCAAGTCCTTTCTTTTTTCTATTCTCTTGCAAATCATACTAATTTTATACACTATCTGTTGTTTTAGCTCAATTTTCCCCTCTGGTTGTGGCTCTGTTGCCAGAAACTGATACTCTGACTAGTATCCAAGCATGGCCCACCATCAGGATTAATCCCAACACTGTCTTATTTGCATTTTAGCTATTAGAGATAACAATTAACCAGGGGATTACATATTTCACTTGTTTTTTTTTTGTTGTTGTTATTTGCATTTCCTTATGCATCCAAGGAGTCAACTCATCAGAAATTAGATCCATGATTCCTTAATTCATTTGGTACCTTCTACTTCCAGTAACTGCCTGCAGCACAGCTTCAAAACTATAAAATGGCCAGTCAAGAATTAGGGCTTTGTTCATCCCCCACCATCTCATCTTTTTTTCACAAACCACATATTCCGATGAATCAGGCCATTTTAGCAAATCCCACTTCTCAAACCAAATGTCCAGTTACCCAAACTGCAGAGTTTGAGGGCACACGGTCCTCCACAAGACTGTCTTCACTTCTAACACCAACTGCAAGTTTGACGAATTTCAAATCTACCCTCAGGTTTGATAATTCTCTAGAGGGACATGCAGAACTTACTGAAAGATATTATTCCAATAGTTAAGGTCAAATACATAGGAAAAGGATACAGATTAAAGTCAGCCAAAGAAAGGGACACGCAGGCAAACTCCAGGAAGATTCCAAATATGAGTCTTTTGTTTTTCTCTCTACATAGAGTCAGGGCACCTTACTTTTGGGCTATCAGTATGTAAAAATGCAGAGTAATGCCAAACACTCACCCTAGGCTCACCTTAGTCCAGTGTCAGAGTTTTCCATCAGGGCTCCATTAGGTACTCATGATTGATTTAATGTTTTCCCATCAACACTGCATGACCGAAAGCCTCTGCCTTGTGTCCCATCATGGGTCTTTCCATCATGATCAGCCCAGGAGATAGCCTAATCACATTAGGGACAATAAATCAGTGGTAAAACTCCCAGTGCTGATTCAAAAGTAAAGATTGATCCGATGCACATCCTTGAGTTATCTTTGCAAGATTGAAACCCCTTTGAGCTTTCAAATACCAGGCCAAGTGGAGCCAGAGAGTCGGTGATGCTGACTATTGTCAGCCCTCATGATTTCAATCATATAAGACCTGGACTTTGTCACCTTAAGATGACTTTTGCCCCAGTTCCAAGCTGAATTTCCCATTGCACAAGCCTCTTCGTGAATATGGATGCACCATTAGCTTAAAACTTCCCCAGTCTTGTTGGTTTGAGGAGAAACTGCTTTGGGAAATATCCCTGGTGTCCTTCTCTACTTGTTTTAGGTAAAACCCTTCCTTTTATACATTCTTTAGCTTGGTTGTGTCTTTTGGCTCAACACACATGAAGAAGTGAGCCCAGTTTGAGGCAACACAGGGGCACAGACAGAAACCTGGGAAAGGATCAGCTTTTCCAGAGGCTATGACAAGAAAGTGCTGTTTAGAAATAAGAAAAGCAGAGGTCCCTGGGTGGCACAGTCGGTGAGCATCCAACTCTTGGTTTCAGCTCAGGTCGTGATCTCAGGGTTGTGAGATCTGGCCCTGCATCCAGCTCTGCGCTCAACAACAGAGTCTATTTGAGATTCTCTCTCCCTCTCCATCTCCCACTTGTGTTTCTCTCTCTCAAATAAAATAAATAAATCTTTAAAAAAAAAGAAAGGAAGTCAATACCTGTCCAGGATTCTACACTAACCACTTGTGGTAAACTAAATAATGCCCTCAACCCTGTATTTGCAGGAGTGATTAAATTATAATCCCTTATTTGTATTCTCAATTTGAGATTGACTCATTTTGAAGTGAGGTTATCCTGGATTATCCAGGTAGGCCCTGATGATCTTGAACTTTACCTGTGATCCTAGAGGACAATCAGTGATGGTTAAAGAAATCCTCCACCCTTCGGTTTACCTACACTAGGACCAGGCACACTTTCCATATTCCCATTATTTACCTCATAAATGATTAATTAAACTACTTTGTCCTTACTCATCAATTGTAACAAATTCCTATTAACTAAACTTCAGTTAAGATTCTCTCCTGCCCACAGACCTGAAATTTGGCCCCCCACAGCCAAATCCAGCGCACAGCCCTTCCTTAGAGCCCCTGTAGGAAAAGAGGCTTATCTCAGGATAAAACATCCTCTGATCTACTATCCAGTCAGACCAACCTTTTATCTCACTTCCCCACATTATATTCTTTCTACTTGTTTGCTCCTCTCTGTAAAAGAAAAATCTTGTTTTGCCTGTTTTCTGAAATACTTACAGATCTTGAGTTCAGAACTTTCTTCCTATCCCAATAGTATTTTCAAATACAGTTTCTCCTCAACCCTGGACTTGTCTTTAATTTGACAGCTCAGTGTAATCACAAGGATCCTTGTAGGAGGGAGACAGTGCAGTTGGAGTGAGAGAAAAGACTGGATGACAGAGGCAGAGTTTGAAATAATACCATTGCAATGTTTTACAATCACAACAATGCAAAACAATCAGGAAACACAAGCTCCCTCTAACAGCTGAACAAGGCAATAAATAGATGCTCCCCTACAGCCTCCAGAGGAAGCAGACCAGCTGACACCTGACTAAAGCCCAGTGAGACTTATTTTGACCTACAGACTATAAAATAATAAGTTTGTATTATTTTAAGTCACTAAATTTCTGGAAGGTAATTTGTTAGAGCAACGATAGGAAATCAATACCCTACTTGTGTAAATTTGGCCAAATCATTTATTAATTTCCCCACATGTAAAATGACTCCGTTGAATAGGTTCTTTTTCAAGGATATGTTTAGGTTTAACCTTCTGTTATAATATTATCCTCAAGGCTATGTGTCCAGAGTATTAAGCCAAACAGCACAATTTTGCAGGTTTTGAAATTAGACGCTAGAAATTAGGTATCAAATACTGGAACAGGAAGACGTTTTGGTCTAAATAGGTAGGTGGTATGAATATGCTAGGGGACAATGAGAGCCTTCCAAAGTTCAGGTGTAGTGAAATTAGAATTGAATCAGAAAAAGACTAGTCAATCATGAAAGAATACAAACATGAGATTATAAAGGACCAGAAGCAAAACCCAATTACCAAGTGAAAAAACAACCAACCAAGAGAAGAGTTCAGCCACCCAAGGCTGGGCAAGAGGTATCAGTGGAAGCAACAGACAGAATAACTCTCATCAAAAGCCGTCTCCATTCTTCTCATGGTGAGAATTAGGTTCATCCCAGGGTTATCGCAAACGCATTGATTAAGATCAATCTGGGCCTAAAATATGTTGACCTCAGACATGGGACTCACAGAGTTCAGGAGACAAAGCAATTCCAGAGCCATGGTAGGTAAATGCAGAGCTTTGACAGCACGACGGTGTCACAGTGACATAACCTTTTGTGTCAATTTCTGATAAAGCTGCAGTAATTACCATAAATTACCACTGAAAGGTTTCAAAAATGTGCAAGAAAATTAGTGATATTTTTAGGATTCCTGAGAGTCCTAGGAGCTTGACACACACATATTCTTATGAGTAAAATACCTCCTAGAATACTAATATTTTCAATTATATACAGTTATATGCGTGTCTGTGTGTGTGCACGTGTGTGTGTGTGTGTGTGTGTGTACTGTGAAGAGCTATGAGATATTTATGAAGTGATAAGATTGTATTAGTCAGTTTGGGCTATAACAAAATACCACAGACTGGGTGGCTTAAACAACAGAAATTTATTTTTTCACAGTTCTGGAGGCAAGAAGTCGGAGATCAGGGTGCTAGCATGGCGGTGTTCTGGTGTTGGGTTCTTCCTAGCTTTGACAGCCTCCTTCTAGCTAAGTCTTCACAAGGCAGCGAGCACTCTGGTATCTCTCCCTCTTCTCATAAGAGCTCCCATTCTATCAGATCAAGGTTCCCCCTTAGGATCTTATTTAACCTTGATCATCTCCTTATACAGTTGCATGGGGTGTTAGGGCTTCAGCATAAAAATTTGGGGGAGACATAATTCAGTCCACAGCCAAGGTAATATGCAAAAATCACATGCTAAAATTGAGGTTTACTTATTATTAGATAGATTCTGTTTATTTTCATGGAAACAGGAAGCAGTGACAAAGTAATAGGAACAAAATTACCTACACTCCTACCCCCGGGGGCAGATGCTCAGTATTATGGCGAGTTTCATCACAGTCATGGTTCTGTAAATGTTGATTCTACAGAATAAGACTTTAAAATTTAACATTGCAGCAAAACTTTTTATCATAATAAACTTTACCAAAACATTTTTAAAAGCTTTAAAATATAATCAATGAGTACAGGATCAAAATTTTTTTGAATAATAGACATAAATGACCATACATGTTTCGTCTTTCATCTGTCTACTCTCTATCTTGTTTTTCTACAAGTGGAGGATGCATTAGTGCAGTGTATCAGGTTCTCTCCAGTAAGCATTCCTGTATTCCGTCTCTTTATGCCAGAAACCCTCAGTGTACCCAGCATCCATAGTTACCACAAATGTGTCCCACATAACCCAGAGTACAGATACCCTCATGCGTGGGCTTCTTGGTGAGCTCTGGGCGTATGGGACCTCTTGCTGGTAATAGTCCTCTCTATTTGTGCCAGGGGGTTGTGCAATATTCTAATGTTCTATGTGTGCCTCAACCTGAAAACATTTAGCAAGCACTGATTAGGTCTTACGTTCTTAAGATACTGTGATGTGTTAACCTAAAAATAAAAAAGCCATAATGAGACAAATGAGATTTTATTTGGGATTAAAAATTTCAGGGAGCACAGATTTAGTTAGAAACCCAAATACTGTCCCACTTGTAGAGTGAAAGCAAGGAGTTTCTATGAAGGAAAGGAAAGGGGGCAATTCATGAGTTGGAATTAAAAAAAAAAAAAAAAATGTTTCCTGGGGTGCATAGCTAGCTCAGTTGGTTAAGTGCCTGACTTTTGATTTTGGCTCAGGCCAGGATCTCAGGGTTGTAGGATGTAGCCCAGTATAGGGCTCCTGCTCAGCAGGAAGTCTGTGTCAGATTTTCTCCCTTTCCCTCTGCCCCTCCCCCTGCTCACATGCAGTCTCTCTCTCTCTCTCTCTCTCAAATAAATAAATAAATCTTAATTTTTTTTCCTATGGATGTTAATAGGCTAAGCTACTCTGAATTATACATTGATTGACTACTGAGTCTATGTTCAGAAAGTCCGCAACCATCAGTCTTGAGAGCAGGAAGTCCATTCTCCCACTGACTTCTCAAGAAATTGCTGAACACAGTTGCCAGAGGTTTTGGCCCAGTTCAAACAAAGACGGGGAAGGCAGTTTTCCTGTGGTGGCTGCTCTGGCCCTATATTAAAATGGCTTCAGTCGTGTCAATTTTTCACGGATGAACATATTTGTTAGCAAAACATACTCATTATATTAGACTTCCTGAAGTAAATAGGTAAAGGACAAAAGTTTTCAACTAAATGCTGCAATTTGCAAGATCTTTTTTTTTTTTTTTTTTTTTTAAGTTGTATCAATTCAAACCTTCACTGTATGGACTGAAGTGTATCCCCCCCCCCCCGCCCCCGCGAATTCATATCTTGAAGCCCTGTAGTCTCATGTGACTGTATTTGGAGACAGGACCTTCGAGGAGGCAAATAAGGTTACAGGATGAGGTAATGGTGTGGCCCTCATCCTAAGGAACTGGTTTCTCTGTAGGATGAAGAAGAGATGACAGGAGTGTACATGCCAAGAGGAAAGACCTGTGTAGACACAGTGAGAAAGTGGTCTGCAAACCAAAAAGAGAGCCCTCCAGAAACCAACCCCACTGGTACCTTGATCTTGGACTTCCAGTCTCCAGAACTGTGAAAAAATCAGTTCTGTTGTTTAAGTTACCCAGTCTCTAATATTTTGTTATGGCACATTGGACAGACAAATGCCCTCAATGACAAATTACGATTTTTATTTTCCCGCATAGTTGCCTAATCTTGATTCAGATATTAAAAGGAAAGACAGAGAAAAATAATGAAAAAAACAAATTAAAATAAACTATGATATCTGTGACATTATGTAACATCACACACTATATGTGTGTACGTACATGTTCGTGTATTCATAGCAGAGGTTTCACGAAAAAAAACGATTTCAAATCACTTATTGTTAAGTACCACTTAGCATTAAGTTTACCTGCATGATTTCTAGACTCAGAAAGATTGGAACTATTATCTTCCAATGTATACTACAATTGCCAAAGCAAGTAATATTTAAAGAACAGAGACAACAACACAATTTTAGAGATTTTTTTCTGGAGTTAATGATTAAGTAAATTAAAAACAAATTGTGAAATATGTTTTGTCGATAAAAACAGCTTAACATATTTTAGAAAAAGTGAATTGATTTTTGAGATTGAAAAGCATTATCAAAAGCTACCAGTAGATGGTGTGACAGGAGTAATCAAAATTGAGGAAACATCCATATGTATTTTCTCAATAACCACTCTTTAATTTCTTCGTTTAAGAGTATTTTTTAATAATGTAAATTACTTTAATATGAATAACTGCCTATATAAAGTTTATCTCAATTAGCTCTACTATTTTATGATTGCCACAACTTATTCAAACACAAATAACAAAAAGGATATAACACTTCATTTTTTTTCTTTTGCATTAAGTTCTACACACACACATTTCAAAGCTATTTTGCCTGCATGTACCTAATATTTCATATAGAATCTATGCAAACTATGTATGCATCTTTTTTCCTTCAATGCAGCATATCCACTTCTATAAATCTATGTAAATATAATCCATATTGGTTTGTGAGAAAATATTGTCATTATATTAATGCTTATAAATGCACTGCTAGAATTAAATAATATATCTGTTATTCCTTTAGTATTAATAATATAATGTATCACTGATACATATATCTGTATCAAAGATGATATATATGTATCAAAGAGGCTATATGTATCTAATTATAGACTGTTTCAGCTATGAATATTTCATGATACATGTGCAAAATCAAAACAATAATATGTGAAATAGAAAAGAACAACTGTTTGCACACCCAAATATTCTACTTTGTGCGATCATTGCCACAAAACTTCCCTGTCTCCTCTGTGGCCTGGAATTATGACAATTACTCAATGTGTTGTGTGAAGTAATCATGACCGTTTTTATAATAGAACTTTGTTTTTCAGCTTTTTTCCCCCTTTTTTTTCTTTTTATACAACCCTATTTCTTAGGACAATTTACTGTTGGGATGAACCTCACCATTTCCCTAATGGCCTAATGGGGCATTTTATAGGTCATCTAAGATTGATACTGAACATATACATAAGGTTATCGATTGTGATGCTCAGAATTTTTTCCAGTGCTACACCTACCAACTTTTATGGAGGATCACACTTCCTACTTTTCTTCTGAAGTGAAGTATGGCCCCATGACCTGGTTTTGACTCATTACTTTGTGAAGGTTTATGAATCAGTACAGGATTCGCCGTAATTTTTTTAACCCTGCAGAATTTGAACTTTATTAATTAAATAAATATTTATTAAGAATATAGGACACTGCTTGGTACATAGGAAGTACCTGACCAAGTGCTCACAATTTTCTATTACTTAACCACTCCCTAGGCTTGGCTAACTTTAGTCAGGCTTCTGTCCTCCTCTTATCCCCTAAACTTTGGCTCATCCTAAGTTTAAGCAAATACCAAGGTACAGAACATGCCCCTTAATAGCTCATTCCCAGAATCTACTGACCCCAGAAAGAAACATTTCCTGTGGAAGCACCTGATTTTGCCACCTGCTCACCCAGACTGCTTGCACTACTCCCCACAAGGTTCCTGCTAGTTTTGATTACCTCCACCTATGAAAGGAAAGCCTTTTTTCTGTTTAAGTTTGAGACACTAGCAATCCTGAAGTCCCAGTGTTCTCCCTATTCTAACTTTCAAAATAAAGTCTCTTCTTGTCTAAGTCATGATTTTTTTGACATATCATATGATTATTTGCTATTGTTATCAGCATCCATGAAGATAGTTCTATGCATTTTTGTATCTTTTAATATATTAATAAAGTGTGCAGATACATTTTCTAAAGTTGGACCATATTGATTTATTTCTATAAACTTAAAAATATGTTACTAGTGTGTTTCTCATTATATTTAATTCAATTTGTACTTATATGGTGAAATACTTGATATTTCTAGCATTCATTTATTTGATCTATAAAATTGGCAATTTCATTTGATTCAGCCTAAAGTGTTGATAACTGAGAACAGTCCATGCCTTCTTTTTTTGCATGCACATTTATGCTGGTTTATAAACTGAATTGGGAAACTTCTAGTATTTGTTGTTGTTGTTGTGTTCCTCTTAAATTACTTCTAAGTAGGAGAAATACAAATTTATCAAAATCCTATTTGATCTTTCATGCATATGTTAGGAACATCTTGACACTGTGTTGTTCTTATAGATGTATTAAAGTTTTCCACTTTTGTAACAAATTATAAAGCAATGTTGAAATTTCTTAACAAACTTATAATTCAGTTGGCTAAAGTTGTACATTGTTACTATTGCTTGTTTGAAAACCATGCATTACATACACTTCTCTTCTAATGGTTATCACTAAATATCTGACATAGAAATATGAATGCACTGTTTACTAATATGTAGAACTAATTACTCACTAGACAGTAATCTTAGCATTCTTTTCTTTCTGTTACACCAAACACCTTCTGCAAGGTGTTTCTGAAGATTTTTTTTAATTCCACATATAGGTGAAATGATAGAGTATTTCTCATCCTCTGTCTGACTGACTTCACTTACATAATGCTGAATAAGTTCTGGGAAATCTAATGTACAGCATGGTGACTATAGTTAACAATATTGTATTTTACTTGAAAGTGGCTAAAAGACTAAATCCTAGAAGTTCCCAACACACAAAAAAATTATTATAACTATGTGAAGTGATGGGTATATTAACTAACCTTGCTGTGGTAATCATTTCACTATATATATATATATATATATAAAATCATCTCGTTGTGCACCTTAAACTTACATGATGTATACGTAAATTATATCTCAATAATAAAAAACCAACAAATCTATACTTGATAAGGATAGATAATTAGCCTTTTTTTTTTATAGGGGTATTATAGGAGCTGGAATTATATACAAAAGACCTTTGTCAAGAGTCCATGAAAAATAGATCTGATGCCTTCAAATGCCTCAGCTCTCAAAGGCCCCTGGGATAGTGTAGAGAATGGTGTGGTGGGGACTATTTCCTTTTGAAGTGCTCTGCTTCCCAATACATTTTATGAAGTGCACAGGGACTCAGGAATTTGAGTTAGCCTATTCTGAATGTAGGAACTGTAAAGGGCTTGGAGAGCTGTGAGAAGGGCCAGAGACCCGAAGTATCTATCAGAATTGCTACAGGTCAAGAGTGAGTCAGGGGGGATCCGGACCTTCCAGGGTTATTCATTTAGGGTGAATATCAAATATCAACACCCCAATTATTAAGTAAATCTCTTCCTCATAGATTAACAGGCCTTAAAAGCCTATGTTGTGCTTTGTGAGGTTGAAGAGATAAAGAAACTGGTTTAGAAAAAAGGAAATCAAATTGTAAATTTTCTAATCCCGTTAGAGATTGTTTATCTACTCTGAGGGATTATGGTGGGATATGGTGGTGTTAAGTGTGGTGCAAGTTGTTTAAGTGTCTATCAATATCAAAAAGGTTATAGAGTCCTCATCAACTGCGACTGTTACTTCACCCACTGTGTTTAAGGCTTTTGGAGGGTCTATGGAAACTGATCCTTCCAAGAGATCATTGAGACTTTGAAGTTTGTTGGATTTGTTTTCTTTCTGGACAAACTTTAGCCCAATTTTCTGTTTCCTTTCAATATCTAGGGTTGTACCAATCCATATGAAAATTTAGAGAGGTCAAGGGAAACTTGAAGGCGTGGGAATGGGATTTGAAGGATAAGAAGAGGGAACAAGGAACCTGGAAGTGCCTTTGAGGTTGGAGTAGGAAGAGAGCAACAGTTGAGAGGACAAATTATCTTTGAGATTTTCAATAGGCTCAAATAAATACATTGCAATTACTGCTTTGCCTGATTAAATTTAGATTGAAAAAGTTACTTTTTAGCTTCCGTATACCATGAGAAATAAGCAAAGTATTGGTTGATTAAAAGGGAGATCCTAAGAATGCCAGAGAAGCCATTTTACTTCTAAATTATCCTTAGAGAAATTGTTATTTTTAGAGGTATTAACAGAATTAGTACTGTAATTGTAGAACATACAGTCAGTGGGAGGGGAGAGGATGCACAGAGAGTTACCCACAAATAATTAAGTCAAAGATATTAATTTAAAGGTCCATGAAACAATCCCATTCAAATAATTCCCTTGCACAGTCCCATCACCAGGGACCCAAGGAGCCAAGAATACCCTCCCACACAATTCCTAGTCTGGAGAGTTGAAGAAAAACAGAAGAGGCTGTGCAAAAAGGCCAAGGAAAAGTCTCTTTGCCCAAAAGAATCAATATAATTCCTTACCGTGTTTCAACAGACAAGATGTCTATAGCACTGGTTTCAGAGTTTAACTCACAAAGTATCTCTGATCTACTGAACAAGAGAAAAGTTCAAATCACTTACAGATGGCAGGGGTCTCTAGGTGCGGCCAACCTCGATCACAGTCACGGGACTAGAAAGCCACCAAATCAAACCAAATCTGGAATTAATAAGAAGAGATTATATTTGAAAAACTATTTTAATAAGAAGAATGCTCCAGGGGGGCGGAGCAAGATGGCGGAGGAGTAGGAGACCTGGATTTCGTCTCCTCTCAGGAATTCAGCTGGATAGGGATCAAACCATTCTGAACACCTACAAACTCAACAGGAGATCAAAGAAAAGAAGAGCAACAACTCTCTGAACAGAAAAGCGACCACTTTCTGGAAGGTAGGACGTGCGGAGAAGTGAATCCGAGGCGATATTCGGGAGGATAGACGGCGGGGGAGGGGCCTCCGTCGGCCGCTTCTGGCAAGTGATAGAGCCACGGAGCACAAAGTCGGAACTCTTAGAAGTCTGCTCCGCTGAGGGACGTCACTCTGGTGGCGAAGTGGGGGGTGGAACCCTCGCGGGACAGTGTGGTCTCAGGACCCTCGGGGTCACAGAAAGACCGGGGGTGCCTGAGTGCGGCAGAGCTCCCAGGGATCGGAGCAGGGAAGCCGGCTGCAGAGACGGAGCCCAGGCGCGGGCTCTCAGCTCGGGGTTGCCATAAACCATGATCCACGGCACAGTTGGGCCACTGCTCCTCCAGCAGGGACCCAACAAGCGGCAGATCCGGGGAGACTCACCTTCTTCCCCTGGGAGGAGTGGTGTGGGAGCGCACCGCAGGGATCTGCTGGGTTTGGAGACTCCACCCGGGGTCGGGTGCCAGATAGAAAGGCGCGGTCACAGGCCGGGTGAGCACGGAGTGCGGCCAGAGACCAGGGAGACGGGAGTGACTGACTGCTTTTCTCTGGGGGCTCGCTGAGGAGCGGGACCCCGAGTTCTCGGCTCCTCCGGGGCGGAGACTGGGAGGCCGCCATTTTCACTCTCCGCCTCCAAAGCTGTACGGAAAGCTCACAGGGAACAAAAGCTCCGGAGAGCAAACCCAAGCAGATTACTTAGCCCGGACCAGCAAGGGCGTTGCAATTCTGCCTCCAGCAAAGAGATCTGGGAACCACGGCAACAGGCCCCTCCCCCAGAAGATCAGCGAGAACAGCCAGCCAAGACCAGGTTTACCCATCAATGAGAACGGCAGAACTCTAGCGCTAGGGGAATACTGCACATAGAATTCATGGCTTTTTTACCATGATTCTTTAGTCTTTCAAAGTAAATTATTTTTTTTAACTGTCTTTTTTTCTTTTTTCTTTTTTCTTTTTTTTTGAGTTTTTCTTTTTCCCTTTTACAACCAACATCTTATCAATCCCTTTTTTAAAAAAACATTTTTATTTTTCATTTTTAGAGTCATATTCTATCCCTTCATAGTAGTTACCCGTATTTTTGGCATATATATATAAGTTGTTCTCTCCTTAAAATTTTGAGATAGTTTCTTCTAACAGATCAAAATATACTCTAAATCTCTAGTGTATGGTTTTTTTCTACTCCCCTGCCTGATCACATTCTCTCCCTTTTTTTCTTTTTTTTTTTTAAATCCTCTTCTTTCTTTTTTCAAACAACTTATCAATTCCTTTTATAAAATTTTTTATAATTTCCATCTTTACAGTCATATTCTATCCCTTCATCATATCAACCCTTATTTTTGTACATATATAAGTTTTTCTTTCTTTAAAATTTTGGGAGGCACTTTCTTTTAACAGACCAAAATACACCCAAAATCTAGTGTGTGGCACTGATCTATAAACCAGCCTGATCATATTTGATCACATTCTGTTTTTGTTTTGTTTTGTTCTGTTTTTGTTTGTTTTTATCTTTATCTTTATTTTTTTCTTTTTTCTTTTTTTCTTTCTTTTTCTTTTTTCTCTCTTTCCCTTTCTTTTCCCACTGCTTCAGGTCTTTTCTGATTTGTTTAGAGTATATTTTCTGGGGACGTTGTTACCCTGCTAGCATTTTGTTCTCTCATTAATCTATTCTCCTCTGCACAAAATGACAAGATGGAAAAAATCACCTCAACAAAAAGAACAAGAGGTAGTACCAACTGCCAGGGACCTACTCAATACGGACATTAGTACGATGTCAGATCTAGAGTTCAGAATCATCACTTTATTTATTTTTTTTTTTAAGATTTTATTTATTATTTGAGAGAGAGTGAGAGCACAAGAGGGGGGAGCGGGAGAGGGAGAAGCAGACTCCCCGCCAAGCAGGGAGCCCGATGCGGGACTCGATCCCGGGACTCCAGGATCATGACCTGAGCCGAAGGCAGTCGCTTAACCAACTGAGCCACCCAGGCGCCCCAGAATCATCACTTTAAAGATACTAGCTGGGCTTGAAAAAAGCATGGAAGTTATTAGAGAAACCCTTTCTGGAGAAGTAAAAGAACTAAAATCTAACCAAGTCGAAATCAAAAAGGCTATTAATGAGGTGCAATCAAATATGGGGGCACTAACTGCTAGGATAAATGAGGCAGAAGAGTGAATCAGTGAGGTAGAAGACCAAATGATGGAAAATAAAGAAGCTGAGAAAAAGAGAGATAAACAACTACTGGATCACGAGGGCAGAATTCGAGAGATAAACAATACCATAAGACGAAACAACATTAGAATAATTGGGATCCCAGAAGAAGAAGAAAGAGAGAGAGGGGCAGAAGGTATAATGGAGCAAATTATAGCAGAGAACTTCCCTAATTTGGGGAAGGAAACAGGCATCAAAATCCAGGAAGCACAGAGAACCCCTCTCAAAATCAATAAAAATAGGTCAACACCCCGACATCTCATAGTAAAACTTACGAGTCTCAGAGACAAAGAGAAAATCCTGAAAGCAGCTCGGGAGAAGAGATATGTAACCTACAATGGTAGAAACATTAGATTGGCAACAGACTTATCCACAGAGACCTGGCAGGCCAGAAAGGACTGGCAGGACATATTCAGAGCACTAAATGAGAAAAATATGCAGCCAAGAATACTATATCCAGCTAGGCTGTCATTGAAAATGGAAGGAGAGATAAAAAGCTTCCAGGACAAACAAAAACTAAAGGAATTTGCAAACACGAAACCAGCCCTACAAGAAATATTGAAAGGGGTCCTCTAAGCAAAGAGAGAGCCTAAAAGCAACATAGACCAGAAAGGAACACAAACAATATACAGTAACAGTCACTTTACAGGCAATACAATGGCACTAAATTCCTATCTTTCAATAGTTACCCTGAATGTAAATGGGCTAAATGCCCCAATCAAAAGACACAGGCTATCAGATTGGATTAAAAAACAAGACCCATCGATATGCTGTCTGCAAGAGACATTTTAGAACCAAAGACACCCCCAGATTTAAAGTGAGGGGGTGGAAAACCATTTACCATGCTAATGGACACCAAAAGAAAGCTGGGGTGGCAATCCTTAGAGCAGACAAATTAGATTTTAAACCAAAGACTGTAATAAGAGATGAGGAAGGACACTATATCCTACTTAAAGGGTCTATCCAACAAGAAGATCTAACAATTGTAAATATCTATGCCCCTAACATGGGAGCAGCCAATTATATAAGGCAATTAATAACAAAAGCAAAGAAACAAATCGACAACAATACAATAATAGTGGGGGACTTTAACACCCCTCTCACTGAAATGGACAGATCGTCTAAGCAAAAGATCAACAAGGAAATAAAGACTTTAAATGACACACTGGACCAAATGGACTTCACAGACATATTCAGAACATTCCATCCCAAAGCAACGGAATACACATTCTTCTCTAGTGCCCATGGAACATTCTCCAGAATAAATCACATCCTAGGTCATAAATCAGGTCTCAACTGGTACCAAAAGATTGGGATCATTCCCTGCGTATTTTCAGACCACAATGCTTTGAAACTAGAACTCAATCACAAGAGGAAAGTCGGAATGAACTCAAATACATGGAGGCTAAAGAGCATCCTACTGAAGAATGAATGGGTCAACCAGGAAATTAAAGAAGAATTAAAAAAATTCATGAAAACCAATGAAAATGAAAACACAACTATTCAAAATCTTTGGGATACAGCAATGGCAGTCCTAAGAGGAAAGTATATAGCAATACAAGCCTTTCTCAAGAAACAAGAAAGGTCTCAAGTACACAACCTAACCCTACACCTAAAGGAGCTGGAGAAAGAACAGCAAATAAAGCCTAAACCCAGCAGGAGAAGAGAAATCATAAAGATCAGAGCAGAAATCAATGAAATAGAAACCAAAAGAACAGTAGAACAGATCAACGAAACTAGGAGCTGGTTCTTTGAAAGAATTAACAAGATTGATAAACCCCTGGCCAGACTTATCAAAAAGAAAAGAGAAATGACCCAAATCAACAAAATCATGAATGAAAGAGGAGAAATCACAACCAACACCAAAGAAATACAAACAATTCTAAGAACATATTATGAGCAACTCTATGCCAGCAGATTAGATAACCTGGAAGAAATGGATGCATTCCTAGAGATGTATCAACTACCAAAACTGAACCAGGAAGAAATAGAAAACCTGAACAGACCTATAACCACTAAGGAAATTGAAGCAGTCATCAAAAATCTCCCAAAACACAAAAGCCCAGGGCCAGATGGCTTCCCAGGGGAATTCTACCAAACATTTAAAGAAGAATTAATACCTATTCTTCTGAAACTGTTCCAAAAAATAGAAATGGAAGGAAAACTTCCAAACTCATTTTATGAGGCCAGCATTACCTTGATCCCAAAACCAGACAAAGACCCCATCAAAAAGGAGAATTACAGACCAATATCCCTGATGAACATGGATGCAAAAATTCTCACCAAAATACTAGCCAATAGGATCCAACAGTACATTAAAAGGATTATTCACCACGACCAAGTCGGATTTATCCCTGGGCTGCAAGGTTGGTTCAACATCCGCAAATCAATCAACGTGATACAATACATTAACAAAAGAAAGAACAAGAATCATATGATCCTCTCAATAGATGCAGAAAAAGCATTTGACAAAGCACAGCATCCTTTCTTGATCAAAACTCTTCAGAGTATAGGGATAGAGGGTACATACCTCATTATCATAAAAGCCATCTATGAAAAACCTACATCGAATATCATTCTCAATGGGGAAAAACTGAGAGCTTTCCCCCTAAGGTCAGGAACGCAGCAGGGATGTCCACTATCACCACTGCTATTCAACATAGTATTGGAAGTCCTAGCCACAGCAATCAGACAACAAATGAAATCAAAGGCATCCAAATCGGCAAAGAAGAAGTCAAACTCTCACTCTTTGCAGATGATATGATACTTTATGTGGAAAATCCCAAAGACTCCACCCCAAAACAGCTAGAACTCATACAGGAATTCAGTCAAGTGGCAGGATATAAAATCAATGCACAGAAGTCAGTGGCATTCCTATACACCAACAACAAGACAGAAGAAAGAGAAATTAAGGAGTCGATCCCATTTACAATTGCACCCAAAACCATAAGATACCTAGGAATAAATCTAACCAAAGAGACAAAGGATCTGTACTCAGAAAACTATAAAATACTCATGAAAGAAATTGAGGAAGACACAAAGAAATGGAAAAACGTTCCATGCTCATGGATTGGAAGAACAAATATTGTGAAGATGTCAATCCTACCTAGAGCAATCTACACATTCAATGCAATCCCCATCAAAATACCATCCACTTTTTTCAAAGAAATGGAACAAATAATCCTAAAATTTGTATGGAACCAGAAAAGACCCCGCAGAGCCAGAGGAATGTTGAAAAAGAAAAGCAAAGCTGTTGGCATCACAATTCTGGACTTCCAGCTCTACTACAAAGCTGTCATCATCAAGACAGTATGGTAACTGGCACAAAAACAGACACATAGATCGATGGAACAGAATAGAGAGCCCAGAAATGGACCCTCAACTCTATGGTCAACTAATCTTTGACAAAGCAGGAAAGAATGTCCAATGGAAAAAAGACAGTCTCTTCAACAAATGGTGTTGGGAAAATTGGACAGCCATATGCAGAAGAATGAAACTGGACCATTTCCTTACACCACACATAAAAATAGACTCCAAATGGTTGAAAGACCTCAATGTGAGACGGGAGTCCATCAAAATCCTAAAGAAGAACACAGGCAGCAACCTCTTCGACGTCAGCCGCAGCAACTTCTTCCTAGAAACATCGCCAAAGGCAAGGGAAGCAAGGGCAAAAATGAACCATTGGGACTTCATCAAGATAAAAAGCTTTTGCAAAGCAAAGGAAACAGTCAACAAAACCAAAAGACAACTGACAGAATGGGAGAAGATATTTGCAAATGACATATCAGATAAAGGGCTAGTATCCAAAATCTATAAAGAACTCACCAAACTCAACACCAAAAGAACAAAAAAATCCAATCAAGAAATGGGCAGAAGACATGAACAGACATTTTTCCAAAGAAGACATCCAAATGGCCAACAGACACATGAAAAAGTGTTCAATATCGCTCAGCATCAGGGAAATCCAAATCAAAACCTCAATGAGATACCACCTCACACCAGTCAGAATGGCTAAAATTAACAAGTCAGGAAATGACAGATGTTGGCGGGGATGTGGAGAAAGGGGAACCCTCCTACACTGTTGGTGGGAATGCAAGCTGGTGCAGCCACTCTGTAAAACAGTATGGAGGTTCCTCAAAAAGTTGAAAATAGAGCTACCATATGATCCAGCAATTGCACTACTGGGTATTTACCCCAAAGATACGAAAGTAGGGACCCGAAAGGCTACGTGCACCCCGATGTTTATAGCAGCAATGTCCACAATAGCCAAACTGTGGAAAGAGCGAAGATGTCCATTGACAGATAAATGGATAAAGAAGAAGTGGTATATATATACAATGGAATACTATGCAGCCATCAAAGGGAATGAGATCTTGCCATTTGCAACGACGTGGATGGAACTGGAGGGTATTATGCTGAGCGAAATAAGTCAAACAGAGAAAGACATGTATCATATGACCTCACTGATATGAGGAATTCTTAATCTCAGGAAACAAACTGAGGGTTGCTGGAGTGGGGGGTGGGGTGGGAGGGATGGGGTGACTGGGTGATGGACACTGGGGAGGGTATGTGCTCTGGTAAGTGCTGTGAATTGTGCAAGACTGTTGAATCTCAGATCTGTACCTCTGAAACAAATAATGCAATATATGTTAAGAAAGAAAAAAAGAAGAAGAATGTAGCAGGAGGGGAAGAATGAAGGGGGGGAAATCGGAGGGGGAGAAGAACCATGAGAGACGATGGACTCTGAAAAACAAACTGAGGGTTCTAGAGGGGAGGGGGGTGGGAGGATGGGTTAGCCTGGTGATGGGTATTGAGGAGGGCACGTTCTGCATGGAGCACTGGGTGTTATGCACAAACAATGAATCATGGAACACTATATCTAAAACTAATGATGTAATGTATGGGGATTAACATAACAATAAAAAAATTAAAAAAAAAAAAAAAGAAGAATGCCTCAACCAAAAGATCTGCAAGCATCTTAAAGATCAGGCATAGGAGAGCTTTTCTTTTATAGGGGGGATTTTCCTAAAGTCTGTTGATACTTGGTAGGGGCAGCTCTGCCTTGCAATTCTGCCTAGGCTTAAGGATGAGTATATATTCAGGATCCTTTTGGTCCTATGTGCAGAATATAAGCTAATATGAGGTAAATATAAATTCTGAAGACCAATCAGTGCATCATGGATGTATTAATCAAGGTTCTCCAGAGAAACAGAATAATAGAATGTATATAGAAGGAAAGAGATTTATTTTAAGGAATTGGCTCATGGGATTATGGAGGCTAGCAAAGTCCAAAATTAGCAGTGTGGGTCAGGAGGCTGGAGAACCAGGGAAGAACTGATATTACAGTTCAAGGCTGAAGACCATTTGCTGGAAGATTTCTTTCTTGTTTGGGGAGGCCAGTCTTTTGTTCTATTCAGGCCTTCAATTAATTGGATGAGACCCACTCAAATTATGGTGGGCAATCTGCTTTACTCAACATTCATAATTTCGATATTAATTTCACCCAAAAACATCCCCAAAGAAACATCCAGAATACCGGGTTTTTTAATAAGATTATTTATTTATTTTAGAGAGAGAAAGGGAGAGCATGAGCAGGGAGTGGGGGAGGAGCAGAGGGGGAGGTAGAAGATTTGGGAAAGAATCTCCAACAGAGTCCATGCTGAGCATGGAGCCTGACTCAGGGCTCGATCTCATGACCAGGAGATCATGGCCTGAGCTGAAACCGAGAATCGGACGCTAACCGACTGAGGCACCTAGGTGCCCCTAGAGTACTGTTTGACCACATATCTGGGCACAGTGGCCCAGACTAATCTGACACAAAAAATTAATTATCAGAATAGATATGAATATTTTTCTTGCCAGTCTCTCTTCCCTAATGCAGTGTGACTCGTACAGTAATGTGCATAGGATTATCCGGGTTTTTTTTTTTTTTTTTTTTTAAAGATTTTATTTATTTATTTGACAGAGACAGACACAGTGAGAGAGGGAACACAAGCAATGGGAGTGGGAGAGGGAGAAGCAGGCTTCCTGCGGAGCATGGAGCCCGATGTGGGGCTCGATCCCAGGACCCTGGGATCATGACCTGAGCTGAAGGCAGATGCTTAACGACTGAGCCACCCAGGCGCCCCAGGATTATCTGGGGTATTACTTACACAGAATTCTAGACACTTCTGCTGAGTATTCTAATTCATTAAACCTCAGATAACGGACATGAATTTACAATTTTAGCAGTCTCCCAGGGGGCAGACAGATAAAGGTGATCATGCACCTTTCTTTGAGAAACAATGTTAGTGATTTTCTTCTGACATTCAGTGTTTAATTAATGCTTTATAAAGTCATGGAGATTTTAAGCACCTACAGTTGCTCATCACAGTCATGTTTAATAGTCTGGAAATAACATGTCATGGGGTGCCTGGATGGCTCAGTTGGTTAGGCGACTGCCTTCGGCTCGGGTCATGATCCCAGGGTCCTGGGATCGAGTCCCACATCGGGCTCCCCCTGCTCTGCGGGGAGCCTGCTTCCCCCTCTGCCTCTGCCTGCCACTCCCCTGCTTGTGCTCTCTCTTTCTCTCTGTCAAATAAATAAATAAAATCTTAAAAAAAAAAAAAAAAAGAAATAACATGTCATGATCTATAATATTTTTTGAATCCATTAGTTTCTTTCACTCTTTTTCATCACTAATTTACTAGGTTCATTACGTTTACATTTTTTACCACTCTATATAGTAAGACTTGTTAAATGTGAACCCTAAATATCATCCCCTGTAGATATTCTTTTAGCTGCCTTATTTATTCAGTGTTCAGTTAAAATTGTCAGTGAATTAGCTGAATGGTGATACCAAAATATTTTAGCAATTTGCTCACTAGAATATATATGCCTATTTTACAAAAGATATGCATAAAATTGTCTACCCAATCAAACTAAAAAGTAGAAATAAAAAGTTAAAAAATAGAAAAATATATACTTACATTAATTAAAACAATATACATACATTTATATTGATTTTAAAAAATTAGAAAATATATATTAATTTAACAAAATACTCAGTGGTTTGGGTTATCATACAATTAAAAGACTAATTTTAAATATTAAAATACTTTAATTGCCAACACACGGACATTTAAAACAAATGATCAATAATAAATATAAAAATATAATAACTAGTTATTTGGTAAGATTTCTAAACCTTAAAGTTCCCCATGGTGTTTGAATAGATATATGTGCAGCTACATAAAAGAATGATAATTACATTTTCAGCAAAATCAACATTTATAATATTGGATGCTATATGACAATAGAGGAATGCCTTCAAATTTTGAGTAAAAATTATTTGTAAGGTATGAAAACAGTATCTTTCCCTGTACTTATGCATGCAGACTGATAAAGGGCACTCCTGTATACTTTTTACAAAGAAATTAAATAAGAATGAATCCTAGAAAAGGAAACTAACAGAGAAAATATGGAATTCAGGAAATAGTGTCTTATGTTAATAATAAAATGGAATATAATGCAAAAATATTGATCATGATGAAGAGGCATGTTTTATTTATTTTTAAAATAAAGGTAGTTTATGTTGATAAATTGCAAAACACTGTAGACTTTTATTAAATAACAGAGTATCAAAATCTTTCAGTTGATGCATCTACTTGCCAGAGAAAAGAGAAAGATTTAAATAGTAACCTTCTTAATTGCCCACCCCCACAATAACAAACATCCCCATTTTTTTTTATTTTTATTTTTTAAAGATTTTATTTATTTATTTTCACAGAGAGAGAGAACACAAGCAGGGGGAGTGGGAGAGGGAGAAACAGCCTTCCCCCTGAGCAGGGAGCCCGATGTGGGGCTCGATCCCAGGACCCTGGGACCATGACCTGAGCGGAAGGCACTTAACGACTGAGCCACCCAAGTGCCCCCCCTTTTTTTTTTAAGTGGGGGAGTGTTTTACTTCTATCTCAATCACTTATTTTCTGTGTAATGATTTCATCACTTCCCAACTCCTAAGGAAATATTCACTATAAATATTCATTTATTTTGAGAGAGAGAGAGAGAGCACAAGCAGGGGGAGGAGCAGAGGGAGTAGGAGAAGCAAGCTCCCCGCTGGGCAGGGAGCCTGATGCAGGGCTCCATCCTAGGATTTTGGGATCACGAACTGAGCCAAGGGCAGACACTTAACTGACTGAGCCACCCAGGCACCCCAAGTAATATGTTTTAAAGACAGCTAGAAATTAATTTTTTTCTAGTAGATGGGTTAAAGTAGATTACATTTATTTGAAGAACTTATATGTTTTTGTACATCTGTTATCTTGTGTATTTAAATATATTTGAATATGAAGTTATTTACATTTTGGCTATATTAAGACAATTTTAGGTAATAATATATTAGGAAGTTGCACATCCCATTTTATTTCTAATACAGGTTAATTTATTATTTAAAATTAGTATCTGTAGGGGCGCTTGGGTGGCCCAGTCCGTTGAGCATCCAACTCTTGATTTCAGCTCAGGGTCCTGAGATCAAGCCTGGGGTAGGGCTCCGCACTCAGCAGGGAGTCTGCTTGAGATTCTCTCCCTCTCCCTCTCCCCCTCCCCTCCACTCTCTCTCTCTCTCTCACTTTCTCTCTCTCAAATAATCTTTAAAAAACAGTGTATACAGTAGAGAAACTTGGAGAAAATTTCTCCAAGTAATGATGGTTAACATCACTAATATGTCATGTATATATCATGTACCCCCTAGACAAATGTGAGCAGGGCATTTAATCTCTGTTTCACTTTTTCTAAAAATCTACAATTCCAGTCCAACAACATGACAAAACGAAATAGACTTAGACCATATATATTTACATATATATTTACCATTACCATGGTAATGTAATATGTTAATAATGTGAGAAACTTGGTGATAGGTATTCAAAAGAATCTCTGTATTAACTTTGTAACTTTTCTTATTCCAAAATATACGTTTAACTAAAAAGACTTAACATATACTTGTATATATATAGTTGGTCGCCATGCATGTATGTATTTATTATTGACTTCAGGTACATTTGTTGAATGTACTCCCATATTATCATCATTTACACACATTTATTTCATAAAATAATTATATTATATACTAACAGTTTTTTTTTAGTTTTGTAGATGTCTATATTAATTATCAATAATGACAGTTTTATTTCTTCTCTCTTTATTAGACTGATTATGAAAATGCCCCTAACTTCTGAGCCCGTTCTGTACTTACATCTTTAACAATGTTATTTTGCATCTTCTCTCATGATGAGATTGAGTTTATGGAGTCATTCCAAATTTTTTGCACTGGTTGGCCTTATGATCTGCTTTTGCTTGTAGCATGTCATAGAAGTGTTGTTGTATCATTTCCAAAAATATACTTCAAAAACTTGGCATGCTTCTTCTCACTCTTTTGGAAACCTGCTGCTACCTTGTGAAAGGTTTTGGCTTCCCTGGTGGCTCATGAGACATACATTGTGTGTTCTTTCCTGTTAACCCACCAGACAGACCGCCAACTGCCAGGTATGTATCGGAGGTGTTCCTAGAAGAGCCAACTCCTGAAATATAATGAGTGCAATGGAGATCAGCCGAGCCTGACCCAGATCAGCAGTACTTGCTCAAGGGATCCATAGACTTATAAAAATTAATAAATAGTTCTTGTTTTATGATACTATACAAAAGGTAACTGAAACACCTTCTTTATATAAATTATATATGTATATAATATGTATATATTTTCTTTATACTTCATGGACTTTTGAGTATATTATTTTTATGTAATTCAGGGGATTCACTTCTATGCAAGTCTGGCAAGTAATTTTTTCAAGAATATAGTGTTTTAGATTCATCACCTTTATTTTACCTATTGAAAAAATCAAGTTGTTTTCTCCATTAATTTATTAATGGGTTGTTTATATTTACAGATCTTTTGATGATAAGCTACCTTTGGATTCTTAAAATATCAAGCAAAGTTCACTTTGGCCATTTTTTAATTTTTTTTTTAAGATTTATTTATTTATTTTTGAGAGGGGGGGGTAAGAGAGAGGGGCAGAGGGAGAGGGAAAGAGAAGCCCAAGCAGTAACTCTGTGCTGAGTGCAGAGCCAGACAGGGGCACTCAATCTCAGGATCCTGAGACACAACCTGAGCTGAAATCAAGGGTCCATCATTCAGTTGACTGTGCCACTCAGGTGCCTCCACTTTGGCCATTCTTTTAAAAATTAAATTGCAGTTTCAATTATATGATACTTAAGATTTGTTTTTCATCATTTATAAATGAAATAAGACATGCATAAAATGAGCTGGATATTATTTATCTGTTCTAATTTTTTTTAAAAAATCTTCTAATATCTTAACTGCTTCTTTTTTATTTTTATTTATTTTTAATTTAAATGTGATTAGCCAACACATAGTACATTATTGGTTTCAGATGCAATGTTTAACAATTCATCAGTTGCATATAACATCCAGTGCTTATCACATCTCATGCCCTCCTTAATACTCATCACCCAGTTACCCCATCCTCCACCTACCTCCTCTTCAGCAATTCTCCGTTTATTTCCCATAGTTAAGAGTCTCTCATGGTTTGTTTCCCTCTCTGATTTCTTCCCATACAGTTTTCCCTCCCTTCCTTTATGGTATTCTGCACTATTTCTTATGTTCCACATATGAGTGAAACCATATGATAATTGTCTTCCTTCGACTGACTTATTTCACTTAGCATAATACCCTTCAGTTCCATCCACATAGATGTAAATGGTAAGTATTCATCATTTCTGATGGCTGAGTAATATTCCATGGTAAATATGAATCACATCTTCTTTATCCATTCATCTCTCGAAGGACATCTCTGCTCCTTCCATAGTTTGGTTATTGTGGACATTGCTGCTATGAACTTTGAGGCGCAGGTGTCCCTTCATTTCACTACATCTGTATCTTTGAAGTAAATACCTAGTAGTACAATTGCTGGGTCATAGGGTAGCTCTATTTTTCACTTCTTGAGGAACCTCCATACTGTTTTCCAGTGTGGCTGTACCAGTTTGCATTCCCACGAACAATGTAAGAGGGTTCCCCTTTTTCCTCATCCTCACCAACATTTCTTGTTTCCTGTCTTGTTAATTTTAGCCATTCTGACTGGTGTGAGGTGGTATCTCATTGTGGTTTTGATTTGTATTGCCCTGACTACATAATTTAATTTGACATATTGCAATATTCTCCTGAGCATTCATATTTCTAATTATTATTATAGATTTTATAATATAGTATAATTTATAATTACATAATGATTGCACAGATTGAGTTTAATAGACATTTACAGTCATTCATTATTATATGCTATTTATACTTTATTTATTATCTAGTTGATTCTTGCTCTTCTACAAAGATTTAGAAGTTGGCTAAAGTAATATAAATAGAAAATATACAAAAAAAAGAGAAAAATCCTAAATGGCTGACAATTTTAGAAATGAAAAAAAATCTATAAATTTCATTCTGAAAATCTGACTTGTTCAATGACACAGAGCCATTAATTGGAAAGGCTGATTTTTATTTTCTGACATTTACTGAAAAATAGTGGTATAAGTTTCAAACTCCATTTTCTGACCTTTGTCCTTAAGGTAAAAATTTATTACTCTTAAAATATATATATATATATATATATAAAGCCCTGCTGTTCTATTCCAATTAGATTAACTAAGGGGATCATAAAATAAAAGGGGTTTGATTAATTGAAACAAATATATTTAAAAAATAAAATATAAAAGTTTGGGGTGATGATCATGCTTGATGTGTTGATTTGGATGGTATCACAGGTAATTACTTTATACTAATTCATTAATATTTTCATGCATGTTTTCTCCTCAGTATTACATATATATACATAAAAGGTCATATAAACTTGAAAATTTTCATACAAAATTATTATCTTTAATAATGAAAAGCTTCTATTAAAAATATTTTTAAACTGTCTAAATCCACTTTTATAAATCTGAGTCTTTAAAGTACACAGAGTTCATTAATAAAAATGATCATTTTGGTAATGTGATCATTTAGATTATGTTACAGGGAATAATCATTTTTCAACATATTAATTTTTCAGGGCTTTCAGGACACAGGGTAGGTCGTCCATTTGAAGTTGGAATAGAGAAATATATAAACACTCATACAGCTGGCTAAATCACCTGTCTATGCTATTTGAACTCATAAAAAGACATGAATTATTTGATAAGGTGGGTAAAGTTAAAAGAGGCATTGCAGTTTCTCACATCTGATCAGCGTCATCAAGTCCTGCTTGATGACAATTCAAAGTTCAAATTGAAAAAAAAAGGCCACATATAATTAGGAAAACCATCATTTTAAAAATTCAAGGAAAAAGTATTCAGTAGGTAATTTGAAATCCATAATGATTACATAGTTCAAACCTTGATCAAATAGGATATTACAACTATTTATCCTGGCTTCTTTACACTTTTAAAGCAGTATACATTTTGTTTAGATTCACTTATTCATCCCTGCAAATTATAAGAATACATTTTATCTCATTAAAATTTGAATACACTTTTATAGTTTTACTTCCTTCTCATTTTTATTTTTTTCTTTACCTAAAAAGCCTAACATTAACTTATCAGAGTTACTTATATTATTCTCTGGAAATTAAAAAAAAAAAAAAGGTATCTGTACTGCCATGTTCACTGCAGTGTTATTCACAGTATCCAAGGTATCGAAACAACCTAAGTGTCCATTACTGGGTGGGTAAATAGAGAAAATGTGGTATATATGCAATGCAATAATATTTAGACTTTAAAAAGAAACCCTGTGATTTGTAACAACATAGATGAACCTGGAAGGCTTTATGCTAAATGAAATAAGCCAGACAGAGAAACACAAATACAGCACGGTATCACTTGTATGCGGCATCTGGGGGAAAAAAAAGTCAAACTCAGAGAGTAGAATTGCGGTTGCCAGCAGCCCTGGGGTATAGGAAATGGAGAGATTTGGTCAAAGGATACAAACTTTCAGGTATGTGTAAAATCTGAGGATTTAATGTATAGCAATGTGACTATAGTTGATAACACTGTATTGTATCATTGAAATTTGCTAAGAGAGGAGACCTGAAAGTGTTTTCGCACATACACAAAAAGGTAAATATGTGAAGTGATTGGTGGGAATCCTTCCACAATGCATATCAAATCACTTCAAATACCTTGTAGTTTTATTTGTCAATTATACCTAAATAAAGTTAAAAAAAAAAAACCTTATTCTGGAAAAAAAAAATCTACTGAGGTATATATATAAATATTTTCGTTTGATATCTATATATTCAATTTAAAATGGATTTTTACAAGGTGCAATTATCGGAAATTTAATAGCTGATGTTTCCCTGAAGAATGAAGATTTTCATACCTAGATATACAGCCAAAAATTTAAAAATGTACTCCAGATGCATGAAGTAGATATAATATATTAATTATGCTAATAGTTATATTTCTAATTCTTTTGCCTTGAGCAATCCACTAATCTTCCACAGTTTATATATTGGTGAAATTAAAATAGGTTGGACTTTGAAACTGTATGACACAAAGTATCTTTAGGTTCAACTCCAGGCAACTAATCAATTCTGGGGTCTTCATTCCTAGACAATTTTTAAACTGAGCATTTATGAATGTAACCATCTACTATATTATATTCTGTAATAATGTTCCTTTTGCAAAAAGTTTTGTATATATTTTAAAAAGTGAGAGAGCCAGTGTAAAAGAGCATATGTTACTTTCAGTCTTTTAAACACTGTGATTCACATTTTCCAAAATATTACGTTCTTACACATTTTTTAGTTATGCTTAGTCTCTTATTTCATAATCAATTAGAAAGTGGCTGTAATAAAAAACATGGCAATAAATGCAATTTTAAAAAGCATAACCAGGGCGCCTGGGTGGCTCAGTTGGTTAAGCGGCTGCCTTCGGCTCAGGTCATGATCCTGGAGTCCCTGGATCGAGTCCCGCATCGGGCTCCTTGCTCAGCAGGGAGTCTGCTTCTCCCTCTGACCCTCCCCCCCTCTCATGTGCTTGCTCTCTCTCATTCTCTCTCTCTCAAATAAATAAATAAAAAATCTTAAAAAAAAATAAATAAAAAATAAAAAGCATAACCACTAGGAGATTTTGGTAACAGGTAGTAACTACTTTTTTTCTACAGAGGCCTATAAGGAGCTCTACAGGCCCTCTCTTCTCTTTCAAAATATAAGGATGTGATCTATACACAGACCATCAATCAAGTCCTATCTATTGAGACTTTACATTTTAAGAAATTCACACAAAGTTTCAGAATTGATTAAAGACCATTTCCAGGGGCGCCTGGGTGGCTCAGTCCTTAAGCGTCTGCCTTCGGCTCGGGTCATGATCCCAGGGTCCTGGGATCGAGTCCCACATCGGGCTCCCTGCTCCGCGGGAAGCCTGCTTCTCCCTCTCCCACTCCCCCTGCTTGTGTTCCTGCTCTCACTGTCTCTCTCTGTCAAATAAATAAATAAAATCTTTAAAAATAAAAAATAAAAAAAAAATAAAGACCATTTCCAGAAGTGAGAGAGTGGGCATGCCCGGGTGTACAGATCGGCAGATCATTTCCTACAGTGACATTTCCAGAGACAAAGGCAGAATATTTGTGGTGATTTTGCCAGTGACAACATCCTAACCACAACATTCTAATGCCTGGATCTCAACTCTGCCAATCTTTCCTTTGTACCTAAATTCAATTCTCCATTCATCCCTTAGATTCTAGAAGCTAGCAGTTAGCCTGCCTTAAAATTCCTTTTTTTTCCCTAACTGAATTAAATTGACTTCTGATGTTTGAATATAAGAATTCTGACTTAGCCTGTTGTCTATATATTCTCTTCCTAAAAACCCTATTCATCAGTTCCTGAAAATATTTCGTAAAAAACTACCACAGAAAGAAACTCCTTTACCCTCTTGATATTGCCTCCATATTTCCTTCTGTTGATACTAAAATTAAAAAAAAAAAATCATCTCACTATTTTCAAAATGTACTACTTCGGTCATTGGAGACTAAAAAAAAAAAAAAATACTGCAGCATGTTTAGACCATCATTAGGGGTCCTTTTTAATGAATGTGACACATGCTAGTCGGATAAGAGATTTCATAATGAAAATAACAAACACTCAGGTCTTCAGTTTTTGGAAGAGTTGTTTATTTATGCTGTTACTGGAAAGGTCCCTAAGGATATTCCCCGAAAACAAATATGTACTAGTCAATGTGGCTATATTCTCTGCACTTAGATATTCCCTATTAGTGTTTTATTCCTATGGCTATGTTAAAAAAAAAATTAATGTTCTGTTTTGTTGAAATTACTAAAGTTTATTAAATAAATCAAACAGGGGCACCTGGGTAGCTCAGATGGTTAAGCATCTGCCTTTGGCTTGGGTCCTGCTCTCCAGTTCCTGGGATCCAGCCCCCATGTCAGGCTTCCAGCTCAGTGGGGAGCCTGCTTCTCCCTCTCCCTCTGTCTCTCCCCCTGCTTGTGCTCTCTCTGTCTCTGTCTCTGTCTCTCTCAAATGAATAAATAAAATCTTTAAAAAATAAATTAATTAAATCAAACAACTAGACATTAAATTAATGTACAATGTGTACATGTCCTATATTTTTGAAACCATGTATCAGATAATAAGAATTTTATGAAATATTTAAATAAAATAAAACCTGAAAAATCTGCTTATTATCAGATAATCAGTGTCTCCCATAAATGCTCTCTCATTATGTCAGCCTCTCATTGTCAAAATGTATTTTTATTTTATTATTTTATATTCTATTTTTAGAACACTTTAATGGTAACTTACATAAAGAAATTTAAAAATACATTTTTGAAAATAGTGTTTTTTAAATTTTGGTGAATATTTTGATATTTTAATGAAGAAGAGATCTTTTGTGAATATTAGGATCTTGATTCACTTATACAAACCAACTAATTTGAACATGATATTCATATATACATAAAATACATTAATACTAAATTAAAACTAAAATCATTTAGATCAGTAAAACCATTTTTTACAAATACTTGAATTGCGTGTTGCATTCACCTATAAAGTAAATAGAAATAAAAATTCAGAGAGACAAGTACATGAGACAAATCAATTTCTCTCTCTGAATGCGACTTCATCCTAAATCAAGAACACGCTTATATCCTTGGATACTGCTTATTGACACTGAGAATATGCTTATGGTATTCCATTTCACAATTATGAATAAAATATGGGCTTATTAGATTGTCTACATGGATGAGGTAAATTGAGCAAACTGTATTTGATTATGATCCTTTATTCCAAATTCAAACAGAATTAATGAATGAACTATATTGACTATAAATTATGTTGGTTTTAGTATAGAGAAATTGATGATATTCTAACAAAATTCCACTTAAGTGGTTTTGTAAGAGTCTTCTTAATGTGCATATTCAAACACTAGTATTTCCAATGAATAGTATAAACTTTCAGCCTTGCAATATAATTTCTTAACCAGGAAAAACAATTAACATTATTACACTGAGTAACTAGTTTTACTGATCAGTGTGTTTCAGAAAATGTAGTACACAACATAAAATGTATTGATAGAATTATATTTTATTTTTTAAAAACACTTTTTTTAGAGTTATTTATTTATTTTAGAGGGGCAGAGGGAGAGAGAGAGAGAATCCTGAAGCAGATTCTCCACTGAGTGCCGAGTGAGACCTGGGTCTCAATACCAGGACCCTGAGATCATGACCTGAGCTGAAATCAAGAGTGAGACACTCAACTGACTGAGCCATCCAGGTGCCCCTAGAATTATATTTTCTTTATACATTTAATTTCTCACAATGATTGAAAAAATCAATTTTCCCATGATAAAATATGTGTGTGAAAACATGCAATCATAACACATGCATTAACCCAGAGAATCCATCTGTGAGCATTCTGGTTTTTGTAATATTTAGGGTGTGAAGATAAAATTATTCCATTTGGTTTTGTTAAGAAAATTTATTCAAAGACCTATTAATTTGCAAAAGTGAGTATATTTTAAATACCATGTAATAAAAGTGAACAGGGAGTTATGCAGAATGTTTTTAATATTTGTTGTTTGAATAATTCTAGAAACAATACTATGTGTTTCCTTAGGAGTACATTCATAGATTATCACTGAGTGCAATTTGATTTTACTGCTACTTACTTACTCTTTGATCTTTTCACTCCTTTTTCTTAATATTTCTCTAGATGCAAGTGTTCTTCATCTAGTACCATGATTGTTTGACTCATTTTCCTTAATTGTCTTTTTTTTGTTCAATTATAAAACAGGTTTATTCATAATGTAAAAAAATTGTCTTGATACAAATTGAGATGAGATGTTTTACAGACTATGACTAGAATTTATTTGTCCTAAATATTTTTCAATTTTATTTTGTTAATAAGAGTTTAGACTCTAGCCCTAGAGCACATATTTTAATTTTTATCAGGTTCTATTAAAGCCAAAATAGAGTGGGAAATTGCAAATTGTTGCATTATTGTTGCAAATTGTTCATTACACACAGGTTACAAATAAGCAATTATAAACACAATTTCTATTGAGACACTGTCACAAACATTCTTTTACTTGCATGTCAGTAGTATTATATTCATATATAATAAATACAAACTTTTTTTTGTAGTGTAACTTTATAGTTTATTTGTGAAGAATTTGGAGTTATTTAGAAGACTTATTTCATCACTTTCACCAGGTTGCTGAATTTCTTTATGCCAAACTTTTCTTATTGTTAAAGTGGAGAATGTAATAGAAATTATTTACCTATGTGTGTTGTTGTGAAGTTATTCAATATCATTCTATTATTTTAGAACATTTTATTCAATGGTTTGTTTCAAATCTGTGTTGATGAGTAATGAGAACTATTTAGTCATATCTACCACTTATTTAAAAACTATATAAAATTCTGAGTAGATAACAGTATGGGTAGGATATAAGAGGGGAGACATATTTATTATCTAACAATAAAATTTAGTTTAGAATGACTGTCTTCTATAGACATGACCTTAATTTACCTGACGTTTTATTAGTATCAAATTAACATCCATCATTTAAATGCCTATAATTATCTATTATCTGTCTTTGAAATTTAACATTTGTTAAACTGCTCCTATGAAAAGGCACTTTGAAAAAAAAAGGCAAGCAATAAATGCAACCCTGAAATAGCAGGTTTATAAATGAATAGTGACAGGGTTTATTAATCACCGCAATGAAATTAACAATTAATAGTTAAGATGAAATCATTCTGTTCATGGGCTAGAAGAATATCACAGAGACCTTTAAATGTATTAATGTGATTTAATATAAATCCAGTTTTAAACTTTAAAAATAATTATGAGGTTCAGTAAATTTCATCCTTAGCTAAAAATACACTTAAAATATAGGGTTTATTCTTTTTTTCTCTAACAAATTAAATAATGCCTTTGAAAAACTTCAGGATGAACATCTCAAAATCAACTATGGTTTTGAGGACAAACAAGTGGAATGTACATGAAGATATCAGATTACGTTTCAGAATGGTTAGAGATGTTGGTTCTTTTCCCTCCTCATGTTTTTAAAACAAATTACCTACAAGGGAGGTTTGATTTCATAAAAATTTCAGAAGTATAAGTTTTATATAAACAAGATATCATAATAGGTTTAGTTTTCAAGGGCTAAGAGCATGGCAGTGATTGTTATTATTTATCCTGTGTCACTACTCCATAGTCACTGGTTAGGAAAGCAGTTTCCAAAGTAACTATTTTTCCTAGCATATATTGAAGTTCATTTCAAACTTTTAAAATATTACCTCACTAATATTAGTAAGTTTATTTAACCCCAAAAAGAGCTTAAATGCACCACTAACATTTAAGTGTACAACTTTTGCTAGTTATATTAAAAATAAAGTCCTATGCTCTGTATTTTGTTTTATTTCTGACAAATGGTGAAGAATTTGGATTTGGATAAACTCTTTTTAATGACTTTTTTCTTTTCCAAACATTAAAATAAAATCCTTCAAGCAGAAGATTTGTTTCTTAAAGTAGTTCTATACATGCACTTTCAGCCTTCCCTCCCTAAATATTCGCTAATTTCCCAAAAGATGGTATGAAATTTTAATATAAAAAATAGAAAATAAAGTTAAATTGCTTTCAGAAGGGTACATTTATATCCATTTTGGTATTTATATATGTGTATATGATAAAATAAACAAGAATTCCTAATGACCTCTCCCACTTGCATCCAATCCATAGAATTCATTGTTGTCTGCCCCTCTTACTTTGTAATCTCTTTCTCTGACTTTAGGAAATACGACTGCCATTATCCACAATTCAGTACTTATTTGTTCAACCCTAGTATACATGTAAATTCATAATTGCTAATCCAGACCCCTATGAGAAATACAAATTGTCAACTAAATCACAGTGTGATTTCCTTCCTTCCTACCTTCCTTCCTTCCTTCCTTCCTTCCTCCCCTTCCCTCTTTCTTTCCTTTCTTCTTTCACCTTACAGAGCTCGGGCAGAGGGATATTCTCTGATGTTCATCACTTGAGTTTCAGGGATGGCCTTCATTATTATTCATCCTGAAGTAGTACTGGGCGTAGCATGTGCTCTTGCCCCAACACAGAGATAGAATGTTTTCCCTGTTTTTGTCCCTCAGTTGCAATAACTTCAAGTGGTATTTTCATCACCTTTCACCTGAAGATCAAGGCTTTTGTTCCTTAGGAGAGATAAGGAGATGCTCATGGGTGAGTTTGATAGTGACCTTCATCCTCCTCTCCAAGCAGCAGTAACTTCTACCAGTGCCCAAGAGCTACTGGAATTGATGAACTTCCCCCTGAAAATTCAGCTGAGTGTGGGTGATATTTTACTGGTGGCAGCTATTCCATTTCCAGCCAGTATCTTAAGGGAGGGTTTGTAAGGATCCTCCCTGATCTTCCCTATGAGTCATTAAAGAAAAAAAAAAAATGCAATTTGTTAGAAACACCAAAGTAGACTTTATTCAAAACTATCGCAATAGGAGGAGATTAAACCTCACTGAAACAAAAGGCAGATTTTTAAATGTTGAGATGAGCTAGTGAAAAAATACTGACAGACATTAGAAGGAAGGCTGGTTGATGTGATTAAGTTATCTGTGTCTGCTAATCATTGCTTATCAAAGTTAGGTACCTACCCTCCCATAGCAAGTAAAATGGGCATAATTATTATTATTATTATTATTATCAATTATTATTATTATTATTATTATTATTATTATTATTAATGTTTACATTTCAAAGGCATGGCTCCCACATCCTTGAGAAAGACATTCCTGGGTTGTAGAAGATACATATCCCAAAGAAGAGAAAAGAAATTTACATTTGCAAATGTTCTAAAGTAAATGTTCTAAGGAAAGGGAGCTCAGGGTTCTATAGTCAGGAAGAAGCCTGTCCAAAATCTTGATCAGAGTGCAGGAATTTCTGGATGAAAAGCCTGTAAGAGGAACATGCATATGTCTGGAATCCCCTAGGGCTGTCCCCCTCACACTAACTACCTCACACTTGGCCTTCAGCAATTCATTAAAATATCTACCTTATTATTTTTTTTTCTACCTTATTATTATACGGCATATGCCACACAAGCCGAGAGGTGCATTTCTTTCTAGACTTTGGTTTAGTTGTTTTCCTATAATGTAAAAGCTCTTGGATGGGTTCAAGAGTCTTAAATCTACAGTAGTCCAGTTTATTTTCCTAGTTGTAAGGGCAGGAAAGATGTTCTTTTGAGCTCCCTACAGCTCTGAGATGAACCTGGAAGTAGCTTATGCTCTTAATTATAACATCTGAATATACTAAGTTGAAACTATTGAGTCTCTCTATCATACAAGAAGACATTGTAGTATGAATGTTTAGATGTATTTGTTAAATTGATTTATTTATATACAAGAACATCAGTTGTAATGGAGTTTGTAAAAAAAAAAAAAAACAAACCAGAGTGCATGCTCCTCATCATATAAATATAAATATACATACCGAGGCAGAGAAGTTGTAAGTGCTTTCTTAGGCATCATATGTCTAACTTATGACTACAGCTTCTTGCTCCCACGTGCAAGATTCTTTCCTCTACATCATCCACTTACTTATATTAATAATTTCTTTTTTTCAAAATGTGTTTCTCTATCCTATTTATTATTTTGAGGCTTGCATTCATTCAATAAAGTGATGGAAAAGCACACGGAGTTAGTAATAAACATAGATAACTATGCTGGTATAATAACAATATGTCATTTAATATGGAAAACATTTTTCAGTCTTTCCATCCCTAAGGAATATTGATTTTCTTTTGTATCTAGTTAAAAGCCAAATTGCTTCTGATCTTTTGAGTTTCTTTTTCAAATTATGGACTAAATTATTTGGCATGGTAACCATCTTTAAATATTTAAATCCTAAAGGCATTTCTCCAAAACCTTATATATACATACATACATATATATATATATATATATATATATATATATATATATATATATAAATATTTTGTAAAAATAGTCAAGCCATTTTCAGTCTAACTCTGTAAACTACAAAGAAGTTGCAAAACAAACAATAAAATTCATGAAGACAGAAATGCAGGAAGGCAATATTTTTGTTTTCGTTATATATGACTCAAGCTAAAGAAGCATATGTGACTCATTAATGAATTTGCTATCTGATTTCATATGTAGTCCAAGCTGAATCTTTTACTGAAACCTCTAGCAATCTATAATACATAATATACTAATAAGTTTAAAGTATCTTCATGTAATTAAAATAAAGTTTTAGGTTACAATAATCAGACAGTATAAAGAGGAGAAACATCTAGTGCCATTGTTACAAGGAGTGCATGGTAGAGAACTGTTTTATTATTATGCTATATTTCTCTAATTTACAGATATTTATGCAAAGTTATATGAATTACTTTCCAAACAATACACAATTTATTAATCCAGGATTTGGCAACTATGCTAATCCCTGAGGAAAATTAAAAGACTTATAGTCATTGTGATGAAAAAAATAGTAATGGGGATGATATTTAAAAATCATAATTCCTAAAATGAAAGAATGGACACAACACTATAGATTATAAATGATAGAAAGATTACGTACTTTGGATTGAAATAGAAATGTGCTAGTTTTATGACCTTGAAAAAATTCTGAAACTATCTGAGATCCATTTTTTTTTTTTAATCTGCAGAAAATGAGTAAATGCCTGACCTGTCAAATTATTGTGAGATTTGAATTATATGATGCATGGTCATATATGAAGTGTCAGCCAAATTACAGGGGGTTCTATTTATACTTATTTAATCTCACAACATCTACATGAGGGAAATATCATGCCCATTTTATAAAAAGTAAAGAAATAAAATTGCATTTTATACTTTTCCTATGACTGAGAGTATGCTGAATACTATACAAAAGAAATATGGTCATATATATCATGGCTCATGTCCTATTATAGGAAGAAGGCATTTAAAAATTTATAATGTTAATTATTTCATTACGATTGTGCCAGTTATCTGATTGAGAAGTAAAAGTGACATGAAAGCATCTAACAGGAAACTTAATCTAATCTAGTATGTCCAGAAAAACTTTTTCATTTCCAACTTGATGTATGATAGATAAATTGGAGTTAGACCATAACAAAAAAAAATTATAGCAGTGATAACAGTATGTGAATTTTTGGACAGGTAAGTGGGCTGAGTTTCTTCTGAGAACTGAAATTTGATCAGTTCACTTGGACATTGGTAAGCAATGGGGAGAAAAACTTAGGATGAGTTTGGAAATTTAGTAAGGGGCCTGTTCATGCTAAGCTAATATAGGGATGTAGACCTCTAAAAGGCAAGAAGAAGCCATAGAAAGATCTTCAGTGGGAAAATGGCATGATCAGAATTGGATTGCAGAGTGTTAATTCTTACATGAGTTATGGCAACAAGAATGTCCTTTGGGTGAGGGGCAGCAGTGATTGTTCTAAGCACTCAATCACCACGACCTCTAGATGCATCTTCCCATGTAGTGATTACCTCTGACAAAAAAGAGGAGGTAATTTCATACATTATTTATAACCACTGAATCCACATTCATGGGAAAATGACCAAGCATGTTCAATGTCTGATGCAATTTCAGTTATACAGCTGTGTAAATTCTATATCATCTATAAATTTAATTTTCTCTGTATGATCTCAGCTCCATTTTCTGAAAGAAGGCCCTTCAAGCTGACCAGCAGTTCTCTCCTGTCTTCTTGTTAAAAACAGTCTTTTCTTCCATAGAGCTCCTGAATGATTTATTAAGCTTTAAAGTTTTTATTAACTATAATATTCAATAAATTTTATTTTTCCAACATGTAAACCATATGGAATACATCTTATTTTTAACAGCATATATGCCATACACAAAATATTCCCCAGCACTGCTGACGATATAGAGAGACTCTTATAGGGTACATTTTCCATATGTATTATGATCTAAAAAACTTTTTTTATGTTTTAACTCAATTCATTCCCCTCCTGACTGCATCCATGAAATTTTTTCATAGAGAGACTATAAGTGTTTTAGAAAATAGAAGTAAGTAGCTGTTGGCATACACAGCTGGTCATGGTCTATTAATTCCTTTGACAAATTTTTTAATGAGGTATCTCTAAGTGTTGAGAAAGATATGATACTTGAGCTGGCACCTGAGAAAAACACACATTTTCCTGATATATTAAAGGATGGTTATTAACCAAGCAGAGAAAAGAGAGTGCATGAAGACAATGATGTAAAAGAAAACCAAGTTAATAAATGTTAATTATCCAAGTCTATAAAGAAGCACTACTACCAGGACTTAATAGTAAACATAGGAAGACTGATTAATATCACAGAATTGCAATTAATTACACTGAAGGACTGAAAAGTCTGAAACAGTGCTTCTTTTTCTTTCCTTATCAACAAACCAACCACAAACAGGTATTAATTAACAGGTTGTATTTACACAGAGTGGCCTTCCTTTGTCCTGCACATTAATTACTTTGGGAAGCTTTCCAGACATTTGAATTTTTATTGCTCTAGTGAAAGCAATAAAGAACTAGAAGTAATTTTTCAATTTTTGAAATATTAATTGCAGAGAATACACAGGTCCTAAGACTGTTCAGATCTTCCCAGTTTCATAAATACTGAATAAAGTTGTCTCTCATTTTATTCTTCTCAAGATCTATTAAAGCAAAGAGCATAATAAATATGAATGCAAAGCAACCCAACTTTAATGACCATGACATTTGTAATCCATAACAGCATTCAATGACGATGGAATTCCAAATTCAGTGAAGGGGGTCAAAGTATGAAGAAACAATTTAGAGAGTCTGTAGCTACAAATTTCAGACGAATTTGGCACAATGCATTTTTTTTTCTTTTTTATTTAATTTAAAAAATTAATGGATGTTTATTTTGGAAAATATAAAAAAGCTTTTGGAAGAAACTATTACATAGTTTTTTTGTTTTTTTGTTTTTTTTTTGCCAAAGAGATGAGCACTTCCAATATTTTTATATTTTTACAAATATGGTTTTGCTTAATTCTTTTTTTCTTTTATTTTATTATGTTACGTTAATCACCATACTATACATCATTAGTTTTTGATGTGGTGATCCACGATCCATTGTTTTCGTATAACACCCTGGGCTCCATGCAGTACGTGCCCTCCTTAACACCCATCACCAGGCTAACCCATCCTCCCACTCCCCTCCCCTCTAAAACCCTGTTTGTTTCTGGGCACAATGCATTTCTTAAATATGAGATTCAACCCAAGGGAAAAAAAAAAAAAACTAATAATTGTTTATTAGAAAAACACAAACAGACCATGCAGACAAGAGAAGGAGCTTCATTGAGTCTTGTCATCACAGAATAGGAGAAGAATCAGAACTGAGAGAGAACACATATAAACACATTACTTTTGCAAGGTGCATTGGGTCATTTAACCTGTTTAATCTCTTTACATGATTGTTATTAATATACATAGGTTTATTTCTAACAGTATTTTGAGTTATGTATAGCATGCCTTTTTCCCTTTACTTTTTTCTCCTTTCCTGCCTTTTTTTTTTTTTTTTTTTTAAAGATTTTATTTATTTATTTGACAGAGAGAGAGAGAGCTAGAGAGGGAACACAAGCAGGGGGAGTGGGAGAGCGAGAAGCAGGCTTCCTGCCGAGCAGGGAGCCCGATGCGGGCCTCGATCCCAGGACCCTGGGATCACGACCTGAGCCGAAGGCAGACGCTTAACGACTGAGCCACCCAGGCGCCCTTTCCTGCCTTTTATTTATCTGATTTTCTACATTTTTTTTTTTAATTTTATTTATTTATTTATTTATTTATTTATTTATTTATTTATTTGAGAGTGAGCAGGAGAGAAACAGCATGAGAGGGGAGAGGGTCAGAGGGAGAAGCAGGCTCTCCGCTGAGCCGGGAGCCCGATGCGGGACTCGATCCCAGGACCCCGGGATCATGACCTGAGCCGAAGGCAGCTGCTCAACCAACTGAGCCACCCAGGCGCCCTGATTTTCTACATTTTGTGTCTCAATTCATTCTTTTAATGGTATCCTTATAAACTGAGTGCACTTTCAAGCTAATATCTATTCACTCAACAATCAGAAATAAAGTATTTTAACTTAAATTCCATTCATCTTCATTTTCCATATTGTTGCTGCTGAAAATAGCCATTTCCAATATGTACTTGTATTATTCAGTTATTTCTTTAATGATTATCCATTCTCAATAATTTATTTTCATTCCTTCCTTTAATTTCTTTCTCTCTCAAATCTATCCTTGCTAATTTTTTCAGTAAGGAACTATTAGTAAATGTTCTCAGTTTGTCTGTCTTAGTTTTTTCCCCATACTATTGGAGATAGTTGAGCTAGATACAAAACTGCAATATGAGCCTTGTTTATCTCATTTTTTAAAGACCCAGTTCTATTGGTGTTGGCTTTTTCTTGTTATTAATGAAAAGACTTTTTCATTCTAATATTTTGTCTTTTATAGGTAATCCTTTTTCTCTCTCTCTCTTTCATTACTTTTAAGATCTTACAATCTCTTTTCCACTAATAACTTCTATTTTCAGTATTTTTATGTATGATTTTACTTTTATGGATTTTTATTGTTCTCAGTATTTAGTTTCAACTAGGACATGTATTCATTCCAAAAAATGTTAGTCATTATCTATTTAAATATTGTTTCATCCCATTCTTCCTTTTTTCCCCCCTGAATCTCCTAAAAAGACTTTATTAGACTTTCTTATTTTATCATGTTCTTTAATCTCCCCATAAAAAAAATTCTGTATGTATCTGAGTGATTTCCACAAATATATTTCCAATGACAATTCCATCCAGGTCTAATTAACTCTTTGAGTACCAGTTGGATTTTATTTTTAAGTTAGCTATTTGGATATATCTATGTTAGGTTTTACTATTTCATGCTGAAGTAAAATCTGAAATTTAAAATAATAATTTCAAATAATTTCAAATCTATTTTAAATTACATATATAACATGATTATAAAATTTCAAATTTTAATTTTTGGACCTTTGCCTCTGTACATGTTAGGACTATTTGTTTTTCTCCATATTTTGTGTGTGAAATTAATGTTATAGAGATTGCTTTCTCTTTTTAGTTTATTTTGTTACATATTGCTACACAACAAATTCTGAGTTGAAATAGATTTAAAGCACTTTTAGAAATACATTTTCTTTTCATTTTCTTTCTTTCTTTTATTCTCTCATTCTTTCTTTCTTCCCACTGCTATGTGTGGTTGGGGTTTTAACAGCCTGGAATTGGCTGCTGAAATAATTACTCAGCCTGGGAATTCTTGATCTTTAAGTTTAAAAAACTATTGGACTACATGCCAATATGTGATATACGTTTTGATTCCTACCAAGCTTTTAATACATTTGTGTGTGTGTGTGTGTGTGCGTGAGAGAGAAAGAGAGAGAGAATTTTTTGTCCTCTGTTGCATGCTATGACCGACTTACTTTAGCTTTTAAGGAACCTATGCTAATTAATTAATTAATTTACTAATCTTTAATTTCTTTGTCAATTCATGGAAAGCTTCCAGAGCCTTGTCTTTATACTGTAATCTGAATCCTGACTGTTGAGTTTGCCCAAGCCTAAGTACAATTCTCCTGACTTCCTATCTACCTCAAATTCCAATGGCCGTTGGTCATTCATATGGGATCGAAGCCATCACACTACCATAAATCATGGCCTGCTGTCTCTTAATAAAATTGTCTTCTTCACCAAACCAAATTTGGCAATGCATTTATGATTACTTTACTAACTAATGAGCAAGTATACTCATATTATTTGCAAGTTGGGAATGAATATCATTTTGATCAGGCTCTCATGTTTCCAAAATTGGAAACACTGCTTATATTTTACTAACTATGTAAATATTTTTTAAAAATATAAAATAATGTTTAATTAAACTTTGCAATCTTGTGGGTTAACATTTGCCATATATGATATTCTTTTTGTCTTTTATTTTTCTGTTTATAGTTATGAATTGAATTGGAAGTTTCTCTATTAAAAGGTGTCTAAATCTTTCTACACAGGCTGGTTTATAAGCTTATCAGTTTTCAGTTTTAGCTGAGTTTATACTTAGAATTTGAATATTGTGTTTAAATGGCCAAAAAAAAAAAATGATTATTGAACTCTTTATCAGGTCTGTAAGAATTTAGTCAAGCTTTCAAAGATTTATCTTATATGTAAATGCTACACAAAATCCTGCCTAAGGTAGGATGAAAATTAAGTAAATATAGGAGATTTTAAGATGATATTCATAGAAAATTGACACATGTATCTTAAATTTTTCAGTTCTGCAAAAGTATTAGTCCAGTTATAGAAAACTCAGAGGGAAATTGTTTATCATAAAAGCAGTGACAATCTTAGCAAGTTTGAATTTCTTAAATGAAAATTTAAAAAAATTCTATCTCCATCATTATATTTTCTATCAATCTAGACAGCACATGTAAAAATATCATGAAAATTTGTGATTCCCCAGGGGCTATCTTAACTGCAGGGATTTTGGAGAGTGTACTGTTTTTTTCCTTGAGATTTTCTTGGCATAAAAGATACCAAAGTCATTTTGTTCTTTTCAACAATATTACTCCATTTCTACTTATAGCACAGCACATTAGCTTGTCAGGAAAAATCATCACCTAGCAGATCCAAATATGTTTATAACATTTTTATGGGCTCCTTCTAATGGATGCATGTCATCAAGAAAAACTATTTTGATATAATTTTTATGCAGCACAATGATGTTTCATAGTCTATATGTGATTTTCCATTTACAAGGGTTAGAAAAATTTACATATAAAGTGGGATAGTCCAAAAGTGCCACATCATTAAGTTAAAGCATAGCATAACATACCCATTAGTTTAAGATTCTGTTGCATTTCTTTAGTTAAGCAATTTCTGCATGCTATCATATTTCCAAAGATAGGCACAGGAAAACAAGAAGCCATAAAACTGATTATTTGAGATACAGTGGTTTGTTTTTTAAGGTATTGTTTAGTTTTCATTAATGTTCTTAGGGCTTTTATTGGCCATCCCTAAAACTTCTTGGCTCTCAGTGCTTTCATGCCATGTTAGCAATGGGAATAGCACCTTGTTGGAACATATGGCATTCTGGGAAAGATATATTCTTCTCCAATGAGTAAGTCATCACCTTGAATGTTCACTAGAGAATTTTGTGATCTTTCACTTTATCCAGAGTATAAAAAATGTTCATGTGAGAATTGACCTGGGGATGACATTAGACTCTGTCTTCTTATTGCTTCCGCACAATAATTAACCTGGTTAGCAGGGAATCCATGTATTCTTTCCCCATTACTAACAAAATATTTGCATCTTGAAATGACCACTTGGAATAATTTACTCAATCATGTTTTTCACATCACAGTTCCTTTAAGAGCTCAAGAGAGCCAGTAGGAAATGGCCATGGTGTTTGTATTAAACAATATGAAACCCAAGATTCTCAGTTTGGTCTCCAGAGTGTCACAGTCTCTGCTCCTGAGATCAGTCTGATCACTTTCATTCCTCATGCTCTCTCCAAAGGAGCCAGTTACTGGAGGAAATGTCATTCTATGTAGATGGACCCTTCAGTTTTCCTGGTTCACTTAAACCATTACTTTCCTAAATTACTGTCATTTGTGCTTTATATTGTTGAATTCCTTTGTCTAAAGGTTTTATACAATGTTTTCCTGACTATTAATGGATCGTATCTTATTTCTTACCCCCTTGTTCATCATTCCTTATTCCCCATCTTCCTTCTCCCCCTCCTGCCTTTTTGACTCTTTCCCTTCTTTCCATCCCCATCCCACAGAGACTTTATTTCATAGAACTTTGAAGGTGTCATGGGTGACCCACATTTTATTTATATCTAATTTTTATATGCAATTAGATCCTCAGTATGAAAGTCTTCTCTCTAAATAGCTGGACAGTGAGGGTAGGGTCAGACTCAGGACCCCTGGATGATTTATTTACTCCACTAATTGTAATGCACTTTTCCATATGTAACAATAAAGCTGATTAAAAGTGGTTTAAATTACAATGTTTATCTTTTCAAATATAAAGTTCAATGATTGGAACTTTCTGCTTCAACATCCTTCAGTATGTGGCTTTTTTTCCACATGATTTTAGTTGGATACTGCAGCTCTAGACACTGCATCCATTTTTGAGGCAGGGAGAAGAGGGGAGAAGAACTGAGGAGGATAAAACACAAAGTCACACCTGTATCAGGAAAAGAAACATATTTTTCAGAAATCTCTAGCAGTATTTGGCTTATGCTTTATTGTGAAAGACTATGCCATAAAGTCACTGTGGCTGCAAGGAATGAGATGAGACATTAAAACATGACTATTTGGAAAATATTCAATGACTGTTATTGAAAATGAATGCATTGGCAACTAGTACTAACGGCCATTGGACTGGCCACTTAGTAGTATATGGATCATAGCAAGAACACATAAATGTTATCTCAGTAAAACATAAATCTTATTATCACTCCCATATCAAATGATCCTAGCCTATGTCTTCAGTATGTCTGTTCATTCAGAATATATGAACAGTTTACCTTGAAATTTCTCATTTTTCTTTATCTTAATCATGCTAATCTATTTTTTTTAATTCCCTACTCAGAAATTTAGAGATTGCCAAATAGAAGACAACTAATGAAAGTTTTATTGAATATGTGAGTGAATGTAAAAATGAATGGGTAAGGGAATAGTGAGTAAATTAATGAAATAATAGGATTCACCTATATCTATATAAGTTTTTATTCACACCACAACAATTAAAATAGTGGAATGTGGCATGGCAATGGGAATCAATAAAACATGACACAGTAGGTGAGTGTTATGGAAAAGCAGAGAATTTCCACTAGACTTCTATGACTGTGCTCTATAAGAAAAGAAAAACAAATATGAACTCAGTGCCATTTTTCCAACTCTCCTTATCTTAGCAGTGTGTACATAAATTTAATTACTCTCTCATACTGCTGATATTGCATGTTTCCATAATGGATATTCTACGCTGGTGTCTATGCACAACAGTCTCCATTTCTCTTCCTATTATAATTCCCTTTTACACAAGAGAAGAGGAGCAGAAAGCTTAAAAGACTTGTCCAAGGCATCCAGCTGGTTAAGTTGTTTAACTGAAATCTAAAGCAGGCTACCTGGCTCTGAATATCTATTCTCAAAAACTACCTTACTTTGTCAACTTCTCTTTTTAACTCTATGTTCTGTGAAATCATAAGAGATGACTATGGGAGAAATATTTCTTTGAAACAGTGGAAAAATATATATTTGCATCTAGGAAGGAAAGCAAGAGTTCAAGAAACATACTCAGGAGCCATCAGAACATAAGTGTCTGTGAAAATCACTATTAACAGAGGAGAATCCTGAGAGAATAAACACAAAGGAACACACAAGAAAAACCAAGCTTCATCAACTAAAGAGGAGACAGACGCAGAATAGACAGCAATTGAACTGAGATAAATGGAAATAGAAAAAGAGAGGAGACTAGTACTCTGTATTTCAAGATATGAGAGTGTTTCAAGTAGAGGTGATGAATATTCAAGAAGCAAATATTAAAGCTTAAACAATTATTTTTAAAAATGGAGAATACTACACAGAGTAGACAAATATTTAACAAATCATAGAAAGCAATAATCATAAAAGAAAAATGGATCATTAGCACATCACTAAAATAGATAACACTTCTTGAATAAAAATTGCATGAAGATAAGGAACAAGGCATAAACAAAGTATTTGCAGTACAAATATCTGAGTGAAATATTCTATCTAGACCTTTATCTCATAACTTAAGAAGATACTGAACAAATAATTTTTTTTTGATGTTTGGGAAGGAGGTTTTATTTTTAATTTGTAATGGTCTAGTATATTTTTATTTTTAAACATGTTTAATGATCTAGTATATTTTTAAATGGATTTTTAAAAGGACAGCATATTCATATCATTAACTTTTTCTTTAATTTTATTATGTTATGTTAGTCACCGTACATCATTAGTTTTTGATGTAGTGATCCACAATCCATTGTTTTCGTATAACACCCAGTGCTCCATGTAGTATGTGCCCTCCTTAATACCCATTACCGGGCTAACCAATCCCCCTCCCCCCTCCCCTCTAAAACCCTGTTTGTTTCTCAGAGTCCATAGTCTCTCATGGTTCATCTCTCCCTCCGATTCCACCCCCCCTTCATTTTTCCCTTCCTTCCCCTAATGTCCTCCATACTATTCCTCATGTTCCACAAATAGGTGAAACCATATGATAATTGACTTTCTCTGCTTGACTTATTTCACTTAGCATTATCTCCTCCAGTCCCATCCATGTTGATGTAAAAGTTGGGTATTCATCCTTTCTGATGGCTGAGTAATATTCCATTGTATATATGGACCACATCTTCTTTATCCATTCATCTGTTGAAGGGCATCTCGGCTCTTCCCACAGTTTGGCTATTGTGGATGTTGCTGCTATGAACACTGGGGTGCATATGGCCCTTCTTTTCACTACATCTGTGTCTTTGGGGTAAATGCCCAGGAGTGCAATTGCTGGGTGATAGGGTAGCTCTATTTTTAAATTTTTGAGGAACCTCCACACTGTTTTCCAAAGTGGCTGTACCAACTTGCATTCCTAACAAATAACCTAATTTAAATAAAATGAGTTAATGAGGATGTCAAATGGCCTGCAAGAGTAAGAAAAAGTTATTCCAGAGAGGTACTTATTCAATAAGTATTTATCAAACCAAAAGAATGAACATACACACTGGAATTATAATTAAACACTGCTAACACCATGTGTTGGATAGAATATGAAGCCACAAGAACTCCTATAATCTTCTTGATAGAAGTAAAAATCCATACCATAGCTTTGGAAAACTCTTTGGCACCACCTGTTAAAACTAAATATATGCCTATTTTATGATCCAGCATTTATACTCATAGATATGTACACAAAAAATGAGTGTCGGTGTCCATAAAAAAGTGAAATTATTTTCCTAGCATCTTATTCATAACAATCAAAAAGCAAAGACTGCCCAAATGTCCATTAGTGGTAGAATGTGTCATTAAATTATTGTATATTCATACAAAGCAATACCTTACAAAGACAATTAAACAAAAGAAGAAATTTAAAAAAATGAACTGTTTTTACATAAACAACATTGAAAAAAGAAGTAGGCACATATATATTCTATGTTATCATTAATAAGACATTCAAGAATAGCCAAAATTAATTTATGGTGTTAGGATCTATTCTGTTGGGAACTGATTGAGAAAAACTTAAAAGGTGCTGGAAATATCTTGAGATGGGTGATGGTAAAATAGGTGTATATTAATGTAAAAAGTCATCTAGCTATACAATTATATTAATGCATTTTATTGTCTCTATCTCTCAAACATTTTAATAAATAGGTCATAGATCATTAGTTATCAGTTTTTCTTCTAATATACTTATCTAATGACAAAAAATTTATGTTATTTACAGTAAATGGTACAAAACCAGCAGCTGTTACTGACACTTCAAGTTACAATTCCTAATTAAGGCTACTACTCTCTTAGGTCAATTTTAAAACAATATTTAATATATTCCTTTGCAAAGACATTTATAAGCGTTCAAAATTTAGCTTTTCTTTCTTTGCATTACCAGGTGCATACACTATACTTGAAGAAACCAGAAAAAATGTAGAAAAATAAATCTACTTTTCAAATACCATATGTTGTTTAATATAGTTAAAAATAGCAGTGACTAGTGAGTTAACAGTTAAAACCTAGGGAGAAAAAAAGTGGTTTGGAAACAAGCCTATTTTGCAATCATTTTAAATATCAATGTCAGTATTTGATTCTAATTTTAAAACACTTGCAGTGCATATATTTGAATAAGGTGGATACTTTTTCCCTAGTAGCAATTTCAATTGCTTTTGCATGTATCCGTGATTTAAATACTTGAAGAAAAATACACATATCATTTTCTATTCAGCAAATATCTAAAATCAACAAAATCATCCAACAGTATAGATGCTAATATTTCATAAACAGAGCATAAGGTCCCAAAAATACGACTGAAACTTTGGCATTATATAAGAAGAAATTAGATGAACAACAGTTCTAAGTATGTCAGGACATGCCAAGATGGGACTGCCTAAAATCCTACATAATACCCCCAGCTCAAATATTTTTAACACTTTATATTTGGTATAACTGCTTAAAGAAGATGTTTAAATTGTAGAGGATACTCAACCATTAGCAAGACTAAAAACATACCCCAAATAACCACACACTCTTATAATTTATTTTTCTCAACAAATAAAAACAAATATCTTTATTTGGTTTATACCTAACAGACTCTCCATGTCTTTAGTTCAGTCTATGACATAAAAATGGTATAGGGGATGGGTCATGACAAATGCTTAAGTAAAGGGCATTGTTTTAGGATGATCAATAATAGGATATTATTAGAATATGGGTGAGTAGCTAAAAGATTAGAGATAAAATAGACTTTATCTAAATCAAACAATCACTCATGTGAAAAACTGCCATTAGCAGTCAGGTTAAACTGGCAGAATTTTAACTTAAACCGTAAGGTATATTAAACTAGCACTGAGAAATGATTTTCAAAACTGCACATGGAATATAAACCAAAATAGCAGTTATTTCTGGGTGGCGTAATTATGGGGAATTTTAAGTTTTCTTGCTTTTAATATATGTTTTCCAGTTGTTTACATTGAACATAAATGCCTCCAAGACAAAGAGCACCATGACCACGTGGGCAGTAACCACAGCAAAAAATGGCAGCACAGAAGTATGTCCCTGTGGGAAATCCCAAAGACTCTTTTAGATTTATAGGATTTAGTAGTAAAATATAACCTATTAGAACAGTGATTATTAAAGCAATGAGAAGCAAGTCTTCAGGCAGAAGCTATCATTTGTGAAGTCTCTATAGCCTGATCTTACCAGGAGTAAGTGGGTCAGAAGTACCTATGGGCCTATAAGACACACTTTTGATTCAGGACTGAATGTTACACATGAAACATTATTAAGATATTGAGATGTGGGTGATGCCAGAGGGCAAGAATATCTTGTCCCATTACAGGTCCTTCTAGCAGCTGGAATAAGAATAAAATTGACATGAGACAGGTTAACAGGAGAAAATCCAAATTTAATTTCACATGTATGGGGAATCCATACAGACATAGAAATTCCAAAGGCAGTCCAGGCAAAATGATGTATAAATGTAATTTTGAACTAAGAAGGGGGTAGAGGCCTGGGACTTCAAAGGGAAGGAATGCGATTCATAGGAAGATGAAAAAAATATTGAAAAACAAGTATTTGCTGGGTCCTTCAGAAACAATGGGGCATAGAGGACTTTGTCAAACAGGCCTCACTAGGTTCCTCCCTGTCTACCACACATAGTTTGTCAAATAACATAGTTATCTATGGTGATAACCTTCTTCCTGGGGCAGGTACTCTATTTAAACTGTTTTTTAGGCAGTTGTGAGGAAGGTAAAGAGCTTTTCCTGAATCTGTTGGGGTTTGATTGCTTTTTATCTCAAAATTATCTTTATGCCAAGGTGGTCCATCTTGGAGTGGCCCGCCCTGGGCCTCTACAGTAATTTACATTCTTCTAGAGATAATTCAGTTTTCTTATGTGCTGAAGACATAATAGAGATTTGTACCAGAATATTTGATTCTCTAAAAGGGATATAAATGGAAATTTTAGAATTTATTAAATGAAATTAAGAGTCCAACATGTCACTTTAAGAGCAGGCTAGACCCAGCAGAAGACAACTTTAATGCATTGGATACACAGAAACAAAGGGAAATGAGAATTGATAATGCAGAAAAAAAGTGTGTGTGCGCACGCACATGTGGCAGTGGTAAGGAACATGTGAGAAGCTGAAAAAAAAAAAAAAAGAGGCTAAAATGCATATAATTTAAGTGAAAATACTTGAAGAATCACTAGCTGAGCATTTTCTGAAACTCATGATAGACATTAACCTCCAGACACCTGAAGCACAATAAACCCCTGTAAGAATTGATTAAAAAAATATATATATATACCCAAACACATCATAATCAAGCTGCTGAAATCCAAAGAAATGAAAAAAAATACTGTGCATAAAAAACACTTAGTTTTTAGTTGGGACACAGAAAACGTGAGAATAGAAAGATATAAAATATATATCATGAAAATAACAGCTAAAATTAAGCTTTGTATATGTACTACTATTTGACAAAGTAGGCTTTAGGTTAAGAAAAATACTAGTGCTACAGGCGATTGGAGTCTATATTTAATTTTATAATATAACGTACCTACAATGATTCCAAATATGTTCAAGATGTTCAATATTTTCTGTATCTATGTCTCAGTCCATAAACTAAAGTAAAAATTGTCTAGCTTTGTGGGCCTGCTCACTTTCTTTATTTAATTGAAAAAGTAGAAAGTTCTACTGTTAATAGTAATCTAAAGTAACCTACTGCACCAAGGACACAGATATACACTTACATATATACTGAAATAGTATTTATAATTGCCCCTAAAACCAAAGCCCTAGAAAAAAAATGACTACTAATATAGGTTGAAGTAAGTAAATTCTGTAGTTTTAATATAGCCTACAAATGGAGAACTATAAAGCAATATAAAAGATTGTGGTAGATCTATATATACTGATGTTAAAAATGAAATGTATAGAGACGCCTGGGTGGCTCAGTCGTTAAGCGTCTGCCTTCGGCTCAGGTCATGATCCCAGGGTCCTGGGATCAAGTCCCACATCGGGATCCTTACTCAGTGAGGAGCCTGCTTCTCCTTCTCCCTCTGCTGCTCCCCCCGCTTGTGCTCTCTCTCTCTCTCTCTCTCTGACAAATAAATAAAAATCTTTAAAAAAAATGAAATGTATATTAGATAAATTAGGCACAGTTGCAGAGAAATATTCTGTGTAATATCTTGCTTATCTAAAACACATTTACAATTTTATATGTATGGGTCTGCCTCTCTATATAATTTGTATAATGTTGCATTACACCTCTCAGGAGTTGGACTGGGAAACTGGTTAGGAGTAGTGAAGAAAGAATCTTTATTTTTCTCCTTATTCCCTTGGAACCTTTGCGTAATTTTGGTTTGCTTTGGGTTTGTGTGTGTGTGTGTGTGTGTGTGTGTGTGTGTGTGTTTCAAAGAGCATTTTTACTTTCATAGAAAAATACAAACGTGTTCACTTTTAAAGGATTACCAATGCACACACACACATACACACAATGAAACAGTGTTCCACAGCATTTGCATTACCAGAATTAGTAGAATTCCAGAATTACAATGAATTGGTTTATCCATTTTGGATAGACTGCTACACCAAACATATGTTACTATTTCCTAGAGCATTATGAAATTAGGACTGTACTTTGCCAAAAAATGCCAGATGGCCATGAAATGCCCGTTGCTCATAGTGACTATTGTGCCACATTTCAAGCTTGGAATAAGGCTGAAATATGGTACAAAATATCACAAATGCCCCAGAGCAGATTGTTAAAAGACACTGGCCAATGTGAATTTCTAGGCATCTCCACCATCCGGATTTCACTGGTTTTTTAAAATAATAAAGCAATTCTATGCCTTACAAGGAATAAGCATCATTTAACATTTATTCTATAGCTTCAATGAAGGGTGTAGAATTGTCTCTTAGCTGACATTTGAATTTTCATAACACTTTGTGGGTGCTTATGAAATTTGCAGTGATCTTCCATAAGAAAGCTTATTTATTTGATCTATTTGGATTTTAGTTCTCACCCTTAGAAGTATCATCCCAACTTAAATTTAAAAATTAATGTAAAATCATTTTTAAATGTTCAGCTTCCTACTCCCATATGAAATAAACAAATCATTAACTTATAAATAATTAAAAGCTATTTAATGATTAAAATACACAAAAACGTAGGAGAAATAATTTTTCTTAGCACCCACCTGCTGCTTCTTAGATATCTAGTCCAAGAACTACTTGTAAGAAAGTGACTTTCTCCCTCAAGATGCCCCTGAAACAGGGCATCATTCTTGACATCAACTTACATCTTCAACTGTATGTTTTACATGGTAGTCATAGGGACGCAAAAATTGCAAAGCATCAACTGAAAAAACAAAATCCAAGGTGGCACAATACTTTTCTGCATCTTACCATTCAGTCATTTTATATCCAGGGTTCTTCTAAGACTCTACTTATGGCATCCTAAACCTCAAAACTGTACCAGTGAAGTTTTCTTGCATGTTCCCTACATTTATGTATTGGTAGTAAGGTGTATCTCTTTTAGATTTTTGATCCTGCAAATTTTGAGTTTACTGAATATCGCTTGGCTACTTTTGTTTGCTTTACATATATCCAAACAGTATAATTTTAATTTTAATACTTACACTTCATTAATTTAACCCAATTTTAGTACGCCCATATTTTGCTAAAAACACATGACTAAATTTAAAATATTATTTAATAACTTCTAAATTTTGTTCTGTTTTGAAGGTAATGTCTAATACTAGCTAAATCTTTATAAATAGAGAAATAGAGAAAGAACAGTCTCCCAAAACCTCGCCATACAGACAAAGAGATCCTTTTTTTCATAATCTCTCTCTACACTAGATGGTTAAATTTTGCTTTTGGTGTTAATACCAGTTTTGACATGATAATACACTATCATTAAAGAACGATGATTTTAAAATAGTTTTTGAAAACATTATTTGTAAATACTTTTTAAAGCATATCAATTGGTTTCAACATTTTCTCTACTTTTTAATTATTAATGTAACTTTAGGCATGTTTTTTTCCTAAGAGTTTTATTTTAAAATTCTAATACCATGAATTTAGATTAATTGGTAAATGTAGATATAAGCCTCTGAAATATTGTAAAATTGCTAGACTAAGAAACAAAAATTCTTACTTGAATTATTTAAAAAATTCAGAAAAATTACATGTGAAAAATATAAAATGTGAAAAATATAAAAGTAACATCAGTAAAATAAAGAAGGTTTCATTAGAATAAAATATAAAATATCATGTATGCAATTAAAAGTAATACTTAAAAGTACTAGTTCAGCATCAAAAATCTGTATTTCAAACTTCACTCCTCCATTTACCAGGTTGTGGGCAAGCTGCTTACTATTCTTTATGCCTTTTTTTCTTATATGAAATAGGAAAAATAATTTTATATTACTCAAAGTATTAATTTAAGAAGTTATAAAATTAATAAACATTCTAGTTATATTGCTGACATGTATTTTGTTCTGAAATACTGTGTTTTATTTTCAATGGCAATTTGCTAAATGCCATTTAAAAATAAGGTATTATTTTTCAAACTAGTATTTAAAAATATGATTTCTAAGATTTAGTCTTAAGACTTTGCTTGAAAATGCAAATTCCAGAAAGTTTCATTCAGAGAATATATAACTCTTATTAATCTGTAACATTGAAAATGGAATTTGTAAAACTAATTTAGTTTATTGGTTTGGTTAATTGAATTGTGTATGGATTTTGGCTAATGGCATGTGTATTTCAGCAAAAATTTCAACTGTGACCATGCAAGCTGAGTAATCAACAAACCCTACATTCAAAGAAGTCTATCCAGTACCTATCTCAAGGTCTATCCTCAAGGCACCCAGAGGACCAAAGATGAAAAAGAGATTATGGGCAATGTGTAGATACAAAAGTAAGACAATTCACAAAGCTTGTGAAAGTGCGTGAAGGCTTCATGGAGGAAACGAAGTCTGCGTTCATTCTGAAAAGAGCCACCATAGAACAACAGATAGTGAACATATGAGTATGTAGCATTATGAAAGGTATGGAAAGAAACTGAAAGAGGTATACACATGAAATCACAAGTCGGTTTGTGTTTTGGGGTACAAAGACAAGTATAAGAAAAATGCTTAATGACACTGCAGAAATAGAAGCAAAGTCATATAAAGGAGATTATATAAAATACTGTATTTTAAAAGGAAGCTCTTTGATTTTAAAATAGAAGATACATTTGTTTTAAATAAAACACTGGGACAGCAGTTTAGATAATTAATTTATGTTGAATATGATTGCGATTGGGGCACTTTATTAGTATTCCAGGTGGCCAAATAATGAGGGTCAAAAGTCTTGGTACTGTTTAATGTAAAGTGAAAAAAAAAAATGTTTTCACACCTTTTTTTGATGGGAATTCAGCATTATGTGTTTTTTTGTAAAAGAAGGTAATTAGGACCTGGGATGCAGTCACAGGCAACTACCCAAATTCTTGCTTTAATGACTGGTTCAATTAAATTAATATAAATAAAAGAATGGAGGGAGAGAGTAGGTTTGAAAGAAGCAGATGAGTTCACATTCTATCATTGTATATCAAAATATCTTTACAAGATACTAATGAAGAAACAGAGATAACTCTAAAACACGTAGAGAAAGAGATAGGTTAGCTCTTGAATTTCAAACTACCAACACATAAGTGTAGCTGAAATCATTAGAGAAGATAAAACTGCAGAAGATAAACATACGATGAGAAGTGTGTTAAACATTTCTGAGGAAATACAGGATTATTTACACATTAAAAGTGCTTAATGGCAATTCAATCATAATTAATCCAGAGGAACTACAGGAAAGTTGGGGATTTTTGTGATTCCACATTAAGATGTTAATTTTTTTTGTGTGTGTGATGTTGTAAAATCAAAGTACCACTTTATTAAATGAGTTATTTTACACAATATGAACATCAATATAATTACAATTGTAAAAAAAAAAAAATTATAACAAAAATGGACTGATTTTCAGATTTCCAAATCAGAGTCAACTGTACATTTACACAGAATTGTCTTTGCATGAAGCCCAAAAGGGAACAGCATAAAAATGAGTGTTTCTGTAGCCCCTTTATTTTTGCTGATCAACAGTTTGTTAGAAAAACAGCTGCAGGTTTGTTACCTAAGGTCTGAGACAGTAGAAGAGTCAAAGGTGTCATGGATTCACCTGTAAACAACTTTATGCCTGAACAACAGCCAATTCTGGAGGAAGTGGAGTCTTAGGATGCTTGCTTTCAAAGTGCTGCTTGAAGGTCTTAGGGTCTGGCATTTGTGTCCTACAAACAGTGCAGGTCTATATTAAGGCAGCTTTGGCAGCAGCGTTTTGGTCATGTCCTTGTTTCTTCTTTTGTCCAGCTTGCTTTTTGGCATTTTTCTGCTGAGACTGAATCTTCTCCTGTCCACGAGCCATATCCGGGCCGGGACAGTCTTGCGTCGGAGAGACCGCGCAGCACGAGAGGGCCGGGGGAGGTGGCTGGAGGCAGAGGAAGGGGGAGATGTTAATTGTTTTTGAAGGCATCCAATGTACAATGGTATTTATGTTTAACCATGTAAATTTCAGTACTGAGAGGCAGCCAGTAGAGGGGGCCACATCTCAGTGTAAACCAGGGACATCTGGCTTTATATAAACATTCACATGTATTCAACTCTTCCAGAAGTAAGACTAGGTAATGCAGTTTTTACTAAAACATAACTCATTACTACAATGTCCTGGGTGTTACTAAACATTTGGAATCTTGGTTAGTTTAAAAAAAAAGGCACTTTTGATCCAAGAAAATATTCAAATTAGAAATCATTTAACTTTTGATATGGAAGACTTGGAGAGTAAATGCAATTCTTCAGAACATAAAAAATCACTCTGGTTTTATAACAATCAACTTGGTTTCTGTTCCTTGAATATATTCAGTGTGAGACAAGTCATGGTGTTAGTGTTTCAGGGCAGATCCCAGCAGACTGTAAGAAACTCCAGAGCTCTTGTCAATCTCTTCATAATAAATATTTCAAGTCAGAATAATGTAGAACTAATGTTTTTGGCCTAAAAGGTACATATTCATCTCCCACAACAAAAGAGGGCCACGTTTATTTTACTGGAAGTGAGGAGAGTTCTTATTCCAGCAAATTCAGTGTCTCACCTGTTCGCTCTCAGTTTGGAGTTACACAGGAGAATTCTTTGGCATGAAAATTTGCCCAAGCCCTAAACACTCCTACTCAACAATATTGCGTTTTTCTTTTTGGAAAAATTTTATAGAACCAGCATAATTAAGCAAAAGAAAAAAAGTAAAAATTAAAGATACAAAAGCACTTCTTAAAACTTGCTTTCTTCTCTATCATAGTCTCCTTTCATCGGTCAAGTGTTTCACATAATAAAATATTTTAAGGAAGATAGAGACATTGGCATAGGGTAAGAACAATATTTTTGAGATATTAAAACAAATAAAGGAACTTGATATTTCTTTCTAAAATATTTGATATACCCAAGAGGGGAAAATTAAAGATACTAGATTCTATCAAAAACACAGATTTCATCGTTGCAGCTCAAATGATTGAATAGATCATGTACTCTGATCTATTTGAGGTCAGCAGAGATTCCTCTGAAACCAAGCTGAAATCTGTCTCCTGTAGCGTTTACTCTGTCATCCTTATTCTACTTTTTGAAGCTACTTCATGTTACCCATTCAAATACTTTATTTCTTCCGAATAAAATAATAATATTTCTTTTTAAGCACAGAAATATTTGTTACATTTTCTCAAGCTTAAATGAAGAAATGGTATCATAATGCTCAGACTCATGTACCATTTGCCAATAAGCAAAATGACTATCATTTAGTTGTTTGCCACAAATTGCATGTTTTTCCTTCAACAATGTGAATTCCTTTGCAATCTGGAAAAGGGCTGTGCTCAAGTAGCGTGGACATGGTTTCCTCTTGGAGTAAGAACGACATCAAAAATCACTTTGGTTTGCTTTACTATTTTTGTGTGAAAGTGAAAGATTTTTCTTCTTTTAGAATGATATTTATTTTCACAATGAGAGACTTGAAATAATTAAAACTGGATTTCATTTTGGTTTGTTTTTAATGTTTATCACACTTTGAAAAAAATCCTTAAGTACCAAGATTCTGCTCTATACATATATGGGGGGGAGGCTTTGAGTACAGGTTTGGTTTATTTTTTTCCATGTATATAACTCATTTGTGTGTGTTTGTGCATTTTAGATTTTCTCTCTAAGTAATTAGAAATAAAGCCCACGCTCTCATTCTATACTCAAAAATAGAAATCATCACTTCAAGCTAGAGATTTGTTAGTATTATTATTACCCATCTATTTAAAAATCATATTTCTTTTACAGCTCTGGTTACAAAAGGGAAAAAGAGAATGTTTACATAAGGAGTCATAAAATCTGAGAGTCATTGCTATCTCATAATGTATTTCAACAAAGAGATTTAAAGTATTGAATAGAAATAATTTAGCTGTGTCAAAAAAGAGTTTGCGACCTGATAAGAAACACACACACATATTTGAAAAAATGTCCTCCCTCCCTATATACTTTACATACAGTGAAATGCACATATTTTTCCCTTATAGAGCTTTTTATGGGTGAGAAATTAAAAATGTATGTTATGTATTTTTACTATCTACCTTCTTCCCCCCAACTTAATGTTTTGAGATTCATCTATTTTACTATGGATATCAGTAGTCTATTCAATTCTTATTCTGCACATCATTCAATTGTATGAGGACCACTCTGATTAAATCTGCTATAAGCATTCATTTACAAATCTTTTTGTAGGACTATGCTTTTATTTCTCTTGGGTAAATACCCAAATGTGTACTTGCTGGGTTACATGTTAACTGCATGTTCAATTTATAAATAACGGACATCTAGTTAGTCTACATCGTCAGAAATACTTATCTCAGTCTTTTTCAATTTTATCCACTCAAGTGGATAAATTTTTATCTAGTTCTGTTTTTAATTGCATTTCCCTAATGATTTTGAACATATTTTCACGGGTTAACTATTGGCCGTGTGTGTGTGTTTGTGCGTGTGTGTGTGTGTGTGTGTACGGCTGGAAGCAAGAGGCACTATTGCTGACACTTGATCCAGGGACTTTATTTTGTGTGTTTCATTCCTTGGTCTCGGGTCATTACCTCACACCCACGTGTTGCTCAATACTCAGCTCAACACTCACGTGACAGTAGCTCTCTCTCGTTCTCTTTATGTGTAGGTGTTTCCTCTCAGTACTCCATCTTGCACAAATCTCACTGCCTTCATCTCCTTAGACTCCCAGCTTTGTTTCAAGTTAGGGAGTCCATAGGTTCTGCCTAGGTTCACCCCCCCGAGCCAGGATCGGAAATCCTCTCCAGGCAGGAATTTGGGGCAACTGGAGGGCTACTGTTTGTTGTTCGTTTCCAGTCTCTCAGGATGTCCAATGTACTGTTTCTTGTTTGTTTGTTTGTTTGTTTTAATTAATTTATTTATTTATTTGAGAGAGAGAGAGCAAACATGAGTGGGAGCCGAGGGAGGAACAGAGAGAGAGGAACAAGCAGACTTCCTGCTGAGCACAGAGCCTGACCCGGGGCTTGATTCCAGGACCCTGAGATCATGACCTGAGCCAAAGTCATGTCACCCACTCACCCTACTGAGCCACCAAGGTGCTCCCAATGTAGTATTTTGTATCCTAAAAATTGTTGTTTCATTTATTTCATTTGTTTTGTGGGTTGTTACATGTGGGTGAGTAAATCTGGTCATTGTTACTTCATCTTGGCATGGAAGTGTCTGAATTTTAATTTTAATAGTTTTAATTAATTTGTACTTAAATTCATATAGTCCTGTAACTAGTGTCAACAGAACTTCACATACAGCACATCTCTACGTGCTATTGAGAGTACTCTATAGCCTACTCAGTCTCACCACGCAGCACTTTTTATATTCCTACTGGAAAGTCACAGGGTAGAAGTCCTGCAGTCAAGAAGACAGCTTAAATCAGCACTCACCGTACTTTCTTTGGCTCTAGAAACATTTCATCGTGTGATAGCTATTGATATCCTGTGGATGTTGTGTTCTACTGAACAGTTTTGGGAGATGTTACTTAGAGAAATTATTTTATATTTAACACACTTGTCTTCAGTGTGAAGAAAGGATTTCCCTTCAGTGTAGTTAAGATCGGAATTCCTAATTTTACTTGTTTTGTGTGATCAGGATTCCCTCGGAATCTTCCTCATTGCAGGAGTAGCTTTCCTGATAGTAGTTTCCTAAAACTGATAAAGACTCCATATTTTGGGGTCTTGAGATCCATATTGTACATCTTCTGTACTTTATGTGTTATCTGATGAAAAAATGAATGAATATGTCATTTTCTCATTAAAAATATTTCCTAGATATGTCCACTGAAGGATTTAAAATGTTGCCTAAACTTGTGTCAATGGGCTACCCTAGTATTCATACTATGGTATTCAAATTATAATTTTCACTAAAAGGAACCAGGATAAGCTAAGTTACAGATCCACAAAAGCAATTTAGAACTCAAGCATGAAGTATCTTGTTTTACAATACCATCCTCCTCTGACTCAACTCTGCATCTTGTGATGTCTATGCACAACTTCCAAGTTTCTTTGTAAATTGTGATTTCAAAAATAGTAAAGAAAGGGGCGCCTGGGTGGCTCAGTCGTTAAGCGTCTGCCTTCGGCTCAGGTCATGATCCCAGAGTCCTGGGATCGAGCCCCGCATCGGGCTCCCTGCTCTGCGGGAAGCCTGCTTCTCCCTCTCCCACTCCCCCGCTTGTGTTCCCTCTCTCGCTGTGTCTCTCTCTCTGTCAAATAAATAAATAAAATCTTTAAAAAAAAAAATAGTAAAGAAAAATAATTACTGAAGAAAAAAATAATTGCCCAAACCATTAGCAGTGTTGAGTTGTAACAACAGCCTTCAAACATGTATCTCTGGTACTTCATATTAGTTATTTTAGCCTATAGAGCATTAGCAGGCTGCACTTTTGCTCCGTAATTACCTTATTAATTTTTCTTGTGACTATGCCACCATACTTCTTTCCAAAACATTAAATTAAATGGATGTTGGTTTGAAAAACAAAGAAAAAGCCACAGGCATATGTATAGATGTAGAATATTTTTATGCTAACATAGAAGAACATGAAATAGGGGCGCCTGGGTGGCTCAGTCGTTAAGCGTCTACCTTCGTCTCAGGCCATGATCCAGGGTGCTGGGATCGAGCCCCGCATCGGGTTCCCTGTTCAGTGGGGAGTCTGCTTCTCCCTCTCCCACTCCCCCTGCTTGTATTCCCTCTCTTGATGTCTCTCTCTGTCAAATAAATAAATAAAATCTTTAAAAAAAAAAAAAGAACATGCAATATTAACACAAAAGTCTTAAAAATAGTTTTTCCTAATAACTAAGTTTATTGAAACAGAAATAAAAAGGGTTATGTAAATATATTTATATATCTAATCATTATTAATAACATTTTCCAAGTAGCATAGAAATCAGACTGAGAACTAGGAAAAAACAAAAAAAGCCCCCACAGAAACTATTGTTCTGATAAGATCACTTAATAAACATTTAAGTGATTTAGAAAGACTAATGTTTTTAAACATTGATTAGTACAAGTTTTAGTCTAAGATACAGTGGTTACCATTGAAGACAAATTTTAATACTAGTAATATGCACCGTAACAATAATAAACTTCCATATGATAGATGTCAGGCAATCAATTAAGTACTTAACATGAACTACCTAATGTCTTAAGTAAGGAAGTATATCCAAGTAAGTACGTCCATTTTAGAGATAAAGAATTTGAAGCATAGACAGTTAAGCAATTTGATTCAAAAAGCTCAACTCATAAAGGGCAGAATGACTACTCCCTGTTTACTGGATCATCTTATTCTTTCCTGTCACATGACTTCTATACATAAATGAAAAAATAGAGATAAAAATTTTTAGATAACCATGTGACTATAAAGTGATTTAAATTAAATTTTCTCATGCCTTTCTTCATTTTACTGTCTGAAACACCCTCATTATCTGATACAGATTTCATTAATCTCATCAGCATGGTAATTAAAAAATTAATAAGTCAAGATAATCTCCATTGTGGACAGAAAGTTTCAGTACAGGTATCCCTCACTTTCCAAAATTTTGCCTTAAGCCACTTCTTGTCTTATCAAAGACCTCCAGTAGTACCTGTTTTCACTAAAGGAAATAAATGTGAATAGGAGTTTTGCTTTTACAAAAAAAAAAAAAAAAAGTCATTACCATGCTCATGTAAATCTTTCCTAAAGGCAAACTTTCAGAAAGCAGAAATATTCTTTGTTTTATGCCATTTAAGCTTACTAAAGATTTCTCAGGAAAGCTCTACTTTCAGATAACAGGGGAAACGTGTTTTTTGTTTGTTTGTTTTACTTTGGTGCTGTATATATCCACATGATGTGCAAAACTGAAAAAAGCAAAAAACAAAGAAAAAAACAGCCAGACATGGGAAAAAAAATTAATATTATCAGTGATCATTATTCCATTAACGTAATAATTTTAGTAAAGCTTACTCATGCATAAATCACATTCATTTCTTTTTTACAATTTATCATTTATAGACAAGTTTATTTTGTCTCACCCATTCTTTTTTGTTTTCCATGAATTTCTATTACTTATTACATGTATGTCTAGAATTATCATTACATTATCTTATTGTTAGGAACAGCAAAAAAAAAAAAAAAAACCCAAACTAAATAAAATAAAACTAAAACTTTCAACAAATAAACAAGGCGAGGAGCAAAACAAATTTAAAAACTAAAAATCATGTGTAAATAGTAAAATTATTAACTTTCAGAAGCAGCCATTACTCCATTACTTGCCTTTGCAGATCATTAGATTTGATTTCTATATGTATTTAACTGTTCAATTATATACAATCCTAACATTTCAGATAAGATTAATAAGGGTAATAACATGAATAGATTTCTCTCTAAATATTACAGAAGATTTAAAAAAAGGAAAAAAGGGACAGAAGAAGGAAAAGAGGGAGAGAGGGACAGTGGGAGAGAGGGAAGGAAAAAAAGAGAAGGGGCAAAAGGCGGAAGACAAGAGAGAGGGAAGGAACAGGAGCAGGGAAGAGAGAAAGAAAAAAAGAATGGGAAAAAGGAAGAAGAAGAGGAAAAAGGGAAGAAAGGGGATGTTACATGAGTGAATCAGATATATTTTAAGCATTAGGAAAAATGTGGAAAGATAAACTACAAAGTTAGTATCGGCTACATTAAAGGTTTTAGATTAGAATGGGAACAGATTGTCATTTGCTTTATTTTCATTTTTTTATCTATTTTGTCATGTTGCATTAAAAACTATTTTCCCAGATTTTGTTGATTACTCTTTAATTGGATGTTATTTTCTTCGAGTTACCTTGCATTACACATGTATTCTATAGTCTCAAAAATGTACAAACAAGATTTACAGAAAACTAAGTAATAAACAATTGTGTAAATATAATTTATTTAGCCTTTTTGATATTTAGTAAGATTTTTATTGCATTTGTCCTATTTACTCATTATAGACAAATAATGTTGAAGTTTTTTTTTTTTTTATGTAACTGTATTTCTCTGACTTTCTTTTATTTTTGTAATCACTTATAGTCCTATATTTTGGTGTTAGTTTATCTGGTACATACATAATCTTGACTTGTATATTTCTGTACTTTACATAAAATGCCTCATGTAATATTTATGTTCCTAAATTTTATTTGATATAATATTAATATTTATTGAGCTTATTTTTGTGCTTCATGATTTTCTCATTCACTCTTGCTTCCCTTTCCTTATGATACACTTTTAGATTCTAAGTCCTGTAGCACAACTTTGATATTTATTAAAGAAATTATGAGTAAAATTTCTTAAGACTGTATTTCATCCATATATAACACCTTACTATGCAAAGATGGGCTCTTATTTCATCTACCCCAAGAGGACAACAACACTGCCAGTATAACTATAAGAAAATAATTTCTCATTACAGTACTTTCCTCAAACAACATTGTCTTCTGGACTATCACAAGTATCTGTAATACATCATTTTTTTCCCCTTCAGTTTTATTGAGGTATAATTGTCAAATAAAATTATATATATTTAAGGTATACAAGTTTATGTTTTGATATACATATACATTTGTGAAGTAATTATCACAAACTAACTAATATACCCATTACCTTATGTAGTTAATGTGTTTTCTTTTTCTTTCTTTCTTTCTTTCTTTCTTTCTTTCTTTCTTTCTTTCTTTCTTCTTTCTCTCTCTCTCTCTTTCTCTCTTTCTGGGAGAACACTTAAGATCTACCCCCTTAGCAAATTTCAAGTAAAATATGGTGCCAATTTCAATGCAGTATTTTTAATTATAGTGACATTACTGTATATTACGACTCCAGACCTTATTCATCTTGCTTAACTGAAGCTTGGAACCCCTTTGAACCCCATATTCATTTTTGCATAAAAATGACACTGCACTCCTGTTTCCCTACTCCTCAGCTCCTGGCAACCAACATTCTAATCTCTGTTTCCAGGAGTTTGACAATTTTAGACTCTACATATAAGTGAGATCACATAGTATTTCTCTTTCTTTGTTGAGCTTATTTCACTTAGCATAATGTCCTCCACTTGACTGTCCTTCTAATGACCATAATGTCATCTATGTTGCTGCAAATAGCAGGACTACGTTCATTTTTAACCCTAAATAATATTCCATTTTATGTATATGCCACATTTTTAATACACTTTTTCACTGATAGACATTTAGGTTGCTCCCAAAGCTTGAGTATTGTGAATAATGCTGCAATGAACATGAAGTGGAGATACCTGTTTGAGATACTGATTTTGTTTCCTTCAATATATACCCAGAAGTATAATTGCTGAATCACATGAATAGTTTTATGTATTAAATTTTTGAGGACCCTCCATACTGTTTTCCATGATGTCTGGACCAATTTATATTTCCACCAATAGTATGAAAGGTTGCACTTTCTCCTTATCCTTGCCAACACTTGTTATCCCCTGTTTGGTTTTGTTTTTGTTTTTTGATAAAAGCCATCTTAACAGGTGTAAGATGAAATCTCATTGTGGTTTTGATTTGCATTCCTCTGATGATTGGTGATGTTGGCTCTTTTTCAGGTGTCTGTTGGCCATTTGTATGTTTGTTTTTTTTTTTTTTTTTTTTTTTGATAAATGCTTATTCAGGTCCTTTGCTCATTTTCTAATTGGTTTACTTCGATTTTGCTATGGAGTTGTATGAGTTCCTTATATACCTTGGATATTAATTCCTTACCAGATATATAGTTAGCAAATATTTTCTCCCACTCCATAGGATGCCTTTTCACTTGCTGATTGTTTCTTTTGTTCTGCAGAAACTCTTTGGTTTAATGCAATACTACTTGTTTATTCTTGCTTTTGGTGCCTATGCTTTCGGTGTCATATCCAAAAAGATTAATGACTGGAGACTAATGTCAGGAGTCTTTTCCCCGTGTTTTCTAGTAATTTTATGATTTCATGTTTTTTTTTTTTTTTAAAGACTTTATTTATTTATTTGACAGAGAGATAGACAGAAGAGCACAAGCAGAGGGAGTGGCAGAGGGAGAGGGAGAAGCAGGCTCTGCACTGAGCAGGGAACCCGATGCGGGACTCAATCCCAGGACCCTGAGATCATGACTTAAGCCGAAGGCAGACGCTTAACCATCTGAGCCACCCAGGCGCCCATGATTTCATGTTTTATGTTTAAGTCTTTAATCCATTTTGGGTTGATTTTTGTATATAATATAAGGGTCCAGTTTCATTCTTCTGCATTTGGATATCCAGTTTTCCCAAGACCATTCAAAGAGGCTATTCTTTCCCTATTATATATTCTTGCCAGTTAATCATGAATGCATGGATTTATTTCTGGCATCTCTATTCTGTTACATTGATCTATGCGTCTGTTTTTCTGTCAGTACCATACTCTTTTGATTGCTATAACTTTGCAATATATTTTGAAATCAGGAAGCATGATGCCTCCAGCTTTGTACTTCTTAAACTTAAGATCGGTTTGACTATTTGAGGTCTTTAGTATTTCCAGGTGCATTATTAGATTGTCTTTTCTATTTTTTAAATAAAAAAATCCATTGGGATTTTGATAGGAAATGCTTGAAACTATAGATATTTTGGGGCAATATGAATATTTTGACCTTATTAATCCTTCCATGAACACAGGATATCTTTTCATTTATCTTCGTCTTACTTACTTACTTTCATCAATGTTTTATACATTTCAGTGAAGAGGTCTTTCACCACTATGGTTATTTTTCTTCCTAAATATCTTATTTTTTGCTGTTGCTGTTTTGAATGGGACTGTTTTCTATTTTCCTTTTCAGACTTTGTTGTTTGCACATAGACAAATGACTGCTTTTGTACGTTGATTTTGTATCATGAAATTTTACTACACTGATCAGTTCTAGCAGTTATTTTTCTTAGTCTTTAGGGTTTTCTCCAGAGGTAATTTTGCCTCTTCCTTTCCAATCTGGATGTCTTTTATTCTTTTTCTTGTCCAATTGCTTTGGCTAGAATGTTTAGTACTAGGTTAAATATAAGTGGCAGGAGTGGGCATGCTTACCTTATACTGGCTTTTAGGGAAAAAAAGCTTTCAGTTTTTACTCATTGATTATGATGTTAACCATGCAGTTTTCTTATATAGACTTATTGTGCTAAGGTATATTCCTTCTATATCTAATTTGTTGAGAACTTTTTTTTTTTCACTCATGAAGGGATGTTGAATTTTGTCAGCGCATTTTCTGCATCTATTCAGATGAACATGTTTTTTTCTTTACTTTCATTCTGTTAAGGTGGTATATGTGACTCATTGTTTCTTAAGAGTGCTCCAGTATTGTTCCAAACATTTCCTTCCAATCTTGACAACCCTTGCCCAAGTGTTAAGGCTAGTGATAATAATATGAAACAAAAATTAAACAAGAATTTATTTAAATGTAAGTGGAATTATTGATGCACATATTTCAATTGAGGTGAGGAAATAGGAATAGTTATAAGCTATTTCATAGATATTTAGATAATCTCAACAAAAATGTCTCAACCTGGCCATCAGTGGTCATTAAATTAGCTTGGTTTGGGAAGTGTTACAATGAGAACAAAATGAAGGTCTTAAAACTGATAAAATATAGAACATGAAGCGCATCATTAAATGATTAACCTCTATCCACACCAATTGTACACATAAAGTTAATGTTTTTTGTGTATGTTAGCCTATATACTGACTGGATCCATTTGGTCTTTTATATCATTTTTAAGCAGACTTCTTTCAAATTGTAAACAAGGGTAATTTCAAAACCATGATGTGAGTTTCTTATCTTTCTCTTTCTGTCTCAAAAATAATAATAATGATAATAATAATAATAATAATAATAATAATAATAATAATATTGCAATAGATGCTATGGTGTGCTTCCCAGATCCCCCAACAAGACTGAGGGTCCCATTCTTCCAGCTTCTATGAATGTTGATGGTTGACAATTTTGCTCTAAATCCTTCTTCAGGAACTGTCCTCAGGTCCCTAACCAGGGCAGCCTGCAGCCCATAATTGCTTGAGCATAATGTTTGTTTTATCACAAAATATAAAGCACAATTTATCTTCCCCCATCCACATTGGATGAATTTTAAAACTGATAATAGCCAAGAACAAAATAACTCTTGAAACGGTAGAGTCAGAAATCCATATAAGATACAGAAGCCAAAGATGGATTCAATTATACCATTAGGGAGACATAAAAATACCCATTTTAGAAATGGCATATATAGAAGAACAGATGTTTTGGTAATAGTTATCAAACAGACTTCATGTTTATAGTACACAAAAGTGTTAGCTGTTACTGCATTAAAAAAAAAAAAAGACAAAATATGCCATAGCACTTGAATAAAAATAAATACAGACACATTTATTGTCTTTTAACCTTAGAATCTGAATATTACATGCTGTCTGCTCTAATGGATTATATATAACTCAAATCTAGAATCTGTTGACAGAGCTATTCAGGACTTAACCCCCCCCATCAAAGAACTATGAGAATCTGTAAAACTTAATTACAGGACATTTCTATTCAAAGTCGGAGGTAACACACAATTAAATATAAAGTTATCATACTCACTGAAGCTTACTGTGTTTATAATGACAATATAAAGAAATTTTAGTAACATAAATCACATCATTAATTCCTCACTTTAATAATTATTTGTCATTAGCATTATTCCGAGGGAGGATTGAGAAGCACATGTATATTTCAAAGATCAAATTGAAATATTTTTAGGTTTATACAAGGAAACACAGTGTTCCACATCACTTGAAATAATTATAACCTATTTACCTTATATTCTTTATAGCATGAAGCCAATGTTTGTTTAGTTCCCTATATAGCTCAGGTATTTAACAGTATTTAATAGTTTTATTTCCCTGATTTCCCCAATACCTGTTTACCTATAAGCTTTTGGGGAATTAATATGAAATTAAATATAAACTATGTTTATTAATGAGGTAGTGATCAGCCTCAGGGGTTAATTAACAATGAATGTTTCAGTAATGTTCCAGATTTGCCTGTACATTAAATGAAGTATAATAAAACTGCATCAGTTAACTATTGTTGCATAAAACCATCAAACACCCCGTGGCTTGTAACAATACTTATTATTACTCATGCATCTGCTTGTTACCGGGGTTTGTTGTTCTAGGAAAATGTTGGCGGGGCAGCTCAGTTGTGATAGTTCTGCTGGCCAGACTCTTCTCTTCCACCTGGGTCCACGATTCTCTCATGGTGATGTCAAAAGTGCAAGCAAGCCACTGAAACCACATGATAATTTTTCAGGCCTCAGTTTGGATTTAGTGCACTGGGAATCCAATTGCTTTCATATACCATTGTCTTTAGCAAGTCATATGGCCAAGCCCAAAGTGTAGAGACTCTGCCCACAATGAGGCAAGACAAGGCTATAGAGATGCAGGGATGGGTAAAGAATCAGAGTCACAAATTCAACCCACCACACATACACTCCACCACCATCAACAGAACAAACTATCCTTATTCCACTATTATGGTTTTTGTTTGCTTGTTTTTTTAATGCTACAAAGAATAGAGAGGATTTTTACTGGACTGGTGTTAGTAATATATTTTACAATGTTAGGAATGTAAATCTCTTAATGAACTTGTCCCTTCTTTTCTTTCTTTCTTTTTATTTTTTTTTTAAGATTTTATTTATTTATTTGACAAAGAGAGACATAGCGAAAGAGGGAACACAAGCGGGGGGAGTGGGAGAGGGAGAAGCAGGCTTTCCGCGGAGCAGGGAGTCCAATGCGGGGCTCGATCCCAGGACCCTGGGATCATGACCTGAGCCGAGGGTAGATGCTTAATGAGCCACCCAGGTGCCCCGAACTTGTTCCTTCTTTTCCCTAAGAATATGAGGCACTTAAAACTAGATAATAGTTTATTTATCTTATTTTTATCTTATTTTTGATGGCCAAAGGAGAGATGGCCAATATTTTCTTGTATAAAAACGTACTAGAGTTCATTATTACTTAAATAAACATTGTTAGAATCTCTTATACGATCATTTACTAGGACAGGGGAATGCAAAGGTTTACAGAGTAGATATTCTTGCTGCCACACATAGGAGAGTCTAGGGAAGTTCATATGGCATAAGAAATATGGGGAGTGCAAATTTGGAGAGTAAGGACAACTATGTCCTTGTGTAAGCATGAAGTAGAAAAGACAAGTCAGATGTTTCATATTCTGGCTTAAGAAATAGAATATTCCAATATTTCTAATATTTCAATATAAATTTAAAGGAAGATAGAAAATATAGGTGCCTACAATAAGCAAGGTGAGAGTTGATAATGATGTGTTTTACAGCAGTAATATCAGAAGAAGAGAGAAATGGACAGTTTGAAGATAACATAAGAGGCAGAACCAATATGAGTTTGTAACTGATTAGGAAAGAAGGATGGGGTGGAGGAATAAAAGTCACACACACACACACATACACACACACACACACACACATACACACACACACACACACAAATATATATCTAACTTTTTTTTTTGTCCTCTCTCTCCCATATCAATTTTTTATACATTCATCTGGTGGCAGATACTTAGGTTGTTGCCATATATTAGTTACTGCGAATAATGCTGCAATACACATTGAGTGCTGATATCTCTGCAAGGTACTGATTTCATTTTCTTCAGATTATTTCCAGAAGTGTGATTGCTAGATCATATGGTAGTTCTCTATTTTTAATATTTTTAGGAACCTCCATACTATTTTCCAGTGGTTGGAATATACCAATATCCGTTTCTACCAACAATGTACAAGAATCCCCTTTTATCTACATCCCTGCCAACACTTGTTTTTTCTTGTGTTTTGATTATAGCCCTCCCAATAGGTTTGAGGTGATATCTTGTAGTTTGATTTGTATTTCTCTGAGGATTAGTAACATTGAGCATGTTTTCATGTACCTGTTGGCCATTTATATGTCTTCTTTCAAGAAATATCTATTCAAGTCCGTTGCCCATTTTTAATTGGGTTATTTATTTCTTTTGCTATTGAATTTCATGAGTTTCTTATAGATTTTGGATACTAACTTCTCATCAGATATATGGTTTGCAAATATTTACTTTCTTTCCCTAAGTTACTTTTCACTCTGTTGATTATTTCATTTGCTATGCAAAAACTTTTTAGTTTAATATAGTCTAGTTGTTCAGTTTTGCTTCTGTTGCCATATTTGAAATAACCATTGAAGGGCCAATGTCAAGGAGGTTTTCCATGTGTTTTCTTCTAAGAATTTTATGTTTTCAGGTCTTATGTTTAAGTCTTCAATTCACTGTGAGTTAATTTCTGTGAGTGGTATAAAGTGAGGCCTAATTATATATTTTTTTTCGCATATGGGTACCCAGTTTTCTCAACACTATTTATTGAAAAGACTGTCCTTTCTCTATTGTTTGTTTGTGCCCCTCTTGTCAAAGATTAGTTGACAATATTTGTGTGAACTTATTTCTGGGTTCTCTATTGAATTTATGGATTGGAAGAATTAATATTGTTAAAATGTTCATAAAACCCAAAATGATTTACAGATTCCATGCAATCCCTGTCAAAAACACAATAGCATTTTTTCACTGAAATAGAAAAAGAATCCTATAATTTGCACCCAAATTTGCACACAAAAGACTCTGAATAGCCAAAGCAATCTTGAGATAGAATAAAGCTGGATGCATTTCTGATGAGATGCTTAGGTCAAATTCTAAGCTTTGAAAGACAATAGATTTTCACAGAAAGTTTGGGAGACTAGAAAATTAAAATATAATAATAATTACTATAGAAGTCATATATCTCTAAAATCTTCCTGTTTGTATTTCTTTTAGCCATCTCATTATATTTAGGGTATGCTCTATTGATTCTAGCTAAATTCCATATTATATTTCATTTTGGTAAATAATAGGATTTGTTTGGGGGATTCACATTCACCTCATTCTGAACATATCCTGTAGAGATATCATTATATCCAAGAGTCCAACCAGCTATATGCCAAACCCTAATACTGAAGGTGGAATTATATCTATTGACCAGTCCTTCATTACAGGGGAAATAAGTAGCTAAACTATGTCCAAGACCAGTTTAACCACTTAGCAATAAATTGGCTTTGGTTTTGTAAAAAGGTAATAATAGTAACACTATTTCTTCCAAATAATGTGCATTTTCTTTATGGTCAAATCTAATGGGTTTCCTAACTGATTTAGATTGTTGATGGCTGTACCTGGCTTCTCTTACCTTCACTGCCACAGTGCATCCTGTCTCCTGAGTCTCATTGTCAAGTCTAGAAAAAAGAATGTGTTAAGTATCTTCTAGTTCTAGATTCAAGTTACCATAGATGTGTATTGCACTACCACTCCAGGGAGCTCTGTCCAGGTCTGATTTCATGCCCGCTTTTCCACACACTCAAGAACCCAACCACACAGAACGGGAGCCGGCTTATTAAAGTCTCGCAACTAAAAACATTTTTAAACTTCATTTTTCCTTGCCGTGTTTTTTCTACCTACGTGGTTGAGTTTTACTTTTTCATTTCATATCATACAAATTTTCCCTTTCTTAACTAGTATGCCTGATGCATCAACTTGGTATTAGAGGAATTTTTTCAAAGCTCCTTCCAAACATCTTCCCAAGGGATGAAGCTGTATCTTGCTTCTTATTCACAGAACTAATAGAAAGAAATATTATCTGGTCTGCTGCAGATTTCAATCATTACTTGAATTTCCTAACAATAAGTAATATTTATGAGAGCTTTCTATTTTTCAGGCACTGTTCTTATTATTTTACGTGAGCTATATAATTAAGTTCACACAATAGCTCTATATATTTGGCACTGTCTTTTCTCCAATTTTATAGAAGTACCTGAGGCACATAAAGTTAAATCACTTGCTAAATGTAATGAAGTTAATAGTCAGTGGATCCAGAATTTCAAATAGATTTCACCATCATAAATAATATGTAATGGTGCCTTTTCCAATATTTAAACAAAAATATTTTTGGCATAAATTACTTCAAGATCTTAAAATATTTACACCTCTCAGACTGTGGGTCGATGTCTCCTCTTTGTCACTTTAAATTGGGTCACTACTCAGTTTTAATTCATGTATTCTATATCCCTTTTATGTTTTTGAATTTTTACCAAATAATTGAGATATATTTTTGATATTTTTCTCAAGCTAATTTCGTCTTAGCAAATTTTTCAAATGGAGGTTACCAAGCCCTTTAATCAATTCAGGATCCTGTCACATGCACATAATACATTCAATTATACAAAATATTAAAAGCATGTAGATAACTATCCCTTTTTGGATTTCTAATTTAACTAATGCAAAAACTACTGTTTTATTTATCAGTGCTATTGATAAGATGTTTTTAAAAATCACATGACAAAGAGCTATTAAGAACTATTATTGAAGCTCTTAAGAATGGCTAATAGAAATGTCAGAAAAGTTAGTTTTGCATTGCTAGACAATGATTTACTTAATTTACCAAATATGCACCAAATGCTTACTCTATCTGACTGACTCTGTGCTTCAATGGGCAAGCAGGGAGTGATGACATCATCATATGGTGATAATCAAGATGCCATTATACTTTGTTCCCACGGGAGGAGCCGATTTACCACGAATTATGTTTGCTAAATGTTTGCTAATACAGATTTGCATTGGTTTTCTTCTTAACTTATAAGAAAGTCAAAAGGAATAGATATATAAAGTTTCAGAGGTAAAAATTCATTTTCAGTTCAAATATCTTTCCTTATTAAAGTGCACTGCATTTTCTTCTTACATGTTTTATTTCCAAGGTTTGTAGTGTCATAATGAAGTATTTCTCCTAGTTACATATTCCCATTGTTATGTTCCAATGTTTTGAAAGCAATATGACCTATTTTGTAAAACAAACAGGACAAAGTTGAAGAATTAGATAATTATATGATTATGAAGAAGTATTTAAGTCAGTTATTTAACATGGGTATAGAAGATAGGGGAAGAGAATGAGGGTAAGAATGGAAGAAATGAGAATAAACAGGAAACAAGTAGGAAATGTTCAAGTTGTACTTAAAAGAGGCATGATTATTAGGATCCCATTTATTTAATAAATTATTAAATATAAATATAAATATAAATTTTCTCTATGTATAAACATTTTGAAGATTCAAATGTATTCAAAATTACAAGTGCCCACCTATAGCTATACTTCCAAAGAACATTTCAGAGAAATGTAAGGATTATATTTTACAAATAACAGCTAAAAAGGATATTTTAAAGAACATAGAAGAATAAAATATGTAAATCTTGACTCTGTCATCTCCACTGTCTTGCAAGGTACTAACTTTTATAATCTGTAGATCCTCTATAGTCATTTTTTAGAATATGAAATTTATATTTTAAAATCTTTACTAAGTAGCTATCCCTTCAGGTCAGTCGGCTCATACAAAATTAGTGTAAGTACATTTCACACCTTTGGATCAATAAAAGGAGTGATCAATATTGGATAATTTTGGTTGGTATGTAGCAATGAATTAATTTCTTTTTGATAAAGAAGAAGGTTGTCATAGAAATAGCTGCCTTTCAGCCAAAACAACAATAACAACACTAAACAAACAAAACACCTCCAACTGGACTCAAAGACAAGAAACCAAAGCTCTTTCTGAGAAATGTACTGATAAATGCAGTGTACTGTCTCCCGATGCCATTATAAAACTTGTGCTCTCCTTAACTCTCAGCATTGTATGGATCTATAAGTAACACATCAGAAATAAACATTGCTTGAAACTAAGTAACAACTGTGCATACATTTCCTGATATAAGGAAGTGATCACACGTGTACCAGTAAGGAGAGGGAGGGGAAATCACACTTGTACCAGGAAGGGGTGGGGGGGGGGGAAGAGAATTGAGAATCAAAAGAAAAAAAGAAACCAGATGGGGGAAGAACAAAATCTTTCATCAATATGGTCAATGGGGTTCATCAAATTTTAGAGGGGATAGAACTTGAAGAGTAAATATCAGAAGCCTAGAGTTCATTTTTTAGTGTTTTTCTGTTTTCATAATAAACATCTATTTTTGTTTCATCTTAAAATCAGTAATAGCATACTTTTTAAATTTTTTTTGGTTCAAGAAAATAGTTGACTCAGTTATAAAAAATTGTTATTTAGGTAATGGGTTGATACCTGTTTACTATGATCCACATTAAACAACAAAACAATATTTATTTATGTTTCTTTGGAGTTGGGACATATGACTGCTTCATCTGCAACTTCCTTTTTTCTAAAAAGCTATTATGAGTAAACATTGACTAGTACAATTCAAATAATTAGCTAGAAAATAAGAAGATGAACTTTTTTATTGAGGTGCAGTTGACATACAATATTATATTAGTTTCAGGTGTACAACATAGTGATTCAATGTTTATATACATTAGGCAGCTATCACCAGGTTGAAACTTGATACCATCTGTTACCATAAAAAGTTGTTACATATTATTAACTATATCCTCTATGTTGTACATTGTATCCTTGTGTCCTATTTATTTTATTACTGGAAGTTTTTACCTTTTTCCCTATCTCATTCATCTCCTCAAACCCCTCCCCTCTGGAAACCATCAGATTGTTCTCTGTATCTATGATTCTGTCTCTGTTTTGTTTTATTTGTTCATTTGTTTAGTTTTTTGTTTGTTTGTTTTTAGTTTTTGTTTAATTTTTCACTCATATGTGAAATTGCACAGTATTTGTCTTTTTCTGTCTGGCTTATTTCACTTAACATAACATTCTCTTGGCCCATCTTGTCACAAATGGCAAAATTCCTTTCTTTTTATGGCTGAGTAATACTCCATGGATCCATCTTCTTTATCCATTCATCTATTGACTGACACTTCGGTTGCTTCCATATCGTGACTACTGTAAATAGTGCTTCAATGAACATAGAGGTACATATATCTTTTCAAATTAGTGTTTTTGTTTTTTGCTTGTTTTGTTTTTGTTTTCTGGATAAATACCCAGGAAGGTGGAATTGCTGGATTGTATGGTAGTTCTTTTTTTTTTTTTTTTTTTAGAGAGAAAGCATGCACGAAAGCAAGTGGTTGGGGAGCGGGAAGAGGGGGAAGAGCAGAGGGAGAGGGAGAGAGAAATCTTAAGCAGGCTCCACACTCAGCACAGAGCCCAATGGGGGACTCCAGCTCACAACCCTGAGATCATGACCTGAGCCAAAATCAAGAGTCAGACACTTAAACTGACTGAGCCACCCAGGTGCCCTCGATTGTATGGCAACTCTATTTTTAATTTTTCTGAGACCCCTCCATATTGTCATCCATAGAGTCTGCAGCATTTTGCATCCTACCAGCAAACCAACAGTACAGGAGAGCAGGAGAGCAGATCTTATTACTGACACATATGTCATGAAAAATTCTCATAAGCTATTTTTAATATTACTTTTCTTAACATAGGATGTCCTCAAATACTTATTTTCTCCAACTCACAGGTTTATCCAGCATCTGTAAGAATAATTCCTTCAATTTTAATTATTTCTTCCTATCACCAAATCCTATATGCCCATTGATACACTTTTGACTGCTTTAATATATATTATTATTTGTTAAAGATTTTATTTATTTGTCAGAGCAAGAGAGCACCAGAGGGAGTGGCAGGCAGAGAGAGAAGCGGGCTCCCTGCTGAGCAAGGAGCCTGATGTGGGACTCAATCCAAGGACACTGGGATCATGACCTGAGCCACAGGCAGACACTTAACTGACTGAGTCACCCAGGCATCCCTATATTATCATTTTTAACTAAAGGAAACTTTAGCAAAAATGACAGTTTCACGTTCTCATCAAGAGTAAAATATTCCAAATTATATTACCATCACATCAAAAATATTTCCAGGACTCATCTATGTATTTGCATTTATAACATATCATATATATGTGTGTGTGTGTATTTACTAATCAAGCTCATTTCATGCCATAGTGATGTTTATATACTTAATAATAAATCCTTTAATCTTTAATATCAACAAATATCATAGTATATTTTGTATTAAGTCAAATCATGAGGCAGCTTCCTTTAGCTGAGGACAATTGCTGGAGAGAACTCAGCTGTAATCATCGGCAACTCACAGCTGGGAAAATGAGTGCCTTGTCTTGAAAGAGGGTCTGAATAATCCATCAAAGTATTTGCTACAGTCTACTTTTAGGACTTCTTTGATGCTCTAGCTTCCTAGAATCAGTTCATCCCATCTGTGAATCACTCCTTCAGGAATTTGGGTAGTCTATTTTTTCTGGGGACACTTATAAAATGAAAGATTAAAAAAAAAAAAAACCTCCTCCAGCCCCTACAGTGAGTTTTGTCCTGAGCCTCAACTAATACATGAGTATTATTGTCTCCCTCTTCTACTATCTCTTCTGGATCCCCTCATTTTCAGTTAGCGCCTTTACCAATCTAGGTGACTTACTTCACAGAATGACCCGGACTCCTAATTCTGCAGGGTCTGCTCTCCTGGTCACTATGCCCTTCTTGCCTGTGACTGCCAAAATAGGGTAGAGGAATATCAAGAGACCTCTTAATCGACAAGTTTGTGTCAAACACACTCTACTTTGCCCTCTTTGTGTTAACAGCGCCTTACCTCCTTCGTTATCATTACCTATACATGCTAAAATATTCCCTTTTCTGAGACTTTCAATATACTCTCCCAGTATCTGTCATGGAAGTTTGGCATATAAACATCACTTATGATGGACCATGAGGTCCAGTGTTTTTAAATGATTTGGAGACCCAGAGCCTAGGAGGATAAAGATGATAGATGATTGTCCTTTTTTTCTTTTTTTTTTTTTTTTTGCGAAGACCAATTTTTTTTTAATTTTTATTTTTTAAAGATTTTTATTTATTTATTTGTCAGAGAGAGAGAGCACAAGCAGGGCAGCAGGCAGAGGGAGAAGCAGACTCCCCACTGAGCAAGGAGCCTGATGTGGGACTCAGTCCCAGGACTCTGGGATCACGACCTGAGACAAAGGCAGACACTCAACCCACCCAGGTGCCCCCTGATTGTCCTATCTTATCCCTGTGATAGTAAAAAGAGTATTTTGTTTCTGTTTCTGTTTTTTTTTAGTTTAGCATGTCAATAGAGGTATAGCTCGAGGGAATATTTAAAGAGTAACCTGATTGATTTTACATATAATTATTGCTAAATCAATATTAATATACCCTTAGATAAAGTTAATAAAAGATTATTAGAACTTTATCTTACCCTGCATACATTCATACCAGTATAAGACTATACACTGAAATAGTCTTTTTTTGAAAATTGAAAATATTATAAAATTAATCTGTTAATTAATTTAAAAAATTTTCTTGTTATTTAAGAGATTAAGCTATCGTCTGTTTTTTTATTATAGGAATTTACTGACCATTTGCACTTTGTAGAACTATATCCTCATTGAGCTTACAGTAATAACTTTTTCAAAATGCTTTTCTATTTTGTTTTATAGAGAAATAAAATTTCTTGAATCAACTTCAGAATATAATGATTTCTGCGTGCGTTACTGCATTGTGTGAGCATGCTAGAGAATCACTGAACACTGACAGGGATTGTGAGTTCAGTCCAAATACTAATAATTTTCATAGAAATGATACATTGAAAAATTACTGTGTTTCAGGAACCCTGTATTACACTGAAGATACAGATGTGAAAAACCCAAAGCCAGCCCTGAATTCATAAAACATTTTAATTTTAGGTTTTTGTTTTTGCTTTTAATGTAGCATGAACACCATTTTCCCCGAAGTCAAGGTGAGAATACTACCATTTCTCAAATAATAATATGTAACCACTCAGAAGTTATGTGTTCTGCCTAAAGTTCTGATCTACAAGTCACTGAGAAACTGTGCTCAAGATAGCTAAATTTCCTCTGTCTGATGCAATAAGAATGCTATCTGAAATAATGTGCCACTCCTGAGATGTAAAGAAAATTGAAATTTTACAAGTTTGCCTCTCTGATTCCTCTTTACGGGACTTGAAGAAGGGTATTGACTTTGTATTCATACACTTTCTACATTTATTTTTGGTGCTATGAAAGAGAGGAAGAAAGAATGGAAGGGGAAAAAAAGAAACAAGGCAGGGAGGAAGAGAGGGAAGAAGGGACCCATTACTTAATTGTTTAGCAGTATACTCAAAATAAAGTAACTAATCCAGTAGTTAAATAAAACAAATAAAGAAAGACCTGAGTTGTCTAGAAAAATAATATTGAATATAGGAATAAACTAGCAAGGAATCTGAGAAGGGGGCTTTGTATATATATGTACAAAGCCTAATTTCACAACTAGTGGTCCCAGAGAAAAATATACTTAGTTACTACAGCATATTAATTTTCACAACAATAATTAAAACTATAGTAATATGGCCCAGGTAACCTCAATGATGTAGTTTTGAAGCATGAAGGGAGTTGCTATAAGCATGTTACTCACTGCACTGTTTCCAGGGCATTTGAAGCAACCATTTTCTACGGTTATATTTCTAGCACACAGCAGGGGGCTCTAGTAGTATTGGTAATAGAATCAACTGCTGTGTTAGTAACGTGAACAGAATATAGAAACAGACATTTATTAAACACAATATTGGAAAATCAAAATAAAATGAAAAAGGACAATGGTAGTTATCATTTTAATTGCTGAGTTTGTTCAAATGCAGTTCAGTGTTTTTTCTCTCTCTCTCTCTTTTTTTTTTTTTTTTAAGAATTGCATTAAACCTGCTCAGGTTTGCTTCTTTGCCAGTATTATTATAAGAACATTATATAGATCTTCAAAGTAATGATGAGAGAGCCTACTGCTTCCTTCATAAATCATTTTAGCAATAAGACCATTAGAGCATCGTTATCATAAAAATAATAAACAATCTTGCTTTTAAAGCAAATGGGATTATAGTTCATAAATAAAACACGATTATTGAAAAATTGATATGTATAAGGCACTGAAGCGAGACAATTGTGAATAAAATACAGTGTCTTCTCTCATTGAGCATAAATAATATAAAAAGATAAATAATTATATAAGACAGGATAGAGCAAGTATCATGAAAGAGGTAAAACTAAAGCAAGGTGCTAACACAGTTCAAGTGAGAAGAGTCATGTATATCGTTTACTTAGGTGGGTGACTGGGGAGAATGAGGGCGACGAGTTTTGTAGGCAGAATCTACAGCTTTACCAGGCACAGCATTAGGGCAAACAGGGGGAATATCTGAGTTATAGATGCTCAATTTGACAGAAGAGCAGGGTTCACAAAGGTAGTAAGAGATAGGCTCTGTGAGTTACAATGGACTGACTTCATTAAGAACCTTTAAATGCCTTGATGAATAGTTTTACTTAAAATTAGGTAGGCTTCACTGTGGCCCTTACTAAACCAGAAGAAGACTCAAAATTCTACACAGGCCAACTACGTTAAAGTCTTTAAGTGGATCCATGGATTCAAATATCCACATAATCTAATTACGTTCAATAAATATTGATAACATTATATGTGCAAGAATCTCTGCTGGAATAAACAGAAATCATTTGTATTGGACTTTATAAAACTTGACAATTTTTAAAATATTTTTGCTTTGCTACAACATCATAGTTTTATATAATAAACCTCATGTACATTCAAGAAGTTTCCATTCTGTTTTTCCCTAAAACATATGATTGATTTCTGGTAGAGAAAGCAAAAACAAATAGCCTTCTATACATAGTATTGGCTAAGTTTTGACAAGAAAATTCCATGGAATCTTTAGTCCATTTACACTTATTATGATTACAAATATATTTTATAAAATTAATTGCACTATAAAAACATACAAAAACAAAAAACAAAAAAAAAAACAAAAACTAAATCGCACTGTGCTTTCAGCCAATCAAGTTCATTATCTATCACTTCAGATGAGTTTTTCAAATTAGTGTCCCTGAATACCCATGAGACAGAATGTCTTATATATTTTAATTAAAACCACACTTCCCAAGAAGATGTGTTTTTTGTTTTGTAGCTTAGGCTTACTGTAGGGTTCTTATAAATGAATTGTCTCCTCCTACCCCAAACTGGGCCTCTAGGACTTCTGCCCAGTTTCTAAGATTCTATAGTGATATAAACCTTTAATATTCCTTCCTGAGTGAGAATGAAGGTCTCCAGTGCTATTGTTAATGACTGGGGTGTCCTTTCATGCTCTGAAGCAAGTCCCATCCACTCAAGAGACTTGGCATAAACTTTTACAAACTCTTAGAAAAATATTCCCTCTAGTGACTCTATTTGGTCTTTTTTCTCCAGGAACAGCACTTTGAGTTAATTTAGTAAGCCAAATATAGCTCCTAAATCTGGGAACTAATTTTGGGGCCAGTGTTGATTAAACCTCAATGTGTCCTCCATTATTAAGTACAGCATATCTATACAGTAAGAACACCAGTTTGGGTGTTCTCCATGAACACTAATGTTGGATGCTCCATGAGCAATTTAACAGGGCACATTCTCTGATAAAGACAGCTCAGTCTGGGCATTCTATAGGACTCCCATTTTAATGGCCTATAGAAAACAGCAGAGGATAATCGCCAATGATATTTGGCCTTTATCATCGATATGCCCACTCTCTTCAAAGTGATATGGGTCCCAATATCTCTTTTCTTAAAGGCATTATGCCCACATTCAGATTTCGTAGAGGTGAAAGAGTGAAGCTGTCACAAACTGGGCAGGTGGCTAAATCTGCTTCTCATCATATAAAGTCATCTTGGCAATGTGTCATTTAATTCAGAATGACAGAGTGGGCAGATGCTCAGCTATCCAACAGCCTTTGCCCTGTGTGATTCAAAGGTAATATTTCTCTCTAGATACCTAAAAAGGAAAATATAATTATAATGCCATGAACAAAGTGGTAGCTCCAACAAGGCAATGGAGAGTCATGGAGTGGTGCTTAACATCTTAAATCCACACTATCCAGATGGTGTCTTTAGGCAGACAATGTGAGCAAACTGTGGTCCAATTTTCCTTTTCTGGAAAAAGGAGTTTAGGCAGCTTTGGTTTTTTGTTGTTGTTGTTGTTTTGTTTTTTTGTTTTTGGATTTTTTTTTATTTTTAGCATCAGCCATTTGTCAGCACCAAACCTGAAAATAGTCATTCAGAGAATTGTTCTCTTTCTCTGTGAAAGTCTTGTGAATGTTCTTCCCATTTGCCACATCTCCATCAGATTCAATTTATTACTTTATTTAACCTATCCTGGGAGAACAGCCTTCATTGGGCAGTGCTGCTTCCCCCCAGAGCAAGGGGTGAAAACACACTGACATGGTTTCTCCTTCACCTCCTCCCCCGGAAGATGTCACAGGATTTGACAAGGATTGCACAACTGTCCTTCCAATTTTTATTGTAGTCACAAATAACTCCATTTTAACTACGTGGGAGGACATTATGATCCAGCCCCCGCTGTCATTCATGATGCACAAGCCAAATTTAATGGTATGGATTCATGTCTACTGCAGTGACATCTTTTCCAACTGGCCCGCTCTAGCTGCTACCCGTAGACTATCAAGTCAGTCAAAACAAAATAAAATTTTCTTGAGAAATTTTAAAGACAATAGCACTGCATAATTACAGCATTCCTTAATTATTTCTATACTCCAATCCTTGAAATCTTTTCAATACCCTCTCCCCCTCTGTCCTCCTAGGACACATTTGCATTGTCACTTTCAAGACTTTCTCCCCTTCTGAATCAAACAATCTATGTTTTAATCACTTGCTAAAACTTCATGAGACCACTGCATTGACGGTGATAAGGAATACTATGTCCATGTAGTATGTTCCTTAGTCCATTTCTGTATGTTGGTAGTAGTGACATTCGTAGCCTGATAGGAAGAAATATATTTAAGTGGGCCAAACTTATAGATTATTCCCGGTGTTGGCAGTTTGTTCTCCTGTAGGATAAGCAAAGCCTAGAATAGAATAATTGTTAATTCCAACGTACTCATGGGTACAGCCCTAGAACATTTTTTTTTTTTTTAAGATTTTATTTATTTATTTGACAGAGAGAGACACAGTGAGAGAGGGAACAGCAGGGGGGGGTGGGAGAGGGAGAAGCAGGCTTCCCGCCAAGCAGGGAGCCCGATGCGGGGCTCGATCCCAGGACGTGGTATCATGACCTGAGCCGAAGGCAGACGCTCAACGACTGAGCCACCCGGGCACCCCAGCCCTAGAACTTTTGATACTCCCCTAGAACTATAGGATAAGCAAAGCCTAGAATAGGATAATCATTAATTTCAGCGTAGCCATGGGCACTCCCCTAGAACTCCTTTTGAACTATATTCTACTGGCGAGCTCTTCTCAGATTCACAGTACTATTGAAATTTTATTTTATTTTATTATGTTATGTTAATCACCATACATTACATCATTAGTTTTTGATGTAGTGTTCCATGATTCATTGTTTGCATATAACACCCAGTGCTCCATTCAATACGTACTATTGAAATTTTATAAGTTGAATAAAAATACTAGATATATTGCTCATGCCCAAATAATTTATCTTTTAGGTTTTATTGACATATAATTGACATATAGCATTATATTAGTTTTAGGTGTATAGCATAATGATTTAATATTTGTATATATTGTGAAATGATCACCACAATAAGTTTAGTTACACTCTACTTATTTTAAAATACCATTCACTGCAATAAGTTATTCTGGAATAATAGATGGACTGCCATTCTAATGATCCACAGTGGGCAAAATGATAATATTATGGTTGTTGTTGCATGAGGTTAATCATTCATATAGCTGTGTGATCTAAGTGTATTATTTTATATCAAATTTAAACTAACAATTTTTTAAACTAATAACAAATTAGTAATAAGACTTCTGATAGCATGCTGTACATGCTACTTGGTCTTCCCAACCACTTCTGAGCTGGCTCATATTACTCCCCCCATTTTGAAAATGAGAAAATATTTTGAAAATGACAGAGGCATCTCACTCATGGTCACTAAATTGGAAATTTGTAGAGTTGACATCTAAATGTAGGTAGCCTAGCTCATTTACCTGCTGGAATATTATAGTATGTCATTTTAGTTTTACTAATGTAGAACAAGCAAGCAGCAATTTCAGTCATAGGTGGGAGATTTTGCCAATACTCCCATTTTCATCCTTCTCACATCACCTACAATGTTTTTTTAATACAAATATTTTTATTAATTTTATTTAAATTATTATTTACATCTCTTAACTGTGCTATTGACAAGGAAAATAATTGCAGTGTAACATACTAGTTAACAATATAGGATTTTTGATACTACCTTCTTAAGAAAAATAGTATAAGACAAGAATAACCCAAACCACTTCTGAGATTTGGTGTACTAAATATGAAGTTTTCCTGATGACTGCTTAAGTTGCAAGATTAGAGTCATAGTGATAAACACACTAATATTTTAATAGTTTGATTGAATTATATTTCCCAATCTGATATATTTGAGATGTGCAGAGAAAAGAAAGGGAGATAAAGAACTAGCCTTGGAATTTTCCATGTTTATTTCTTTGTTCCACTTTTAAAATGATTTAGAAACATCTGTGCAAGGATTTGTGGTCTGTGAATATACATTATGACAGATGAATAAGCGTAGATTTTGTAGTTGGCATGACTGCTACTTTAATAAGCTTTCTCAGTGACAGGATTTTATAACCTTGGGTGAAGTAAAACATTGCAAGGCACTGTCTTATGCAGTGCATTAAAACCTATAATAAGGCTCTATCATTAGGGAAGGTGATACTGACTGATGAAATACAGTAAGATCAATTTGTAGTGGCCATGAAAATTTGTCACTTAGATCTTCACATAACTGATTGATAGCCCTAGTTGTTGGCTCTGTAGATCCTCACTATGCTCTGCACAGTTTCCTGAAGATGCTACCCAGGGGGAAATACATATTCTTACTGGGAATCATGGAATCAAGAGTACAAACAGTAGGACAGATTTACATGCTAGCAATAAAATTAGAAAATTATTAAGAAGAGGAAGGAGTTTCTTAAAACTTAATGTATTCTCTGTAAGTATATACTTTTCTTGTATTCAAAAATTTAAAAAAAATTATGGGAGACTACACATTTGTTTTTATAAAATTCAGTGATTATTAAGATGAAATAACAAAAGATCTTGCATTTGTACTGTTAAGAGTTCTAAACAAAATGAAAAAAATGTTATTCCTTATCCAAAAGCTTTTAAAGATTACTAATGAATAGAGGTAAACAGAATTGTTACAAATTAACACTTTTATTTATCTGCTACAAAATAAACAATACCCAGAAATTTACGTTTATAAATCAAATATGTACCATATGATGTCAAGATGACTAAAACTGGATACGTTTACTAGATTGATCACATATATGGGACTTGGGTCTCATAAGCATAGGTGGCAGGATCAGCGGGTCCCAGAATATTCACCAGTGAACACAACCTGCTTTGCTGTCAGCACATATATGTCACCGGAGGAGGCTTCAGGTTCCTCCAAGGGCTCCTGCCTTGAACAGGACTATAGAGATCACTGCCTCCCACAAAGTCTAGAGAATCAATTTAGTTTTCTATGCATGTTTTCCCAGAGGTTTCCCTGAGCCCTGACAAATTATGCATCCATTCTGACAGAATTGAGCGGCAGTCAAAAGTAGGAAAATATCTTTCATATATCGTTGCACTGAAGTTCTCCAATCTTTGGTCTCTTTTTTGTCCTGGAATCATATTAAAATCTCTGGTGATCAAGTGAGGAGAGAGGCCTCAATATCCCAAAATATTAGAGTATGAAAAGAAGGAAACAGGGGCGCCTGGGTGGCTCAGTTGGTTAAGCAACTGCCTTCGGCTCAGGTCATGATCCTGGAGTCCCAGGATCGAGTCCCGCATCGGGCTCCCTGCTCAGCAGGGAGTCTGCTTCTCCCTCTGACCCTCCCCTTCTCATGCTCTCTCTCTATCTCATTCTCTCTCTCAAATAAATAAAATCTTTAAAAAAAAAAAAAAGAAAAGAAGGAAACGTAATCTACGATAATTACAGATAAACTTAGTATACTAATCTTAGTTTCATTCTTTGGGACAAAACAACAACAAAACAACAAAGTTCGTCTTTAGAATTTAAACACCCTAATGCCATTAATAAATATGTTTAATTTTATTTGGTTTGTTTTGAATATGTAACCCCTTTATATATTTAAAAAATCTAATCAATTACAATGTATACATTGAAATTTCTTCACCTACTTCCGTTTCCACCCACTCTATTGTCTAATATTGTTTTACAGACAACCACTGTCTTTATTTAGTCTTAAAGTTTCTTTTTTTTTTTAATTAGGATATAATCAATCATATATACATGAAATTATTTGTATATATAATTTTCTACATTTTGATTATAAAAGATAACAAAAATATTACAGAGTATATGGTGTCCTAGCTGGCATCCACTAGGGAACATGCTGCCACAGTATGATTGAGAGAGTTTAACGGAGGGAGTGTTTTAGAGATTTACTTTAGGAATTGGCTTACATGGTTATGGAGGCCAAGGAGTCCCGTTGTCTATGGTCTGCAAGCTGGAGAATCAAACCAAAGAATGTTGTGTAATTCAGTTCGATTTGGAAGGCCTAAGAAGGGGGGTGGGGGTGTTAATGGTGTTAGCCTTGATCTCAGTTCAAGAACCAGGAGTACCAATATCTGAGGGCAGGAGAAGAGGGATGTCTCAGTTCAGGCAGAAGGGGAAAGAGAGAGAGAGAGAGAATTTGCCTTCCTTCTGCCTTTTTGTTCTATTTAGGTCTTTTATGGATTGGATGATGCCTTTCTGTATTAATGAGGATAGATCTTCACCTGGTGTACTGTTTCAAATGCTATTTCTTTCCAAAACACCCTCACAGACATACCCAGCAATAATACTTCACCAGCTATCTGGGTATCCATTATCCCAGTCAGACTGACACATAAAATTCACCATCACACAGGTATTGACAGGGTTAAGGGGAACCACAGGGAAGGAAAAATACCTAAAACAAGAAACACTGGCAAGTTGTTACCACTGTTCAGTCTCAGGGGCTAAGAGGAGAAAGCAGTTTCTAGAACCCAGGTGTAGGAGCCCTAGTGTTTGGTAGGAAGCCAGGCACTGGGAAACATGGGACCAGAAGAGAGGGATTCAGGATAGTATGTTTCTCTACTTACCTTTTCTCCCACTGCCCAATAGTCTTCATGTACTTCCAATGAGAAAAACTCAGAGAGAAGCCAAAGGAGAAAAGACCAAACTTAGATTCTGTTCTCCTGAAAACAAACTTGTAAGTTTTTATCATTGGCTAGCCTTTCATTGCATGAATTTCAGTAGCTATAGACTGGCAGAGATGGTAAGTTTTGGAGACAGAAAAAACTTGGTTCAAATCTCAGCTCTCCCACTTATAAATTATGTGATTTGGGGCAGGTTATTTAATCTCTACAATATTTGACATTCTCTAATGAAAATAAGATGTACCTACCTTATGGTTGTTTTAATGAAAATGTTAGATGAAACTCAAATATTAGTCTGGAATATGTAAGCTGCAAGAAACATCTAGATGATTATAAAAATGACTCTCTCGGGGCGCCTGGGTGGCTCAGTCATTAATTGTCTGCCTTTGGCTTGGGTCATGATCCTGGGGTCCTGGGATCGAGCCCTGCATTGGGCTCTGGGATGGAGCCTGCTTCTCTCTCTCCTTCTCCCTGCTGCCCCCCCCGCTTGTGCTCTCTCTAATAAATAAAACTTAAAAAATGACTATATGTTGTGTATATATACATATATGTCTATATGTATATACATATCTTCACATTATATAAAAAGTTAAGAGGTACAGTTTGCTAATTTGCTGATACGAGTTTTGCAGTTTGATCGTAGGGCCTATTTAATATCTCCGTGATTCCCTTGGCCTTTCCCCCATGGTCTTAAGGTGGCTGACACAATTCTAGCTGTCATAGCTACACTTAGTTCAGGAAAAGAATGAAGGGGAAAAGGGGTGACTACAGCAGATTCTGCTTTTATCTCATTGTCTGAATTGCATCATAAGGACTGTTCTGCTATCTAGGAGTGCTCGGATAAAGCAGTCTTCCAGCTGATTTGGGGTCTATAGTAGGGGCAGAGAAGGTAGTAGAAAGTCACAAATGGAGGTTGGCTGAGCAAAACTGGAGTGTATATTTCAATATAAAATTTATTAGCTCACTGTATAATATATACCTGGGCATGGTATTTGCCACTAAATCTATTATCATTATTATCTTGCATGAATACTTCATAATTAATTTTAGTAACACTCTCTTTTTGACATTTGGTCTTTTTAATTCTAAAAATACCTCACAGATAAAAAAATGTACATTGTTTATGTTTATGTTTAATTCACTAGAACAAAGTCTTACAAATAAAAAGTAATACAATCTGGGATATATATATATAGATATCTAGATATCTATATCTCTATATAGAGGGATATATAGACATACAGATAGATATCTATCTATATATATCTACAGGTATTGACAGGCTTAAGGGGAACCACAGGGAAGGAAAAATACCTAAAACATATATATATATATATATATATATATATATATATATGTGTGTGTGTGTGTGTGTGTGTGTGTGTTTTATGTATATCTATATACGTACATCTATATATGTTTATATATGTTTATATGTAGGAACATATGTTCCTACAGATGTAGGAACCATAGCATTTGGTAAGAACACAGGTACTGGGAAACATGAGCCCAGAAGAGAAGGAATCAAGAATATATATTTTTCTGAGATTAAGAATTCCTCGTATCAGTGAGGTCATATGATACATGTCTTTCTCTGATTGACTTATTTTGCTCAGCATAACACCCTCCAGTTCCATCCACGTCATTGCAAATGGCAAGATCTCATTCCTTTTGATGGCTGCATAAACTTCCATTGTATATATATACCACATCTTCTTTATCCATTCATCTGGTGGGGGTGGGAGGGATGAGGTGGCTGGGTGATAGACATTGGGGAGGGTATGTGCTATGGTGAGTGCTGTGAATTGTGTAAGACTGTTGAATCACAGATCTGTACCTCTGAAACAAATAATACAATATATGTTAAAAAAAAGAAGAGGAAGATAACAGGAGGGGAAGAATGAAGGGGGGGAAATCGGAGGGGGAGACAAACCATGAGAGACGATGGACTCTGAAAAACAAACTAAGGGTTCTAGAGGGGAGGCGGGTGGGAGGATGTGTTAGCCTGGTGATGGGGATTAAAGAGGGCACCTATTGCATGGAGCACTGGGTGTTATACACAAACAATGAATCATGGAACGTTACATCAAAAACTAATGATGTAATGTATGGTGATTAACATAACAATAAAATTTTAAAAAATAATATATATTTTTACTTTATACCTACTGCTGAATTTACATACATAAATATTTACCTCCTGGAAATATCATCAATAATATATTATATATATATCAATAAATATATTATTTCATCTCATTAAGGAAATCTTTGCACTCTGATTTTGTTTTATTCCAACTTCTTCTATTTATTTCTTCAGATATTTTTTGTTTTATTCTAAGTAAATTGAACTTCTATTTTAATTCTGTGCAAGTCTGCCTACCTCACCCAGTTGCTGTGAATAAGTGCATGTATTTGATGTAAGACTAAAACATCTTGAACAGAGGCTTACAGTAATCCGAACATATGTAATAATTCCTCACCTCTTTCTACCTGTCTCTGAGGACAAGGAAAACTTAAAGAGGTTCTATCTAATGTTATAAGTATATGAAAAGTCATCAACCTGATTGGATTAATGTTAAAAAATTAATGCCTCTGTCACCCCAAATGAAAGGCAGGAAAACATAATTTTTAATTAGATTCAAAAGAAGTTCCAGTTTGAAGCAAAAATTTTCTATTGGTGAACCTAAATTCCTCCTGAGAATAACTTCATCTTTGGATAAGAAAAAGTTTGAGTTTGTTTCAGTGTCTCAGCATTGGCTAAGGGAACTATTTTTACATAACTGATTCTTCTGGTCAGGGATTGGTGTCTAAGTTCTGGGAGACTACTTTTCCACTTTTTTTGTAGCTCTGGAATGTATAGAAAATTGTAATATATTACAGCATATTTTGGAAATAATTTGGGGGACGTGGAAGCATCTATAATATGTTTGGTAAAATTTACTTTTTTGCATTACCTATGATGGAAACAAAAATAAAATACAGTATTAACAGATATACTAAATATTGAATATTAATAGGATTTGAATTATTAATAGTTTTAAAACAGCTTGCTTCCACTGACATACATTTTTTATATAAGCTTTTATGCTGTAAATGGCTACATGTAATTTTTGACAGTGAATTTTAATAACGGCTTTCTCAAATTTTAGATATAGACACAACTATATCATTTTTACATAAATTAAAAACGTTGTCTGTTCTTTAACCATCTTTTCAAAATTTACAACAGATGAAATTAAAAGATTTAATACCTTCATTTTCTTTCCATGAACAACCATAGTATTTTAATTTACTTGAACTTCTAAATGAATTTGAATCCATTCGATGCATTCATTAAATTCATTTGCATGTATTAATATCAAAAATTTCAAAATAATTAGAAGCCCCAATTTTCAGCACACCTGTCTTGGCAGAGTAGTAACACTGGAAGTTTGTTTGAATAAAATTAAAAGTTACTTCAGCTATAAAAAGACAGGACTGCTGCCTGAAATTGAACAAGGGAGGAGACCCCACCAGTGACCACATTTCTTGGACAATGTGTCATTCTCCCTGGCTCCTGGAACATAAACCCATCTGTTAACTCCAGGGGTCATTTGTCTAAAATATTCTTGAAATAAATGTTCCTGGGGTGGAAGTGTCTTTGGCTATAGTCAGTATATATTGACAAAGCCCTGAGTGCCAAATCTACTCACACGCTTTCTAATTTCTGGGCTAATGAGACACAGTGTCAGACCACATTCTGATGGCGCCAAGATCAAGGATCCTCCACAAGGTTGCTTGTACCAGAAAGCAACATACCTAGAGAATACCTGTTACCCAAGAGCCTGCCAGGCTTTCTGAGATAGCTTGGATTTATAGTCTATGTAAAATATGTCATGTCAGTAAAAATGATGGGTAGTTTTTTATTGAATAATTGTTGTTATTTTGAAGAGACAAAATAGCATTTCTAAAAGTATACCTCTTGCTTGGAATGGTTATGTTTTATTTTAATAGAAGTTTATTTAATATCCTCACAAATTACTATAAATTGGGTATTTTTATTAGCTCCGTTTTACAAAGTGTGAAACTGAGGCACAGAAAACTTAAGGAACTTGCCCAAGACACCAGACTCAGGCGCATGGAGTCTTAATTCTACTTCCTCTCTATTTTAACCAAAAAGCAAAGGGAGAAAACCTGTTTAAGGAGAGCTGAAGGAATCCAGATACTTCACACTGACAGTTGAGGGCAAATATACACCACACATTTTTGGCTCTAATCACAGCCCAATCCCACCCTGAGTTTCATAAGCAGTGTACACAGCAGTAAATACTCACAGTTTGCCTCATTTCCCTTAAAAATACTTATCATCATTCTCTCACCTTGCCTTGCCATTAAGACTAAGATTCCCAAATCTTTGTCCTCCTAGAGCCAAACCAGTTTGCTCCTTTCCCAATGTCAACTGGCAGTCCAATTATGGCACTTTTTATCTAATTATGTCTGTAAGCCTTGATCAACCTCTTTGAGTACTTAAACATGTGTCATCCACAAAGAGTCATACTGAATAGAGACTGAATAAATCAGTAGCAAGGAGCTCTTTACCTCTCATGTACTACATAACAAAGAGGCACAGGCCTACAGCTGATTATCTGTGGCCATATGTTAATAACTTACTGCATGATCCATCTGGAGTTTCTTCTCCATTCTTCATTATTACTGGGAGTTTAGTGATTTAGTTCAAGAAGTTTTAGAGTTGACAAGTTAAGTAAATGATATATTAAATGAAACTTTCTTATAGCTCAAATGATCTGCTAAAGGTGCAAACACACAGTGCTTCCTCGACTAGGTATTAATCCTACTTAATCTATCAAAATTACATGTTTAGCATTCTGTTCTGATTTCCTGTCTCTATTCTAACAAGGAGATTGAAAATTTTTCTTATGCTATCTATTGAATAATGTCATAGTTATAAATGGGAAGAACATCCCTGCCTTCTGGATTCTTATTTCACTTGCAAGATAACATCAGAAAGATAAAAATATATTGATTATATAAGAAACTTCTCTCGAAAATGTAAGCAGATTACATGAGTGGATGTAACTATTCTTTAATTTCAAATCTCAAAATTAAAGAAAAAAAAGACACTTCACTAATGAGATGTTTATATAACAATGTCAGGAATGAAAAAAAAATTAAATTTAAATTTCAGAGATATATTGTAGAAGTAATAAAATTATGAGATATTACCAAATATCCAATTACCTAATACATATGTATTGCTTAAATATCAGTTTCTTGAGTACACTATAGAAAACAGTTAAAAAATCAAACTATTGATGAAAAAATGGGTATTCTTATCTTCATTAACATCATAGGAATCACTATGAACAGAAATCAAATTTATCATTCTAATGAGAAGTCAACAATCTAGAAAATACACACTGAGTGGATACATTGTGTGAAAGTCAAGTAAGTTTTTTTTTTTCTTTAATTGTTGTAAGAACACATAACATGAAATCTGCCCTCTAACAACTTTTCAGGGCATAATACAGTATTGTTAACTATAGGCATAAGGTCGTGCAGCAGATCCCTAGAGCTTATTCATCTTACACAACTGAAACATTATACCCTTTGAAGGGCAATTCCCCATTTCCCCCTCACGTTGGTCCCTGGCAACCACCATTCTTGTCTCTGCTTCTATGAGTTTGACTCTCTTAAATTCCTCGAAAAAGTGGAATCATGTACTATTATTTGTCCTGTGACTAACTTTTTTTATTTAGCTTAATGCCCTCCAGGTTCATCCAAGTTGTCACACATATAACAGGATTTCCTTTGCTTTTTTTTTTTTTAAGTCTGAAAAATATTCCATTGTATATATTTTTAATGATTTTATTTATTTATTTGTCAGAGAGAGAGAATGAGCACAAGGAGGGGGAGTGGCAGGCAGAAGGAGAAGCAGGCTCCCTGCTGAGCAAGGAGCCCGATGGGGAACTTGATCCCAGGACCCTATGAACTTGATCTCAGGACCCTGAGCCGAAGGCAGACGCTTACCCAGCTGAGCCACCCACGCGTCCCTCCATTGTGTATTTTAAAGGAGGCTTACAAAATCGAGATATAATGGAATATAGAAGCACTGATATAGAAATATTTCCTATTTTGTTTTTATCGTTAGTATTTTGTTTTGGATGCAGTTGGATACCTTTGACATATCTTCAAATAAATGAATTAGAAATCTGGTGTCCTCACTAAGCGGAATTAAGAGCCCTCTTGTGGCCATGGTCATGTATTCACATTAGATCAGTCAACACTTCTGTGTGAGTGTGTGTGTGTGTGTGTGTGTGTGTGTGTGTGTGTGTGTGTGTTTTCTCCAGCCACTTTCAGCTGAATGGGTGCTAGCAAAAGAGTTGGATTTAATCAAGGTTAAGGGTTTTCCAAGAAAGAGTAAAAAACAAGTAAGGGGCACAAGAGTTGACAGAATATTAAAGGGAGAGCTCCTATGGTTTCCATGATATTTGATCTCAAAAGAATAGAAGTCAATACATAAGAGGAAGATTATAAATAGGAGTCGAAAGGCAGAGAGGAGAAAGATTGCAACCTGCTCACAAATCAAATGTGAAGTCTTCCCTGGACAACCAATAGGAAATTGAAATCCATTCCCAGAAAACTTTATTCTGCCGTCTGATTTATTTTTCTCCATAGCATTTACCAGTTTAATATAGTAAATAATACCTATTTTTCATTAACTCTATATCCATCCCCTCATTCTTGAGAGATGGACGTGAGATTTGCATCCCCCAGCAAAGTTTTATCCATGAGTTCCACAAATATAATACTGTATTCTAGTCACTGTACCAGTCATAATATTAGCCAATAGAAGCGATGGTTACATTGTTTTCTAAAACTTAAGGATAAGCAACAAGCAGAGAAGCTATGATTACAATGGTTTAGTGTATTAAGCTGAGAATAGAATGTGGATTCATTCTCCTCCCTAACCCCTGAGAGGCAGGCATTTCTTTAGAGTTATGGCATAGGGTGAGGCTCAAAGCACAAAAGGGGCAATTGAGACCACTGTAAAGACTTGGGAGATGGTGAAATTCTTTGGGAAATCGGGAAATGAACGTTTTTGTCACTGGAGATATTTCCTAATTATATTTACAAATAATGCATGTACCCTCTTTGTTCTCGTGTTTCTTTCGAAGCTCCTTCCAGAGGAGAAAAATCCCTGAGTAAGAACAGCAAAATAACAGATATAATTATTTTTCTGAGCGTTTATTCTTTTTTTTTTAAGATTTTATTTATTTATTTATTTATTTATTTATTTATTTATTTATTTATTTATAGGACAGAGAGACACAGTGAGAGAGGGAACACAAGCAGGGGAGTGGGAGAGGGAGAAGCAGGCTTCCTGCCGAGCAGGGAGCCCGATGCGGGGCTCGATCCCAGGACCCTGGGATCATGACCTGAGCTGAAGGCAGACGCTTAACGACTGAGCCACCCAGGTGCCCGTGAGCGTTTATTCTTAACTTTATTATCTTGCCCTGATGTTCATTTAGTTGGAATCAAATTATTACCTCATAAAACAGGACAATGATACTATTACTGCTCCTATTTGATAGAGTCTGCAGACATATTCTATGTTATCAGACTCTGAATTTCAGTCTTTGTAAAGTCAGGAACACATATTTTTAAATTGAGGGGTGGAACAGAAGAACAAATGCTAAGTAATACAAGACAATGCTTTCACATCACCTTGACTTCGTTATATTTGGGAAAATAAACAGCTCAAACTTGGATTGTTATGATTAGCCTGGATGTTCAAAAGAGTGCAAATATAATTCAATAACCAGATTCACATGACACTATGAAAATAGTTACAGGAGGGGCGCCTGGGTGGCTCAGTCGTTAAGCGTCTGCCTTCGGCTCAGGTCATGATCCCAGGGTCCTGGGATCAAGCCCTGCATCAGGCTCCCTGCTCCGTGGGAAGCCTGCTTTTCCCTCTCCCACTCCCCCTGCTTGTGTTCCTGCTCTCACTCTCTCTCTCTCTGTCAAATAAATAAAATCTTAAAAAAAAAAAAAATAGTTACAGAATCTCTTGGCATTCAGGATTCCATTACCTTAAAGCTAAGAGAGTGAGTATCATTAGTCACAAAACTAATGCTTTCTTGCACTGCCCTATTGGCAGGCATTAGAAGCTGAACCACAGACATCTGGATATTATGTGATTATTTCAAAGCAAATCTGGATTAAAATTCATTAAATTCATGACACACAGGGAGTTTCCTGAAGTATATTTCCTATTTCTGGAGTTTCAACATGACTATATATTCAACAATGTAGATATGTAACCATTAAGTTCCTAGAATTTTTGCATCATATTGTAGATGTATTGGCAAAGAAATTTAATGAAATATGCATAGCCACACTCAAATTATCTTAAGCACAAGCAAATGTTATCTTCAAACCTTTCCCATAAGTGTTTTATGTACATATGCAAATAGTGTAGAAAACAATTTTAATATGTGAATTATTTACTGGAATTAGAATCATTTGGGTATTTAAAGAGTATATATTAGCAGCTCCTATGGATTTACTGTGATTTACAGCGGAAGCTTGCAGACAGCATACGAAAGATATTTTTATGTGTTATTTTTTCCGCCACATTTCAATTTAAGAACTTCAATAATGTTTGCATAATTTTGTACTGTTTCTTCACGTATCTGATTGTTAAAGAAGCCCATGCTCTTATCACCAACTAGCCTAGATGATATACTTAAGACAGAGAATAACATAAATGCCTGCCTTAGTCGTCTTGGGTTGCCGTAACAAAATATCACAGTCTGGGTGGCTTAATCAACAGAAATGTATTTTCTTACAATTCTTGAAGGAGAAAATCTGAGATCAGGGTGCCAAGATGGTCCATTTCTGTTGAGAGCTCTCTTCCTAGTGTGCAGATGATTGCCTTCTCGCTGTGTCCTCACATGGCCTTTCCTTGGAGAGACTAAGCTCTCTGGTATCTCTTCTTATAAGGACACTAATCTTATCAGATCAGGCCCCTTCTTGTGGTCTAATTAAATCTTTATTGCTTCCATAGAAATCCCACCATAAACAAAGCCACACTGGCGATTAGGGCTTCAACATACGAATTTGTGGGGAGTAGGGGGACACAAACATTCAGTCCATAACAATGCCAGAACACATCATTTTAATTATGATATTAAGTGCACAAGAAAAATGTTGGGAAAACTCAGGTCATCTGTGAACTCACAGAGTGGATATACTGAGGATTTCTTTGGCAAATTCAGGGAAATTTTAACTATGATGATGGATTGTCATTATATATTATATCTAATATCTAATATGATTGACTCCGTTTTCTATTTGGATTACTGCCACAGTCACCTAAAATATATTTACTACATTTAAATAGTATTGTTATATAATCATCTTCTAGCATTAAAAATAATCAAAATCATATTTATCTTTGTATAATTATAATTAACTCCAAAATTAAAACATCTTTTTACATAAAAATTTAAAATGATGTCAAAGCTTTCTGACTTGCACATATGTCTGTAATTTATATTTGCCTGCCTTCGTTTTATTACTGAACAGTATTAGTAAGGTATTTAATACCAATCTTCTGTGTTTCTGTGCAGTTGCTTTCAAATCACAATGCTTTTCAAAATACTAGTCTCTTTCTGCCCCTGACTTCTGTCTGGAGACAATTAATGTCTTTCTGTCTGTCTCCATTTCCTTCTTCATCCTTCTTCATCCTTCATCCTTCTTCATCCCAGTCTCAATACTGTTTTCTAGGAATTTGGCGACTACCTGTGAATTTTCTAGTAGATGTTTTTGGTGGTATTACTTTCATATATTTCTGCTTGCTAAAAATGTGCACATTAAACATATTGGATGGTTAAGATATAGATACTCTGCAGTCATGATGGAAAAATATTTTAAAAGGAAATCCCTGTGTAGGAAAGAAGGACTCCCTGTCTGAGGGATTATTCATGAATGGATAGCTCAAGAAGTAGGTGAAGATGATTAACATAGATCGATAGAAGTGTCAGTCATTCATTTCTTTCAATATCCACCATTTTTAAATGGACTATGGGGAAAAACTGACCCCCCTGCCCCACAAAAAAAAAAAAAAAGAACAGGAACTTGTGGATTTAAGTAAATTTAATTAAAAAGAAAATATTGTAATTTTCATTATGGATAGATGGATAAACACTGTTCTTAGGAGGCATAGGAAGTAAGATAGTTCTTACCATCTGAAAGAAGACAAATTGGCTATAGAAAAGTTAAACCATTTCTTTAGTAAAATCATAAGAGAGATTACCTGAAGGGATGGTAATTTTTTTATTTTTTTTAGCAAAATCTAGTTGTTTTCTGTGTCTATTGCTAACTTCAATAAAAACTTTACTGTGGAAATAACTGATTTTTAAAGTAATTTTGCATTTTATTTCTTGTTTGACTTTCCATTCTCAGTTTTGCCTTGACTGCTTCCTTTATTAACAAAAAATATTTTCTGAATATATAATATATGTCAGAAAGTTTGATAAACACATAAAAAATAGAAATGAAATATATTAGGAAATACACAAAAGTTCTGTGTCTTCATGCAAGAAATAGTAAACTGCAGAGAATAGAAAGATTTTAATGTAGAGATAGAAATGAAGACATTTTAAATGAAAAATAATGCCAGAGAGCACCCAACATATATTAATCATCATGTTAGTTGCAAACAGCAGATCCAACTAATTTAATCAGGAAAATATTCATTGGAAGAATATATTTAAAGAAAATCCACTGTCTCTAAGAAAATGACAGAAAACAGGATCGACAATGGCAGGAAGGTAGGGAGAGGACCTGAAACAGACACCAATAAGCTTCTGAGCAGATGGTAAGACCATCACCCTGGCCCCCTTCCCTCCGGGTGCCATGTATCTTCTACTTTCTCAACCTCAATTCTGCCCGTTGTCTATATGCCCCTGCTTCATTCTAACAGGACAGAAAATAATAATTTCCAGTCTTAGGCTACCCTTTTTCAGCTTCAGGGATGCAGAGAAAGATTTTTTTCTAATATTGGGTAGCAAAAAATAAAATAAATAAATGTTTTCTTCAGTATGTAAATATAATTAGTATTACAAAAAAAATCTGATATTATGCAGGGTTTATCTTGAGTGATATATATATATATATATATATATATATATATATATATATATATATAAGAACATAGAAGAAAAAGAAGGGTATGTTAAAACTGACATAGACATGCAAAGTTGGATTCAGAGGGTTAAATCCAAATCAGATATGGAAGATTTTGGAAGTTGAAATTTTAAAAAGAGCAAAAGAAGCAATAATTAAACAAACAGTGAAATAATTTCTCAATTGTACAAAGACTTGACTCAGTTATATTTAAAAATAATCATTTTATTTGAAAAAATATCAAATATAAAATAGGGAAAAAAATGGTTTTTCTCAAGAGAACAAGAAGTAGTTTGATGTTATTCTTTACTACAAATTTATTGCCTCACCCAAAAAATAAACGAAACACAGTTTTAAGAGGTAGCATAAGTTATTTAATAATTCCAATAAAACTGTTGCCTAACAAAAACTAATGATGTAATGTATGGTGATTAACATAACAATAAAAAATTAAAAAAAAACCTGTTGCCTAAAATAAAATATTTTCAGATATAAAAATTAAGAAAAGTTTAATATGTCCTTCCTCTGAAAACTGTTTTGAAAGTGAATTATAACACTAATTAACAAAATTTTAAAGAAAAAAAAAAGGATGAGAACTTAACCTTTAAACATTTAAATATAAAATGTAAATTATAAATGATCCCTGTAAATGTGGTCATAACACTGAATGAAAACCAAGATTCTTTAGAAGTAATTGTTATATCTTAAAGTAATTTAATCAGATTATAGACCCATTCATTATAAAAATCACTTGATTTAGAGTAATTAAATATAAGGTGTATTTATTTTCCTAGCAAAGGTTTGGGGCAAGCAAGGAGTTTAGTTCTTAACTTAATCATGTATGCCTCATGTTTTTTGTTACAAAACTACCACTAGCAACATGAATTACATGTTTTTTCTCTACCAAATTAGTCTAGAAGTTTAGAATAAGTGATAGTACATATAGAAAAATTGATAAAACAAAAAAATAGTAATTAAAATAATATTTAAATATGTTACGAAAAATAAAAAAAATAGACTAAAACTCAAGGTAAAATTGTCGTGTGTCAATATGGGAAAAACGAACAGAAATGTAATCATATATTATTATTGAATAATAGAATTAGACTTTTATTAATTTTATGTGTCCTAAATCTTAAGACTTTCTACTCTGACTTTGTATGTATGTTTTAATCAGAAAAACATGAGGCGCAGCATAGGACTCCCTGCTCAGTGGGGAGTCTGCTTCTCCCTCTCCCTCTGTCACTCCCCTTGCTTGTGCGCTCTCTCTCTCTCAAAAGAATGGATAAAATCTTAAAGAAAGAAAAATAATTAGGAAAAGTATTAAATTAATATAAAGTTTATGAAGGTATAAAATTAAATAATAAAGGTATGTATTTACATTGCAAATTTTGATATCATTACTTTAAAGATTTTATTTATTTATTTATTTATTTATTTGAGAGAGAATGAGAGAGAGCAAGCACATGAGAGGGGGGAGGGTCAGAGGGAGAAGCAGACTCCCTGCCAAGCAGGGAGCCCGATGCGAGACTCGATCCAGGGACTCCAGGATCATGACCTGAGCCGAAGGCAGTCGCTTAACCAACTGAGCCACCCAGGTGCCCGATATCATTACTTTATAAGAAAATAAATCCAGATCAATCTTGGGTCATTCTTTACTTCATATATTTTTACTTAGGGATGAATATCATAAAACATATGATATAAAATTTAAAACATTAAAAAAAATTTGAGATCATATCAACAAAAAAGGAAATCGACATTTTGGAAAGTAATTAATATAATTTGTGATTTGGGTTATTTATTTTTGCCACTTAGACATTTTTCATAAGAACGTTTTATGTTTATTATTCAGATTATTAATCAAATCAAGTTCTTATAAGTATTATTTATATTTGTATTCACCAAACTCTATCAAATGTCTGGACAAGGGCTATGCATTAGAACTTTCTACAGCGATGGAAACAGCCTATATCTGTATGGTCCAATATAGTAACCACCAGTCCTGTGCAGCTTCTGAGCACTTGAAATGTGGCTGGAGTGACTGAGGAACTATATTGTTACTTTTCTTTCACTTTAAGTCATTTAAATTTAAATTTAAATTTATAATAATCACATGTGGGTAATGGCTACTGTTTTGTGCAGTACAAGTCCAGACAATGGTCTTCATGGAAATCATGTTAAAATGTTCCATGTATGATTTTCATATATAACATCATAATTAACAGCCAATAATGTTTTTTAAATAGCAATAAGTTAGATTCTAAAAGTCTTGCTTTATCATCACATTTCCTGAATTAATTCAGGTACATACTAGTCTTCAAAATCAGTTTTCTTATCTATAAAATGATCAACTGAATATAACTATTCACTAAGGCAATATCTCTAAAAATCTATAATTATATGATAGATCAGTAAATATTTATGTAATAATGAAAACATTTATAGTTCTCAAATCCACAAATGGGTATAATGATCTGGACATTGTACCCATAACATTGGCCAATTACTCATTTCATAAACAGAGAAAATAATGAGTTACTCATAGATAGTAGATATTGATCTAACATAGTTCCTGGGACATAGTAAAATGTTAGTGATTTTGGGGTGCTGGGTGGCTCAGTCAGTTAAACATCTGCCTTCAGCTCAGGTCATGAGCTCAGGGTTCTGGGATCAAGCCCTGCATCGGGCTCCCCTCTCAGTGGGGAGTCTGCTTCTACTTCTCCCTCTGCCTGCTGCTCCCCCCGCTTGTGCTCTCTCTCTCTCTCTTTCTCAAGTAAATAAATAAACAAAAATTTTTAAAAAACAGTTTATCTTTGTCTTGGCGATACAGATGGTAATATGATCACCCGTGATTGTTTAGAAGACAGAACATGTGCTTATAGAACTTGTAGATCTATAAAAGTGATTGGAAACACTAAAATTATTGGTGCTTGTTGATGCTTCTGGCAGATACTAGGAAGTGACTGATTCGGGCAAAAATCAGTTAATTTGCAAGTAGAAATGGAAGGGATTTCAGATCTGCCGTAGGAAAATTTCTATGCATATGGCCTACAATTTAAATTGATGGAAATTTTGGTAATGTTGGTCCTCAGAGTTGGAAAAGCCAAAGGCTTCTGAAGGCCAAGCAGCAGGAGATAGGATTGTTACTCAGTCTTTTTCAAGAGCCTCTACTTAAATGCCAGACAGTGGAAGCCAGCTCAGCTGCAAAGAAGAGATTAATGGCACTGCTCTCCCAGCTCACTCCAAGCCTGCTGTTTCAGCTGGCCTCTCAAGAATTGTGACCAGATGTGATCTGCAACTGTTGAAATCATGGGAAGCAAATAAACCAAAAGCCTCTGAGGGGATCTATGTCCCCAAAGATAACATAAACCTGCAATCACTAGGTTTAAAAAGGCTGTTCAGGTTATAGACATCAATGCCCACTTTAAATGGGGCCAAAGAGAATAATGAACTGGGAAGATCCTTCTACAGGGGAAAGCCAGGGTCCATGGAGGATAATGAAAAAGAGGATTCCTAAAGGATAGAACTAAAGTTGCCAGATGGGTAATCATGAAAATTTCTCCATGCAGAGCAGGAAGTTTTCACAGTTTCTGCCAACAGAGGTTGAAAATTTCTCTAAATTACTGACTAAATATGCTTTCCACTCTGCTCCCCTCTCTTACATTTTTTCCCAGTGTCTTGCTCCTCCTTCACCAATTTATATCTGATAGAGTGGATAATTTGTCTTTTAATGTATCAATCTCCAGGAAATGAAGAGCTATATCTTGATTGGTTACAAAGTACAGCAACTCACCAAGAACTTGGATGATGAGCTACATTCAGTAACTAGAAAGTTCTTTAGAAAGTCATTGACACAGACACATACAGAAACTTGAGTATACTGCAGCATTTTTTTTAAGTAATAGAATCCCCAACTCACAATCACTAATGAGCACATGGCCACACAGGACTGCTCCAATCCTAATCTCCTTTGTATCTAGTGACTGTATAGCAATATTCTGGTCACTAGGATACAGAAAAGAGATATGCAACTTCTGTGGGTCCTATCCATCAGAGAAAGCTGCTTGCCCTCTATTTTCTCTTCCTTCCTCTAGCAAGCTGCAACAGTGACACATTATGAATGATTCAGTTTTGACCATGTAAATGAATAAAACACCTTTAAGGCATGACAGAACAAAAAAATTGAAGAAACCTGAATTCCAGGACAACCTCATGGAATAGAGCTAGATATTCACTCTGGTCTGTCCATATGTCTACCAGTTTCATTCTTAGAATTTTTTAAATATGTATTCTATCTCTTTTTTTTTTTTAACCAATAACTGTTAGTTTGGAAAATTCTAACATGATTTTCTTGTCTTAATCATGACCATACCATTTCAACGACATACATGACAAATTCTTTCCTTATTTTGAAGTGCAAGAAATTTATAAAGTTATGCTTAGGGGTTAATTATTCTGTATTAGGTTTTTCTACAATGTTGTATGGAATTTCAATCAACAGCTTAAAAGGTTTTTTTTTTTTTTTTTCCCCTTGAATTTCTAAATGTATTACTAATCTAGTACATAAGTATGTGCTCACTAGCCAAGATTCTAATATTCTTATAAATGTGTTGTTTTTTCATGGTATTGGTTTTCTGTTGCTTTCAGATAAATTTACGTGAAGTCCCTGGGTTAAAACAACAGAGAAGTATTACCTTATAGATAATAAATTGGGTCAGAAGTCCACCATGGGTCACACTGCACTAAAATCATGGGGTTGGCAAGGCTGCAGTACTTTCTGAAATCTCTAGAGAACAATCCATTCCCTCACCTTTTACAGATTCTAGAAGATCCCTGAATCTTAACTAACTCGGGACCTCTTCCTCCATCTTCAAAGCCAGCAATTCTCATGTTTCTGATCTTTCCTCTGTCCTCACATTTCCAGCCACAACCTGGAAAGACCCTCTGCATTTAAGGATTCTAGATTAAATTAGGCCTAATTGGTAACTAAGGTGATTTCCCCATCACAGGATCCATCTTTAATCTCATCTACAAAGTCCCTTTGCCGTGTAACATATATATTCACAAGTTCTGAGGATCAGGACACGGGTAACTTTACAGGGCTAACACACAGGGTTTATTATTTCCTATTATTTGTTTCAAACATTTAAGGAGGAAATAAAAACAATTCTCCCCAAACTCTTTCTGGAAATAGCTGAAACATGAACACCTTCTAACTAATTTTATTCTTCCAGAACCTGAATACCAAAAGCAGACAAAAATATTGCAGAAGCAAATTACAGCAATCCAATATTCCTCAAACACAGATGCAAAGATCCTTGGGATACTTATATTCCTTTGTATTATCTAATAGTGTCTCCTAAAAGAAGGCCTGAACCAGGTTTGGGATTTTTATGTCTTCATATTTAGCATGTAAAAACATTACTGGGAATTTTATTCAGGTAGTATGGACAGTCTTTAGGACCTGTACAATTTTTTTGTGTGTGTACATTGTTTTTCTCTATTGAGTGTACAAAAATATTTGGGTCCTGTGATCATCAGCTTACAAAACCTTCACTTTCTATTGTACTTTATAAAGATCAATGGGTATTTAAAATAATCTGTGTTTCTTTGTCATAGTTTTATAGTTAGGATTCCTTTTTTTTCTTTTTCTTTCTATTGTAGCTTTTCTTCCTTATTCTTTTCTAAGTATCATTACTTTCATCTTTAATTTGCTTCTCCTAAACCAACAGTGACTTGAAGACACACCAAAATTAAACCCTAAACACGATCTTTACTCCTTAATTAGAAGGAAATATTCTATTCCCTCTCTGACCTCTTCATGTACACATGAAAACCTTTCCTGCTAAATTTGCTTATCATTTTTTTTATCCTGTCAGAGCCATTATTTTCGCCTATACTCAGATTTGCTTATTAAATTCAAGAAATCAGTCTGACTGAAATAGATACTTTTTGGAGAGTGGGAGGGGAAAATCATGTTTTTTATTTTATTATGTTATGTTAATCGCCATATATTACATCATTAGTTTTTGATGTAGTGTTCCATGATTCATTGTTTGCGTATAACACCCGGTGCTCCATTCAATACGTGCTCTCTTTAATACTCATTACCAGGCTAACCCACCCCCCTCCCCTCTAGAACCCTCAGTTTGTTTCTGAGTCCATAGTCTCTCATGGTTCATCTCCCCCTCCAGTTTCCCCCCTTCATTTTTCTCTTCCTACTATCTTCTTCTTCTTCTTTTTTTTTTTTAACATATAATGTATTATTTGTTTCAGAGGTACAGAATGAAAGAGGAGAGATCACAACCAACACCAAAGAAATACAAACAATTATAAGAACATATTATGAGCAACTATATGCCAGCAAATTAGATAATCTGGAAGAAATGAACCAGGAAGAAATAGAAATAGAAAATAGAAATAGAAAACCTGAACAGACCTATAACCACTAAGGAAATTGAAGCAGTAATCAAAATCTCCCAAAAAACAAGAGCCCAGGGCCAGATGGCTTCCCAGGGGAAGTCTACCAAACATTTAAGGAAGAATTAATACCTATTCTTCTGAAACTGTTCCAAAAAATTAGAAATGGAAGGAAAACTTCCAAACTCGTTTTATGAGGCCACCATTACCTTGATCCCAAAGCCAGACAAAGACCCCATCAAAAAGGAGAATTACAGACCAATATCCCTGATGAACATGGATGCAAAAATTCTCACCAAAATCCTAGCCAATAGGATCCAACAGTACATGAAACGGATTATTCACCACGACCAAGGTTGGTTCAACATCCGCAAATCAATCAATGTGATACAATACATTAATAAAAGAAAATCATTTTTTTATCTTAAAGTTGTTTTACTCAATAATATATGTTCAAATAAAATGTAGTTTAAATTTAAGTCACAATTGCTGATTTGCCTGCTTCCTGGCTAGATAAAAATGTTTAAACATCTGTAACAGGTGTTACAATGATAATATGCATGTAGTTCCAAAAGAATTAACCATTAACCACAGATGGTAGGGATATGGTCATGTGTCCTTGCTATTGGGGGTATTATCAACTGTTAAAAAAAACTTCCATTAGGTGTACTGATAATGAAATTCTCAGAGAAGAGCTTTAGTTTCCCAAAAGAAATTACCCACTTCCTTGAGTGTGGCCATAAGACAAAAATTCCAAGTAAATTGAAAATTAAAAAGAAGGAGAGAGTTTGGGGTGTCTGGATGGCTCAGTCTGTTAAGTCTCTGACTCTTTTTTTTTTTTTTTTTTTTTTTTTATTTGACAGAGAGAGACACAGTGAGAGAGGGAACACAAGCAGGGGGAGTGGGAGAGGGAGAAGCAGGCTCCCCGCTGAGCAGGGAGCCCGATGCGGGGCTCGATCCCAGGACCCTGGGATCATGACCTGAGCCGAAGGCAGACGCTTAACAACTGAGCCACCCAGGCGCCCCAAGACTCTGACTCTTGATTTCCACTCAGGTCATGATCTTGGGGTTGTGAGATCGAGGCCTGTGTCAGGCTCTTTGCTGAGTGTGGAAATTGCTTAAGATTCTCTCTCTCTCTCCCTCTCCCTCTACCCCTGCTCTATTTAAAAAAAAAAGGGGGGGGGAGAATTTTAAACATCTGGTTGATAATCAATTGCTGAGCAATAAACAACAAGAAAAAATAATAAATCATAAAAGACCAATATAATTGCCTTTTATATAATTCTAAAATTAGATGTTGATTTTAGTACACTCATTAACTGTACTGTCAAATTTTCCCTTGTATTCTTTAGTTTGAATATGCATGATCACTTCCATATGGAATAAACACTATTTTAGCTGTTAAAAATAATTAATTACTATCAATGAACTATAGTTATATATGTTAGGATACGATGAAACTATCTAATAAAGAAGGCAGCAATGAATGTTATGTGACAAGTTAAGATTTTTCCATAGCACTAGAAAACAATTCTGACTAATGGAGCTTAATGAGATTTGAGGCAAAATACTAATTTGTTGACAGGTGCCCCTTTTCAAGTTAAAAATTCTGATAAAAATAGCTGGTCTTGGAACATATGCCCACTGATATTGTGTGGAGGGTAGAATTTATTGGTAGAGAAAACGATGGTGGAAACAGAATTGTCAAAAAGTTATAATCATTGTATTATGATATGAAATATAAAGGATGATAAAATCCCAGAAGTTAAAAAAAAAAAAACAGAAATGTAAATCTTAATTAACAAAATAACAGTATCCTTAAAAACAAAAACAAAAAAATGGTGAATGTGGACTCATTCACAACTACGCAACAATTTTGACCACAACCTATTGAATAACTCTGTATGGTTCCCATGACATTACGTTCACCTGGTTTTCCTCCTTCTTCTTCAGAAAGTTCATCTGAATAGTTTAATGTCTCATTTCCTCATCCTGAATTTGAAGAGAGGAGGTCTTTATACTTCAATTCTAGGCTCTCAAGCTATAATTTCTAAAAATGGTTTCAGTCACTTGTCTTGATGCTTCTAAGTTCATATAACCAAAGAGAACTTTTCCTAAGAAGTATATTTTCATATACCTATCTAATACAATATCTACTTGAGTAGTTTAAAATCATCCCCTATACAAAGATTTTGATTGTAACTTCGACTACTTTTTTTTTTTGCTGAAGGGATAGAATATTTCTGTCGCCCAGGTCTGGATCTTATTTTATAAATGATGTATGTTTTTCCCAGAAGAAGAATGACAGGAAATTATTTTCCGTATGGAAACAATATGTACATTCAATGACAATACCAGGTGTTAACAAGAATTGATTTTCCATATGGAAACAATATGTACATTCTATGACAATACCAAGTGTTAACAAGAATTGATTTGATCTATACAAAAATAAAAAGCTGCATGAGTACATTTTCACTTGAATCTTTTATATAATGTCATCTATCTATCATCTATCTATCATCTATCTATCTATCATCTATCGTCTATATCTATCTATCATCTATCTATCTATCTATCTTTAAGTAGACACCACGCCCAGGTTGGTGCCCAATGTGAGGCTTGAACTCACAACGTGAGCTGAGATCAAGAGTCGGACTTAACCAACTGATCCATCCAGGTGTCCCTCTACTAAATTTTTCTATACAAACATGTTCACTTTTCCACTATCTATGAGCATTGTTTCCTAATTTTGTGTGTGTGTGTGTGTGTGTGTGTGTGTGTGTGTGTGTGTGTTATGTGATTTCATGTCAGACATTATGTGTAAAAGAACAGTAGAAGCTAAGGTAAACAATATTTACTCCCAGAAGTAGGCATGTCCCTTCTTCTATCATTCTGTTCATGGTAGGATTGAGTCAATCTGGTCTGTAGTTGTGCTGGATCTGGGCTTTGATTTTTCATCCCCCATCATATACTGAAACCTTCAGATTTCTCTGTTAGTTGATTTCACTGTCATTTTTTTTTGAATTTGAGCTGTAGAGTACTAGAGGATTTCTCCCTACCCTCAGATTTTACACAACAGGTGTTGCATACCAGTCTATCATAAACTGCCTCATTCTACACTGTTCCTTCCACAACAGTTGACTGTCTAGTCTCAAGGTAGGACATTCTTAGCATTCCTGCCCTTTCAAATAAGTGATACCTTCTTCCTCCTATTCAGCGCAATGTTCAAAGCATGGGCAGGTTTCCAGCCCTACCCCAGTAACTGAAGGTCTCCACCTTGTATCAGAGGTTTGTGGTATAGTGGCAGATGGCCTCTTCCTTCTGTTACTGAAGGATGCAGGGTATTTTTTTCTTTGCCCCTCCTCCAGTGGAGTCCAACCTGTGCCTAGTATCTGTGCAGAGTTCATTTTCTTTTGTTTTAGTATAAATCTGCATTAAACGTGTCCAATACTCATCAACTGTCACTTTGCTGATTTTCCTTCAGTCAACCTTTGCTTGAATAAAACTGATCTTCGATGTTAGTGGTTTTCAAACTTTAACATGCATTAGAATAACCTGGAGGTTTTGTGACACATATTGCTAAGTACTTCCTCTAAAGTTTCGGATTCAGTAGGTTTGAGAGAGAATGTGAAAACTTGTATTTTTGTTAAGTTGCTAGGTGTTATGGATGGTTGCTGATCTGGTGATCACACACTGAAAATTAGCAAACTATATATCCAAATCCCATAGGCCTCCTGTTTTAGGAAGTAAAGGTTTATTGGAACAGAGCCATGATTAGGCATTGACCAATTTTCTATGGCTGCTTTCATGTTTTAACAGAAGAACTTAGTAGTGGAGACAAAGGTCATATGATCTGCAAAACCTAAAATACGTACTATCTGCCCTCTACCAAACAAAACCAGAAAACTCCAAAACTTTTGCTTTAGATGATACATCAGAATTTCAGAAAGAAATTTTCCCTGAGTTCTTGATTGTAGAAGTGATTTTTCTACTACTTAAATATTTGAAGAAAATAATTTCAGATAAAATTCTTTGACTGAGACTGCCTTTTCTGATTTCTTAATACCATTAGTGTTATTTTACATTATTTTGTTGGAACTGATTTTCTATCTTTAATAAGAAACTTGATATTTTGACTGGAAGTTCAGGAAATTTATTTTTAATTTAAAATCTAATAAATTTTCCAGAATATACATCAGAGTTAAACATTTAGGATAAGAATCCCCTCAAACCTATCTGTTGATTCCAAGCAAACCAATCAAAATCCAACAAGATAAATTGTGTAATTTGTAGAAATTAACAGGCTGATTCTAATATCTATATAAAAGTGGATATAATTTAGAATAGTAAAAAAGGTTTTAAGAATGTGGTATTGTCAAATTAATACCCTTAAAGTACTGAATACAAAATAAAATATCTACCATTTGCATCGACATGGATGGAACTGGAGGGTATTATGCTAATTAAAATAAGTCAATAAGAGAAACACAATTATCATATGGTTTCACTCATATGTGGAACATAAGGAATAGTGCAGAGGATGATATGGGTGGGGGGGGTACTGAATGGGAAGAAATCAGAGAGGGAAACAAACCACAGGAGACTCCTGACTCTGGGAAACAAACCGAGGGTTGCAGAAAGGGAGGTGCGTGGGGGGATGGGGTAACTGGGTGATGGGCATTAAGGAGGGTACGTGATGTGGTGAGCACTGGGTGCTATACTGAACTGATGAATAATTGAACATTATATCAAAAACCAATGATGTACTATACCTTGGCTAATTGAATTTAAATAAAAAATAAAATGTCTTCAGGTAAAAAAAAAAAAAATTATCTGTTGCATTTCTATACACCAATAATGAAGCAGCAGAAAAAGAAATCAAGGAATTGATCCCACCTGCAATTGCACCAAAACCAATAAGATACCTAAAAATAAACATAAATAAAGAGGTAAAAGATCTATACTCTGAAAACTATAGAATACTTATGAAAGAAATTGAAGAGGACAAAAAGAAATGGAAGAGCATTCCATGTGCATGGACTGGAATAAGAAATATTAAAATGTCTACACCATCCAAAGTAATCTACACATTTAATGCAATCCCTATCAAAATACCATCAGCATTCTTCACAGAGCTAGAACAATCAATCCTAAAGTTTGTATGGAACCACAAAAGATCCCAAATAGCCAAAACATTCTGAAAAAGAAAAAAACTGGAGGCATCATGGCTCCAGATTTCAAGCTATATTATAAAGCAGTAATATATAATATATAATATATATATATATATATATATATAAAATATATATAAAAGAATGAAATCTTTATGTCATATGCTTTCACTCATATTAAGAAATAAAACAGATGAACATGTGTGAAGGCGGTAAAAGGAGAGAGAGAGACAATAAGAGACTCAACAATAGAGAACAAACTGAGGGTTGATGGAGGGAGGTGGGTGAGCGATGGACTAGATGGGTGATGTGCATTAAGTAGGGCACTTGTTACAGTGAACACTGGGTGTTGTATATAAGTGATGAATCACTGAATTCTACTCCTGAAACCAGTATTTCACTATATGTTAAGTCACTAGAATTTAAATAAAAATTTAAAATATAATAATAAATAAATAAAATACAGAAATAGATCATCACTTACACGCTCAGTAGATTTTTTTTTTTGCAATAATGATGGAGCAAGTTTATGGGGAAAGGATATTCTTTCATATAAACAGTAAAAGGACAACTGAATACTTATATTAAAAATAAAAAGAACATCAACCATTTCCTCATAGCATATACTAAATTTTATGTGAATTAGACTACAGATTTTAAAGACAAAAACTAAAACTGTAAAATTCCTAGATGAAAATATTAGTGGCTTTGGAGTTGGCATGGTTTTCATAGATAAGACAGCAACAGCTAAGTGATAAAAGTCATAGATAGATACTATATAATTCAATGTATATGAAATTCTAGAAAAGACAAAATTATAGAGACAGAAAACAGAAGAAGGCTTGTCAGGGTCCAAGGGTACAGGGTAAGACTACAGAAGGGCATGAGGAAACATTTTAAAATAAGGAACTTTTTCATATCTTGTTTGTGGTAAAGGTAACATGACTGTAAAAATGAATAAAACTTATTAAATAGTACATCTAAAGTGAGTGAATTTAATGTATGAATATTATAATATTATTCCTCAATAAAGCTGGTGAGGGGAGGCATATATTCTATGAAAGCATAAGTAGAACTTCATTTATTGGATGATCTGATGAAATCTGTATAAAGTTAAATATATATATATATATATATATATATATATATATATATATATATACAAACACACAAAATACACACACATATTCTGTGATCTAGAAATGTCATTCCTAGATATACACTAAAGAGAAATGAAAATACATGACTACAAGTAGATTTTCTTTTTTTTTTTTTTAAAGATTTTATTTATTTATTTGACAGAGAGAGAGATAGCTAGAGCAGGAACACAAGCAGGGGGAGTGGGAGAGGGAGAGGCAGGCTTCCTGCCGAGCAGGGAGCCCGATGCGGGACTCGATCCCAGGACCCCGGGATCATGACCTGAGCCGAAGGCAGACGCTTAACGACTGAGCCACCCAGGCGCCCTACAAGTAGATTTTCAAAGATGTTGGTAGTATTTTTACTCAGAAAAGACAAAAACTAGAAAAAAAATTTCTAAAAAAAGTAAATGAATAAACACATTGTGATACACTCATACAATAGAATATAAGTCAGCTATAAAAAAGGTATAGACAACTGATATGTAAAATCCTGGACATCTCAAAGATAATGTTGTTATGCAAGAGAATTGAGGCTTTAAATAGTATACAGTATCTTCCTAACTACATGAATTTCTAAATCTGTAAATTAGAGAAAACTAGCTTATAAAGACAAATCAGAATACTGTCCTCCCTTAGGAAGATTGACTGGGAAGGCACAAAGCATATTTCTGGAGTGAGAAATACTCTACGGTTTGATAGTTTTGTGTCAAGCATACACACTGTCCAAATTCATAGTTCTGTGCAATTAAGATTTGTACTTTTCACTATATGTAAATTATATCTCAATAAAATATTTGCAAGTTATCCACAAGTAAAACTATAAATTATATTTGGTGATATACATAATATTAATTTGCATTTCAAATATTTGTATGAGTATTGGGGTTTTTTTAAGCATTTTCTTTGGCAATATTTGTTATTACCAAAATTTTATAATTCACATAGTATACTAACCAGAACACACTAAAAATTGTATCCGGAGGGATATATAGAATATCTCTTCACATTACTATTAATAAAATATGTGAAATTCTTTCTAAACACTGCATTCAAAATATGTTTCTAAATACAATAGCTGTTTGTAGAAGAAATACAATTCCATTTTTATATTTTTTTCTTTCTGTAGTCTAATGCCACACCCACTGTTTTATATCTCTCTTGTGTTGTTTGAACTGATGACCATATGTGACTCTTAACACCTTAATTTGGATTTTAACATCAGTATTTTGTATTCAGTAGCCAATTCTTAGACTCTAAGATTGTTTTTTATGAAAAGGCAAAAGATGCATTATTAATTGAGTACTCAGAAGATAAAAGCAAGGATGCATTAGCTTTCTTCTTGAATAAAAAATTTTGTGTAAAATATATGTGTGTGTATAGTTTATTTCATTGATTACCCTCACTCATTAATTTATCTTTATAATTGTTAGTGTAACTTCAAAAAATATAGAGAGAGAAGATTAAAGCAGATGTTTGCATCACCAGACCCTCAATAATTCAACAATCCACGTAAGAGATTCTAAACAATGGAAAGTCTATTAAAAATCCTGTATGGATCTAGAAAGCTGGGATGCAAGATTAATGACTTACAAAAACTTTTGTTTCTTCTTCCTTAAGTATAGATTATAAGCAGATTTTGAGGGACATTCCTCATGTTGGAGGCCAAACTACTGATTTTAAAAAGTGAAAGGACAAAGAAAGTGAAACTATTTACTCAATGAATCCTTTATTTGATTAATTCAAAGCTATTTTGTTCAAAAAATTGCATTCCTGAAAACTCTGTGTCAAAATATTTTCATTAAAATACTTTGCAATGATTTCTTTTAGAAATAGCAAAATAAAATCCATACTATTTCAGAATGAACTATCATGTTTTCTGAGAAATGGGGGATTGATGGGAAGTCTCAGGCAAATTCTTCTTCATTCAACACTACTCTATTCAGTAACAAAAAAGGAAGAAAATAATACTATGAAATAATATCCAATTGTCTAATTTATAGCAAATCAATAAATAAAACCACTTTTGCTATTATAACCACATATAAATGCTGTCTCTGATATGTGTTTGCTGTAACATCCTCAAATCAATTTAAGTTTTGAAATAGAAAATAGAATTATCTATTAAAAATGAAAACCATGTTCATTCTTGCTTTAAAAAAAAAAAATCCAAGTGTGAAAATAAAATTGAACCATCAGTTTCACTGAAAATCTATTACAAGCCATGTGATCTCTCTTCTGGCATGTTTTCTACAGAAACGTGGAATCATTCAGTCATAATTTTAAAGTATTGAGTTTAGGGGCGCCTGGGTGGCTCAGTTGTTAAGCATCTGCCTTCGGCTCAGGTCATGATCCCAGGGTCCTGGGATTGAGTCCCGCATCGGGCTCCTTGCTCTGCAAGAAGCCTGCTTCTCCCTCTCCCACTCCCCCTGCTTGTGTTCCTTCTCTCGCTGTGTCTCTCGCTGTCAAATAAATAAATAAAAAAAATAAAATAAAATAAAGTATTGAGTTTACATTTATATCTATTTGAAAGTCATCAAGCAAAGTGCAAATTACATTTTCATTAACAAAACTACATGTAAAGTATCAGAGGACAGGTGCGCCTGGGTGGCTCAGTCGTTAAGCGTCTGCCTTCGGCTCAGGTCATGGTCTCAGGGTCCTGGGATCGAGCCCCGCATCGGGCTCCCTGCTCCGCGGGAAGCCTGCTTCTCCCTCCCCCACTCCCCCTGCTTGTGTTCCCTCTCTTGCTGTGTCTCTCTCTGTCAAATAAATAAATAAAATCTTAAAAAAAATAAAATAAAAAAATAAAGTATCAGAGGACAAGTAGTAATTTTATTTTAATGAACAACAGTAGAGCACTCATTATTTCATGTAGTATTTAAGAACATTCTTAAGCATTTTGCGAGGTAATAAATTTGCTGATTGAATAGGAGTGTACAGTATTTTAATGAAATATATCAAAGCTTACAGCATTTTTTGTCTACCTTCAGAGTAGCATAACTATTCTCTGGAATTATGCCCTGACACCCACCCAGTCCATTGGTACCATTCACGTCAGGAACTTTCCACAGTGATATATCACCGTATTGGATTTGGATACATCAATGAAAGTATTAAGTAATCACATAGTAGATATCTTTCCCTAGGATAATTAAATGATATCAATGTCTTAAACACACACAAAGAGACAAAGTGATTGGTATAACCCACCTTTAAACTTTAAAATGTGTGGCAAAAATAACTTATCAATTACTTTGAATACTCTGGACATACACACACTTGTAGCACAGTACTATTTCCCCTAGTTTTCTGGAGTCTGGTACCTCAGTATCAGAAGAGGATAAGTATATTTGTTTTCTACTGCTGTCATAGCTCAAAACCACAAATTCAGTGACTTAAAACGACACAAATTTAGAATCTCATAGTTTTGTAGGTCAGAAGTTCTAGTTGGCTCTGCTGATTTCTCTGCTCTGGATCTCACAAAGCCAAAGTCAAGGTGTCAGCCAACTGGACTCTTCTCAGGAGACTCTGGGAAAATTTTGCTTCCAAGTTCATTCAGGTTGTTGGCAGAATTCAGGTCCTTATAATCATAGGACTGAGATTCCATTTCCTGCTGCCTGTCAGTTGGCAGATGCCCCTAGCTCCTGGAGGTTTTTCTCTGGTCCCTGCACGTGGGACTTGATATCTCAAAGCCAGCAATGAATCAGGCTCATGCTTGCAGTTTCTGACTCACCTTCTGCCACATCTCTTTTGCCAGAGAAAATTCTGTATGTTTAAGAGTTCATGTCATTAGATATCCTCACCCAGACAATATAGGATAATCTCCCTATTTTAAGGTCCATGACTTTAATTTCATGTGAAAATTCATTTATGCCACATAATATAACATATTCACACTTTCTGGGAACTACGGCAATGGCATCTTTGGTGGGGGGTTTTATTCTGTTTACCACAATAACAAACCACTTCAATATCATAAAGGTAAGAAGTTCTAGAATCAGAATTTAAGTGCAGGGCTATTTCAAATACACCCACATTGAATGCCTAGTTTTCCTCAGCCCTCATGTAGTACAACAAAGCTTGCATATTTCAGATAGACACAAAGACATTCAACCACACAATCTAGTGTGATTGGAAAATTATAATTTTAATTCATATTGAAAAGAGATTTACAAAAGTTATGTTAATGAAACAAGTATTAATATATATTTGAATGTCTGCGTACATTCAGATATGGTTGTATATATGAGCAGGATTTTGGAGAAAGGTGGATAGTGATGTGAAGATTTATATCATCTACAGTGTGTATATCTGTGTGTGAGAGTGTGTGTGTGTGTATGTGTGTTTATTGGATTATATCTGAGAAAAGAATAAAGGTTTGAGGAGGTTAACCTGAGAGAGATTCTGTGAAAAATAAAAGGCAGTCTGATTAGCATGGTAAGTCCTTCTTTCCTTGCTCTTCCTTCCTCTTTTGATAAGTCATGAGGTAGTTGCATTTGTTCTTTATAGCTCTGCTACAGTGTACATGCTATTTATCTATTCCTGAAGGCCAAAATGTAGTAAAGATATGGAATATGTGAAAAACACAATTACAATTTTGATCTATCCCCACTATTAAGGAAAACACATTTGTCATGAGAACACAGGGACTGGATTACATGCAGAAAATGATTGAAGTACAAGACAAAAGCACATCTCCATATATTTCACTTATGGTAGCAGATAAGGGTTATTTTTAACACAATTCCATTATTTGTTAATTAAACCTTGAAAACATTATGCTAAGTGAAATAAGCAAGGCACAGTAAGACAAATATTGCATGATTCCACTTACATGAGGTACCTAGACTGGGAAATTCATAGAGACAGACGGCAGAGCAGAGATTGCCAGGCGGTGGGGGTGGGGAATGGAGAGTTATTATTTAATAGGCACAGAGATCTGGTGGGGTTGATGAAAAAGTTCTGGAAATAGTGATAATGGTTGGATAATATATTGAATGTACTTAGTGCCACTGAATTGTTCACTTAAAAATGGTTAAAATGATAAATTTTAGGTTATACACATTTTACCATGATAAAAAAATGCTTTAAAAATTACACCAACCCTTAGAAATCACACACACACAAAAAAAAAACTTTCATTATTTTATGGTTCAAAGAGAAATTAAACAAGCATTTGATCCTAATAACTGTAAAAAGACCACATTTGAAATGTTTACGTGCCATCAAATCTGTACCTATGGGTGAATTTTCACATAAATGTTTTATAAATAAAAAACAAGGCTAATAAGGTTATATAGTTTTGGGGGAAAATAACAAAATTTAACAAAATACAGTAGAAAGAAAGAGAAATATACATGAACATAAATACATGAAATAGAGTGTGTTTGTTGGCAAACATAAAAATTGATCTGTTGAAAGGGTAATAATATAGATAATTCCTGGGGCACCTGGGAGGCTCACTTGGTTAAGTGTCTGCCTTTGGCTCAGGTCATGATCTCAGGATGCTGGGATCTAGTCCCACACTGGGCTCCCTGCTCAGCAGGGAGTCTGCTTCTCCCCTCCCTCTGCCCTTCCCCTCTGCTAATGCTCTCTCTCTCTCAAATAAATAAATAAAATCTTTTAAAAAATAATATAGATAATTCCTTGGTAAAACTATAAAGAAAGGATAGAAGTTACAAATGAGTAGTAAGAGTAATAAAGAGAACAAATTATGTGTCCAATTTTTGTCTGCTTTTCTCACTAAAACATACTTGCTTTGAAGTAGAGAGTTTCCTGTTTTATTTACTGTTTATGATTGGCAAAATAATGGTCCCCCAAAATGTTCATGTCCTAAGTTGAGGAACTGTAACAAGTGTCCCTTATTTGCAAAAGGGACTTAACAAATGTGATTAAGATTCTAGAAATATAGAGAGCATCCAGGATGACCCAAATGAGTCTGGTGAATTCACATCTGCCTTTTTCAGTGAAAGATGGAAGAATAAAGGTCAGCATCAGGAAAATATTTGAAGAAGTTTTGCTTCTGGCTTTGAAAATGGAGAAAGGGCTGTCAAGACAAGGTGTGTAGGTGGCCTCTAGAAGCTGGAAAAGGTAAAGAAATAGAGGCTCCACCAGAGGTTCCAGAAAGCTCTTTGATTTTGGACAAATGAAATTCATTTTGGACTTCTAACATTCAGCACTATAAGATAAATTTGTCTTGTTTTAAACCATTACTTTTTTGATAATTTGCTATCGCAGCAATAGGTAACCAAAACACTGTTGTATTCTCAGCATGTAGAATAGTCCCTGCCACAAATCAGCCAACTAACAAGTATTTGTTGTTGTTATACCAATGAATGGGAGCAGAAAATATTAAACATGGAGATACAGATCTCCATGTATAGTATTTACATATATATTCCCCATAAGATGGATCATAGTTATATAGGTTTCTGGTATTAACCTTTAAATTTTTTTGTTCATAAATATTTTAATTATAGAAAAAATGTGATGTACTTAAATATTTATTTTTTACCATGTGAATTCTATCCTTGTACAACTCAATATAGGAGTTGCAGAATTGTCCAGTTTAATACAGAATAAAATTAAAATTAAATTAAAACTCAAATTCTTGATTGGGAGGAACTTAAATAAAGAATAGTTTTCAGTTTCAACAAACCTGAATTAGAATCAGTTTTACATATCCTTACCCTGAAGAAGATATCATTCACTGCTATCCAATTTGGGAAAGAGCAGAGAATAACACTAATTAAAATAAGATATTATTATAAAATGGCATAATGGACAATATGGTGAACCAATAGCAGCAAGATTACATTGCTTTTCATAAAATTCCCTTGACTAAGAAATTGAATGAACATTTTAAATGATCAATAAAGCTTTGAATCATTGTGATGCATGTAAAAATCTGAACTGTTATTTATAAAGGATAGAAGATTGTTTTATATCACAGAAGTGCAAGTTGTTTTAAAGAGCTAAGTAATGAAATTAGTTAATCTCATTTTGAAATCTAGAACCACAGAGGTACTGCAAATCTAAATGTGTGGCCTGTACTCTAGGAATAGAAAGGTATGCAAATAAGATTTAGGGAAATAGAGAAACTTGAAACTTTGAAATGAAGTACTGCCTTTTGATATAAGGAAAAATAGTGTTTCTTTATTACTTTACTTATTAAAATATAGGAAGGGAAATTCACTGTGCTATGTATTTGTCCTTATTGCAGAAACCTTAAATTTGCTACAGTTCTTTGCAGAGAGCTTACTGAATTGTAGATTGAGAAGTCCACATATCACAGGCTAATTGACATTTCATAACTGGTTATAACCAAAGGTTTCAATCTACTATATTAATGTTAGTGTATTAACAGCACCTCTGTCTCAACTGAGCATTGGATACTGGAATGCATATCTAAATAGAGGACAGAAACTCAGAACTGGAAATATTAGGTGGCTCAGATCACAGATTTCACAGAAATATAATAAGATTGTGTTGGGTAATTTCTAAATTCCTTTTCAAGCATGACGTTACTGTAACAAAAGGTCGAGAAAAAATTAATTTGTCATAGGTGGCATTTTCAGCATTATTACCTGTTTCACAAGAAAAGTTACTCAAATTAAAACTTATAAATCCATGAAAGAAATAATTCCCAGAGTCTGAAGACAATTAGCAATAGGAGATTTTCAGGAATGAAACAAAAGAAAACAAAAACCCATCCACTGGTTTTTATTTTAAGACTATATATTTTACAAGGCTCTTTTTTTTTTTGGCAATAGCTATGTAGGGTTTCAGCATTTTAAAACTTCATGGGTTGCTATAGACTATGGCACTCATTCACTCATTGATTAATCAATTAATTCATTAATCCTTCAAATATTAATTGAATACTTAAAATGGGTCAACAAGTGTTTGAGTTCTATAGAAAAATAAAAGCCAATTCTTGAGAAGGCAGAAGCCATCAGTGCTGAGATCATTAGGATGAACCTCACCTAAGAAGATATAAGTCCATTACAATTTTGTTTGATTGACTAAATCCTAGCAAAGTCACCATATAATCTAGAAGACCTATGTGAGTTCAATTTCAATAGGTCACAAAAACGTTATCACAATGATAACAGCCACTAAATCTTCCGGAACATTCTAAGATTTTTTTTAAAAAAACATAATATGAATTTATTAAAATACATTTTTTTCCTAATAGAGGGTATATTTACAGATTTTATAACGAGAAGACACTTATATTGAAAATTTTATTTACTCCTTCTAGGCTACACAGTTATTAAGTTATTGAAAGATAAGGCAAACCCTCACGCACTCCACAAATAAGCAGTTAATTCCACATTTCTTCAGATATTTCCTTAAGAATTTAAGACAGTTCCACTGTCATAGCATGAACTATCAAATAATCCTGAAAAAAAAATCATCTTAAAATAAGAAACTTGGTTTTCTGAGAACCATTTACATCTTTATACCTCAACCAATGTAAAAATGAAAAGTGACTTGACATAATTCCTTGCTGTGTAAGTTATTTTATGATCCCATCAAAGGATTAGCTATAAAGGTACAAAGATATGTTTCATGTGAAAATCTTAGTTATAAGAAAGGATAGAAGGTGATATGAAAGCATATTTTTGTAAAACATAATAATGTTCAAAGTTTCTGATTAGATGTCAACATTTCTTGAAAAGTAAGCAGATTAGTATTTCTAGACTAAACTTCAATTCAGCTCTTTGCTTCCTTTTATTAGGTGAACATTCTAAACTACAATTTCTTCTTATGCCTGCAGTTGACCTCATTGTATTAAAAAGACAATTGTCGGGGCGCCTGGGTGGCTCAGTCGTTAAGCGTCTGCCTTCGGCTCAGGTCATGATCCCAGGGTCCTAGGATCGAGCCCCGCATCGGGCTCCCTGCTCTGCGGGAAGCCTGCTTCTCCCTCTCCCACTCCCCCTGCTTGTGTTCCCTCTCTCGCTCTCTCTCTCTCTGTCAAATAAATAAATAAAATCTTAAACAAAAAATAAATAAATAAAAAATAAAAAATAAAATAAAAAGACGATTGTTTATACATATTTTCTTATGAAGCTTTCTAGTTAAATTTGATCTCAAGTTTTTTATTTTTTTTTATTTTATTATGTTATGTTAATCACCATACATTGCATCATTAGTTTTTGATGTAGTGTTCCATGATTCATTGTTTGCGTGTAACACCCAGTGCTCCATGCAGAACATGCCCTCTTTAATACCCATCACCAGGCTAACCCATTCCCCCCAACCCCCTCCCCTCTAGAACCCTCAGTTTGCTTCTCAGAGTCCATGACCTCAAGTTTTAAGTCCTATTTTCCTGTACATCACCAACCCCAGATTGAATTATGCATTGTGTTGTATCAGGAGTAAAAATGTACCGACAACAGAGGAACCACTGGAAGTAGCCATATAGTTCCAGGCTAGTGGGGAGATCAATGTTATAATACATTACAAAATTATTTTAAAATGTCAAAAAATATTGTTATAAATTTCCTGTTTAGCACTCACATTTTAATACTATGTCAATTTGGATACTCTGGAACTACTAGGAATTCCCTTCTCTGCATGGTTCCCATTTACAGTTTAAAAAAATGAGAGAAAGTTGAATGAAGTTTGGAGGGCAGAAGTAAAAACAGCATATACTTGTTTCTGAAGGTCACTGTGATTAGATGAGCCAAGAGAAAAATTCATAGGTATTGGTGGTTTTCCACTTGTCTTTGCTCTGCTTCTTGTGTGAGGGCTAACAAGTAATACCAACAGGCTCCTATTTGCTGTTCTCACTCTTCACCCAGCTTTTTCTTCCAACTGCTGACTGGGTGGATTATCAATTACCTCAGGCCTACTACCAAGCATAGAGACAAAGTCATTGTACTTTCCTGTTCAACCCTGACTTAAACAGTTATTGATGCCAGGAATCATTCAAGAGGAACTAAAAATTAAAGATAAGAATATCTCAGTGGTACTCTTATCTGATTCAATTTAAAGTTCCTAACGCCCTACTGTGTTAAAAAAGACATCAGAAGGCCACGTCAGTGGGGAATTACTTAAATTATCACCTGTAGACACCTGTAATCAAGTACATACTGAAACTATAGTTTTAATTTATCAAGTGGGTTCTAGCATATTTGAATATCTCACTGTGACTAAGGGGTATAAAGGAGTTGGGGGAGGGGTGCTTTTAGGTACACTGAGAAACAGAGAAATAAATTTATGAGATCAGGGCAAATTCTCAGGTCAAGGCCCACATTAGAAGCCAGAAAGCTACTATGACTGCCTTAAAAGAAACTTTTGTATTTTACAACCACATAAGTGAAATTTCTAAAACCAAACCCAAAGATTAAAATGTGGCCTGAATACAATGCAAAATGAATTTATTAGCATGAGTATCTACAATGTTAAGTTTAAGCATGATTAGGAAGTTGTGGAACCTTGAAAATTGGGGAGCGTTCTTATGAACAGATTATGATGGCCCTTTGGATCTTTTTTTTTTTTCCTTTGGATCTTGAAATGCATCCTCCTTTTAAATGATATGCATGTATAGTGACACTATAATTTATCAACCTTTTAGATTGGTTTCATACAAATACTTGTAACAGGAAGTGAAGCAGGATGTTCTCTAGTCTTGGTATGAGCATTGGAACCTGCAGTTAAAATTAAGATACACTTAAAACCCCCATGCTCCATGAAAGCAACTATCAATTGAATCCTAACGGCTTTCCCCAGGGCTTATTAAAATGTCTCATAGTCGTCTGGTATTCTATGACATTCCTTCTGTTATCCATATAAAATTTTTGAAGAGGGAATTGCAAAGTTAATGCCAAGAAATGTGTCTTTTCTTTGCTTATTGGGCGTAGAATTCAAAGAATCACTCACAGAAATTGGATTGCTTACAATGGGGCTGAAATCCCATTTCCCAGTTGGGTATCAAATTGGGCAACAGACTTGTTGATATAAATCCATACCTCACTAGGCAAAGAAGTAGGGGACTCTAAAGATTTGGCAAAGTCAAGAGAGGATTAAAAAAAGGGTAGTGGGCTGGGGCCGTATTTGCCCCCGTTGGTCAACAGTGCATGGATTTCTGTTGGTCAGATGGACAATATAGAAGGCTGAACTGGAGCCAACCATAAGAACCATATTCTAAAGGGTTAAAAATAATTGTTTTGTGGAGTAACATGCACCATTCTTAATGGTGTCAGAAGTTAACAGAAATTGGGGGGATAAAAAAGGTCAAGCTTGGTCCACAAAACTATAAAGAGAGGAGGTCCCATAGGGTCCTCAGAAAATTTGGTGATTTGACATTGGAGGTCTGCTATACAGAGGTAACAAGTAAAGGGAGGTGAGTAGGACATTGTAGAATAATCTTAATGGAGGAAGAAGAGTGGAGGAAGGCTACATCAAATACAAGTTTTGTCTGGAGTTTGAAAACCATGGAGATAGAGTGGGCTGGACTTAACTTAATTTGGACCCCAATAAGTTATGCCAATTTATAATCCTCTTGCCTTGAGTGTGAATGGATATAGTGACTTGCTTCTAGAAAATAGAATATGGAAAAAATAAAGAGCTACTTAAAATTTAAAGTCTTCCATAGAGGAACAAAAAGAAATCATCAGCTGTCAGTTACAAACAAGAATTCAGATTGGGAACACATAGAAAATAACTTCTCAAAGAATGCAGATTAACATTGTACAGCTTTTGAAAATAAATACAATGCTAAAATTCTTATAACAAAATCAGATAGTATAGAATCCAGATTATAAAACTCCATATACAACTGACATACAGTTAAAAAGAAAAAATAACTAACTTTAGTCTCACAAAAATTAACTACACAATGAAATTAAAACAAAAACAAATAATTTCACCTAACATATTGGCAGAGATTAATTAACAATGCTTTTAGTTTGTGGACAGTTTGTATAAGTATCACTGATGGGAGTATAAATTGGAATAACCTTTCTGGATATCACTTTTGTGATTACTTATTAAAAGCCTTAAAATACATGTTCTTATAATTTTGAGATTCTACTTTTGGAGTGTATGTCAAATAATGAGGCAAATGTGCAGTAATATAAGGTATTACTAATGCCTGACTTATAATAGTGACAATGTGCCTAAAACAGAGGCATGTTAAATTGGATTAAACCAAAATATAAACATGTTATTAATGTTGATAAGGTGTAAGCTTGTTTAGAAAGCCATTTATTTTATAGTACATTTTCAATAAAAAGTATAATGTAGCATATTTTAATGCACACGGAGATATGACTGTTTCTGCTCAAAATCACAGAAGTAAGAGCAACTAGATACTGGCCACCACTGATTGTCACACTTTCCATGTGTTTCATTCTTTATCTTCTTGGTTATTTTCTTCCCCCACTGCTGGTTCAGGTCTACATTGTTAGCAGCGATACCTGTTTTCTAAGCAAGATACTCCCATGGCATTCTCTCACCCTTGACAATCGGTAAACATGGGATCAATTCTTCAGACATTAAAAAAAAAAAAAAATGGACCAGTCATACCAAAACTAAGGGACTTCTGGGATTCTTGGTTATATAAGAATATTCAAGCAGATTATAGAATATATGAAACATATTTCAAACTCAACAAAAATACTGAAGTTAATTTGTTGTCTTTGTTGAATTTGCCAAATATATGATTAAATGCCAGTGCAGAGCCTTTTTTAGATTAATTTGCAACAAAACGAACCCAAGGGAGCTATCTTTGTTTAACTGCAGACAGTATTCTCTGAACAACATTCTGATCAGTGAAATGGTACAGGTCAAGATTATCTGTGTTCACAAAAGATAAAGGCATATTCCTTAGCTTTAAGGTGAAAATTAACTGTAAGGGAAGTGCCAATAAACTGAAAAATGGCCATAGTAGAGTTTAGCCTATGAAGTGGTACTGAGATTTAAAACTAGACCTTTCCGGATACACATAAAATGACACATTGTCAACCAAACCATGATGCATTTGAACTGTTTTAACACTCATTCATTCAGATCCATATAATCTAAGCTAAGATCAAACCAAACAATAATTTCAAATGGATTTAAATGTTGTTTTTAAAGATTTTATTTATTTGAGAGAGAGAGAGAGACAGCGAGAGAGGGAACACAAGTGGAGGGGGTGGTGGAAGAAGGAGAAGCAGGCTTCCCGCTGAGCAGGGAGCCCGATGCGGGGCCTGATCCCAGGGTCCCGTTCCCAGGGTCCTGGGGTCATGACCTGAGCCTAAGGCAAACGCTTAAGGACTGAGCCACCTAGGCGCCCCTGGATTGAAATGTACTAAGAAGACTACTAAAATTTCCAGTAACTCCTTAGTTTACAAATTCTGACCAATCTCTGCCAACACCATCATATGACTAATTCCAATCTCTGAAACCTTTAAGAACCTTCTCTAATTCCTACTTTTGGAGATAATCCATATGTGCTTGATGTTTTCTCACTTGCTAAAGCAAGTCAATAAACCTAAGCTTGTTTGAACATAATGTGTCCCTGGTGGTCTTTTGGCACTGAGATTGAACTAAGTAAATAGAAATAAAAAGGAGTTTCTGTTAAGCAATTGCATTCAATTATTTGAAAAATTTCCCAAATATATACCAAAAATCAATAGGAATTTGTCATCAAAAGTACAATTAAATGTTCTTTTCACTGACAACACACTTAGATTCCTTTTACTTTTTAACAGAAAAGAACTAGAAATCAATAGGTATTTTTAAAAAGGATATTTTTATCCAGCCATTTACTTTTTCAATTCAGGTGCCAAAAGTTTTTATTCAGGGATAGGTATGGGATGTAGTGTGACTAAGTGTGGGACAAATTAGAGATTTCTTTGTGAAGATAGAAAAAAAGGTTATTAACATAGGGATGGTAAGCATATAGAATCTTCCTCTTTTTCTGGGAGCATGTTTTCAGGGTGTGGATGGATGGAAGTTGTGAACTGAAAATAAATTTGCTCGAAACTATCTTTGCACCTGTAACAGAATTACGTATAATGTAGTTTGAAGATACCCAGCCCTAGATGACCAGAAATGGATAGTAATTGTAATGCTAAAACTCTTGAACTGAATCCAAATTCAGTAGTGAACTATATACAGAATTTGGGGGTGAATTTTAATATAGTCTTAGTTGTTGTAATCATATGTTCTACTTTTCCTTTTTTTAGACAAGATTCTTTAGTTTGTGCTAATGTATCTATTAAAATTTTTAAAATCCAGAATTCAATTCATTCTGTGATGAACACTGGGTGTTATGCAGAACTGATGAACTGTTGAACACTACGTGAAAAACTAATGATGTACTATATGTTAGCTAATTGAAAACAAAACAAAAAAAATCATCCTCAGATATCTTCATAAATACTAATTTTTAAACAGATGACAGTTGTGAAATAATTAAAGGAAAGTTACTTGGGAAAAATAAGGAAAAAAATAAGAAAGTCTACCAAAAAGTATACAAAAAGATAAAGATTTTTGATAAAATAACGAAGACAACAATAAATTAAAATTATGGTTTAAGGATGATAATTAAGACCTTACTTCATTTCTCCAGGGCCAGGGACAAAGAAAAAAGATTATTGGTTGAAAATAAAACTACCAGCGATAATGAGACTAAAGTCACTTGAGATGGAAGGAATATAAAAGAAATGGAGAGATGATGGCATAATTAAGCCTCCTAGCTAAAGCTCAATGAAACACACATGACGCGACCTGAGGCTAGCTGTAATCATTATTTTATATGTGTCTCAGAAACATATGGCACCCTGAAATGATGTGTCCACATATGTTGTTGTGTAATGAGTTTTCTTACTGTGCTTATGCAGATTAGTTATTCAAGTGTAGCACAGAGCATGATACCACCTGTCATTTTTCTAACTGTGACACAGACTGTAAAATTAGTGTACCGCACATTTAACGCAGGGAAGGTGGTGATTACTAACTCTGAGCATTTTACACTGGGAATGACACCCTATTAACTTATGCATAATCAACTCTCACTTATTGGTAATTCTGGAAGAGCATACAAAATCCAAAAATAGAAAATATATGTGTGTGTGTGTGTGTGTGTGTGTGCCTGTGTTTTAGATGGAGGTGAGGAGAAAGCACTTAGCTCCTGAATAGAACATTGATATGAGAAGATCTGGAAAAAATGGTTTGTTACTGCTTCCTTTACTTCTTAATAACTTGATGCAGTAATTCTTGTTTGAAACTTACATTTTTTCTATTGACCTGTAGCAATTTGAATTTTTCTCTATCACAATATTCTTGGGAAAGAAAGTTGCAACGCTTGATCTAAAATATGCAGCAATTATTAAAATCTAAAGACTATGTACAATAAATGATCTTTATAACAATGCATAGCTGTATTTAAATCATTATATTTACATTAATATTTTTAAATGAAATTCTAGGGCAGAATTAATTGAATTCTCTATGAGGAAAGGGATAATCTTGCTTTCTACTTTGCAGCTACAGTAGACCTTATTAAGGGCAATTGTATATTATACATGAACTTAAGGCAGAATGAAAGCTTTTCTTGATGAAGGACAGATTACTACTTCAAAAGGTATAAATTACTGGTTCTTACTTCTTCAAAAATTAAAAACACATTGTCATGTTTTAAAAATCAAACAAATCAGAAAGCTTGAATACTCATCATAATAGTGGAAATTTCTTTTTAAAACAATCTTCTACTCTCTCTTTCTAAATGACTAAGATGTAATCTATTAAGGGTTTGTATGCATTGTCATAATTTTCTGAGGCTTTGTATCTCATACACACAGAACCCCCTACACACACATACACACACAAGTGTAAACAAAGGACTTCATAATTCATTTCATTTTATTTAATTGGGATTAGCCTGTTTATATAATTTTGAGAAAACTCTCTTTCTTCATCCTTATTAAATATTGTTACTATTATTTTTTAATATTTTATTTATTTATTTATTTATTTATTTATTTATTTATTTATTTGAAAGAAGGAGAGAGAGAGCACGAGAGAGTACAAGCAGAGGAGAGGGGCAGAGGAGAGGGAGAAGCAGGATCCTCGCTGAGCAGGGAGCCCACTGCGGCGCTCCATCCCAGGAGTCTGGGATCATGACCTGAGCTGAGGCAGATGCTTAACCAACTGAGCCACCCAGGCACCCCTGTTACTATTATTCTTATACAACTGTGGTATTTTATCAGATGTCTTCTTATTTCTTGGTGTGGTGCTATAGATCAAAGTTAAACTTCCATGGAAAACAAAGCATGAGGTTTACCTGCAGGATATATATTGTGGTGCTTTGACAGGAATATCTTGGAAATGTTAGGGAAGTAGGGCTGAGTGTAGAAAGAAGTTGAATGGTAATGCTATCACAACAGAGGTCTCAGCCTCTGTCTTTCCATTTTGAAGCAACAGGGGAATGGCCTCACACATCAAACATTACCCAGCCATTGCTTCCAGGCTGTTCCTGGGGATGAGCTGTGTTCTTGAGTGAAGGGTCTCCCTTTAGCTAAAAGCAATTATCAGAGATAAACTTACCTGAGACCCTTTATTCCCAGAAGCTGGAGGAATGAGAGTCCCAGCCCTCTGAGAGGTCTGAACACCGCACTACAGAATCCCCTACAAGCCATTACATTCCATTCTTCGTGCTGCTTAGAACCGCCTATTTTGTAAGATATACATAGTTAAGGTAGATAATCCCCTTAGATTTTGTTCTTTTCCAGGAGAAGCTGATATGAATAAGGTACTGGGACAAACAATTTCCAGTCTACAACTGATGCTGTATTAGTCAGGGTTTTCCAGAGAAAAAGAACCAGAAGGGTATTATTTATATTTATATTTATTTAAATTTATATTTATTTATATTTATATAAACATATTTACATGTAGAATTTATATATCAATCCTATTTATATATATCTCATATTTATACATATCATATAAAAATCTATATCCCCATATTATATATCATCCTCATAATATATGTCCCAGCTCAATAGGTGAGACAGAAAGGGGGATAAAGTCAGCCTTCCTGCACCTTTAGTTCAATTCAGGCCCTCATTGAACTGGATGATGCCCAATCATGTCACATGTGAGAGAGCAATTGATTTTACTAAATCCAACAATTCAAATGCTAATCTCATCTGGAAATGCTCTCATAGACACATTCAGAAGTGATGTTTAATCTGGGCACCCTGTGACCAGTCAAACTGACACATAAGACTAACCATCACAGATACCCATCACAGTCCTTTTCTATCAGTCCTTTCCCCTCATCCTTATGTAGCACCTCTGCTCATCTCTATGGCTTATCTAACAGCATCAACTACCGCCTCATCTAAGAGGTCTCTAGGGCACGATAATATAACTTCCCAGGCCTTGCTTCTGTGTTTGTCCACTCACTATCATGACTAGGTAGAGTATTAGGGATCAACACTTCAGTCAATCACCTGGGTACAAAAAGTATTTGTCTCTGACCCTACTGGGTACACCAGCCATATCTGTTGCTGATGATCAGTTTTAATTACATGTCCCCAACCCCCAGGATAATATCACAGATTTTATTTAAAAAAATAGACACAGCTGTGTATCTAGTCCCACATGCTTTCTGAAATTTGACAAATTCCCATCATGAAGTGGAGTCTACTATACTTCCAGTTGAACCTGCAGTCTTATGACTGCTTCACCCAAGAGGTTGGGTAGAAAAGATGATGTGTGATTGCTGATGTTCGGTTTTCCTCTTTGGGGGATGTTTGCAGCTCTGGGGAAAATAGTCACCATGTTTTGATGAAATCCTAACTAACCTGGTACATACATGGAAAAGCCCACATAGAGAAAACCTGAGAAACCCCAGGTTTTAGTCAGTATCAATCACCAGACATGAAAGCAAACAATCCTTCAAACATTTCTAGTCTAAAACTTGAGTCTTCCTGCTGAGAATTTTGATATCATGGAGGAGCCACTCACATTATTCTCTGTCTAAATTTCTGACCTACAGAATCCGTGATCATAATAGATACTTGTTTCATGCTTTGAAGTTGTGGGGTAGTTACACAGCAACAAAAAACCAGAAACACAAGGGGCACAAAGTGACGGGGCAAATATAAAGTATAATGGAACTCTCCTTGTGGCTCCCGAGGTAAACATTTCCACTCTGAAAACCAGCACCAGTAGATCCACAGAGCCTTGATTTGTGGGGAAAGAAAGTCTGTATTTCTAAGTGGGTTACTCACTGAAACTACTTTCACCTCCATCCTTTATAAGATCATACATTCTGCCTATTTCTGACAAAGTCTCATAAAATAATTTACACCGTATCCTAGGGGCTGTAGCCCCATCCTCAGAGAGCATCATCTCCAAGCTGTTGTGTCAACCATGCTTTCAAAGTTCACTCTAGCATTCTGAGATGGGTAGTTTCTGAGTGGTATGGCCTATAATGTGGTCAGTGGATATCATGGTTATATGCATGCTGCCAAAATTGCTTTCTGTAAGGTAAGTTATTTGGTTGAATGTGATGTTATGCAAAATCCTAAGTCAATATATGAAACATTATAGAAGTCTTCAGATAATGGGGCTGGCTAAGCTTCTTTGGTCAGACTCATACACAGAAACACAGAATATATGTTAATTACAGTGAAAGCAAGTCATGCTCCTTCCTTACTGGAAGACATTTAATATAATTTGCTTGTTTCTAAGTGGCCAGTTTGACTTCTCAGAGATCTTGGCATCTTAGTATTTGTCTCAGTTGCTAATAGGTTATATATTTAACATTCTCAGTAGCTAATACAACATTGGTGAGTTAAGAGATCATCCTGGTGTGTCCATCCATGAACTGATTCTTGCCGCCATAGGTACAACATTGATAAGCCTGTTGTGCAGATATATAGGTGGTCAATTACAGGGACTAACTGATATTCACCAGCTGACATCAGTTGGCCCAGCTGGCTGGGTCATTTTGTCCAATTAGTTGTTTAGTTATTCTTCCATGATGAATAGTCTCTAAAGAATGTTAACATGTGATACAAATAATCTCATATTTCATGAACACTTCCATAGGTCTGTCCATATGTTCCTCTTTCCTAAACACACTTCCCAATAATCTTTCATTTTTTTCTTTTATCAAGCCTAACCAAATGGCCAAGGCATTTGCAACTGCCCATCTAACATATACATTCTAATCACAAGTCACATCTCTTTTGACACAAAGTTTATCAACAGATGCACTTGAATATCTTGTTTATTTGAGAGGGTAGTTCCTTGGCTCTTTCAGGACCATCCCTAAATAGAGCTGTACTGCCATCATGCATCATTTCCATCTTGCACTCACATTCTATGTTGACCCATCCATGGCCATGAATCAAGCTTGGCCTTTTTCAATCTTCATCAGATTGTTATAGGAAACTTCTTTGCAGTCATAGTTGAGACCTGAGAGACAGGCAATGGTCCAATAATGATGGGTTTCACAGACTGAGGCACTTTCTTGTGTGACTCTCTTGTATTATCTGGCCAATCTATGGTATATGGTTCATGTACAATTTATGATATATTAATGTTATATTTGAATTAATTTCTAGTGGTTCTGCCCTATCTTATGATTCTGTAAGCCTAAGAGCAGCCAGCTCTGGACACATGGTCACTTCATCATCTATACCTCCTTCATAATTGGGTCCAGGGGCACACTAGAAGTTATCTTTTCAAGTAGTCTATAATTCTTTTGGCAGAAACATGGCTTTTTCCAGAAGCCACTTAGACTTCATTTTTTTTTTTCCATTTTAATGAAGCTTGCCATACACTTCTGTTAGATTCATGGAATTGTTTTCTACTAGAGAGAATTCTAAATCTATAGAATCTTTTTACTCATGTAGTTCAAAGAATAGATAGGACTTTTTATTTTTTTTTAATATTTTATTTATTTGTTTATTTGGGAGAGAGAGTGCATGTGCACACAAGTGGGGAAAGGGGCAGAGGAGGAAGGAGAGGGAGAGAATCTCTAACAGACTCCACACTGAGCAGGCACCCCAATAGAGGGCTCAATCTCATGACCTTGAGATCATGAGCTGAGCTGAAACCAAGAGTCGGTCGCTCAACTGACTGAGCCATCCAGGCACCCCTAGATAAGACTATTTATACATGGTATGTACTTGATTCAGAACCTGTTCTTACACTAGACCCTACTCAAACCTGGTAGACATACTTCTCACTTTGTAAATATATTGGTACAGCATTTCAAAGTATTGAACATGATGTTTCCATAATTTGAAAAGAGTTACTAGGTATGTGTTCTTAGTGGTGGTAGGTGCGAAATGCAATGATAATGTGCTTTTTCTCTTTTTTTCTTTAAAGGGCTTTTTTATTTCATAACCAATTCCTGTGGACCACTAATCATTTCAATGATGTGTTGGGCCCCTTGGTCATTGCTGTATTTTTCTCCAATTATTGGTATTTTTTAAAGTAAGATCTTCAAAATCCTCAAAAAAATCCTAGAGGAGAACATAAGCAGTAACCTCTTCAACATTGACCACAGCAACCTCTTTCAAGAAATGTCTATAAAGGCAAGGGAAACAAAAGCAAAAATTAACTTTGGGACTTCAACAAGATAAAAAGCTTTTGCACAGCAAAGTAAAAAGTCAACAAAACTAAGAGGCAATCCATGGAATGGGATTACAAAAATATTTGTAAATGACACTACCGATAAAGGGCTAATATCCAAGATCTATAAAGAACTTCTCAAACTCAACACCCAAAAAACAAATAATCCAGTCAATAAATGGGAAGAAGACATGAACAGACACTTCTCCAAAGAAGACATACAAATGGCTAACAGACACATGAAAAAATGTTCAACATAATTGGCCAACAGGGAAATACAAATCAAAACCTTAATGAGATACTACCTTACACCAGTTAGAATGGCAAAAATTAACAAGACGGGAAACAACAAATGTTGGCGAGGATGTGGAGAAAGGGGAACCCTCTTACATTTTTGGTGGGAATGCAAGCTGGTACAGCCATTCTGGAAAATAGTATGGAGTTTCCTCAAGACATTAAAAATAGAGCTACCATGCAACCCAGCAATTGCACTACTAGGTATTTAACCCAAAGATACAGACGTAGTGAAAATAAGGGGCACATGCACCCCAATTCATAGCAGCAATGTCCACAATAGCCAAACTATGGAAAGAGCCCAGATGTCCATCGACAGATGAATGGATAAAGAAGATGTGGTATAAATATATACAATGGAATATTACTCATCCATCAGAAAGGATGAATACCCACTATTTGCATCGACATGGATGGAACTGGAGGGGATTATGGTAAGTGAAATAAGTCAAGCAGAGAAAGACAATTATCATATGGTTTCACTCGTATGTGGAACATAAAGAATAGCACAGAGTCCCACAGGGGAAGGGAGGGAAAACTGAATGGGAAGAAATCAGAGAAGGAGACTAACCATGAGAGACTCTGGACTCTGGGAACAAAACTGAGGGTTACAGAGGGGAGGGACATGGGGGGATGGGGTAACCAGGTGATGGGTATTAAGGAGGACATGTGTGGTGATGAGCACTGGGTATTATACTCAACTAATGAATCATTGAACACTACATCAAAAACTAATGATATACTATATGCTGACAAATTGAACATAATAATAAAAAAATAAATTAAAAAAACAAATAAAGTAAGATCTTCAATTTACTACTCATCTGGGTGTCCTTTCCAATGCTGCCAATAGTGGTGTAGATGATAGCTTCAAGAGATCAGGAACACCCTCTTAGATTTGCACATTGGGTTGTAGAAGTCTGGGAGACATAATTTTGTCTGGATACAATTAAATCAAATATTTAACAGAATTCTTTATTGAGAGGCAACATTATAGGTGAATTTTTTTTTTAAAGATTTATTTATTTGACAGAGAGAGACACAGTGAGAGAGGGAACACAAGCAGAGGGAGTCATAGAGGGAGAAGCAGGCTTCCCGCAGAGCAGGGAGCCCGATGTGGGGCTCGATCACAGGACCCTGGGATCATGACCTGCGCCGAAGGCAGAAACTTAACCGACTGAGCCACCTAGGCGCCCCTATAGGTGAATTTTAATATTTTCCATTAGTTGCCTATGTTTTACAATTTATGTATTCTAAAGAATATATTTTACAATAAGAAAAATAGCTAATGCTACAAAAAACAATAAAAAGTGATGTGTAAAATTAAATGCATTTTTATGACTTTTTTTTTCATTTTTATGACTTCTAATTATACACAGAAACGTTTGGGGGTAACTCTCCTTGGGGTTAACATAGGGGTAACATAATCCTTGTTACAATATGATGCTCTAATTCTTATGTGAACCCAGAATTATAAGCTCTACTGGGCATTGCAAATACAGTGACAGTAATATCTACCTCAGAAGTAGTATAATACTAATTCTCTGGTTCAAAAAGGGTGAAAAGGCACGTAAGTGAGATACTGTTCTCTTCAAAGATCCCTTTTTTGTTGTTTTTGTTTAGTTAGAAAAAAATTAAGTGGAATTCACTTGATTTGAGCAAATAAAATGGCTTTTCAAAAATTATTCAAGTGAAGTGTTCTCCGGGGGTGGTAATCGTAATATGGAGTGGCACATTAGGGAGTGCTGACCATGAAGTAAAGAGTGAAGGGAATCATTATCAATTAAAAAATAGTTTACAATTATTTTAAAACATTAAAGAAATAGTCCCAAAGAAATATGGTAATCAGAAAAATGCAAACTACTGATTACACTTCAGTTAGCAGTGAATTTGCAGCATATGGTGCAATTAAATCTTTATGGATCAATGAAAGCTAAACGAAGGTGCTTTCCAAAGTCAGTGGTGAGATCACTCATGAAGTTAGAGAAACATGAAGGTCTTTCAAGTTACAGGAACTTTATAAATCCATTGAAAAGTGATTCCTTTTTATAAAAGGCATAATTTAATTTCTCTATTCAATTTCTTACAAATCATTTTTAATTCATAAATTGACAGAATCTAAAAACTAGAATAGTGATTAAGTTTCTGAAAAAAATCAAACTCAAATAAAAGAAAGCTTTAACTTAGCTGAAACCTCCCCAAGCCACAGTAGTTTTCCTTTATACGTCAGTTCATTCTATATTATGTAATTTACCAGAGAATAATATTATATGCAAATCCAAACAAATGGAATCAAGTGAAAAAAATATGAACTACTATAACGCTATTTATACCCAACTAGAGCATTTGACAGTTCTCTAAGAACTGTGTGCCTTGAAAAACTATGCCTTTATTACACTTTGTTTTATAGGTTTTTCAGTTTCTTAAGAACTGAGACATAAGGGATATTTTGAAACTAAATAGTACAGGTGATAGCATTATAAATATAGCCAATTCTATTAAATGATTTCCTCAAATAACTGTTCATATTAACTGAATTTTAGAAAGAGCATAAGCTGGAAATATTATATTGAATTTTTACTATCACTGTTATATGCAAGGGGAAAGAAAATAGACACTTCCCCTGTGCAGTTAATATCATTGCAATATAAAGATACTAGATCAATAATTTTAATTAAAATGAGAATTGCTAACATCATTTTTAAGACTAATTTAAATTATATGGAGAAGATCTTTTAAGAAAGAAAGAAATTTTTAACCTTAGAAAAGTTCATTAAATTTTTAGATAACTAGGTAAAATTAGATAATTTATTAAATGTTTTTTGGAATTCTATATATAAAATTTCAACTATGAATTTATTCATGAAGTTAAAATTTTTTAACACTGTCTTAAACACACATTCACAAACACACGTGCACACACACACACACAAACATCCACTTATATTTTAATATGCCCTATAATTTGGAATACTAATGTTTAAAAAGACCCCAAAATATTTAAGTGAAACAGAAAAGCATAAATATTTTCAAAGCATCATTTGAAGGAAGAAATTAAATGATAAAAATGCCTCTTTACTTTCAGCACAAGTTTTATAGTGAATAGACAAAATATTGACAAACATGATATTTTATTAATAGTGAATTTGAATAATTAAAAGAAAGATCTGAAATGAATATATTATGCTATGTAATGATATTATATAAGATAAATTATATATTCTATGTTATACAGTATTTATACTATATGCCATATATACTATACCATATATATATATATGCATACAGTGTATACTATAATATAGTATATATATTTACTATGTATCATATTATATATAAATGCCACATAAATACTTAATATATAGTTAATATTGAGAGGTAATATATTTTGTAAATTTGTGTTAAATTTGACAAAACTAAGGTATGACTCTTTTGGTGTGTTTTCGGCATTCGCACCTGAACAATAGCCTTTTGTTATGTATCACATTCATTATTAACTTATGCAATTTCATTTTTTTAAATTTTTTTTAAAGATTTTATTTATTTATTTGAGAGAGAGAGTGAGAGAGAGAGTGCACAAGAGGGGGGAGCGTGAGAGGGAGAAGCAGACTCCCCACTGAGCAGGGAGCCCGATGTGGGACTCGATCCCGGGACTCCAGGATCATGACCTGAGCCGAAGGCAGTCGCTTAACCAACTGAGCCACCCAGGTGCCCTGCTTCATGCAATTTCAATGATTTCAAGATTGTATTTTTTTTTTTTTTTTTTAAAGATTTTATTTATTTATTTGACAGAGAGAGACAGCGAGAGAGGGAACACAAGCAGGGGGAGTGGGAGAGGGAGAAGCAGGCTTCCTGCCGAGCAGGGAGCCCGATGCGGGGCTCGATCCCAGGACCCTGAGATCATGACCTGAGCCGAAGGCAGACGCTTAACTGACTGAGCCACCCAGGCGCCCCAAGATTGTATTGTTTTAATAACAAAATTAGGAAGCTCATTCAATATCCTATGAGAAACAATGGAATATGTCAATTAAAATCATTGCATATTATGTAGGAATGTGTCAATGAAGAAAGACATCTAATTCATATCACAGAATAAATTTCGGTGCACTTTTTACAGAATGAAAGGATTCAAGAAGATTATTATTATTTTTCTGAAATTGTTTGGCTGAGACCAAATGATAGTAGCTGATATTTCTTAAGGCCAGCATACACTTAATTCTGGAGTATTGTATGCCTGTATTTCAAGGAATTATAGCAGAATTGGTTCTTCTCATCAATGAATATAACTATCCATATGTATTTAGAAAACTGAGGCCCATTGCTCATATAATCCCACACTTTTGCATAAAACAATTTTTATGTGAATTATTCCATTTTCTGGAAATTCATATTACTAATTACATTTTGTATCTTTTTCTGAAATTTGGTAAGTGGTCCCAAAATACCTTGAGGTTTTTTTTTTTAATTGACAGAACCCAAAAGATTTTGATGATACAAATGTTACATATTTTTGTTATAGTCTCACATATCCCAGAAGCTCTGTTCTTTCTAAATTTTTTTTTGGTACATTAGTCTCTTATGTTAAGATTAACTATTTTCTGTCCTCAAGTTCACTAATACTTTACTCAGTCCTTTCAATTCTGCTGTTGTACCATCCACTGAGTTTTTTTTTTTTTTTTCCAACTGTTATAATCTTTAATTCATTGCTTTTTGACAGTAACAAAATATTTTAAGGTATGGATTTACTATATAATTCACCCAGCCATTACCCTGATGGTGGGCATTTATTTTTTCTTTCTCTCCACTCTGAACAACGTTGCAGTGAATATTCTTGTACATATGTTTTATACTTTGCATTTTAGATAGTTTCTTCGTGAGGGAAGTTATACAATGTAGTGGTTATAGCAAGTGCTTTTAGACAAACCTACTTGAATCTGAGACCTCATTCCACCTCTTAGCAACTGTGTGAACTCAAACAAGAGACTTCACTTCTCCACCCCATGGTGTTATGAAGAGAAAATAAGATAATGCTTGCAAATCCCTTTACTTGGTGCCTGAAATGTTGAGATTTTTATTCTAGTTGTTGTAGTTTCAGTTCTAAAATTTCCATTTGGAGGCGCCTGGGTGGCTCAGTCGTCAAGCGTCTGCCTTCGGCTCAGGTCATGATCCCAGGGTCCTGGGATCGAGCCCCACATCGGGCTCCCTGCTCGGCAGGAAGCCTGCTTCTCCCTCTCTCACTCCCCCTGCTTGTGTTCCCTCTCTCGCTGTGCCTCTCTCTGTCAAATAAATAAATAAAACCTTTAAAAAATAAAATAAAATAAAATAAAATAAAATAAAATAAAATAAAATAAAATTTCCATTTGTTGGGGTGACTGGGTGTCTCAGTCGGTTAAGCATCTGCCTTTGGCTCAGGTCATGATCCCAGGGTCCTGGGATCGAGTCCCGCATCAGGCTCCCTGCTCAGTGGGGAGTCTGCTTCTCCCTCTCCCTCTGTCTATTGCTTTCCCTGCTTGTGCCTCTCCCTCTCTCTGCCAAATAAATAAATAAAATTTTTAATAAAATAAAATGCAAATAAAATTTCCATTTGTCTCTTCTTTATATCTTCATTTTCTTTGCAGAGTCTCCTCTTTTGCTTTTTCTAAGTCTTTGCATCAATCCATTTGCCTCAAGCATGTTCATAATCGATCATGAAGCATTTTTATGATGGCTGTTTTAAAATCCTTGTCAGATAATTCTAACATCTGTGTCATTTCAGGGTTGTCATCTGTTGACTATCTTTCATCCATTTTAGATTTTCCTGCTTCTAGGTATGATGAGTGATTTTTTTATTAAAACCTAGACATTTTTGATATTAAAAGAAATTGAATCTTATTTGGTGAAGGGGGCATGCTGACTTGACTGCCAGGTTTTTTTTGTTTTTGTTTTTTTTGTTTTGTTTGTTGGCTGGGCTTTCTTAAATTAGCTCTTGGGCTCTTCTTTGAAGTAAAACAGTAGTTCAACTGTGCCTCTGAATCCCTTGGGGGGGGGGTGGTTTGTTAAAACAGAGGCTGCTGGACTCCACTCTCAGAGTTTTTGATTCAGGAAGTCTGCAGTGGAGTCTGAGGGTCTGCATTTCTCACAAGTTCCTCGGTAATGTTCATGATTTTGTTCTGGGGTTAGAGAATCTGGGTAATGGGCAAAGGGGAAATATTTGAGACTCTTGATTAACATAATAAACAACCAAAGGTGAAGGTAGTTGTGAGCAGGAGGTAAAAAAGGAGAGTCCAGTACAACTGTAGAGAGTAGAAAGAGGTAAATGCAAAAAGTTCCTTAAGGGTTGTCAAGCAAGTTTAGAATTTCTTTGAAACTACTTCTGTACTATGTGTCTCTTTGAATAGTACATCCAGTTTACACTGGCCCTGGGGGGGATTTTGGGCTACTTGAATTTGCTCTGACTTGAGGTAACTACTATGTGGGACTTCTCTTCTCTGGGGAACCATCCTTTAGCGTATCTCCCTTGTGCATCCCACTTCCCCAGCCATCACAGGTTGGGTAAGACCGTGACTTCTTTCTCTGTGTGTCTTTGTCCTGGGCAGGCTGAGAGCTTCTCCAGGTGGAGAAGCATTTGCTGAGTTGAGTTCCTTTCTCTAACAGGGCCCACTGCCTCCAGAGCCTAGCTTCAAGTATGCACACCTCTGTCTACCCCTGTCTACCCCTCAAACTGGAGAAGAACCCTATGGCTTGGAGGAGTCCTTACAGCTCAAGGGAAATCTCTCTAAGTCTTGAAGTTCCCAGATGAGACAACCATATCAAGCAATTTCCATTAAATCAGACTCAGCTTTTCAGCCTTTCCACACAGCTTTTAAGGACTCTTTAAAGATAAGCCCTGAATTGGAACAAACTCATCAGGCAGCACTATCTGTTAATGAAATTGCTTCCTGTTAATTTGAGTTTACACAATAAATGACTCCCGACAATCTGGCATCACTGAGATGGAGCATCAACTCCCAGGAAGGCCAGGTTCTCCCCTTAGCCTCCATGATATGGAGGAGGGAGGGGTTCCTTGTTGTTAGGTAGATATTAGCATTCATGCTCTTCACGAGTCCTCCACTGATACCAAACTGGATACAAAAGGGAATGAGTTCTGCTTACTGCAACTGTTGAGTGACGATAGAAGTTCTGATTCTATTTGGCCTCCTCTGACACCACCCAGGGAGGAAGGGGAAGGGTGCCTTACTGCCACCAGGTAGGGTGTAAGTCGAGGTCCCTTAGGTTGTTTTCCCCGACATGGGGAGAGGGGCAACTGACTAACTGGTGGGGATGATCAAGACCTAGCTACAACAGCCTTGCCTTCTCTTCTACATGGAAAGTAAATGATGAACATGAAGAGGACTTTCCTTCTGTCCTGACACTTAGGGCAATGAAATAAATTCCTAAATAGCACATTTTGCTTTCATAACTTTTTTGATACAAAGGATACAGTTCACTGAAGTAACCCTTTTTATTTTAATTAAAGCCTAAAATTTTAATAAAAGCTAGAATTTTCTTTCATTCCAAGTATTTTACTGCAACATTAAGTTTTTTATGTCTTATATGTTTTTTTTATTATTGTCTAAGTGGTAGCACAGATATGTAGTATTGGAAGAAGTATTAGAGGAGTTTCTAAAATAATCCCTGAGGTCCCACAACTGAGGAAGATTAAATCCTTAGAATTGAAGTGTTTAGATCAAGATAACACAGCTTTAATGACACATTTGTAGTGTACAATGAAATTTAATTTCCTTCACAGTGATTCTGTTGAAGAAACCCATACCTGTTGTCAATATACAATCTGATTTTCCTCCATATCATGTTTGCTATAATCACATGAAAATGCTTCATTTTCTTTGATTATGTATTACATGATTTGTGCATGTACGTGCTTGTAAGAGTGAAACTGATAAATTTTGATCTTATCTTATCTACAATAAAAATTCTTCCAAAAATAACTTTCTTTTCAGGTATTTCAGATTATGTGAAATGAAGGTGCAAAATGCAGCTTTGTTTCATTAGTAGTGGTATTTGGCAGGACAGTGATTATGAAACTTGGGATGACTGGTACCATAAATGTAAAAAAAAAGTAATCTAGTTGTTTCATGAAAGTCCATAAAATTGATGGCAGTATCTATTCAAATGATCTCTATTATGTAATATGAGGTAGCTTAATGCTGTCCAGACAATTTTTTTTTTAATTTCAAGGGATTCATAAAAGGTAATTAAATAAAATTGTACATTATATCAGATACTTCTCACTTTATTATTTTGCACTGTAATACTCTGGATATATTACTTTAAGACACTTTAACTTATCTTTCAAAAATGCTAACTGAATCATTTGGGATATTTTCTGTATATCATCTTCCATTCTAATTTGCTGAAAACGATGATCTCCAAGCCTATTCCAATTTCTTTGACTGATTGTTTTTGGGGGGAAATAAAAGTTACTGTAGTTTACTTCCAAAAGGCTTTTCTGGCATTGCTTTTCTTATTTATTTATTTATTTAAAATATTTTATTTATTTATTTGAGAGAGAGCACCAGTGGTGGGGAGGGGCAGAGGAAGAGGGAGAAGCAGACTCCCCACTGAGCAGGGAGCCCATGCAGAATTTGATCTCAGGACCCCGGGATTATGACCTGAGCCAAAGGCAGACCCTTAACCCAGGCACCACTGACATTGCTTTTCTTAAGCTCAGCATTAGCAAATTTAAATTACAGATGACAGAGGAAAAAATATACTTCAGACTTTAGTTTTTCTCAGAATCATAACTTCATATTTTTTAAAATATTCCATTCTTTGTGTAATAAGAGTGCAATGAAACAAAATAAAAGCGTGAAGAGGGATGTGTAGAATATTTCACCAAAGATTAGGTACTTTCCTAACACTATAGAATAAAATGATCAAAAGATCATTATACAAATTTTAATTTTACATATGTTAAAAATAGTTAAGAATCAATTAGTAAATGTGATAAAAATATTTGAAGATTTGAGGGTCTGACTCCGTGGGATTCCAAATTAGTATGTTTTATTTTGGATGAAGGAATCTGCTTCCCAGTATCATTGGAAATACTGATGAAAGAAGTCCACAAATTACATTTTGAGACTTAGGGGAGAGATAGGATATTTTCCACTTTGTAAAACATGAGAATTAGATAGGATAAAATTACTTGATTTTCCAATCTAAATACATTTTAAATGGGGTGTCAGCTAATAGGTCTTACATTTTTACATTTTTTAGAACAGATTTTAAAAATTTATTTACTTTTACAAGGACTTCTATGAGCTACATAGCTTTAAATTATATAAAAACAACAATATATAATAGGTATATAAATCAGACATGGATTCCCTCAGCATTTTAAGTCAAAATGTTCAGGTCAAAGTGAGAATGAAGGTATCCAAAGTCAGATACTTAGCTTCTTTCTTGTCCTGTATGGACCTTGAATTGCTTCATGATACACAGTTTCTAAGAAAATGTTTCTGCCTTGTAAGTTTCTAATTAGATTACAAAGAAATTTAATTCAGCCCTCAGTAAACAATGCATAGGTTATTAAGATAAAAAATAAAATTACTAAGCCCAAACCTAATTATTTAGCAATCCACCAGCATTATAATTATAAAGATAAAACCTTCATTGGACCTTCCTTCTTCTCTGGAGGAAGATGTGATTATCACTGGCCTCTAAATATTTCCACAATTTTGCATATGTAAATTCAGTGTACAAGTAAACACACCCAGGCACAGGTTTAGAAAATATTTCATGTTTGAAAGTCTTTATTGTTTTGAATCAATAGAATCTGTCATGATTGGCTATTTTTTCATTCTTGGAATATATCTATTTTTTGATGGTGATTTAATAATAATTGATAAATGCATACTTCTAGTTCTCTCTAGTAATTGTTCTGCAAAAATATTTGTAAGTGAGATCTTGCACTTCCTCTACTTTAAAAGAGATGCTAACACTAGTTTTTATAGCCTTTAGAACTTTATGATAAATGAGATCACATAGTTTGAATCTTTATAGAAACTTCTCTGTCTGAGGTGATTTGTATGTATATGTACTGTCTGTTTCTATACAATGGTTTTAATACTTCTGATATTTGTATTAAACTCTGGTTTCTAATTTATCTAGAGCCAATATAAATAATTCACATTATTTCTATAGCAACTTACTTTCCATTTATACAGTTCAATATTTTAAGGAAGTTTATGTTCCTTTTATTTATTCTCTCAATTATATACTGGATAATTAATTTTTTTCTCTTTTCTCATTACTATGCCATTTTTTTACCATGTTTGAATTTCATCTCCTTTCAATTTCATATTTACATACTTATTTGTTTTCTTATTTATTATACAGCATTCAAACGTGTCTATATACTTTTCCTATAAGTAGCCCTTATATGCTTTATTATACTTAGTTATTTTATATTTATTTTGATTATAAAAATAATTGGCAAATCTACTACTTTGAGGGTATTTTCTGTGTTCAAGTTTTTTCTTTACCCCATCCTCATTTCTGTTTGATCAATGAAGTTTACAATGTTTCCACTCCTTTTATTTGAAATACTTTAAAATAGATAATATTTTTTAGGGGTTATGCAAAATTTTAATACATATCATTGAGTTGTTTGAATACATTCCACATTTTCTATCCTTCTTTGGAACAATATAAAGATTATAGCATTATTTAAACTCCCACAGAAAAAAATGTCACATTCTCTGTTATTGTTTTTAGAAAAGGCTGGTTGTTTCTAATTTATCACAAAATGGTTGTTTCATTTGTCACTATTTAATTTAAAATATCAATACTTCTTATTAAACTGTGTTCATATTGTGTTTCTTGCTTCCCATTCTTTCCTTCTGTTACTTACAAAATCTTTTTAAAAATTTCAATCGAGATGTAAACTGTGAAAAACGTTATAGTTTGTGTGCTTGACAATATTTATATTTGATTCTCTCTCGACTGAAAGTTTAATTTAATACAGAAGCCTAAGCTGATATTCATCTACTATAAACTATTCCAGGTTCTTTGGTCCTTATTTTTACTTAAAGAAAGCGTGTTATTCTAATGCTGTTTGTTCAGGGGAAATGTTTCCCTTCCGTCTGGAAACTTAAGATTTGAATTTTGTCATTTAGGTTCAGCAGTTTCAGCATCATATTTCTATTGTAGATTTATATTTATCGTCTCCATACTTCACCACTCTTCTACTGAAGACATCTTAAATAACTGATTCCAGACTTTGCTTTTATTTTCCCAGCTCTTTGAAGGTCTGCAATTTATTTGGGGAGATTTCAACACACATATCTTGCTTTTACTTTTTTTTTTTTTTTTTTGGAAGTACGTATTTTCATAAAATGAATTCCTAAGTACCACCACACGTACATGCATTGTTCTACACACAGAAAATGCTGGTGCCCTGGAAGTTAACTTTTGAAAATCCAAAAGAATACATAAGCCAACTATTTATATTAATATAACAAGGTCACAGGATCTAAATCAATATATAAAAGTCAAGGGACACCTGGATGGCACAGTCTGTTAAGCATCTGACTCTTGGTTTCCGCGAAGGTCATGATCTCAGGGTCATGGGATCCAGCCCTGCCCTGGGCTCCGTGCTCAGCATGGAGTCAGCTTAAGATTCTCTCTCCCTCTGCCCCTCCCTTACTCAAATAAATTATTTAAAAAAGTCAACAGCATAACCTTAAAAAAGCAACAATCTAAGATTACACGAAGTCAATGAACAATCTAAGATAATATAAAATGAAAAAAAGTACCATATAAATAACATCAAAACCACAAAATACCTACAAATAAATTCAATTTCCATTTGGTTACTTTTGTAGATTCTCTGAAGTCCACTACTTCTTCAACATACAAACAATAAATATTTTAAAGTTTTGTCTCCTAATGCCTTTAATTGGATTTTCTGATAGCCTGTTTCCATTTGTTTTTTGGTTTTGTTTTTGTTTTTTTTCTCTTGGGTTTGATTCTGGTTTGTTATCATTCTTTTTTTTTTTTTTTTGCTTTTGCCAAACTGTGTTTTAAAACTGACAGAAGCTCTAGAGGATAAAATCTTGAGAAAGTTAAGATCCCCTCCTCCTTGCTAGCAATGTGAGTACTAGCAATTTACTCTAATCACGCAGAGGGTTCATTTTAGGGATATGTTAAGTGTGGTCTTTTTCAGTTCTGCCTTCATCACATGATGTGATACTTTGGGATATAATGGGTGAAATTCTGAGCAGTTTACCAGAGCCAGTGTTTCTAAGTTCAGGTTAAAATGAAGTTCATTCTTGCCAGCATCTTGAAGTTGCTGAGACCACTGCATAACTCTTTAACTTTCCAGAGGTTGCTTTCTGCTGGACTTCTTCATGTCTTATCCTCTGTAGGCACAGTTTGGGATTTGGCAAATGACTCCTGCTAAGAGACCATACAGATTCTTTTGCTGACTTCTCTGAAGTTCCCTTCATTCCAATGTTTTCTCTTGAGTTACAGCCACTCGGACAGACCTAAATCTTCTCTTTCATACCCCAGTGGCACTGCTGCTTTCTGCTAGGACTTCACAGTCTTTTTGTCCTGGTGTCCTTGGAGTGCTGGCTTCCGCTTCTCGTAAGGAGTAAGTACCTTGCCTCGTCAGCTTCTAAAGCCTTTACCCAGCATCCTAAGCCCACCCATCATCTTCAAAAGCCGCTTTCAGTGAGTGAATTAGTATAATTCACAGAACCCTCACTGTTTTAGCCATTACCAAAATTCTTTCTATTAACATTTTTAACATAATTACTCTAAGTCTTGGGAATGTTCTATTTCTTTCCTAGTTATTGCACCTTAAATTGTCCAACTCATTTCTTTATTGACACTCTCTCACACCAGTATGGTTTTGGGTTTTTTTTGGGGGGGGAGGGGACAGTTATAAGAGCTAATTTTCAATAAAAGTTGTTTCCTGTGAAAATACGCACATCTCTCCTGGAAGTTGCATATAGCAAAATCCCCACTTTAAATGTCTGATTCAATTATTATATGAGTGTATTTGCTGACTGTTCAAGAACATACATAGTGCATATTGGGATCCAATTCCCATGCTTTGCAAAGCACAGGTTTTCCAGAACTTTCTGCCCCCTGACACTAACTTTTGTCCAGATCAGAAACAATAAATTTCCTATCTGCTTCTGATACCCATAGGCTATTTTGGAATCAATGCCTACTTCCCAACCTTCCTTTAAGTTTCCTTTCTGTTCCAGGCATCTAGAAATTTTCCCCTTGGTTCTAGATTCAGTAATATATGGAAACAGTATACTTTTATATTTCATTTGGTCAATTTATTATTGTAAAACAGTATTAAGGTGGAACACTAATAAACTAGATTACCTAGAAGTCCCTATAAGAAATCTGATTTAAGTGCCAACTTCTATGTTTCTTTATAAAGGATTGGCATACAAAATTAAAGTAGTTATCTATTCCCTATCTGTCATTCTCAAAATATATATTTAGAAACAGAGATTTATTAATGCAATTTTTGCTCTAATACTTAACATATAAAGCCAAAGACTCACTGTTGCTTATTCTTATATTTGTCTTTAAAGGTGAGAAGAATTGGTAAATTTATCTTGAGTAACATCAGTGATATTTTGTTCTTGGAATTCCTTGAAGTTCTGCATCGAATGCTTTGAGAGACAGGTTATTACTATTTTTCCATCAACAAACGTTTGTTATTTCCTAGCTCCGTGCTTATAATATACCAGTTTTAAAAAAAGAAATATGGTTCTACATATAAAGATAATATTAAACCAAGAAAAACAGAAAGTAGTAAAGAAAATAACCATATACATATACAGTGTAAAATTACATTAAAGTGAGACTCTCAGTTTTGGTTAAGAAATACATGTTTAGTAGCTAAGTAAGGAGTAAGGGCACCTAGTCAGATCATACTGAAAAGATAGTAAGAACCAGTGAAAATTCAAACTGATAAATTAGAATCCTCCCTTGTATTTTTATATGTCAGAACTCATGAGGGGAGGGGGCTTCCTTTTATAATGGGATGAAAGATTATTGGCAATAGGAAAGACTGGGAATAACACAGAGACAGAAATGGAGACAGGAACAGAAGATGGCAGCTGATGATTTTGCATCTCTGAATAAAATAGGCTTTGTGGAAAATTCTAACCGTTGACATTTTTAACCAAGTATTAAAATGTTATTTATATTAAATTATAAGATCAAATGGTTTGATTTTTTAATTAATAAATTTAATGTTGGAGCAGTTTTAGGTTTACAGGAAAACCTGGGCTAATAGCATAGAGAATCCCCAATTTCCCTTTCAGCACCAACTCCCTCAATTCCCTCTATTTTTAACATCTTGCGTTAGTATAGTACATTAGTTACAATTTTATTTTATTTTAATGAATGTTGTGGTTTCTCTTTGTAGTGCTATGAAATTTATTTGTTAATTTCTCTTTTTTAAGCCAGGAAATGATTTTATATACCCATAATAGATAACACTGTAGTGTACATTCTATTTTTATCATTATATTTAGGGCAAATCTGATTGCAGGAGAGATTCTGGAATATAAGGATTGCTTTTATTAAGGGACTACCATCTATTGGTAAGTGCAAAAGTTTTTCATTATGCAACTTAAGGATTATTAAGTTAGTTTTTAATTTAACCAAAAAAAAAAAAAGTCTGTGCATTTACATTTTTTTTAAGACTGGTTTTTTAAGAGCAGTTTTGGGTTTACAACAAAATTGAGAGGAAGATACAGAGATTTCCCATACCATATACCCCCTGCCCCCACACATGCATAGTTTCCCCCATTATCAGCATTACTCAGAATGCTTTATCTTTTTTTAATGAAGGATGAACCCCCATTGACACATAATCACCTCAAATCCATAGTTTACTTTAGGGTTCATTCTCGGTATTATATATTCTATGGGTTTGGATAAATGTATGACATACTTCCATTATTATACTATTATACAAAGTACTTTCATTGCCCTAAAAATCTTATGTGCTCCACCTTTCATCTTCTCAAGCCGAGTACCTGGCTACTACTGAACTTCTTACCGTCTCCATAGTTTTGCCTTTTCTAAAATGCCATATGGTTGTGATTTTACAATATGCAGTCTTTTCAGATTGGCTTCTATCACTCAATAACTTGCATTTAAGTTTCTTCCATGTCTTTTCATGGCTTGATAACTCATTTATTATTAGCCCCAAATAAAATTCCATTGTCTGAATGTATATTAGTTTTTTATTTACTGAAGGACATCCTGGTTGCTCTCAAGTTTTGATAATTATGAGTAAAGTTGCCATAAACATCCCTATGCTGCTTTATGTGTGGACATAAGTTTTCATCTCATTTGGGAACATAACAAGGAACACAATTGCTGGATTATGGTAAGAGTATGTTTAGCTTTGTCAGAAACCAGCAAACTATCTTGCAGAATGTCCACACCATTTTGCACTCCCACCAACAATGAATAAGAGTTCCTGCTGTTCCACATTCTCGGCATCATTTGGTTCTGTCAAGTGTTCCAGATTTTGGTCATTCTGATAGTTGTATAGTGGTATTTTAACTTGCATTTCCCTGATGTAATATGGAGCATATTTTCATGTGTTTGTTTGCCATCTATATATTTTCTTTGATGAGTGTCTTTTAAGGGTTTTTGGCCATTTTTAAATTGGGTTATGTGTTTCCTTTGCCCATTGGCTTTTATTTATATATTTTTTGCAAATTTGTATTTTTTAATCTGAAATAACCAAAGGAGGGACCTAGCATCATCTTTTAAGATTAATCTAAAATATGAAGTACTAAAGAGTTGAGGTAGCTCTGCTTAAGGGACAGAAGTTCTTCCCTGGACAATTGAATGACAGAAAATAGGAAGGTGATAGTCTAATGACATTTTAAAATAAAGAGACTATAATTTTCTACTTCTTATATTGCCTAGCCTTATTTTCTTAGTAAAATTCAAGGGAAGTTAGGTCATAAACATTATACATTTTGTATTTAGCATAACTAAGCAATATTTTGGTAAGCATATTAAATAAGTTATTTTCAAACACAACAAACTATCAGATTTTCTATAGAGGGTTTTGGAAGTACAAGTGTCTTATATAAATTCTATACAATCCCAATAACAGAAATCTAAAAGTAAAATGAGCACACATACACGCACACACACACAAACACACACACTTTAAAAAAAACCTGTTATGTTGCATCATAGGCAAATATGCTTAATTAGTTATTTGATCTGGTTTTTCAACAAATTATTTTCATGACCTCATAAAAGATTTTTCAATCATCTTAAATAAGGAAAGAACACTGAACCAACAAACCTACACTAATATCAGAAGTCAATATTTTAGGGGCGCCTGGGTGGCTCAGTCGTTAAGCGTCTGCCTTCAGCTCAGGTCATGATCCCAGGGTCCTGGGATCGAGTCCCGCATCGGGCTCCCTGCTCGGCGGGAAGCCTGCTTCTCCCTCTCCCTCTGCCTGCCGCTCTGCCTACTTGTGCTCTCTCTCTGTCAAATAAATAAATAAAATCTTTATAAAAAAAAAAAAAAAAAAAAAAAAAAAAAGAAGTCAATATTTTAGTTCTTTAATTCAGTGGAAGAGGTGACATGTCCTTTTTAAAAATGGTCTATTTGGGTAAATAATTCATTTTGGGTTCTTTATTCCACATTCTTTAGGGCAAATTCTCAATCACACAATGAACTTCTACAAATTAGTAAACTATGGCATGCTTATTGTGAAAACAAAGAATACCAAAATGAGAAAATATCTGTTGTGTTTAATTGACTCTATATTTGAAAAAATAAATAAATAAATGAAATGTGTGTTATAGTAGTCAAGATAATACCAATTGCTCCAGTCACTCGCCTTTCTTACTTTAAACATGTGGCTTCCTAAGATTGCCATGAAAATAAACTGATGGGTGAGAATGTGTAGGAAGACACACCAACATATGTTAGTGGCTCAGTCAAGAGCTGAGTCACTAACACACCCTTGGAAAGAAGAGCTGTATTAACCAACCACATGAAAGGTGGATGGAGAGGGTTGGAAATGTTCTGCTCCTGGCTATAACTTCTTTTTTCTCATAGTGGCTAGCATTAATCTCTGTAAAGTTAAAGGCCAAATCATGTTCTAGGGTAAACATGGGGCAAGGTGGTGTGGGAGCTCCGGTAATGAAAGAGTAGCAGAACATCGCATTAAGGATATGCCATGACTCAATTATCTATAATATTTAGGGTAGGTAGAGTGATTATTTCACTTTGAATTTTTTACATATTGCATTTAGGGGTATAGAGAGAAATTGTTTAAAGGAGTTGCTATAGCTCTAGAAAATTTATTCCATAATGATATTAATAACTTAAAATAATGACTACTTTTTTAAGGCCATAAAATAAAACATTCCAGGGGCCCCTGTGTGGCCCAGTCTGTTAAGCATCTGCTTTAGGCTCAGGTCATGATCCCAGGTTTCTGGGATCTAGCCCCACAACTGGCTCTGTGCTCAGCAGGGAGTCTGCTTCTCCCTCTCCCTCTGCCCCTCCCCCCATTCGTGTTCTCTTTCTCCCTCTCTCTCTCAAAATAAATAAATAAAAATCTTTAAAAATTAAAAAAAATAAAATCAAACATCCCAATGTCATCTATTTATGAAAATATTTTTCCTAAAAAAGAAAAAAATCTTGCCATTTGTGATAACAGAGATGGACCTTGAGGGCATTATGCTAAGTGAAATAAGTCAGACAGAGAAAGACATACAACATATGACCTCATTTACACGCAGAACCTAAAAACAAACAAAAGCAAACACACTTAGATACAGAGAACAGATTGGTGGTTTCCAGAGGCAGGGGGCAGGAATGGGTGAAATGAGTGAAGGGGGTCAAAAAGTATAAAAATTCCAGTTATAAAATAAGTAAGTCCTAGGGATATAATGGACAGCATGGTGACTAAAGTTAATAATACTTTATTGTATATTTGCAAGTTGCTAAAAGAGTAGATATTAAAAATTTTCATCATAAGAAAAAAAATTGTGACTACATATGGTGAAGGATGTTACCTAGACTTATTGTGGCAATCATTTCACAATGTATACACAGATATTGAATGTGTTGTACACTGAAATGAATATAATGTTATATGTCACTTATATCTCAATAAAAGATAATAAAAACTGTTTCTTATTTGAATAATGCATCCAATGAAGAAGAAATCAAACTATCCAAATTAGCTATAAAGTAATTTCTTATATAAATCACACTGGAAATATTTTTTTATAAAGATTTTGTTTATTTATTTGTCGGAGGGAGAGAAAGAGCAAGCAAGCACAAGCAGGGGGTAGCGGCAGGCAGAGGGAGAAGCAGGCTCCCCACCGAGCAAGGAGCCCAATGCGGGACTTGATCCCAGGACCCTGAGATCATGACCTGAGCCGAAGACAGATGCTTAACCAACTGAGCCACCCAGGTGTCCCAACCCTGGAAAAATTTTTAAATATAAAATCAGTGCCTCAATTTTTAAATAATTGATGACTTTTTCAACCACATATATTAAAAAATTAATTAATTCCCGTGTCTGGACTCTTTAATGTGAGATTTGATAAAGAATGTATGCATGATAAATTATTGATTTCAGTCATTTTTTACATATATCTTCAAAGGTATTCCTAAATCTTATAAGCATATGCACTGATATTTAAAAAAATATTTTTAAAATATTCACATTAAGGAAAATTATTTAGTGTGAAACATAAAATCTGACTCCCATGTCAGTGTTAATTTAAATCCTCTATTGTTAATGTTTTTTAAAATCCTGTGAAGAATTTATAAAATGAGAATAGTAACGCAATGATTTATAGTTCCATTTTCATACAATAATGACTGTGAAAACATTACTTCTGACACATCATCTACTCATATGCATTATGTACCTGTGTGTATATATGTAGAAATGTATGTATATATGTGTGTATGTTCTTTCTCCCTTATGAGTTTAAAGAAAGGGCCGACTTTGTTCAACTTAATTGCAGTGCAATTCATATAGTATGAGCATAGAACATGAGTTTCACAGGGAATTAGAATTTGAGAACTATTTCTGAAAATTCTGTTCCAAAATAGAGATTCAAATGTTAAATCCAACTGTTCAGGAAAGGAATAGAGTGGAATATAGAGAAATTCTCTTCACAGTAAAAACTGAAAAATGCTCTGTACCCTAGAGGGAGCATATCTTGTGTAAAGATAAGTCAATTATAAATTATGAAACCTGATTCAGTTCCTTTCTTTGAAATTAAGTAGTCATATCAATTGATTAAATGATTTAATGAAATGTGAAACCTAGCAATGGCATTTTCACTGCCTATAATGCAGAAATAAACTGAGTGAATTGCTTTGGAAATCTTTAATATGGATATAAATCTAAGAATTATATGTGCAAGAGATAAATCCTCTCATTATCTTTTCCTCTATGGACACTTTTAATACATGTGTGATCATTTTTTTCATTTTATACAAAATTGTTTCAATTTTTTATGCATTATATCACACACTGAACAATGTGGGGAAAGGGTTTTTATTATCTCAAGACAACAAATTCAAGTGATCATGGGTTTGTTATTTTAACATGGACTGCATCTTTTCCTTTTCTTTCTCTTTTAACTGAAACAAACACCTTTATTATCTATAGATAACTTTAAATTTTGGAAGTCACTGTGAGAGAACCCATGAAAAGTTACTTTGTGTAATTTACCGGAATGGGAGGTGGGCAGGGGATGGGTTAAATGGGTGATGGATATTTAGGAGGGCACTTGTGATGAGCACAGGTTATATGTCAGTGATGAATCACTAAATTCTACACCTGGAACTACTATTACATTATATGTGAACTAACTGGAATTTAAATTAAACTTGAAACAAAAAAACAAAACAAAAATAACATATATATTTGCTTTGGAAGTTCAGAAGAATAGGAAAAAATAATAGAATTAACTAGCAATACTACAGAGCCATGCCGTCCTACACATACAGTGGCTATGAGCCACATGATTTAGTTTACTTACACTTAAAATAAAAATAAAAATAAAAAACTTGTACAGTCACACTAGCCACATGCCAAATCCTGCATGGCCACATGTGACTAGCAACTAAGGTAGAGGACAGTGCAGATATAGGGCATTTTCTCATGGCAGTTCCTTCTACTGAAATAGAACATTAATGGGATTGCAAATCAGTCGGATATTTTTTGAAATTGAGTTCATTATCATAGTTCCTAAAGTTTCTGAAATACAAAAATGTGTAATCAGAATGAAAGTGAGGTGAATGAAGGCAAAGATTCAGGGATTAGATGTTGATTTAAAAAATTATCTGTACAATATATACAAAATTTGTCAACATTCTCTTTCCATTTAGAGTTTTACTGATTAAAATTGCATTCATGTATTTATTTGTGAAAGTTTTATATACAAGATCATTCAGTTAGACTCACCTCACTCTAACCAAATTTCAGGTTAGTTGGCTCTCACATAGTAGATGGCAGTCCTTGCCTTCCAAAGGGTAAAAGCCCACTTCGGTATTAGCAGTTACTCTTGAAACCCAGATTGGCAATTACAGCTCTAGCTTAGTGAAATTAAATTTCCTTCTAATTAGTTATGATTATTGGGTATCCATTTAGTGTGCTGTTGTTATATGAACTTTGGAGGCTGATTCAGAATATGCAGAAATATAGAATATTAAATATGAGTCTAATGTTTTTGAGTATCTTCCCAATGAAAAAAATTATTAGTTGTTACCCTTGTAATTAAAATTCAGAAATTTGACATTGTATACAAACTTGATACCATTTTATTTTAAAATTTAATTTGTTAATTAGTTTTTTAATTTGGTGACATGCAGATACCCAAAACTTTAGATCTTACACTATTCAACAGACATAAGAAGTTAAACATAGTGCAAAGCATGTGTATAGGTTAGTTTAATATTTCTCAGGGAAAATCTGAAAAAAGTTGATTTAGGGCATTATAAAGATCTTTTTAATACAGTTTGATTCATCCTTGATATGAGATAGTGATCCCTCTCTCAGGTAGGTGAGTGCAGTCTTGGAAATTTTGAACTGGGGGTAGCTTAAACATTCTTTACCTCCTTATAATGAAACTAAATCTGCTAACAAAATTCTATAATATCAATTAATTCACTGTTAGCTTCCAATCAAATGAAAGGATGGAGTGTTTCAGGAAACTTTACATATTTTTTACTTATTAGCATTTCCATTTTTGTTTAATTCATGCTGAAAATCTCACTGTTTCACCAGGAGAGCAAAGTAAATTACTACAGAATTCAATCTGGGAGTCTGTGAAGCAATTAAACACTAAAACAGACAAGCAGTAGGGGACTCTTTCAGCTCAGGAGAATAAATTAGGAATGATGTTAACATAGTTCACTTAAAAAGAAATTTTAATGGCTAGGCTCAGATGGAGAGTTTGTGGAATCCAACAAAACCTCAGAATGAGTGTATTCCAGAATTGTACTCAAAATCTAATTAGATCTCAAATAGAATATTATGAACACATGCTCTATTTAAGTAGAATCTTGGTAATTTTTTATTATATAATCTCTCTTATGGCATAACACAATCCAGATTAGATACATAATAAAACCTGTCCATGTTTTATAGGTAGTTTAAAAGACTCAAATTATAAATGTGAGGCAATGTATTAAACAAATGTGTGTGTGCTTTCTTATAGCCCTTTTTCTTTTTCTTTAATTTAGCAAATATGTACTGGATGTTTACCGTATAGCTGTATCTAATCTAGGAAAACAAAAGACCGAATCCCTGGTTTTTGTCATTGATTAGAATATAGTCCATTTGGGGAGATGGTCATTTATGGAGAAAGATGGTGGAGTAAATATTATAATCTAGGCATGAAGATAATTTCCCTGAAACATTGATGAAACTACTCATAATCAGTTTTTACCTAAATATTAACTTTATCCTTTAGCTTTATACTTGAGAAGGGCTCCTGCAATTATCAATTCCAAATTCTATGACTCCACCTAGATCTCACACATGAAATCTTATAAATGAACCTCAAGTTTCCAGCCTGTTTTTCAACGAAGTTATTTCAAATGGTCATGGATTGTAAAAAAAAAAAAAAAAAAAAAAAAAACTTTCTAAAATGATTCACTTAAAAAAAAAAAAAAAACACTTAAATGGATTCCTATATGTTTACAAGACCATTGCTAAAACTTGACTAGTTGCCAGATTCATGTGAGATTTTTTTAAAAATACATCGATTTCCAGACCCAGAACAATAGAATTGAAATCTTGGAGAAGTACCCTTGGAATCTTTATATTAAACCAGTGCTGTATTTGAGAAGTATGATATTCTAGTTTTGAGAAGCATTGGTTAATTCCAGTTGGTACCCAGTCCAAAACCATAGCAGTATTAAAAAAAAAAAAAAAAGAAAGAAAGAAAGAAAGAAAGAAAGAAAAGAAAAGAAAAGAAAAGAAAAGAAAAGAAAAGAAAATTTAATATAAGAAATCATTAACTCAATACAAGGGTCTTAATCTAGATAACTAAAAGATAAAAAGGGAACTCTAAGAGATGATTGACGTATAAAGGGCAAGCAGCAGCTATTTACATGCTGAGGGGATAAAAGGAAGGAGTTGTAATGGTAGGAGTTAGTTGGACAGTTAGGGAGTCAGAGCCAGGGTCCCCAACAAGAAAATATGGAGTCAGGACAGCTAAGATAAAACAGCACGGACATGCTGCTTTGCAGCTTAGACAGGACCACGCTAGCATTGTTTTGCAGCCTTTGCAGAAATGACTTCTGCAAAATGTCCTAAAATAAGACAGTTAACCACAAGGTATTTGTCCCTATCACGGGCAAGGGGTGGTTAAGACGTAAGCCTCCAGACGTCAGCAGAAAAGACCATCAGCACAAGAGACATCAACCTAATAGGTAGACAGAATCATGACCAAAACCCTGATTGGCATGACTCAGCACACCCTGATCACTTAATATAGTTCTGCAAAAGAGCTCATAGAAAGCCCTAAACTCCAGGGGTAACCCTTCTGGGCCCCCTCCCTCTCCGAGGGCATTGTACTATTTTTCAACAAAATTTTGCTTTGCTGCCCACTACTCTTCCCCTTCATTCCTTCAGAGCAGAGTGGCCAAGAAGCGCAGACACTAAAGGCAGAGAATTCCTGCAACAGTAACAATTCAAATTTAAAAATTTCTTTTTTTTTTTTTTTTATTTATTTATTTTTTAAAGATTTTATTTATTTATTTGAGACAGAGAGAATGAGAGAGAGAGAGAGAGTACATGAGAGGGGGGAGGGTCAGAGGGAGAAGCAGACTCCCTGCCGAGCAGGGAGCCCGATGCGGGACTCGATCCAGGGACTCCAGGATCATGACCTGAGCCGAAGGCAGCCGCTTAACCAACTGAGCCACCCAGGCGCCCCCAAATTTAAAAATTTCTAAACGGGGCCCCCGAAGCTGAAAATTCAGACCTCTGAAGCAGAGGTGATACCTGGCTGGAGCTACTATCTCTGTATTCAGAAGCCTCCTCCCCCAGCCCAGAGATGACACTCACACCTTTGATTAAAGGCACCAGCTGGCTGGTGCGTGTATCTCTGAGACTGAACACAATGACGCTGGTTGTGCACACTAGAAAAACTGAAGACTTGATTGAGCAACTGTTAGAGAAAAGAATTGCTGCTCCTGAAGTAAAGAAACTCCGCTGGGCTTCTGCCCATTGAATGAGGAAGCCTACAAGGAACCCATGGGAAGTACACAGGAGAAGTAATTCTTGTCTTCCTTTCACAACCTTACAGTCTCAGTCTAGTACTTCCTGTTGGCATAGTCTTGCATAAACCTAGCTGGAAAAGAAGAAATGTGGCTGTCGAAAACCCAACAAACCAAAAGAGAGTATAGAAGGGTGAGTTTGGAGCTGAGAAACAATTGCTTAATAACCGGAGCATTGACCTAGCTGATAAAATCAAAAGATGCTTTAGAATCACAACAGCCTGCATAATTTGCACATGATCTGTCCTTTAGATGCAGCTTCTGTCAAGCTTCCATCTGTACATCATCTATTCTAAATGATTCAACCATTTTACACATGTAATTAAATATGAAGGAGTTTTTCAAACCATACTATATTTGATCTCTTTGCTTTATCTACCTATAATAAACTTTCTCCTTTGGACTACCTGAGTAAGAATCTTACCATTTTCTAGATTCTGTCCAGTTTCAACTCTTCATAAAGGCTTTTTTGACACCCACTTCACAACAGCATTAACATATATAAATACATATAAAATATAATCTATAATATGTGCATATGTAATATAAATATATATGTGCGTGTATATATGTAAATAAAGATTCTATACGTACAAACTGAGGGTTCTAGAGGGGAGGGGGGTGGGGGGATGGGTTAGCCTGGTGATGGGTATTAAAGAGGGCACGGACTGCATGGAGCACTGGGTGTTATACGCAAACAATGAACCATGGAACACTACATCAAAAACTAATAATCTAATATATGGTGATTAACATAATAAAATTAAATTTAAAAAAAAGATTATATATGTACATATAAACACACATACCTGTGTAATATTTTGTATTTTTAATAGTTTGTATAGCTTATTCTGTTGCAAGATTGCCACCTTTGTACCTACCTCACTGCCATTAAGCTATAGCTTTCTCAAGAACGAGTCATGTTGTCTCTTATTTCCAGGCCGAGCAAAGATCCTGGCATGTGGCAAGGAATGAATTTATGTTTTTTAATGAAAGACTTAATTAATATATCTAAAAGAAGCCTATATTGAATAATTTAGATAAGTAAATATGTCTCTAGAAAATGATGAGTATTTCACTAGCACTATTTCTGTAGGAAGAATGCCAAGAGCTAAGGCAGTCATAAATAAACATGACTCAATCAAAGGTACACAAATTAGTGCATAATACCTCATGTAAAATCTGTGTTTTTAATTATAAGCATAAAGCTATGTAAAAAGTAAATTTAGGGGCACCTGGGTGGCTCAGTCAGTTAAGTGTCTGCCTTCAGCTCAGGTCATGATCCCGGGGTCCTGGGATCGAGTCCCACATCAGGCTCCCTGCTCAGCGGGGACCTGCTTCTCCCTCTGCCTGCCTCTCTGCCTACTTGTGCTCACTCTCTATCTCTCTGTCAAATAAATAAATAAAATCTTTAAAAAAAAAAGTAAATTTAACTGTGAAGAGTAAAAAGCCATGACAACAACAAAAGCAACAATAAAAAATATTACTTTAATTGGGAATTAGAATGATAGAAAAAACATTCATTGATAACGAAATATTTTATAAATTTTTCCTCATTAATCTATACTAATCCTTATAGGATATATTGAATATGCAAAACAACATATGCAATGTGAAAAATATGGTTGGCTTCAACATGAAAAGGAAAAATAATTCTGTATGCAATGAATCCTTTTGTTTGAGCTCTGAATAATTTCTTTTATGGAGGTTGTAGTTAATTTAACTTTATTAATAAAATTCCCTAATGTGTAAAAAACAGGACAGGAAACAGCCCCCCACCCCAACTCCCAGCCATGGGAAGATGTAAAAAATCTAACAATTATACTACTATAATTTTTCAATGGATTTTTTGCATAACTTATTTCAATGTAAACGTCACAATAACCGTCTATGGTACTTGTTAGAGATTCTTATTTCCAGAATTCTATAGCACAGATCACTTTTTTTAAAGATTTTATTTCTTTATTTGCGAGAGAGATAGTGAGAGAGAGAGCACAAGCAGGGAGGAGAGGGAGAAGCAGGCTCAGTATTAGTACTGTGGGGCTCGATCCCAGGACCCTGAGATCATGACCTGAGCCAAAGGCAGCTGCTTAACCGACTGAGCCACCCAGATGCCCCACAGTACAGAGTAGTTAAGAAATTTGCCAGAGCAACAAATTACTTGAAGTGGGAGAACACATACTCATTAAACCCTTTCATTAAACCCTTTCTGTTTAACTACATTCTTAATATCAGAAAAGCAACTTGTTTTAAACAGAAAGCCAAGCTCTACATAGTTCTTTAGGACAATGAAACCCTGTGTCAGTACAAATGGCAACAAAAAGACAATTCTTGGTGAGAAAATGAGTCCCTTTTCTCTCTTTCTCTGTCCTCAAAGACATATACACAATAATACTAAAATGAAACTTGTTCTGAAAACACTGAAAGGGATAGAGAAAAATATTCCCGTCAGAACCTAACTCGAGTATGAAACTCAAGATGACCCATATTTTCAGATCCTCAGAAATCTTGCCATTCTCTAAAATGAAATGACATGTGGAAATCATCAAATATTTGAAAACTACTTGAGTTGCTATTCTTACCAAATTACGCTTTAGTAGAACAACATTTAACCAAATGAATCCTAAGCATTCCAAAAAGTTAAGTATGATATTTAGGAAGAAAATAATTGCTTATACAGAAAATAATTAGAAGAGAAAGTCAGGAACAAATGCATGTGGATGAACTTTGTAAACAATGAAATTTAGGAAGTTGAACATTGCTTTTGATAGAAGTGCAATAGAGATGATTTTATACTAGAAAACAGTGAACTAACTCAATATATATATTGCCAACATATACTGAATTTTCGATAAGTTATCTATAACACTGCAATCTATAGATTCTACAAATCTATCTATATCATAGGTGAAAACTTTTTTCAAATGTGCATAAGGAATATATACAAAGAAATTGATTTCAACCTAATTTGCAGGGACACAAAAATACAAAACGAATCATCCATCAAGAATAGAATGCAGAATACATAAAATATAAGAATATCCATACAACAGAATATTATATCATAACTAAAACAACAAATAGTTATAGGATTTAACATAGCAAAATCTTTAGAACCTAATGTTGAGTGAAGAAAGTACATTTTAATATAAGTATGGGGTGTTAAAATGTAAGTAAAGTTTAGAGATACACAATAAATTCCTTACAGATTCAATTATATAATTAAACCATAAAAGTCTGATCAAGGATACAAGTGGCATGAGCTCACAGAGAGAAGGGAGAAAAGGAGATAGAAGTATGGGAATGGCGGCTGTAAAAATAGGGTGGCAATCCTATATATAATTTTTACTTCAAAATATCCTAAATTAAATAACACATTGGTAAGAATTGCTAAACCTGATTTGTTTCTGCATGAGGGTTTCTTATGATCATACTTCTGATATAAAAGGAAACTGCTTCATGTATTAATAAACCTCTCTTCAACATAGTCCTTTTATTTCTTGATGTTGTTGTTAGGTTTTTTAATTTAAATCTAATCAGCCAACATATAGTACAACATAGTCATTTTCAATGTGAGGTTTAGAACATTTTGAACAATGATTAATCACACATACAAAAATTCACTCGATACAATTTATTGAGTGACAATTTGTGCTAGTTATCTTTTGTGTGTGTAAAACAGTGCACAAGACTAAATTACTGATCTCTAGGAATTCACATTCTGGTGGATAATACAAATAATGAGGCATATAATCTTATAGAGAAAGTACATTTTCATGAATAATAAATTATTTTGCTGTGTTGGTGTGACTTTTGTTTAAAATAATCATTTGAATTTAGGTATAGTCTGTCATAACGAGAGAAATTATCCAAAGCATGAAGAAGAAAACAACAACAAAAAGGCATTGAGGTGATGTCCCATAGGTGATTTAGAGTGAAAACTCTCATTTCCTTCTAAAACGTATTTCTTTCTAGAGGAGCTTGAACATATTTAAGGTACTAAGGATAAAGACAGTTATGTGAGACTAGGATGGAAGAATGCCAAGACAAGCTAGAAGTCAATGGGACTTTCTATATTTATGGCTCTGTCTGTCTGATTATTATACCTTCCAGGAAGAAAGCCTCTGATTCAGTAGTGCCTTCAAAATTTCCTGCCTTTCTTGGCCACAAATGATTATGGGAAATGTAGTTCTCATTCTAAGAGCAGCAAGAACCCCAAAGTGGCAAGACACAATAGAAAGCACATATTACCTATTTGCTTTCCAAATTATATTGATCAATTAAGAAAACCATCATATGTGATACATACTAGATGTATCTAGGCACAGAGTTTTTAAATAAGTGAAAAAAAACTCTTTTGTGGAAAAATAATAGGAAATACACTAGAATCTTACAAAAATAACTCAATGTAGACAATACTCCTGATGTTGCTTATCATGTAAAATTAATTATTGAGCATTCTTTCCAATATTTTTTGAGTATGAAGATGTTATGAATTTTATTCACCTTAAAGTAGAGTGGCTTTTGAAAAGGTTGGTTATTATATTATCAATGTTCAGAATACTATGGTTGAATATTATTTAACATCTTGAAAAATATGCCAATACAAATTTATTATCTCAGCATCTTGGCTTCATATTTTTAAAAAATGCATTTAAAAATTTCTTTCACTATCATCTAAGGAAGAAAGTCAAAATTATAACCTAATGTAATTCTGTAAATCCATCAGTGTGTTCACTTGTTTATTTATTCAATCTTGTAAATAATGAAAACATATATTTCACATTGATGGAGGGTGAATGGTGCAATAAAAAAACTCTAATGTATTCTGGATGACATTTCAGAGGTTTCTGACACAGTACTTAGAGATTAGTGACATACCAGTGGTTACTTAAGTTGAGATTTTAAGAATGAATAGGAATTAGGCAGGTACTAATATACTAAAATCAGTGCTGTTTATAAAAACCCAGACATGAAAGAAAGAGCATGGAATAATTGTGGAAATGGAAGTTTGCTATAGTTTAAGGGATATTTGAGTGAAGGAAAGGATTAAAATGTAAGTTTTTTGCCAGCCAGGAGCCAGATGGAGAAAGGTATTTATGTGCCTTGTTAGGGTGTTTATTCTAAGTGAACTTGAGACACACTGACGAGTTGTAAGTAGTGGGGAAAAAAATAAAATAGAAAATATATAATTTTAAACAGCATCCTTTGCAAAATCTTTGGATGTTTTGAAACTTATTGTAATTATTTTGTAATATATATTTCAAATCTGAGCTGTACATCTACAACTAATACAATAGTATGTTAATTATATCTCAATAAAAAAGAAATAAAAAACATCCATAAAATATCTTGATAAGGTATTAGCAAATATAAAAACTGACATCCAGGAGAATAAGTTGGGTATGACTTTAATCCAGGAGTTAGGGAGTGGCCTAGGATTGAGAAATGTCACCAGAATGATGAAAATGGATGAATGCAAGAATTTCTATGAAGAGAAAATCAATATGGCACATTAATTTATCAAATACTTTAAAAACAGGAAATACAGTAATTAAGTCTTTGAGAATTATGCAGAGTTTATTGATATCTATAGAGATAGAAAACTAAGACGTGTGGCAAAGCTAGTCACTCCTGTAACTCCGTTTGTACATGCTATGTCTAAATATTTGTGGACACCCAAGTAGTCTATTGTAGGTTGCTAGATGTATTGTTCTAAAATTAAAAAAAAAAAAAAAAAGTCAGGTATATAGATAAAGATTTTGTAGAGCATAGCAATGGATTGGATTGGATCTTGCAGGGGGGATATATAAAAAGAGAAGATACAAAGTCAAGACAGAACCAGGAGGAACAAAATGCAAATATGTTAACTGTTAGATTTCTGATACCATTGGTTTAAACTACTTTATATTTAATTAATCTCAACACAGAAAACTACCATAGAAATAATGAATCTATCACCAGTGGTTGATACATACACAAAATAAGAAAAGTGTTATGCCAATTAGGATCTTCCAGAATTAAATGTGAAATGAAATGTAGATTTCATGTCAAAATAGATGCCATTCATTCTAAGACATCTTACAATTAATATTCAAACAAATTCATGTATCTGTGTTCCTTTAATGGCATTTAGAAATATCTTTTGAGATTATTCTTGGGTTAAATATGATATGCCACAATTTATTTTGTTCTGTGTAAACAAAGTGACTGGAAATAAACTACAAGGTTATATATTTTAAAGAGTTATTTACTTTTTGCACCTTAATAATGGTACACATACACACACACACCCACAAATATGTCAAAACCATTAAAATATGCTGAGATGCTACAGGGCATATCGCAATTCTACCATAATAAACCCAAAACTCTGTGTTAAAATGAAAGTGACAGCACAAAAAGCCTCAGGCAGAATTTCTTTATTCTACCTGATCTATGAGAAATAAAAGGGACAGTTTTATCCCAGAAAAATGTGCTTATGTTTCAATACGTAGGAGGTGATAGGTAATTCTAAATTCTTTGTAATCTGATTTAATTTGTAAAATAACTTAGATGTCAAGAGTGTTGTATATACAGGGAACATGTTATTACAAATATTTTTCATATGGGTGTTTTTTTTTTTTGGTTTTCATTTTTCTGAGGATATTTAACCTCTATATATTTTGTAGTTACCATTTATTTTATATATCCTTGAACTTTTTATTGATGTATGAATTACATGCAGAGGGCTGCCTGGGTGGGTCAGTTGGTTAAGCACCCAACTCTTTTTTTTTTAAGATTTTATGTATTTAAATTATTTTATTTTATTTATTCATTTGAGACACAGAGATACTGCTCACACTTCCTCTCTCTCTCTCAAATAAATAAATAAATCTTTAGAAATAAAATAAATTGCATGCAGAAAATAATACAATTCAAAATATAGAGGCTGGTGAATTTTCACAAATTGAACTAACCCATGCGAAAATTACTGAGATCAAGATATGGAAAATTAACCACCTGCTGAATTTCCCTTCCAATCACTACCACACCTCCCTTCAGGATTATACTGATTTTGAACACTATAAATTAACTTAGGCTGTTTTTGACTTTACATAATGTAATCCTACTGTTTACACAAAACTTATGTTTGACTTTCCCCTAAATTTAGTATGCAAGAAATCTCCTTGTATTTTTTAGTTTAGTTGTAGTTTATTGTTATTGCAGCATACTGTGCCAATGTATGAATATACAACAATGTATTTATCCATTCTACTGTTTACAGACATATGCACCATTTCCATTTGGGGTCTAATATGAACAGTGATGTTATCAACAGTTTTTAAATGAAGATATGGGAGCATTTTTTTTTTTTTTTTTTGGAGACAGCACTGTGAGTTTTAAAGCATCCTATAATTACAAAGAACTTACAGTATTCCTCCCTTGTGAGAGATAGGGTTTGTATTAATCTTCAACTGGTAGATTAAGAATCTGAGAATCAATTGACCAACTTTGCAAGAACACATGGAAAGTACCACAAAAAAGGAGCAGAATCATTATGTGAATTCATAAAGATCCCAGGGATTACAGATATTAAGGGTTCTGGGTACCTTGAGAGGACAGAGAGGGATTAGAAAAGGGAAGATAATTTAGCTGATGTGGCGGGCAGAATTCTAAAATGGCCCTCAAGATTTCCACCCCTGTATAATCCCCTTCTCTTGAGTGAAAGTAGAACCTGTGACTACAGTGGATAAGAGCCCCATGATTATTCTGTTTTATATGTCAAAGGAGAAAGGATATTTTAGAAATGTTAGATAGAGTCCAAGTAACTCAATAGCGAATTAGTCAAAAGTAAGAGTCTCCTGAACAGGACTAATCGAATCAGTTGAGCCATATCGAACAGGGTCTGGAAGTCAGAGAGATACTTCTGCTACTGGAAACTTCTTATGGAAAAAGTCAGCCTCAGGGCGCCTGGACAGCTCAGTTGGTAAAGCATCTGCCTTCAGCTCAGGTCACGACCCCAGGACATTGGGATGGAGCCCAAGCAGGGAGCCTGCTTCTCCCTCTCCTTCCTGCTTGAGCTCTCTCTCTCTCGCTATCTCTCTCTCAAATAAATAAATAAGATCTTAAAAAAAAAAAAAAAAAAAAAAAAGGCAGCCTCTAGGGGTCGAGAGCTTCAAACATATGACCACCAGAAACTAACTTCTGCCAACAATCTGAATAAAGTTGAAAGAAGACCCTTAGATGTAAATGAACATGGAGTCCAGCCAACATCTTATTGCTGCCCTGTGAGAACCTGAAGAGATGATTCACTACATGTGCTTTGACTCCTTCCCAGCACATGGAACCAGGAGATGAAAAATGGGTGCTTTAAGAAGCTAAGTTTGTCATAATCTGTTATGCAGAAATAGAAAACTAATATTGACTTTGGTATAAGAAATAGTGTGGTGCTTAACAAATACCTTAAATTTGGGTGAGACTGGGACTGGACAGTGGGCGCTGATAGAATTTGAGAGAGCATTGACAGAGAGAAAATGTAAATCAATTTGACAAAATGTTAGTGGAAATCTGGTTATTGAGGATGCTGAAGACTCGAAGTCTCCAAGTGAGGAACGCGTTATTGAGCAATTAGAGGAGGTGGGATTCCTGTTATGTAGTAATGAATAAGTAAGAATACTTAGGAAAATTGTGCCCTGAAGTTATATGAAAAGAAAACCTTGTAAGGCATTAACTTGGATATTCCTAAGGAGATTTCCAAGCAAAGTATTAAAGATACTGCCTGGTTTCATCTTGGTGCTTACAGCAAAATGTGAGAAGAGAGGAGAGATCAATAAAGGGAAGAGCTGTTAAACATTAGCCTTTCAAAATGCAAAAGATGCTAAAATTTGGAAATGGCTGCTAAAAGCCTGGCAGAGAGAACAGGCTAAGTGTGTGACCACACAGTTTTTGGCTAAAATCTCAGAAAGACCTAAAGGTCAGAATACACAGTGACCAGAGCCCTTTGAAGAGATTAAGGGTATACCTCTCAGATTGTCTCAAATAAACCAGAGGGTCCCTTGGAAGATCATTGTCTCTCAGCCATTTCAGCAAGAGCCAAAGATAGGGAAAAGATTATCTCTGAAAGATTTGTAGCTGTGGCTTTTGTTTAATGAATTTAATCCCCTTGAAATCCATGCAGGCTCACGAGTTCTTGAGAAAATTGTTTCAACAGGACTACTGTCAGCTTGAACTGAAAGGGACAGAGTATGTAATGAAATAAGGCTGTCATTCCCAGAAAATTCTGTTGGCTGAAAAGAGCATGATAAAACTACTCAGCTGCAAACACATAATGACTTTCATGAAGAAAGGAACAATGACTCAGATGGTGGAACAGGGTCCAGAGGTGGAGTAGTGAATCATGGAGGATTATTCCCAGAACTTGAAAACTAATCAAGGAAAATCCAACATTTGCCCTGCTGGATTTCAGGATTCTTAGGGTCCAGTGACTCGTTTTTACTTCTTTTTTTTTTTTTTTTTTTTGAACCAAATGTCTATAATTGTTATTCATGCCTGTCCCACTATCGTATGTTGAGAGTGTTAGGGGCCTTTAGCTTTGTCCACAGATGGAGATTAACTGCCCCACAACCTATACTCAGATAATTTAGATAATGAGATTTTGGACTTTGGGGTGATTTTCTAATGGGATAAGACTCTTGGAAACTTTTGGTAAGGATTAATATGTTCTGAAAGTGGGAGGGAACTAAAACATTAGGGCCAGAAGATGGACTGTAATATTCAGAATGGTAAAATGGATTTCTGTCCCCTGGAATACACTCTGCTATATACCAGATGTTTGCTTATTCCCAAATTCATATGTTGACATCCCAATTTCCTAATTCCCAAAGTGTATAATAGGTAGGGCATTTGGGAGATAATTGGGATTAGATGAGGCTATAAGGGTGGGGCACTTATGAGTGGGATAAGGAGAGAGCTTGCTTCCTCTCTCTGTCCTGTGCCATGTGAGGATACAACGAAAAAGGAAAATTCTAGTCACGGGAAATAACATCCACTTAATCTAGGAGGTAGGAAATTTAAGGACATTATATAAACTAAAATTATTTCAGTATGATTCTAACTAGTGATAACAATGTTGCCAATGTTTCAGACACTGTGCCAAATGTTTTGTAGACATTAACTCATTTAAATTTCACAATAACATCATCAAGTAGGTTCTACTCTTACAGCCTTTTTTCAGATAGAGAAATTGAGGTGAAAAGAGATTTTACATAATTGTCCCAAGTCATACAGCTAATAATTGTTGTAAGTAGGATTAAAATGCTGATAAATTATCTGCAGAAAGCTATGAAGCTCTCACCATAAAGATCAGAGACAGTTTCAGAAGTTTTATATTTTTGGCTTCTTAAGTTTTAATTTTAATTCCAGTTAACATACAGTGTTTTATTAGATTCAGGTGTACAATACAGTGATTCAACAATTCCATACCTCTTCCAGTGCTCATCACAAGTGCACTCCTTAATCCCCATCACGTATTCAACCCATTTCCCCATCCTACCTCCCCTCTGGTAACCATCAGTTTGTTCTCTATAATTAAGAGTATGTTTCTTGATCTCTCTCTCTCTCTCTCTCATTTTCCCCTTTGCTCATTTGTTTTGTTTCTTAAATTCCACATATGAGTGAAATCATATGGTATTTGTTTTTCTCTGACTTATTTTGCTTAGCATTATACTCTCTAGCTCTACCCATGCCATAGCGAATAGCAAGATTTCATTCTTTTTTATGGCTGAATAATATCCCATTGTTATATAGATGTAGATACAGATATATAGATGTAGATATAGATATAGATAGATATAGATATAGATTACATTTTCTTTATCCATTCATCAATTGATGGACTCTTGGGCTGCTTCCATAATTCGGCTATTGTAAATAATGCTTCTATAAACATTGGGGTGCATATACCCTTTTGAATTAGTGTTTTTGTATTCTTTGTGTAAATATCCAGTAGTCCAATTGATGGATTGTAGGTAGTTCTATTTTTAACTTTTTGGGGAACTTCCATACTGTTTTCTAGAATGGCTGCACAAGTTTGCATTCCCACCAACAGTGCACAAGTGTTCTTTTTTCTCCAAATTCTTGCCAATACCTATCGTTTTTTGTGTCATTGATTTTAGCCATTCTGACAGGTGTGAAGTGATATTTCATTGTGGTTTTGATTTATATAACCCTGATGATGAATGATCTTTTCATGTGTTTGTTGGCCATCTGTATTTCTTCTTTGAAGAAATGTCTGGTTCATGTCTTTTGCCCATTTCTAATTGGATTATTTGTCTTTGGGTGTTGAGTTGCAAAGTTCTTTATATATTTTGGATACTAACCCTTAAACAGATATGTCATTTGTAAATATCTTCTCCTATTCAGTAGGTTGTCTTTTAGTTTTATTGATAGTTTCATTCACTGTACAGAAGGTTTTTATTTTGATGTAGTCTCAGTTTTGCTTTTGTTTGTTTGTTTGTTTGCTTTTCTTTCCCTTGCCTCAGGAGACATATCTAGAAAAATGTCCTTGAGGCCAATGTCAGAGACATCATTGCCTATTTCTCTTCTCAGATTTTTATGGCTTCAGGTCTCACATTTATCCATTTTGAGTTTATTTTTGTGTGTGGTGTAAGAAAGTGATCCAGTTTCATTGTTTTGCAGGTAGCTGTCCAGTTCTCCCTACACCATTTAAAAGACTGCCTTTTTCCCGTTGCATATTCTTGCCTCCCTTATTGAAGATTAATTGAGCATATAATTGTGGGTTTATTTCTCAGCTTTCTATTCTGTTCTATTGATCTATGTGTCTATTTTTGTGCCAGTACCATACTGTTTTGATTACTAGAAATCTTTGTAGTATAACTTGAAATCGGAAATTGTGATACCTCCAGCTTTGTTTTTCTTTTTAAAGATTGTTTTGGCTACTCGGGGTCTTTTGTGGTTCCATACAAATTTGAGGATCATTTGTTCTAGTTCTGTGAGAAATGTTATTGGTTTTTTGATAAGGATTGCTTTAAATCTGTAAATTGTTTTGGATGGTATGGGCATTTTAACAATATTTGTTCTTCCAATCCATGAGTATGGAATATCTTTCCATTTGTTTGTGTTGTCTTCAATTTCCTTCACCAATGTTTTATATTTTTCAGAGTACAGGTCCTTCACCTCATAAGTTAGGTTTATTCCTGATATTTTATTATTTTGGGTGCAATTGTAAACAGGATTATTTTCTTAATTTCTCTTTCTGCTGCTGCATTATTAGTGTATAGAAATGCCATGGATTTTGGTATATTGATTTTGTATTCTGTGACCTTACTGAATTCATTTATCATTTCCAGTAGGTTTTTGATGGAGTCTTTAGGGTTTTCTACATATAGTATCATGTCACATGAAAATAGTGAACGTTTTACTTCTTCCTTACCAATTTGTGCTTGCTTGCTTGCTTGCTTGCTTTCCTTCCTTCTTTTCTTTTCTTTTCCTCCTTTTTCTTTTCTTTTCTTTTCTTTTTTCTTCTTTTCTGATTGCTACAGCTAGGACTTCAGTACTACGTTGAATAAAAGTGTTGAGAGTGTTCCTGACCTTAGAAGAAAAGCTCTCAGTTTTTCCCTATTGAGTATGATGTTACCTTTGGGTTCTCCCTATATGGCCTTTATTATATTATGAGGTATGTTCCCTCTAAACCTACTTTGTTGAGAGTTTTTATCATGAATGGATATCGTACCTTGTCAAATGCTTTTTCTACATCTATTGAAATGAACCTATTAATTTTGATTGCAAAACTGTGACCATCACATGGAATGATCTAAAGACACCTTAGAAGGTAACCTTCTCATCATGATGATCTCTGCAGAGAGGTGGAAGGATAATCTCATACATTAGAGCTTAGGCTGGTGTACCCAAATCCTTGGAAATTTGTTATCTCAAGCAGTTCCATAGGTACATTATTTTTTTTTAATTTTTTTATTGTTATGTTAATCCCCATACATTACATCATTAGTTTTAGATATATTGTTCCATGATTCATTGTTTGTGCATAACACCCAGTGCTCCATGCAGAACATGCCTTCCTCAATACCCATCACCAGGCTAACCCATCCTCCCACCCCCCTCCCCTCTAGAACCCTCAGTTTGTTTTTCAGAGTCCATCGTCTCTCATGGTTCTTCTCCCCCTCCGATTTCCCCCCCTTCATTCTTCCCCTCCTGCTACATTCTTCTTCTTTTTTTCTTTCTTAACATATATTGCATTATTTGTTTCAGAGGTACAGATCTGAGATTCAACAGTCTTGCACAATTCACAGCGCTTACCAGAACACATACCCTCCCCAGTGTCCATCACCCAGTCACCCCATCCCTCCCACCCCACCCCCCACTCCAGCAACCCTCAGTTTGTTTCCTGAGATTAAGAATTCCTCATATCAGTGAGGTCATATGATACATGACTTTCTCTGTTTGACTTATTTCGCTCAGCATAATACCCTCCAGTTCCATCCACGTCATTGCAAATGGCAAGATCTCATTCCTTTTGATGGCTGCATAATATTCCATTGTATATATATACCACTTCTTCTTTATCCATTCATCTGTTGATGGACATCTTGGCTCTTTCCACAGTTTGGCCACTGTGGACATTGCTGCTATAAACATCGGGGTGCACGTACCCTTTCGGGTCCCTACTTTTGTATCTTTGGGGTAAATACCTAGTAATGCAATTGCTGGATCATATGGTAGCTCTATTTTCCACTTTTTGAGGAACCTCCATACTGTTTTCCAGAGTGGCTGCACCAGCTTGCATTCCCACCAACAGTGTAGGAGGGTTCCCCTTTCTCCGCATCCCTGCCAACATCTGTCATTTCCTGACTTGTTAATTTTAGCCATTCTGACTGGTGTGAGGTGGTATCTCATTGAGGTTTTGATTTGGATTTCCCTGATGCCGAGCGATATTGAACACTTTTTCATGTGTCTGTTGGCCGTTTGGATGTCTTCTTTGGAAAAATGTCTGTTCATGTCTTCTGCCCATTTCTTGATTGGATTCTTTGTTCTTTTGGTATTGAGTTTGATGAGTTCTTTATAGATTTTGGATACTAGCCCTTTATCTGATATGTCATTTGCAAATATCTTCTCCCATTCTGTCAGTTGTCTTTTGGTTTTGTTGACTGTTTCCTTTGCTTTGCAAAAGCTTTTTATCTTGATGAAGTCCCAATAGTTCATTTTTGCCCTTGCTTCCCTTGCCTTTGGTGATGTTTCTAGGAAGAAGTTGCTGCGGCTGAGGTCGAAGAGGTTGCTGCCTGTGTTCTCCTTTAGGATTTTGATGGACTCCTGTCTCACATTGAGGTCTTTCAACCATTTGGAGTCTATTTTTGTGTGTGGTGTAAGGAAATGGTCCAGTTTCATTCTTCTGCATGTGGCTGTCCAATTTTCCTAACACCATTTGTTGAAGAGACTGTCTTTTTTCCATCGGACATTCTTTCCTGCTTTGTCAAAGATTAGTTGACCATAGAGTTGAGGGTCCATTTCTGGGCTCTCTATTCTGTTCCATTGATCTATGTGTCTGTTTTTGTGCCAGTACCATACTGTCTTGATGATGACAGCTTTGTAGTAGAGCTGGAAGTCTGGAATTGTGATGCCGCCAGCTTTGCTTTTCTTTTTCAACATTCCTCTGGCTATGCGGGGTCTTTTCTGGTTCCATACAAATTTTAGGATTATTTCTTCCATTTCTTTGAAGAAAGTGGATGGTATTTTGATGGGGATTGCATTGAATGTGTAGATTGCTCTAGGTAGGATTGACATCTTCACAATATTTGTTCTTCCAGTCCATGAGCATGGAACGTTTTTCCATTTCTTTGTGTCTTCCTCAATTTCTTCCATGAGTATTTTATAGTTTTCTGAGTACAGATCCTTTGCCTCTTTGGTTAGATTTATTCCTAGGTATCTTATGGTTTTGGGTGCAATTGTAAATGGGATCGACTCCTTAATTTCTCTTTCTTCTGACTTGTTGTTGGTGTATAGGAATGCCACTGACTTCTGTGCATTGATTTTATATCCTGCCACTTGACTGAATTCCTGTATGTGTTCTAGCAGTTTTGGGGTGGAGTCTTTGGGATTTTCCACATAAAGTATCATATCATCTGCAAAGAGTGAGAGTTTGACGGTACAATATTTTTTCAAAAGTCACTCAATCAAGTGTAAGACTAGATCTAAATTTGACCTAAAAGTAATATTTGTGGCATGAAAAAAATTAAGATTTTTTTAATCTGTGTCTTAAAACTCTATGATTTTATCTTATGGAATTTCAAATCATTTATGACTTTTATAAGTGATAGATATGTTGGTGTGTATCACATTTGGTCTTTCATTTAAACATGTATTCAGAATCAGCTAATGGACACTGGTGTTATAAATTTCTTCCCAGCAAAATCACAGATGGTTTTTGCAGTCAGGCTGTACTCCAGTACGTAGGAATCTATCACACATGTATGTATTATAACATACTGAAATGTTCAGCAAGGTCAATTCATTATTGGGTAATAGTTCATTTTGTTTTGTTTTAACTTTGTGAGGAACTATGACAAAATTCATTAGTAATATCTTACTGATAAGAAGAGAGAACATAACTCTTAACAATGACAGAGATTCTGACGTTGGTGAAGACTACCTCCGTGGATTTGCTTCCTCATCTGGGAATGGAACTTATAATGGTAGCCCCCTCTTAGAGTTCTTGCAAGCTCTAAATAAGTTAATATGTGTAATTTCATTGATCAGTGATTGACCATGTGCACAGTCTCATGAAATGATCGAATTTATTGGTTTTACATTTCAAGGACTCATATTTGATCCTTTTCTTTTATATTATATTGAAGATTCTCATGACAGCAGTATAGCTCTTTTCTATTCACAATGTGATCTGTGAACATAAGCATCAACCAGAAACTTGTTAGAAATTCAGAACATAGGACACAATCCCAAGCCTCTTGATTCACAATTTGAATTTTAATATTGTTTAATAATGTTTGGTGATTCCTATGTTCACTAAAGTTTGTGAAGTACCAATACAGTCTCTCCTTTCAATTATTCTCTCTACCACCTTATCATAGCATCTCAGTATATCTAAATCATTCCACTATTACCTCATATTAATTGGCTTTTACTACATGAAGTTTTTTTTTATTTAGCTCAATTAAAATGTACAATTTCATATATAAAGGGGATTAAGAGGTAAAACTTCCTGTTGTAAAATCAGTAAGTAACCCTGATGAAAAGTACAGCAAAGGGAATATAGTCAATAACATTGTATGATGATAGATGGTGACTACAATCTTCATGGTGAGCACTAAGTAATGTATAGAATTGTTGAATCAATATGTTGTCCACCTGAAACTAGTATAATATTGTACGTTAATTATACTTCAATAAAAAATTTAGAAGTGAAATTATAAAACAAAAATCCAATCTAAAATGAAGTGAATGACTATATGAACATTTAAAACATAAAATATAAAAGTAAAGAAGGAAAGGAGAAATAAGCAAATTGCATTTAAAGGCTTATCAATTGCTTGGAATTTATCAACCAAAAAAGCATATTCTTTCCTTTGCCATTTGATTTGTATTTACAGCCTGCAGTTTGATCAGATATAAAGGGAAAAGTACAGTGACTGTGTACAAAATTTGATTGATGTTCTGTGTAATGGTTGAACTATAGAGGTTATTGCAAAGTACTGTCCAGCACTTTAGGGCTTTAAGAAAGCAAACCAAGAAAATATGAATTATTGCAGCATTTCCTAGAGCAAAATACATCAGAGTACAACATAAGTAAACCATAGTTAATGACTTTTACTCTACAGAAAGAGATTTAGATTGTGATGTATATGAAATAAAATGCCTTAGATATATTTACCTACAAAGTCACCCATAGGGTACCATGGGAGGGAGTCAAGTGAGGGATCAATGATGATGGGCTATTCAGAGATGGTGTGATAGATTCCTACATATTGGAGTACAGCTTGACTGTAAAAACCATCTGTGGTTTTGCTGGGAAGGAATTTGTAACACCAGTGTCATTGTAATCCTCCCTATGTGTTTCTTAAATTACGTTTCTTTTTTCTTTTCTTTTCTCTTCTTTTCTTTTCTTTTTTTTTTCTTTTGTTTTCTCTTTTCTGATCCTGACTTAGATTGGTACTACCTTTCCAACATTCTTTTACTCTCTGCTATATGGAATGATTCATATATCATACACTGTCTACCTTCCCATCCTTAGTAACACACACACACAAAAATGTGACTTCATTTTGAAGGAATAGGATTTCTGGAACCTGAGTTTATATTAGTGTATTAGTAAGGATTCCACAGAGGAATAGAGCCAATAGGAAGTACAGGTAGATAGATACATAGGTAGTCGATAGGTAGATAGATATAAATATATATACATACATATGGAAAGAAATTTACTTCAAGAAATAATCTCATTCAATTGTAGAGGCTTGGTGAGTTCAGAATCAGATGGGGGAGGCCTACAGGCTATTAAGTCTGTTTAAGTCCAAGGCAATCTGCTGGAGAATTCCCTTTTGCTAGAGAGGTCACCCTTTTAGTTCTATTCAGGTCTTCAACTGATTGGACAAGGCCCACTCACATTATGGAGGATAATCTGTTCTACTCAAAGTTTAGAGATTTAAATGTGGATTTGCCAAAACCACTCTTGCAAGAATATGCAGGATATTTGACCAAATATTTGAGAATTTTGCCCAGACATGTTGACAATTACAATTAATCATCATAGTTGTTCAAAAAAGGAATTTTAAAAAAGTGAAAAAGCAGCTTAAAGTCTACCGAAGACATTAGGTAAAACTGGCAAGATGATACCTCAGAAGAACTGACACTTAAAAAAATAGTAATTAACTACCACAATATGAGTTATTATTCTATACTGAATTTGTTGGCATGTCATCTTTCTTTATCAGACATCATTTATAATAACTTTATATAATCTTTATAACCATAATATTCAACAATGTTGATGTAAAATGTATATATGTGTGTGTATTTGTATTTCCTGTTCATAATCTCAATAAACTATACCACTTATCCATTCACTTAATTATTTGCTCAAAAATACTCATTAATTATTTATTTGTGTCAGACACTCTTTTAAATGCTTGGGAAACACACAGTGAACACAATGGGAAAAATTTTAATCATTCACCATATTTCTGAATTTAGAAAACTCAAAATTTTGCAGCATCTTGAACATTTTTGTCTTGAAATTCTACCCATTACATATCCCACATGTCTTGAATATATCTACTTTTCTCCCCTTCAACCTGTCTAAGTTGCCTACCTTACTGGTCAGTTACTTTCAGTTTCTTTTCCTTGAACTCAAAACTGCCACACCTTGCCAACCAGAGTAAATAATTCTAACATTATTATTTCCTTGCTGTCCACATTAAATGAAAACAAACAAAACGAAACAAAACAAAAAACCAAAAGCCAAAAGACAACATGAAAACCTCAAAACCAAAATCATTCACTTTAGGTCACATTTGATGACGATATTTACTTCACTTACGATGCCTCCTCTGCAGCTTGTCTCAGCTGAGTGGAGTAAAACTTTCTGGTATGTGTCTTCCTACCATCAGTTATGCACAATATCCACACACCAGAGAGTTAAGTAAGTGTTAGAAGTCAAATTTCAATGTTAGTCACTTGCTTCCTTCAACTAAAATAAATTCTGTATCTCAGCTGCCTGTACGGCCCTCCACAACCTGGCCCCTTGCAGCTCTCTGCCCAAATTTTATCCCACTTATTAACACAATCTTTTCCAGCCACATGAACTTAAGAATGTGCATCTTCTCTCCTAATATTCTAGATCTTGAACATGCACTTCCAACCCAGAGATACTTGTCCTTGATTGACAATTCATATACATATATTCAAGTTTCTGCTTAATCATCAATTTCCTTAACTCCTATTGTAGATATTATTATATGATTCCTCAACTTCATATTTCATTTCATAGCACTAGTAAGTTCATAAGCATATATCATTATTTGTTTCTTGGCTGTATTTTCCAATCAGACAATAAGATTCATAAAGTATATAATCTGGTCTGCCTTACTTATTCCAGTGCTTTAGCAACAAGGCTTGAATACAGCATGTGTTGAATTAATACAGGAGTTAAAGATTATTTACACATAGAAACAAGTGCCTAAAAGAGAGTGTTTTTTAATGACCCATATATTCCCATTTATTCCCTATTCATACTGTATTGTGAATCTACTAGTATTTTATTCTCAGGTAATGTCTTACTCCCTCTTTAAATTGTATGGATCAAACTTCAACTTCTCTTTGTACTTTTTCTCAGCTTCCTCTGTGTATTCTTATTGAGATCATCCTGGACACAGTCTCTTGCTAGAGTTTGTCATAAAATCTAGTCAATTCATATTTGCCAAGTGATTCCATTGCTAAAGCATCTAGTCTTACATTACAAAACACTTCATCTCCGTTTGAGTTTCCATGTCTCAATCTTCTAATTATTTTTTTCCTTTTATGATTATCTAGCATTTATTATTACCTAAAATTATTTATGTATTCTCCAGAACAAAAGGGAAACCCCTTGAGAGCAGTAATTTTTGTTACTTTATTATCCACTGATTCTGTAGTTCCTAGATCAGTGTTTGGCACATGCTAAAAATTAATAAGCAATATTGTTTCATTGATTAACTCTGTCTTGTGCCATTATGTATTTTTTTAAATATTTTTGAAGACATATTCATTTAATAACAGTAGAGGGGTGCCTGGGTGGCTCAGTTGGTTAAGCACCCAACTCTTGATTTCAGCTCAGGTCATGACTTCAGGGTCATGAAATCGAGCCCCGCATCAGGCTCCATGCTAAGCAAGGAGTCTGCTTGAGATTCTCTCTCCCCCTCTCCACTCTGCTCCTCTCCCTGCTCATGCTCGCTCACTCCCTCTCTAGAATAAATAAATAAATAAAAATAACAGTAGAGGGGTGTCTGGGGGGCCAGTCGGTTAAACGTCTGCCTTCGGCTCAGGTCATGATCCTGGGGTCCAGGGATCAAGCCCCGCATCCCCTGAGCAGGGAGCCTGCTTCTCTTTCTGCCTGCCACTCCCCCTGCTTGTGTGCTCTCGCTCTCTCTCTCGCCATCAAATAAATAAATAGAATCTTAAAAAATAAAATAACAGTAGAAAGGAATATGAATAACAATTGCTTTCACTGTTTCAATTATTTTTTTAAAAACTACTGATTAAATGATAAAACCATCTTCTATGTCCTACTACTCGCCTGGAGTTATAAATAGGGTATTTATAATCAGATAAAATACATTCTACTTCTGTCTGATAACAGCATGTTTAGGAAATTATAAACTCAGTAAAATAAATTAAGTGTACCAAAAATAGAGTGTCGAGCCTGTCACGGCAGAGTGCATAAGGTTCCATGAATGTAATTCTTTGATGTTTCAGTGACCTCATCAATAAAATAGGGATAATAAATTCTCTCTCATCTGTGGTGATTTTGAAGATTTAAAGAAATATATATATGAAAGACAAGATATTTCCTGACATGTATTAAATAATAAATTCTACTTACTAGGATTATACCCAATTAGTGGATATGGGATATGACATCTTGTACTGAATCATTAATATTTAGATATATAGGTTATAATATTTATTCTATATTTGAAGTATGGTTATATTTTGAATTCAAGTGTAAAATTAAACATGACCTCTGAAATAAAATGAAATTCTGCACTTTCCAATGATAACCTTTAGTTACTTTAGACATGCCAGGATTAAAGTTTCATTACCTACTGATATTTGATGAATCAGAGGGAAAAAAAAATCAAGAAGCACATAATTCACATGAAATAAACTCAAAAAGATGCGTATGTAGTACTATGTAAGACTTTTGGACAAGTTATTTTATACAGAATTCTGAGCAATGTAGACTCTACCTGCCCTTGACCAACTTAAGTGCTTAACAGAGATAAAGTAAATAAAGACTATATCTCATTTTTCTTTTAAAATGAATTGTCTAAGTCTTTTACTGAGCTTAGGGTACATCTGTAGCATGTAAAATGATATTAAATAAACATGTTTTGTCAAATATATGTTATTCTCAATTCCAACTTTGAATTACAAAATTAAAGAAACGATGTAAAATCCAAATTAATTGATTAGGTTACTGGCATGGCATATTGTTTTGCGGAAGAGAGGGCTGAAACAGGTGGGGAGACAGGGGCTTCAAATGTCCACTTTTTCTGTTATTTGATACTCTTTGTCTCCATATAGTATATGTAATTAAGAAGTGGATATATTTTCCAATTATCATCCTAATTAATAATTTATCACAGTTTAAAACATATATTTGAACACATGAACCTTTCCAGTGGAAAATAAATTGCAACGGGTAAGATAGTAAGAGATTGAAAATAACATTTACAAAAATATAAACATTTGCTCCAGGAATCTTTACTTACTGAATGATATGCAATATTTAATGATATGCAATATTACTCAACCCTGAAAAATATGTACGTACAGAATGCAGTGCTCAGCCTTTGCTGTTTTGAAAGAGACTTTTGAAGTTCCTTCCACTAATTTATTAAGTGGCCTTAGACAAATTACTTTGCTTGGACCAACTTTGGTTTCTTCATTTTTTTTGAAGATGTATTTATTTATTTGAGAGAGAGAGCACAAGAGGGAGGGGCAGAAGGAGAGAGAGAGAGAGAGAAAGAATCTCAATCAGACCCCATGCTGAGTGCAGAGCCTGACACAGGGCTTGATTTCATGACCCTGAGATCATGACCTGAGCTGAAACCAAGAGTCGGACACTTAACCGACTGTTCCACCCAGGCACCCCTGGTTTCCCCATTTTTAAGATGTAAATAATAATAGTGTCAACTTATATAATTGACATAAGGGTTATATGAGATATGCTAGCACACTAATAATAATTGAACACTTGATAGATCAGTTACTATTGCTCAAATCAATAATTAAAAAAATATTGAATTCAATTAGTAAGTGCCAGAATCTTCTTTCAGTTTTACCTGCTTGGTTATATAGCCACCACATTTTACAATAAGTAAATGTAATTAATTATGAAGAATACACACACACACACACACACACACACACACACACCAAAGACTAACATTAAATAATTTCTTGTAAAATATATTTTACTGAAAGAGAATAAATGTGGAGCAGGAACAAATTCTAAATAATCAGTGATTTTACTCTAAAAACTCAAGTATCGACAAATCACCATCTATTTAGTCAACTAAAAGATGCTGTTGGAAATAGTAATTTATATTTCTCCTGCTTCCTTTTTATTCCCCATTTGGCCTGTAATTACATTAAGGTTGCTATCAGCAGAATACTTTCCACTGTGCATCCCTATGAAATAATTGCACCACATGGCATATAAAAGGTTTATATTCAGACTGTTATTTTGGGTTCTTTAGCAACACAAATGCACCTGTTCTCAACACAATTAGGATAAGCCATATTGAAGATAATCAAAACAAATAATGAAAAATGGTTTGCTTGATTTGGAAAATAAGGCATAATGCCTACTCAGGCATTGGCAAAGCTTTGATAGTGATGCTGTACAGAATTAACATATTTAATGAAAATTGATTTTGTTTATGTACAGAGGTAATGGATATGCCTGCATAATTTCTGGGCATTGGCTCTCATTTATTAATTATTATTTTATAATTTACCCAAGACAATTCAAGCCAAAGGTAGCATCTGTTTGGCACTGAGGTTCTACTTAGATTTAATTTTCCAGTTCAAGAGAAATAGCTACAGAGAGTCAAATAAACTATTCAAGGTCACAAAAACAGTAATCTGCCGTGATTAGAGATCTACTGCAGCCCATACAGTCAATTACAGGAGTTTACCAGCAAAATAAACTCTTGTTCATGTATTATACAGAGAAAAAAGTGGGAGAGTAGATAAAGAATTGGACTGATACCTGTTTTTTTTAATACAAATCCCCTTTCCTCCAAAATTTCTAAAAAGATATTCACAATGCTATGGCAGTTTTATATTCCCTCATTAACTTTCCAACCATAGTCAGAAAACAATAAAAATGTAATTTATAATGCCTGTGCTATCAAATCATAAGTAATCCTTTGAATTAATACTTAGATATCTGAATAACTTTATGCATGTGACTAAAATTGAATTTAAAATTTTAGAAATTTTAAAAATTTGGTTTAGAAAACTAAGACTCTAAACCACTATCCAGATTGGTATACCTTCTAAAAATTAGCCAATTTATGCATCCTTGACATTTGCATAGTGCTTTTGCAGTTTAAAATTCATAGTAACATTTAATTTCACTCCAAACAATAATCACAACAGAGAATTTGTTAACATTACTACTTCACAGAAGTAATCTGTAATGAAATTGGATCAAGAAATTGAGATAAAGTGAGAATATTATAAAATTCATATATTAAATAAGTGACATGGAAGGAGTTAGGTCTTTTGACTATTGTATTATAATCCAGGACCGTATATCTACTTCATTCTCTGCTAACTCTCTGATATTAATCTCGTTGTGAAGCTCAGAATATGGTTCAATCAATATTGGATGAAATGAATTGTACTGAATTCTCCTGCTCTTTCTATTATACACTACTTCTTCATTCAGATACAATTTTTTTTAAATGTTGTGTCACGATTCCAAGTATATTACTTTATGAAATTTTGCAATTTGATAGAAAATTATCTTAGGCACCAAGCAGTGTTTGAGTTCCTGTCATTAAATGGCTCTAAAAATACAGTGTACATACTATTTTTAAGGGATTTGTCTTCTTTTAGATAATTAAGTTATAGGACTAATTAAAAATAGAATATATCAACATATCATACTGCAGGAGAATCAAACTAATCATAGCTTTGTGTCTTATAGTATACAATTATGCATACTAAATATACTGTCTATGAAACCCATGCAGAATTTAAAAGGAATAACCTCTAGCGTTAATATTAATTACATGCTTTAGCTTGGTATTTTTAAAGCAGTTACCTCTCTCCTTGTATATCATATATTTTGATTTTTTTAAGATAAATTTTCAGATAAATTTCTCTAAAGACTAATATATGATATCCTAACTGACATATATTTGAACATTTAACCAGAAAAAGGTGAAGAGAATGTATTGCCTCCTCATTACTCTACAGTTAATGAAGCAGTATATTACATGGCTTTTCATGTGCACAGCACAGGTTCATATGACACCTACTATCACTTGAGTGTAATAATTTTATCTAAGCATGTGCTATCTTTCTCTATACACACCCCACATCTTCTTTATTCATCTATTGATAGACACTTAGGTTGCTTCCAGATCTTGGCTATTGTAAATAATGCTGCAATAAACAAAGGGGTGCATATATCTCTGTGAATTGGGGTTTCGTTTTCTTTGAATAAATACCCAGAAATGGAATTGCTTGATTTCAATGGCATTTTTCACAGAACTAGAAAGGAATTCTAAAATGTGTATGAAACACAAAAGACTGAATAACCAAAACCATCTTGAGAAGAAAGAACAAAGCTGGAGGGGTGCCTGGGTGGCTCAGTTGGTTGAGCAACCGACTCTTGATTTTGGCTCAGGTCATGATTCCAGGGTCATGAGATCAAGCCCTGTGTTGAGCTCCACACTCATCATGGAGTCTGCTTGGGATTCTCTCTCTCCCTCTCCCTCTGCCCTTCATCCCACTCATGTTCAATCTCTAAATAAATAAATAAATAAATAAATAAATAAATAAATAAAATATTTTTAAAAATTGGAGTTATCACGCACTTTTGATTTCAAACTATACTACAAAGCTATAGTAATCAAAACAGTATGGTACTGGTAGAAAAACACACACAGATCAATGGACTAAAGAGCCCAGTAATAAACCCATGCATATATGGTTAATTAATCTATGACAAAGGAGGAGAGAATATACAATGTGGAAAAGACAGTCTCTTCAGTAGATGGTGTTGAGGAAATGGACAGCTACATGCAAAAGAATGAAACTGAACTGATGTTTTATATCATATGCAAAATAAGATCTCAGTTTTTAGCATATTTCTCATGAGAATTTGATCAGAATTATATGTCAGAAGTTATATAACATATTTAAATTATTCTGAAAATAGTGATATGAAGTTAAAAATTTTAAAAAAGAAGTTAAATGTATGAACAGTACCCATAAAGTAACATTTAATGGAACCCATAACTTTTGTAGGTAAGGTGGAAAAGTAGTGTATTTTTAGAGTGAAATACTCCTTAGTGAAAATGTTGGAGATAAGAAAATGTGCCGGAAAGATTATCAAATCAGTACTTTACAAGATATCACAGTTAAGCTTCACTTTCTTTTCATCAAATATCTAATTGGAAACACACTATACAGTTACAAAACTCGTCAGAATTTCATGTTCATTCTATAAAAAATCAGATATCTAAAGATAGAGAAATTACTGAAAAACATGTTTACACCCTGCTCCTTTATTATAGTAAATGATTATTTGACAAAGAACTGTAGCTGTGAAAAATGCCAGAATACATTCACAGATGCAAAATAGCTTGATTACACTGTCCAAAAAACAGCTGATTCAGTGAGTGTTCATTAAAACCAGCTTCTGCAAAAGAGCTGTCAATGATTCAATTTTCTAAGGAAAGAAATTGTTGAAAGGAGATTGAAATGGGTCTAAAACTGTCACCTTTAGGAACCAAATATCCTGAGTACTAAAGGCCTACTGTGGATAACATTTAAGCTAATATTTTCCTTTTCAATTTTAACACATTCTGGACTTTATAAATGGGGGGGGGGAGTTATGACCTGTTTTTCCTGAGAATTAAATTTTCCACTTAATTTCATCAAGATTAAAGCATAAATAAATATTATATGTCTAGAAGGAATAGAAGGAAATCTAAAGTTTCTTCCAGAAGCTTTCTGTAGAATTTAAATTTTAAGTAATTTACTAAAGACTCATTGCATGGGTCTTGATATACATAACCTTGAAAAATATAATTGATATTCTTTCAAATGGAACGTTTCCTCTTAGAAATTTTTTTTTTCTTAGTCACTCCAATTTCAGGCCTAGAACTGAAGAATCCTGCCTGAAGCATAGGACTATGGGGAAATTGTACAGTAAAACCCACAGGGCTCCTATGTACAGATTCAAAAGCTGACCATTAAACAGTGGAATGCCCAACATTGTTACATTGTTCTTTGTGTAGTGATTATGCTTCCAATAAGGTAAAACTATTTAAAACTACCACTAGTAGTTGGAAGATCTTTACTTAAACCTGCTTCTTTGCTTCTTCACCATATGCTAATATATACATATACCTATATAGCTAACATAAAAAAGAAATCAGCCTTGCAAATTCCCTGAGCAGATAAAACTAGTTCAGTCATACAAAGCTTAGTTTAGCTTATTTTGCAAGACTAACTTGACCCAGGTCATTTCTTGTTTATGCCTCTAGAAATCAGAAGCAAAACAAACTGTCCCCCAAGGTTGATATGAGGTAACAATTGACCAATTCCCTATCATTTAAGAAAATTCTAATAGTAGAGCCAATCTCTATGAAGAATAAATAGTCACTGCCTTCTCACTATATAAGTTGCTTTATAACAGTATACTCCAGAGTCTCATTCAGTGTTTTGGTTTGAGTGCTCCTGGTTTGCAAACTGTCTTTTTGGTGTGTGCATAATAAATTTTTACTAATTACTGGTGGCGCCTGGGTGGCTCAGTCGTTAAGCGTCTGCCTTCGGCTCGGGTCGTGATCCCAGGGTCCTGGGATCGAGCCCCGCATCGGGCTTCCTGCTCTGCAGGAGGCCTGTTTCTCCCTCTCCCACTTCCCCTGCTTGTGTTCTCTCTCTTGCTGTGTATCTCGCTCTGTCAAATAAATAAAATCTTAAAAAATAAATAAATAAATAAATAAATAAATAAATTTTTACTAATTACTATTTCAGTGACATTGGTTTTACTTCAATTTCTGAACTTTTGACAATATAAAATATTATTAAATATATAATATTAGATATAAATATGTATAATATATAATATAAATATATAATATATATAAGATTAATTCTGAAAGTTATTGAAAAATTGAGATCTGTCCAATTGCAGGTTAGAGTTCAAAAAAAAAAAAGGAGACACTTTTAGTTGTTTGTTTTCAACATGAAACAAAGAATGCCTAAGGAATATATTTGAGTAAATAATAAATCAAACTAGGAAAACATCTCTCTGGAGATTCAAAATAATTTCTCCTGGGTGGGGAATGTTTCAGAAGTACAGAAAATAATATTACACACAATAGCCAGGATTATGGGATTAGTACTGGGAACAACTTTGAATATTATATTATTACATAAATATTTCTTATATAGTCAATTTGATTAAAAACTAAACTGTGATCTTTAGAAGATATTTATACAATGATATGCACTCAAATTTATGTACCCATATTTAAGTAATGCTTTTCGTATCTGGAAATAAAGATGTATATCTTATCTTTTACTTAAAAATATGACTTTAGGGGCACCTGGGTGGCTCCATCATTTAAGGGTCCCTCCTGATTTTGGCTCAGGTCATATCTCAGGGTCCTATGTCAGGGAGTCTGTTTGAGATCCTCTTTCTCCCTCTCCCTTTGCTCCTCCCCCCTTCTAAAATAAGTGAATAAATCCTTTTAAAAACTTAAAAAAATAAAAAATAAAAATATGGCTAGCTGAATATTTGTATATACAGTTATTTTGCAACATTGTCTTTTTTTTCCTTTTTAGTAGGAAATCAAAAAAATATGAAGTGACTGGTTTTAAATTGCACAGATTTAGGGAATTTATGACAGAAACCTTATAAACTCAGATTATGAAGTTTAGGGAAATGTTCTTATAAGAACTGTAACTGGAATTTTGAATTTTTGAAATGTTGATTATTTCTAAAATTTCACTTTTGCATATTCTTACTCTTCTCAATGAATTATTCTATAACAATAATATAATTTTCAAAGCATTAAACATAAAAGGAAATTTCACATGCATCATCTCATACACACAGGAAGGACAAGCATTCTTTTCTTCAATTAGAACGTGCACAAGGAGGGTGAGAGATTTTAAGATTCGCTTAAAGCAACTCTGATGCGCAGAGTAAAAATAATAATTGATATATAATATAAAAAGATATCATCAAATAATAAATTGTGGTCACAATCAGCCCCAAATCTCATGGTACAGCAGAGTAAAAGTTTCTATTTTGCTCAAGGAAGAAGTCTGTGTTCTGGGTTGTACATAATAATATGTATACATATATAGAGAGAAAGGTTTTATATATGCATAATGCATATATGCAAAATTATTATGCATTATATATTATATAACATGTACATTATGTTAAAATATGCATTACATACCTAAAATATGTATATAATATAAATATGTGGGTATATGTATATGAACTTACACATATATGTAGTACGTAATATGTACATGAATACATTAGTAGAGACACAATTTATACTACATCCTATGGCAGTTACTGTATTTGTAATATATGTATGCATGTACATATACAAAAACACCAGGAAAGCACCCAGGCTGACCCCTGCCCCACAGGCCTACCTGGTCCCCGAGAACTTCCGTGAGGGACACCTGCAGCTCATCCAGCCCATCAAGAGCAGGGCGACAAGGTCAGCCTCAGTCCGCTCAGGAGCCACCCTGGGGAGTTCAGACACAGCAGCTGCCAGGACCTGCTCGTAGATAACTTCCAGAAGATGTTCAACGAGCTGCCAGTTTGGTTCTTCTGCCAGACACGGCCAAGCAGCAGGGGTTGCGATCCATGCACAGACTTTCGTGGCCACAAAAGGCCTCCAGGCGCTCAGGCCAAAAAGAAGAAGCGCTCATGGCAAGCCAGCGTCCGGCAGGTGGGCCTGGACGGCTGAGTGCGCCCCAGCCGCCCGCAGGTGCTTGTGCGTGGTGACGTCAGCGGCCACCAGGCGCCGCACGCTTTGCCGTCCAGATCCTCAGGTAGCTGCTGCGGCGCGGGCAGGCGCTGCCACATGCAGGGGACTCGCTTCTCCTTGCTCCTCCTGGGCTGCCGAGGCAGCTGGGTAAGGCCCTGGCGAGGCCGCCGCGCTTGGCTTTCACAGGCTGGCCCGCTGCAGATTGTCAGGAGGACCCGCCCTGTTCTGTCAGCAGTGGGTCACGCAGGAGTCCATCCGCTTTCCTCCTGGAAACTGGGCAGAGACCCCTCCCTCAGGCGGCCGGTCTAAGTTTGTATCCTCATGCTTTTGGAAGGTGCCAGGGGAGGGAAGGATGAGGGTGCCAGGACCTGTCCGCTCCTGTGGCCACAGCGGCCTGAGCCAGGCCCTCCTGAGCCTGAGGGCTACAGCGCCAAGACCCCCCCCACCCCCACCCCCCCGCGCCCCGGAGCCCTAAGCTTGGGTCTCCCGGTGCTGGACACCGATGTTGAGTTTGTTGAGTAAACAGCTGTTTCATGATTCGGGAATGTTCAGGATTCAAAGCAGACGCAAAATCATGCTACATGAGGTTGGATCTTTTTTTTTTTTTTTTTTTTTTTTAAAGGTTTTATTTATTTATTTATTTGACAGAGAGAGAGAGAGACAGCGAGAGAGGGAACACAAGCAGGGGGAGTGGGAGAGGGAGAAGCAGGCTTCCCGCAGAGCAGGGAGCCCGATGCGGGGCTCGATCCCAGGACCCTGGGATCATGACCTGAGCCGAAGGCAGACGCTTAACCGACTGAGCCACCCAGGCGCCCCGAGGTTGGATCTTTTTATGAGACAAGGTCAGCCTGGGATTTCAAATTGCCTCTTACCTTGTATAAGACAGTTTATCTTCAAATAAATCTATTTTGCAGTGATGAAAAAGCAAAAACAAAAACCCAAATACATCCTTGATCGCTCCCATTGTCACTGAGAGAGTGGGTGCAGGAGCAGGTCGGACAATGGCTCATGGACTCAGGATAGAAGTAATACATCATTTCCATTCAAAGTGAAGTTATCAAATCAAGTCTCATCGTCGTTTTTAAATTGATCCTACAAAAATTTAACTCACCCTTTACCCAAAAGTGTTTTTCCCATCCACTCAGATCATCAAGTTTAGAATCTGTAATCTGGATAATGCACATAGTCTCTACATCTGGTGGAATAAAGCGCGACCTCTATATTATGTCCTGATGTAGCTTTTCTTGACTTGGGTACTCATAAACAAAAAAGACAAGTATCTGCCCCCCCCCCACTTTGATTCCAATCTGTTCTCAGAATCAATAGCCACACTCCTAGATATTACTAGAACTACTTCCTAGGAATTTTATATCTTATTGCATCATGTCTTAAAAAAAAAAAAAAAAAAAAGATTGATTGACTGATTTATTGATTTGAGAGAGAGCACAAGCAAGCAGGGGGAGGGGCAGAAGAAGAGGGAGAGGGAGAGAGAAGCAGACTCCCTGCTGAGCACGGAGCCCAATGTGGAGCTAGATCCCACAACCCTGAGATCATGACCTGAGCTGAAATCAAGAGTTGGACACTTAACTGACTGAGTCACCCAGGCACCCTGCATCATGTCCTTATATCTTTTGACTTAATTTTGGATAATTTGGGCCTATGGACCTCCAAGAGAGTGCCACACTTTTAATAAGTTTTCTCTGAGCCATACTTTTCACATGAAATGATTGAATGTATCCTTTAATCAATACAGGCATTTTTAACAATGGGTGTAAAGGTTGAATTATTGATTTAATTCTTGCCTTATGAGTCAGTTGTTCCAAAAATTTATTCATTTCATATTTTACTGATTTTTGTAGGGTAGTACTTGCTGCTTCTTTTTTTTTTTTTTTTTTTTTTAAAGATTTTATTTATTTATTTGACAGAGAGAATGAGAGAGAGAGCACATGAGAGGGGGGAGGGTCAGAGGGAGAAGCAGACTCCCTGCCGAGCAGGGAGCCCGATGCGGGACTCGATCCAGGGACTCCAGGATCATGACCTGAGCTGAAGGCAGTCGCTTAACCAACTGAGCCACCCAGGCGCCCAATACTTGCTGCTTCTTGCTCTATAGTTCCTGAAATGTGTGTATACTTTTTAGTGCTGTTCAACTGTGCTTGCAAATGACCCAATTATTTTGAGCACTTATCTCTTTTCTTGTATTACCTTGCCAAGCACAGAAACAAACACATACTAATAGTTTCCTATTTTCCAGTCTTACCCCGTAAGTTTACCAAGTTTATTAAGTATTTTAACCACTTTCCTAGTCATCAATAGTGACAATTTTACCAAATATAAAGGCCACTGAATTATATTGGTCACCATTCTTTAAGACTTCAAAAGAGTTTCTTAGCCAACTGTTGTTATGTTGTTCTTGTTGTTGTTGTTGTTATGACAACACCTGACTTCTAGATGCCAATGTCTGTTTTAGTCAAGATAGGGTATGATATACTGTGGTAACAAACAACTCCCAAAACCCAGGGAGTTGATCCAGAAAATTTATTTCTCTGGCATATAATGTCTCTAAGTAAGGTTGATATGGGGAGGGGGAGGGGTGAGTGAGGAGAGCAAGTATCTGATCACCAAAGTCACGAAAGGAACTAGAATAAAAGATGTTTTGTCTTTGCAGTGCTTTCACATGTTGGGAAGAAAACATGGCAGCCCATGCACTGCCTATTCCACCTTCAGCCAAGAAGGGACACATATAATTTCCGCTCATATTTCACTTGGCAGAGCAATTCAAATGGCAATTATGAAGTGCAAAGTGGTGGAGAACTATACGGAGGAAAGCAAAAGCGCGGAGCATACTTGGGGTACGATATTAATGCCTTCTAGCTCTAGTCCTTTGTGCCATCTAATTTAAATCTAGTAATTTTATGAATAGAATATGCAAATTTTATGAATAGAAATGACTGTATTTATAAGAAAATGCTGAACTCATTTCTAAAGATGAAGGAAAAACTCAAGTTATCATATGTGCTGCAATGTACTGGTATTTGATGGTTATAAAAGGCCCAATTAAATGGCAAGATGCTATATCTAAAACAATAGTACTCTAAGTGCTCAGTTTTTCCTATTCAAATTTTCAAATGAGAAATCAGAACGATTGTTAGTCATAGTATATAATCTTCCTAATTCTTTAGTTTATCTAATGACTTTACAAAGAAAATACAAAAGTGTATTTCATCCACATTCAACCAAACCCAAGAACAGTTAGAGCTTTCACATTTTTTACCTCCACTGTCTCTAGGGATTAATAACAAATACCTAAGCTTCCAGTGGTTTGTATTTGCCCTGGGTTTTTAAAAAATAGTACAAAATCCTATTAGGTTCTTGAACTTTAAAATCAGGGAACCTAACAAAGTCTCAGGACTTAATCTATTTCCTTTTGCTTCAGGAACACAAGGTATACATAGGCAATTATTGAGAGAAGGCTCTTACCTGACAGTGAAGAGAATTGCTGATTTTTTTCCTACTGCATAAACAAAATTATGTTCACTTAGAGTGGTAAGTCTTTAGGTATAGATTTTATATAAATTCACTTCTCTGCTGGTGACAGTCAAGGGTGCTTATTAACTTCTTTATCGTCCCTCTTATCCTGGCCAAATAATTTTATATCTGACCTTCTATAAGTGGCCTCTTTACCTTTTTGGTAGATTAAACAAAAAATGCCTACAGTTTTTCCTCTCCTATCAAAAGGTATGACTTTTTTTTTTTTTTTTTCTCCACCTCTTAAGTTTGAATTGCTACACAAAATGTTTTGGTCAATGACCAAACATGATCTGAGCAAAAGCTCAAAAAGTACTTACTTGTCAATTGGGACATCATCTCTTGCTATGATTAGGAAGACCGGCCATGACCATCCTGTGAAGAGCCATGATGTAGCCTGAAAAATAATGAGAGATATGTGACACTTAATGCCTGTCATCTCAGACAAAACTCAACCAAAAACTCATAGTCAAGGAGTCCGTTCCCTGCTCTTATCTGCACTGATACAGAGAACCCTTTGATCTGTGAGGAAAAAAAAAAAAAAAGATGGAACATTGAAGAAGCCATTACATTCTCTTTTTGGCTTCTTGCTTACATCTTTGCAGTGACTGAATAAAGGCTCGATGGTTACTTTTAGTTTGTCTTATTGTCTTAACTGACCACCTCAAAACCTGGCAGCTCAGGCCTCTCTCTGATACTTTTGAATTGATACAACTGAAGTGCTATATGTTGACAGCTTTATCCTGTATTCCTGCAAGTCATATACATTTGATAATAATGCACAAATCCAATAATGAAAATCAGCGTCATCCTAGAAAATAATCCATTTTTAGAACCCTGTGATAGCATACTTATCAAATTTTTGGTGTTATTAAAATTATAGTAGACTTCAGACATGTATATTTTGACAATGTCTTTCTCACCACCACAATGAATGATTAATACTTTTGGGATTTAGATATGATATCAAAAATATAAGTCCTTAGTGTACCATGAATTATTTGATTTGTTCAATGTGCTCTTTATAGCTCTGTCATGGAAAAGTAGAATATCACTTAATTCTATCTAAATTGTTCTTTCAGATTCATACCTCACAATCTGACAAATAACTTGGAATATTCTAATTTCTTATTTCACTGCATGGTTATTATTAATTTCCAAAAGATTGTCCCATGTGTTCTCCCCAGGCAAGAAAGTAAAAGCTGAAGGCTTGTACCTCTGTTCAGAAGTTATCTTTTGGCAGGCAGAGGCGTATAGAGTGTAAATAAAGAGGTCTTCTAGGTATCCAATATTTACCAGAAGCAAACAGTAAAGGGCTAGCTGAATGAAATATGCTCTAATCATCATCTCTGAGGGATAAGAAAGTAGTAGAATCAGCCCCCTTCAATCACCAGGCAAATAATTACATCAGAAAGCTAAAGATACATCCCCAAATGTAAAGACTAAACATTATTTCAGCATAGCTCATCTTTACAATGGGAGGTGGCTCAGACACTTGGCATAAAACAAATTCAATACAGTCATCACTTGTATCTTGCTTTCTAGGATGACTACATCCAATCTTCTATTACTTTGAAGACTTGTCCTCTTGCCTCCTCATCTTGGGAATTTTTTTTCCCCATTTCCCTTTCTTTAAAAAAAAGTAAAGCCTAAAGCAACATTCTAGGGTCCCATTTTTATTTGTTGGTTTTGTTTGTTTGTTTGATTGTTTGATTTTTTAACAAAACCAGTAGAGTCCCCACTACTCTAACTCTCTACTTCCTTCTTCCTGCGACATACAGTGGGCCCAGGAATCTCAGGGGCCCTGCAACTCAGAGCTGGTAGAATGGAGAGGCCCCCCTCCTCCCAAAAACTGTAATAACCTCCTGGATTCCAACACAACCCAAAGGCTTTGCTTGTCAAAACTCCCTTCCCCCTAGAATCTTCTTTAGGGAGGGTGTTTGGTGTTGAACTGCCCAAGAAAATGCTCTGAGTCTCTAGAAACTGCCCTGGAGTGAGAAACACTGAAGTATTGCCTGTATGTGGAGATTCAGATTCCACAGCCTGACATGAAATTTCCCGGGTGGGGTCAGAAAGTCTTATGTCCCAGAGCCTTTCATTTTTAGCTGACTTAATTACCAAGCCCCCAACCCTCTTTTCCAAGCAACTCAAAGGTTGAGAAAGTATAGTACATCCAATTGGTGCTTGTTTGGTGAAGCAACGCCTCAACTATGCACTTTGTTTTTGAGGGTAGACGCGGCGCGGAGATTAACTTCACTCAGTCCTCTGACAGCCTGTATTCACAGAGCCGCAGGTTCTGTCACTTGTCCCCCACCTGCCCCTATGCGAGGCGTGCTCTCCTTGCTGTCCTATTAGAGGAGGTGGTTGAAGGTGTTCCAATTATTCCTGGTTTAGTTTGGAAGAGAATATTGTTACCCTTTGGCACACCTTTTGTATAAGCGGCACAGAAGTGCTGTCCTGGAATCTAAACATAATCCTGCTAGTGCTTTTTGCATCAGTGTCTCCAACATCTGTGCTCATGTAGACGTTTTCTCTGCAGTCGTCTAGTAAATATTCTAGACAGTAAACATATTGTCCTCAAACTCACCATCCACCCCCTCCGTCACAGGACATTTGTCTATTCTATCACCAAGAAAGTAATTGATTTCAAATTACCCATGCAACTGCATTACATGTATTAAATTCATAAGTGCTTGAGTCAAACATATTAGAAATCTGCATTATTTAGCAAAAAGTTGTGGTAAAAATAAAGAAAACAGTATAAATATGGGAAGGAGGCAGATGTGTTAAAAGATGGAAGGTAAAATGATGCAACTGAGAGACTGAGTTTGAAGCCCTACAGTAACATGCAAAAGCTGTGTGACCTTTAAAAAAGAATGTAGCTTCTCTTTGTCCTTTGTCAGTTTCTTCATCTGTAAAGTGAGCATAATAATAGTAACCACCTTAGAGGGCTGTTGTAAGACTGAAACACAGGGGATTTGCTTGGTCCATGAGGCCTTACTACTATTTCCATTTGCTGTCTCTGACTTTTAATTTTTTCCTAAGTTTAAAATAGGAAAGATAACCTCCAATTTGCATGACTCCTAGGGTTGGGGTGGTTCGACATCAAAGTGCTATGTAATATGCAAAAGAGAATTATGTCCTGATGCCTTACAAATAAAGTTGTCATGACTCAGGAGCTTATAACAACTGCACGAATATGTGATTTATGTAATGATAGCAATATTCAAAACGACTCATTTTGTAGATGTTCTACTTACATAGTATTGAAGTAATTACTACACGTAGGTAACTTTGTTAATCACAGGATAATTACTAATTGATATTAATGATGGTACCCCTAAAATATGCTATAACCAATCACTGTTTTATAATAGTAATCATTTCAGAAACTATTTATCTAAATATAAACCTTGATTATTCCCTCACATGAGCAAATGTCTTTCCTATATTTGATCTGTTTGATCTATATCTGAAAATGAAAAAAAGAGAAACAGTAAAATAATAAGACATTATTACTATAATATAATATATGACATATTGTAACGTATATGTCATAATATATATTATAATATTATAATAATAAGACTTAGTCCCATTTGGAGAAAAGTTAGCTATCTCAAAATGAAATATACATTTATTATGTGCCTAATATTGGTCAGTCATTATATTAGTCAGAATCAAACATTATTATGTTTAATCTAAATACTAACTCTATGAAGCAGGAACGATTAACTTTCTCCCTCCCTTCTCTCAGGTAAGAAGAGGTTTACACTCAAGACTCAGGGTTGTTTTGTGACTGTACCTGGTCAGGACCAAATCTGTCTTGGGCTTCCATAACATAATATGAATACTTAATTTTTAGTATAGACATTATATTAAAATTTTCAATAGAATGATTATTCCTGATTTTTATAGATTTTTATTCCTATATTACATAGTAATAGTACATAGTAATATAAGAAAAATTGGAAATAAGAATTTCAACAGAATGTAAAAAATACTAGGGGCTCCTGGGTGGTTCAGTTGATTAAGCATCTGACCCTTGGTTTCAGCTCAGGTCATGGTCTCAGGGTTGTGGGATGGAGCCCCAAGTGGGGCTCCACACTCAGCAGGGAGTCTGCTTGGGATTCTCTCTACCTGTCCCCCTCCCCTCCATGAGTGTGCTCTCTCTCTCTCTTTCTAAAATAAATAAATAAATAAATAATGTTAAAAAAAAAAAAAAATGTTTCTTTTAGCAGGACTCTTATGTGTTAACCTTTGTATATTTTTAAAAGTGACTCTCAGTGATAGCACCTCGTTTTATTTCAATTTTAAAACCTTAGCTCTAAAGAACTGGAAATATTGGCATATCCACACATTTATATAATGAAAACCCCAAATACAAATTTTTGCTTTTATTGACTATAAGGTTGTTTTCTCTAAGTAGATCAGTTTGGTGCCTGAGAGTAGATACTGCAGATAACTTTTGTGACATGTAATATCCTCAATAGCATTATTCTAGAATATGACCAAATGGTTTTTATAACATAAATGCTTTATTTACAGGATTTGTTGGCAGTTAGTGCTTGTCAGAATGTTTTGCATTGTTCTGTTTTCATATATAATTTCAGTTCCACTATTATCCATTATATATGGTGAATTTTTAGAGTAAAAAACTCTGTGCCTATTTTAGTCACTTGGCTTTTCCTCAGATAGTGGCATATGTATGTGGGAGGATACTTGCTATGTAAAATGAATACAATCAATCATACCACATTCCCTAAAAGCAGTCTCATGATCACATGGGAGGGACCAGGGCAAAGAGACAAGAACATCAAATAAGGATGCAAACTTTAATTTAAAATTGTTCTGCAGGTGAAGAATCAAATTGAATTCTTTTGAGAATATGCTAGATTGCTAAACTCTCTAACAGGAAATAGCAAGAATGTCATAAGTAGAAATAGAAGTAGGATATAGAGGTAAGAGGCCCTTCGATTTTAAAATACTTTTTCCAGATTCACTCATCCATTTGTTCATTCATTCTTTAAAACACACATAATTCACTAAATATTTATTGAGCTGCACTCTACTCAATTAACTGTAGTAGGTCCTGAATATTCAAAGATCAAAATAATTTTTTCCACTTCTTCAGGGGTTCAGAAATAGACTACAAAATAAATTTGCTCTACAAAACTATTCTACAGCATGTCAAGGGGTAAATAATAAAATGGACGTAAGTGTGAAACTATATGTAAGAACACAACAAAAATCTGTCATATTTCCACCTAGGGAGGTCTTGGGTGATGTGGAGAAGGAAGGAAGGAGAAAGGAGAAGTTAAGGAGCCTTCAAATAGAAATGGTATTTATTCTATACCTGAAGGGAGAAAGCAGGGGTTTGCAGAGATGGATAGGAAGAGTTTGATGTCAAGCGTAGAAATCAGCGATATCTAACATGACCAATTTTTGTACATTGTCTTTGGAGCTGGGAATATAATGATTCATAACAGTTTCATAGTTCTGTTGTTATGAAGCATATCGTCAATAGTAATTGTGCCAGATAATCTCCATTCTGCCAGATCCACCATCCATCTTTTCTGCTCCATTCTGTGGCCTGCAAAGCTTATTTCTGTGGGTTTCATCATTTTGGCACCCCTGCCCTCTGGCTTGAAATTATGTTTGGTTACAGAGAAGCCCTGGGAGGAGATTGGAATGTGGATTAAAAGAAAGATCAAGGCATTGATGGCCCACATCCCAATCTCTGATCCTTCTGTACCAGGTGGAATTTTTTCAGAGACTGCATGGCTCAAGTGGCCGCCATGGCAACCATAGCTCCCATCACAACTTTGCCTGGATTGCATTCCTAGAGCTAGAAACAGGCCCCAGAATTTGCAGGCATTCAGATACCTCTGCTGGCAGAAAACAAAATGAATCTTTTCACATAAATCATATCATGGTAATTCTGATCAAAGTGTTCAAACACTACCCATTTCATTCAGAGTAAAGCTCAAAATCTTTATCATGATCAATAGACCCTGCACTCTCCCTCCTTCCCCTCTCCGAGCCCCAACAGCACACATCACAGCATCCCCAAGTCTACCCTGTTCACCTCTCCCCTTCTGCCTCCAGTCGTTCCATTTTCCATTTGCTACACAGTTCATGCTTTAGGATCTTCACATTTAGTGTTCCCTTTTCTTGAAAAGCTCGTCTTATTTCTCCAAAGCTTAACCCCACTCTTCCCTCAGGTGTCCCCCCCACCACCAAGCAATCTCTCCAGAGAGGCTTCCCTTGACCATTATATGTTTGTAGTTTTCATAATCATTACTCTTCTCTATTCTTCTCTGTAGCATTTGCCAACAAATTATTTCTTATCTATATACCAGATTGTTAGAATCCATTCCATCTTCTCTGGATAGAAAATGCACGGAGTAGAAATATTTGTTTTTGTTTTCCCATTATGTAACCATTATTAATATTTACTGAAAGAATAAATTAGTGAATAAAATTTCCATTATTTATTGAGTAGAATAATATATTAGAATCAATGCTTAACTTGTTTTCTAAATAGTATTATTTGTCCTAATATTCTAATAAGAAAATATTTCTGTATGCCAAATCATACCTTTGTGTTTTTTAATACCTCTTAAATACAACTTTTACCTTTTTTTTTTTTTTAAAGATTTTATTTATTCATTCAAGACACAGAGAAAGAGAGAGAGCACGAGCAGGGGGAGAGGCAAAGGGAGAAGCAGGCTCCCCGCTGAGCCAGGAGCTGGACATGGGGCTCGATCCCAGGACCCTGGGATCATGACCCGAGCCGAAGGCAGATGCTTAACCATCTGAGCCACCCAGGCGCCCCACAACTTTTACCTTTTGACATCAATTTTCTTTCTGTTATAGCATATTTTTTAGTACTTCTATAAATGAGACACCATGTTGATAAATTGTCTTCTTTCTTTTTCCCCTAAAGGCTTCTTTATTTTATATTAGCACTGAAATAATGATATAGCTAGTAGAATTCTAAGGTAACAGTTGTCTTTCCTTCCTTGACTATTTATCCTTTAAAAAGATGGAAACAATAAAATATCATTTAAGATAAAATATATTTTATATTTACCTACATATTTACCATTTCCAGCATTCCTAATCTTGTGTGTAGATTAACATTTTCATCTATAATTTTCCCTCTGCCTTCAGGAATTCGTTTGATATTTCTTTTAGTGCAGGTCTGCTGATAATGATCTATTTTGTCTTTTTTTTTTTTTTTGAATGCTATTTTCATAAGCATTCTTGGTTGGGAACTTTTTGTCTATTGTAAATTTTAAGAAGCACTTCTACTCTCTTCTGTCTTATATCGTTTCCAAATTGTATTCTTTCATCCCCATATTTTCCCTCTATCTGTATCTAATGTGTCCCTTTTTTCCTCTCCCTGCTTGTAAGATTTTCTTGCTAGCACTGGTTTTTAGCAATTTGATGATGACATTCCTTGTTGAAATTTTCTTCATGTTTCTTGTGCTTAGGGTTGGTTGAACTTTTTAAGTATGTGGGTATATTTTCATTAAATTTTAAAATTCTGCCTATTAAGTTTCAAATATTTTTCTCCCCACCCATTTCTTTCAGACTTTCTGTTACACAGGTATTTGGCCACTTAAATTTGTCCCACGTTAATTAATCATTCATTAATTTACTTTTCAGTGTTTGTTCTGTGGTTGATTTCCAATAGCTTCTACTGTGAGGTCTTCCAGTTCAGTATCTGGTGTTAATCCCATCCAGGGTTTTTCAGCTCACATATTGTGTTATTTAATTTTAGGTGTTCAATTTGGGTCTCTTTTCTATCTTCTATAGCTCTTCTTAACTTGCTGATTTTTTTTTTCTTTACTTTCTCACACATATGAAATGTGTTGAATAATCTTTTCTAATAATTCTATCTGTCATTTCTAGGTCTGCTTCTATGGATTGATTTTTCCCATCAATATGTGTCATATTTTCCAAATTTTCTTGCCTGGCAATTTTGATTGGATGCTAGACATTGTAAATTTCAACTTTTGGATGCAGAGTATTTTTGTATTCCCATGAATCCTATGGCTTTGTTCTGAGATGCAATAAATCACACAGAAACACTTTGATCTTTCCAAGACTAGCTTTAAACTTTGTTAGGCAAGAGCAGAGCAAACTTTTTATCTAATTTTTTGTCTCACCTCTATAGTTACAGATACCACTCCTTCCTTTCCACCTTGATTCACAATTCCATCTTCTTCATTCAGGGAGATAATTAGGGTTAGCTTCAAAAATCCTTCTATTGACTTAGCCTGAAAACTCTTTTTGAGAAATAGGCTTGAGCAATCACAAACCTCACCTGTTTTATTTCCACTATTTCAGGGATCACTGTTCTGCACTGCCAAATATGCAATGTCTGATGATTGTTATTTCATGTATCATTCAGTTTCTTTATTTCAAGGGCAAGGTAGATCCATTACCTATTACTCTATCTTGTATGGAATTGGAAAAAGTTGGAGAAGAAAAAAAATATATAATTACATGGGAGAAAATGATTGAATAATAAAAGGGAAAGTTTCACAAAGAAAATATTAAAATCTTAACATTATACCTCATAAATATGTACTCTTAATATATGATACACACATACATATATAGAGAGAGACAGAGATGGAGAGAATTTTAAAATCTCAGAAATCAATATATTTAGTACACAAAATATAATACTGGTTATGTAAGCTTTGAGCAAATATAAATAAGTATGACCTATTAGGTATCACATACTTCTTTTTTTTTTTTTTTTTTTTTTTAAAGATTTTATTTATTTATTTGAGACAGAGAGAAAGCACATGAGAGGGGGGAGGGTCAGAGGGAGGAGCAGGCTCTCCGCCGAGCAGGGAGCCCGATGCGGGACTCGATCCAGGGACTCCAGGATCATGACCTGAGCCGAAGGCAGTCGCCCAACCAACTGAGCCACCCAGGCGCCCAAGTATCACATACTTCTGTAGTCAGCAGTTTGGAAATGGACATTTTCTAGCGTTTAAACAATATTTACCAATTAAATCCAATTAAATTAGTAAGCCACAGAGGAAAGCTCAAGAATTTAAATATATATATATATGTATATATATATATTTTTTTCCCTATAAACTACACATCTACAAAACTATAACAAAAAAAGAGTGAATAATAGGCACAATTTTAGAGATGCCTGAGTCATTCAGTTGGTTAAGTGTCAAGTCTTGATTTTGGCTCAGGTCATAATCTCAGGGGTCCTGGAATCCAGCCCTGCATGGGGCTTCATGCTCCACAGGGAGTTTGCTTCAGGAATCTCTCTCTCCCTCTGCCCTTCCCCCACCCCCCAAAAATAAATAAATAAATCTTCAAAAATCTAGATGCAATTTTAGAAAAAATATACCATATTACATTATCAATCATGGATAGAGAAAAAGGAAAAAAAAAAAGATTTGGGGGGAGGAAATTTTGTTGGAATAGAATGACAAAAAGTTCTAAAAACAAAAGCATGTACTATTTTTCCTGTTTCTTTTTAGATGTCAAATTTTATTTGATATTTTGTTCTTTAATCAATATGAGTTGAGTTTAAAATTGTATTTATTGTCAGGATATACATTTCTTTATTTTTAAAAATATAATTATCTAACTGTCACAGAACCATTTCAATGATAAGTTGTATTACCACTTCTGGCATAAACTTGCATCATTTTTTAAAAATCCAAAACAAGAAAACAAGTACCCAGATACAAGAACACAGTTAAAAGTGGCCTGAGTAAAACAGAAATTTATTTAAGTTTTCAGGTCTTAATGAGCCTATTCATCATACCGATCGCTGCTCTCCAATGTATTTTCATTTTTTTAAAAAAGTGAGATGTGATATTAAGCTTTTTCATATATATTTGAAATAAGAAAATATGAATCTCACTGAATACAGTCTTTATAAAATAATTATAATTTTGTAGGCCATTTAGATTATTTCAATTAGTTTGGTTTTGATTTTCTGAAAATATAATAGCATTTAAACTGATTTTACACTTGGACAAAAACATAAGTACAAGGTAAGTAGGATATCACTGCATTTCCTTAAAAACATTGAATAATAATTATGTTGTAAGCTTTACTAACTTCTTAGTTTAATTGTGCTGCATTTTCTATAATAGGATGATAGTACTAAACAACCATCAGTAGGGAATATGCTTTGAGCTGTTTTCTTCCAGTAATTAGTAAGGTGATTGAATATCCACTAAATAAAGTGGGAGAATTTGTAAAGACCACTTGGGAGAATGTGTGCATTAAACAAGCATAGTCTTTCTATAATCACTATGCTTTAAACCTAATTAAACTCAAGAGAATCCAATTAAATGAAGGGGAAACAATAAAGCAATAAAATGATTTGAAGATAAGTTTGATACTTGTAATCCAAAATTCTTTAAGAGTTAAACCCTATGATTAAAGTTTTAGGAAGAGGTAAATGGACTACTTGTAAAATGGCAAACTCTGAATTTCAAATTGAATTGTAAATTCAACTACTAGATGAAATCATTAAACACAACTTTGAAAAAGAATACTGATTTAAACACTATGTTTGGTTTCACTCATTCAAGGATACTCAGATTATTTGTCTTTTTCTTACATGAGTCTATAAGATAAATATTTTATAAAAAATTTTGTGCTCTGATATAGTAGTTTAAAAATTCAAACAAGATAATTCTTAATGATATCATTGGAGCATATATAATAACATTTAGAATTATTAAAATTAGACGAGGTATGGGGGAGATGGCAATGAAATAGGAGGACCCTAGACTCACCTCATTACACAAATACAACTAGATAACTATCAAATCATCCTAAATATCCAGAAACTGATCTGAAGCCTGGCAGAACAAACTCCACAACTAAAAGTAGAGAAGAGGCCACATTGTAGAAAGTAGAAAATGTAGAGGCTCATTTTGGGAGAGAAATGGATCATGGCCACTGCAGTAGGGACAGAGCTATGGTCACAGAGAAAGGCGAGAGACAGATAAGCACACAGGAGAGCACACAGGGAAAATGAATTCCCATAGCAATGGCTTGGAAAGCCAGAGGGGCCATTATAGTGAGTTCTTGCAACCAGCAGGGCTTAAAGCCTGAAGTTTTAAAGGTCAATGAGCTTGGCTCTAATAGAACCCAGAGGGCATTACACTGCTCTTGGAGAGAAGGCAGGCAAACAACCTGAGGACATGCAGCAAGGAAACAGCAATCTGAAGAGTGCCTGAGGCACTCAGTGGGGGAAGTTATTCGCTCATCTTGGAGTGCATCCCAGAGGAAGAGCAATCACAGAGAGACACTTCTGGGAACAAAGGAACTGGCTGGCACCATTTCTCACCCCCTCCCCCGCAGCATAAGCACAGGGTCATCTTCGGGGCCCAGTGCAACACTGACACTTGCTACCTAACTTGCCTATACCAAGCTCCACTCCCATGCCCCTGTGGAACCACCCCTCCCAGTCCTGCTTGCCTCAGTCCCGGTGATGTGGGCCACCTCTCCCTTAAGACTGGCCCAAACCCCAGCTCACACCCCATCTCCTGACAGGGGAGTTTTGCAGAGAGTTAGTTTCAGTGGCAGTGGTGGCAGGTCTCATTTCACAAATAGACCAGAGCACACCTAGTTAAAATGTTCTACATTCAAGCCAGGGACCAAACACTGCCCACAAAAGGCAAAGAGAGTCTCTGCAGACTATTGGCTTGAAGGATCAAACAGCCAGGACAAAGCAGCAGAGCACACAGCACAAATTGGAGACACTCCTGGAAGTGCCAGGCCCTGGGGAACAGGGAACGCTACATGGCAGGGCACTACAGGAACTCTTCTTCATAAGGTCATTACCCTCAAGAACAGGAGATATAGCTGACTTTCCTAACACACAGAAACAGGCACAGTGGTTTAGACAAAATGAGAAGACAGAGAAATTTATCCCAAATGAAAGAACAGGACAAGGCTATGGCCAGAGATCTAAATGAAATAGATATAAGTAACATGCCTGATGGAGAATTTAAAGTAATGATCATAAGGATACTCACTGGACTTGAGAAAAGAGTGGACATCATTGAGACCCTTAGCACAGAGATAAGAAATAACATGGCAGAGATAAAGGGCTCAATAAATGAAATGAGAAACATGCTTGACAGAATGAACAGCAGGCAGGAAGAAACAGAGAAATGAATGACCTAGAAGACAGAATAATGGAAAGAAATCAAGCTGAACAAAAAAAAAAAAAAACAAAAAAAGAAAGAAAGGAAAAAAAATAATTATGCAAAATGAGAATAGACTTAGGGAACTCAGTGACTCCATCAAATATAATAACATTCATATTATAGGAATCCCAGAAGAGAGTAAAAGGGGCAGAAAATCTATAGCTGAAATAATAGCTGAAAACCTTCCCAATCTGGGGAAGGAAACAGATATCCAGATCTAGGAGGCACAGAGAACTCCCATCAACATCAACAAAAGCAAACCCACACCAAGACTGCTATATATGCAGAAGAGGATAATACAAACCTAATGGTAATCACAGATCAAAAACCACTAATAAATATGTAAAGCTAAAGAGAAAGAAATTCAAATATATCACTAAAGATAATCAGCAAACCATCAAAGATAGAAAGACAAGAAACGATCAGAGAAAATCTTTAGAAACAACCACAAAACAAGTAATAAAATGGCAATAAGTACATATCTATTAATAATTAATTTGAATGTAAGTGGACTAAATGCTCCAATCAAAAGACATAGAGTGACATATGGATAAAAAAAAAAAAAAAACAAGACCCATCTGTATGCTGTCTACATTTTTCTAGATATGTCTCCTGAGGCAAGGGAAATAAAAGCAAAAATGAACTATTGAGACTACATTAAAAGAAAAAGTTTTTGCATAGCAAAGGAAACAATCACCAAAACTGAAAGACAGCCTACTGAACGGGAGAAGATATTTGCAAATAAAGGGTCGGTATACAAAATATATAAAGAACTTATAAAACTCAACACCCAAAAACAAAATAGTCCAATTAAAAATGGGCAGAAGACATAAACCAGACATTTCTCCAAAGAAGACATGCAGATGGCTAACAGACACATGAAAAGATGTTCATCATTACTCACCATCAGAGAAATGCAAATCAAAACTATAATGAGATATCACCTCACACCTGTCAGAATGGCTAAAATCAACAACTCAAGAAGCAACAGGTGCTGGTGAGGATGTGGAGAAAGGGAAACCCTCTTGCACTGTTAGTAGCAATGCAAACTGGTACAGCCACTCTGGAAAACAGTATGGAGGTTCCCCATAAAGTTAAAAATAGATCTACCTTATGATCCAGCAATCTCACTACTGGGTATTTACCCTAAGAATACAAAAACACTAATTCAAAGGGATACATGCACCCCTATGTTTATAGTAGCATTATTTACAGTAGCCAAGATATGGAAGCAGCCCAGTGTCCACCAATTGATAAATGGATAAAGATGTGGTATATATTTACCATGGAATATTATTCAGTCATAAAAATGAATGAAATGTTGTCATTTGCAATGACACAGATGAAACTAGAGTATAATGCTAAGCAAAATAAGTCAGTCAGGTAAAGACAAATACTATATGATTTGACTCATATGTGGAGCTTAAGAAACAAAACAAATGAGCAAAGGGGAAAAAGGAGACATATCAAGAACGAGACTCTTAATTATAGAGAACAAACTGATGGTTACCAGAGGGGAGGTGGGGGGGGGGGCGTTTAGTGATGTCCCTTTCCCCATATCATAAAAAATGGAGGGAGAGAGAACGAACAAGTAACAATGAGATGATGAAGGTGAAACTGGTGTGTGTGTGTAAACTGGTTTATACCACGGAACTAAGTAATATTTCACGAATTGGAGGCATTATGCACAACACAGAATGAAGATGCAGAGAGTGTAGTGGTGGAAAAGAAGAGTTTGTAAAAGCATAAAGTCTAACTTTTATATTCACACTTACATCTTGCACTCTCAGTGAGGAAAAGCTCCTCTACTCAGCAAGAGAGAAGGCTCCAAGGATGATAGTGGTAATGCACTATGATGAAAACAGGAATGAAGTTCCTTTGATATGTGAGGAGACAAGTTCTTTTATCCACAAGGCCCAACCTTCACGGGCGGAATATTGGAGGATATTTTTATGGATGGTCTACATTGCTCAGGAGAAAAACCAATAAGTAATGATAACTTGACTAATTTTTTTCCATGTAAAATGCAGTATACTGGCTCTGTTCTCCTAGATTTACAAACCACATTCCTCAGATTCCCTTGCAAATAAGTTTCTGGATTAAAATCTAACCTCACAATTCACTAAATTTAGAAAAAGTAGAAATGGGGTAGAAATTATCTTTCCGGTGTTGAGGCCATATAGGCAATGCTAGTTGTGAAGTATGATTGTTGAGAAAGTTCATGGCATCCTGGCCCCGGGGCACAGTGTCTGCTCACCATCATCACCATAGATGTGCAAACTCATTGTAACAGCAGCAGGGATGTCCTGCCCAATGTTACAGGTATCATCCTGTGTCCTTGAACTAAACAGTCCAAAATAATCAGGCTGCCTTTTCCTCCTCCAGACGTTCAACCAAAATTTCAACTACCTAATCCCTTCTGAAATCCCTTCCTACTTATAAAGGGGTTCATATAACCTGCACTGAACCCAACTGATAGAATCATTAAATTCATTAAGTATCTTATATTGAAGATCAGCCAGTATACCCCTAGCTCTCCCAAACACGCACACTCACACACACACACACACATACACACACACACACAGTTGATACACATAGGCAGAGATTGTAATCAGTTCTTTTGTGTTTCACAATTTAATATGAATGAAAAACCAGGGGACTCATACCAGATGAGCTAAAATTCTCACCATCATAATAGTAAGAAAATGTTCTATATAAAATTGAGTCAATAGAACAAAAATATTTAGAAATATGGAGGTGAATACCCTTGAAAATACCTGTATGTACCAGTGAAAGTATTTGATTCTGGAAGCAGGTGAAATTACAGGGACATTGGGAGGTTGATATGAAACTTTCAACAGTATTTGAATTTTTAACTTATTTACCTTAAGTGTTAGATTAAAAAAATTAAAAAGGAAAGAGAGCGGTGTTGAAATGAGTATACCTAATTGTAATAGTAAACCTTGTCCTATTTAAATGCATGTATATTACTGTGCACTCAATTTATAGATAGTAGCTCATTGAGATGCTACTCATCATGGTAAATTTCTCAATACATTTTAAATACAGAGATGTTATAAGTAATATATGTAACACTTACAGTATTATATAGTCATAAAGTGACTACTTTCTAATACTATTTGGTTAAAATTATAGGTAATTAGTTTAGTAAAAATCATTATAGTAAGTGTTAAAATTTTAGACAACATGATACTGGATTTTATATAAAATAGAAGTCAAACGTATAAAGTGTTGCGATCAAACAACTTTTTAAAGAACATGCCCTTTTTGTGTTTTCCACAATGTGGATTTGATACTCCATACTGTTTTAGAACCTAAAGGAATCAAAATGAAAGGGTTTAAAATTGAAAGTAGAGGAGCAGTAGTTTATTGATTTTCATTTTAAATAAAAACTTTCAGCCAATTCCCTTATTCCATCTCCTTTTGAGTTTCAGATGCAGTAATTGGAAAAAGTTTGTGTCCATTTGGGATAGTAACAAAAAGATATCATTTCCCGATTTTTAAAATAGAACTTCCTCTACTCTTGAAGATCTGTGACTACAGATAACAAAAATGCCATTAATTTACCTATATGACTCCAATCACAATTGACTAAAATTATTACTTAATCTATTGTCAGTTATATAAAGTATCTTATCATTTATCTAAGATTTCTGTGTTCTAGACTATAAAGGCATTGATTTGTTTTATGTTTATTTTTCTTTCTAAAATGATGTTTAATTGCTTGAATATAGGAAATCTGTTATTTTTGAAATATGTAATATCCTGTGCTGATAAGTAGAATAAGTGATTTATATAAACCACATTAATTTTGATAAACACTAGAAGTCCATGAAATACAGCTTTAGGGCTATTAACATCTCATCCTCCAAGGCATTCAGGATGCCACAGCATGAAACTTTTTGAATTAACAGTAGGAAAGTAAAAAAGTATGCTATGTGTTTAGATATGAAAAAGATAAATATAATCATGGCATCTGGATGCTAGTGGGAAGTCATCCCACTGTGACTCTTGACTGAGAATAATTGACTGAATGAGTGGATCTGGGGACATGCAATAGATTATATTACTGGGGATGGGTGAACTTTGTAACCTTATCATTGGTGACTGTTTTTTGTAAAGAAGGTCTAAATGTTCAAAAAATTAGTTGCAAAATCTATAAAGGTGTAAAAATAATAAAATTTTAATATTGTTTTTGTTGGTCAAACTATTCAGTTTTATTCTCTCATATATATTTATACATACGTATGTGTATATATATACATATATATACACACATGCATATACATATACATACATATATATATATGACATAGAATGAGAATGGGGGGAGGGTCAGAGGGAGAGGGAGAGAAAGAATCTAAAAGAGGCTCCACATCCAACACAGAGCCCAACCTGGGGCTCAATCTCACAACCCTGAGATCATGACCTGAGACGAAATCAAGAGTCAGACTCATAACCAACTGAGCCACCCAGGTATCCCTCTCATTAATATTTTTATTTAAAACACATTTAAAATTAGTTTTTTACAAAATAAATAAAATATTAAAGAACATGCCTATAAATTTTATACTGATAAATAGTTTACACTAATTATTAAATATGTTAATAATCAATATACATAAAATGACTAATTTCTTATTTGTGACATTCTGATATCAATGTAATGATAATCGTGTTCATCTTCAAAGACTTGATCTCATTTTAAAATTAGCTCAGCAATCCTATCAAATGTGTTCACAAAATTTGGCAGAGATTATCTGGTAATAAGGCATGGAGAAAATGAGTGCTTATACTTTCAGAAGACAATTAAAATTCATGAAGAAATTAATAACATATTTGAAGGGACTAAAAAATGAACAAAGAAAAGGCAAAACTTTAAAAGAATATAAAATGGAAATATTGTTAGTGTATCAGGTAAGGACTATAAGCTGTAAGTTTTTTTTTTTTTTTTTTTTTTTGATTTGTTTTTTTTTTTAAGATTTATTTATTTATTTATTTGACAGAGAGAGAGAGATAGCAAGGGCAGGAACACAAGCAGAGGGAGTGGGAGAGGGACAAGCAGGCTTCCCGCCAAGCAGGGAGCCCGATGTGGGGCTCGATCCCAGGACCCCGGGATCATGACCCGAGCCGAAGGCAGAGGCTTAACGACTGAGCCACCCAGGTGCCCCAAGCTGTAAGTTTTTGTCTGGGATCTTCCCCAGGCTTCCTTCATGTGGAAAACTGTAGTCTTACAAGGTCTGGGGAAGATAATAGATTTTACAACTGCTGAGCCACTGGAAATTTAAAGGGAACATTCTGGAAGTGAGAGAGGCACAGACAGTTTGAGATCCAAAATCTAAGTATAAACTCTATTTAATCCCTGGCTGATGGCTAAATTTTGTATGCCATGGGAGACTCCAGGGAACCTGGTAAAAAGTAGATCGAAACCCATACACAGCTCAGGTGGCAGCAAGTGAAAGCCTTTCTGGATTGAGATGGCAATTAGCTGTTCTTGGTTCTTGTGAAGGACATGAAAATAAAGGAAGGCCCCAGCAACAAGAAAACTGCAGAAAGACAGTCCAAAAGTCTTGATGTCTGTACAGATCCTTAATTTACTGGTAGAGTAAGATGTGGCAGGGAAGATCGCCACACAAAGAGGTCAAATTAGATTAGGCGAGATATTATCTTCTGCATATGGCAGGGAAAACAGCTTTTGTAGTTTGAGATCATTCAAGGTCACTGTCTAGTATCCCAATAATCCAGCAATTCACTGAAAAAAGTCACAGTTATTGATGTGTTACCTACAATGTCCAGTTCTCAACCAGAAAATAATAGATATGAAAGACACAGGAAATTATCACCTATAATCAGGAAAGAAAGCAGTCAATAGACAGTAATTTTATGTGCCCCCAGATTTTGGATTTCACAGATAAACAAAATATACAAAGAATTTAAGGTAAAGATGATATGAGTAGAGCTAGAATTTGTATTTGTTTTTTATGTTGCTGTAACAAATTACAAATTCAGTAACTTAAAACAATACAAACTTATTATTTTATAGCTTGGGAATTAAAAATTTGAAACTAGTTTACAGGGATAAAGTCAAGTTGTCAGGAGAGCTAGTTCCTCTGCATGTAACAGGAAAAATCCTTTCCTTGCCTCTTCCGCTTCCAAAGGCTTCTGGGATTCTGTGGCTCTTAGAATCTCTTTTCCTGATTTCACATCACCTTCTCTACTATGCCAAGTCTCCCTTACTTCTTTCCTATAAGGACACTAGGTGATTATAATTAGGGCTTACACAGGTAATCCAGGAAATCCTCCATCTCAAAATCCTTAACTAAATCACATATGCAAATTCCTTTAGCCATGTGATATTCCTAAATTCTGAGGATTAATACATGGACACCTGAGGGACAATTATACAGTTTATCACAAAACCAGAGAGAAAACACAAATATAAACCAAATGAAAATTCTAGAGCTGAAAATTAAAAGTGTTCTTTTATAAGCTGTTGATGTTACCATATGTAATATACCAACTTCCATCATCATTCTTTGTGACACATAGATCAATACAAGTGGTCATCTCCACATTTTATCATTGAATTTCTTGAATAGACTTTATTTTTTGGAGCAGTTTTAGGTTCAGAGCAAAACTGAATAGAAAGTACAGAGATTTCCCATATAAACCCTTGCCCCCATATACGCACAGCCTCCCCCCACCCACTATCAACATACCACGCCAGAGTGGTACATTTGTTACAATTAATGAGCCTACACTGATACATGATTACCACCCAAAGCCCATAGTTTACATTAGGGTTCACTCTTGCCATAAATTTTATGGATTTTGACAAATGTATTACTGACCTGTATCTACCATTATAGTATCATGCAGAATAGTTTCACTGCCATAAACATCCTCTGTGCTCTGCTGATTCATCCTGCCTTCCCCCTTCTGCTCTTCCCTCTACATCCCACATCACTGATTTCCACAGTTTTTTCTCAAGTCCAGTAGCATGAAAGTATTCTTCAATGATCTCTAAAGTAATAAATAAGTAAACAAATATACAAAATAAGAAAACACCAAAAAATTAAGGAAAACAACCCCTAACTCTCCAGTTACCCCTATATTGCTTTGATTTTCATATCAAAATCATTAAACTTTCTTCCTTACTTTGTTTCACTTCTCAACTCTCAACAGTATTCATCATCACTTCATTACTTATGAACCATGTGGTTCTCTGGGCTACTCATTCTGGTTTGAATTATTTACTTCTGGATGTTTCTTCTCAATCACTTTTTCAAATTCCTCATTCACTTGACCTCTAATTACTATTTTTCCAGGCTTTAAACATGAGCCACATCTTTCCTCTATATATATTTTTTCTTTTTTGTTGATTCCATCATCTTCCATTTTTTACATATTTACTTACACGTTGATGGCTTCTGATTAATAGATATTTTTAGACTTAAACTTTTGGCTCTTTTTATACCAAATCACTTACTTCTTATCTTAACTGGTTGTTCCATAAACACATAAATTTAATATATTCAGAATTGTGCCTATTGTTTTTAACAACTAAACATGTCCTTATCCTATTTTCCCCACTTCAACAAACACCATTGTCATTCACACAGTTCAAGTAGAGAGATTTTGCTAATTAGCTATGTGCCAGGTGTTTTGAATATTTGACTATTTTTGACAACATATAACTTTTTGAGTTAGATATAATCACTCTCATTTTGAAAACTAGGAACTTGTTGGTCAGAAGGCGTTAGAAAACTGTCCAAGGTCACATAGCTTTTACACCAAAACACTTAGCCCCTCCCATGCTACTTTCAACTGATAATTATATAAAATTTTTGGTATAACACATTTTAAAAGAAACATAATATGATTCATGATTTCAAATTCATTTTTCCCTTCAAATGAGGCATCTGGGTTTCTGGGCATTTATTCTAGCAATTATTCCATTGCTCAAAATATTTTAAGCTCCTCATTGCATAAGGGTATGCTTTGCGTTGTTCTTTTAAAGGATCAAAACTCTAGCAAGTATATTTTTTTTTAAGAATTATTCTGCTATGAGAAAGATCTAAGAACATTTAAAAACTATTACAATTATGGAGTTTTAATTAAAATGCAAAAAATGAGAATTAAAGATATAATTTAAAGCATTGAAATATTTGGATGTGTTTATGTATGTTTGTATTCAAATATGTTTTCTTTCTGTGCAGTCATTGTGAGAGATATGTGTGCATTCCAATAATGCCACTCTGCTTTAAATATTTTTGCTAATAATTTTTTTGGAAATGTCTAATCTGATAGTTTATTAGCTGTAAAAATTATTCATAAATTTGTATTCACTTCTCATATTTGAATATAAAATTGTGTATTCTAAATTACAAACAAGGACTCCTCTAATTAGTCATGCATTTTTATCTACCTGTTTATGCACTAAACTGTACAGGGTGAAATATAATGCAATTAGGTATGAGAAACTAATTGGTTTTAATTACTAATTTAGAGCCAGTAAGGTGCTAGCTAGCTATCCTCCTGTGTACTGTTAGGCAAATTAGTTTCTACCTGGCTGATGTTTTAGAAGGAATAGTTAAAGGCTTTATTTGGTGATTGTACAACTTCTGCTGAGATGCTATCTATAGACTTGGAGCTTGAAGGAAAGAAAATCTCACATGTTCTCAGGAAACTGTTCTTGCTTTGTAATTTTTATTTTTTTAAAGATTTTATTTATTTATTTACTTATTTGAGAGAGAGAGAGAGCAGGGGGAGGAGCAGAGGGAGAGGGACAAGCAGGCTTGACGCTTAGCTTGGAGCCCAATGCAGGGCTTGATGTGAGGCTCGACCTCATGACCCATGACCTCATGACCCTGAAACCATGATCTGAGCTGAAATCAAGAGTTGGACACTCAACAGACTAAACCATCTACGTGTTCCTCTTCTTGCTTTTTAAAAAGCTGCCTAATCCAGGGGGGTCAGGTTACTCTAGGTTGAGCATCTGACACTTGGTTTCTCAGGGTCAGGAGATCAAGCCCTGCATGGGGCTCCACACTCAATAGGGAATCTCCTTGACATTCTCTCTCTCTCTCTCTCTCTCTCCCTCTGCCCCTCACCCTGCTTGTGCACTCTCTCTCTCTCTCTAAAAAGAAAAAAAAAAACAAACAAACAAAAAAAAAAACTGCCTAATTCATTCCAGAAAGAAAGAGGAAAAATAAATCTTAATATTATATATCTTTGAAAAGATGAGGCTAATTAAAATAGTAATAGGGGAGCCTGGGTGGCTCAGTCGTTAAGCATCTGCCTTTGGCTCAGGTCAGGATCCCAGGATGGGATGGAGCTCCGCATTGGGCTCCCTGCTCCGCGGGAAGCCTGCTTCTCCCTCTCCCACTCCCCCTGCTTGTGTTTCCTCTCTCACTGTGTCTCTCTCTGTCAAATAAATAAATAAAATCTTTAAAAAATATAGCAATAACAATAATTACTACCCTTTTATTATTTTCTAGCCATTCTGTGCACTTTAGAGATTTTACCTAATACTTCCCTTTCGGTACAACATTTTTTAGTTATTCCTTCTTCCCTATTTTAAAGATAATCAAAGTGAAATTTCTGCTAAGAAAGTTAGCCAAGTTTATGTAGTTAATAAGTGGGGAATCAGTAATCAGATCTGGGTCTATCTGTATCCAAATTCAAGGGAAAAATAAAAGAGAGAGAAAGAAAATCAATGCTTAACTTGGTTTAATCTAACATTCCCTAAATTACTTAACTATGGAAAACTTTTTCACCCCCTTATTAACGCCCTGTAGAGGTGTCCATGGGATGTTCTTGAGGAAATGAGAGTTGCTCTTAACTTACACATTTTGAAGACAATAAACTTAAATTAAGCTATATTAGGGTATTTGTCCAAGGTCACAGAGAAAGGTAGAACCAGAAAAGCATTGCACAGTGCTTAGAATGTAGTAGGCATTTGGAATATTTGCTTTTATCTCTATATTTAAAAATTTTCTGATCCTCAAGGTAATACCTTTCCACTATAACACAACTTCTTAAATGAAACACTAGTAATAAAGAGGTACTAATGAGTTAATTCCATAAAAAAAGGGACTTTAACTATCATTTGGGATCATATTTTTTTCCTGGATTAATTATCTGCATCCCTTTATAGGTATTACCTCATTCAGTTTTTTAAATGATTCTCTAGAATAGGCATTATTTCCTCTTCTTTCACAAATAAGAAGACTGAGACTAAAAGACTTTTATCATTTTTCAAAAGAAATTATTTATAAATGAAATGTTTCCTCATTTGCAGCTAGATTTGACTTAAGTTTACACTCTATGATCAAATAGAGATAAAAAGTGAGTTTGAGAGCAAGAGCTAAGTAAGAAAGAAACAGCAGGGTTTTCACTCTAAATAGGTGATTTCCTGTCTTTGCTAAAGCAAGAAAGCAAAGTAAACAATTAACCTCTGAGCAGATACAGACAATTGCAAGTGTTGTTAACACAGAGGGCATACTGGGCCATTATACGGAAAACTCATGAGGTTCTAGATACTCCAGTAGAGTCAGGTAAACTTAAAATTAAGAAAGTGAATAATAGGGCGCCTGGGTGGCTCAGTCGTTAAGCGTCTGCCTTCGGCTCAGGTCATGATCCCAGGGTCCTGGGATCGAGTCCCACATCGGGCTCCCTGCTCAGCGGGAAGCCTGCTTCTCCCTCTCCCACTCCCCTGCTTGTGCTCCTGCTCTCGCTATCTCTCTCTCTGTCAAATAAATAAAATCTTTAAAAAAAAAAAAAAAAAAAAAAAAGAAAGTGAATAATAATATCAAAAGAATATGAAAAATGATTATTATTTGATCATCAGCAGAGTGTGAACTACTAATGGGCAAGAAGCAGTCTATCTGACTAGTTTACATTTCCCCACTTCTCAGCACAGTCCTAAGGACTTATTAGGCTTTCAAAGTATTTGTTTTGATTTTTGTTTTTCTTAATGCATGAAAAGTTTTGTTGTTTTTGTTCATACATAGATTTTTCAATAACACTTGAGTAATACAAGAAGAAGAGTAATATCCTAAAGTACTAAAAACAATTATGTGATGTATAGCTTTATTTTATGTATATGCTGGTTGCTGATTAAGACCCTTATATGAAATCTGATATTTTAGAATTCTGTGATTCAGAGAAAAAGACATATGTGCATAGTAATTGACTGTCATCTGATTGAGATTTTCATACCAAAGGAAGAAATAGCCTTTCAAGAAAACTCAACAGACACTCTGCATTACAGATAGGACTCCTGGCTGGCTCAGTGGGTAGAGTATGAAACTCATTTTTTTTTTTTTTTTAAGATTTATTTATTTATTTGAGAAAGAGAGAGAGAAGGAGCGAGAGCACAGGGGTAGAGTCAGAGAGAGTCTGAAGCATACTCTGCGCTGAGTGCAGAGCTGGACAAGGGGTTTGAACCCACGACCCTGAGATCACCACCCAGCCAAAACCAAGAGTCAGACACTTTATCGACTGCACGCACCCAGGCACCCCAAAGAGCATGCAACTCTTGATCTCAGGGTCATGAGTTCAAGCCCATGTTGGGTATGGAGTTTAGGTAAAAAATCATTTTTTGGAACTCAGAAAAACATGACACCCCCCCCCAAAGAAAAAAGAAAAACATGACACCCATTGCAAACATCATGAGGTCTTCCATCCAAATTGTCACAGGTGTCAGAACAATTTTTTCTCTATAGATGTTAAAATCTGTAAACTAAAAACATGGAGGCTGAATGTTTCTGGAAAAAAGTATTAGGCACATTTTTACAATGATAATACAGTCTAGAGGAGAGTAAAAATATTAAAATGACACTTAAATTTGGCTAGCATTCAAAATTAATGAAACTGATCTGTGTGAACCAGGGTAGATGTGACCAGAGCTCATTGGCAGAGGAAGGCAGTGAATGACAAGACATATTTGACCACATTATACTCAGTAAATACATGATTAAAGAAGGGAGACACATAGAATAACCTAGATAGCTTGGTTGATTAAGAGCAATCAAAGCTTAAATGGAACAAATGACAATCTAAGAAGAAAATTAGGAAGACAGTTGTTTTATGATACTAATTTCTTATGCCTCTTCATTTACTTTTGAAAGACCACATACTTATTTTATTTTATTTTTTTATTTTTTTATTTTTTTTAAAGATTTTATTTATTTATTTGAGAGAGAGAGAGAGAGAGAATGAGAGAGAGCACGAGAGGGAAGAGGGTCAGAGGGAGAAGCAGACTCCCTGCTGAGCAGGGAGCCCGATGTGGGACTCGATCCCGGGACTCCAGGATCATGACCTGAGCCGAAGGCAGTCGTCCAACCAACTGAGCCACCCAGGCACCCCCACATACTTATTTTAAAAGACTAATTTTAGTGCTAGATAAAGAGTGTCTGACCATTAATGAAAATCCCCATCTTTCTCAACCTGTGTAAATGACTGGAAAGCAACTGTGCTCTTTAAATCTTAACACGATTAATAATTTGCATGAATATTTAAAATTTGATGGGTAGAACCATTTTAGATTTTATATCACCTGTTTGTTCAAATTTAAAAATTTTTATTCTCAATACTTTTATAACCCACTTTTCAGGTACCTTCAATTATGCTATTTTGTCCCCACAGAATTTTTTTTTTTTTTTTTAAGATTTTATTTTATTTATTTGACAGAGAGAACGCGAGAGAGGGAACACAAGCAGGGGGAGTGGGAGAGGGAGAAGCAGGCTTCCCACCAAGTGGGGAGCCCGATGCGGGGCTCGATCCCAGGACCCTGGGATCATGACCTGAGCCGAAGGCAGACGCTTAACGACTGAGCCACCCAGGCGCCCTATTTTGTCCCCACAGAATTAAAAAATATGTTACAATTTGAACTTTTAAAGAGTTCATTAATGCATTTCTCTTTATTGATTGTAATCCATAATTATCAGATCAGTTTGGAAAATTCTTAAGAGTTTTCTCATATTCTAAAAGGAATGCATTTTATAAAAGTGGACAATATATACCATATTCAATAAGTTTCTTCACCGAAATCAGTGGATTTTAAATATTCCCCTCCATCTTAAATGAGGATAAATTGAGCAGGGTAAAAATAGTGTTCCATGCTCCATTTGGGGATCTTAAATGGAATTTTTAGTTACAATTTGGGAGGCTGGCATTTCTTCCATAGAAGAATGAACAAGTCATATAAATGTTTATCTATAGAAATAGCAATATGTCTTCTTTCCAATCATAAGGTGTCAGATTTCTAAAACAAAATTGTACATGTATAATAATAGATACACAGAATGAATAATATCTTTCCTGAGAACTTGTTTCACATTAACTCCTTTGTGGGATGGGTGGTGTTAAAATAGGTATAAATGAAACAAGATTGACCATGAGCTAAAAATTGTTGAAACCAGGTGGTAAGTACATGGTGTTTTTTGAAAGGCAAGTACTGCATGGAGCACTGGGTATTATATGCAAACAATGAATCATGGAACACTACATCCAAAACTAATGATGTAATGTATAGTGATTAACGTAACATTATAAAATAAAAAAAAATACATTATAACATTCACTTTTGTATTTTTTGAAAATGTTAGAAAAGATCTAAGTGGCATTTGATATTTTTATGTTTGTAATGGTTTCTTTACTCTTCGGTATATCAGATTAAAAATTTGTTTTCTCCAAGATAGACTTTTTTTCACAAACTATATTTCTAATATTATTACTTCTTTCAAACTCCACTACCACCACACTACAACATTCAACAGTCCCTGCTTTTCTGTCTGAGTACAGCTTCCACACCCACACACAGACATCCTCTGTTCAAATCAATTTAATCAACTCAGTGCCTCTTGAGATGAGAGAATATTTCTCTATTGGTCCATGAAGCCTTATAGTTCCTACCTTCTCATGATGCTGCGTGTTCCTTCACTTGACAGACCTCAACCCACTGATCTCCATTCAGCCTCACTGAATGGTCGTCATGCATGGTCCTCACTGCAACGCTTTTAATCTATCCTCTTTCTGACTAACTCCATGTTTTCCTAATACAACATAAAATTTTTACTCTTTTTTCCCTTAGAATAATAAGTAAAATCACATCTTCTTTATTTCTCCTTTATAGCAATTTGAAGATTTCCATTCTTAGCAATTTTCAAAATTGATTATAATTATTTGTCTGTATAAAGAGTGACTGTTTTGTTCAATACTGTATCTCATTGGAACTACCAGTATCTTGCAGATGGTATGGGCACTCAATAAATATCTTTAAAATATTAATAGAAGTCCATTCAATGGCTGCCTTGGGCCAAGAGGATGTTGTATCAGAAAATGCAATTACATTTTAACTGTGGTGTAACCATAATTGTTTGTATAAATTTATTTTTATATGGTTAGGAATTATTTATCAATGTATTACATATCTATCTTATTTGTTTATCCACTAATCAAAGAGAATAAACAACAAGGCAGTGTTTAACTCACGAACCTGCATGATAGTTTACTGCACTGCAAGTTCATGAACTTGCAAACTCATGAATTTGCAAAGATATGTGAAGGCAAGCTATACGAGACAGTTAATAAACTAAACTCATGGAGTCAAATTTACTTGGGCATGAGAAGTGCTAAGAAATAAAATAAAATATTCTAAACAGATTGGCAATTTTTTTTTAAGAAAATTATGCTGCACTTATTGGTGTAAATGGGAAACTTTTCCGACAAAGTAGCTTTGCAGCAAAGCCATGGACTTAAGTGAGGATGCAGGACAAGTCACTATCTGGGGTAGAGTCCAGACCAAAGGGATTTCCGTTATGAAAGTCAGTAGTGAGGTTAAGAGCTTTAAAAAGAGCCAGGGGGACAGTGTGGCTGAAGCAGTGACAGGTAATTGTCAAAATTTGCCAGTTTTCATAACTTTACCTTAAAGAAAGGAAGGAAAGAAGGTTGAGCCCCAAAACTATGTAATAGACTGTTATTTCCACTGTCCATCATTTTCACACACACACACACACACACACACACACACACACATTTAATTTTTCCCTCTTATTATAACTCATAAGAATAAACTATAAATGTGACAGAGATCTTTACTCCTCAAATCATACAACACCATTTACAGCCCTAGTGAATTTGCCTGCAGGGATAAAATGCTAATGTAAATGCTTTCTTAGTTTGCAGGACATTTGGTAAATGTCGAAGTTGACATGGTAACATTAGTCCTATGACTAATTTTACTGAATGTTGGTTTACTTCTGTGACCCTCATTTTTTATACGTACTTAATTGGGATTGATCTGTAAAAGATATTTCTTTTTTTTAAAGATTTTATTTATTTATTTATTTATTTATTTATTTATTTATTTGAGAGAGCGAGAATGAGAGAGAGAGAGCACATGAGAGGGGGGAGGGTCAGAGGGAGAAGCAGATTCCCTGCTGAGCAGGGAGCCCAATGAGGGATTCGATCCCGATCCCAGGATCATGACCTGACCTGAAGGCAGTCGCTTAACCAAATGAGCCACCCAGGCGCCCTGTAAAAGATATTTCAAACTGGCTCAGAAATACATTTTTCCTTTTGTATGGGTATTGCATACATGCAAAATCAAAGACAAATGAATCCATCCATATATTTTTAAATAAAGATAAATCCCAAGATCAGATGACAGAATAAAAACTACATGGTGATATTTGGAAGGAATTGTGCGATTTATATATTTAACAAATTAGGTTTAAGAAATAGCATACTTTAAGTAGAAATAATATATCACTAGATGTTTTACTTTTTTGCATTAAAATTATTACCTGTAAAGACTATGAATTACTGTGGAAAATCGTTTGGTGATTTCTTATGGAGTTAAACATATACGTACCATATTAAACAGTAACCTTACTGACTACTCAAGTGCACACAAAACTGACGTGTAAATGTTTATAATACCTTCATTTATAATTGTCAATCCCTTCAACTGGTGTATGGGTAATCAAATGGTGATTCCTACAATTGAATACTACTCAGTGATACAAGAGAATTAACTACTGTCTGAGGCACACAGTGCATTATACTAAGTAAAAGAGCCAAAGTGAAATATTACATATTACATGATTCCATTCTTATGAATTCCTTGCAAAGCAAAACTATAAAGATACAAAACTGATCCGTGGTTGAGAGTGGCTGGGGATGGGTGGGACAAGCGATCACCTGCAAAGGAGCACAAGTGAGTTTTTTGAGACGATTCAGATTATACATTTTGATTGTAAAAACTCATAAAAACATACAATAAAAATGATGAATTTTACTTCATGTAAATTATTTTTATACCACCCCCCCCAAAAAAAAAACCTAGGAAAAAAAATTAATAGACTAACCTTCAATATTAATCAAATAATAATATAAAACTAAAATAAAAAATTAATAGACTAACAAAGAAAAGCATCTGTAAAGGGATAAAGTCCTCACTAATAGTTAGCTGTGAATCAAGTGCAAGCAGTGTACAATTATTTCTAACTACAATCTAGGAGGAAATAGGTAAGATGGTAAAGATTACTATTTATCAAAACTAGTTTTCTTTTCGGGGCGCCTGGGTGGCTCAGTCGTTAAGCGTCTGCCTTCGGCTCAGGTCATGATCCCGGGGTCCTGGGATCGAGCCCCACATCGGGCTCCCTGCTCGGTGGGAAGCCTGCTTCTCCCTCTCCCACTCCCCGTGCTTGTGTTCCCTCTCTCGCTGTGTCTCTCTCTGTCAAATAAATAAAATCTTTAAAAAAATTAAAAAAAAAAAAAAACTAGTTTTCTTTTCTACTTGGGTACAAGTTAAACTACATTTTCTGGGCTCCCTCAGAATTTGATCTGGTCATGTGTTGAATTTTACCCAATGGAATAAGCGTTGAGAAAGTGTGTGGAACTCCCAGGTTCAGCACACTTCCATGCTCCTTCTCTTTCTGCCATTTGACAAGGAGCACAGGTTGACTCTGCAAGTTGTGTGTTGTTGAAGATATTGTTGCCAAACAATGGTACAAATTTTGCATTTATTTTCAAAAATCAAAAAAAAAAAAAAAAGTCTCTCAGGATTGGAATTTTCTGCAAAGAGGAAAATTTGCAAGGATATGTGAAGACAAGCCATACATAATATCATTTCCAGTGAAACTTTAGTCCCATTAAATAATTTATATTCTGGAATTGTGAATGATGACCATTCAATTTTGAGAGGGAGAAAAATCAAGAAAACATTTTAAACTGATTGTTTGCATACTGTTGTTATAATGAGATCACTTAAGTTAATTGTAATCCTTTATCTATATTTATTTGAAAAAAACTGCAACTTCTTGTACATATTAAATTTGTGAATAAATTGTGAGGCAGAAACATGGATATTCTAGTCATTAGACTATTTTAGCCTATTATTTTATCAGTCATAAAGAAATAATTAGCCAAGTCATATTCAAAGAGTTTAATTCTTGTTTTACATGACAAATAATTTATATCATTTATAATGTGTATATATAGTATATGCATATAATATATTTATATTATATATATTATATGTATATAATATATATAAAATGGTAACATAAACAACTACTAGAGATGCAAGCCTATGTTTTGGGATCAAGGAGTTCATTTATAGCAAGAATGAAGTTCAAAATAATGTGACATCAATAAGAAAGCCATGAATAGTATAATCAATTAATATTTAGGTTGGGAATAGTGTAAATGAGCAGCAATCAGATTATCCAGAAGTTGTCTCCATGTGTTGATTATCTTTGTCCAGTCAAGCCTAAGGACACTCTTTCAGATGTTGTGGATATTCCATAAGAGTTGCCGAATGAGACAATTTTCTAAGGATCAAGGTAAAAATACACAGGACACCAACTCAATGAAAGTAGAAAGGATAGGCCAGAAGTAATCATCTCAGAAACAGAGAGAAGCCACACCTAGTCATGCACATGAAAGTATCTTCCTGGGGCGCCAGGGTGGCTCAGTCGGTTAAGCATCTGCCTTTGGCTCAGGTCATGATCTTGGTCCTGGGATCGAGCCCCACATCAGGCTTCCTGCTCAGTGGGGAGTCTGCTACATTTCTGACCCTCCCCCTGTTCATACTCCTTCTCTCTCTTTAATAAATAAATAAAATCTTAAAAAAAAAAAAAAAAAAAAGTTTTGTTCCAGCTTTCAAACTTCTTTGACTATTTTTAAGTTGGTGCTTTCCCTGATGCACCTGGTATCCTATAGATGTGATTCAGCATTTGGTGACACTTGACTAAAATGAGTAATGAAAAGAAAGAGAATCAGCAACAGTTGCTAGTAAGCAATTGCAGACTTGATGTGCAAATATGAAAGATATTCTCATCTTTCTATTTATCATGCTGTCACTTGTACTCAGATTTTTTTCCATTTTGTAATAATTTTATGAAATACCTAATAGAGATGTATATGACTTTTCTCAGCTTTTATGCATTTATTTTTCTTCTGAAGATTTAAACCACTCTAATTTTATTTTTTTTTATTTTTATTTTTTTTAAAGATTTTATTTATTTATTTGAGACAGAGAGAATGAGAGAGAGAGAGAGAGCACATGAGACGGGGGAGGGTCAGAGGGAGAAGCAGGCTCCCTGCCGAGCAGGGAGCCCGATGTGGGACTCGATCCAGGGACTCCAGGATCATGACCTGAGCCGAAGGCAGTCGCTTAACCAACTGAGCCACCCAGGCGCCCCATAAACCACTGTAATTTTAAACATTAATAGCTTTGGTTTACAGACGAGATAACAACTCAGTGAAATTGAATGGCTCGCCCAAAGTCATAGAATTAAACAAGATGTATTTAAACAAGATGGGTGTGTTGAGTGGAGGGGAGATAGCAGATTTTTGCAAGAGCCTTTTGTGCTGAGTTTTTTCTGTAGCTTTGCTGTCTTGGTCCACTTCTCCCAAGATGCAGAAGCTGAAGCTAAGATGTAGTTTATTTAGAGGGGTCAATATGCATTGGCAGGTGAGAAAGGGAATGCAGCCAAGAGGAATACAGTGCAGCCATGTCTGAAGCCAGTGATATGGAACAATCCTACAGGACCACTCTGGGAAATGACACAGAATACATGCTTTAGATGTACTGTGGCCAAGAGGAATAAGAAGAGGAATACTAGTAACCCCATACCTGTCTGGTATTCCAGAGTTTCAAGTCTGTGGTCTAATCACTTCTTCAACAATTTTTTCAAAGATGCTAATTTATTTTAGTTTTATATTATTATTTGATTAATATTGAAGGTTAGTCTATTAATTTTAACTGTAATATAAAATGAAAACATAGTATGTTTTTTTTTTCCTAGGATTTTTTTTTTTTTGGTCCCACAAATAGAAACTGTGCCTATGAAATTAGAGTCAATACACTTGAACTTAATTAGCTAAATTCACTTATAAAATCAGATTGCACAGCAGCATTCAAAAATGTCAACCCTATGTGTCCAGACTATTTAGATCCCCTCAGACTACTCCATGGAAAATCATTACATTCAAACCACAGGCTCTGATGTTATTTTAGACAGCATATATACAATGGGTATGGACGACAGGAGAAGAGTAGAATGTAAATCTAAGACTATATTAGAACTTAATAATTTGAGAGAGATAGGTATATAGGAAAGGAACCATGATATATAGGAAACAACATCTGTTTTGAAATTAAAAAAAAAAAAACTTATTATAATTTCAGCATGGCAATCATAAGTTGTATATTCTTATGCATTTATATTTTTTTGGCCTTGTTTTTTTATTACACTTAGGAAAATTAATTCAATAACCACTTTTTGAAAACAAATGAGCAGTCATTATGCTTTGTCTTAGAGTTACGAAGGTGATGAAGACATACAGGGTTCCTACCTGAGGAAGTATAAGGAAGACAGGTAATAAGCAAATAAATAAATAACAGGGGATGATAAGGGTTGTAATGAAAATAAAAACATGTGATGCTAGGAAGAGATGGAACTCCTTGATATTGACAGTTCAAGGAAGGGATCTCTGAGAAGGTGAGACTTAAGGAGAATGAGAGACTAAGTCAGCCATGAGAAGCACACCAGACAGGAAAAATAGTGCTAAGATCCATGGCAAAGATGAGTTCTGTGTGCTTAAGGGACAAGGTGAGACCAGTGTGGCTGAATAATTTTAAACAAAGGATCAGGGAAAGTAGATGAAATTATAAAGTTAGGCAGGGATCTGATCTGGTATTGTATAGAGCTAAGTAATCAATATAAAAGATTTTTATTTCATTCTGAACAACAAAAAAGCTAATGAAGATTTTGAAAAAGGGTGATACATAACACAGTATCCATCTATCATCTATCTATCTAACTATCTATTATCTATCTCTCATCTATCTCTCATCTATCATCTATCATCTATCATCTATCATTATCTTATCTATCATCTATCTATCATCTATCATCTATCTTCTATCTACCATCTATCATCTATCTATCATCTATCTATTATCTATCATCTCTCTATATATCATCTATCATCTACCTATCATCTATCTATTTATCATCTATCTATCATCTATCATCATCTTATCTATCATCTATCTATCATCTATCATCTATCTATCATCTATCTATCTATCTGCCATCTATCATCTATCTATCATCTATCATCTATCTACCTATCATCAATCTATCATCTAATCTATCATCTATAATCTATTTGTCATCTTTCTATCATCTATTTATCTATCATCTATCATCTATCTATCTACCTATCATCTGTCATCTATCTATTTTTCTATCCATCCACCCACCTTCTAACTCAGGATTCAGCTTTGTCTAGAATATTAGGAGTGGAGAGAACTATAAGTAAATCTGGAAAATTATTTTGAGGTAGAATGAATAGGAATGAATTATATTTTGTTAAAGTTTTAAGACAGATGAAACATACTAGGAAGAAGGAGGGAGCAAGAGCAAGAAGTGGAGTAGGAGCAGGAGAGGGAGAGGAAAGCAGGGAGGAAGAGACACAGGAGGAAGAAGGCAAGGAAGGAAGGAAGAGAATGACAAAGAAAGACAGAAAACATGTTTAGGTGATTGATGACATAAGGTGTATTGGCGTATACTTTGTTGGTTGCAAGCTACAAAAGCTTTATTTGAATAAATTTAATTTTTCCTGGACAATGTACAGAAACAAATGCAGAATTGAAAGAAACAGAAGGATCGGGGAATTAAATATTCTTTCTCTTGACTGATCTTGACTTCACTGATTTTTTTCTGTTTTCATGTGAATCTTTCCAAGAGGCCTGTTTTGGGTCAAATGCCTATTCTGGACTAATGAATCAGTATGCCCAGGGGAAGGGAATTATGATTTGATCCATATAATCATATGTATACTTCTGTGTATAGGTGGGAAATTTGCATCTTTAAAACGCCACCTCACAGTCAAAAGTCAATCCTTACTATAGCATGGGGAATAATCAGTTCTGGATGGAAAGCTCAGAAAGGTCTTGCCTAAGAAATGATATCTGAACTGAATTTTGAAGGAGCAAGTAACCAGTTCAACTCAATATGTATTGAAAACTTATTAAATTCATGTTACTCAGCTACGGTGCTCTGGAGCATACAGAAGTGAATAAAATACAGTTTCTTCAATACAGGGATTTACAATCTAATGAAGGAGACTAACATACACATAAGCTGCTGTGGAAGTTTTTTTGACATCGTTAAATTATTCCTGAGACATACTGGGATGTCAGGCATTCTTAAAAGGTTTAGCCATTATAACATACACAGTAATGGCTTGGGACAAGTCAGCTGGATAAAAATTAGTCCATTGAGCAATGATGGCCTTAGCTTTGATAATTCACAGTTATTGACTACATATGTAGCCAGGAAAAGACAAAGCCCAAAGGATATAGAGATAAAAATTTGGTACAACTTCATCAAGGAATTTGAAATCTATTGAAGGATATGGGCTAATTTTAATTCAGTTAAATCCATATTTTGCAAGAGTACTAAATCAAGAGTGTTATAAATCACAGATGGTTTGTAAAAAGAACTTTCACTTGCCTAGTGCTCATGTGGTGGGCCTATTTCCCTTACAATAACCCTCCTAAGTAGATCCTCTAGGGATCACCATTTGCAAATGAGAGAACCCATGTGCAAAGAAGTTAATGAACTTGCTCCACAGGATAAGTAGGAAGTCAGTATTTAAACTAGAGCAGTGTGGCTCCTGTCTATGCTATCAAGAGAAAACAGGAAGACACCATAAACATGGAAAGCATAGAACATTAGTAAAATGTTTCAGTTAGAAACAGATATGATGGGAGTAACTAAGTGAGAAAGTTAGCAAAGGAGGAAGTTGAGGTCAGATCAAATAATTGTAGATTTCTGAATTGGAGTATTTTTTAGTGATCAAGTGGTCCAATATCTGGCTCTGAAAGTTGGTTGTTGGAGAGGTATCTTTTTTTTTTTTTTTTTTTTTTTAGAGAGAGAGAGCATGCGTGCATATGCCCCTGAGTGGGGGGGGGGGTAGGATTGGGGAGGGTGGGAGAGGTAGAGGGAGGCAGAGGGAGAATGCCAAGCAGGGTCCACACTCAGCGCAGAGCCAGACTCCCGAGGCTCGATCTCATGACCTTGAGATCATGACCTGAGCCAAAATCAAGAACTTGATGCTCAACCAACTGAGCTACCCAGGTGCCCCAAGATAAGTAATTTAAGTAAGAATTAATGTTATTTTCTTGATTTTTCTATTTTGGTTAGAATTATCCAAGATGATGTCTGAGTGTTTGGGGTGATAAATTTTGCTTGTCACCATCCAAAAATCACGTTTAATGTGGAACTTTCTTTCTAACCCATTACACCTAACAGAATGTATGGAACCCTAACACAACTGCCATATCTTTGATTCATCCTTCTCATGAACCCTATGCCAGATGTCATTGACTCAACTTCAGAATCTTTTTTTTTAGTCTCCTTATTTGCATTCCAAGTGTCAGTGTGACAGTAAACTAGTTCAAACCAGTGATACATTCTATCTCAAAATACTGCAAGAATCTAAGTGGTATTATTGATCCAGAATGGTCTACTTTCAATGATCTCAAGATACTAACCTAATATAGTTTCCAGGTAAAACCTAGGTTAAAAAATCGTATGCTAATCCCAGCAAATAATGTCTGATTCCTCAAATTGTATTAAATGGACCTACATGACTATGCTGCTGACCACCTTTCCTTCCTGGTCCCCCTCTACTCAACTTCAGCTCTTTTACCCACTTTGGTTTCAAGTTATCTTTATCTCTGACTTTTAGGATTTTGCACATGCTTGTCTACTTAAAGTATTTTCTTTACTACTGGCCCTCTTCTAATTTGAGTCTGAGGTAACATATAAATTCCTTAAGTAAGCCTCTCCTTCTTCCTCTCAGACTGATCTCTAATTGCTTCCATGATAATTCCTACTTTAGCCCTTTTCTATTTTTTTTTTTAAAGATTTTATTTATTTATTTGACAGAGAGAGATAGCGAGAGCAGGAACACAAGCAGGGCGAGTGGGAGAGGGAGAAGCAGGCTTCCTCCCGAGCAGGGAGCCCGATGTGGGACTTGATCCCAGGACCCTGGGATCATGACCTGAGCTGAAGGCAGATGCTTAACGACTGAGCCACCCAGGCGCCCAGCCATTTTTTTATTTTGTTATTGTTATTATTATTATTTATTTTTTACACCTACAGAGCAGTTACACACACACTATATTCTTTACCGAGGTTTATTTATTGTTGACATTTTACCCAACTAGTTTTATCATTTGTTCTTTCCCTTTCAATCTGTATATACCCACTGTATATAATAGTGTGTATATATATATGTGTGTGTGTATATATATGTGTGTGTGTATATATATACAAAATGGCATATCTAATACTATATCTATTATATATACTATATCTAGATATAAAATATACTATTATGCATGTATATACTATGAAATATAGTATATACAGTGCATATATATACACTGTATATAGTAATATATATGTATTTAATAGTATATATGCTATTATAGATATACCATTATATATTATATATATAATTATGTATTATACATATTTACACAGTAATACACTATAAAAAGGGTGTGTATATATGCCATATACATTGAAATATATATATGTATATATATATGTGCATATATATATATAAAAATAATTGGTCCCATTTCTCTAGAGAATGCTAATACATTAGAGAATCATCCAACATACGTAGACACACATGATGTCATTATGCTTCCTTAATCATTAATCCTGGCGTTAATTATCAAAGTGTACTTTCATACAAATCACGTACATCATTCTTTTTATTATTTTTTTGTAAAATCCTTTCAGAACCGTATCCATTCATCCTATAAATCTGATTTGAAACTGTTACTTTTCTATGAAAAGATACTTTTTATTTTCCTTCACCAGCTATGATTCACACATATTGTATTAATCTGAAATTGCAAAATCATACTTCCTGAAAACTTTTCAACATATGTACACTTAGAAATATTTTTTCCTTGCTGTCGAACTCCCATTAGAAATTTGTACTCTAAAGATCATTCATGCACATCACCATACTAAGACATGTTGTGCTGTTCTATAATGTTTAAAGACATAATATCCAGAGAATTTCTTATATTTTTGAAGTCTTGTTATAACACAAATTAGATGAGCAAATTTTGTTCTCTCCAACTGATATCTTCCAGTTGAAACTTCTCTTTGAGGGTAAAGATAGATAATAATTTTTGGTGATTGCTTGAACTTTTGCTATCATATTTGTTTACTTTATTTCCCTCAACATAAATTCCTTAGGTTAGCATAAGTAGCTCACTTTTATACATATACTGACACACTTGTCATCTGGGTAGCCTGGAGAATACAAAAATTAATTCGGTATCTCAACCTTCTTGGGAATGGGAAACATGTACCAGAGGTATATGAAAGTACTGGTAAGCATTGAAAGGTTATGTTCAGGACTTCTTGCTTTATCCCTTATTTAATGGAAATTTTAAGTCTGTACCTTAGGCTCATTTCTATCACACTAAAAGACATACAGTATGCTCTTGTGCATCCTAAAGTTCACATAAAAAATAAATATGCAATTACGGCTAAGAAAATTGGTATAAGTAGGATAATGAGCCTTGAGCTAAATTGTGAAGTATAAGTAAGAATTTGATTCACAGAACATGGGTCAGGGGAGGTCACCCAAGGAAAAGGTTGTTTTCATTCAAATGCATGAAAGTAATGGATAAAGGAACACATGTAGAACAGCACATTAAGCCTTATTATCACCCACAATGTTGACCTTGCACTTTTCAAACCATTTTAAGTTGACTATTCAAATAAGTGTTGGTTTTTGTTTTTCTGTATAACTTACTTCATTACGCCTGACTGTGGACAATTTTAACCTCCTGTTTCTTTGCATTCATGATCTTTACCTTTGTAGAAAGATCCTCCCACCACATCCTTGGAAAAGTAAAGAAGTGTAATACTATAAAAGGAAGATGCCCTTTCTATTGTGTGCTTTTGCACTGCATGCTTATTAAAGAGATAAAAGGATACAAGATTCGCAGTAAATTTTTAATTTTCTTTCTCTAGTAATTATCTTCTCCATGCTTAATGCAGCACATTGTTCTTCCTGTACATAGGCTCCTATGATTTTTGTTTACATTAGGTATTTTATGAAGTAATCCACACCAGAAGAACCCAGCTACTTCTTTCCCACAAACTTTGGCAAACATTGCTCCATATTTCCTAATTTTAACTTTTTGTTGTTTTGGTTTCTCAAAACTCTATCTCCAACAGTCATGATTTATATTGAAAAGGGACATTTGGAAGTCCTCATCAACATAGCAAGATGGTCTCCAACAATTTTGCCACTCTGAAGATAATTTATTGCATGGATGATGCTTTAGTGGTATAAATAACTGTCCAAATGTAACTCAGATATATACCCTGAAACTCCATAGCATATTTTTATTATGAGGAAAAAAAGAGGAAAAAACACAAATTGTTACATTTATTAGGAATGAATTGATATATTCTTTTAAAAATACCCTTATATCCACCTGAGAAAAATTTCAAAGGACACTAAGCTAGTATATTGAGCTTGACTCAACTTAATTCCTTCTAATTCCACTGTGGTTTCCTTCATTGCCCCTTGCAAGTTTATAAAATCTTAGCTTATATTTTTCACTTGCGTAAAGTATTTTTATAAGAATACCACAAATTTCTTGGATCTCCATCTCTAGAGAGGGAGTTGGGTTAACGGATTAAATTGTAAAAAGGCTGTGTTGAGTCAAAATAAGAATAGGTTTTATAATTGAAAATCTGATTATTGTAACAAGTTATTGAACAAAGACAGATAATTTTTGTCCCTAGGCAGGCAATTGAAAAAAATAATAATATATATTCATTTTTGAAAAGAAACAGATAATCTATTGCTTTCCCTTAAGATTTTGGATTTCGCAACTATGTAAACCTATTTATCTTAATTCATGAGAGAGATAAGGCACAGTAATAGAGAATACAGAATTTAGAACCAGACTTGCAGCGTTCAATTCTTGGTTCTACCACTTCATAACTTCGTTATCCTGGTAAGTCCCCTACCACGGCTACTTCAAATATGGCCCTGATATAAAATGTGGACAATTACTGTACTGCCATATAATGTTTTAAGATCATTCAGTTAAATTTGTAAAGAATGTAAAATAGTACCGACAAATATTGAGCATTTCATAAGATATTAAAAATTATAAATCTGGCCTATTCTTCAAATAAAAACCTCAGAAACAATGAACATGGTCATGGTTCTAAAGAGAAAAAATTAAAAATGCATTGGGTGTAAAATTCGTAGGTGTTTTATTTTGGAAAACATTTATTTTGAGAATGTTCTCACTTAATTTTAAGATGTGCTATGGTCACATATATTTAAGCTACAATTTTTTTCTCTAAGAAAATTGTAGGTGTTGCTCCATTGTTATTTGGTGTTGAACGTTGATGACGAAAAGCTTACAGATAGCTTTGGTTTTCTGCTGGTACATGACTTAAGTAAATTCACTGAGCTGTCCTAAACGTGAAGATCTCCAATCAAATTCAATGACATGGAGTAAAAAAAAAAAGAATCTGCTCTTCTGTAGATATTAAATAAGTAATCACAAATATTAGTGTTGAAGAAGAGGACTACATGGTGTTTTAAGTGCATATAGCCAGAAGAAATTATCTAAATAGTGCTGATTCCAATATCTCATTTTTTAAAATTTCACAATGGACTTAGTGGCAACAATTGACTATAAGCTTTGTGAAAGCATCGTGTTTACCTTGTTTTCATTTCTTCTTCAAAGTAATTGGGGTGGTGCATGGTACTTAGATAGCATTCTATGAATATGTGTTGACTTAATGAAAAAATAGGACTACTCTCTTTTTCTCAAAACTCCCTTATTCTTTGGCCTATTTTTAAAATTAATAAATTCTATTTTTTAGAGTAGCTTTATGTTACTCAAATATTGAGTGCAAAGTGTAGGGTTCTCATATACCCCCCCCACACACACACACAAAGTTTCTCTTATTATTAACTTCTTGCATTAGTGTAGTATATTTGTTGAAATTGATGAGCCAATATTGGCCTATTATTATTAACTAAAATCTGTAGATTATAATAGACGTCCCTCTTGATGCTGTACATTTTATGGGTTTCACAAATGCATTATGACCAGTATCCACCATTAGAGTAATATGCAGAATATTTTCACTGCCCTAAAAATCCTAAAAGATATGTGTGGTTCACCCACTAATTTATACCTTTGCTCCATTCCTCCCAACTCTTGGCAATAAATTATCTTTTAACAGTCTCCATAGTTTTTACTTTTCCAGAATGTCATAAGATTGGAATCATAATAATGCAGCTTCTTCAGATTAGTTTCTTTTCCTTAGCAATATGTATTCAAGGTCCCTCCAAGTTTTTTCATGGCTTGATATATCATTTCATTTTATTGCTGTATAATATTCCATTGTGTGGATATATCACAGTTTATTCATTCGCCTGTTGAAGGATAACTTGATGGCTTCCAAGTTCCTAGGATTATTTTTCAGCTCGCTTTTCCAGTTTCTTACCAAGTGCTTTTTTAATTAGGTTTCTTAGTGATATCACTGTTTCTACCAGCAACTTACAGGTCTAGAAACAACTCACTTGGTTTGGGGATACTTCTAATATTCTAACTATCATCAGTAGCAATTTAAAGCATTTCCATGGGAATCACATCTCACTTAAATGTGTATGCATCATTAATTTATTCTTCACAATTCTTGACAATATGATGCTTCAAATATATATTTCCAACTCTTTTCTATATATATGGACAATTATATAAAACTGAATATATACATTAGTATTTTTCTGAGAATTGTCCAGAAGTATTCAAATTTCATTAATGGTTAATTGTTTTCCTGCTCCTTAGCTTGTAAAACGCATCACATCATTAAAACCTCCTGATAGCTCCCTACCTATTTCCAAAATTCATAACTCCACTATTGAAAAGTCTCCGGGATCCAATTCTGCATACAGCATTATGTTATTGTTTATTTTATATGTTTATAAGTCAATTTTTCCCACAATATTCAAAATTTTTCAAAGGCAGAAAGTATAACTACATTAAAATTTCTGGCACAGAGTAGGCATTTAATCAATGCATAGTTATTTGATTAATATATTTGTAAATTTATGTTCAAACTGTATTTTATCCTAAAATTAGTACTTCATAATGAATTTACTAAACTGATTTGTTTTGATGAGGTGCAGTTCTATCCTCAATGTTCATAGTTGTGTCATCTGTGGATTCTCACTGAACTTGTTCTCAAATACCCTATTAACAATTTATCTAATTTTTGAATTTCATAATAAAAACTAATCCTGTATTTTGTCAATTTTATAAAAGAACAATATTAAAAATAACTTAGCACTGAAAAAAAAGCTTAAGGGAAAAGAGAAACAGTTTGATAGTCATACTGGTAGACCACTAAGTTCCAGGAAGAAAGAAAGAAAGAAAGAAAGAAAGAAAGAAAGAAAGAAAGAAAGAAAGAAAGAAAGAAAGAAAGAAAGAAAGAAAGGAAGGAAGGAAGGAAGGAAGGAAGGAAGGAAGGAAGGAAGGAAGGAAGGAAGGAAGGAAGGAAGAAAGAAAGAAAGAAAGAAAGAAAGAAAGAAAGAAAGAAAGAAAGAAAGAAAGGGAGGGAGGGAGGGAGAATTTTAATGTTAGATCTGTTAAATTTTGTCAGACTTTTCCCTACCCAACTTTTAAGAGCAGATGAGGGTTGAGAAAGTATGAAAAAGCTTACCAGCATAATAAAATTTGGCAGATAATTCTATTTTCTCACAACTGTATTTCAGGACCATGGTGCCAAGAATAAGTAAGTATCTGTTAGGCCTGCCACCCTGTCAGACTAATCAGGAAGAATCTGTCATTTTCTGTGTCCCATTACTTCATGTCCTAAAGCAGACCGGTAGCCCGGCTTTAGTATTTTTAAGGCAATTCTTTTAAGTTTAATATTCTAAGAGGAGTGAGCATTGTCATTTAGACACTCTGCCTTGCAGTCAGTCATACTAGGAAAATTGGTGTGTGTCACTAGGACAGGGGGGTGGGAGGATGGGTTAGCCTGGTGATGGGTATTGAGGAGGGCACGTTCTGCATGGAGCACTGGGTGTTATGCACAAACAATGAATCATGGAACACTATATCTAAAACTAATGATGTAATGTATGGGGATTAACATAACAATAAAAAAATTTTAAAAAAGAGTAAAAAAAAAAGAAAATTGGTGTGTGTCACTAGGACAGTCATAAATGTTTCCCTCAAAATGTCACCACCTTATTTTTGGTTTCTCATAAATCTGACTATGTGAGATCATTTTAAGGTGCATTCATTAAACCATTTTATGTTTTAATATTATGTTAATTTAGTCAGTGTTATTTTTCAAAGGCAAGTTACTTACATGATTATTAACAGAAAAAGATAGCTTACCCTGTTAAAGACTTTAGCAAGAGCTACAGTATATTTTCTATTTTCCACAATTGAAATTTCTATGCTCCAGTGGTGTTGAGGTTTCCAAAAGGGATGAAATGTGAATGCAAAGTAAGATGACTTGTGGAATAAATGGATTGCTGGGCTTTTCCATGTTTCAAAAGCAAGTACTATGCTTTAGAATGATTTCTCTTTATATTTTGAAATATAAGAAGAATCAAGAAAATATAGAAGGTAGTTTAAAAAATAATAAAATGAACATCAGTATGCTCAAACCATTTTAATATAATAGAATATAACATAATAAAACATAATATACTGCAATCTATACCCTAGGTGGGCTTTGTGACCTCCCCAGATACAGTACCACAAAGCAGTACCCAATGTACTGGGTTCAGTATTAACTTTTCTCTTACATTTTGAAATAACTGCCATGTATGTCTGCATCCATAGGCTACAAAATTATATAAATTTGCCTAATAATTTTTAAAGATATTTTATAAGAATGTAGATTGAAGCTTAAATACTAACATTTCAAATTATTTCATATAATTTTGTGTTTTTACTTTAGATGCGTTATTGCTGAACAGAGATTCCCCTAAACAAATTGTTCATGTAGATTAAGTAATAGACTGCTGTTCACATTTTTTTCCATGCTTCCATGTGCTTTATCTGTTACTCTATAATAAAGCTTATGCCATCTGACTTCTAGCTACTTGAGCAGTTGTCAATTCATTCTTCAAAAAATTTGTAGTTCCTTGACCTCCAAAATCATAGTTTAATGTTTTATGTATATAGCTAACACTTATTAAACTAATATTGATATGTGGCTTATGCTGTTTCATATGCTTCATGTATATGAAACACTTAATTCTCTTTTTTTTTTTAAAGATCTTATTTATTTATTTGACAGAGAGAGACACAGCAAGAGAGGGAACACAAGCAGGGGGAGTGGGAGAGGGAGAAGCAGGCCTTCTGCTGAGCAGGGAGCCCGATGTGGGGCTCGATCCCAGGACCCTGTGATCATGACCTGAGCTGAAGGCAGACGCTTAACCACTGAGCCACCCAGGCATCACTAAACACTTAATTCTTGAGGAAAAAAAAAAAAAAAAAACAAGCTATGAGATACTGAATATTTTGTTTGCATCTTTCAGGTAAGAAACCTGAGACTAAGTGAAGTTATATCTGAGGTCAATTAAGCTGGGATTCCAACCCAAGGACACAGAAACAAACCTTATGCCCAAGCTCCAAAGTGTTCTTGGTTCACCATGTTCTTAGTGCATTGTTCCTTTGCTAAATATTTTAGTTGTCCAAACTAAAATTTAGATAGCACTTTGAACATGAGATTTAAATAAATACTTTGATGAATGTATACTCCCACCAGGACAGATTACTTCTTTTTATATAGACCAAAACCTTGAAGAAAACTTTAAAAGCAAAGTGGGTATTACTATACTTGACTGCCTCAACTCTGCATTGTACCAAAAAGCCAATGCCTAAACTTCCACTGCTACCTGTTCAACGTTTTGTTGATCTATTCAATTTATTTTGCCTTTGTGATGGTCCAGGGTATAGAATAGATTTACGTGGGAGAATGGTCAGCCTGCAAACATAAATCTAATCAATTTTATAGGACCAGTTTTAGTGTATGATCTTCATATAGCACTCTTTTCAAGTTTTAACTAGTTTAATTACCCAATCAGTAGGAGAATAAGGATTCTTATCTATTAACTGATATAATGATCATAAATGAGATGAAGAGACATATCTATTTTTACTTCTAATTGTTGATTATCTTTATATAGTTCCAGATAATATATTTAAATTTCATTTGTCAAAATCAATTTTAAATCATTTTATTTAATTTACTCATCAATATATTTTATTTATTAAAATGCATTACATTTAGAAAATTAAACTTAACATGTTTTCCCTAATAATACTATTAATTATTCTTGTTTGATATGATAGAAGCTATAAATTGCCATCAAGTACACAAATAATGATCAAGAGAAAAGATATAAAACCCCATTAAAAAAATACTGTAAAATGTGGATGGCACTATATGACAGACTAGCTTCTGATAATAACAGATATCCACGTATGTATAATGCATTGTAATATAGGGTGTTGAAATAAATTGTTGCCCTAAAAAAGTGCTTTTGGATCTTACAAAATTTTTATATCATGGTGGTATTGCTTTGATCACAGACAAGTGAATAACAATTCGACCATGTCCAAAGCAAAATATCTTCTAAATAACCATAGTAGAGTAAGATACATGCTCTTGATGAGTAATCATATCTCTTTTGATGGAAATTAAAAATAACATTTAATTTTAGATTAATATAATCCCACAAATAATTGTCTTCATTTTTTTTATTTGTTTTTTCTTTGAAGATTAATAAAGTCAATTTTCAAAAACAGGAAGTAATTTTCCCCTTCTTTGAGTTTGCACTCATGGATTTTGATGATCTAAAGTTGTATGCTTCTGTTATTTGAATAGAGACTTCATATATGGTATAATTTTAAGTACAATTTGAGATTTGGAGAAAACATTGTTGAAATGAAAACTTTATTATCATTTGAGTTATATAAAATTGTATTCAATCAGTCAGTCATGCTATTGAATTACAGTCTCTTTGCATCTGAGTCTAGAACAATAGTATGTACTATGCCAGGTTATTCTGTGAAGATAAGTAATAACTTATATAGAGGTCTTAGGATCTGACAGTCCTTAAAAATATTTGTTTCCTTCTATCTGAAAGCAAGAATATTTGAGAGACATTTTAAAAATATAACAACACTGATGCACGAAAATTTGTAAAATGTATGTAAATCAATTGTGGGTAATATGTATAAACTACCCCAAAATAGGAATAACACTGTAATATGTCTTGATTTCAAAATATTAAAATAAAAAGAATAAAGTATTTCTAGGGGCTGAAGACAGTGGCAGCACCCAGGACTCAATCATCCATATTCACTTTAAAAGTAATGCTGAAGGAAAAAGAAAAGCATATAAAACCATGCCTTCAGCATAACCTGAAGGAAGAGAATACCTGAACTTTAAAATAATATAAGTAGGGGCACCCGGGTGGCATAGTTGGTTGAGCATTTGACTTGGTTCTAGCTCAGGTCATGATCTCAGGGTCCTGAGATTGAGCCTCACATTGGAGCCTAGCGCTGAGCGTGGCACCTGCTTGGGATTCTCTCTCCCTCTCCCTGTTCCCCTCCTGCTGGTTCTCTCTCTCTCTCTCAAATAAATAAATAAATCTTTAAAATAATATATGTAAAAACAGAAAAAAAGAACAAGTCACAGCATTCAATTTCTAGTAGATCTACACCAACTCCATCCCATGGTAGGGCAAGTGGCAAACAAAGACAGGCTTAGAAACAATGAATGAAAGAGAGAGTGAACAAGGGGTCCTAAAAATGATCTCAAATTATCACCAGAAAGACTATGCCTACAGGTATTTCAGTCGGAAATGTTAACTGCATTTGGTGATTCAGTGCATGGACAAAATACTTCCCCAAGGAAGGGACTATAACAACCACGTGATTTCAAATGACACCTACTGAAACTCATGGGGGATGAAAAAGTCAAAAAGGAAGGGAAAGTGCTCTTTGGCCATTAGATGTAGTGAGGAAAAAAGCAAAAGTGAAAATTTTAGGTCCTGCACATCATAAGAGACCTAAAGGTTTAAAGGGCACATAACCCCCCCACACATCACCAAAGGAAACAAAATAAACAAAAGCAAAAGAAACACTAAATAACTGACTTTTTTATACTCAGACATGAGTATGCCCAAATTAAGAAGCCTATAAACAGCCCAATAACACAAACATAAACAATAACAAAAAAATTAACATATCTTTTGCAAAAGTCAGAAAACAAATTATATAACTTGTCAATTGAGTACAATGTTCCCTAGAAATATAGGCATAAAGCAGAAGAAAACTTGAAGACACTACTCCAAATGGACTTAAATATGCTCAAGCAAAAAATCAAATATAAAAAAGTCACCGTAAATAAGAAATACAAAAACTAAGAATATAAAAAGAAAAAAAATAAAAAGAGACTTGATGAAACTCATGTAAGAAGTGGAAGAGAATGCACCATTTTCTTAAAAGTGAAGAATATAATGCAGGTGCCTAAAAGAGGATAGACTCAAAAAAATTAATACAGAACATTCAAGAAAGACAGGACAACAAAAGGTGTGACAATGATATAGAGAAAGAAAATGGTTCAAGAGAAAGTAGGGAAAGTGGAAGACAGGCAAGAAGCAGTAACATTTGTGTTATTGGATCTTCTGACGAACAAAAATAAAATAATAGAACAGAATTAATATTTAAAATTATTATCGGGGCGCCTGGGTGGCTCAGTCGTTAAGCGTCTGCCTTTGGCTCAGGTCATGATCCCAGGGTCCTGGGATCGAACCCCACATTGGGCTCCCTGCTCTGCAGGGAGCCTGCTTCTCCCTCTCCCACTCCCCCTGCTTGTGTTCCCTCTCTCACTGTCTGTCTCTGTCAAATAAATAAATAAAATCTTTAAAAAAATAAAATAAAATAAAATTATTATCTAAGAAGACTTTCTGGAAAGCGAGGGGACTACAATTTATATATTAAAATGGTCCACTGGATACTTGGGAAAATTAACCAGGATAATCAACTTCAAGGTATATATTAATAAAGATATTACATTTTATTTTATTTTTTTTAAGATTTTATTTTTTATTTATTTATTTGAGAGAGAGAGAATGAGAGACAGAGAGCATGAGAGGGAGGAGAGTCAGAGGGAGAAGCAGACTCCCCGCTGAGCAGGGAGCCCGATGCGGGACTCGATCCCGGGACTCCAGGATCATGACCTGAGCCGAAGGCAGTCGCTTAACCAACTGAGCCACCCAGGCGCCCAAAGATATTACATTTTAAAAATAAAGAAAAAAATCTTAAAGGCCCAGGAAAAGTGATGAAACAACTTAAAAAGACAAAATAATTGTTCTGTGATCAGACTTTTCAAAAGCCACGTATGAACAAAGGACCGGCAAATACAGTGGCATTTTTTTAAAATTCAATGAAACAAAGTGTAAACCAAATAATTTATAACCAGTCCACCTATTCTTCAAGGATAAAGGTCCTAAGAAAAATCATATTCTATGTACAAAAATATAGGGCATTCTGTTGCCATGAGGACAGTTTTAGGAATCTAATATTTGATTTTGCAACATTTTTGTTCCTACAATTATTTCAAAGTAAAAATTTAAAAATAAGAAAGTAGCTTCATAAAAATATTAGAACAATTACTCTATGAACCAATAAACATGTTTTGAATGTAAAAATCTGCTCCTTATTAACCATCATATGTAAGGATGTTTATCTTTACCATATAATGGGATTCAGGTTAGGTGGAGGGAGAAAAAAGAAGAAAAAGCTATAAATGTCATGTAAATACATTGTCATTATTTTATTTGAAATTTGGGGAATATATCCAAATACAAATAAAATATATATTTCAAAGGCTATCCTGAATAAACATTTTGGTGTTCTTTGACTTAATCAGGAAAGATAATTAAACTTTGATCACAAATACAGAGGAAAATAGGAATAAATGGCATAGAGATAATTTAGCTGAAATTTATCATCATTACTGGTCTAGACATATGCATATACTTGGAGACTAAATATTAATCCATAGCTATATTTTCAATAAAAATTGACAAAAAATATTTTTGATAATTATTTGTGTATGTAGACAGTTTTTTTTCCTTTTATTTAGCAATAACTTGTGTTCATATAAACTCAATGTTTATTTGATGCTGATATTAAAGAAAATACATTAAGCACACTTTCCATTGTCTTCTTAAATAAGTACATAACGAACAGAATTACGTAAAATTTTCCAGTTTTCAAACTAAACATTTTATGATCCTCTTCCAATGTTAGTTTTCAGCCAGCCCTAGCAGCTGAATTTCTAAAATTGGCTCTTCTCCATGTAGCATGCTTTATGCAAATGAACCCAGATGAAAAGAATTGAAAATAGCTAGTATGTGTGGTTAACATTTGGATAACTGCATAAGCAAACAGCACATGATCTTCATTTCCCAAAACATAATTCGTAACTACTGTATCTTTAGAGAACAATATTAAAATGAGTGTTTTTTATTACTCTTTAACAATAACATTTTATTCCTAATATCCAAATGATAAACTCAATATTAATTCACTATTAATATATGAACATATCAGATAGAAATTTAGTTCTTTGTATAACACTTTAAAATCTGTGTTAATATGTAGGTAATTGGGCTAAAGGAAACAATATCAAGTGCTTGATTTAAATCCCACCCTCTTGCGACGCCTGGGTGGCTCATTCAGTTAAGCATCTGCCTTTGGCTCAGGTCATGATCCCAGGGTCTGGGGATTGTGTCCCACATGGGGCTTGTTGCTCAGTGGGGAGCCTGCTTCTCCCCTGTTTGTGCTCTCTCTCTCTCTGACAAATAAATAAAATCTTTAAAATAAAATAAATCCTATACTCTTGCAAATTTATTCAGAAATAGTGCTTAACTAATTATACATCATAACTGAAATAACAAAGAGTAGAATGTGTAATAAAAAAATGCAAGTTAGTGAAGAATCAATTAATATCAAATTGACAAAAGAAGCTATTTTTTGAATATTAAACAACTATTAGAGCTCTTCCTTTGTACTATAACAATCAATGCCAAGTATGAACATATCCAATATGAAAATATTTTATGATGTAATCATTTTATAAACAAAGCTTGCATAAACATGTGGGGAAAATATTACTTTAGGTTTATTTAGGAATGACAGACACACAATCTCACCCTTAATGGAAACCTGTGAATACAGGATTGCATTCACCTCAAAGCAATATGTTCTTGTAAATGGAAGAAAAATAAATCTAAAACCAAATTTCAACCATTCTTATATAAGAATTATGATGAGAAAGATGATGTACTTCAATATTAGTGATTTGTTCTCTCCCCCAGCTTTACTAGAGACAATCTCAGTGTATTGTGTTCAACCTCTTCATGACAATCTCTTTCTTTGGTTACAACCAGTATGCAAAAGACCCTATTGTAATTTATACTGGATTCACCAGAATAAGAAAACTAAAGCATATGTTTATAACTCTGTAGCTGAATGGAGATCACCCAAACATTTTACATACTATATGCCCTTTAGATATTTACAATAAAATAATATTTACCTTTGATGTAACAGGCTTGCTTTCAGGAAACAAAAGTATAGTTCAATTTAACTGTAGCAAAATTATAAATTTAAATAACAAAGAAAACTAACTTTAGGATAAGACACACATAACTTGTAGTTCACCCATCTCCATCTTTTAAAAATCATTATCTCTAGTGCTCGCTTCGGCAGCACATATACTAAAAATCATTATCTCTAAAGAGTTAGAATATACAAAGGTTATTCCTCAGACATGGGCTCATGCATCTTAGTAAACAAACAACTTCCTGTCAGCATTGGTGTTATTTAGTATTGGACATTTTTCACCATTGTGTTAAGCTACAATTATAGAATGTAGATTATAGAACACACATGATTTTTTTTTTTTTTTGCCATGTAAAGAGATGTATAAACTCTTGCTACCTATTTTTTCATTGGCTTGAATGCATATCCTGAGGGCACAAAAAAGTTCATACCATTAGACTTCAATGCACAACATGAATAATTATGTGGATTTCACTAAGTAGTCACACAGTGTTTTGTTACTTCAGAGAAATTATGGGTCACTGCTAAATCAACTAGACTAATGAGTTGTTTAACAAATTTTCCAAGTTCTCAAATAGTGGTTGGGGCATGTTAGGTGTGTTCTAGAATATTTCTAGTTGTTTCCTAGACTTCTAAATTTCAAAAGTAACAAAGGGTTTTCTATTTTAATTCTCTCAATTATCAGTATTAAAAGAATATCTACCAATTATCACTATGGTTTCATTACGCGAAGTTTTATTAACAAAAAATATAGGAAAAATCATTGTAAAGAATAACGCTTTAAGTCAAACTTCATATTTATGAAACATCTAAAATAATGTTTTAATTTTTCTCACTTCATATCAGTGGTGAACATTATTTTTCATAAATAAGAATGATCTATTGAACAGACTTTCTAAACTACTCATCTAGACCAAACTAAAGTGTGTATCTTTCCAACTGATATTGATTAAATATGCTAAATTGAAGATTTCATCAATGAAACAGATTTTAGAACTACAAGACACCTAGCATGAAAATATTCTTTGTAATAAGCATGTTGGAATTATGATAACAGCACTTTAAACTTGTCTAAAGAAATTATTTTATCCAGCATTCAGATTAATTTCTTCAGCATCATCTGGAACCACACATTGTCTAGGAAAATTACCTTTTTTTTTTTAACTACCTGTCTTCCTTTTCTAGAATGTAAGCACCAGTTTAAGAGTGACTTTATTTTTTGTTTGCTTGTTTTTCTCATACTCAGGACTGAGGAAAACATTGGCATGCACTAAGTATCCAGTAAATATGGAAATATAGTTTTAACTGAATGAGACTTAATAATGTCTCACATCATATATCATTTTTTCATTAAGTTTTTATTCATTATATATTATTGGAAATGAAAGAGAAACAATTGTGAACCTAAAAGTACTATTAAAACAAAAAGTCTTAATAAAAATTATTTTAAAAAAGAAACATTCCTGGCACAATGTCTACATATCAGAATTGATACATTTTTCGTATCTTTTTATGTGCCAGGTATATTAGTACCTGTACGTGTGGAACCAGTAGTCAAACAGATTTAGCATAATCCAAAATTCAGTGAATGCACCATATTTAAACATTAGAAACAACCCGAGTAGCTATAGCTAGAGATGGTATGCATTTATATCACATAGAAACTGTCACAGATTTTGTTTCTATCCAACAAGGGATACACTTCACATAAAATTGAGTGGTGTATAAAATAAAACCAACATATATTTCATATCAGAGGGGTGAAGAGAGATCACAGAACACACAAGCAGAAGGCAAAGAAGAACAAAACTTTGATATCTGTATTGCAATAAGCATTTTTAAGAGTATAATGGAAGGAAACAGTTTCTTTTACAATGCAGTTAGTAATGATTCTGTACTTCAAGTGAATTATTAGCAACTAAAAATGAGAGAAGAGTGATGTCATAGAAACAGTATTAAGATATCTGATAAGGAAATAGCAACTTATCATTGACCAATGTGGTTCAAGCACAAAGTGAGATTCCTATGCTAAGAATAAGAGAAAGTCAGTCGCGAAAGAAGAAAATTATAAAATGGAATTCTTGGTTGGTAACCTTGGGTCTTCCTCTGGTAAAATACCTACTGGCCCATGTACGCAGAGGGAAAGCAGAAACCAAGAAAGAGGCAAGCCACTCCAGACTGATAGTTGGTAGGTTTAATAAAGAAAAGGACAGACAGAGGAGGTTTGTACTGGGCCCCTGAAAGATGAGGAGATGTCTGCATTTGCCAGCCAGAATCTTAAAAATTTATATAAAGGCCTTAACTGGGTTCAGTCATCTACACCATCTAGATGGTCTCAGCAACACCTCACTCTCTCAAGGCTATGTCTTTGGAATGGCTCCACGTCTGGGAATGGTGAGTGAAATATACATTCCAAGGACAGGAGAGGTGGTAAGGAGCCTCCAATTGCTGGGTCCAATTTGTGGGTCAAGGGGAAGTCACATCCCTTTGGTAATTTCCTCCACAGGAACGCAAAAATGATTTGGTGTCTTTAAAGATATAAAACTTATCATTGTCTTCAGTTATGAAGAATTTTAATAAGAAAATGTGAGAATTCTACTGCTGAGTAGTAGTAAAGGAAGTAAATAAGTTGGCAATTTATAAAATTATTTTAGATCAATAAAATAAATAGTATTAGTTTACATCATGTCCTCAGTTTTTTTTCAAATATATAATCTATCAAGTGCTTAGCATCATGTTTCAAGAAATAAAACATGTTAGGAATCTGTGTTTTGATTAGTATCAGACTGGTTGTATAATCAAGGATACCCAGACCTTCCTCTGCGGTGTCTTCAGGACACTTCTACCACAGTATGCATTATCTGTGTGAGTCTACTAATCAAACTCCATCTTAATGTTAACAACATAATTGATAAAGACTTTTTACAGCCTATCATTTATTATTTCTTTCCAAAATCCTCTAAATCAGCTTCAAAAGTGACCACTAAAGATGACAGAAGATGACTAAAGTGAAGTTGATTGTATTTATCTCACCAAAATAATTGTTTCTACCATGGATATTTAAGTGTATAACAGCAAAATCAAATCTATTTTTGCCCAGAGAAGTTTCAGAATCAGATTAGTCCAAGAGAAGTGACTTTGTTTATTTCAATAATCTTAACAATTCAATCCTGGGTTTATTGTAAGTTAACTCTATTATGGTTTGATTGAACCCTTTAAATAACCTAAATAATTAGATTCAGTTTTCTGAATTAGGTAATATTGTCTCAGAATCACAGTATTATGAAACTGGCAGGGATAAAGAACACAATTTAAAATATGCCTTAAACAATTCTAGGACAGGGCGCCTGGGTGGCTCAGATGGTTAAGCGTCTGCCTTCGGCTCAGGTCATGATCTCGGGGTCCTGGGATCGAGTCCCACATCGGGCTCCCTGCTCCTTGGGAGCCTGCTTCTCCCTCTGCTTCTCTCTCTCTGTCTCTAATGAATAAATAAATAAAAAAAATCTTTAAAAAAAAAAAAAAAACAATTCTAGGACAGCTTAACATGAACACATACATAAAATATTCTTTACAAATACATAAAGTAAATAAGAAGCACTCATTAAACTCTGAAAGAAGGACATAGAAAAGGGCAATTACATATATTTAAATATTTAGATTCCAATAAACAGAAATGGACACATCACTAAGGGTCTTCCAATTTGGGTTAGAAAGTAGAAAGTTGCAAAGATCAATATTTTCATTTTAACAAAGAATAAGAGCAATACAAATGACAAAATCTTGTTTTTTTATGTAGGTATGTATATATGTATTGTTTATCTTTTTTTTTTTTTTTTTTTTTTTTACCATGGGAATGCTGAGGACTCAGAGAACCTCACGTAAATTCTAAAATGAGATATGCAGATTCTTAGAGAAGGAGATCTGTGAGAGTTTCCATTCCTGTGGCTACTGGATGCACTTGAAGGGCAAACACGCCATAGAGAGGGGTAAGGAGGAACAGCCAAACTTTAATGTCATTTTAATAGCCACCTGTAGTCTACTATGAAGAGTGGGATTCTGAGAACCTTCAGTTACAAAGTGTATCCACAGCTCTGTGCCAGTTCTTTCCCAGGGTGTTCAGCAGGAGTGTGGCTTTAGGGCATCAAAGCCCAAAGGCAGGGTAGGAGGGCTTGGAAAAACCTCACCCCCAGGTGACCAGGCCTTCACCTCCTGTGCAAGACCAAAGATTATCAAAGAATGGGGCAGGGCAGGGAAGCTGAGAAAGATCTCCTCCAGGGAGGCAGGATACTTACCACGTGCTCAAGAGAGCACAAAGGACTAGGGCCCAGCAGGAGAACAAAGAAGGGACCCACAGAGGCTCAAGGGCTTCCATCCATGCAGACTTTGCAGGCAGAAATGCAATTGGTTGAGCAGTTTTCTGCCCTAGCCCACCTGTGTGGGTTCTACAAATAAGAAACCCACAACATCTGGCAGGCACAACATTCTCCAAGCAGGCAAAAAAAAATCCCAGCACATTTTCTGCCCCCTCTCATCCTAAAACAGAGTGGTGGTGTATTTCAGGCACTCTCCCTTCCATTTATTATGGTTGGCGGCAATGGTGTTGTGAGTGAACACCCTTGGAACATATTGTAATCATTGCTACACAGTTTTTGTTTTTACTAATGAAGTCAAAGCATCATTTTGTAAACATAAAACGCCTTAGAGCATGCCATGCAACCCAAGCCTAGAAGCAAGGTTGGGGATTTTAACAGTCTTTTCACAGATGATTATATGAACCATCCCAAATTTTTTTTGACACAAGCAGTGGAACATAGCTAATTATATATGCAGTCCTCAGATGAATTAATTGGAAATGGGTCTTGATTATTAAGGTTTCGCCTATGTTATTTGTTTTAAAGAAGCCAAAATTGGCAACATTAAAACAGATAATTCAGCCTCTACTTTATTTGCTCACTATACAGAATTCCAAATAAGCTTGGTAGGATTTTGATTGGCATTGCGTTAAATTTACAGATTTAGAGTATTCATATCTTATCTGTATTGATTCCTTTAATCCCATTCATTTAAAGAAATTTGATTAATAATAAAAGTTATAATACATGGCAAATGTCTTTTCAATTAATGATGCTGGAACAATTGGTTATCTGTAAGAAAAAATAATCCCGACCCCCAAAATCTACCACGGGAACAAAATTTTATATGGAGGGTGGTTGAAAATATAAATAGTGAAATGATAAAACATTTGAAGAAACCATAGGAGACTTTCTTGATTACTTGTAGTAGGAGTAGAATTCTTAAACAGGACACAAATCTCATAAAATAACTTCACAGCAGGAAGAGACTGCTAATTTGAACTATTTCTGAATTAAGGACTTTGCTCATCAAAATTTATTATTAGAAGAGTAAAATAGCAAACCTCTTAGAATATAACTAATGTTTATGTATACATATAAACAGGAATGTGTGTGTGTATGTATAACAGGATTTATCTTATCTATCTACCCACGGAAAAATGACTTATTCCTAGTGATTATGAAGAATTTTTACAAACTATGAGAAAATGTTCTCAATCCTATGAGAAAAGGGCATTTTTTATTATTTTTAATAAACTTTATTTTCATTGGTACTTCATTTGACATAACTTCAAAGTAGATCTGTGCTTTAAGATAAGCCAAACAACAGAAATCCTAAATCTCATAAAATATTTTTTTCTTACTTTTCTGAGTAGGGCATGGGGTTTCAGGGTACAGTGTTGATACCTAAAAGAGATAACATCAACATACAAGAATCAAACTGTATGAGATTCTAATACTATGCTCTTGGGTTATATACCACCTACCTCTTTAAGGTTGTAATGATAATGACTGTTCTTTTTTTTTTTTTTTTTTTTTTCCTCCTGGGAAGTTGAATGGTATTTTGTTTTGTTTTGTTTTGTTTTGTTTTAAGTAAAATGTCAGGAGATATGAAAATGCTGCACTTATTTCTCTTAATACACTGAAAGTAGTGGGAGTTTTTAAATTCTTCATGAGTCCAAGCTGGGACATGACTACTACTAATGAGATCCATTCAACACACTAATTCCAAGTTTGGCAACCATCAGCAAACTGGCAGCCCCAATTAAGTCTGCAGGCATACATTTTCCAGAGTGGTAGAATCTCATTCCCATAATGCCAGCTAAGGTTCCAGATGGAGCTAGGAAAACCAAATGTTCCTGGGATCCTGAGACAGCTGATAAGCACCCAGGCCTGCTAACCCACCCAAAAGAAGGCCAGCAGCCAGGGATGGGACATTACCTGCTTTCGCATAGCCAGTGATCCCCCCCCAGAAGCAGCCAGTTCTACATAGCCAAAGCCAAGCAATGCAAAGGCACTAGTGGGCCAGAGACATTCTTCATTGTTCTCTTTCACTCTGACCAGATAGAAGAGTACACCAAGTCTCTCCTGTAGGTCTGTGCTGGTAGACAAAGACACACAAGCCATGAGGTCGAGTCTTGGTACCGCTGGAAACATGGCAGCACACTCTGTGTCCTGAGGGCAAGGCCAGGGTACGGTTTTTGAACAAGCATTTTACACCAAAAAAAATATCAAAATGGCCTACAAAATAGGTTGCTACTATACAATAATTAGAATGGTAAAATGAAAACCGTAAATTTTTCAAAGTATATTTGCTGGAATGTGGAACAACTAGGCCTTTTGTCATTGTTGGTTGGAGTATAAATTAGTCTTTGAAATCTTTAGTCAATTAGTGATAAGCATAAGCAGCTTATCTGATCTCAGAATTCTGTCACTATATATAGAGAGAGAGAATAAATACTTTGTGCACTGGAAAAACAAGAATATACATGGGAGAAATATTAGTAGCAGCCAAAAATGGCAATAATCCAAATATCAGTCAATGATAGAATGGATAATTCAAGTGTGATAGTTTTATAAAATGCAATACTATGTACCAATGTAAATTAGTGCACCCCTGCCACACATAATGCCATGGAAGAATCTCACAAACATATCACTGAATGGAAGAACTATTTACATTAAGATCAAAACAATCCAGAGTGATAGAAGTTGGTATATTGGGTAGATATCTGTTGCCAGGAAGGAGGTCATTGCTTTCAACATGAACTTCTGCTGTGCTTGTAATGTTCTCTTCTCCTGCTCTGCAGAATGGCTGTAAGGTTGTGATGACTAAAACAAAAATCATCAAGCTACCCACTTGAAGTACATAATGGTTCCCTCAAATATGCTGTATTTCAACCCTTTTGGAAATATTTTACATAGATATTTTTTCTTATGTTGTTTATGCTCAAATTTAAAAAAATAGGGAATATAAAACTAGAAAGAGGAATTGGTTATTGGCATTAAAACTGGGAAAATTCTTTTAATTATATTGTCTGAAATTGTCATAGTGACAAAAATGAGGAACTAACTTGTTTAATAACCTGATAAATTGTAAATAAGAAATAACTGAATTTTTTTCAATCGATTTATTTTATTTATTTATTCCAAGATATAAAAATAGAGAAATAGAAGTTAAGGTTGAGGATAACTTATTTCAAATCTGAGGAAATTTTTTCTTTGATATAAAATGAAAAATACACTATGAAGAGGATACAATTTATTTTAGATATTACAGAAAAAAGTAGTCTGCTGAAAATATTTCTCATACTGTTGTAAAATTTAAAATAATCATAGAAATAAAGAAATAAAATATTGTAGAAAAGAACAGTAAATGATTATAAGTTTAGAACAAATTCTCTAGAATTATACTTTTATGTATTCACTAAAAACAATCAATTTGCAAACCATTTTTGCAATCTTTTTCTTCTTTTTTCTTCTTATATGTTATACGATGAAGCTGTGTTTATTTGTAATTTGCTATGGTAACACAAATGCATTGTATAGTTGAGTAATTTCATATACATATACAATATACATTGTATAGTTGAGCAATTTCCCAGATCGAACATTATGTAATGATTTTTACTAGACCCTTTCACTATTTAAAAACATAAAATGAACTAAAAACTCATTCTGTAATACACTGACAGAAGCTCTGTGTTGTTATCTATAAAAACTTTTACTATTATTTCAGTGATGGGTCAGATAATATTTAGATCTCCAGCTAGGTTTTAACTGAAAATTCTAGTGGAACATGACAAATGTTAGAAACCAGAAAAATAGATGAAATTTCCGGTAAATCTGCATAATTACTAAATTCCATTCTTTCTATAATAAAGTTTTTTTTTAAGATTTTATTTATTTATTTGACAGAGAGATATATATATAGAGAGAGAGAGCACAAGCAGGGGGAGTGGGAGAGGGAGAAGCAGACTCCCCGCTGAGCAGGGAGCCCGATGCAGGGCTCGGTTCCAGGACACTGGGATCATGACCTGGGCAAAAGGCAGATGCTTAACGACTAAGTCACGCAGGCACCCCTCTATAATAAAGTTTTTAATCAAAGGCTTTAACACTAACTGAAGTCTTATTAGGATTCAGAGCCCTGTGAAAGCTCTTTATGGTAAGTTCCATGAATGTTGACACTCTAGAAACTTGCAATCCTGGTTGCTTCCTTTTGGTTTCTTATCTACTACCTGTTCCTCTGAGATTCACCTTCACTTCTTCCTCACCTTGGCAGCCAGTCATTTCCTGTAGCAACAGTTGTTTAGCACAGGTCAGTCGCCTGCCCTCACTAGACTGATTTTGCACAGAGGTTCCCTGGGGTTTAAATTTCGCCTCCCCTGAATTACTTTTTTTTGAACTTCTAAGTGTTAATAATTCCAAATCTTTTCTTTTATTTTCCCTGCCCTAATTTCAATACCTGCTAGAAGTTTGGGGATACATCACGGCTCTTTTTTTTTCTTTTTTTTTTAAACCAGATTAACTAATTAATAGCGTTAAGCCTAGTTAAGAGTTGTTTTTATTAAATTCTTTCTTAAAATATCTTGAGTGATTTCATTCTCCTGACTGGAGCCTGACCATAAATAATGTTTCCGTTTTCTTTTGTTGTTGTTGCTTTCTGTATGCTTAGATTTAAATGTGTCTCTTTTAAGAAACTTAGAGTTTGGTTTTTAATCATTTATTCAGTTTAAAAACCATTTTTATTGGCATATTCATCAATTTAGAGTTAATTTTTATTGGAGTATTTATCAATTTATAGTTAATTTTATTGGGTTTTATGCAGTGACTGATGTATTTTGGTTTAACATCAATTTTCTGAATATTTGGTAAAAGGTTATAGAAAGAAAGATACAGAGATAATAGATGATAAAGATATGAAAACATTAGATATGTTGTATATAAATAATAAATTATTTTATAAAAGTATATTATGTTATTTTACCAGCTTGGAAAAAAATTCAATTTGCTCAAACTCTAATTTCTTCATCAACTTAAGGAGATAGTATTAACTTCAAGGGGTGTTGTTTGATTTAAAGTCGATAATGGTCATAAAGTACATAACACAGTGCTCAGAACATACTCGGAAATTTGATAAATATTAGCCTTGTATTTAGTTTTCTTTTTTTCCCTTTCTTTCATTTTTATATCATACATAAAATTTCATCAACATGGAAAAAATTAAAAAATACTTTTCTATGACCCCTTAAAGGTAAATGTTACTCATTTCAATTTCCACTGCAACATCATATACCTAGACAGAATAGAAAGCACAGACAATTATTTTTTTAAATCCATGATCTATCTCCCAAATAAACTCATTAAGGACGTATTTATATCTCTTTATCTGTATAAATAAATAATATTTGTACAAAAAATTTATTAAATATTTGCATTTACTATATCATGAAAATTTTCTAGTTATAGAATTTATATATGTTTTTGAATGGTTGCATGCATCATAGTTAATATTAAACCCTCCTGAAGTTTTGATACTATACAAAGACAAAATTATGAGTTTATATATCTAAGAAACCTCAAATCACTTCCTTTGTGTAACATTCCAGAATAATAATTGCTGAATAAAGACTGTAAATGTTTAAGATTTTTTTTTTTTTTTTCATTTGTTCTTTCAGTAATTTTGTTGTTGAGGATCCAGCAATGGGTGAAACAGTTGATGTTTCTGTGCTCTTGGAGTTACCATGTATGGTAAATGTAAAATATATCAGGTGGTAGTAAGTACTATACAACTATGGCAGGGTATGGGAAAGAGAGTGAAGCAATGGTTGGGCTTGTAGAAATCATTTTAGATACTAAATTATTACCTTCTACAAAGGTCTCACTAACATTGTAGTAGTTGACCAGGCATGTGGTTGATATAAAGGAGCAAAATATTCATAATCTGGGTAAAGAGGATTCTGACAGAATTAGCAATTGTAAAGCACTCAGGAGGGAGCATCCTTGATATGTCTATAGTACTGACAGGCTTTTAGTGGAGCTGAGTTGTGTGGTAGGCATCCTTGTAAAAGGACTTCCAAAGATCCCAGACTCTCAGTATTCATAATCCTGAATAATCCCCCCCACTTAGGTGAGATTTGGGCCTAGTGACTTGCTTCTGATAATAACAAGTGGCAAAATTTTTTTTTAAGATTTTATTTATTTATTTGAGAGAGAGAGAGCATGGCCAGGGGGGAGGGACGGATGGAAAAGGAGAAGCAAACTCCCCACTGAGCAGAGAGCCTGATGAAGGACTCCATCCTAGGCCCTGGGACCATCACCTAAGCCGAAGGCAGACGTTTAACTGACTAAACCACCCAGGTGCCCCCCAAGTGTCAAAATTCATGGGGTGTAGTTTTAGAGATTAGCTTATAAAAGACTGACACTGTTTTGCTGTCTGTCTCCTCTCCTCCTCTCCCCCGCACTGCTTCTCTTTCTCCCCCTTCTTTCCCTCCTCCTTATTTTTCTTCCTCTTCCTTCTTCCTTTCTCTCTCCCCCTCTCCCTCTCTCTCATTTCAGCTTTGCTTTGATGTTACAGTCTGTCGTGCTGAGTAGGCCTTATAGAGAGTGCCATTTGGCCAGGAATTAAGTGTGTTTTTCAGCTAACAGCCAACAAGGAACTAACTTCTACAATTTTACAGCCTCAAAGAGTTGAATTCTATGAAAAACACATGAGTAAACTTGGAAGTGGATCGTTCCTCAGTCAAGCCAAAGCCCTGGCCAAAACCTGGATTGTAGCCTGGTGAAAGAACCAGAAACAGAGGACCTAGTTAAACTGTACTTGCATTTAGACCAGAGACTGTGAAATAATATATGTGCATTGTTTAAGGCCATTGAATTTGGGGGCAATTAGTTATGCAGCAGCAGCAGTAGTAGTAGTAACTATACAAGATGAATAATTGAGAGGAACAGTGGTGGTAGATAATGTCACAGAAATGTCATTAGATACAGATCTACTAGAGGTAGAGGTATATTGCATTTTACTCAGTTCCCAGCCATTGTTGAATTTGAGCAAACAACTTTCCCGAGCTGACAATACATTTAATAAAAAGTCCTCTCTGACATGTGTACTAGATATGGAAAATACGTTTGAAGTTGAGATCCCAGACAGGAGAGTTAATTATCCTGCAATACATGGTAGGATCATTGACCAAGTTGCTAATTGTGAGCAAAGTAACAAACGTGGACTCTTGATTTATTTTGAAGAAGAGTTCTCAAAATTTGTTTTTGGATGGAGAGAAAGAGAGGAATCCAGAGCACCTGATCAATCAGAAGAAAATGGCCACTTAGTGAAATATAGAAGGTGGTGAGAGGCTCAGAGTTAGATAGGATTAAAAAGTTAAATTTGAACATAGCAAGTTAAAGATCATTCTGTGAAATTCAAGTTGGGAGCTGTATATACAATTCTGTTATTCAGAGGAGAGGGCTAGATTGGCTGCAGATAAATATATTTGGAAGCTCATCTCATATCGATATCATTTTAAAACATGGAATTCAGGAACTCAATGTAGACATAGAAGAAGAGAATGAAGCAACCAAGTGTTCAAATATCTTAAGTACAAGGAGGGAAGAGTATAGAATAGGCTTTAGAAACTGGACCATTTCCTTACACCACACACAAAAATAGACTCAAAATTGTTGAAAGACCTAAATGTGAGACAGAAGTCCATCAAAATCCTAAAGGAGAACACAGGCAGCAACCTCTTCGACATTAGCCACAGCAACTTCTTCCTAGAAACATCGCCAAAGGCAAGGGAAGCAAGGGCAAAAATGAACTATTGGGACTTCATCAAGATAAAAGCTTTTGCACAGCAAAAGAAACAGTCAACAAAACCAAAAGACAGCTGACAGAATGGGAGAAGATATTTGTCAATGACATATCAGATAAAGGGCTAGTATCCAAATCTATAAAGAACTTATCAAACCCAACACCCAAAGAACAAATGATCCAATCAAGAAATGGGCAGAAGACATGAACAGACATTTTTCCAAAGAAGACATGCAAATGGCCAACAGACACATGAAAAACTGCTCAACATCCCTCGGCATCATGGAAATCCAAATCAAAACCTCAATGAGATACCACCTCACACCAGTCAGAATGGCTAAAATTAACAAGTCAGGAAATGACAGATGTTGGCGGGAATGCAGAGAAAGGGGAACCCTCCTACACTGTTGGTGGGAATGTAAGCTGGTGCAGCCACTCTGGAAAACAGTATGGAGTTTCCTCAAAAAGTTGAAAATAGAGCTACCTTATGACCCAGGAATTGCACTACTGGGTATTTACCCCAAAGATACAAATGTAGGGATCCGAAGGGGTACGTGCACCCTGATGTTTATAGCAGCAATGTCCAAAATAGCCAAAGTATGGAAAGAGCCAAGATGTCCATTGACAGATGAATGGATAAAGAAGAAGTAGTATATATATATACAATGGAATATTATGCCGTCATCAAAAGGAATGAAATCTTGCCATTTGCAATGACATGGATGGAACTGGAGGGTATTATGCTGAGCGAATTAAGTCAATCAGAGAAAGACATGTATCATATGATCTCACTGATATGAGGAATTCTTAATCTCAGGAAACAAACTGAGGTTTGCTGGAGTGGTGGGGGGTGGGGTGGCTGGGTGATAGTCATTGGGGAAGGTATGTGCTATGGTGAGTGCTGTGAATTGTGCAAGACTGTTGAATCACAGACCTGTAACTCTGAAACAAATAATACATTATATGTTTAAAAAAAAAAAAAAAGAAGGAGATAGCAGGAAGGGAAAAATGAAGAGGGGGAAATTGGAGGGGGCGACAAACCATGAGAGACTATGGACTCTGAGAAACAAACTGAGGGTTCTAGAGGGGAGGGGGTGGGGGGATGCGTTAGCCTGGTGATGGGTATTAAAGAGGGCATGCATTGAATGGAGCACTGGGTGTTATACGCAAACAATGAATCATGGAACACTACATCAAAAACTAATGATGTAATGTATGGTGATTAACATAACATAATAAAATTAAAAAAAAAAAAAAAAGAACCTCTTTTTCGTGGCGCCTCGGAGGCGGTAGGCTGCTTCAGGATGAAGCCGAACATCTCTTTCCCAGCTACTGGCTGCCAAAAACTCATTGAAGTGGATGATGAACGCAAACTTCGTACCTTTTATGAGAAGCGTATGGCCACAGAAGTTGCTGCTGATGCTCTGGGTGAAGAATGGGAGGGTTATGTGGTCGGAATCAGTGGTGGCAATGACAAACGGGGCTTCCCCATGAAGCAGGGTGTCTTGACCCATGGCCGTGTCCGCCTGCTGCTGAGTAAGGGGCATTCCTGCTATAGACCAAGGAGGACTGGAGAGAGAAAGCACAAATCTGTTCGGGGTTGCATTGTGGATGCCAATCTCAGTGTTCTCAACTTGGTCATTGTAAAAAAAGGGGAGAAGGATATTCCTGGACTCACTGATACTACTGTGCCTCGTCACCTGGGGCCCAAAAGAGCCAGCAGAATCCGCAAACTTTTCAATCTCTCTAAAGAAGATGATGTCCGCCAGTATGTTGTGAGAAAGCCCCTAAACAAAGAAGGTAAAAAACCTAGAACCAAAGCGCCTAAGATTCAGCGTCTTGTTACTCCACGTGTCCTCCAGCACAAACGGCGTATTGCTTTTTATGTAAACATTTGTTAAAACCAGCAAGAGACAGATTTTCAGCTAAAACAGAAATTATCTTACAAGCATACTGTTCAGTCACTTTGGTGATAGACTCACTATTTTTTGGTCTATGATAGTATTTGTCATATAACTGTTTTAAACACTAGTGAATGTTCATAGCATTCTGAAATACAGTTTTCTGTGTTCATACAAGTTTGGAAAGTGAAGCATCTGATATCCCCTATAGTGGAAACATTAAAAATTCTCTATCAAAAAAAAAATTCATTTAAGTTAACTCTACTCCATAATTCATAAATTTCTTTACAAAACAAACACTTCTTTTTCAGCAGACATTTAAAAAATAGTATAGAATAGTGTCTGGGGAATATTTATTTATGAAATACTTCTCCAAAGATGTAATCTTAGCTGCAATAATAATCTTGGTTCATAGAATAGTTATAACAAGACTAATTATTGACTTATGGCACATGGATGAAAAGGAAGTGAGCAAATATTGGCTGTCATAAGTATTGTTTGATTAGTCTTCCCTCCATTATTGAGTTGTAATCTAAACTACAGGGATTTATGAACTGCGATTTACAGAGTGTCAGAATAACCTTTGTCAGGGAACTGCATCCGCCATCATAATTTTTTTGTCATTGTGAATGTACAGAGCTTTGTATATTGAAAAGTCTCTTGTTACATTAACAGCTATATTATCTTGAAATTAAATATGTCAAACAAGAAATTCTATCTCTAATACAGAGTAAAATTTAATTTAGACACTTTTATTGCATGAGAACTATGAACACTATAAAGTTAAGATTTATATATTTGATGGGCGCCTGGGTGGCTCAGATGGTTAAGCGTTTGCCTTCGGCTCAGGTCATGATCCTGGGGTCCTGGGATCGAGTTCCACATCGGGCTCCCTGCTAGGCGGGGAGCCTGCTTCTCCCTCTTCCTCTGCCTTTGCCTCTCTCTCTCTCTTTCTCTCTCTCTGACTCTCATGAATAAAAAAAAAATAAAAAATAAACATTATATAAAAGATTATATATTTGACATAATTGCCCATTAAAGTAAGAAGGAGACATATTGTTCATTTTAAGTAAAGAAAAATCACTGAATCTGGGCGCCTGGGTGGCTCAATTGGTTAAGCGACTGCCTTCGGCTCAGGTCATGATCCTGGAGTCCCGGGATCGAGTCCCACATCAGGCTCCCTGCTCAGCAGGGAGTCTGCTTCTCCCTCTGGCCCTCCTCCCTCTCATGCTCTCTGTCTCTCATTCTCTCTCTCGCAAATAAATAAAATATAAAATAAATAAATAAATAAATAAAAGAAAAAAAAAGAAAAATCACTGAATCTAATTGTAAAACATGCTAAGGTGTGATCCATTCTAGTGTATTTCCTAGGCATTTGCACTAATAAAATTTACCCTATTAATCATCCCTTTTACAAAGCTAATGATTTCTTGATATGGTTCTTCTGGTATCTTTGTTTGTCTTGACAATTATTTCAATAGCCATTATTGATTTACTCAATTAGATTAAAATTTATTAATTTTTGTATCGATTTATACACACTAAGTTTCTTCTAAGTGCTTATCTGTTAACTTCTTTAATTATCTGAAAAATCTTTTAAGGTAAATCTTACTTTCATTATGATTCATTCTGAACAGTTGAGTAAATTGAGTTAGATTAATGTTAGTTTTACATTACAAATAGTAATAACAGTTGACCATTTTATTTTATTTTATTTTATTTTTTATATTTTTATTGTTATGTTAATCCCCATACATTACATCATTAGTTTTAGATATAGTGTTCCATGATTCATTGTTTGTGCATAACACCCAGTGCTCCATGCAGAACATGCCTTCCTCAATACCCATCACCAGGCTAACCCATCCTCCCACCCCCCTCCCCTCTAGAACCCTCAGTATGTTTTTCAGAGTCCATCGTCTCTCACGGTTCTTCTCCCCCTCCGATTTCCCCCCCTTCATTCTTCCCCTCCTGCTACATTCTTCTTCTTCTTTTTTTCTTTCTTAACATATATTGCATTATTTGTTGCAGAGGTACAGATCTGAGATTCAACAGTCTTGCACAATTCACAGCGCTTACCAGAACACATACCCTCCCCAGTGTCCATCACCCAGTCACCCCATCCCTCCCACCCCACCCCCCACTCCAGCAACCCTCAGTTTGTTTCCTGAGATTAAGAATTCCTCATATCAGTGAGGTCATATGATACATGTCTTTCTCTGTTTGACGTATTTCGCTCAGCATAATACCCTCCAGTTCCATCCACGTCATTGCAAATGGCAAGATCTCATTCCTTTTGATGGCTGCATAATATTCCATTGTATATATATACCACTTCTTCTTTATCCATTCATCTGTTGATGGACATCTTGGCTCTTTCCACAGTTTGGCTATTGTGGACATTGCTGCTATAAACATCGGGGTGCACGTACCCTTTCGGGTCCCTACTTTTGTATCTTTGGGGTAAATACCCAGGAGTGCAATTGCTGGATCATATGGTAGCTCTATTTTCAACTTTTTGAGGAACCTCCATACTGTTTTCCAGAGTGGCTGCACCAGCTTGCATTCCCACCAACAGTGTAGGAGGGTTCCCCTTTCTCCGCATCCCCGCCAACATCTGTCATTTCCTGACTTGTTAATTTTAGCCATTCTGACTGGTGTGAGGTGGTATCTCATTGAGGTTTTGATTTGGATTTCCCTGATGCCGAGCGATATTGAACACTTTTTCATGTGTCTGTTGGCCGTTTGCATGTCTTCTTTGGAAAAATGTCTGTTCATGTCTTCTGCCCATTTCTTGATTGATTCTTTGTTCTTTGGGTGTTGAGTTTGATGAGTTCTTTATAGATTTTGGATACTAGCCCTTTATCTGATATGTCATTGGCAAATATCTTCTCCCATTCTGTCAGTTGTCTTTTGGTTTTGTTGACTGTTTCCTTTGCTTTGCAAAAGCTTTTTATCTTGAAGAAGTCCCAATAGTTCATTTTTGCCCTTGCTTCCCTTGCCTTTGGCGATGTTTCTAGGAAGAAGTTGCTGCGGCTGAGGTCGAAGAGGTTGCTGCCTGTGTTCTCCTTTAGGATTTTGATGGACTCCTGTCTCACATTTAGGTCTTTCAACCATTTGGAGTCTATTTTTGTGTGTGGTGTAAGGAAATGGTCCAGTTTCATTTTTCTGCATGTGGCTGTCCAATTTTCCCAACACCATTTGTTGAAGAGACTGTCTTTTTTCCATTGGACATTCTTTCCTGCTTTGTCAAAGATTAGTTGACCATAGAGTTGAGGGTCCATTTCTGGGCTCTCTATTCTGTTCCATTGACCTATGTGCCTGTTTTTGTGCCAGTACCATACTGTCTTGATGATGACAGCTTTGTAGTAGAGCTGGAAGTCCGGAAGTGTGATGCCGCCAGCTTTGCTTTTCTTTTTCAACATTCCTCTGGCTATGCGGGGTCTTTTCTGGTTCCATACAAATTTTAGGATTATTTCTTCCATTTCTTTGAAGAAAGTGGATGGTATTTTGATGGGGATTGCATTGAATGTGTAGATTGCTCTAGGTAGGATTGACATCTTCACAATATTTGTTCTTCCAATCCATGAGCATGGAACGTTTTTCCATTTCTTTGTGTCTTCCTCAATTTCTTTCATGAGTATTTTATAGTTTTCTGAGTACAGATCCTTTGTCTCTTTGGTTAGAGTTATTCCTAGGTATCTTATGGTTTGGGGTGCAATTGTAAATGGGATCGACTCCTTAATTTCTCTTTCTTCTGACTTGTTGTTGGTGTATAGGAATGCCACTGACTTCTGTGCATTGATTTTATATCCTGCCACTTGACTGAATTCCTGTATGAGTTCTAGCAGTTTTGGGGTGGAGTCTTTGGGATTTTCCACATAAAGTATCATATCATCTGCAAAGAGTGAGAGTTTGACTTCTTCCTTGCCAATTTGGATGCCTTTGATTTCTTTTTGTTGTCTGATTGCTGTGGCTAGGACTTCCAATAGTATGTTGAATAGCAGTGGTGATAGTGGACATCCCTGCCGCGTTCCTGACCTTAGGGGGAAAGCTCTCAGTTTTTCCCCATTGAGAATGATATTCGCTGTAGGTTTTTCATAGATGGCTTTTATGATATTGAGGTATGTACCCTGTAACCCTATACTCTGAAGAGTTTTGATCAAGAAAGGATGCTGTACTTTGTCAAATGCTTTTTCTGCATCTATTGAGAGGATCATATGATTCTTGTTCTTCCTTTTGTTAATGTATTGTATCACGTTGATTGATTTGCGGATGTTGAACCAACCTTGCAGCCCAGGGATAAATCCCACTTGGTCGTGGTGAATAATCCTTTTAATGTACTGTTGGATCCTATTGGCTAGTATTTTGGTGAGAATTTTTGCATCCATGTTCATCAGGGATATTGATCTGTAATTCTCCTTTTTGATGGGGTCTTTGTCTGATTTTGGGATCAAGGTAAGCTAAGACATTAATTTGATTTCCAGGTCTTACATTAAAATGCATTTACTTTAAAATACACAGAATTATGTACTTTATAAATTTTGAAACTAAAGAAAGAATTTATAGAAAAGAATTAGAAATTGCTTTATTCTATGCTACCCTTTCAATTATAGCATTGATGTACTAGATTAGATTATCACTCTCTTTTGCTTTACTTCTTTGTAATAGTGCACCCCTTCATTGGAGGTATAATTTTTTTCAGTGACTCCAGCTGTGGACAGAGTATCATTCTTTGTTCCATTGGTGCTGGGCATGTCAGTATGATTTGATTTTGACAATGGAATGCTAATGTATATGATGAGTTTAACATGATATGTTAGCACTCCTGCACTCTGTCGATCCATGGTGAGCATAGGATACCCCCGATAGCCACCAGTGATGCTCTTTCAACCCAGATCCCAAAATGAGACATGAAGAGTTGATCTGAAGTATCTAGCCCATCAAGATTAGTCATACCACAACTGAATTTCAGGCCTGTGTGTGAAATAAAGTTTTTCTAGAAAGACTTTGAAATCTAACAGTAGGTTATTTTTTCCAAGCAAAAGTTATTTATACAGATAATGTAACACGTGTTGCTTCTTAATTGTAAAATCTCACTTTCTCTATTATTTGGCTTATATATTCATTATGTTTTCAATGTTTTTCTCTTCTTATCTCTCTTTCATTGGCTACTTAGCTAACAACTTTCTCTGGACTACTACTTGGGAAAGATCTAACGTTATTAGAGAATTTTGAAGATGAATATGTTTTTGGCAGCAATGAGTGTTAGTTGAGAGCAAACACTGGAAATGAGAAAATAACTCATTTTAATATTTAACATAATGTTCTTAATAGTAATAACCTTTATTTTAGATGAGATTGCTTCCATAGTATCTAAAATACATTTCTGGGGTGCCTGGGTGGAATAGTCTTTTGAGCATCCTACTCTTGGTTTTGGCTCGGTTCATGATCTCACGGTTGTGAGATCAAGCCCTGCATTGGGCTCCACACTCAGCATGGAGTCTTTTTAAGACTCTCTCTGCCTTCGGGGCACCTGGGTGGCTCCGTCGTTAAGCGTCTGCCTTCGGCTCAGGTCGTGGTCCCAGGGTCTTGGGATCGAGCCCCGCATTGGGCTCCCTGCTCAGCAGGAAGCCTGCTTCTCCCTCTCCTACTCCCCCTGCTTGTGTTCCCTCTCTCACTGTGTCTCTCTCTGTCAAATAAATAAATAAATTCTTAAAAAAAAAAAAAAAAGACTCTCTCTGCCTCCCCCCCCCCGATGCACTCTCTCTCTAAAATAAATAAATAAATCTTTAAAAATAAATAACTAAAATAAAATACATTTCTGGTACCCTCTTATTAGAAATAGGCAGCAAATGGTTACAATTCTTTCAATAATAACACATCAATCTTTCATCTGTTTCTGGAGGCATATGTTTGAATGAGGAATTCATCAATATATGAGATGCCATTTTAAGTTTTAATGAATACAGTTTTGTGCAACTTAGCTATCTCACAAGAGCAATAAATATTTAATCCAGTTGAAATAGGAAAGAACAAAAAAAAAAAAAAAAAAGAAATAGGAAAGAACAAAAAGATCCATGTATTCCTTGGGGAAATATGAAATATAAATTGATATGAAGATAAACCTATTTCTATAGGTTAAAATTCTTCTTGTAAATGTACTTGGATTTATTTATCAGTTGTTTACAGTTTTGCTTAGAGAATCACTTAAGTCAGCTGTGGTTCCAAGGAAAACAGTAATTATTTGATTGAAATGAATGAGATCCTGTGAGACTCTGAATACTTTCTAATATTTCTTTCCATGTCTATATTTGTGAGAAATAGCATAACTTCAACAGAAGAATAGCTCTGCATAAATGGGTATGGTTTCAATGAATGACTAAAATTGGTCATCAGACATGCAGGGGCTCTTTTTCAAGGTCCATTGCTGCCTGCAGAATTAACTCACTTGGAATTTGAGGTTCTTATGTTGAAGCTTACTAGAGAAAAAAACTTATACTAGTTGATAGTTAACAAATATATATATATATATATGTACTCGTATATTATTACTATTAATTATTAGTATTAGTATTTCCTTATATATTACTAAAAGCAAACATTTTGGAGTTCAGCTTCAAAGGAGTAATGGTAGTGATCACTCTCATTATCTAAATTAGGAACAATACCAGCAGTAGCAGTACTACAGTATCTTGCACTTAAACTCTTTGGGGATTTCCTTTGGTTTAGGGGGAAAAGTTAAAGCTTTTAAAACATCCTTTAGAGTCAATTGTTTATATCATTTTGGTCAATTAATGCGTTTATTTTACACATTAAATTTCTCCCACATTAATCCATTTTCTCACATCTGGTAACTATCTCCAGAGAGAAACAGTGATACATTTTCTCATGGAGAATTCTCAAATTTGTCACACCTAAGCTTCCCTCCTTTGTAAACAATGCCTTTAGCATGTGTCACAGCTCAACTTCTATTCACCCTATTAGTTAGGTTCTTTTCACTATTTTCTCCATTTTGTTTTAAAATCTGACAACTAGAATTAGATGCTACTCATAATCACACCATTTCCAGATAGTGTAGGTCTTTTTCAAATAAGAAGTCAGTAAAAATGAAGACAGAAAAGAAGTCAGAGGATTGTTTTCAACTTTGAACATTCCCATCTTAATGAGGCTGAGGGTTATTTGTGTGGATTGAGTCATTCGCATACTTACACCTGGAACACAAAGATCGTATTATTACAGAGCTGATAGGACTAATAGAAGAAATTTCCTTTTGAATTTTTAAGGGTTATTTAAGAAACAAAACAAATGAGCAAAGGGAAAAAAAGAGAGAGGGAGAGAGAGAAATCATGAAACAGACTCTTAATTATAGAGAACTGATGCTTACCAGAGCGGAGGGGGTGGGCAGATGTTTGAAATAGGTGATGGGGATTAAGGAATGCAATTGTTGTGATGAGCACTGGGTGATATATGGAATTCTTGGATCACTGTATTGTATACCTGAAACTAATATAACACTGTAGGTTAACTATACTAGAATTAAAATAAAAACTTAAAAAAAATTGAAGCCAGTAGAAAAAAAACCCCAAATTTTAAGGATTAATTTTTAAAACGAAATGACCTGAGACCCTAATTATTAAAAATGACTGTTAAATATTTTTTAAAGCATAATAATAATTAATTTATAAAGTAGAGATAATAATGAAACCAACTTTTCTATTCATAGCCCCAGTTTAATAAACAAGCATGCCATTATCCTTAAGTTTGGAGCATTTTTTATATACACATTTATCAATTAACCAAAATTATCTATATTTCTTCAGGTGATTAAATGCTGTAAAGAAATGATATAACTCCTAAATAATGTAATTCTCTTTGTGGCTTTTTGGGATGGACATTAGTAATATTTGATTCTTTAAAACATTACCACTGAAGCTTTTCCAAATCTCTACTTCTTCATTCACTCTGCTATTATGAATTCAGTTAAATGTGTTTCATCATGTTTCAATTTATTTGTTATGCAAATTTGAAGGATTTTAAATTGGAGGATTAATATAGTTTACTTAGAACATTATTAATATACAATTGGCCCTTGAATTACATGGGTTTGAATTTTCTGGTCTACTTATATGTGGATTTTTTCCAAAACATACAGTATGATATGGTAAGCATATCTTTTCTTCCTTATGATTTTCTTAATAACATTTTCTCTCTTCTAGCCTACTTTAGTGTAAGAATACAGTATACAGTACATATAACGTAAAATACGTGTTAATTGACTATGCTATTAGTAAAACTTTGGTCAACAATAGGCTATTAATAGTTAAGATTTGGGGGATTCGATGTATTTTTTGGGTAAATACTGAGCAGTGCAATTACTGGATTGTAGGCTAGTTCTTTTTTTAACTTTTTGAGGAACCCCCATACTGTTTTACCAGAGTGGCTACACCAGTTGGCAATCCCACCAACAGTGCAAGGGATTCCTTTTTCTCCACATCCTCGCTAATACTTGTTGTTTTTTGTACTTTTGATTTTAGTCATTCTGATAGGTGTGAGGTGATATCTCATTGTAGTTTTGATTTGCATTTCCCTGATGATGAGTGATGTTAACATCTTTTCATGTGCTTGTTGACCACTTATCTTCTTTGGAGAAAGGTCTGTTTATGTCTTCTGCCCATTTTTTTTTTTTTAATTGAGTTATTTGGTTTTTGTGCGTTGAATTATGTAAGTTCTTTTTCAAAGGGATGCACACACCCCTATGTTTATCACAGCATTATTTACAACAGCCAAATTATGGAAGTAGCCCAAGTGTCTATTGCTAGACAAATGGATAAAGGAGATGTGGTACACACATACACATACACACACACACACACATGCACACACTGGAATATTTTTTAGCCATAAAAAAGAATGAAATCTTGCTATTTGCAATGACATGGATGGAGCTAGAGAGTATTATGCTAAGCAAAATAAATCAGAGAAAGACAAATACTGTATGATTTCACTCACATGTGGAATTTAAGAAACAAAACAAATGAGTAGAGGAAAAAGAGAGAGAGAGAGAGAAACTGACTCTTAACTGTTGAAAACAAACTGATGGTAACCAGAGGGGATGTAGGTGGGGGGATGGGTAAAATAGATGATGAGCACTGAGTGATGTATGGAATTCTTTAATCACTATATTTTATACCTGAAACTAATATAACACTGTAGGTTAGGTATACTGGAATTTAAAATAAAATGAATAAAATAAATAAAAAGTAAAGTTTTGGATGAATCAAAAGTTCTATGCAGATTTTCAACGGTATGAGGGTAGGGCCCATAACCCCTGCATTTAAAATGGTCAACTGTTGGGGGGCGGAGAAAGATGGCGGAGGAGTAGGAGACCTGGATTTCGTCTCCTCTCAGGAATTCAGCTGGATAGGGATCAAAACATTCTGAACACCTACAAACTCAACAGGAGATCGAAGAAAAGAAGAGCAACAACTCTCTGAACAGAAAAGCGACCACTTTCTGGAAGGTAGGATGTGCAGAGAAGTGAATCTGAGGAGTTATTGGGGAGGATAGACGGCGGGGGAGGGGCCGCCTTCCGCCGCTTCTGGCAAGTGATAGAGCCACAGAGCACAAAATCGGAACTTTTAGAAGTCTGCTCTGCTGAGGGACGTCACTCTGGTGGCGAAGTGGGGGGTGGAACCCTCGCGGGACAGTGTGGTCTCAGGACCCTCGGGGTCACAGAAAGACTGGGGGCACCTGAGTGCGGCAGAGCTCCCAGGTATCGGAGCGGGGAAGCCGGCTGCAGAGACGGAGCCCAGGCGCGGGCTCTCAGCTCGGGGTTGCCATAAACCGTGATCCGCGGCACAGTCGGGCCACTGCTCCTCCAGCAGGGACCCAACAAGCGGCAGATCCGGGGAGACTCACCTTCTTCCCCCGGGAGGAGAGGTGCGGGAGCGCACCGCGGGGATCTGCTGGGTTTGGAGACTCCACCTGGGGTCGGGTGCCAGATAGAAAGGTGCGGTCACAGGCCGGGTGAGCGCGGAGTGTGGCCGGAGACCGGGGAGATGGGAGTGACTGACTGCTTTTCTCTGGGGGCTCGCTGAGGAGCGGGACCCCGAGTTCTCGGCTCCGCCGGGGCGGAGACTGGGAGGCCGCCATTTTCACTCTCCGCCTCCAAAGCTGTACGGAAAGCTCACAGGGAACAAAAGCTCCGGAGAGCAAACCCGAGCAGATTACTTAGCCTGGACCGGCAAGGGCGGGGCAATTTTGCCTCCGGCAAAGACATTTGGGAACCACGGCAACAGGCCCCTCCCCAGAAGATCAGCGAGAACAGCCAGCCAAGACCAAGTTTACCGATCAATGAGAACGGCAGAACTCCAGCGCTAGGGGAATACTGCACATAGAATTCATGGCTTTTTTACCCTGATTCTTTAGTCTTTCAAAGTTAATTATTTTTTCTAACTGTCTTTTTTTCTTTTTTCTTTTTTTCTTTTTTTTTGAATTTTTCTTTTTCCCTTTGTCAACCAACATCTTATCAATCCCTTTTTAAAAAAAAAAAAATTATTTTTCATTTTTAAAGTCATATTCTATCCCTTCATAGTAGTTACCCGTATTTTTGGCATATATATATAAGTTGTTCTCTCTTTAAAATCTTGAGATAGTTTCTTCTAACAGATCAAAATATACTCTAAATCTCTAGTGTATGGTTTTTTTCTACTCCCCTGCCTGATCACATTCTCTCCCTTTTTTCTTTTTTTTTTTAATCCACTTCTTTCTTTTTTCAAACAATTTATCAAATCCTTTTATAAAATTTTTTATAATTTCCATCTTTACAGTCATATTCCATCCCTTCAGCATATCAACCCTTATTTTTGTACATATATAAGTTTTTCTTTCTTTAAAATTTTGGGAGGGACTTTCTTTCAACAGACCAAAATACACCCAAAATCTAGTGTGTGGCACTGATCTATAAACCAGCCTGATCATATTTGATCACATTCTGTTTTTGTTTTGTTTTGTTTTGTTCTGCTTTTGTTTGTTTTTATCTTTATCTTTATCTTTTTCTTTTTTCTTTTTTTCTTTCTTTTTCTTTTTTCTCTCTTTCCCTTTCTTTTCCCACTGCTTCAGGTCTTTTCTGATTTGTTTAGAGTATATTTTCTGGGGACGTTGTTACCCTGCTAGCATTTTGTTCTCTCATTAATCTATTCTCCTCTGCACAAAATGACAAGACGGAAAAAATCACCTCAACAAAAAGAACAAGAGGTAGTACCGACTGCCAGGGACCTACTCAATACGGACATTAGTACGATGTCAGATCTAGAGTTCAGAATCATCACTTTAAAGATACTAGCTGGGCTTGAAAAAAGCATGGAAGTTATTAGAGAAACCCTTTCTGGAGAAGTAAAAGAACTAAAATCTAACCAAGTAGAAATCAAAAAGGCTATTAATGAGGTGCAATCAAATATGGGGGCACTAACTGCTAGGATAAATGAGGCAGAAGAAAGAATCAGTGAGATAGAAGACCAAATGATGGAAAATAAAGAAGCTGAGAAAAAGAGAGATAAACAACTACTGGATCATGAGGGCAGAATTCGAGAGATAAACGATACCATAAGACGAAACAACATTAGAATAATTGGGATCCCAAAAGAAGAAGAAAGAGAGAGAGGGGCAGAAGGTATAATGGAGCAAATTATAGCAGAGAACTTCCCTAATTTGGGGAAGGAAACAGGCATCAAAATCCAGGAAGCACAGAGAACCCCTCTCAAAATCAATAAAAATAGGTCAACACCCCGACATCTAATAGTAAAACTTACGAGTCTCAGAGACAAAGAGAAAATCCTGAAAGCAGCTCGGGAGAAGAGATATGTAACCTACAATGGTAGAAACATTAGATTGGCAACAGACTTATCCACAGAGACCTGGCAGGCCAGAAAGGACTGGCAGGACATATTCAGAGCACTAAATGAGAAAAATATGCAGCCAAGAATACTATATCCAGCTAGGCTGTCATTGAAAATTGAAGGAGAGATAAAAAGCTTCCAGGACAAACAAAAACTAAAGGAATTTGCAAACACGAAACCAGCCCTACAAGAAATATTGAAAGGGGTCCTCTAAGCAAAGAGAGAGCCTAAAAGCAACATAGACCAGAAAGGAACACAAACAATATACAGTAACAGTCACTTTACAGGCAATACAATGGCACTAAATTCCTATCTTTCAATAGTTACCCTGAATGTAAATGGGCTAAATGCCCCAATCAAAAGACACAGGCTATCAGATTGGATTAAAAAACAAGACCCATCGATATGCTGTCTGCAAGAGACTCATTTTAGACCCAAAGACACCCCCAGATTTAAAGTGAGGGGGTGGAAAACCATTTACCATGCTAATGGACACCAAAAGAAAGCTGGGGTGGCAATCCTTATAGCAGACAAATTAGATTTTAAACCAAAGACTGTAATAAGAGATGAGGAAGGACACTATATCCTACTTAAAGGGTCTATCCAACAAGAAGATCTAACAATTGTAAATATCTATGCCCCTAACATGGGAGCAGCCAATTATATAAGGCAATTAATAACAAAAGCAAAGAAACACATTGACAACAATACAATAATAGTGGGGGACTTTAACACCCCCCTCACTGAAATGGACAGATCGTCTAAGCAAAAGATCAACAAGGAAATAAAGACTTTAAATGACACACTGGACCAAATGGACTTCACAGACATATTCAGAACATTCCATCCCAAAGCAACGGAATACACATTCTTCTCTAGTGCCCATGGAACATTCTCCAGAATAGATCACATGCTAGGTCATAAATCAGGTCTCAACCGGTACCAGAAGTTTGGGATCATCCCCTGCATATTTTCAGACAACAATGCTTTGAAACTAGAACTCAATCACAAGAGGAAAGTCGGAAAGAACTCAAATACATGGAGGCTAAAGAGCATCCTACTGAAGAATGAATGGGTCAACCAGGAAATTAAAGAAGAATTAAAAAAATTCATGGAAACCAATGAAAATGAAAACACAACTATTCAAAATCTTTGGGATGCAGCAAAGGCAGTCCTAAGAGGAAAGTATATAGCAATACAAGCCTTTCTCAAGAAACAAGAAAGGTCTCAAGTACACAACCTAACCCTACACCTAAAGGAGCTGGAGAAAGAACAGCAAATAAAGCCTAAACCCAACAGGAGAAGAGAAATAATAAAGATCAGAGCAGAAATCAATGAAATAGAAACCAAAAGAACAGTAGAACAGATCAACGAAACTAGGAGCTGGTTCTTTGAAAGAATTAACAAGATTGATAAGCCCCTGGCCAGACTTATCAAAAAGAAAAGAGAAATGACCCAAATCAACAAAATCATGAATGAAAGAGGAGAAATCACAACCAACACCAAAGAAATACAAACAATTATAAGAACATATTATGAGCAACTCTATGCCAGCAAATTAGATAACCTGGAAGTAATGGATGCATTCCTAGAGATGTATTAACTACCAAAACTGAACCAGGAAGAAATAGAAAACCTGAACAGACCTATAACCACTAAGGAAATAGAAGCAGTCATCAAAAATCTCCCAAAACACAAAAGCCCAGGGCCAGATGGCTTCCCAGGGGAATTCTACCAAACATTTCAAGAAGAATTAATACCTATCCTTCTGAAACTGTTCCAAAAAATAGAAATGGAAGGAAAACTTCCAAACTCATTTTATGAGGCCAGCATTATTAACTAACTATATAATATGTTTCTTTGGAATGAGGAAATTAGTCATTTCTGTTCATATCACCTACATAGGTCATCACTGTAAAGAATTCCTCTCCGTAATTATTTAGCTTTAAGTATGAATAAAGATTCTGTTCAAGTATATGCATTTAAATCCCTATAGAGTAAAGCAATGATTTATGTCTTGTTGAATCTTGTGCAATAACTGTAGGTAGCTAAAGAAACATTACGTTTGGACAGGTGGGTGTTTGTTGTGAATGAATATCTTGCTCAACAGACCATAAGAACAAATTAAAACCTACATTTTACAGTTTTAGTTATCACATCAATTTTTCAGGCTTGCAGCTGGCAAGACCCAGAGGAATCAGATACTCTTGTGTTTATTGTGCTTAAAAAAAACAAACAAACCAACAAAACCCGCAAAAAAAACAAAAGTCCCACTTTCAGTAACCCTGGCCCCGAATGGCCAAATGCCAACTAATCTTATATGTAAACAAGGTGAAGAAATTATCTGATAATTTTAGGAATTGGGATATCGTCTTTGGAGAACTTCTAGAAAAAAAACGTAAGGCAATTTGTTTCACAATAAGGATGACCTTGTCAATACTTGGCTATCCCATGAGCAACCCAAAGTTGTCATATTCAAAACTGTACCCAAACCCCCACACTTAGAAAAATTTTATAGTCTTTAAGATTCAAAGTTTGCCATTATACACATATGAGTTTGGGCCCCAGGTGATCCAGGTAGTCATTAAGTAAAATTTAGGAAGAATATATTACTTCTCTTACACTTAAAATGGAAAGAGCCCCTTTGATAGTAAATAGAGGTGAGGATAAAGATTAAATATATTGAATTGTGTAAAGATTTATCATGGTGTCTGGTACATACAAAGATCATTTATTATTAGGTTAGTTTGACTCTTTAGTGATTACTGAGGATTTATCACACAGTAGGCCCTGCCATAAGTTTGGAAGGGTGTATTCTTCACAGATCCCTTTGATTTAACTATAATAATCATCCCTATTTTATAGATGAATCACGAAGCTCATACATTTGTGTATAGACACACCAAAACTGAACCCAGCAATCTGTCTTTAACCACTAATCATCAGTTCTTGTTGCTTAGAATAAAATACTATTCATTGAAAATTTTCTTTCAGCAACTATTATATGTTTATTGATATATGCTTACCAACTTACCTGTTTGTATGTGAATTTTTATCAGTTGCATACAAGCAACCATTATGTATTTAGAGTAGGCAATGGATACTTTTTGTGTGTGGTGTTGTATATTGTTTTTTATTATTCCAGAAGATATGCATTGGTTTAACTTTATAAACTAGTAAAATTTTCAGTTAGGTGACAGAGTATATATATGTTAAGTAAATAGTCACATATAGAGTGTATTACTGATAGGAACTCATTCATTTGACACACTACCTGCTATTCTAAATTTAGACATCAATTATTCTGAATCAAGACTTATTCAGTATTTTTAGAGGAATAATATATAATTATTATTTTTTACAAAGATTCATGTTTTAATTTTTATTCAGTGTGTTATAATCCATTAATATCATTATTCTTTTTGATGTTCAAATTGTCCTAAATTTGGCCAAAATAAGCTCCTTCCAGCTGGTGCCAGAGTTCTTCTGTCATGTTTCCATCTGGTATTTTCAGAATACTTAGCAAGCTAAATTTGAAATTATATGGAGAAAAATGATATTTTCCAACACGTTGAGTACACTAAAGAACTCAAAAAGTAAAAAAAAAAAAAAAAAAAAAAAAAAAAAAAAAAAAAAACCACACACACACATTATTGCCATAGAAAGTAAGATTTTAAAGTAATTGCCCTAGTTACTAGATATTTTACAGTGTTGTGAAAAAAATTACTAATGATGATAGAATAATACAAGTTTAGGTTAAGTTTACTCTTATTTCACTTTTCCATCTAAAAATATTAATTATTATTTCCAGCAGAAAATATTGAAATACTGAATAAATAATGATCTAGGGGTTCCTGGGTGGCTCAGTCAGTTAAGCAACTGCCTTAGGCTCAGGTCATGATCTCAGGGTCCTGGGATCCAGCCCCACATCCCTCTGCCCCACTCCCCACTTGTGCTTTCTCTCTCCCTCTCTCTCCCTCTCAATCCTATCTCTCAAATAAATAAAATCTTAAAAAAAAAAAAGAAAAGAAAAGAAATACTGATCTGATTTTAAAAAATCTGAGTTAATGTTTAGGATAAAATTGCTTCCTACAGAATAAGATTTTTATGATCTGGTTTTTCAATAAACAAAGGTTGATTATAATAATCATACATAATCAAATCAGATTATGCTATAAGAAAAATTTCCATTGATAATTAGAAAGAGTATATTGTTATTAATACTATTTGCCATGGGCACTTTAGGTAAAGTAGAACTTTCATCCTTGGCCTGCTTGAAAACTAAATAAAAAGTTTCAATGCAGTTGCAAATATATGTGTATTTTTTTTCTCTATAAAGCATATTTAGAACCATAAGTAAAATCTTCCCAATATTTTATTTTATTTTCCAAATTTTTGTGCATTGTCTGGGAGACTGTTCTGCCAGAATCACATAGGTTGCCACGTCAGCCACATTTTTCGGGTGGATAGGCCAGAGCTGGAGGGTCTAGGGTGACCTCACCTATTAACCATCATAAACCCGAAAATATAAAATGCCAGGGGACAAATTTGTTACATCATCCCCTGCTGTCTCTACATTCCATACTTCTCAATTTCCTGCAGAACTTGTTGTAATATGTGCAATTCTTACAAAGATGTGGAGTAAACCCTATGGTGTTTTATCATCTATTGCACTGTTCTATTGTATTTTGTTTTACTGCATTATGTTCTATTCTATTCTGTTATGTTCTATGTCTTTATTTAAAAAAAAAAAATTCTAGGTGCAATATAGTAGCTTGGTTTCCTGCCTCACTAACGGGTAACAAGAATCTGTTTAACAATAACATGAAGGAAGTAGACATCTTTTATATTCTTGTCAATATCCTCATTAAAGGAGTATGCTACCTTTGAAAAGGGCCCAAAGGCATACACTGGTTTTACAGAGGCACTGAAGAAAGAACAAAATGAAATCATATCAGGCAATAATATATTCATTTAATGTTACCCTGTTTTAAAAGTTCAAGTTGATATTGGAGAAAAGGTGAAAAAATTGAAGTACTCTTATAAGGTCATTTACTATTCTATTTCATTATAAGATCCTTATGCAAGTAATTATAGGATACCTATATATTATACAAAACTACCCATTAATACCTTAACATGTTGATGACCCTCCTTTTCCCCTATTTCGTAGGGCCGAACTCTTGTTTAACTCTGCTCGGGTTTCCTCCTAATGCCTTATTACTGAGCAGGATCATGTTATGGGACATGGAACATGTTATTGCATTTCTTCCTTTTAAGTAATAAACAGGCTTTTGTATACATATTTCTCTATCAGCATGACATTGTTATATGGAGACAGGTAATCTTTTCTTGGTACTTTCTCAGTTCTTTGATAATCACCCTAATGTCCATCAGTTTGTAAAAATGTAGGTGTTTGTTAATGTATATTTAAGCTGATTCCTTCCCTTACTTAATGTCTCTGTACATTCCATTGTACATTTTTGATGCCTAATGATATGGCTGCATATCATTAAAAACGTATTTAAAGTTACTTCTATATATTTTTATTCTCCATAAAATAATAGCTACCCCTTTTTAAATGGAGAATCTACATCTAGAACAGAGAATATAGGTTCAATAAAATATTAATGCCTATCACATGAGTCTTTTGTAATAGATGGTGTGATATTTTGTGGTAGATGTTGAGGGGGTTTAGCAAGTAATGGACTTTGAGATGACCATGGATATATCATGAAAAAGGAAGGCCCACCAATGTGTAAATAGTAAGAGACACAAAATTAATATTTTATGTACTTCACATATCTACCTGAAAACATGTCTGAAATTGTATAAATCATAAATTTTTATTAATACGAATTTGTTTAGCTTTTTGTTGTCAACATAGAAAAAAACGAGTTCTAATCAGTCTGCGGTGGGAAGAAGTACCAGAGTTCTCCTTCTGGCCTCATTTCTCCTTATTTCCTTGCCCATACACATAAGGGAAAATATGGTGTTGGGGGTTGGGAGGGACTGCTAAGAAATTGACATCAATTAAGCTATTCAGTTGGGCCAGTATATGAGGGAAACATGGGATCTAATTGAGATTTAAGAGATGCTCATGAGTATGCAAAGAAATTCACACACACACACACACACACACATTCGCACCTTCATTTCTTTAGGTGGAGTGAACACATTCATATCTCCTATAGATATTTTTAGCTTAAGATTTAACTTTTCCACACCCAGGCTAAAAAAGCCTGAATTTGGAGAAATAATGGACAGAGGAAGAGGAAATATCATTTATAAGTGCTATCCTTTTTTGTAACACTCAAAACTCCCAGATTTTGGACTTTTGGACACTTGTCTCATTTCACTTGTTTAGAAATCAGAGGAAAAAATGGTAGTTATTAGTATCAATAAACTGTCAAACTCTGTCTTGGTCTCTAATAAAACAAATTGAAATGCTTAATGTTTTTTTTTTAATATTTGAATTTTATAGTATTTATATTAATACCAACTTTATTGGTAGGAAAATAAATGAATAGGATTTTAACTCTTAAATAAAATATATCCATTCCTATGATTATTAGAAATACCTGTGAAATTTATTTTGCTAGGTGGGCTAGCAAAATTGTAGTTAATGTACTATAATTGTAATCAGTAAGAAAGCAGATAATGGTAATTTGCAATTTATCTCTGTGAATGGTACAGGTGTACAAATTTTAATTATTATAATTTGAATACATTTAGAATTGAACGCTTATATATCCTCTTATTGCTATGAAATAATTCATATAGAAATTTTTATCTGCTATAAAAATCACAGATTGGTCTCATACAACTTTCTTTTCTTTTAGCAATCAAAAAACATTTGTGTGGGGATATATAGTAGTGTTAATTAGTACTTTCACAGTCTGAGAATGAAAGAAATTTATTAGATGGCACAAGAGTTTAGAGGACAAAGCTGATTTTGAAAGCACATGTGATTTTTAATGGATGAGTCTCCAATATCCTTAGCAGAGTGAATTATAAGATTCATAAGAAAGTCCTAAACTTATCGTTCTTCAAGGGCTGGGCAGTGAGAAAGAAAGAATACAATTTCTGTCACCCCTCCTGACATCATTTTTATAATATTTGAGTAGACAGACATGAATAGATTTGCAAATCAACACACACATTTGTGCTACCTTAGCTTATGCAGGTCTTCATGAGTTCACCCCCTACCAATATACACAAACACACAAAGAAATCTCCCCATGGATACTGATGGTTAAAATATCCTCCCTTTGAATTAAGCCTGGGAATATACAGAAAGTGGGAAAAAGACTTCTTGATATACAATGATATAAAAATAGATAAATTAAAGGATGCCTGAGTGGCTCAGTCGGTTAAGGTCTGCCTTCAACTCAGGTCATGATCCCAGGGTCTTGGGATCTAGCCCCACATCAGGCTCCCTGCTCAGTGGGAAGCCTGCTTCTCCCTTTCCCTCTGCTGTTCCTCCTGCTTGTGTTCTCACTTTCTCTCTCTCTCTCTCTGTCAAATAAATAAATAAAATCTTTAAAAAACAGATGAATTCATAAAAAGTGCATGCATTGAGCTAAAAAGCAAAGAGAAAAACAGAAAAATATATTTACAAATATAGAACATGCACTCAGTATATTCATGACCAGACACTTTAGAATGAGCATGAAATAAGACTTTTAGAGACTTTTTAAAAGTTTTTATTTAAATTCCAGTTAGTTAACATACAGTGTAATATTAGCTTCAGGTGCACAACACAGGATTCAACACTTCCATACAACACCAGGTATTCACCATAGCAAGTGCACTCCTTAATCTCCATCACCTATCCAACCCATTCCCCCCCACCCACCCACTCCCCTCTGGTAACCATCAGTTTGTTCTCTATAGTTAAGAGTCTATTTCTGGGTTTGCCTATCTCTCTCTCTCACTCTTTTTCCCCCTTTGCTCATTTTGCTTCTTAAATTCCACATAGGAGGGAAATCATAGGATATTTATCTCTCTCTGACTGACTTATTTCACTTAGCATTGTACTCTCTAAGCTCTATCCATGTCGTTGCAAATGGCAAGATTTCATTCTTTTTATGGCTGAATAATATTCCATTATATATATACACAATGGAATTCCTGTATGAGTTCTAGTAATTTTAAGGTGGAGTCTTTTGGGTTTTCCACATAGAGTATCATATCATCTGCTAAGAGTGAGAGTTTGACTCCTTTGCCGATTTGGATGCCTTTTACTTCTTTTTGTTGTCTGATTGCTAAGCCTGGGAATTCAGCAGTGGCAGTATATAAAATCAGTGCACAGAAATCAGTTGCATTTCTATACACTAACAATGAGGTGGAAGAAGGAGAAATTAAGGAGTCGATCCCATTCACAATTGCACCCAAAACCATAAGATGCCTAGGAATAAACCTAACCAAAGAGGTAAAGGATCTGTACTCAGAAAACTACAGAAGACTCATGAAAGAAATTGAGGAAGACACAAAGAAATGGAAAAACATTCCATTCATGGATTGGAAGAAAATATTGTTAAAATGTCTATGCTATCTAGAGCAATCTACACATTCAAGGCAATCCTTATTAAAATACCATCAACTTTTTTTCACAGCTGGAACAAATAATCCTAAAATTTGTATGGAACCAGAAAAGACCCTGAATAGCCAAAGGAATGTTAAAAAAGAAAGCCAAAACTGGTGTCATCACAATTCTGGACTTCAAGCTCTATTAAAAAGCTGTAATCAAGACAGTATGGTACTGGCACAAAAACAGACATATGGATCAATGGAAAAGAATAGAGAACCCATAAATGGACCCTCAACTCTATGGTCAACTAATCTTCAACAAAGCAGGAAAGAATATCCAATGGAAAAAAGACAGTCTCTTCAAAAAATGGTGTTGGGAAATTAGACAGCCACATACAGAAGAATGAAACTGGACCATTTCCTTACACCATACACATAAATAGACTCAAAATGGATAAAAGACCTAAATATGAGATGGGAATCCAACCAAATCCTAGAAGAGAACATAGGCAGCAGCCTCTGTGACCTCGGCCACAGCAACTTCTTGCTAGACACATCTACAAAGGCAAGGGAAACAAATTGAAAAAAGAACTATTGGGACTTCGTCAAGATAAAAGGCTTTTACACCACAGAGGAAACAGTCAACAAGACCAAAAGACAACCAATAGAATGGGAGAAGATATTTTCAAATGACATATCAGATAAAGGGTTAGTATCCAAAATCTATAAAGAACTTATCAAACTCAACACCCAAAGAATAAATAATCCAATCAAGAAATGGACAGAAGACATGAACAGACATTTCTCCAAAGAAGATATACAAATGGCCAACAGATACATGAAAAAATGCCCAACATCACTCAGCATCAAGGATACAAATCAAAACTACAATGAGAGGGGCGCCTGGGTGGCTCAGTTGGTTAAGTGACTGCCTTCGGCTCAGGTCACGATCCCGGAGTCCTGGGATCGAGTCCCACATCGGGCTCCCCCTTCTCTGTGGGGAGCCTGCTTCTCCCTCTGCCTCTGCCTGCCACTCCCTCTGCTTGTGCTCTCTCTCTCTCTCTCTCTCTCTCTCTGTGTCAAATAAATAAATAAAATCTTAAAAAAAAAAAAAAAAAACTACAATGAGATACCACCTTACACCAGTCAGAATGACTAAAATTAACAAGTCTGGAAATGACAGATGTTGGTGAGGATGCAGAAGAAAGGGGAACCCTCTTATACTGTTGGTAAGAATGCAAGCTGGGGCAGCCACTCTGGAAAACAGTATGGAGGTTCTCCAAAAAGTTGAAAATAGAGTTACCCTATGACCCAGCAGTTGCACTACGGGGTATTTAACCCAAAGATATAAATATAATGATCTGAAGGGGCACCTGTACCCCAATGTTTATAGCATCAATGTCCACAATGGCCAAAATATGGAAAGAGCCCAGATGTCCATCAATAGATAAATGGATAAAGAAGATACTATGTGTCTCACACACAATGGAATACTACTCTGCCATCAGAAAAATGAAATCTTGCCATTTGCTAACAACATGGATGGAACTAGGGGGTATTATGCTAAACAAAATAAGTAAATCAGAAAAAGACAATTATATGATCTCATTGATATGTGGAATTTAAGAAACAAAACAGAGGATCATAGGTGAAGAGAGGAAAAAATAAAACAAGATGAAATCAGAGAGGGAGACAAACCATAAGAGACTCTTATTCATAGGAAACAAGCTGAGGGTTGCTTGAGGGGAGGGATGTGGGGGAATGGGGTAACTGGATGATAGACATTAGGGAGGGCACATGATGTAATGAGCACTGGGTATTATATAAGACTGATGAATCAATGACCTCTACCAATAATACATTATATGTCAGTTAATTGAATTTAAATTAAATTTAAAAATTTAAATTTAAATTAAAAATAAATCAAAAAAAGGAAGTTTAAATCTCTATGGTACTCTTGCCTTTATCCTGATTTGACAGTGATTTTAAATTTACTCTAAGCAATATTATTCAGAGGATTTTCAGACACACATGAAGAGAATGGTTACATAATCCTGATGACCCATATTTTTGAAGATTCTGCTGTGGAATATTTCAAAGTCTTAATATGTATGAAGTAGAACTGGGTGGTCTTTTATTATTCACTCATTTAGTCATTGAAGAGATATGTATTGAGCATCTCCACAAAATTTCAGGAGATTGGATATTTAAAAATACTAGATCTAAAAAGCATACTCATGGAAGGTAGTTTTTTTTAAAGGCAAAATATAAGAAATAGATAGAGAAAGAGGGTGCTAGCAAACATTAAGGAGTCTCATAAATCTGCCAGTCATAAATCACCAGTGTTTTTATTCTGACCTTGACCATCAAGATCTATACATTTGGGCTCTAGGAAGTCTCAAAAAGTTCCAGGTGGAAATATTCATGCCCCTTTGGTCATGTGGTGAAGCCAAAGCTAGTTTAAAACTATTAGTAAACCAGACCAAACCAAACCAAACCAAAACAAAACAAAACAAAAAAACAACAACAAGAAAAACTATTAGTGAACCAACTCTTCTCAGGGTGTTTTGGACTTTAAACAGCACATGAAAAAGCTCATCGTTCTTATCTTAACCACGAATTATAGCCAGATATCAAGGAGACCCAGAGACATCAATTGCCGCCCTATAAATTGACTCTATCTTGCACTCCTACAATGAGCAAGACACTGTTTTCATCCCAGATACAGCAATAAACAAAAGAGACAAAAGTCCTTGTCTACCTGAAGAAGGCAAAATAAATAAGTTAATTAAATATATATTAAACTAGATAGTAGTAATGTTATGTTTAATAATACAAGAGGAATAAATATGTGTTGTCAGAGGTGATGCAATCGTTATTTTAGATCCAGTGACCAGAAGACCCAGCTTGCAAATGGTGAATAAAGATGGGAGGGAAGTGAGAGGGTGAGCCTTGCTTTTGTTTGGAGGAAGAACATTCCAGACTGAGGAAATAGCAAGTTTAAAGACCTTGAAATGGGGCACACTGGATTGTTCCAGGAACTGTGAGCAAGCCAGTGTAACCAGAAGCTCCTGTCTAATCAAGAGAATAGGGAGAGTTGAAGTAAGAGAGGGTATCAGAGGCAGGTAACAGAGGGCCTTTGCAGACCCTTGCAAAAATCTGGTTTTCCTGAGTGAGATGGGAAATCACTGGAGGGTTTTGAGCAGAGCAGTTATATTATGGCACATATGTTGCTGTGCTTAACAAAGAATAAAGGAAAGCAACAACAGAAGCAGGAAAATTTTTGTATGGGGAACTCTAATAATTCAGACACTGGATAATACTGGTTTGGACTTGCAATCCATCTGCATATCTCAAAAATAAATAGTCTAGCCTCAAAGTATCTCCAGGGAGGTTTCAAAATTTAAGTAGCACATTGTAAATAACTAGTAGCCTATCATATCCTTATCTTAACCAAGAGTCAGTGGCTGGCTTCTGGTATCTCTACAGATAATCACAGAGCTGTGTCAGTGAGATATGAAATAGTTCTTTCTTAAACAGTCCCATTTCCTGACTATTGGCCAAGACTTTCTAATTATAAATTTCCAATAATATTTTTTCTGCTTTTTTGAGCCATTTATAAATCAGAAAAATCAAAAAGAAAAAAATCTATCTATCTATCTATCTATATATATATATATATATATATATATATATATATATATACATCATCCAATGAGGTACTGTTTTAAAGAAAGATTTCAGTTAACCAAATAGTATAGCACAAACTTGTTTATAATCACGCAGAATCTGACACTTATTTTACCTTTTTGACCAGTGTCCTCTTTTCTTCAAAAATACTTCTTTTTGCATCTATTGAAATGATCATATGTTTTTACCCTTCTCTTATTAATGTGATGTATCATGTTGATGGAATTTCGAATACTGAACCACCCTTGAATCCCAGGATTAAATGCCACTTGATGCGGTGAATGATTTTTTTTTTAATGTATTTTTGGATTTGGTTTGCTAATATTTTGTTGAGGAATTTTGCAACTATGTTCATCATAGTTCATCAGAGATTTTGGCCTGCAGTTTGTTTTATTCATTTGTTATTTATTTATTTATTATATATTTATTTATTTATCGGTAGTGTCTTTATCTACTTTTGGTATCAGAGTAACGATGGCCTCATAGAATGGGTTTGAAATCTTTCCTTCCTTTTCTATTTTTTGGACCAGTTTGAGAAGAATAAGTATTAACTCTTCTTTAAATGTTTGGTATAATTCACCTGTGAGGCTGTCTGGTCCTAGACTTTTGTTTTTGGGAGTTTTTTGATTACTGATTCAATTTCATCGCTGGTAATCAGTCTGAAATCAAATTCTCAGTTTGTTCGCCTTCTTTACTGATATACTTGGATTCTTTTCTCTTTATTTTTTGCATATCTATTACTGGTTTTTGATTTGTGGTTACCATTAGGTTTGTATATAACATATTCTGTATGTAGCAGTTTATAATAAGATGATGATTGCTTAAATTTGAACTCATTCTTTACTCCTCTCCCCCACCCTCATGTTTTAGGTAAATGGTGTCATGCTTTACATCCTTTTATTTGGTGAATCTTTTGACTAGTCTTTATAAATATACTTATTTTTACTACTTTTGTGTTTCCTACTTTTCTTACTCCTGCTTGTGGTCTTTCCTTTCCACTGAGAGAGTCCCGTTTAACATTTCTTATAGGCCCAGCTTAGTGGTGATGAATTCCTTGAACTTTTATTTGTCTGGGAAACTCTTCATCTTTCCTTCTATTCTGAATGATATTCTTTCTAGATAGCGTATTCTTGGCTGCAGGGTTTTGTTTTTTTTGTTTTGTTTTGTTTTGTTTTTTCTTTCAGCCCTTCCAATATATCATGCCATTTCCCTGTGGCCAGCAAAGTTTGTAGTGAAAAATCGCCTGATGGCCTTACCTTGGGTAAGGTTTACCTTGTATGTAACTTTTTTCTTTTCTCTTGCTGCTTTTAAAGTTCTCTCTTTATCACAACTTTTTGTCATTTTAATTACTATGTGCTTGGTGTGGCCCTCCTTGAATTGATTTTGTTGGGAACTCTCTGTGCATCCTGGATCTAGATTTCTGTTTTCTTATACAGATTCTGGAATTTTTCAGCTATTATTTCTTCAAATAAATTTTCTGCCCCCTTTTCTTTCTCTTCTCCTTCTGGATCCTTATAATGTGAATGTTATTGTGCTTGATGGTGTCATTGTGTTCCCTAATTCTATTCTCATTTTTTTATTATTAATTTTTCTCTCTCCTGTTCAGCTTGATTACTTTGTATTACACCATCCTCCAGGTCACTGCTCTGTTCTTTGGCTTCTTTTAGTCTATTTATTCCTTCTAGGGTATCATTTAATTTCATTTATTGAGTTCTTCATCTCTGATTGGTTCTTTTTTTATGGTTTCTATTTCTTTGTTAAGGGTCTTGCTGAGGTCCTCCACTCTTTTCCCAGGTCCAATGAGTATCTTTAAGAGCACTACTTTAAATTCCCTATCAGGCGGGGGCACCTGGGTGGCTCAGGTGTTTAAGCAGCCAACTCTGGATTGTGGCTCAGGTCATGATCTCAAAGGCCTGGGACAGAGCCCTGCATTGGGCTTTGTGCTCAGTGGGGAGTCTGCTTGAGGATTCTCTCTCTCCCTCTCCTTCTGCCCCTCCCCCTGCTCGTGCACTCACTCTCTCTCTCTCCCACTCTCTAAAATAAAAAATAAATCTTTAAAAAAAATCCCTTTTGAGCACATTACTTATCTCTGTTTTGTTTAGGTCTCTTGCTATTATTTTGTCCTGTTCTTTTATTTGGGACATATTCCTCTGTCTTCTCATTTGTCTCACTCTTTGTGTCTGTTTTTATGTGTTAGGAAAGTCAGCTACATCTCCTGCTCCTGAAAGTAGTGGCCTTAAGAAAAAGAGGCCCTGTAGTGATCTGTAGCATCAGGTCCCTTATTCACCAGAACCTGGCACTTCAGGGCTATCTCTTATATGTGTTGCATGTGCCCTACTGTTGAGGCAGAGCCACTTTTGCCTTTAGTCCATTAGTCTGAAATGGCTCTCTTTGCCTATTGTGGGCAGGATTTGATCCCTGTGTTGTTAGTGGACCAGTCTGGAGTCACCTTGGGCTTAAGTTGAATCAGTACAGTACAGTACAGTAGCACAGAAATTCAGGGGAATACAGTGTTAGCAAGGTTTGTGTGAATCTGCTGTGTGTGTAGAGGAAGGGGGTACCTGACACTGAGACCTGGCTGGAGAAAGTGTGTCTGTAGGATGCATGGGCAGACTACACTATTAACAACTTATGTGGGGCGTGTTATTGCCTTGCTGGTTCCCAGAGGTGTCTGTGCGTTTATGCTGGGGGATGCAGGAGGGAAATGGCACCTGCCAACTCCTTTATTCTTGGAGAAGTTTTCCAACATTCCCTGTCACTCCAGCACAGGCTCTGAGATTAGTAAAAAAAAAATCTCTCTCCTGTAAATCCCAGGTGTTTTTCAAACTGCTGCTGTTGTGTTGTATATCCCTGAGGCTATTTGTTGTGCCTTCTCTCTAAGGGCAGGGACTCCGTTTCCTATCACCCTACAGGCTCTCCCAGAGTGAAGCCTACTGATTTTTAAAGTTCCATGTTTTAAGCCCCACTCATTGTAAGAACTTGCAAAATTCAGGCTTCTGGTTTTCAAAGCCAAATGTCATAGGGATTTGTCCTCCATGTGGACTCCCTGGTAGGAGAACCTGTTTCTCTTTCCTCTCTCAGCCACTCCCTCACTCCTTAGTCACCACATTTCCACCCTTCCTACCTTCTTTGATGTAGCTTCTTCTATACATTTAGTTACAGAAAGTTTCTTCTGCTAGTCTTCGGGTTGTTTTCTGGGTTACTTACACCAGTGTGGCTGTTATGTAGTTGTATTGATGGCACAAGGTGATCTTACGACCCTCCTATTCTGCCATTTTCCCCAGAAGTCAAATTGTTTCAATTCTTTAATTTAATAAATGTAGGTCCAAAATTTCTCTCCATAAAAGTTATTTTATATTGTTTCTCCACCTACGTTTTATATAAAAAATCATTTTTAATATCAAAATACATGAGGATCATCTCATAATGAGAATTTCATTAATTGGCATACACACACATTGCTTCAACAAACTTATTAATGCTTTGAATTTCTACAAACTTATTAGCACTTACTACAAATTTATTAATGTTTATTCACTTTCTTATTCATTACATCATTTACATACACTAAAAAGATCTGTGAATCATATCATTTTGGGGGGCTATATGCTATGCCTTGTGAGCTTATGTATTTGTATTCCACTTATAATAAAATTAAACATCCAGGGTTTTCCATTTCATGTGGCATGCATGATTACATGAATATATCTACTCTGCAACCAGAATTAACTAAAAATAGATACTAAAGAGAAAACCAAATAAATGCATAAGAAAGTAGGGAAATGACAAGTGTGCTATAAGTAGACAAAATATTTGAGAGGTTTCTTGGAAATAGAGAAAAATAGTAGAAACTGACTTACAATAATATAATTAAACATAAGAACACTCAATCCCAAACAAATCTAGGACATAATATATTTTTTAAAGATTTATTTATTTATTTATTTTAGAGAGAAAATGCCTACATGTGAGCAGGGAGGGGGGCAGATGGAGAGAGAGAATCCCAAGCAGACTCCATGCTGAGTGCAGAACCCAACTCAGGGCTCAATCGCACAGTCCATGAGATCATGACCTGAACCGAAACCAAGAGTCAGACGTTTAATCAACTGAGCCACCCAGGTGCCCCAGGACACAAGTTAGAGGATCTCTTCTCAAAGAAACTGCAAAAGCTCTGAGATTTACAATGCTGAGGGAGAGTTATAAAATTGGGTCATGGGGTGCTTTATAGAATCATGAGAGATAGCATCCAATCATCTGGCGTTCAGTCATCTTTCCCATGGCTTTAAGGCCACTGGCTGCAAAAATTCACCCTGGGGAAGAATTAAGTAGTGCTGGGAAAATTGGACAGCTATATATAGAAGAATGAAACTCGACCATTCAATTACACCATACACAAAGATAAACTCAAAATGGATGAAAGACCTCAATGTGAGACAGGAATCCATCAAAATCCTAGAGGAGAACATAGGCAGTAACCTCTTCAACATTGGCCACAACAACTTCTTTCAAGACACATCTCCAAAGGCAAGGGAAACAAAAGCAAAAATGAACTTTTGGGACTTCCTCAAGATAAAAACTTCTGCACAGCAAAGGAAACAGTCAACACAACTAAGAGGCAACCCAGAGAATGGGAGAAGATATTTGCAAATGACACTACAGATAAAGGGCTAATATCCAATATCTACAAAGAACTTCTCAAACTCAACACTCAAAAAACAAATAACCCAGTCAAAAAATGGGCAGAAGACATGAACAGACACTTCTCCAAAGAAGACATACAAATGGCTAACAGACACATGAAAAAATGCTCAACATCACTAGCCATCAGGGAAATACAAATCAAAACCACAATGAGATACTGCTTTACACCAGTTAGAATGACAAAAATTAACAAAACAGGAAACAACAAACGTTGGCGAGGATGTGGAGAAGGGGGAACACTCTTACACTGTTGGTGGGAATGCAAGCTCGTACAGCCACTCTGGAAAACAGTATGGAGGTTCCTCAAGATGTTAAAAATAGAGCTACCCTACGACGCAGCAATTGCACTACTAGGTATTTACCCCAAAGATATGGATGTAGTGAAAAGAAGGGGCACATGCACCCCAATGTTCATAGCAGCCATGTACACTATAGCCAAACTGTGGAAGGAGCCAAAATACCCTTCAACAGATGAATGGATAAAGAAGATGTGGTACAGATATACAATGGAATATTATTCAGCCATCAGAAATATTATTCAGCCACCATTTGCATCGACATGGATGGAACCGGAGGGGATTATGCTAAGTGAAGTAAGTCAAGCGGAGAAAGACAATTATCATACGGCTTCACTCATATGTGGAACATTAGCAATCGCACGGAGGACCATAGGGGTAGGGAGGGAAATCTGAAGGGGGAGAAATCAGAGAGGGAGATGAACCATGGGAGACTATGGACCCCAGGAAACAAACTGAGGGTTTCAGAGGGGAGACGGGTGTAATGAATCACTGAACACTACATCAAAAATGAATGATGTACTATACAGTGGCTAACTGAACATAAAAAACAAAAATAGAATGGAGTAAACACAATTTTCCTTATTATGGAACAAAAAAAGACAAAACAATAGTGATATCTAATTGTCCCCGGCTTTGATGACAGCTCCCAGCCAAAACATACCTAAAATAGATTTGTCTATGTCCTACCAATTCACATAGAGATAAATCCCTGTATTTTTCTTTCAATTATTTACTAAAACACACACATACATTGAGTGTTTACTATGTACAGGGTGCTCTAAGATCTTGCATGTATCAGCAAGCAAAACACAGCCCTTGCCTCCATGGAGCTCTCATTTAGCAGGGGACAACCAAAATAAACAAAAAGAAAAACATGTAAATTGTGTCATGTGTTAGAATGTTTAGAATGGTAAATACAAAAGAAAAAGTAGTGTTTTAAAAGAGGTTTTTGGTGTGCAAGAATTGATGGTAAGGTGTCATATTAAATAAGGTGGTCAGGTTAGGTCTCATGGAGATTTTGAAATATTGCAAAGACATGATAATTGAAGGAGGAACCAAACAGATGTCGTGGTTATGCAACATTGTAAATGTATTTAATGCCTCTCAATTACATATGTACAAATCGTCAAAATGGGTTTATATTGGATTTATTTAACCATAATTTAATAAAAAAAGAGCTATCGAGCCACAAAAAAAGGCACAGATAAATCTTAAATGCATGTTAATCAATTAATTTGAATGGATTAAAGAAGCCTGTCTGAAAAGTCTACATACTCTATGATTCCAATCACATGACATTCTGGAAAAGGCAAAGTACAAAGGTGGTAGAAAGATCAGTGATAAGTAAAGGTTTAGGGCAGGGAAGAAGAGAGGACTGAATAGGTGAACATGGGGTTTATTTTTATGGTGGTAAAAGTATTCTATATGATAATATAAATGTGGATACTTAACACTGCCTTTTTCAAAACACTTTACAGTACAAAGAGTGAATCTTAATGTATACAGATTCTGAAAAATCATTTGTAAGGTTAAAGGAATTCCAGGATGGATTGCAAAATATTTTAAATATATTAAACAACCTCAATGAAGTAGATAGGGAGAGAAATTGCTGACCTAAGAAACTTTACAAATAAGTGGAATTTAAAACTAAGGACAAGAGAAATTATATATAAGCAATAAAGTTGCATCACAAATGGTATGGGTTAAAAATGCTGATGCTGCTATGCATGTATATTAGAAGTGAACAATTAAGTGAATGGATGGTGTAGAGTTGGAGCCAAGTTTCTTACAGTTTGAATGGAAGTTCACAGGTAAGCAAGGAAAGGAGGCTAGAATGATGTATACAGTAATGAATTAAAGTTGGAGACGTATGAACTCAGGTCTAGTTTAATATAGATACAGATAGTTACATATAGAAATATTTATAGATCTCTGTATATAATAAGGTTAATATATACACATATATTTCCTTTCTCTGTCATCAGAGAGGACCTGGAACAAAAATACACCAGTAAAAATGAGTAAACTTAAGCCCAGCTCATTATTTGTAGTATCATTTTCCAATGAAAGGAAGCAGGACTCCATGGACACATGACTGATTCTAAAGTGAAAACAGGAAATACACCAGGTGAGTCTGGAACAACTTTCAGTACCAGAGTAAGAAATTGCTCAAAAATAAACAAGCAAACAAAAATGTTATAGGGATACATTAAAGGAACACAAGAGCCAACTAAAAGAACTCCCAAAGTTCAATATGAGCAACAAAATAAACTTGTATTGAGTTATAAATCAAAGCATAAAATAAATATCCATGTCTATAATAATATAAATGATAAGTATTTAAGAAAAAGAGACAATTCTTCTCTTCAGAAGAATTCCAAATAATTACACATACTCTGCCCTTTGTGAGAAATTAATACAGCTACTATTGTTTTCTTTCTTCTAATTTTTGTCTTCTACTTTTTTTGTCTTTTGTGGTTTGAGAGAGAGTGAGCAGGAGCACAGGAAAGGGGGGGAAGAGAGAGAGGGAGAGAGAGAGAGAATTCATTCTCCACGCTCAGCATAAAGCCTGATGTGGGGTTTGATCTCAAGATCCTGAGATCATGACCCAAGCCGAAATCAAGATTCAGACACTTAACCGACTGAGCCACCGAGGCACCCCTGTCTTTTGTGGTTCCAACTGAACATTTTATATGATTCCATTTTATCTCCTTCGTTAGCATAGCAGTTGTACTCCATTTTGACTTTTTAGAGGTTGCCTTCAAGTTTACAATATACTTTTAAAATTAATCCAAGTCCAAGTTAAAATAACACTCTTCTACTTCACAGGTAATGTGACTGCCATATAATGACAAAATAGTCTAATTCTTCCCTCTTATCCCTGTATCCTCGCTGTCATGAATTTTATTTACACATAAGCATATCATTATATATACATAAATATATATATATAGCACATAGAATAAATACATTGTTATAATTTTGAAAAAAAATATAGATTTAAATCAATTAATTTAAGAAAACTAAAAGTCACTATTCCTTCCCTGATGCTCTTCCTTTCTTTATGTGGATCAATGTTTCTGATCTATATCATTTTTTTCTCTCTAAAGAACTTCTTTAGCTATTTCTTGCAAGGTATATCTACTGGTCTATTTAATTTGAATAGTGGAATTGGGAGATACCGGATCATATATGGATTTTCAAGTGTAGATGTGGAAGTGGTAATCAGCCAAGCATCACCTAAGTTATAGTATCTGATCCCTATATAATTTTCTGCACAAATTTTGATATTATTTTATTTTACAACTATATAAAAACTGAAAAGAGATTATTGGAAGTATTTGTTTTTCAGACTGTACTAAGTGGCAAGTGGCAATTATGCCACACATATATAAGAATTTTAATTATAATTAACATATTCTTTCAGTCAGATAATGCATACAATCCAAAGAAAAATGAAGTCAAATCAACCTTTGAATATACAGAGTCCTTTCTAAAACCAAAATTCAAATGCAGTTATAAACAAAAGTTAAAACAATACTAAGCACAACACATAGTTCCCAACAATTAGTACCAGACACATTTTTAAAAAGGATTTTATATATTTATCTGACAGAGTGTGGGAGAAAGAATGAGAGAAAGCACAAGCAGGGGAAACAGCAGAGGGAGACTGAGAAGCAGGCTCCCCACTGAGCAGGGAGCAGATGTGGGACTTGATCCCAGGACCCTGGGATCATGACCTGAGCCAAAGCAGCTGCTTAACTGACTGAGGCACCCAGGCACCCCACCAGACACATTTTTTATTCTTGTTGTTTATGAAAATACAATGCATTCAAAATAAATAATGTATTTAAATAACAATGTCAACTTTAAATATATAAATGGAAAATATTTGTTTTATCCAGAGATACTTGAGAAATTTGAACGTTTATGTTTTCTAATTCAGAGCCACAAATATACAAGAATTTATTTAAATCCGTGGGATGATTAAATTAATAAATTCACAAGTGCAGATGCACTAAATTATCACCAAACACATAATCTTAAATCTGAAATAATAGAACAGAAAAACCATTAGCTTTTCATTTCCTTAGATATAGTCTTATGTGACAATATAGTCAGGTATTTACACTAAGTTAGCAAGGTAAAAGGAGAGTAAATCAATGATTTGAGTAACCATGATATATATCAAGGATTGTATTAGATAATCATAATGCACAGGCCATGGAAAAAGAAAGTTTTTCAAACGAGGATAAATAAGACTTATACACATTAATTAAAACATGGTTCATAACTACAGAAAATAAATAATTGACTTGGATATTATCTTTTTTTTTTTTTTTTTTTTTTTTTTTTTTTGAGAGCGAGAACATGCACACAGGCAAGGGAGGGACAGAAGGAGAGGGAGAGAGAAAATCTTAAGCTGAGCATGGAGCCTGATGCGGAGCTCATTCTCTTGACCCTGAGACCATAAGCTGAGCCAAAATCAAGAGTCAGACACTTGAGGGCGCCTGGGTGGCTCAGTTGGTTAAGCGACTGCCTTCGGCTCAGGTCATGATCCTGGAGTCCCTGGATCGAGTCCCGCATCGGGCTCCCTGCTCGGCAGGGAGCCTGCTTCTCCCTATGACCCTCACCCCTCTCATGTGCTCTCTCTCTCTGTCTCAAATAAATAAATAAAATCTTTAAAAAAAAAAAAAAAAAAAAAAAAGAGTCAGACACTTGACTGACTGGTCCACCCAGGTAACCTCGCCTGGATATTATCTTTACCTCTTTTTCACCAAAAAGCTCAACATCTTAGTAAAATGAACAAAATACCTTTGGGAAAGTTTTTATCATGGAACTATTGCTCAAATATTAACAAGTGAATCAAAAGAAATTCATTTTCCCCCCATGTCAGTGTGCTTTTTTTTCCAAATCAAAACTACCAGTTTTGTAAAGTGATTCATATATAAAATGTAGAGCAGACTATCATATCAAACTAATTCACAATATGGCAACAAGAATAGTCTTTAATGGTGACAGATAACTTAACATTTGCTTCCTTTATTACCTAAGAAATGCTTGTTCTTTGCATGAGTAACATTGGCCGTATATGTCTATAATTAATTACAAATTACTTACTCAATTGATGATACCTGGCACAGCTGGTTTTTTTCTGAAACTAATGTTTAAGCATTGAAATATTCATTGAATTCTGTAGCCATACGTATGTTCATATTTTTGCAATGCACTAGTTTAATTACACATTGAAAATTTATTCCTTGTTAATCATCATAAGCATTAATATTCAATCTTAATGAAATTTAAAGTCTCACACAAAAATGCTACAATTGCTGTTGTTTATTATAATAGGAGGAAGATTTCACACCTATTGCACTTCCTATCCATGTAGGGTTTGCAAACTTGTTAGGTACATTAATCAAAAAATTTTATGCCAACAGAGCCAAGCTTGGGAGTCAATATTTGCCTTAATATATTTCGTTATTTTTCCTTCCCTGAAAAATATGGCACTGTGCAGCAGGTACAGTTCCGGGAAGCATGTCACTAGAAATAAAACTTCTCTGATTATTATTAACAAAGCAACTGAAACCTGTTTTTCAAAAGGAGAGTTAAAAAGAGAGAGAGATTGATTCAACAAGATCGAATAAGCTCTAAATTGGAAAACAAGTATGTGCAGAGACATAGTCCTAGAAACACCCAAAAGCAGGACTTTAAAAATCAACATGGAATCAAAGTGGAAATTATTAGAAATAATAGAAACCAAAAAGAAATAAATATAAAATCTTCCCTTGATAACAGCATGTGGACTCCCAAGGTGGAAGGCAAACATGTACTGACAAAAAATGTACACATATACATATTTTATAATAGATTTAACACATTTTGTGCCTTATGGAAAATGTACACCAATGATTGTATATTATTTCAAATAAATAGAGTCTTGCTCTTTGGCTTGAATTTGACATATCATTCATAAAGCAAAGAAAATTATATTTTATACACTTTTATTACAAACCAAAAACATACTCTCCATTGTATCTAAATGTATAAGGATCACATTAGTACTTACAATAAATTATATACACACAATATAGATATAATAGTAGTATAGACATGCATACACACACGTGTGTGTGTATATATACATAAATATATGTTGATCAAATAATTAGTCAATACAATAAAACTAAATACTGATTGCTTTGGGATCACTAAGGAGTTAACTATTGATTTGTTGCACATCCAAGAAAACTAGTCTTTTGTCTTATAGTTCCTCTGGGATCTTTGAAAGGAGTTAAGAAGGTTCAGCATAGATCTTTATAACTATAATAGAAATTGAATTCTGTGTCAAACATGTACAGATGAAAACTGTAATGACTAGGATTTTTTTTTTAAAGCTACTCTAGGTGGAATTAATGGCAGATGTGACAGATTGGACTCTGCAGAAAAGACTTGTTAATTTGAAGACATAATAGTAACGGTAAGAAATGAAATACAGAGAAAAGAGAATCTAGAGAAAGGAGGAGGATAAGGATACAGAAACATAATTGGATAAATTCGAGTGAACTAATATATGTTATTGGAGACATTCAAGGAGAAGAGAGAGAAAAGAGAGCAGAAAAAAACAATACATTTGAAGAAAAAAATGGCTAAAATTTCCACTTTGATTAAAACTATAATTTCATTGATTCAACAAGCTCTTTGAATTCCAAGCACAGACAATATGGAGAAAATAATTATAATCGAATGGCTCAAAACCAGCAGTCAACAGAAATCTTAAAAGAAGGTAGAGAAAAAAAGACATTTAATAGAAAGGAACAGAAATAAGAATGAGAGATTTCATTTTAGATAAATATATAAACAAGAAAAATATATAAACAAGAGGATAGTTGGGAGAGCATATTTAATATTCTAGAAGAAAAAAAATAAAACTAGATTTCTGTACCCAGTAAAAATTTCTTTCAAAAATTCAGGTAAAATATAGACATTTTAAACATAAAAAAGCTAAAATAATCCATCACCTGCATACTACATGAAAGTTAAAAGAAGTTCTTCAGGTAGAAGCAATAATGATATCAGATGTATCAGATGTAAAAATGCATCAAACCCATGCAATTAGAGCACCAAAAATGATAATTGTATTACTAAACACATAACATTTTTCTTCTTATTAAAATTTAGTTTTATAATTCAGATAACAATGCTTAAACAAGATAATAATGTACTTTGACGTTTATAACACATGCAAAAGTGAAATATATGACAATAGAACAAAATAGAGAAATATATTAGAGAAATAGAAGTATGCTATTTTGAGTTCTTGTAATATACATAATCTCATGTCACACGAAGATAGACTTCAGTAAGTTAAAGTTGCATGCTATAAATCCTAAAATCACCACTAAAATATCAGTACCAGAGTTATAGAATTATCATAGCCAAAGAAAGGAGATAAATGGAACCCCCAAAATAATCAGTTCAGAAGCAAGCATAAAAAATAAAAGAGCGTTCACAGCTTAGCAGAGCAGAAGCAGAAGAGTAGAAGCCACCCCAGAAGCCGCTGCCGAGCCAGGAAAACCGAAGCTGTAATTGACAAATTGAAGGCTCAGTGGGAACAACTGTGAGTATTAAAAATGCTAGGGAGACCCAGTCATACGGCAGCCCCCACAGTTTTGTGAGATTTACCTGCAAGAGCTCAACCCGGTTCCCACAGTAGATATCAGAGAAAAAAAAAAAAAAAAACCCTGTGTTCTCATCAAGGGATGGGGTAAAGGAACCTTTTTGAAACAAGCCAGACTACTCTGTTCTTCTTAACAAGGCCTGCCCTCAGGAGAACTAATTAAGCAGAACCTAACTCGCTTGGGTATTATCAGAACCTACCTCACCTGTGGGGAGGGAATATCCACCTTCAGTCAGCCCTAGGCATACTCTCCCATGTAAGGAGGTGGGAAAAAAAAAAACAAAAAACAAAAAACAAAAAACTGAGAAACACTTGGGAAGTTCAAGTGCAGGGGCAGAGGATCACTAAAAACTGAGACTTAATCATAGTTGTATGGAATGCTTTCCCTCACCTCACACCACATTACTAAAGGCCTGCTTCCAACAGCTCCTTTTACACAGTAAATCATGTCTGGCTATCAGGAAAAAATTACAAGGTATACCAAAAGGCAAAAACAAACAAACAAAAAACAAAAACAAAATAAGACAAAAAACCCTCAAACATCAGATCCAGACATGGTGGGAGATGTTGACATTATCAAACTGGGAATTTAAAACAACTATGATTAATATGCTAAGTGTTCTAATGGATAAGGTAGACTGCATTCAAGACAGATGGGCAATGTAAGCAGAGAGATGGAATCCTGGTAAAGTACCGAAAAGGTATCACTCAAAAACACTGTAACAGGAATGAAGATTCCTGTGATGGGCTTAGTAGGGTAAACAGCTGAAGAAAGACTCTCTAAGCTTGAGAAAGTCTCAGCGGAAACTTCTAAAACTGAAAGGCAAATAGAACAAGACTGGAAAAAAATACAGAATAAAATATCCAAGGAATGCAGGACAATTACAAAAGTGATAACATATGTATAATGGGAATACCAGAAGGAGAAGAAAAAGAAAAAAGAAATAATTGAAACAATTATGAGTGAGAATTTCCCCAAGTTAATGTCTGATACCAAACCACAGATTTTCAGAGAAGCTCAGAGAACATTAAGCAAGACAAATGTGGAAAAAAAACAAAAAACCACAACAATAACTGTACCTAGGCATATCTTTTTCAAACTACAATCAATCCAAGATAAAGAAAAAATCCTGAAAAAATCCAGAGGGTTGGAAAACCATCTTATTTATAGAGGAGCAATGTTACATATTATATCTGACTTCTCAGAAACCATGCAAGCAAGTAGTGAGTGGAGTGAAATATTTCGTGTTGAGAAAAGCAAACAAACAAAAATCTACCAACCTGGACTTCTGTGCCCTGCAAAATTATTTTTGACAAGTGAAGGAGAAAAACGAAAATTGAATTTGTTTCCAGGAGACCTGCTTTGCACATAATGCTAAAAGAAGTTTGTTTGTTTTTTTAAAGACGTTCTTTAGAGAGAAGAGAAATTATTGGGTTTCTGACCTACATAAAGAAATACACTAAAAAAAGAAAGAAATATACTTCATTAGAGAAAGAATGAGTAAAAATAAGATAATTTTTTATTCTTGATCCAATAGATAAGTTTGTGCAAAGTAATAATTGCAATGATATATTCAATTCTGTACACTTATTTATATAAAAATGTATATTATATAAATAATATATTTGAAATAGGCTAGAGCACTCTGTTCTTTTTTTTTTTTTTTTAAAGATTTTATTTATTTATTTGACAAAGAGATAGCGAGAACAGAACACAAGCGGGGGAGTGGGAGAGGGAGAAGCAGACTCCCCGCTGAGCAGGGAGCCCGACGTGGGGCTCGATCCCAGGAACCTGGGATCACGACCCGAGCCAAAGGCAGATGCTTAACGACTGAGCCACCCAGGCGCCCCAGCACTCTGTTCTTCTTAACAAGTCCTGCCCTTAGGAGGAATTAAATTAACCAGAACTAACTTAGTAACTACCTCACATAGGGGAAGGGAAATACCCAACTCTAGTCAGCTTGAACCATCTTCTTCTTTTTTTTTTTTAAAGATTTTATTTATTTATTTGACAGAGAGAGAGCGGCAGGTAGAGGGAGAGTGAGAAGCAGGCGAGCAGGGAGCCCGACGCGGAACTCGATCCCAGAACCCTGGGATCATGACCTGAGCCGAAGGCAGACGCTTAACCGACTGAGCCACCCAGGCGCCCCTTGAACCATCTTCTTGCCCCTTAGGTTCTGGGGGTTAAATCATGGACATCTTTAGTGGGACCCTTATTGTACCTACCACAGCATCATAAATCAGATATTATGCATATATTTGGGATGCTGTTTGGTAAAATAACTTATTGTTACTTATATTTATTACATGTATAACATTTTAAGCAGAAGGTATTGGTTAATTATTGTGTGTTGATGATTCTTTAAAATAAATATGCACATACACAAACTCATACAAACACACATACACAGGTGGTAGGTATACAACCTATAAGATGGACCCAAAGATTGCTGGCTCCTCCTGTTCATGCTCTTGTATAATCTCCTACTTTTGCTTGTAGACTGTAATTATTGATACACTTGTACCAAATGGGATACAGTGGCAGTAATGGGTTGTCATATCTGAAATTAGATTATAAAGAATTTGGCTGTCATTTTGGGTATTTTTTCTTATTCTCTCTTGGAACATTGACTGTATGCGAAGCCAGATGACATATCATGAAGTCACTATGTGGAGAGGGCCATGTGAAGCTTGGAAGCTGATCTTCTGGTGTCTGCCAAAAGCCAGGTGAGTGATCTTGGCAATCAATCCTCCCTTAGTTGAGCCTTGAGACAACTGTATTCCCAGACAACGCCTTGACTGTAGTGTCATTGGAGATTCTGAGCCTCAAACACCAAGCGTGTACTCTGCTGCTCCTGGATTCCTGACCCACAGAAACTGTGAGATTATAAATGTTTGTTGTTTTAAGCCACTAAAGTTGGGGTGATTTGCTATGTATCAGTAGATAACTAATACAACATTTGTACATAAAAGTCTAAAATTAGAGAAAAAATTAATAGAGTTTGTTGCTGCTTAATGGGTTTATGGATATCTTCCTCACTGTGTTCTTCTTTTTCCCCCAAATTAAAATAATTATCTGATAATAGAAATTATTTTAAAAATAAAATTGTCTTATTGTAATCAAAAATAAATATATTAGCAATATTAATTCCAATCAGATTTTTTTGTAATACCATCTTTACTTTTGAAAGGTTCTGCTCTCAATTAGTATAGACATGTAAACAAGAGAAAATAAGAAATTGGAATATATAAATATGAAGGCTAATAATATCAGTTTTACCCTTCAAAATAAAGAAGTACTAGGACCCCTGGGAAGAAATATAAATGATATGAATCCTGGAAATTGATGTTATATATTTTATACATTGGATCTGTATTTATGGAAGTTTTTAAACATTACTAGATTATTGAAAATTTATTACTTATGAACTTAAGAAAAAGCAATCTGCTTTATCAGTACACAGGAATGTTTTTTTTTATGCTTGATATGTAACAGTGTGATAATCTTATATTAGTAGAAAAGAATGACAGTGAGAGAGACCTATTTTAAAAAATAATAATAAATTTTTATTTGACACAATTTCAGCTAATAGTATGTGTTTACTCTGTCTGGTTTATTCATGTAACTTCTATAGATTTCTTTTTGATAATATGTGTAAATACACAGAAATACCCACATCAAAAAAATGTTCTTGTATTAACATAAATTTCCTCATGAAAAGATTTTTATTTTTATTTATTTTTTGAAATCTTTTTAAACAAGTGTGATACCATATTCTTCATTGTGACACCATTTAATTTTATTAGATAGCATCTACATTCTGAATACTTTGTCCTTCTCCATGAAGCGAGTTATGTTCTTTCTTGAGTTCCATCTCATAATGACTTGCTCCAGATACGGAATTTGCTTTGTCTCTTCAGTTCTTTGCCCAACACTTGTAACCAGTTTTATCACTTTCCCAAAAGTCTCCTTGCACCATGACAGAAGCTCCATTCCATGGTCAGTGACCAGTAATTCCCTTGTTATCTTTGGGAAGGAACAAATTTTATTCCAGTATAACCTTACATTTTTTGCAGCTTTTCAAACTTTTAGTAACAGTAATTACACTGAGACTGTATACATTACAGAATTAGAACTTCAGATTCAAAATAGGAATCCCATATCATTTTTTTTCTTTACCTTTCAACAAAATAAGATATTTTCTGAATTTCTGGAGAAAATATTTGCTCTTTTAAGTTGCATCTGTGATTTCAATTGATTCAATTTATAGGGAAATTTGATATTATAACTAACCACTAGTCAGTATAAATTTGAAAGCAATATGCCCTAATCACAGTCTGCCTGAATTAGAATGGCTGAAACACATTCTATGTTATATGCAAACTTTTAAAAATCAATTTGAAGCAAGAGGATAGGGAAAACATAAGTGATAAATGAGGATTCTCTCCATTACCAGCTGGCTAAATAAAGAAATTTCATACTTGGTTGTTATCACTATAAATATGAAAACACTATTTTGGAGGGATATATTATACCAATTTAAGAGAAAGTGATACACCATAAGATAGGATATGAACATTAGATGAGCATGGAAGACTTCGCTATTGGAGATAAAGAATATTGGAGGAAGCGTGCTGCCCTTATGATATGGAAGTACTCCCTAACATTCAAAAATAAATGGTAGGTCTATTTATATGCAGTGACAGTCCTCTAATGTCATCATCAGATACATTTTAATGGGAATTTACTTGCTTTCTCTATTTGTCACAGACTTCTTTGTAAGAAAAAGAAGAAAGCCATTTTTCCATTACTAGTGGTGTAAGCTGACAACAGGTCCCCTGCAACCTTCATGTTGAATGAGGCAGAAACACAGCAACACACCACCTAAATGATTCACTGAGGGGGCTGCATTCTGTTTATATTTATCACTGTTATTTCTCTAAAATGACCTAACTTATTATTCACTGGAGAGAAAGTCCCTAATCAGTTTAAAATTGCCTTGATGTACAAGAGTACGTGCTATATGAGCAGCAGGTGTGGAAGTCAGAATGATTGAGAAAATACGTTTCAAAAACAGCAGGAAGAGAAATTAGGTGGCAGGAATCACGCTTAATTTCCTCACCATGCTCATGAAACTGTTTTTAACGGTTTTAACTAAGGTATGGAAGCACCGGCTACTAGAAAATGAACATGAAACGTCTTTTTATACATGGAATTATAAGAACAAAATAAGAAATTCTATGAGACAGAAGTGCAGATTGCCAGGTGAGTTCTTGATGGGCATGTAATCATTCTTGCAGGATCAGAGAAAACTAAAGAGAGGAAGAGATACCTAACTAGGTTACCAAACTATGAATATGATTTGGCCAACATTGAAAGGTAGCCTGAAGACACAGCATTTGAAAAGGCTCAGGAAGTGAGAGGTGGGCTGGCATATGTAATAAGTCAAAAGTGTTTGGAGGGAGAGGAAACAAGTTTACTGGAATGGTGAATGACGCTGTGTGTTAAGGACTTGGGATTTTTAACTGAAGGTAACTAGAACTTACTGAAGGGTTTTCATTAAGAAAGTAGAATAATCATATATTTTTTAATGTTTTTTTAAAGAACCGTGTATCTAGCTAATATTGGAAGGCTGGGTACAGGGAAAGCAAGTAGGAGAATGTTACTGTAAATTTGGGGAATGAAGTGAGGCCAGTGGCAGAAGGCAACAAAATATCTGCCTGAAACAACCTGTGCATTAGCAGTGCAAGTCACAGCAAAAAGAAAGAAGAGGAGAAGTTTTGGAAGTCAGGGTTAGAGAGAAGAAATACTAAGTACGTTTTTGACATGTTTCATTTGTGTCATTGTAAAATATTTTTTTTTAAGATTTTTTATTTATTTATTTGAGAGAGAGAGAATGAGAGAGAGCAAGCACATGAGAGGGGGGAGGGTCAGAGGGAGAAGCAGACTCCCTGCTGAGCAGGGAGCCCAATGCGGGACTCGATCCAGGGACTCCAGGATCATGACCTGAGCCGAAGGCAGTCGCTTAACCAACTGAGCCACCCAGGCGCCCCATTGTAAAACATTTAAATAGAGATGTGAGGAAGTATCTGATTATATGGAAGCTCAAGTGGGAGCTCAAAGATGGAGATACAAATTACTACATCATCATAATATAGATTTAAAAAAGGTCTATGCTGATTGGAAGGATTTATTAAGGCAAGGCAGTTTGATATTATTAAAGTGCAGTAATAATCTATACATAGTCTCTGAATATTAAGATTAGGATGGAATTTAGACAATTAAAATAACTAGTTTAACAGACAAGGGAGAAAAAAACACCTGCTCCATGGAAACAAAAAGAGCATAAGTAGGAAAGACAAGAATGCCTATAAAGCTGTAGCTTAGGTAACAAATAATCGTAGGAGTTTCCATTTGATAGTGTTTAGCTTCTTTATAAAATTGCAGAAGTCATCAATGACACTAGGAGAAAAGGAAAGAGAATTTGAAAAAAAAATAAAAGTAGATAGAGGTTGAAATAACTGCATGAAGAAGAGACAAGACAGAATTTCCTGTTTTTAGTAACTCAAATCCAAGTCATTAAAGACTATGAATCAACTGTGACATCTGTTTTTATTGTCACACCAAAAGGATTTTCTCCAGCAATTCTTAAATACTTGCATGCAATAGCATAAAAATATGTGAAGTTGTTTTGACAGGAAGGTGCAATGTTCAAAGGGAGTTGAGAATGTTAGCAAGATGGTACTCGAAGCAAAGGAAATGAAGTTCAGAACAAAGTCAAAAAACAGAGAATTCTGAGATAATTGAAAGAAAGATCAGGAAGTTTCTAGACCGTTGACTTTCAGTTATATGTTTTCATACATCCGTATCACCCACCCTGAGTCCCCTGACAGAATCACCAGCCATTGGTATCTTTAAATGTTCATGTTAAGTCTGCTTTTCCTACTACTGCCTCAATATTTGGAGGTAATTTACTCAAATAGTTTCTGCAAACAAACAACAATAAAATGATATTAAGATAAAAAAAAAAGAAATACTCCCTTCTCCTCTTTTTCTACATATATAATTACTCTTCCTTAAACTCTTAATTTTTTTTTTTTATGGTGTGAATTCTGCTTGAAACTCAAAATTGTCTTTCATGTTTTGTACTTTTTAATTATACTCTAATTATATTCTGTGCATTTCTCACTGGGAGTTACTCCTGAAAACTATTACCAGTCATATCATAATGGAGCAATTATAGGGGTTTGAAGAGTTTCTAGTTAAAACATCAGAACCTTTAGTTGGCACATACATGCTTACTAGTAATATTATAATTAAATATTTCAACATTCTCTAGTACAATTTTGATGTATTTCATTTGCTTTAATCGTTCTATCATATAGATTTTTTAATGTGATATAAAGTAATAATGAATGAATGAATCAGTTTTCTTGTTGGAGAACCATTATGAATTGATCAGACTTCAATGACTGGCTTCATTTTTTGTGATCGGATCCTTAACACCTCTTCAGATAACTGAAAATTTTATGCTTCCTCAGGATATACATGTGGTGAGGAATAACTGCTTTAAGACAGTCTTGTGGAAGACTCTATGTACATACTTTTAACTTCCACTAGCCATGCTCAATGCATGAAAAACTACATTGTTTGAACAATGCTTTTTTGAGAGAAAATCTGAAATCTCAGACAAATGCAAATCCATCTGACAAAATGCATATGTTAAACTGTATTCTTAATACAGATTTCAAGTCTGATTTAATAATTCATAGCTCTGTTTACTTAGAAAAGTTAGTTAATCTCTGTGCACATCAGTTTTCTTCTCCCATGAGACAAATAAGATAATACATATGAAATATCTAATATAATGCTTTGCACAAAATAAGCATTTATTATTTGTAGATAATTTGTGTCACTCAAAAGATATATACCAATAACATTAATACAAATCAAAACAATTAGGAGAAGAAAGTAGACATTTTGTTACAAAGATAATGATCATCAAAGCAAGTTTTATTTAAGGTTACTTTATATATATATATTATAACTATATATATGATTTTATAATACATATATATATATCTTTTTTTTTATTTTGTAGAGAGAGAGAGTGAGCATGCGCACACAAGTGAGAGAGTGGGGAGCAGCAGACGGAGAGAGAGAGAGTCTTAAGCAGGCTCCATGCCCAGCACAACACCTGGCAGGGACTCAATCTCATGACCGTAAGATCATGACCTGAGCCGAAATCAAGAGTCAGATGCTTAACCTACTGAGCCACCCAGGTGCCCTTAGTTTTATTTAAGGTTAAATCAAAATGTTTATTCATGACTGAAACATTGAATGAAAATTTGAAAATTAAACATTGAAAGGTCTAACGCATAATAAAAGCAATAATGTAGCATTGATAATACTTATCTAAAACCTCATTTATATAAAGAAGAAGTAAGAATTAGTGTTGGGACTGAAAAGACAATGAAACATGGAACACTCTTCATGTTGCATCCAAAGTTATGAAAAGGTATTCTTCTACTTTGATTATGATAACAGGAGAAAGCATTTACATACAGTTGAACTAAAACATTTAGAATTCTTAATGATTTCATTACCTGATCATAACTACCTGTCTAACTCCCACATACCCACTGACATGCTTTTAATATGATAACATTGATTAAATTGCTCAATTGCAGAAATATAATATAGTGCCTTCTTCCAACTACATATTTTGTGATATCTCTGTTATATATTATGTAATAATTTAGTTGGGAGAGCATTAGAAGAAATCAACAACTTTCTCTTTGACACTACTTTTCTAAATGTAGCTGAATAGAGGAAAAATATAGGTTAAATTTTTGGTGAACACTGGGAAAATTTGAGGGGCTATTAGACTTCTTTGGACCTTTAAATAAATGAAATATATATAATTTAGAACTCTGTGTTTCTACACCTATAATTGGTGAGAGCTTTTAGAGTGACTGAAAATCTCCTGTATGTAGATATTATTAGTTAACAAGAAGGAATATAGGTTTACCCAGTTCCTTTCATGAGTTATAATAAACATATTAGATTTATTATCAGAATCAAATAGTAATTTAAGATTATTCTTGAGTTGTAAGTGTTCTTTAATTGAATATATTTTCTGAAATCAAAAAGTAACTTTTGTTTTGGTTGCTATTTGAAGCTTTGAAATTTTACAACTTAACATACCCCCATAACCTGTAAATGTAAAACTAAAAGCAATATTACTCAAAAAGGGCAAAGAATACATTTAAAAATGAGATGGATTTAAAAAATAATTCACATGAGCCAGTAAATTCTCTTTTTCATGAATTTTGTTTCAACATTTCCCTGCTTCTGAAAATGTGTAAAATTATATAATGTGCCAAAATTGTGACCCATAAGATTTTTAAGCTCAGTCTTTAATTATCTAGAACACAAGAAAAAGAGACCAAATATCCAAATAATTTTCATAAATGTACTTTGAGGTAGCCTAGGTGGCTCAGTTGGTTAAACATCTGCCTTCGGCTCAGGTCATGATCCCGGGGTCCTGGGATTGATTCCCACATCGGGCTCCCTGCTCCGCGGGGAATCTGCTTCTCACTCTCACTCTGCCCCTCTCTGCCCCCTGCTTGTGCTTTCTCTCTCTCTCAAATAAATAAATAAAATCTTAAAAAATGTAAAATAAATGTACCTATGAAGCATGATTAATTTATGATGTGTTATAATATTTACATTGAAGCAGAACATAGTAACCATGATCTAAAATAGCATAACTTTTAAAGCACAGAAATTCATGATGCTAGAAGCAAATAATATGTAAAGAGTTTAGCTAGCACAGTAACCCACTAGAAGCAAATAATATGTAAAGAGTTTAGCTAGCACAGTAACCCACATTGCCTTCTGCAAATGCTATTAGCAACATCTCTGTATGTAAACACAGTGCTACTTTTTAGTATTCTAAAGATAAAAGTTAAGTGTGCAAAGTAAGTAATAATCCCAAATTCTATATATGATACTTGACATACAGCTTGAATTTAAACATGAGTTATGATATATAACATTTAAAATAATATAACATTTAAATTAATTCTACTTTCTTGTAAATAGAAATAAATATGTTCTGAGCATACGTATCTTCTTCACTAATTAAACAGCAGCATTTAGTTTTTTTTTCAGATTTGTAAATTATAATAAAGCTTCTCTCATTTACTTACCACAACTTGTTCCAAGATACTCAGAATATAGTACTTAGTAACATGCAACCAAATAAAACTCTCAAAGACAATCTTTTTTAAGAAAATAGTTTTAGTTTTGTCTATATTTTTAGTTTTTATAGAGGTTTAGATTTCTAAAAGAACAGTTTATTGTCTCATTAAGGACACAATATAGCCTTCTAATTGTTCTTCATGTTTTCACTTTTTGTTACTCTCCACTCGTTCCCTAAATGGGAGTCAACATGGCCCTTCAAAGAGGTCCACACTCCTTATGGAGGTATCCAAAGGCCTCCACAATCAGATTCTTCACTATCTCACACCACATAATTGTTTAGTACACTCTAGATCCATTCACTTTACTGGTGTCCCTTGAACAGTGGGTGTTTGTACTACCTGTGTGGAATATTTTTTCCCAAATCTTCACAAGGGTGGTTATTTCTCGGCACTTGATTTCAACTCAGAAGATCACAAGAGAGGCCTCCTCTGACACCCACTATAAAGTAGACCCTCAGTATAGGCCCTTCATTATGCTCTTTCACATTAGTATAATGAATTTTTCCTCACAGAATTTGTCACTATATGAAATTATTTACTTATTTATTTATTAGTTCTCTACCTCTATCAGAGTAGCAGAATAATCCACACTGCTGACAGTCTTGCCATGCAGAAAACTCTCAATAAATACTTCCTGAGCAAGTGAATGAAAGTAAACAAAAGGAAGGAGAATTAGAGTGGGAATTAGCTCTGTGTACATATTAGCTGTGTGAATAAGAAGTTGAAGAAAATAATTTAGTCTTACTTGATTTCTCTTTGCTTATTTATTTTTTTTTCTAAGATGAGGGTGGTTTTGAATTAAGTAACTTGAAAGTGCCTTCTATACAATTGTCAATTAACATGCCTTGTGTATGTATTCCTCTAAAAGTTTAATATAGACAGACAATTTTAGGTTGGTAATAATGCTCTTAGTCAAAGTATAGCCATATGTCATTCCTTCTGTAGAAGGTGGTTGGATGATATGAGAAGTATAAAATATTTTTTATAAAAAAGAGAAAATGATTCTGTCTTACACACAAGGCAGACACGCAGTGCTGACTCTGACAAAACATGTAAGTTGAGTAACGTTTCATAGGCAATTATCTTAAGTGATAGCCGTTAAATAATTTATAGTGTTCCTTTACAGATGTAGTTTTAATTAAAATATATGAACTTGTTGAGTAGGTAGGTAACAATCTTTCTTTAGTTGTATTAACTATTCCTACATTTTTTCCTGTCATTCATCAAGTCTTAATTCTTTATTTGGTTGAACATACAGAAATAATTCATATTTGTAGGACATCTTTTAAAGAGTTATACATATGATTTTAAACAGAAAGAGTTAAGCATTATTTGAAAATGTAGAAAGAACGGAAGGAGATTCTCTAGTTTTCTCCTGTAAAAGACTTGATTACAAATGATGAATTTGGGGTGAGACCTACCTTCATGGATGCTCCAAGTTTACAGTTTCTGACATTTATAACCTGTGGTTAGGAGTATCAGCCTCTCTACCAAAAGAAGAAGTTGGAATACAACTGAGTGAGACTGCAGCCTACATATCCCCACATGGTCTAGACTTCCTTGCCTGTTTATCTTTGTCACTTTCTAAACCCATCCCTCTCACTTTTGAGTCTTCTTGCAGTTTCTCAGATGCACCCTGTTTTGTTTTTTCTATGCACAGATAATTACAAATGCTGTTCTCTCTGCATGAAATGCTTTCTACCTCCTTCTCTGTCTCCCCACAAAGCAGATCCTCTGAGTAAGCTATTGTCCTGTTCTAAGTACTGATGAAATATCACTTTCTCTGGAAAGTCATCCTGTACCCTTCTTCCCTTCACACAGAATCAGATTCCTCAGCTATGAACTGTCAATACAATGTAGGCTCTTCCTTCACAGCATTTCACCCAGGTCTCTTGGGGTAATGATTTGATTACTATTGGTATCCGTTGAGTAGAGTACAAGCTATATAAATAGGACAGAACCTATGACTCAGTTTCCCATTTATTCCCCAAACCAAAACTAATGGCTGGTACATAGTAAGCATTCAATAAACATTTGGGAAATGTTTGAAATAAATTACTACCTAAATAAATAAATAAATAACATCTAGTCTTTCTCTGTGTGCAACTATTTACTAAACATGATATTTACTGAGCATATAAGCCTGCTACACAAGCATTTGAAACAAGTAATGTTTTCATGCCTCCTCTTTTTAAAAATTCTGTTGCTAGAGAACATTGACCAAGTGATTAGCCATGATGGAAACATAGATTGTACTTGATTATGCCTTTTCTTTTATTTTCCACACCTAATTGATCTCAAAATTCTGTTGATTCCTCTACTTCATGTCTTTTGAAATCACTACCCACCTTTCACCCTTACTTACTCATACTTCAGTGCCTTCATTCAAATCTTAGTTAAGGCAATAATAATTTACCTCTCAATTCATTCAACATCTTCCACAATATGGCATTTGCAATTTAAGCCCTTTTGATATTTAGGTCTGGGAGTAATATTTTCCATCATTGGCTGACAGGAGAGATTTAGAAGGTAATGACCTGGAGGATATTTATTATCTTTATGTACTCGGTCATCTGAGGACACTGTTACTAAAGAGACTAAAAGAATGGTCTTGAATCTCCCTTTCTTGACTTGTCCATCCTTCCTCTCTCAATGGAATGTACTAAGGACATTATCCTGCCTTCGTTTTTGCAAGGAGAATAATCCTTCTAGGACACATAGAAAATGGAGATGAGGAAAAACAGATATTTTAGTCAGCTCGCTGAGTATTTCCACAGTGGTTGCAGGAGAACTGAGCTAGTAGAAGCTACTTTTATGTAAAACAAAGTTACATAAAAACAACATGCAAGGCACTTTGCCACACCATTTTGCACAAATTCATTTAAATGCAGCAGGATATTTATAAAATGTATTAAAATTTGAGCTAAAAACTTTTCAATTTTTAGAACTTGAATCTCACATATAAGGTAGCAGTTTTCAGCAAGTATTTCACTCATTTGAAAGAATACAGTCAATTAACTAAAAGGTTTAATTACTATTTTATTTAAATATATTATTTCTTCTAGTGAATAGTATATTAAGAATGTGATGTCTCCTTTATTTTTTGTTTTCCCAACAGTCTTTAAAAATAACACTTTGTGTGTAGCAGGTTCTCACTAAATTGGCATAGAGTTTTCATTTAAAGAGAGATTGAATTTGAATTCACTATACAATAAACCTTAAAAAATATTGGAATATTTATGAATAACAATTTGCCTCAGATATCAGGCAGCTCACAACTGACAACTAAGACTTTGAAGTTTGGTCTATAATTGTAGATATGTATATTCCCCTGTTGACATGGCCAAAGATAAAAGTAGTTTTCAATAAACACACACACACACGTATTTGCAGCAAAACAAGATTAAGGCATTTCTTTTATGCTTGTTTGCTTATGCTTATTTTATTTGCAAAGATAATTCATTTGGATTAACAGTATGAATAATCCTTTACTCAAAATCTTTCCCCAGATCAACAAGCATATCTCCATTGGAAGCTGGTGTCCTATCTGACAGCTTGGTCACCAAATAAAATAAATTAGGGCACAGATATTTTGTCCTCTTTACCACATCTATTTTTTTCTCATAAAAGCTTATTTATTTACAAAGTATTACTTCATCTATATCTCTACACAATTATACATTTCTGATTGAAAAATCTAATAAAAAAGTAAATTATTTCTTGAAGCCAAAGGTACAAGTGCATGTTCTCATACCCTCCTAGCTCATTTAAGGGTGGTAACTAAAGAACCATGTGAAGAATCACACTCCAGTAATCCCAATGCTACCTGAAGTTAGCAGCTATCTTTCCTTAATCTCTGTAAGACTGTGTCATAGATACTTGGAATTAGTGCATTAATTTTTATAAATTTGATTAAATACTAGAGTGTATGTTCTATGTTAAATGAAATAGACATATTTCAATATTAATGAACTTTATCATTTGTATCATACTATTTCTATGAGGAGATGGCTACTCAAAATGTCCAATTTTATCATCTGTTTGCAGCATGTCTTTTCCTGCTGGCTTTTTTTCATCCAGTTCAAATATCACTAGTCAAGTGGAGAGTTTTGTGTTTCTTGTGTCAGCTCTTAGCTCTTAATTCATGATTTATGAGTCATCCTTGGAACACAGAAAGCCACTCATTAAAATTAAGCATCATCACTCCGCATTGATTTTTGTCAGGTGCATAATGTGTCAGTGAGACAGATTCCTGATTCCTGTCAATGCACATTTGGAAAGCTGAGCAATAAATGGGTGGGGGGAGAGACTATCTCTTGAATTAAAATCCAATATAAAATTCTTGTCTTATTTAGATTAATGAAGAATGACAATAATAACACATATAGGTAATCACTATATCCAACCTCCCAAAACATTTCATCATATTGAATAACTCCAAGGTGGCTTTTAAAAAATTGTATAATAAGAGATAAAAACAAGGTTTTAAAACGTTAAGAGAAAAGTTGTCAGTGAGCATAAATAACCCATAAATTAATACAATAATAAATAATAATAAAATAAATAATAATAAAACCCTGGGTCCAAAAGACCTGACCTCCCTTCTCCCCATTTTTTCTTCATTGTGCTCCAAATATCTAAAACAATAGCTGACTGATGGTAGATTCCAGTAAATGTTTATCATTGTGTCACTAGTTTATTCTGGGTGTGTTTCTGAAATATAAAATACTCTCTCCTGAATGCAAACATAATTTATATCACAGTATACAAAGGTGAATAAACAGAGGACACATGACTACTAAATGTAATGTGGTATCCTGAATGAGATCCAAGGGGGAAAGAAAAGAAATTAAGGAATAGCTGAGGAAATTTGAGTAAAGTATAGACTTCAATTAATAATAATGTAGCAATATTGGCTCATTAATTATGGAAAATTTACCATAATTACTTAAAAGATTATAATAGAGGAAACTGAGCATTGGTAATACAAGAACTATTTATCCTATCTTTGCAATAATTCTGTAAATCTAAAATTGTTCTAAAAATTGTAATAAAATGAGGTTTAAAACAGGAATCATCATTAATAAGTATCCTGACCAGTTCTTGCAGGGCTGCTACTCCATACATGGTGTAGAACTCTAGCGTGTTTTAGATGCCTTGCTTCCCTCTTGCCTTCTGACTATTGCACTGGCCCTCAGGTGTGACAGTAGGAGCTATGGCTATTACCGTCTTACTCTTCTCATATAAACTCATGCAAATAATGATATGGGATAGAAGAGAAAAGAGCTAAGAAAATAAATTTTCTCAAATTCAATTGCCTGCCAATGAAATATGGAGAAATAAGGTTTTCTTTTTGCCATCAATATAGATTATGTGATTATTTTAATATATGAATTATAAATATACTACATAGAATAAAATCATCAAATTTAAATATAAAACTCTTGGTTGCAAAATAGTCATGATGCATTGCACATATGTGCATGAGCTAAGAATGAGTACTGGATTTATTTATTTTTCTCAATGTTACAGAAGTAGAAATTCTAAGTAAAATTTTGTCAAGGTTTATGCAGGAATTGAGTTTTTTTTTTTTTCTTTCCATACCTGCAAACTAACAAATTAGTTTTCTATAATGTCATGAATGCTGACAGAAGACACTGGACTCCTAGGTCAGAGACAAATGACTTTATTATTCCTGCATTAGCCTTAGACACAGTATCAGTATTTGCACCAGTTCCTCAAGTTCTAATTCCCTCAGGGAGACTTGAAGAGGACCAAATGGTATCTGATACACAATGAAGAGAATTTCAGGAAAGAAATCCCAAGTTTAAGGAACATGAATCTTTTATAATGAGCTGATATTCATCAGAGTTCTCTAGAGAAACAAAACCAATAGGAGATTAGATGCAGATATAGACAGAAGATTGGCTCACATGATTAGGGCATCTGACGAATCCCAAAATTTACAGGGTGAGTCTGAAAGCTGGGAACCAGGAAAGCCAATGATGATGTAGTTCCATCCTGAAAGGTGTCAGACTCAAGAACCAAAACTAGCTAATGTTTCAGTTCAAATCTAAGGGCAGAAAAAAGCCAATGTCACAGTTTGAAGGTTTTTGAGCAGGAGAAACTCTCTCTTACTTGCAGAAGTATCAGTCTTTTTGTTTTATTCAGGCTTTCCACTAATCAGGTGGGGCCCAGCCACATTCAGGAGAACAATCTCTTTTGTTCAGTCTATTGATTCAAATGTTCAGTCATATGTGGAAAATGAGGAATAGCTTGGAGGACCACGGCGGCGGGGGAGGGAAAACCGAATGGGAAGAAATCAGAAAGGGAGACAAACCATGAGAGAACTGGACTCCAGGAAACAAACTGAGGGTTACAGAAGGGAGGCGGGTGGGGGATGGGGTAGCCGGGTGATGGGCATTAAGAAGGGCACATGTTGTGATGAGCACTGGGTGTTATACGCAACTAATGAATTGTTGAACACTACATCAAAAACTAATGATGTACTTATATGCTGGCTAACTGAACATAAAAAACATAAAATAATGAAATAAAATAAAATAAAAATATTTATCTCACCCACAAACACTCTCTCAGACATACCCAGAATCATGCTTAACTATATTTGGGCTTTTGTGGCCCAGTCAAGTTGACACATAAAATTAACCATCACAAGCCATTAGCCAGCATAAATTTTACTCCTAAGGAGACATTCTTTTTTTTTTTTTTTTTTAGGATTTTTTTATTTTATTTATTTATTTATTTTTTATTTATTTGACAGAGAGAGCACAGGTAGGCAGAGCAGCAGGCAGAGGGAGAGGGAGAAGCAGACTCCCCGCTGAGCAGGGAGCCCGATGAGGGGCTCAATCCCAGGACCCTGGAATCATGACATGAGCTGAAGCCAGACGCTTAACCAACTAAGCCACCCAGGTGCCCCCTAAGGAGACATTCTTTTTATCTCATTTGAAACTGTTATTTGCTCTATTAGGAGACATTAAATCTATCTTCCAAGACTGTTCACTTTGAACACATCTTTGGAATGACAGTCCAGACCAAAGGCAGGCGCTCCTCCCACAAGGCACAGAGGCCATGAAGACCATGGAGACCAAGAGACCACAGAGAATAGTTTACCAACAAATTTGAAGAGCATTTGTATCCACATTTAACCTGGAACATTTGAACAAAATGTGTATTTACATCTTTAATATATTGCTTTCTGAGTTTTATGTGAGATTTGAATTACAAACTTATACAGTTAGGAAAGGTAATGTAACATGCTACCCAAACTACATATGCAAGTAATAACAAAAGTTGCAAAAGTTTTAAAACTTACCAGTAATTCTGTGTATAAATGTGCCTATTGCACTACAGCTATAGAGAAGTGATTTGCTAGGGCATTTCAAATCTTAATTTTTAAATCCAATTTTAGGCAAAATGTTCCCATAGTGTGCTATAAAAACACTCCATCTTCTTTATTTGTATATAGTTTCCATACAGAGAGTATTCAGTTAATGTTACATAAGTGTTTCATGTTTCACTTGTATCATATAAATAACAAAGTGGATCATGAAATTCCATGTGGATGAATAGCCATTTCTCCAAGTTACCTGAAAAATAAAAGCATAGTAAAGTGATATGCTTCCTTCTAATAATGCCCAAGTTAAAAATATTGCAGACTAGGGGCGCCTGGGTGGCTCAGTCATTAAGCGTCTGCCTTCGGCTCAGGTCATGATCCCAGGGTCCTGGGATCAAGCCCCACATCGGGCTCCCTGCACCGTGGGGAAGCCTGCTTCTCCCTCTCCTACTCCCCCTGCTTGTGTTCCCTCTCTCGCTATGTCTCTCTCTGTCAAATAAATAAATAAAATCTTAAAAAAAAAAAAAAAAAAAAGAAAATATTGCAGACTACATCTGTTAAGGAATACAAGTTTTGCTACCATCTTTCAACAGCTATTGGAAGGTCTAAGAGCGTATTCACATTAGAGGAAGTTTTTTGTTTGGGTGTATTTGAAACCTTAATTTAGGGAAGACTGAATATCAGCTCTGATTTTCAACTTCATATTTAATTTTCTTATCTGCAATATGTTTTCCTTCCCAAACCATGAAGATGCTTTATTCCCATGTAAATATATTCCCCAATACTATTTTTGATGAAACTAGATATGCTAACTAAAATGAAGTTTGTTCCTGAAGATATTAAGGCCCAGGTTCCAAATTGTGTTTTCCTGTGAGATGAGTAGTTTTCCATAGTTTCAAAGAAAGCTCTGTGACAAAATAAGAAAAGACCCATGGTATATGCTTGAGTTGACATTGTCAGTGTGAGGCTGAACTTGCACGGAACTGACCTCTGTAGCCACAGCTAGAATCAGTTAAACCAAATGGATGTGACTATGGTGACCAGAAGAAAAAGCTATAGTCTACTCTTGTGCTGAATTTACTTCAAATTAAATTCACTTTGTCACTAGGTCTCGAAGAAAGTGGTTAGCTGGAATCTAAAAATAGCTTCATAAAAGATGGTTATCAGAACAAAGTTTCTGTTCTCATGAAAATTAGACTGGTATAAGTGAGTAATAACCAAATACATATGCTATATGCAATATATCATTCTGGTGGTAGATGAGAATAAACATTCTGATGAATATACAGCAAATATGAGGATAGAAAATAATGCTGGTATTGGCATGGATGGTGGTGAGGTTTTGTAAATCTAGCCCTCTAAATAGACTGGTCTGTTTAATGCTAAAGGTTTGATTTACTAGTCTCTCAATCCCTAGATCTAGAACAACTACAAACAGAAAACTCAGTTATCATGTAGTGAATAAAGAGGTTGGAAATAATGAAACCCACTCAGTACATTTTGAAGGAGGTGTATTTATCTTCTACAAATGGAAAGTGGCATTTCATTTTTAACTCAGAAAATTTATGTTTAAATTTTTGCTAAGCAGAAAATGCACTACGGTATTTTCACTTGATCATATGTTAGCATAGCTGAAAAAAATATGTAAATAGAACAGGTTGATTGCATAGATTAGTACTCAATCTCTTCTTACGACTCCACTTTCATTCCATCATAAAACAGAGAAGCCTTTGAGAATCGAAAGATCTCAGCTTACTCTTGGTTACTTACTTGCCCCATTAATGAAACAGTATTACAAAGCACCCACATATTTTCAAAATGTTTTGCTTTATAGTTTGAGAGAGACTGTAAGAATGTGTGCATGTGTTATGGCATAACAAGATACAATAACAGATAACAGATAACAAGATACAATAACGAGAAAGAGAACAATGCAATGAATTATTATTAGTGATTTCTCAGATGAGTTTCATATAGATGATATCATACATCCTGTCACTACAGAAGAGAACATCTAGAAATCAGCCATAGAACAATGGGTAACAGTTTGTTTATTACCTGAAGAGTTTCAGTAGCATTTTGGGAGGATACTGTTGCCAGGGAACAATGTGGCAGCTATCATCTAGATAACCTTGGGGAAATAATGGTTTCCATTGCATATGTAAATCTCCCTAACATTGATGAACCGTTTTCACACAGCTAAAAGATCGTCCCTTTTTAAAGAAATAAAGGACTTTCTGTTATCAATTTTATAAGAGAAATCACTCACCTGAAATAAATAATAATTTACATTTAGTGGCTGATAAAGAAGAGAAATTTCAGTTTTGCCATCTGTGTCAGAGTCAAATTTAAAAAAAAAAAAAACAAAACACACGCAACAATAAAAGCAAATCTCAGAAATAACACTAGAGCCAAACAATAGATGTAGAATGGCAATCTAAAACGATAAATCATACACATACCAGTTTACACAATGCCTTCAGTCCATTACTTGAAAACCATGTCATTTATTTTTCTGGCTAACGGAAGTAGGTTAAACTATGGTTAGCAAATTCCTGTGGAGAAATGTGCATATTTGGGTATGCAGAGAATGAATAAACCTAAAAAATTACTAAAATCAGTAAAAAAAAATCAATTCTTGTGGATCTTCCTCAAAGTTCACTTATCTGGCTTTATCTTACAGAACCATTTTCCATCTCTAGGACATTTAAAAATTATCCTCTGTGGTTTAATTTTAACACCATTTTGGATGCTGGTATTAGTTTTGAATGATGAGCTTTTCATAGCAAATTATGCTTTAGTTTTTTAGAGGGTTTCCACCTTCATATTCTTTGGTTTATTATTCAAAATGATTAGACTCCCACACTCTTTCTGAAATTAGATACATTTACTTTTCATATAATATATAATACAGAGCATATGCATTATATATTTTATATTACATATTTGTGTATTAAATATCCTTGAATTAGGTTTTTCTCCTTTCACTCCCTCAACATCAGCTTTTGAGAAAGCAGTCTCCATAGAAAAAGTGTGACTAACCTGAGAACATGAGGCTGTGGGAACCCAAGCCACTGAAGAAGACATGGAATATCAGACACTGTGTGAACAGAGAGATCAGTGGACACCAAGGTTCCACCAAGAGAGTGAAGAAGCTGTATTGGACATGGAAACTCCAACACTAAGCACCCCATGTGATGGAGGTCAGTCAGAGATTAACAACCAAACAACCCCTTCCTAAATTCTGATATATGGTGAACAAAATTAAAGGTTGCTTTAGTCACTGTTTGGGGATGGTTTATTAAGCAGTAACATATAAATGAAACATACCATGTCTGATATAATGAGCACACATGAATTCTTCTGTCACAGATTTCACTGTATTCACTTTCTGTTTTACCCAAAAGACTGAAGCCACCTTCCTCCCCAGTGTCTCATCAAAACCTGAGTCCTGGGTCTGTACAAACATCCTGATAAGTCTGAGCCTGTAACAGAAAATAAAAGACAAACAAACATATTTTGGTCTCACTTAACACCCATATTGGGGATTGAATTAAGTTTTAATCTCCAAGCATTTAAATTAGAAGCCGATCTATGTGGGTGTGGTGGCCAGAAACCTGTAGATTCTTCCCTCTCCCTGGACCCAACTTTGGCTGCTCTGGGAACCCTGGCATTGCTAGAGGCCTTAAGTGGCTCAGTCTTAAACCCCTTTCTGAGGAAATACTAAGTAAATTATTTACTCACTGTATTCTGCGTAAAAGTGTCAAAAAGTTTGACTTAAATGTTCCAAAGGCACCTAAAATTCATCATGGTATAAACTGGATAGATCATCTCCCCAAATCTGCTTACACTTTTCCAATTTTTGTCTTATCTACACGTTAAGTAAACTAGGACCAACTCTTTTCTCTTCTATTTCCTTGACTTGATAATTCAATAACTCTCAAATTTGTCATCAATTTTTTCCTCATCATTTCCTCAATGCATTCTTTTTTTCTCCATTCCCACTATCACTGACTTCATTCTAAGATGCATCTCTTTATATATAAATTATTAAGTAGATTCATATCTGCTCTTCAATAGTCTATCATTTCACAGATATTTGCAGCTACATTAATAAGACAGTTTATTATGTTGTATATAGATTTACAATCCACTAATAATTCTTCCTGACATGGAGAGTTCATTAAAACAAACAACACATGCCAAAATAACATCTAAAAATTTGGGTATGCAGAGAATGAATAAACCTAAAAAATTTACTAAAATCAGTAAAAAAAAATCAATTCTTTTGATTTTTCAAAATTTTTATTCAAAAATACTATTATGTATGGTAGGACCTATATTCCTTTTCATAATCTTGTCCTCGTGTCTTTGGTTTTGTTTCTTTTTGTTTGTTTGTTTCTTTTCTTTCCTCCTAAACACTTTTCTATTCTAGTTGTTTGCTCAAATCAAAGGGAGCAGTGATTTCTTAATTTTACAAAGTTCATTCACAACTTCAGACCTTTGCATATCAACTTGCCTTGGCCTGAAACACCACATTTTGATTTTGTATGTTTTCATTAATCAGCCTCCATTTATCTCTCATTTCATCAAGAAAACTTCTCCGGTTCTCTGCATATCTTTTTAGTGATCATCCAATGTATTACCCACTGTAAATAATCACAACAAAGATGGAAGTGACTGTTTATCTGTTAGTTTATCTTCATCCAGCCAGCATGTGTGGTAAATATTCCAGAAATATTTGCTAAAGCACAGAATAATCAAATTAATTTACTGCCATCTTAATTAATCTCATGGTTAATGTTCTAATACATTAACTAATTAATCTATAATACTTGGAAATCTACAATACTTGGAAAGTGCCTGCCTGCCTTCCTTAAATGTGACAATGATTCTCTCTTTTTTTTTTTCTTTGCATCTCAAAGAATCTTTAAATCTTTAAGGGATTTGGAAACTTCTATTTTAAAAAACACTTCTTATGCTTGGAGAAATTGCTTGCCTAAGGCCATATAACCAGTAAAAAGCAAATTATCACATTCTGGAAAGATTTGTCTACTGAATAATGGCTATTTCTGTTTTAAAAAGTGGGTGCCTTTCTTTTGTCTTGCCACATAATAAATTGCCACAAACTTAAATTCTTAGAGCAATATGTATTTATTATCTCTTGATTTCCATGACCCTCTGCTCAGGATCTCACAAGATTGTATGTATTCAAGATGTTAGCTGAGTTTGGGTCTCATCCCTAGACTCAGGATCCTCTTGGTTGGCAGAATTCAGTTCCTTGTATGTAGAACCCCTGGTGACTTGTTCTTTCAAGGACAACAGGAAATCATCTCCTTCACTTCTGGTCTATCCTTGTTAAATGCCTCAACTGATTAGGTCACAGCTACTAGGACTGAAAACCCTTTTGATTAGTTTATACTTCACTGATTAGGGACTTTAACTCCATCTGCAAAATCCCTTTGCCAGATAAGATAACATAATCATGGGAGTGAAAGCCCATCATATTCTCAGCTTGCCTCCCCATTCAGGGATTTGTTCAACTTGCACTTTCCCAGCTCCTGCGGATGAATAAGGTGATACTCTGCCTCATGTAGCAGCTTCAGACAGAGAGGACCAGAGGACAGAAATGGTAGGAAACAAGGAGTGGAATGCAAGAAGCTCTCACTTTGAGGCCTGTTGGAAAGGATTGAAATCCCAGCTCTGGCACCTATTAGGGAGAAGTCCTCAGGTTAGTCACTTATCACTTCTGAACTTCATTTTCTCTTGGGCAAAACAAAGAAAATAGCACCTACCAGGATGAGTTGTTTTTAGGATGTAAGATCATAAACTAAGATATGTGCACAGACATCTATATTTTTTAATATATATGCACATATTTTTCTAGGACAAATAGTTTATTATTCCTTAATTCAGTGTTCAAAAAACTTTATATAACATAATTACCATGAATAACAAGTCAACTGTAAATTGTAAACTGTAGGTATTTTTTTTAAGATATCATTTATTTATTAGAAAGAAAAAGAGAATGAGCAGTGGTGGGGGCAGGGGGAGAGGGAGGGGGCAGAGGGAGAGGGAGAAGCAGACTCTCAGCTGAGCAGAGAGCCAGATGCTGGGCCCCATCCCAGGACCCTGGGATCATGACCTGAGCCCAAGGCAGATGCTTAACGGACTGAGCGACCCAGGCACCCCTGTAAACTGTAAATAGTTTTTATCCAAGTATTTAAAACCCTAGCTTATATTTTTCCTAATATTAATTTTGCACAGTAACCTTTATTTCTTAGTTTTCCTATTATCATGAAATGAGAAAAGATCAGTGTACCATAGCAACGGATCTGTAAGGGTTGAAATTTTTTCAATAATTATCATCTTCTCAAAGCATATGGAAAAGATTCTGAAAGAAGCTGATAGGAGACATAATTCTTTGTTTAGGTATGTTTTGTTTGTTTATTTAAACACGCCATGGGGCGCCTGGGTGGCTCAGTTGGTTAAGCGACTGCCTTCAGCTCAGGTCATGATCCTGGAGTCCTTGGATTGAGTCCCGCATCGGGCTCCCTGCTCAGCAGGGAGCCTGCTTCTCCCTCTGACCCTCCCCCCTCTCATGTGCTCTCTCTCTCTCATTCTCTCTGTCTCAAATAAATAAATAAAATCTTTAAAAAAATAAATAAATAAATAAACATGCCATTGTAATTTTTCAGAAGGTCTGGGCACAACATGTTATTAACAAGAATAGTAATTTTTGCAAATAGCTTTTTGCAAACAAGGAAAAAATAAATGGTTTCAACCAACTTCCATATAGGTCCAGAACAAAAGCTACTAGACAAGTATCATGGGCCAGTTTTAAGGAATTTTCTTGAAACAAGAATAAAAATTACTATATATACATATTTTCCCCCACAAAGCATTCTGTAGGTAGTTCTGGGTGTTTCGAACGTGCAAAAAGTTTTAAAGTTAAATCATAATTTAAATCTTTTCTCAAAATTTGTTACTCCTTCCTTATATAACTCTTCTGTTTTTGTAAGTTAATTTGTCTCTGGTAAACATCATAGAGATGTATTTACCTAACAAAGATATCTACCATTTTAATGGGCAAATACATACATTTAAATTTATTGTTATTGCTTATATATTTTTTATAATTTCTCCATGCTTTATTTTATTTGTTTATAATGGTTAATATTTGCTGATTCTTTTTTTTAAATGAGTGTTTCCCATTCTGATAAATGTTTTCTGACTTTTTTCTGATTCTTGCAAGTTAGAAGTTATATTACACTCCTGCTTTTAAAAAAATGCTACTGTATATTTTAATACTTATTATTTTGATAATTTGGTTTGCAATGTCTCCCATGGTGAGTGAGGAGGGCAGGCAGGGTGCATTTAAAATCACCTGTTGTATTTTTTTTCTGCAAATTATTAAATACTATTTGTTATTTAATACTTCAAGAAAAATATTGAACATATAGAATATGAAACCTTGTAATAACAATGATGACACCAGAGTTACTTTTTTCCCTGGATGACATATTTTAAATTAAAGCAGCCCTAGATTTTACAGATGACATAGATGAAGAGTGTGATTCAATTTCTTATCACTTCAATGCCTTTAATAATAGCCTACAAATACTGATGTTTTTCCAATGAGTTGAACAAATGTTAACAGTTACTTTTAGAGTTGGAAAGTCATTGGAATTTAACATGAATTGTCATTTCTGCTTGTAATGCTCTTTTCATTTCTAGTAGCTTATGCAGTTATTTTTGTCAGCTCTAAGAGTTTTAAAGATTTTTTTCTGATTTGGTGGTAAAAAAAAAAAAAAAAAAAAGTTTATTTACACCTTCCAAATAAATCACTAAAGTTATTGAAACTTGGATTATGTGGAAGGATTTCTAGGAAAGTGTAACTATGTAGAAATCCGATCATTTATTTTATTAACTAAGTGTTAATATAGTTCAATATAATTCATATCAACAGGATAAAGGTGAGTATTTGGGAACATGAATTATTAGTAATAAAGGGTTGGAAAATGGAAAGAAGTATTTTCTTCAACTTTCTGCAAGTATTTCAATCCCCATTCTCTAATTCCAGTAACTTCTAATTTCGGGACTTAATTGGGTTAAAATATTGAAAATCAAATACTTTATAGTTATCTTTAAGAAAAATCTCCTAGGCATGTGTGTTCTATAATCTAAAACTTGGAAGATAATTTTAAAATATTTCAAATTCTATGGGGCTCCTGGATGGATCCCTCTGTTGAGTGTCAGATTCTTGGTTTCAGCTCCGGTCATGATCTCGGGGTCGTGGGATCAAGACACGCATCTGGCTCCATGGTCAGAGGGGAGTCTGCTGGAGATTCTCTCTCTCTCTCAACCTCTCTGCCCCTCCCTCTGCTCTCTCTCTCTTTCTCTTATATCTTAAATCTTAAAAAAATAATAATAATTTTAAAAATAAGCATTTCAATTTCTACATTTTACTATTCTTGCCATACTTCGGAATCAAAAATGTACAGCCTTTACCTTTTTAGACAGCCAGTATTTGAATCTGAAACCATTCTCACATATTTCGCTGACAGCTCCAGTACATCATGTGAAATAATTTGTTGCTGCAGATTGTTTATATTTAACACAATACGAACCATTTATTATTTTGCCTCTTGAACCTTGTAATCTGCATATGCTACTCCCTATGGTAATGGAAATGCAACATGTTGTACTTATTCTGACTGATCTCTTAGTGAATTTAAAGACAAAAGAATCCAATATTGTTATTTTTTTTTAACTTTTGTCCCTGTTCTTGTCTGACTTAGATATTCTCTGTGTCAATGAATTATGTTGACGAAGAATGTCATTACAGAACATTATGTCTTTATAATCTTGAATAACATAATAATAGTATTATATTCGTTATTAATCTTTATTTCCTTTTTTTCTTAGATACACTCACCTTTCTCTGCCCTGCTCTGTGGGGAAGGGTATTTTGACTTTTTCCAAAGAGCATCAGCCCACACCTTTGGCTATCGGCTTACTCTTAAGGTTCAGTCAAGGGGAGTGGCAGATCAGAGACTGCAGGTGAGAACTACCAGAATATTTTCCACTCATTTCTCTCTTGCTCCTGCAGACTGATGGGTGATATAAAATGCTTTTCATTCTTGGCAGGTTCTGGAAATTTCAGTATCCTCACTGGTCACCTTGACGCTGCCCAGGCCTGTGTGAACAGACCTTTCATTAAATGTTATTCAAATTTCTACCCAGGTGGACCTTCTAGTCCTTGCCAGAAAATGATTTAATAGATTTAGTAGAGCCCTCTGTTACTCCTTCCATCTCCTGTTATCAGGAATAAAATGAGACTGTCACAGGTTGTAGCACAGGTGGTCCCATTTACCTTAATCTCAGCTACACTTAAGAACGCTCTTCAAATTTTTATTTCTAAAAATGTCTATATAAGATTTTTTTTTACTTTTTAAAAATATGGTAAAAAACACATAACATGAAACTTATCGTCTTAACCATTTTTAACTGTACAGCTCAGAGGTATTAACTAGTATATTTACACTGTTGTTCAACAATACCTATTCTTCTGACGCTGTTTCAAAAAACAGAAATGGAAGGAAAACTTCCAAACTTTCTATGAGGCCAGCATTACCTTGATCCCAAAACCTGACAAAGACCCCACCAAAAAGGAGAATTACAGACCAATATCCCTGATGAACATGGATGCCAAAATTCTCACCAAGGATCCAACAGTACATTAAAAGGGTTATTCACCATGACCAAGTGGGATTTATTCCTGGGCTGCAAGGGTGCTTCAGCTCCACAAATCAATCAACATGATACCCCACATTAATAAAAGAAAGGAAGAGAACCATATGGTCCTCTCAATTGATGCAGAAAAAGCATTTGACAGAATACAGCATCCTTTCTTGATTAAAACTCTCCACAGTGTAGGGATAGAGGGGACAAACCTCAAAATCATAAAAGCCATCTACGAAAAGCCCACAGTGAATATCATTCCCAATGGGGGGAAACTGAGAGCTTTTCTCCTAAGGTCAGGAACACGACAGGGACGCCTACTCTCACCACTGTTGTTCAACATAGTACTAGAAGTCCTAGCCTCAGCAATCAGACATAACAAGGAAATAAAAGGCATTCAAAAGTCAAACTCTCATTCTTTGCAGATGACATGATGCTTTATGTGGAAAAACCCAAAGACTCCACCCCAGAATTGCTAAACACATCGTTTTTTCCGTTGTCAACGGATAACATTTGTAAGCACAAAAATTTTAGAAGAGTTGTATGTATATTATGCCAGTTATTTAAAATGTTTTAGAAACATGCTATATTATGCCAAATTAGAATTAGTAAGAAAACTACTGCCTCTAACATATATCCACATAGCTGAATGCTTATTCCAAAAACACCAATTTTTACTAAAAAAAACCAAGCTTATATTGAGATAAGTTGTTTCGATATTATCATGAATTATATGGACAATCTTCAAGATGTGTTTTATTAATGCTCCCAAGTAAGATAAATTTCAAAGAAACTGAGAATTAACATGACCTTGCCCAAAGAATGTTCTGAAACTAAAGAAATATTTTTTATTATATATTTTTATAACATACATATTTGAATATATAATATTCTAGCTGATTAATTAGTTTAAAGTGGTAGTTTGGTACTTCTAATTGGAAAGAGGCAAAGATTTGATGGCCTCAGTCATTTTTCTTTTTTTTTTTAACAACAGAAAAATGGTAGTTCTCCATAAGGCCTATAATAACTGAAACTATATATATATGAAAGATATCAAAAATTCAGATCAAGAAAGATTTTTTGTTTCCTTGCAAAGTAAGAAATAATTAGGATATATTGTATATTTACTTTCAGTTGAATTGTGGTAAACACTTTGGCTATGGAATTTTTAGCCAGATGACAGTTTTTCACACTTTTCAGTAAGCAAATGACATTTAGAGAGACACCCAGACATAATTGATCTTTTAACCGTGCCTTTTATTTCTATTTACATTAAGAAAAAAAAGTCCTTTCATATTATTTACTTGAAAAATCTTTTATGAAATGATAAAACTGAGCAAATCAGCCAATGCGTATGAAACTGTCTCCTTGACCCTTTCCCTTGCAATGTAGCTATTATAACCAGACAGTCCAAGCAAAGCAGACATGTGGGATTTTCCTTAAGTCTTAAAATCTTTCATTTCCAACGTGCAGACATGTTTATTATCTCTTCAAACACAAACTCTTCCAAGCATTCACACAGAAAAACACTCGTGCAAACATCACCACCCATAAAATTGACACAAACCGACATACCAAAGCCAGACAAAACAAAGCAATTGCTAAAACCAGTTTGTCTTCGATATTCTCTCTGCCATGACCTGATGTATCTTTTGACCACCCTATTTCACCCTTTGAGCTCTAATGTCTCCAACATTGTTGAGCATAAAGACAGCCTACATGAATCTGAACCCATTCATGAATGTAGTATGCCCAGAAAAAAACGTATCTACTAAGGGCTGCTATTTTTTTTTTTTTCCCCAACTAAAACATAAACAGAGAGATGCATGGGTAGCTCAGTCGGTTAAGCATCTGCCTTTGGCTCAGGTCAAGATCCCAGGGTCCTGGGATTGAGTCCCGAATCGGGGTCCTTGCTCAGCGGAGAGTCTGCTTCTCCCTCTGCCTGCCACTCCCCCTCCTGTGCTCTCTCTCTTCCTCTGACAAATAAATAAATAAAATCTATAAAAAAAAAAAAAAACATAAATATAAAAAGATAGAAAGTCATTCATGAGTTTTAAACATTTTTATCCATAACAATAGTATCCATGCCACTGAATTGAATGTATCCTCGAAATCCTTTATGCAGGCATCATTTATAATTTGCCTAGACAAGCAGCCCCAACTGAGCACCTCCTCCATCAAGACACATGCCTCTCATTTACATCAAAGGTATTCTATCTCTACACATGGACACATGGATAAGAATTCCTTCTTTTCCTGTTAATGAAATTCTAACTATAATGACAATAAATTTCAGATAGGTCACTGAATAAACAAAGATAAACCATTTATAATTAGTATTCATTTTGGAATTAGACTGCAAAAAAATGAAACAAGTGAGAGGAATAGATAATTGCTTCATTTAGTAGAAATAGTCACATTTTAGTACCCTGGTGAGAGCACACAAATACAACCTTTCCCAGTAGTCTCAGGAAATACACTGTCCTACAGAATATATTTCCCTCAGAGGAATATTAAATTAAAAAAAGCATGATTAACAGGATTAGAATATTTACTTTGTAAATCACTGAAATTAGAATAATCTGTAGAACATGTTGCTATGAAGAATGTAGTCATACCGTCAGGCACCATTTCCAAATTTTAATTATTGTCCCTTTGATTTCAGCACACTGGCTAAAAGGCAGTTAATATTGGTCAGCACCATCGTAGGAGGACCCAAGTAAAGAGTATTGTTTTTGTAGGATTTTCATGCAAATATGGGTCACCTTCTTTAATGTGGTCCATCCTGTGTAGTTTTCAGTGGAAGAGAATTTCCAAGTTCAAAAGCAGCATAAGCCTGCTAAGTCTTGCGCAATTTCTGAACCTTTCACAGGTTCTGAAATATAGTTGCACTCAATTAAGAGAAGCTTTAAAATTAATATTAAAAGTGAAAATTAATTAAAATTAAAGTGAACTAAGGGGCACCTGGGTGGCTCAGTCGGTTAAGCTTTTGCCTTCGGCTAAGGTCATGATCTCAGGGTCCTGGGATCGAGCCCCGCATCAGGCCCCCTGCTCAGCGGGGAGTCTGCTTCTCTCCCTCTGCTCCTCCCCCTGTTCGTGCTCTCTCTTTTTCTCTTTCTCTTAAATAAGTAAATAAATAATCTTTTAGAAATAAAAATTAGGGCGCCTGGGTGGCTCAGATGGTTAAGCATCTGCCTTCGAATCAGGGCATGATCCCAAGGTCCTGGGTTCATGTCCCGCATCGGGCTCCCTGCTCAGCGGGGAGCCTGCTTCTCCCTCTGCCTCTCTTTCTCTCTGTCTCTTGTGAATAAATAAAATCTAAAAATAAAAAATAAAAAAATAAGAAATAAAATTAAATTAAAGTGAATTAATATTTATATTTTTATTCCTCTGGAAAGTAGTATTAATAATTACTTATGGGGGCACCCGGGTGGCTCAGTCGGCTAAGCTCAGGTCATGATCTCAAGGTTGTGAGATGGAGCCCTGCCTTGGTCTCTGTGCTCAGCACAGAGTCCACTTGAGACTCTCCTTCTCCCTTTGCCCCTCCCCCTGCTCACTCTCAAATAAATAAATAAATAAATAAATAAATAAATAAATAAAATCTTTAAAAAATAATAATAATTGGGGACACCTGGGTGGTTCAGTTGGTTAAGTATCTGCCCTCTGCTCAGGTCATAATCCCAGAGTCCTGGGATCTTGTCCCACATCAGGCTCACTGCTCAGTGGGGAGTCTGCTTCTCCTTCTGTCTGTCACTCCCCTGCTTGTGCTCTCTCTCTCTCTCTCTCTCTGGCTAATAAATAAAATCTTTAAAAAAATTGTTTGTATAAGTTTGATTCTTGTGATAGAATGATAGTAATCCCTCAGTATTCTATATAGCCCCTCTTTCTAAATTTACAGAAACCTGAAGTTTCACCAAGAATAAACATTACAATTCCCAACCTCTGTTGAAGCTAAACATTCCTAAGTGTACCAGTTTTTTGTTTTTTTTTAAGATTTTATTTATTTGTCAGAGAGAGTGAACACAAGCAGGGGGGAAAGCAGAGGGAAAGGGAGAAGCAGGCTCCCCGTTGAGCAAGAAGCCTGATGTGGGACTCGATCCGAGGAACCTGGGATCATGACCTGAGACAAAAGCAGACACTTAACCAACTGAGCCACCCCGGCATCCCAAGTGTCCCAATTCTATCCAATACACATAAATCGCTTCATATGGCAGCTTCCAGGAATCCTAAGAGATAACTACTATATGTATCTTATACTTCTTTTTTTGCTGATACTTGGAATGTGTACTTGGCTGCAGTCTCCTCCTGAATTGTATTACCAAGATCATGTAGAAAAAGAAGAAACCTGGGAATGTTTCAGTCCCTCAGGACTTTATAGAGCAGAGCTGCCAGAACAGTTCTAGAGATCCTCTTTCTATTTCTCTACATGAGAGACAATTTTAAAGGAAAAAAAAAAAATCCTCTGTTACTTTGATGTTTGCTTCTCTCTTTTTTTTTTTATTTTATTATGTTATGTTAATCACCATACATTATTACATCATTAGTTTTTGATATAGTGTTCCATGATTCATCGTTTGCTTCTCATGAGCAGACCTGATTCCAAATGATGTCATTATTTAAATGTTTCTGGTCTAGCTTAAACATTTTATAAATGTGCTTATTTCTTCATATGGCCATTTTGAAAACCAAGGAGGATAATGCATGAATAAGTATGTTGTAAATGTGAAATTCACTAGAAGAATATCAGGAGTTTCTATAATGGCATATAACCTTATCTAGATTCCTTTTCAAACTCTGAGAGTGCATCCATTGGCTGGAGAGGGAAGCTGATAGAACCAACCTGTATTTATTAGTGAAGAGATCTGTGTGGAACATTGTACAGGAAGCAATCAGAAGGCAATTACAGGACACCAGCTATGCTGTTAGGAACGCAGAACAGGTACTTGACTTTCCTAATGGAGGGATTATATAATAATTAAGCTTGTGGAAGAAGTTAGTTACCAGGAGTATCCCTTGTATACAAGAACTTCTCTTAAACATATTGATACAAATATATGTTAATTTCACAACTACATCTAGGGTGGTGAACTTTGCTTAAAAATATCATTCACCTGTGGATATTTGTGTTACAAAAAAACAGCCTCAATTACACACAGGGTGTCTCTTTGCTTTCTTAGTATACTGAACATACCACAAGTATGTCGTATAGTAGAATACTGTATCCCTGGTATACTGAACATATCACATATCTAACCTCTTTCTCACAAGAATTCCTTTTCTCATGGCCTGGAGTCCCAAGAAGTAACATGAGGTTGGTTACTGACTGGATGAAGATGAACAAATGAACATTGGGTCCAGAAAATCACAAGGTGGTCTGGATTAAATTGGTCCATCTAAGAGCAATGATGGTAATTAGTTCAGCTAATTAAATTAACTTCCTTTTTAATTAGGAAGGAAAATGAATTGCCTGTTCAAAATAAGTGAATGAGGTAGTAAACTTGTCCCCAGAGAAACAGTGATGCTAAGTGGGAGAGAAAGAAACAATGGGGAGTTCTGAAAGTCGGTTAATAAGATCCTGTATGACTTACCATTCTCAAAACAAATCCTGTTATCTTTATAGAGATTATTTTTTCCCTAGAATATTTATTTTTTGCTAAAACTAAAGGAAACACACAGAGAAGCTACCATATATAAGATTGAGATCACGGAGTCTTCTAAGGCACATATATAAGGGGTGCATAATAGAATGGTTATTGTCAATAAATACGGAACTTGCTTTCTATGGCTTCAAGATAGGATATGACAAAAAAAAGATAGCATATGAAAATATGACAAATTCTCATCCACATCGTTGAATGAAAAGCTAACTGTAGTTTCTACTGATGACAGTATAATTAATCAGGTGTTTATTGTTTGGGTCCAGAAAATCAGCCTATTGAGAGTAAGAATGGGAAGATTTTTTTTTTTTTTTTAAGATTTTATTTATTTATTTGACAGAGAGAGACATAGCGAGAGAGGGAACACAAGCAGGGGGAGTGGGAGAGGGAGAAGCAGGCTCCCCGCAGAGCAGGGAGCCCGATGTGGGACTCGATCCCAGGACCCTGGGATCATGACCTGAGCCGAAGGCAGTCGCTTAACCAACTGAGCCACCCAGGCGCCCAAGAATGGGAAGATTTTATCACTACTTCTCATAAACACTAAAAGAACAAAGAGTAAAAATATGTTTCATGACTACTTTTCCAAGCAGAAGGCAATTTTTAGTGAAATAAGGAAACACTGCAGAACAACTTGCTTGCCTAAGAACACCTAGGGACATTTAGAGCCACTATGTGACAAACCAGTGTTCTTTTTTGTCTCCTCATCTAGTAACATAAGAATAATACCCAATATCCAGTCATCTGGATCCCACAACCTTGCTAGGACATCCCAATGCTGATAACACTGCAGGTGGTTCATGCATCTGCTGCAGAAGCTCCACCTACTTAGTCAATTACTCGGTTTCCTGTTAAGTGCTCCTGATTGGCTGTCAACTTCTGAAGGGAATTCTGCATTTCTATGTTTAATCAGTAATGTGTTTCTAAGCTTAAGGGTAACCTGGAGATCTTGTGGGAGGCCTCCTGGGAGACCTGCCAGTCACACCAATGCTTGTTCTCCATCTTAAATGCCTCTACAAAGTCCACTAGCATCTCAGCTGTATCTTCTAAGGCAGCAGGTCATGCCATGTTCTGCCAAAATGGCTGCCCCCTGAGCTTCCTCAACTCTTCTGTGCTCAGGGGACCCCTCTCTTCCCAGGGTCTGCTTTGCGAGGACAAGCACCCCATCTCCTGCCTCAGCCTGGAACTTGTCAATTGCAAGTATTTTTGCAAACCATCTACCACAATCAGATTAGAAAACACCAAAAATTAACTATACCAGAAAAAAATTATAGAATAATCTGAATGATCAAGATTTAAGACAATGTGCTGGGCCACACTGAGAAGTGATTGAGATCACGGAGTCTTGTAAGGCACAAGCTCTTACATGTCAATCTTGCCACTGCGTCCCCCTGGGTGGGGAATATAAGTGATGACCCTTTTGAGGGAATAAACCCTTGCTCTCCCTTTCTCCATAATCCCTTTGCTGATGTAGTCTGTCTCAAACTTTATGCTTATTCTACAAACCAAACTGCAGATTACTGACTTTCATAAGAAAATTTACAATTGAGGTTTGGAAGACTTCCATAACAAATAATAAATTTATACTTTGATTCATATTGGATTGCCCCTTTTCTCATAGAACCAGCTCTAAAAATTCATGAAGCAGTGAAGGAAAATGATTTGTAGGAATCCCTGTTTTCTTGGCTTTATTGGTATCAAATAGCACTAAAAATCTACCATGGTTTGTAATCTATTGTGTAGTCTTGTGAGTAGAGTCAGAGGGACTGTATGATTGTTGGAATTCAAAAAATAGGCAGTTTTGTGACTAGGGGATGTTCCTAATGCATAAAACAGAAAGGAGGGCACTAGTTTTGACTGAGATGGAGAATTCTTCCCTGTTTTAACCTCCTCACAGAACTTAAATTTCTAGTGCAACACACTTCTTGTGAACTTCATTAAGAACAATTCTGCTAGAGTCAAGAAAACCTGACCTCGAACTTTTTTTTTTTTTTTTTAACTTTACAGAGATGGAAATAGGATAGTAAAACTGAAAAGAATTTGAGGGGATTTGGGTCCTTTAGATGGCTGGTAACTGGAAAAAGCCTCCATGTCTATTTACCTTGACTTGAATAAGATTTTGCTCCCTGATCTGACTTTCATTTGGGTCTGAGGAAACAATAAGCTTCTGCAGATAAAGTCAGGTCAGAGAAAGGAGAAAAAGTGATGTGATGTCAATGCATATTTGGAATTAACGTGCAGTCGTGAAGGTTAATTAATATTCAGGGAATTAAAAGCTGAGGGAAGGCAAGATGTTGTCAAGCAGCATTTTGCAAAAAGCATGCGACATCCACGGAGTCTCAAAAGAGAGCATCCTGGGCATTCCATCAGCAACAGAATACAGCTAAAGAAAGCTTCATTGTTTTCCTAAACACACGTTTAGTAAAAAGCCTATCATTTAAGTCAGAGTTTCTCAACCTTGGTGTCTTTGGCATTTTGGGTCAAATTATTTTTGCGTAGGGGCTGTTGTGTGCATTTTGAGATGTTTAGACGTCACTGGCTTCTACCTGCTAGATATCAATATCACCCTTCCCTATCCCCCTGTGATAGCTGGAATCAAAAACTGACTTTAGACATTACCAAATGTCCCTCTGGGGACTAAATCTCCTCTGGATGAAAAGCATTGGTAAAAATTATATATATATTATATATATATATATATATATAATTTTAAATATATATATATTTTTTTCCTAATTGGGCTTTTTCATATAGAGAGTAACATTAAGCCTTAGCTCTTTTTTTTTAATTCTTTTTTTTTTAAGATTTTATTTATTTATTTGATAGAAATAGCGAGAGCAGGAACACAAGCAGGGGATGTGGGAAAGGGAGAAGCAGGCTCCCCGATGATCAGGGAGCCTGACGTGCGGCTCGATCCCAGGACCCTGGGATCATGACCTGAGCCAAGGCAGCCACTTAACCAACTGAACCACCCAGGTGCCCCAAGACTTAGGTTTCTGAAAGTATGGAGAAAACAAATCAGCAGCACAAATGACCAGTCCTTTTTATTTTTATAACCTTTTGTGAAAGTTTAATGTATATACAGAAAAGTATACATGTTTTCAATGTACAGTTAGATAAATTTTAACACATTGAACACATCTGGAAAACTTGCACCAAGATCAAGAAATAGAACAGAACACACAAGGAATTCCCCTTGCGCCCCCTTGCACACACTACTTTAAAAGACTAACCCCTGTCCTGACTTCTAACTGCCTTTGTCTACCTTGGTACTTTTGTGAATGAAATTACATGATCAGTAGTCTTTGTTGTCTGGGTTTTTCTCCCTCAGTAGTATTTTTATGTGATTTATCCACATTGCTCCAAAAGTTGTAGATTATTTTAATTAATGTTTGTATCATATTCTGTAAATATAACTCAACTCTTTATCTATTCCCTGTAAATAAGCATTTGAGTAGTTTCATTTTCTTGGACTATTGTGAATAAATCTGCTGTGGATACTTTTGTACTGTGTGTGTGTGTGTGTGTGTGTGTGTGTGTGTGTGTGAAAATATGTTTTTTGGTTGTTGTTTTTTTTCCTGTACAGTACATGCCCAAGGGTAGAATTTCTGGGGGTCATGGGGGTGGGGATAAGAGGCAGAAACTTGTTTTTCCTTATCTATATCCAATATACCCAATACCATATTTTTAAAAGACTATCCTTTTCCCATTTTAATAGGCTGTTCTCTTGGTTATAAATTGGGTAACCATGCATATATTGTTCTATTTATGATCTTTCATTCTGTTCCATTACTCAGTTTGATATTTAATATTTTAGTCCTTCTGCTTTGTTTTTTTTTTCGAACTGCCTTGACTATTTTTTGCCTTTTGAATTACCATCAGAGTTTTAAAATCAGCTTGTCAAGTTGTAAAAGCGAAGTCATTTAACTTTAGCCTTTCTTTTTCCCTAATTTAAATGTTTATGGCTATATTTTTTTTTCTATAAGCACTCCTTTAGCTTTATCTTATAAATTTTTATATAAATATCTCAACTATCATTCACTTCGAAAATATTTTCTAATTTCCATTTTAATTTTCTTAGCCCATGCTTTATTAAAAATGTGTATTTTTGAATATAGGCATTGTGCCAGCAATGTTATAAAATTAAATTATAGAGTCTAACATTTGTTTTTCGATTAATTGGAATTGTACATAGTACATAATCACATAATTTGTCAATAATGACAGTTTTGAACTCCCTTTTCCAATTCTTATGATTTATTTTTTCCTCTTTTTAATGGCTAAACCCCCCATGAGGCAGCATGAGGGTTTGATCACATCCATCCTATCAGACATGAGGCAGGGTTAGAACCCGTGGCAGCCTTTGTAAAAATCCAGTTACCTCTGGCTTGCTCGTTCTCCCCAGAATGTCACCCTCCTAAGACTTTTCACCGTTAGGACAAAGTTATCCTTCACCTAGGCCATGAAGGGAGATCCAACTCTCTGCTTTATCATCCCCAAGCCATTACCTACTCCCCATTACATGCTCCTCAAATTCAAATGTCTGACAAGGGACACAGCCATGACCTCGCAGTAACCACCAGTCCCAGCAGGTCTTTGTTTTCTAAGCACCTGCTGATTGCAGGAGATTTCATGCTGCCCTTTTGAGGCCTGGGCCACTCTTGAGCCTCCTCTGTGCTCTGCCCTTTTATCAGTCAGAAAGCGTTCCTTCCCTGCTCCTATCTAGCCAACTGCCTACACTATCAGTATGTGGATAAGGTTGCCTTGAACGTCTGAAACAAAAAAATAACACATAAAAATTAAAAAATAAAAACTCTTTCAAGTCTTTGCAGGGTGGCGCTGTGTTAAGACACATTTTCAATGCTTAGCCAGGCTATTTACAAATCTGCTTCAGCCTTTAATTCCTGCTTGTACTCAGCATAAAGATCAGCCACAGATGAAAACTTTAGGGTCTTCTCATTTTTCTTTTTTTTTTTTTTTTTTTTTTTTTTGAGCATGCACCATTCCCTGTGTTACACATGGCTTTCTAAGTTCCTAATATAGAGGGGTGTTTTACAACGCCCTAATTCTCCACAGACTCTCTCTTCATAGCTTCTCCTCCTAGACTTCCAGCGTATTTATTGTTTGCCTCAATTGTAATCTTTGCCCCAGGTGCTGGTAGATTATTCTTTTGCTTTTCACTGTTTTTGAAGACTGCCCTGTGCATGGAAAGCTACTTTTCTACCCTGAGAGACTTCCACGTCAGCTAACACAAATGCAAGCTTCTTGCTTCAATCCTTCAGGCAGCCCCCAAACTGGTGAACACAGACAGATTCAGTTCTTAGAGAGCAAGGTCTGCTCTGCTCCCTCTGGAAGCAGAGACCACAGTCTCGCACAGAAAAAGCAGGCTTCTGTCTTTGATATATCCACTGCCAACCTGAGAGCAAGATAGGAATAAAGGTGAATAAACATGGTGCAAAGCTTTCCTGAGATTTTTAAGCTACTGATTTCCCGATTCAGTGCTTGCTTTGTTGCTGTAAACCTTTAACTACTTTCTAAAGTTTTACATTTTTAATCTGATAGTTTTTGTTCATTTTGGGGGTGGGGGAGACATGGAAGTGAGGAGTGGAGGGACAAGCTCTTAGAGCTACCAACTCTGCCATTTATCACTGGTGTTATTAAAACCACTCTCACCTGTCGTCCACCCTCACCCCAGTTAAAAGCTTTTGTCTGGGAGAGCTCCCATTAACTTCTTTTGGAATACTACCCGTAGCTGAATACACACAAACATATATACATACACATATACGCATATAGAAATCATGTATATGACTGGTAACAGCCAAGAGAAATGGAATGTGCTATATTACCAACTATGTTTTGAAATTTTCCCTAATTAGATGCTATTCTTAGTTGTTCTATTTATTTTATTATTTGGAACTTTAGAAACTGGGACATGAGCAGACTTAATTTATAGCATCTTCCGCAATTCCACCCAGCTGTATTTAGTCTCTGAGCTCCTGAAGGAGCTTTGAGTGTCGAAGCTGTAGTAGTCAAAGAAGAAAACCAGAGCCACTTCTTCCTTCCTTCATAGAAAAACAACTGCGTTAAACTGCTGAGTCCAGGAAGAATACAAAACTGAACATGCAAAATTTTGTATTTCACTTTATTTGGGATTTTGCCAAAAATGAAAGAAAACTTCACATTGACTTAGATATCTCTATGAGAACTTTTTTTTTTTTTTTTTAAGATTTTATTTATTTATTTGACAGAGAGAGAGACAGCGAGAGAGGGAACACAAGCAAGGGGAGTGGGAGAGGGAGAAGCCGGCTTCCCGCTGAGCAGGGAGCCCGATGTGGGGCTCGATTCCTGGACCCTGGGATCATGACCCGAGCTGAAGGCAGACCTTAATGACTGAGCCACCCAGGCGCCCCTCTCTATGAGAACTTTAACAGTGAGAGGGAATTTATATTTAAACTAAAATAAAGCTCAATGTACTATCCAGGCTTCGCTATCATGTAGAGATCTCTGCTATCTTCTTTCTTAATGTAAGTCTCTACTCTGAATGGTTAAATTGTTCAATGAGCCACAGCATAATCTAAGGAAGGAAGTAGAAGTAAACTCTTCATGATATCAAAATACACCAAATTTTGTCTGTGCATTTCTAATTTAGTGGTATCTACACAGAAACTCTTATATAAGCCAACTTTTTGGGAAGAAATCATGCAAAAATGTCTATAATTAGTTTAGTAACTTCATTACATGGCATACAAATGCCAACCTAAAATTTTATCAAAAATAACGAATTATCATTACAAGTTCAGCGTTCAAAAGGTAGCAGTTATTTTTTAGACTTTAATATTGGAGTGTGGAAAAATAAATTGCTTCAGGTCTCTCAGCTTCTAGATTGCTCTTGTGGTCACTATAAGGCAAATATACAAAAACAAGAAGACATTCACTTTTACCTTAGTTTGGTAGAGGTGAAAACATTTGTCTAGGTTTGTCCATACAGAGCCACAAATTCACAAGCTTTACTTTCTTTCTAATGATAATAAAATTAAAGACTTAAGTCGTCTTCAACTTTTGGACTTAGAGATCATGCCCTTGAAGCAACCCCATAATCTGAAGCTGTGCACAATCTAGTAAAAATGCCTTCAGAAGATTTTCAGAAGCAGATTTAAGATTGTTACAACCACACTGTAGAGATTTTTAAATATGGCCTTAAAGTCCTTTGACATTCTTCATTTTGAGAGAGGCGTTTATGTCTTTCCCATGAATCTAGGTCTCCAGGACGGGTTGGCTAATGTTTGATAAAAATCGCTATTGAAGCTGTCTGAGCTGGTTTTATGATTTTGTTGTTCTTTTCTAGGAGAAGGAAGAGGACACTTATGTTTGGGAGAATATTTTAATTTCAGATTAAATTTTCTTTCCTTGATGTAAGTCTATTCAGATTTTCTATTTTTTTCTTGAACTCGTTTTGGTAATTTCTCTATTTCTCAGACTTTGGGTCAGTGGGACTCAGTATTTGGTTGCAAGCCAATAAAAGCCTGGCTGCTGCTGTATTAGAACTCCACTCAGGGGTAGACCTGAAAGGTAAAGGAGACAAGAAATTCTCCCAAATAAGCAAAACTTTGGTCATTCACTTTATGTGGAGAGAAGCACACTGGTGAAAGAATACATACAGAACCATGAACAAATAGCAAGTTTGTCAGGAGCCTGCTCCTCCTTACTATCCCCGGATCCCACAAAAAAAAAAAAAAAAAAAAAAAAAAAAGTTCAGGGACAAGGATGTCTGGGAACATATATGTCAATATAACTATAGGAATGGATATACTATATGATCTTTATAGTATGTGCATGATAATAGCCAGCAAAAGGCATGCACCACTGACAGTGCTGGAGTTATGACTGCATAAATGGAGTAGCTAAGGCAATAGAGGTGGTGGCTAAGAAAAGACCCAATGACATAATCTCCAACTAATGAAGGCAGACCTAGCTCCTGTTACAAGCACAAAAACCCAATAATTGACCTCTGATATAACATCACCTATGAAGAGACCACCTGGCCTCTAGGCAAGTTAATTACAATGGAGTCTTTCTACCCCAGAAGAGGAAACAAGTCTTCTTGACTGGAGTCAGAAGTTACTCCAGGGACAGCTCCTGCCTGCAGAGCTGCAATCAGCACTATAAGTCCTCCAGGACTTATAAAGGGATATGGGATTGCCTCAGAACCCACTGTAGAGCAATGCAGTGTGTCAGTATTTGGTTTGCATGGAATCAACTGATCCTATCACATACACACACACATACACACCCATGTACATATCACCCAGGAGCTGCTGATCAAACAGAGCAGCTTATAAAACAGCTTATGGAAGGTTCAACTAATGTGCAAATCTAAAGATAATAACTTTCTAGAGTCAGAGCACTATCCTCCAGGAGGTGATTATTCCCTAAGTCAACAACCCTTCTATGGTACTGTGATCCCCAAAAGTTCAGTATATGGATCTAAGAACTGAGGGTTAACAGCAGAATTGAAACTTATTTTTACTTCCAATGACCAGTTATGGGATTTTTGTTTATTTCTCTTTTTTAACGTCAGAGATCTGAGTTTCCTGAAGAAGAAGCCTTTTACCAGGATATGTACCAAGAGTCCCTTTAAACTTTAAGCTAAAATCAAGCAAAAGTGAGGGGTGCCTGGGTGGCTCAGTTGTTAAATGTCTGCCTTCGGCTCACTCCCAGGTCCTGGGATCGAGCCCCACATTGGACTCCCCGCTCTGAGGGAAGCCTGCTTCTCCCTCTCCCATTTCCCCTGCTTGTGTTCCCTCTCTCACTGTGTCTCTCTCTGTCAAATAAATAAATAAAATTAAAAAAATAAAAAAGATAAAAAGATAAATAAAATCAATCAAAGGTGTCATCATCTCTGCAAGAGTCCTTGGTCTTGATCATGAGGAGGATGTTTGAATATTATTATGCAGTGTTGAAAAACAACCTGCTAGAAAGCCATGTGATGCTCTGTGGTGCCCCTTGGTATTTTCTTACCCAATGTTGATGTCAAATGCACAAGAACTTCTGGGTCAAAATATCAGGTAAGTCCCTAAGACAGTGGAGATGCTTGTCAAAAGTGAAAAGAATGTAGAATTAGTTAAAAAGAAAAGAAAAAAAAAAAGAGGAGACAATTGATTTCAGATGCATCTACAAGACAAGCTGCAGAGATGGGCCTAAACTTATTCCACTAAACTTCCTGTTGCAATTTAGCCCAGAGGAAATGTGGCCAACGCAAATCCTAGAGGTAGAGTTTTTACAATTTATTATATAAAGTATATGGAACTGAAGAGAGCAAAAGATGGACTGTAATGGTGATGCTGTTGTGCTATCAAAATTTACCTGTCAGTTCTGAAGATCTCATTCACCTAAATACCGAGTGTTTGGTGGGTATCTTTCTACTGAGTCCCACACTTTGAAACTCTCCTTCGCCAAAGAAAGCTGTCTTACCCAAGGAAACACTGCTTTCCTAGGACACCTAGCATCAATTGATGTGATAGTGTAAATGCCTGATCTCTACCTCAAAGGATGAATATTCTGAAGGGCCAACCCAGCAGAGCTCCCCATGGGATTGGCCAACACTTCCATTTGAGACGACATTGCAGTCAAATCCTCCCTTTGCTCAGTCCGTGTTCCTTCCTGCTTCTATAGTTAGTCCTTACAACACCCCTCAACAAAATTTTTACATACAAACTTCAATCTCCAGGTCTGTTTCCTTTAAAATTCTATATAATATATGGACAAAGTGAGATTTCATCTAGAAAACAAAACTTGACCAAAACATCACTCTGTTCTAACCAATTACACAGGCCATAACAATTGAGCATTTTCCCTTATAGTGTACCAGATAAGGCATGAATGTATTTAAAGTAACAAATGTAGGCATCATAATATGATAGATGCCATGGTTAATTACTCCAAAGTAAGAGGTGCAATTGACATGTGATCTGTTACCTTTATTCTACCTCATCATGCAACTCAGTGATGATGTTGGTCATAGGACTCTTACATAAGAGTAAGCAGAATGTGGTTCATTTTCATTCCTACTACTGAAAAAAAATTGAAAAGTCATATGTGGTGGTTTCTGACTTATGGCAAAGTGGCACACACATTTCTGTGGGGAATTTAAAGGGGAAAATTATGAAAATACTTTAAGAAACAGAAATACTCTTGGAAGTATGAGTTACAGAAAATATTTTAAAATAGAACCAAAAAATACACATTTCTTTTTTCAACTTATTAAATAGCAACTCGATGTCTTAGTAAGTACACTAGGCTTCTCCAGTTATCTAACCCTTTTAAATGTCCCATTGCCTGGACAAAAAAAAAAAAAAAAAGTAAAAAAAGAAAGAAAGAAAGAAATTAGAGCATTTAGTTCAGGTTTTCTTAAAACAATTCTCCCAGCCAATTTTTAGGGGATTATCGTAGTCAAAAGATATTACTCAAACATTCTTGTAAATCTGATAAAATTAGAGATTATTCTATCCCCCTCCTATTCTTATTTAATAACTAAATATAAAAGCCCCCCCCCCCCCATATTTTTGCTAACTGTGGCTCAAAGCTCTTGTTTTCCATAATGGGAAGTTTTCAGATTGTGCTTTCTTAAAAAAATACACAATATTGACATGATCCTTACTGAATTTATGAATATTGGAACTCAAATCATTCATTTGGTGATTAGTAATAAATAGATTCTACGGATTTGATAGAGGAAATGCAACCCAGGTTATCCTGGCAGAAAAAAAATAACAACAACAACAAAAAAATCTTGAGATAATTAGGATTGGATTATGGGGGCTTGAGATAATTAGAGTGGAACTGGCAGTGAGAAGATGTTGCCTGAACTTCAAGCCTCTTGGCTCTGGAGCACAGACCGGACTCTCCCAGCTGCTGGCCAGAATCCAGAAGGTCAGAATCAGCCAGCTGTATTTTTAACCAGCAGTGTTGAATGGTACTCCATTTCCCCAAGCACAAAGGACAAGAGGTTAAGAAGTCTTATCTTTTCAACTGAAATACATGTGGAAATTTCCCCAGTGGACTCTCTCTTCCACTAGATGTTCAACCTTACGGCAGGCAGATGGTGATTCTGTTAAATAGCTTGCATTAGGGAATCCATTCTTTTGAGAAAAATCACAAACTGAAATCTTAGAGACGTAGAGCATGGTCTAGGTTATCACTATTTTAAATGATGCATAACTTAGACATGTTTTATGTCAAAACATTTTTAAAAATAAAACCATAAATTATGCAGTCTTGTTGAAAATAGTTTGGAGGCACTGTTTCTGAGGATTATGGTAATTGAACGAAAACAACTAAGCAGATTGCATTGAAATAGATTTTTTTTTTTTTTTTTCTGGCAGATATCTTGAGATAGTCAGAGAAAAACCCTAGTCTATTATTTAATAATTATTAAAATATTTAATACATTGCTAAAGTAGTAACAGAAGATTCTTAACACCTATGAAATAGTGAAAGAAGTAGGCTTGGTCAGAGGGAGTTGTTGGACTGCAAAGCAGTGATGTATTTGCAGCCAAGGCCATGGATGATCATGGGGACTCCAGAGTATGAATCGTCCTTCAGAATTATCCTGCCTTGAGGCATATGCTGAGTCTCTATAACTTCTCATCCTTCAGTCACTGGATGTGGGCAGTTGCCTAGAAATGAACAAGAAGTTGGGCAAGGGAATTTCCTGAGAGGATTTCATCTGAGAACTGTCAGTTCGTAGGAGTCCCAACATGCCATTTCAATAATTTACCTTTATACAAACCCAGAATCTACCTTACCACCTCCAAAACAATTTGGAGTGCAAAATGAAGGATGAAGGACCCTTTACTTTTTTAGATATGCATCATTAAAAGTTTAAGACAACCCTCAGACTATATAGTACACATATTTTAAAATTAAAAAGGAACTCTTCGATCTATTTTTTAAGTTTTTTATGAGAGTTTATTCAATGTAATGGGTAAGAACAAAATGATTGCCCATTTTCTTCAATACCAACAGTCTACTTTCTGTTATATTAGTAGAATATAATATTTTAGGTGCCCATTTGTTTGTAATCTACAGATATAATGACTTTTGGACTAACATCTCTAGGGTTACTGGAGTATAAAGATAAATTAGAGTGGTGTGTAGGTAATTAGATAAGAACATTTTTTGAGCAACTTAAATGTATAGGTAATAAATTCATGATGCAATTTTTAATAATAACCAAAAGATATATATTCAGCAGATATTTTTTGGTTAGAATTGACAAGAAGGTAAAAGAAAGGAGAAGCAAAAAAAAAAAAAAAGTACATTTGAAATTTCTGGCTTGGGTGTCTAGATATGTTGTGATTTTCTAACTGGCAAATATTGGGGTTAAACAAAAGTGTTCAGACATTTGAGGTGGAAGAATTTAGCAGGATCTCTCAAATATAAGTGGAAGACTACATAGCAAGATGGTATCAGTATTAGAAATAAATCTTGAGAGGGGCACCTGGGTGGCTCAGTCGGTTAAGTGGCTGCATTTAGCCCAGGCCATGATCCTGAGGTCCTGGGATCGAGCCCTGCGTTTAGCCCCAAGTCTGGCTCCTTGCTCAGCAGGCAGCCTGCTTCTCCCTCTGCCCCTCCGCACTGCTTGTGCTCTCTTGTGCTCTCTCTCTCTCTCAAATAAATAAAATCTTAAAAAAGAAAGAAAGAAGGAAATCTTGAGGTATGATAATGGAATCCATGAGAGCAAATACTCAACAGGAAGAAAATGCACTATGAGAAAAGATTTTACTCCAGAGGCTTGGTGGACATCCCATGGATGGTGAAGGAAAAGAAAAACAAACAAAATAAAACTTCACAATGAAAAACAGCAACAATGAAAATTGGACAAATCTGTGGCCCAATGGATATAATTAAATTAGAAGAAAATAGTTTTGCATAAACCAAGAGAGTAGGAAGTATATCAGATAGAGTTTATTAATACTGAATCCTTAGTGAAAAAGAAAAACCTTTAAATATTTGATTGACAAAGACAGTCACCCCCAAAAGAGGCAGATTTGTTCTGAGAGTGGTAGTGCTGCCCTGAAGAAAGGCTAGTGAAATATGTCTAGGACGTATTTGAACATCTCCTGTGAGGGAAACAGAACTCAAAAAAGTACCCTTGCACACACAACCAACAATTTTGCCTACGATCCTTGTGAATCTTAATATAATAAATATCATGCTCAGGAATATGTTACTTTACGTGACCACAGGGACTTGGCAAATGCAATTAACTTTTAATCAGTTGACTTTAAGATTGGAGTAATCATCCTGGCCCAATGTAATCAAGAGCTTTTTAAAAGCAGAGTATTTTCTCCAGCCGGTAACAGAAGGGGGATTGCAAGGGTTTAAAGTGTGAGAAACACTAAACACACAGTTGTTGGCTTTGAAGATGGAGTGGGCCATGTGAGAAAGGATCCAGGAGGTCTCCAGTAGTGGACAGCAATGTCTGGCTGACAGCTAGCAGGGAAGATGGAACTGGATTCTGCCATCAACTTGAATGAGCCTGGAAGCAGATTCTTTTCTAGAGCCTCTTGATAATTCTTTAGCCTGGTCAAGACCTTAATGTCAGCCTTATGGTTCTCTGAATTCAGAACCCAGTTGAGAGCATCCCCCAACCCGCCAGAATTTAGACCTACAGATCTGTGAGATAATAAATGAATGCTGTTTGAAACCACCACATTTTTGATAATTTGTTTTTGCAGCAATAGAAAATGAAAACACCGTGCGTACTTAGGGGAAAAACAAAACTATGCCACATTGAGACCCAGATATGCGATCATTAAAGTCAGCACAGGTGTAATTTAGGGATAAGATGTATCACATTCAGAACTCTTGCTCTGGATCAGCATTTGCACCCATATGTGCTTATGCACATCTACATTCAAAGTCTAAATTCTCACTCATTTCTTGTATTCAAGATTAGTGTTATCCCTCACTTCTGGAACTTAATCTACATTTATTTCCAATTCTTTTCTGTTCAGCCTTCAGCTCAGGTCATGATCCTGGTGTCCCGGGATCGAGTCCCGCATTGGGCTCCGTGCTCAGCGGGGAGTCTGCTTCTCCGTCTGACCCTACCCCCTCTTGTGCTCTCTATTTTCTGTTATACATTATACCAATTTGTTGAAGTAGGGTTCTGAACCTGGATTCAAATTCCAGTTTCAAAAGCACCAACGATGTACACTTGAAGTTAGTATTTGGTATCGTCATGGTATGCCAGTTTGCTTCTATTCATTGAGGATAGTGGCATGTGATGCAAAAGATTGTAGATCCCAATAAATGAGTCAGTATGTCTGAGATCACTTGGTCTAGTATCCAACGCTTGGGGCATGCAATAATTAGTAGTGGAATCTGATTCTTTTTTTTAAGATTGTATTTATTTATTTGAGAGAGAGAATGAGAGAGAGAGAGAGAGAGAGAAAGAGCCCAATCCAGGATCATGACCTGAGCCGAAGGCAGTCGCTTAACCAACTGAGCCACCCAGGCGCCCCATGGAATATAATTCTTGCCAAAGATAAAGGTGTTGATGCCGTCTTTTCTGATTCCTCCCCAGCACTCGTCAGACTTTGTTATTCAAATTTAAGTTCAGAGATTTTTTTTGAAAACTCTTTTGTTTTCTCAACATGTTTGACAAACATAATTCTCTTTTAAAAATTCACATAAAAGAAATTACCATAAAAATGCAAAAATCTTTAGGCAATATCCACTTAATAATTTCTTACATATTTTAAAATATAATTTATTCAAAATTTATGGAGACTAAAATGACAACTAAACATGTTTGGATTCTGGCTGAGGAAAAATAATTGTATATGACTCTTTTGACAAATTGTTGAACTTTGAATATGGAGTACAGACCAGTTAATAGCATTTCATATTATATTTCCTCAGTTTAATAACTACAATGTAGATGTGTAAGACAATAACCTTGTTCTTAGGCTGAGCATGCTAAAGTACTTAGGGGTAGGGGGGCATGATACCTCCAACTTAATCTCAAATGTTTCAAGAAAAAATGTGGCACACAAACATACACACATGTAAGTGGACAAATAGAGAAACATAAAGAAACAGAATAAGAGAAATAGGATGATAAAGCAAGTGACACAATTAGTGTATTTAGGTAAAATGTCTCTAGGAGATTCTTGTACTACTTTTGCAACTTTTCTGTGAAGTTGGAGTCAAATTAAAATACTATAAAATAATGAGGTAATTTTATGAAAAAATGTAATAGTGTGCATTATATCTATAACTTACTAATACATAGTGAGGATTGATATAAAATTTTCTAAAGATTTTATTTATTTATTTGTCAGAGAGAGAGAGCACAAGCCGGAAGGGCGGCAGACAGAGGGAGAAGCAGGCTCCCCACTGAGCAGGGTGCCTGGTGCAGGACTTGATCCCAGGACCCTGGGATCATAACCTGAGCTGAAGGCAGATGCTTAACCAACTGAGCCACCCAGGCATCCCCATTCCAAGATTCTTGATAAACTGTCTATAAAACTTCAATATTTCACGACCATATGTGTTCTATGTTTCGGGCATTGACTTGGAGGTGGTTAACTAGAGCCGATTCAGTTAGTCATAGGATAGAATACTAGCTTCCTGTCTAGTTCTTTGAACTCTGTGGGAGTTTCCAATTTTGTAAAAGTATCAAAGTACTTTAATATCATAAATTAAAATATCTGTATATAATTATGCCAGTTTGCCTTAAAATTAAACAATTTTAGTATCCTACCAGGCCATTACTCTCCTTTAATGCGTAATTTTGATATCATATAAAAATAAAACACAAATGTGTTCTAAGATTTTAAAGACCATTAAAATCCTCATTCTTTAGAACAAGAGGAATGATTTTAGCAGCACCCTTTCTTTCCTCCTTAAAAGAGTGGAATTTTGTTATCACTCTTCATTTTAAATGATAGGCACTTTAGTAGGATACAATACCACTTTGAGAAAGCTACTGTCATATTACTCGGCACGTTTGGGTTGCATAAATGCTAACTTTAATGACGCAGTATTTCCTTTGTACAATTATCTTTTATGCTGAGTGAACTGGTCATTAATTTCACTGTAAAGACATAATTTGTACATGTTAATGTATTTTTCAACTAATCTATTTGTGTGAGCATAACAGCTGGTAGCTCCTGAAAGAAGACAAGATAGTAAAAACGCTACCTGAGTTCCATAATTTCTTTGATTTCTCTTCCTTATCACATAAAATCCAGCTTTAAATTTTATTTCTTTGTTATGCCAGTATCATAGTTATTTTGTGTACCAATACCTCCATGGAGTATGAGGATTACATTGGTGCAGCAATTACACCAGATTGCACAATAGTTTGTTAATGCTCTATTACTTTTGCATGCAAATAGCTAAAATAAAGAGCCTGAAACTCAGTCACTTTAGCCATACATCTCCAATTTAATTTACTTTTTTTTAAAAGTCTACTCATCTACATTTTTACTACAAATATTTCCCATTTTCTTTTATTTCTCTATCTCAGTCTCAGTTGAATATTCTTGAACCCACTGGTTCATGACTATATGAAAAAAAATACAATTTTCTTCCAACAACTCAAAAAGGTCAAAAAGACTCTAAAGATTATTGCAAATTCCACAAATATATTTAAATAAAACCTTTAATATATGTTGTAGCAAAAATGAAAAAATAGCAAATGTATGACTAATATATAGTAAGAACTAGTTAACTAAATGTAATATCTTCCCAAGAAAGTGTATTCTGGATAAAAGTCATTGAATTCCAAGATTCAAGAAATTTACTGTGAGAATACTATCCACTTTTCTCAAATGTACTTCCTTTATTAGCAAAGCAAGGCAGAGAGAGCATATTTACTTAAGACCGTGAGGAAACAATTGCTTCTTAAAGGTTCAATATTTATTTAGATGCCTTTCAAGATGTTGAAACACATATAACCAAAATAGTCCACATCAAATTGAGGAAAAGTGAGCATATTTATATTGTCATCAGGGAGATGCTTACTGGTGAATTCAAGGATACACATTTATCAGCAGTTTAATCATGCTGAGTACTTAGGTTTCTTAACTCATTGGATCATATGAAATTGCATTGCCAAAGAGCACTCCTGAGCACAAAGTTGTAATACTAAAGAAACAGTGATTCTTCTTCAAGGTTCAAGAAAAAAAAAATCATTTGTTTTAATTGGTAGGAAAGAAATTATTTGTTATTTATTTTAAGTAAAGACCTTGGTAATGTAAAAATATTTATGAGAAGTAGAAAGAAGGAGTATTGAACCTAGAAATGACATTTAATCATCTTTCCCTTTGTTGCTTTTGGCTTTTGGCCTTTTGTGCCCACCTGGTAAAATAATAAGTAGGATATTTATTCTTTGTCAGACTTTGTTTTCATGGTTCTCTATTTCATAGAACATTCTTGCATTGAAGACAGGACTGAGTTGAAATCATCTCGATCAAAAATGTATGTGGCATATGAAAAAACAGTAAATATTTGATGTGAATTTTTTCATTTATTGAATGAGAAATAACTCCTGACTAATTGGCTCACTGTCCATTAGGGGATATAAACATATGCAATATTTTACATTTAAATATTTATAAAACATTTATGAAAAGAATGTAAAAATCTCCTCATCATAGATTATGTCTCACTTTCAAGAGCAGCTTGTAGTCAGTAGAAAAAAATGCATAATATAATATGTAAGTTTAGCACTTATTTTCATGTTAATATGAATAGATAATATTCCAAGGGGTGTTTTTGCTCAATAAATAATTCATTTATTAAATAAAATTATCCAGCACTTAATAAGTACTAGCTAATATGATAGATACATGGAAGAAATGGTGATGCTCTATGCCTGATTGAATGTCTTTGCTCACAAAAGGTTGGTGTCATAGTACATTTAAAATGCTAGATTAACATAATCATTATAACAATAATAATAGTAATAATAACAACAATACCATGAGGCTAAGATTTTCAAGTTTCTGCAAAGATGATGAATTATTCGGGCTGCAGATCTCCCACAAATAAGATCAACTCTTAAACATGAAGCATCCAGGATTCTGGGCAACAACTAGAAAAACAGTGAAAAAACATTGCAGGAATTTGTGTACTTTGTTGGCCAAGGAAGGGGTTGATTTAACCTGGAGCAGAAGCCAGCCAGAAGAATTCTTGGAGGACAACTTAGAATAAAAGAATCCATCTCCCTGGGAAAATCAACACCTGCCCCTCATTGCATAAATCAACAAATTTAGTGAAACTTGTATTCCAGATAGGTAATTTGGAAATCTTGATCTGTTCAAGAGTTGCTGAAAACAGTTGGTTGACTGACTTGTCACAGACATTAGTTCTGATGCATGTTCCCCTTTCCAACACCAAAAAGAGTAGTTCAAATTTTACTGCCCAAACCTGCCTCTCCTGGGGAAAGGAAGGAGATGCTCTGACCTCAAGGAGTATTTCCTGGAGTTTTAGCAAACAAAAATGAGAAATGTATTTTTATTCCTCATGAAGTCCTGTACAAAACAGGTGATTAGATTAAAATAAAACATTTAGGGTGGGCCTTAATTCAATCTGACTGGTGTCCTTATTAGAAGATAGAAATTGGAAACACAGAGACTCCAGGGTTGCACACACAGAGAAAGGGGCGTGGAAGGACACTTAGAGAAGGTGGCCATCTGCAAGCCAAGGAGAGAGGTCTCTGAAAAAACAAAACTTGGGGGCACTTTGATCTGGGACTTCTAACCTCCTAAACTGTGAGAAATCTATTTCTGTTATTTAAGCCACCCAATCTGTGGTATTTGTTACAGCAGCTCTAGCAAACTGATACAGGTTGGAAAAACAATTTTAAGCACTTAACAGAAGATGAACAAAAGGATCAGTAGAGTTAAAAAGAAAACAAGTATATATTATTTTAAATGAATAGACACAGAAAGACCAATAACTAGGTCTTTAAAAAAATAAAGATGTAAAGAAAATAATAGTGAAGAGCAAATATTTGAAGACATAACATGATAAATTTCCCAGAAATAAACAGACACCCATAGAATATCAAGCAAGCAAAAGAAGGAAACGTCCTCACCAAGAAACATTTTAGTTAAATTTAGGACTATCAAAGACTGAGAAAATTCGAAAAGGTCTCAAGAGAAATTTTGATCACTTAGAAGCAAAAATAACATCATTATATGTATCAGTAAAAACTAAAATAAAAGACTGAAAACAGTAGAATATATATACATATACATGATTTTATATATATACATATATAATATATATATATATATATATATATATATATATATATATTAAACATTCCATGCACTGAGAAGAAAAATAAGGTTGGAAACTATATCTAGCATATATTATGATGACTTATAAATTTCAGTAATTAAAATCTTTTTGGGGTGCCTGGCTGGTTCAGTATGTGGAGCATGAAACTCTTGATCTTGGGGTTGTGAGCTAGAACCCCATATTGGGTGTAGAGACTACTTAAAAATAAAATCTTAAAAAAATAAAATAAAATATTTTTTCAGTGGTATAATAGAGACTGCAGATGAGGGAGCTAACATATATCAGATCTTGATTGACATGAAGCAGGTCTGTGGAAAACAGATGGACCTTTCCACTAATGATGCTAGAAAAATTGGTTATCCACTTTCAAAAAATGAAAATGAATTTTTAAAATTCATTCCTCCTCACATATACAAACTAAAGACAAAATGTCAATGTCAACATTAAAACTTTTAAATTATAGGAGAATATCTTTATAACCTAGTTTTAAATAAATGTTGTGTAAAGGAAACATACCAAAATGACAAATAATAATATGTTTGATCACATTAACATTTTATAAAAGAATTCCTTGAAAAGACAAGCCCCAAAATGAGTGAAAATAACTGGGGTGTAAATTGGTGTATGTATATTGGAATTGATTTTGACTTGTTTATTCAAGTTGAATATATATATATATATATATAATTTTGAATCACATAAAATTTTAAATGTTATAAGTTAATAAATGGCCAAAATTGTCAGTTCCCCAAGTTTCAACATATATGTTTTATGTGTGAGATTTTTCCTAGTTGGTACTTGCCATAGAGGAATCCTTGTATATATGAAACCACTGGAACCCATGTACAACAATGTTCTTAATAGTACCATTTATAAATTAAAAACTAGGAACAACTCAGTGGTGTATCAAAAACAAAATGGAAAAATGCATTGTGGTGTTTTTATTCAATACAAGACATCCATCAAAAAAATGAACTATAATTTCATATAATGAACGAATTGCAAAAACCTGATAGTAAAAGAAAAAAAAAAATCCACAGGAGAATATATACATATGACTCCATTGGGGAAGACAAAATAAGAGAAAATAGACAATTCTAAACAACACATTTTACAGGCTTGTAAAATGTGGTGAGAATATAAAGATCTGCAAGATAATTGTTAACATGATAGTGGTTTTCTGTAGTTTAGAGAGCAAAGCTAGGGATGTAAATTGGGAAAAATTTTCAAAGGACTTAACTGGTTCTATTTTAAGCTGACTGTTGAAAAATAATGCACTCTCTTTTGTGTATGTGTATATCATGTGTTTTTAAATTTTTTTTAAAAAAAGTAAAAACGGTTAACAAGCACGGTTTGTTTTTTCAAGACGAAATAGTACTTTCGGTGGCCATGGATTTTATAATGTAATAAAAAAAGAGGACCATGTGACAAGAACATTGAGAAAGTATTGAATCACACAAGACCTCTGGACAAAAATGCAGAATTCACAGAAGTTAGATTTTATTGTAATCATAGAGGGGAGCAATAAACCAATTCAGTTTTTTTTTTTTTTTAATCACTCTGGCTGCTGTAAGGAGGTTTTTTTGGGGGGTTTTTTGTTTGTTTTTTTTTCCCCAGAGTAAATAGTGGAGAAGGAAAAACCAATTTGGAAACTCTTATTATAATCCATATGACAGATGTTGGCTTAGACTCATGTGGTTGTCACAAAGCTGGAGAGAAATAGACAGCTCTGAGATATATGTAGGAGTTGTAATTTACAGGACTTTATGATGAATTAGATCCTACCGGTTTAAGTAGAGTTTAGTGTTAAATGATATTTCTATGTCTTCAGATTGAGTCACTGGAGGAAGGATAATTTATTAATGTAGAGAACATAATAGGAAGAATTGAATTGTGTATGGGACTACACCAAGAGTTTCGTTTTGGACATGTTATGTTTGGGCATATTATGCTGTCTTTTGTTACTGGCATGCTTCTGTGAACCAGCTGAATGGAAAAGTTAAGTAATCAGTTTAAAATATGCAACTCGATAACAAATGAGAAGTATAGCCTATAAACAGTGAGCTACTAACAAGGACGGGTGTGTGAAATCCTGAGAATTGATTAGATCACCCAGAGAGATGATGTAGAAAGAAGGAGGCAAGGTCCGAGGCACTAATATTAGGTAGTGAAGGAATTATAAACAAAGAGAATGAGATGGAATGACTTAAGAGATAAAAGGAAAAAAAAATAAAAGATAAGATCAGAGAAGCCAGGAGAAAAGTATTTAAAAGAATAATCTTCTGTGACAAATGCTACAGTAAAATTGAGAAAGATGACTAATAACTACATACTGGCAAATTAAGGTCAGAGTTGATGGTATAAGGAGAATTTCAGTTGAGTGATGCAGTCAACATGGAGAGTACTAAAGAATGAAAGATGCTTGAGGGACAGATGATGGCATGCACAGTTATCCCTTAGAAGAAATTTGGGTCTTGAAATCCAGGTGGAATATGACATCTACTTATCCACATAGACAATGGAAAATGAGGTTTTCCTTTCATTTCTGACTAATGTTTCTCATGAATCCTAATGTTGCTGGAGAATATGGAGCCAAGAAAATTTAAAATTGACAGAAGTTTCCTCTGGTTTAGTCCCTTTGCTTATCTTCTTTTGAATAAATGTCCTTCAAATATCCTCTCCCTCTTCTTGTTTCTCTCCAAGACAGCAAGTGAAAATTAGGGCTTGTACTGGGATGTGGGCAGTGGTGATGGCTCCATGTCTTTCTGGAAGTGGAAAAAGGAGCCTTGGATCCATATGTGAACATCCTTTTTCTATCCTCTGGGTCCACCTTGATGATGTCACAGGACAACCTAGATTTTGGGCAGGCTGTTGGCATTTCCATCGGAAGTCCTCACCTGGGAGCTCACAACTATCCTCTGATCAATGAAGTATGAGATGGGTGTCAGCTGTGGAGAACAGGATTGGGCCAAAAAAACAAAATAAAATAAAATTTGTGGGTGCTGGATAATTAATAAATAATTGTGGAAATCAGAAGGTAATTTCTTTCTTACCCTTGATCCATGCTTTGGAAAGTCAAACAAAACTCAAGGTCTATCCATATAAGTCCATCCTGTGGTCAGTTTCTCTGTCAACAGGGGTAGTGCTAGCACATTTTCTCAAGTGCTAAATCATGATAACTGAGCCTCATTGCACACAAATGTAATGTGTTTATCTTTTATGTATTCATTTATTCATCAATGCATCTACTAAAATATTTTGGATTACTTACATTGCTGGGCTCCATACTAACAGCTGATGATTGAGAAATCAAGGACAATATCCCACTCCTAAAGAATGTAACTAGAGGGAAAAAAAAAAATGGAAAGACACTACATGATTACAAATTGAATTAGGAAGACTTATTTTTTATTTTATACTTTGCTATAAGGTATCAAGCAAATAGATTAAACAAAAAAATGATCTAGAAATAACTAACAGTATATATCACTATGTATTACTCTGCTACCTGATAATTCAATAGCTAGGAAAGTGGAGCTTTTCGTATTGGTGTGTATTTAACTTATATCTTCATTTATTCTCCATTTGGGAAACTTAGTAGTATCTAGTCAATAACAGAAAAGTCACTAGTAATCCCACTAATAGACAAAGATCCATATATACACTCATACATATTGCTTCTCAAATCTTCTCATTTGTTGAAAACTCACTTGGAAAAGAGGATTTCATAGTCCCAATTCTAAGAAGCTTCTGCTTCTTTAGCTAAATAAGTGATGGGAGAAAAGCACTGGAGGAGGTTGAAGAACCAACTCTAATATTTTAGGATATCTACTCCCATCCTATTAAACAAAATCCATCAATCCTTTATTAGTTTCCTAGAGCAGCCATAACTAAGGGCCACAATCTGGGGGGCTTAAAACAACAGGAAGTTATTATTTCATGGTTTTGGAGGCAAGAAGTATAATATTAAGCTCTCAGCAGGATCAAGATCCTGAAATCTGTAGGGGAGGATTCTTTCATGCCATTTCCTAGTTGATGGTGGTTCCCAGGCAATCTTTGGTATTCATGGCTTGTAGCTGCACGTACTTCTATCTAAGTGTCTGTTGGCACATGACATTTTACATACATGTCTCTGTCTCCACATGGAGTTTTCCTACTCCTTTAAGGACACCAGTCATATTGCTTTAGGGCCCATCTTAACTTGATAACATCTGCAAAGACCCTGTATCCAAGTAAGGTAATATTTTGAGGTACTGGAAGTTTACATATATATATATATATGTATGTGTGTGTGTGTATATATATATATATATATATATATATATATGTAAATATATACATATATAACAGGCATATATATATAAAAGGTATATGATATATATAATCTAAATGAATAATATATGTTTAATATATTATTATATAAAATATATGGGGGGAGGAGCAAGATGGCAGAAGTGTAGGAGACCTAAATTTCATCTGGTCCTAGGAATTCAGCTAGATAGGGATCAAACCATTCTGAACACCTACAAACTCAACAGGAGATCAAAGAAAAGAATAACAACAACTCTCTGAACAGAAAAGCGACGACTTTCTGGAAGGTAGGACGTGTAGAGAAGTGAATCCAAGGCGATATTCGGGAGGATAGACGGTGGCGGGAGGGAGCCTCCATCTGCCACTACTGGCAAGTGATAGAGCCGCGGAGCACAAAATCGGAACTTTTAGAAGTCGGCTCCGCTGAGGGACGTCGCTCCAGTGGCTAAGTGGGAGGTAGAACCCTCACTGGGACAGTGTGGTCTCAGGACCCTCAGGGTCACAGGAAGACCGGGGGCGCCTGAGTGCGGAAGAGCTCCCAGGTATCAGAGCAGGGAAGCCGCCTGCAGAGACGGAGCCGAGGCGCGGGCTCTCAGCTCGGGGTTGCCATAAACTGTGATCCGTGGCACAGTCGGGCCACTGCTCTTCCAGCAGGGACCCAACAAGCGGCAGATCTGGGGAGACTCCCATTCCTCCCCCCAAGAGGAGCAGCGCAGGAGCGCACGGCAGGGATCTGCTCAGTTTGGAGACTCCACACGGGGTTGTGTGCCAGAGATAGAAACGCTCGGTCACAGGCCGGGTGAGCACAGAGTGGGGCCGGAGACCGGGGAGACGGCAGTGACTGACTGCTTTTCTCTGGGGGCGCACTGAGGAGTGGGGCCCCGAGTTCTCGGCTCTTCCAGGGTGGAGATTGGGAGGCTACCATTTTCACTTTCGTCCTCCAAAACTGTACGGAAAGCTTGCAGGGAACAAAAGCTCCCGAGAGCAAACCTGAGCAGATTATTTAGCCTGGACCGGCAAGGGCGGGGCAATTCTGCCTCCGGCAAAGACATTTGGGAACCATGGCAACAGGGCCCTCCCCCAGAAGATCACCAAGGACAGCCCGCCAAGACCAAGTTTACCGATCAATGAGAATGGCAGAACTCCAGCACTAGGGGAATACTGCATATAGAATTCATTGCTTTTTTCCCATGATTCTTTAGTCTTTCAAAGTTAATTTTTTAAATTTTCTTTTTCTTTTTTTTTGAATTTTTATTTTTCCCTTTTTCAAACAACATCTTATCAATCCCTTTTTTAAATAAAAAATCTTTTTTATTTTTCATTTTTAGAGTCATATGCTATCCCTTCATAGTAGTTAACCTTATTTTTGGTATATATATATATATATATATATATATATATATATATATATAAGTTTTTCTCTCTTTAAAATTTTGGGATACAGTTTCTTCTAAAAGACCAAAATATACCCTAAATCTCTAGTGTATGGCTTTGTTCTAGTCTCCTGCTTGATCACATTCTCTCCTCTTTTTTTTTTTTAAATCCCCTTCTTTCTTTTTTCAACCAACTTCTTATCAATTCCTTTTATAAAATCTTTTATAATTTTCATCTTTACAGTCATATTCCATCCCTTCATCGTATTTAGCTTTATTTTTGTACATATATAAGCTTTTCTTTCTTTAAAATTTTGAGAAGCACTTTCTTCTAACAGACCAAAATACGCCCAAAATCTAGTGTGTGGCACTGATCTATTCACCAGCCTGATCATATTTGATCATACTCTGTTTTTTTGTTTGTTTGTTTGTTTGTTTATCTTTCTCTTTTTCTTTTTTTTTTTTTTCCTTTTTTCTTTCTTTCCCTTTCTTTTCCCCCAGTTTCAGGTCTCTTCTGATTTGTTTAGTGTATATTTTTGGGGGGTCATTGTTACCCTGTTAGCATTTTGTTCTCTCATTCATCTATTGTCCTCTGGATAAAATGACAAGACGGAAAAAATCACCTCAAAAAAAAAGAACAAGAGGCGATACCGACTGCCAGGGACCTAATCAATATGGACACTAGTAAGATGTCTGAATTAGAGTTCAGAATGACGATTTTAAAGATAATAGCTGGGCTTGAAAAAAGCATGGAATATATTAGAGAAACCCTTTCTGGAGAAATAAAAGAACTAAAATCTAACCAAGTCAAAATCAAAAAGGCTATTAATGATGTGAATCAAAAATGGAGGCTCTAAGTGCTAGGATAAATGAGGCAAAAGAGAGGATTAGTGATATAGAAGACCAAATGATGGAAAATAAAGAAGCTGAGAAAAAGAGAGATAAACAACTACTGGATCACAAGGGCAGAATTCAAGAGATAAGTGATACCATAAGACAAAACAATATTAGAATAATTAGGATCCCAGAAGAAGAAGAAAGAGAGAGAGGGGCAGAAGGTATATTGGAGCAAACTATAGCAGAGAATTTCCCTAATTTGGAGAGGGAAACAGGCATCAAAATCCAGGAGGCACAGAGAACCACCCTCAAAATCAATAAAAATAGGTCAACACCCTGACATCTAATAGTAAAACTTATGAGTCTCAGAGACAAAGAAAGAATCCTGAAAGCAGCTCGGGAGATGAGATCTGTAACCTACAATGGTAGAAACATTAGATTGGCAACAGACTTATGTACAGAGACCTGGCAGGCCAGAAAGGACTGGCATGATATATCCAGAGCACTAAATGGGAAAAATATGCAGCCAAGAATACTATATCTATCTAGGCAGTCACTGAAAATAGAAGGAGAGATAAAAAGCTTCCAGGACAAACAAAGACTAAAGGAACTGGCAAACATGAAACCAGCCCTACAAGAAATATTGAAAGGGGTCCTCTAAGCAAAGAGAGAGCCTAAAAGTAACATAGACCAGAAAGGAACACAGACAATACACAGTAACAGTCACCTTACAGGCAATACAATGGCACTAAACTCATATCTTTCAATAGTTACCCTGAATGTAAATGGGCTAAATGCCCCAATCAAAAGACACAGGTATCAGATTGGATAAAAAAAACAAGATCCATCAATATGCTGTCTGCAAGAAACTCATTTTAGACCCAAAGACACCCCCAGATTGAAAGTGAGGGGGTGGAAAATCATTTACCATGCAAATGGACACTAAAAAAAAGCTGGGGTGGCAATCCTTATATCAGACAAATTAGATTTTAAACCAAAGACTATAATAAGAGATGAGGAAGGACACTATATCATACTTAAAGGGTCTATACAACAAGAAGATTTAACAATTGTAAATATCTATGTCCCTAACATGGGAACAGCCAATTATATAAGGCAATTAATAACAAAAGCAAAGACACACATCGACAGCAATACAATCATAGTGGGGGACTTTAACACCCCCCTCACTGAAATGGACAGATTATCTAAGCAAAAGATCAAAAAGGAAATAAAGACTTTAAATGACACATGGGACCAAATGGACTTCACATATATATTCAGAACATTCCATCCCAAAGCAACAGAATACACATTCTTCTCTAGTGCCCATGGAACATTCTCCAGAATAGATCACATCCTGGGTCACAAATCAGATCTCAACCAGTACCAAAAGATTGGGATCATTTCCTGCATATTTTAAGACCACAATGATTTGAACTAGAACTCAGTTACAAGAGGAAAGTCGGGAAGATCTCAAATACATGGAGGCTAAAGAACATCCTACTAAAGAATGAATGGGTCAACCAGGAAATTAAAGAAGAATTAAAAAAAATTCATGGAAACAAATGAAAATGAAAACACAACTGTTCAAAATCTTTGGGATGCAGCAAAGGCAGTCCTAAGAGGAAAGTATATAGCAATACAAGCCTTTCTCAAGAAACAAGAAAGGTCTCAAATACACAACCTAACCCTACGCCTGAAGGAGCTGTAGAAAGAAGAGCAACTTAAGCCTAAACCCAGCAGGAGAAGAGAAATAATAAAGATCAGAGCAGAAATCAATGAAATAGAAACCAAAAGAACAGTAGAACAGATCAACGAAACTAGGAGCTGGTTCTTTGAAAGAATTAACAAGATTGATAAACCCCTGGCCAGACTTATCAAAAAGAAAAGAGAAAGGACCCAAATAAATAAAATCATGAATGAAAGAGGAGAGATCACAACCAACACCAAAGAAATACAAACAATTACAAGAACATATTATGAGCAACTATATGCCAGCACATAGATAATCTGGAAGAAATGGATGCATTCCTAGAGATGTATAAACTACCAAAACTGAACCAGGAAGAAATAGAAAACCTGAACAGACCTATAGCCACTAAGGAAATTGAAGCAGTCATCAAAAATCTCCCAAAAAACAAGAGCCCAAAGCCAGATGGCTTCCCAAGGGAATTCTTCCCAGGGAAAACATTTAAAGAAGAATTAATACCTATTCTTCTGAAACTGTTCCAAAAAATAGAAATGGAAGGAAAACTTCCAAACTCGTTTTAGGAGGCCACCATTACCCTGACCCCAAAACCAGACAAAGACTCCATCAAAAAGAATTACAGACCAATATCCTTGATGAACATGGATGCAAAAACTCTCACCAAAATACTAGCCAATAGGATCCAACAGTACATTAAAAGGATTATTCACCACGACCAAGTGGGATTTATCCCTGGGCTGCAAGATTGGTTCAACATCCTCAAATCAATCAATGTGATAAAATACATGAGTAAAAGAAAGAACAAGAACCATATGATCATCTTAATAGTTGCAGAAAAAGCATTTGACAAAGTACAGCATCCTTTCTTGATTAAAACTCTTCACAGTGTAGGGATAGAGGGTACATACCTCAATATCATAAAAGCCATCTATGAAAAACCCATAGCAAATACCATTCTCAATGGGGAAAAACTGAGAGCTTTCCCCCTAAGGTCAGGAACACCGCAGGGATGTCCACTATCACCACTGCTATTCAACATAATATTAGAAGTTCTAGCCACAGCAATCAGACAACAGAAAGAAATAAAAGGCATCTGAATCGGCAAAGAAGAACTCAAATTCTCACTCTTCGTGGATGATACGATACTTTATGTGGAAACCCCAAAAGACTCCACCACAAAACTGCTAGAACTCATACAGGAATTCAGTAAAGTGGTAGGATATAAAATCAATGCACAGAAATCAGTGGCATTCCTATACACCAACAAGAAGACAGAAGAAAGAGATATTAAGGAGACGATCCCATTTACAATTGCACCCAAAACCATAAGATACCTAGGAATAAATCTAACCAAAGAGGCAAAGAATCTGTACTCAGAAAACTATAAAGTACTCATGAAAGAAATTGAGGAAGACACAAAGAAATGGAAAAACGTTCCATGCTTATGGATGAAAAAATAAATATTGTGAACATGTCAATGCTACCTAGAGCAATCTATACATTTAATGCAATCCCAATCAAAATACCATCCACTTTTTTCAAAGAAATGGAACAAATAATCCTAAAATTTGTATGGAAGCAGGAAAGACCCCAAATAGCCTGGTTGAAAAAGAAAAGCAAAGCTGGTGGCATCACAATTCCGGACTTCAAGCTCTATTACAAAGCTGTAATCATCAAAACAGTATGGTACTGGCACAAAAACAGACAGAATGGAGCGCCCAGAAATGGACCCTCGACTCTATGGTCAACTAATCTTTGACAAAGCAGGAAAGAACGTCCGATGGAAAAAAGACAGTCTCTTCAACAAATGGTGTTGGGAAAATTGGACAGCCACATGCAGAAGAATGAAAATGGACCATTTCCTTACACCACCCACAAAAATAGACTCTAAATGGTTGAAAGACCTCAATGTGAGACAGGAGTCCATCAAAATCCTAAAGGAGAACACAGGCAGCAACCTCTTCGACCTCAGCCGCAGCAACTTCTTCCTAGAAACATCACCGAAGGCAAGGGAAGCAAGGGCAAAAATGAACTACTGGGACTTTATCAAGATAAAAAGCTTCTCGGGGCGCCTGGGTGGCTCAGTTGGTTAAGCGACTGCCTTCGGCTCAGGTCATGATCCTGGAGTCCCTGGATCAAGTCCCGCATTGGGCTCCCTGCTCAGCAAGGAGCCTGCTTCTCCCTCTGACCCTCCCCCCGTCATGTACACTCTCTCTCTCTCTCTCTCATTCTCGCTCTCTCAAATAAATAAATCTTAAAAAAAAAAAAAAAAAAGACCTTTATAAAAAAAAAAAAAGCTTCTGCACAGCAAAGGAAACAGTCAGCAAAACTAAAAGTCATCCTACAGAATGGGAGAAGATATTTGCAAATGACATATCAGATAAAGGGCTAGTATCCAAAATGTATAAAGAGCTTATCAAACTCAACACCCAAAGAACAAATGATCCAATCAAGAAATGGGCAGAAGACATGAACAGACATTTTTCCAAAGAAGACATTTTTCCAAAGAAGACATACAAATGGCCAACAGACACATGAAAAAGTGCTCAGCATCGTTCGGCATCAGGGAAATCCAAATCAAAACCTCAATGAGATTCCACCTCACACCAGTCAGAATGGCTAAAATTAACAAGTCAGGAAACCACAGATGTTGGCGAGGATGCGGAGAAAAGGGGAACCCTCCTACACTGTTGGTGGGAATGCAAGCTGGTGCAGCCACTCTGGAAAACAGTATGGAGGTTCCTCAAAAAGTTGAAAATGGAGCTACCATACGACCCAGCAATTGCACTACTGGGTATTTACCCCAAAGATACAAATGTAGGGATCCGATGGGTACATGCACCCCGATGTTTATAGCAGCAATGTCCACAATAGCAAAACTATGGAAAGAGCCAAGATGTCCATCGACAGATGAATGGATAAAGAAGAAGTGGTATAGGGCGCCTGGGTGGCTCAGTTGGTTAAGCGACTGCCTTCGGCTCAGGTCATGATCCTGGAGTCCCAGGATCGAGTCCCGCATCGGGCTACCTGCTCAGCAGGGAGTCTGCTTCTCCCTCTCCTGCTCCCCCTTCTTGTGCTCTTTCTCTCTCTCACTCTCTCTCTCAAATAAATAAATAAAATCTTAAAAAAAAAAAAAAAAAAAGAAGAAGTGGTATATATACACAATGGAATATTATGCAGCCATCAAAAGGAATGAAATCTTGCCATTTGCAACGACATGGATGGAACTAGAGGGTATTATGCTGAGTGAAATAAGTCAATCAGAAAGACATGTATCATATGACCTCACTGATATGAGGAATTCTTAATCTCAGGAAACAAACTGAGGGCTGCTGGAGTGGAGGGGGGTGGGAGGGATGGGGTGGTTGGATGATAGACATTGGGGAGGGTATGTGCTATGGTGAGTGCTGTCAATTGTGTAAGACTGTTAAATCACAGACCTGTAACTCTGAAACAAATAATACATTATATGTTAAAAAAAGAAAAGAAGATAACAGGAAGGGAAAAATAAGGGAGGAAATTGGAGGGGGAGACAAACCATGAGAAACTATGGACTCTGAGAAACAAACTGAGGGTTCTAGAGGGGAGGGGGGTGGGGGAATGGTTTAGCCTGGTGATGGGTGTTAAAGAGGGCATGTATTGAATGGAGCACTGGGTGTTATACACAAACAATGAATCATGGAACACTACATCAAAAACAAATGATGTAATGTATGGTGATTAACGTAACATAATTTAAAAAAATATATGTAATAGGTATTTATCAAGTATATATTATATTATAAATATAATTTATTATTAATAATATGTAATGCATGCTGTATGAAATATACATAATGTATATAATAGGTATATTTAATAGGTTTATACAATATTATATATGTATATTTTTATATGTATCATATATATACTATATGAGAAGTACATTAGAGTTTGATTTCAATGACATTTCTAGATCTGGATGGCTTTTCAAATCCAGTCACTTTCCCATTTTTCCACTTGGAAATTAGTTAGATCCTGCCACATCATCAACCATGGAACTAACACTCCAAATCAAAGAGAATTGTTTTTTAAAATAATATACATGATTTCTTTACTTCCCTGAGCCTGGGAAAAATAGCCATGGTCAGTGCCTTGGGGATTTAGCTACAACATCTTATTACTTTTTCCTCTTTGATAAAAAGATGGAGCCATCAATTCTCTTAAAATTGTTTCTGTCAGTAGCTGGCTTTAAGGATATTTGTTTCTTAAATCCAGAGGTTCCAGACAATCAAATATGAATTACTTGCAGAGAATACAGTAGGTATAAGAGCATTAGAATGTGTAACTAAGTTTACTATCCTTATAAATTGCTTTCTAAATGCTGAAATTCTTTAATTTACAGAAAAAGCAAGTAATTGAAGTGAGGTTAAAATGTCTTGCGATAAAGGTTATGCAAGTCATGTAACGGGTTTAATTTAATTAAATGAGAACTATATTTCAGAGATAGTAACATTTAAAATTATTATTTTTGTATTTATCTATGAATGCAATGCATCTCAGAGGAAGTAGTTTCTTTTTTTTTAGTTAAAAATATATTTAAAATGTCCAAGATTCCTAACTTGATTTTCTTGGATCAGAGAGGCTCCTTATCCTCTGAACAAGGGAGGACACAGGAAAAGATCTTTCTCCTGAAGATTTTTTATATATAGGAGTATTCTTTCTATGGATGTGCTATAAATCTGCTGGCTTCTGAGAAAAAGGGGAAATATGAAACAATTTGAATGATATTATTCCATTTGCTATTCTTTATTCATGGAAAACGTTAGAGTATTTACAGCTAGAAATTAATTTTGTGCTGATCAACCCAACCCTCTTAATTTTACAGATTAATTAATTGAAATAGATATTTTACTTTCTCCTCTGTAAGTGGATTGTAAAATATGTAAGTCACAGAATGCATTTTGGATCTTTGATAGAAAGATTGCTAAAATAGAAAAATAAAATAAAAATATACAGTAAAATATGGGAATTATTTTTTCATTACACTGTGAGATCTCCAAAAGACATTCTTATTCACCTCTAATTCCCTACAGTATTTTTCCAGAAATTTCTTCAATAATTGTTATGAAGTGAGTGACTGATCAGAACAACTTTCAGACCTCCTATATGCACATATTTATACATATATTAAATAAAATATTTCTATTTATTTTCCAAATATGTTTTTAGAATAACTTTAGATTTAAAGAAACATTGACGAGAGTAAGAGAATCCCCATGTATTCTATATCAGATTTCCCTTGCTGTTAATATATCACATTTGCATGGTATATATTTCATAGCTAATGAACAACTATAGATATCTTATTATTAATGGAAGTCCATACTTTATTCAGATTTTCTTTCTAATGTTCCTTTCCTTTCCAGGAAACTCTCCAGGATACCACATTACATAGAGTCTTCACATCTCATTAAGTTCCTCTAGCTGTGAGTTTCTCAGACTTCTCTTTTTTTTAATAACCTTGACACTTTTGAGGAGTACTGTATTAGTCTGCTAGGACTGCCCTAACAAAATTGCATATACTGGGTGGCTTAAATAACAAAAATGTTTTTTCACAGTTCTGGAGGTTGGAAAGCTGAGATCAGGATGCCAGCATGCTTAGATCGCGATGAGAAATATTTTCCTGACTTGTAGACAGAAGCCTCCTCATTGTGCCCTCAACTAGTGGGGACACAGAAAGATTGTTCCTCTTCTAAGGCCAAAGTCTTAGTACATCAGGATTGCACCCTTATGATCTCATTTAACCTTAAATACTTCTCAAAGATCCTACCTCCAACAATAGTCATACTGGGGGTTAGAGCTTCAAAATTTGAATTTGGGGGAACACAATTCAATCTAAAGCAAGTACTGAATAAGTATTTTACCTAATGTCTCCCCAATGAGATTTACTTCATATTTTCCTCATTATAAGATTGGGGTGATGTGTTTTGGGGAGGAAGAACACAAAGGTGAAGTCGCAATCTCACTACATCAATGGAATGGACATGACTTACCAATGTTGACGTTAACCTCGCTCACCTGGCTGAGATAGTGTTTATTAAGTTCCTTCATGGTCAGTTTACTCATTTTTCCCATTTCCATATTCCCCTCTTTGAAAGGAAATCAGTATGAGTAGCCCTTAAGGAGTGGGGAGTTTTGTTCTGTCTGCTTGAGGGTAAAATATTTCCAAGAACTATTTGGAATTCTTCTGTATGGGAATTTAGTCTCTTCTCTTGTATTTATATATTTATTTATTCAATCATTTATTTGTATCAGTATGGATTCATGGATATTTATTTTACAGTTTGGGTTATACTTTAATACTACTTTATTATATATTGTTGCTCGTATTACTCCTGTTTTGGTTCCTGTATCTCTTGACATAGCCCCATCATCATGTATGTGTCCATGTTAGAGCGTGTGCTTGAGCAGTATTATTTTTGGCATTATAAGATACCCTAGGCTTATTTTGTATATTTATTGCCTTAGTGCTAGTACCCACTATTTTCTCAAGGAGATCTCATTTTCTGTATGTTGGATAATAGCAATTACTAGGTACCACTGTTATTTATTTTCAAATGAGTTTAATGTTTACTGTTACTTCAAATTAGTTTAGGGTTTCAATTCATTACTGCCTTTTTTTTTTTTTTTTTTTTTGCACACTATCCAAGAAACACTCACCAATGCTGAATGCATTATGCACTTTTATAATAATTTTATAATTCTGTAATTATATAACAATATATTTAATAATAATGATCTAGGCACTAAAAGTTTTTAAATCTCAAGGATAGATATACCTATGCATCAGTATAGAAGTTGTATTATCATCTACCTATTTTAATAAGCATTCAGTAATGTGAGCATTCTGAAATTATAGATATTATTTGGAACTGCTTTTTATATAATTTGAAATCTCAAATATTTGCTGAGTACCTATTCAACAGACATTATTAGATATATCAAGTTTATGGAGAACCCAAAATAATGCAAATTACTGATGAAGCTGAGTTACTTACTCCTTCCCATTCTGAAGCACTTAAACATATAGACTTAGCCATCCTGTTAAGGTGGCTTTAGAAATCCATAGGTCCTCCACCTAAGGGCTCACCCAGATAAAACTTATAATGCAGAGAAGCAAACCAGGATACATATTATCTATAGGCAGATGGCTCCTAAAGAATGGAAGAAAGAAAAATGCTAAGCCATCCCAGCTAAAACTTACCAATCAAGAATTCAGTCCTCTTCCTTGGGAAGGAATGAGAGATGGAAGACAGGCCAGAGATTTTTAAGGATAGTGCCTCTTCATTGAAATCAAAAGAGTGTATTTTTTTAAAATGTCCTTCTCTCATCCCCAAATGTTGTTTTAATCTTTGAAGTATCTGGTAATTTATGCTCTCTTTGTTTCATATTCTATGTAATAGGGAATTGGAAAGGTGATACAATTTGCTCAAAGTCTTACAACTAAGAGAGAATGAGGGCACAAATAATATCAGTAGGAAAATATTCAGCTCAAGGGTGAGATTCACATGAACACATATAGCAAGTATACAAGAGTACCCTGGTAAGAGAACACAGATACTGAGGACTTTCTCAACTTTGAGGAAGACCCAGTTGATATGATCTCTAAGAAAGTATCAATGAATAGTGCCATCAGAGAGCCCAAAGTAAATTTTTGCTTTTCAGGATTGCCATTATAATATAATCGTGTGTGTGTGTATAACATGGTCAATCTTCTGTGTGTGTGTGCGTGTGTGTGTCCAATTTACTAGATTAGGAATGTGTGACTAAATAAATGTGTAAATTTATCTTTGGCTTGTACATCACATGAAACTCATATGCAGTTTGTCCCCTTATATTTTGGTTAGTAGTAATTCTACATCTCCCACTGTATGACTACACAGTGGTATGCTAAATGACGTTTGCTCTATTAGTAAGATGTTGAAACTTACCAAATAGGCTTCATTGGGATTTCACAAATGTACAGCTTGTTAAATTAGTGAAATTAAATCAGTGAGAAAACAGAGATGGTTGCAGAGAGTCTACTACCTTGGGAAAAGAGAACATGCCAGTTGTTACAAATTGGAATCTGATTAAAAAAAAAAAAAAAAAAAAAAGAATATCCTCCAAGGGAACTTATCTTGAGTTACTCATTAAATATTTGTTGGAAAATAGATCCAAATATTCTTATAATCTTCAGATTTTGTCAGTCAACAAATATACATAATACCTTCCCTTCCTTACTAACATCGACAAGCAGACATGGCCCAAGAGGTCCCACACAAAGTCTTGGGATTCATAATTTTGATTTTTATTAGAGCCCTGCTTTCCCAGAGGATATCTTTTATGCTAAGCCTTATTTGCATGGTCTTATACATAAAAATTCTTATTTTTTATTAAAAAACATGGTTTTATTAAAGAGGGATGAAATGCATTTCCACATATCAAACCAAGCCAGAAGCTTTTTGCACAAAAAGGAATTAAACTCTTGGGGCGCCTGGGTGGCTCAGTCATTGAGTGTCTGCCTTGGGCTCAGGTCATGATCTCAGGGTCCTGGGATCAAGCCCCACATCAGGCTCCCTGCTCAGTGGGAAGCCGGCTTCTCCCTCTCCCACTCGCCCTGCTTGTGTTCCCTCTCTTGCTGTGTCTCTCTCTGTCAAATAAATAAATAAAATATTTTTAAAAAAAGAAATTAAACTCATATTTATCAACTATTTTGGTAATACATCCTGAATGAAATGACTCTCTAAGGAACCAATTGTTTCACACCTTGTGCAAATTACCTCTTTTCTGTTTTCTATTATTTTTAATATTTATGAGCAAACTAGTCTCCATATTTAAGGGATTTATAGAGGAAAACATTGTCCTCAATTATTCAGATTTATCTCCATTCTTCAACCTCAAAATAACACACATGATCGTGCCTTGTGGAATAATTTTGAAATTTTATTCAGAGCTTTTAATTATTTTTTTGCAGAATGAGTTCATTTTAACATCATAAATTTCAATTTTTAAATGTCCATAATTTAGACTTTTCTTTGGTCCAAAGTATGAATATTACTATTTTGAGAAAAGAATCAAATATTTGGAAAACACAATTCTATCCAAGTGTGTAATGTGAGATTAGTCAGTCTCAAACATTAAAAATGTAAAATAAAAAGACCCATACAAAGCATTTTATGTTTTTTTAAGTTTTATTTGAATTCCAGTTAACATACAATGTAATAATAGTTTCTGACGTACAATTCAGTGATTCAGCACTTCCATACAACAGCTAGCACTCATCACAAGTGCACCCCTTAATCCCCATCATTTATCTCACCCATCCCTCCCACCCACCTCCCTCTGGTAACAATCAATTTGTTCTCTACACTTAAGAGTTTGTTTCTTGTTTTGCTTCTCTCGCTCTTTTTTCTTTCCCTTTGCTCATTTGTTTTGTTTCTTAAATTCCACATGTGAGTGAAATTATATGGTATTTTAGTCTTTCTCTGACTTATTTCGCTTAGCATGATATTTTCTAGCTCGATCCACGTCATTGCAAATGGCAAGATTTCATTCTTTTTGATGGCTCAATAATATTCCTACACACACACACACACACACACACACACACACACACACACACACACCACTCTTCTTTATCCATTCATTAGTCGATGGACATCTGGGCTCTTTCCATAATTTGGCTATTATAGATAAATCTACTATAAACATAGGAGTGTATGTATGTCTTCCAATTAGTATCTTTGTATTCTTTGGATAGATACCTAGTGGTGCCAATTGCTGGATCATAGGGTAGTTCTATTTTTATCTCTTTGAGGAACCTCCATACTGTTTTCCAGAGTGGCTGCACCAGTTTACATTCCCTCCAAAGTGCAAAAGAGTTCCCCTTTCTCCACATCCACGTCAATACCTGCCGTTTCTTGTGTTGTTGATTTTATCCATTTTGACAGGTGTGAGGTGAGGGCTCATTGCAGTTTTGATTAGCATTCACATGATGACGAGTGATGTTGAGCATCTTTTCATGTGTCTGTTGACCGTCTGTATGTCTTCTTTGGAAAAATGTCTATTCATGTCTTCTGCCCATTTCTTAATTGGATTATTTGGTTTTGGGTATTAAGTTTTTTTAAGTTCTTTATGGATTTTAGATACTAATCCTTTAACAGATATGTCAGTTGCAAATATCATCTCCCATTCCATTTTAGTTTTGTTGATTATTTCCTTCCCTGTGCAGAAGCTTTTTTATTTTGATGAAGTCCTATTCATTTATTTTTGCTTCTTTTTCCACTTACCTCAGAAGACATATCTAGTAAGAAGTTGCTACATCTGATGTCAAGGAGGTTACTGCTTGTGTCCTCCTCTAGGATTTTGATGGTTTCCTGTATCACATTTAGGCCTTTAATTCATTTTGAACTTAACGTTTGTGTATTGTGCAAGAAAATGGTCTGGTTTCATTCTTTAGCATGTTGCTATACAGTTTTCCCAACACCATTTGTTGAAGAAACTGTCTTTTTCCCACTGGATATTCTTTCCTGCTTTATTGATGATTAGTTGACCATATAGTTGTGAGTTCATTTCTGGATTTTTTAATATGTTCTATTGATCTATGTGTCTATTTTTGTGCCAGTACCATACTGTTTTGATGACTACAACTTTGTAATATAACTCAAAGTTCAGAATTGTGATGCCTCCAGCTTTGCTTTTCTTTTTCAGAATTGCTTTGGCTATCTGGGGTCTTTTGTGGTTCCATACAAATTTTAGGATTGTTTGTTCTAGCTCTGTGAAAAATGCTGCTGGTATTTTGATAAGGACTGCATTAAATGTGTAGATTGCTTTGGGCAGCATAGACATTTTAACAATATTTGTTCTTCTGGGGCACCTGGGTGGCTCAGTCATTAAGCGTCTGCCTTCGGCGTGGGTCGTGATCCCAGGGTCCTGGGATCGAGCCCCACATCGGGCTCCCTGCTCCGCGGGAAGCTTGCTTCTCCCTCTCCCACTCCCCCTGCTTGTGTTCCCTCTCTCGCTGTGTCTCTCTCTGTCAAATAAATAAATAAAATCTTAAAAAAAAAAACAAAACAATATTTGTTCTTCCAATCCATAAGCATGGAATGTTTTTTCTATTTCTTGGTGTCATCTTCAATTTCTTTCTTCAGTGTTTTATAATTTTCAGAGTATAGATCTTTTACCTCTTTGTTAACCAGAGCATTTTAAAGAGAGCTTGAAACATATCAGGAAAATCTGAAGAAAAATGAAATTAAGACTTTTATGTTGGTCGTAACTAAGATTAAAATATTTAATTCTTAATGTGAAAAATAATTGTACTTTCTGATGGTAGGATTAAGTGTTTGGGGTGCAATTTAATATTTAAGGAAGTAGAAATAAAAAGATACAAATTTTAACTCAATAGAAACTTTTTCTCATGAATTGTTGAAGTATCAATGTTAAAACAGTGAGTAATTAAGAGCCCTTTGAAGTATCTCTTTGCCCTTAATACATATTGACTTACGGTGGTGAGCTATTAGATAAGATCCATGTGAGGGCCTCAAGAACATTTGAAAAGGGGGGTGGGGAAGAAAACACCAGAAAGGAAAACAATTATTAAAATTACCCAAAGGTTTTCAGTATAAACAAAATATATTATTTTTGACAATTCCTAAGAATGAATATTCTAGTAAATTTTGGTTTGTTTTTACAGTATTGTTGTTGGTCATGATTTTGAGTCTGGAACAATATCATGGGACAATTACAATGTAAATATCATAAATATCTTAATTAATAACAAGTTCCTGACACTGCTACTCTGTTGCTCAATGTATAATCCATGTAGGATTGATTGGAATATTTTTCACAGTTATGTCCAATCAGATGAAATTAATTCAATTCAGATTTCTGGAGATATTTTTAGTTTCCTACCACTTAGATTTAAAAATACAGGGTCTCAACTTTGACGCTTATTTACCCATATTTTTTTTCTTTTTAATTATAGATAGGATCCATTATATGTTTATGAAAAATAATAATGCTTGCTCAAAAATAATCACTATCAAATGGAATAGACTATTAAAATTGCAATTAAAATAACTGTCCAGCTGCATACAGCAGAAAACCTGGAGTACAAATGTTGCAGTCTGAGGACCTTAGTGTTCTATACTTTATATGATTACACATGTTTCAAATCAGGCCTGAGAAATTTCATAATGAAATAAAAAAATTTAATGTCCTTTTCTTTTTCTTTTTTTTTTTAAGTTTTTTTATTTATTTATTTATTCATTTGAGACACAGAGATACAGAGAGAGAGAGGGAGAGAGCATGAGCAGGGAGAGAGGCAGAGGGAGAGGGAGAAGCAGGCTCCCCGCTGAGAAGGAAGCCTGATGCTGGGCTTGATCCCAGGACACTGGGATCATGACCTGAGCCGAAGGCAGATGCTTAACCATCTGAGCCACCCAGGTGCCCCTAATGTCCTTTTCTTATCTCAGTAATTTCAAAAAGAGGAGCAGGATATCCTATTGTACTTTGTTTTTTCTGTGCTCTTAAATGCCTTTAGTTACCTTATGAATATGTACTTTGCACTAAATAGTATTTAAATAATATTTGCTTTTATCAATTTAATGTAAGTGAATCAATGGCACTAAAGATCTTTTAGGAATTTAAAGATTTTTAAAATATTATTTTGACTGTAAAACAAATTGATTTTACATGATCTCCTTAAAGAAACCTAAAATTTTAGGGAATAGAGTGTTCTTTGGTAATTCATTTTTAAAAACCTAATTGTTATTGATTTTAGTGTAATTTAAGTAATAACATTAATTTTTCTCTTTCTACTACAAATGATTTTGAATTAATATTATTTGTCAATTTCTATACATATTTTACATAAATCTCATAACACACACACGCACACACTCAAACATGACAGAAAAACTCATGATCAACTGACTGAAATCATTGCATACAATTTTCACCTTCACCTAAGAATTCTACTTTTCATTTTAGGAACAAAGCAAAGTGAGTGGTCCCTAAGTTTTCTATCTTCCAAATGAACGATCTGAATGCTTTAATTTTTTATTATTTTATTTATTTTTAATTTCAGAGCTTTTGAGCTAACATTTGAGCTCCGATATATATTTTGGTTCCAAGCCTTCGGCTTCCAGCTAAGCCAAATCTATTTTATGCTAACGATCTCCAACAGCTGCACTCTGCATTATCTGAGGCTTCTGGGAGGTCTTCCAAGGGAACTCCAAATAGAGCATATTGCAGCGATCTAGTCTGGAGTGCTGAAAGCAATGTCCCACCTGCAGTGATTGCTGTGTCACAGAAAACGTGGTGGCTACACAGTAGTCTAAATTGAGAGAGAGAGAGAGAGAGAGAGAGAGAGAGTGAAGGAGAGGGAGGGAGAGAGGGAGGGAGAGAGACCTATTCTATTGTTTCATCTTATTCATCTTTCAGCTTCCTTCTGTGTATTCCTTGGCTTACTAACGATGATGCAAAGTGGTTGGCCGTCACCTCAACCAACCCGACTCACCAGGGGTCCCATCCCTTTCCATATTCCAGCTCCTGCCTTTTATTGCTTCCTATGATGTGAGCAGTAGCCCATGGAAAGAACTGGAGTCAACTATACAACATCATTACTACTAATGAGCTTAAAAAGCATAGTCCATGAAAATACACTAGTTCTGTAGGAGAAAAAAGAGTGGCGATTTTACCACCCATCATTCAAATGATGAATGAACAGACCGAGCTATTTCAGTGAGACACATGAACAGTTAGAGATGAAGAGGGCTGTTCAGAGACTGCGTCAATGAAATCACCACTCATGGAAAATGACTGCAGTATCGTCCTTTATCGGCATTAATGGTGCTTAAAATGCATTCGGGAGCGTACACGTATGCTTACACTTGTACGGAGATAGGGAAGCATTCCCTCTCCCTCGATATTTTTTTAACCACCAGATAGTTCAAGTGACTTCTGAAGTTCAGCTTCATAACTTTCCTAATAAAAATTGAGAAAGTTTTGTTACAGTTTGACAAACGATTCTTTCTGCAGAAAACCCTTGGAACCATACCATATTTTTACATAGAGATGTGCCAAAATGCTTGAAAATAATTTAGGCAGCTGACAGACTATTTTGCTAGTTTAAGACATGGCCTTTAGCCATTTGCTTCCCCTTCCTCCATTTGAATACCTGAGCCAGGAAATGACTATTACAATGATACGGAATTCCATCCGAAGGGTTATTTAAATAAACAAAACAAAACGGAGAAGAGAAGAGTCATTGTGACTTATTTATTATATACCCCAAAAGGTGCCTAGAAATATTTTCTAGACAATGTAATACTTCCAAAACTGCATGTCTTTAATGAGAACTTTTCAGATGTGAATTGATTTTCTGTATTTTTTTTTTACCAGTTTTAGAGAACTGAGTTTTTTAGAAGCTGAAAGCCAACAGACCAAAATCTATGTGATTTCTATGAGTAAATGACAGTTTATGAAGGAAATAAAGTGGGCAAAATGTTAATACATGCCTAACTTGGCTTACCAGCATTTTCAAAATCAAAGGATGCTCTTTAAGTCACATGCAGATACTCTTTTAACCAGTTTGACAATTCCCAGTATTCATTTCTGCTTATTCTATACATTGCATTTTGAAGGAAATAACCTTTTTGTAAAAAAATACCATTCTTTCTCATTGCTCTTAAGGCAGCTGTGTCATAAGTCAGTCATTTCTAGGTGCATGGCTTATTTCTGAAGTCTCTATTATGTTCCATTGATCACAGTTTTCATATTTGTACCAAAGTCTCACTCTCAATTTGTGTAGTATCCAGTAATTTGCTCTCATTTTGTTTTTGGAAGGATGGAGATAAGCCATGGCCTTTTGTATAAATATAAAAGCATTCCAATTAAGAAAAAAATGATGCTGGGATTACACTGACCCTATGGATCAATTTGGAGAGTGTTGACATCTTTAAATAGAGGGAAACACAATTGAATTTTTATATTTTGAGTTCTGAGAGCCAGCCTTTGATTTCATTAATTTTCTCTTTGTTTTCTTGTTTTTAATTTCATTGATTTCTGTTTTAGTTTTTTTTTTCTATTTTCTTCTTGCTTGAGGATTAAATTCTATTTTCTTCTCTAACTGCTGAATGTGGAAGCTTAGTTTATTGATTATAGACCTTTTTTTCTTTTCTAATATATGCATTTAATCACATCAATTTTCTGCTAAGCCCTGTTTTTACTGCATCCCCTTACATTTTAAAAAGCTATATTTTTGGTATATTTTTGTAAGTTCCAAATATTTTCAGACTCTGTAGCTATCTTTCTGTAATTACATTCTAATTTGATTCCATATGGTCTGAGAGTGTTATGGGTTAACTTGGGTATCTCCTAGAAAAGATGTGTTAAAGATCTCCTCCCCATTATCTCAAAAAATGAGTTGCATGTAATGTTTTTGTACTTATAGCTACCAGAAGCTTTAAATTTCTGTAGCATCTTTGTTTTGTGTCTTCTCTCTTGATTTTGGTATTTCCCTACATATTCCTCCTCAGTGAGAGTTCATTGTTGGTGAAGTAGACAGAGATCTAATCATGTGGATTTGAAACCTGTGTGAAAAATATTAAAAGGAAGGGGAGGCAAAGATTCATGTGATCAGGTTTACATTTCTAAAAGGTTACTGCTTAACTGTTAAAAAAAAAAAAAAAAAAATTCCTCTAGTGTAGATTTACCCTATACAGGGTTTGCAAATGGCCAGCGTTTGCTAGAACAATGTACTGTTTTTTTTAAAGATTTTATTTATTTATTTGAGAGAGAGAGTGAGAGAGAGCACCAGTGGGGAAGGGGAGGGGTGGAGGGAGAGAGAGAAGCAGACTCCCCACTGCGTAGGCACCCTGACGCTGGGCTCAATCCCAGGAGCCCTGGATCATGACCTGAGCTGAAGGCAGATGCTTAACCAACTGAGCCACCCAGGTGCCCCAGAACAATGTATTTTTTAAAACCAAATCCAACTGACTTGCTGTATCTCAAAATATAAACATACAAGGCAAATTTTGGGGAGAAATATACAAGAAAAACATGTGTTGGAGAATAAAAGAAAATGAAAAAAAAAAAAAAAGAGAGGAAACCTTAACATTTAGCAAAAACCGAAGACCTGTGTTTATATGAGGTTGAAAAGGAGCAATATAAACATTTATGACATGTAACAATTCCCGTGGACCCACAATAAATAGGCAAAAATATGACAGAAATTCAAAATACAAACCCGGTCTTGGATTCAATGCAGTAAAAACCATTATTTCTGAAGCCACCAGAAGACAGAATGTCTGAAGGATCAGGAGATTCAAAGCTCCTGGAGCTTTCGAGTTTGGAAGCAACACTAAGGGTTGTGTGAACTCAGAAATCAAGAGAGATTCTCCCATGGGGAGGAATTAGTCACAAATAGTCACAATAACAAAATCCAAAAGGGCCCTTGTAATCCTGCAAAGGATGAAGAAAATTATGATGAATAGGTGAAAGAATGGTATTGTGGGTGACGCATACCATGAACTTGGCTTAGAGAATCTATCATTACAAATACAGAGCATGTAGTTTGCAAATGTGAGAGGAGAGGTTGTCCTTAGGCAGCTCAGTCTTAATTCAACCTTGGGCATCTAGAAAGGCGACGGTATAAATAGACACCAAGTTTTACTTATGTATAATCAGGAGAGTTTTACTGTTGCTGTTGTTGTTGTTATAACTAGGCTGCAGGATTTTGACTCCCAGCTCTTTCATCTTAGAAGGGTGCCTTGGGAAAGTTAATTTCTTTTTTTTTTTGTTGCTGTTTTGTTTTGTTTTGTTTTTTAAGGGGGGGAGTTAATTTCTTAATGTCTCAGTGCATTCATACATATAATATGGGGTAAAATAATACTGAACTCATAAGGTTATCCTGAAGTTTAATTTAGTTAATATCTATAATATAGCTAGAACAATGTTAAGTGTTCAGCAAATACCACCACTACTATAACACAAAAAGCATAAAGAGGCCGAGATGGGCCAATATTTGCTAGCACGAGTGTTTCCACAATTAGGCACTGTCATTGAGAAAAAGTTCCCCAGCTAGGGACTAGAGCATATCTTCCCCAGGCTTTCACAGCATCTAGAAGGGGTCATGTGAGTACAAATGAAGTATATCTCTTGATACCAAGACAGGTAAAAAATGAGTTCTCCCTCTACATCGTCGTATTTCCTTTTTGCTTATGACCCTGAGGTCCCAAGCTACAAGAAATAAGGAAGGAGTTTCGATCCCCAAATCACTTGTGCAAAAAAGTCACCTGTGAATTAGAAGACACCACATTGGACTATAATCCGATGAGAAATAACCCTCTATTACATTAATTCACTAAAATTTTAGGTAGGTTACAGCAATTAGTTATCCTATTTAGCTGAAAAAAAAGCTCTCTTATTTATTTTATAAAGGACTCTTGCCTAAGGAATTTTAACAGCATAAGTGAAGGGGAAAAAAAAAAAAAAAAAAAACAGATTGACCTGCCTCCTCACAAAGTTAAAACAAAGTGCTACACTCCTGCTCCTTCTATTAATCTATTTCCTTTCCTTGAATAATATTTTTTATAAGCTCTCGTGAAAGTCGAGAAAAGCAATGTGGGTCTGGGTTATAACATGTGTAACATTTCAGGGTTGCTGCTTTATCTTGTGGAATGATATTGATTAAGGGCATTGTTGCCTCGGTTTTAAGCTACTGTGGTGGTTCTGGGATTTGTTCTTTCTAAATGTTATGACTCTAAGGCTTGTCTGTGGAATTGTTTTTTATCCTATCAACAGTCTAATAATTTGGGGAAAAATATGACACATGAGATATTTGAGTTGGAATATTTGAGACTGCAAAGGAATGAATGAAATTCATCAGGTCCAGGGCAGAATTAGAAATGGAGGAATAGACGTTTTTTTCTTTTTCTTTTTTTTTTTCCTTTTTGTAACTTCAATATATCTGCAACCAAGGAGAGTTTTCATTCTTTTTTTGGCTTCGTTTTTCTTTAGGAAAAAGAGAATGTTTTCATTATCAAAATTTTTAATTTCCTCCGGAGACTTTATTTTCCCTCAAGAAATGAAATCTTGAAGAAAAGCAGGGTCCCATATTGCTGGTACTTCAAAATTTGGAGCATTTTCCATTTCTAGAATTGCATTGTTCTCACTAAACTCTTCTCTATTTCTGGCTACAGATATAGGTAGACATCAGAGGTAAGCCAAACTTTATTTGGAAGACAGAATGGAATTGGGAAGGGGAGTTGTTTCATTGTGTATTGCTTTATAATAAATTACTCTAAACATAGCAACTTAAAAATATTTATATATATATATATATATATATATATATATATATATATATATGAATGTATATTATATGTTCATATAATCGTTAAGGGTCAGGAATTCTGGAGCGATTCATTTGGAAGTTGTGGTTTTGGTCTCTCCTCAGACCTGTCTCCAAAGTGGCACGCAGACCATCAGGAAAGGGTGTGAATTCCAGCAGCCAGGGATGATTGGAGGCACTCTCAAAGGCTGGCTGCTATTATCCGCCATCTGACCCCAAATGCTTTATCACCTTCCCACACACAAAGCACACTCACCTATTCACAAAGTGTCCAGAAGTTCCATGTCTCATGACCACAGGAGCTCAGAATCTAGAATCTCATCATCTAAATCAGGTCCGAGTGTGAGGCAAGTTTCCTTTGTAATCTACCTCAAGTATAACTTCTCAAGTATAGCTCCTGTTGATCTGTGGGTAAATAAAAAGCAAAGAAGGTTAATACATAGAAAATAAAGTGAATAGAGAGGTCCCTGGGTGGCTCAGTAGGTTAAGCGTCTACTTAGGCTCAGGTCATGATCTACTTAGGCTCAGGTCATGATCCCAGGGTCCTGGATGGAGACTCGTGTCTGGCTCCCTGCTCAGCGGGGAGTCTGCTTCTCCCTCTCTGCCCCCCACCCCTTTGCTCGTGTTCTCTTACACTTTCTCAAGCTGAGAAAAGCATAAGATAACTGCTATAAATGTTCTTATTCAAAACGGAGGAAAACAAGAGGCACACAGGGACCACTAGTTATTTTAGAGAAATGATCTTCTTTCTCCTAATGCATTTATTTCATCACTATTTACAAAATACACTTTCTGGCTCTAAAACGATAAAAACATATGGAGGATTTTTGCAAAGTATTTAATGTTCTTTGTGTGAAAAATTCTTAAACTCCAGTAACAATGTCTTCTTTATTTAATCATTAATCATTTAACTAGATATTTCTTCTAAAAGTTAGATAATGGGAGTGGTCAATAGAAAAATAAAACAGTATTCTTCTGTTGCTTCTTTTTTTAAAACTTATGTGCATGTAAACAATTTTAACTGTTGTTTTATATTAATATTAGGTTGGGACAAATTTTTATATGAAAAATAATAATCAAAGAGTCTCATTGCTTCTATCAAAGCTGAGTTAACCTCTAAAAAAGTCTAAATTTGCTGAAAATTTAGATTGATTTTACTGTTCCTGGCTGATGGAGACTTATTTAACAATGGCATTGAATGATTAATTGCATATACTGCATGTATTTTTTAAAAACCTGAATTGAGTACAACCCTGGGTATTTTTCTGGTGATTTCTTCTTTGAATCTCATGCCTCTGAAAAGTCTGAAAAAATAAAGTATTCTCCTCTTTCTTTTTTGTAATCTCAAAGATATTTACTTTATATGGAACTTGCCCTTTAAAAATTAATTATATTAACATATATTTTTTCATGTTATGTTCTTGTTCGACGTGTAATTTTTTTGAAAAGTTATCCATACCCAGCACTTTCAAATCACATTATTTTATCCCTTTGAATGTGCACAATGAATTATGAACATAAGAGTATTTGTGCTCGTAAAGGGGAATAAATTAAGTACTCAACTGCATACCAGAGAGGTGCATATTTCCTTTGAATTTAGCTAGACTTGGGCAGGTGGGTAAGAGACTAATGTTTTGCTCTTAGTGTGCCATTTATCAACCGCCACAGTGGCTCAAAGCAATTTTGTTCTCTCTTCATGTCCCGGGGGGCCCAATATAGATTTTCTTTTGCCAGCTGGAATGAGTCTGAAAACTCTCCCTGACGCTTGGTCTTGATCAGCTGCTGTTCTTCATTGACTGAGCAAGTAATCATTTTACTGCCACTAAGATGGAGAGGTGACCTATCCTAAGAGTGACCCTGTAATTCATTTGTTCTTTGTGTTTCACTATGCTGTCCTGTTGAAGGAAAACAGAAGCTGCCTGGGTTAAATAATGAGACATCTGGGTCACTGGCCACAACTTCAAATAAAATCCACAGTTTGTGGGTGGGGATAAAATATGTATGGGGCTTCTCTTCAGTAGAATTCTGTGGAAGACCACACAGACACACAGACACACACACACACACACACACACACACACGCACCCCTTCATCTCAGAATTCGTCTTAGAATTCTTGTGTATACTTTATCTTCACCCCCAAACTGTGGATTTCATTTGAAAGTATGGCCAGTGATCCACACATCTCATTATTTAACCCAGGTCATTTCTGATTTCCTTCAACAACACAGCTTGATGTAAAACAAGGAGCAAATTATTACAGTGTCACTCTTAGGGTAGGTTGCCTCTGCACTTTAGTAGAGTGTGTGTGTGTGTGTGTGTGTGGTCTTCAGAATCCTGCTTAGAAGTCTCATATACATTTAGTGGTTAGCATTAAGGTATAAAATTGTATGTATGTTTATTGTTTTCTTGCTTATTTGTTTTTTATGCCATTTATTACTGCTTCTTAAAAGTAGGAATACATCCACTTAGTTACTTGATTGGCATAAGTTCCTACTGGTAAACTATTACCACTACTTTACATGCTCATATCTTCTACTAGCATTACCAAACACATCTTTAGGACCTGTTTTGTGTACATCAACATGTTAGATAATGGGAATGCAAAGATGAATAAAACCCATGCTTATTTGAAAAAAAATCTGAATTACCCTATAAACAACATCGAAAGCACAGATGTGCTGAGCAATAGGAAGAAATCAAGGCAATTATATGTTTTGGTAATCACACTACATTTTTAAACTAAAATAATTTATTTCAGAATTTAAAAGACCAGTATTTAAAGCTTCACTCCTGTAAAGACATCTCTATTTAATATTTTCTGTATCTCTCAGCTCTCTCTCTTTCTCTCTCTCACTATATACATAATCTCTTTTAGTTATATATCACCACATAGCAAACCAACCCACAACTTGATGGCAAACAACAGGAACCATTTTAACATACACATTCTGAGAGGATTTCAAAAAGGAAATAACAGGGATGACTTGTCTGGGTTCCATGATGTCTGGGACTTCAACTAGTAAAATATAAACATGTAGGGCAGGAAAAGTTGAGGCTGGTAATCCATTTCAATCTTGGCTTCCCCCACTCATATATCAGGCTCCTGGGTTCAGCTCATCTGGGTCTATATAACCCTGGAGCACCTAAAGGTAGCCTGGCTGGGAGCTTTGGGCTGTTATAACAGGACAACATTATTCTGTGAAGGAGCCAATTGAGAAGGATGGTCCTAAGGGGGAGCATTTCGTGAGACTGAGTCAGCAACTGCACGGGCTTTCGTGACCTAGCTTCAGAAGACACACAGCATCACCTACCAGGGTATTTCATTAATGGAGAACTCAGAAGCCTTCACTCTTAGTGGGACGAATATTAAATTATTTGGTATTGGATTTAAAACCACACAATGTCTAAATTTGTCAATCTCTTTGCATATGCAAGTGTTTCACTTTATTTATTTGTTTATTTATTTATATATGTGTGTTTCTAATTTAAGTGATATATTCATAACAGGCTCCAAGGTAGGTAATATATTGCCAGTGAATGAAGCAAAGGAGAAAACTATATTAACCAAACCAACAAAACATTTTTAAAAGCGTGTTGGAAAACTGTAATGATTTAAAACATGTTTAACTTTGAGTGACATCGATGAGTTCTAGACAATTCTATGCTAATATTTTAGCTCATTGAAGTCTTCACTTACAATTTAGAAAAATGAAGTTTACAATTTTGAATATGTCATAAATGGTATAGCGAGATAAATTCTCAATCTCCTTGTCTGGATCTGATAAGGAATTTCCCAACATCTGTCTCTTTTCTGTGGGGATAAGTCACAATAGATTTACTCCATTATCAACTATATTTGGAATCAAATGTTCTTACCTTCCTAGACTGCTGTCCCTTTTCATTGTGAAAAATCACTGTGCCTATTAGAACAGTAAAAATTGATTTGGAGAACATAGAGGCTGAAAATGACAGAGGAAACTGACCACACTGGAGAAAAAATAAGTTTTTATCTGTTTACAGTAATAGCAGGGCAGAGGTAGTGGTTGCCGGCATCAGTTCGGATTCAACAAGATCAGGGCACTGTGGGTCTCTGGGCTTCTTAATTTTCTCTGATTTCAAAATATGCTTACTTCTCTGCAAGTATCTTGCCCTCATGGGAAAGTCAAGGGCAGGATGCAGGAGCCAATGCACTGTGGACCCCTGCTTTATATTCCTTTCTTTTTAGGGGAAGCTACTCTTTCTTAAATCCAGTTCTTCTGTGTTTATATTGAGTAGAAGTGGGTCACTCTATCACGTCAGTGGACAAAATTCAGGCAAGGCAGTGTTTGGCTTTTCTGGCTTCTGCAATGGGAGATACGTAAGGGACAATAGGTTTGGGGTAGAGGAAATGTGAGAGTCTGTATCATACTGTGGTGCAGTAGGCAGGACAATGCACTTCCCCATAATTTTTCCACATCCTGATACCCAAAACCTGTGAATATGTTATTTTATATGGCAAACAAAAACAACAACACACTTTATAGATGTGATTAAGGATTTTCAAGCAGAAGATTGCCTGGATTATCTGGGTAAATCCAGTGTAAAATCCAGTGTAATCATGTGGCTCCTTATAAGTGAAAAAGTCAGGCAAAAAAAGCAATGTCAGAGGGATGTGATATGAAACAGACTTGACCGGCCATGGTTGGTTTTGAAGGTTGAGGAAGGGGCCAGGCACCAAAGAATGCAGATGGTCTATGGCAAATGGAAAAGGCAAGGGAATGGCTTTTCTCCTAGAGCCTCCAGAAGGAATGCAGCACCGTCTACACCTACACTGCCTACACCCGCCTACCCCTCGACCCAGCAAAACTCTTTTTGGACTTCTGACTTTTAGCATGGTAAAATAATCAGTTTGTGTTGTCTTAAGCCACTATATTTGTGATAATTTGTTATAGCAGCAATGGGAAACTAATGCAGTAATTCTATAAGAAAGAGAATAGATTGATCCTCTGTTTCACAAACTTCATTTATTTTATAACACATTTTATGCCTTAATTTATTAAAATCTCTTTTTGAAGATCTTTTCTGTAGAATATATATTTTCATAAAGTTGGCTATGATAAATAGTTATGATCTGGAAATAAAATACTATCAATGCATAAATATTCACTTTGGTTCAAGCTTCAAATTTCTCACAAAAGAATAATTTACCAAAACAGTAGTTCAACCTTTTCTAGAACTGGGATAAATCATGAGTAAATGAATAAGATATATAAATAAGTATATGTAATCTTAAAATTTCTAGTATAATCAGTGGAGCAATGTGGTACCATTTTGGCGTAAAGGTGATGTTATTACTCCAACACCACTTATTACATGTTTTGAATTACTTTTAGTGATGACATGTAGTGGGGATTGCTATGTAGTGATTTACTAATCTGGCATGTTTAGAACTAGCTCAGAAATAGGCAAAGAAATCAGTTCAAATATTAGTTTTATTATGACAAAACTGGATTGCAGGGAATGGCCTACATATGAAGCCAGGATGTTCTTCTTTGTCCTACCTCAATATTAAATTTGTTTACTTAGTCACAGACAGAAAGGTAGAAATCACAGACTTCCTAAGTCACCAAATGGTGGTGAGCAAACCTTAAGCCTCCTCCTTGTGAACAGTCAAATCCCAGAGATGGAACAGGAGAATCTCAGCCAAGGGTGCTTGGTTCCTTCTTCCCAGTGCAGAAATAATTAATGCTTATAAAGAGGTTGGAATCTCAGAAGGTTCCTCGTAAAAACAAGGAATAAGAGAAATGAAGTATATGCTATCAGTGTGCAATATACAGAACAGTGCATGTTACTTTATGTACAACAAACATTTGTAGGGGCACCTACGTGGTTCAGTCAGTTAAGCATCTGCCTTTGGTTCAGGTCATGGGATCAAGTCCCGAGTCCCAAGCCTCGAGCCCTGCTTAGCAAGGAGCATCCTTCTCCCTCTGCCCGTCCCCCCCACCTACCCCACTCATGCTTGCTCTCTCTTTCATACTCTCTCTCTCAAATAAATATATAAAATCTTTTAAAAAATCTGTAAAGCCAAATGAGGGTATTATTAATTTACAACAAATTATCTCTGGAAGTTGTGGATTTTCTTCTTTTGGTGGTTAATAAAAATAGAAATACTTATTATACCCTGGGATTGGTAGAATGATTCGATTGCACTATCAACCTAAAGTTTGAAAATATCATAATCTCTGTAGTTGACTTGGAGTAACAAGGATGATACATTGAAAGATTAGCACTTAGTATCAAATCATATTGTAAAAACTATACTAGATGAAGGCGATTACGGAAAAAAAAAGAAAAGGAAAAAAATATATGTGGGACTAAGAAAGATCTTTACCAGAATAAAGGCCAAAAGCAAATCTAAAGATAAATCACCATTTATTATGGCATTAAATGTTGGTGCTTAACAGGTTAACTGGGAACACTATTTAAAGAAACATATAAGTAGACTCTACCTCTCACTACTTTACATATCAAATGTTTTATTTTGTTGTTCTGCTTATTAGAAGCTGCCAGTACTTCATCTACATCTTTGAATATGTCACAAATATCTGAGGGAAGAAAAGCACTGGTGAGTCTGAATTTCATTTTAAAGACCCCTTTGGGACGTAAATTCTAGGAATGCATTAGACGTCTTTGTCATTGCCAAAATTTGTCAGCCTGTGAATCTGGATATTACCCTTTTCATATACTGCTCGTGTGTACTGTGGTTAAGTTGCCATAATTTTTTTAAAAGCATGCAAAAATCAATATGAAGAAAGAATCAGTGCTCCAGGAGGTAATATTTATTACAGTTTTTCTTTGTTGGTTAGTTTGCAATGTTCTCTACTGTGTCTTTCTTGCCTAGTTGATTGTTAAAAAAACAAAACAAAAAAATACTTAGCATATAATAGATATCGCTGTAGTTCATTAAGACTTAATGAGACTATTGACAGACCTCAGGCTGCACTAAATTTAAAGAAATACACTCATAACTATAGTATGGAAGAAAAACAAAATTAAAATCCTTCAAAATATTTTACCAAATTTAACTCCAAATCAGCCTGCACTAAGGGTCTTAATAGGCATTCAGAATCATTCCAGATTTTTTTCACATGGATCTACAATTTTATGGTAACTGCCAGCTATCATATTTCACTTCATTTTTCTACTTAAAATTCTAAAAGTAATAAAATAATAACAAAACATACTTACGCAGTGTAAAATCCAAAGTTTGATTAGACTGTCTAGGATAATTAAATTTTTCTTTGTAAACATGAACTACAAATCATCCATTAATTTGAACCTGCTTAAGCACCTCAGATATTAAAATAAATAAATATATATCAACTATTATAGGGGTATAGGTGAAGTGATAAAAGAAGAAAAATGGGTGAGTGTGTTTTCTCACTTTACTGCCTCCAAATACTATATGGGAAATTTCACATAAGGTAGATAGGCCACTTGTTTCTATATTGACATTGTATTTTATTTTTATAGAAAGTGGTATTATTTATTTTACTTGAAAAAAGCTGCAAAGGCACACACACACACACATATTTATATAACGTGAACAATTAGAGAATATTATGGTCTGGTGACATCTGGTTTCATCAGTCATTTTGTAAACATGATGCAAAATATGTTGAGATAGAATGAAGCTGTATTATTTATCTGTGTTTTTCCTTGCAGTTAAAAATACACAATAAAAACAGTACTGCTTGATTGCTGATGTCTCTCCTCAATTAGCATAGAAGCAAATTGATTTTTTTTTTTTTTTTTTTTGCTTGAGGGGGCAAAACAACAGAGTTGTTTTCTTCTTCCTGCTGTATTTCTATCAAACACATTTTTACTGTGAACTATGTTTGAATCTTTGGCAAGTTGTTTTCATTCTTGTAAGTCAGAAATAATTTTCAATTGCAGCTCTGTATGCTCCCTTAAGGAAATATATTAGCCACCACATGGTGGTTTAAGCACACAGTTAGCCGTTTTCTCACTCTTTCCATGTTGTACAACCAGGTGGGTGGTCCTTAAATACTCAAGTAGTCATTTCAAGGACACTGAACACACACGAGTTTGGTTCTTTTACTGGGGCTAAAGATGCATTATTTTCAGGCATGTTTGGCATTAGATGAAATGGTTTGAAAACAGTCTGAAAGTTCTAGCTCTTCGAAGAGTCACTCTCCACGAAATGGCAAAGTCTGATAAATAATAACCCGCTTGGAAGAAAGTATGCTGCTAAAATAAACATTCCCATCACCCAAGAGGAGCAGCAGGACAATAATGAAGATTTTCTTTCTTCTTAATTCTGTTGGAAACTGAATAATGGAAAAGGATAAAAAGACATAAATGTACTTTGATATAAAAATGAAGCCTGGCTACCTTGTAATGGCAAGTGGTGCACTTCAATCTGATTATTCTTGCAATAGAACAAAGTTACTGGGGAAATGATTGCATTTTTGTAATAGGCCACATTGCTGATTAATTAGAGTGCAAAAGAGAAGACAGGTTGTATCTATTATGTCCAGATCTTATATTAATGCTTAAATAACTTGTCCACAATTATATGGACAATAATATTGTGTAAAAACCTCTCTCTCCATTTTTAGGTTACTCTGTCCTCAGCCCCCAGGGCCCCCAACCCATGCAGCCCAGCGAAGTGCTAATTCAAGCTATGTGTGGAATCTGCATCTATTCAACAAAAACTAGCTGCCCTTGGAAAAATTCTGCTATTAAGAAAAATAAAAATTGGTCTGTGTGTTCATGTGTACAATTCTTCTCAAAGGTGATTTATTCCTCTTTTACGTATATAATAGCATTTAGTATTTATGCTACATATGAACAAGATATGACAGCAATGAGTCTAATCTTATTTGTTCATCTCACAAAATTATTACATAGTATCCGGTCCAAAAGGAAACTGATTTATTTAGATTAAGGATGTGCAACAGAATTAATTACAAGTTACAATACTAGCACAAGAAAAAGAATAAAGCAACCCATCTCCTCGAAAGTAACTATCGCAATTACAAAATCATTCAGAAAATAGAAAAAAGTTTTAGCTTTTTTTTTTTTTTTTGCTAAGTTTATATTTGTTGTCCATAATGGTGACATTACTTTTGCCTCCAAGAATGTTCCAGTAATTACTTATTTTTTACATATTTACAAGTAGTTTTTATTATTGTGTGATTATTAATTTAACAGAGTTTACATCCGTATATCACTTAATATGTTGGTATTGATACATTGCAAAACAAATTGAGAATATTATAATTTTAATTTTCAACCCGAATTGTATAAATTTAAAACTAAAAACTATGAAATTAGTCAAAGGGCTTCCTTGTTGATTAAATAAATTAGATAATTTTCTGTCATTTGGTATGTTGAGATGCCAGGCTGTAATACAACACAATTTTTAAAAATATTTAAATATTGCCAGAACGTCATGATATAATTAATATACCTTCTGTTTCTCTTTCCTACTATTATTAACCAACAATGTTTTTTTTTTTTTTACTGTCATTTGCCTTAATTTATTTATCTATGAAATGGGAATATTAAATATAACGACTTCATAAGATTGCCAGCCATATTGAATTTGTAATTTATCCTCTATTAATATATTTTTCATATAGTAAGGATTTAATTAATGTTAATATTAGTGTTGGTATCAATATAAATCTGGTTATGCTTATCTAGCACTTGACAAATAAGTCAAGTATCACATAGCCACGGAAGAAGTTTCAGGAGCTCAACGGAGTGTCTTCTCAATTTATAATTGGCCATGCAGGATTTTATATGCTTTACAATCTTATCCTGTGACTATAGCAGGTCAGAAACATGCTCCTTCTGAGCCATCTCTCCAAGTGCATTCCATATACAACCACATGCAGCGTAATTTTTCATACATTTTATCTCTCCCATATTATTTTTATAAAATGTGATTTCTGTGAGAGCTCAAATCTGAGAATGTGCATTAAGATTTCTGTTGTGAGCCCTACACAGAATCCAGGGCTTAGCTACTTTCCGAAACTTCTGACAGTTTTTGCTTTTAATGTTCATTATTTAATACCTGGATAACTTAACTTACAAGGAGTAAACGCAGAAACATAAATGACAGCTCAAAATCACAGAACAAACACACCTTTGTAACTACTGCCCACATCAAAACCTTATTATTGGGATCTCAGAAATGAACCTTTATTTTCCTTCCAAACCTCTACTTCTCTTCCCACCCCAATGACAATGGGGTGCCTGGGTGGCTCAGTCCTTAAGCGTCAGCTCCCGTCATGAGCCCGGGGTCCTGGGATCCAGCCTGGAGTCTGGCTCCTTGCTCAGCAGGGAGTCTGCTTCTCTCTCGGCCTGCGACTCCTCCTGATTGTGCTCTCTTTCTTTCTCTCTTTCTCGGGGAAATAAACAAATCTTAAAAAAAAATAAAAAGGAAACAACTGTGCTGACCTTCAAAAATCCTACATGAGTTCTTCAACTTTTAGAACCATCCATCAGTGAACTCACACATTGCTTAGTGTCTACTTTCTTTCACTTCATTTTATGTGTGTGAAAGTCATTCATGCTGTTCTGAGTAGCAATAGTGAGTCCCTTTTCACTGCTGCATGCAATTTTACTTTATACATCGATCACATTCATTTCATTTGATGGAAATATTGTTATTCCAGTTTTGACAATTATGAATGATTATGGTATGGACATTAATATGTATATCCTTTGTAAAATACACATATATACATGTATATGTCACTTATCTTTTGGGAATATATCTAAGATGAAATTATTTTATCACTGGATATGCATTTGTTGAACTTCAGTAGGCAATTTCAAATATTTTTCTAAAGCAGTTTTGAATTTGCATTTCTAACAACAGTTCATCCTTTTCAAACTGATAGTGGCTTCCTTCTTCTTCTTCTTCTTCTTCTTCTTCTTCTTCTTCTTCTTCTTCTTCTTCTCCTTCTTCTTCTCCTTCTTCTTCTCCTTCTCCTCCTTCTTCTTCCTCTTCTTCCTCTTCCCCTTCCCCACCTTCTCCTTCTAATCCTACTTTGTGGTAGTATTTAGATATTTTATACTTAATTTGCTTTTCTTTTATCCGTTGGTTATGTACCTGTTCACAAATTCATTGGGTATGTGGACATCTTTTGAGAAATACTTATCAAAATATTTTGCTATTTCTTCTATTATTTGTCCAGATTTTTCTTATTGATATGTAGGAGGTCTTTATATAGTCCAGATAAGAACTTTTTATCAGTTTTATTTATTTAAAGTACATTCTCCTCTGTGACAGCAGAAGTTGATTTTACTGGCTAATATTTTGCTGAAGATATGACTTTATATTCAAAGCTACTTTAATACAAAGTATAAGTATGGAAATGATTTGAATCTGGACTTCGGAGCCAGTAAGGTTCATCTAGTTCTACTATACTTTTTCCCAAATGTGTAATCTTTTGGATTCCCTACAGAAAATCAGGGGTACTTACCAAAGTCTCTCCAACCTGACAGATCCAAGAGTACAAACACTGGGGGAGAGTAAGATAGGAGAATAAGGAGAAGCTGATAACACATTTATTATTTAACTAAGAGTAGGCTATCCTTATTGGGGGAGATAGTGTATTCGATGACAAAACAGCCTTCCTGAGATGTGGGGGAAAGGAGGATATGAGGGTGATGGAGTCAGAAATCATTTCGAGTCAAATTTTGAGATCTTTCCAACCTTCAACAATATCAGATGTTTGTATTTCTTTATTACCCTTCACTATCAGCCCATTCTTCAGGGGCATTTATGATAAAGATACACCATAGTGAGGCTGAAAGTGATCCAGAGAGCCAAAGTCATAAGACAGATAAATTTAAAGAACCAGAGGATTGGCTGGAATCAGCTGGGTGAATAGGAAAAAAAAAAAAAAAAAGGAAAAAAAAACACTGCAACCTGGAACAGTACTCATATTGGAAAGGTACCACTGAAAGTCCCAAGAGGACGTCAAAGACTGCCAAAGTGGGAGAGCATAATTCCTCACGTAATGTGTCATCTTTCACTCCAAGGCAGCTGGCCAGCTTTTGGCAGGAGTCACAAGGCTGGCATGCAGTCATGGCCTCTGCCTCAGAATCCTAGTCTTTGCTGATTGATGTGTTGCCATGTCCTTTATGAAGATGATCTAGTCAGCAACAGTAATAATCTGGGTGGTGCAGACTCCAAGAGCAACTTGATTCTCATCAGTTTCATTGGAAAATGACCCTGTTCGTGGGCATCTACATAAGTGACATGGACAGTCCAATCAGAAGCAATGATCTGTTTCCAGTTTGCAGCTCCGAAGAGGGGAAGGTTTAATTGGCCAGTCTGTAGTTTTTCAAATTTCGGAGTAGCAGGTAGTCATGGTGATACACAAGCATGTGTCAAACCGTAACTAGGTTTGCCACATGGAGGGCTGACCTGGGCTAGGAGAACAACTTAAGTTGTGCTGACTGGGCGGCGTACCCAAATCAATTTTTGGTTCTGTATAGTTGGGTTTGAGGTTAAATCGTGGTAACAGTCCCATAGATAACCTAGGGTCTCAGCTAAGCTAAACCACCAGTGAACCAGGCCCGGCCATTTAAGGGAACCTCTGTGAATCAAGGGCTCTACTGAGCCGGTGGTTTTGATCCTTGTAGTGAAGTGGAGGTAAAAATTTCTCCCAAGGGGATAGCTGTTTCTTTTTCATGTAAATGAAATAGGCAGTGAGGGCAGACCTAACTTTTTTTTTTTTTTAATGGGCAGTAGAGTGAATGGCGGCTGTGTCCAATAGGTGGCAGTGTTGCACTGGGAAATGGCTCTCAGTACTCCAACAGCCATTAAGAATTTAAAGAAACCTAATTCCTATCTCTGTTTCTTGGATAAGTTGTGCTCCTCTCTGACCTCTGGGGCGGGAACAGGTAGAAGGTGGTGGTGGGGAGCAAGGGTGATATTTCACGAGCGCCTCTGTAAGTGGCAGTCCCTCAATAGGAGAATCTGCTCTAATACTGATGTCGTGGGAGGTGCAAACACCTATCACATCAACACTAGTGGTATATTCAGCAGGGGACATTAGAACAGCGATATACAATTTGCTCCAGGTTTCCACCCACACAGTTGCTTCAGCTTTTCCTCTCTACTGTGCCCTTCAACTAATTCCTCTCAGTTGAATTCCAGTGTGCCCTTCCTTCATACAACCTGCTTGGATGATGACTTTTTGTACCTGTACCCTACAGAGCTTTATCAATTTCCATCCCTTCTCCTAAAGTCCACTAGCATTCCTGGGTGGGTGTGCATGGCCTTCTGTCTCTTCGAGGAAAGAGGAGAGCTTGTCCACGCCCCAGTCAGCTTTCTCCCGTAAGCAACTGCGATTGGGTTAGGGAGGCGTGGAGGAATTAAAGGATATAAAAATAGATTGGGGCTTCATGAAAATAGGCATGGCACTTTTTTTCCAGTTTTTATTTGCCTGTACACTGCTTACATCTTAACCAAATAACGTTCTAAAGTTTCTGATCCACTCAAAGCTCTGTATTGAATAATAGCTTTCCATATTTATTCCCGTTTGGAGACTCCTTGGGTCAGAAGCCACAGTCATATCGCCTTTTGCTTTGGGCCCTTGAGCTTGCTCACCTAGTTTCATGATAATGTGCTTTTTTCTGTCTCCTCAGAGAAGAGTAAACAAAACCAAAGACACCATCTGGGCAGCACATTTCAACCATACTTCTCAATGCTCAGCTTCCCTACACGAATTTAATGCTTATTGATTAAGAGATATGACAATGGAGCCCCCATCCCCTATATATGCCTTTCCTTTAGGTGACGGTGTTCACTAGAGGATCCCAGAAAGTTGTTCTCTTCCTGAAAGCCATTCTTCTACCAGCATCTCATCTTCATTGACAAATGAAACATCTGAGATCTTACCTATTTTCAAGCTAACAATTTAGCCTAAAACAGCTTCATGGATGCTGTCATGAGAAACAAAACTTTAAGTCAGAGGCAAAGGCATTTATTACTTATGGCACAGCAAGCATCATGAACATTGACATATTTGGCTCGGTTTCCCTTGCCCCCAGAGACCCATGGTAGAGATACAGATAGACCCATATCTGCATTAAATGAGAGAAACCCAGAGTTTAAACCATCTGAATACTTTCTAAAGGGAAGTAAACATGCCTAAGCTTTACTCTAGGGAGAGATGTAAACTTTATGATACTGGACAGTTAAACACACCTGCCCTTTGTTCTGAAGGGAGAGGTTATCTGTCTGCCAAAGCTGATTGCTCCATGAACATTCTTGAAAAGGCAGTTTAGAACAAAGTTCAGACAGTGCCTAGGCTTGTAAGACGTGCAGAAGTATAAGATATTAATAGAGAATTCTCTCCCAAAGACAGATATATAGAAGTAGATAATAAAGGGAAAAAATACTCCTGTCCAACATACTCTTTTTCTGTTATTAAAAAGTGTTAGTTAAGAGTAGTACTACATATCTTAAAATACTATGTCAATTTCTTATCTTTTACGATGCCTATATTGCTGTTTCAATGTTATGGTTGATTCAATCCATATTTTTATAAAGGTAAGAATTTGTTAATTCTAGGCATTCTCATCTATTTTTACTTGTATCAAAAAATATATATGTGGGGGTGTATATATATTTTTTCTAAGATATTTTAAATGTGATTACATATTTATATATATAGACAAAAATGTAAGTACTTGTTGAAACATATAATTCAGAATATGTTTGAGTTACATGCTCATTGTTCTATAGACTTGCATGAAATTTCATTTTATAAAATACAGAAAGTTATTAATGATATAAATAAATACAATTCATTTAAATTGTAAAAACAATAGGGGCGCCTGGGTGGCTCAGTCGTTGGGCATCTGCCTTCGGCTCAGGTCATGATCCCAGGGTCCTGGGATCGAGCCCCGCATAGGGCTCCCTGCTTGGTGGGAGGCCTGCTTCTCCCTCTGCCACTCCCCCTGCTTGTGTTCCCTCTCTCGCTGTGTCTCTCTCTTCAAATAAATAAATAAAATCTTTAAAAAAATAAAAAATAAAAAAAATAAATTGTAAAAACAATAAATGTAGACTTAAAAATATGTTGTATAACTATGTGTTTTCTCTATGAGAAATTTGACATACACAAACGTTAAAATTGTTATGCTAGGTACATGACAAAAATAGCAGTTTTAAGTGTGTGTCGACATCTCCGTTTGGAAAATCATGTTCTGAAACACATAAAAATAGGCTCACTATTAAAGAAGACAATTTGCCAATCATAAATGCAATGTTTGGCATAGATTGAAATATAATATCGGGCTACCATTTGCCTACACTGTACTTCTCCCCTTCAGAAGTTGTATCGCTAGTGTAGCTCAGAGAAGGGTCTTTTGACCACTTTAACCATCTAGCACAGGATATTCTTATTTGCCATTTCAACATTTTAATGTATAAAGAAGGCTTATTCATCAAACTCTTTTTCCCTTAATTGTAAATATGCTGTACAGTTTTTAGGGAAATGAAAAGGCAAGGTTTATAAATGAATGAGTCAGTTTGTGTAATAAAATAACAATTTCACAATAAAGTAAATATTATAGAGATCGTCAACTGAATGAGATAGAGAAGTAACTATGCTCACTCCCCATTAGTGTCACACCTGCTTAGAGATTAAATTGCACTATTTTATGCTACATTAAAAATGGCATTTTTCTAGAGTGATATTTTACATTTCTGATAGGCAGTTGTGAATGCCTTGGTGCACTCAGCAACATTCTGTTTTCTGCAGTGAGCATTTCTATTAGTGACAATTCACCCATCAGTTTATTTCAGAAAAAAGGCAATGTCAGCCGGGACAAATGTATATACATCCTCTTTTTTCTAAACCAGAGCAATAAGAAATTTTAACATTGTTAATAACTTCTAAATTCAGGCAGATGGAACTTCAGTTTAAGGCTTCGTCTGAATGCCATCTCCTACAAACATTAATACTGAATAAAAATTTGTATTTTGAAGAAAGAACACAATTTACTATCTTATAATTTAAATTAGATTTTTTTTTAAAAACTGAGGTTACTGACATCTTCTGTTATGTGTGTGTTTTATTTCTGCTAGAAAGCTTTTGATCCAGTGTGTCTATTATGTGGTAATTTTTCCTTCCCTATATTATTTATAATTGAATATTTATTAGTGTTTGATTTACATTCTTGGAATTATAACTACCCAGTGGTTTAATGACACTATGTTTAAATCAGATTTCTAGTGTAAGTAATTTATTTAAACATCATATTTTTTTATGTAGAAATCACACTTATTGTTATTTTGGGAAAAACAGTCCCTGTGCACTCACTAAAATGCTCTTGGAAAACATGATTGTTACTGATCCACACAGTTCTTAGTTCATGCTGTCTTCCATAGATGTTTTGCTAATAAATATAGGAGTATATACATTTTTATTAGAATTCTAAATTTTGATAGAAACTGCCATTTTAGGGGTGCCTGGGTGGTTCAGTTGTTAAGTATCTGCCTTTGGCTCAGGTAATGATCCAGGGTCCTGGGATCGAGCCCCGCATCGGGCTCCCTGCTCAGTAGGAGGCCTGCTTCTCCCTCTTCCACTCCCCCTGCTTGTGTTTCCTCTCTCGCTGCGTCTTTCTCTGTCAAATAAATAAATAAAGTCTTAAAAAAAAAAAAAGAAAGAAACTGCCATTTTAAAGGACACATCTATTTTAAGTGTTTTCATATAATTTGGAAAAACAAATTAAATTATGGGTTATAATTTTTAGAATGACCTATCTATAGAAAAGGAGGAAGGAAGAGGAATAAAATAAAGAGAACATGGATCCAAATCAGTACAAAGAAGCCCTTTAGAATTCTCAGGAAGACCCTCACTTTTTTTTCCTTAATCAGCATTTTTTCATGAACCCATTAAAATATTTAGAAAATTATTCATTCATTTAGTAAAACCATTCTATTGGTTAGCAGAGATTCAATTTCTGCCCTAGTTGGGGAACATATTTGAAGTATAATTTTCAAGCCTTCCCATTCTTTTTTTAAGTACCAACAGTGTGGTAATTTTTGAAGCAATATGTCCAGGGAGTTAAATTATTTCAATGAGAAAATAATGCTACAAAAGCAAAGTGATTTTATTTAAGAAAATCTGCTACTAACAAAGACAAACAAATTACATTAATATGTACCAAGACATGTAGTACACTGCTACTAGCAAGTTAAATGAAGAAACCAAGTGTCTCAGTAAGACCAATTCCTTTTTGGAATCTTGAATACACACTACTCAGCTTTTCCTTGGCTATTTTAAAAGACATATTTAGGAAGTATGTCTACTGAAATGATCATTTAGCTTTGAAAAATACCAAATCAACTCTTTTATTTGATGAAAAACTCCTGATTTAAAAGACTCAGTCTATTAACTATCTTAATCTTCAATAAGGAATGAAACATGTAACTCTAATAATTTCAAAGTTCTAGGTTCCATTGATGAACTGGTCTCACATACAAAACTGCTTATAGTATAAGCATTCAAGCATCCGACAATCATTTCCTTTCTCTATTGTTGCCCTACCTGCTCACCATAATACTTAAATTTTACTAATTAAAACAAAATAAAACTAAACTAAACAAAGTCTGGCTAGGAAAGTCTTCATAGAATTTGAATACATGTAATTGTGAAGACAGGTCTCAGAAATTCAAGTGAACTCAACTATCCATTGTTATAAGTCATGTCTGGCAGTATTTATGCTAATAAGTGATCATATATTAAACATGAATCGAAGGCTAAGGGACTTATATAAAAATTATAGTATTCTCTAGGACTCTGTAAAGATAAAAATAATCTTGGTTTAAAAATAAAAAAAAAAAAAGATCCAGGATGGCTGGATGTCTAGGTTCTCTTTGCAATTGGTATCAGTTTAGAAATAGGAAATCAAGCAAATATATATTCACCCTCAGTACATGGCAATCTTTAGATGTCAAGACCCTGTTTTAGGGATTATTGGCAGAAGAAATGTTGCATAATACAACAGCAATTTCTGTCCATTCTATTTCTAAAATGTGTTTCTAATTTATTTTTCTAATACACCCACTACAATTAACATGAACCAGGCTCCAATTATCGTTCATTAGACTGATCTTAACAAATTCACTGTTTAGACTCTTGTCTTCTCCCATCCCTTCTGACAGAGCAGTCAGAGGGATTGCTGTAAAATGTGAAAATGACCCTGTCATAGCCTCCAATTAAAATTCTCCACTGAGTTCTAATTAAATATAAAATAATACTGAAAATCTTTACCATTTTGTCCATATGCTGCAAGAATAAAAGTTAACCTAAAGAAATGATCATATAAATGGGTTAATTTTAGGGAGATATAAAATCATTTTTATATCACTCCGTTTAGGTTAAGCCATGATGAAGTAACAATGGAGGCAAAATTCTCAGTGATTTATAGCCACACATTTTAGTTTCTCACTGACATCATGTGTTCATTGTAAGTTGAATCCAGGTCTTTTTTTATGATGAGATCCAACTTTAGATATTCTCATCTATACATGTCATGGTAGTGCATGCGAATGGTATTAAACTCCAATAGAACCTCTTGAATACTAATATATAATAAAATAATATTTCTTAGGTATGCACTTACCTTTAGATTACCCCATTTGGAGTGTTCTAAACTAATTCTCTTTGTTTTACTCAGAAATCCACAAGCTAAAAATCTTTCTAAGTATGATTATTATGCCCCATGAAAGTAAGAGTAGGGACAATCTTATCTCCATGTACATTCAGTGCATAACCTAGTGCTTTATTAGTACTGGGTTCTCTATAAATATTTCTTGAATGAATAATCTTATTTAAGTTAATCTAAATATGACTTTAAGATTTTGGTGTAGGGCAGACCAGATAAGCAGTACATCTTACTATAAGCAAGTTTAATTCACTCATTAATTGTAATACTTTACTTTCTTGCATAGGTTGGGAAAATCTGCTGTGTGTCTCTTTAACATGTGGGAGAGTCAACCAATTACAAAATTTAGTTGGCTATTCCTAATGGTAATGTCTTCAGAAGAGGTCTCCTAATATTTTGTGGACATGTATACTATTAGAAAAAGAAGCACATTTACCTCTAATATATTCATATATTTTTTTCTGTAAGTTATATGCATGGGATAATGATCCAATAAATGATGTAAAATTTAAATTTCACAAAATATAATCTAAAGTGATGAAATAATAAACATATAAATTAGTGTCCTGATAGTTTCTCCCAACTGGAACCACTGTCCTATAGCATCAGGGGATACTGGGGGAAGTTGGGAACCCTATGTCCAAGAACATGAAAAAGAGAGTGAACCTTGTTGGTTGGGGTCACATCGAGAAGCCCAATTTAGAACATTTTATATTATTCTCTTCAAATGCACAATATATTATCTAATGAGAACAAATGAGATCCAGATCTAAGATTAGATTTGTGAAGTATTTTAACAGTATCACTTTTGTCTCCTTCAATCTTCTTCCTTAGTGTATGATGCATGTCATACAGATATTCATTCAAAAAGGTGAAAATGTGGGCGCCTGGGTGGCTCAGTTGGTTAAGCGACTGCCTTCAGCTCAGGTCATGATCCTGGAGTCCCGGGATCGAGTCCCGCATCAGGCTCCCTGCTGAACAGGGAGCCTGCTTCTCCCTCTGACCCTCCCCCCTCTCATGCTCTCTCTATCTCATTCTCTCTCTCAAATAAATAAATAAAATCTTTAAAAAAAAAAAAAAAAAGGTGAAAATGTTAATGTTTCCGTAAGTTTTTCAGTGAGCTACAAAGATGTCCTCTGATGACTGAATGAAATGACACAGAAAAACCCTGAGTCAGTGTTAATATGTGTTCTCATTAGAATGCATGGATCTCTTTTCCACTACAGATTTTGTTTCTGCCTATACACACGGGATATACATTTTTTTTTTTTTTTAATGCACTCTGTAGGGTATTTTCTTGTGGAAAATTTTTGAGAGATCAGATTCTGTTGAATCACTGTGTGGAAAAGTGTTATTTGTTTTGCTCATACTGGACTTTGTCCAGGAACTAATACTTCCCTTATTTTCATACTGAAGACACATAAAATCGTTACATTGGATTTTCACCTACAAAGTGCTGTGATGGCTATATTATCATTTATATAGAAAAGATGATCTTTACAGATGACTACACATTATTTTTACATTTTTTATTCTTCCAACACCCAGGAAAAGTACATGATGTAAACTCAGAGTCTAGAAGAATATCAAGTTGTGTATTCTATAAGATCCTAAATTCCCATTGAAATATAGATATGTAGTGCCTACATAAATATTCAATCATTAGAGGAATGCATTTTGGCAATAAATCTTAGAATTTGTTGAAAATTTCATATCAACAAGTATTTTGAAGAACAAACAGGGAAAGGTGAACTAGGACTGCTCTCAGGGAAGTGATTGTTGGGAAATCAGTGGATTTTGCATCATACAAGCCCTGCTTACTTCATGAAGGGGGATAGGACTGGTGGGGTTTGAAATAAAAAGAGTTAGACAAATAAAGATAAGACTATTGGCAACATGAAGTTGATATTAGCTGATTAATATTAGCTGATAATCCAAGAATATTTTTCCGTTGAATTGAGAAATATTTATCCAAAGCTTACTGTGTCCCAAGCAATTTGGATACAGAATAAATGAAATAGGATACTTTCTTCAAGGGATTTACATTATAATGCTAGGTACAGAAAACTTAACTAGTGATTTTCCGAGAGTGGAATAAGTGCTGTTAGAGATGCATATTCAGAATGCTATGAGAAGACATAAGAGAGACCCCCAATAATTTTGGGAAAAGTGGCGTAAAACAGAATCCTGAAAGCCAAGCCAAAGCTAGCTCAAAACAGAGCTGGGAGGAGCATTTTCAGGCAGTGGGAATAAAGTGTAGAAAGGCTGAGGTTCAGGAGAAATTGGACATAAAGTGTAAATGGGAGAGTGGTGAGCAAACCAGGGCAGATCATAGGCAGCAATATATGGATTCTCATTTCTTTGCAGGCAACTGGCAACCTTTGACAAGATGTGTGTTCCATGAAGATTAATCTTGTAGCTTGTGAAGCATAGAGAATGCAGGACAAGGTCCCTGAAGATAGAAGCCTCAGTTTACTACTGATATGTTTCATCAGATTTCTTTCTTCTCTGAAAATTTTGCAGAATTAGGCTTAAGTAAATTTTTATAAGAATAAAGCAAATATATATATCTCACATATCTATGTAACAAAGAAAAAACAAAATAACATCTAGCTCTTAGTCTTTGTTTTTTTGTCTTCACTATTAATATTTAAATATATTCTAGTTTCAGAGCTGCTATATATTTGGAAGGCTTGAAGTTGTTAATCCACTATTCTTTATGTTTTGTAATCTATTTGAAGAATCGACAACACAGGATTCTGACCTAAATTGTTAATTTCATTTACTGACAAATCTAGATTGTTAAACTCTGCAGGGCCAAGGCTAACATAGCTTTCAGAAAATGTCACCCCAAATCTAATTTTCCTATACATCCGCTGGCAGAGCAGTCCGACGCTTAGAGTAGAACAAAGGACTTCTCAAATAGCTGCTCTAAGAAGAGAAAAATTCAGTGAGGCCTGTTAGTAGTAAAGTTAGCATTGTTTATCTAAGGATATTTGTGTTAATTGTGGGATAATGAAAATTAGTAATAATGCAATAATTTAATTTAATTTAATCATTATTGCAATAATTTAATTTAATTTAATCATTAATCGACCACCAGGATACTAGGTGTGGCAAGAAGAGGATACAGATATAATATAGAATAGTTAATTTTTTTCCAGTCCCAAATTTTATTTGTAACTATCAGTATAAATTTATGAATCTTTTTGTGTAATACTTCTCCTATCACTGCCCATGGAAAGGCTTAGAAAAGTGAAAGAGGACTCTTCTATGAAATACTCAGTGTCAAAGATCACTACTAGTGTGCAAATTGTGGTCTCGAAATGCCACTGTAAATAAATAGGAAACACAATAACAGGGCTCCGCATATAAACAATTTATTCTATGTTTGGGGCAGAATTTGAACAAAGTGAGTCTGGACTATTTTGATTACCAGTTAGCACAGAAATTATAATAGCTATTAGGGACTTACCAAGAAAACTAAGGAGAAAATGAAGCAGTATTCGCTGGAAAAAGATGTAATATCTGAGCATCAAAATTTTTTTTACATGAATTAAACCCCAGGTTTGTAAGGTGAAAGTTCTCATTATATAAGTCTTGTTTTATAGTAAAAGAAGAGGAATGATGTAATTAGTCTAAGATCATTTTGTAATAGAGATAACTAATGAACTAATGGATCTAGCCATTGAGGATCAGCTAATATCACAAGAGGAGGTACAATGAGTGTCATGCGACTTCTGTTAAAAGAAAACAATATCATCTATGAAGTAGTCTGTCAAAAAACCACATATGAATAAGATTGAGTCTCTAGTCAAAGCTATCAATTTATAGATAAAAAGAGTGAACAGAGAAACATGTTAAACTATATTCTGAAATGTAATTTGCAAAATGGATTGAAGGAAATTCTATCTGGTTTTCTCAACAAGCATATTTAGGGAAAATACAAGCAGAGAATGGCAGTCTTGCTGAGTTGAGAATATATGAGTTTTAATGTTGATGTAGCTAAATGTGAGGGCTACAGCATTGGAGAAAAACAAGCTACACAGAGAATGAGACCCAGATATTTGCTGAAGACTGGGCAGGGCTGAAAAATACTTTTTTTATAAAGATTTATTTATTTATTGGGGGCGGGGGCAGAGGGAAAAGGAGAGAATCTCAAGCAGACTCCCTGCTGAGCACAGAGCTCTTTTACACAGGGTTTTAACTCAAGACACTGAGATCATGACCTGAGCTGAAATCAAGGGTCAGATGCTTAACCAACTGTGCCACCCAGGCACCCCTGAAAAATATTGTAACCAGCACAATTCAGATAAGACCCCTGAAGAGTCATATCTTATCATTTGAGCTAAACTAGTTTTAGAGGGAAAAACGTTAGTTTAGACTTACCCTAATAAAATTTAAATACAATCCTTGAAAAAATTAGGCTCATTCACAATTATCTTAATTGCTTGCCAAATCTTTAATAATTTAAAGAAAAAGAAGCAAAATTCAAACTCTCAACAATATAGCATCTGTATTTTCAGCATCCAATAGAACATTACAGGACATGCAAAGAAAACATGTGATCCATAATTGTGAGAAAACTTATGAATAGGAAAGAACAATAGCACAAAGAATAAAAAAGAAAAAGTGAAAGTATTCTTGAAAGTTTCTTACAATGAATATGGAGTGTTAAAATATAATTTGTAGGAAGACTGTGATAAGTTAAAAATACATACCATAAACCCTAAGTTAAAAAGGACCCAGAAGTATATAACATAAACCAATATAAGAGATTCAAATGGTGGAATTAATTTCTAAAAAGGCAAAAAAAGATAAAAGAGAACAAAGATAAACTTGAGTACATTTAAAATAAATATCAAGATGGTAGGCCTATCCCATGTGTATCAATAATTGCATTACATATAAATGACTTTATATTTAAAAGCTAAAAAAAGACAAAAGTTGTCAGAATGTTATCTACAGGAAACTTAATCTACAAAGTAAAAGGATGGAAAGAAATACACAATAAGATATCTAATTATAAGAAAACTTGACTATCTAACTTAATATAAGAAAAAGTAAATATCAGGGCCCTTGGGTGGTGCAGTCGGTGAGCATCCATCTCTTGGTTTTGGCTCGGGTCATGATCTCAGGGTCCTGAGATCAAGCCTGCATCCAGTGCCAGCTAGTCTCCAGCGCTCAGCATGGAGTCGGCTTGGGTTTCTCTATCCCTCTCCCTCTACCCCCCCCAAATAAATAAATAAATATTTTAAAAAAGAGAGAAAGAGAGAGAAAGTAAACATCTGGAGAAGGAATAGTACCAGATATTAGTTAGAAGTTTTTATTATTAAAACAGGATGAACTCAGCAAGAAGATATAAAAATCCTAAAGCTTTGTATACCTATTACTAGAGCTTTAAAATGCACAAAACATAAACTGAACCTGCTGAAAAAGAAATAGACAAAAGTAAAAAATCTATAGTTTTGGTTAGAGATTTCCACAGGCCTCTCCTAGTTATGACTAGAACAAACATAGAGAAGATAAATATGAATATAGAAAATACATGCCACAGTATCATTCAACTTGACCTGACTGACATTCAGAGAATGCTACACCAAATTATAGGAAAGTATACACTGTTTTCAAGTACAGATGTTATCCACATTTATTTGGTTATATTCTGGGTTATAAGGTAAGTCTCAAAATGTTAAAATGAATGAAAGAGTATATGCTTTCTGATGAAAAGGAAATTAAATTAGAAATTAATTAAAATGTTATCTAGAATATAAGCAAATAGTTGGAAATTAAACCAACATAATTATAGACAAGTTATTGATCAAAGGAAAAAATCACAATAGCATTTAGAAAATATTTTAATTAAATAATAATAATAACACAAATAATCAAAATACTTATAATGCAGCTAAAGGAGTGGTAAGGTGAAATTATATAGCATTAAAATGCTAAAAGACTATATGCTCAACATCAATTGTGTAAGCTCTTTCATAAGAAGCTGAATAAAAACAAAGCAAATAAAATCCAGTGTAAGTAAAAGAAAGGAAATAGTAAAGATGAATGATGAAATGTATAAACTAGAGATCAAATAATAGAAAACAATTTTTGAAGAAAAATAAAGTCTTGTTAAAATAATAAAACTGAGGGGCGCCTGGGTGGCTCAGTTGGTTAAGCGACTGCCTTCGGCTCAGGTCATGATCCTGGAGTCCCGGGATCGAGTCCCACATCAGGCTCCCTGCTCAGCAGGGAGTCTGCTTCTCCCTCTGACCCTCCTCCCTCTCATGTTCTCTGTCTCTCATTCTCTCTCTCGCAAATAAATAAAATCTTAAAAAAAAAAAAAATAATAAAACTGATAAACCTATGGGTGGACCAAGCAAAAAAATAATAATAATAATACAAATTGCAAGTATAAGGAATGAACAGTCATAACTATAGGTCTTAAAGACACTGAAAGAAGAAAACCATTATGAGCAAATTTATGTCAACATAATGTACAGATTCCTTGATGTCACAAGTCACCAAAACTGACACAAAAAGAAATAGAAAGTCTGAGTATACCCATATTTATTAGTAATTGGATTTGCATTTAAAACTTTCTTACAAAGAAAGTCTGTGCCCAGATGTCTTCTCTGATGAATTCTATCAAATATTTTAAGAAGCAATAAACATTAATTCTGTACAAATTCTTTCAGAAGAAAAGATTATACAATCCATTCCTGGGATGGCAAACACTACAACAAAAATGAGACAGAAATTTCGTAAAAATACATACATATATATACACATTATTATTTTATTATTATAATAAAATAAAACTGCAATAAAATGAGACATGTTTCATATATACACACATATATATGTGAACATTATTATATGAATGTAACAGTATTAAAATAAAGTGCTAAAAATATATTAATAAATGTATTAAACATGCAAGACATTTATTCAGGAAGACAGCCCGCTAAGAATAAAAGTGAAGGAAAAAGGAGAAAACAGGCAAATTATTAAGGCAGTCTATCATTTATTAAAGAAGAGATGGAAGGGAAATTTGCATAGGAAGAACCTCAGACTACAGTACAGCTTTTACAAAATCTTGGTAAGTTGAGTAGGAATTTCCTGAGCAAGAGTTGTCCATGAAAAGATTTCCACACCAAGTGAGAATATGCCTATGATAGTGCTCATTGATCAGCCTAGAGCAGCCCAGGGTAAGCATGGCCTTTCATTCCACTGAGCTCGCTAAGGCATGTCCTCTTAAAGATTTGAGCAGCATATTTCCATGGCTGCCAAAATAAATAACTGTGGTTTATCCTCAGAAGCTAAAGTTGGTCTAACATTTAAAAATTATATAATGGATTTCATTGTGTTAGCAGAAGAAAGAAGAAAATCCATTTAATTTCCCCAAAATAACCTTTAAAATTTTTAACAAAATCAACCATTCATATTTAAAAAAAAAAAAAAAACACTAATAAATCTAGGGATGGAAGAAAAATTATTTATGCTAGATAAATGGCATCTATCGAAACCTTAGATCTAAAATCGTGCTTAATAGTAAAAAAATAACATTTTTTAAGATTTTATTTATTTACTTGTCGGGGGGGGTGGTGGCACAAGTAGGAAAATGGCAGGCAGAGGGAGAAGCAGTGTCCCTGCCGAGCAAGGAGCCCCACACAGGACTCCATCCCAGGACCCTGGGATGATGACCTGAAAGCCGAAAGCAGATGCTCAACAAACTGAGCCACCCAGCTGTCCCCAAAAATAACATTCTTTATATAAGATCAGGAAGAAGGCAAAGCTTTCTGCCTTCATGACTTTAAATTATTCCACTAAAGTCCTAGAAAGTACAAGAAAGACAGAAGAATGTATATACAATTTAGAAATAAGATACTAAATTTTCTTTGTTAATGAGGACATGAGGTAGGTATAAAATATCATAAAGGATCAAAAAAGATATTAGAATATATCATTTTATTTAATGAGTACATAAGATAATAGATCAATATACCAAATCTATTGTAGTTTGTATAGAATAAACATAAACAAATAGAATACAAAAATCAATGCCATTGACAATACCATCCAGAAATATTAACTATCTAGGGTAAAGTCAACAAAATTTATGCAAATACTGTATAAATAAAACTAAGAAACTTTGCTGGGAGCAATTAAAGATGACCTAAAAACTGTAAATGGAGAGATGTACCATTTTCAAGAATTGCAAGCCTCAATATTGTTACAATGTCAGTTCTTTCCAAATTGATTTACATAGATTCAATGCAATCTCAAGCAAAATCTCAGCAGGATTTTTTATTTCAGAAACTGACACTAATTCTATAATTTAGTATTTAAATATAAATGATATAGAACACCTATTTTTTTAAAAAAAATAAGCAAATTTGGAAGATTTACACTGCCTGATTTTAAGACTTCCTCTTAAACCACACTAAGTAAAGTATTATCCATGTAAGAATAGACATAAAGACCACTGGTGTGAAATACAGAAACTGTAAACATAGGAAAGATAAGAAACATATAAGAAAACATAAGAAAGATCTTCATGAAGAAGAAAATTTAGAAAGAAGAAAATTTAGAAAAAAAAAATGTGACCTTAGGTTAAGCAAAGATTTTCTTGATAAGATGCAAAAGCATTAGACACTCAAAAATGTGATACAATTTATCTAACCTATTACTCATTCTTGTAAGACACCTTTTAAAAATGAAAAGTAAGCCTGAGATGTAGAGAAAATAATTGACATACATTATTAGACAAAGTACTCGGGTACACACTTTATAAGATCTCAACTTCGGGGTGCCTGGGTGGTTCAGTCGTTAAGCGTCTGCCTTCGACTCAGGTCATGATCTCAGGGTCCTGGGATTGAGCCCCGCATCAGGCTCCCTGCTTGGCGGAGAAGCCCTCTCCCTCTACCACTCCCCCTGCTTGTGTTCCCTCTCTTGCTGTGTTTCTGTCAAAAAAATAAATAAAATCTTAAAAAAAAAAAAAAAAAGATCCCTTCAACGTCAAGGTCAACAGTCCAATAAAACATGGGCAAATATTTGAACATGCACTTCCCTAAAGAAGATATATGAATATCTCATAATCACATGAAGAGACTCAACATTAATAGTCATCAGAAAAATGCAAATTAAAGCCACAGTGGAATACCACTCCATGCCATAGAATGGAACAAGACTTGTCAAGTGTTGGTGAGGACGTGAAACAACCTAGTCTCTCATATCTTGCTGGTTGTAGTGTAAAATAGTGTGGAAGTTTCGTATAAACTTTGCCCATATAATGAGGTAATTTCATTTCTAGGTATTTAGCCAAAAGACACTTAAACTAATATACAGAAAATAACTTATACATAAATGTTCATGGTGGTTTTATTTATTAAAAAAATAAAAACCCTCCAAACTGGAAAAATGCAAGTATCTGCCAAGTGAAGGAATAAACATTGAGATGTATAAAAACGAACACTACTTGGTAATGGGAACGAATGAACTGCTAATAAACGTGAAGGCAAAAATGCAATTCAAAAACAGCCTGCTGAATGAAAGAAGCCAGATACAAAAGAACAGCCTCTAAGATTTTATATGAAATTATAGAACAGAAAAAAACTAACTTTTAATTAGAGAAAGCAGAGAAGCTGTTGCCTTAGGCTGAAGAATGAGATGTGAAGGATGTGGATATTGGAAAGAAAACTGTATGGGTTACAGAAATGTTTTATAATAATAAGGAAGATGATAGTTCCAAGGTTATATCTGTTTTTACGCTTCATCAAAGGGTACATCTAAAATTTGTGTATTTTTATGGAAATTATACCTCAATAATGTTAACTATTTTTAATTTTAAAATACAAGGTAATGGAATGATATATATTTTTTTTTTTTGGTGGCACAATCTTGCAAACATAAAATCAGTTTGTTGTGTCATGTTTTGGATATTTGCATATGTTAATGTATTGATTTAAATACGAGTAAAACTTTAAAATACATATATTTTAAAAATCTGTCTCTCAAGTTCATTATGAAGCCCTGACTTCAATGTAAAATTAAGTAGCTAAACCATGTTCTCATCTCATTTCAGTAGTCAATATTCTATTATTGTCACATAGAAAAATAATAGAATTATTTTCAAAGCAATTTGAGGTTACTATGTAAAGACAAAAAGTATTGTAAATACTTATAACAATATTCATGATATACTAACTGGTTAAGAATCTTTTCTTTTAGTTTTCTACTCTACTTCTTAGTTCAGCAACAATGCTTATTCTTCAAATAAAATTATACATACTAAATGACTATATTCTTTATAGATAATATCATCAGGATGAAACAATAAAAATGCCACAAAAGTCCCCAAACTTCTGTAGGTATCATGCTAATTTATTTGAAAAGTAAAGTTTGTTTTGACAAATAATTTATATGCTTTTATTAAAAAAAAAAAAAAAACAGTTGAAACAGGTCGTCTACCAAAAAAGAGATAAAACATCTGCGTTGGCACAGCAAAAGGAACACAAGATTTCATCTCGAGTTCAGTGAAGCTATATGAAAATCTCAATTGAATGTTAAAGAAAATAATGAGAAATGCTTTTAGGCTCAAACAACAGTTAGCAGAAAAACCAACCAAAAACAAACTCCACAATTTTAATGTAGCAGGAATTGGAAAGCCTGACAACAACTAAAAAACTATTTTGCAGTGAGAATAAAAATGTAAAGGTGATTCTGAGGCATCCAATTAAAGTAAAGGCGCAAGAACCATGATTAATGCATTGGAGAAGTCATGACAGCTCTCCTGCTGAATAATTCCAGACTAACAACCCGGAGAGTTTCTTTCCAGATGATGTCTTGATACTAACTTTCTTTGTAAGCTTCCTCTTTTCCTTTCTTTTTCTTCCTCCGTCTGTCTGTCTTTTTCTTTCTTTCTTTCTTTCTTTCTTTCTTTCTTTCTTTCTTTCTTTCTTTCTTTCTTTCTTTTTTCTTTCTTTCTCTTTCTTTTCTTTCTTTCTTTTTCTTTCTATCTTCTTTCTTTCTTTCTTTCTTTCTTTCTTTCTTTCTTTCTTTCTTTCTTTCTTTCTTTCTTTTTCTTCTTTCTTTCTTTCTTCTTTCTTTCTTTCTTCTTTCTTCTTTCTCATGGTTAAAAACACATGAGATCTACCTTATTAACAAATTCTGAGTGCAGTATGAGATTGTTAACTATAAGCACGATGGTGTATAGCAGATCTCTAGAACTTCTTCATCTTGCATAACTAAAATGTATACTCTTTATACAACCACTCCCCATTCCCCCACCCCCCCATAAGCCCTTAGCAACAATCATTCTACTCTTGAGTTTGACTGCTTTAGATAATTCATATACGTGGAATCATGGACTATGTTATTTCCATAATTACAGTATATGTTTATTTAACTTTCTTATTTCACTTAGCAAAATGTCTTCAAATTACATCGATGTTGCAGCATATGACAAGATTTCTTTCTTTTTTATGGCTAAATAATACTTCATTGTGTGTGTATATCACATTTTTTTTATCCAGTCATCCATCAATGTACATTTAGGTTTTTTTATCTTTTAGCTTACCTTGTGTTTTTTATTGCACTTCCCCTGTGATTAGTGACCTAGAGCATCTTTTCATGTTGGTCTTTTTTAATCTTCTTTGGGGCACCTGGGTGGCTCAATAGGTTAAGCGTCTGCCTTCGGCTCAGGTCAAAATCCCAGGGTCCTGGGATCGAGTCCCCCATCAGGCTCCTTACTCATGGGAGCCTGCTTCTCTCTCTGCCTGCTGCTCCCCCCTGCTTGTGTTCTCTCTCTCTCCTTCTCCTGACAAATAAATAAATAAAATCTTTAAAAAAAATTCCAGTAAAAAGTCATCACACACATTACAGTAGCCTGCAATTAATTATCAACAGGAATTTGATAATTTTTAAAACTTTACCTTGTTTTTTGCACTTTTAAACTTTAGATTTTGTAGTAACATATGTTCAATTGCAACTTCTAGACAACTTGTAAGTTAAGCATATTTGAGGAAATGCCTTCCCTGATCAGTAAATTAATACAATATAGCAACTGGAAAGGACTGTACCTTGTAATGATAGCCAATGCCACAAACAGCAAAATATTTAACAGTCAGAACAGATAAGTTTCTTTTTCTGGCCCATACTGTTCAAAAGAGTTTTTTTTGTTTTGTTTTTGTTTGTTTGTTTGTTTTTTATTTATATTTTATTATTAACATATAATGCATTATTTGTTTCAGGGGTACAGGTCTGTGATTCATCAGTCTTACACAATACACAGAGCTTACCATAGCACATACCCTCCCAATGTCCATCACCAAGCCACTCCTGGTTTGTGTCCCACTGGCCTTCTAGTGGTGATTCAGAAATTAAGGATTTTTTCAACCTGGGGCTTTTCCATCTTTAACAGATGACTTGGAAATTCACTATTAAGCTGACAGAAGCAGATATAGTAAAATAATTAATGAGAGAAGGTTTGATGACCAAGATCTGAAAGTTTTGCATGTATATTCTGCTTATTCATAATTGACTATCAGTCAAATGGCTGTATTTCATTTCAAGTATGGAAGATGTATTGCACAATGTGTTATTGAGGAAAATAAAACAGGCTTTGGTGAGCATCTAGCAATTTCTCCCACCGGATTTTTAAGTCCATCTATTCTTTTCTTTCTTTTTGGGGGGGCAGGAGAGAAAGTGAGAATGGGGGGAGGGGCAGAGGGAGAGAGAGGATCTCAAGCAGGCTCCATGCTCAGCACAGAGTCCAACACGGGGCTGGATCCCAGGACCCTGCAATCATGACATTAGCCGAAATCAAGAGTTGGATGCTTAACCGAGTGAGCCACGCAGGTGCCCCTCCATCTATTCTTAAATTAAAAATCATAACTATAAATGAACAAACTTAAATGATTGAAAATAAATTCTAGAATTACAATATCAAAAACAATAGAAGAAAATGCTAAACTACAAAACAGGTATAAAGATTATCTATGATAATAATAATAACAAACAGCAGATTTCTAATCCAGAACAACTAATGTCAAGATCAATAGAATAATATATTCAAAGATAGTAAGGTAAAGAAATGTTTAACAGGAAATCTAAAGATGACTAAACTAACATTCTAAAGTAAAGGCGAGGGATGCCTGGGTGGCTCAGTCGGCTAAGATTCCGATGCTTCGTTTTGGCTCAAGTCATGATCTCAGGGTCTTGAGATCAAGCCCTGTGTCGGGCTCAAAGCTCAGCATGGAGCCTGCTTATCCCGCTCCCTCTGCTCCTACCCCTGCTCGCTCTCGCTCTCTCTCTCTCATAAATAAATAAAAATCTTTTTGAAGTAAATTTAAAAATAAAGGTGAAAGAAAGTTATTTAAGATATATTAACATAAAATATTTTTTAAAAGCTATATTAAAATACAAAAACAAAAACACTTTATGGCTCCAGATCCTATTAGAAAAATATAACTAAACATGTACTTCACCAAAAGGAAAAATGCAAGAAAGAAATGTGAGCAAATAATTTAGTAAAGCTAAATGACATTTAACTGTGGAAATAACTTAATAAGCGATGCATGTATTTTGAGATTATGTTACTGTTATGATTATTCAATTTAAAGAGAAATTACAATAAATAAGTTAATCCAAGCCTAATATGTAAAAGAATTTCCCTTTTATTACTTGATTTTGATACTGCCTCTACTCTCTATTCTCTCTTCCACACACAATTTCTTCCCAGTCAATAAATAATAATTGAGAAAGCTGAGAAATTATAGAAGTATATTCCTTAAGTCATTCATTATGCCATATATTCTATACATACAGTTTGAATATGTTGATTGTGGATTGCATGTGCAAACATATTTGTCATAGTTAAGATTGTAGGTATATTTCTACTCTGGCAATATTACACCAAAGCAGGTGAGAAGTTTGCAAATGAACTTCAACTTACATTTTCCATATGGATAGCTATTCCTCAAATGATTTCTTCAGGCTCTTAAATATATAGTACGTTGGAGGGAAAAAAAAAATAGAAATCTTGACACTTCATGCTGAACGTATGTCAATCATGTATAAAATTCAAGCAAACAAAATCCTTTTTTTGTGATAAAGTAAAATGAAATAATTCTCAGAAATGATTTTGTTAAATGGATGATTCACCTGATGTAGCATTCATCTTTTATCAAAAAAGACCTAAAACTAAATACAATAACTTTGTTTTTTATATCTTAAAATGACAGGTATCTTATGGTCTTTATTAGCCACCACAGACTTGGCTGTTATACATCATTTTGGGAATTTACACTGAAATTATTACAACCCTCACCTGGGGCTCCAAGGCCATATACACATGAAAACAAGGAGAAATCAGGCCATATCTTTAACACTTGGCTGGGAAATCTCCTTAGATAAATATCCTAGTTTATTGTTTACAAGTTCTGCTTTCTGCCCAATAATAGAATCCAATATAACCAAGTTTTCTGCCACATATAGATATATAATAAAGACCTCCTTTCCTCCAATTTCCAACAGCATGTTTTTCATCTTCTTTTGAACTCAGCAGAAGTACCTTTAATTTTTTACCAACATACTCTTCACGGCAATATATATATTCTCTAAGGTAACGGAAGCATTCTTGGGGGCACCTGGGTGGCTAAGTCAGTTAAGCATTTAACTCTTGATTTTGGCTCAGGTCATGATCTCAGGATCCTGAGATTGAGCCCCGCATTGGGCTCTGTGTTCAGCGTGGAGTCTGCTCAAGATTCTCTCTCTCCCTCTCTCTCTGCCCCTTCCACTATTTGTTCTCCCTCTCTCTCCATCTCTCTTTCTCTAAAATAAATAAGTCTTAAAAACAATTCTCTACCAAACTCCTCACAACACATGAGCCCTCACCAATATTGCATTATGCATACTTATTTCTACCAACTGATTCTTCAAGGCAATCTGGGTTCTTTTCTCTCAGTGCCTCAAAGTTCCTCCAGCCTCTACTCATTGCTTAATTCCTAACTCACTGCCATATGTTTAATATCTGCTACCAGAACCTCAGTCTCAGTACCAAAATCTATATCCATTTCTTAGGGCTGTTGTAACAAAATATCACAATCTGGCTGGTTTAAAACAAAAAGAATTTGTTCTCCCATAGTACTGGAGGCTTAAGATCTAAAATCAAAATGTCAGCAGTGCCATGCTCCCTCTGAAGCTTTAGGGAAGAATCTTTGCCTCTCCTGGCTTCTAATGATCCCAGGCATTCCTTGGCCTGTGGCAGCGTAACTTCAATATTTGCCTCCATCTTCAAGTTGTCTACTCTGGTGTCCTTTTGTGTATTTTCCTACTTTCATAAGGATACCAGTCATGGAATTTAGGGCCCATCCTACATCCAGGAAGATTTCATCTCAAGATCCTTAACTAATTACATCTGCAAAGAATCCATTTCCAAGTACAGTAATATTCTGAGGCTGTGGATGGACATGAATTTTCAGGAGGACACTATTCAACATGTTACAAAGTTATAGAAAAGTATTTTAAAGAAACAACCATGAAATTACCTGTTTTAAAATGTCATATTATGTTTAAAATAACATAGTTGATTTTCCATCCTCATTCATGTGGAATTCTCCTGAGCATGACTGGACTTACCCTAAACTATCTTAATTCTGGTCCACATGCAATCTTCTTTTCAGTCTTTTTTCTATGACATTTTCTTTCTTAAAAAATATGTTAACTTCATAACACTAAGTATTAGGATTTGACCCTTCATAGAAAAAGTGCAGAGTCAGAAGTATAGCCAAGAAACACTCTATGTAAGCAAAGCAGGAACTCACCCGCCCAAGTGTTAAACTATGCAACGGAACACAATTTATCCAAAAGTATGTCCCTCATGTTTGTCTGTGCTGTTGCTTCCAGCTGTTGACCTGAAATGAGATGCCTGGAGGTACTTCTTTGGGTTTGAAAACAAAAATATAAATAATTTGTAGCAGCCGTGCATTACCTGTGCACTGCTTGTGATGTGTCCTTCTTTTTTCCTTTAGGTTTGGGAAGTTCAGAAAACAACCCCATCTAATATCCTCAAATCTTGAGTAAAAGGGCAAAACATGTTTCAGATTTCCAATGATAAAAAGAAGCCAAAGGCACCTTAACTTTCTTAGTTGCTTTCAATAAGATGGAACACAAATGAAAAAAAACTGATGGTAATTAAAGTGATTGAATTGTATGCTAGCATGCCTTTTCATGACTATGAGAAATGTTAAAATTTGCAATTAGAATTGCTCTCTATAAGAATATCTTATTATTAAGGGCATTCATGTATTGGATAATTTTCAGCTGTTCTGCTAAGTTTCAATTATATTGACACCCACTTTAATGTGTGATCGATCATAGCCCTAAAACATAAATCTAGATTTTAAAACTTCTCTCTTTCCTAAAATTGCTGAAGTATATGCAAAATTTGCCATCTTTTCATTTGCCAGATTTTTATATTTATTATTAGAAAAAGTTTTTCTATGATAAAAACTACTGAACATCTTATTTCTCATAGACATTTCCAAGTCATTATTCTCTTTAGTATATGTGCTGCCGAAGCGAGCACAGTCATTATTCTCTTTATAGGGTAATTCAGTTTTGTTAATGTTCCACTGGGCAGTAGAAATAATATAGGAAGCTATTATTTTTTCTTTTATATCATATGGGTACTAACCTTCAATTTCCATTCTCATCAAGACTCTTTATTGTCCATTTTAAGCACGTTCTCAAAATGTCCCTAGAAGCCATGCACTTTGAAGCTGTCTAAAATCAAAGCCATATCCTCCATCTCATTGATCTTAGACATATTGTTCTTTTTTTTTTTTTAATGTTTTATTTATTTATTCATGAAAGAGAGAGAGAGAGAGGCAGAGGCAGAGGGAGAAGCAGGCTCCCTGCCTAGCAGGGAGCCCGATGCGGGACTCGATCCCAGGACCCTGGGATCATGACCTGAGCTGAAGGCAGATGCTTAACCATCTGAGCTACCCAGGCGCCCCCAGACATATTGTCCTAGTCTATTCAATTTATTATTATTTATTACAAAATACGGGTTAAACATTGCAACATATTCAAGAAAAATGGAAATGGTAGTTTGATTATCACAGGTGGTCCAATGAAGAAAGATAAATGACTATTATTTTTTTATTTAAAAGAAAAAGAAAAACAACTTCAGATCAATGGTTACCAAAATTAGTTAGCACAAGTATGAAAAAACCAGTCTGTTTGTATACTTTCAAAGTTTCTTGGCACACGATGCTTACTAATTATAGGGGAAAACCATAACTGTAGTTGATAAACCTGTCATACATCAACTTAATTAAGCATACAAAGTTAACATGACCAGCAACGACATCACCTACCTGCTAAATGATGTACCAAAAAAGGCGCTGTGTTACTTCTGTTGTATTCTTATTCAAAAATTCATAACGTAATCAGGAGAAAACATAAGATAAACCCTCATTAAAGAACAGTTTACAAAACACACTTCAAAAGTTTTAACATCATGAAAAGCAAACAAACAATGAGGAACTGTGTTGGAAGATCCTGGATTAGATCCTGAACCAGAAAAAGGAAGTTAGTTGGACAATTAAATTAATTTGAATAATATCAGTAAATTAGTTATTAGTATTATATTAATTTAATTTCTAAGTGTTGATAATTGGTTACATAACCGGTAAAATTTTGAAGAAACTGAATGAAGGATATATGGAAATCCTTTTGTAATCTTTGTGCTCCTTTCTGTACATCTGAATTTATTTCAAAATGTAAAATAATAAGGATTGATGACACAAAAACTAGTGACAGGAATTAGAATATTTGAATACTATCAGAGATACCAGCAAAAACAAATTATAGTACTTTTTTTGTTTTGCTAAACCGTTATTTTAAAATATGATACCAGTTAGTCATCTCCCATAGGAAATTATGGCACCCACAATAAGGTAGTAATAAAGATTAGCCCAGGGGCGCCTAGGTGGCTCAGTTGGTTAAGCGACTGCCTTCGGCTCAGGTCATGATCCTGGAGTCCTGGGATCGAGTCCCGCATCAGGCTTCCTGCTCAGTGGGGAGCCTGCTTCTCCCTCTAACCTTCCTCCTGTCATGTACTCTCTCTCTCTCTCTCTCTCATTCTCGCTCTCTCAAATAAATAAATCTTTAAAAAAAAAAAAAAAAGATTAGCCCAACAATTCAAGATATTTGAATTGTAATTTATAATTCATTTGTAGTTATTAATACATATATTTATACATACATATGTGTATATGCATCTCTCTCCATATATATATATATATATATATATATATATATATATATATATATATATATATATATATGCTTTGGTTCTATTGAATGATTCTGGAACAAGTAAAAGGACATATCTGTTGAAAGCTTTGGAGAAAATCAAGATTCAGTTAGAAAAAGGGAATAAGGGAATAAACGATATGGTGACCAAACCATTGCCACAGGGATGCCAAAAGATCACGGCTATGATTCAAAATAAAAATGAAGAGGATAAACTGGTGTATATGACTCCTCTCAGAGACATAAAAGCAACTTTATCATCAAAATCTTCCCCCCAAAAGACTAACAGAGGTCAGATGAAAATGGCAAGACAGTTTGGTAGTGTGAACAGACATCAAACCGGGGCTGATTCTGAAAGTGATCTGAAAGTTGGAGAACCAGAATCAGCAATGCAGGTAAGCTTACAAAGACCAGTCGTAGCAACAGCACTAGAAAAGGAATAACTGAACTTTGCACAATTTCTAAATAAAGATGTCACATAGGAGGAGAGAGAATGGAAATGCTAAAATACTCCAATACTATGTCCAGATGTTCAGGTCTTTGCTTTAACAAAGGTATCCTCTATGTCTCACGGTCTCTCTATCTCTCTCTCTGTCTCTCTCACTCTCTTTCTCACACACACACATCCACAACCCTTTGCAGTCAAGTAGGTTTATCAGTCTAATAACTGTTTTAAATTACAGATAAAATAAATAAAGGGTGGTAAATTTCAAAGAACCAATTTTATTTCTGGAAGGTATTCACACAAAAAGCAGGAATCAAGTTTTCTCCTGTAAAACAGGGAAATGATTTTTTTTTGTGTAGTTGTGATTGACTCTTCTATTACAGGACCAAGAGATACCCACATTTGTAGGCTGGCTTGCATTTTGCTTAACTTCAAATTAAGAAATCCCACAACAATTTGGCTTTTTATAAATAAATATCTTACAAGAAATTACATTTTTAGTGACTTAGGAAGTCTAAACAAACTCAAAGTCAACCTTAAAATATTGGAAGGTCAGTCTTTCAAACAAGCTAATTTAATTATTTTACTTGAATTACAAAGTGCATAGATTCTTTGAACTACAAAAGCTATTCTGGCCATTTTGCCCTTTTTTTCCTTTCAATTTCTGTTTTATTTTCAAATGTTATTAAATAAATTAACTGGAAATATGCTTGAAAAATTATCTATTCAAGCATATGGGTTTATTTAATAACTGTATGTGCAACTCAAATGTTATCTTTAACTAATTGTAAACTTTCTTTTGATCTGGAGAGATTCACAGCCTACCATCTGACCTAACCAAGGTTTATATATTTTTTTCTCTAAGTTGATGGAGATTTAGCAGTCTAAATTTAAGTTCTATTGCCTGGAGTGAAGTTATAAATCCCTGAACTTAATTTTCTTTTAAAGAAAATATTTCCTCAATAGAGTTGAATTTGTCTATCAAGTCTACTTCTTTTTTTCTTTTTCTTTTTCCTTTGTCCTTGAAATAACTTTTTTTCTCTAAGCGTCTACATAGTTATTGAGTCAAAACAGACCATTGCTATGCAAAACTTTTTGTTGATATAAGTGGAAAAGCAAAAGAAACATGCGATGTTATAATTCATTTTACTATAAGCCGTATAGTCTGTTAGGTATTTTTTAATGAATTGGTTTATACTGTTGTTTTTTTTTAAGATTTTATTTACTTGAGAGAGAGAGAGAGAGCGGGCATGGGAGGGGCAGAGGGAGAGGGAGAAGCAGACTCCCCTCTGAGCAGGGAGCCTGACATAGTGATCCAATCCCAGGACCCTGAGATCCTGACCTGAGCCAAAGGCAGACACTTAACCAACACAATAGATAGCCTAAATGTTAAAACTATAACTTCTTAAAAAGTGCAAAATAATTAAAGTAAAAATATGTGCCTCAGTACTTTTTGCTCCTTAATTTTATGGCCAGGGACATCCACAGATAATAATTTGTTACATAAACCTCTAGATTTTTTCAAATATATATATATATTTCAAATATATATATATATTTCAATTATATATATATAATTTCATCTATAGAAATGTATAACCACACACACACACACACACACACACACACAGGGAGCCTGACATAGTGATCCAATCCCAGGACCCTGAGATCCTGACCTGAGCCAAAGGCAGACCCTTAACCAACACAATAGATAGCCTAAATGTTAAAACTATAACTTCTTAAAAAGTGCAAAATAATTAAAGTAAAAATATGTGCCTCAGTACTTTTTGCTCCTTAATTTTATGGCCAGGGACATCCACAGATAATAATTTGTTACATAAACCTCTAGATTTTTTCAAATATATATATATATTTCAAATATATATATATATTTCAATTATATATATATAATTTCATCTATAGAAATGTATAACCACACACACACACACACACACACACACACATACCTGGAGAATTATAATAGTGTAATCATGCTCTTCAAGTGGTCCTGAAGCTTTTTCTCCACTGAACAGTATAAATGGTTATATTTCAGATCAATTAACGTATATGCACATAATTCTTTAGTATGTTTCTTATGATAATGACGGATTATTCTACATTTTACTCAACCATTATACTTTTAATGTTCATTTTAGTTTTTTCCAAGTGTTTACAACTGTAAACAAAATCTAATGTATTCTAGATGTATTTAAATTTGGAGTAAAATATGTTTGCTAGGTGAAAGAATATCTGCTTCCTTAATATTAACTGATACTGTCAGTTTCTATTCCAAAACATTTGCATACTCTTCCCCCAGTCAGGTGTATAAAAGTGGCTGTTTATCATCAATGTCTTCAAAATATAGAAGTTATCTGACTTTATAATGTTCATTGATCCAATAGAGTGATGTTGTGTGATTTGTCTTCATTTATGCTTCGCTATGGAGAATTTGAGGATCTTTGTTATAAATTTATTTGCCACATGTCTTTCTTCTTTCATAAATTGATTTCTTCATAACCACTCTTTGGACCTTTCTTACTAATTTGTATTAGCTCTTTATATATTCAGGTTCATTAATTTTGTCTTCAAAGTTATTGTCAGTATTTTCTTTCAGACCCTACTATTTTAATTTTGAAAAATGGTTTTCATTTTATAATACTTTATTTAAAAAGCTCTTTTTTTAATGTTTTTTAGTTTCAAGTTTTTATTTAAATTCTAGTTAGTTAACATATAGTGTCATATTAGCTTCAGGAGTAGAATTTAGTGATTCATTACTTACATATAACATCCAGTGCTCATCACAACAAGTGCCCTCCTTAACACCCGTCACTCTTTTAACTCGTCTCTCCACCCACCGCCGCTCCAGCATAAATGTTTTATATTACCAAACTGTCAATTTTATTGCCAACTATCTTAATCAAATCACACAAACGAGAATATTCTTTTGTTTTGGAAAACAACTTTGGAAGGTAGCCTTACTCTTTATTTTAAAATGAAATCTCTTTCTTACAAAAAGCCAATGGAGAAAGATGGGAGGGCACAAAAAGGCCAAAATATGGCCATACGCACAGGAACATTTGGTTAGAGGCAACGAGCTGTACCTTCAAAATTCCTCCACATACACGATCATGTAATATACGCTCATTCTCTTACCTAGCAAACATATTTTAAAATATGTATTCTATACAAATAACCTAAGTTAAATAATTCTGGAATGCATCAAAATTTTATCACTATAAACACCTAGAGAAACCAAAATGGGTATAAATCTTACAGATTTTTTATAAAATAAATATGAAAATTTACAAGTCAAATTGAAAGGCAATCAATGTCCACATCTTCCACCTGAGCAATTTAATAAACCAAGGAAGGCTTATAAGAACCCTTTTCCTAGGCTGGGAATTTTTGTGGGGTGTTATTTCCTGATAATATTTTAACATTAATCATTTTAACACTGTTAGTTTTACTGGTCTGTTTGTTCAGCACCATTTCCTTTATCTCATGTTTTATCTTGGATTCAGGTTTCACAAGTTTTATTTTATTTTGCTGGAGTACATCCTATAATCATTTTTTCAGAGATTTATATTTGGTAAATTTGAATTCTTATTTCTCTCTCTTTTCCAGTCATATTTTTATTCACATATTATAGTTATCCTTATTACATGAGATGTTCAACTCATTACCCTAAAAGTGGTAGGCAGAATGAGCCTCCTTATCTTCAGTTAACCTATAACTAAAGCATAGCAAATGGATTATTAGATATATAACATAAACCTAATGGCTGAGTTGAATAGAAATGAAGTCAGTTTTATTACATCATAGTTAAAAGTGGAAAAGTTTTCTATTAGATCTAAATCCAAAAGTCGATTTTGAAAATATAGTTTCATATGAAACACACACCGTATTCATCATATAGAAGACATCAGTTGGATGGGACACAGCAGAAGTGTCCCAGTATGAGGACTCCTGTCAAAGATAAAGGAAAGCCACTAATGTTTTTAGCACATTGTGCATTGACCCAATATCTATCATTGGAAGAATAATGGGTGAAAGAATTACATAGAGGCAGAGGCATTTTTCTAGGCCAATTGGGAAGTGACAGTGATTTAGTGGAATCTTCTTCTTGACTGTGAAATTTCAAAGAAACTTCACCTTGGGACTTTTCCAGCTCTAAGGAAATAATGTGTATGGAGAGAGTGGTACTGGCTGTCAGTTAACTTCATCCATGCCAACTGAGGCATTTTTCAGATATATACTGGGAGAAGATTCTGTAGGTGGCTGTTTACTGTTCAGTTATAAACATTTCATTACGCATTCTCCAGGGCTGCGCCCACGAAGACTCTCACAAAAGAAATCACACCCGACTTCATCCCTTTCCTTTCTATCTCTCCTCATATGAATTCTCTCCATCTGCTGCTCTCAGGTTGTCACTCTTGTATTTTAGCATAACTTGGCTTTATGTAAAATTATTGGTTCTTACTCTTATTTCTGAGAACATTCTGTCAGTCAGCCTATTTGCTGGTGGGTTTCATTTGTTTGTTTTGTTTTGTTTTAATTTTTGATCCTGGCAATCTTTTCTACTGTGTTTAATTAGCTACCTTTCTTACAACCTGTTACACTTTTATGTTCTTTGGTATCCTTGTCAAAGATATTGCTTATTAAAGACAATAACACAATTGCGGTTTCCTTTAATCTTAGTCTTGTTTGATATTGAAGGGAAAATTACTGCTTCTCTTTGAAGGTGATTGCTTTCTTCCTAATTCACGACTTTATATTTATCATTGAGATAGAGATTGCTTGACTTAGTCTCTGTTTTGTGTTTACAGAAGTAGAGGTATGCTCTTTTGCCATGAGGAACATGATCATGACTGATTGTCCCTTTGGTACAGGTGTATCATGTTTTCCTGTTTGTTTCCAGCCACTCAGAGCCCAGGCTCCTTCTTAATCTCAAGATTCATATTGGTTTCTCAAAAATAGGGCAAATATGATCTAGATTCTGATGTTCTAGCAATGAAAATAGTATCTAAAATAAGGCCAAATAAACTAGATGCTCCATATTTAATGGCCCAGATAAATACTGATAGTTGCCTCAGGGCAACTGTTCTGATCATATATCCACTATTAAACAAGTTGTGCAATTTGGACCTCAGCATTCCTTTTTATCTTTCCTCAGCTGTGTATGATTTATAGAGTGGTTTCCTCCATAGATTGGACTGCATTGTTTTCTATTGCTGTATAACAGATTGCCATACACTTAGCCACTTAAAAACCATCCATTTATTATCTCACAATTTTATTGTTCAGAAGTCTGAGTAGGTCTGACTGGATACTTAGCTTTGGATCTCACAAGGCTAAAATCAGTGTTCTTTCTGGAGGCTCTGGGGAAGAATCCCCTTCCAAACTCATGCAGGCAGTTGGCAGAGTGTAATTCTGTGAGGTTTAGGACTGAACTCCCATGTGCTCTTTGGAATCATTTATGGTCATTCTCAGCTTCAAGAGATCACCTATATTTTTTGAATCATGACCTCTTCATCTTCAAAACCTGTAATGGTACCTTGAATCTTTTGTATGCTTCAAATCTCTTAGACTCTGTCTTCTGCCACCAGAAGAAGAAAGGTCACTGCTTTTAAGGCTTTGAGCTATTGCAATGGACCCACCCAGGATAATCTTTTTATTTTATGGTCAGCTGCATCATATAGCACAATAACACAATTATAGGGGTGACATCTCATCATTCACAGGTTCTGGAGATTAGGATGGGACATCTTTGAGTGGGCAATTTAGAAATTCAATCTACTGTACTAACCTACGATGCTTTCTCACTTCCAAAAATTCTTCCTAATATTGGTTCACCAACAGAAGCTATTCCTCTTTTTTGGCATTGATACTGATACATTTAATTAGAAGTGGATGAGAAGGGCTGGTAATAGTTTGCAGTTAAATAAGAGAAGGGCTTATTGCCAAGATTTAACAAGGGAACTCTAATTTTTAGCCAAGGAGATGCCAGCAAAGCAAAATGTGCTCAACCTGCCACAGGGACACAAAAGTAAATTATTTCTTTGGACATTCAAATGTGAAATATAATTTGGTATCCTTTATATCATATGCTTGGTAATGAAGGGAAAAAGAAAATTATTCTACTGACTAAAGAAGAGACACCAATCACCAAAACTTTAAAATTCATAGAAATCTAATATATTTATTATCAATATTGGAAAATTGAATATTTTTAATCATTAAATAACTTTCTAATGGGGATGATCTTTGTCTATTTTTCTATTGGTCATTGTCATGATGTTTGGTTATAACCGTCCATAACTTCAAGAAAAATTTACAAATAATTAAAACAATGCGCACATGCACACAGAGGACAATGTAGTTTATGTTTCCTATCATTCTGTGATTTCCTCTATTCTTTCTACAAGCTATTTTAAGCAATAATTTTCCGAATATTGCACCTTCTCTGCTATGATTCTGATAGGCTAATTTAGGAATTGCATCTAAAGTTGCATAATTCCACTTTAAGCTCACTGTCTTTATTTTCTTTAAAAAATAAATATAATCAAGCTAAGTGGATGATAGATTTTTAAAAATGCCAAAAGTAAATCTACTTTATTGAAAATTTACTCAAAGCCACATAGATGACAAGTAATTGAAGCCATATTTGATAAGCTATTTGAATTCTTGCCACCTTAGTATAATAAGAATATTATGAAAATTGAGAAAGCCCAGGAAATAGCAATCTTTTTGAAAATATTATCTCTTCAAAATGTGGAAGAAATTGCATTTATAGTTCTAGTGATAGCAAATTATGTGAATACCTCGGTGAACGTGGCAAAAGGGCAAGAAAGATAGTCAATAAAAGTTTGTGAATATAAGTTTGAACGAATAAACAGGATATTATAAAAATTTAAATTCAAGACTTAAGAAAATTGTCTTATACTTTGATGTACACAGGGCTCTTTGTGGATGCTGCTTTAAAATGTGGCAAAAGGAAATTCACTCTTCAGAGATTCTGATTCATATACCCTAGAATGAGAGCTGAGCCACTTGATTATAATATTATATATCTCAAAATACCCTAGAAAAAGAACTTCAAAAACCATTTTTTGTTAAACACCAACCTAAGACATTTAAAGAAAACATCTATATATTTAATACTGCTTAAATGAAAACAAAATTAATATAACATTTCCAAATCCTCACTGGTAAAACTGAAAATCTGCTAATTATCATATTATTGACCCAAATAAGTATAATTTTAATGCTGTTTGTAGTAATATAAATAAGTGTAGGGATTTATTATAAAATTATTTTTATTATGAAAATAAAAGAAATGAACTAGTTAAATTTTAAATTCTTAAAAATAGGAGTTGGAGAAAATGGATGGTGAGATCTTTTTTTTTAAGATTTTATTTATTTATTATTTATTTGTTTATTTATTTATTTATTTATTCATTCTTAGAATGAGAGAGAGGGAGAGCTGGGGGAGGGGCAGAGGTAGAGAGAGAATCTCAAGCAGACTCAGTACTGAGCACACAGCCCAACCGGGGCTTGATCTCCTGACCCTGAAATCATGACTTGAGCTGAAATCAAGAGTCCGACACTTCATCCACTGAGTCATCCAGGTTCCCCTGGATGGTAAGTTTTATACACAAATTATAAAATGCCTATTAAAGAAATAAGTTTAGTTGATAGAGGATAGAGGATATAGAAACCTTGTGGGGGGGAAGAGAGATAGAGACAGAGAGGATGAGGGAGGGAGAGAAAGAGAGAGAGAGAGAATTGCAAAAATTACAAAGCACACAGAGAAAGACATACATTTCTAGAGAACTAGGAGCTACTAACTACTCGGTGGCAAGAATGAAACGAAGATAAAATCCTCAGACATTCACCACAGCTGCAAACATCAGTTGGGGGATTCCTGCTTAATAATGCATTTTAAGACTTCTTATAGTTTTTATTATAAAATTATTGAAAAAGTGGTTGTTGTTGCTAGTAGTGACAGTGACTGTGGGTGTGATGGTATTATATTATCCTTTTGAACAAAGTGTCTGAAGAAAAATACATTAAGCTATATTTCACCCATTTCTCTCATTTCATTAATATATTGAGAATTATACTTTTCTAAACAAGATCCCATCCTCATCGCTGGTCTTTTCCTGCCACATATAATCTATATGTGCATTCTAATATATATATATATATATATATATATTTAGAGAGGGAGAGAGAATGAGTGGGGGGCAGAAGAAGAGGGAGAAAGAGAATCTTTTTTTTTTAAAGATTTTATTTATTTTTTACTTGAAAGAGAGAATGAGAGAGAGAGAGAATGAGTGGGGGGAGGAGCAGAAGGAGAAGCAGGCTCCCCACTGAGCAGGAAGCCCAATGTGGGGACTTGATCCTAGAATCCCAGGATCATGAGCTGAGCCAAAGGCAGATGATTAACTGACTGAGCCACCCAGGCATCCTGGAGGAGAGAGAGAATCATAAGCAAGCTCCATTCCCAGCAAGGAGAATGTAGAACATCAGTTTTAAAGTTTTATGTTCCAAAAATTTTATCCTTTCTTTTAATCAATTAAAAAATAGCAACAAAACTCCAAGTGCATAGATGTACTACAGCATTCCATTAAATCACAAATATTTTTTAAATTTTTTAATAGAGGACGTGTCAATTTTATTATTCTATATTGTTAGTCTTCTTATGAGGATTTTTAGAAAAATTTTTTTTAATTCAGGGAAATTATATCTATATCATAGTACGCTACAATTTTCTCCAGATGTCCCTTTAAGCTATGAAAAGTATAATGAGATAGTTCACTTTAAGAAAGTCTCTATCTCTCTAATTTTGGATATTATATTTATTATTTTATGTGTTTGGATCACCTGTTCAGACCTTCAGTGTTTTATCTGAAATCCAGGAAATCAAATGTAGTTGATATTTCTGTATAGAGTTTTCTGTAAGTTAAGGAAAGGAAAATGATATAGAAGAGTGTGGTTTCTACAGATGTCTATCCAGATGAAAAACATATTGAGTTAGAAGCCCAGGATTCTTCTATTCATTCCTTCAACAAATATTTAATGAGCACTTATTATGAATCATATATTCAACTAAAACTTAAAAATAATGTAATTTATACAAATTTATACATATACTACATACACATGTATACATTTATTCAGAGTTTGTCTTGAATAAGCATATATTAATGGGCAAGGAAGACAATAAAACAGCTGTGATATGTGGTGCATGGTTTAAATAGAGGATAAAATGTTATGCTGCTTGAATATATTGCAATGTAGTATCTAGACAGTGGAATCACGGGTATGATTCCTTAAGAAAATGACAATGAATAATTTGAGTTTGCCTGGTAGGGTAGATTAGATGATTGCCCCAGGTCTTCACTCCCTTCTTATAATAAAATTCTACATCATTTGCCATATGATTTTAAAGTGCCTCAAGGAGAGAATGCAAACCTTAAAGCCATACCACATTGATGAGGGCCTGGCCAGATGATCAGCGTGGCCAATAATAGGATGTTCAGAGACATGGCATGAACTTCTGCTTAAAATGTGCTTTTGTAGTTCTAATTTTGTGCTTCAGTTTTGCTCTTATCTTTCTACCATCTGCCTTGAAAAGAGCATAACTCAGGATGCTGAGAGTCCCAGAATAAGTGACTTGTGGGGCACACCTAAACCAAATTATGTACCCATAAGTGAGAACTATAAATGCTTGTCGTTGTATGCCATTGAGATTTGAATTTGCTGTGAAGCATTATTATCGCAGAAATCTAAAAAATATATGTCAACCATAGCATCAATATTAGAGAAAATTCTGTAATAAACAATATGAGGAAAAAGTTGAACATTGTAAAGGGTAGAGGATGAAAAAAATCCGGATAATAAAGTCTCAAGGCCTATCATGAGATATAATGAATATAATTGTTATTATTTACTGAATGCTTGCCGTTTGCCAAAATAGTTTAAAGTGCTTTAATATATAGCTAAGCATGATCTATTTTGATTAGTGTTTTCATTATGTATCATTTTTCCACACTATTTAACGTATCTTAGATTTATATGGAAGTCGTAATAGTTATAGGCAGCATAAAACTGCTTTCTCTTTAAATCCACTATGACAACCTTTTTCTTTTAGTTGGCAGTTTAATTCATTTATAATTACTCTAATTATTGATATATTTGTGTTTGAATATACTGTTTTATTGTATGCTTTATTATTTTTCCTCTCCTATTTTTTTGGATGTACTATTTTTTTTTTTATTTTTCCATTTTCCTTTTGGATAACTTGTTAGTTATTAACTGTTTTAGTTACTTTGCTTTATTTATCTAAAATGTATAAGATATAACCTTGAATCATTAAAGGTAAAATACAATCAACTTGTTTCCACATTGCAGACAATGCAAATATATTAGAATTCTTAGAACACTTTGTTTCAAATATTTCCCCATACCTTTTGCTTTCTTGTGTGTATGTACTTTAATTAATGTGTACTTTAATTAATTTAATAAATATATGAATATAATATATTCACATATATATATATATACACATAACATATATATATATGAACAATGTGGGGGTTAGGGGCACCAACTCCAGTGCAATCGAAAGAAAATCTGCATATAACTTTTAACTGCCAAAAAACTTTACTGATAGCCTACTGTTGACCAGAAGCCTTACCAATAACCCAAACAGTCAAGTGACATATTTTTTATGTTATATGTATTATATACTGTATTCTTACAATAAAGTAAGCTTGAGAAAAGAAAATACTAAGAAAATCAAAAGGAGGAGAAAATACATTTACAGTACTGTACTGTAATTATTGAAAGAAAATCTGCATACAAGTGGACCCACACAGTTCAAATCTGTGTTTTACTTACATGTGTGTGTATATATATATATATATGTGTGTGTGTGTGTGTGTGTGTGTGTGTATTTAATAGAATATATACATAAATATATATAAAGCTCCATAAAACATGAATATTTCTTGTTAATGTTTTGATCCACCCTCTTATCTGCTCAGCACATCACTCATCATGCCTTCCTCTATCCCCGTGGTTCTGTCTGTCATTGTTTTCCAATGCCAGAACATCTTCCTGCAGCATTTCCTTTAATCAGAGCCTTATACAGCTGACTTCTTCCAGTTTTTCTTTCTGAGATTTTACTTTGTCTTCATTTATGAATGATATTTTCACAGGGTATTGAATTCTAGGTCGGCATTTCAAAGATGTCCCTCCATTGTCTGCTGCTTCTATTGTTTCTTTTGGGGAGTCTTTGAAGGCAATTGCCTTTTTACTGGCTTCTTTTATTTTATTTTCTGGCTGCCTTTATAATTTGTCTTTGTCTTTGTTTCTGGCAGTTTTACTATGATGTTTTGGTTTCTGGTTTGTTTTTGTTTTGTTTTGTTTTGTTTTGTTTCTCCCTTTTGGTTTGCTCTTAGTTATTTTCTTGTTGCATGCCTGATTATTTTTGCCTAAGACCCAGAAATTATGTATGGAACATTGCATGACAATTTAAAACTCTAATTGTGTTTTCCTCCAAAAACATTTGTTGAGAGAATCAAACAGCTGCAGTTACCTGAACGGAGACTGACATGACCTGAGGTTGGCTTCGATTACTCTGAGTCCCAATTTACTTGCTGTTTATCCAATCTAACTTATATCACTTTAGGGTCCCAACTGAAATTTTGGTGTGTAATCCAGGACCCTTCTCTCAAGTTGGCCTTGAATTCCAGTTTATGTTCTTTCATCCATCCTGTGCAACTGTCCAAAACTCTGGTGAGTTGCTCAGTCTGTCCACGTCAGGTGACTTCAGCTTCTCAGATTCCCATCCTCCTTAGAGTGAATCCTTGAATGGCAAAGTAGAGTCAAGAAGGTGCCTCCCCATCTTGGGCTCCCCTTCCCTCCAGAAGAGTTGACCTGTAAGACCTCAGGGAAATGAACTTCAAAATGGGGTGGGTTGAACAGTATATGCTATTTTTCAGTTGTTTCTATGTAGAAGTCTGTCCATGGCTCATTTCCCTTTAGCTTTGGCCATGCAAAACAACAAATTCAAAATGTATAAAATCATAAAATAGAGCTCACATAATGATAGACACATGTTTCTATATTTTGGTGAGATGTGCATTACATAGGATTGTGGAAGAGACATTCTTTTCTGTTATAAAATTAAATACAGAATAAAGTATAGGACTTATGGTGTGCTTTTAACATAAGCTACACTTAAAATTCTGGAATATATAATAGAAATTAAATGAATGGTTGTTGGAATAATGCAATTTGAACTGAAACCATACCAGATCCATACCTGGACAATCTAATTTCACAATCATTTGTTTCCAGACTAGCTCTAACACTGAACAAATTGCTTTGTGACAAATGTATAGGTTAAGTGTATACTTGGCACAAAGTAAAGGCTTAGTAACTTTGTTAATGTAATTAATTCATGTTTGTTGGCTAAATACAGCCTCTCCTATTGCAAGCTCCTTGTGTCTTAGTCTCATGCCTTATTCTCAGTGTAAGGATTTAAGCTTAATTTCCACTTTATAGTTTTGCCTATAGAAAGTGCTTACTTAGTAAGTGTTAATTAAAGGAATTTGAGGATAATTTAAGTGAAAATAATAAGACTTGTGTTTTAGAGTGTGTTGTATTAGGAGGCTTTGGATTTAAGTAACAAAAAATATGGTTTCCTGAAAATAAAATATTAGAATGACAGAGAATAAGAAAACTTTCAAAAATACAAATTTTATTATACCTCCTTTCAGGAAGGACATATAAACTGTGTGAGAAAGGAATTAGTTTCTTTTAGGTACTGGGGTCAGAGTGACTCATCTTCAACTGCCTCTCACGCATGTTCAGCTCGACTCAGGATTCCCAGGAGAGAGGGACAGAATCTGATCAGACCTCGCTGAGTCACGTGGCCTGTCAATAATATCTTATGTATTGCACTGAAACTCAGTAATAGGTTATTGCAGAGGAAGTATATCTGAATATATATAACCATCGTCTTAGTCAATTCTGGCTGTTACAACAAAATGCCATAGATTAGGTGACTTACAAAGATCAGAAAGTTATTTCTCACAATTTTAGAGACTCGAAGTCCAAAATCATGGTGCCAGCTTTGTCACTTTCTGATGAGAACGCTCTCCTGGGTTGCCGACTTCTCACTGTGTCCTCACACAGGGGAAAGGGCGAGGAAGCTTCCTGGGGTCTCTTTTAAAAGGGCACTGATTCCATTCACGAGGGCTCCATTATCATGATGTAATTACCTCCCAAAGGTAAGCATGCTTATTCCATTAGGCATGTTCAGGGACACTATCTCCATAATTTTATTCTGTTTAAATTCAAACTATTTTTCTGTAAGATAATGAGTTTTATTCCAAGATAAGAGTAGCCTTAAGCCATATATGATGAAGTCACATGGAGTGTCTTTTTTAATATATGTGCCATGGAAACCTGTCTGGTAATTAATAGAATTGATAAACAAAATTAGATCTTAATATTCTGGGGAGTATCGAAAACATAGTCAATCAGTTCTAGAGGTGATAGAGTGTCACTGGAATCCTGAAATCATAATTGATCAGATATGTAACCACTGGAATAGTACTTAATTTTCTTAGGCCTTATTTTCCTCATTTATAAAATGCTACCAGTAATAAAACCTACACCAGAGAACTGTACAAAGAATTGAATGCGATAATATTTTTAGGCTGAATGTTTGGTATATAGTAAGGACATATTAAGTTACTATATCTAAGTTAAATATTTAACTCAATATTTAATTTAATTGTCATATCATTCAAATTAATTAATTTTTAATATACTTAAATTAGCATTTATTACTATTATAGTTGACTTCCTAGTACTGATGGTTGATCTGGTCACTGAGTGAGGCCATTGAACTCTTCTCTAATGGGAGTTGTGGCCAACCAAATACACTTTACATTATAAATACCATGTTCACACATTAGCATAGCACTATGTAGATTCAGGCAGAGATGAAATTCTGCAGCATAGGTTCATCAAGCTGAAATGTTTGATTCTCTAATACATGTGCACAGAGCTCACATGTGAGATCACATTTTCTAATTCTCTTACTGGACAATGCTATCACATGCTCGTCATCATGAGACACCAAATAGACATTTGTACTTCATGGGGTTTTTAATGGATGTATAGCCCTAACAAAGCAGTGTGGCCCATATTACTGGTAAAACAGGTAAAAACAAATTAACTATTAAATGTCAAAAGCAGTAGCTTCTGTAAGGCAGTAAAAATGCAAAAAGATACCAGCTTTAGGCACAAGACCTCACAACGAAGGTTCTAAATGGCAGTGACTCATTGAATCAGGTGAAGTGTTTGGTACCTGACAACTTTAAGCCGGTGTTAAACCACAGGAAATTGAAACATTAAACTTTCTGGTAGTTACAAGCCATGATGGCCCTAACAAATCACCACAGGATATTTCAAATGACATATAATAGCTCATAATTCGTATACCTGGAAGTAGAAGGAGCTGAGGTTTTTGTTGTTGCTGCTTGTGTTTTAATGGTCTCCATGTTCTCTCATCCGTTTGCACTTGTACATAGAAATGTATGTAGCTACTGCATACTTACCGCATGAGGAGGGAGATTTTGAGAAATTAATTCATTAGAAGCCAAATTTGTTTTGTAATGCAGGTGATCTCAGGTAAAAAATTATGCTTCAGAAGATTTCTGTTTTTATTCTTTCGGTCAGTCCTTATATAAACTCGGTGTCTTCTGAAATCCACACAATAAAAAACAGATTGCATTTCCTAAAACTAGGGGCACAGATCTATAAATAAATGTCTCAGGAGACAATTTTTGTACAATAGTGAGTCATTTTTAAAAAGAAAAAGATGTTCTATTCATCATCTCCCTCTAACACAGAAATGTTCCTCCATCTGAATACTGCATTATTGTTGTTTTAACATTAATAATAATAATATTATTATCAGCATCATATGTAGTAAAGCTTTTTAACCAATGGAACCTGAAATATTTAATAGAAATTATACAGTTTTGTTTTATGTTAATTACAGAAAAGAATGATTTATGTATATAACTCATAATCTAATGTTATAAAATTTCAGTAACTATGATTAGATTCTTATGCAAATCATGCCTGAAACTAAGACACTTTTCAGCTCAAATTATATGTTACACACTTTAAAACTCATTTAAAGTATTTTTCCGGGTGCCTGAGTGGCTTAGTCGTTAAGCATCTGCCTTCAGCTCAGGTCATGATCCTGGGGTCCTGGGATCGAGCTCCACATCGGGCTCCCCGCTCAGCGGGAAGCCTGCTTCTCCCTCTCCCCCTCCCCCTGCTTGTGTTCCCTCTCTCACTGTGTCTCTCTCTGTCAAATAAATAAATAAAATCTTTAAAACAAATAAATAAATGAAGTATTTTTCATCTTTCGTTCTGTTGTTTCTTTCATACAAGGCCTTGGGAATAAAAACTAAAGAGTTATTTATTTATTTATTTATTTATTTATTTATTTATTTATTTATTTATTGCTATGCTTTACTTAGGAGGCTTAGGGGTTTAGAGCCTGATAATTTTGGGTTTTCTGGCACCCATTCTATTTTTTTTCTGGCACTTAATCTGCTATTTAGCAAGAAAGAAATGTAGAAACAAGCTAGTTTCAGAAAGTGCTTTGGGCAAGTGAAAGGAAATAGCAGGGAATGTTTTTTTTTTTCATGATTGAAATTGGTACAAGAGTTCCCATCCAAACAGTACGTATAGGGTGGTGAGAAAATATGTCTTTAATTTTAAGACTATTATTTGCAACATATTCATTTCTTTTAATGAAGATTTTAAGCTATTTCTACTATTCACACATTTAAAACCAAAAGTGTAGTATATATTTTTGTATGACAGAATGAAAAATATTGCCTCACAGTCTTCAATATGTCTTTGAATATTAATTTTAAGGGGGGATATTTTATTTATTTATTTTTTGTTTATTTTTTTTAAATTTTTTAAAGATTTTATTTATTTATTTGACACAGAGAGACAGAGAGCACAAGCAGGTGGAGCAGCAGGCAGGGGGAGAGGGAGAAGCAGGCTCCAGCAGAAGCAGCCTCCCTGAGGAGCAGGGAGCCTGATGCGGGGCTCCATCTCAGGAGCCTGGGATCATGACCCGAGCCAAAGGCAGTTGTTTAACCAACTGAGCCACCCAGGCACCCCTAATGGGGGATATTTTAAATAAATAAGACAAAAAAGAAAACATTCAGGAGCAATGAATTATAATTTTTGTGGAAGAAAATACATTATTTTTAACTGCACAGAGCAAAGTACCAATACTAAAAACAAATAAAAATTTAGAAAGCAGACTGCCCTTATAAATATTTATCAGCACATTTAATGAAATGTTTGTTTAATAAAAAATAAAATAGTTCATGTCAATGAATGTGACATCTTTCAACTTTGCAAATAATTACCTTTCAAAATATCTTAAAGCCAATCAAGGGACTTTTTGCAAAATTCCATTGTCTATTTTCAGTCACTAACAAATATCTTTTCAACCACTTAAAATATTAGCAATGTTTCTTGGATATAAATACTCACATTAAAATAAATAGAGTGATCAATTTTAGTGAAGGGGCCACATTTGAATAATACAAAATTCAGTGCTCATTTTGGCAGCACATATACTAAAATTGAGTAGTTCAAAATTCAGCTCATGAGTATAAGAACCCTTTTGTCATAGGCAATCCGTGTGAAGCACACCTGGGGCAAGCAGCTCTTTAGCGGCCCTGTTGAGAAAACAGAATTTAATCAGCTCGGGTGGTTGTGTCCACCTGGACATTTTGGAAGACCTGTGGAAGAAGAAGGCTGATCACTGGCGAAGAGTGTGTCGGGCAGAGATTTACTTGCAAAGAAAGGTTGAGAAAGGAAGCAAGATGGTCCCAACGAAATAAAACAAATACAATTTTTATTTAATGTAGCAATCACGAGATTGCCAAAAGTCAGCAGGTTTATAAGAATTGCTTATCATGAAAATAGCTTCTGACATTATTATCATATCTGTAACCATGTTCACCTATTTTTAGACATGAACATTAAAGAAATCAGAGTAAAGTTGGTTTATGAAGTCTAACTTAGATGGAAGGTGCCAAGCTGCATTGATTGAAAGACCTATGTAATTAGGCAGGATGGCCTGTGTTCTCTGGTTTCAGGGTGCACATTTGGGTTGGCTGACTGAGACATAGTACACTTAACTCTCCACAAAGGCAGCAAAGGCAGTTTTCTGTTTTGTTTCTCCTCAGCCTCCTTGGCCTTGGGCTCTCTGGGGCCTTCTTTACAGCACAGGGTCATTAGCTCCTTCTTGAACCACAGTGTTCTTTCAGCTTCTATGACAACATCCCCTTCAATTGGCCTCTTACCTTTCTAGCCACTTCTCTTTTGTCTTTCTTGCTTTTCTGTCTCTCCTTGATCCCTCAGTCTTTTTAGCTTCTGTCTTGTTCTGTTTGTATTTTTGCTTTGCAGTTTATAAATTTTTGTTTGTTTTTATGCCTCAATTCTCATATAATGGGCAAACAGTGCACCAGACATCGGCAATGTTCTTTACATAAATGAAATCATACTTATTTTCTCTTTTGTGTCTGGTTCATTTTGTTCAATATCATATTTGGGATATCTGCCTCTGTTGCTACGTGCAGTAATAGATCGTTTGTTTTGATTAATATATAACATTCCATTCGGAGAAAAATAGTCTGTTTTACTGTTGGGCATTTGAGGAACTTGCAATTTTTTGACTACTCTGAATATTACTGTTATGGCAGTCTAAAATATGGCTTATGGCAAACACATGTTTTTACATGTGGATCTGAATCTCCATGTGGAATTTCTGATTCATATATTCTGCTTTAGTAGATCCAGCCAGAGAGCCTTCCAATGTGGTTACACATATACCCTCCCCCAATGTAAGAGAATTTCAGCTTTTCCACCTCCTCCCCAAACTTGGCATTGGCTTTCTTTTTCATTTTGCCACTCTGATGAGTGGGTGATGGTACAGCGTTGCATTTGCAATTTCCCTTTCCCTCATAACTATGTTAAACCTCTTGTCTTTTGCCCGTGTCCATATTGGGTTTTCCACCTTTTTCTCATTCATTTGTTGAAATTCTTTGTATAGTCTGGATATACTTTGTTAGAAACAAAACAGCGTCATTGTCCCTAAGTTATACCTTACCTCTTACTCTTCCATTGTGTCTTTTGATAAGAGAAGTTGTTAACCTTAATACAGTGCAATTGCAACTGATTCTTTTTCTTTTCAGGTTAGCACTTTATTTTCTGCTTAAGAACACTTCACCTACTCCAGGACCATTGTATTTTCCTCCAAATCATCATTGTTTACTTATCATATCCATGTCTAATTCCATCTGGAATTAATTTTTTGTGTATGGTATGAAGTAGTGGCCAAGATTTTTTTGGGGGGGGGGCAGGGGCATATGGATATCTGATTGATTTTTTGCCTTATTTATTGAAAACACCATCATTCCCTTACAGCACTGCATTGTCACTTTTATCATTAATCAGGACTGACATATGAAGTCCTCTTCCTTAGAGCTGGAGTGTGTTGGTTTAAGGACTCACATTTAATTATGTCACAAAGTACAGTCTGAAGGGTAGATTTAATTGAGAAAACACACAAGTAAGGGACATCACCCACAGAACACATAGCATGATAGTAATTGGAGTGGAATGGAGAGGAAAGATGGATGCTATGTATTTAAACCACAATTCCAATCTGATTTAAGAACTCAGCAGAGATGGGACATGAGCAAGAAGTGCAACAAAAAAATTCAGCAGTGAGTAACTTCAAGATTTGTATAGCAAAAGAGGAAAGTTGATTTTAAAATGCTTAATGAGCATGGTAAGTTTTATGTATATTGTGTATAAGTTTCTGGTGAGTAGCATAACTGGGATTGTCCAGGCACAATTTGAAGACACAATGCCCCAAACTCAGATTAGAGATCATTTGCACAGAGATGATTATTGAAGTTTGAGAGTGGAGGAAATTCTGAAATTAAGGAATAAATACAGTAAAACAAGAATATCAATATAACCATTCTTGTATTTATTCTTTCTTCACAAATAATAATTAATACAATCAAGTTTTACTACCACGAGGATGGTTATATATTACCTATTAATCAAAAATCAATTAGGGATGATTTTATTTTCCATTTCATATTTGCCACGTAAACCATTATGCATAGATCAGTATGCATGATTCTAAAAGGGAAGGAATCTATTTAGAATTCTAGCACATCATTTAAATTTCAAATCTAATTCTATCTATTACAAACTTGCCAGTGAAAAACACCACCACCAATAATGACCAAAAAAGTATTTTGCTGGCTATCATTCTTAGAAGAAATTGAACTGAAAATATTTCCATTCCTTGAGTAACTTATAGCTTATGGGATTGATGTATGCATTATTAGAGCAGGCGGCAGTTCTATTAATGTGATTTAAAGAAATCTAAGGAAGTCTCCCTTGAATAAATTAACTCCCAGTTGGATCTTTTTAAATTTCCAGCATTAGTGGTTTTCCCTGTGGTCCTTTTATAGGAGATGTATACAGAGAGTTAGGCATTACATTTCCTCGGAGAGGTAACACATTATCTAGCTAATGAATTAATAGAGAACAATTGGTTGCATTTACCACCACTATCCATATTTGTACATTAGATAGCTGAATTCTGAAGGGAGTACTAAAGTAGAAAACTGGGAAACATAAGCAACAGGAAAAGACAGGAAAGTCAGAGAATTAAAAGGCAGAATTTTTCATCTGGATTTTGAAGTTGTGGCAAGAAAGGTCATGTAAAGAGAAATGAAACTGTGCATGTTCATGTATGTGGAGACACAAACACATGTGCACACATATAAGTTTGTTTATAATCCTTTCGTTGTATTATGTGTGCTGAAATAAAATTTTACTTTCTCAACATATTATAAAATTTATGATATTTTTATTCACCTAAAACTTTGCCGTTTCTTTTTTTTTTTTTAAGATTTTATTTATTTGTCAGAGAGAGAGAGTGAGCACAAGCAGGGGGAGCGACAGAGAGAGAAGCAGGCTCCCCACTGAGCAAGGAGGCTGATGTGGGACTCATGCCAGGACCCTGGAATCATGACCGGAGCTTAAGCGACTGAGCCACCCAGGCGTCCCAAAACCTTGCAGTTTCAATGTATGTATAAGTTAGATACAATTTGCATGTATTTGAAAGTTGTACACTAAATTGTAATCTAAAACATAAATTCCAGGGCATCTGGGTCGCTCAGTCGATTAAGCGTCTGCCTTCAACTCAGGTCCTGATCCTAGGGTCCCGGGATCGAGCGCGGCATGAGGCTCCCTGCCCGTTGGGGAGCTTGCTTCTCCCTCTTCCAGCTGCTCTTCCTGCTTGTACTCTCTTTCTCTCTCTGTCAAATAAATAAATAAAATCTTTTAAAAATAAGTAAATTAATTAATTAATTAATTAATTAATTTTGGTGCTGCTACTTCACCAGCAAGCAATTACATAAATTTCCCTTATACAATTTCTCTTGATTAACTCTATTGTTTTGTTATCTGTTTTTTTCTTTAAATTTAGTGAAGCTTTTCAGCTCTGGTCAAATGTACCTCTTCATAAAAATTCCATACTTCATTTTAAAATAATACTCTCGGGGCGCCTGGGTGGCTCAGTCCATAAACGTCTGCCTTCGGCTCAGGTCGTGATCCCAGAGTCCTGGGATCGAGCCCTGCATAGGGCTCCCTGCTCCCCAGGAAACCTGCTTCTCCCTCTCCCACTCTCCAAACTTGTGTTCCCTCTCTCTCTGTGTTTCTCTCTGTCAAATAAATAAATAAAATCTTAAAAAAAAAAAAATAATAATAATACTCTCTATTCAAAAAAAATGGATAGCAATTAATCATTTAAAGGATTGACACTTCTACTTAAAGGAATATAATGCAAACTTTAAATTTTTTTAAAGATTTTATTTACTTATTTGGCACAGAAAGGGAGAGAGAGAGAGAGAGCAAGAACAAGCAGTGGGAGTGGCAGAAGTAGACTCCCCACTGAGCAGGGAGTTTGACAAGGGACTGGATTCCAGGACCCTGGGATCATGACCTGAGCTGAATGTAGACACTTAAACTACTGAGCCACCCAGGTGCCCGGACAAGCTTTAAAAGTTTACATCTAATATAAAATACCTCATTTTATTTAATGTAAAAGAGATTTTCTCTTCTTTGTAGGTTCCTAGTCAGTTATGCTGAGAAAAGAAAAAAAAAAAAACGAAAACATTTGTCAATACCATATTTTCCTATTGTTCCAATGGCCATTTATTATAACATCTTTTTTTCCTTATTTCTTCTTTCTCTGCTAGAACTTAGATTTTGAAGGACCAGGTTTTGGGTTTGGTTTACTACCCTTCTTTATCTATACTTTCTTCCTATAAGGTCCCATAAACCAAATGGTCTTAAAAGATCTCTGCTGATCACAACCCCCCAGATGTATATGCCTGCTTTTGAATCCCCTCTGATCTATAAATATCTATCACTGCCTATTTGAAATATCTCCTTAGATGCTAAAATTGAAGAGTCCTTAGAGCTCTCTACATTTTTCCACACTTCCACCTTCCACTCTCCTCCCAATCTTCCCCATTAAAGTAATCCGCACTATCATCCTCCAAGGTGCCAGTGCCCCCCTCCCTCCGCCAAATTTCCCTTTTAATGCCCCTAATCCCTTTTTCCTACAATCCCATTAGGCACAGCTCCTGTTGAAAACCTCTCACACGTCAATGTCTCATCATTCCCTCTGCTTTTTCTTTTATCCAAGCCTTCATTGTATCCAATGTACATGATTGTGGTATCTTACTCCCTGTTGCATTTGTTTCACCCTTTTTTATATAGAGGCATGATGCCAGTAAAAAAAAAAAAAAAAAAAAAATGAGATAAATATCAGACAGCAAAGATAATAATATTTGCGGGTAGAAGAATTAATTTTATGCCATGGTGAAATATTTGGATATATTCCTGCCTGTGTTAAATGAGAAGCAAATAATAAATCTTAAACTAAGAAGAACTAGTAGCTTTGGGGTAACATGTGGAAAGTAGAATTTTAGCACCTTTGGAAATTTCAGTTTATATTACAAGGTACAATAAGAAAGGGGGACTCTGAGAAAGAAAAAAAAAGGGAAGAAAGAAGAAAGAAAAAGAAAGAAAGAAGGAAAAGAAAGAAAAAGAGAAAAAGAAGAAAGAAAGGAAGGAAGGGAGAGAGAAAGGAAGGAAGGAAGAAGGAAAGAAGGAAGAGAGAGAGAAAGAAAGAAAGAAAAAGAAAGAAACAAAGAAACAAAGAAAAACAAAGAAACAAAAAAAGAAAGAAAAAAGGGAAGTAGGGAGGACCAGTTTGGAAATAAATATGATGTGAAAGAAGTAGAGTGGTCTAGATATTCAGGATTGGAAAAAAAAAAAAAAAAGACCAATTCTTACCCTCAATCAGTAAAAAATTAAACTGAGAACATCTTTGAGACTTGTGACTAAGTCTTATGACAGGATCCAAAAATCATACCCATTGATAAAACTTCTGAGTGGATTGATTGTTTTCAGTAAATTTTTCTCTCTTTTTCTCTCTCTTTAATATAGCTGATTAAATATAGCCAACTATATCCTTGTGTCAGGTCTAATACAAAAGAAATAATCTGAAAAAAAATGGATATTTGGGACTATGGAACAGACTCTATCAATATTCTACCCATATACCTCTTGCCATTTTACACCCTGGCTCATCTTTCAATTGCCAGCACCTCATTGGAGGCCCTGGAACCCGCCCAAATCCTTGTATGAGTCAGGCCAGATGTGGGAGAATTAACATTTTCTGAGAGCAGCCTACATGCAACAACATATAGTGACTTGTGCACCAATATTCCAACTTCCTTATTTCTCAGGATGAATGACTCTAAAGAGCATGTTGGACACCATTTCTCAGGTTTCTTCAATGGGATTAAGCTCCAATTGTAATTTTCCCCATTAGATAAACTTGTACTTGCTTCTTTCCTTACATATCTCACTTATTGCCCTGTTGGTATTTCCTGGGAACACCACCCTAATAAACTACTTCAATCTTTTCATCAAGGTCTGCTTCTGGGAAATTCCAGACTATGGCAATTGGTATAGGAAATAATCTAAGAGATCTGAATGTCATGATAAAATTATGGAATTTAATCTCTTAGCAGCCAAATAACAACAAAGGACACATTGCTGGTAGTGAGTGAGGTGGCAAATTCTATAGCATTACAATTACTAAATCTCTCCCATGCGGTGGATGTAAGACTAACTTGTGACAAATTGGGTTATGATCCACCCAGGTGGGTATGTACTGGCTTGTGCAACATGTCCAGCAATTTGAGGAAAATGGGAGTAATATGAATAATATGAACCTATTGATTTTTTTTCAAAGATTTTATTTATTTATTTATTTATTTGAGAAAGAGAGTTAGTGCAAGCAGGGGGAGGAGCAGAAGGAAAGGGGCAAGCAGACTCTGTGCTGAGCCCAGAGCCAGATGCGGGCTGGATCCCCCAACCTGAGATCATGACCTAAGCCAAAATCAAGAGTCAGATGCTTAACCGACTGAGCCACCAGGCGCCCTGAACCTATTGATTTTTAATCAAATTCTGGACAATATTGAGACTCTGATATTGGTAGCCTCCTCCACAAAATTTTTATGTTTGTCCTTGATTCTACTAGGAAGTTTAGGATAAAAGCCAGGAAGTAAGGCGACAGTAGACCCAATTCATCCAATCAGCAAGAGATATAATCTGGGATTTGGATTTTAGTCTTCATGTGAGTTTGTCTATTTCTAATTTACCTAGTTTGTAGACTTTGAATCTGCAGGGTTCACCCAGGCATATTACTCTTGGGGAATCGTAAACTTTAACTTTTGATTCCCTAGCCCTGTGTGCCTCCTGAAAGCTCTGTTCAACATCTCAACCACTCAGGTCATTTTGTAAATCAGTAAAGTTGTCCGGAAGAAACAGTAGTTGAATTTATCTTTTACTTTCCATCTTTTGGGACTCTTGCTCCCAGAAGTCATCATTATCTTGGAAGCTCCCTGATGAGTTCGAAGAGCTATTCTGTATATTATATATAATATGTAATTATAAATTATAAATATGCTATAAATATAAGATTTTTCATATTTATACCTTTTTTGTAAATATAATATTTATTTGATGGATATGAATACCTTCATCTATTCCCTTTTTTGCAAGATCAAGCAATTAATACCTAATATTAATCAAATTTCTTTCTTAGCTAGGACATTTCAGGTATTTTAAAAACAAAATGATGAGTTTTATTTTGACTAATACATACACATTTTTTAAAACTTTATTGAACTGTAAAAGTAATGAATGGATATAATATTTACCAAATAGAATATATGGCCTTTTCCTTAAAAGTGTCCTACCTGGTGTTAATACCCATCAAGCTACTGTAACAAAGGTAAATCTAAAAAACAAGGGATGTCTGGAATTACGGGCCTGCAGTTATAGTGCTAAGGTTTATACTTCCGTGCCACTTTGGTTTTGAGCGCATCTCTCCCCCATTCAGCTGAAATATTTTCCTTGTAAGAAGAAAACTACTTTAATGAGCTTATATTTCTTAGATATTACCCCAAACTACACTAATAATTTTTTTTTTTTTTTTTTTTGAAAATGTAGGTTTCCATTTTTTGGCATGGCTCACAACACAATTAAAAAAGTGACTCGGGCTTCGTAAATGACAGACCATCCCAAATTATCTAATTCTATAATTGGCTATGGTGAATTTTCCTTTCTTTACAAAAGTAAAGAAAAAGAAGTAGGACAATTCTGAGATTGTTCTGATGCTTTGTCCTGTCATATGGACAAAATCCCAATTCTTAGGAATTTGTAAGCCTCACAATTGCCTTTCAGAGTTGGCTTTCCTTCAAGAAGCAAATTCTTATATATTCTTAAAAGAGTTTGAGACTAGATATTTTAGGTGAATTGGTTAGGGATCATTAAAAATTAAGTCATAAATAACCAAAATATTTCTGTGCTATTCCCTATTGTGTGAATGCAACCATATTAATCATCTCTTAAATTAGAACATTAAAAAAAATTTTATCTTTTAGCTACTTACATTCATTATTTTATTTTGCCTTGAAGACCTAGTATGAAAAAATCGAGATAGTATCTGCTGAGAAATAAGATTTTTGGGGCACCTGGTTGGCTCAGTCTGTTGAGTGTCCAACTCTTGGTTTCAGTTCAGGTCATGATCTCGGGGTCCTGAGATGGAGCCCTGCATCAGGCTCTGTGTTCAGTACAGAATCTGCTTGATATTCTCTCTCTTCCTCTCCCTATGCCCCTCCCCCCACTCTCTCTCTCAAATCAATGAATAAATCTTTAAAAAAAGAAATAAGATTTTCATAAATTGCTTTTTTTACTATTACTGATTGATAGTTGGAATAAGTATTAGAATTTTAAAATTTTAGGGGCGCCTGGGTGGCTCAGTCGTTAAGCGTCTGCCTTCGGCTCAGGTCACGATCCCAGAGTCCTGGGATCGAGTCCCACATCGGGCTCCCTGCTCCGCGGGAAGCTTGCTTCTCCCTCTGCCGCTCCCTGCCACTCTGCCTGCTTGTGATTCCTCTCTCTCTCTCTCTGTCAAATAAATAAATAAAATCTTTAAAAAAAAAAAAGAATTTTAAAATTTTAATTTGAAATCTTATTATAAATTATTCAAATGGGTTTGATGAAAATACAATTATCTTGTATCTAGTCATACAATCCTTTTCCTTATTGAAATTTCAGAGGTCAATATTAAAGGGAAGTTATGAGGAACACATTTAAATTTCATTGTCTCTATATACTTATAAGATTTATAAAAGATACATATATTTTACTGTTACTTTCTGTTTACACTAATGAAGAGAAACATTAGTGGGAATCCTATGTACTGAGGGGTATAAGCTTTACTGATTCTCAGCTGACATTCTGAGATATAGGAACAGGAAAATTCTCTTAAATAGCTGGATCTTGATAGAAGTACAAAAAATAAATTATATAATGATAACTTTCATTTCTAAAAGCATCCCTTTCATATTTCTAATCTGTGCTATTTGAAGAAGCACCACCTGGTCCTTTACAAAGATTTGTCGTAATTAACTACTAGTTGGAGTACAAATTTTCTAATTTCCTGAGGAGCAATTTGAGAATCTCTATTATTATTAAAAAGTATTCAAATTCAATGTTTAGATATTTAATTTATAGACATAATCAGAAATACTCATAAAACTTTTTGTGTAGCAACATTGTAGGGTTAATAGATAACATCTTGAAAATAAAACAAGGTATAACAAAGATTGATATATCCACAGGATATATATGAGTTTCCTGGGGCTGCTGTAGCAAATTATCACAAACCGTATGGCTTAACATAGCAGAAATTTACTCTCTCACATTTCTGGAGCTCAGAATTCCGAAATCAAGACATTGGCACAAATTGCTCCTCCTCATGGCTCTGAGGGAGAACCTATTCCGGGCCCCCCTCCTAGCTTCTGGGGGAAGCCGCAATCCTTAGCATTCCTTGATTTGTCCATGAGGGACTTCCCCAATCTCAGCTGCAGGCTTCATAATGCCTCCTCTTTCGTGTGTCTCCTTATCTTCTTCTTTCTCCTAGGACATGTGTCTCTGGATTTAGAGCCCACCCAGTAAATCCATGATCATCGCCTCTCAAGATCCTTAACTAAATTATGTCTACAAAGACTCCTTTTCCAACTAATGCCACATTCATAGGACATATATTGGGGGTGGGGGGTGCTATTATTCAATCTTTACAGATACAATACAATACAGCTTTCAAATTTTTTGAGTAATATTAACAATATGGGAACATGTGTACTGTAGAATATTCCACTAAAAATGGACATACCTCGTGGAGTTATTTTGGATACCAGTGTGTGCGTATAATACATTATGCAGTTCCTTATATATAAATTATTGGAAAGCAATACAAAGGAATGGTAGTAATGATAGGTGATCTCAGGGCAGTGGGGATTATAGTTGTATTTTTTTTCCTTTGTATTTTCCTTTGTTTTCCAACGTCCACAGATGACCGTGACTTACTTTTGTAACGATACATTATAAATTAGTGAACAGCTATATATTTTCAGCCTCATTCACTATACTTATTTTATTAATTTTCTTAATTTTAAAAATAAAGCAAACATTTATATGACATAATATGTTTAATTGTAGTCACAATAAACAGAAATTTTCATGTGTCTTGGGACCACTTTGAGATATATTAGTCCCTACAACTTTTTTCAGTTTTCAGGACTCAATATGTAACATTATCCTCCTGTTTGAACTCAATAAAGAAAGAAAGAAACATAAGAGGGAACAAAGGTTGATGAAAATGTAATTTATAATAATGATAAAACTAACTGGATAGAAGGGGCTTAGAAACCCTGTCAAACAGATGTGCTAACAATTTCTCTGTTAAAGTCAACTGTATCACATCTTACAGGTCTCTCCAAGGCAAAGCCTGATCCAGCAAGTTTACATCTTAGAAGAAGAGTAGAACACACCCTGTTAGAAAGTTGACAAGCAACAAAGAGAGAAGCTGGAAACCACCTGCTAGAGAATGCAGTTTTGCTCTAAGCCAGCCTCCCTTACCAGAAAAGTCATCTCTTGCTCTGGGGAGGTCAATGGTGGCGTATGGAAAAGCCGAAGTACAACTCCCACACTTGCCTTTCTTTCTCTTTCCTTTTATTTCCTTTCCATGGAAATATAAAATGTGAGCCGTAAGCATTCTCCCTGCTGTAGGATTGGCAACTCCTGCCCCTGAGGTGAATGTGAGGATCCAGTAAGAGGTTAGTTTGTCTTCCCACCATTCATTACCAACCTCATAAAATTGATGACCGAAATCCACCAAATACACATTTCTGAAATATGCATTGCCTTTCAATAATTTTATGTTTTCTTCATATTCTTCTCTCATTACTCCCATTTGATATTGTCCTTTCCTTTTTGTTACAGCTTTGTCCATTTACTCCACATTATACAAGCCAACTTAATTATTTCCTTTTATTTCCAGATAATTCTCTTTCCATCTTTGTAGTAACATGCAACCAATTAGTATTTGAATTCTAAGTGATGATGGGCGTTTATCCTGATTGGCCAGTACCCACTCGTTGTTAAATGCTTTAAATATCTCTCCTACTTATTTCATTACACATTGTGATATTTTAATAGTTAATTAACTTAATTAGAAGTACCTTAAGCCTGGGCTTTGACTTATATCTATGATGTATCTATGTGTGTGTGGTGTATGTTTATGCTTATTACTGCGCGTAATACGCACATGTTATATAATATAAAATACTTCATAAAATACAAAGTGATACATAATTCTAAGGCATTTAAACTCACCTGAAATTGAGCATTATTATTTTAAAGAAAACAAACTCCAAATGATACATAGGAGTTTAAAACATTCTCAGACCTGGGCTTAAGGGAAAAAAAAAAAAAAATATATATATATATATATATATATATATATATATATATATATAATTTCTTATGTGCTTTCCATAACTAGTTTTCAAATTTATGATAAAATATATTTAGGCTAATGACCTCCAATGGAAGAACCAGAAAACAGATTACTAATCTCTCTCTCTCTCATCCCTCTAGTTTACTTCTAACAAATACCAGGAAATCCATTACAATAGGTAAGCTGATAGAGTTCACTCCTTTTTGTTTGTCCATCTCAACTCACATATGCAAAGGTTTTTGCTGAGTATGTTTAACGGTCTCTGAACTTATTTCCCTTCATATTATGGATTCAAGATCTATTATGCTCCTCATCTCTTTTCCTAGGCCTGTCTCTACTATGTTCTAAGTGAGACAAAAACATCCTCTTCTAAACATCATACATTGTTACCACTTTTACAACTCATGTCATTTAGCAAGAAGATTTATACAGAAAATCCATCTTGCTTTCAGAAATCCTGAGCAAGAAAAGTAGCTAGCAATGGGTACCAGAAGTGATGAATGGAGGCATAGGTAGTGACTGGGGGTCCTTTTACAGACAAGATTTGATATAAGCCAGTTATTTTAATTTAAATAGACATGTCACAAAGCATTCCCCAAGATGTGACCCACTGGCTCCCCACATCATAATTACCTGGAATGATTGTTAAACATGCAGATTCCTGGGCCTCACTGCAAAACTGAATTTGGGGGATTGGATCCTGAGGATCTGTATTTTTCAGACCGCCCTGGTTAATGTTTGTACTTAATTAAGTCTTAAAACCACCATTTGGTGGACACTTTAGCCACATCTTTCTCAAGGTTTCTCAAGGTTTTGTCTATCAGGCTGTCTTGAAATCAACTCTACATTGTTTGTGAACTGGATGAATTCTACATTCTGTTGATGACTCCTGCCTTCCATTTAATTTTAGTATAACTTGTTTCTGACAGTGATGAAACTGTTAAAGTCTAAAAATGATTAATAGGACGTTTTCAAAAAGTAGGGGCTTAAAATTCTTGACTCAGAGCTCATTCTGTAATCCATTAGCTCTGTCTGGAACTTGACACTTGCTGAGCTTCCTGAAGGGATTTCCATCCCTGGGTCTATCAGCACTTTGTTATAAATGTGCTGTGCTTAGGAAGGAGATTTCTGAGAAAGCTTTCAACATTATTATGCTAATGTAAATCTTGGCCTACACACAGGGATTCTATCATTCTGTCCTTAGCTGTCTTCTTTAGACTTTTCAAATAATAACATTTACAATTGTTAGAATAAATGGCACTCTGTGATTCAGGAGTCCTGTGCCCATCTTTCAACATGGTTACAAGTGTTATTTGGCAACCTAATTTGTCTTTTTTTTTTTTTTAAAGATTTTATTTATTTATTTGAGACAGAATGAGAGAGAGAGAGAGAGAAACAGCATGAGAGGGGGGGGAGGGTCAGAGGGAGAAGCAGACTCCCTGCCGAGCAGGGAGCCCGATGCGGGACTCGATCCCGGGACTCCAGGATCATGACCTGAGCCGAAGGCAGTCGCTTAACCAACTGAGCCACCCAGGCGCCCACCTAATTTGTCTTTAATCCAGTTTTAACATTGTCCATCATAATGAATCTCAACACAGACATAGTTTTAGCTCTGTAGCTCCAGTATAGCCGAGTTTCTATAAGGTATAGAACAGTTTCTATTAAGCACAGCTGTGTAAAAAACAATATGGCAACCCAAGAAACTGCCCATGCAATAGTCCTCCCTTATCCATGACTTCAGTTATCTATGGTCAACCCCCATCCATAAGCAGAGGTTCCTCCTTCTGACTTACTGTCAAAAGGTCAGTAGTAGCCTAATGCTATGTCACAATGGCTCGGTCATTCCCCTCACCTCATCTGATCACATGGGAATTTTATCACCTGACATACAAGAAGAGTGAGCACAGTACAATAAGATATTTTGAGAGAGAGACCACACTCACATAATTTTTATTGTAGTATATTGTTATAATTGTTCTATTTTATCATTGGTTATTGTTGTTAATGTCTTACTGTGCCTAATTTAGAAATTAAACTTTATCATAAGTATGTAAGTATAGGAGAAAACATAGTATATATAGGGTTTAGGCATCCATGGTTTTAGGCATCTGGGGGTCTTGGAAAGTATCAAGAGGTGAGTACTGTACAACTATAATAAAAAATTTAAGGGTTGCATTCATTTTAAAATTATTCACATTCATGTTTGCAAGTAAAAATAATAATCTAAAGTATGTGCAATTTTTTAAATGAATGGCTTAATGTCCTACAGATCCATGTAGGGTTATGAAGTAAAAATAAGCATACTAAAATAGACACTTCAATTAAACCAACAACATTGTGCTAAAATGGTTAAAGCCTTAAAATTAAATTACACTGGAGATTTATTACTATATTAAAACAACAGAAAAAGTCATTGCTAAATACTATGTCCTCTTTCTCAGTGTTTATCTGTTCAGGAACAGATTGCATGATGAAATTATAAGTTTCTTATCTTTTTTAAAGTTGCCATTTATCTTTCCCAGCAGTTCTTATTTTAATACTGTTTTTCTTTGTGAGACCATTGTGGCCAATCATGTTTACCAGCATTTGGACTGTGCTTCACACAAAAGTCCTGGAAGGAAATAGCTGTAATGCATTATTGGTCCTTGTGTTGCAATGGTGACTGCTCTTGAATAAAACCTCATTCGGGGTGCAAATGTTCATCACTCTAAAGATGTTTTCATTTTATTGGAATTCCAGCCATAACACTAGAAACAATAAAGTGTATCTTTTGGGTTCTTAATCTACAAAGTATGAACCACTTCATGGAAATGATATCTTCATTTTATTCTTTATGAGCAATAAATTTTAACTCATTAAGTTTTTATTTTCTTTTATTTTTTTAAGATATATATTTTTTTTATTATTTGAGAGAGAGAGAGAGCGAGCATGGGGGGGGGAGGGTCAGAGGGAGAAGCAGACTCCCCACTGAGCAGGGAGCCCGATGTGGGACTCGATCCCGGGACTCCAGGATCATGACCTGAGCCGGAGGCTGTTGTTGAGCCAACTGAGCCACTCAGGTCCCCATTCATTAAGTTTTTAAAAGAATACATTGTCCCCATGTTTCTCCCCTTTATCTGATGAATAAAATATCAACTTTCAAGATAAGTTGACTATATCATACGTACAAATTTGATCAACATCTAGATTTAATTTAAGTGATACACTGTTTACTTTTTTCCTTAAAACAGATTTTCAAATTCTCTTGTATTTTCAGCTATGATGACAGTGAATTCTTAAACTGAAAGTATGCTAAAAAATGAAATAATTGTTTTTCATTAAAAAGCTCTTATTGTCTAATAGAGACAGCTGTATTATATATCTGCCTCATACATTACTAATTTGGAATTTTTGTATAAAAAGATCATATACATAATCATAATATAAATAATACTGAAAAGAATATTTACAAGTGGAGGAAACTCAAGCTGTCTTCAGGAATTATTGGTGTTATATAAAACCCATTTAGTATTATAACAATAAAAAATATGTTAAGTGTAAAATATCTGACCTCATTTCCGTAACTGTTATGCAATAGAGCATAGAGATAAAATAGATGAAATCGATATACATATGATAAGAAGCATTTTGGTGTAAAAAGTAAGATTTCTGGATTAATAAAAGTTTTTTTATTTGTATCACATTATATGCTTAGTTTGACAGTATATATATATATATATATATATATATATATACATGCATATACATATATACATACATATACATACATATATATGCATTTCAATCTCTCCACGACAATTTCCAGGCAACAGTTCATCAGTTTTCGTGCTGGGTTACAGATGACCTTCAATAATTCATTGGATATCTGTGTTGCTCTCCCTAAAAGTACTTGAAGCATGCTTAGTTTTCGCAACTGCAGTTACTAATGGTATTTTGCTTTTTTGAATCCCAAGCTTTTTAATGACTTCTGGGTACCCTGTGTTACCACAAATGACAGAAAAATAAGTGATTTACAGTGTATGGAAATAATTATACTTACTTTATTTAAAATGATTCGGGTTTAGAAAGATGCTATAGAATAAGTTTGCTGTAGCAGTGAAATAAAAGATGCGACTAATATAAGGTTACTATTACATGGAATCCATGATCAATGAAGAAGCTACCCAAAGAAATAGTGGTAGTGCTACTCCAGGATTTGGGGTGAAAACTTCAGGTAATACCCTCCAAGACTTTCAGGAGAGCTGATACAGTCACAAGATCTTTCTCAAGCTAAACCTTCACATCCCAAGTTGACCGTGACACTAGATGGTCAGGCGACATCAAGATGCATCAAGATGAGGACAAGTTACTTAAAAGGAATGAACCCAGTAAACCCAATTGTAACCTCAGCACAGGGCCTCAAAGGTCTTCTCTGCCCACAGTGGTTGCGGCTGAGAAGGAGGCAGCGTATGACCCACATGAGAGCTTTTCCAAAGAAAGATGGGAGCAGTGAGTGTGGCACAGAAAGCAGAAAAAAAGGCTCGCCCACGGCAACTGTTGGCCTGCCCATGAAATGGCAACCTGAAAGCCTTCCAGATCTTAAGTTTATTGGTAACTGTTTATGGATGCCTCCAAATCATAAATATGAAAAATATACTAAATCAGATTTTCCCTACATCAAAAAGAATTTCAGTATTGTCTTTTTAAAAAACAGCTAATCATATTGCAGTATAGAAGCATATCAAATCAACACATTGGACTCTAAACTTATACTGTGTTATAGGTCAGTTATATCTCAATAAAGCAGGAAAAAAAGCAGCTATGACATCAGCTCCACATTTTAATATTTACCTTTGCCATTTCTTGTTTGCTTATAAATAAAGTGAAATATGTTTTTATTATCTAAAACACTGCAGAGGGGCGCCTGGGTGGCTCAGTCGTTAAGCGTCTGCCGTCAGCTCAGGTCATGATCCCAGGGTCCTGGGATCGAGCCCCGCATCGGGCTCCCTGCTCGGCGGGAAGCCTGCTTCTCCCTCTCCCACTCCCCCTGCTTGTGCTCTCTCTCTCGCTGTGTCTCTCTCTGTCAAATAAATAAATAAAATCTTTAAAAAAATAAAAAAATAAAAAAATAAAACACTGCAGATTTAACAGTTTACAAAACCTGACTCTTAGTTTTACCATCTGGCAATTACTATGCCCCAACACACCTCAATATGGATTCAACCTCAAACCTGTACAAAACCCAGGCCTACCAGAATCTCTTGAATTCTTGAAAACTTTTTCATCTACAGATAAAAACTATTCTAGGGATCTTGTCCAGTCTCTGAAAGTTGGGATATGTTGTTGTATTACAAAGATTTTCTCTCTGATGTGTCTAATTTTTTCAAATGTGTGTATTTATTAAGCAGTCTTAATATGGGTTGTTGTTCTGTTACTGTGAAAAAAAAGTCTGAATAAGGAGCAGGTAATTTTATTGTAGTTCAAGGCAAAAAACAGCAACAACAACAACAGCAACAACAAAACACACACACACACACACACACACACACACACACACACACACACAAACAATGTATGCAATTTTAGCCCTAAATTTTAATAATATTTCCATAGTTATAACTGTCAGCACAATGTTTTTCAACCCCTGTCATAGATTTTGTGCAAATGCAGGAAGGCTTATTTAGAATGGCACAGAGAACCTCCAGTTCCCTGTAGATTCATTAGAGGTGAATCTCAGCATGTAACATACCTTCTAGTGGTCCAAGCATCAGAAAATACTATTTAATTATACTACAGCCTCTCCTGAACCCTGGTATCACTATGATGCTGATGACTCTTCTCACTATTCTTACTGCTCTTCGGTTAGATCAGTTGGCTTCTGGGAAAAAATGTGGGGACCTTTGAATCCTCTTACCTTCCCAAGAATAGGATTATCTATATTTCAATAATTAAAGACTTTTGGGGAGAAGGCAGATAAACCCAACTTTTAATCAATTCTTCTTATACAAATAATAGTGTTTATCAATAACCAAGGGCATAAAGAATGAAAAATACAATCAAAGACAGGTTCTTCATAAAAGTAGTTCACCTTTTGACTGGGCTGAAAGACAAATGAGCTTGTATAAATATTTTAAAACATGAAGTAATAATTGACAAAAGTAAAAACATGGGATCAAAAATAATCCCCCCCTAAGGTTTCAGGAAATATATGCAGGTTGGATTAGTACTGGAAGAAACTGAGTCTTGAGGAAATATTACTTCCTTTGGATATTGTGAAAAGGAAAATAAAAAGAATTATGATCTGTTTTATTACAACCATAGAAATAAAAAGAACTTAAATCTTATAATGATCCAATAAGACCATTTTACACATGTTAAGATTTAAAACTTTTTTTTTTATAATTGAAAGCTCACAGAAGTACCTCTAAAATAACAAGGATTACAAACAGTAGGATCACGCTATTGGCTGCCAATTACCGTGTAATAGTGGAGGCTCGTCTTGATGTGACACAGCATGAGTTTTTTTCCAGTGGATAATAAAGCTGATTTTTTTTGCTGTTTTTTATTGGTGGTTATATACAGTATTAACTCAGGATCTGTGTTGTGGAACTGAAAGATACTTTGTTTTCAACCTCAATTTCTCTACAAGCTATTTCCATTCCCATTTTGTTTCCAAGATACTTAAATTCATAAACTAAAAATCTAAATTGCTTTCCTCTAATTACTGTTCCTCTTTTTTTGTAAGTCAAGGTAATATTGATAATAATTGAAACCGTTTCTTCACCTGGATATAATTACATTTGTTTTTATGAGCCTTTAAAAAAACTTAGTTGCTGGAATTAGCTAATTATAAAATGATAGGAAAAACAAGTATTACACAATTATTTGGAATATATTTGAGGAAACTCAAGTAACATTCTCAATTACATTACAATATAATGATCCCGATACTGTTTTTTGTTCAGGAAAATAAAATTTCATGTTGGACATAAATCAGTAGTAAACTTTTAGATTAACAATCTAAAATGAGAATTTAATGATTTGGACTAATGTTATTTCTATCATAATAAGGAAAAACAGGTTAGTTTTGAAATAATAAGAAACAATGAGGAGATTTTTTGTGTCATCTATGTCAGTAGTCTCAAATTTTAGCATTGCATCAGAATCACCTGGAGGGCTTGTTTATTTATTTATTTTTTTAATTTTATTTTGGAGGGCTGTTTAAAAAACAATTGTTAGGCCTCAAAATGGCTGATTCAGTGTATCTAGGGTGGTGCATTTCCAAAATGTTTCCTGGTGATGCAGATACCACCCACACTGGGAGAATGACTGGTAGATGAATTACTTAAAAGACTATTTGCAAACAGTAAACAAAACAACAATGATAAAAGTTTTAAAATGCTGTTCCTTGTTTTATATTTTCACCTATCCAATGGCAATTCTAAACAATGTCAATGTCAGATTAACTCTTCCCGTGGCGTTTTCATAGTTCCCAATAGGCAACACTTCTCCCCCAGTCCCCATCCCACCTTTTTGAAAGAGAGAGAGAAAGAAGAGGAAAGGAGTGGAGAGGACAGGACATGAAGAGAGACTGGCAAAGACAAAGATAAATAGCAGGAACTTAGGCTTGTCTTGTGTACACCCTACTGTTTCCAACACTTTCCTGTTTCCTGGAAAAAAAAAAAAAAAAAAAAATATATATATATATATATCAAACATGGTAGCTTTTATTACACCATACATATGGGTTAGGGCAAAATCCCAAATGTAGAATATACTGTCTTTACACCCCAGTGTGTACCTCAGGGCATTGTGACTCCTTTTATATGGTGGAAGTGTGAGATACAATGATTCTTTACATTGGTGCGTATGGCCCAGACCATTGGCTTTCTAAACATTTCACTGATATGACAGCCACAAAACTTAGTAGGGTTTTGTAGCATATTTGTCCAATAAAGGCCCTCAAGCACTTGTCATTTCCTCCTCATCCCAACTTATTGCAAAAGGTCATTAATATAGTGGATCATTTTGCTCTCCTTTGGGATGTCCAGACAGAACAATTATCTTTAGACAAACTAGGAGAGTTAGCACAGCTCTGGTGTGAGAGTGAATATATACACCATTTTTCTACCTGCATAAATTTGAGCTTTTTTTGATCCTTTTTGATAGAGATGAAAAAGAATATAATGAGTAAATGTTCACACACCACGTATCTGAGGTTAGGATAATATTCTGTAGTGAAGATACCACATCTTTAGCAATTAGGGATCCTTATTAGTGGAATCTTTGGTAGTATCCTGTCATTCTCTTGTATCTGTCTGGCTTTTGAAGAGGCATGTCTGATAAATTCAGTCAAGTTTATGTTAAGGAGCGTCACCTTTGCATCCTTTTTAAATTCTTCAGGGTAGCACTATTATCACTTATTTATGTATAATAAAACATTATTTTTACTTTACAATCTTGGTAGGGCATTTCAGACTGCCACTTTGATCTTGCTCACTCTTACCCACAGTTTAAGAAACCAGTATGCAGGTTGTGCTATCTGCTAAGCTTGTCCTTTAGATACTGAGGGAAAAATCTCAACAGGTGGGTCTATGGACCTAGTGAACCAAGGATGAGGTAGAACAAGGCAGACTGTATTTATTATTCAGTTTCCATATATATCCCTTTCTAACAAAGGGCCTTGAGGGTGCTCCATTTTCCCTACCATCAATATCAATTAAAACTGTATAACAGTCCACCGATGTATCAGGTATTTTCCTTTCCCGATGGACTCCTGCCTGACAAAATGGCCTTAGTTCCCATTGCGGAAGAGCCAAGGGAATCATTACTATATACATTGGCCATCAAGTTTCAGGACCATTCTTTGAAGGAACTGGATTATTCTTTAGACAAAGGATTATGGGCCTAAAAAATGTCTCCAATCTATAAACTGAGCTACAGAATGTGACTTTTTTTTTAGTTTTTTTTAATTATGTTAATCACCATACATTACATCATTAGTTTTTGATGTAGAGTTCCCTGATTCATTGTTTGTGCATAACATGCTGTGCTCCATGCAGAACGTGCCCTCCTCAATACCCATCACCAGGCTGACCCATCCCCCCACCCCCTACCCTCTAGAACCTTCAGTTTGTTTTTCAGAGTCCATCGTCCCTCATGGTTCATCTCCCCCTCCAATTTCCCCCCTTCATTCTTCCCCTCCTGCTATCTTCTTCTTTCTTTCTTTCTTTTTTTTTTTTTTTACCATATAATGTATTATTTGTTTCAGAGGTACAGGTCTGTGATTTAACAGTCTTACACAATTCACAGCGCTCACCATAGCACATACCCTTCTCAATGTCTATCACCCAGCCACCCCATCCCTCCCACCCCCCACCACTCCAGCAACCCTGTTCGTTTCCTGAGATTAAGAATTCCTCATATCAGTGAGGTCATAGGATGCATGTCTTTCTCTGATTGACTTATTTCACTCAGCATAATACCCTCCAGTTCCATCCACATCGTTGCAAATGGCAAGATTTCATTCCTTTTGATGGCTGCATAATATTCCATTGTGTGTGTGTGTGTGTGTGTGTGTGTGTGTGTGTGTGTGTGTGTATACACACACACACCACATCTTCTTTATCCATTCATCTGTCGATGGACATCTTGGCTCTTTCTTCCTAGAAACATCGCCAAAGGCAAGAAATGGGCAGAATGTGACTTTTTATTAGTATGGCTCAGTGCAAACTCTCAATCACTAACAGCTTTGGGTTGTATAGATTGACCAGTTAGTTTCTTTGCTGGCTTCCTATCTATCTTTCCTCTAGGGATGCTGTTTTTTGATTAACTACCTCTACTGGTTCTTGAAGGGTCAGGTGCCCTTGTCTGTCACTCCAATCTTGCCACTAGTAATGATTGTGCCCTCCTTGATTCTGTCAGTTAAGAATTACCACTTGGCTTCTGTAATTGTATCTTCCTTATTGCTATCAGTAAGCCAAGTTTTGAAATGGCATCTCCTACTTTGTCTCTTAAGGAATTGCAGGATCTAACCAACATGTGCTGCTAGGATCCAGGGGAGCAAATGGAGGTCTGATCAAGGACAAGTGCAACATAAAGTTGATCAAAGGAGATGCAGATATAGGTAGATATAGATATATAAATATAAAATTTATAGAATTTACCACCCAGGCAAAGGATCCAGTTGCAGATTGATCACTAAACTTCTCAGAGATACTGGGGACTCTCTCACCAGGGCATTCCTTATTAATCTGGCCACTAGAATATCTCTTGGACCCCCCTTGAGGATATAGTCATCTGTGGGCAGTTTTTCATAGCATAATCATTCTGCTATGTCCTATCTCTGAACATTTTGATCTATACTTCCAATTTTTGCAGTGGAATATCTCCTACATCTACTTCATTTAGTATGGGCCATTACCAGCCTGAGTTTTGAGGACATTTTGGCAGCACATTTGTACTGTGTCTAGGGTCCTCTCCTCGTGGTGTATTTTGTTAATTATGTATCTATATATCTATATCTGTATTTCCTTAAGGGCCCCTTGTGCCCTTAATGGACTCAGTACTTCACCAGACAGGTTATGTTTTAGCTTAATCCAATTATGGAACATATGATGAGGAAGGCAGATGGAGACAGACCAGCAGATCTTGAGGAGACTGTTTTAACTCTTAGGACAGAGAAATTTGTATTTTCTTCCAGAAAGGAGAGACTGCTGTGCACTAAGAGGCAGGAATGAACCATTTCTTGAGATTCAGAAGATTCAAGCTATTGTGGGGATTCAAGAATACTGAATGCATTATCACACATGCCTCCATTTCTTATCACAGAGTCCCATTTTCTCCCTTTCAAGGCTGGACCTTAGTATAACATGTATATTTAGGTTGAGAATTTAAACTTCCCTAAAACTCAGCTCTTTCTATGATTAAGTTGTGAGCCTAGTCCTGAACTTTGTTTGCTCTCTAGCTGGTGGAGATGAAAGTCTCCCAAGAAGTTGCCAAATTTATCATTGGCAATTACATAAAGACTTGAAGTAATGATTAATCTTCCTCAGCCTTTTTTTGTCTTTCTCCTCTTTAGCCGTCCATTTCCATTGTCCTTATAATTACTATCTCTGCTATATTTCTCAAATGACTGATAGAATACAACTGCTAGTGCATGTCCTTCCAATGGCATACCACCGTTTTGTGACACTGGTGAAAATTTTAACAAATACACTGCTAACGCATGCCAGGAACAAGCACTGTCCATGTCTGGCCCACCAGTGATGTCCTTATTACCAACCTGCAAATAGTGATCCAGTTCCAACATCCTATCTTGGTGTCTGTTTTCTCAGCCCACTTCTGGAACCATCACTGACTATCAGTTTCTGTAGGAAGAATACTCAGATGAAAATGAGCAGGCAATATATTTCTTAGCCAGTGCTCTAAAGATCAACGTGTATGGGAAAGAAAGAAGGCATGATTGGACAGAGGGAGAAACTGGATTTCAATGCAGTATAAATAAATATTTCAGCCGACCCTGCAGGGATATTGAAAATGGATGGTCCTTCAAGGATGTGTTGTGTGAGACAAAGAGACTAGATCTTGTACTTCCATAAGGATCAGTCACTGGATACAGAAATGAAGGGGCATTTGAGGAACATAAATTTCTTTAGCAAAGGGCAATTCAAAAAGAGGGCTGAAAGCCTGGACATGTCATCTGGCTTCACTCCCAGAAGTTGGGAGAAAAATCCTCCCATGCTGAAGGAGAATTTGAATGATGCATTATAGTGTCCACTTTCTTTTTTTTTTAAGATTTATTTATTTAGTCACCATACTGTATGGTGACTAACATAGCATAATAGAAAAAACAAAAATATTGATTATTAATGAAAAAACAAAAAGCAGAACAAAACAAAACAAACCCCTATCATTTATGAAAGAATGTTGGGTAGAAAACTAGCTTCGTAAGATATATACAAGTGTTTCTTGAGGGGGAAAGAATTGGGTAATTTTCTTGTCAAACAAAAAAAAAAAATTGTTTTGGATAAAACAAAATGAAACTGATTGCTTAGATAGTTTCTGATGTGTTTACTCTGAATATTCCAAATGGTTATGTTGTACACACCTTTCACAACATTATTTAATAAAGAAACCGATTATATCTATAAAAAATATTTTATTTATTTATTTGAAATAGAGTGAGTACGAGTCAGAGGCAGAGGCAGAGGGAGAGGGAGAAGCAGTCTCCCCACTGAGCAGAGAGCCTGATGCAGGGCTCAATCCAAGGACCCTGAGTTCATGACCTGAGCCTAAGGCAGATGCTTAACCGACTGAGCCACTCAGGCGTCCCTGGTGTACAATTATTTTTGCACACTGTGGTATTTCTCTTCTCAGGCTATGGAGAAAATAATTAGGGTCCCAAAAATCTCTGCTTCAAATGTACAGGATATTTTCTATGATTCTTGCTATAGCTCCAATGCTCCAATTAGATAGTTGATTTAGTTTCTCAAGGTTGCTATAAATAAGTCTTTGAAGCTATCCAAAGGAGTTTTCTCTAATTTTACACTGCCTTGCTCCATTCCAAATCTCAAGTAGACAAAATCATGGTGCCCACTTTGTCTTCCTTTACTTATTTAATAATTGGAATTTTATTCTTTTATCTACTTACAGAAAATATTTCCACCTGAGCAACAGATTGATTCTCTTCTCAGGAAACTTATCCTGTGAGTTAGCAATGTTTATATCGGATACTTCAGAGTTTTCCATTTCTGCATAACAAATTATTACAAATTTCAGAGCTTGTAAAAAAAACAAATTGAAAAAGAAAAACCCATAAATGTGATACTTCTCAATATCCATCTTTTAGGAATCCAAGTGGTGGTTATCTGGGTTGAGATATGACCTGAGTCTTGGGGTGTTCTTCCAAACTCATGAGATTGTTGGCAGAATTCAGTTTCCGTGATTGCATGACTGAAGTCCCTATTTTCTTCCTAGCTGTTCTCAGCTCCTAAAGACTGCAGTGAATTCTTTGCCACGTGTCCTTCTCCACAGAACCATCAATCTGATCGTTTACCTTTTCAAGACTGGCAGTAATGCAATTCTCTCTAGTCTACAGCAAAGTAGTCTTAGATAACATACTGTAATGATAGAAGTGAATACCCTATCATTGTTTTATAACTAATTATGGGAATGACTACCCCATCATATTTGCAGACTTCATTCACACTGAAAAGCAGGTGATTACACAGAAAAGGTACATCACAGCACCAAAATTTAAGGGGTCATCTTAGAATTCTACCTAGAATATTGTATTAAATTTGTCATTATTTTTCTTAACCATCTTTTTTTGTGTGTGATTTTTCTTATATCCATCTTTCCTTTACATAGTTTTACCTAAGACTACCATTCACATCCATATTGTTAAATCTAATTGCAGTTACAAATAATTGTAATTAGATACAGTTACAAACAATTGTAAACCATCATCTTCCTTGACCTCTTCTCAAGATGTAACCTCTTAATCATTCCCGAAACACAACACTCCTCTAATTCATTAAAAAAGATACATATCATTATACATTCTGAGGCTAATAGGGGTCAATGGTAGGACAATACCTAATAATTCTTTGCTCTTCCCAAGCAATGGGTTATGAGTATTTCTCAGTAGTAGGCAAAAAAGTCTTAATCTAACCATTCATTTGATATTTTCACACTACTAATTATTTTGGAAATACATGAAACTGATCCTTGTTCTTCCACATATGTTAGAGTTATGCCAAATTCTATAGCTTTAGTAGCTGTCCTGGGGTAGATATACATCCCTAAAATTGGGTCTTCCAGGACCTTGATGAACAAGGCCGGAGCTGGTGATAATAAATATACTATTAAAGTATAACACAAAAAGTTAAACATACTTTTAAAAAAGCTTAGCTTCAGAAACATAGAATCATAAGTGGAAGAAATATATTTAAAGAGATTAAATAGAAAAATAGATATGAAAGATCAGTATATCTTTTGTATAAAACATTTGCTTACCAGTGCTCTCTGAACAGATTCATAACTCTTGCAAATTTGCCTGTTGAGCATTAGAAAAAAATCTCAAGGTATTTCTGTACCAAATTTTTATTAAGGTATATCAGAAACAGATTTAAAATATTTATATTTCGGGGCTCCTGGGTGGCTCAGTTATTAAGCGTCTGCCTTTGGCTCAGGTCATGATCCCAGGGTCCTGGGATCAAGCTTCACATAGGGCTCACTGCTCCGTGGGAGGCCTGCTTCTCCCTCTCCCACTCCCCCTGCTTGTATTCCTGCTCTCGCTATCTCTCTCTGTCAAATAAATAAATATAATAAAATAAAAATAAAAATATTTATATTTCTGATTACCATAAAATGAATAAATGTAAGCATATTTTATTTACAAATATTACAAGTATTTGATTTCATATTTGTAATAGTTTGAGGCATGCAAAAGACTTACTAAAACTCTGAATCTCTGCAGCAAAAAATTCTATTAGTATAGAATTAATAATATTTCCTTGTTGGGTTCTGATTTCTATTACTCTCTTCTTCTATAACTCATTAGGTAACTCTGCATTCTATCCATTAAAATATTTGTATGTATACACTGCATAAATTACAATCACTGGACATAGTACAAGTAATATATATGGTATATGTCCTCATTCAGGCTGACCAGGGGAAATATCAGCTGAATTACCAAGTGTGCTAATTATAGCATTATCCCATTAAGCATATATAATTATGAAACCAGGCTAACCAGTAGTAGTCCTTAGAGACAGTCCTTCATGTACAATACTGACATGCATTTTACAATTTAATTGCTTGTATGCAAATGATAAACCATATTTGCTTTTATAAGTACATGCATGCAGACAAATTTTAACATAACATAGAAGCTGTATGAATTTATATCCAGAATATTTTATTGTAATCATTTATAGTTTTATTTATGCAAAATCTGAGTGTATCTATTTGTTTATAAACGTGGATTAATAATTACAAATCAAATGGAAAAATGTTTATCAAGTATGATTCAATATCAGAAAAGGTAAAAATATAATTTATTATACCTTATTATTCTATAGCCATTTAATTTTTTTGGACACAATAAAAACATATTTCTATTTCATTCTTGGTTAAATTTATGTTCCTCAGTGATGTGTCTAACCTCTGGAGTTATTACAGAGCATCAGAAATACAGGGGAGGGGTTGAGGTGACATCTAAGACTTTAGTCAGAGGTTCTAGTGCTTCAGGATTTCTTTTCCTTTAGTGCCCATGGTTCTTGGTCATACTGCTTGTAAGAATGAAGATGTGGACCAGACGAAGAGTGGTGGGCAGCAAAGCATAGTTTACTGAGTGATAGTACAAAGCTCCCCAAGAGGGAGGAACCCAAGAGTGTTGCCATTGGAGGTTCTAAATCTCTGAGATTATTAGGGGGCTGTTATAATCTGATTAACATTCCATGCACCTGTCACCTAGTCAAGTTTTTGTCCACAAATTCATCTACCTCTCAGGTAGTTTATTCTGTGGGAAAGGTAGAGGGTCCTTTAGAGGTGGTGTAGAATAACAGGATGGGGTCTTTTTCCTTTTAAGGGTAGTTTCCTCTTAGGACAGGGCCCCTTGCCCCTTCCTGCCTTTCTTCTGGACTATCCTCCATTACTACTCTGTCATTATTGAGATGTCCCTTCCTCCTTCCAAGGCCACTATTTTCTCCTAAATATCGAGCCTTTCATGTGGACACAACATTCTCAGAAATTTGGGAGGTTAAACATTTTGTTTATGGTTTTCTTTTTGATCTTTAAAACATTTAAGATGATTTTTTGAGATGTAAAACTTCTCTGTAAAGAAATACATGATGTTATGGGGCGCCTGGGTGGCTCAGTCGTTAAGCGTCTGCCTTCGGCTCAGGACATGATCCCAGGGTCCTGGGATCGAGCTCCGCATCGGGCTCCCTGCTCAGCCAGGAGCCTGCTTCTCCCTCTTCCACTCCCCCTGCTTGTGTTCCCTCTCTAGCTGTCTCTCTCTCTGTGTCAAATAAATAAATCTTTTTTAAAAAAAAGAAATACATGATGTTAGGAACTGTATAAAATAAAAAGTGTAAACTTCAATGCTAATAAACATTAACAGTTGGAGCCTACATTTTCAGATCTTTTGTCTGTGAATTAATAAATCAAATTATGGGTATTCTATATAGACACTCTTATCACTTTTGTTCAATAATTCTATCTCTATTTTTCTTCAAATGTTTTTTCGATTTGAATCCATTGCTAAAATAATTGCATAACAATATTCAAATAAATTTGTAAAGTAAAATATCCTGTATCCTCTTCATTGCCACTATAACATAATTTTTTTGACCAAAAAATTTTATTTTACTGGGCTTCATGTATATAATTTTTCTGGTAAAACACAAAATAAAAGCATTAAAAATGATCTATTATAAACATGCATAAATAATGATGATTTTTTTATTCCATTAAATAATACAGTGATTTTAATATTATTTCTTTCAAAATCTCTTCCCAAAGGTGACTAATAACAGTAAAAAGTATATATTTCTTTATATACTCAAAAAGCATTTATGCTATTCATTTAGTTATTTTAATTATCATATAGTATTTTTATTAGAGGAATGTATATTCAGAATACAAAAAAAAAATCAAAAAATTACTTCTTGGCTTAAAATTATAAGCATCCACTACTCACTTTTATCTCTTTCTTATTCTAATTCATTCTCTCCACAATCACTTTTAAATCACTGACTTCCTTTTCCTGCTGTTTGCTTCTATCCTTCTAAACTTACTACCTCTTCTTGCTTTTCATCACACGTTTACATATTCTATGTTGATATTAATATGGAATGAGTTTTAAGATGTCTTAAATTCTCTATTGCCTACACGCATATATTATTCCATTTTTCTAAATCTCCCAATAAAATTATACCACCTTTTTGATATCAGTGTTCACTTTTTATATTATCTTGTCTGAGTAAATATTCAAATCTAAGACAGAGTATGATTACATTGCCCCTATTGATTTTTATTTTCTTCAATAAAGTTTGTAATTGCTTCATTTCTTTCATCTGCTAATTTTATGTACTTACTATGAATCCATTTCAAAACATGGATAGAGATGAAAAATCTCATTACTTTCAAAGACAATAATGCTTTAAGGCTTTCCTTCTTCCTTCCCTCCTTATTTTCTTCCCCCTTCTTTTTTTTTATTCCCCCTTGAGGCTGTACCTCCTGGTGTCTGCTTTTTCATCCTACACTGCTTTCTTCCTGAGCATTTTCATTGTCCATCACTCTGACAGTTCTTCTCCTTCAGTCATTTGCTGGATCACTTGTTTGCAAAGATTCCTTACCTTCCTCTTTTCTTGGTTTACTCCCTCAGTTAGATCAAACACCTTCGCTAGCAGCTTCCTGAGGACACTCACACTGGAGTTAATTAATACTTTCCCATGACTGACGGCTTTACTTCCTAAGTAATTCTGGGTTGTAAAGAATATTCTCTCAGAATTGTAAAGGCTTCTTTTCTTTGACATTCTATGTTTCAGTTGTGCTTTTGATGTAGTTTTGGAATGTTGGTGAGGTCTGGAGCCTACGGCCAAGAAAGAATTCTTGAGACATCTTTGGTGCAAAAAGGTGATTTTATTAAAGCTTGGGGACAGGACCCTGGGCAGAAAGAGCTGCTGCACTGGGGTTGTTAGGAATGGCTGATTAGATACTTGGGAGTTGGGGGAGGTCAGGAAAAAGAAAGGTGTCCAAAAGGACTTTGATATTCTAAAGAAGACTCTCAGGATCCTGGAGGCCTTGTTATATTTTCAAGCTAAGGTTTTTTTTCCCTCTAGCAAAGCATTAACATTAAGACAGTTGGGATCTTTCTGGAGGATTGTTATACTCTTCCTATCACAAGTGCTTGTCAATAGGCTGCAGGACACAAAAAAATTTAACTTTGTTTACATTCCCTTCTTTTTTTTTTTTTTTTTTTTTTTTTAAAGATTTTTATTTATTTATTTGAGACAGAGAGAATGAGAGAGAGAGAGCACATGAGAGGGGAGAGGGTCAGAGGGAGAAGCAGGCTCCTTGCCGAGCAGGGAGCCCGATGTGGGACTCGATCCAGGGACTCCAGGATCATGACCCGAGCCGAAGGCAGTCGCTTAACCAACTGAGCCACCCAGGCGCCCCTTTACATTCCCTTCTGCCTGTGTTTCCCACATCAGTCATGGAGGGGAGGGTGATGGTAGGGCTCCAAGAAATTAAGTTATGGGCCTCTGGAAGTTAGGCTATTGATAAGAATGCTTTTTCCTTGTAAATCACTAAGACATTGGTAAACTGATGGAGACTTTTGTCTTGAAGGACTGTGATCTCTTACTAGTTAACCATTTGTTTTTCCCTTCCCTTAGTTTTAGGGCAACTGGGAGTGCCTGAGGAATGTCACACAAATCCACAGGGGGGAAGGAGGAGGTTTCAGGGTGTCAGTTTGTGCTTTGTCCTCAGCTTGCCTTCTGCTCCCTCATCACTTTTAAGAAGTCTGAAGCCAATCAAATTTCCCTGCCTTGATAATTTCAAATTTCACAATGATGTGCCTTGATGGGAGGTTATAAATTGATTTTTTTTCCTTTTAGTGGGCTGTTTATTTCTGAATTCTCATTTTATTTCACTATGGAATAGCTTGTATTCTTTAAGACACTTTTCTTATTTAATATATTTTATTTTTATTTCCTCTTTCTTTTGTTGTATTCTGCAACTCATCCTCATGAGGAAACTTACAGTGAGTTAACATTGTAAGTTTACTCTTACATTTTTAAAAAAAATCTTTATTTTTTTCCAGTTCATTGAGAAATTCCTCAATTTATATCTTATATTGTGCATGTCTCCTTTCTTACTTTTAATTTTCAGAGAGATACTCATTGTTATCTGAATATTCTTTATTTTACTGCCCAATGTGTTTTTGTATTTTTCCATGACTCTAAGGAGATTTCTATTTTGGAATTTTTTTTTTCCCTCAAAGTATATGTGTTTTTTTCTCTAAATTATTTATTTCCCTTTTATTTGCTTTGATATATGTCTTTCATTAGAGGCTTTCCTCCAATGTTTTGGGAATTTTCCTTGTTATGTCAGTAAGGATAACTACGTTATACTGAAATAAGAAATGTCTCCACAATCTTAGCAATAAGGTAAAGTTTAATTTATATCTCTTACTATCTGTTCATCAGAGTTGGCTTTGGGGATCCGCTCTATATCATCATTATGTTCTCTTGATGACCCTGGCTTATGGAGTGGCAGTTATGGATCATAGCCGACGACTATGGCAGAAATAAGTCCTTGATGTTTCTGTCCCCCCCCCCAAAAAAAAAAAACCCACTCTACTCACAGTCTATTGACCAAAGCAGTCCCGGGCCATGCTTAAATTCAATCAGTGGGAAAATACAATCTTGCCACGTAACAAGCAGAGAAAAAACAAAATCGTTTATGAAAGCATTAAACATTGTGCAATTTTGCCTTCATAGTTAATAATGAGACACTAAAATGCTAATTGGGCACTTTGAAAGCCCAGTGGGATTTATTTTTTTTAATAGAGGGGCCCAAATATCATTTTCTGGAGTTCTTTCCCACTGGCAAATAAGCTTTTATGGAAAGAAACCCTCCATACTCTTGCATTAGGAAATGTAGTTAGGATAGATCTATTTGTAGAAATCCTGGGAACTAGGCTAGGGGAAATTGCAGAGCTTTCATTTCTATGTGTAGATCCTGTTTTCATGAGGGCACCACACCATCACTTTCAGTGCATCTGTTGCAGGTGAGTCTCAACTCCAGACAGAATTTTGAATGAGTTGAGTCTATGACCAATAGAATCTATAACTTCATCTTCTGCTTGGCACTTTGTTGTTGAGGCAAGAAAGAGCACCTGTGCTTCTAAATTCCTCCTTTAAAAACCTTCCAGCAATCTGATTTTTTCAGCCTCTAGATTATCCAATAAGTACCCTTCCTATGGAACCCATTAGCATTTCTGTTTTCAGCATTTTTCTTGTTCTTCTTATTTACATATGATTACACGTTTTGATGGTTAATTTCTGTGTTAGTTCGCTCAGGCTGCCGAAACAAAGTACCATGGACCAGGTGGCGTAAGTAACAGAAATGTATTTCTCACAGTCTGGCAGCTGGGAAGTCTAAAGTCAAAGAGCTGGCTGACTTAGTTTCTATTGTAGATAGCTGCCTTCTTGCTGTGTCCTCACAGGAGAGAGAAAGTTCTTTGGTGTCTCTTCCTATGAGGATACTAATCCTATCATTAGATCCCCACCCTCATGATCTCATCTAACTTAATTAACTCCCCAAAGCCCCACCTCAAAATGTGGTCACTTTGGGGATTAAGACTTCAACTTATCAATTTTAAGGGACACAAACAGTCCATATCATGTCAACTTGATTAGGCCACAGGGTGCCCAGGTATCTGATAAAACACTCTCTGTGAGGGTGTTTCTACATGAAATTAACATTAGAATTAGTAGACTGAGTAAAGAAAATTGTCCTCCATAAGGTGGGTATCCCTCATCCAATCAGTTGAAGGCCTGAATAGAATATAAAAGATGACTCTCTAATAAGAAGAAACTTCCCCTCAGTGGCATTCCTATACACCAACAACAAGACAGAAGAAAGAGAAATTAAGGAGTCGATCCCATTTACAATTGCACCCAAAACCATAAGATACCCAGGAATAAATATAACCAAAGAGGCAAAGGATCTGTACTCAGAAAACTATAAAATACTCATGAAAGAAATTGAGGAAGACACAAAGAAATGGAAAAATGTTCCATGCTCATGGATTGGAAGAACAAATATTGTGAAGATGTCAATGCTACCTAGAGCAATCTACACATTCAATGCAATCCCAACCAAAATACCATCCACTTTTTTCAAAGAAATGGAACAAATAATCCTAAAATTTGTATGAAACCAGAAAAGACCCCGAATAGCCAGAGGAATGTTGAAAAAGAAAAGCAAAGATGGCGGCATCACAATTCCAGACTTCCAGCTCTACTACAAAGCTGTCATCATCAAGACAGTATGGTACTGGCACAAAAACAGACACATAGATCAATGGAACAGAATAGAGAGCCCAGAAATGGACCCTCAACTCTATGGTCAACTAATCTTTGACAAAGCAGGAAAGAATGTCCAATGGAAAAAAGACAGTCTCTTCAACAAATGGTGTTGGGAAAACTGGATAGCCACATGCAGAAGAATGAAACTGGACCATTTCCTTATACCACACACAAAAATAGACTCCAAATGGTTGAAAGACCTAAATGTGAGACAGGAGTCCATCAAAATCCTAAAGGAGAACACAAGCAGCAATCTCTTCGACCTCAGCCGCAGCAACTTCTTCCTAGAAACATCGCCAAAGGCAATGGAAGCAAGGGCAAAAATGAACTATTGGGACTTCATCAAGATAAAAAGCTTTTGCACAGCAAAAGAAACAGTCAACAAAACCAAAAGACAACCAACAGAGTGGGAGAAGATATTTGCAAATGACATATCAGATAAAGGGCTAGTATCCAAAATCTATAAAGAACTCATCAAACTCAACACCCAAAGAACAAAGAGTCCAATCAAGAAATGGGCAGAAGACATGAACAGACATTTTTCCAAAGAAGACATCCAACTGGCCAACAGACACATGAAAAAGTGCTCTAACATCCCTCGGCATCAGGGAAATCCAAATCAAAACCTCAATGAGATATCACCTCACACCAGTCAGAATGGCTAAAGTTAACAAGTCAGGAAATGACAGATGTTGGCGGGGATGCGGAGAAAGGGGAACCCTCCTACACTGTTGGTGGGAATGCAAGCTGGTGCAGCCACTCTGGAAAACAGTATGGAGGTTCCTCAAAAAGTGGAAAATAGAGCTACCATATGATCCAGCAATTGCACTACTGGGTATTTACCCCAAAGATACAAAAGTAGGGATCAGAAAAGGTACATGCACCCCAATGTCTATAGCAGCAATGTCCACAATAGCCAAACTGTGGAAAGAGCCAAGATGTCCATCGACAGATGAATGGATAAAGAAGAAGTGGTATATATATACAATGGAATATTATGCAGCCATCAAAAGGAATGAGATCTTGCCATTTGCAATGACGTGGATGGAACTGGAGGGTATTATGCTGAGTGAAATAAGTCAATCAGAGAAAGACATGTATCATATGACCTCACTGATACGAGGAATTCTTAATCTCAGGAAACAAACTGAGGGTTGCTGGAGTGGGGGGTGGGGTGGGAGGGATGGTGTGACTGGGTGATAGAGACTGGGGAGGGTATGTGTTCTGGTAAGTGCTGTGAATTGTGCAAGTCTGTTAAATCTCAGATCTGTACCTATGAAACAAATAATGCAATATATGTTAAGAAAAAAAAAAAGAAGAGGATAGCAGGACGGGAAAAATGAAGGGGGGGAAATCGGAGGGGTAGACAAACCATGAGAGATGATGGACTCTGAAAAACAAACTGAGGGTTCTGGGGGGAGGGGGAGGATGGGTTAGCCTGGTGATGGGTATTAAAGAGGGCACATTCTGCATGGAGCACTGGGTGTTATGCACAAGCAATGAATCATGGAACACTACATCTGAAACTAATGATGTAATGTATGGGGATTAACATAACAATAAAAAAATTTAAAAAAAAGAAGAAACACCCCCTGTCTGACTGCATGACCTGGACATTGATCTTTTCTGGTCTTGGGACTTGAACTGAAGCATCAGCTCTTCTTAGGTCTGGAGCCTGCAGGCTTTCAGACCAGCGCTTAAATCACTAGCTCTCCTGGGTCTCCAGCTTGCAGACTGCAGATCCTGGGACTTCTCAGCCTCTATAACTGCCTAAGCCAATTCCTTATAATAAATCTCTTTCTATAGTCTATTCATTCTGTTGCTTTAGAGATCTCTAAGTAATATACAGATAAAATTATATAATTCTTACCTTGGCTTATCCACTTAGATTTGGGGAGAAATCCAACATTTGGAAGTGTTTATTTTGGACTATACATAGGATATAGAATAAAATGACATTATGTCAGTTTGTGGGAGGATGATTAAATGACCTTGTGACAGCAGGAATGCCAAATGAAGCCATTTAATGCTCTCATTAAAACATTAATATAATTTTATTGCTTTGAATGATCTAATACTGCATCTTAAAATATATATTCCCTATGGGCATGTACTACTGATAGGCTTAAAAATGCTGAATATACAGTTATGCAAAATGTTAAAATTTGCTGAGAGTAGTTTAGATGGTAAGTCTGGAATTCTCCAGTAAGGATGGGGCATTAATTAGTGAGATATGTACTGTTGGAGTAATTTTAAAATCCTGATTTCAATAGTAAATGTAACACAATTCCATGAACCATTCAAACATGGAATCAAGATAATCATGGCACACATAAATCTAGATAACATAGAGAGTTTAGAGAGTGATTGGGCTTGAAGAATACCAACTAAATAGCATGAAAGATATACGATGCATTTAAGTCAATTTGTCAATCAGCCGCTTCACATGGAGTATGTAATTTTTAGAAATCATTTTTTAAACTTTGAAATTTTTTATAAATATATAGGTTTAATCAAAATATTGTATTTGGCATTGTCTGCCATATTTCCAAGCAAGAATAACATTTCAAATATATAGGCAGTATGTAATTCAGTATGAATTTTCCTCATACGTTGAAAGCTTGATGAGCATGCAGGTTATATAGCAGCTTTCCGGAAGCTGCAAATCACCTTTTTATACCGTTTTGTGATGCTGGGCCTGGGACTCTCCATATCGCATTTCTCCTGTCATTTGACTCAACTGAAGGTTCTTCCAATAGGAAGCAATGCTAGGAACAGAAGGCTCTTTGCTCCCTATTCCTTTCAGCATTACCCAAGCTACCTTTTTTTAGGAAGACAATGGCAGCTGCTTCCGGTAGTTGTCCATTCCAGTTTCCTCTTTGTCCTGCCAACTCACAGGACCCGTCTAATTTGCCTGTATTCAAAGACGCTAGAACAGGCTGACCTGGGCTGAGGGGAAGCCTCACGAAAGGTCTGAATCCCAGCTACCCCGGCCTTTTAATAATCACCAACTTCTCTTTGCCCCGCTGCAGACCTAGGAACCCTGGCTGCTTCCCGCAGTTATTAAATCTGTGGTAACGCTCCGTTCCCTTTTTTTGCCTTTTTATTCCTCCCATGCATGATTAAATACTTCTTTATAGAAAATCCTCTCTGTCTAAATAACTGGAATTATTTCTGTTTTCAAGGAGGTTAATATGGATTTAAGCAGTCAGGTGAGGCTTAAAAAAGACATGAAAAATTCGGTGCCCTTTGAAAGGTGATTAAGATTTGGGTGTTAGAGAAGCGAAGAGGGTGACATGGGCTGAGAAACAATGAGAAAAACAGATTAATTAGAACAAAAGATATATATATTAGAAACTAAATTGTACGGGCAAGCCAATTGAAAAGTTTGTTGATAACTCCTTTTATGGGATGTATATGGCTTTACAATGAAACAAATAAACTAAGTGACATTGTATTACACAGATATAGAAGGCCTTGAAAGCTAGTGAGATGCCTTTTAAATGCTATAATATGGGACGCCTGGGTGGCTCAGTTGGTTAAGTGACTGCCTTCGGCTCAGGTCATGATCCTGGAGTCCCGGGATCGAGTCCCGCATCAGGCTCCTTGCTTGGCAGGGAGTCTGTTTCTCCCTCTGACCCTCCCCCATCTCATGCTCTCTCCATCTCATTCTCTCTCTCAAATAAATAAATAGAATCTTTAAAAAAAAAAAAAATAAAATAATAAAAAAATAAATAAATAAATAAATGCTATAATATATTGCTATTACAAGTTGATAGGCCAACAGCAAGATTTGTATAAATAGGGGGAAAAAAAAACACCTTTATTTCAGAATTTCTTCATAGCTATGGCTGTGGTTAGTTTAAGAAAGTATGAGTATAGGATATGTGACACTGAAAGAAAAGATATTGGAGATATATTATCTATTGAGATTATAAGAAACACAACTATCAAAAGTGACTTTATTGCTTTAGCCTGATATTGGAAATGCAGTACTCCTCACGAAATGAGATATTAGGGTGGAAAGTGATTCCAGGAAGACAGGAGATGGGAGGAATGAGGAGGTTAGGATTTGAATTTTGATTGTGTTGTGTTAGCAGGCTCTTTAAAAGGAATGTCATAGAAGTGGGTAGAAATATATTCCTCTTTTATTATAGGAGAGAGAAACAGATGTGTAAGGATCCTAAAATGGAAGGTGTTTGTACAACGCTAGGCCAGTAATATGGACAGCACTTTGAAATGAACCACCTTCTAGGGAAATCTGAGAATACGAATATTTTCCCTTAAGCTGGAAGTTCAGAAACATCAAAGATTTATTACTGTGAAGAAAGTATAAAACAATACAGCAAAACAATGCTTTTGTGTGATACCGTTTATACATACATGTAACTATCTCCTTTTTATTGAGGTATCTCAACTTACATGAGTATATATAGGTTTTACATTTCTGAGGTTACTAATTTTAACTGTTTCTCATTTTTCGTTTTTTTGTCACTCATTATCTTGGCAGGTTCCATAGCATCCTGGCCACTTGCCTTTATGAAATGCAGTCTGCACAGACTTGATTTGTGGACAAGGTACCTAAAGGGCAGAGAGGAGTTTGGTCTGAGCTACAGTGAGCGCCCCTCACACTCCAAGACCTTGGCACACTGGCGGGTGTGTCTTTCTCAAGGGAATTTTCTCCTCCTCCCCACCATGTTTATTGGATCGAACACTTCCAGTGTTTTGGAAGCAGAAGGGTAGGATAATGGAGACAGAGATTTTCTTTTTCTTTTTCTTTTTTTTTAATTTTTTTATTGTTATGTTAATCCCCATACATTACATCATTAGTTTTAGATATAGTGTTCCATGATTCATTGTTTGTGCATAACACCCAGTGCTCCATGCAGAACGTGCCCTCCTCAATACCCATCACCAGGCTAACCCATCCTCCCACCCCCCTCCCCTCTAGAACCCTCAGTTTGTTTTTCAGAGTCCATTGTCTCTCATGGTTCTTCTGGAGACAGAGATTTTCTTATATAAGTAGTCATGACAGGGGAGAGGAGTCTCTGGCCTCATTAGAATTTATTCTGTCCACTGCTGGCAACTCAGGCTGTTGAGGGGGGCTTTATGTATCTTTGCCTGGGGTTACTTGAGCAGCCTAACCCTCTTGACTCCTCCTCCAGTTCCTTAGCTCCTTCATATGTGGACATCGGAAAAGCTGAGGCCTCCTTTGTGCTCTCAAGGGACTGCAGAGAATGGCTGAGAGGTTTGGGCATGTTGGGGGTTTAGTCACACGTTTCCTCTCAGGTCCTTATGCACCGTGATGACATGTCTCTCCTTCTTCAACCTGCAGACAAGGAATTAGGCACTAGTCTCTTTAATGTGTGTCCACAACTCCAGCGATCCCATGTGAAGCTGCCGCTGGAAGTCTCATACTATTACTGTTTTTCCTTGCTCAGTCGCCTTGCTGAGGAGGGCCTGGAGGTTCTGGAACCCCAGCGGGCTTGGACCAGGGAGCAACGTGCCAGACTCTGCTTCACACAAGGACGGCTGCCCACGCCTGCCAATGATGCTTCTAAACAGTCTGTCCTTATTGTTTAATGTGCAATTGTATACACTGAATCCCTTAGATCATATGTCTAACTAGTTACAAGTTTTAAATTAAGAAAAATGGCTGTAAAATATATTATGTTCTCTTCTCCTACTGTGATAAATATGCCTTCATAAAGATAAAATAAAACATCATGTGTAAAGCAACAAACTATACCACATGTTCCCTCAGCCTTTTTTCCAATCACTGGGAAAAACCTTTGGGATAAACACTCATTGTCTTTCACTCTAGGGGGGTCTCTTTCCATTTCTTCCTGAGGCCTGACTGTTTTCCTACTTACCATCCTTCTTTCCCCCACCCCCACCCTCAGGGACATCCAAAAAAGGCCCAAAGACAGCACTCTCGAAGTTTCTCCTCACCTCAAGTCACAAGCCAGGCAACATCTGACTACCAGGCACTGCACAGGAATTCTCCCCTCCTACTTTTGGGTTTGATAGGAATCTAGGACCATAAGGCCAAATTTGAACTTGGAATTTTCCTGCTCCTAGGAGTTGGAACATGGCAGGGAGGAGAGAGCCCCATCTGTACCAGGCAGCGGCCATCTTCCTGTCTTACACCCAGGCTACTTCCAGCACTTAGAGGGCTCTCATGAGTCTAAGAAAACAGCTGTGTGTGCATAAGCCCTCCCAAATAGACAAGCTTCGGACATCCAACATACTTTGGGTTGTGCACCTGGCTCTGTGATGTGCCCTGGGGAAATCTGATCCTGGCAAGTATACTGTTCATACTGTCATACAGGTTTTGGGACTTTGTGTTGAAAATTACATGGTTCCGGCTTCTTCAGATATGGTCAAGAAGGGGTCAGGTGGGTGTTCGAAAAATATCATTAAAAACAAAATCTCTTCCCAACCCAGAAAATATCTCACAAAGGTAGAAGAGAAAGGAAACAGTTTAAATACTGAATAAACATGAACCTGAATGTGATGTGCATCCCAAACAATCCACTAAAAGATAGCAAAGACAAGTTCTCAAGGTCAACCATAACTAGTCCTCAAGTAAGAGAACTTGAAAACACCACTTGTCATTTACAGTTCATCCTAAACTCACTTGGTAGTTGTGACCATCTGTGTTAGCTAATTGGCTTTTGCTGAAGGAGAAACAAACTTCTTAACAAGGGGTAGTTTTGCAACTTGGAGCAAGGTGACCACAGAATTCGGGCTCCCACCCTCCCACAGAAACCAGGAGATAGGGGTGCTATATTTCTTGATGACTGTATTTCAAACAGAGGGTCCCAGGTTCTTGAGAAAGACATCCCTGGATCCTAAAGCTGGGAAGAGGCTTATTTAGCTTTTAAAAAGATTTACACATATTTCAAAGAGGCAGACTAGAACTTAGAAGTTTTCTAAAGTAAATGCTCCAAGAAAAGTGATGGGTATCTCCTCCCTTGTTTTTAACAAGGAGAATTTCTTTTTCCTTTTTCAGTTTGTATTTATTTACCTTCCCATGGGCCTCAAGTCTTCGATGGAAACATTCCTTAGGCACAGACTCCAGGATCAGTGTGTGTCTGTATGTCTGTGTCTGTCTGTACGTAGCTCTTTTGGGCACTGGGGAACGGTGGGCAAGTTACCACAGAGGAGGGCCAGAGTAATCTCTCTAAAAATTGCATGGCTTTCTGGGCAGGCAACACACCTATAGTTTGGAAACAGTCCTGTCTTTGGGACTTCCTCCTTCACTTGCTCAACCTCCATCCCTTCTGGGGAGTGGACAGAGTTGTCTGAGTGTGTGGTACCTAGACCCTTTATTCTCATTTTGATTTGGCTGTGCTCCACAATGCAAGAAGGAAAGTTTCACCCCAAGTTCAATCACATATCCATAGAAGATAAACTGGAGGATTATCTTCATCTAGACATTAACCATGTCCATTTCTGAATGGTTGGTTTTTATGTGATCAGTTTCCATTTTAGCTATTTTTATGTCTTAAGAATTGACCAATATCTTTTGTCTTTTAAGTAAGTAAAGATGGAAAAGGCCTAGAATGGCAAAATTTTTTATTGAATTAAGGACAGTTGGGAGTTGTGACTGATAAATTAACGTGTGTGTGTGTGTGTGTGTGTGTGTGTGTGTGTGTGTGTATTTACTTATTTAAGCAAATGACAACCTATGGTTGTGATAAGCAGTCCTTGATGAACTGGACTAAAGAGGATTACAGTAAACACAGAGAAGAAAACCAGAACAATTCAGTATATGATAGCTTAGACTTTTAAGTCAGTGGAAGAGAGGGTCTGGGGGGGACAGATGAAAGGGTGAGAGACGGAATTTGTTTGGTAAGGGGATAGGGAGAAGTTTCTGGGAATAGATGTAGTTACCCAAGACATAGTTTACTGGTGTTTCTTATTTGACAGTTACCCTTCATTGCTCAAGAAATACCTTTGAAATGGACAAATCTGCCCTTGCCCTTTTCTCAGCCCCAGGTACTTTAAAGATAATCTGGTCCTCCTTAGTATACTTGATTTCAGAAATGTTCCTTTAGGATTTGTTTTAACATTAATCTTCTTAGAATTCATTTGTGAAGAGTCAGGCTTTATTTTTCCTGCTGCTATTTCTTTTAAACTGGTCTCTTCTTTAGGGGAAGAGCTTAAAATTCATGGCATTGATTTGTGCTATGGAAAAAAATATGTGTAAAAATGGAAGTCACAGGTATAACAGTAAATTTTACAAGTTGTTACTATTTCTAAAATAATGAAGTATTTAACATGTATTTTATTACTAACATACCAGTTAGAAAAATATTTGTTTTAATATATTTCATGTATATGTGTATACATTTCAAAAACTTCATTTTTAGTGTATTTCAGACTATTTTATTTTATAGCAAATCAAATATTTTATTTCACATTCTGAAATGAATATCTTTAATTAAGTTGTGTTGGCCAGAACATCTCCAGGATTCATGATAAAAAAATATTTTGAGAAAAAAAAAATTTAAGAATTTTTTTTACATATGTAAGTTAAATGAATAATTATTCTTCATTTATATAATGCCTCCCTCCTTACCAACCATGCCACTTTGGGTACAAGGGCCCTTTGAGCCAGCATCAAATCGGTTAAGGAGAGATGCTAACATCTATAGGATGAATCCTACTTCTCCTCTAGACCTGGTTATCAATTTTTCAATGATGTTCTTTCAAATTCCTGACCAAATGGTCAACTTTTTAGCTATTGGTAATAGATCAGTATAGAGCAATACATCAGGCCATCTCTCCTGATTAAGTTGAGACTTTGTCGTGTCATCAGAAGTTTTGAATACTGGGGACTCTTCCCTTCAGCACGCTCTTTCTGGGTCACCCCTTGGTTAGGGTGAAGAACAGGAGTAGTCTATTTCCAGGTCCTGCTTGTTTACCATGCAGGGACATGCAGGAAGACATGCAGAGGGACAGGACCATGATTCTTGGTCTCCTCACTTAACAAGTCATAGGAAACTCCCCCACGAGGTCCTAGATGGGAGACAGGGGAGAGGTGAAGTAGTAGGAAAGAATACAACGGGCAAGCTGGCTACTCCCTCAAGCAAATGCACTTTTAGCTTCTAGCCTGCTCATGTTGGTCCTGGCCAGCTGGATTTTATTCTTTCTTAGAACAGGCCCATTTCCATTGTGAGTGTTGCTGTAGGGTGTGTTTTTCTGCCCTGTAGCCTGGCCTTCCTAAACCTCACCCGAATACCTATAGTACTAGGTTGAATCCCTTCCCGTGGTCAGACTGGAAATCTAACAGCCTCAGGCATGCTTCACCTCTGTTTTCACTGTTCAGCTCTCAAGGTCATGGGTGATCTCTGCTGGGCAACATAAGACTGCTGATCCTGCCCCCCAGCCAGGCAGCTGAGATGAATCTTCATGCAGACCTCTGGAATAACCTCTTTTCTCCCTCTCAGCTTCCTGGGCAATTCCATCTTTCAGTTACTCTGCCCTGAAAATTATACCTTCTTTAGTAGCCAGTAACTGGGATCTCTGCCTCCTCAACTGAACGAGACTGGAGCATTGCCTGGACTCCTCCAAATATCAGCTTATCATAGAGCTTTCCCTGTGCTGCACGTTGTTGAAAGCCTGTGACCAAGAGGGCCTCAAAATCCCCCTCAGCTGACTGAACTTTAGGTAGGAGTCTTCCTGACTCCAGGCTCCTGTCCTTTGCTATGGAAATACTTTTTAAAAGTCTCTTGCTAGTTTTATAGCCCAGGAATGTCTTTCTCAAGGAGCTAGGAACCATCTCTTTGAAATGTTATCAGCAAAGAAGATAGATCCTCTATTTTGCTGTCTCAGTAGGAGGGTAGGATCCTAACTTCTGTAAGGAAAGTGGGGCACCTGGCTCCAAGTTGTAAAACTACCTCCTCTCAGAAGATAGAAAAAGTTTATCTTTCCTTTGGGTAAAGCCAATTAGCGAGCACAGATGGCCTAAATCTCCCCACCTGCCCTTAGCTCTTAAAAACCCTATGGCCTTTTGTTAGTGGAGTTGAGCTCAGATTCTTTTCTAATATTTCTCTCTTATTGCAGTAGCTTTGATTAATAAAGTCTTCCTTGCTTGCTTTTGTCCAGTGTAATCTTTGCTTTGACATTTAAAAAAAGGTGTCCCATATTATTTCTCATGTTTATATTGTTTTCTGTGGGAGGGGTTATTCTATCATGCTTGAAGTGAAAATCTAGAAACTCAGAGGAGTTTTGCTCTACAGGAGGACATAAAATTTTGATTGATAGCTAAAGGATGTAGGTTCCAGGAAGGTGCTTTTATTTTAAGCTGGATATATAGATATTACCATATCTTTGAATGGTTATGGAAGTGATACATAAAAGAAAAAGATGATCAGTCAAGAGAAAGATAATCGCAGGCTCAAAGGCTTTGAGTAAAATGAAGGGTTGAGTTGCATATAAAATTAGAAGTCTGGGCTTTTGAGACCAGAACTTAAGTTCACACATAAGCACAGCATATCGGTACAGGTGCACATTATGTCGGTAGATTCAGTGGTAGAAGGTTGATGAGGTTCCCTACATGTATCTATTTATTTCCTCAGTAAATAGAAAGAAAAGTCTCTCTCTTTCTGGGAGTAAGGATGAAGGTGTTGGTATTGGACAGATGAAGAGATCGCAGACACGAGCTGCATTGAGAGTTGGGCTTAATCGGGTTTAGATTTTGACTAGGTGAGAATAAAAAAAAAAAAAAAAAAAACAAACCACAAAGACAAATGGTAAAGATATGCTCAGGGAAGAGACAAGGAGGTCAGATGATGTCAGAAAATAAAAAAGGTAGAAGTGCTACAATCCAATTGTGTGTAAATCGATAGAGGAATAAGGGATACATCATTTAGAGAGATAAGGAGAGAGAAATAATAATCTGCTGGTGGAGAAGAGCAAGTAGTATAACTAGTCTACCTAGAGACCCAGATTATGTATGGCACAGGAGGAAATATGAGAAAAAGTATCCAAACCAATTAAGAGTATAGGATCCTGAGCATACTGCCTGGGTTTGTAGGATGTTACATGAACACGAACTTGCTGTGCCTCAGATTTCTCATATGTAAATTGGAGATAATAGTAATACTTGTCTCATAAGGTTTTTGTGAAGGATGAGTTACCTAATACATATAAAGCACTTAGAATACTGCCTGGTGTTTACTATGCATTTGTTAATATTTGAGAAAGCCAGACAGAACGTGATGAACTGATCATCTGCACAAGAGATAAAGGGACACCCGGAGAGAAGTTTCATGTTATAGATGATCATTCTAAATGGTAAGTAATGGGATCCAGAAAGTATCTTGAAAGATTTATAGAGAAGAAACTGGGGAGGAACTAAGTCTTACCCAGGGGAATATAGGAGTATGAATTTGGCTGATGGTGAATGACTGGAGAAACTGGAACATGGAAGATGGTCTGATTAGAACTCTGTGTCAGGGGTTGGCAAACTTTTTCTGTAAAGGAACAGATAATAAATATTTTAGGGTCACATGGTCTTAGTTCACAACTTCTCAATTCTCCCATTTAGTGTGAAAGTGTCCGTAGAAGATATGCAAACGAATTTCTGTGGCTGTGTTTCAATAAATCTTTATTTATAAATGCAGGCAATGGGTCAGATTTGGCCTGTGGGCCATAAATTGCTGTATTAGTTTGTAACAAAGTGGCACAATGTAGGGGACTTAAACAACGGAACTCTATTCTCTCACAGTTGTGGAGACTAGAATTCTGAGATCAAGGTGTTGGTAGGTTTGGTTTCTTCTGAGGGCTCTGAGGGAAGAAGCTTGTCTGTTCAGGCCTCTCCTCTTGGCTTAGAGATGCAGTCTTCTCCTTGTGTCTCTTTACATAGCATTCTCCCTGAGTGCATTTCTGTCCCAAAATCTCCCCTTCATATAAAAATGCCAGTCATATCAGACAGGGTCTATACCAATGGCCTCATTTTAACTTGATTAGTAAATAATCAATAAATTTGTAAAACCCATTCTCCAAATAAATTCACATTCCGAAGTACTTTGGGATTAGCATTTCTACATATGAATTTAGGGGGGCACAATTCAGTCCATGATAGCTGCTGACTCTTGCTCAAAGATACAGATACTCAGTTCTAACAATCACAACAATCACCTTCTCCTTATTATTGGTTTCTTAGGCCATGCAGGGAATAGTGATGTTATTTCTTTATAAAGTCATTTTTTTTTTTTAAGACTTGAGATGGGAATAGAAAAGGGATCTCTGTCAGCGGTAACACTGGCATCCTGTTAGCTCAGCGTTGATGCTGCTGCTTCACCTACATGTAAATGAAGCTCGGCCCTATGCTTTCATTCTGACAAATGCTGTTAGGACACCATGCCTCAACTCCAAGAAGAGGCTCGATGCAGAAATCAGAGTCACTGGCTGCCCAGGTCAAGAGGTTTAGGGCTACAACAGGGCCTCAAGGACCACATACTCCATCACTTTGATAACTGCTGTCTGAAGAAGACCTACAGACTGCCTGCCACCAGCTGCCACCCTGAAAGTACTCTGCCCTTCTGAAGACAGCCACTTGCCTACCAGTACCATCCCCGCGGTGTGACGTAAGTGCAGCGTGATGTAAATGCGGTGCCCTGTGTGTTCCCCCTTCCGCTTCTCCACGTGAACATTAAAAATGAGTGTAAAGAGAATGATGACAGGACGGCCTGTGTGTGTGTGTGTGTGTGTGTGTGTGTGTGTGTGTGTGTGTGTAGCACAATGCATATTGGCTGTTTCTGGTTGCGGGTGAACATGTGATGTTGACAAGGGTGAGGTCACTTAGGGAAGGTGGGGAAGCCACAGGGAGGGAAAGACCAAAGTCAAGATTAAAAGAGCTAAATTTGACTGAAGTGAAAGTATCTATATTTTTGTCACATTTATGCATGCGTTTAAAATTATGCAATTTTGTGGATATATATATGCATATACATATATACACATATACATATATATACGTATATGCATATATTTAAAAAGCTTTAAAAGGTGGTGAGGGGAATGTGGAGGTCTGGAAATGAAAGGAGCAGTTTTGCCTACTTCACAGTTTGCATCAGTCTATGTTAAGCATGCGGTTGCTTCGGAGAGTTCCAGGAAGCTTGTAAGAAGCAAAAATAGTTTTTCCACTTAACATTTTACTTGTAGTCAAATTTCTTCACAGTGTATTATAAATGATTTAGAGAAGTTATGATAATTTTCTTATGTAAGCGAAACACTGCTGTATCCTGGTGCCCCCAGTTGGAATTATTAGGATATGAAAGCAAATGCTGGCAAGTTTACAACAATCGTGGATAATAAGACCCAGCAGTTTATTTAGCTCTAACTATGTGCCAGTGCTTTTGAAGTCATTTTAATGTGTATTTACTCCTCTAATCCTCTCCCGGAACCTATGAGGCAAATACTGTTTTTAACCACATTTTCAGGACACAAGAAAATTACATTGGTTTTCTAGGCTGTGCAACAAACTACCACAAACTTAACAGCTTGAAATAACACAAATTTATAATGGCTCAGTCCCCGAAGGTCAGCATCTGAGCACGGCTTGACTGGATCCATTGCTCAGAGACTCACATGGTTAAAATCATGGCGTCACCATGCTGTGGTTCTCATCTGGAGCTAAGATCCTCTCTGAAGCTCACTCAGGTGTGAACAGAATTCTGTTCCTTATGGTTGTAGGGCCAATGGCCCAGCTCCTAGAGGCTAACCCTCTCCAGAGGCCGTTTGCAACATGGCCGTTTGCTTCTCCTCTTCCAGGCAAAAGGAAAATATCTGTTGCTGCGCTGAATCATTCTGATACTTCTTTATTCTGACCTCAAGGTTACCTTTAAAATGGTTCAGCAGATTACATTAGGTCCACCCAGGATGACCCTTTTTAATTAACTTAAAGACAACTGATTAATGACTTAATAATGGAAATAAAGTTCCATTATATTCACAAGTCTCTCCTGCACTCAAGGGGAGAGGATCAAACAGGATGAACATACCAAGGCAGAAATCTTAGATCCATGCCTACCACAAAACCTAAGGCAAACAAGGGAGGTATAACTTGCCTCACAGAACAAGGTGAGTAAGTTATTGGAACTCAGACAATCTGTATTTATTTATTTTTTTTAATTTTATTTATTTTCACAGAGGGAGAGAGCAGAAACAGGGAGAGGGGCAGAGGGAGAGAGAGAATCCCAAGTAGACTCCACCCTGAGCCTGGAGCCCAATACGGGGCTTGATCTCACTATCCTGAGATTATGACCAGAGCCGAAATCAGAAGGGACGCTTAACCCTGAGCCACCCAGGTGCCCCTCGAGCAATCTATATTTAAATTCCACTTTGATAACCACTGTGTTGTATCAAGTAATGAAAAGGAAGAATTTTGGGGCACCTGGGTTGCTCAGTCGGTCAAGCGTCTGCACTGGGCTCAGGTCATGATCTCAGGGTCCTGGGATGGAGTCCCACTGGGAGCTCCCTGCTCCACAGGGAGTCCTCTTCTCCCTCTCCCTCTGCCCCTCCGCCCTGCTTGTGCTTGCTTTCTCTCTTGCAAACAAATAAATAAAATCTTAAAAAAAAAAAAAAGAAAAAGAAGAAGAAGAAGAAAAGGAACAGTTTCAGCTCATGAATTTTAGCCATTACATCTAATGTCAAGAGCTGTGAACGACATGAGATCCTATCCTACTGGTAAGGTAACTAGTTAGATTTCACAGTTTTGTAAGAGCTGGAAGACATAGGACTCCTGAGTCAAAGACAAAGAACAATCTGTTACTCATAGAAATAACAGTAGCCGGACTATCGGCATTTGTGCTGGTTTCCTGAGCCTCAGTTCCTACAAGGTGACACAAAGAGGACCACATGATATCTGCACATGCATTAGATAATGTGTTATAAGAGGAGAAACTCTCATTTAGGGAACCAGGTCTCTTGTACTGGACAGAAGCCTGCCTGATGTTTGCCTAAAAGGGAGACAATGTCTTTATTATACTAGACAGTAAGCAAACCTGCCCTTTTCTCTATAGGGAGATATTACCTCTATTTTGCAAGGCAGTTCACTATACAGCCATCCTTGAAAAGATAGTCCTTAACACAAGCTGTCACGTTTTGTTTTGCAAGGTGCTCAGAAACATGAGAAGTCTGTGGAGAATTGTTACCCAACACTATACACCTGTTGTATCTACACTATCTTGGTTTCTAGTGATTTTTCCCACAATTACCTTGGTCTCTGATTAATCTTACTGATAGATGCTGGGGCAAAACCCATTCAATTTATTCCCTAAATTCTTTAGCAAATTTACTACCAGTAATATGGCAAAGAGCAGGATGCAGCCAATCTGGAGTATGGGTCTCAAATATGTCCCGCAAGACTGTAAATCTAACCAACTAAACAAATTTCACAAATCATAAGGGTCTGTCTTAACAAAGCAGGTGCCTTCCTCAAGTTTTTCTGTTGATCTCCCCACTTCCCTGTTAATCAAGGAAAAGCAGGATGAGCTCGTGATTGTGCAGACTCCAACTTGCTTTGCAAGAACAAAGTCTAAAAAATTTCTATCACCCATTATAACACTGGTCAGTGAGTTGAGGGTGACCTGAACACCCTCTAAGACTGAAGTGTTGTCTTTGAACACTTGGGCTAAAGTCAAGAACAAATTCCATACAGTATTTTCTAATTGAATAACTCCCCATAATGGAAAATTGCCATAGCATGCACATAAATAATGAGCTGTTGTCCTCTGAAAGCTTCTCTGAGTAAGTAAAGTTAGTTTGATTTTGGATAAATGTATGTACATATTTTTGAATGCTTCATGATCTACTGGTGGTGTTTAACTAAACACTTGTAGGTACTTTATGATTACTGTTAAGGAGCAAGTCACTGTCTCTTCAGAAGGGAGGCAAGTTAATGCCTGCCTACTACACAAGCAGTGGAGTCCCAGGGATGTACACAGTGACCTCGTAAAAAAGAAAAAAAAAAGAATTATTTAAAGGTCTTAAAAGTGACTCACACAGTCACTTTTTTAAAAAGAAGTCCACCTTAATCCAAGACATCTGTTGCCCTAGTTTCATAATAATATCTCTTAAATTTTTGCTTTGTTTCAATTTAAGTGCTAGGAGATTCTTCCAAAGCTGTAGGGCTGACACTACGAATTTAGATAGAATTCTTTGGGCCAGTTGGTCATTCTCTAGTGGCTCACTGGGGCATGAAGAGCTTGAATACAAATCAATTCCTACTCTATGGTTTCCTACAAGATTTTTCTGTCTCAAGGAAATCTCTCCTGGAGAGCCAAATATCCCTTAAAGCAGTGAAAGTCCACTGGAAAAAAAAAAAAGGAGGACATTTTACTGTCATATTTGAAAGGATCTAAGTGGCGTGATAGACTGCAGGAGGGGCTGAGCTCTAAAACAACAACAAGAGCTATCTATTCCTCCTTAACAAGTATTACAGGCCCCATCTCCTCATCTTTCTATTAAAGCAGCCAGTTATAATGAGTTTGTGACATATGTCCACAAAAGTCACACATTTCCCTTCTTTTAATACGCAGCATGGGTTCAGGTCCCTGAGGCTGAACAGTGAATTGGCCAGATTCTCCCATCTGAAGGAGCATTAGCAATAACCGAGGCCCAACAGCTGACTTTGAAACTGTAAGTTCAGCTTGGTTATGGCCTGCAAGAACCTACACAGTTCTTCCTCACTAACGGGCAAGATTGAAGAACCATTCATTGTACAATATTGACTATAAAATTTAGCTGACATATTTACTACATATTCCCATGGACTTCCCCCAAATCCTGATAACTGGCTCCCAGATCCTCATCTCCCCTCATCCTCATCCTCATCCCATGTTTCTACTGATTATTCTGTTAAAATTGTCAAGAACTGTGGAGGATCAGATACTTCATCTCCTTGAACTCTGAAAAGTTTCCCTGTTACATTTTCATGGATTCTGGCAGAAAGCATGAAACGTCCAAGTCAGAGACAAAGGACAGTTTATTACATATACAACTAGCAGTAACATTTGTGCCAATTCCCCCAGAGTTCTAAAGCAATGGGTTGCATTACCAGGGAGGAGGGACCCCAAATATAAAAATCCAAATTTTTTATAATGGTTCATGAACCTACCTGACCTCTGTTGTAGAGGGGTTGGTTACATTTACTATACTAGACAGTAAACAAACCTGTTTTTTGCTCTAGAAGGGGATATTATCTCTATCTTTCAAAGCTTTTAACTACATAAAATCCCTGAAAAACAGTCCAGAACAAAATCAGACTATATCTTTGCTCACAAAACAAGCAGAAAGAGGGGGCTCATGGAGATTTGTCTCCAATATTTTTTTACCTCTTTAAAATCACATCCTTCTTTCACACTGAAATGTACTAACTATCCTTAAGAGAACATAAGTTTACACATACAATATATTTTGTCATCACAAAAGTGTCACATTTACTCTTCTTTAGGCAGACACTGATTTATATATTTTTACATATATTAGCTCATTTAATCTTTGCTACATCCCTATGAGGTAAGCATTATTATTTTAAGAACTGTAGTATCCCACATGATTGCAAGTTTATTCTTATGAACAGAAGCAGTTGAAATAATTTTAATATAGAGAGTAAAAATATGTATAAAGGCACTGATGATTTAAAATATGTTGTAATAAATTGATGAGTAAAAAAGAATATAATGAAAAAAGGAATATGATAAAATTTTGTGATATGAACACAAGTGTAACCAATGGGTTTTCTGCACCCATTTTTTGGGAATTTTATTTCTCCTTAATTAGAGTTCAAGGGGAGTGATTATGTGAGGAATGAGCAAGTTGCTGTATGAGTATTGTTTATTTTAGCCCCTATTAAGGATAAAATAATAAGTGGTAGCAAATATTTAGTGTAGTTCAAATAAATTCATGGGGATTCTATAATAGATTGAGTATTGCATTTGATGTTAGGAATATACAGATGAATAAAACACAGTTTCTGGGGCACCTGGCTGGCTCAGTCAGTAGAGCATGCATCTCTTGATCTCAGGGTCATGAGTTCAAGGCCCACTTTGTACTTAAAATTTTTTTTGAAATGCACAGTTTCTGAACTAGAGGGGCACGTAGTTCACTTGGGAAAGCCACAAGTATCAAAAGATGACTATTAATATAATAAGTACAGAAGCATAGCAAAAGAAATAGATTGGCATGCCAGGTGGTTCATCCTGGAGAGTGGAATCTATCCGAAAATTTGTACTGTAACTATAACTATACTATGAAACAAGTGGGTTCTGTGGTCTGATATTGTATATGGAGGCATATACAATACCTTTGTGAAAACAGTGTATTGTATAGGCATTCGTCCTGGCCTTTCTGTATATTGTATCTTTTTAATGTGGAAACAAATTTGAAAATGAGGGGACGATTTATTTACATTTGTGCTTAATGTCGAAATAAATTTTCTGATTTTTCAAAATCTTTTCATGAACGGTGAACACGGAAGTGCACGGTATGTATGGAGTATTGCAGACTGCTGTGTGGAGTTACACATGATATATGACTGACAGGTGAGGAAACAGTGGGCATGAAATATCATTCAAAGGAACTCAGATTTTATTCTGCAGATTAGCATTTGTCAAAGATTGGTCCAAAAACCACCTAGGTTCCCCTCTGCCTATGGAATCAAAACCCTTGGGGGCGTGAACTAAAAATCTGCTCCTGTAGTTAAATCCCCAGTGTAAATCCCCAATTTCACAAACAGAATGGCAATTTCTGCTCAAGGTAAGCTGACGTCATTGACAATGATTAGCGCTTTTTTTTTTTAAGTTTTTTTTCAAAGTTCTTACTTTAATTCCATTTAGTTAATATAACAGTGTTACATTAGTTTCAAACGTACAATATAGTAATTTCTGGTAGATGACTTTAGTTGCTGCAAGATTAACAATTTGAGAAGGACAAGTTGAAAAGCAGGTAGATAAATTGGGAGGCCATTTATTCATTTATACAAAAATAAATAAATAACCCTGCTAAATGATGTGTATACACAGTACGAAAAAAGCAGGTAGAGTTCTTTGAACTCTAAATTATTCCAGAAAATCAAAACGTAACAGCTAAATCCAAGTGTATTTTTCTAAAAAATAAGTTCAGGGCACTATGATGGGCAAATACACACTAACCTAACAGAGACTGGTGAACCAGGGAAAGCTTGAAGGGAATGATATTTGTACTTAGACCCAAATAAGTAGAAATCACGTGGGTGAAACCTGAAAGCATAATAGAGCAGAGATTTCAAGATACAGGAAACATCAGCACCGCAAGCCCTAAGGCAAAAAGAACATGGTCTTTTGTAGTAATTCAGTATTTAATTTTTTTTTTTTTTTTTTTTTTTGCTGGAGGACTTTTTTATTAGTATACAATTAGTATAATTATAGAAATCCTCTTAAGAATTTAAGAATTCTTGTCATTTTATGTGGTACATTATAAATGATAGGGAAAATTTTTTTAATTAAAGTTTGTATTGTGAATGTGTTTTAATAAAATAATTTACATCAATATAAATATAGTGTACTGATACATATTTTAGATAGGCAACTTCGAGCCATTTAACAACAGGAAAGCATATTGTTTACTTTAAATAATTAAGAAAATATGAGAATAATATGGTAACGAACAATACTTTGTGCAGAGATTATTGGGGGAGGTGTAGGACTAGCTATATAATAAAATGTAGACTGAAATGTAATTATCCCTTATGGTGTCTAACATAGATAAAATGCTTTCATAAGCTGTTGTTTTTGCTTCTTGCATTTTTATTCTTTTTTGGCTAAAATAAATGAGGGTTTCATCTTAATGTTTATATTTGGTTTCTAAATAATGAGATAGTGGAGAAGATGTTAGATTGCTATTTACAAGCACAGATAGCAAATTAACACCTCATGGATGCATGTATTTTATTTCCAAGAAATATATAAAAATAAATAAATATAATCACTGGTTTTTTTTTCTCTTATTAACACTGGCAATGGTTTTATTTTTTATTTATTTTTTTAAAGATTTTATTTATTTATTTGAGAGAGAGAATGAGACAGAGAGAGAGAGCATGAGAGGGGGGAGGGTCAGAAGGAGAAACAGACTCCCTGCTGAGCAGGGAGCCCAATGCAGGACTCGATTCCGGGACTCCAGGATCATGACCTGAGCCGAAGGCAGTTGCTTAACCAACTGAGCCACCCAGGCGCCCCTGGCAATGGTTTTAAAAGTTAGGACATTTTGATGTGATGTACCTGATTTTAATAAAATGAATGCAACATACAGATATGACAGTCATCCTATTGTTTGATTCCAGAATTATTATTAGCTTATTATAATTCAAAATGATCATTGTGCCATACGTTGGAACTCTTAGCAAAGCCATATGAGATTTTGCTGAGTTCAAGAGCTGGTTGCCTCGCACTTCCAGGAACTGGTGCTGAAAAGGCCATTTACTAAAGGAGCTGAATGCCAGCAAAACTTCAAGGCAGGAACCTGCCCAAGAAAGTACCCTGGAAGTTAAATACCTATTTTTCCTTTGCTGTTCTACTGGTACCCTCTGACCAAGTTCAAAATTGTGCCAGCCAACAAAGTACAAATATTTGAAGGGCCCAGCTCTGTTTTCAGAGGAGGAAATAAAGGGTACATTTGGAACTGAGATAATAATTTGACAAATGGCAACTGCACAGGATAATTTGTTGTAGAAATCAAGCCCCACAACTTAGCATTGAAGAAAATATAAAGTTTGAGAAGGGAGCATTGTTAAGCTATAGGAGTTGGAATGAGGAAGAAAACCTGGCAAAAGAAACGGAACGGAGACATCTAAGATATGGAAGCAGAACGAGGAGAAATTGGTGATTTGAAAGTCAAAGGTATTTTGAAGTGAGAGAGTGGTCAGCCTGAAATGATTCTGAGAAATCCAGTAAAATGGAGAATGTAAAAAAATATACCCATTTCAATCAGAAGACACCATGCTAATGGGCATAATGAAAGGAAGCTAAATTTTACAGAAAATGCATGGGGTTTGCAGTAAGGGAACTTACATTCAAATTCCCATCCTGCCATTTATCAATGGCGTGTCTTCGAGAGGGTTTAAAAACATCTTTCTGAACCTCAGTTTTACCTGGAAAATAGAAATGTTAAAATAGATATCTCAAAGATTGTCATTAAGGATCAAATAGTCTTAAATTCATGTTAAACGAATTTAAATTTCTATTTTGTTGCGATTTGTATTGTTTGTGATGGTACTGAAGACTAAAAGCAAGAGTTAGAGCACATGGAGGCTATAAATGTAGAAGCATATTTCAGGAAGTTTGACATTTATAGGAAGGAAAAAAAATCTATTTAAGTTAAGTGGGGCAGGTTGGAGGTTGGGGGTTCCAGTAGCTCTAAGTTACTGAGCAAGGCAAGTATTTAAAGCAATAGGAAACTTCTTTGCATAAATCACCAAGACCAAGAAGTACTGCATGCCATTTACATTTGTTAATCAGCAGATACTCAGAGTTTAACCCGCCATAGATAATACAACATGCAAAACAGTTAACATACCCCTACCTAAATCCACTACTCTGAGCTTAATCATGCTATTTAATTGCCAAGCTTAATTTGAAAATAATTGTTCACAGCAATTAAGTAAATGCCCCAATTTCATTAACAGACTTTCTAATTAGAACCTACAACATAAAAGTACTAATGTTGCTTCATTAGCTTTGATTTACTGTTTCTAATACTACCTTTTTTATTATTCTCTTCTTCAAATCTGAAACTGTGTTTTAGGGTTAATTATGTTTGGTTCTTGCAAATATCAAGGGATAATTATCCCAGGATTAAAGTATAGAAATATATTAAAATTTCATTTTAACTTTTCACATTAAACACATATTGGGATCAACATTTTAAAACCTCCTTATTGTAGAATAGTTTAAAGCAATTTGTGAGAATTGCATTTGGCTTGAATTGTAAGCAAACAGGTTTTTCAAAATTGAATATGCTCCTTCACATATGGTATCTGATTGTAAAAGAGAACAGTTAAAAAAAAAGTTGGATTGCTACATAGCCCACTATTTCAACTTTCTTAAATTGGCAATTGAAGGAACTGAAAGGTGCTTAGGTTAATAATAATATTTTAATCTAAGATAGTGCTATTTAAAATCCTCGAATATATTCACAATTGTCTTCTAATGAAAAACCTAAGGGGTTGGTTAATTCTTCTCTTCTGGTTTCTGTCTTTGCCAAATGAAAAGAACTTGGCTATGTTTTCAAACCATACCTATTAACAGCATGATTACATCAAAGCATGAAAAATATACTGATTCCTAAACTTGGCACTAAGATGCTAAGGGAAGCATTTAAAGCAATAGGAAACTTCAATTATCAATAGACTCTGATAATAGGGAAATCTCGGAACATTATTAGTAGGATTGTAGTTGTAGAGTGAGGGAAGCAGAGCCCAGAGATTCTAGTCCAACTCCATTGCATATGGGTGTGTGTGTGTGTGTGTGTGTGTGTGTGTGAGTGAGTGTATTTTATATATCCCCCACTACATGATGGTCTACAATATGTGGGACACTATGCTAAGTTACTAAGTCCTGAGATGCTGCAACAAATTATCCAACAGTTGCCACACTGTTGTGTAGATTGACATGAAATAAGTAACTACAATAACATATTCTGATGCTTTTTTAGTTTCTTCAGACTGTGTTTGTTGTCTTTAGTATGCATTGTAATTTTATGTTGTTGAAAGGCAGACATGATATTCTGGGTAAAAGGAACTATGGCAAATAGGTTTTTAGTAACATAGTGGTAAAGTATAGGGGGAGAGGAAGCATCCTGAAGGTCTATGACCAGATATCAGTCTTTTGGGGAGCCCTGACCCTAGACTGTGAACTTCACCAATGCTTCTCAGTTGGGTCTTTCTCCTTAGTAGGGAAAGACAGGATGACTGGAGGGGGCTAGAGTTGGGTATTTCCCCTTCCTCAGTTAGTTTAATTCTGGTAAAACCTCAGCGGGTTAGGCTCTGATAAAATAGTTTCTCCTGAGGGAAGACCTTTTTAAGAAGAACAGAATCCTTTGGAGTATTTCTTTTTTTTTTTTTTTTTTTTTTAAGATTTTATTTATTTATTTGACAGAGAGAGACACAGCGAGAGAGGGAACACAAGCAGGGGGAGTGGGAGAGGGAGAAGCAGGCTTCCCGCGGAGCAGGGAGCCCGATGCGGGGCTCGATCCCAGGACCCTGGGACCATGACCTGAGCCGAAGGCAGACACTTAACGACTGAGCCACCCAGGCACCCACCTTTGGAGTATTTCAAAATGGTTCCTTTTCCCCTCCCACTGCCAGAAGCATGAGGAGATTTTTCTCCGGGAGTCACATCGAGGACTTTGTAGAGCTCCAGGAGATAAAACTAACAAATTATGGCATCCTTCAATGACTGAGGTAAATTTAGATTTTCTATATCTGTCTATTTGTCTCTCCAGTTTTGGGGGCAACAAACTACCCTATGGCCTCACTTGTCTGCTGGACCTAAGAAGAATTATCAATATTGTTCAGTTTGTCGAGTTTTCACTTGCTGTTGGGATGGAGTGATGATTTTTAAGCTCTTTACAGGCCAGATTGGAAATTAGAGGTCCATCTACTAAATTTTAAAGCTCGGCATAAACTCTAAGAAAGGGCAAGGAGGATGTCAAGGAGGGATTATAATTTGTGTTACATGTTAAGAATGGCTTGTAATGACTCAAAAGAGTCAATCATGCTGACCAAAGTCAGTCCAAAGGCCATCAGATAGCATCCATATTTATTTAAGTGGCAACAGTGGTTGCCCAGAAACTGCCAGTACAGGTTTAAAACATTAAACATTGTGAGGCACTGTCTCCTGAAGAGAACTCATGGAAGTCCAAGCCTGAAATATCATCTGAGAAAGGAATACCCTTCAGAGAGGGGCACTGGGAGGGGGGGAGCACTCCCTCTCTGCCCCATTCCTTGCTTTTCGTTCCCTTCAGGCTGCCAGAGCAGTTGCAGATAAAAGGGTAAAATCCAGGCTAGGTATTTAGCTCTGGTCCAGAAAAAGACAGAAAAACAAATAATTTACTAAATCTGAGTTCCATTTTTAATTTTACAGTAAAGGATATGTAAAATTAAGTAAGTTCCATGTCTCTTAATGTGTAGGTACTATGTTTGTCATGTGAAATAAAATGTGTGCTTCATAGGGTTAACTTTATTAAATATAATTTTTGAGGAATTATATTAGAAATTAGTTGGATGCCACTTAATCAACATCTCAGTATATTCTTTCTCTTTTTCTTTTTTTAACCACTCTCTGTTTCCTCTCTTTCCTTTTGCTGTCTTAATGGCATTAAACAGACTCTTTCATTTTATATACTCAATGATTTCTGCATAGTAGACATTTCATAAATGTTTGAGAATAAAATTTAAAAGTGGTCTCACTAAAAATTTTTAATGCAATCATTAGAAGTTGATTTCACTATGTGTAACTTCTTTATCTATTAATTTCAAAAGCAGGCTTCCTGATAATCAAATATTCTGAAACTATTTTTTAACAAAAACTTCCTGAGATATGCTCCTGTGTTCTACCATGTCCAAGCTGAAATGATTACTACTTAATATATGGCCCTAATAATGCTTCAATTACAATTATATCCATACCCCTAGAACAGAATTCAAACTAAAGTTATTTTCACAATGATAAATATATAGTAACTACTTATCAGATTAAGAATAATTAATTTTGCTTGTGAAATTGTATTATGGAAATACATAGTAAATTCTGGAGACTTAGGAAGAATTTCAATTTAAAGGCATCAGTTATTTGACTATGGAATGATTATGAAAAAGACAATGACTACAGAAAAAAAAAATACATACAATGTTAGCTACAATACGAACTCCTGTTAGATAAATATGTGAAGTAAATCCACCTGGTAGAAAAATTTTAAAAATAACCTTTTCTGAAGAATACCTGATAAACAAGTTATTCAGCACAATTACAAAATAATGTAATTTGGTTCTGAACATGGCTCTAATGGGTTTTCCTTATATGGAGTTGAAATTCATCACATATATTTGGTTTCTTGGGCATTGAGGGACATAGAATTAGTTATGTGTTGTAGTTTTTTATTCCTAGGTGATATAAGGAGTAAAATGAGACTCTTCTAATAATAGAAGTTTCAGTTAAAGAAAAGAAAATCCCACAAATGTATGTCATAAGTCTGCAAAGTTTTTCTATAAATGGCCAGTTAGTGAAGATTTTAGGCTCGGTGGGCTAAATCATTTCTGTCACAACTATTCACCTCTGCCACTGTAAGCCAAAATGATCAAAGACAATATATAAATAAATGGGCATACTTTGTTCTAATAAAATATTATTCACAAAATGAGGTGGCAGATATACCTAATTCTCGATTTGCCAAACTTTGTATCTATATCAATCTATATCCTTTCTGGGGGAAAGACTAAATATTGAAAATCCCACTGAAGAAAGAATATTGGTTACTTTGTTCCATTAGCCTTGAATCACATTATCATTATTCCATCTTTTAAAGTTCTTTTGATTATTCTTTTCTGAGAATAAAATTGGCATTGTCTTCTTATGGAATTTCAATTACACTTATATATACCACAGTAAATTTATATCCAGAATGTGGTAATACATTTTGTAAGGGTAAGACCAACTAAAACATAATAGAAGATGACAATAAGAAAATATCTGGACAACTTTTCATGAAAAAAATTGTTGAAAATACTGTGACTTATTAACTTAAAAAAAGAATCAAAATATATAATCTCAACTTCCTTTGAAGTGTTTAGGGACATAAGATAAAGAAGCAATGTAGTTTAGTTCTTCATCAATAAAAAAACTAGCCTGACTGGTCTGTGGTCCATTCACCGCTAGATGTGTCCCTCACACTTTCCTGGCCCAGCTCTCTATCATGAGGTAGGAGACCCTCAGAGCTGTACTTTCCAAACTCTCACAGCAGCTGGTCATTGTTGGGTTTAGACTGGGAAGGCAAGACTACTTGGTGCATGCTTCTGCCATGACTTATCTCTTCCTTTTGTCCTCTAGTTCAACAGTAGTTGCTTCTGATCTTTGTGTTACCTCATTGCCCTCTGTTCATCTCGGATCTTGCATGACCAGTGTAAAAATCCCTTGCATTTAATCCCCACTGTTTCAAATATTTTCTCTATTCTGCTTTCCTCGGAAGCCTCTGATTTATATTCACTAAAAAAGTGGTAAAAACTCTAGTTAGGCATAACTAGTTGCATCTTTATATCTACTTGCATATACTGCAACTCACTATAGGGAAAAGCTATCTTTTCATTAGAGCCAGGGAACTATTTAAATTAGGTTATCTTGCAATTGTGCTAAATAACTTAATTATCTGAAATTCTTTTAAGAAGTGTATTTATTTTTCTACCTGGTAGGTTTAGTTACTGTTGACCTTTATTACAAGCATAGATTTTTATATAAACTGTTATTAACTATTGTAAAAGTACCTTAAGAATAAAGAAATTTAAAGTTTATAAAATTATCCCTATATTTTTTACCATTTCTAGTTTAATTAAAAAAAATCAATTTATTAGAACATGGAATAATGCTTTAGTAACCAGAATGTAGTTTTGTTATAATACACTCTTAATTCAAGATCCCACTTTGCCTTAGGTAGCTACCTGTGTTAAAGAAAAAGTATTATGATCAATTACTTCATAAAATATATGCATGAGAATATCACACAATTAACTTCTAGTGTTGTATTTCAGGAACAGTTAACCCGATTTGATGTTATGAGGCAGAGTAAGCTCTGTCAAAGCCAAGCTGTCCTAGTTGCATAGCTTAATCAATTTCTCTGTGCAATTGTTTATATCCTACATAATATAGATAACTAATGGGTTTATTATGTGAACTAAATGAGATAATACATGTAAATCACTTGGCACAAAATTTAGCACTCAATAGATCTTGGTTTACTTCCTCTAAAACAGATTCCCTTGGTGATGGTAATTCCTAACTGGAAATAGTAAAAGTCTAAGTGCTGCATTTTTTATCCAACTAGAACTAACACCAAGTTGGTGTTTGTTTTACTCAAAGCAAAGTTATCAGGCAAATCCCATAAATCATTTCCGGATCAGAATGTACTATCATGAAATGTGAAAATAGTTACTTTTTGTTTTTTTATTTCAATCATATAAGGTTTGTCTTATGAGTGCAAAGAAAGCCTATAATCTCTGAAAATATTCTCAAAATATTTTTCTGTGATTTTATTCTAATTTTTAGCCCTTACAAGGTTATTTTAAATCAGGCAGATTAAACCTATGTATAAAATATGTTTTAACAAGGAAAACTCCTCTGGACTTATTTTATTAAACTTTAAAATGAGTGCTTTGGGTTGCATAACAACCTGCTGATGAAGACATTTTCTATCTAATATTTAATAAGTTTATTAAATGAAAGTTCTCTAATGCCTACTCTCACTTCAGTTCTGCTGTACATAATCAACTCTAGTAATTGTATTCCAAATTAGATATTTTAAAATGAATGGCCATGGCAGATGTTTTCAATAGTCACATGGCCTATATTAAAATCTTATTTTTATGCATACCCCTGAAGCTAGCAATGAGTCTAAATACAAATACATTTAATCAATAGGCATTTGTTAACAAGGGGAAAGTGACACAATTAGAACTAGCTTCTAATTCTCTATCTCCTCCAAAATATTCCTGAAATATTTTTAAAAGAAGCAAAAATAAAAAAGATATTTTCATCAACACTGAAACTAGGTAACAATGACCACCACATACTATGATATACTTATACAACATTTTGTAGAATTCACTTTTGAAATGAAGGATACACACAGCCAATCCATGACATCCATTCACAAGAAAATGGGTCATGTTGTAAGAATTAATCATCAGCCATCTGAAAAAATTTATATTTCAAATATTCCTCCAAATGTGACTAAAAACAATTGTGAATTAAGAAAGCAGCCTCCCAGTTTTAAAACAGTAGAGACAGAGAGAAGACACGCAGAAATGTCAAACCATTTCTGACCTGGCCTACTCATCGGAGGAATAGGTCACTCTAAATTAGAGTTATAGTCCTGAAGATCAATTGAGGAACACAATCAAGACTGTAAACTAATTAGATTTTGCAGAAGCAAGCTAATTTACCATTTAAATCTCATATTTCTAGAGTCTTTCTCACCTTGGTAATTGTCCCCACCATTTTCCCAATTGCTCAAATGAGAAAACATGTTGTTAACTTTCATTCTTGCCATTAGTTCATTCTATAGAACTCAGTTCTGATCAAATCCTATTGCTTTCACTTCCAAAATATGCCCCGTGGCCATTGACATTGCTCCATCTCCCCTTGTTCCTGCATAATCATTTCCACAGCAGTCAGGGGAAAAGCCTTCAATCTGGTTTTGCTGTTTAAATATTTAGTTTCTCTAACTAATTACTCACACAACAGCCTATGCCAATTTAATATAAATAAATAAATAAATAAATAAATAAATAAATAAAGTCATGCCTCTGCTTAAAACCTTTCAAAGTAGATTCAGAGGGAATACTTCTAACTCAAATCCCAAAATTACCCTGATATTGAAACCAGACAAAAACATTACAAGAAAGCTACAAAAATTTCTGATGAAGATAGATGCAAAAATGCTCAACAAAATTTTAGCAAGTTGAATCCAGCAATGTTAAAAATAATTATATACCATAACCCAGGTATGTGAGGCTGGCTCAATTTTTGAAAATTAAGTAATGTAATCCATCACATCGACAGGATAAAGAAAAACAGCCACATGATCATATCAATAGATGGAAAACTCCAAAAAGCCAAAAGCTACAAAAACAAACAAACAACCAAATACAAAATAAAATGACTCAAGGAAATTGTTAGACGTGATTGACATATCTCTTACCTTGATTGTGGTGAAGGTTTTTCACAAGTATATCTATATGTCCAAACTCATCTATACATTATAAGCATTAAGTGTGTAGGGTTTTATTTTTTTTTTTTACATCAATTATACCTCAATAAAGTTTTTTCTTTTTCTTTAAAGGCACTCCATGTGACTGTCTCTTTACTTATTATTGCCCTCATCCCAGCTTAACTAAGAATCTTTTATACACTCTCTAACACAAATAAAGGACTCACTGTAAGACCAAAAAAAAAAAAAAAAAAAAAGCATTTGGCAAAATTTAATACTCATGATAGGTGAGTGAACCAGGGATAGAAGGCAGCTTCCTCAACTAAAGAACTTTTACAAAGCATGTTTTCAGAATATTCTTATATAATTCCCTCCTCCTTACCTCTACACTGTTATTTTTTCTAAATTCTGGCACAGTGACTGCTGTGTTATAAAATTTCATAAATATTTGAGGGAGGAGCAAGATGATGGAGGAGTAGGAGACCTAAATTTCACCTGGTCCCAGGAATTCAGCTAGATAGTAATCAAACCATGCTAAACACCTACAAACTCAACAGGAGATCCAAGAAGAGAATAGCAGCAATTCTACGAACAGAAAAGGAACACTTTCTGGAAGATGGGACCTGCGGAGAAGTGAATCTGAGGCAGCATCCATCAGCCACCTACTGGCAAGTGATAGAGCAGCAGAACACAAAATCGGAACTTTTAAAATTCTGTTCTGCTGAGGGACATCACTCCACTGGTTAAGCAGGGGTGGAGCCCTCACTGGGACAGTGTGGTCTCAGGACCCTCTGTCACAAAAGACCAGGGGTGCCTGAGTGTGGCAGAGCTCCCAGGTATCAGAGCGGTGAAGCTGGCTGCAAAGACAGAGCCGAGGAGTGGGCTCTCAGCTTGGGGTTGCCATAAAATGTGATCTATGGCACAGTTGGGTCACTAAGAACAGTGGCCAAACAAGTGGCAGATCCGGGGAGACTCCCCTTCCTCCCCCAGGAAGAGCAGCTCAGGAGCCCACTGCAGGAATCTGCTGGGTTTGGAGACTCCAAACAGGGTCGTGTGTCAGAGATAAAAATGCTTGGTCACAGGCCAGGTGAGCACGGAATGTGGTGAAAAACCAGGGAGACAGGAGCGATTGAGTGCTTTTCTCTGAGGGCTCACCCTGAGGAGTGGGGTCCTGAGCTCTCAGCTCCTCCAGGCCGGAGACGGGGAGGCCACCAATTTCACTCTCATCCTCCAAAGCTGTAAAGAAAGTTTTCAGGGAACAAAAGCTACCAAGAGCAAACCTGTGCAGATTACTTAGCCTGGCCCTTGGCAAGGGTGGTGCAATTCCACCTAGGGCAAAGACATTTCAGAATCACTGCAACAGGCCCCTCCCCCAGAAGATCAGCAAGAACATCTAGCCAAGACCAAGTTTACCAATCAGTGAGAACTGCAAAAACCCCAGTGCTAGGGGAATGCCGCACATAGAATTCATGGCTTTTTTCCCATGATTCTTTAGTCTTTCAAAGTTAATTTTTAAAATTTTCTTTACTTTTTTCTTTTTATTTTTTTTAGTTGAATTTTTCTTCTTTCCTTTTTCAACCAACATCTTATCAATTCCTTTTTTAAAACTTTTTCAATTTTCATTTTACAATCATAGTCTATACCTTCATTGTATTAACCTTATTTTTTGTATATATATGTTTTTCTTTCTTTAAAGTTTTGGGATACAGTTTCTTTTAACAGACCAAAATATACCCTAAATCTAGTGTATGACATTGTCCTAGTCTCCCGCCTGGTCACATTCTCTTTTTTTTTATTTTTTATTTTTTCATTCTTTCTTCAAACAACTTCTTATCAATTCTTTTTTTAAAATATTTTTTAATATTCATCTTTACATTCATGGTCCATCCCTTCATCATATTTACCCTTATTTGTGCATATATATGTGTTCCATTCTTTAAAATTTTAGGAGGTAATTTCTTCTAACAGACCAAAATAAGCCCAAAATCTAGAGTGTGGCTCTGTTCCATTCACCAGCCTGATCATATTTTTTCTTTCTTTCTTTTCCCCCTGGTTTCAGTTCTCTTCTGACTTGCTTAGTGTATATTTTTCTGTGGTCATTGTTACACTTTTAGCATTTTTTCTCTCATTCATCTATCCTTCTCTCGACAAAATGAGAAGACAGAAAAACTCACCTCAAAAAAAAGAACAAGAGGCAGTACCGACTGCCAGGGACTGAATCAATACAGACATTAGTAAGATGTTGGGCCTAGAGTTCAGAATGATGATTATAAAGATGCTAGCTGGGCTTGAAAAAAGCATAGAAGCTACTAGAGAATCCCTTTCTGGAGAAATGAAAGAACTAAAATCTAACCTAGTCAAAATCAAAAAGGCTATTTTAATGAGGTGCAATTAAAAATGGAGGCTCTCGCAGTTAGGATAAATGAGGTAGAAGAGAGAATTAGTGATATAGAAGACCAAATGATGGAGAATAAAGAAGCTGAGAAAAGAGAGATAAACAACTGCTGGATGACGAGGGGGAATTCGAGAGATAGTGATACCATAAGATGAAACAATATTAGAATAATCCCAGAAGAAGAAGAAAGAGAGAGAGGATAAGGCGGTATATTGGAGCAAATTATAGCAGAGAACTTCCCTAATTTGGGGAAGGAAACAGGCATCAAAATCCAGGAGGCACAGAGTACCCCCCTCAAAATCAATAAAAATAAGTCAACACCCCGACATCAAATAGTAACTCACAAGTCTCAGAGACAAATAGAAAATCCTGAAAGCAGCTGAGGACAAGAGGTCTGTAAACTACAACGGTATAAACATTAGATTGGCAGCAGACCTATCCACAGATATCTGGCAGGCCAGAAGGACTGGAATGATATATTCAGAGCACTAAATGAGAAAAATATGAAGCAAAGAATATTGTATTCAGCTAGGCTGTCATTGAAAATAGAAGGAGCGATAAAAAACTTCCAAGACAAAAAAAAACTAAAAGAATCTGTGAACACCAAACCAGCCCTACAAGAAATATTGAAAGAGGCTCTCTAAGCAAAGAAAGAGCCTAAAAGTAACAAAGACCAGAAAGGAACAGAAATAATATAGAGTAACAGTCACCTTGCAGGCAATGAAATGGCACTAAATTCATATCTTTCAATAGTTACCATGAATGTAAATGAGCTAAATGCGCCAATCAAAAGGGTATCAGATTGGATAAAAAAAAACAAGCCCATCAATATGCTGTCTGCAAGAGACTCATTTTAGACCCAAAGACACCTCCAGATTTAAAGTGAGGGAGTGGAAATCCATTTACCATGGTAATGGACATCAAAAGAAAGTTGGGGTGGCAATCCTTACATCAGACAAATTAGATTTTAAACCAAAGACTATAATAAGAGATGAGGGAGGACACTACATCAGACTTAAACGGTCTATCCGAAAGAATATGTAACAATTTTAAATATTTACATCCCTAACATGGGAGCAGCCAATTATATAAGCCAATTAATAACAAAAGCAAAGAAACACATTGAAAATATAAAGATGTAATAGTAAGGGACTTTAACACCCCCCTCACTGAAATGGACAGATCATCTAATCAAAAGATCAACAAGGAAATAAGGCTTTAAATGACACAGTGGACCAGATGGACTTCACTGATATATTCAGAACATTCCATCCCAAAGCAACAGAATACACATTCTTCTCTAGTGCCCATGGATCATCCTCCAGAATAGATCACATCCTGGGTCACAAATCAGATTTCAACCAGTACCAAAAGATTGGGATCATTGCCTGCATATTTTCAAACCACAATGATTTGAACTAGAACTCAATCACAAGAGGAAAGTTGGAAAGATCTCAAATACATGGAGGCTAAAGAGCATCCTACTAACAAATGAATGGATCAACCAGAAAATTAAAGAAGAATTTAAAAAATTCATGGAAATAAATGAAAATGAAAATACAACTGTTCAAAATCTTTGGGATGCAGCAAAGGCGGTCCTAAGAGGAGAGTACATAGCAACACAAGCCTTTCTCAAGAAAAAAGAAAGTTCTCAAATACACAACCTAACCCTACACCTAAAGGAGCTGGAGAAAAATAGCAAATAAAGACTAAACCCAGCAGGAGAAGAGAAATAATAAAGATCAGAGCAGAAATCGAAATAGAAACCAAAAGAACAGTAGAACAGATCAACAAATCTAGAAGCTGGTTCTTTGAAAGAATTAATAAGATTGATAAACCCCTGCCCAGACTTATCATAAAGAAAAGAGAAATGACCCAAATAAATAAAATTATGAATGCAAGAGGAGAGATCACAACCAACACCAAAGAAATACAAACAATTATAAGAACATATTATGAGCAACTCTATGCCAGCAAACTAGACAATCTGGAAGAAATGGATGCATTCCTAGAGATGTATCAACTACCAAAACTGAACCAGGAAGAAATAGAAAACCTGAACAGACCTATAACCACTAAGGAAATTGAAGCAGTCATCAAAAATCTCCCAACAAACAAGAGCCCAGGGCCAGATGGCTTCCCTGGGGAAGTCTACCAAACATTCAAAGAAGAATTAATACCTATTCTTCTGAAACGGTTTCAAAAAATAGAAATGGAAGGAAAACTTCCAAACTCATTTTACGAGGCCAGCATTACCCTGATCCCAAAACCAGACAAAGACCCCATCAAAAAGGAGAATTACAGACCAATAACCCTGATGAGCATGGATGCAAAAATTCTCACCAAAATACTAGCCAATAGGATCCAACAGTACCTTAAAAGGATTATTCACCATGACCAATTGGCATTTATTCCAGGCCTGCAAGGTTGGTTCAACATCCACAAATCAATGTGATATAATACATTAATAAAAGGAATAACAAGAACCATATGATCTTCTCAATCGATGCAGAAAAAGCATCTGACAAAGTACAGCATCCTTTCTTGATCAAAACTCTTCACAGTGTAGGGATAGAGGGTACATACCTCAATATCATAAAAGCCATCTATGAAAAACCCACAGCAAATATCATTCTCAATGGGGAAATACTGAGAGCTTTTTCCCTAAGGTCGGGAACACAGCAGGGATGTCCACTATCACCACTGCTATTCAACATAGTACTAGAAGTCCTAGCCTCAGCAATCAGACAACAAAAAGAAATAAAAGGCATCCAAATCGGCAAAGAAGAAGCCAAACTCTCACTCTTTGCAGATGATGTGATACTTTATGTGGAAAACTCAAAAGATTCCATCCCAAAACTACTAGAACTCATACAGGAATTCAGTAAAGTGGCAGGATATAAAATCAATGCACAGAAGTCAGTGGCATTCCTATACACCAAGATGGAAGAAAGAGAAATTAAGGAGTTGATCCCATTTACAATTGCACCCAAAACCATAAGATACCCAGGAATAAATATAACCAAAGTGGCAAAGAATCTGTACTCAGGAAACTATAGAATACTCATGAAAGAAATTGAGGAAGACACAAAGAAATGGAAAAAACGTTTCATGCTCTTGGATTGGAAGAACAAATATTGTGAAAATGTCTATGCTACCTAGAGCAACCTACACATTTAATGCAATCCCTATCAAAATACCATCCACTTTTTTCAAAGAAATGGAACAAATAATCCTAAAATTTGTATGGAACCAGAAAAGACCCCGAATACCTGGAGGAATGTTGAACAAGAAAAGCAAAGCTAGTGGCATCACAATTCCAGACTTCAAGCTCTATTACAAAGCTGTAATCATCAAGACAGTATGGTACTGGCACAAAAATAGGCACATAGATCAATGGAACAGAATGGAGAATCCAGAAGTGGACCCTCAATTCTACAGTCAACTAATCTTTGACAAAGCAGGAAAGAATGTCCAATGGAAAAGAGACAGTCTCTTCAACAAATGGTGTTGGGAAAATTGGACAGCCACATGCAGAAGAATGAAACTGGACCATTTTGTTATACCACACACAAAAAGTAGACTCAAACGGATGAAAGACCTCAATGTGAGACAGGAATCCATCAAAATCCTTGAGGAGAACACAGGGAGCATCCTCTTTGGCCTCAGCTGCAGCAACTTCTTCCTAGAAACATCGCCAAAGGCAAAGGGAAGCAAGGGCAAAAATGAACTATTGGGACTTCATCACGATTAAAAGCTTTTGCACAGCAAAGGAAACAGTCAACAAAACCGAAAGACAAGAAATGGGCAGAAGACATGAACCATTTCTGAAAAGAAGACATCCAAATGGCCAACAGACACATGAAAAAGTGCTCAACATCACTAGGCATCAGGGAAATACAAATGAAAATTCATACAAATGATACCACCTCACACCAGTCAGAATGGCTAATATTAACAAGTCAGGAAAGGACAGATGTTGGTGGGAATGCAGAGAAAGGGGATCCCTCCTACACTGTTGGTGGGAATGCAACTGGTGCAGCCACTTGGAAAACAGTATGGAGGTTCCTCAAAAAGCTGAAAATAGAGTTACCCTATGATTCAGCAATTGCACTGCTGGGTATTTACCCCAAAGATACAAATGTAGTGATCCAAAAGGACACATGTACCCCAGTGTTCATAGCAGCAATGGAAAGAGCCTAGATGTCCATCGACAGATGAATGGATAAAGAAAATGTGGTATATATAAACAAAGGAATATTATGCAGCCATCAAAAAAAATGAAATCTTGCCATTTGCAACAACATGGAAGGAGAGGGTATTATGCTAAGCGAAATAAGTCAATCAGAGAAAGACAAGTATCATATGATCTCACTGATATTAAGAATTTGAGAAACAAGACAGAGGATCCCAGGGGAAGGGAGGAAAAAATGAAACAAGACGAAACCAGAGAGGGAGACAAACCATAAAAGACTCTTAATCTCAGGAAACAAACTGAGGTTTGCTGGAGCAGAGCGGGGTGGGAGGGATGGGGTGGCTGGGTGATGGACATTGGGGAGGAAATGTGCTATGGTGAATGCTGTGAATTGGGTAAAACTGATGAATCACAGACCTGTACCTCTGAAACAATACATTATATGTTAATAAAAAAAATCATCAATATTTGTTGAATTAATAATGAATAAAAGACTGAATATTTACAGAACTGTTTTTGAAATTGGTTGTGACAATTTTACAGCCAGCCATGTTATTATAATGTGATGAAATCCAGAATATTTTCTAAAATACTGAAGAGGTTGCATGTATAACAACATTTAAAACAAAGTCTACTTCATTCTGAGTTCTGTTGGTTAACTGAGCAATTTGATCATGATAAGAATTCACAATAGGAACCTTTTATTTAAATTGGTTTGAAGATGAGCATGGGAATCATTTAAATACAAAAATAACTATATTAATAATAGCTATTAAATATGGCTACAAAATAAATGCTACATTATGAATTGATGAATAGATAAGGCAATGTAAAATAATAATTATAATTATGTTATTTTATTATTTTTATTTTACTTTTCAGCTATGAACAAAAATTCAAGATCATGCCAACAAAAATGTGTCTTATGGGCAGGTGTTGGAAGTGTAAGTATCCAAAATATTTTATTTCATAAGGAGACATTAACACTGTTTTATTTTTAAATGTTTGGCATTAATAAATTGAGGACTAGGTTTACATTAAAGTATAAAAACAAGTACTGGTGAAAGTATGACAAAGTTATGCTTTTTAAATCACTAAGTGTGTGCAGAGTGTACGATAGTATTAAAAAACATGGTAAATTCCATCATCAGTAGAAAGTAAAGTTGTATAAATAAAACACTTAAAATAAAAATTATAAGTCAAGAAGACAGCTATGATGCTATTGGCACTATTTCTATGATTTCAATTAAATTTATCAGCAGCAGGAATCACTTTATAATGAAGTTAGTATTCTGAAATCATAAACAGATTTTACAGAGAAAAGGAAAGTTGTAATTAAAACCAATGAGAAAAAAAACAGTCTTTCTTCTTCAAATATGGGCAATTTTGTTTATGAGTGAAATTTATGTCCTTAATTTGGGAGGATATATGGGTTCAATATTAAGTATAGCATGTATTTGGAAATGATTTTTAGAGGGAAATACATAATAAACTATTTTTTATATGTGTATTTAACAGAAATATGAATGATTAATATAATGAAAACATACACACACTGGAGAAAGTATGTTAATACAGTATAGACCATTCTACCTGTAATGCATATTAAATAGACGTAAAGTGCATCAAGTTGGTAGTTTTCAATTAAACCCGCACCAGTCAGGAAGTTACCGTGAGCAGTGAAGAGGCTGCAGCGGTATTAGATTCTTGCTACCTCACAGCTGAGGTGAGCCTGGACAGAGCTGGGTTTCAACCGACCGGAGCATAAGCTAGTGAGATCCCCTTTGAATGTTGATCCCCTGCCATACAGCAGTCCCGTGGTGAAGGGAGGGTGACCTGTGGTCTAGTTAGCTCTGAGTCAAGGCCAAATTTGGGAAAGGAATTTGCAAGGAGTATTTAGACCCCGCACAGAAGAATGATTGGAAGGATTTGGGCTATGAATACAAAGGCCAGAGCAGAACATTATTGCTTATTGCAGAGTTGCTGCTTAGCTTACTAACAAGGTCCTAACCAGGAAAATTGAACTGAATGCTGGTGAATCTCTTTTCCCTACTTGTTGCCACTGCAAGCATCACCACTCAGAAGAGAGTCTTCAGTGGGGATAGCAGTCCTTCTCTTGGGATATTTATAAGATGCCGTTGGAATTTAGACTTCCCACAGACTTGACTATTAGCCTTGCCACTCCCGCTAACTAGACCTCTTGAGTTTGTCTCAAGAAAACAAAATGGAGGGTTAATATGAACCACAAAGGTTGTGTTGTAATTTCAAGATCTATCAGATATTGGTTTTATTCACTGATTTGTTATGAGTGGCAAGTGAAATAAAAACCTGATGTACTCATGAAGTGGGAGAAGGTATAGATCTGAATGTCAGACAGATGAGGAAGAAAAAACAAACACCAAACTGGGCTGAACTCAGAGATTATTGGAGTGCATGAATGAGGGCAAGAGATTGGAGGGGATTTTGTGTTTGTTTGTTTGTTTGTTTGTTTGTTTGTTTTTAAAGACTTTATTTATTTATTTGACAGAGAGAGACACAGCGAGAGAGGGAACACAAGCAGGGGGTGGGAGAGGGAGAAGCAGGCTTCCCGCCAACAAGGGAGCCTGATGTGGGGCTCGATCCCAGGAGCTGGGATCATGTTCCAAGCCGAAGGCAGATGCCCAACGACTGAGCCACCCAGGTGCCCCTAGGAAATGGAATTTATCTCCTTCTATTTCTCTGGGCTTTTAACTGGAAGTAACCAATGTGCATTAATTTTAGAGTTTAAAACCCAAAGTAAAAGAGAAGAACGATAGTTCTCACAAACAATAAAATTGAAATAAAATTGTAGCTCATTAATCTTGAAAAATTGGGTACGCTTTATCTTTTTTTTGCCAGCTATTTGATCTAAAATTGATAGAGTATACATTCAATTAATAATAAAACCGTGGTTTAAAAAATAATATATAAATTGTGTTGGTTTGTGCCTAAGCAGCAATATATAACTAGAGATTTTATAATAACTTTTAGTTTGCTAACTGAGAGTACACATTTGCCCTAATAGCATGTGAATCTATTATCTGTCTTTTCTATATTCAGTTTATGCACAGATTTTCAAGAAAGGTATGTAAAAATTAATGGACTGTTTATGATCATCAATATTCTCCAGGGCAATATCTGCAAATCTACAAATTATTGAGTATGTTCCTAACATTCCATTTATACTGCTGTCTAGGGATGTCTCACAGAAATGATTTATCTTTATCCTCTGCACCAAGTATCAAGCTATTGTATGCCACCGCACTTAATGTTTATTTAATTCTTTGTTCATCATCTCTAAACATTAGGGAGTTTATTTATTTTAGCTGAAAAGACTTGCCTCCTCACTGTACATATCTTCTGATAGATTTGAGCACCCCATATGTAAATATTATGCAAAATTTAAAAATTGGAAAAATCTCAAGGACTTCTTTGACGAAATAGAAATCAAATTTATCCATGCATAGTGTTTTTATTTATTTTTTTTTTATTTTTTTTTATTTTATTTTATTTTTTTTTCATGCATAGTGTTTTTAAACTTCAAGGTGCACACTACCATAGCTATATGCCTGGGGTTTTTCTGTTCTGCCATGTAAGATGTTTTGTGAAGTTTTTTTGTTTTTTTGGGTTTTTTTTGGTTTTTTTTTTTTTTTTTTTTTTTTTTTAGGTAAACAGAAATGTCAAAACGTGAAAAGTTAGAATTAAGCCTAAACTTTGGAGAAGTATCAAGGTTGTCTCTCTCAAAGAGATACTATTCTTTTTCATTTTTTAATACGTCCAACCAAGGTATACTTTCATTTGTACTCATTTTCAGAAAATTTCTCTTTTACTTTCCCCCTTACTCTGTTCAGTGGCTGGATCTATTCATAAGTCATTGTAAAAGCTTGTTCGACATGGAGGAAATATGTTGGCTTTCTATGTTATAAGGATAGAAGGAATATCTCTGAAAATTGGGAGTGGTACCTGCATGTGCCTGATTAAAATTATACTTATTTGCTTTCTTGCTTTAGGCCAGACATTATGCCAAACATTCCATATATTACAGGATTGAATTTTATCAATAGCCTGATGAAGTAGTTCAATTATCATTCTCATTTTATCAATAAAGAAACTGAAGTGTATAAGGTTAAATAATTGTGACAAAGTTTATGATGGGGCGTAAATTCCCAATGTAATACTTGTAGCAGCCGTGATCAGAAACAGGGGAATTGTGGCTGGGAACACTGGAGTTGTAGTTGAGGTGTGCTTTAGGTTGGGCCCCTCGTGCAGTCATTTTCTACAGTGAGTAGATAGGAGATTTTATCTCACTTATGCATGAATCTCATACTGGCCCTGGTCTGAGTTTGTGATATCAATTTTGTTAGGTTCATTCATTAAAATATGGAGGCTAAATCTAATATATTGCTAATTCCATGGTTTTCTTGTTCAATTCTTCTTCACAGCTAAAAATGGGAGGACTCATAATCAAATCAAAGCTGAGGATATAGCAGAGACTATAAAATCAATCAGATAAATATATTTATGAAGTATAGATACATTTTAAAAAATAATCCTATTGCTAGTCTACTCATCATAATGTCTAATTCCAAACATTTTGGCATTGTCACAACTGCATAAAAAACTCAGTAAAGGGCGCCTGGGTGGCTCAGTTGGTTGGGCGACTGCCTTCGGCTCAGGTCATGATCCTGGAGTCCCTGGATCGAGTCCCGCATCGGACTCCCTGCTCAGCGGGGAGTCTGCTTCTCCCTCTGACCCTCCCCCCTCTCATGTACTCGCTCTCTCTCATTCTCTCTCTCTCAAATAAATAAATAAAATCTTTAAAAAAAAAAAAAACTCAGTAAAAATAGCTTAATGAATATATGGCCTTCTTTATACTAGTAAGCAGTATTGATAGGGATTTTGATTTCAATTTAAACATTCAAAGAGCCTATTGTTATTATGCTGTAATTAGTTTAACAGTCATTTCAGGTAACTTCCTGTGTTCATAATATATTATTAGTTTTGTTTAAAAATACTTTTGACTTTTTGAAAGTATTTTCATTTACTCCACCTGCTTTTATCTACCTGGTCAGGGCTCAAACCAGATGATAATAATTGGTACTACTCAGTTGTATTAAAACATCTAGCTTTAGGGGCGCCTGGGTGGCTCAGTTGGTTGGGCGACTGCCTTCGGCTCAGGACATGATCCTGGAGTCCCGGGATCGAGTCCCGCATCAGGCTCCCTGCTCAGCAGGGAGTCTGCTTCTCCCTCTGACCCTCCTCCCTCTCATGCTCTCTGTCTCTCATTGTCTCTCTCACAAATAAATAAAATCTTAAAAAAAAAAAAAAAAATTAAAAAAAAAAAAAAAAAACATCTAGCTTTAAATCAAATTACCCATTGACACTGCTTTTGTGAGTTTCAATATTTGAATGCTTGGAGTGAGTCTCTGTTACGATGCCTTTGTCATCTAAACTCTATGAGTTAGGTATTGTTATGAGGTGACAACATTGAGGTAAAGAACACAGAACTTAGAGCATTGCTGGTAAGCAGTAGATCTAGTATCTGAATCCAGAGAGCCGAAGTAGAGCCACGGGAAAAATTTATGAACAAAAATGATGAAAACAAAAACAATTAAGGCAACAAGATACTCTCTTTATGAGGCTTTTGCACCTCCTCCAGCTTGATCTAAGCTGAATTCCATGGAAAGTTCTTTATTTAGGTGAGAGTTCGGCCTGGGTGGCCTATAATAAAACAAGGCTGGACAAACTGCCTTTGGCCATTTCCCTTAAGTATAAATTAGAATATCCCTCCCCTTTTTCTTACCTGCTGATAGTGAGGGCAGGTAGGTGTGGCAAATGTCCCTATGGAAAAAGGCAAGGCAGAAAGGAAACGTACCAGCATCTTTGATTTGTATTCTTTCCTCTTTCAGTTCATCTTCTGTGAGAATGGCCTAGTGAGAAGAATGAGCAGGGGTGGGAGAAGATAAAAAATAAAAAAGAAAGAAAGAGAGAAAATTATTTTTCTGAACTTGAAATTAAACTTTAAATTCTACTGGAAAGAGGCAAGAAGAGAGGGATAGCTTGGTAATTCAGGCAAGAGAGATGTTTAATGGAAAGGATACTGAGGAGGAGAGAAGACAGAACTGAGAAAAAAAAGTAGAGACCAGAATTGAGACAGCACTCACATTGTCACAAGGGAATGCAAGGAATGGTTAGGACTGAAGCCAGAAAGTCAGAAGTTGAAAGGATGCTTTTTTTTTTAAGATTTTATTTATTTATTTATTTATTTATTTGAGAGAGAGAGAGCGAGAGTGAGAGAGAGTATGAGCAGGGGGGAGGGGCAGAGGGAGAGGGTAAGCAGACTAGCCGCTGAGCAGGGAGCCAGACTCAGGGTCTTGATCCCAGTGTCCCGGGGTTGAGTCCCACATTGGGCGCCTTGCTCCGTAGGGAGCCTGCTTCTCCCTCTGCCTGCCACTCCCCCTGCTTGTGCTCTCTCTCTCTTTCTCTCTCTGACAAATAAATAAATAAAATCTTTAAAAAAAAAAAGGCAAGAGTGAGTCTACTAGCAAGATGGAGGTTATAGTCTTCTTGAGTCCTCTCTTTCTTTAAGGTCCCTTACTTGTCCAAAGTAGATGAAAGCAATTGGATTTCCATGCTATTTTATAGCTCTTTGATTTGCATGTCTCCCCCGGGCTTGTAGGACATCGGAGTCCGTGCCTTTCTATCTTTATGTTTGCAGCACAGTGATGACCACAGCGTAATTACTAAAAACAACTATTTAATCTATTCAGGAATTAAATCTATAGGTGTATAGTCAGTTTTTGATGAATGACAAGTATTTTTCTCTCACGTAAAATAAATTCCCTTCAAGCACACAGAAAAAGTAGTTTCAGTCTGTGCAGATGGTAGATGTATATGACATGAGACACCGAATTGAAGAGAACAATCACGGCTCTCGTTACAAAGAATGGCTTTCAAGTTCCAGCTGAGAAACCTTGAAGTGTAATTTCAAGGGCATCTAAACAAATGTGCTGTGGTAGAGAGGATAATGTCAATAGATACCATCATTCAGGAATCCACTACTGTTTAGTGTCTACACGGAACTTGTACACAGTTAGGCTCTTGGTATTAATGAGAACTGCATTGGCACGCAAAACATGCTTATTGCACTCTTAAAAAGTATCTTGTGAAATATTGCTACTGAATAGATATTAAGGACAAGGAGTCAAAATGGAAAACCACATTATGAGAATATACAGAGATAAAAGAATGTGACTTTTTCCCCTCTCTACTGTATTTCTGAGAAAGTGTCAACAGTTATAAACTGTCTTATAATGGAATTGTTAAGTTGGATTACTTTATATAACTTGCCATTGAAATCCTTCGGAGGAATTACCAGTTCCTGTAGGAAAATAAGAGTAGCGATCACAGTGTATTGGATTTAACAATCAGTATTTATAACATAAAACTTTAGAGTTCAAGCTGAATGTCACAATTAGAGTTTAAAATTATTCATATCTGAATAAGGTATGAGTTTTGTACCGTACAAAGATAATTATCTAGTTGGTTCAAAGACAGTTTTGAATTCTTACATAATTAAATAAGAAAGCCTGTAGTTTCCTGAACTATCTTAAATAGTTTCCATGTTCTCATAACATTTTCCCTGACGCCCATGTAAAAAATTTGACTTGGCCCTGAGTTAAACCTGAATTACCAGGACGTATCAACTGGCACCTTTTCCAAGTAATGCTGTAGGTGCCATATTTTCTGACTCACACCTTGTGTGTCCCCTTTTGAAAACACACATGACAGTATGCTTGAAACTTTGCTTGTGGTTCCTCTCTACTGTTGCTCCTCAGAGTAGCTTCATATCCTTGAAGCCTTATAATTACCCTTCCATGCTTATGTTCTTTGAAGCAGTTTCTTCAGAAACTGCCTTCCTGTTGCATTTCAGACAAAAAAGAGAGCTTTTAATTCTTCCTAAAGTCATTTCTTTGTTTGAAAAAAAAATTATTTATTTTATTTAAGATTAAAATACAAAATTCAAGGTTTTTTTGCCATCTTAAAAATAATTCCTAGAAGAAAAGGGCTTGGGACACCTGGGTGGCTCAGTCGATTAAATGTCTGACTCTTGGTTTCTGCTCAGGTCATAATCTCAAGGGCCTGGGATGGAGACCAGAGTCTGGCTCTGCACTCAGCACGGAGTCTGCTTGTCCCTCTCCCTCTGCTCCTAAGCCCCCTCACTCTCTCTCTCTCAAATAAATAAATAAATCTTTTTTTAAAAAAAGAAGAAAAGGGCTATCTGCCTTCTTTTTGGAGGTTAATTTTTAAATACAAATTAGTGAAAAGCAAAAAAAAAAAGATATTCTGTTATTAATCTGTTTATGAATGAATTTTATACCACTCAATTAGAAAATGTGAATTATTTTCAAATGTGTTTTCAAAGCCTAAATTCTCCAGTGACATTTCCACAAATGGCACATTTTCCAGTGTTCTTCAGCATTGTGCTTTAATTTATTTTCAATCATGTGCTAAAGAAGTGAAATAAATTTTCTCATTTTCCACCTGGTTTCATGTAATGAATAATACAGCCATCATTATTACAGTGAAATATAATAATGCAGTCTATAGTTTCTCTAGAAAAATTGTGTCAGTCAACCAAACACAAGGAATGTGAGCTGCTTCTTCACTAAACGAATCAGAGTTGCAGATGAATTTCAACAATCCCTTAGGAATTAAATAAACTTTACAGATATTGACAGCATTCTAAATATTATTGCTTATTTCTCAGCTGTACAATCCAGGTAGATATCATTTTGATGAAATAATTAAACATGTAGATTTTAGCATTTTAAAAGGAATACTTTTTAAAGGAAGGAAGAATTGGTATGTTGTTTTGTTGAAGGGAGAAAGAAGAGTAGCAATAAAATTTGTTTTCATTAATGAGCTAAATAGAAACTCAAAAATTCAAATGATATGTAAAATCTGTACTTAATTCAATTTTGATAAAGAAATGTAGAGTTAAATAGTAGAATTTATTTAAAGTATATTTTGGGGGGAGAATAATTTTATACCAGACTTAAGTCTAAGAAATATAGGATTAATTTTTAGTAACTCAATCATTAAACAGAAATTGCTATTAAATATAGTAAAACAGCTTATTTCTTACTATATTATTTGGTGTAGTAGTTATCACATTTTACCCATTTCCAACCTGGGTTGCCCCTCTCTCTCTCTTTCTCTCTCTCTCTCTCTCACACACACACACACACACACACACACACACACACACACACACACACATACTAATCTAAGAAGTGGTCTTTATATCTTTTTAATAGATTCTTGCGGTGTTTTCTTTAGCGGCTATTTTAGCTTAGGTGCTACGGACTTTACAGAAACTTTAGAGTATTTATTTTACATAGTTTGCAGGTTTATGATGTGATTTTATTAATTGTACTGGCTTCCCAAAATATGTGCTATTTTTTATCCTAATGTATTTTGCCTTTCCTTAGAGTATTTACAATGACTAAAACAAAGTATTTCATGTTCTTAAGTTTATTTCATTGCTAATTGATCAATTTCGAGAAGCATTGCAAAATAAAAAACAACATAAAACATTCAGACACTTAACTTTTTGTTTTGTATAACTATTGTTATCATCTAAGTTAAATTAAAAGTTTAACAATTAAAAAAAATAAAGAACATTCTTAGAAAATGTAAACTATTTCATGGTATTTAAAAATAAAGAGGTTTAAATAAAGCTGAGAATGTAATAAATGTTTTAGTTCTTGTTTCAGTGCATTAATTTTCAATTCAAGAGTTTGTAAGATATTTTGTGATTAACATTTTCATGATGTGTGTTATTTTTCAGTTGTCTGGTTTCAATTTCCACCTGAAATATGATATTGTTCAACAATGTCATTTTAAAGAAGATTAAGTATTCTAGTGTGTGACAAAGCAAACTCAATTTTTAAATTATGAACATTGAAATAACGAAAACAAAATAAAATGGAAACTCTATTTGTCAGGGACTATCTACCTAGTATGTAAATCATTCACAACACACGTCTCCCTTTCCCACTACTCATTTTTTTGCACTCACTTGAGTATTTTATTACATTTAGACATTTCTTAATTTCTCTGTTTAGAGGCTTACTGAAGAGGCACAGCACAACTATTAAATACCACAAGAAATTCGAGCTAAATTTTATTTATATACCTAGTTGATTCACTTGTCCAAGACACAGAAGGAAAAAAAAAAAAAAAAAAAAAAGCCTGATGTGTCAGGTGGCAAGATTATCAAGATTTATTTAGGTCTCTTTAGTGCTTTATTTGAATCTATTTTGTGGCCCTAAACTTAAGTCACATGTAGCTTCCCTGAGAATCTTCCAAAGAAAGAATCATTTTGTTATTTTTGGTGGTGGTTAATAGCTGTTTTATGACCAACAAAATAAAAGCAATGCCTTTATTAGTGATGGAGTAATGATACATAAGCCTTTGTCTGGGATATTTCCTTTTATGCCTCATACCCCAGGACATGTGTAAGTAGTGCTACCTTCACTCACTCTCAAAAGTGTTCTGTCCTGAGTGATCAATTTTTTGCACCCCTTATCGTACTATTAAGCCAAGTCTCACATTTTCATTTCTTTTTTTTTTTTTTTTTTTTTTTTTAAAGATTTTATTTATTTATTTGAGAGAGAAAGCACAAGAGGGGGAGAGCGGGAGAGGGAGAAGCAGACTCCCCACTGAGCAGGGAGCCCGACGCGGGACTCGATCTTGGGACTCCAGGATCATGACCTGAGCCGAAGGCAGTCGTTTAACCAACTGAGCCACCCAGGCACCCCTCACATTTTCATTTCTAAGATGTCTCTCACAGGAACTCTTCTGTTCATAACAAAAGGTCTTCAAAGTGACTGCTGTAATGCTAAATTATCTTTGGTGAAATTGTAACCTTTAGAAAGATACGCCCACCACTTAGAATTATAGTGTAAATACCAAGTGGTAGGTGTCTGGCGCACAGGGAGCTCAGGGTTAGATTTATACAGATACATCGTTAGAACTCCCCCAGTCAGGAACAGTGGAGCTTTTCCAGCATCATGTCTCTGGAATCTAATCAAGAGACGAGCCGACACCAATAAAAATCTCAACAAAACTCTTAACTCATGAAAGACACTGAGCAAGCAGTTCTCAGGGACACACAGGCAAGACTGATGAAAGTGTGTCCAGGTGATGTATGATTAGACCTTCTTAACTAATTCAAAGGACAGACTTCTTGGCCCTTTGCTTATCTTCATATAGACTCATAGACTTAGAACACAAAGTAACAAGAAAATATGGGAATAAGACATGTTTTCACCAAAGATTAAATTTTCAAAACTTGATCAAATGACCACTGGATAATTGGAAGCAATCTTATTTCCTAGGGGACAAAATTCAATTAGCATTTGGAATCTTGATGAAAATAATGCAGAATTCAGAACCAATGTGCGCCTATCCCACCATCATCATTAGAGAGTTCCACGAGGTGGAAGTCAACCTGAGTTTGTGGTTTCAAAATTAAAGATTTTGAGCTATTGACAACAAGAGAGTCTCATTAATTTTGGTAAAAACTACATATTGCTGAACTCCCCAAAATACTACCAACCTATTAATGAAACAAAAATAAATTTAATTAAATAGATTCCATTGAGTGAGAGAGAACATTGCTGCACTCCTAGTCAGAGATTCTTAAGCTTCAGTATACACTGAGAAGTGGGACATTTATAGGTTTTGATAGGACTAGGATCAAATAGTTTAAAGGAGTCCTTTCAGGTTCAAGAGCTGATTGGGAACCGGACGAAGTTCAAGACATAACTTAGGATGTGTGTGTATCATCTGAAGAGGTTCTTCAAGTGGAACCCAAGAAGTGAACTAATGTTGGTTGTGTCACTCTGATAGGTTGTGTCACTCTGATAAAATACCACAGACTGGGTACCTTAAACCACAGAAACTATTTTCTCACAGTTCTGAAGGTTAGAAGCCCTCCATCACAGTGTTGGTGGGGTTCTTCAGAGACCTCTCTCTTTGATTTGTAAATGGTCCTCTTCCCACTGTGTCTTTATTCTGGGTATGTCTGTGTCCTAATTTCTTCTTATAAAGATGCCAGTCCAATCAGATTAGGGCCCATCTTCATAACCTCCTTTATCCTTAATTAATTAATTTATCCTCAACTAGTTCCTCTTTAAGGACCCTATCTCTGAATATGGTCACATTCTGAGATACTAGGGATCAGGACTTCAACACATAAATTATGGGGGGACACAAGTCAGCCTACAACATTGATAAAGAGGCTATGAAGGAAGCAGATGGTTGTTTTAGATAAATGATGGGCTGGAATTTTCTGAAGTAAATAGTTGTGCTTTACAGTCTTATATTCCCTATGAAACATGTTCATGTGACACAGGTGCTCATCTTTCTGATAATTCATGTAATGTTTTTATGTTGATGAAGTGGCTTTGGTACGACTAGTCCAGGCTTTTATTTCTACCGTCACATGGTGTGAATTTGAAAAAGTGATTTAGCCCTTACGAAGCTCTTCTTTGTAGATGTTAGCAATATCTATTTCATGGAATTCTTGTGAGATATGGATAAGAAAATTCCTGCAAAGCTCTTAGCAGAGGACCCCACGTTAAATGTAAGCTAGGATGCTGCTGCTGACTTTGATAATGGTACTATTGTTCCTACAGAATTGTATATCTCAGAGTCAAATTCAAAAAAAAAAAAAAAATAACACTGGGAGTCTTTAAGATTAGGGCTTCCTCTTTTGGTAAGAGTAACAGATAGCAAACTGAGGCTTTCGTTCTTGTAATTTGATTTTGTGAAATCTGATATGATTTAAGACTAAACAAGCAATTATTATATAGAGACTTATTTTATTTCTTTAAAGTCAGTCTGACTCTTTTTTTATTAAAGATTTTTTTATTTATTGGACAGAGAGAGAGACAGCAAGAGAGGGAACACAAGCAGTGGGGAGTGGGAGAGGGAGAAACAGGCTTCCCGCTGAGCAGGGAGCCTGACGTGGGACTCGATCCCAGGACCCTGGGATCATGACCTGAGCTGAAGTCAGATGCTTAACGACTGAGCCACCCAGGCGCCCCAGTCAGTCTGACTTTTATTAGTCAGAAATAACTAATAGAAAATGAAGGGGGGGAAATCGGAGAGGGAGACCAACCATGAGAGACTATGGACACTGAGAAACAAACTGAGGGTTCTAGAGGGGAGGGGGGTGGGTTACCCTGGTGATGGGTATTAAAGAGGGTACCTACTGCATGGAGCACTGGGTGTTATACGCAAACAATGAATCATGGAACACTACATCAAAAACTAATGATATAATGTATGGTGATTAACATAACATAATAAAATAAAAAAAAAGAAATAGTTATTTCTATTTAACTATGAGAAAAAGGAAGCTCAGAGATGCAATTTAATCTGTTCAAGCTTATTCAAGTAGGGAATGAAAGAATCAGGAATTGAACCCACACATGTCTGATTCAAAAGTCCATGTTCTTGGGTAGTATTTTATTAAACCATCTATTTGACAAATACTGGAATAGAAGATATAATAATAAATTATTTTTATCCCCTGAGCGTATATTTGCTTTTTCATTAAAAGATATTTAGACTTATTTTAACTAAATAAGGAGCCACAAGAGAATCACCCAGATAAAAGCTTGACTGCCTGATTATGCATGCACGCACCATGCCATAACACCGGGAATTTGGTCACCATTTCAAAGACGCAATCGGACATGGCATAGTAGCTGAGGGAATAGAAAATCCTTAACACTATGCAATAAACTCCCATCTTTTCTTTGGAACCTGGGGGAGATGCATCTATAATTGATTACTCAAGTTCCTGCTGTCCTCAGAACTGTGTCATTGAAATCACGAATTATTTGCTGAATCTACTATGTGGATAACAGTTAAATCAGCAAAGTGAGTTTATTTGTCTGTTGCATAATCTCTTTTATAAACATGCTTGTCCAAACAGAAGATATATATTTATCAAAGAAATTAGTCCAAAATTATTGAAAAAATATGAATAGTACAAAACAAATATGTACAAATATATACACACAGGATAGCATTATGGAATGGATGTGAAGAAGGCTTCACAAAATTTTCAGAGACATCTGCCTGGAGGACACTGGTAAACATCTTTGAGGTGACTTTCTTAAATTGGTTCACTTATTTCCTCAGGTGTTATTATTCTGAATCCATCTCCCTGAAGTACAAATGAACTCCAAAAAAGTGAGTGAGGATTTGTATGCCCAACTGACTAGAGCCATTTTTGCCAACTTTCCCTGATAAGAATTTCCTGCAGCACCTCCTTATATACCTTCTTTTAGAACAGCACTTCTCACCTTTAATGTGCATATGAATCACCCAAGGATCTTTTCTAAAATTTATTAGGTTTGGGGTCAGGGCTGAGATTCCATAGTTCTCTCAGGCTCCCAGCTGATGCTGATACTGTTGGTCTAAGAAGCACTTTTGAAGTAGCAACACATGGGCCTGCACTGTCCAATGATGTAGCCACAGGTCATATGGCTGTTGAGCTCTTGACATGTAGCTAGTCAGAATAGAGCTGTACTGTAATCTAAGATAGATTTTGAAAGCGTAGTATGAAAAAGAATGTAAAATATGTCGATAAAAAGGGTTGTAAAAATAATGATTACAGGCTGAATAGGCAATGTTTTGGCTATGTCGGGTTAAATAAAATATATTATTAACATTAATATTCTGTGCTTTTTTACTTGTCTGTGTGCCTAATAATTTTTTAAATGAATATCTGCCTTGCTTTAGGTTTCATTTGCATAGCGCTGGTCTAAATAGACGGTAAAGACTAGATGCTGATTCAGTGTGACTGAGAGAGGGTGGTGGTCCTGTCTCATTTTATTACTGTATTTAGTATTTAGTATATGTTACAGTATTTAATGATACTGATGTATCAGTCTTTCCCACAAGATTGTGAATTTCCTAAACACAGTCACTTTTCACTCTTGTATCACAAACAATTAATAGGGCTACTGACAAAGAGATTGCCACTTTGGGGTTAGATATTTAAAACACACCATTTTGAAAGTACAGCCAGGCTGTGATCATTAGAGTTAGTGATGCAATGGAGGAAAAATAACATTTCTGGAACACCAGACGTCCTAAATTTAATATCAGGTGAGCCTAAACTAACTTTGTAAAAACTCATAATGCTTCTTTTATTCTTGTGTTATTATGGGAATGTGTGAAGTCATGTCATAACCCTTGCTCAAATATATGATTATCTTACCTGAAACCCAAGGAATGATAAAATGCAGTTCATAGGAGTTTTGCACAGGGAATCTTGAGATGATAAAATGTCTTGTAATTCTCAGTTATGAATGACTCCACTGAAATGGAAAAGTTTACTTTCAACAAAGTAATACTCTTCAAACACACAGGAACTTCCTTCGCTACTGTCATCTATCACAAAATATACTGTATTATCAGGATCTATGTAGTACACAATGGAGCATGGCTTTATGTGTGCACAGGTACATAATACATTTTAGACTGCCCTGAAATAGTATTATTGCTCCTTTATCAGATATTAAGGGGACTCAAAACTTAAGTTACAACCATTAGAAATAAGGCACTGTGGTTTTTCCTGTATGTGAGGCTATAGAATGAGTAAGATCAAGGTCCCTAGAGCCAAAATGCCCTATGCAATTTGCCATTTTCTGCTTATCAGTTTATCAGTTTTCCCATTTCTAAAATGAGGCTAATAATAGTACTTACCTCATAGTGTTGTTGTGAAGATAAAGCGAGTTAAAAACTCTAGACTATATAGAACCGTTTGGCTTATAATAGTCATCATTAGATACTGAAATGTTCCTAATTACATTTTGAACTAGTAACTGACATAAAAGGTTAAATGGCCCACAACAAAATCTACATTGTATTTTAAGTACAAGAAATGTGCATCCTTTAGTTTTGTTACATTTCCACTGATAAAAAAAAAACCTTGAAGACAGCTGATATAGTTCATTGTCTTTAAGCAAATAGCATCACAATGTTTTCAAAATTTATTTGGAAACATTTCTTTTGAATGAAAACAATTTTAATGTTTATCATAGTTCAAGGTAAAACATAGATTATTATTTTCTCTGATAAAATTGAAAACAGTATTTTGTGTGTAAAACTTTATCCGAATTTAGAAATATACTACCTTTGGATTTTTCAAAGTATATTATATTCTTTCTCAGTTTTAGTCTTGATATTGTTCAATATATAGGATTTTCAATGTAAGCTTAAAGATATGGGTCATGCATTATTTATGTGTCCCAATGTGTTAACACTTTGATAATCCATTTTCCACCTGTGTAACATGCTTATTTTGTTTCAATATTTTAGCAGTCCAGTGTGCAATGCATTCTGTTATATTCCATATTTTAAAATTACAAAAATACATTTTGGAAGGAGACACAATAACTAAATGTAATGTGGTATCTTGGGTAGGATCTGGATTAGAAAAGGACATTAGGTAAAAACTAAGGAAATCTTACTAACATATGGACTTTGATTAATAATACTGAATTAATACTGGTTCATTCTTTGTGACAATAATACCATAGTAATGTAACACTTTAATGATAGGTAAAATTTTGGGCATGGTATCTCTATAATACTGCAACTTTTCTATCAGTTTAAAAGTAACCTGAACAAAGTTTATTAACTGTCAAAAAATACATTTCAAACTCCATGAAATTTCTATTTTTTTTTTTTTTAAGTTTTTTTTTTTTATTTATTTATTTGAGAGAGAGAGAGAGCACAAGAGGGGGGAGCGGGAGAGGGAGAAGCAGACTTCCCGCTGAGCAGGGAGCCCAATGCGGCACTCGATCCCGGGACTCCAGGATCATGACCTGAGCCGAAGGCAGTTGCTTAACCAACTGAGCCACCCAGGCACCCACAAACTTCATGAAATTTCTAACACTAAAATTTTTCTCTCTCCATTCTCCAGTGCCCTCACCCTCCACCCTACCCTTTTCTGTCCTTCACTGTCTCTATTATTATTCACTTCAGTGTTCTTCCTAAAGAATTAAAATTATAAAATCTTAAAAATAAAATCTGCTTATTTACACTTACTCTCAAATACAGATGATACTTGTAATGTGAAGAAAACAAAATTTTGCAGTCTAACTGTGTACATATTGACAAATATTTCTAAATCTATGTAAATGACAGAATGACTAATGAAGATCTCTCCTGGACTGGAAAAATACCATCTAGTCACCATTCTAATCTACCTTCCTGCCTTTCTAGGAAAGATGTTTGATTAAAAAGAATTATAAATAAAGAATTTTTGTCATGAGTCTTATAAAAGCTACTTCATAAAATTTAAATACTTTATCTCATAAATTCAGTTTCTCAATTTTAACCATTTTATTTTCTTTTAAAAATTTATTTGTTAAACCACACTACTTTGAGGTTTTATAGTCTTTGTTGATACATGAGCAATTTTTGATTCAGAATAAGGTCAAACAAATGCATTTTTGCAAAATTAAGAATACCTGTAGTATCTGTCTCCTTATGCCAGTACTCTAGTGTTCTAACCACTTCCAGTGTGACTCTAAGAAGGAGTGGGGACAAGGTGTGAATTAGCGTATTTTAAGGAAATTACAGCACATCTGTATTACTATAATGCCTGAGTTCTATAGTGAAATTTATCCATTTAATTTTGTATCTTTTAAAAACACTCAACCCATATAGAAGATTCTAACACTAACATGTAACAGCAAAATACCATTGCAGTGTGTATCTAATTTTATATATATATGTATATATATACACATATATATTAAAGTTATTGAAAATTTTATGTCTGCTAATTTTCATGTTTCATTATGAAGTTACAAGGTCAAATGACATGTATCTTCAAAACTGTACGTGGTTTTAATTTTCGACCATCATACATCATAAAATACTCCCTAATGGAATCAGCAAATGTTAGCCAATTTTTAGATTCTTACAAAATAATGGGCTGCAGATCTAAATCAAGGAGGTTAGCAGTGATTTGTGGAAGTCAAAATTATACCCTTATGTCTATAGAACGGGTCCAATGAGTGGCGAAAGAGTAAGCTGGGGACACGAAGGAGCAAACTGGTCCGGACTAGTAGCTATGAGGAAAAGCAATAAGGATACTGTGGAAAACAGTGCATTTCAAGTTATCTTTGGATGGTTTTAGAGTAATTATACATATTAGCCTTCAAGCTCCAGGGAGGATGGCTCCCAGAAGGCAGATTACTGCGTCAGATCCTACTCATGGTTCCATTGACTCTGCCTGATTTTCCCATTGCTTTAGTTTTAAAGCAATCTTGCTCTTTCCTTTTGGAACTTCTGTAGGAGGATGACATCTTGTAGTCACTCCCCTCCCCAGGAAGTCAAAAAGGGTTTCTGTCATTGGAAAGTTCATCCCTATTTTGGCACCAGGGCCATAAAGTATACCTGAGGCAAATCTCTGAAATGAGACCGTGGATATAATTTTTACCACATTTTTAAACAGCACTTTTTTGGTAAATCATGTATATGTTTACTGTGAAACAAAAGTAGTTATTGACTTGTTCCCTTTTATTCTTGAGATGTATACACAAAACAATGCTTTCACACATAATGTACATTAAAAGGTCACAGCTGAAAGCAGTCCCCCATAAAAGCCTCAGACCTTAAGACCTATTTGGGTTTTCCTGGGGAGGAACATTCCCCACATAGCTTTGTAGCTCCCTGCCAGAAACTAAGTGCTCCTGTGTGGCCTCAGCTAAGAAAGTTCTCCGAAGCCTGTGCCGACCTCTATGGACTCCTTTTGGACTCACATACTTTTCATGCTGCTTTAGCTCTCTATCCTTTGCTGTAATACATCTTAGCAGTGAGTTTTACCTTCTACCCCCCAAAATCACAAATGAAATGGAAGCTTTTCAATTCTTTCCAAAAAATTCAGACCAGAAGTATTAATCGCTTTGCTACAATTTGAGACAGATACGCTGTAAGTTTAAAAAAAAAAAAAAAGTGAATGAATTATCAAGAATTCATCTCTACTTCTTTCCCGCATAAATTGAACTAAAGTTATCTTCACCTGCCAATTTAAACACGGTATTGATGATGCATAATTATCTTTCACTACAGCATAAAGAAAAACAAATGTTGTAATGTCATTCATGTACAAAGCCTTAACTATGTCCTCATATCTTTGGCATGAGACTTAGGGACACTCCTGGATAGAATTAACAAAACTCAAACCTGGTGTTGGTTTCTTATGCTCTCACACATAGAGAAAAGAACAAAACAGGACATCTCAAGAAAATTCAGGAACATAACTATCTTCCAGAACACAGTATGGGCTGCCACAAACCTATTTCTGAGAAATACAAATGTTTTTTGGCTTTTTAAAGACATGATATTAAATGTTGAAATAATTAGTGCATTATCTACTTTGTGTTTGAAGAATTTAGACAATTCAAATAGTTTATGATTTTTGCAGTATATCAAAAATGTACAAGTCAAAGAGTAAAATACAACAAAGTATAAGACAAAGAATTTCTTCATAGGGATTTTAAGTTTTTGGAAGTGTTGACTGTTGATTCCCCACAAAGACTAAGGGATCATTCTGTTGATCAAAGCAAAGCTTAGTTAATTTAACCTACTGCCATAAAAGAGAATATCATTTTGACATTTTCTCAAAAGAAAGAAATTGGAAAAGCTTATTATTAGAATTTGGGGTCTGAGCTGCAGTGTTCTGAGGTGTCTTTCAAAGGGACTAGAAACTAGCAGGGATTAGGCAAATTTTATAAAGTCTGTGACACAATAGTTTATGATCAGTAGACACAATGAGGCCAGGGTCCTGAAACCAGACTCACAAGGCAAGTGGTTGCCGGACAAACAAGTCGTTTTCCCAGAGAGGTTTTGTATGAACATTTTCTGAAGTAAAGAGCAGTTACTTATTGGCTAATCATCCTATCTTTCTGAATAAGAATTTTCTGGAACAAACACTTAAGTCAAATTGTTATAGGAAGTGTAAGTTCTCAGTAGAGACATATAATTCAAATAGTAAAGATCATCTTTTAGAGTAGAAAGTACTGGGAGACTTCAACTCAGATTCAGTCATCCACAGATACTGACAATCTAATACATGGCACAGGCTGAGTTATGTGTTATCTTCTGTGTGTTAACATTAGAGAGATAATCCCTTACTTCACACACCTTATAGTCTGATAGATGATGAGGGCAAATAAAAAGGCAATTTGGTGTAGGGTGACAAGTATTTGACAGCATTATATGCAGGGATATAACGGTAGCGCATTGGAAGAACGCATAACTCAAATTTAGAAGGTTCTCAGAAGGCTTCTTGGGGAAAGTAATGGCTTGGATAAAATTTTGCAATGGAAGCTAAGGGACTTGATGTAAGGAATGAAAATATAAAAACTATGAGGGCAGAATTTTGGAGAAGAGCAACTTGTGAAATAATAGACTTAACTGTAGTTAGAACATTAATTGTTTTAAAATATAAGGAAAGCTAAAGCTCCTTATCCAGAAAATTTATATAATTATATACATGTTAAATGAGAAATTTATGGGGTGCCTGGCTGGCTCAGTCAGTGGAGCATGCGACTCCTGATCTTAGGGATGTGAGTTCGAGCCCCGTATTAGATGTAGAGATAGCTTAAAAATAAAATATTTGGAAAAGAAGATTAGAAATTTATTTCTGTTAATCCCACGTTATAAGGTAATATTTATAATATATACCATTATATATCATTTTTTTCCATTCTACTAAGATCAAATGTATGAACTATAGCTATCAAAATAATACACATAAAAATTTTAATTCTGCTTAGATTTAATTTTGAAGTGAAGGCTACTGTTGTTTAGTTTTAATTTGAAGTTGGCATTTCTGAAAGATCATTGATGTGGCAATGTGTATATCATCTTTTGAACCAATCAATTCATCTTTTATAATTTGATAACACTAAGAATATATAAAATTCAAGAGATTCCCCTGCAATCCAGTGGACCAGATTTAAATTCAGGAGTATCAAGATTCTGTAAGACAGTTTGAGTTAAATGCAAGTTGCATCTCTTTCTTTGTCCTCAATTCATTCAGACTGTGCTTAGGATGGGCTGCAATTTTTTATGCCTTTGTGCCAACATGGAAACTATTAAGAATATGCTGCTTAATGTTAATTTTTTTCCAAGAACTCTCGGAAGAGTTTCTTATTTTTTCTTAGTAATTATAGACCTAATTTTGTGAAAAACAGACAGTTTTATTATTCGTAAACCAATTATGCAAGTATACTTTCTCTAGCCATAGAAAATTCATATTCAAACATATACATTTTTTCCTTGTAGTTTGGTAGCTAGTGACAAACTCTAATTTTTACAAAATATTCCATGTTAGTAAGTCCAAGGCCTTTAATTAAACAAGAGGTTACCTTATCCTAAAGTCCAAAATACTGACACCCCTCCCCGGGCTGCCAAGAAATAAACTTCTTTTTTGCCCAATTATACTAAATTTGAGTTTTAATTTTCTCTTGCTCAAAGACACAACTCAAGAATTCACAATTTAATAATTTAATAACAATAATTTCAACCTCAAATTCAAAAACTGAAAGATTTATCTCTCTATAATCACATCTCTGTTGTATAGAACATGAATTCTAACTCATTATTTTAAAAACCTTTTTAAAAATACTATTTTTCTGTTATAGATGATAATTGTCATAAAAGAAGATGAGATTCTCTGAGGATCATTGATGATTCTTAGATGTGGGATGAATGAATTGTGTTTGGAGTTTCTACCTTTACCCAAAGAGAGAAACTATCATCAAGAGAGCTCTGTGCGGAGAATACCAAGATTTTCTTTATTATTTTTAACTCAGTCTTTATTTTTTTTTTTCTTTTTTTCTTGGCAGAGAAATGTGCCACCATATCAAGGGACATCTATGGCCTTTCAAGTGTTTAAAAAGAACTCAAAATCTGAAATGTTTCTTTGATGAGGTCAGCATGCTCACAGTGGATGACAAGCACCTGGCTGCGCTGAGAAATACCTATAAACTTCCACCCAAACGCATGCCAGAAATGGCAGCAGTGATAATTGCTAATTCTTAAGCACCTGTTTCAAAATATGAGTAGAAACATTAAAGCTTCTGGACCAGGACCCATCATCTGATGAGGGAAATGGTTCTGATTTTATTTTTTTCTCCTCCCTTTTTATACCAAAACAACCAAGGCATATAATTTAATCACACCCCCTCAAATTGGAGTTACTGATTTTGTTTTCACTAATAATAAGTAATTGTCAATCTGCTTTATGAAGAAGAATTTAGTTGGGATTGAAATGAAACTTCTTTTCGTAGTAAATGTATGTATTGCATAATATAAAGCGTAGATAGAACATGATGTCAAAGATAGAAGAAAGAAACCATGAGACCACGGTTGTAAAAAAAAATAAAAAATAAAAAATAAAAGAAGCATTGCTAGCAAGGACTACACTGAGGGATACCTGGGTGGCTCTGATGGTTAAACGTCTGCCTTCGGCTCAGGTCATGATCTCCAGCTCCTGGGATCGAGCCCCACGTTGGGCTCCTGGCTCAGCGGGGAGTCAGCTTCCCCTCTCCCTCTGCCTCTCCCCTGTTCATGCTCTCGCTCTCTGTATCTGTCTCAAATGAATAAATAAAATCTTAAAAAAAAACAAAAGACTCCACTGAGCTTATCTACATGGTGGGCATTTGAAATCTTTTTTTTTTTTTTTTCTTTCAAGTTTTTACTTAAATTCCAAATAGTTAACATACTGTGTAATATTAGTTTCAGTTGAGATCCTCTTATAATCAATATTTATAATCTGAAGATGGTATAGTAAAAATCCTGTGTATTGAGGAGTGGATGGGAGGTGAAAAACAGAAGCCATGGGACAGAGAAAATCTTCAAGAAGCCAGGAGGGAGAGAAAAGGAGCTTTATTTGGTGGAAAGAGGGTGACAGAAAATGTAAACTTTTAAGATGAGAGAGAGTCCAGCAAGTTTACAATAAGGAAGAAGCCAGTGAAGATGGAGATAACTAGAAAGGTTAATTGTTGGAGATTTAAGATCCCTGTGATGACGTTATAAATTTGTGGAGTGGTGGTGGTTTGAAATAGCTAATAGAGCTTGAGAGGAAAAACTAACCACACAAATATACAAAGATGGCCATAAAGTATTGAAGATTCCATTGAGAGAAAAAAAACATGTATCTATCATGGCACCAACTTCTGAGGCTATGTGTTTCTCTAATGATTTTTCTTTCATCATATCCAACAATGCAGATATTGGTAGAGAATATATAGATATTTACCAATTAGTATATTTGGATTCTAAGAATATACAATGCACAGTATGGAGTAGTAAAAAACAAAAGGCCCTTGTCTTCATAGAATTATAATTCGGTTGAGCATAATTAGCTAAAATTTGTTTTAAAAACATGCAGTTCAAAACAGCAATGAATAATTGATCTCCATATTCCATAACTAGATAAAAGCCAATTCTGTGATTTGGTTTAGTTTTTGGACAACCTCTCTCCCCACTAATTTTCATAGATAATTGCCCACCCCCAAAAATGTGTTGCACAAATGTACCTTCAAGTATTTCAAAAGAAAACAATGCATTTTTCATGTGCATGCAAGAGTATTTACTGAAAACACTATTTTGCCAAGAGGTTTGTCTATCTTGCTTTAATTGTGAGTCAGTGCTTCCTTTCTAAGTTCTAGATATAACCAGGGAAATTTTTTTTTTCTTTCTTAAGAGAGAGCGGGCATGTGCGTGCTGGTGGGGAGGAAGGGCGGAGGGAGAGGGAGAGAGAATCTTAAGCAGACTCCACGCCCAACTCCCAAGCTCAAAGCTAACTGGGAAAAAATTTGGTAGCAAAGGGCTCTGAGGTGTAGTTCTAGGTTATTACCATAAAATGGTGGTAGTATTAAGTGCAGACCATTTAACCTCTCAAACTAAATTCAACCTGATTTAACCAAACTGATTTTTGAAACAACTCACAGATAAGTAAAATAGAGTCTACATGACTGTTAGAATAAGTTACCTAGCACCCTAAGAGGTTTTTTTTTTATTACAATATAATTAACAAAGTATTATATTAGTTTCAGGTGTACAGTATAATGATCCAATGATTCTATACATTACTCATGCTCATCAAGATCACCTTAAAGTATTAAAGGAGCAATTAAAATCCAGATACTCTCATGCCTCTGAGTATTTCTTACTGTTCTTGGTAACCATCATGGGTTGATTTATTTGGCAGTGCAAGCCTGAACTCGGTCATCCCTAGTTGCTTATGCTCTTGCCAATTTGAGATTTGACTAAAGCCAGTCAAGTGTCAATGTCTCTCTGCTCTGTCAATGCCCCACTTAAACAGCTCTGTTTTTTTTGTGTTTTTTTTGCTTTTTGTTTTTTGTTTTGTTTTGTTTTGTTTCTAAATAATGATCAGACCCTCTCTGTGTGACAGGAAGAACCTCTTTTCTAGAGCTCCAGTCAGATAATAGACAATGAAATAGGTTTAACACCCTGTTGTTTTTGTAAGAACAGTCTGGTAATATCGGATTAAATTGACAATTGGATTAAATTCTCTTCATAAAAGGAACCTTTTTTTTAAGTTATGTACCTTTAGTTCATATAAAAACTTGTGTAATGTTATTATAATGATATTATTAACTATATTAATAAAATATATTTTAAATGTTAAAATTCAATGCACATATTCTTATATATATTATGCATATATAAGTAAATACAAATATATTTTGAAAGTCACTATGTTATTATGTAATAGCAATAATAGTGAGCATTTATTATATGTTTCACAATATAGCAGGTTTGTTTAATTATTTAATTAAATGTATCTTATCATTTAATTCTCACAGTAAATGGATGAGGTCAGTTTTATGAGTCCCATTTTACAGATGATAAAGTGGAGGGTGACCATGATTTTTGAAGATTATACAGCCAATAAAGACCCTTGCTGTGTTTCAAACCCAGGTTAATCTATTTATGCTTTCCTTGATGCTGCTATCCTAAGAAAATATAGCCTCCTCATTCTTCATGCCTTTTTCTTTCTTAGTGGAGATGGCAAAACTATATATTATTGCAATCCTCATTGATTCCACATTATTGTCACACAGCTGAAGATCTCCTTATTATAATCTATCACTTAGCACACACAGTGTGTTCAATGTGAAACCAGTTGTTCAGTGGGCCGCTCACTCCAAAATCTTCTCACTTTGAAAACTAATTTTAAATATCATTCATGTTTCTATATTTCAATGGATTAATATAGCTGGAGAGCACGATTTGACATGTTTAAAAGCCGTTTTGTTTGCTTTTAGTTTGATTTTAAGTTTCAATTCCCAAAGGACAGATTTTGCAAAATCTCTGGGTACCATTTCTTAACATTGAAAAATACAAAACTGCTGGTGCTATGATTTCTGTTAATTCTATAGATTAATATTTTTAAGAGGGTACAGTTTTATTAAAATGTGTTTTTTTTTAAGATTTTTTTTTTTTTTTTTTAGAGCAAAAGCATGCACAAGCTGGGGGAACGGCAGAGGGAGACAGAGAGAATCTCAAGCAGACTCTCCACTGAGTAGGGAAACCCATGTGGGCTTTGATCTCAGGACCCCTAGATCATGACCTGAGCCTAAACCTAGAGTCCAGACACTTAACCGACTGAGCCACGCAGGTGCCCCAATGAGTTTCAGTTTTCATAGTTTGATTCAGTTTTCATAGTTTGATTTGTATATATTGCAAATGTTATAACTGTACCTTTCTGTCCCCTTTAACCATTTCACCCAACCCCCCAAAAATGTTACTATATTGACTTCAAAAGTGTCTTATAATTGTCTTTTATAAATATAAGTTTAGTTTAACCAGTTTAAATTCCTATTCAGTTTTAATTTTTGTTACTCTAAGCAGACCTAAATTGTGTAATTAGAGAGATTTTCAAGGCTAATATGTTGCCTATAAATGTAATGTAATGAATATAATTTGTTTTTATATGATTCTTGAGATAAAATTTCTTTGGGGAAGTCTAATTAGGAAAAGATTAATTGTTCGGATACATAAGAATACCAGAATTAAGCAATACAAATTGTTTCTAGAGAAGAGGCTTCTAGGGACTTAGATTCTTGGACATTCTAGTACATCCAAAGAAATAAGAAAATGCATGTAGCTAAGGTTAGCATATTATGCATTATTATAAAGTTATATGAAGCTCCATTTAGCAGTACCTGTGCTAAAAGTCTAGATAAACTCTTGATAAGCCCTTCATTTCTGATTCTAGGAACACAATAGTGTTTAATTTGGGCATTTTGCATATAAAATGTTCTTCTGGATGAGGCATATTTTTTTTTTTTTTTAATGATGCCTCACGGGTGAACAGCATGGCTTCATTTATTGTCATGATTTTTTCTTTTTTAGAAAAAACACATGCTCTAATACCTAGCCGATAGATTGCTAGGCTAGCTAGCTAGATTGATTGATAGACAGATTAGATTGATATTGATGATATGGATATAGGTATCTCTCTCTGGCTCTAGGCCAGTGGGAAGCCCAACGCAGGGCTCGATCCCAGGACCCTGAGATCACGACCTGAGCCAAAACCAAGAGTTGAGCGCTTAACCGACTGTACCACCCAGGGGCCCCAACTATTGGCTATTTCTAACTCAAATTTTTCTTTCATCCTGTATTCATTTCATACTTATGTTATAATAAGTTAACACAAACATAGTGGCTAAACACAGCACAAATTTATTGCCTGAAAGTTTGGAGGTCAGGAGTCCGAAATGTGTCTTGCTGGGCTTTTTTAAAATCAAGGTGTCGGCAGGGCTGAATTCCTTTCTGGGGGAAAGAATCTGTTAACTTGCCTTTTTCTGCTACTAGAGACTGCCTGCATTCCTTGGCCTCTGGCCCTCCTTCTCCATATTTAAAGCCAACAAATGATGGGTCAAGTTCTCACACCAGCATCTTTCAGGTTCTCTTTCTTATGCTTCCCTCTTTCACTTTTTGAGGAAACTTTTCATTACATTGGGCCCAACCCAGGTAATCCAGAGCAATCACTCTATTTTAAAGAGAACTGATTGACAATCCTAATTCCATCTGCAATCTTAATTTCTCCTTTGCCATGTAATATAACATACTGACAAATTCCAAGGATTGGGACGCGGACATCTTTTTTTTATTCTTTTGAGGCAAGGAATGTGCTAACCAGTAGATGACAGTCTACCAGTAGGTGACAGTCTTGGAGACTTTTTGTGTTTCACATATTTTGTGATTCATTCTTATCTCTCCTACCTACTATCCTATACACATTTTTAAAAAGATTTATCCATTTATTTGAGAGAGAGAGCATGAGTGTGGGGAGGGGTAAAGGGAGAAGGAGAGAGAGAATCTTAAGCAGACTCCACACTCAGCTCAGAGCCCAATGAAGGGCTCGATCTCACAAACCTGAGATCATTACCCTGAGCCGAAACCAAGAGTTAGACACTTAACTGAGTGTTAAGGCACCCTTCCTTTACATATTTTATATTCAGTTTCCACATCACCTAATTTCATTTCCTCAATCAGAAATTAAGAGACATGTTTCCAGTAGTCTTGTACCATTAATTAACTCTGTGTCTTATAAATGTGACTTAAGTTTATTGGCTTTCTTATAAGTAAATAAACACTGGACTAGGTCATTTATAGGACCCCTTCCATTTTTTAAATTCTGGTATACATATATGTGCAACATATAATATAAACAATATAATTACAATTGGTTTTGATTATCAACTCTTAAATAATGCATAATAATAATCACCTTTAAAAGTATTATGCATATAATTAAAATTTGATTTGAATAAAATGTATTTTCTTCAGTTATATAAGAAATTTAAGTCCCTTCCAGGAGTGTTTCTCTTGAGCCAAAGTGATGAGGTAAGATGATATTATTTTTACTGTTTAAAAATAATCCTTGAGTCTTCTGCTCATAGAGAGGAAAGATTTAGATTCATTTTCCAAACTTTTTCTAGGACATTCTTTATTAAAATACCACTATTACATTTGGCAATATTAACTAATATAAGAGACTAGATTAAAACATACAGTATTTCTCTGTAGGTTATGTTTAAAGTGATAATTTGGCTACTACAATAAAAATATTCAAGTATTTTAAATGTTGTGACTGCCTGGGAGGCAATAATAAGATAGAAATTTAAATTCCATTTAGCAAATTTTTGACACTCCGCATTTTTATAATACAAGAATCCCCTGTGAAATAATCTCTAAACTAGATTCTGCATTAAAACTTTTCATGGATTTTATGAATACCTACAGCTAATTAACATGCATGTGTAAAATAATTATTTTGCTTTATTTAATGTGAATTTATTTCTAGTTATAATGCACGTTTGCCATGTGTAAATATTTTTTAATGAAAACCTCTCAAGCTGCCACATAAATATTACATGCTGGCCAAGTATCTCAGAAAAACAAAAGGAATCATGGAATATGTGATTGGAATCAAAATTGTAATAATCCGTTCATCTGTCATTGTTAGACATCTGTGTGACTCTTCTGTGTACGTTGGTTATGGATTAACAAAAACAGAATTGATTTTTTTAAAAGTAACAAATAGACATCTTGGAATGCAGACATAATGGTGTCCCAGAGATTGTGCATCACTTTATATTAAAAGTAATACACAAAGTCCATGAAGACCCAAACACTAAAGTGGATGGCATCTTTTAAGTCATAAAAATGAAAGCACTGACATGAGGAAAAATCTCAGGCAGCAGTAATATATATCCAAGGACAGGGAACACACAGATAAACAGAAAGAAAACCTAGTAAAAAGTGAACAGCAAAATTATAGTTCTCAGAAAATAGAGATGCAATGTAAAATGCATGTGAACTGTAATTATGATCTAACCAAAATAGAAATACTCCCAAAATATAAAAATGAGAGGCATTTATGTCATAGTTTGTCACATCAAATCAGCAGCTCAAAAAAAGCATAAGGATATTTAAAAACTTTTTTTTTTTGCAATTCCTTGGTTATAAATATAATTTAGTACATTTAAAACAAGTATTTTAAAACCAGTGGAGCAATTACACACACACACACACACACACACACAAATGAGTCATATTAAAATGATTTGTAAAGAAATAATACCACACCCATTAGTGGAAGAAATGTGTTGCTATTTTAGAGTCCTCAGGCAGAAGTGTTACTATTTTAGGCTTCCCCAAAAGGCAAAAGTGAGGTCACAGCACAGAAGGAATGAAAGGACAAACCGGATGATACCTGCATTTTCATAGTTATGCGGTGGCAAGGTAGATGGCCTGCAGCTAAAGCAGGGGAACTAATCAAACATGTACATCTGATTAATTTTGATGTGTTAGAGGGCATTTGACCTCCTGAAGAGAGAAGTCATAAATTCCATAATGAGACCTCAAATGGAACACATATAGCCACAGCTCTGAGAAGAGTTTGCTCTGAAAATACTTTTCTTATAGAAAAGGACTGTTTCTCTTACCTTTTGGCATTTGTTTCAAATCATAGATTTGATAGACCCCACTCCATAAAAGATTTCTCTCAAGTAATTTAAAGAAATAGAAGGAAATTTTTTCACCAAAAAATGGAATATCGATTGAAAGACTAATATATTACTTGCCCACTATAATTTACAGCAATAAGATTGTTAATATATCATTCCTTCATGTCTAGGAGAGTAATAGCTCTTGATGAATTGTCTGCCTAGGAATTCTTAGTCACATAGTCATATTCTCTAACTTTTCTCTTCCTTAATTTTAGTTACTGAGAACAAAAAAAAATTTAAATCGGTTATTATGAGACTTATTAATCTATATAAAAATAAGCATTCAATTGATAAAATTCCAGGATAGTTTTCATACATTATTAAGCAAATCTGAGATGTTTTAAATGAGTCTTGTATTTACTACAGAAATTTACTTAATAAATGGAATAAATGATGACCTCAACTGAAGAGAGTTGATTTTCCATTTTCCCGATGAGAATTTTTTAAAAGTTTTGAGATACATTATTTATTTAATCTTTTAGAGAAACAGATTAATAGGACAAATGTCTATGATAATTTTTTATTTAGATAGTCTTATCTATATAAATTCTATGTATAAACCTATATATATATAAATTTAGCAATATTATTTTTATCTATTCTTAAATTTCATATAAATATTTTACACAAACTCTTTACATGAATCTTTGTTATTACCTTCTATTTTTACAGCTATTTTATATCATGAAATATTTTTCCAAAGTTTATAATCTTACTGTCATCTAAATTTCTTAAGAAAATACATATTTCTGGAAATGTTATCCATAATGTTATTTGCAGGTTATCAATTTTTATTTTTATTTATTTAATTTAATTTTTAGAGAGTTGGGGGAGGGCTAAAGGGAGAGGCAGAGAGAGAAAGAATCCCAAGCAGAATCCACACCTAACACGGAACCCAATGTGGGGCTCGATCTCATAACCCTGAGATCACAACCAGAGTTAAAATCAAGAGTCAGACCCTTAACTGACTGAGCCACCAAGGCACCCCAAGATGTAAAATTTTCAAATTTTACCTTGAGGTACATATTCATGATTGCTAAACTGTGTAATTGCAATCGCAAGGTGTTACACTCACATAAAAATTTAACTTTGGCTAAATGTTTTTTCTTTTTTTTTTCTGTTTTATAATGGTTCACTGGGTTATATCTAAAGTCCTAATTTTTTTAAAGATTTTTAGCCAATACAGCTTGTTGAAACTAAGACACTGAGAAAGCCTCATGTAAAATGAGAAACTTAATAAAATTAGAGTACAAGATGTCCTTTGTTATAGGGGTTACCTATCTTTTATGAGGATAAATGGTCCATGGAAGAAGCAGTATAATGTTAGAGATAGGAGAAAAGGGGTGTTATTTTTTGTTATATTTTTAAGGTGATCAAATTCATTTTGTCAGACAAAAAATACATCAAACTCTACATTTTAATTTTGTTTAATTTTCAAGCTTTCACAATAAATATTTTACTTAATATGTCCATATATTAGATTCAATAGGATACTTTTCCTAAGAATCTATAATTTGAATCTGGGTCCTCTGGGGGAAAAATCATCCAGGATAAGTTTTTTTTCATGATGAATGTTTGAATCAATATCTGTAGGGTGAAAACTATAAAATGTCACAGAGATAAATTTTAACAGTCTTAAATGGTTGGAGAGATATCCCATGTTCACAGATCAGAAGACTCCAATAATATCAAGACTTCCAAGTCTTCTCATATTGAACTATAGATTCAACACAACCCTATCTATAATCATACCTGGTTGATCTATAGAAATTGACAAGATAACTAACATTTACATGGAAATGCAAAGTTACTAGAATAGTCAAAAGAAATCTGAGAAAGAGCAACAATTCTACCAGGTTTCATGCTTACTCTAAAAGCTTTAACAATCAAAACAGTGCAATTTTGGCAAAAGATGAATATATAGATAAATGAAACAGAATATAAACTCCAGAAATGGATGAACACGTATATATTCAATTGATTTTCAACACATGTGTCAAGGCACTTCAATAGAGACATAAAAGTGTTCACAAAGATGATACTGAGACAATTGGATAGCCATTTAAAAAAAGGACTTCAACCTCTCCTACATCATCTACAAGTGTTAAACTGAAAATAGATATTTGACAAAACATAAAAGTTAAAAATATAAAACTTTTTTTTTTTTTTTTTTTTTTTAAGATTTTATTTATTTATTTGAGAGAGAGAGCACATGAGAGGGGGGAGGGTCGGGAGGGTCAGAGGGAGAAGCAGACTCCCTGCCGAGCAGGGAGCCCGATGTGGGACTCGATCCAGGGACTCCAGGATCATGACCTGAGCCGAAGGCAGTCGCTTAACCAACTGAGCCACCCAGGCGCCCTAAAAATATAAAACTTTTGAGGAAGACACAAAACAGGAGAAAAAACCTTTCAATACTTGAGATAAGACAAGATCTCTTAAACTGAACATAAAATCTAGAAGAATAAAATAAAAAAGAAATAAGAAAGTTTAATACATTTTAATACCAAATATTAGCTTTGGGATAATTTAAAAAAAATTAATACCCAATGTTGGCTTTGGGAGGCACCTGGAATACTCATTCTTTGCTCATGAGTGTGCAAAAATAATACAGCCACATTATGAAATTCTTGGAGAGTTGCTCATAAACTAAACCTACACTTATATTACATTATAGCAATTCTACTTCTAGATATTTATCCAAGAGAAATTAAAACATATATCTCTTTTGTGCACTTATTTGGAAAATATGATAGTACATACATGATACCTTAATAAATTTGACCTTAAAAAATCAAGAGAAACAATGGGAAATAAAAACATTCTTGAGAATAAATTTTAAAATAGAATGTAAGGTGGGCGCCTGGGTGGCTCAGTTGGTTAAGCGACTGCCTTCGGCTCAGGTCATGATCCTGGAGTCCCAGGATGGAGTCCCGCGTCGGGCTCCCTGCTCAGCAGGGAGTCTGCTTCTCCCTCTGACCCTCCCCCCTCTCATGCTCTCGCTCTCTATCTCATTCTCTCTCTCAAATAAATAAATAAAATCTTTAAAAAAAAATAGAATGTAAGGTATGAATGTTAAAATAGCAATGCTACATATGTTCAATGAAATAAAATTCTAGATAGAGATTTTTACAGAAACTTCCAGTTATGAGAAGTGATAACAGAGAGATTTTAGTACTATTAGAAAAGAGTAAATAGGCATGATAAAAGAACATGATGTATAATACAGAAACATGTGCAAATGGAGAAGAAGCTATATTTAAGAGGTAATTTTGGAGAATTTTCCATTACCAATTAAAGAAATCAAGCCATAGATTTATAAAATCCTATAAATCCCAAAGTTATTTATCTATTTATTCTCTATCTTATTATAGTACAATTTTGTAAAGGCATGTGAAAAATAAAATCTTAAAATCAGTCAGAGAAAACAATCCATTTAGCTGACAGCTGATCCCTCAACAGAAACACTGGAATAGAAGACAATAGGATACTATCTTTAAAACACTGAGAGAAAGTAATTACTGATACAGGATTCCATATTCGGTGTAAATATCCCTTAAGAATGAATGAGAAATGAAGAGATTTTCTGAAAAGAAAATGGAAATAGTTTTTCAGCATCAGACTTGCTGGTGTATTTCGATAGGAAAGAAAAGCACTTCCCACAGAAATTCATCAACTTATAATTTTTATAAATCAAAGGAATATATAGAGTCTAAGGCATTCACTAAAAGGCTAGTTTTGAAAAGTGTAAATTATGTCCCAACTTCTGGCTATAAAATAAATAAGTCACAAAGATGGAAAAGTACAGCATAGAGAGTACAGTCAATCATATTTTAATAACATTGTAGGGTGACAGATGATCACTACACTTTTCAGGTCAGGCCTATAATGCACAGAATTGTTGAATCATTATGTTGTACACTTGAAACTAATATGCCATTGTAAACTATATTTAATTTTAAAAAAGTATAAATTATCAAGCTGGATAAAAAAGTGCAAATGATCAAGCTAACAGTAACACAAAATAGTAAAATATAATCTAAAAGAAAGGCAAAATGTTAGAACATAAAATCATTTTAGTTATAAGAAACAATTAGGAAGCATATGGTGACAAGTTCTTTTCAAAGCAAATTAAATCATTAATTTCCTTAAATAAAATAGGCTAACTGCCAAACAGAAGGAAAAAAAAAAAGTTTCCGATTGGGCATAAAACATGAACCTACCAATATTTTCCTTACAGTTGAAACTTAGTAGAGTACAAGTTTGAAAGTAAAAGTATGGAAAGAGACATATCATGCTAACATTAATTAAGCACAACGGGTGTAGCCAGATGAAAAGATATTGAAGTTACTATTAGGAAAATCATGTTACATTGCAATAAGAAATAACTTTAAATCCAGTGGTTTGCCAAAAGTTTATTTCTTGTGCTTGCTACCTGAACCTCACAGGTCCACGGCAAAAGAGAGCCCTGGTACATCTTATGTTGTTAATTTAAAGACTCAGCTCAGAAATGATCTGATTACAGCTCATTGGCCAGAGTTATTCCAACTGCATTACATGGAAACTATGAAGTGGGTATCCCAAATAGCTGGGTCGCTAATAACTAACACATAAAGATACAAAATGCATATTGTATAATTTCCATAAATCTCTTCATAAAGAGTTCAAAAAGAAGCAAAATAGAATATATAGTTAGAAAATCAGTATAATGGGTACTGTGTGTAGAGGATAGGGTTACAGGGTGTTCACACTGTGGTAAGTTATTGAGTTACAATTTTATTTTTGGTCATTTTATATCCTATTATATTTCAATAAAACTATTACAAAAGTAAAGACAAAGAAAATCACTAGTGAATCAGACTCACTGGGAAGATAGAATGAAAAAAGTAGTTTTAGCAAAAGTAAAAGATGTAGTTTTGAAGAGGAGAGATTTTCTTCTTAACCATTTAATAAAATTTTCTTTGGAATTTAAGTTATCTACTTTTAGCAGGAATCATTTTAGTTCCATGTAAAGGAATGCAACCCCAGCGAGCTGACTCCCAATGTGAATGTTTGGGTTTACTACCTGAAATCTAAAGATTGTTCTGCATTTGGGGTCTGCTAGATGTCAGGCACTCCAACTCTGCTATTAGCAATTTATTGTTCATTTCTATCTTTCTACACTCGTTATGTATGTGTTTCTTAAAATCCGCAGCCTCTCCCCTAGGTAAGAAAGATGAATTTTGGAAGATTCAGAGATTCATGGTTCTTTTTTTTTTTTAAGATTTTATTTATTTGACAGGGAGAGACACAGCGAGAGAGGGAACAGGAGAGGGAGAAGCAGGCTTCCCACGGAGTAGGGAGCCCGATGTGGGGCTCGATCCCTGGGATCATGACCTGAGCCGAAGGCAGACACTTAACGGCTGAGCCACCCAGGCGCCCCAGATTCATGGTTCTTATACTAGCTAATCTCACAGGAGAAGAATCAATCTATCCAAAGAGCCTATAAGGATTGCCTTTAAAAGGATATTCTAATTGACTTGCTTGGGCTACATTGTCACCCGTATGACTAATGTACCTGAACCACATAGCTTGGAGGAAGATGTGGCTCCATAATTGGAAGGGACATAAGTAGACAAATATATCCCATTACAATTCCCATATAGAGACCATTTTAACCTGATTTCTATTTGATCAACCAAGCTTCTTAAAAGATTTCATGGTTCTTGCTGTAAATATACCCCTATCTCTCACTCTCCTCATTGCAGGTAACCTGGCTTGTGCTCTCATCATGTCTTATTATGCCAAAGCAATCAGTAGCTCCAGGTAGATGAATTCAGAGACATTTTATTGTTTATTTGTTTGAGTCTTCTACATTTCTCTTGTTTTTGAAAGAAAAAACATTCTTTTGATTTCTTTGAGGGTATTTGTTCCTATTTATCCTCATGCATTTATAGCTATCTCTCTGTTCTTAAACATCTTGCCTTTGGTTAAAAGCAGATGTTCATAATCCTCAGGAATCTGTCATACTTGCTATCTCTGAAATTTAATCAGGCTGACCCCTCTGTCTGGAATTACTTACCACTTGGTATTAATCAGTATAACTTAAGTTTGCATTAAAATCTAGATCAGGTGTGTTCCTGTGAATCAGTTAGCAAAAAGCTTCTGGTGCATCTTAGTGTACCCCTAACATACCACACATATGTCACTTTACTGCAATTACCTTTTTGTCTTTCTCCTAGTTGCACATAAATTACTTTAGGCTGGGGTCTTTAAATGTTTGTGCCAAGACCCTGGAGAACAGTAGGTACTCAATAGCCAAAGCAAAAAGGAAAGGGGGGAAATTTTTTTTTTTAAGATTTATTTATTTATTTATTTGACAGAGAAAGACACAGCGAGAGAGGGAACACAAGCAGGGGGAGTGGGAGAGGGAGAAGCAGGCTTCTCTTGGAGCAGGGAGCCTGATGTGGAGCTCGATCCCAGGACCCTGGGACCACGACCTGAGCCAAAGGCAGACGCTTAACGACAGAGCCACCCAGGCGCCCCAGAAAGGTGGGAAATTAAGACTGTGTTTCTTATTGACAGGCCCAATTTCATCTGTGAAACAGGAAGTTCAGTCATCGGTTGATAGAAAAGTCTATAGAGCTAGGATAGAGTGGACAAGACTTAGGACTTTTGGAGTGTTGATAAGGAACAAAATCAATTCCAAAGAGTTGCAGTTGGGTCCTCTAAAGTTTCTCATTCCTGGGTCCTAATCAATCACACAATGTTATGTCCTCCTTCACTGATAGTCCACACTCCAAATGGAGAGGACAAGATAGAGAGTGTTGAGTGGAGGGGCTGATACAGGATAAAGAACATCAGAGTGAGGATGTTTCCAAGAGAGCCATTCCAATGTAACAATGTAGAGTTGGCTTGCTTAGAGAAACTGAAGAGGGTAGAGACTGAAGGGAAGGTAAAGACTGGACATATTAAGGAAGAACCTTGTTTAATAGATGTAAGGAAAGAAAGAGACTAGGTATTTTTCTCTTTCATTTGCCATTACGTTTTTTAAAAATACATACATCCTTGCTTCACCACGTAATTCTCCACCTCAATTTATAAACTCTAATATTGAGTTTTCCACTTGCTACTGTACTGAGTCTTTCCTGAAGATTTCCTATAACCTCAAGTTGTTAAATCCAAATGTCATTCAAAATTCTTCATTATTCTTGCTGCAGAAAAGGTCAGTATTACTTTTCCTTTGAAAATTTTCTTTATCTTTTCTTCCATGCCTGGTTTGTCTTTCAGAACTGGTTCCACCCCAGTTATAAGAAAGGATCACATGACCCCTGATAGCCAATCAGCATGATTCTATCTTCTAGGCTATAGAAGTTACTCCAGGGAAGAGTATTTTTATCAAGTTAATGCAAGCCTAGGCAATGTTCAGGAGTTACTTAAAAGAATTCTTCTTTCTAATGTGTATGGAATAGATAAGAATTATGTTAGCCTGGAGCTACTGGTGGGGGGGAGACTAATTATAATCTGAAAATAAGCCAACCTTATAAAAAATGCAGCAGAAAGTAGGGTTAGAAACATCATAATGATGTTGTTTGAACTCTAGCACCAAACCCTGCTTGAATTTGGCATTAACTGTGGACCATATAGTTACGAGAGCCAACAAATCTCATTTGTAATTTAAGCAAGTTTATGTGGAGCTTTTGTTATTTGCAGCAAGCAGAGAGTAGTAAACGTAAGTCCAACACATCCAGGGTCTTAAACAATTCTCAAGTTTTCTATGCTTTTCTTATATGACAATGTTTTATATTTTCCTGACATTGCTCATGCCAATCCTTCCTGTCCACGTTGTCAGGTTAATATATCCAAAACCACACATTTGTTTTTAACATTAATCTGCACAAATCTTCATTGACTTCCAGTGTTTTTTTGTTTTGTTTTTTAGGATTTATTTATTTATTTTGAGAGAGATAGAGCACGTGAGCAGGAGCGGGGGCTGGGGTGGTTGGGGGGAGGCAGAGGGAGAGGGAGAGAGAATCTTAAGCAGACTCCTCATCCAGTGTGGAGCCTGAGTCAGGCTCCATCTCAACACCCTGAGATCATGACCTCAGCCAAAATGAAGAGTCCCACACTTAACTGAGCCACCCAGATGCCCAGATGCCATTATACAGAATGAATAATACAGCTTAGTTTGGAAACCAAACTCCGCTATCTTCCTTCCTTCCTTTTTCCTTGCTCCCTTCCTTCGTTCCTCCCTCCTCTTTTTTTCTTCCTTTCCCTTTTCTTTCTTTCTCTTTCTTTCTTTCTTTCTTTCTTCTTTCTTTCTTTCTTTCTTTTTCTCAAAAATGTTCATCTTATCCTTTATAATAATCCTGAAGGAATGTTAATAGAATATGTTCCCTGTTTTTCCATACAGTCCACCCTCTGTCTTGGTGTTAATGGTATTCCCTGGAACATAAATGTCGTTTCTAGTTGTGCCATCTCCTCATTCATTTAATTCAGTAAATAATTAAATCCTTTTAAGACCATCACATTTTCATTCCAACAAAATTCTACTCAATCTTTAAATCCTTATCAAATAATACTTTCTTCATAGCAGTTTTCTAAGAAGTTAAAATATGAATAATTTTGGTGCTAATTGAAAACTTATTGGACTTTTTTTTTTTAAGATTTTATTTATTTATTTGACAGAGAGACAGACAGCAAGAGAGGGAACACAAGCAGGGGGAGTGGGAGAGGGAGAAGCAGGCTCCCCACCGAGCAGGGAGCCCAACGTGGGGCTCAATCCTAGGACCCTGGGAGGACTTTTAATCTTTTTTTGAAATTTTTCTTATTTTATATCATAATGTTGGTACTTTTTTCTGTCCTAATTTCCTGGAATATGGCTATTTCTCAAGTGCAGTGGTTTATTTTTATTATTTTCTTGTTTGTATTCGTTATGGTTAAAAAAAATTGCTTTGCATAATGTAAGTTCTTAAAAGTTACCTGGATTTTGCTTTTAACTTATTTGGATGGATTTGCTCAATGTCTCAAATAAATTAGGATGGTTTTTTTAGAACACTTTTCTTTTTTCTTATAAATGTGTTATACCATAGTATATTGATATTAAGAATCGGCCTATAGGCATATTTTCATTTTTAAAGAGCTTTTTGGGAATGTTTTACAAATTACCAACATAAGAAGTAAAACAAACACTCCTGCATAAAATGAAGAAGAAATTATTAGAAGAAGTTAAGACTTAAATTGCAAAATTAGGGTCACTTATGTTTTTATTGGTATATTTGTAAATTACTTTATTTTCATAAATTTGAAGAATATTCACAAATATTTTAACTTGTTAAATAATCTATAACTTGATGTAAAGTTTATATTAAAATTTTTTAAATTCTAAATTTATATTATGAGATTTTAACAATGATCATCTGATAAAAGTTGATGTCAATTATAAAAGCAGTTTTATTTGTTCTTGGTGATAATTATACTTCATGAGAAATAGAGAAACAACATTTTATTACTGCTCAAGTCTTTAGAAAGCTATTAAAACTGTAAAAATTTGCTTAAACCATGTTAGAAAACATTGATTTTATTTCAAAATTCCCTGTGCAATTTACATCTCGTTTCATTTATCTATTCATTGAGTATTCAAAAATGAATAAGAAAAAAAAGCATCATTTTTTTTTTTTAAAGATTTTATTTATTTATTTGAGAGAGAGAGAACGAGAGACAGAGAGCATGAGAGGGAGGAGGGTCAGAGGGAGAAGCAGACTCCCCGCTGAGCAGGGAGCCCGATGCGGGACTCAATCCCGGGACTCCAGGACCATGACCTGAGCCGAAGGCAGTCGCTTAACCAACTGAGCCACCCAGGCGCCCAGAAAAAAAGCATCATTGAATGGAAGAAATCAGTCTATTTGCCTGAGACAGCCAAGCACATAGGTAGCTCCTAAGACAGTAATGTTTTTCCTTGGGCCCCTCCCATATAGAATTAACTTAGGATCTGTTTGATAAGATAAAGAAATGTCATGATTTAAAGAATTATCGTACAGTATTTATCAAGATGATTCAAAAGTTCCCTGGAACTACTATTTTATTTTAGTTTTTCTGAACATAGTTAAAATCTTTGCAATTAGGACTTACTTTCATCCTCCTTAAATTTAATGATTATGACATTCAGTTTCTCCTTTTAGGAAGTCCTAAAGTTCCTGCTCAAGAATAATTTAGGTCTAAGGTTTTAAATATGTTTTCATTTCAAACCATGTATCTTAATTAGCTTGATACAACTAAAATAAAATTATTTGGTCTCAATCTTATCTTAACCTAAAACAAAAATCAAACAAACAAATAAGATCACTGAAATTGCATGCTAGCAACGTCTTATTATATTTAATCAGATGTTCAAGGGCATGCTATTATTATTCTTAATATTATCAAAGAAGTTCAGAACTTTAAAATATTTAAAACATTTTTCTATGGTGTTACCAACCTTGGTTTGAAAAAAAAATTGGCTTAATATTGTTTCATATTATAATTTTAACTCAAAGATGTTATGAACCAATTTAATGAGATGGATTTTTGTCTTTATGTAATAAGCCTGCTGTGTCTTTTTAAAGTTTTTAGTGAATTTTTGGAAAAGTTTGTGATTTCAAGCAAATTTTTAAAAAGCAAGTTTGTGTTTTCTACATTTATATAGTTGTTGCTTGGAAATAGCAAAACAATGTATCATGTTGTCATAGATTCCAACTAACAGAAAACTACCAAGCAGATGATCTAGCAAGAAAAACATTATCTCACTTAAAAATAAGTGTTTCTTTTCATCTTGCTGCTCTTTCATAGCATGTGCTGGCTTATTCTCAGGGCTGCTCACTTCATAATTTAAAGCGGTTTCCACTGTAACCACCCCAAGTAGACAAAGTAGCCTTCAGCAAAATATTCTTTCTGGAATATCTTTTTAAATTTTAATTTCTCAATAATATTCTAGAATTTATAAGGTTCACTATTTAACAAAAGAGACAACCTAACTAGGTAAACTTCTGAACCTGCATGTATTTTCAACTTACTACTATTTTTTCAGACCATGTATTTTGGTATTCTCCTCATATTCAGAAATAATAATTAAATGAATGTTTAGGGCGCCTGGGTGGCTCAGTTGGTTAAGCAACTGCCTTCAGCTCAGGTCATGATCCTGGAGTCCCGGGATCGAGTCCCGCATCGGGCTCCCCGCTCAGCGGGGAGTCTGCTTCTCCCTCTGACCCTCCCCCCTCTCATGCTCTCTCTCTCTAACTCATTCTCTCTCTTAAATAAATAAATAAAATCTTTAAAAAAAAATAAATGAATGTTTAAGTAATTTTGTGATCTGTCAAACAGCAGACATAGACATACAGGGGAAAAAGTAATCATCCTTGATTATGGGAGTTCTGAGAATTCTTTCACTTCTTTGAGTCTTTAGGCAAATTGTAAATCAGACCTTATGGGTCTAGGCTCATTGAATAAAAGGGATAAGTGTGGGAATCAGACCTTTGCATCCATTTCTCTGCAAATAGAGAAAAGGTATTTCTAATAAGCCCTTCAGTGTAATGTCTACTCTGTCATTATTTGCCTCTTGAGAGGAAGTTTCTTCTTTTTCCATGAGGAATCCAGACTCCTTATTCAGTAGTTCTCACCAACATAGTGTTGGCCTCAATTGCACTTCTCCTAAATTTCTTCCCATTATTCTTAATTGCACTTCTTTGATGAACACTGAGTAACTGCTTGCTTTTTTTCAGTTTTTCTTATAAACTTTTCATCCTTTTATTTGAGCAAGGAATAAAATTACATAATAATTCCATATTTATCCTATTTTGATATTTTCTTCGAATTCACTTAAATTGCAACTTTCAACTTTCAAATATAAATATTCTAATCTAATCAAATACCTATAAAAACAAACTCTTTTGTAAATATAATGTCACTTGTTTCACTTACATTTCTTTAAAACATTGCTTCTATTCTATAATTAGCCCTACTTTTCTTCTATTTTTTTTTCTGTTCCATCTTTAGATAATCGATGTCTGAGGTTTAAGTCAAGAAATCCAAAATGAATTACCAACTTAAGAAATTAATTTGTTTTTCTCCCATTTCTCACACATTAGGATTTTTTCTTCCCATAATTTGTATAACACCTTCTACTCTAACATGATTTAGAAATTGCATTATAAATCTAGAAGTTTTTACTTTTAGATTATTAGAAATTGTAAAAAAATAATCTAGAATATTATTCTGATCCTACCACCCTTTATAAAAGTCATATTATTCCTTGTATGTATATGTATAAATATAACCAGATCCAAGCTAATTTTTTTAAGAATTTATTCTCAATTTTATTTGACTTCATTTCAGTGTCCAATTAATAAATTAGTTTTGTGGAAGAGTATATAGACATTTTATTGGATGATATTCATAGATAAGTTTAATTCTGCTTTTTCAAAGTGTGTGATTTTTTTTTTTTTTTTTAATAATGTTGCCTAGTAATTCTGACTATGAATTTCTGGATGCAATGCTTGAAATTGGATCTCAGGTACTCTTCCATTGACTTCTGTCCCATAAATATAGTAAACCTCACCCCTATCCAATGCCTGCAACTGTCTACGTGTACTATGTTTTTAAGATATTTTTTCATTTCAACTATTTTATATTGAGGTAGGTTATGTTATATACAAACTTCATTTCAGGATAGTAAAATTGTCATTTTTTTAACCAAAAGAAAGCATTGGATCTATAGTATTAGTAGGTATACTAATCATCATTGAACCTGATTGCCAAATGTAACAGTCCCAATATTTAAACAGAGTTCAGAGCTTTATATGCTACAGCTACCATAGATCAGAATGGTGTCTATAATTCCCTAGGACATCTATCCGAAGGTTGTCACCTTGGAGGTTGGATAAACATAAGCTCAAATATTTTATTTTATTTCTGCTTCAAATGCATATTTCCAGGAGAGTATTCCTAACTGGGACTCTCACTACTTATAGTTTTAATTTACTCGTATTTTAGCTATAGAATAAATGTAATAGTGTGCCAAAAATTTCCCTTTACAATCTGCTCTCAATTTCTCTTTCCAGATGCCTGACTACTTCCTACACCCACCCAATATTTCAATGACACTGGATTAGTTGACAGTCTTCAAATAGCTAAGCAATTTCAAACTCTACAATTCTGCTGTTTTTTTCTTTTCGAATGTCTTTCACCACTTTCTTCAACTGGGGAAAAACTCCTTTTTAGACAGTTTTTAATATGTCTGGCTTATAAATGAAAATGCAAGTTCCTCTGTGGTTTGCAAAATAAACACATAAAAAATATCCCCTAAATGTGGAGATTTGGAATAGTGTACAAAAAATATATATACATTAAAAGACCTCAAAATTGCTCTCTTATTTGAGCTTTCCAAATTCTCAGGGGTTATTATTTACTAAAAATAATTTTTTAAATAAAGGTTTTGTTTAAAACGATAAAAATTCTTTTTGAGTCTGTTATAGATACAAAATAAAAAAATTGCTACAAACTTTGAGAAGCCAAAGTGTAGGTGGCACCACATTAAAGGAGATAACAGGAGAGTTAGAGAGAGAGGTGCATACTTTATTCCCATCTGCTATAATGATCTCTGAGGCTTTATATGGGCCATTCTGTCCCACGATGATACACCTTTCCTCACTTGTAGAATTGCTTTCTTCAACGCTCATTCCAGAAATGAAAAGTATATATTCTGTAAAGTGCATCTTAATGTCACCTCTTCTGGGGAAGCTTTCCTGGGTCATTTTCTTGGCCAATTACAGCATTGCTCTTTTCTGTTCCTTGCTGTACCTCTTTTAAGGCTTTCATCCGGTTTTGTAGCAAAAAAGCATTCATTGTCTTTTCCATCCTACATTTTGAACTTCACTAGGAAAGTACTTTTAATTCACTTGAACATTAGTAACTTAACAAGTGAACATTTATTTCGTGGTGGCTGAACAAGGACAACGAATTCTACAACAGCTCAAATTCTGCTAGAATATGAACCTCACAAGGGCAGGTTTTGTGTGTGTTTTGCCAGCCATGTTTCACAGATACACACACACACACAAATTGCATGGCATTTACTAATTGCTTTGGATGGATAATATTTTGAAGGTTTGAGCAATATGATTTTGTTCTCAAGATTTCTTACTACGCATATATCCATTCTCTTATTCAGTCATGGAGGCATTGTGCATGTATTACATCAAGTAGAACATTGCACAGAAAAAAAATTGAGAAAAAAAATATATATATGATTTGAATAATTCTTCCTGAAACTTTCATATTTCCACATTATTAACCCCAAGAGAATCAAAAAGAATCATACAGAAAGAAAATTGGTTGTAGAAACACATGTGGAATTTAAGAAAATAACACACTTCTAAACCATATCACCAAGATGAGAAATGATTCCCAAGATCAGAAGAAAAAGAATATATGTGGATGGGAGAGGTCTTAATTTGGTAGATCTTGGGAAGAAGATCTAAGTCTTGGAGAAAGCATTTGGTGAAATTCTGCTTTCACTTCAACATTGCTAAGCAAAGAGGGTAGCCAGGATCCAAAGCCATCAGACTTTCCATTTGAATACTTGAGTATTCAAGTATATAACGCCTTGAGGAGTTGTTGCAGCCAGCATATTACATGTTGACTTTCTTCCATAATTGATACCCACTTGTTCCCTGAGACATTAGTGTATTCTCATCCTAATAATTCCACATGAACAAATTCCCTTTCAAGAATGGAAGATATATATCCCCAAATTTAGGGCTACATAATTGATTTATAAGAATCCTTATGATATAAATAGGAGATCATCAAATTACTAATTTACTTTGGAGGAAATCAATATAACCAACTTGATATCTTCTCCAGAACTAGAGAAAAAGTAAAGCATAGCCAAATCTACAGCAGAATAGACAAGTCAACAAGTCAACAAGTGATTGCCTATGTGGCCTTCGGTACTCTGAAGTAAGTGGAAAAAAAAAAAAAGTATGGAAGAAGCTAATCAGAAAGGCAGAGATGAAAACAATCAACCAATCAGAGCTAATTTTAAATTTGAATGCACATTAATGTAGGACATAATCTAAAATGAACAGAACAGTGGGAGTAGGCTAACCACTCATTCCAAAAATGTATTACAGATAGAGGTAGTGATGTGTCATATTAAGTTCCCCAAAAGTAATCCATGCAAAAACACATGGGATTTGCTGCACTGAAAGATGACTGTAACCTAAAATATCATCCTGATATCTTAACGGAATGATTAAAAACAGATTAGCTTAATGAAGGCGAATAAAACTGCAAAGTACACCCAGAGTTCACTTCTGTGTGTTTGTGTGTTTCTTGTGTTACAAGTTATAAATTAACCTAAGAATCCAAACACACAATATAATAAGCAATTGTCAATTAGATGAAGTATTTAAGGTTTAAAGAAAACATGTATGTGATGAGAAATATAAGTGATTTTTAAACATAGTGGTGGGACACCTGGGTGGCTCAGTTGGTTAAGTGTCCAACTCTTGATTTCAGCTCAGGTCATAAATAAATAAATAAATAAATAAATAAATAAATACAATCTTTAAAACAAATAAACAAAAAATAAACATAGTAGTAACAAAGTCCTTTTTAGAATACTAAAAGCCAAAATACTGACTTGACTGTCAAAAAATTGCAATTTTTGTCATTTAAAGTCACCATAAAAATTAGAATTTTACCACAGCTATAAATTATTTGCCACATATATACAGAGTGTACATTATCAATATATAAAATAATTTTATAAATTAATAAGAAAGTAAGTATCCTAATAGAAAAAGTCAACAAAGACCATAAAGCTCAGTTCACTAAAAAAGAGCTAGATAGTGGTAATAGACAAACAAAACAAAACAGAAAAAAACCATATTTATTCTACTAGCAGCTGAATAACTAAAATTAACAGATAGTGTTTTTTTATCTCCCAAACTCTCGAAAAATTAAAAGAGGATGCTCCATGTTATTGAGGCTTCTGAGAAGCACCTATTAAAAATCTTAAAGACAAGGGTGCTTGAGTGGCTCCGTCAGTTAAGCTTCTGCCTTCAGCTCAGGTCGTGGTCCCGGGATCATGGGATCGAGCCCCCGCATCGAGCTCAGTGGGGAGTCTGCTTCTACCTCTGTCCCTCCCCCAGTTCACACTCTTTTTCTCTCTCTCTAAAATAAATAAATAAAATCTTTTTAAAAAATCTTAAAAACAGATATTGAATTAGCAATGATCAAATTTTAAAAATGTATTAAGAGTATTTAATCATAGATTCAAAGTGAAAAAATTAATTCCAAGAAGATCCTCAAAGTGTTTTTCATAATTGCAAAAATGTAGAAACATAAGTGAAGCATTAGGGTAGAAGTCAAATATATTAAAGTGCAATTTTTTTTTCTTTTTTTTTTAAAGATTTTATTTATTTATTTGACAGAGAGAGAGAGACACAGTGAGAGAGGAAACACAAGCAGGGGGAGTGGGGAAGGGAGAAGCAGGCTTCCCGCGGAGCGGAGAGCCTGATGCGGGGCTCGATCCCAGGACCCTGGGACCATGACCTGAGCCGAAGGCAGACGCTTAACGACTGAGCCACCCAGGCGCCCCATAAAGTGCAATTTTTATGTGATGAATTATATCACTTAGTCATTCATCATCAATTTATTTGCGATCAGGTGATTACTATATGTCAACCTCTGTGCCAGGCATTGGAGATACATCATTGAACAAGAGAGTTAAGGCTCATGGTCAACTGAGAAAACATTAGTAAACAAAAAAGGAAGAAGAAAACAAGCTGATGTTGATTGGTGATATAAAATAAAGCACTTAAGTGCTAAAGTATTAGGAAGGATATAAATAAATATTTTCTACAAGGACAAGAGAAATATGGCCTCTCAGACTTAAGACCATCAAAGGGAAATGATCTTGACAACTTTTAAACCTGCTTGAATCTTTCTGTGACCTTGTTCGTATTTGAAATGAGGAGTCCACAAGAGATTTGGCATATATCCAGCAGGTGAACTATTACTCTCTATGTAGTCATTAAAATGATGATAAAGAAATTTCACAAAAGATTAATGCATTTAAAATTTAATGCAAACCATAATGTAAGGTATGGTTCTGGTCTAGAATAGAATCTTTCTATTTAGTTTGTGTGCCATTATCTAAAGTGAGGTACATAACCTCTATGTTGGCTTGCAAAATACACGACCAAAATAGTTTTTTTAATCTCTGTGTGATTATCCAACTTCAGTCTAATACTGAGTTTTGGGGAGACCAATAAAATATTGGGAAATTACAGAATGCTTTGAGTACGGGTGTTAATGCGGGGAGGTGTATAATCAGACCATTGGGAGAACAAAATATATTTCCCCTAGGGATTGAGGGACAAGGTGGATAGGGCCTGATTGACATCTGAGCGACCCAAAGGCACTACTAATGGTACTGAGATCACATCATCAGAGAGGTGGCTGACTGAGGATGGAAAGGACTCATGGGAAATTTGTCATGCGTAATTGGATTAGAGCTTCCCATGGATCACGCAATGGGCCATAATCAGGAGAGAAAAGTGGCTTGGGGGTTGTTTCAGCTTCTATTCAAGAAGCCCACCTGAATGGGCAAATTGATGTCAACAGATGGAAAGAAACTGGAGGTACATTTAAATGACTAATGTTGGGAAAAGAAGACATGTCTAAATTTAAGACACAGTTAACCCCCTCAAAAGAATTTCACTGAGAGATCTTCAATAATAGGGGCAAATTCCCAAAACTACAATGAAAATGTCTAATAAGCATGCCAGCCTACTCCATCACAATGGTCCTGCAAAACTTTGTGGGTACATATTGAGTGAGAAATTCTGTTAGTGCTCAGAAGTTCTTCCTTCTTTGGCTTGCCTTGAGGTAGAAGAAATATATTCTCCTGATAGGAGGAGAGGGGAATGCCCAGTAATCCTTATTGCATAATCAAAGCTTTAGTACCTATGTCTTTTTTATCAATAAAATATTCATTTTCCTTCACATAATCCTTAAGGCAAGCAGTGACCTATGGTTAAAAAATTATTATCTCTTAGCTTTCCTGTTAGATATTTAGTGCCTATTATCCTCAGCTAATTAAACTTCTATAAAAAAAAAAAATCTTGGGGCTCCTGGGTGGCTCAGTTGTTAAGCACCTGCCTTCGGCTCAGGTCATGATCCCAGAGTCCAGGGATCGAGCCCCGCATCGGGCTCCATGCTCTGCGGGAAGCCTGCTTCTCCCTCTCCCGCTCCCCCTGCTTGTGTTCCCTCTCTTGCTGTGTCTCTCTCTGTCAAATAAATGAATAAAATCTTTAAAAAAAAAAATCTTGAACAGGAAAAGTGTTACTTATGTGCACACACACGTGCTAGCACACACATAGACACACACATTCTTCCTTATTAAAATAAAAGCCCACGAGACAGGTGTTTTGGTCTGTTTCTCTATATCACCGGTGCCCAGCACATGGTATACTTAGTATATGTTTGTTGAACGAAAGTAACCAAGGTTTGTTCTTAAAACATTCTCAACTAAATTAGGAAAAATACAAGAAAACCCACAACTTTTATCAATATTATTACTAATACTGTTTTGAAATTATCACAATGTAATTAAAAAGGAAAGGCAGAACACATCTCTACTTCTAGCTTTCTATTTATATTTTTAAGACAAAGTGGCACACATATTAGATTTCACCAATTATATGTTTACATACTTAGAAAATTCAAAGGAATCAACTAAAGTATGAGAACCAATTAAGAAAACTCATCAAGGTGATGGATTAAAAAAACGTAAATAATGTTTTTGTTTTTTTTTAAATCCTGTTAGTGGGGTGCCTGGGTGGCTCAGTCAGTTAAGCACCTGACTTCTGCTCAGGTTATGATTTCAGTGTGCTGGGATTGAGCCCCACGAGTGAGAAAGTCCATCCAGAGCATCAAGAATACTAACCGAGGCAGACAGGATATGTCAGTGTTCACATTGTAGGATCATAGTTTCCATACATTGGCTAGGAACATACAAGGTTTGAATGGCCTCCAAGCCTACAACCTTTAAAATTTTAAACATGTAAGCCAATTTTCATGTGAAATATTTGTATTAATACAAAATGAGAATTATACAAAGGATTTACTGTGAAAAGTAAACTAAAAGGAAAACAAGGGTAGGACTTGGATATTTTTATTTCTGCACTGCACAAGAACTGAGTATCTTTGGCTTTCATAGTAAGTTTATAATTCAATTATTCCATTTCATACTATTTTATGGTTGGACTAATTGAGATAAAATTAAAAGCTCATGCCGTATGTCCAAAGTATATGTAATTTGGAGGGTACAAAACAACACGTTTTTTAATGGCAATATTAAATGCAGCTCTTATGAGGTTTATAATAATGATCTAGTTTAGAAATTGCCAAAAATAAAAAAAAACAGGATTTCTTCAACTGTTTTTTTTTAAGACCAATTTTTAAAAACTTTCATTATTTTTTTCTAAGCAATTTCAAAGTTGTTATATTTACTTCACAGGAAGGCTGCATTTATCAGAATAAAAGTTGACTGGTATTAATCATTAGGGATCATTCAATCACTTTAATAATTCTCATTGTGTCTGACTAGAAATTTCCCAACTTAAAAATAATTTATTTTTCAGACAGTTCCTGGAGAGCTGACATTTTCTACATTTTAATTCGTTATGGTACATCACTTTTATTGACTGTCTTTATATGGATTACAGGTGAAACATAAAATGGAATTATATTTTACTTATTTTTTGAATGAGAAAAAACTATTGTTTGTGATTAGAGAAAAAAACCTACTATTTTGTTAGAATTAAAAGAAAATCTCAGCCTGTCCTTTTTCATCTTCTTACAGCGAGCAGACTGTGATAAATTGACTCAAAGTACAAAAGAATGAATAATGTGCAGCTGGAGTAATCCTCTATAAGATGAATGAAAGCTGACAACTTCAATTACAATTTGAACTGTCTCTTTGTGTATGAATGTGATTTAATGGAAATCTGATATTCAATAAACCTGACTTTCTTTATGATTTATAATAGCTAGCCTTAGGTTACCCAGATGTATTTTATAGTGTAAAATGGCACTATGCCCTCTTCCAGTGATAAGCAAAATTTTCCATCAACCAAGAATCAAAGTGTATTTTTTTCTGATCAAAAAGAAGCATATGTGTGACTCTACTGAACTGAAATTTTACTACACACTCTGACCCCCACCCCAAAATCCTCTCTTTTATTTCTTGAAGCAACACAAAGTATCTGCTGACATCTTATCCAATTATTCTTCTACATCCCATTTAATTTCTTCCATCTCAAATGTGGATAAGGCAGAATGAAGAGAAAGCTATCCCAGGAGACATTTTCCTGAAGCCTGATATCTTGTATATGACTCAACCTGAAGTCATAAGTATTTTTCTATCCTACTTAAGGAAGCTTATTACAGATTAAGTCTTCCTCAAGAGCACTATTAAACTGTAATGCAGGTTAAGGATTTATTGGAACTATAACTCAAGATATTTATATTCATATTTTTCTCTGGAAAAAATTACTAGAAACTATCACAACATGTTGTGACTTTATCTAGCTCCAAGATAACTACCATATTCTGATTCTACATCAAAAATGCACTTTCATATGATTTTAAAAAATAAAATAGCAGGGGCGCCTGGGTGGCTCAGACGTTAAGCGTCTGCCTTCGGCTCAGGTCATGATCCCAGGGTCCTGAGATCGAGCCCCACATCGGGCTCCCTGCTCGGTGGGAAGCCTGCTACTCCCTCTCCCACTCCCCCTGCTTGTGTTCCCTCTCTCGCTGTGTCTCTCTCTGTCAAATAAATAAATAAAATCTTTGAAAAAAAAAAAAGGAAGGAATAAGAACTGGCCAGAGGAGAAGTTTGGAGGAGATTCAATTCCTATGGAGAACTAGCTGAGCCTTCAGACAGATCTGAAGCTTCAGTGGCCCTTCTTGGATATCTCAACTGGCACCAAAAGAATCAGAACTTTATTGTCCTTCATAACCAGTCACTGGATGCAGGCATCCTGAAAAAAGCATGTGACTTTTCATTAACCAACTTAATTCAGAAGAGTGATAACAACTGAGGGCTTTCTGTCAACAGTATTCCCATCAACCATTGGAAGTAGACCTGAAGCATCTGTGTTGTTCCTCATAACATCCACCATATTTGCATGCATAGAGATAACTCTATATAATTATGTAGAGCTATGTATACATAACATAATTTGTGTTTTAGGTGTAGATAAGTCAACAGCTAGCTTGGACCACATATTGTTATTAAACAAATAAGCCTAAAGCTTTGCATTTTATTCAGAGATAGGAGACGCATTTTGTTAAATAATAGTACGGAAAATAAAATAGAAATGAAATTCATATCTTAGAAGGCAAGGAAGTGTGAATTTATTAATACCTTCAAAGCAGTGATAAGGAATTTAGACCTGTCCACTAGGCTGAACAATTTCTGTGGAACAAATAAAAACAGTGGATCCAGTGTCAGGGCCTAAGAGGAGAAGTTCATCTGACTGGATAAAACCATACCTTTAAACTTCACAAACACCTGTAGGTATAATTGTCTTATATGTTTTGCTCAATGAAGGAGGCTCAGAAATAGAAGATACAAGGGAGTCATTCTCAAATGCCTAAGAAAGAAGTGGTTAAAATGTTAAGAGTTAATTTCAGATTAGAAACCTTTTGATGACAAAGAACCTCAGGAATTAGACTGAGAAGTGTGACACTACCCTGATATCTACAGCTGGGAGTATCGTATCCCTGGTGTGAATAAGGAGGAAATAACTCAACAGTGGTGGTTGAGATAGAGATAGAGATAGAGACAGAGATAGAGAACTATCAATGCTTTGGCACTGCGGGGACATTGCGACCGTTAGTCTGAATGTTGTGGAAATGGCAAGCCTATTTTCATATCACTGTTCATGATTGAATACACCTTACTGAGAGCACGGAAGTCAGAAACAGCAGAGACGTTCATGGATGCTATAGAAGGAAGAACAAATGTATACAGCTTAGGCAATAACTACGTTGAATGCACAAGAATTCTCAGAAACTACAATGGCTTATAAATACACACAGGCAGTCTAAAATGTACTTCCAGGTAGATAATAGTGCCTCCATGCGTCCTCCCTCCCTCTGCCCCCAAAAAAGCCATATAAAAAGAAATCCTCGATAAGTCTAACCTTTCTTGCCCGTTCTCCCCATTTACCTCTGTTCAAGTCATCACCATCACTTCCCGTTCAGTGGTGTAATTTTTTCTTCCATTAACTTTAATAGGCTTTATACCAGTGTTAAGCAATGGGATCATTTTACACTGACTGGGTTGATGAGAAATACCTCCACTCAATTAGTTTCTCAATACTGGAATATTTTTAAATGAAGAAGAAATAGGCAATCTGAAAACCTAAGCTGAAAATGAGGTAAAAGTTTCTCTATCCTTACATTCCATGATGTTTGAAAAACTTGATATATTTCTATGGTAGCAATGAGGAAAATGTATTCCGCAAACTCCCGAGAATAGTAGATCATGCACTGTCTTTCATACATGGAATATTTGTGAAAATATACAAGCAATTTAAAAAACTTTGCCTGGGATAAAGTTCCATATATTTGGGATTTTGTATTTTGTCATAATGGTTTCTCTTAACTCAGGGAAAATATTTTACCTAATGTAAAATTGAGATCAGAATATTATTTAGAATATTATTTATTTATAGGAATTGTGCTCATTCTTGCTAAAACTTAAGCCTCAAGTATTTCTTACTTGTAATATACTAAAATATTGTTTGAACATCAGATTGTATTTTAATGTTTCTAAAAATTGATTACATTAGAAAGAGTTGGATGAAAAAAATTTTTAGCTATAGTAGTCAAAAGCTATATATTAACATTGAACTTCTCAAGTAGGTAGAGGATTATAATATTGCAAGAAATAAGAATATGCAATAAATTTTACTGAAGAGATGAAAATGCTCATTTTATATAAAGTATATTAATTTCTGTCTCATCAATTAAAAACACAAATTTGTGTTATTCCTATCTATTTATGTCCACTGCATACTTATGCTCACAAACCCTCATGCACATAAACACAATTACAGTGTGGGATTATTCAATAAATTTGCCCAAGTTTGAGTGAATCACTCTAAATATCTGTATGCTCCCATTTGATTCAAGTGAATCAAAATGCCAAAGAATTCTTCTTGAATGGCTGGGGATGAGGGAAATGACTCCATGTTATATTTACTTCCCTGTGAACAGGATGAGAGTGTAATCGCCTACATAGGTTTTCTGTAGGTAATAGAAATGCTGTGTTTTTTTAACTTCCACTTTGTTATTTTCATCCTTCTATGTATAATAGGTAAATGGTAGAAAAACAGAGTAGAAAATATTAATGTCTTATCTTGGTTGTTCAGAAATTATTAAAACATATATATATTTTTTTTATTCTTGGGCATTACTTCCCATGGCTTTAGAGAAATGATGCCAGATCTACAGGGTAATGGATATAACGGTTGAAGGAAGACTTCCCATCAACTAATTAAAAAAGAAAAAGAAACCACAAAAGTAAGGTAAAAGAACAACAAAAATTTAAGAAAAGAAGTTGCAAAAGGGAATGGTGAGTTTCTAACGGAGGAAACCATTAGATGCTAGTGTCTTGTGTGAGAATCATACCATATAACCTCATGGCCCTTCATTCTCTCATTTACCATAAAAGGGTTAGACTACATGATGTCTAAACTCATTTCAGTATCTGGTACCTCTTACTCTGTCTAATCATTTGAGTATCTATAAAAATGCTTTTCCTACATTAGTAAAAGACACTTATTGAATAAAAATCACAACTCTTCTTTACCAAGTAGTTATGGTTAAGTCTAAAGAGACTTTACATATTTAAGTTCATAGACTTTCCAGCCCATATCTGTGTGCCATAGAAAGCGCAGAGGGGCCAGTCTGCAATGATGATTTATGATCACAAGGTAACACCCAATGGAGGCACCGATCCCTGACACTGCGTGTCAGCAGGTGCTTTACATTTTAAGGAGCATAGTTTACTTCTGAAGATATTTTCCCAGGGCTGTAACACATGCGTATTGTTTCAAACTGTAGGTTCACGTAGCCTGAGAGGACATAAAGCAGAAAGCAGTAATTTACTGGGGGCCGTACAGGACACTACCTACTACATATGCTTTGAAGACCACAGTCGCATTTCTCCCCAAATATGCTGGTGTCTCTTATCCTAGAAGAATTTAAAATGGGATCAGAAATCTCTCTGATATGACAGAATCTCTTCAGTAAAGAAGTTAGCTCTATTAAGAAGGAAACTTCTGATGGGAGACTTGATAACCACTGTGCAGCAAAGTGATGGTCAAAATACAAATTTCAGTGAGTTAGTTGAGTGATTTCCCAGTTTTGAACAGCAATCATTACTGGAAAAGCTAAGCTGAATAAATATTTTAATGTATACTATGGTCATCAAGTTTATGGCTCACATTTTACAGCCTGTTCAGAATTAAATTTAGCTCTTAGAAATATTGTATGCCGTTTTAAAAATGACACAGAAGAGATAAAAATTAGGGAAGGCATTGTTCAAAGTACAATATCAATGAGAAAAACTGTAGGAGAAGTTTCTAAAATAAGTAAATACATCCTAACAGATACAAAAATATATTACGTTCAGTTTTTCAAATATATACTTAGTAATATCAAATGCTTTATTGACCGCTAATTCACAAACTAAATTAATTCAGGATTATTTGTCTTCACCTAATTTCACCTTTTGTTTGTTGGGAAAGGGAGGTTCCTGATTGAAATAAAGAGAAATTAGGCTTTACTGGCCAGGTTGCAGAGAAATAGACTCTCTAACTCATTGCAAAGGTGTATGTAATTTGTCATAAACTTTCTGTAAAGCAATTTGGAAAATACAATGCAAAAGTCTAGAAAAAGGTCTAAATCTAATGATTCCACTTCTTGAGTCTAAGAATAAGGAATGATTTAATAACATTTTACAAGTACTCATTGTCTTTAACTTACAATTTTTAGTAAAGTTTTATTTATAAATGCTAAAACTAAAATAATTAAAATTGGAAAAAAAAAACAAACAAGTATCCTGCAAACCAAGTCCACTAATCTACTAAAATCTAAACATTTGAATAGTATTTAATGTTATCGGACAAGATTCATAAAATATACAGCTAAATTAAAATCAACAGAAATAACATGCAAATCACACACATATATATGTATGTATGTATATATATATATATAATAGACAAAATTTTATCATGTATTTGTATATGCATACATGTCAATAAATTAATTGGTAACATAAACACAATTACATGAAATTGTATTTGACATACAGATTAAAATTAAGCTACATGTTATATGATCTTCTGCTCCATTTTCCCTTCCCCCGTTGCAACAAATATTCTTTAGTACTCTCAGCCTCTGTCCTTGTAACCGTTCCCCTGTAGATTACACCTGTGTTTCATATTACAGTGGGTCTGGATGGATTTTATAGGGACTGCTCTACTCTTTAATTAGCATTGCAGGGGGAGGTTTTTCTGGATTTCCCCGATCCTTCCCGTGAAAGCCTGGGTATTTCTGAGGAAAAAGCATGCAGATGGGCGGTATGCCCTATTACTGCAGTCCCCAGGAGCTACATACTCTCATCCAAACTCATATTTAGCATCCAACAATTCATCAAATTCTCTAGTTTAATGTCTCCACAGACTTTTATGGTGTCTGGCAGTTTGTGATCAAGGTAAGCAAATGTTTTTGTCCTTTGACTTCTGTTCTCTTATGAGTTCTTGCAAAGTTATTAATTTGCTGCTTGAACAATATCTTTCTTGTAGTTAAGAATAGTTGCTTCTTGTTCAGTTCTTTAGATGTTCAAGATAGAATCAGAAGTGGTTAATATACTATGGGATAAGCAAACCATACAATAGTAAGTTGCTTGATCTTATTCTAGAGAAAGACATCTTTCATGTAACCAAGTTAATTTGAGAAAATTGACAGTACTAATTTCCAAAGCTAAAAATGATAATGAACTATTTTAAATAATAATTACTTACATTATTTAAATACATGTGTGCACAGCTTCTAGTTAATTGACTATATTTTATCTCTTATCCCTTTGACCCCATGGAATAATTAAAGTAAGAAAATGAAGCACATGCAAAGGAAACTGTAATCTAAGGCTGGAATGTATTGTTTCAAACAAAAGTGTTCTTTTTGAAATTAAAAAAAAAAGAATAGGATCAACTGGGAGTAGAGGATTTTTTTTCCTCCTCAGAAAAAGTGTTTGCTTTATGTGTTTAAGAAAATTCCTTGCATGAATTTATTTGTTAAGTCTGGTTTTTAAAAGTATAAAATTGGAAGTGAAGATTAACAATGCTGATAATGTTGAAGATGATGGTAATGATAATGATGATAATTCTAGTGATAATGGTGACTTAAGTTCCAGCCCTCCAAGGCGGTTTAATTACTATGAGTTATTTCAATTTATACATTTCTCAAGTAAAAATCATTATCATCATCATCATCATCATCACCACAGAGGCTTATTATACCATTTTACTAGAAAATTTACATGCATTCACTTATTTAATGTTCTCCAAACCCCTGCAAAATTTCCATAATTATTCCCCACTTGGAGATATTGAACAAAGATTTATAGATATTAGCTCATTTCCTTCAAGTTACAAGTCCAAGAAGCAGATCAAACTTTGGCCTAAAAACTCTAAAATTCTATTATTTCACCCCGTTTTCCTCCTGAAAATCTGCCACAATAGAAATAATATCCTATACTTAATATGTGCCAGACGTTGTTTGAAACACTTGAAGTATTTAATTGACATAAAATAAATATGTATTAGATACTATTTTTATCACCTCCGTTTTATAAATGAGAAAACAAAACGGTAATTACAGCTAGTATGGAAGAATTCGAACACAGGGTGTCTGGCTTCATAAAATATGCTGCCTCAGGGACCAATATTTGGTTGGGGAGTATATCTAGATTTAGCTATAGATACCTATATCTATCTATCTATCTATCTATCTATCTATCTATCTATCATCTATCATCTATCATCTATCTATCTATTATCTTTTCTAGGAAGAACCTACCTAGATATTTGCAAAAGTTTCTAATGTTCACAAAGAATGAGATGAAATAATTATTTCAGTATTCTAAAATCTCACCTTTGACCTTTCAAAGACAAACACAGTAAATATTTTCATGGCATTTTTTTTTCTTGGCACATATCATATTGTTTTATATAACTAACATCATATCTTGAGTTGTCTTATAATATCCTTTATGTTTATTATATTTTAACTTATATCACCATGCTATCCAATTTTACTGCTTACAGGTTTTTTTTTCTTAAAAAGAAGCCCTCAAACCGTGAAAAGAACAGTCCTTACAAAATCTAGTGTAACTCCACTGAATCCGGTGCGGTGGGGCTGAAACTAAACAGACAAGGAGATGTGTACTTTAGATACCCCTTCAAGACAGAGTGCAGATGAGTAGGGTTAGCTGGCACCTTTGAGCATTCACTCCTTCAGGCATGCCTCACTTTCTGAGTCAAGATCATGCTCTTCTCGGGGTGTCCCACACAAGGACTAATCATTTGGAGCCCTAGCCACTTTTTCTCAAGTGGAGACTCCTCTAATAAGCAATTTTTATTTTATTTTTTTAAGATTTATTTATTTATTTGACAGAGAGAGATATAGCAAGAGAGGGAGCACAAGCAGGGGGGGAGGGAGAAGCAGGCTTCCCGCGGAGCAGGGAGCCCGATGTGGGGCTCGATCCCAGGACCCCGGGATCGTGACCTGAGCCAAAGGTAGATGCTTAATGACTGAGCCACCCAGGCGCCCCGCTCTAACGAGCAATTTTTAGTCTGTAACCTGCTGGCTGATAAAGTCTTTGTCATTCCTGCCTCATGTTTTCACTATTTCCGTGATTAATCTTGCCTTCTCCATTTTCATTTTTCAGGTGTTAATCCTCACATTATTGTTTACCTCTAACTTGATCTCAGAGATTATTTCCCAAAGGAGCCCAATTGCTTGTTTTTTCACTGGTGTTGACGTGGGAAAATGTTCTGGTAAGGAAAACATCCTAACCAGTGTGACATTTGAAAAACACAGGGAACAAAGCATGCAGGGAAACAGAACTGACTAGTTACTATAAAGTTTCATTGCTACTCTTCAGAGGGATAGTGAAAACCTAAAGGCCTAAAAAACTTAGTGTGTATCCATTCATCTGTCAGTGGAATATTATGCAGCCATCAAAAGGAATGAGATCTTGACATTTGCAATGATGTGGATGGAACTGGAGGGTGTTATGCTGAGCGAAATAAGTCAATCAGAGAAAGACATGTATCATATGACCTCACTGATATGAGGAATTCTTAATCTCAGGAAACAAACTGAGAGTTGCTGGAGTGGGGGGGTTGGGAGGGATGGGTGGCTCGGTGATGGACATTGGGGAGGGTATGTGCTATGGTGAGCGCTGTGAATTGTGCGGAACTGTTGAATCACGGATCTGTACCTCTGAAACAAATAATGCAATATATGTTAAGAAAAAAGAGAAGAAGATAGCAGGAGGGGAAGAATGAAGGGGGAGAAATCTGAGGGGGAGACGAACCATGAGAGACGATGGGCTCTGAAAAACAAACTGGGGGTTCTGGGTGGGGGTGGGAGGATGGGTTAGCCTAGTGATGGGTATTAAAGAGGGCACGTTCTGCATGGAGGACTGGGTGTTATGCACAGAAAATGAATCATGGAACACTACATCAAAAATGAATGATGTATGGTGATTAACGTAACAATAAAAATTTAAAACAACTAAAAAAAAAAAGAAAGAAACTTAGTGTGAAGGCTAGAGGACTTCTTTAGTAGCTCACAAAGAGGCCCTTATCTCCAATATAAGGAGAGAAGAAAACTGAAAGGTAATTGAATACTCAATTGAGGAAGGCTTATTATTCCGAAGTTAGAACAGTGGGAAAACCTGAGATCCTGGTATATCTTGTGGGGACATTTCACTCCTCAAACACCTGTGAACCCTCAGAGACTCCAGAGATGGCCCATCCCTGCTTATAAAGAGCTGGCACTATCCACCATGAAGGGAGACCTTTTAGAAGAAAGAAGTTTCCCCCTAAACATTTGTACCCAACTTCTCCCCTGTCTTCCTTGCTAATAACTGGAGTTAACACTCAGGATACCTCAATCTAGGACAGGCTGTGCCCAAGAATAATGTATTGGTAGGAGCCAGCGAGTCAGAACCATGGGGCACCCATGGGTCTGGATTATAATTCACAGTCAAGGGGGCCAGAATATAAGATTGATGAAGGGTTAGTTTGTCAATTTGGGGGTGTGTAATAAAGAATTTCCTTTACCCAAAAAGAGGTGTGGCCTTTTCCCTTGGCTACTGTTACATAATCTGTAGGCCCCTGGGATTTCCTGCCTGAAAGGAGTGTCTTTGTTTTCCTGGGAGCTTTGGCCTAAGCAAAATCTAACAATGGCTTTGCAACTTCCCTTATGAGTTCAGACCTCCAGAGGAAGTGGTGGCTCACCTCTCAGGGAGGGGACAAGAGGGGTAGAGCTGGACACTAAAGTTCAGGCACAGGGATACTCTGTAATTGAACCCTAGTTGGTGATATTCTTTGAGTGTTACCACATTATAATGCTGAAAGGGTAACATGTCCCTAAGAATAAAGCTTCAAGTTTGGGTCCTCACAGGTTCTACCCTACCTCTCTCTTCTTTTGGCTAGTTCTACTGTGTGTCCTTTGCATTTGCCTGTTATAAACATGAGGCTACAAGAATAGTAGCTCTCAGAGAGTTCTGTGAATCATTAGAGTGAATTATTGAATCTGAGGGAATCTGTGAAGACCCACAAATTTATGGCCAGCTAGTCAGAAGTAAGAGTGGCTATAGGGGCCCCCCAAATTATGGTAGTATCTGATGTGAGAGTAGGTTGTAGGGACTATTCCCTCATACTGTGCAGTTTGCCCAACTCATTTGTAAGGGAATCCTTCAGCATATAGAATTTAATACACTAGTAGAGACTCCAGTGATGGGTCCAGACTCACTGCCAGATTGGCTCCTAGAACCTTGGGGAAAACCAGATCCCAGGCTTAGTGAAGCTAAAAAACTTTAATTGCCATAGCAGATGGTAGAGATAGCAAAAAACAAATGAGAGGAATATACATGTTAGAGTGGATATATTATATGAAGCCACAAAGCCCACCAGATGATTTTGTTTCATGGGAAGGCCCAGAGGACACAGAACCTACCAAGGCCATCAGGGACCATTAACATCAGCATCATTAACAAGTTCAGTGGCAACTCTTGGCGGGCTAAAGCTGATGGTGAGGAAGGTCATAGAGCTTGTCTAATTAATAGCAAAATGGAGGACAGTTTATTTAAGGATACCAGAAGCCTCAGGGGGATGAAATTTTGTAAAGACTGGCAAGATCAGAGTGACAACCAAGAGGAGTTTAAGCTTTAGGGTGTTGTTGAAACTGACAATGAAACATGGCATCTCCAGGAGAAAAGCTATGTGTACTGTGTAATGCCATCATAATGTAATATCTGATTAAATAGTGCAATAATGTGAAAATAGGAGGCTAATAGAAGTCCCCATTGTTTTTATCTTGGGAACATATGCCTGAAAAGATTTACAGGTCCATAGAAAGAAGGACCCGACAACATCATGGCAAGGATATGCTTTAATAATTGTACAGTTCTTTTCTAAACCACCCATAACTGTTTGCTTGGAGGACAGTACAATGCTCAAAGAAAATTATGTCATATTTCAAAAGTTATTGAACACAGGGTCTGAGTTGACATGGATTCTCAGATACATGAAATGTTATGCCCCTGCCTCCCCATAATTCTTTTGGTCCAGGTAAAAAATGGAAACCATGCCAATGTCTAGCATATAGTGTGGGTTCACTGGATTAGAGAATTTACCTGGTGATCATTTCATCAATCTCTATATCTATAACTGGGATTGGCACACTGTGTAGTTAGCATTATCTCATTGGGATTTTGGCTTGGGGAGTAAGTGTTACCAATAGTAGAGAAGGACAAGTGGAACTTTCTAAAACTTCCCCAGTGAAGAGAGTAAATAAAAGCAATATCATGTAGTGTAGCAAGATGGTAGAGATTAGTGAAACAACAAAGACCTAAAGAATGTGTGGGAGAAGGTCCCTATGTTATCTCCATTTGATTCACGATTCTGACCCCTGAAGAAACTGGACTGATTCTGTAGACTACCACAAGATCACAAGTAGTGGCTGCAAGGGCTTATGCTGTGTCAGACATGGAATCGTATTTATGTAGAACATGACATTGATCAAATATATTGATGTTATCATGATGAATGACAGCATGATGAAAACCTTGACAAAATATATGAATTCCAAAGTGTGGAACATAAACCCTGTAGATATCAATGACCTGCCATTTCAGTAAAATCTTCAGGAGTCCAAATGGTTAGGATATCCCCTTGAAAACAAAAGGCAAACTGTTGCATCTTGCATTTCCTATCACAAGGAAACATGCATACATGAAGTAGTAGACATGAACTTCTGGAGGCAATACATTCTACACATTGTGGAATACTTAAGTATTCTTAATACTGGACTATATAGCAGTTGATATGTAAGGCTCCTTGCTTCGAGTGAGGCCTAGAGCAGGGCAGGACTCTGCAGCAGGTCCAGGCAGTGGTACGAGCAGCACTGCCAGCGATATCTAAGGTGTCGAAAGGATCAGTGGTAGCAAAGATGCACTGTGAAGTTTATGGCAAGCCCTGCGGTAGGATCACAACATAAGCCCATAGGTTTCTAGATGAAGACCGTGCTCTCTGGAACAGAAAGTTACCTGTCTTAAAACAACAACAATAAGAAGAACAAAAACAACAAAAATCCCAGCTATTGGCATACATCTGCTCCTTGGTAAAGTCAGAATGCTTTACAGTGGGACACAAGTGAACTTGTATCTGGGACTACGCATCAGGAGTAGAGTCCTTTCAGATATCCCAACTCCAAAAGATCTAATAGAAAATTTATTGAAAGATAAAAATAAGAAATTTAGGACTGAGCACAGGCAGAACTAAAGACATATACCAGCAAGAGGATATGGGCAAGTCACCAGAACTCCCCTGTCATATAGAGCAACTGCCCAGCATTCCTCCCTCACATCACACCAGTGACTATATGAGACATCCCACAAGACCACCTGAAGATGGATAAAAAGAACAAGCTGCTTTATCTGTGGGTTAGCTAAACATGTTGATTCAAGTAGAAATTTGAGAGTGGCTGTATTGCAGCCTTATTCATTGGAAGGTTTTGACGAAGAAAGGGAAAATCTTTCCGATAGGTGAAGCTTTGAGTGGGGAACCTGATTATCCACATTGTTTGAAGAATTGGCTGAGGTAGTGGTTATTGAGCTGGATAGCTGCTCAAGAAACCAGAAAAAAAAAGATTGGAAAATCAGAGACAAGGAGGTCTGGGATAGAGACTCCCTGATGAATAGATGGGAATGAGGACAGAGTGTGAAGACTTTGTATAACATCTTAATGTGCAACAGAAAATGCCTACCATGGAAGAAGCACTACACCACCAAATAGATATTTATGACTCAGCCAGCTGACACTAACCAGATTTTATCAGCAGCCACTTAGTGCTGGCAACTGAGCATTCAAATGATGTGGGCATTGTAGCAGAGATGAAGGATATGCATGCGCTCCTTCTTATCATGGTTGATCTAGCTATTGCCAACTCTAAATGTACACCAGAGAACAACACAGAGTGCCTGGTACAACTCTATGCTCTAAGAAGATCAAATGGCTCTTAATGTCTTGGAAAGACTATTGATTTGTTCTCATTGGAACAGCTGTTTATTTCAAGTATGGATTTGCTCTGTCTACTTGCTAAGTCTCAGCCAACACCATTATTCAGGAGCTTACAGAGCATGTGCCCATAGCCATGAAATCCCATACAACTGAATATTAAAATGAAGAACCCCATTCATAATAAATAAAATGGAGGATTGGACCCACGTTACATACTATACTATTCAAAGACTGTTGGACTAATAAAGAGTTCACTGGTCTGGTAAAGGTGCATCTGAAAGGGCAGTTTGGAGGCAATACTCTGAGGATAGTATTTCATCCCACTAAAGCAGAGCTGTCTATATGTTACTGCATCGTCAATAGGAAAATTATGAGTCCAGGACACATGAGGTGGAGGCATCACTCCCAAAGGTCTTAATTATTATGTTTCCCATTTCTAGAACTCTGAGTTCTGCTGGGATAAGGTCCTGATCCTTGATCCTTGAAGAATATACCCTCTTTTTTACACCAATAGGCAGGAAGGGGAACTTTTCTTAAGGAACTGACCCTGGTTAGCAGGAAACGGTAGGACTATTGATACACTATCCCGGCAGTGAAGAATACATGCAAAATGCAGGTGATGCACTTGGCCGTCCATTAGTTTCCCTATGTCAGTTGTGATTGTGAATAAATAAGGGTCAACTACGCCTGCTTGAGAGGGGCATGATTATTAAGGGATCTGACCCCTAAAATGAAGATTTGTGTTACAGCCCTAGGTCAGTCAAAAGAACAGCAGAGCTGATAGCTGAGGGTACATGGAATTTAGGATACATAGTAGAGGGGGAGTACAATGAGTCGCAGTCTCAAAACCACCTGCAGGAGTGAGAGCTGTAATTTGTCTCATTTCCATCTTCTAAATTTACACCTAGGAGGGGACTACTGGAATGCCGGAAGAGCTGCTCTCTGATCATGTGTGGAGAGGTGGACTACACGGGAAAATGGGGGACTGTGTGGCACCCAGCACTTCCTTCAAGAAAGAACACGTTGCCAGTGTGGTTAGCTAACAGCCCATGGCTATTAATTCCTCAGCATTGGAGCTGAGGTCATACTTCTCAAGATGGCTCTAGGCAATTACAAGGTAAAACTGCACTAAAATGGGTCTTGTAATTTCCACCCAATATGCCACTCCACTAGTGGGCAGTCTATTCTAGAGCTCTTGGGTTTAGCTGGCAGAGACTATTAGATCTGCATCAGGGGCTGTTGGCTCCTCCTACACATTCCTACAACCTCCCTTTTCTTTTCACAAGTGCTGTCCCCCAATAAATATTTACTCCTAACTTAATCTCAGTATGTTTTTCTGGAAGACCCAACTGACACCTATGAATTAACCATCTCTTCTAGAATGGTAGCTCAAGTGGGTCCTATTGTAAATGAATAAGGTTTTCTTCTATGGGACAAAACATGATCCAAGATTCGAACAAAGTAAATGATCAAACAAAGTAAGGAGTGCGGTTATCAGTCTCCCATTGCCACACTTTGGGAATCTGTCAGTATTCACACTGAAGCCACAGCCTACTGGGACGGCACCTGGCCATTGACTGAGAGAGGCAGAGGTCCCAGAGCCCTGCCCTGTCTTCCCAAATGCAACTGCTCTACTGATTCTTCTAACAAACTCCTCTGGGCTCTCCCTGAGCATGGCTGGGATCTAAAACTCACACTACAATAGAAGGCTTCTCCAACTCAATTTATCCTTTCTTTCCCAGGAGTCAGACCTGCATGATGGTTTGATGACTCTTCCTCTGTATTCCCAGTTTTCACTCCCTATGATCTTACACAAGCATTTCCCCCATTAAATCTCTTGCATTTTAATTATAACTTTGTGTGTGCTTTCCAAAAGCCTAAACTAACAGAACCCATTCCATATCGTCTTAAATATTTAAGAAATTTCTATATTTATGTGAAACCTCTACCCATATTTTCTCTTTATGCACCTATTTTTTTCTGAAATTGTGTGATACATATGCAATATTTGTCATTCTACAGCAAGACATTTTAAATACTTGTAAAAACTCCCTTTTCCTTATTTTATTTATTTATTCATACATTTATGTATTTATTATAATAAAGTATTCTCTGGAACTGACAATTTTCTTCTGAACATATTCTATTTTAGATGACATTTCTTTATAAATCTAGCATGGAAATTGTAATTTTTAGCCTAACTCTGTTTTGAGTCTGAGGTTACAATGGGACCATCAAATTCCCTGCTCTCTATTCTGTATTTATGTTAATAAGGTCTAAGATCAAATTTGCATTTTTCACACCAGACAATAGAATTATATAAAAGCTGCAGTCACCTAGAACTCATATATCTTTTTCACATATGCTGGTGTAAAGACTTATTTTCTTCATTCCCTGTTTCCGCCATTGTTCCTTTGAAACTAAGCATGACACTTTACATTTATTCTTATTATATTTCATTTAATTTGCTTTGGTCCATATAACTCATCAATATTCTTTCACATCCTGATTCTGCCATCTAGTATACTTACTAATATATCCTAAATTAGTTTCACCTTCAAATCCACTCATCATGCCATTTCTGTTCTAAGAACTATATAAATGTGGAACAGGATAGGCTCTGTAAGTAAGCATTTAAACACTTTCGTGCAGATTGGTATCAATTTATTTATCAACAGTTTTGGATTTGGTCATTTAACCAAGTATGGACTCATGTAAATGTATTTTTATTATCATTAAACCCATTGTTCACTCTGTTTTCTACAAGATTTGTATGAGCTATATTATCAAATACATCTATTTCCTACTGTATTAAGTATATGTTTGATCAAGATTCATCAGAACCAATTCTTTAACTATTTCATAACTGTTGGGAAAAAGAAGGAGTAGGATAGGTGGTGGTGTAAAATGCTGCTAACTTTCTTTGAGTTTGGTTCTTAACTAATTTCCTATCACTTCAAAAGTTCCTGAGGGAAATACAGACACAATGAATAACAGAATACACAACTAACACTGGCTTAAGTTCAAACAAAAAAGTGGGCCTTGTCCCCCAAACCCAACATGCTGGTGAACTAGGTCAAGAAATCCCTTTTCCTTGGCTAGAAGTAAGCCTAGAAGTAGAACAGATGCAGTATAACTTAATTCATCTGTCCCTTTCTCACCGAGCTCCATACCCAGTCCCCAACTTTCCACAATATTTTCTATTCAGGAAAAAGTGCTTAATGAGGACAAGAATCTCTCCCAATGGCTAGGGCAGAGCATGTTTGACTGTCAACCCAGGCCTTCTTGGAATGAGAAAAGATAAGGAACTTGACATTTCTTACCTTGACAACCTCTATAGCAAGACATGCATCAAAGCGCCAGGCTCAAATTTTATTTCTCTTCACCTAAGTCTTCCTACCTCATACCTTACTGGGTCTCTGTTACTGTATGTTATCCTTCCCATTGATTCTAATCCATTGAAAGAATAGGTAGAGAAAAAATGATAAAAAGGGTAGAGACATAAAATAAGCCATACATTCTCTCTGTAAGCCATCACTGCTCTTCCTTTAATATCCACTGACTTTATATTTTAACTCACCCATTCACTGAGACATTTCTCTTGCATGTCTTCTCTGTGCACTTGACTATGATTCTGTCACATTTTTAAGATCCAACATTTGCTCTAATAGTTAAAATCCTTTTGGGTATAAATAATGCAATACCTAACTCTCAGTTTCTTAAAATGACAGTACAGTGCAATTACTCATTTTTAATTATTTTTCTTTTTTTAATTATGTTATGTTAATCACCATAAATAACATCGTTAGATTTTGATGTAGTGTTCCATGATTCATTGTTTGCGTATAACACCCAGTGCTCCATTCAGTATGTGCCCTCTTTAATACCCATCAACAAGCTAACCCGTTAATTATTTTTCTTAAGTAAAACTTAGGCATTATGATTCCAATTCAACCAGACAACTGCTATTTGTCTAAACTCTTTATTATAATTGAGATCAGTTATTATTGATCAGCACTCATCTTAAAATTTTTGCTCACCTAACTTCACCTAATAACATCACATAATAGTGTGCCTGGGTGGCTCAGCTGGTTAAGCCTCTGACTCTTGATTTCGACGTGGGTCATGAGATCAAGCCCCGCATTGGGACTCCACACTGGGCATGGAGCCTGCTTAAGATTCTTTCTCTTCCTCTGTCCCTACTCCCCCTCTAAAACATTAAAAATAAATAAATAAATAACATCACTTAAAATAGCAACTTAATTAGTATGGGTACTTTTATAAGATAAATGGATGGAGCATTTCTGTAAATTTTTAAAATTCTATTTCTCTTTAGCCAGAGGTCCTCAAAGGAAAATACAGAAATTAACCAGAATCTGTTATAAGTGTTCATATGACCAGAACTCATTTTACATATTTATCAACATTTCTCTGTATCTAGGGGGAAAAAAGTATGCTTTTCTAGAGTTAATTTAGTGATTTTAAATTTTCTGCTTTATAAAAACAATTGGAAGTATGTTTGTTCCTTATATATTTCTCTGTTGTAAAGAAAGAAAATTTTTATTAATATGTTAAGAAAAAGTTCACCACAATGTTTAAGAAGAATTTAATCTTCTTTAATTAATTAAAATTTAATTTTGTCAGATGAAATGTGGACACATTAATACAATTTGTAAATATGACCTTTGTTCTGAAGTAAAGAATAGAGAAGGAATTAATTCAGGAGAAAGTCTAGGTAGGAACTGATTACAAATATGAAAAGTTAGTCAAATTGAAATTTAAGCATACTGAAGTACATTGAATGTAACGTGTACTAAGGATCAAGTTTCAGAACACATAAGTAAAAACCATAAAAATGTTGGGTATGATAAAATGGTAGTATTCTGTCAAATGTAGCAGAAACTATCCTTTATAACATGGATGAGCAGCCATAATTATATTTCATCACTTCAAATTAAAATTCAAGATTTTCTTATAGTTTGTTTTCCTGCTCAGTCACCTACCTGCTTGGGAAGGACATATGGCAGAATCTTTAATAAAAGGTCAACAGAGTGGGTGGAGAACACAGTTTTCCGTAACAACAGAAATGTAGAGTTCCTGATACCACCTGGTACACACTGAATTTTTTTTTTTTTAGTGTATGTCTCTCCAAACGAGGAAAAAAAAAAAAACAATGACTACTCTTATCAATATAAATTATATATAGGTTATTAATTATCAATTCTTCACCTGCCTTTCTTACTGCCTGACACATAGAAAAGTCTCAGTAACTATTACTGATCTACATCCTCTCCCTTCTCTTTGACCCAACACCTTTATCACTTGTTTATTTTTATCTCCATTTGCTGCTTTAGGATGCTAAATAGAATTAGTTAATTAATTAATTAGCTAATTAATTTATCCTATTCCTTCCAGATTCTATGTCTATATTTCAGGATAGTTCTGGCCTTGATGCCTGGACCCCGGCCCCAGGTGCTAAGCACACTTTTTTTTTTTTTTTTTAAGATTATTTATTTATTTATTTGAGAGAGACAGAATGCGAGAGAGCAAGCACATGAGAGGGGGGAGGGTCAGAGGGAGAAGCAGACTCCCTGCCGAGCAGGGAGCCCGATGCGGGACTCGATCCAGGGACTCCAGGATCATGACCTGAGCCGAAGGCAGTCGCTTAACCAACTGAGCCACCCAGGCGCCCGCACACTCTTTTTATAGCATATGCTTGTAGTACTCAGCAGTAATTCTCTCTTCAAAGTTGGCACATTGGAAGATTACTGACATAATTTCTCAGAAAGAGACGTGTACATGGAGGGGACATGAAATATAAAGATCTTTGTATCGTGTTTGATGCTATTAGGGAGTATCCACAACTAAACCATTGAGTAGATACAACGACTTAACCCCTTGACTATAGTCACTGCCTTCATTGGCCGCCCAAGTGCTGAAACAATGGGTACAGGAATGGAGAAGCTTTGGTGGCAGAGATAGATACAACACAAAAGCATAATGTATGGGCGGCCAATTGTCTAATCTAGCTACTGCCGCATATGTAACCTGTCAGCAACAGGGACCAACATCAAGCTCCCAGTAGGAAACCATCCTCAAGGAAAATTTCCCGTCATTTAAATGTACTTGACTTCTACTCTAAAAGCAGCATCAATTCACCTTGACTGGCATTGGCATATATTCCCTGAATGGGTTTTCTTTCTTATCCATAGGGCCATGGCCAGAATAACCATAAGGATACTTAAATTCTTGAATCCACAGCAAAATTTCTTATTAACACTGCCTAGGAGCAAGAGATCCAGTTTACATTAAAGGAGCAGTGGTAACTGGCCATGAACATGGGATCCACACGTTTCACCCTAGTGATCCACCCAGGAATTGCCAGCCTGATGGAATAGAGGAAACCACTTCTATAAGAAACAGTTGAAGTATGAGATAGAAACTGATCGCTGGTATTGTGGGTACCATCCTTTGGGATGTAGAATACACCCTAAATCAGCCAATAGTATACGTCCCAGTACTCACCACAAGAGGTGTAGTATAGAGGTATGGAACCAAAAGATGCAAGTAATACAGGCTAGACTTACCATAACATCCAGTCACCCATTTGAGTTATTTATGCTTTTCACTCCTTAATTTTGGGCTCTGTGAAACTAGGGCTCTTGGTTCCCAAAAGGCTAATGCTTTACCCAGGATATACAGTAGGCATTCCACGGAGTTTTAGGTTGCATCTTCTGCTCTGTTACTGCAGGCTCTTTGCTCCAAAAGACCAGCAGATAAATAACAAGTTGCCTTACTGATGTGGGTAACTTATCCTGATCATAAGGAGAAGGTAACATTGCTATTATGTAATGGGAGCAAAGAAGAATAGGTTTTGGGCTCAGGTGATATCCTAAACCACTGAATCTCTTGGTGATCCCAATTTTATTTTATTTTATTTTTTCATTTTTTTTTAAAGATTTTATTTATTTGACAGAGAGAGACACAGCGAGAGAGGGAACACAAGCAGGGAGAGTGGGAGAGGGAGAAGCAGGCTTCCCGCCGAGCAGGGAGCCCGATGCGGACTCCATCCCAGGACCCCAGGATCATGACCTGAGCCGAAGGCACACGCTTAACGACTGAGCCACCCAGGCGCCCCGATCCCAATTTTAAAGATAAATGGATATGACAGGAGATACTATATGAGAAAGGCATGACATCAAGTAATTGGGGACTCTTAGAAGTAAATTCTTGGTTTTCTCCCCCAGGAAAACTGCCTAGCCAAGCAAAAGTGCAAGCAGAGTTTGAGGATCCCTGAGAAAGGGAGTGAGGAGGAGTGGTCCATCTCAGTTGTGCTTCTGAGTTCAGCTGCAGTTCCATACTATTATCCTGTCTCTTATTAGGGCTCCAGGAAACAATAATGACCCAAATTCTGGAGATGCTATTCCCAGATGGAGCACAATTAATCGGGAAAAAAAAAAAAAAAAAAAAAAAAAAAGATCATGCAGATCTCAGTGGTACAGGTATTTACACAACTGGGCACAATGGTTTTCCATCTATATCCACTCTTTGAATATCACAAACTCACGTCCATGAACTTGGAGACATGGGCTGCCAATGATTTAAAACTACCTTTTCACTAGGAATTGTCCCCTGCCACAAGGAATTGCCTTGTAAAAGTTTAAGCTCTTTTCTGTGGCATGTTGGGGGTCCACAGGACCACCCCAAGTTGGATGATTCATTAAGGCTCACAGTACTCAGCATGGAGTCGTACTCACAGCTATGACTTATTACAAAAAAAAAAAAAAAAAAAAAGAATACAAAGCAAAATTAGCAAAGAGAAAAGGCACATGGGGCAAAGTCCAAAGGAAACCAGACACTTTCGAAATTCCTTTGCCAGAGGTCACATAGAAGGTGCTCACTTAATTCCCCCAGCAAGGAATTATGACAACATGTATAAAATGTTGTCTACCAGGGAGGTTTATTAGAAATCAAGGGCCCAGGGTCTTTATTGGGGATTGATCATGTAGGCACTCTCTGCTTGGCACATACCAAATTTCCAGACTCCCAGAAGAAAAACTGGTATTCAGCATAAACCATTTTGTCCACAGTTTATGATCAGTGAACCACGTGTATCAGTTAGGGGAGTGGGACCTGCCCTGAAATCCAGGTTCCTGGATGTCAGTCAAAGGCTAACCTGGTAAGCAGGCCCTCCTAGGAAAACATCAAGCCTGCTATGCTAATGCTTTTCCCAAGTGGGGGAAGCCTGCTGCCAGTGATTAGCTGGTGCAGGGATACAAAGGGCTTGTCTCCTTGCCTCAATTTAGGACATCTTAGAAAAGCCCTCTCAGCACCGGATCTTCCTGTGGGCTTCACAGGTGAGCTTCCTGCTCTGTCAGCCTCATTTCATGCCTTCCCCATTTCTTCACAAGAGGTATTCTGAGCTCTTGCCAAGAAAATTGTGCACATAGGTTCTCTATCTCAGTTTTGAGCCATCCTAATCTAAAGTAACAACCCTAATAATTATGACCCAAGATAGTAATATCTGAATAGTAGATGAGGTCTAGTGGCTCTGAAATATTAAGGTAGTGATAAAAATATTTGGGGGGGACTGCTGGGGGCTCAGTCAGTTAGGCGTCTGACTCTTGGTTTTGGCTCAAGTTGTGACCTCAGGGTCATGGGATTGAGCCCCGTGATGGGCTCCATACTCAGCGTGGAGTCTGCTTGTGGTTTTCTCTCTCTCCCTCTCCCTCTCTCAACTAAAAACAAAATGAATATTTGGGATATTGTTAATTTTCAAAATGTGTAGAGATGCAAGTGAAGATTGAACAAATACAAAATTTTAAGAATAACAGGACTTATGATGTAGTAAATTATGCCTTTTACTAAAAAAACAACCCAGAAGCTCCAAGTTTAAGCACAAATTTATGCTTAAAACATAAAATGAAAATAGCTACAACCTCAATAGGTGTTAAAAGTTAAGTAAGAAAATTTGTTCTAGACTCAGGAGTCAATAGCAGAGAAGTAGAGGGCGGACTTGGCAGACTGTTAGTAATGCAAACACAAGTACATACACACATGTATTCACACACACATGCAATTACATACACACACACACATACACATTCCTGTTATAGTCTATGTATTGTCCTTGAAGTTGAATGAATTGAATGGACAGGCAGAGCAGTCTCTGGCACTCTGGAACATCATAGCTGCTATATAAAATTCTAGTTGATCCTGATTCTCAATGACTGTCTCTACGTTGTACAGAGCACTAATAATGATATGTCTGTGTGTGAATAAAAAATATTTAGTCTATCCTATGAGGTAGGGCCAATGAAAGGATTTGAGTTCTTAAACTCTCTGATAAAGGAATAATCAACATAGTTGTTTTAAATGTTCGTAATTTTCTTATCCTGAAAGTATCTGTCATTGAATCCAAATTGAGCCTGTGCCTGTGTTTCCAAGTCCTGCAGGTACAAATCAGACAGTTCATTATTGAGCTGAATATAATGGAACTAAGTTTTATTTGGCAAAACCAGCCTCATTCTCTGAATAATATGTGCAATATTACTCATTTGGTGGTAGGTTACATAGGCCACTTGCATGCTCTCCTGGAGCCCCGCATGGCATTTACCATATCGTTCATAAGACTGTTTCATAACATATGTTCTTGGGGCGCCTGGGTGGCTCAGTCATTAAGCGTCTGCCTTCAGCTCAGGTCATGATCTCAGGATCCTGGGATCGAGCCCCACATCGGGCTCCCTGCTTGGCGGGAATCCTGTTTCTCCCTCGCCCACTTCCCCTGCTTGTTTTCCCACTCTTGCTCTCTCTCCCTCTGTCAATAAAAAAAAAAAAAAAAAAAAAAAAAAAAAAATAGCATATGTTCTTCTTCCCTACCTCTACTGCCTATCTGGAGAGTCTGAAGTCAATGCATTCTCAATACTGGCGATGTGCTCTGCCATTAACTAAGGGTTTTGTTTTGAACTCATGAAATAACTGTTAATTCCTCAAATATCAATTAAATGGGCAATTCAGGTAAGTTCGGGAAATCTAAGGTTGCATTTCATTGCTTTGAAGGCTCAGGAAAGGGTCTTAACTTCGATGAGCATTCCTCTTCTAGTTCTCTTAGAAAGGTGCTTACTGAATATCCCTTACCAACTCTGCGTTTTCTACATTCATTCCTTCATCGTAGTGGAGAAGCTGGGATCTAAATGTCTCAGAATGCCTAATTCGCAAGGTTCCAGTTTTGATTCTTCTATTGAGAAAGTGTCATGTAAGATTTGGAAGTTGGAAGAGAATCCTAAGCAATCATTCAACAGCAGAAGCTGAGAATAGGCCCATGGATGTTGCTGACAGCCAACTTGGGGCTTTACCAAAATTCCCTGCTGTCCTCAGCAAAAACACTCATTTCAACATGTCAGGAAGCTGCAATCCTTAAAGACAGGTCGTCTGTACCTCTTGGACTTCTGCATTTGCTCAGAGCCTCCCTGACCATTACTACATCAGGTCTCCTAATGATTGTATAAGCCACGAGTTATCATACCTATAATTTGTGTAAGACTACTGAACAACAAGAAAGGAGCTACTCATTATAATTATGGTTTATGAAAAACAATGTTTCGTTATGCAGAAATGCACTGACTTTTAGAGAAGAAAAGTATATTGAAGTTTCTAAAGTGAAATTGAAATAGATGTGTTGTATTTTACAGGTTAAAAATATAAAAGTTAGACTATAGAATAAAGTGAAACAAAAAAGATCAAAAATTTATTTTTAAAACTTGGAATTTCAGATCAGACACTAAAAGTTACCAAGTTATCATATACTCAATATATATTACACATACATATATACCAACTTAAGTCTAGAAACACTGGCATTTTGTAATTCTTACTTCATCAATAATGACCAAAGATTCAAAAAAATCTTTGGGATTATATATACTGATTTTTATTTTAAAATTTTAAATGTGTCTTGGCAGCACTTCACCTTGAAGTAGAAACCATCTGCAGAAAGAATGAGTCATTTTATACATTTTGTTTGAAATTTTTTAGTTTTTTCTATAATTAATATTTATGTATGAAACCTAAATTGTAAGGTGTTAGGTTATTTCTGATCATATCTGTATAATCACTACTTTGACGGTGGTGAAATATTCTTTCCAAAAATTATCTATTTTCAGGCACTTTATCATAATGGTAATACTAGCTATGGTTGATTGTTAAGACTATTTAAAGCTTGAAGTGTGAATGGCTATTCTTATATAAATTTTAAATGTTTCTCTTGTCTTCCTGCCTCACACAAAAGGTTAAGTAGGTCAATGAATTTTTGTATTTATTCACTTAAAATCTCTAGTCCGGTTTTGAAGATGGATGGTAGTGCTGATTACACAACAATGTCAATGTACTTAATACCACAGAACTTTCACTTAAAATGGTTAAAAGAGTAAAATTTATGTTATGTATATTCTGCCACAATAAAAACAAAAATGGAAAAATATCCTAGCATGTGTTGTTAACCAAGATTCATGTCCTTCTCTTCAGTAGTACTTAAATTATATTTGCTTTCAGACGGGCAGGGTTGAAGCACAAAAGTAAGTATATTTCTTTAGAAGGTAACATTGAAACTTATAGAGAAATCACTATAAATATTTTATGTAGAACAAAAGTCAACTGATTCATGATACGCCACATTATATTTTAATTTAGACAACGAATGAGCTGAATTTGGACATACACTGTAAGAGAAATGGATTGACTTAATCATTTAAATAAGAAGAAAGGGAATTATAAGAATTTATAACATGGGATCAGTCTTGTCCCGGAGAGTAGATGGGAAAAATAGGACAGCAGCTCAATTCAGTAGTGACAATTGTATCTTGTCTAATGCTAGACAAAATCTTTACTTGGTTTAATGGTTTTGGGACATCCGAGCCAGCTATGCCTACTGCCAGTCTATGTGTCATAAGAAAAAGCATTTCTATTTCTTCACCCTTCAGTATTCACAGAGGTTCCAGTCAGTCTTCTGATAGAGAGAAGGGAAACCATGTGAAGCAACCCCACATAGGCAAATGCCAACAGCTGCTGACCCCAGGATCCCATAAGCTCTCCTTCAACTGCTGCTCTACCACGTACTTCACCAACTGGGACTTGTTATCTTAACGTATTTTCTCAAGAGTAAGTTACCTGGTCCAAGTAGCTAACTTATATATAAAGACATTTCTTTCTGTAGGCATTGACTCCATCCCACCTGATTTCCAAGGAAGTGGTGGGCTTGTTTCTGAGAACAGTTGGAATCAATGGCTGAACCTTCCAAACTAATCTAAAAACACCTTCCTTTTTGGTGTGGGTTTGTTTTTGTTAATTTGGAAATATACTTTTGGACTCTGGGATCTCTGAAACTCCCAGGTCGCTAGAACTGTAATTATGAAAGGAACTTGCTTGCAGCTTTAATAATTAGAAACTCTTCTCAAATATAATGTGTGTTGTCTTAAAAAGAGAGAGACAGAAAGAAAACATGACAGTTACCCACAATCCACCTGGCCCTTTACTAAAATTAGTAAGCATTTGAGGAAGGTCAAGAATATAGAAAGGAGTATGTTGACTTCTTAAAAAGGGAGGTTGGTGAAAAAGACAGAGGAAGCTTTCTTTTTTTTTTCCCCTTTGTGTTTGGAAACATTTAAATTAACAGTAGAAATATTTATATCTTGAAGGTTTGATAGAAGCACTTGCGAAAAATCAGTCTTGTTTTATTTTGGAGAGGAGCTGTTTGACAGCTTTCTCAAATCCTACCATGATAATTGGTTTGTTTACATTTTATGTTCTCCTGGTAATTTATATTTTCTGAGAATTTGAAGTCAATTTTCAAATTTATTTGAATAGAGTTGAGTAAAATATTGTCCTATAATTAGTTCCCTCATATGGTTATGTGATTATTCCCTTGTTTGATTATATTAGCTTGTGGTTTTTCTATTTAATTGGTTTCTTTTGAAGTACCAGCTATTGAATTTATTGATCAATGCTAGTATTTTTATATTCCAATTTTTCATAAACATTTATATTTATTAATTATATATTAATATCCTTTTGTCTTATTTGGTTCTTTTCCCAAATTCTTAACTTTGGCACATCATTTATTTATTTAAACTCTTTATTATTTTATTTACATGAGTACTGGAGAATGAAAACTAAATTTTCAGTTTTAAATATATCTCCAAGGACTTCTTGTATTTTTAATCAAATGTATTGAGGAATAATTTATGTACAATTAACTGCAAACATTTAAGGCATGCCATTCAATGAAGGATACCAAAGTTTGAGCTGCAACGCAAATAATATGCAGACTCTTTCATTCACCCAAGGTCATTAGGGTTGTTTCCAATTTGGGCTTTTACAAATAAGGCTGCTATGACATACTTGCACATGTCCTCTGTATGGATATATGTTTCATTCGTCTTAGGTGAATACTGAGATGTCAAATGGCTGGGGATTGTGCTAGGTATGCTTAACTCTTTAGAAACGGCCAACTGTTTTTCCAAGTGGTTGTATCTTTTCACATTCCCACCAGCATTTTGTGAGATATGGAGTTTACTGAGATGTCCTAACCAAATTTGGCTTTCTAAGTTCATAAATTTATCTGTTTTTATGGATATGTAGTGCTGTTTCATTTATGGTTTTAATTTACATTTTCCTAATGACTATCTCAAATGTCCTTCCAGGTGATTATTTGCCATCTGTACATCTCTTAGGCTGAAGTATATTTTCAAATCTCTTGTGCTTTTTTTGCGTGTGTGGGTTTACTTTTATCTTACTGAGTTATGACAGTTCTTTACACATTTCAAAACAAAGGTCCTTTGTCCAACATGCATATATTTTCAAATCTCTTGTGCTTTTTTTGCGTGTGTGGGTTTACTTTTATCTTACTGAGTTATGACAGCTCTTTACACATTTCAAAACAAAGGACCTTTGTCCAATATGCATATTGTAACTATTTCTTCCATTTTTGTTTATATTTTAACTTTATTCATATTCTTAGAGGACAAAAGTTTTGATTTTGGTGATTTTTAATTTCTCATTTTATGTCTTTATGATCCATAATTTTTGCACCATACCTATGAAATATTCACTTACATCAAGATCCTAAATATTGTTTCATATGCTTTTCTCTAGAAATTTTATAATTTCAGTATTTATACTTAGGTTTATGATCCAATTTGAGTTAATTTTTGTCTATGATGTGAGGTAAGAGACATTTTTACATTTTTCTGTATAGATATTCAGTTGATCCTGCAAAATATGTTTAATGTTTTTCCCTTTGAATTGTCTTGGCACATTTGTCGTAAATCAATTTATCATAAATATAAAAATTTATTCCTGGACTCTCCATTGTGCTCCATTGACCTATTTATCCATCCTTATGACAGATTGTGCCCTTCTGCTTTTCATTTATCTAAAAATGTCTTTGTTTGCTCTTCATCTTTGAATATTTTTGCTTTATGTAGTATTCTCAGTTGATTTTCTTTTCTTACAGCTCTTTACATTTTTTGTTTCATTGTTTTCTTCCCTCTGTAAACTTCAATGAGAAATCTATGGTCATTCGAATTGTCATTTATCTGTCTACTTTCCTTGACTGCTCTCGGTATTTTCTTTTTTTTTTCTTTGTTTTTCTGTCATTTGACTATGATGTGCTTAGGATTTTTCTCCCTTTTTTATATTTAACATGTTTGTGGTTTGTTAAGTTTCTTAAACCTGTAAACATATATATCACTTAATTTGAGATGATTTCAGCCATTCTATTTTTATATTTATCTCCTCCTCTTTTCTCTACTTCTGAGATTCTAATTTTCTGTATGTTCGACATATCATGCAATATTGCCCCATACGTCTCTGAGGTTCTGTTTTGTTTTTTTTTTTTTTCCAAGTTTTCATCGTCTTCCTCATATTGCTTAATCTATCTTCAGGTTCTTTGACTCATTCCTCTTCCACCTTCATTTTGCTTTTATATCATCCAGGGATTATTATTATTAAGATGGTATTTTTTCAACAACTTTAATTACTTGGTTCTTTTCTATAATTTCTCCATTAGAAATGTCCTATTTTTTTAAATCATAAACATGTTTTCCTTTAATTCATTGAGCATAGTTATAATTGCTGCTTTAAAATCCTTGTTTTACAATTTTAACATCAGAATCATTTTGGAGTAGTCACTTGCTGAGTGTTCCATTGGCAATGAGTTACATTGTCTTAGTTTTCTCATGGCTAGAAATTTTGGTCTGTGTCTTGGACATTGTTAGTATCTATGGAAATACCGGATTCTGTTACATCTTTTCAAAGAGTATTGATATTATGTATTGTAGGATCCAGTTAACTTGCTTATATTTAACATTCCAAACACTGGCACAACTATGTTGGGCTGAAGCTTACATATTAACTCATACAACATTTAGTCTGCCTTATTCATGTGTGGTCAATGGATCAGCCTAACTTGGGCATAGTTTTTAGGCAAACATGATGCTCTCATTGTCTATTTCCTATCTGGTTTACTCCCTTTCTCTTCAGTTCTCCTCAATTGGTTCTTGAAATTATTCTCCTGATTCCTTCAGCAGAAAAGATGGGGGCTTTCTACACAATTCTAGGAGAATTACAGTACCGTGACAACTGTGGCTTTCCTCAGGGCATACCTCCACAAAACCAGGAAACTAACTTTGTGCTCGTCACCTCCTCAAAATTTCAAAACCTGTTCAAAATCTGCTTGCATTTCTATAGCTCTTAAGTAGTTGTTTCTTGTATCTTCACCGGAGTTCTTCATTATTTGTGAGACAGGTAGTTTGCTAGGAATTTGCTCCCTTATACAAGTAGTGGAACTTCTATATAAAAAGTTTTGACTATTTTTTTTAAAGATTTTATTTATTTATTTGAGAGAGAGAGAATGAGAGACAGAAAGCTCGAGAGGGAAGAGGATCAGAGGGAGAAGCAGACCCCCAGCTGAGCAGGGAGCCCGATGTGGGACTCGATCCTGGGACTCCAGGATCATGACCTGAGCCGAAGGCAGTCGCTTAACCAACTGAGCCACCCAGGCGCCCTTGACTATATTTTTCAAGATTGTTTGCTGAATATGTTGTAATTTCTGTTTTTATTTTCTTTTCTGGTATTGGGGGAGAAAGCACAAAGTATCAGACTAATGAGAAACGTAAGAATCAGAGATCGGACCCAGTATCAAATTCTACTAATAATTTTCAAGATACCACTGAGGCAAAAGAGACCAGGACACTAATGTAGTTTCCAAGGTCCTTTCTTAAAACATCCAAATATACTTTAGCACAGATTAACAATGAGGTCTCTATAGGATGAATGAGTTCATATCCCTTACAAAGCAGAGGTCATCATAGTCATGAAACATTCCTATTGTATAATCAGATACTTACATATCATATGGGGCTTTCTCCGAGGAGTCAGGTACCAGGTTTACCTACTATAAGCAATTGTGGACAGACTAGATATATCCTATTGAAAGCAATCTATAAATACTCTCCAAAACACTATTAGTTGGTCTTCTAGAGTTTATTTCATTAGCATGCTGTTTTATAAGATTTAAAGTTTCTTTTGATGGTGAGACACAACACATTAACAGTTGGATAGATATTACTTACAGTTCCAAAGGAAAGAAGGCTGTCTGGTAGAGCCATGCATTGGATTGTACCCAGGGAACAGGGTAACAGCAAACTAGAGCTGTAGTGGACAACATACGCATGGCAAGTGGAGGGGAGTTAGCTACATTTCATGTGGTTCCCAATAGATCGGCTGATTTGAATAATGTCCTTGGCTCTGGGGTGTAGGGGCTGTCCAGAGTTGTCTAGTACCTGGCCCTGGGGAAATTAAGGCAGGAAGATAATGGTCCTTGATTATGAGAGCCCAATAAGAGAAGTGGCTAAGTGTGGGCTTAATCAGCTGCTTAGAAGGGGAACTGACCAGCTCCTAGCCAGAGCCTCAAAATTAAGTCAATATGGCATTTTTTAAAGAACTATATTACACATGCCTAGAAGGAAATTTTACCTGGGTCATCATTATTTCCTGAGAGTATCCACTCAGGAAAGAGGGAATTGCAGACCCATTGTGTGTCCACAATTAAGTTTCCACTAGGCATTGAAAAGTTGGTTGAGGAAATTCCAAAATCGAAGAGGGTGTCCAATTCCCTTATCCATTCATGATATTTGGAGAATACCACTCCCCCAGCATCTCCTGAACCAATATGAAGCAGCTATGGAAGGCTGTAATCATGCTAGCTTGAGAGAGTAGGCCAGAGATCACTCTCTACAACTCTATTTCCCTTTGCCTATTCCTGGCATGGAGAAGACCCTGAATCTTTTGAATGCCCCCAATGAAAGTGAAATTCAGAGAGTTGGGAACAGTTTGAACATCTTGGTGGGTGGCACATAGCCTTTCAATCCTGAAGCTGCATGCACAATGGACCATTTATACCAATGACTGGAAAATAATACAACATGTGGTTGAAACTCATAAAAAGAATGCCATTAGGACCCCAGTGAGATTAAGGCAGTAGGGTCTATTGACATTCAACCCTGACTGCGTCAGGAGACAAATTCCAAGTTAGGCCACGTAAACCTGGATACTGGGTCTCACATCACTGCAATGGGAGTTTTTGCCTCTTCCTTTAGGAATCCCCATTTGTTTCCTGACTCTGACCCTAACAATTAAAGGTGTTCAGCTATAGACACAGGCAAACTTAACACTAAATGAGAATAAGCATTAAGTGGTTCTTAACATTTGGTGAAGAATTGATGTAGGGAAGGGGAGATGCCTAATGCCAGTCTTTCTTTTAAATAAAGCAGGAAATGAAGACCAGTATTTTAACCCCAATCTCTCTGTGGCCTTTTGTTAATCAGGATTCTCTAGAAAAACAGAACCAATAAGACATAAGATACATATAATTAGATATCTATATCTATATCTATCTATGCACACATGGAGAGAGAAAGAGATTGATTTTAAGGAATTGACTCATGCAATTGTGGAGGCTGGCAAGTCCTAAATACGCAGAGCAGGCTACATACCCAGGGAAGAGTTGATATTTCTATTTCAAGTCCAAAGGTAGGCTGGGAGCAAAATTTCTACTTTTTCTGGAAGACCGTGTATTTTTCTTTTAAATCTTTGAACTGATTGAATGAGGCTAACCCACATTATGTAGGTAATTTGCTTTACGCAAAGTCTGATGATTTAAATGTTAATAATTTCTAGAAAATACCTTCCCAATATCTAGACTGGTATTTGACCAACATCTAGGCACCACAGCCTAGCCAAGGGGACACAAAAAATTAAGCATCTCAAAATCCTTCTCCTCCAAACCAGTTATTTTCTATTCTTTGGCCTCTACTCACCACCTCAAAGGAGAAATGTGAGTCAGCTGAGCCTAATGTGTAAGAAGCCAGAGTGGCTCCTCTCTGTCGCTACCTAGGATGTTTCACTAATCTTAGCATTGCCTTAGCAGTTCTTTTTCAAGATCACATTCTTTTCCCAAATAGTCCCTCTGTTTCTTTGCCTTAATTGCCTGGGGTCTAACTGCTGGAGTTATCCTTAGTTTTCAAAGGAGTTTTACTTTGAAATTTCAAAGGCATTTCACAATTCCAATTATTATTTATCCAAACATTATAAATGCTATTTTACTATTAAAGCCCAGATGATGTTTGGATTTTGATTTGCTTTTGTGTATGTGTTGTGGGTGTTGTTTGCTGGTGATAATGGTGAAGACTTAGGAGCATGTACAGTTAGTAAAAGATTTATTTTGCATCTGCACATCTAACTTGTGAAGTTGTAAACCTGTAGCAGCTTGAGGCCATGGTCTAGCTCCATGAAGGAAGCTCTACAAGAAGAAAGCCGAACTACCTATATTTGTGTTGAACGGCCAGGGATGGTTTACATATTAGTCTACTTGTTGGGGAAACCCACATTTAAAAAAAGTGCTAAGACCACTTATTTTATTTTTTAATAGTCGTCTGTGTTATTAAAGTTTTTTAAAGATTTTATTTATTTATTTATTTATTTATTTATTTATTTATTTATTTATTTAAGAGTGAGTGTACACGTGCCTGTGCAAGTTGGGCAGGGAGGGACAGAGGGGAAGGGAGAGGGAGAGAGAATCTCAAGCAGACTCTGTGCTGAGTGGGGAGCCCCATGTGGGGCTCAATCTCACAACCCTGAGATCATGACCTCAGCCAAAACCAAGAGTCAGATGTTTCACCAACTGAGCTAGTCAGGTGCCCCTGTGTTATTAAAGATTTTGAACAGGGAATACAGTCCAGTTTTTTTGTTTTGTTTTTTAAAGATTTTATTTATTTATTTGAGAGAGAGAGTGAGAGAGAGAAAGAGCACAAGAGGGGGGAGCGGGAGAGGGAGAAGCACTCCCTGCTGAGCAGGTAGCCCGATGTGGGACTCGATCCCGGGACTCCAGGATCATGACCTGAGCCGAAGGCAGTCGCTTAACCAACTGAGCCACCCAGGCGCCCCTACAGTCCAGTTTTTTAATGAATATACATATGCATAATAGTGGTTATTACATGATTACCACCTTAATTTGCCTATAAGAGCATAATAGCTTTTTTTCTCCCTGCTAGAAAGATGTATGTCTTGTATGAAAGATGTATGGTATGCCTTGAGTACAATTTGAGGCTTTGCAGATATTTATTGACCCACCTAGGAAACAATATTCATAAACATCAATTTTGCAAGGTGGGGAATTTTATCTAGATTCCCAACAATATCTGTTAAAGAGATACTTTCATTCTATGGGTCATTTTTCTCTTCTATGAGACCATTCCATAGTATGTATACTATTAAATTTTATCTCTTTCTTTCTAGGTCAAAAAAAAAACGATCCTGCTGCTGTACATATACAGATTCTTTGATGCCACAGACAATATACAAAGCTTAATAAAATTCGACAAGAAGAGTCATCTCCTCTCTAAATTTATGCATATCTGTCAAAAGCAAAGGATATTAGGGCTCGAAGAGGACAAATAGGTTATTTAGATCAGGGTTAGTGAAGTTTTCTCCGAAGTATCAAATAGTGAATGTAGTAGGTTTTGTGGGCTACATCTGTTCTCTGTTACATATTCTTCATTTTCTTTTCTTTCTTTTTTTTTAAAGATTTTATTTACTTATTTGACAGAGAGAGAGAGAGAGAGTGCACAAGCAGGGGGAGCAGCAGAGGGAGAGGGAGAAGCTAGCAGGGAGCCAGATCCAGGATGAGTATTAATGAGTAATAACTATATTTCTTAATTTAAATTTCACTAATATTTACAATGATTGTGCCCTCTGCACATCAAACCAGGCCTTTCGGTAAATATAACAATAATCGAGCAAGAGGAAATAGAATTAATATACAAATAAGTTAGCATATTGGTAGATATTATTTTGTTATGCAAAACATTCATAATCTCTTCTTAAATATCCAATGTAGATACTAAAGATCTTAAGATACTTAAGATCCCAGGATCCTGGGAGCCCCACATCGGGCTCCCTGTTCCGCGGGAAGCCTGCTTCTCCCTCTCCCACTCCCCCTGCTTGTGTTCCCTCTCTTGCTGTGTCTCTGTCAAATAAATATATAAAATCTTTTTAAAAAATGTAAAAACAAAACAAAAAGCAGTTCTTAGTTCAAAGGCCATTAAAAAAAAAAAAAAAAAAAAAGCAGCAATTCGTTCACCCCTGCATCTTCATTTTACATGTGAATAAACTGAGGTTTAGAAATTAATTCCCTCCAGAAAACATGCAACTCTTTATCCTGGAGCAGAAGCTGAGCTGCTACATTTGCTGGAGTCTGGCGCTCTGTGGTTCCTCTGAGAAAGCCATCACTCATTCCTAAGAAGGGACCCCTGGTAAGCTGTGCCTTCGCAACTGAGCGAACCCACGAGGCTGGCCTGCCTCTGAGCAACAGCTCAGTCTTAGTTCTCTTTGTTTATTGTTTCGCAGAACATCCCAACAACTTGTTTCATCTATTATAACCTAAAATCAGTTTAGTTTTGTTTCTGTATCCCTCACATGTGTTGTTTAGCCTGGGAGACACTTAGCTGTGTGAGCACTCACTGCATATTCACTGAGGTCCTACCTCCTGTCACCCTCCTGGGAGGAAAATATTAAAACAGACAAAATTCTCTGGTGTTGCAGGCTTAGATTCTAGGGCACCCAAGGGAGTTTGTAATTAAAGCAACAAACGGAGTAAAAAGTACATTCCGTATGATGTTAAAATATGAAAAATGCTACAGTGAAAAGAAAAAAAAAACAACGTAAGGGGAAGCAGAAATTCTTAAGCAGTGTTAAAAACATAAGCTGAAGCATATTAAGAAGTTACATAAGCAAAACCTAATTCTTCTGGAGCAGGACCAAACCTAAAGTGATTAGGGGCGCTCCACCGGCAGGAGCTCAAGGGAGAGATTTTTACAGAGAAGAGGCAGATGCAAAGTGAGGACATCATTGCTTGGCAATAGCTTAAAGCCTAAACGGCTCTGATTGGTTGTTCTCAGACTTTCGATTTAGAGGCTTAGATTTTGGTTTGCTTAAGCAGGTTACCTCAGCATTACAGTCATCTCAGTCTGATGGACTCCCTGTTTAATTAAGCAGCATGCATGTGCATTTACTTCCAGGACATCTTAAGTATCTACATTGGATATTTAAGAAGAAATTATAAATGTTTCATATGACAAAATAATATCTACCAATATGCTAACTTATTTGTATATTAATTCTATTTCTTCTTGCTCAATTATTATTATATTTACTTAAATGCCTGGTTTGATGTGCAGAAGGCACAATCATTACAAATATTAGTGAAATTTAAATTAAGAAATACAGTTATTACTCATTAAACTTGGTTCTGAGTTGTCTAATTTTTAAGACCGTGCAATCTACTTTAGAAGATAGTGACAAACATGCTTAGCACACCTTAGAGTTTTACTCAATAACTAAAATGTTCTGTACTCTTAGGTAAAAAAAGTAATAGGCATCTGCACATTTTTTAATTGATCTAAAACTAAGTATTTTCTTTGATTCTCTTCTTAAACTTTGGTCATAGAAAATAAAGTAAATGGAGGGTTCTACATTTTAAATGTTTGCTAATTTTAAAGACAATATTATGAGGAAAATAACCTTTTGGTATTTGGAAATATACCACTTACTGAACATATACTTACTTGACTAATATTGAGGTGATGTTTATTCCTTTCCTCTCAGAAATCATTTCTATAAGAGGCCTCGGTCTTAGTTCTCTGTGGCTGCTACAGCAAAATGCCATAGATGGGGTGGCTTAGTAGACTTTTACTTCTGACATTTCTGGGAGCTGGGAAGTCCAAGACCAAGGTGTGGGCCTGCTTCCTGGTATGTAATGCCCTCTCATTGTGTAATCACATGGCCTTTCCTCTGTGTGTGCCTAGAAACAAAGCTCTCCTGTCTCTTCCTCCTCTTATATGGGCATTAATCTCATTATACGACTCCACCCTCATGCCCTCATCTAAACTTTACTACCTCTTGAAGGCCCTACTTCCAAATGCCATCACATTGGGAGTTGAGGTTTAAATATATAAATTTTGGAGGAGGGACAGAATTAATCTATAACAGTCTGTCATCATTTTTAATGTGACATGTTCCTCCTTCCTAAAGTTTACACTTACTTCACTTTTATATACAGATGATTTTAAACTGGCAAACCTGGGGCTCACTTAGCTTAGCTTTTCTGGATCTGCTTAGAAGATTTGGGACATGTTTGTTGTTGTTGTTGTTGTTTGTTTTTTGTTTTTTGTTTTTTTAAATGAGAAGGTCAAATATTTGTCTGTGAGAAATTAAAAAAATAAAAATTTCCACTAAATACTAAATAGGACATTTCTTAATTTTATGTGAACAGAATAAACAGTAATATCTTAAAGAACTAAAAATCCAAATAAATGAACTCCATGTCAGTTTTCTTTCCATAGGTAATCTAATAACTGTCTTAAAATTGCTATCATTTCGGGGCGCCTGAGTGGCTCAGTCGTTAAGCGTCTGCCTTCGGGTCAGGTCATGATCCCGGGGTCCTGGGATCGAGCCCCGCATCGGGCTCCCTGCTCAGCGGGAAGCCTGCTTCTCCCTCTCCCATTCCCCCTGCTTGTGTTCCCTCTCTCGCTGTGTCTCTCTCTGTCAAATAAATAAAATCTTAAAAAAAAAAAAAATTGCTATCATTTTATATGGCTGTGTGTTGTAGTTTACAGAAGAGAAAACTAAAACTGATGGAGGTTAAGTTCTTGCCTAAAGACACATAGCCAGTGTGGATTTGTGGTGCAACAAATAAAATTAAATTTCCCAGTGGCTGAACCTAGCAAATTTAATTTTCACTTGTGCAAAACATTCTGTAGATCTGGAGGGCATCCCTTGACAATTCTTATCTATCTCATATTTGTTCATCTTAAGTTTAGGCTTCCTCTACAATCTTGGCAACAGAGAAAAAGAGATAGTAGACTCTACAAGCAATTACGTCACTTATTCTGGAAGTGACATGCATTGTTTTCCTAGTTCATCCTCACATGGCCCTACTCAAAAGCAAGGAAACAGGGAATTTGAATCTACCATGTGTTTGGAAGAAGGAAGAGGTGATAAGGGTGTGAGTAAGCACTGGGTTTACACACATAGATGTATGAGAGAAAATGCAATTTGAACCCAAGCCTGTTAATTGCAATATCATCCCTAGGAATATAAAAGAAGGGTTAGAAGCCAAATTTCTCACTCACACTCACCTCAATTTGTTAAAACAGAGCAAACATTCATCTCTAAAGCACAAGGATGTTTATATTGAGATCTAAGCTTGGAACTCATAATCATTTAGAAATTATTTTATTCTACATAAATACTAGTCAGATACCTACTAATTGGAACTACTCCCACAATTTCTGCTTTTTTTGTTGTTTGTTTGGTTTCCTGAACAAGTTCTTACTCTTGATATGCTCTTGACATTTAATGAACATCTTCCAAAGAGTGTCCCATATTTTGTTTTCTTGGAAGAATTTAAGTTTAGTTTGACAATATGTTGTTTGCATATTCATATTATGATGTGGGATTTCATTTTCCCCTAAAACTGAGGATAGTAAATTGAAATAGAATCTTCTCATGACATTATTTCAAGAGAAAAATATTCACTGTCATAGTAAAAATTTTTATTATGGCAATTATCTTCCTGACAACAATAATAATGATGTCAATTGACAGTAATCTATATACCTAGGGAATAAAAATTCTTGTGTTGCATGTAAGGTTTAGAATCTTAACTAGGTTGATAAAATGCAAATTATGTCATGTTTTGTTACTTAGATTTTCTTACAACAATAGAAAGTCAAATATTGACTTGGAAGTTATTTTTTAAAATTCTTCGTATTATCACATTTATTTTATTATCACAAATTTATTCCTAGATATGTCAAATCATTTTTATGTCAAAAATTTTGAGTGTTTTAAATGGGAATAAGAGAGCTTAATTAACTCAACTACTAAATTTTTAAAAATAATGCGGCACCTGTGTGGCTCCATCAGTTAAGTGTCCAAGTCTTGATTTTGGTTCAGGTCACGATCTCAGGGTCATGAGTTCAAACTCCAGTCAGGCTCCGTGTTCAGTGGGGAGTCTGCTTGAGATTCTCTCGCTCCCTCTCCCTCTCCTCCCCCTGCTCACTCTCTCTTTCTCTCTCTCTCAAATAAATAAATAAATAAATAAATCTTTAAAAATAAATTTTGAAAAATAATATATTTCTCTTTTCATATTCTGTCAAAATCAAACATCCAATTCATTTATTTTTCAAGTAAAAAATAGAGTGTGTAATCTCCTTGTAAACCCACACTATCTACTTGTGCCTTATATCTGATAATGATAGTTTTAAATGATCACACAGTTACAGTCGGCTTTTCATTACAAAAAGCCATCAATAATATGGTGCGTAAGTGCATTCTGTTTGAATCTCTTTCATTGTCCTAATTCTGTTACTCTCCACTACTGGGTCTCTTCTTTCATGGATTACTGTGTCTGTTGCTATCACAGTTAGAATATTTATTTGAGAGGACATTTTAGAGACTCAGTGAAAATGAGAATATAATTCTTTTGTCAGCAGCCAATTCTGTTCCTGGGGCTTCAGAATCAAACAGGCTACTGCCTCATTGTTTGGCAGACATGAGGTCTTTCACAGACCCAAGGCAGAGAGGCTGGCTGAAACAAATTATATGGTTGTTTATTTTCTAAAACTTAAAGATTTAATAAAATTATGATAGGATTTATAGATTTATTGTATTTAGTCCTACATTATTTCAATCTCTCTGTCATCTATCCATCTTCTCTCTATCCTCTCTTACTACCAGTTTCCCAATAGTTTTATTTTATTTAAAAATCCATTTTAATGTATTCTAAAATTCCATTTCTCACTTCTATGGCCAAACTGAAAAAGGACAACTTTGAAAATCAAGAATAAACTCTGGCAAAGACAGACAAGACTCTCAAATTCTCACCATTTAGCTTCTTATCTTTATTAATTCTTTGACACCAGATGGAAGCACAATCCATTAATCCGGTGAAATCTTTATTGTGCCTCACTACATATCCTCACTTCTGTCCATTCCAAGCTTAACTTCCATGATCAAAAATTAGAATCTCCCCCTTTCTCTCAACTTTTGCCCTTAAATCACTTCATTGTGCATTTTTGTTGAAATCTCAAGCCAAACTAAATCCAAGTATCTACCTCTAAGAGCCTGCTCTGCATAGATAAACCTAGCCTGCACACGATATTTCTGTCATAGTAACTTCTCTCCCAGTCACTCTTCTCAGAGCCCTTCATGCTGTTCAACAGTTGTGCTATGTTGCCCTAGTCCGTCTACTCTTCTACTCTCCTAGACCAATATCCCACACATTATCCTGTCCTCAAACCTCCTCCACTCTCCTCACTCAGCTTTATCTTGCTTATTTCATTGAAAAAAATGGAAAGAATGGATAAGACTTTTCACAAGCTTTAATTATCATGTGAAACTTATTAGCTAGGATTCCTGCATTTCTGTCTACACATTCTACCTTTTCTCCAGTTACTTTACATGAATCAGTCACACTTAGACTAAAAAAGTCCCTCAAAATACAAATTAACAAGGTAATCAAACAAAGTTAATTGTATATGGAATAATCTTAACAGCAATAACTAGGTAGATTCATATCCAAATATGCATTTCATCCATCTCATCCTGCTACTCGGAAATTTTCCCTGGCTCTTTCCATCTTTGATATCCTCCCTTCTTGAGCTTTTCCTTTGACATGTTATTTTACTCATCTAAAAAAAAACAAAACAAAGCAACTCTCATAACATCTCTTCACCATTCTTTAACAACTGCCCTCTCTCTCCTTCACATTATAGCTTTGCTTAATGAAAGAATTAGAGTCTTTTCAATAACATAACTAGACATATATTCAAATTTTTCAATCACATAACACTTAGATTCCTTTAAGTCAACAACATCATCCTGCAAATAGAACTTTTTAGTAATTTTTCATACAGAATTTTAATATTCTAACTAATGCACACAATATAATAAAAATTACAGTCTTCAAATATGCATTTTTTGAATCATTGTATATATAGAACGTGCTCATTCAGCATTTTATGAAACAAGAAAAATAAAGCTTATAACATTTTGCAAATTTGGTAATATAATGCCCTTAATGTATTTTACCTGATTTTATTTTATTTGGATTTATTGATTAAATATAATTGAACTAAAATTGAAATGATGACTTGATGACTGCATTAGCCTTAGTGTTGATAAAGAAACCAATGCACAAGGATCCACTTAAGTCCTGTGCACCATGGCAATAACTTTTTCTTCATTTTATGTATGTGTCTTTGTGGTATATTTGAACAATAGCTGTGGCTATAAATTGTTTTTAGAGTTTTGCATCTGGATCCAAATTCAGTATCTGTTTCTCATCACAGAAATGGGGAACATTGAAATACAGTAGGCAGCCATAAAGTTCTCAGTAAGAAATATGAAAAAATGCATTTCCCAACAAATTCTACATTAAAAAAAACTCATCAAAAAAATACCCCAACAGAAAGCCAATAAAAAATGAAATAAAAATTTTGTGTCACCTCGCTCTTTGCTTTGATTTTTAAATTTTAAATGTATTTCTTTTTTAAAAAATTGTTTTTAAAGATTTTATTGATTTATTTGAGAGGAAGAGAGCAAGAGAGAGCACAAGCGGGGGGAGGGGCAGGCAGAGGAGAGGGAGAAGCAGGCTCTCCACTGAGCAGGAAGCCCAATGCTGGGCTGGATCCCAGGACCCTGAGATCATGACCTGAGCCGAGGGCAGATGCTTAACTGATTGAGTCACCGAGAAGCCCCTCTTTAAAAATTTTTGAATAGTTAAAATAGTTTGTGGAAAAATATAAAATACTATGTATTCTTTAGTAATTATTTTCTTGTTATTTTGATTAATTATACATGAAATATAAGGCATATTTTTAAATTGTTATAATACAAATTTAGAAGTATGAGACATAAAATATTGCTGGAAATATTGTTTGGTTTCATTAAATTAAGAAGGCAAACATGAATATATCATGGGTTAACAAAGAAAATTGTCAAAAGATATGTCTTTTGAGAATTTATTCCTTTAGTAAACACCAAAACCATCTTGAAAGAATATCATCATCCTAAAACTATATAGAATCATTCGCTAACTATGTATTTTCTCAATTATTACACTACAAAGAACTTTTAAGAAGTGAATTGTTCTGTGGCTTAAGACTTCATCTTATCAGTCAAGTTAAAATAATCCATACCTGAATTAGTCAACAAGTATACTTCCCTTAAAAAAATTTCATTCTTGCTAGTGACATGTTAAAAATGTTTTATATAATACATGATTTAAATAACGTGTATGCTTATAAAATCAACACCTGAATTTCCAAGATACATGATAGGATAGTTTAGTCAAAAATATTGAATTTCTTAATCAGGACTGAGGAAATCTGGGTTCAAATCCATTTGATACCAATTAGATTTGTAATAGTCAACAAATTTTAGAATCTGTATTACTAGTATTGTGGAATAATTATCTCAATCTTTTTTTTAAGTCTCAGATTCTTCATCTGTTAAATAAACAACTAAGACAAGATCCATGATCTATAAACTAGAATGCATGGGGCAAATCCAGCCCTCCTTTTAGGTTAAAAAAAAAAAAAATGTTTTATTGGAACCAGAGCACTCATTCTTGTATGCATTGTTTATGGCTATGTTGGTACTACGACTGCATATTTGGATACTTGCAATAGAGATCATATGGTCCATTAAACTTAAATATTTAGCTTCTGGCCCTTTCTGGAAAACAGCTTGCTGATCCCTTGATTAATGATTTTGTAGTTTCCTTTTGGCTGTTACATTCCATAATAAATGCTGTATGATTTGACCTGGTACACAAGTTGGAGAAGAAAAACTCTTACATTGCCTAAGAATTCATTGCTTCATTTTGCTAATCACAGATCACAGTAGTATATTTTTTCCAAATACTTAAAATAACTACTTAAAATGTTGTAATTGCATGTGTCAAGACACATAATATTTTCCAATTTTTATTTAATAACAAAAGAATAATTGAAGTAACCAAATAAATTCAAAATAATTAGAGAAGCTGATTCATAACACAGTTGCCACAGTTAGAGCTTGATGATAGAAGGAAGAGGGGACATTTCCTGGGAAAGAATCAATGTGCTTTAATAAGATCGTGCATGATAATTTTGTTTGTATTTATTTATCTGTACCTCAATCAAAATTAGGTGTTAATATATTAAACTATACACAAGAAGCAGAACTTGTTCCTGATAATACTGCATATTAGCCAGTGAAAATTATTTACAAGTTCAACAATGTTTATTGCAATACGGAAAATATAATTTTGGGCAGTTATGAAAAAGACATCTGCTTTATAATTAACTTGTTATGGAAAAACAGTACTTGTAATAAAATTGAAGTTATGGACAACAATGTCTATAACTGGCACTTCACTTTTCAAAAATAATAAAATACCATAAGACTAAGAGGGAGAATAGGCCTGATCTTATACATGTACATGACAATAAAACTACTTCTGTCTGGAGCTGATTCAGCAAATGTTAGCTGAATATCTAATATGTTCCTGTGTCTTTATTTTCAAGGCAGTGCTTCAGGTCTAACTATCTGGCCTTGATTGATTACATTATTGCTCAGCATGTAATTACTCTGCCCATCACACCCCTGCCTCACTGGTGTTGCACTCAATCTGGTGACATGCTTTCTCTAATAGAATATAAAGAGATGCAATGCATCCTCCATCTGAGCAGTTGGCTTTAAATGTGCCTGAATGTTAGACTTAACCTCTTACATTCTTTTCCTCCAACAAAAAAAGACTGATACCCTATGCCCACTGTTTATTTACCTGTGATCCGGAACTAAAAGAAATATGAAGCATACCTGAATCTAGCCATCAGATTAAAGTGGAGCCACCATAGTGAGTTCTCAGACACGTAAGCAAAAATAAAAGTTGTCTATCTAACTCATTAAATTTAGGAGTTGCTTGTTACACAGCACATTAACTGAAAAACTGGTTAATACCACAGTCATGGAAAAACTCACATTACTCCTTCTATCTCTATAGGAAAAGTTCTAGCACCACAGAGTTTAGAATATTTCATGATATATAGAAATGATAATGTGATCACCATAATATGGAGCTATATTTTATTATATTCCTGGAAGTTTAGACTGCTTCATTGACTCACAGTGATAATCCAAAATATAAAGGAAACGTCATTCAGTTTTTATACTACCAGCTTTGTTTATTTATTTATTTATTTATTTATTTATTTTTAGTGTTCAGCAATTCATTAGTTGCATGTAACACCCAGTGCTCATCACAACATGTGCTCTCCTTAATAGCCCTTACCCGGTTACCCCATCTCCCCACACCACTCCCTCTGTAACCCTCAGTTTGTTTCCCAGAGTCCAGAGTCTCTCATAGTTTTTCTCCCTCTCTGATTTCTTCCCATTCAATTTTCTCTCCCTTCCCCTCTGGTTCTCTGTGCTGTTCCTTATATTCCATATTTGAGTGAAACCATATGATGTTTTTATTTTTTTCAGAATATTTATTTATTTATTTATTTATGAGAGATAGAGAGAGAGTGTGTGAGCATGCAAGCGTGGGAGGGGGCGGTGAAAAGGGGCAGAGGAAAAGGGAGAGAGAGAACTTTAAGCAAGCTCCAGGCTCAGCATGGAGCCCAATGCAGGGCTCAATCTTACAACCCTGAGATCATGACCTGAGCCAAAATCAAGAGTCAGATGCTTAACTGACTGAGCCACCCAGGAACGCCTATTTTATTTTTGTATTAAAGTTTTGATAACATATAATGCTATATTAGTTTTAGGCACACAACATGGTGGGTCAACAACTCCATACATTAAGCTATGCTAACATAATAAGTGCAGTCAGTATAAACTATATTTAACCTCCATTCTTGAACATCCATTTTTTCTAAAATAAATATGTAGGTATGATTTTCAGTTCTAGCTCAAACTATAAGTTCTACAACTCTGCTTATGCTTCAGAAATTTATATATCCAGTTTTTTATGTTTACCATGTCTTCACTGCAAAACCAACATGTCTAAAACCAAAATAGTAATATATTCCTCTAACTTGATACGCCTTACTGCTATTCATAGAATTAATACTTCCAAAGTAATAATTTTAGACACATTTTACTAAAGTATTTTTCACCTCTTATGCAATATGCTATATAATTTATACTACTTCATTATAAAAGTTTTTTTTTTTGTTGTTTTTTATATTCTTCTGTTATTCTCCAGACCCACCAAGAGTGCTCTATTCCTATGTGGCTGAATGTAAAAACAAGACCCAACTGTATGCTGCCTTCAAGAAACTCATTAGCTCTAAGTGCACACATAGTCTTACAGTGAATGGATGGAAAAAGATATTCCACACAAGTGGAAACCAAAAGGGTGTGGAGGTAGCTACACTTATATCAGACAAAATAGGCTTTAAGTGAAAAACTGGAACAAGACACAAATGAAGTCATTATATAATAAGAAATGGATCAATTCTTCAAGAGAATATAACAACTGTAGATACATATGCACCCAATTTGGAGACCTAAATATATTAAGCTAATACTAACAGATCTGAAGAGAAACATAGATAGCAATACAATAATAGTGGACATTTCAATGTCCCACTTTCAATAGGATAGATCATCCAGACAGAAATTAATAAGAAAACATTAGACTAGAACTATTTTAGACCAAATGGACCTAATAGACATATTCAAAAAATTCTATCAAATAGGAGCAGAATACATATTATTATCAAGTGCACATGGAACATTCTCTAAGAGAGACCATATGTTAGGACACAAAGTAAGTCTTAACAAATTTTAAAATATTTAAATCACATAAAGTATCTTTTCTGACCACCTGGTATGAAATTAGAATTCAATAACCAGAGGAAAGCTAGAAAATCCATAAATATGTGGAAATTAAAAAGTAACTTTCGTGAAAAATCAATGGGTCAAAGATAAAAATCAAAAAGTAAATAAAAAAATATCTTGAACCAAGTGAAAATGGAAACACAATGTATAAAAATGTATGGGATGCTGCAAAAGCAGTTCTAAGAGGGACATTTACAGAAATAAATGCCTACATTAAGAAGACAAAAAGATCACAAATAGACAAACTAACTTTACACTTCAAGGAACTAAAAAAAGAAGAACAAACAATGCTCAAGAATAGCAGAAGGAAGGCAGTAAGAAGGTGTGAATGGAAATAAAATAGAGATTTTTTTTTTTAAGATTGTATTTTATTTATTTGACAGAGAGAGACACAGCGAGAGAGGGAACACAGGCAGGGGGAGTGGGAGAGGGAGAAACAGGCTTCCCGTGGAGCAGGGAGCCTGATGCAGGGCTTGATCCCAGGACCCTGAGATCATGACCTGAGCCGAAGGCAGACACTTAACGAATGAGCTGCCCCGGAGCCCCTAAGATAGAGATTTTAAAGGCAAGAAGACAATAGGAAAAAAATCAATAGAGCCAACAACTGTTTTTTGTTGTTGTTGTTGTTGTTGTTGTTGTTTGTTTTGAGGGGGTGGTAAAATAAATAAAATGGACAAAGCTTTAGTTAGACCTACCAAGGAAAAAAGAGAGGATTAAAAAAATAAAAATTACAGTTGAAAATGAAACATTTTAACCCCAGAAATGCAAAAGATCATAAGAGCTACTATAAATAATCATATGCCAAGATATTGAACGGCCTTGAAGTGGATAAATTATTAGAAACAATCTGCCAAGACTAAATCATGAAGAGACTGAAAATCTGAACAGACCTATTACTAGTAAGGAGATTGAAGCAGTAATCAAAACCCACCAAAACAGAAAACCTCAGGATCAAATGGCTTCATAGGTGAATTCTACCAAACATTAAAGAATTAATGTCTATCCTTCTCAAATTCTTTTCAGAAATAAAAAAAGAAGGGAACAGTCCCAACCTCATTTTATGAGGCCAGCATTACCCCAATACCAAACCTAAATAAGGGCACTAGAAGAAAAGAAAAGTATAGGTCAGTATCCCTGATGAATATCAGTGCAAGAATTATCAAAAAAAATACTAGCAAACCAAATTCAACAACACATTAAAAGGATCATACATCAAGATCAAGTGGGATGTATCCTTGCAATGCAAGGAAGTTTCATCATATGCAATCAATAGATGTCATAAACCATGTTAACATAATGAAGGACAGAAACCGTATAATCATCTCAATAAATGTAGAAAGCACTTGGTAAAGTTGACATTCTTTCATGATAAAAACTCTCAACAAAGTGGGCATAGAAGAAACATATATCAACATAATAAAGGCCATATATGACAAGTCCGTAGCTAACATCATACTCAATGGTGAAAGGGTGAAAGCTTTTCTGTAACACCAGGATTAAGACAAGGCTACCCTCTATCACCAGTCCTTTCAACATAGCATCAGAAGACTTTACCAGAGCAATTAGGTAAGAAAAGAAAAAGAAATAAAAGGCATCCAAATCACAAAGGAAGAAGCAAAACTGTCTCTGAAGACGACATGATTTTATATTCTAAATACTCTACCAAAAAAGGTTTCAAGTCAGCAAAGTTTCAGCGTACAAAATCAACATACAAAAATCTGTTGTATTTCTGTGCACTAACAATGAACTATCCAAAGTAAAGAAAATAAATTTCTTCTACCAAAGCACCAAAAATAATAAAATATTTAGCAATAAATTTAACCAAAGAGGTGAAAGATATGTACATTGAAAATTGTAAGATATTGATAAAAGAAACTGAAGAAGGCACACATGTTCATGGATCAAAAGAGTTAATATTGTTAAAATTTCCTTACTAAAAAAGTTTTCTATAGATTTAGTGCAATGCCTACCAAAATTCCAAAGGTATTTCTCACAGAAATAGGTGAAAAAATCCTAACTTTCATTTGGAACCACAAGAGACCCTGAATAGCCAAAGAAATTTTGATAAAAAACAGAGATGAAGGTATCACACTTCCTGATTTCAAACTATATTACAAAACTATTATAATCAAACAGTATAATATTGGCATTAAAACAGACACATAGACCAATAGAACAGAATAGAAAGCCCAGAAATATACCCATGCAATTTGGTCAACTAATATTTAGTAAAGGAGCCAAGAATATTCAACAGAGAAAGGATAGTCTGTTCAATGGAAAAATGATGGAAATGGTGGTGGAAAAAAGTGGATATTCTCATGCAAAAGAGTGAAACTGGATGCAAGTTACACCACTCACAAAAATTAACTCAAAATAGATTAAGGTCTTAACCAGAAACCATAAAATTTCTAGAAGAAAGCGAGGGAAAAGATAACTGACATCGATCTTGGCAATGACTTTTTGGATATGACACCAAAAGCACTAGCAACAAAAGCAAAAATCAACAAATGAGATTATATGGAACTAAAAAGATTCTACACAGCAAAGCAAACAATCAACAAAATGAAGAGACAATCTACAAAATAGGATAAAATATTGGCAAACCATTTTATCTGATAGAGGGTTAATGTGCAAAATGTATAAAAACATACAACTAAGTAGCTAAAAAAAAAAAAAAATTCAGATTAAAAATGGGCAAAGGATCTGGATAGATTTTTTCCAAAGAAGACATACAAAAGGCCAACAAATACATGAAAAGGTGTTCAGCATCAATCAGAGTAATGCAAATCAAAACCACAATGACAAATCACCTCACACCTGTTAAAATAACTATTATCACAAAGACTAGTAATAGTTACTACTGGTGAGCCTGTGCAGAAACGGGGACCATTGTGCACTGGTAGTGGGACTGTAAATTGGTAGAGCCACTATGAAGACAATGTGAGGGTTCCTCAAAAACTAAAAATAGAACTAACATATGACCCAGCAATCCCACTTCTGTGTGTACATCTAAAGGAAATTAAATCACCATAGAGAAGAGATATCTGTGGCCCCATGTCTATTGCAACATTTTTTTACAATATCTAAGACATGAAAACAACCTAGCTACCTGTCAACAGATGAATGAATAAAAAAAAAATGTCATGTATACATACAATGGAATATTTTTCAGCCCTAAAAACGGGGGGGGGGGGAGGCGAATTCGGTAAGATTCTACAATATGGGTAAATTTTGAGGATATTATGCTAAGCAAAAGAAGCCAGGCACACACACACACACACACAAAGACAACCAAAAACCAAATACTATTTGATTCCATTCTATGAGGTACTTAGAGGAATCAAAATCATGAAGTCAGAAATATATACATGGAATATTATGCAGCCATCAAAAGGAATGAAATCTTGCCACTTGCAATGACGTGGATGGAACTGGAGGGTATTATGCTGAGTGAAATAAGTCAATCAGAGAAAGACATGTATCATATAACCTCACTGATATGAGGAATTCTTTTTTTTTTTTTTTTTAAGATTTTATTTATTTTTCAACAGAGAGAGAGACAGCGAGAGAGGGAACACAAGCAGGGGGAGTGGGAGAGGGAGAAGCAGGCTTCCTGCTGAGCAGGAAGCCCGATGTGGGACTCGATCCCAGGACCCTGGGATCATGACCTGAGCCGAAGGCAGACGCTTAACGACTGAGCCACCCAGGCGCCCTGATATGAGGAATTCTTAATCTCAGGAAAGAAACTGAGGGTTGCTGGAGTGGTGGGGGGTGGGAGAGATGGGGTGATTGGGTGATAGACATGGGGGAGGGTATGTGCTATGGTGAGCGCTGTGAATTGTGTAAGACTGTTGAATCACAGACCTGTACCTCTGAAACAAATAATACATTATATGTTAAAAAAAAAAAAAAAAAAAAAAAGAAGATAGCAGGAAGGGGAAAATGAACGGGGGGAAATCAGAGGGGGAGACGAACCATGAGAGACTATGGACTCTGAAACACAAACTGAGGGTTCTAGAGGGGAGGGGTGGGGGGGATGGGTTAGCCTGGTGATGGGTATTAAAGAGGGCACGTACTGCATGGAGCACTGGGTGTTATAGGCAAACAATGAATCATGGAACACTACATCAAAAACTAATGATGTAATGTATGGTGATTAACATAACATAATAATAAAAAAAAAAAGAAAAAAGAAAGTATAGTGGTGGTTGACAGTGGCTGGGGGGAGGGGCCATGGGGAGTTATTGTTTGATAGTTATAGAGTTTCAGTTTTGCAAGATGAAAGAGTATGGGGATGGATGATGGTGATGGCTGCACAATGATGTGAATGTACATATTACCACAAAACTGTGCACTTGAAAATAGATAAGATGGTAAATGTTATGCTATGTGTATTTTATCACAATAAAAAAGGAAATGAAAAGCAAATTAACTTCTCTGTGACTTGTGAAACCATTAAAATGGTAAAAAAAAAAAAAAAAAAAAAAGACCAAAAGACCAAAACAAAAAGCCAAAAAACTATGTTTATGTTAAAAATTTGATTTGAGAATAAAAAGAATTTATATTTGCAAAGTAAAACCGAAGTGCCAGACACATAATGAATAATAAATTATGGCTATTACATTTATTGGCAATTACATTTGTGACTGTCTTCACCTTACAATAACAGAAAAAATTTTACTTTGAACAGCACTGAAAAAATGGTGACCTTTAAACTGATATTCTTTTACTAGATGTCCAGGAACTGCATTGTATCTCACATTTAGACATTAGCTCATAACATGATTTCACATTTACTATCTGATTCTCACAAGTGGTTTAAGGCACATAAATGACAGTATTATCTAAATTTTTAAAAATATAAACCAAACACCGGGAGATTAGAAAAAAGTGAGAAGTATAGCACCCACTTTTGGATCCCAGTTTTATTTCATTGTTCCATGTAATCCTTATGACTATAATAAATAAATTATAGATTTTACTATTACATTAAATTTTCCCCATTTAATGTATATAACCATCAATGCAAAATTGGAGCCATGGGAACAATCATAGGAAAGTAAGCCTGCTCTGAGTATTTTCTTTTAAATTATACATTTAGAGAAAATGTAAAAGTGATGACATTTAATGCCTAAAGGCTTTCAGGAAATATGTTGAAGTTTTACTTTTACTTAATTTTTATTTTATACTGTGAATTTCAGATTTCTAAATTATAAATTTGAATTTATCAAAACAAATACAAACTTAAGATTTCTTTTTTTTTTAAACTTAAGATTTCTAACTATAACAATTTCAAACCCAAATATAGTCTTGTTTTATGAGTTTTTTTAAAAAAAGCAAATAGCAAAAGTTTTAATTTACTTTTTCTGAATCTTAAAAATCACTTAACTAAAGCTATTTTCTAAGCTGTGATGATACCTGTGTACATGAATTGATCATGATTACTAAATAGATCATTACAAATATGACATACTGCATTGAGTTCCAGCTTTAATGAAGTGAAGACTGAAGACATATAGCTTCGTATCTTACTAATAAAGATATATCAGGAAATATAAATTCAGGAAGCTGGTAATAACTCTAAATTAATTTATCTCATCAGATTTTCCTAACAAATGTAGACTATGCCAAAAGAAAAGATCACATACATATACATGCACACACACACACTTTAACAATTTTAACCTAAGTCCTAGTAATTAAAGTTTTCAAAGAAATTAACTGTATTTCATATGTTCATATTTAGTTTTTTCCTTTTTATGTATATAACCTAACAAAAGATAGATGAAGAGAGAGAGAGAGGGAGAAGGTTCATACAATTTAATGTGCAAATCATTTCAGTAATAATTATGGTCAAAGTTGGAATAACATGGGTATGCTATATAAATAAATATTAGAGATTTTGGAAATACACAGCTCATATTTTGCTCATTCTACCCCAATTTACAAGTTTATAATAATAAAAATGTTTAAAAACCAAGACTGAGAATACATTAATGAAATATTAATCACAGTACATAGAAAAAAATCTTTAAAAGTGTTTATTTAATTGAGGTCATACAACCTCCTTGGTTAAGTTATTTGTTCTTTGAATTTAAGTATAAATATTTAAACTTTAAAGTCTGATTATAGCTGATATTCTCAGAAACATTGTAAAAACAAAAGCAGTTGATTATATCTTAGCATATTGCAGGCTATTGAAAATAAATTTATTTTTATTCTCAATGGCAATCGTCAACCATTACCTTTGAGGCAATGCGGATATGAATATCATATTTATAGATATGAAAATAAATATTGCTAATGGGAGGTATTTTTTGTTGAATCTTTTTCCATACTCCTACCTGTACATGTTTAGAAATTGTATTTCTATTACTCTATAAAGATTACATTTTAAAAGTATACATCATTTTAACCTGATAAATTTTAGCTGGATTAGCACTTAGAATCATATGATTGGCCTCATGTTTCAGTTGAATATGAAAAATAATTCTATGATATTTCTACACTGATGTGTGTTAGATACGGTCATGCAAATAAATGTAGTAAATACACTCTCATTGACTCATAAGAGAATATAATTTTACTTAAGTATTTTAATGAGGCAGATATTATATTATGCAAAAATTTTTAAGAGTCTCTCTGTAATTTCCCTTTTGTAATTTACATGCAGAACAAGTTATTAAGATTTGGGGTATTGGAGATAAACTGACTAACTCAAACTCCCCCATATACTATCTTACCTAATTGTAAGCATTTTATTGTCCGTTTGTGATGCAGTCTCCTTTTCATAAAATGGAATAATTATAGCTTTTATAGGATAAAATAAGTCAACATATTCTATTGGTCATTTTTGTTAATTGGCACAAGCAATATATCTTAGCAGGTGAGCAGAAAATGATTTATTAGTAGGCATAGGTAGAGTTGTGAGTCTGAGTTTCCAGAAACGACATGCAGAATGAAAAGGAGGGGAATACACTTCTGAGAGCAATGAATGCGTCTACCTTAGCTGTCGCATGTATTTACAAGTTTTGGAAAAAAAATTCGCCTGGATGTTAGTGATTGAACTGGTCTGTGAAGTACTGGAATTGTGTTTAGTACATATTTACCCCATAATAAATGGTAGCTATCAAGACTTTTATTATCAAATAATTACATCCTTATGTGCTTCAGCTGTAAGTTTTTCAGCTTACATATTTCAAAACTGGACTCTAAAATCTCCTCTTTCTATCCACCTTCCTTTTATTCAACATGAGAGGCTGAGTTCTGTGTTTTTCTCTTTTTTGATATAGAGACTGATTTTTTTAATTTATTGAGATAGGATTGAAGTAAAATAAACTACAAATATCTAAACTGTACAATCTGATCAGTCTTGACATATTTGTATACCTCGGAAGCTACCACCACAAACAAGATAAAGAACATTTCTATCACCCACAAAAACGATTCCTCATGCCTCTAAGAAATCCTCCTTCTTCCTTCCCCTTCCCTAGGCAACCACTGACTTGGATTTCATGGCTGTGATTAAGTTTGTGTGATCTGGATTTGGCTATAAAAGGAATCATACAGAATCTACACTTTTGCCTGAATTATTTCATTCAGGATAATGATTTTGCAATTGATCCATGTTATGCATATCAATAGTTCATTTCTCTTCATTGCTGAGAAGCATTCTATTTTATGAATATATCATAATTTGCTTACCCATTCATCTGTTGATGGACATTTGGGTTCTCTATAGTTTTTGACTATCACAGAAAATGCTGATATGAACATTCACATACAGTTCTTTTTGTGAATATACGTTTTAATTTCTTTCGGGTAAATAATTGAGAGTAAACTGACTGGATTTTATGATACATTTATCTTAAGAGACAGCCAAACTGCTTTGCAAACTGATTATGTCATTTTACATTCCCACCAACAGTAAAGATGAATTCTAGTTTCTCCATATCCACGCCAGTACTTGCTATCATATCATCAGATTTTTAAATTTTAGCTAACCTAATGGATGTATAGAGGTAGCACCTAATGGTATTAATTTTTATTTCCATGATGACTAATAAAGTTTAGCAATTTTTCATGTGTTTTTTATTTTGTGAAGTGTCTTTCAAATCTTCTGCCCATATGTTATTCATTTATTTGTCTTCTTATTCTCAAAATGTAAGAGGTTTTTACTCTTCTTCTCCCAGCTTATCATTTGCATTTTGGATTTCTTAACAATGTCTTTGAAATTGAAAAGTTTTCAATTTTGATGAATTCTAACTAATCATTTTCTATGTTGCATACATTTGTGATAAAAAAATAAACATTTTTCCCCAGATGGTAAATATTTTCTCAATTATCTCATTGCAGTTTCTTTTGCTTTCCATTTTACACTTGCATCCATCATCCACTTTGAGTTAATTTCATATTCGATGTGAAGTAAAATTTTATGTTTTGTGTTCTCCACACATGGATATATTCAATCTAGCCCAATCTGCTAAAAAGATTTTCCTTCAACACTGAATTCCCTTAGCACTTTTGTTAAAAATCAGCTGGCCATATATTTGAGTGTCTACCTTTTTAGTCATTCCATTCCCCTGACCTATACATGAAGCTTTTTTGCAACCACATAAACGCCTTGATTAATAGTACTTAAAATGAAACAAGTTAAATCCATCAACTTTCTTTTACAAAATTGGTTTGACTATTCTAGATCTCTTGCATTTCTATTTTTAGAATAGTCACCAAATTTTAGAGGCAACTTATCAATCAGCATAAAAATGCCTACTGGAATTTGGATTGACATTATGATCACATTGAATATATAGATAGATCAATTTGGAAAGAACTGACATCTTGATGTATTGAGTTCTATGATCTGTACATATGATATTTTTCTCTAAGTGTTCTTTAAATTTTCTCAATCGTGTTTTATAATGTTCAATATATAGGTGTTAACTGTCTTTAAATTTATTCTCAGGTATTTTATGGGGGGGTTCTGGCATAATTATAAATTGAGTTGATTCAATATCACTGATAAATAGAAGCATCAGTTTTTCCTCCATGTCTAGAAGAATACAATTTATTTTTTTATTATTTTATTTTTTCCTTGCTAAATTATTTATTCATTATGATAGTTACTACAAAGATTCACATTTTTTAATAAAATCATGTCTTCTGCAAAGACCCTATTTTTAAATATATTTGCATTCTGAGGTACTGGAGGTTAATACGTCAACATATGAATTTTGGAGAAAGGCAACTCAACCCAGAACATAAATTTAATGTTACTTGAAGTCTGCTTATTCCAAAAAAAATCAATATCAATACTTTTCCAATTGAAATTACATATTATATAATCTTCAATAAAACACACTCATCCAAAAGAACATAAAACTTACATATCTTCACTTCTTTCTGAGTTTTCTAAAGTTCTTAACTTCTGGAAACTTAAACATTCTGAGCCAGTAAGAGCTGGAAAATGATGTATTTTTAAAATTTAGTTTATATGGAATAAAGTATTTGACATTTTTTATTCAGAAACCCAATTTTAACCAATCAAAAATCTTAACTAATGAAACTCTAAAGCATTTCTTCTACTTTTCTGATGTAAATTGTCTCTCTGAGTTGATGGATCTCTATTATCTGATAAAGCCCTCAAAGGGCAGGAGAGCCTGAGGATAAAGCAAATAATAACAATTATTACTTGGGGCTGTATGTTATTTATTATATCAAATTGTTTCTCTAAGGGAATATAGTTGGCATTAATATATCATTAAGTTTTCAAATTTCAGTAAGTTCAGTGAATATAATTCCTTTTTTCTAGAATATATTATTATTCAAGCGCTATTAAGCACCATGGCTTTCATATCTAACCTTCTAATTTAGTCAAGTTTACTGGGGTAGAGTGGGTCCTTATTCCATTTTGACTGGTGTCCTTATAACAACAGGAATTTGGAGAAACACAGGCATCGGGAGAATGCTATGTGAAGACTGGAGATATGCAGCCACAAGTGAAGGAACTAGGAGAGAGGCTTGAACAGACTCTTCCATAGTAAATTCAGAGGGAGTCGGTCCCTGTCAACACCTTGATTTAGGATTTCAGGCTCAGAACTCTGAGAAAATACAATTTTCTTGTTTAAGCCACTCAATTTGTGGTACTTGTTGCAGCAGCTGTAGCAAAATAATAACAATACTCAAACATTAATTTTTACTTAAAACCATTGTGCAAGGGCAGTAAAAATATCTGATTTTGTGTATCTAAGAATCTCCACTTTTCCCTCTCCCTTGATTGTTAAATTGGATAAATATGAATTAAATGTTCAAACCCATTTTTTTCTCATCTATCATCTCCCGAGAATGTAGTTCTGCAGATCAGAAGTATAAGCCAATACAACCCGATTCCTTTATCATAACCTATTTTCTTCCTTTTCAACTCTTCATTTTTATGATTGGCTCATGAATTTGAAGCTCTCTTTATTTTTTTTTTTTTTCAGGACTTGGATTTAGCCTATTAATGCTTTGATGATTATTGTCTTGCAATCTTCTCTATTGCTTCATTTGAGAATTCTAATTTGATATATGTAACCCTGCTGGATTAATTTTCTGAGGGTCTCTCATGATTTTCATAACCTTTCCCATCTCTTCCATAGTCTGTGAAACTTCCACGCTTTGACTCCTACATCACCAATTTGACCTACAAGAGTCATTTCCATTTCTTTACTCACTGCTAATTTCTTCAACAAATACACACTTGAGCATGTGCATGCACACATAAGCACACACACACACACACACAATACGCACACTTTTAAGGAACAAACCTTCTTAGTGGCACCTTTCTGATACATATATCTTTTTTTCAAATATGCCTGAATATAATGAGTTTCAATTTCTCTCCAATATTTCTTTTTGCCTATGATTGCTTTTTCTATGTAAATTAATGTCATTCATCCTGACCTTTTCCTTTTGTGTAGCTGATGGTATTCAAGTGTTTTCTATTTACATATAAAAGTCTAAATAGAATGGTTAACTTAAATAGTTGGAGAGGCTTTTCTCTGTAGTTTTAAAATTCTTTAAACCCAAAAACCTCTCCTCCTGAATGTGTAGCCTTGCAGAATTCTCTGGTTAAGTTGTCAGTTTATTTCTACTGGCAGGATTTGCTTTTGTGTTAATGGGTATAGGATAAGGCAGGCAGCTGGACCCCAACCAGATGTTGCTATAAAGTATTTACATTTTGTGCGAAACATCTGCCTCCTAGAGGTATTAATATGGGCTTTTTCTATTTTACAATTATGTATCCAGTATGGATGTTTAGAATCCTCTCCACTCTTCTCTCTTGGGTTCCAACTGATCACCAATCCTATTCTTCTCAGATTAGCCATACAATTTATTTATAGAGATGATTAATAATTTTATTCTGACATAAATGTTACTGTAGGGAAAATGGTTCTGAACAAGGTCAAGTCTCACTGATGGAGAGTGAAAGATAAAGCATCGCAGGTAGGATATATGTTGATGCGAAGACCTCATTTTCTCTCTCTTTCTTCCCCCTACCCCCCAACCCCACCACCGCCAACACTGCTGTTTATTTGGGCAATAGTTCAGAAGACCCTGTGTATAAAGGGACTACACAGACTTATACCAGCAGCAGAAGATGCTTATCTATGTGTGACCTCCCCAATGCCCTCGGGTTTCCTACCCAAGGAAATACATGCAGCTGCATGTCTTCGTCTACACACCTTTGGTTCTGCCAGATTTGAGAGAGAAGACATATTCTTGAAAAGTTAGTGTTTTTCTATTCATGAAATTTCCATCTTTACTGTGGAAGAAATTATACTAATAATATATGTGTTTCTAAACAGGAATAACACTTTAAACCATGGGTCCTTGAACTAAAGTCAGCCTGGTAAAATCACATGCCAGCCATGATCCTCAGCTTTTAATCACCTTTTGGAATGTTCTCTACCTTTCAGCACTCAGAATTCAGGTATTCTCTATACTGTTTCTCTGCCTACAGCTTCCCGTGGTATCAGCTCCCCTCTAGGGGGTAATTAAATTTGCCTATTAAGATATCTAAATAACATTTAAATGATGAAAATTAATGGTTATTTGGGAAAGGGAAACTTGAACCAATGGGAAAAAGCAAGATTTAGCATCAATCTGCCACATAAACCAAGTTGCATACATAAGATATCTGTGAGGCTAAGACATCATTTTTATTTGACTTAATGCCATTTGATTTAGGTGTAAGAGCCACCCTAAACAGTTTGCTTCTGTATTTTCTTTTATAATTAAAAACAAACATGAAAGCAATTACATCTATGTTTTAAATATTTACTTGAACATATTGTCATGTTTGCAATGCACATCCAACTTCTTAATTTACTTCTTCATTAAATTCATTTGTTCTCTCAGTCAGTAGAAAGTCTAAACTCAAAGATTTATGCAACCAACATGTGTACAGATCATTTTAAAATTCTTACTTCCCAATTTTTCCCCAAGTGTCTATGTTTGTTGTTAGTTCCTGAATTACATATTTTTATCCATGAAGAACACTCCCATTGGGGCACATCAAATTTTCAAGTTTATTAATAGAAAAAAATGCTATGATTTACTTGCACCAAGTTTATTTCTCTTAATAACAAGGAGCTATAACTTTTGGACAATCTTCAATTACTAGAGATAATATTTATTGGCAAATAAATTCAAATAATTGAGAAAACATAATAAAATAATTGAAGTTGTCCTACTTCATAATTTTCTTGATTAACATGGTTTTAATTTTCTGAGGTACAGTTAATTTTTCTACACATAGGATCCATGTATTTCAATGCACAAAGATAAGCAGACAGCAAATTACTATATAAAATTTGCCTTGTAGTTGAGCAATGAGGACACAGTGTACCTCATGTTGATACAGTTAGTCATTTTGCTTTTCATGTGGCACCTGGATCTTCATCTGTTTTATTCCATTTTTATTTTAGGGAACAAACTATAGCCATGAGTACATTTTCAGTACTACTTGCCACAGAGTTGTAGAATTTTAAAGCTGGAAGAAGCCTAAGAGATTAGCTCATTTAGCACATTAGGAATTTCTAGCTGAGATTTTTGGCAGGCATGAAGTAAAGTAGCTCCACAAAGGAAAAATATATAATATACAAAGATTTGTGGCTTTCCCAAAAATGTGTTAGAACCAAACTTACCTCCTAAAATATATACTCCTACCAAGAACATTTATAGGTCCTGAAGGCACCCCTTTTGCTCCTGAGGTCCCAGCTACCTCTCCTAATAGAGCCACGTCCATTCCCATCAGTGCTACTCCTGAGCCCTCTCCGCACTCTTCTGAAAACAATCCACTGAAACTTAAGTAAGGCTGGGTCTCTTTCTGTGGGAGCCTAAATTTAGAACTAATGCTGTGTTGGCACTGAAGAGCTCTCTTCAGGAGCAATGGTAAAAGGAAACTCACAAAGTGCAGCTCGGGTATTCCATTTTGGCGGATATTTACAGAAATGGAATTTGGAATAACCTATTTTTAAATGCTTAAGTCCTCGGAAATGGTATCAGTCAAACCACTGCAGCTGTAGACATTAGGACTTACAGTTAGTTCTAAGACTGAATGGAGAGATCAGATAAGCAGTTTATAAGGGGACTGAAAAGACTACACTCATTTTCCTTGTCTCTGATCTAATTGTGCACTAGGCAGCTCAGGGCAATTTCTTAGCATCAAACCAATTGACTTTTAAAGCTAACTTATTTTTTTCAAATAGCTATGCTATTCTCTAACTCAAAAATCAAACTGTAGATGACACTTTTCAGAATGCTGGACGCTTTCCAGTATGGGATGATATATTTTCCAATAATTATGCGTGTTAATGAAGGAATTAAATTAAAGAATTGTACTTTTAAGAGAAATAATAAAAGAGGTTAAATATGTTAAAGGGAATCCATGCTGAACCCTGCATATATGCATAGGGTCTGTTCACTCCATGACCCAGAGTTACCTGAGCTTCTAAAACTAGAAATTACTGAGAACTGTGCCCAGGGTACTATCCACATAAATGGTGTCATGCCGTGATAATGACTGGTCCCCAGGAAGCATTTTCAATCACCTATAACAACCAAAAGGAAACTTTCAGAATTCTGTTAATCAGAGGATATTTCTCCTTCTGCCTTACATTTGCCCTCAGATTACACATTCAGGGAGACTTCATCATCTCATTCCGAAGTGGCACACTCTCTTGCCTAGAAAGCTAATATAATTCAGCCTCGAGATAGGATTAATTGTGTAGTCTTCGGTTATTCTTTAAAAAATATTAGTGAAATATGTTTGTTGGTATGATTAAAACAAATTGGTAAATATCAGGTTGACTTCACAAACTTCTGTAAATTAAATAGGCAGATGATATCTCTTGCCATGAACTTTAAGACAATTTCAAATTATAAGTGGAATAAAAAGGGACATAGAGTAGATTGGTTATTCAGCATCAAACAATCTTATATCGACTCCAATTTTGACCATGGTACCTCAATTCCTCAAGAAATAGTTAGCCATGATATTGCAGAGTGTTCTTCTAGCTCAGCCTAAGTACACAACTAAACCAAAAAAAAAAAAAAAAAAAAGCATTTCTTTTGTTTAATTTTCATTTATTACATTTTGTTATGTATTTGTTTTATTTTGGTTACTCCTTGGTGATGCTTTTTGTTACTGTGATTCACAGAGTTTGGTGGCTTCTGCTAGTCTGGGTTGTGATCATTTGTTAAAGAGTACATTTAAGTTTCAAAGTAAATTTGAACTGTAGGTATTGTGATCATCCTCAAGAAGCTTCCCTATATACTTTGATTATTGCCCTAAATCTTAACTTCAGTCTAATGAATGCCATGAGACAAGACTCTTAATTTTGTAATTTGTTTTCCGCAAAAGAAGATATTCTAGTGTTGCACTGTCCCATATGGCAGCCACAAGTCATGTATGGCTATATAATTTATATTTAAATTATTTAAATTAAATAAAACTTAAACTTCTGTTTCTCAGTGACACTAGCATTATTTAAAGTGCTCCATAGCCACATGTATCCTGAGGCTACCTACTTAGCACGGAATGTCTCCATTCACTGCAGAAATTTCTATTGTTAGAACTGCTCTAATGGATATTTTCTACTAGGGCATGTTAATAATCAGTGATCAACAACTGCATGTTGCAACTTATTTTGTATATTATTAATAAAAATAGAACCTAATTAAAATTCATTTCTATATGTATGTATTTATCCTTAGCTCCCCGGTTATCCTGGTTATATCTTTATTTATTTATTTATTTTTAAAGATTTTATTTATTTATTTGACAGAGAGAGACACAGCGAGAGAGGGAACACAAGCAAGGGGAGTGGGAGAGGGAGAAGCAGGCTTCCCACTGAGCAGGGAGCCCGATGCGGGGCTCGATCCCAGGACCCTGGGATCATGACCTGAGCCGAAGGCAGATGCTTAAAGACTGAGCCACCCAGGTGCCCCTATATCTTTATTCTTACAAACATGCCTTCTATGATTGCCTATGATATTAACTACTGTATCAATGACAACATTCAATGCAAGTCTTCCTTATTGTTTCTTAGGCTCTCAATTCTTAAGGAAGAAATATAAAACCTAGGGTAATACTGAGTTTGCTAGAATGAACTTTCTGTAAGGAAGAGGAGATGATAATTTCTTTTAACAAATTAACATAGGTTATATGAGTATTAACATAGGTTTTCATCTCCATTTCCAAGCGAAGGCAAATCAAAATGTTCACTTAAGTCTGAATTGGGTATTTTCTGTTTCCTACTCTGATTTTCTCTTTATATCTTTTTTATTGACTTGTATTTTTTCATTTGTTTGATTCAAAAATGATCCAGGTAAAGCATACGTTGCTAATTTTGGTTTGGCATTTCAGGATATCTGATTTTGACTAACATTTTAAGATATTTAGAGGTTATCAGTAGTGATTCATTTTATAAACAAATCCTTATTAAGTGACAGTGAGTCAGTCACTACTCGGAACAACTACAGAAAAAAATTGAAGAAGAGGGTAATATAACTATCAGAAGAAGGAGCATTCAAAGCAGTGGAAAGTCTTAGTCTCAACACCTTGAGTAGGTGCAAGCCTAGTGATGTGAAAAAACAACAAAGCTAGGGTAACCAGAGCAGTGAATGGTAGACATGGAGTAGAAGATGAGTCGGGGATAACAGGGGCCTAACTCATGTAGAAAACCGATGGCCCAAATGTTGTTAACTGGAGTTTTCCAGCAGAGGATTGGTAAGAACTGGCTAATTTTATAAATGGGCTTTCCAATACTTCATTGGCAAAAGACTTAGAGCTTGAAAAGTTATGGAAGCAGAAAAGAGAAGAGCCCTGTGGTTATTCAGAGAAGGTCTACAAAATAGTTTGACCTGAACACTCACAATAGAGACATTGAGAAGGAGACAGATTCTGAAACACAGTTTGAAAATGGGATCATCAGAATTTTCCCATGGATAGGAAGTTCAAAGTGACAGAAGACAAAGAGAAAAGGGTGGCTCTAAGTTTTGACTGGACCAACTATATTTGATGCGGGAGAGCTAGGTTCTTGTCTCACGGAGTCGAAGAATGAATCTCGTGGACAGAGGAGAGTGAGTAAAGTGATAGAAGTTTATTAAGCAAGGATACAGAAAAAGCTCTCAGGAGTGAGAGGAGTCCCGACAGGGTTGCCACTGAGGGCTTTTAGGGATGGTCTTTTATAGAAAGCTAACCAGGGAACTTAAATCTGTTTAACATGTCTATTGATAGCACCATTAAGTAAGGACTAGTGATAAGACCTTCAATGGCTTACTTCCTTTTTAGGGTCCAGTAATTCTTGGTTGGTCTCAAGTAGTTGTTATAACAAGACTTCACCTCTGACACCTAGGACAGGATGGTCTGGTTTGTTACCTCATCTCTGGTTTCCTTTCATCTCCCACATTTTGAATTTTGTGCACCTGATCCCATGGCCCCCTACCTCTCTCTCCCTGCCTAGCTCCGCCTGCCCCTTATTCATATTGATGGATCAGGTACTAAATAAAATGGGAGGGGTGCCTGAGTGGCTCAATCGTTAAACATCTGCCATTGGCTCAGGTCATGATCCCAGCGTCCTGGGATCGAGCCCCACATCAGGCTCTTTTCCGCGGGAAGCCTGCTTCTCCCTCTCCCACTCCCCCTGCTTGTGTTCCTGCTCTCGCTATCTCTCTCTCTCTGTCAAATAAATAAATAAAATCTTAAATAAAATAAAATAAAATAAAATGGGAAAGAATAAGCAGACTAGCACTCTCCAAACTCTCCCCACCCCTTAACAAGAGACTGAATCAAAAGTAGATGATGTGTCTATCAATAAAAGAATGGATAAGAAATATGTGGAGTGTGTATGTGTGTGTCTCTGTGTATGTATACACACAGACCCGCACATACACACGCATACACACACATACACACAATGCAATATTACACAGCCATAAAAAGGATGGTATCGTGCCACTTGCAACAACATGGATGGGCCTAGAGGGTATTATGCTAAGTGAAATAAATCAAACTGAGAAAGGCAAATACCATATGATTCCACTCATATGTGGAGTCTAAAAAGCAAAACAAATGAATAAACAAACAAAAAGCAGAATCAGACCTATAAACACAGAAAAAACCTGATGATTGCCAGAAGGGTGGGTGTAGGGGATGGTCAAAATAGGTGAAGGGGTATGGGAGATACAAGCTCCCAGTTATGGAATGAAAAAGTCATAGGAATAAAAGGCACAGCATAGAAATACAGTCAGTGATACTGTAATAGTGTCGTATGGTGACAAACGGTAGCTACACTTGTGGTGAGCATAATGTAATGTATAGAGAAATTGAATCACAATGTTGTACACTTGAAACTAATGTAACATTGTGTCAACTATATCAAATAAAAAACATTTAATTAAAAATAAAAACAGGGGCGCCTGGGGTTCCTCAGCCAATTAAGCATTGGACTCTTGATCTCAGATCAGGTCTTGATCTCAGGGTAGTGAGTTCAATCCCTGTGTTAGGCTCCTTATTGGGCATGAAGCCTACTTAAAAAATAAAAATAAAAATAGTATGCTATTTCTCCAAAACAAAAAACAAAAGCAAAAAAAAAAAAAAATAGATGGAGAAGTAAATTTGTCAATTTGTCAATTTCATCACTTAGAAGGTATTTAATACTGTGAGAGTGCGTGGGATCGCCAAAAGAGAAAATATAAAGAAAAAGTTCCCCCAAATGGAAATTGAGGCCCTCCTCTGTTATGAGTCCCTAGATAGGAGGAAGAACCAGTAAAAGAGACTGGGAAGACATAATGGAGGAGAGACAATGAAAACCTGGAAACTGGAGAAAGTATTTCAAGGAAAAGAAAATAATAAACTGAGCCAAAGGCCTGCTGAACTGTGCAGTAAGAAATGATATTGGATTTATCAGCTAGAATAGGAAGTGTTGATAACAGGATGGGAACAAAAGACTGATCAAAGAATAAATGATGTAAGGTAAGAGACAGATTGCTAGAAAGCAATTGAATTATTATTTTTTTAATGGGAGAAATAATATCATGTCTGTATGCTTTTAGGAATGAGAAGTGAGCCAGTAGAAAGAAAAGTTGATAATGCAAGAAGGAGAAGTGAGAATGGAGAAGTTTATTTAAAAAAAAAAAAAAAGGATCTGGCCTCAGAGAGAAAAAAGAGTCCATCCAATAATACAAGAAGACCAAAAGAACATATATGCACATGTTGGTAGATGGGCCCATGCGGCAGGAACACCTAGACGCTCTCTTCTGGATGCTTCTTTCTTCTAAGTCATATAAAAAAAACTGGACTATTATCTGAGACTCAACAGATCTTATTGGAGATAATGAGGAGCAAGGAGAAACATATGATGTATTTTTCTAGAAAAGAGGGAAATGAAATTGCTAAGCAGGATTAGGGGTCCATGTGAGAGCAATGACCATGATGGTCGTAATAAGATTGAAAAATACTAGTAAGAATATTTTCCCCTTCAACATTTCATCTGTAGGAATACATTTTAGATTAGGTAAAGAATTGGATTTAAATATGGTTTGTGTGTTTTTTTTTTTTTTTTTTTAAACAGTAAAAGTGAGAAGGCAAAGGATTTAGAGTGTATCTAGAAAGTGATTATAAAATTGAAGCCAAATAAGACAGGAAGTGAGGATGTGAGGGTTGTTGAACGACAAAGGATAAAATTGCTCGTAAGCTCTGATGGAGTTTAAGGATTTATAAAGACAGAGTAAGAGGGAGCAGATTAGAAAGACAGCAGAAACTGGCACTAGACTGTGGTGCTTGAGGCAGATTAGAAGGGCAACATCAATTTGGGGACTCAAGGCCTTTTTGCAAGAATAAATGGTTGAAGCAGCATAGAAAATGGCATTGGAGGAGAAAAGTGTAAGGAATTAAGACCCAGGTGTGGTAACCTGGGTTTTGTGCATAATAAAATCAAACAGAACTGAGACGGGAGTAGGTCTGGAGGCAGTGATAATGAAGCACGGTAAAATCTGGAAGACTTGAGGGATCTGGCCAGCAGTCAGCAGATGTCTGCCACAGGAAGGACTAACCAGCAGAGATGGATGCCATGAAATTCAGAAATGGCAGCTTTTTAAGAGGAGGGGCCATGACGTGGAGCAAGAGATAGGCACCTATGTTGTAAGTATCAATGTGTGATCTTGGGTGTGAAAATGCACATGAGGGTATTTGAAAATCATAAAGCAAATGGTGTTTAGCAGAATGCAAGAATGTTCGCTTCCCCTTTCTTTCCTTTTCTAATCTTTTTGCCTTAACTGCTTTTGTTTCTTAGGCCTTATTGTGCCTGCAGTGTGAAATTGTTTGGGGCTAGTATATGCTCTCCCACTGCATACTTGATAGCTTGACCTTGGTCTCAGGCTACTTTCTGAATCGCCTGTGTTGTTTCTCTGTGAGCCTTCTATCCCCCAAGCAGAAGTTAAAGGCACATTTGATAGGTCTCAGTATGTATGTCTTTTGTGCAGCTTCATGGTGGGAAAGTCCATTGCTCTTAATAGTTTTACTTCCCAGGGTAGTTCTACTTTTTCTCCCTCAAATACATTGACCCCTAATCTTTTGAGCATAAAGAGCAAAAGATAATATACAGGCTATAAATATATTCAGTCAAACCAGGCTGCTTATTTTCAGACTGAGCATGCTGTTCTTTTCCTACTACCTCTGACTGGGGGCTGGGGGAATGTGATGTAGGTCACTGTTCATTCACAACTAAACTGGGAGGATTATAAATTTTTCAAAGTAAAGTTTAGGGGGTTATTTTAAAGATCCAAACTAAAAAATACTGTAATGGATTTGAGATCATTTAAATATTGAAGCTTCTTTATTAAAAATAAACCAAGTGATATAATTAATCTCAGCTTAGGTCCACTGAGAAATATACTTAATCTGATTAAACATCACCTATTATAATAAGTGTGGTTTGGGTTACTAGAGTGGAAGAAGATATAACTTATTAAATGCCAGTGAGTAGCCTTAACTATTTTACACAATTCAGTGTTTCATTTTCTCTAACAAAACCATCTACTGAGCCATTTCAGACACTTTCAGCTTCACCTGTCCCAGGTTTAGAGCAATTGATTGTGTGTGTGTTTTTCCCAGCCTCCTCCACAGTGACTAATTCCTTACTGGCATAAACCATCAACTTCTTGTCCCAGGCTTGCACTACACTAATGTTGCCCTGTTGCTGCTAAGGATGAGACACCAAGAAACATGCTCATCACCCACGCATGTCCAACCCCAAAGTGCAGGGACTTAAGACCCATGGGGAGAATCATAGACAAGAGCTGGTTATTTTCTTTTTTTTTTTTTTTTTTTTTTTAAGATTTTATTTATTTATTTGAGAGAGAGAGAATGAGAGGGAGAGAGCACATGAGAGGGGGGAGGGTCAGAGGGCAAAGCAGACTCCCTGCCGAGCAGGGAGCCCGATGTGGGACTCAATCCAGGGACTCCAGGATCATGACCTGAGCCGAAGGCAGTCGCTTAACCAACTGAGCCACCCAGGCGCCCCAAGAGCTGGTTATTTTCTACCTTCTTTCTACTAGACATTCCTGCCCTGAGATGCAATACTTTCTATGGCTCTTAAAAGATGGGCCATAAAAATGTACCACTCAACTCTCTTGCTGTAGGAAGCATAATTGATGGATGGACCCAACTGCTCACTCTGCATCTACCACTCAGGCCACATCTTCCATAGGATGCTTTCAGCCAAAGGCAGAGAACAGCAGGGCTACCAATACCAGCCCATTCCTGTAAGATGCAGGACTCCTTAGACAGGTGACATTGGCTCAAGGTCAAATCTTCCTTTGAAATGTATTACAATCAGAGACTCTGCCTGACCTCAATTCTCTCCTTTACAGGAGTCAAGCATGCATCCTGATCTAATGACCCGGCCACCTCATCCAGCTCCCTCTCCTTTTTCTTCCATAGTCTTTTCTCCCAGTAAGTCTCTTGTACCTCTAATTCCATCTTGGTGTCTGCCTGACAGAGGACCTGAAATAATCCAAGGGGCACTAAGAATAGTCTAAGAACACACACAATAAGAAAGAAGTAGGACTGGCTCACTCCCTACCCAGCAGGCCAAGACAACACTACCCAGAATGGAAGTTGGGGCACAGATAATCCCTTGCACAAAGTGGTGACCGAATAGCTCAAGATTTCACTATCAATGACCTAGTGAAATGTCTACATGGAGAAAAATATCTCAGGTGTAATGATCCAGGTATTTAAAAGAAATAGAGGGAATATGCCTGCAAAGACAGGGTAGTTAGCTGGTTGCTGAAAAATTGTTTTGACGTTTCAGAGAGAGAATAAAAGTGTGAGGAAGCTGCTAATGGGGGCACCTGGGTGGCTCAGATGGTTGAGTGTCTGCCTTCTGCCCAGTTCATGATCCCATGGTCCTGGGATCGAGCCCCACATCAGGCTCCTGGCTCAAGCGGGGAGTCTGCTTCTCCCTCTCCCTCTGCCTCTCTCCCTGGTCATGCTTTCTCTCTCTCTCTGTATCTCTGTGTCTCAAATGAATAAATAAAATCTTAAAAAAAAAAAAAAAAAAGCTGCTAATGGTTAAATGTGACAGCTAGAGGGTCTTCGGTAGCTTCAAAAGAAATACTCATCTCCTATAGTGGAAAAGTCAACACAGCTAAAAAGAGACTGAAACTGGATATTTAGAGGTACAGAGCTCCAGAGATGTCAGAATGTTTAGCCAAGGCAGATCAGTTATGCTAAGGTCCAGTTCTGGTTGGGAAAACCCCATACCCTGAAACATAAGGAGAGAACATCTGGAGGGATGCTCTTAAGGATGATGATTCTTCAGGTATCCATTAAATGTCAGAGCCTGCAGAGCTGGCCCATCCTTCCCTATTAAGAGATATTGAAAGATCCACCATGTTGAAAGATGCTGCAGAGGTCTTTCCCCCACAAGGCAAGAATAGACCCTCAGAAGCTGTTCTAACCTCCTCATCTATATGCCTACCCAATAATTAGTGTTAGGTCACAGTATATGCCACCGTTGACATACTGGGCCAGATAGGTTGGGAAACAGTCTATGCACTGAAGGGATTACAAGAATTAGCCTGAAGGTATTGGTAAGAGCCAAAGGATTATCTCTGAAATTGAGTCTCAAGGATACTTGATCAAGCAGACTACTGAATATAAGACAAAAAATGTAAGAATTTTCTTAAGACAGGAGATTAAACACTCTGGCCAGGACTCTAGGAGATAGGCTAACTCACTGCTAGGTTGGCACTTAGAGGCCTGGAAAAAGTTGGTGTTCAGTGGAGTGTTCAGTGGAGTGGAAATACCTGAGTTTGCTCCGGCAGATGGGAAAGAAAGGGATAAAGTGGCTAGGGAAGTGGTCAGGATTAAAAGAATCAGTTACATAAGGCCAGAACACCCACCAGAGGTAATGCTCCACAGGACAGTCTACTGATGAGAGGGGCATCTACCTACATCATGAAGTTCAGTGGTGGCTGTCCTCTGCAGGGCATGGTTGATGGTAAGAGAGACGATAATAAAAGCAGAGATTGGAGCTCATTAATATCTATGGGAATCATGAACCTCCAAAGAACTAGAGGCCAGATGACAAGCTTAATTGGAAGAAACCAGGAAAATTCAATTAGCATGTCTCGCAAGACTGAAGGGCAGTTGAGGAGCTTTGATCCACATGGAATTGGGTGATAGTTAAAAGAGCATGATGTTCCTCAGCATAAAATAGGCACCCAACGAGGGTGATATCTGACATATGTGTAACCCAAAAAAGACAAAAATAGATGAGTCAGAGGCAGAAGATAGTTGTTTTGGTAAAAAGTTGTGTTCCCTTTTATTTCCCTAGACCTAAGCCAATTTCTTAGTCCAAACACCTTTACCTAAAGAACCCTTTCTACCACAGGTTCCTAAAAAGGACCCCACAACATTGTGGTAAATATAAACTGTAATGATTATCCCAGTCTTTCCCAAAGAGACTTGTAAACGATTTGTCAGGTGATTGTATATAGGCTTGGTATTAATATTTGGAGACCCAAACATCACCCTGACCCCCTTTTCAGAGAAGGAATTTTTATGGACCAGGTAATAGAGTCTTGGCTAAAGTACAGATCACAGTGGGCCCATTGGATGAGAATTAGAACCCACAGGTCATTTCCCATTTCCCTGAATGTATATTTGAATTTATATTCTCAGCAGTTGGGAAAAAAACACCGAAGAAGGCCAAATGCAAAGCTCTGAAACGGCCCCTCATTCAAGCCTAAATAATAAACCAAAACCAGAGAAATGTATCCTGGAGAAATGGCAAAGATTAATACCAACATTAAACACCTACAGTGAGCCCTGGTGGTGGTTCCTGACCTGTCTCTATCTAACTCACAAGACTGGCCTACACAGAGACTGAATGAATGGTACAGAATGACTGCATACTTAACAAGTAGTATTTCTGATTGTGGCAGTTGTGCCTAGGGTGACACTATTGTTAAGGCTTATAAATAAACTCTTAGGGACATAACATATAGCCATTCATGAAGCGGATGGCTTTTTTCCTATTCCCATCAAAAAAAAGTGGATCTGAAACAGATCACATTTACATGGGATGACAAGAATACTCATTTACAGTTTGGTCTCAGGGGTATGTAATATAGCTTGTGATCTGTCACAAGATAATCCAAAGATGTTTGGACTGTCTGCGTATCTCCCAGAATATCACACTGTTCCATTACACTGATGACATCATGCTATTGGATAGAATGAACTAAAGGTGGCAAGTGCATTGGGAGAGCTTGTCAAGACAGCTGGGCTTCAAGGGATGGCAAATAAATGCTATGAAAATTCAGAAGCTACCTCTTCAGTGAAATGTTTAAGGAGGCGGTGATGGAGTGCTTGCCAGAATGTCTGTTGGAAGCCTTGTTTGCATGGATCCTTCCTGCTTCTCTCCTTTCCTTGCATGCAGAGGCACCGACAGCCTTTGTTCCTGCTTAGCTTTTCAAGAATGTTTGTATAGGAAGTAGCCTCAGAATACAAAGAAAGTATTTCCCTCCAGAGTAAAGGGCAGGTTTGTTTACTTCCCAGTATAATAAAAATAATGCCTCCACCTGGGACAAGGTTCAGTCCTATTATAAAATAGTTGGGTCCCTAAGCTCAAGATTCTTCCGATGTGGTGCAAACTCACTATCTGCACAGCATCCACCTGGGTTTTGCTGGGTTGCCCTGTGGCACTGGGTTGCTTTCTGTGCCATTAATAATAAAATCCTTTATGTATGACCTGGGAGTCTTGTGTCTTCCGACAGGATCCATGCAATTGGGGCAGACTAGCCTTTTAGCTTGCAAGTAGGATAAAATCTCAGATGTGAACTATGATATCATGGGATATGAAGACTCCTTGGAATCTGGTAGCAAACACTTTCACCCAAGTGGTAGGTGAGGGAGGGGAGTAAGTGTCCCCCACTGTTTGACAATTAATGAATGCCGACAGGCTGAGTAGCTAGAAGTAGGACTGAAAAAAGGCACCCTCCTAGTGATCTGGCTGTTGCTCACTGTCCTCCGAGCGGAAAAAAGGGATCATGGCAATGGAACGAGTCCTATAGACCCAGCCAAAGACAATGTGGCTGAAGCCGATGACATCAATGGTTTAAGCAGTAAGGTATAGAGCCACACTCATTTCTATCTCCCATGGCTTCTGGAAGTTTTTCTCAGGAAAGCAACCTTTAATGGTCTACTCTAACTACTTTGGCTGTTGGGCTAGGAAAAAATGCAGTCATGTTGTCTCATCACACATGTAACTGACTTCAAATAGCTGGACTTCAAATAGCTAGATGATCTCACTGCAGTATGGACCTCCATCATGCTCTCTGGGGTTACTAAATCCAACCACTGGAATCAACCCTGTAAACCATTAGGGTCTATTTTCAATTGCCCATTGCCTCTCTACTCAAGTATCTATATTTACTTTTCCACTTGACTCACAGCATTAATCCAGGTATTGCAAGATATATTAGTGATTTCACAGACTTCTCACTGACCTGCAAAAAACATGTGAAGAGCAATTCTATTATCCATCGCAAACCTGACCAATGAGTGTAATCTGGACTGAAAGCCTTCCATAACCATGGTCATTGATAACTTTAATTAAAATCAGGAACAGTATTCATGCCGCTTTTTCTAATTGGATGACACTCTGTGTAGAGAAAACTATCAATTAATTATGAGTTATTTATCCCTCCAGGAATTTTCACTTAGTTGCCAAGGATAGCCGCATTCTGGAAGGACCTCTGCAATCAACTCCATAAATGTATGTGCTTCCTGAGAAAAGGGATTTATGTCTGTTTCTCCACTGACGTATTTAAGCATCTAGAAAATTATCTCATAAATATCAGTCTGTAATATATATTTGTTGAATGGATCGATTGTAAAAATTGTTTACTATGAGTACCAGAAGGATATTTTCTTATTTGAGAATGACAGTAAATAGAGCTGGCCCCAAATTTCATCCAGTTGTATGGAAAGAATTAGATCCACAAGCTTTATTTAATGAATAATGAACGCTAGAGAAAAAGAATAAAGTCCTTTGCTGATTAGGCTCCATGAGTCTGCCTTATTCCATGGACAGGTTATGATGCCTATCATAAACCACAAACACCTAGTGAGCATCCAGAATGTTTAATCACTTGACTGATAACTGGGAGACAAATAAATGTTATAGCTGATAACAGCTGCAAAACTTCACTGAAGGAAGATAGCACTAAGGGCTCAGCTGAGGAAGAAATCACCCAAAAGGAGGTACAATGAAAGTTGATTGGAGTCTAATGGAAATTAAAAAAAAAAAAAGTTTCACAAGAGATACAGTATAAATGAGAAGCTTTCATTTCCAGAATGACAATGTTAAGAAAATGTTTCCATATTAAACTGAAAAATAAAATAATATAAAATAAAAATGACCCAGTTCAAACTGAAAAGGGAGTTAAATGCAGTTTTCCCTGAGCTCTTAGTTTACTACAGTTCCTAAACCACACCACGTCAGTGGTTAGGAATAGCACATAATGTAGTGTTTCCCCACTCTTCACAAAAGGGTAACCCCATGGTAAATATTTTTTTAAGTATGATGGATAGTTTATTAGGTTGCTAGTGCTGCCGTAACAAAGTACCACAACCTGGGTGAAACAACTGAAATGTATTTTCTCACATCTGGAGTCTGGAAGTCTGAAGTCAAGGAGTTGGCAGACAGAGTCGCTTCCCCCTGAGGGCTTCTGAGGGAAGAACGGACACCAGGCCTCACCCCTCAGCCTGTCGATGACCACCGCCTCCCTGTGTCTTTCCCCTCACTCCCTCTCTATGTATGCCTATCTCTTTGTCCAAATTTCCCCTTTTTGTAAGGACACTGGTCAAACTGAACTAGGGCCTACCCTAATGACCTCATCTGACTAACTCCTTTAACAATAACCCCATTCCCAAATAAAGTCTCATTGTGATGCGCTGGGCATTAGAGCCTCAAATTTTGGTATTTTTGAGGCACACAATTCAACCCACAGCAGATTGGATATTCTGGAGTTCAAAGTTAAAGTCTAAATGGATACATTACAAGGTGGAATTTGGAAATAGAAATACCTACTAAATTTGAAATTAATATAACCTGGTCTTGAACTAAGTTGGCGAGATTCTTTTTTTTAATTGAAGTATAGTTGGCACACGATGTTTCATTAGTTTCAGGTGTACAACACGGAGGTTGGACAAGTCGTACATAATTCTGTGCGCACCACAACTGTCACTGCCATCTGGAACCACACGGCACTATTACAGTACCACTGACTATATTCCTTCATGAGATATTTCCAGACTGATACCACAGTAATCACTCTACTGGTTAAGTGTATGGGGTTTCAGTCAAACAAACAAGATTTTAAATCCCTGTCCTGCTAATCAAATGCTATTTGACTTCAGAGAATCAATTTGACTTTTGAAACATGTTTTTCTTATCCATAAATACAGCGGTAGTAATAGAAACTGCAAATAAGGTTACTGTAAAAATTAAGTGACTTGATATTTGTAAAGCCATTACCACGATCATTATTTTTGGTGCAGTGTTGAAGCATTTGCTAATCACTTCTCTGTTCCCAAAACTGAAAATGTGGGTCATAATTCATTTTCACAACCACTCATAATATTATAAACAATCGTGTACATAACCACCCAGATGATGACTTTCATATTTATATGTTGCATCAGTTTCCTAGGGAGGCTGTTACAAAGTACCACAATATGGGTGGCTAAGACAAGATAAATGGATTTCTCACAATTCGGGAAGACAGAAGTCCAAAATCAACGTGCCAGCTTCCTCCAAAGCCTCTAGAGGGGAATCTTTCCTTGCCTCTTCCCATGTCTGGTATCTCTTGGCATTCCTTGGTTTCAGGCACAATAACTTTGCCTCCCATCTTCACATGTTGTCTCTCTGTATGTTCTCTCCTCTTCTTGGAAAGATGCCAGTTTGGAATCAGGAGTCATCCTAATCTAATTTGACCTCAACTTAACTAATTACATCACCAAAGAGTATTTCCAAAAAAGGTTACATTCTGAGGTTCTAGATGGACCTGAATTTTGAAGGTACACTCTATAACCCACTACAGTCTGCCATCTGGTCTCTCCAAATTCATGCAAAATATATTCACTCTGTTCAACAAATCCCCAAAGTCTTAGTCCATACCAGCATTAGCTCTCAATCCAAAATCTCATTTACGTGTCATCAACTCAAAAAGTCCCCAATTTTATCATCTAAATCATCTAAATCAGGTATGGACTAGACTCTGGGTGTGATCAATCCAGAAGCAAATTCCATTCTATCTGTCACCTGTGAATAGAAAACAAGTGACCTGCCTCTCAACTATGATGGCAGAACAAGCATAAAATAGACACATCTACTGCAAAAGGGAGAAAACTGAATAAACAAAGGGCTTACTGGTCCAAAGCAAATCCAAAACCCAGCAGGGCAAGTTCCACTAGGTTTCAAGGCCTGAAAATAATCCTCTGTGGCTTGATGTTCTGCCCTCTGGGCTGCTGTGGGCAGCCCCACCTGCTGCCCTGTGGATGCAGCCGACTCTGCCCTTCTGGCCCCTGGTGTCAGTGGCAGCCCCCACCCCCAGTCGCAGAGCCACCTTTGAAGTCATTCATCCTTCTTTTTTTTTTTTTTTTCTTTTTTTTTTTAGGATTTTATTTATTTACGTGAGAGAGAGAGCATGAGAGGGGGAGGGTCAGAGGGAGTAGCAGGCTCCCCGCTGAGCAGGGAGCCCGATGCGGGACTCGATCCCGGGACTCCAGGACCATGTCCTGAGCCGAAGGCAGTTGCTTAACCAACTGAGCCACCCAGGCGCCCCCATTCATCCTTCCTCTTGAAGGACAACATGTTTGCAGCTGAATACCTCTATCTCGGCTCATTTCCTGACTGTAGAATTTTGGCAAAAATACTTTAAAATGTGTACTGTGTACTCCATTAGATACACAAACATCCCAGGTGTCTTTATTTCATGTTAGTAGCCAGTGAAGTTCGCTATCTAAATCTTATTATTATTACATTATATTAATACATTATATTATATATTAATTAATATGTAACATATATATTAATTAATATACATATATTAATATATTATATATTAATTAATTAGTCATTTCAAGATGGTGCTCTCATTCTGTCATGCTTTATTGGCTAGGATACTTCCCGTAGTAAACTATTTTTATAATCCCACCTGATTAAAAAATAAAGAAATAACTAATTTCTCTAAGAATAGGTTTACACATTCCTGGCTCTGATTACATATGTATGGGTAGGTCTCTTGTTATTGTTGTTGTTGTTATTGTTGGTTTCAATTAGCTGCCACACAATGCCAACTAATTCCTTGTAACAGACTCTCCCCATCTGTATAATTGCAAATGGTCCCACCAAAATAGCAGAGGCAAAGCTCAGACACCCTTAGAAATAGAAAACTTCAGATATCCAGTGGAAGAAACTGGGAAAGAGGATTCCAAATAAATTACTTGGGTCATTAACTATGGGATTCTCATACCACATTTTTTTCCTTAAAATACACTACACTTGGGGCACCTGGGTGGCTCAGCTGGTTAAGCATCTGCCTTCTGCTCAGGTCATGATCCCGGGGTCCTGAGATCTAGCCCCACGTCGGGCTCCCTGCTCAGCAAGGAGCCTGCTTCTCTCTCTCCCTCTGCCCCCTGCTCGTGTTCTCTCTCTTTCTCTCTCAAATAAATAAATAAAAAGTCTTAAACACACACACACACACACACACACAACACTCTTTTCACCCTTTGGTTAATATGCTAAATACCTTCATTGTGAAATGTCTTCTCCATACTCAGTTTTTAAATTTATGTTCTACAAAATATATTGTTTTTATTCATGATGAAATGACTCAGAAAAAAATGATATAAAATACATAAAATTAGGGAAGGCAAGCCAACATCTTACAAATAATGAGAATGACAAAAACTAGTATAAAGCAAGGAAGTAGGTTGTTCTCATTTTGATCAGTATTGTTAACATAGAGGGTATTGTTACTACTATTAAATAGAGTCAAATTGGCTGTATCCTGTACACAACAGAAAAATAATGTGTCATGAATGAAATAAATGCCATTTTTATTATATGTATTTGGGATGCTTATAAAATTAAAAGATTACAGTAGAGTAGAATTCGTTCTCCTTTTTCATCTGAAACACCAGAGTAAAGGAACAAATCTAAGAATACTTAGTGGCTGGTATTTACTTTTGATTATCTCCAAGGAGAGAAAAATAAAATATGCTACTCTCTGCCTATCCAGTATGGGGTGTGAGATAGTTAGATACATAATCTTGTCCACTGGAATAGCTTGATGGCGAGAAAAACAGAGAAGATATGGCTGGAGTAGAAAGGAAGTGGTTCCATGGCATATACAAATGGTATCATCGTGTCCATGTTTCTACCTAATGGGGGGCCTTTTTCCACACTAAGATGTTAATTTGGGAATACATTTTCATAGAAACAAAAAAGAAAACAGAGGGACAATAGAACTATTAACACAGTGCAGCCACGAACACAAGAGCTGTACAGAAAAAATAAATAAGCAAAAAATGTGCAGATTGAGTGAAAATGCTGTAGGGCTTTAGAGGAACAGAAATAAGAATGGGGAATATTCCTGGGTAAAGAAATGGAAAAAGACCTATAAAAGAGAAACATATGAGCTAACTGGTATCGCACAAAACAGTGTGAGTCCCACAGAAATAGAGAAATCTAGACCAGACTACAAGAAAAATGATCTTTATGATATTCAGGGCAATTTTCCCTAGTTCCTTGGTGAGACTAACAGGGAAAAAGCTGAAGTCCTCTGCTCTAGTTTCTTGGGGAATTTGTGATTTATTGTTCTATGAATGTGATTTATTGTTCTATGAAAGTGGGTTTTATTATAAAGGCTTCATTCCATCATATGAATTTGTGATGTGGACAAGTTATTTTACTGTGTTTATAAGGAAATAAGTTAAAGGGACCATCCACGTACCTCATGTATTATTTTAGACTGGTTTTCTGGACTGAATGAATCCCAATTAATGAAACGAATTCAAGATCCTCATGATCAGTGCTGGTAAAACCAGGGAAGCTATACTTTTTAGAGAATACTGCCTCAAACATCATGATTTCTGCTGGAGAATTTACAGACCGGGGAGGGGGGGCAGGATGCAACATTTATAATTGTACAAACCAGATACTTAGATCACCTTCACAAATGTTGTGTTAAAACCACAACATCTGTAATGGGAAAAACAACAATAGTTTGTTAAATGCCATTTCAAGCATTTTATTTTATCATGAATGTAATCATCAAGATATCCTTATGTGATAAATGTTGTAATAGCCCATTTTAATGATGAGGAAACTGACACAGAGAGTTTAAGGAACGTGGCCAATGTCATAAAGGTAAGAAGTGGAAGGGTTGGATTTAAAATTTAGTTAATCTGTCTCTACTGTCTGTACTCTCCATCTTGCATTATGAGAGCATCAACAATGGAATAGTTACCAACAGTAGAATATTTTTGAAAAAGCAAAATATAATTTCTACACTACCTTTGAAAATAAGAATTTTGAATGGAACATATTCTATATACATATATACTCAACATATCTATATTATCTACCTATCTATACAGAATACACATGTACATAATTTTTTTCTTGTACCAATTTTCTTGTACCAATAACAGTATGTTATTGATAACCAAATTCTAAGTTGAATACCTCATATAAGACCACAGCACTGGGAAATCCTGACTACAGAACTCTGTTATAAGGATTTGGCTTTCTGGGCCCGTCCCTGGAAAGGAATGCTATGAAAAATAAAGTTCAAATCTAAGGAGACACAATCAGTAAACCTAATAAGAAAATGCCATTCATTCTCTCTTTCTGCCTGTGTTATTGTAAGAAACTTACATATATTAGATATATTTAGAAGTCTTGCATATAACTGTAAAGACAAGTACCTGGGGTTATTAGATGGTAATATCAAAATTGTAAAATAGCATTCATTCATTCTTCTATCCTTTGTTAAACATCCCCCCTTTTTTATTTTATTTTTATTTTATTTTTTTAAAGATTTTGTTTATTTATTTGACACAGAGAGAGAGAGAGAGAGAGAGAGAAAGAACACAAGCAGGGGGAGCAGCAGGCAGAGGGAAAAGGAGAACTAGGCTCCCCACTGAGCAAGGCCCTGGGGACTCAGGCTCCATTCCAGGATCCTGGGATCATGACCTGAGCTGAAGGCAGATGCTTAACCGATGAGCCACCCAGGTGCCGCATACATCCTCCCCCCTTTTTTTAGGAAAAAAAGTTTTTGTTAAATGTTAGGAATTCGTAAATGAAAAAGTGAGAATTCCGTGTCCTAACTCCTAATGAAATCTCGAGAAGGGAAGAATGCAAGTGGACTTAGTGAGTGTGCTCTGTGTGAAGGAACTCGACATAAACCAGCACTCACAAGGACCAACGGACACTGGTGGCCTATGAGAATCTGGTAAGGATTTTGCATTTTTAGAAAAATAGTTTACTGAGGTGAAATTCACATAACATGCAATTAACCATTTTAAGGTAAATAATTCAGTGGCATTTGGTACATCCTATGTTGTGCAACCACAACCTCCATCTATTTTCAAAGAATTTCTATCACTACAAAAGTAAAATCCCTTGCACATTAAGCAATTCCTCTCCATTCCCTCCTCCCTACAATGCCTAGAAACCAGCAATCAGCATTCTGTCTTCATCGTGATGATTTTGCATTTTGACTCTGCAGATGTGTTAAAATATTTAAGCATTTCCTGAGAGGATTTTATCAGACCATACAAAATATTTCAGCACATCTATTAGAATGTCAGAATTGCCTACTTTGTAGACCATAAATAGATGCTTAAGTTAAAATACACTAGTGATTTTTTTGAAACATGAAACAGACTATAAATTGGATATTTCATAAATTTGGGGCTTGAGTAATTGTTTTCATTGCATTTGCAATTTTATGAAATGTTCTTCCAATAATTGAATTATCATCTATAATTTTAAATTAAATCTGAAGTTTATATTAGATACTACAACTTGTGACTATCTTTATGTACTTGGAAAAAATAGCTAAACTATCAGTACTCCTTCCTACTTTTGGGGTGCTAAAAAATATCTAGCATAAATGGTGAGTTCTTTTTGGTATCTAATGAGTATTAGGCAATTACCATCATACTCCTTCATCAAAGGATTCTAGCCTAAACTCATGAACCCAAATACTAAAACCAGAATAGCTTCTTTTCTTCTGATAATCATCTACTATGTTTCATAATTATGATGGTAAACCATTGTCTTTCCTCAGTATATGAGTGTCCTTAAGCCTACTGGAAATAAATTAAGTTCAACTGTACTAAGCATATATTATTTCTTTTATTTCTTTTTCTGTATGTGTATGAGTGTGTGTGCAAGAGTGATTAGATTTCTCTCACAATAATTTATAAAATTCCCTCTGTGTGTGAGTTGAGCATATCATCCTTCAAATTTTATTTATAGGTTTGTTTTTCCTTGATATTTCAGTCCTTACAATCATTTTTTATAAAAACATTTTTACATATCACTTGTCAAAATAATTCAGCAATTAATCACAAATATTGCACTGTCCAATATTTTTGATAAATAATCTAATACATAAATGAAGTCACATAAAAAGGAGAGATATGCTGACTAGAAACCTAATCATTTCATAAGAGAATTTTATAATAATGTAATTAGCAGGCACAATGGACAAAACAAAGTTTAATTCCCAGAAAGTTATTTTTCCTAAGATACATCTGCACAGATTATACGTATTGAACAGGTAGTTTGAATGTATGTTGTATTGGTCAAAGCTTTACTTTTCTGTTTTATAACTTTTGGGGATTGACAGCCTAACTCAGAATTGAAGATCGACTTTATTTAATTCTTTGTTTTATTCAATAAATGCTCTCACTATAAACTATTGTTATTCTCTAGGCACAAACTTAATTACAGAAAACATTACAATAGGGGACATTTAATTAACTAAACAACATGAAAGATATTGTAAACTATTGAATGAGAGAGGATGAATGATTAGCATTTGCAGTATCAGAAATGTGTCTCCTAGACCTTGAACAAGTGATACTAGGCATATATGATTGTTCTGGGTCAATTACTACTGGGAAAATATCAGTTAATCCTTGAGTTTTTAGGCAGGTTTTTAGGCTTATTAGAGAAGATTAATTTGTAATCCATTTTAATGTGGGCACTTTATTTAGTGGACAGAAAAACTCAGCACCAACAGAAAGTTAGACACAGCAAGATGAGTGTCATTGGAAAGGTATAATTGAAGCAGGCAAGGGTTAGTAAAGGGTCATACTTTGAGGATAACAAGAATCCACATACGTTAGATTAACTGTCCACTGGAAACCTCTCAAGAAGTAAGCCCCTTAAATGTAAGTTGGTATCAAGTTACTGATAAGATCAAGGTCTTCTTTCTTCAGAAAGCTTCCAAGCTACGAAATTAAATAAGCCTTAAACTTGATAATTGTACCGTGATATGAATGTGCTGAAATAAGGAAGTATGATAATTAAACATCAAGGACAAATGGAAGGTGACAGTCATTATGGAAACTAGAAAAGAGAGCTAAGTGTGACTTTATGCATCCGTGCCTCCAGCAGACCTGTTAAAGGAAATAAGACATTTATTCTGGGTGGATAGGAACATTCTAGTTGCTAGAGAGACTGGCTAATCTATAAAGAAGAAAGGAGTTCATTAGATAGAATCAATGGAATATTATTTAGACTTGTCAAATATATTTATCTCCTTCTTTCTTCTATTTACTAAATTTCCTTATAACCTCAGTGATGTAGAAAAAAATTGGGAGAATATTCTCAATTTATTGGAGAACTCAATTGTGTACCTACAAAAGTTATTAATGATTTTATCTCCGGGGACCAGTGCTATAAAATGTACTGCTTATGCATTTATATTATGCATAAAATTGTAAGAAGGAATGTCATTTGCCAAAATATGAACACTTCATATAATATTAGTCATATATAACATATAATATTTTAATTTATACATCTATGCATTCTTTTATAAAAGTTGCCCAAACTCAAACTAATAACAGAGGGGTATTAGCAATAAAGGTTAAGCAAAAACTGAATACTGAAATATGGCTAAGAGTAAAATGTATCTGAAACATAAAATCTCCTATAAAGGCAGAAGACCCAGGCTAGAAAAAGATGGGAGAGGGGATGTCTAAACTGATAGGGAGAAATCTGCTTATACTGAGGTAAGGTTTAATATCTGCAAGGGTGAATCAGGTTTTGTGGAACTAAATTTTTGTAGCCCTCTTTAAGGAAAAGATTACAGAATTGAAACTATAAAATTAAGATACAAAGTAAATATTTAGAGTGAGAAAAATAAATCATAATGAATTATGAATTTTATTTTTTTTAAAGATTATTTATTTATTTATTTATTTGAGAGAGAGAGAGAGAATGAGAGACAGAGAGCACGAGAGGGAAGAGGATCAGAGGGAGAAGCAGACCCCCCGCTGAGCAGGGAGCCCGATGTGGTACTCGATCCCGGGACTCCAGGATCATGACCTGAGCTGAAAGCAGTCGCTTAACCAACTGAGCCACCCAGGCGCCCGAATTATGAATTTTAAAAGTTAGCAAATACTGAACGTATCACAAAATCCAAAATAACGGTCCGATGCTTTTATTATGCCACTATTCAATATATGTCTATACTATAATTTCCCTTTTTGGCTGCATGATTCTTATTTCTTCAAGGGAAAATATTTTGCAATATAATGTACTGTAAAGAAAATAAAATACATTATTTTTTGTTTTAGCATTAATTATTTGATTACTTAGAAATGTATTGTGACTTCCTAACTAGTTATCAGTAATGTTGTGCTAAAATGTACTCAATACCTTGACATGCTTAAATCTTTCCACTCACACATAGATATGTTTACTGCTTGGAAGATTGCTATACTTTGTGCCCTACAAACACAGGAATTCTGATCAATCTACTTTTGATGGCTGTCAATTAAAAAAAGAGAGAGAGAGAGACAGAGAGAAACTAACAGGAAAGACCTTTATTGTGGAGCTCAGGAGAATATAATTCTATATCTACAATTCTATATAACTCATGATTGGAAGAATTTCCACAGACTAGTTACTGGTCTAGTACATTTAAAACCGTATTTCTTCTCCACTACCCAGCTGTTTTCAAAGTGTTTACATTAAAACCACTTTGTGCTTTGGTCTATGAAGTCAGGTGAGTTGGTCTTGTGCAGTCAGAAATACTCCTAGGATGGAATGGTTAACAGTACTTTAAGTATACATGAACATGATTGTGAGGTACATAATTATATCCAACAAAACTCAAACTAAATTAAAAAATAGTGTCCTGAATGCAACTTTTTCTTAATGGAATCCCTAAAGGGGCATGACCACTCTGACATCAATCAAACTGAGGGAAAATGTAGTAGAGCAAAGCCATGTGAAAGACCTATGGGTACAAAGCTATTGTAGATGCAGTGTGTTACATTGACAGATTTTATGTTTTTAAGAAATTATGACTTTATGAGTACCTAACAAGGCCCATCCCAAGGCAATAGGGTCACAGTTAACAGCTACAGGGACCACATCCACATAGTTCCATGACAAATTCTACTCTCCTCTGCTTAGCTCAGGCTGTCATAATATCTATGCACATCACAATAATTCCAGCTAAGTCTATTCTTTCCTTTCTCTCTAATTTAATCTCTCCCTCTCTCTCTCTTTTCTTCCACCAATTAGAAGTAGAAATGGGGTGACTAACAAAAACAATTTTAATGAAGAATAACCTCTATTTTTTCATCTTACTTCATAATCTACACTAATTGATGACATGAAAAAAAGGAAATGGTTTATAGATGATTGGATTATCCAATCAAAAGAAAACATACATAGGACCTACACATTCTTCCACTTCTTAAATAAACCTCCTGGAAATGGATAGTGTGAGTGAATTTTCTAAAACCAGATAATAATTGTTGAAAAATATTGGGTGATATATGTTACAAAGTTCATACTAATGGCATTAGAGTATCAGATTTTGGAAATGATCCCAGGATAAAACCAAAAAACTCTTATCCAACACCGGTACAGGAACAACTTCGAGTGGACGTATTTCTGCAAATAAATATAATTATGTTAAAATGACCGCTTAAGATCTTTCTGTGAACGATTGTTCAAAGAAAGTAAACTTGGATGACTCATTTCTTCATTATGTAATTCACTGTAATTCATTACTTCAAGAACCAAAGAGAATGAGAATGCATCTCTTTCTAAAATTTTCACAAGGTTAAAGAAAAAGAGTTAAATCAGTACTTTTCAAAGAACCACCCTGCCAAGGCCATTGATTAGTAGGGTGATAGATGTACCTTCTATCCTACAAAATAATAAAATAAGGAATACACTCTGGCTATTGCAGTAATTCATCTCCAACCTCTTTTGTTTTAGGTGCACTGAGGAGACAACTTTAAGACAACTTAAAATTTTAGGTATATGTGCAATGTGTATGTGTGCATAACCACTGATACCCATACTATTCATCATACCTGTTGTATAAGCATAGCATACGATAAGCATAGTCAATGTGCATGCATCTATATTGATTAAAAGAGCCTTATACAGAAATAGCTTCATTAATTCATTTCCAAGTCAAAAACTCAACACACACACACACACACAAAATATGCCTCTTTTCACCTGAAAAGTATATAAAATGCAAACATAAACCACTGTAATAGTCACCATTGCTTGATTTTTATCTCTTTATTCAGTGAAAGTTTGATAACATAGACAGCTTTCCCACGGCCACATGTCAAGTAAACAGCAGAGCTGAGATCCAAAATCAGACTTCAGTTGCTTAACTTATATTCCACTACATAATGACTCACTTTCAAATATGTTTTTTTTTCCTGAAATCGGTATACACCAATCCATGAACCATCCATGGACCTATCTTTTATATGAGTCTCGATATACCCTCCCCTCCAGAAGAATAAACATTCCAGGAACAGAGACTGGCACCAGGCTTATATTGTGATTTGTTTTGGCCAATTAAACGTAGGCCAAGTAACATGTACCAACTCCCAGCAGAAGTTTTAAGCCTCAGCTTTAGATCCTCCGGGTATCTCTCTCTGCCGGAAGACTGACTGTACTCCAAGTAGGGCCACTCTTCAGCCTGTATCCTAAAGTAAAGCTGACATGGAACAGAGACACAGGTGACCCACCACGGACAGGTATTAAGAGAGAAACAAACCTCTATCATTTTAAGCCTATTTTCCGGCATTGTCTCTTACTGTACCATCACTTGGCATCATCTTCTGATACGGAATTTTAAAATGTTAAAAAAAGATGATGAGCTCTTCAGGAATAATTGAAGTAGAAGAGAAGAGTGACTGAAGTTGGTAAGGCATTCCTTTAGTATCGTGGAATTTTAAGCTCAAACTTCTCTTTGATTTAACTGTGCAACTATCTTATAAAGTGTCTAAAAATGTGTGCATTTTCACCATAATAAATCCTGCATGCTTTTCAAAGAATGAAACTCAAATAATCACCATTTCATAGCCTAAGATGCCCTTGCCATATGGTAAGTGCAAATGTTTCCAAAGCAGCAAACGTTCCGTCAGGGAGTCTCACTGATGCTTTGATTGGATTGCTCTATTATCTGAACACGTCTGCCAAAAGAAAACACCTGCACAGTGATGAGTGTACGGAAGCTGCCAGGCTGCAATAGAGGGAGGAAAGTCAAGTGTATGCTGACAAGTTACCTGTCATCCTCAGATCTAGCGAGGAGCTTATGATAGATACCTTTGTGTACATGATGTCTCACAATAACTTCTATACACGAGTAAGAACCTTATGTCCTTGGGAATCCAATAGAAAATTGGACTCCAGATAAAGAACAATGAACATCCAGGGTTTCTGCAACAAAGTCTCTTCTTAGGAGATACTAAAACATAACTGGCAAAAAAAGAGCAATGAATGTTCTTTCTTTCACAGTTTCTCTTTTGCCTTCCAAGTTTCTTCAAACAGATTATAGGATTTTTATGTAATTTATTCATAAAAAGTATCATTTTCTGTTTTTCTAAATGCAACAGAAGTAGGAATTAGAATTTGGAGGAAAGCATTTCGCAATATATGCTTGGTCAGTATTAGTTGGTTTCTCAAAGTATAAAGGTTTTTTAGAACAGACCTATAGGAATAAAGTATATTAAGACAAAAAATGAGTAAAATGATTGTCATTATGATGTCACCTTATTTGTGTTATTACTCTAGTTTTTCCCCATCAAGAATGACAGTAAAAGTAATCACCCTGGGGATTTGAATCACCTCCCTACACACAGACACACAGAGTTAATTTTATTAATAAAATTGTTACATGTAGTTAATTTTTCACTTAAATTATTCTTCCCTGTCTCTACACAGCAGGAGCTAAAGAATAAAGGTTTACTTCTACTTTTTCATGAAAAATTTAAGTTGCTTTACTATTTAATATATAAATAAAATAAGAAATTCAAGTTCTACCATAACATCAACTAAGACCTTGTTCAATGCCAGAAAGCTGGGTAACTCAAAAGCAGCAAATAACAGCTTTATACACTATCTTTGCATCTTCTTCTCAGAATTAAACTTTTAAAAAACTACTTTTTAAATGATATGCCTGATATTAAGTGTATGTAGAGCCTACATATTATAAAAATAATTCCACAAATATTCTGATATTTTTTCTATAGTAACTATAAAATAACAAGAGAAAGATATTCCCTCTGATTTTCTAATTCAATTATATCATAAAAACTCATTGTGTACTTCAAAAATAAATTAACTCAAGATGTTACTCAACACCCCATCTGCTATATTGCCTTAAATGCATTCCATGGAACCTGGATAAGTTTAAGTGATTTTCCATCAAAAGCCAAGGGCTGTTTTGTAATGTTCGACTTTGTTTCAGAAACGACCTCATAAACTCTTTGATGATTTTTTTTTTCATTCCTTCTCTCTTTCTCTTCCTGTATGAAGGAAAAATTTACTGCAAAATGTTCTTACCTGCTGTCTTTTATGTAAATTTCTTTTGATTGCAGTTTGGAACTTTTAAAGAAAATTAAGCTCACACCACATTTTCACAATGCAAGAAGATACTTTTAGAAGAAATAGGGAAAATGCCCAAAATTGATTTCCTCTATTATTTTCTTGGGCTTTTTATTAGTAGTAGGTATTCATTACTGTATATGAAAGGCGTATTGTTCAAAAAAAGTTTTAAATATGTTGTTCAAAATGCCCTCCTTTAAATAAAAATCATGTGCTTATTTAAAAAATTATGGGAACTTCCTGAGATTATTTGTCAGTCCTATATCTAGCAGAATTTGGAAATCTCTATTCTTGTATATAAAACAGTATAAATCTATCCATCCAGGCCACTCAGATTAAATCATGATTTGAATGTCGTTTTCACTGCTAAACTAGAATATGTCTTCACTGCTCTACCAGAAGCACAGTGAATAGCATATAGTACAGGCATAATATATATTAGCAAAGAAAAGGGGGGAAGGAAGGAAGGTCACAAGAAGAAAAGATAATGTATAAAAAAATCAAATATTTATACACTATCAACAGTTGGAAAATAAATTTCAAAAAATTCGATTTATAAAAATACTAAAGCATAAAATACGTAGAAGTAAATGTGACAAGTAGAAGACAATGCAAAAATCTCATCAGTTAAAACTCCATAACTGTGATATATAAAAGACCTAAATAAATGGAAAGATATGTCAATGCTGTTGAATTGGAATATTCAATTTTGTTAAGATATCAATTCTTTTTTTAACAAAGATTTTATTTATTTATTTGTCAGAGAGAGAGAGAACAAGCACAAGCAGGGGGGCTGCAGGCAGAGGGAGAAGCAGGCTCCTTGCTAAGCAAGGAACCTGATGCCGGATTCGATCCCAGGACCCTGGGATCATGACCTGAGCCAAAGGCAGATGCTTAACTGACTGAGCCACCCAGGCATCCCTAAGATACTAGTTCTTAACAAATTGTTTAAACATTAAATAAACTCCCAATCAAATGCCAGGTGTCTTCCTTTTTTTTTTTTTTTTTTTTTTTCCTTCCTGAAATTGACTACATGGCTGAAATAAATTTAAAAACTGAGAATAAATTTTGAGGACTTAGAATAATTGTTTTCAATACTAATTATTGAGCTGTAGGAATCAAGCCAGTGTCATTGGTGAAAGAATGGACATACAGATCAATGGAAGAAAACAGAATTCAGAAATAGACCCTCAACTATATGGTACATTGATTTTTAGCAGAGGGACCAAGAGAGTATGCTGATGAAAGAAAAGGCATTTCAGCGTAAAGTACTGGAAAAACTTCATATACTTATAGAAGAAAATCAACGAGCTTAAAAATTAGTTTGAAAATGTTATTGATCATATGCTAAGATCCCTACCTCACACCATACCTGAGAAATAACTCAAACTGGACTTAAATAGACTTAAATTTAAATTTTAAATATATAAAACCAATAGAAGGGGAAGAAATAGGAGAAAATCTTTGCCAAGTTAGTATGGAAGATGTCTCTGCTGTAGGTCCACATCAGGCTGTGGTTATCTCAGCCAGAAATAGACTGTTTTCTTAAGTCGTCTGAAGGTGACCCAGACTTTCAGAACTAGTCATGTAATCTATAGTCCATGTAATCTGTAGTCCCTACAACCTCTTTACATATAGCTGCCCAGGGGATATCATATTCAAATCTGTCAAAAATATTCATATCATTCACACAGAAAAATGAAATTTTTACATGCCAAGGCATAAAAAGCTTATCATCACTGGCCATTTACTGTTGATTTTCATCTTTGGTAATTCCTCCTCTCTGCTTAATAAAACCTTTCAAGAAGGAAATGTCAGGAGTTCCTGAACACTTTCTCCCCTAACCAAGTCTCTCTTTGATCACCCTCCTCTATTTCCTCCCCAATATGCTGATTACTTCTTGAAAGTAACTCAAGTGTCATCATCTGAAATGTCTTCCTTGAAGTCCTTACAGATATGTGTGTTCTTTCCCATAGGCTAAGATTTCCTTGTATAAATGTGTGCCATTTAGTGATTGCCATAATTTATTTTATTTTCCTTCTTCTTTTTTTTTTTTTTTTTTTTTTTAGGTTCGCTGCAAAGTTCCACATTCTCTCTCTTTCTCTTTTCTTAGAGAGACAGAGAGAGTGGTTGTGGGGCTGGGGTAGTGGTGGTGTGGAGAAGGGACAGAGGGAGAAGGAGGCTCAGCACAGAGCCCCTTGCAGGGCTTGATCTCACGACCCTGAGATCATCACCTGAGCAGAAACCAAGAGTTGGTCGCTTAATCGACTTGGCCACCCAGGCGCACCTCCACATTCTTTTGATGGTAAGAACTAAAACTTCTTGGGGCCCCAGGATGGCTCAGTCGTTAAGCATCTGGTTAAGCATCTGCCGTCGGCTCAGGTCATGATCCCAGGGTCCTGTGATCGAGCCCCACATCAGGCTCCCTGCTCTGTGGGAAGCCTGCTTCTCCCTCTCCCCCTGCTTGTGTTCCCTCCCTCGCTCTCTCTCTCTCTCTCTCTCTCTCTGTCAAAATAAATAAATAAAATCTTAAAAAAAAAAAGAACTAAAACTTCTCATCCCCAAATACCATCACCTATCACATTGAATTAGGAAGTACCCATAAAAAATAATTAGTAGTATATTATATTGATCACATCAACTATTTTGCATGTATTTAAAAAATTTAAATGAAAAATTCAGGAGATGAACAGAATATTTAAAAATTTAAACCACTGGTAACTGCAACTCACACAATAGTTAATAGAAAGTTCTGAATACCATTCTCTTGATCTCCTCCTGGCTGCTAAAAACAGCCCTTAGCACTTTTTTAAAGTGAAAAAGTAAAAAGTGAAAAAAAACTACTAGTTTCTATTCTACTTGTAGGAATTAGAAAATTCTGGAAATGAAGGATTTCTTTCTAGGAAAGAAAATATTCCTTGCAGCACTGAGGAGACAGATTCTATTTCCTTTATATAATAATAATAATGGAATTTCTTTGGAAAAATCAATACTTCATACCAATGGACTAACAGAAAAACCTGGAAAAAATAAAAGTAATGAAAAAAGTACATAGAAAGGGCAAACAGTGAAAGAGGAAACATGGGTGGAAAAAGAGAAGAGCCGAACTTAAAAAGCAAGAGACAGGCATACAGAGGAGCACCTGCTTAGTCACCTTTAGACTCCTGAACCCGAACTGTTCCAGTGTGACAGTGGATACATTTTGGCACCTACAATGTGTCAGGTGTTTATTGCTCTTATTCTATAATAATCTCTAGGACAATCCCTCACTTCTACAACCATGATACCATCTTGATCAGTGCCTCCTTATTTATTATTTATTCATTTATTTGAAAGAGAGAGAGAGAGCATGAGTGGGGGGCGGGCGAGGAGCAGAGGGAGAGGGAGAAGCAGACTCCCCACTGAGCAGGAAGCCCAATGCAGGGCTCGATCCCCGGAGTCCCGGATCATGACCTGAGCCAAAGGCAGATGCTTCACTAACTGAGCCACCCAGGCGCCCCTTGATCAGTGTTTCCTGTTCAACTCTTCCCCACTACAACCTATTCTCCATACAGCAGCCAGAGCAATCCTTTAATGCTTGTTAGAATATTTTTAAGATATAATTGTCATGTAACATTATGTAGGTTTAAAATGTTAGTTCGAGGGCACCTGGGTGGCTCAGTTGGTTAAGCGACTGCCTTCGGCTCAGGTCGTGATCCTGGAGTCCCGGAATCGAGTCCCACATCGGGCTCCCTGCTGAGCACGGAGTCTGCTTCTCCCTCTGACCCTCCTCCCTCTCATGCTCTCTGTCTCTCATTCTCTCTCTTGCAAATAAATAAAATCTTAAAAAAAAAAAATTAAAAATTAAAAAAAATAAAATGTTAGTTCGATACATTTATGTATTGCAAGTAGGAAATGTGACATACTTCTTTTTGTGGTGAGAACATTTAAGATCTAGTCTCTTGGCAACTTTGAAGTTAATAATCCAGTATCGTTGACTTTAATCACTATGCTGTAGATTAGATCACCCGGATTTATTTATCTATCAGTTACAAATTTGTACCCTTAAATGACATCTCCCCAATTACCCCACCCTCCAGACCCTGGTAATCACCATTCTACTCTCTGTTTCTAAGAGTTCAGCTTTTTAAGATTCCACAAATTATATTCTATAGTATTTGTCTTTGTCTATCTGACTTCTTCTATCCCAAGACTTCCAGTGGCTTCTCTCTATATTTATTAAAAAAATAAATGCCCTGCGAGTCTCAAATGATGAGACCTCAGATGAGAGGTCGGGCCACATCTCACAGCCACCAGCAACTTTCCTTCCTCTCCTTTTTCTTCTCCAGGCATAAAGCCCTTTGTGCCAGGCAGGGTTTTGCCTCAGGACTTTAGTATTTGGGTTTCCCTCTGCTTAAAGTGTTTTTTTTCACGCAGAGGCTCATACAGTTCTCTTCTGTAAGTCCCTGACTTTATGGGGTTAAAATACACCCCGCCCCCCAGGTTGTCATTGTATATTTTTTATTCTACTTTTTTTTATTTTATATCCTTACTATTACCTGAAATTACAATAAATTTTTACTAGTTTATTATTATTATTTATTTATCTATTATGCTATGAGCTTCATGATGTCAGCAACTTTATATGCTTTGTTAATTTCTGCATGCCCAGTGTCGAAATAGTACTGGAACATAAGAGGAAGCCAAAAAAAATTTTTTTGAAGAATGAATAAATAAAAGAATCTTATGAAATAGATATTATAATTATAATTTTAGAATTGAATGGACTAAAATTCACAAAATTTAGCAAATTTTCCAAGATTATATAATCAACATTTGATCTCAAATATGCATAATTTCCAAGATGAAGTATGGTCTTAACTACTTTACTTTTTGGCCTTATCTTTGAACAGTGAGCTATATTCCCTCATAGCATAAAGAGAGAAATTGCAGTGTTCTAAGAATGACAAATAGTTTAGCAGAAATTCTAAGGGGGGACATCATAAGTGGGATTTTAAAAAAAGAGGGACTTGATTTAGAAACAGGTTGGGTTTGTGGTCAGACCAGACCTGCACACTTTGCTTCTTTTCATCTCCGTGACCTGTGACAAGTAATTTTTTTAGTCTTGAGTACCTAAATTTCTAAAAATAAATTCAAACCTACTTTACGTGTGTTTGAGCAGAGTCAAGGTAATGTTTACAAAATACACATTTCCTAGTATACACTGAGTGATGAAAATATGGACTTGATTTGATTAAATACAAAATGAAATTAAGTACAAATCAGTGCCATTGTTTGTTCCTGTATTTAAAATAAATTACAGTATTTTTGAGGTGTGCTATCTGAGTACTGGTTTCATATCTTTTTCATTTTTGTGCCTCGAAATCTAGCACAGTGTGTGGTACACTCCATAAGTGTTTAGTGATAAATGTATGACTTGATTTTATTAGTCAAGCCTAGTGATGAGAAATGATAGATCTAAGGAACAAATTTTTGTGACGAGGGACATAGTCTTTTATGTCATACCCCAAATGTTTTATACCCACAGATCATGTAAGTGAAGCTCCAGATTAGGTGTTGGGAAAAGTAAGAGTAAATTAAGGAGACAAGCTTTGATGATTTCTTAACTCCAAGAACCATATGCTATTTTATCCCAGGTTTCCCAGAAAACAGACACTGAGATTAAGGATCTGCTATAATACTAAATAAATGCAGAATAATCTAACTACAGTAGAAAGAAGGAAAAAGGACACAGGGCAGTCTAGAATGGAAAGAGAATAAATCCAAAGAGATGTGTTATTAAATAGACACTGCTTTGTATGGAGGCTTGAAGAGACAGGGACAATTTCTTGGCACTTCATGTTTTGCCGTGAGAATATCACAACACAGGTTGTTTGGAGAAACCAAGTCTTACAAAGATAGGAAGGAAAGAAGAGATGGTTCATTTGCTTGTTTTTTCCCTATCTCCATGCCACATTGTTCAAAGTATCTCGTGACTTTTCTGGGATTGCATCAACTGGCCCACTGGCAGTAGCCAGGAAGCCAAATCCCATGATCTGCTGCATATCGTTTCAACTGAGTCTGGAAGTTGAATAAGGAATTAGGTTCCTCATGAGGGTGCAGCAGTAGCTGAAATGGAGAAAGGAGCTGAGGGTTATGAAAATAGGCAAAATTAAAAGAAACTGAGGAACTCTGTGAAAGTTATCCAATATATTTGCCAAGCGAAGATTCTAGCAGAGACAGAACAACTCCACATTCCAATAATTAAAAGCCAATTTGCCTGAAATATATAATTTAATGGAAAAATTGTTTTCATAAAACTGGAGAATGAGCAATAATTTCCATGCTGCTAGTCAGCATATTTCTTCATTTCTCAACCTCCAACCTTCAAAAGAAAAAAACGACAACATGTATTCCAATGAATGAGTCCCCAGCATATAATTTTGTCTTCTGATATGTAAATTCTCTCAGTACAGCCATGGCGTTGGAAGTGTTGAGTGTTTGAAGTATATTTCTATTTTACCTGTCCCTATGCATTATTTCTTATAAGTACTTCTCTATTTGTAGGTACTAGAAACAACTTATAACTCTTTTTTTCTATCTTTCATTATAGCATAATGATGTAGAGTCATGCATTCAGTATCGTTTAGCAGAAATTCAATTAGTTTATTATTTATTAGGGAGTTTCCTTTTTTAAAAACCATGAAGTCATTTAAAGTAATCATGGTTGAAATTCTTTGTTAAAGTAATAAATATAAGTGTTAAGTTCATCATCAAAAAGAAAGATTGAAGCATTTTATATAGAATTAAGTTTTAGCCACAGACATACAGTATTAGTGTTCTCGGAGGAATAGAAGCAATAAGATACACACATATATTTATATATGGAGATTTATTATGTGATTATGGAGGCTGAGAAATTCTATGATCTGCTTTCTGCAAGATGGAGACCCAGAAAGCCTTTGGTGTAAGTCAGTTCAAGTTAAGCCCAAGAACTAGGAGAGCTGATGGTGTAAATCCCAACCAAGGGTAGGAGAAGGTGAAATGAGATATTCCAACACATACAGTGAGGCAGGAAAAAGGGGGTGAATTGCTCTTTCATCTGTCTTTTGTTCTGTTCAGGTTCTTAATGGATTGGATGATGCCCACCCACATCCCCACGTGGGGAAAGGCAATCTGCTTTACTGAGTACACCGATTCAAATGCTAATCTCATCCAAAAACTCCATTACAGACACATCCAGAATTAATGTTTAATCTGGGCAAGTTGACACATAAAGTTAAACATTGCACATATTAAAGGAATTTAGCACTTGAAGAGTTTCATATTTTATCACAACACACACACACACAGTATCATTAATACACACTATCCTTAGGTATACAAACTATTTTGACAATAATTTATTATAAAATACAGGAATTACTCAGATTTTAATTTGAATGAGCCAAATCCTTTATCTTTAAAAATGAGTTTTGAGATTTCTTCTTGGGACAGGGTAGAAGAGCTAGAAATACTTTTTTTTTTTTTTTTTCTTCTTCTTCTTCTTTCTAGCAGGAGAGTTAGATGCTCTTGCATATATCAAATGAACTACAGGAAATAATTTACCATTGTATACCTCAGTTGCCCAACTGATAAAAAGAATATATTGTTTGCTACCAACTTAATTACATATATAACCTGAAGGTCTGTCCATAAAATAAACCCAGGCCAAACTCCCATGCTTCATAATGTCTCTGAAATGTCCATGGGCCCTGATTCTTTGAATCTGAATCATAGATAAAATGCATAGATGACTTTGATTTTCTTTAACTGCAGTTAATGAGTCATAATTTGCATTTTTCATCTAGGGAGTTAAACAGAAAGTTTGGCTTTCTGGTCCCTTTACATTAAGTGGTTAAACTGAAATTCCGGTTAGCTTCTTGCAAATAAGCACAGATCAAGGCTCCATTGGACAATACCAAATGGAAAATTGATTATTATCTTTCAGAGACAAAATAATTCAGAACCCTATGATGTTGGGTTTTGTTTTTTCAGGATGTGTTTTCTAGGATCTCTGATTAAATGGGGAATTAGGGACTCTCCTGCTGTACTGGTCATGCAACAGTGAATGAACATGGGATGAGAGTGAAAACAAAAGAACTTATATTTCATATCTAGTTTCCTTAAGTTATTGAATTAGAATTCTCTTCAATGCACACTGTACTATTTTATTAATAAACCTATTTCAGCTTCTGATTTTTTTTTTTAAATATGTCACAATCAAGTATAATTATGTACTAAAAATGTTCAGGAATATAGTATATTTTATGTAAAAGTGCCATTAGAGACATGTGATTCCAAGTAATTTGTCAAATGTATAAAATTTAAACTTATACTCCTGGGTAACTTTGGTAAATGCAAATGAGTAGAATTGTTCCTAGAGGCAGATTCAATATCTTATCTCTAGTCTCTCCATATGGACTAAATGCCTTGGTCTAAATTAATTTTACTGAATGCAATTTGAACATGTGTCTTTCTAGCTCAGCAACGTTCAATCTTCCTTTCCTATATTTTTCATTAAATTTTAGCCATTAGTAATTTGTAGCAATGCTATGCATGTGTTAACACTGAGTTTTTTACTTCACAGTTTTGGGTCTTTGCTTTTCATCTACGATTTATAAATTTGATGTTATTGAAACAAAGTTTACTTCCCTAATAATCAACTTTATGTATTTTTCTTTTTTAAAAAAGATTTTATTTATTTATTTATTTGACAGAGAGAGACAAAGTGAGAGAAGGAACACAGCGGGGGGAGTGGGAGAGGGAGAAGCAGACTTCCCGCTGAGCAGGGAGCCTGATGTGGAGACTGATCCCAGGACCCTGGGATCATGACCTGGGCCAAAGGCAGACTTAACGACTGAGCCACCTAGGTGCCCCCATGTATTTTTCTTTTAGTGTTTCCAGCCTTACATCTAAGGCATAGAAATATATGTCTTGGTAAAGTGACCCTCAGGCAAGAGATAAAAGATAAAAAAGTAAAATGACCCTATTATAATTATAAAAATGAACACCTGTCAAAAGTTTTATTCATTTGGGGGCGCCTGGGTGGCTCAGTCGTTAAGCGTCTGCCTTCGGCTCAGGCCATGATCCCACGGTCCTGGGATCGAGCCCCACGTTGGGCTCCCTGCTTAGCGGGAAGCCTGCTTCTCCCTCTCCCACTCCCCCTGCTTGTGTTCCCTCTCTCGCTGTGTCTCTCTCTGTCAAATAAATAAAAATCTTAAAAAAAAAAAAAATTTTAAGAAAAGTTTTATTCATTTATTAATGAAAGAACAAGATCATAAAACAAATACAAAGAGCCTTAAAAACCCCTTTCTTCCCATTAAGGAAGACATTTTGTGTGAAAGACAGTATTTATCACCATTCTGATTAAAATGGCCGAAGCACAGATTACTGAAAATAATCTGTGCAAATTCATATGTTAAGTATTAGATATGTGGAATGATTTTTCAAACCATTTTTTGTTTATATGTGCCTTACTTATTTTTTTCTATCTTCTTCTTCTGACGTATGTATTGACTCTGAGGGGAGAGAGTAATCTAATTTAAAAATACTATTACCCAATCTAGCGTGTGATTATTGTCTAAGATACATCAGGCACTTTACTACATAATCAAGAAGGAACAAGCAAGACCGAACCATTTCTGTTTTTAAAGAACTTAAGCTTGGTTTTACATTATGATATCAAAACAAGTTGCATGCCATTCAATTGAAACCCCTTTTAATATCTAGCTAGTTAGCTAGCTATAAATGTAGGACAATGAGATCAGATTCCAAGCACTTAGTGAAATTCAAAATTAAAGTCTAGTCTTTCTCACTAAACAAACCAAGATCAAAATACCTCAGCCAAAGAAATCTGTTTTCATGGTGATAACTTTTAAAATGCCTTTGGGCATTCAGAGCTCTTAACAAATATATGTTTATTTGAAACTAGCAAAAAAAAAAAAATGTCATTTGGGATGGGTTATATAAGCAAACCAAGATTGAAATCAATATGGTAAGTCTCATATTGCAAACACTTGGAAGATAACTCATAATATTTCATTGGTAAATGAGTTTTTCTTTCTTTCTTGATTTGGTGAAAAAGTTTGTTTGCTTGTTCTTCACAATTTATTCTACCTTTTTAATCAGACTTTTTCCCTTCAGATACACATACAGATACAAATGTTTCAAAATCCCAAGGTGTAAGATTCTGTGCAGTGTATGTTTGATACCTTTTACATACACATACACACACACACAAAAGAGAAGTCAAATTTTAAGATCAAACTAAACTAGTGTGGATACACTAATTTGAAAGGATTTCCTCTTGTGGCAGAATCCATACAATCTCTCTTTATCAAAATCCATAAATAGGCTTTGAATTTAGAGCCAATTTTCTGATATTCACACAAAAATGTAACTGATGCATCATATCCCTTGACTGACTTCCAGTTTATTCATTTAATTTAATCTAAAGGATATGGATAAATTGGTGTTCATGATATAAGAATTTCATCTTGAATTCTGAGTGCCTGCTGAAATACATAGGATCAGGCCCGTGGATTAAAAAAAAACTTATCAAATGTCCTTGAATTGCAGAACCATGAAAAATATTGTTTTTATTGTAGCATTACCGAAGCTAGGCTATCAACATGTATTCAAACTAGCACATATTTTTGGAGCTCATCAGTTACCATCACTCACTTCTGGAGGGTGATACAGTTAAAGTAGGCCAACAGGTGCAATAGACTGTGATAATAAAATGGTATAAACAGAAAGCTATGGGCCATTCTGTTTTGAACTCTCTAAACAAACAAACAAAAATCACACCTTTTAAGAGAATTAATTATGAACTTTTAAGCTTATCTAGCTATTTTCTTAACAAAATTTTATATAATTATAGATAATGCACCCATGAGAGCCTTATATTTTGTTTCACATACTCACTGTTTGTTTGTATTCTGATCTCATTGAAATTTTTGTAGACTCATATGAATGTTTCCTATAGTTTCATTCCATATTCTGATCTCTGAGGAATAAAATAATAAAAACATAAGTATAGCATGCAAAATGTTATCTTTCTGAGAAAGTAACTTGAACATTAGTCACAGTTTGAAATACCGGGTCCATGTTTCCGAAGGAATTCCTATTTATAACTTTCAACCAAAGAAAATATATTACTTATTTAAAATTTAACAATTATATTTGCAAAGAGGGAAGAAAAATACCTAGAAGCCAGATTTTACTACTGAAAATTATATTATATGAAAAATATTCTTATTTATTTTAACTAATACACATTTTCTTCTTTAAAATTGCTAGACATGTTTATAAGGATATTGTTGGGTGGTTAAGTAAAAAAGGAATTTCTAAAGAAGGTGAGTACATTATTTTATCACGGCATTTCTAAAGTAGATAGGATAACTACAAAAATGAAATTACTGCAACTACCTAAAATATGATATATAAAGTACAAAAATAGCCTCTAACTCTCAATAGATTTTATGCTCAATTAATTCTTGAAATTTACCAATAAAATTGCTCTTTGTGAAACTGCTACAAATATGGGAAAATAAATTAATTAGATTGTGTTTACTAGACCAGTAAAGACTTGAGGAAATAATAGTTGTGATCCTAAAATGAAGATATATGTTATAGGTGGACTATTAATTCCATTCTTGCTAGAGGAAAAAAAAAACACATTTCATCATTGAAGCACATATCCTCAGGCTGGACAGAGGTTCTAATTTTTTTCTCTAAACGTGTTGTATAAAAAGTGATATGAAAAATTGAATGGCCATGAGTTATCACCATTTGATTGCATCTTGGCTGAGAAACAACTTTAAATGCTTGATCATTTTCAGGAACTGTGTGAGCTCTCCGTATATTCATAAAAGAGAGCCAGCTCCCTTGGAAATCCCCCAACCCTCTTAATTATCTGGCCCAGTTTATAAAAATAGCATGCTGTGATACTATCAAAGACATTGAAGACACTCAACTTTAGAAAGAATCTTGAGGGAATCATAGATATATTAATGAGTCATGTAACTTTATTAAATACACATAGATAGAAAAATACATTGTGTGAAAAATAAATATACGTATGGTATATGCATTCGAGATTCCCTAGGAAAGGTAAAATTATTGTTATTTCCTCAAATTCAACTCTTTATGCATGTTATGTGTAAAAAAAACACATCTGAAATGTTGATAGGAAGAAAGAAATTATCTTAATCTTCTTTCCGATATCCATTCTCTTCATCTTCCTTATAAAGAGAAGTCTAATGTACTTGTGTTGGCTATAGGTTTATTCATTCGTAATCACATCTTCAAGTTCCCTTAGAGTAGAGGAGATAATGAAATGAGATTCAATTCTTCAAAACAGGTGGAAAGTGTAAGTCTATGACATCTGCCTACCTCCACATTCTCTCTGAATTTCTGACACAATACACAGAGGTGGATCATGAGCTCAAAAGGACAAAAGTCCAAACCAAGGTTGTTAGAACAGGAAGCTTAAAAAAAAAAAAAAAAAAAGAGTATATGATTCTAGTGAATATTATTCAGCATTTGCAGTGCAATGCATATAAATAAATGCTTATAATTCCACTCAGGTCCACCCAACCCCCAATAACTGAAGCATCCCTTCCCCCAACAGCTGGAAATAATGGCATTGACAGCCTTCATCTGGGTCTGACTTGTGGATTTTCCCTCAACTGAAGTGAGCTGCACTGTCCAAGGCAAGCTCCGGAGGGCAGCTAGGATCCAATAACCAGATGGTATGGAGATGAGATGTAAAGCTCTACCCCATACCCCAGGTTGAATGAAAGAACATTTAAGTGCTGTCCTTGCTCTACTGTTTCCACAGAAAAAATGGAAACCTTGGATACAATGGCATCATAGTATAATTTTTCTCCTTCTGCCCAATCCTGCTCCCTTCATGCCACTTCCAGTGTGAATCATGAAAGCATTTTGAAATAACTTGCCTGCATGCAAGCCTACAAGTCTCAAAGTCTGGAACTACATAGGATTGAGGATATGATTGTGATGCTGGAAGGAAAGCATGCCTTTAATAAACACCTGCTATGCTTTCACCTTTTTAGCTTAAACAAAATAAATACACATAATGCAATTTTTTGTCACTTCTATGCATAAGCATTTTGATTATTTTAACATTCTTAAATGGATTATGTTTGGTTGCAGTTATTTAAAGATTATAACTCATAAGATGCAATGTCATGTTTTGAAAATGAATTATATAATGCAAAGAATAATAAATGCAAAATGGTTTTGAAATATTTATCTGAAATATTAAAAATAAAAGAGTAATATTACCATTGCTACTGTTTTATATCAGAAATAGTTTAGTGTAACAAAGTAAGTCTTGTTCAAGCTCTTATATATTGTATAAAAATTCTCAGAAATTCTGCAAATACCTGAAATCCATGTTTAGAGTGTTCCCGGGTTTTCTTTTAAATGTAAAAAATTAAAACAATCTCTAAAATATTTTAATACATATTTTACAGAGCAAGCCACATATAAATAAAGAATGACATGTACGAAAGAAATAAGGAAGTAGGAGGTAAGTGAAAATAGAAAAGAAAACCTACCTGAGCTTTGACATAAAATATTGATGGATTTAGTCAAAATTAAAGAGGGCTATGAAGTAGATCAGAAGCATGCACAGTACTTCTAAACCATCTTTCAAAGTAAGCAAAACTCCTTTTAACATAAAGTTATCCTATATTTCATAGACAAACATCTATACTGGATATTGTTCCAAAGGCCCCCTGGTAAGTTATCTCTATTAACTTTATGTGATTATAGAATTTAAATAGACTTTATGAGTTTTTTGTGTGACATAGAAAAATTAATCCTCAATAATATGTTTTTCCATTAATGCCATCAGAATGAATTTGTCATTTGATACGTATTTCTTTTTTTTTTTTTTAAGATTTTATTTATTTATTTGAGAGAGAGAGAATGAGAGACAGAGAGCATGAGAGGGAGGAGGGTCAGAGGGAGAAGCAGACTCCCTGCCGAGCGGGGAGCCAGATGCGGGACTTGATCCCGGGACTCCAGGATCATGACCTGAGCCGAAGGCAGTTGCTTAACCAACTGAGCCACCCAGGCGCCCGATATGTATTTCTTAAAGAAAAAAAAAAAAAACCTTGATAAATAGACCCATCCTGCCTCCCACACAAGCTCTAATAAAAGCATTAAAGTCGTCTGCAAATGATAGCATGGCTTCCAGTTTTAATGCAATAAAAACCTAAATTGAAGTAGAGTTAGGAAGAACTATTTCTTTTATCAGATTTCCAGAAAAATGATTAGCACTAGTGGTCTCTTTTGTTGTCCTGTGCACCTCAAAAATATAACTGAGCATTTATTGACTGTGAAAATAAATGGATGATAAAGCAGACAATCTCAGAGTTTCTAAAAAGCTGATGAATAGAAAAAGCACATTGTTAAGAGAGGAAGAAAAACAACCTGTCTTCTTTTACCAAAAGATTTAAAGAACGGCACTGAAGCAAATACAGTCCTTATTGCGATAAACAAGTAAAGCAATAATGGTCAAGTAAATATTTGCATTGCAATTTATCGTACCAATGGCTATTTATTAAATTACACCAAGGAAAATTTATCTCACCCAGTCAATTTTAATTAAAACATCTGTTCACACTCCAAGGTAGGTTATGAATGATTACTTGCTCACATGGTTCTTGTTTCTGTGTATTTTTATTCCAAATAAAATGAAAGATATTCATTAAAAAAGATGGCATCTTAATTTGTTGGAATTAATTGACCTGTATTATCAAATAATCAGAAGAAAGGCTAAATATCAGACATAATGCATAGAGAACAAATAACTTTGGAATCCAGGAAGCCTCCTCCTTAGGGATAATCAGGGCAGCCTGTTCATCATATCAGTATCTCCTACTGCAGGACAAAAACCCTATGTATCCTTGTTTATTTCTCATAAGGGAGCCTGGTGGTTTTATTCCAGCAGGATACGAGTCAACACAAATAAAATTAAAATATACTGACATGTAGTTTGGGAGACATAAATACATGGGTAAGTGCACGTTACAAGGGTCTTTTTATTTCAAGTCCTCTTAATTATTTCAATTTTTTTATATAGTTAAATTAGAATTTTTTTGCAACTGGGTCATGTTAGACTGAAGATTCTTAGGCAATTCTGAAAATAATGTATTTTGAGTTGCACTGACAACAAGTAATTAATAATAATAATAATAATAAATATTTATATACTTCATCTTTGGAAATAAACTAAAAATAACCAAGGAATTTTTTGATTTATGATTTAAATATGTTTCTACAGGTTATATTTCATATACTTTCTAATGTATCAGTAAATCAGGCTTGTTGAAATAAATATATATTTTGTAGTAAACTGAAATCATAAAATAATGATTATTCTGTGTACTAAAATTTGTGAATAAAATTATACAGGAAATGAGCAATAAAGAGATCAAGTTTCTTTTAACAAAGGCCTACATGTAAATCATATAATGCAATTTGAAATCTTTGCCTACAATAATGTCCAATAATTTTTCAATCTCTTCAGCCATTTTTTAAAATTTTTTTATTATGCTATGTTAATCACCATACATTACATCATTAGTTTTTGATGTAGTGTTCCATGATTCATTGTTTGCGTATAACACCCAGTGCTCCATGCAGAACGTGCCCTCCTTAATACCCATCACCAGGCTAACCCATCCCCCCACACCCTCCCCTCTAGAACCTTCAGTTTGTTTTTCAGAGTCCATCGTCTCTCATGGTTCATCTCCCCCTCCAATTTCCCCCCCTTCATTCTTCCCCTCCTGCTATCCTCTTCTTTTTTTTTTTTTTTTTAAACATATAATGTATTATTTGTTTCGGAGGTACAGAGACATTTTTTAATCTAAGTTTCTTTCCTTACTTCTTTGAACATCCCTATTTAATATTTGTTCCTCTGATTAAACATTCTTTAAAATTAGTGTGATCAGATAAGTAGAAAACAAAAAATCAACTACCAGATGTAATTATTTTTTTCTAAACTGTTTGAACAGCTTACACAAGCACTTGGAACTGACAAAATAGGTTGAATCCTGTCATCAAAATATTAATGTAATTAAATTATTTTATTATAAGTGGTAATATTGGTTCAAATTTGCACAGCTATAATTTAGGCAATAACACATAATAATTTTAACATGTTTTGATTTAGCGACTTTTCCTCCAATTGCTGTTTGTGGTTTAACTTTTCCACACCACACACTTTCCCGTTATCATTTATAATTAGGGTTGACAGCAGCAACCTGAAAACACTGCAACAGTCTTCAATACGGCCCAGCTGAGTTTGTGAACTTGACTGTGCAAAGTTGACTTAACCAAATGCTTCCAAAATTAGGATGAGTGCATTAAGTATTTTAAAACTTGAACTAGTACTCGTATAAAAACAGTAATTGGCACGTATTTCTCATTTTCTATTTACACTTTCCAAGTGGGGGCCAGATAATAAGATCCTGTACCTCTATACAGTAACAGGAGAATTTGCCATCAGTTTATGATTTAATTAGCCCATTTATATATTTATTACATGGTAACAGTTTGCCTGACAGTGAGAAGCCACAAGGTAAGAACAGTTGGCAAAGTAACTGTCACTTCCTGTTTTTTCTCTGCTCTAGGCAACACAAAGCTGAATAGTAAAGAGAAAAGTATAAACTGACCCCTCAAGAGGAAAGAACTCCCATCTTAGACATCCCATGAAATCCACAGTGTTGATCTGTATTGAATGACTCCTATTTTATTCTGTACTGGTTCAACAGAAGCTGACTCTATTTTTCTTTATTCTCTGTTTCTGAATGGTTTCACTACTCTGATATTATTTAAATTACCAGATGATTTTCCAATTTAAAAGTCTTTACGGATGTAACACTTCTTACAAAAATAAGGAGATTTCAAATGGGACAATGTTTAAACATATAGTTTAAACATTAATCTTTGACAGTGATAAGGGGGCCATCACCAGGTTGAGTGAGACCTATCTAAGGAAGATTTAGGAACATGTTAATGAGTTGGATTGTCATTGCTAAACTCAAGCAACTTTTACAGCCTGGAACAGATGGAAATGTTATTTAAGTATATGGCTGTAGCCCAGATATAAAATTAGTCCTAGGACTCAGCTTTGTTTTTATTGAGTGATTTTTAAGTTATGTGAGCACAAAGGGCTTCACTGCAGCAAGTTTTAATTTATTACATGAAGTATTCAACTACATTGCATTTTTTTTTCACAAAATGAGATATTTCAATTCAATTAAATGAAATTTAAAAGTCTTAACACTAGTAAGAAAGAACTCTAAGTTCCATGGCTAGGTATAATATAACATAAAGGGACGTGCAATTGTTTTGTTGTGGTGTTTTTCTTTCTTCCGATGCTTCATAGCTATACATTTGGATGGTTTAGTTCAGTGTTGGAGGGATCTTATTTCCCAAAACACTCCTTCTTATGTAAGCTATTGAATCTGTGGCTGTGAATTCAGCCATGACTACTACACATTTCATTTTTCAAATAAGCACTTAAATGAACTTTGAAGAGCTCCATGGTGACTACCTGGTTCTTAAGATCCACATGCTAATTCTTGATTTAAACAAAACGTGGATCTTGAAGAAAAATATGAAGTCTATGATTCTCTGTGGTTGCTTGCAGGATTTAAACAACGAAAATTAAGTCTTTTTTTTTTTTTTTTTAAACTTTCTTCACCTAGGAAAAAGAATTAAAGGGCATTTAAGGTTGGCTTTTCAACACTGGACAATGTTGAGAGATTTAATTTTTCCTGTTTCTATTTCAGAAGCAAAATTAATGTGTCAGGTGCTCCTTCTTGGACCACATATTGTGCAATTATGTTTGGAGTATTTAACAAATGCCTCTCTGCACCACCTCTTACATAAAACACAACCTCTGACAAAGTTCCCTGCTCATTTATTTATTTTTATTTTTATTTTTTTTAAAGATTTTATTATTTATTTGACAGAGAGAGACACAGCGAGAGAGGGAATACAAGCAGGGGGAATGGGAGAGGGAGAAGCAGGCTTCCCGCGGAGCAGGGAGCCCGATGCGGGGCTCAATCCCAGGACCCCAGGATCATGACCGGAGCTGAAGGCAGACGCTTAACGACTGAGCCACCCAGGCGCCCCAACCCCGCTCATTTATTGACATTTTTCATTAATATAGACATATTTTTATGTTCTGAGTAAATAATCTATATGGTTTTCAGCCATCTAGGTAAGCTATATTGAAATATGGGGATGCTAATATTACAGTTATTCTCACCAAAATTGATGGCAGTTTTCAGTGGTGAAGAAAGAATATAATTCTAGACATGCTATCACGCATACATGCTTATGTGTGTGCTTGTGTGTGTGTTCTATTAATCTTGTTTCTGTGCAGATTTCCAGTAGCCAGATAGTATACACAGTACAGCATAGAGAGGAAATGAAATAAAAACTGCAGAACTTTTGCAAGTCTAATGCATGTTGAATCCCGGTTTATAGCAAAATCTAGCATTATGTTTTATGGTGCCCATTAAGGTGTTTTAGCACACAAATTGCTTCGATCCATGCCTTTAGAAAATAACTAATAGTTGTGTTCTGAAGCACTTAGAGCTTAATACATCAAATATTTTGAACAAAATGCTATTTTTCTTTTTTAAGAAATTGTCTCCCACACTTCAAAGAGACAACCTCAAGTTTTGGCTCAATACATGAATCTAACATAAAGATTTTCTGCAAGTGAGTTTGTTTATCTCAGCAAAATTCATATAGGGCAATAATGAACATCTGAGAAAGTGCAGCACATCATTTAACACAATTCAATGTTGCAGCCTAGCTTGAAATGGAAGATGAAAAATCTCTTATTTTTACAGCCGAAACCCAGTTAAGGTTTAACGTCAATAAAATGTAGATACACACTATGATTTATATATCCTCACTGTTAAAGTTTTATTTTAAATATTTCAAATAAATACAATTTAAAAAGAAAAATAACCATTGAAACACATGCCACTACATATATATGGCTTTAGCTTGAGTGAAGACTATTTGAAATAATGGATATCAGAATTTAAGATAGTCACTTAAAATAAGATAGTTCAAGAGTAGGTAAGCCAGTAATGCTGGAATCTGCACCAAATCTGCTTCTCATTCTAAGTCCTTAATGCATACATGAAAGAGGAATCTAATATACTGTTTCTCCATTGCTGTTTCCTGAAAATCATCATAGAGATTCTACTCATAATATGTTGTCTGCGATTACAAAAACCATGGGCACTAGCTACAGATCTGGAGAGGAAAAAACACACATTATTGTCAGCATCTGAAGTCAACTGGCAATTTTACACTTTTTACTGTCATTTCTTCTGTTTCCCCCCATTTCTATGACCTTGCCTTTGTGAGAAATTGATTAATTAAACTTCTGTAATATATTTAGATCTAACTGTGTGCTTTAGTTTTCTAAAAAAGCAGGAAAATGTTACCAATTTTATCTTAAAAATCTTATTTTAAAATACCTCATATTGATCTAATAAACTATTCTATATATTATGAATATTAAGTTTAATGACATAATCAAATACCTTCCACAAATTTAGTAACAACTTCTATAAATTAAAACCATAAGTCCAAATCCTCTAAAATGGAAATATAAGACAATCTATTAGGTTTTTACTGATTTTTCAAATTACCCTAAACATTGCAAATATTAATTATATATGTAAATTGCCCTTGACTTAATACAAAAATAATGACAATGTGTATTTAATGAACCTCACCATACTTATATATTTATATATATTAACATGGTAGGTGTTGATGACAGTTACCAAGGGAAAAAAATATTGTTCTAAGCAATTCAGAGTTATTTTTTCAAGACGGTTAAGTTTGGTTTTATTAAGGAATTTGAGATAACCTTCCCAAATGTCTAATAATTTTTACTGAAATGAAAACATAGATCTGCAGATATTCTAGAATGATTTTTCTCTCAGCATGAAGCACCATGCTGATCCACTTCTATAAATTTGTGTCAATACTGACTCAAGATTGGGGCCCCTGGGTGGATCAGTCTTTAAGCCTCTGCCTTCAGCTCAGGTCATGATCCCAGAGTCCTGGGATCGAGCCCCACATCGGGCTCCCTGCTCAGCAGGAAGCATGCTTCTCCCTCACCCCCCCCCACTTGTGTTCCTGCTCTCGCTATTTCTCTCACTGTCAAATAAATAAATAACACCTTAAAAAAATATATATTGACTCAAGACATCTGATTCTGACAAGGCAATGCCCATATCCTAGAAAACTTTCTTTTTTGGAAATATGTAAAAATATTTATTTTTTTTAAAGATTTTATTTCTTTATTTGACAGAGAGAGACAGTGAGAGAGGAAACACAAGCAGGGGAAGTAGGAGAGGGAGAAGCAGAACCCCCGACAAGCAGGGAGCCCGATGCGGGGCTCGATCCCAGGACTCTGGGATCATGACCTGAGCCGAAGGCAGACGCTTAACCAACTGAGCCACCCAGGCGCCCCTATGTAAAAATACTTATAAAAAATATAAAACAGGGACACCTGGGTGGTTCAGTCAGTTAAGCATCTGTCTTTGGCTCAGGTCATGATCCCAGGGTCCTGGGATGTAGTCCTGAATCATGCTCCTTGTGTGCTCTCTCTCTCTCTCTGACAAATAAATAAATAAAATCTTCTAAAAAAACATTTTAAAATAAAATCTTTAAAAATCTTTTAAAAATCTTTAAAATATATATATATATACATATACATTATGTATACGTGCATATATATGTATATATATGTGTGTGTGTGTATATATATATATATATATATATTTATATATCACATTTAAAGACATTGTTGAGTAAAGGAAAGAAATGAAGAAATTTTTCTCAGAGGACAAAAAGAAGCTTATCTCCAGAGATATAAGCTACTCCCTCAGCCAGAGATGGCCCTCAGCAGTCTAAAGATTTCTGTTAATTTAGAGAATTCTTTTGAACAGTTCTGTGGGGGCAACAGGAATTCTGGTGCCTGCCCCAGAGAAGAAGCTGAACCGGAAGCCTCACACTATTCTCTATCACCACAAGACTATAAAAGTGTGAACTAGAAAGAGGTGGAAATAACCCTCAGGAAACAGAGAAGGACATTTATCTCAACCCCACTCAGAATGGGAGAGGAAATGGTCTTTAAACACTTATACTGTGTTTGGGTACCATGTAGATTTAATTAAGGGCTGAATTTATCCCAAATCTGTGATACCTTTGAGAGAGACAGAGACATACTGAGAGGGAGCTAAAGAGAGAGGGAGAGAGAACAGAAAGAATAACTACAAACAAAACTCCTAAGGCTAATTATTTAAAGTGATTGACAGTTGTAATATTCCCTAGATCCTGACAAAAGCAACATGCACAAATTTGTTGAAGAACAAAATACGCAATAAAGGATTTTAAAGGTTCTGACAAATGGAATTTATACAACTATTATCTTGATGTTCTCTCAATGTTTGATTTATCTATTTTATTTTTAAAAGATTTAGGGGCACCTGGGTGGCTAGGGGCACCTGGGTGGTTAGGGGCACCTGGGTGGCTCAGTCAGTTAAGCGGCTGCCTTCAGCTCAGGTCATGGTCCCAGGGTCCTGGGATCGAGCCCCGCATCAGGCTCCCTGCTCGGCAGGAACCCTGCTTCTCCCTCTCCCACCCCCCTGCTTGTGTTCCCTCTCTTGCTGTGTCTCTCTCTGTCAGATAAATAAATAAAATATTAAAAAAAAAAATAAATAAAAGATTTATTTATTTATTTATTTATTTATTTATTTATTTATTTATTTTGGGGGGTTGGTGAGCAGGAGATGTGGCAGAGGGAGAAAGAGAGGGAGACAGAGAATCTCAAGCAGACTCCATGCTAAGTGTGGGACCCAATGAGGGCCTCTATCTCATAACGCTGAGATCACGACCAGAGCCAAAATCAAGAGTCGGACATTTACTCGACTGAGCCACCCAGGCATCCTTGATTTATGTATTTTAAATGAATACTATCAGGTGAATGTGAGTTTTGGGTTGTATGTATTTTGCATGTTATTACAGGATTTGTTTGAGCATTAGTGTGGTCATGAAAATGCCATGACTTACCAATGCCCTTTCTCCCTAGAAGAACTTACAAGACAAAATATAGATTTTGTTAAAAATAAAAAGGCCTGCGTCACCCAGGAAAGAAACATTATAAGGAATGTTCAGCTATGAGTTCTCATCTTAAAAGTGTTATAAAAAAAAAAAGAGTGATTAATTTTAAGCTAAAATTGTAGAAAATAGACTGACCCTCTCTGAAAATAACAGGAGTACAGGAAAAGAAATGACAAAACAAAGATGAAACAGATGGGAATATTACTCAAACCTAGTGCTTTCATAAGCAATGCAGAGATAAGGTTTGTTGAAGAACCAAAGAGCAGAATTGCAGATGGTCAATAGGCTCCCTGGGTATGAAATTGCACCATCTCCAAAGCATCATCAAATCATGACATGCACTGCCTTCCCTCAAGTCTCAGGTCTTTTAAACACTATTTGGTCACAAATTTTATTTGTTTTCTCTATTTCAAGCTTCCTAGGTCACATCCCAAGTATTGACATTTTAAGGGAACCATGTGACAAACTACTCTTCCTCACCCAACTTTAAAAATATTTAAGTTTGAAAAATCAAGACTAAATTATCAGTTTTTATTATGATAAATATTCACTGGTGAACATGTTTTATATCTGGAGGATTTAATCATTCTTCACAATTAACATCAACAGAGCCTTCCACTCAGTCCCAGGCATAGCTGGAAAACCACAGGCCTTGCCTGAAGGAGCAGGGCTTTTTTACTACTCTCTAGAAAGCAAGTCCACAAATCTGGTTTCTGTAGGAGGGCATATTCCAAAAAAGAGAAAAGAGAGCTAAAGGGACTAAGTCCAGCATGGCTAGTTTATTCTTTGAAATCCTACAAACAGATAATTCATTCCTTCTTCCATGAAAAGAATTAATTTGGGATATTACATAAGTAAACTACATTGTATCTCTCTCTCAACTAAACCACTCTGGGAAAAATTCTTCTATGCAAATCACCAGTACCAGTGTAGAAAATATACCAAAAACAAGCAAACAAACAAAACCAGGACTTCCTGATGAACATGAATTCATGAAGTAGGAGCAACTGTTGGGAAATCATTGGTCTGGTAATAACTGAACCAGTCACGGACCAAAGGTAATAAAGGATAATGCCACTTCACTGCAAAGGAAGCAGATTAGCAGCAATGGAGTTGGGGTAATGTACATTAGAAGGACAAGACCAGAGACACATATTTAGGACTGAGCAAGCAAAGTTCAACTCTCATTTGTGTCAAAATTATTGGGGGAATTGGAATACTGAAGACAAGATGAGGTAGCTAAAAATGTGGCTGATCATGAAGAAGACAGCAATTTTGGAGTTATGGGATCAGTTGTTGCAGAATAGAATAATTTCTTTCCTAGGAATTAAAGCAAATAGGTACCGAGTGAAGTCGTTGAGAGGTTGTGACTGCCTAATGACCCATAAGCTGGACCTCAGCAATCAGAAGCTCCTCACTCCCAATCTTGTCCTTAGGATGTGGGTTCTACTTGCCTTCCCACTCCCAGAAGCTGCCCCAAAGACATAGTTTTGAGATAGCGAAGTGGTGTGGAGACCATCTGGACAGTGTATGTACCTGACAGCAGTTTAGGCCTCTATTTGAACCTTTAAGATTTGGTAGGTGGATACAAAGATCGACTTATCTCGCAGCCACCAAAGTCAAGCTCATAATGTAAGTTTTCTTGCTTATTAAATCTGCCCCGTGCCAACCTGGAGTGGCCAGCCTTTTCAATCTCTCCTTGCCTTCCGTGTCCAAGGGTTAGTTCAGATTACACCCAGGAAGCTCCCAAGGAGCTTGTGAACCAGCAATAGGACTTCTGTTTCTCATAACTGGCTGCTATGTAATTCAGAACAAACCTCCCGCTGGGGTTACAGTGATAACTTAGTCAAGGTATTTTTTAACCCATTTGAAGTTATGCTAACAAGGCAGCAAAGAACTATGGAACCAAAAGAAAGAAGACATAGCCTAAGGGAAATAAATCTTTCCTTTGGGCTTCTTTTTCCATTACTGATTCTGCCTGAGGAGGATGAGGATGGAAAACTGAAGTCCAAGGCCACCACAAGGGGCCTGATAAATACTCTTGCTTGAAAAAAAAAAAAAAAAAAAAAGAAGAAAGAAAGAAACAGAGTATTATTAAAACCCAAAACAAAAAATGTGTAATTAAATACAGTTATCAGAAACAGACTTTAAATTACCTGTTCTTAATATATGAAAAGAGATATAAGATTGAAAATTCCAGCAGAGAATTTATAGACTATTAAACAAAGAAACAATAGAAATTTTAATTATGGAGGAAAAGCTTTCAGTTTTTCACCACCGAATATGATGTTAGCTATGGGCTTTTCATATAGAGACTTTATTATGTTGAGGTACTTTCTTTTTATTCCTAGCTTTTTGAGAATTTTTATCATAATTTCCCACTCTACATTCCCATTCAACATAATACTGGAAGCCCCAGCCAGAGGAATTAGGCAAGAAAAAAAAATAAAACAAAAGCCATCAAAATTAGGAAGGAAGAAGTAAAATTGTCTTTGTTTGCAGACAACAAAATATATATAGAAAACCCTAAAGATTCCATTTAAAAAGCTGTTTGAACTGGAGCATCTGAGTGGCTCAGTTTATTAAGCCTCTGACTCTTGATTTTTGCCTCAGGCCATGATCTCAGAGTCTTGATTTGTGCCCTGCCTTGGGCTCCATGCTCAGCGGGGAGTCTACTTGAGATCCTCTCTCTCTCCCTCTCCCTCAACTCCTCCCCTCATTTGCTGCTCTCTCTCTATCTTTCTCAAAAATAAATAAATAAATAAATAAATAAATAAATAAATAAATAAAATCTTAAAAAAGAAAGCTTTTTGAAATAAGACAAACTTATTAAAGCTGTCGGTTACAAAAACAACATACAAAAATCAGGTATGTTTCTATCCACTAACAAATTCTCTGAACGGTTAATCATAAAAAATCCCATTAAAACCAGTGCCCAAATGAGTAAAATACTCAGGAATAAACTTATCTAAGAAGGTTAAAGAATAATACATTGAAAACTACAAAATACTAATGAAGGAAATTAAAGAAGAGACAAACAAATGGAAAGACATTCTGTATTTATGGATTAGAAAACTTAATATTGTTAATACATCCATACAACCCAAAGCGATGTACAGATTCATGCAATCTCTTTCAAAATCCCAATGCATTTTTTGGGGTGCTTGGGTGGCTCAGTCAGTTAAGTGTCTGCATTCACCCCAGGTCATGATCTCGGGGTCCTGGGATCAAGCCCCTCGTTGGGCTCCCTGCTCAGCAAGGAGTCTACTTCTCCCTCTCACTCTGTCCTTCCCCACCTCTCGTGTGCTCTTTCTCTCTGCTCTCTCTCTCAAGTAAATAAATAAAATCTTAAAAAAAAAAAAAAAAAAAAAAACTCCCAATGCATTTTTATAGGAATTTTTAAAAAATTCTAAAACTCATATGGAATCACAAATGACATGAAAAGCCAAATCAATCTTGAGAAAAAAGAACAAAGTTGGAGACATTATATTTCCTGATTTCAAAATATATTACAAAGCTATATAATCAAATTAGTATGGTACTGCCATAAAAATAGGTATATAGTCAGAAGAACAGAAAAGACAGCCTAAAAATAAATCCATGCATGCACAATCAACTGATTTTTAACAAGGGAGCCAAGGATATGCAATGGGGTAAGGATAGTCTCTTCAACAAATGGTGGTGGGAAAATTGAATATCCACAAGCAAAAGAATGAAATTGGACCCTTACCTTGTCTTTATTCTAAAATCAACTCAAAATAAATTAAAAACATAAACATAAGGCCTGTAACTATAAGACTCCTAGAAAAAAACATAGAGAAAAAGCCTCATGACATTGGATTTGTCAATGTTTTCTTGGATATGATGCCAAAACACAGGCAAAAAAAAAAAAAAAAAGGAATCAAAAGTAAACAAGTGAGACTAAATCAAACTAAAGCAAAACAAAACAAACCAAAAAACTTCTACATAGCAAAGGAAAACAATTAACAAGTAAAAGACACATCTACAGAATGGGAAAAAAAAAATATTTGCAAACCATATATCTGAAAACCGGTTAATCTCAGGAAAGGAACTCCTACAACTCAATAGTTAAAATACTACTACTACCACTAATAGCCTGATTATAAAATGAGCCAAGGACTTGAATAGACATTTATCCAAAGAACATATACAAATGGCCAATGGGTATATGTAAAGATGTTCAGTCACTACTCATTAGAGAAGCGCAAATTAAAACCACAATGAACTATCATCTCCCACCTATTAGAATGCCTGCTTTCAAAAAAAAAAGCAATAACAAATGGAAATGGTACAGCAGCTATGTAAAACAGTACTGAGATTTTGCAAAAAAATTAAAAATATATCTGTCATATGATCTAGTGATCTTACTTCTAGGTATTTATCCAAAAGAATTGAAATCAGGATCTCAAGGAGATAATATCACGCCCTGGGGCGCCTGGGTGGCTCAGTCATTAAGCGTCTGCCTTCGGCTCAGGTCATGATCCCGGGGTCCTGGGATTGAGCCCCGCATCGGGCTCCCTGCTCGGCGGGAAGCCTGCTTCTCCCTCTCCCACTCCCTCTGCATGTGTTCCTGCTCTCGCTTGGTCTGTCTCTGTCAAATTAATAAATAAAAAATTAAAAAATAAATCACTCCCATGTTCACTGTAGCATTATTCACAATAGCCAAGATGTGGAAACAACTTAAATGTCCATCAACCGATGAATATATAAAGAAAATTTGGTAAATACTTGCAATGAAATATTATTCAGCCTTAAAAAAATGTAATTCTGTAATATGCAACAGCATGGAAGGACCTTGAGGACATTATTCTAAATGTACTAATCCTATCACAGAAAAAAAAATACTCCATGATTGCACTTATATGGGGTATCTAAAATAGACAAGTTCATAGAAACAGAGAGTAGAATAGTGGTTATGTAGGGTTGGGGGATAGGGAAATGGGAGTGACTAATCAGCAGGTATAAAGTTTAAGTAATACGATATGAGTAAGTTCTAGAGATCTGCTATATAATATCATACCTGTGACCTCAATATTGCCTTGTGCACTTAAAAATCTGTTAAAAGGGTTGATCTCATGTTGTGTTCTTACCACAATAAAATAAAATCTTAAAAACTTAAAAATTAAAAACTTAAAAAAAGAATGAAAAGCATTCATGAATGAAGCATTCGAAGTTTAATATGTATTCTCTGAGAAATCTAAAAGGCAGAAGGGCAAAGCCATGGACTATAGCTTAAAGAAAGACATCCCCTTGTAGTGGAGGGTTGTATTGTATGTCATTGGTCTTAAATTCTCACAGAAGTGTAGACACACATAGTTTTAAAGGAACGAATATTCAGACTTTGTCATCCACATGTACTCTTATAACGTTGATTCATATGTGAAATCATGTACCCCAGAAGGTAAAGACCAGTGCTTTACCATAGTGCAAATAATTGATGTCAGTAAAACTTATTTTAATAAGAGTACAAAGTCCCCACATGCATATATTAAGAATTGCAATTATATTTAGTTTCATGTTTACTAATTATTTACCAACCAATATTTATAATATGTTCAAAATTGTTTTGATTAATTATGTACATTAATTATTATTAGTCATAATAGTAATGAAAATTTAAAGAAAAATACATTTTAAACACTTAAATATTTCTAGAACTAAACATACAAAACATCAAACTAAGACCTCAGTGGAATAAATAGAAATAAGAAAAGATTAGTAAACTGGAGAGAGATCATAAGGAAATAGATAATGGATGGGAATATATAAGATAGGTAAGAGAGGACACAATCATAGGGGATATAATGAAGAAATTAACAATTGTAATTAAAGCTGAAGGATGAAAGATAATGAGGGAGAATCAATGTCTAAGAATTTTCTAAATTTTGATGAAAGATACACTACGGATACAAGACATATTATAAAACTCAGGCAGGGTTAATGAAAGAAACCACAGTAATCAAAATCAGAAACCAGAAGGCAGAAGATTAGAATAAAAAAAAAAAACATACTTACTCCTATTTTAAGAACTTTTACTACCTCTAGGCTTGGATCTCTCTATTCTTATTTGTGTAAGAAGTAACGTGAGTCAGAGAAAGCACAATCTGGAGAATGTCTGAAGTCCAAGATCAACTCTTACAGTCCAAGGATTAGGGAACAAGATATAGTTCTTAGATACATGTTATAGACATAATATCTCAACCATTTTTTTCCTTCATGTAATTGACTTTTAAAAAAATATTTCCTGAAAAGAACTTCAATTATCAATCTTGAGGTTAAATCAGAATGTTTAAATTTATTTTTTAAGCATTGTGGCTATAATAATCTCGATCCTCCTCAATGTAGTAGAATGTTGTATATATGAAAGTAAGAAGAAGAAAAATGTTAATATATTACAAAATAAATCTTATAATGTATTCCAAATTCAATGATATAAAATTCATTTAACTTTCTATAAATTTGCTCTGACTTACAATGTCTGATTTTTATCTACACAGAATCAATCTGTTTTATTTGCATAGCCACATCCCTACCCATTTTCTGGAGAAATATGTCATTTTAGTATTTTTAATTTATCTTTCTACCTATTTTTACTCTGTTGTGATCTATTTCTTTCTTGCTGTATTGCCAATGATATATTTAGTGATAATGTAAGTCACATACAGTAACAAAAATAATTTGGAGGAGCACAGGTTCCAGTCAAGTTTTCACCTGGTATCAAAAACTGAATTAAGTCCATTAGAAGTGAACATCTATAGTTATGTATATATATGACTACTACATTAAGCGTTACGCTTTATTTATATATTTCATATTATGAATATTGAAAAGTAAAGCACATTTCTTTATAGAGTAATATCCTGGATGGTTATGTTATAATACCAAGGTGGGATGGATATTAATACCACCACATATATAAAATTGCCAACATATTTCCTTGGCACTCTATAAGTCTTCAAAATGTCAGCTACAATTCCGTATTTGTGTCAGTTTAATGGAACTATACAGGAGAAGATACTCTTATTGTTTTTGAACATTATATTCTTTCTATTTTCAACAGGAAACAAAATTTGATATTTAGAGGGACAATAAATAAAATTCCAATCATACTTACTCAGAAAAATGGAATTCCTAAATATAACAAGATGTTGATCATCACCTGATACCAAAACAATGTTACATATATTAATATTAATATAGAGATTATCTATTGGAGTAGTGGATAACTCAAAGACCATTTATCCTATGGGAGAAAATAATTGCAAAGTGAGAAAGGATAGAAGCGTCTGGAATCATATGGAGCAATAACCAGGGTTAAGTATTGTGGCTCTTTGTACCTCAATTTGTCTATCCATCGTGTCTAGATTCCAATCTATCTGTTATGAACTCAGTTGTGTCCCTCCATAAATTCACAGGTTAAAACCCTAATCCCCAATGTGACTGACTATATTTGGATATAAGGCCTTTAAGGTTAAGTGAGGTAATAAGGGTTGGGACCCTAATCCCATAATACTGGAGTCCTTATAGAAAGAGAAGGACACATCAGGATCTTTCTCACCACACAGAGAAAACGCCATGTAAGAACACAGAGGGAAAGCAGCTATCTTTTTAAGGAGGAGACGTCTCACAGGAAATCAACCCTAACTACATCTTCATCTTGGATTTCTAGCCTCTGAAACTGTAAGAAAATAAATTTTTCTTGCTTAAACCATCCAGCTCCTGGCATAGAGCTCTTAAAACTGTTGTGATAAAGGTGGTAGGAGCATCTTTTTTTTTTTTTTTTTAACCATACCCTGACCCAGGATTTCTAAAACACTTGAGATATCCTGAGTGATAGAGGTGATTAAGAGTGTCTTTACTGGGGAGGCTGAGTGGCTCACTCGTTAAGCGTTTCGGCTCAGGTCATGATCTCAGGGTCCTGGGATCAAGCCCCACATCGGACTCCCCGCTCGGCAGGAAGCCTGCTTCTCCCTCTCCCACTCCCCCTGCTTGTGCTCTCTCTTTCGCTGTGTCCCTCTCTGTCCAATAAATAAATAAAATCTTTTTTTAAAAAAAAGAGTGTCTTCATAATGAGCCTTTTTTGATCCTACCTGAATTTATGCTAATGAGGCAACTTCAGGGTGAGGCCCCTAGATAGCCTCAGATATATTTAAGTTTTTAGAACTATTGTCATTTAAAATGTTCATGCATTTCTTGAATGCATATTGTGTGCTCTCTTGCATAGGGAATATGCCACTTGACAACTTTGGAATTTGCATATAAAGCACACTGATTTAACTTTTGAGAAATGGCTTTGATATTTACTGCCTCACTGTTATTTTTCTCACCTGGTTTTCCTTAGTACCCAACCACTATCCTAAATTTCTTAGGCCATTCAAATTATAGTCCAAGAGTAATACACATCATGGGGCGCCTGGGTGACTCAGATGGTTAAGCGTCTGCCTTCGGCTCAGGTCATGATCCCAGGGTCCTGGGATTGAGCCCACATTGGGCTCCCTGCTCAGTGGGGAGCCTGCTTCTCCCTCTTTCTCTGCCTGCAGCTCTGCCTACTTGTGTTCTCTCTCTCTGTCAAATAAATAAATAAAATCTTAAACAAAAATAAATTAAAAAAAGAGTAATTCACATCAGAATTCCCACAGATATATATCTTAAAACAAATCCAATTTCTGACCTCTTATCCTCCTCAGATATATTGAATCAATTTTTTGGAAGGATGGTACAATTTAACACATTTTAAATAAGCATGGCCTGTGATACTTGTGTTCAGTGAAATCTGAGACACTTATATGGATGTTTGCCTGAAGCAACAGGAACCATTTGCTTAATAGCACAAAAGTGTCTTACTCCAGTCAGGCTACCATAACAACAGATATTTATTCCTCAGTTCTGGTAGCTGGAGGTACAAGATCAATGTGTCAACATGGCTGCCTTCTGCTGAGGGCCCTCTTCCTGGTTCATAGCCAGCATATTCTTGCTGTGTCTTCACACAGTAAAAGGGGCCAAGGAACTCTGGAGCTTCTTTTTGAGGGCACTAATTCTACTCATGAGCTATCTGTATTCATGACCTAGTCACCTCCCAAAGGCCCCGCCTCCTAAGACCATCAACATTGGGGATTATGATTTCAACATACGCACTTTGGGAGGACAAAACCATTCAGACCATAGCAAAATTAAACTTTTAAATATAGTATTGAACTCATATATGTTGTCCTACTTACTGCTTTCCTGGAAAACTTAAAAACTGTATAGTCACTGGCATTAAGGTTGCAATGAATGACACATTTTTAGACTTCTTTTAATTTGGGCGATTTCAAATTCAGTGAGTCAAATTAGTCAAAACATTACATTGAAAATAAACTTAATTGTATTTTTATATGATATTCATACACTGAGCTTATTGACATTTCCACCAGATTTCACTGGGCACCAAGTATACCAACACTTTTATTTTTATTTATTTATTTTTTCAAAGATTTTATTTATTTGACAGAGAGAGACACAGCGAGAGAGGGAACACAAGCAGGGGGAGTGGGAGAAAGAGAAGCAGGCTTCCAGCGGAGTGGGGAGCCCGATGTGGGGCTCGATCCCAGGACCCTGGGATCATGACCTAAGCCAAAGGCAGATGCTTAACGACTGAGCCACCCAGGTGCCCCTATACCAACACTTTTAATCAGGGTTCACTTGTGCTTGGGAAATGCATATTGCTAAGATAGTACTGCCTTATCCAAAGAAGACTTAATACTTTAAACTAAAGAGTATCATGAGAGTTAAGGTCAGGAGCAGGAAGCACAGAAGCCGAGCAGAACACAGAAGCTTGAGCAGTATTTTTCACAGCTCTGTGTTGCTGGGGAAGCAAACACATGGTCCAATTCTATCAAAGAGAAGGGGCCCTGGTAGACAAACTAAATAGGCTTTGAATAAATGATTTAAGTTTGATTATATATCCGAATGGGAAAACAAATACATAATTAATAACTAAATATTGATCTATACTTGAAGCCAAGAAAAAAAAAGACAGATTTGAAACCAAAATGCAAGAGTTAAAGCAATAAATCTATAACACTAGACTATCTTTATAAACTTGGAGTGGGGAGGATAGGCAGAGACTTATTTTAAAAGGGCACAAAATATACATAGAGGATAAAAGAAAGGATTAATAAATTAGACTTATTATATCCAAATGTACATGATCTCCTACAAATACATAAGAAAAAAATAAATGATACCATTAGAAATAAGCCAAAGAATTGAACCAAAGAATTCTTCATCAAATAAATGATCCAAATAGCCAATGTGAATTGCTCAAAATCATTAGGCATCAAGGAAATTCAAATTCAAACTCAAATGAAATATGACTGCACAACCACTAGAATGATAAAAATTGAAAAAATTATTAGCAAGTAAGCTGAAATCTGATCTCTGGTACACCACTGGTGGAAGTAAATACTGCTACAATTTTGTCACATGCTGGCAGTATTTTGTGCACTTCTCAATGTAAATTTCATGTTTTGATGATAAAAAATACTTTGAGAAAAGAGAAGAAGTATCATTTCCTAACTTCTAAAGGAATCTTGCCACAACTAACTACTTCTTAAACCACTGAGGACTTTCATTTTCCTACTAATGACACTTGTTCCAGATTTTCAGCTGAAATTAATTATGTGGTATCGTTCCCCCACTTCTGCTTGACTTTTCTGAGATCTTTTTATTTCTGACTCTTATCACAGATACATAGTAAGTGTACCTCATTCTTAATCTTTGAATTCTATTTTATTACTTTAATGTATCAAGTCTACTATGATCTGGACTTTCCACATTGTCTACATTCAAACTGCATGGCCAGTCAAGAAAAATCTTCTCTCTTTGTCATGGTGAAGGGACTCTGAGGTTTTTCCATTTAAACTTCCCCCAAGTGATAATGTGGTATATTAGAAGGAATATCAACAGACCAGCATATAGTGATATGATACAAATAATAGGATACAGTCCCAAAGTCAAATGTAACTAGTCCAATCAAGATGGTCAGGCAAAAATATTTCATGTCGGTGAACAAATTGTGAAGTATGTTGATCCAAAGATCCCTGGGATATGAAAAGGTGTGTTAACACTTAAAGATTCAAGACAACCAGCTTAACCTCTTCTTCATCCAAATGGAAAGATAACTTGCTTTTTCTCTGCCTTGGGTATGTTCATGGAAAGCACACTCTATTTCAATCCCATTATGATCAAGGACGTTTTTCTATTGTAAAAGAGGGGTGTCATGGTAGAAAATGGGAAAATGGAGGATCTTTATCATAAAAAATGGGAAATTCTATGGATTAACATTGCTCAGGTTTAGTGAAGTTCTAAATAAATCTCAAACTCTCATGACGGTTTGACTCTTCCCTTCCACATTTTTCTAATCTCAGTATGTTGGTCCCTAATCTTGAGAGTAACTTAGAAGCTTAATCTTAAATTTTTTAAAATCTTGGGAAAATCTAATGTGAAACCATTTTTGATGTAGTGCTGGAGATATATATTGCCCTGATTATCTATGCATAATTGTAACACACCTCACTGGGTCTAAAATATTCCTTTGTAAAATGAAGGTTTCTCCAAATGCTGCTTAATACTTTAAGATTAAACTGAGTGGTAGTAAATCAAGCAGAAACGATACTCAAGAATTGTTAAGAAACAGATCCCATGAAAGAGTGTTTTGTTGTTTTTTTTTATACTTATTTTAAACAGACCTGGGTATTTGACTAGAATGACCTACCAATGTTTCTGCATTTGGCTCTTAACAAATGGAATTTCCAAAAGTAAAATCAACAGGCAATAAACTAAGATTTTTCAAGAACATGAATCGCCATTTAATAACAACAACAACAAAAAAAAGCCACAAACCTTATCAAGATGAATCAAGATAAATAGGAATCTTTATTTGCAGTCAGATTCACCAAATCAAACTAAACCAAACAATATAAGAATAGAAGAACTGATCCACAATAAGACAAAATGAATAAATAAAGGTAGATAAAATTCACTGGTCTCATAACGTACCCCTTTTTTTTATTATGTTATGTTAATCACCATACATTACATCATTAGTTTTTGATGTAGTGCTCCATGGTTCATTGCTTGTGTATAAAACCCAGTGCTCGGAGGGGGAGACGAATCGTAACGTACTCCTATACCTCTTACCAGCAGGATGTGGTATACATTCTGGAACAATGACTAGTGTGCACTGCTTCCCTCCCTTTGTTTTCCAAATGAGAAATGTGATCATTTCTGCATTGCAGTACGGTCAGTATGGTTTCCCTAATGTCACTTCTCCTTCCATAGCAACAATGGGGGATTTATTTAGTCAGTCTTACTCAACTTCCAAAAATTTTCTTTCAGGCTCTTATTGTTATTTTTTATAGAGGGCTTTTCATTTTCTGATGGATACAACATTGTCCTAACTCTCTCTGTAGCTACTAAGATTTTTTAAATTTATCTTTATTTCTTGAATTATCTTTGCATGATGCACATGAAGTCTTAGGAATTATTACAATGATTTTCTAACAAGTTTCTTTAATTTCACTCTCACCCTATGGTTTATTGTTTATAAAGCAACTAAAGTGAACTATGAAAGATTACAGCATAGATGATGATGCTTTTTAGTCCAAGTTCTGTAATGAGTCCTCCATTATACATCAAATAAAATGCAAATCGTCGGGCTTGGCCTAAAAATAGCTGCTTCTTCTTCTTCTTCTTTTTTTTTTTTTTTTTTAAATTCAAAGGGATACATGCACCTTTACGTTTATAGCAGCTTTATTTACAATAGTCAAGATATGGAAGCAGCCCAAGTGTCCATCAATTGATGATTGGATAAAGAAGATATGTTATATATATATATATATATATATATATATATATATATATATATATATATATAATTATATGCAAATATATAAATATTATAAACATATAAATAAGTATATGTATATGTGTATATATATTTAATGGAATATTATTCAGCCATAAAAAAAGAATGAAATCTTGGCATTTCCAACAACATGGATGGAGCTAAAGAGTATAATGCTAAGGGAAGTAGGTCAAAGACAGAAAAATGATTTCACTCGTGTAGAATTTAAGAAACAAAACAAATAAGCAAAGGGAAAAAAATTAAGAGAGTGAGAGAAATCAAGAAATAGATTCTTAACTATATAGAACAAACTGATGGTTACCAGAGGGGAGGGGTGGGGGGATGGGTGAAATAGGTGATGGGGATTAAGGAGGGCACTTGTCCTGATGAGCACAGGGTGGTGTATGGAAGTGTTGAATTATTATACTGTATATCTGAAACTCATATAACACTATATGTTAAGTAACTGGAATTAAGTACCTGGAATAACAGCTTATTCCATTTTTATGTATCCAATATCTTCCTGAATCTCCTTGAAGCTACTAATTAGAATTCCTTTAAATTCTTTTCTATTTCCTGATTTGGCTCTGCATCATGGAAGTTATTTTGTATGTTTCATTTGAGTTGTTTTGTGTCTGAATTTGTGCTTTGATTTCCCTTAAATGTCTTGTAATTCTTGCTTGTCCATTCATATTTATGAATTAAAATTTAAAATGTTTAACATCAGGAACCGTGTAGATTTCTTCAGCAGTTGTGCTGATATATTTATGCAGCCAGGGAGTTTGACAAAGGTTTCTATGTTTGCAAGCCTGTGTGGAGATTGGCAGGTTTTATGTATGATATAGGGACAAAGCAAAAAGGGTGGCCACCACAGCTCAAATATTTTCTTTCCTAATTCCTGTATGTTTTACAAACATCTCCTATGAATGTTCTGGGCTGGGGCTTCTTTGTCTCTGCTTTGAATGCCAATCACTTCAACTCCTCATCTTCCCAAAATACATCAAAATATCTGGTCTGATAATGTACCTCCAGCCCACTATCATGTACTAAAATGATTAACTATAGACACATTTAATGAAATTTTGGTGGGGGGGTTATGCTCAACCTGCCTTATTTAATCCTGTTTTTGATATTAAACTTGTCTTCATGAAAGACTGTTTACTTGGATCATAGCATGACCAACTGTGTTCCTTTTTTTTTTAAATGCTTATTTCTGAGGTGAAATTGATGTACAGATCTATTTTCCAAAAATGATGCATGATGACTTTCTCTCTGGCTCTGCCTGTCCTAACTAGGCAACTTCAGTAAAATCAGAAATGCGGATGGTCTTTGCCTCTGGGAACCCAAATACCTTTCTCTATTTCTCTAAGAAATAAAAGAGCATCAGTAAAGGGACAGAGATTCGGGAAGGCAAAAGAATGGAATATCATTCGTGTTAAATGATTAGTTGTTTACCTCTCTCTTTCTTTTTCTAGCCTAGGTACTATTTGAGATCAGTGTCCAAACAATTTGAAACTGACCAAAAACACAGTCCTGGGTGAAAGAAAAACCACTGTCCTTTCCTTGCTCTGCCATTTGTGGGTGAATCAACTTGGGTAAATATTCAACTCCTCTTGTAGAAAAGAGAAACAATAATATTATCTACTTCAAAAGGATGATATGATGATTAAATAAAGAGCTGTTAGTAAAGTGCTTTACCTAGTGCCTTTGACAAATAAATGATAAATAAATATTATCTATTACTTTTGCATGTCATCAGATACAACACTGTTCTATAAACAGACCAGTTACTTCATAAGTATCTATTGAATGGGAAAAGAAACAACACCCTACTGTTACATTCTTCATATCTAATTAGGCAGGCTCAAAATCACTGATGAGTGAAGTAAAGAAATGTAATGCCATGTTAAATTGATGGGAATGCCAATATGGCAGTTGTACTAAACAATTAAATCCTTAAGCTGTAACAGGTTCTGTAAGCCATTGAAAACTAAGGGATTGCATTGACTTCCAGTTCTATACAGCCAACATCCACAATGCTTTTATTTTGTCTTCCTTCTGAGCTCTTATTTAAATGAAAGAAAAATAATGCACAGGTTTAATATCACAAAAATGAAAGAGTATGAGAGTAGACAAAAGATGACATCAAACTTATGGAAGATAAATTTGAGGGGGAGGATGATAATCACTGAGGTAGAGTGAATGAATGCAGAGTCCAGAATAAATGAAACCAAGAGAAGAAAACTCATTGACCATATAGAACCCCAGGGAAACTTTGAGCATAATGTGAGTAAGTAGTGAGGGCAGGAAGTAAAAGGAAGGCTAGAAAAAGCTTTGCTAAATGCCTAGCTATGCAACAATTGTGCCAACTCTACCCCTAAACACCTGTGTACAGCTTGATTTTATAAGTGGAAGAAATATTTGAGCATTATTCTTGTAAGATTGAGACATGGATCCCATTAGTCCTAGGTAAACCTCATGCATAAGTTTCTCTCCCATTTACCAACCCTATAGTGCAATATGCTAATTGACATTATCAATATACAACAAAGAGTTTCCAAATATTTTATTTTCCTACTTGAGGGTAACAACTCACATACATATGCAAAGGGAACCGAATCTTGAGGGTAACAACTAGCTACCTTCAACTAAGTATATATATACATATATATATATATATATATATATATATGTATATATATATATATATATATATATATACACACACAAAGAAAACCCAATCTACTCAGGAAAAAGTAAGCAAGTCCTTCATTTTAAAGATACACGGACAATCAAGGATCACAATACTTTGGGGAAAGAAAAGAAATACCTTAGTGTAAAATATCAAGAAATATTTAACAAAATATTTAATGGCATAATTCACAGAGTAAAACATAATAATGTCCTTAAAATATATTATAGTGTTCTCAAATTCAATACTATTTTATCTATAAAGCAAAGCAAGATCCTAGAAAAAAATAAACATTTGGAAAAATTGAACAATAGAAAAAGCTTTTAAAAATTAAGAAAAATACAGTAATACAGCAGTTGTTAGAAAAATATCAAGAATATTGCTCTGGGCATAAGATAAAAGCCAAATAAATAAAAATATTGAGAAAAAAATGAATATAGAGGACAAAACTGAAGAGGAGCATACCGGACGAAGAGGAAGAATTGCAACATAATACAATTGTTTCTGAAAAGAAAATTATCATAAATATCAATGTAAGTGTTAAAACAAATGAATAAACAGATTATAAAAAGACAAGATAAGAAAATGGAAATCTGCATTTAGTGCACCTTGGTGTTTGAAAGTTCCAAGTTTTCAAAAGTGGCCTAAGGACTTCAAGAGAAACAACCAATTCATCTCCACAAGGAAAAGAATAATAGCATTAGACTTTTCATCAGGAACTTGGAAATTGAACAATTATAGAAAATCACCGTGAATTCTAAGGAAAAGAATATTTACAAAGCAAAATCATATATGAAGCTAAATTATCAAATAAGAATGAAAATAAAATAAAACTGCATTCATATTTTTAAAGACTACTCTGGGTTTAATCTAAAAAAAATGACAGTGCAGGGGCGCCTACATGGCTCACTTGGTTAAGCGTCTGCCTTCAGCTCAGGTCATCATTTCGGGGTCCTGGGATCTAGCCCTGCATCTGGCTCCCTGTTCAGTGGGGAGTCTACTTCTCCTTCTCCCTCTGCCCCTCCCCCCTCACCCCCCAGCCCCTGCCCTGCTCATGTGCACTCTCTCTATCCCTCAAATAAATAAATAAAATCTTTTAAAAAATGAAAAAATAAAAATAAAAAATGACAGTGCAAAGCAAGAGAGATGCATAGGCAGGATACAGGACAGTTTGAGACTGGTCCATGATTTCATTCATGACAGCACACCTAGAAAGTAATGAGTCCAAATGACATGAAATATCAGTAGACCCTCAAGTGTGTGCTATCAAGAAGAATAGAGTGGATTATGCGATAGATTACAATCATGGCATCATTTCTTTACACCTTCCTGGATTCACTTTGATTACAATATACTATTGCTGTGCCCTTCCTCCAGGGAAAGCTATCCTGCCCACCACTGCACTGTGGACTCAGCCATGAACATTGTTTTGACCAAGGGGATGTAGGTAAATTTGACACAAGCAGAGACTTGAAAGAAAGTCTTGATCTCTCCAAGAATTATAGGTCAATTTCAAAAATCTTTTACATAAATGTAATTGGTGTTCCAGAAGAGGAAGAGAAAAAAGAACAGAAGAAATTAGAAGAAATATTTGAAGTAGTAATAGCCAAAAACTTCTCAAAATTAATGATCTTTCTCATCAAAAACCCACACAAGATAGTGGAGTGTAAGTGCTGGGGAAAACAGTCTTAGCATTCTGAAAAACTAGTCTTAAAAAGGGGAGAAATGATAAGTTTCTAGAGAAACATAATTTATTGCTTATAGAGCAGACCTGCCCTACACGAAATGGTAAAAAACAAAACAAAACAACAACAAGCAAACACCTTCTTTAGGAGAAGGAAAATGATACAGATGAGAAATTCAGGACTATATAAAGAAATGTAGACCATTAGAAAAGGAATAAATGAAGGTAAAATACAATCTTCTATTTTTCTGATTTTTAAGTGAGCTAAAAGATAACTTTTGCTTAAAATAAGAGTAACAATATATTGGCTGATTATATCATATGGATAAATGAAAAGAATGACAACAATGTCATAAGGAATAGGAAGGAGGAATTGGCATATTCTGCTATAAGTTACCTGTACTACACATGAGGCACATAGTACTATTTGGAGATGGCTTAGATTAGTTAAAAATATGTATTGGGAACTGAGTGGCAATCACTAAAAGAAATGAAAAAGAGGTATAATCGATAGGCTAAGAGAAGGGATAAAATGGAATCAAATCATTGCATGAAAAAGCAAAAGCAACATTTCTTTGTTTCGATCATTGCTGTTTCCCTACAATCTATAAACCCTGTCTCATAGAATACAGCAACATATATGTATGAAATGAATACGTTTTTGAGTAACACACAAGGTTATATAAGATTTGGTCAGCTCAAAGTTGTGAATACACTCGTCAGATTTTTAGAAAGTTTAAAATGACTAAAAATTATTAAAAATAACTATTAGTGTTGAATGTTTAAGAAATTAATTCAAATACCCTGCACGTGCGCACACACACATACATATACACAAAACCATCCAAAGTGATTTGCTTAAAGCTAGAAAACACAAGAATTTTTTCCAGCCATTTTTTTCTAAGAGATCAATATTTGTAGGGAAAACAATTGTCTCGGTTTCATAAACATTCATCAAATTAAATTTCTTAAATCAACATTTAAGTTTTAGTAATTAAACTACAGTCATCATAATTGAAGATCAATATCACATTTCATATATCTTGAATTTTGTCAAAACAATTAATAGCAGGAAACTGTTTTCCTTTGACAACATCATTTAAATGCTTTCTTCATTTACATGTCTACTATTGTTATTCTTGCATGATGAAATTATTTTTCAAAGCTAGAATGAAATAATTACATTGTTTCAGCTGAACTCTTTTTGTAAAATGTAAGTCTCTAAAATAGTCCTGCAAATAATTTAAAAATAATAAGAGATTGGTCCATTACAAATATTTTCTATGACATGTTAAATAGTCTCATATTCATTTAATTTTAATATATATCATTCTTCAAAACAATACAGTTATTGTTCTGTATGCAAAGTAAATTATTTTAATTAGAGTTTCTTTTGTCATCTTATCCTTTAAATCTTTTTTTTTTTTCTCTATCCCATTGTCTATAAAAAGCACATTACACATCCAATTTCTCAAGACAGAAACAAGGCCTTTTTCTTCTCCTTAAACTCTACCCATGTTCCCTCAATGGGCAAAATCCATAAACAAGTTACACGGTTCTGTAAGATCCAGCTGCCTCATCATGTAGGCTCCTGTGATTTGGCCTCTGCTTTCTCTCTAGATTACCTTGTAACTATTACCAACTCATGCCCTGCTTTCCAAACATATATGTGGTATTTGTCTTCTACTGTTTGGTCTCTCCAGGCATCATTTGAAATAGCACTTTTTTTTTTTTTTCTTTCCTGAAAGTTCTCTCTTCCCACCCAAGTCTTTGGTTGTATTACATCTGCAAAACTATCTGTCCTGCCTTCTAACTTTTGGGATAAGCCAGATTCAAACTAGGCCAATTAAACTTCTTCCCTGGGGGAATAAACACACACACACACACACACACACACACACACACACACACATATATAGTATGTACACATATATATATATATACACATATACACACACACACAGTTGTGCACGCACACACATAGACATTAGAACAAAGGGAAAAAAAAGAAATTCCTCTTTAGTAGAGAGAGATGTATATGAGCTTCTGAAGTTTAAAACTTATGTGATATTGAGGGCTCAAATTAAGAAAAGAGCACAATTTTAATAACAAGATTCTATAAGGGTCCTATGTCCATGTGGATCACTGAAGGCTAAGTTTCATAAGCTGGGCTTCAAAGATTCTAAATTACGTCATTCTGATTTTTTTTATTTTTTTAAGTTTTATTTATTTAAGTAATCTCTACATCCAAAGTGGGGCTTGAACTCTCGACCCTGAGATCAAGAGTCACGTGCTTTTCTGACAGAGCCAGCCAGGTGCCCCTAGTCATTCCTATTTTAAAATTCTAAAAGTCCAGGATACTGCAACTGAAAATGGAAACTTAATGAAAGAATTGGCCTCAATTTACAAAATCAATATCAAATTGTGAATGCCTTTCTATCATATATGTACAAAGTTATATTTATATGTACAAGTTGAATTTAATCAGTTGGCAATAATATGTTTATGATTTCTAGATAAACTTGAACCAGTTTAAAATACATCTGATAGTATTTGGTCACACATTCTAACTTGTTTTATTGAAGTATTTTGTGCACAAATAATTAGAAGACATCCTTTACAATTAATAGCACTTAATATTAAATGTTAAGCATTTAATATTTATTAATAGTGCAGTTTAAGAACCAACTTAATTATCATCATATTTAATTTTAATATTAACTCATTTTATATTTGACTTATTCAATGTCAAATCACTAATAATTTGGTGAGAATGTGCAGAAGATATGGTTTCTGATTCTTTACTTAGTATTCTTTTCCTGTACTTTACAGTGGATCTTAAATGTATTTGTCAGCACTGCAATGCAATTATTTTTAACACCCTTCTTAACAGATCTAAACTTACAAACATTTTAAAAATATATAACATTATATACAGGTTATACATTTATTAAAGTATACTTTTGAAAGATCAGTTCTGGAATAAAATGATTGCCATGAACACATGCTTATTACTGGTGGCTGTCTAAATTCTAATTTATCATGTCCCTAAAACATCGTCATATTTATTGAGTGTAACCCTTAAAACTCTCCAAAAAAACAACTGCATTTAGCAATATGTTGATAAAAGATACTTCCATATTTGAACGATTTCACTTGATTGGGCTGACAGGCTTTTCTCAAGAGTCTTCCATTTTTTCAATATGTACCAAGCTTCCCAATTTCAAAATTTAGGAGAGCTGTTTTTTGTTTTTTTTTTTTTTCTTTTAATTAGAAAATTCTGGTACTGGAAAGGTCATAAATGAATGCTTCCATAAATACATTCAAGGAATGGATTTTTAAAAGTTACTTGACATATTCTATGAAAAAAACTGTAATTACCAAACCTTTTATTATATTGTAATGTTGGTAATCAAGTCATATTTATTTATGGCACTTTTAGTCCCATGATATTTTTGCTAAAAATTAACTCATATCACATTGCAAAACAACATTGAGATATTCAGAGCTTTGTTCTATATAGGGCAAAAAGGTAGATAGACGAGCTAGTAAGAAACAATGTATAATTTAATCTAATTACGTTTTAAAAGCAAGTTAGTGTTACCAAACTATGGTAAAGCATGGTATAGTGTTACCAAAAATGGTAAAAATACCATTTTAACACTGAAATAAATGTATTACTATTTTGTTAAACATCAATTGCCACTACCAAACAAAATATTGTAAACCATTTCTACTTTTATACTATTAAACAGCATTCTCAAGCTTTCTCAATTTTCTAAAAATTAAAATTGTTTTTCACTACTAAGTATAATATAAATATATTCTCATTAAAAGTTTATCAGAATATTTTCTATACAAATATATTATCGATTTTGGTATAATAATGCATGCTAAAAATTTCTTGATTACTGACTTTTCAGTAAATGCCTATTATGAGGGCTTATTGATGAACAGATTTTAAAGATCATATATCATTATGCTAATGAACATCTACCAGAATATATTCCTTTCAACAAAGACCAAGAAATAAACATCAAAATTCTTTTTATAAACCTGAGATCTTATTAACAGCAATAGAATCAGGGTTTCTTTTTAAAATTATGGAAACATACTAACAATCTGACACTATGTTCACAGTTAAGTTTAAATAAAAAGATTGTTTTCTGCATTTTAACATTTCAAAAAGCAAGTGAATCAAGAGCATTATTTTTAACACATAATACATAAAATAAAATTCTGAAATTGCAGTTGTACATGACAGTTCGATGATCCTTTTCCATTTATTGGCATATATGCTTTACTCTTATTCTGCCATTTCTTTAATTCAATTGTCTTCTGACTTTAAACATTAGTAACGAACTCATTGTTATCACCTACTTTTACGCATAGAAGATTTTGATTTTCCAATTCACACAGTGAAGCAACTACTTTATGTGAAAACAGATTTAAAAAAAAAAATGTAAAAAGAAGGTCATGCTTCTCCAGAAATAGTTGTCAAACGTTTGTGTGAGGAAACATCACTTGAGGAGTCTGTGTAATATGCATGTTCTGAGGCCCCACTCAGAAATCCTAAACCATTGTATCTGAGTTAGGGTCCATAAATCTGCGTTTTTAAATGAGTTCCTCAGGTGATTCTGATATCAAACGTTGCACATGACAATGACTCTTGTAATAGGAGAACTAAATTTTTTTTTTACCTTATACTCAAGCAACTTTACGCTAGTGATTTGAAATTTTTATAATTCACAATCCTGACATAGAATGAGGACAATTTTGGCTACCATGGTTCATTCTTATTTTCCAAACAAAATCTGATATGAATCATAATTTGTTCATTACTTCATTGGTTTGACCAATCAGTCATGGTCATTCTACAACTCTTCATTAGATGCCTGGCATATTCTGACACTGGAGATGCAAAGAAGAAACTTCTTCATGAGGTTTGCAGTTTAGTGGGGAAAAAAACAGATACGAGATTAAAAAAAAAAAAAAGTAAGTGACACAGAGATGGGGTGCCTGCATGGCTTAGTTGGTTAAGTATCTGCTTTTAGCTCAGGTCATGATCTCGGGGTCATGGGATGGAGCCCTGTGTCTGGTTCCCTGCTCAATGGGGAGTCTGCTTCTCCCTCTCTCTCTGCTCCTCCCCCTAATTGTGTTTTCTCTCTCTCTCTCTCTCAAATAAATAAATAAAATCTTATTAAAAAAAAGTGACACAGAGAAAAAGAAATACTATATGATCTCACTTATATGTGGAATCTAAGAAAAAAAAAAATGAACTCATAAAAACAGAGGTCAGATTTGTGGTTGCCAGTGGTGAGGGTGGGGGATGAAGAAATTACATGAGGGCTGTCAAAAAGTGCAAACTTCGAGTTATAAGATAAATAAGTTCTGGGATTATAATGTACAATGTGATGACTACAGTTAATAGGGCTGTGTTGTATATTCGAGAATTGCTAAGAGAATAGATCTTAAAGTTCTTATCACAAGAAAAAAACGTAATTCTGAGAGGTGACAGATGTCAACTAATCTTATTGTGGTAAACTTTTTGCTAATATATATATATATATATATATATCTCAAATATATATCAAATCATTATGTTGTACACCTTAAACCTATATAACGTTATATTTCAATTATATCTCAATGAAAAACAGTCCAGTTTTAATATGTGCTATGAAGTATAAATCAATCAGGTTTCAGTTAGGAACGCAATCATTATGAGTATTACAGGGTATATTTAGTTTTCTATTGGTATAATAACAAATTACCACAGAATTATCAGCTTATAACAACACAGATTCATTGTCTCACAGTTTCTGTGAGTCAAGAGTCTAGACAGAGTTTAGCTGGCCTCTCTGTGCAGGGTCTCACAAAGCTGTAGTCAGGGTGTCAGCCAGACTGTGTCCATTTCTAGAATGTGTGTTTTCTTCCAAACGCATGTGGTTGTTGGCAGGATTCAGTCCCTTACAGTTGTTAAAAATGAGTCCCTCAGCTCCTAGAGGCTGTCCAAAGTTTGCTTCCAAGTTGCTCCCTCCTTAGGCAACCCATGTCCTAACATCTTGCCTCTTCAACACTAGAGGGAGAGGATCTCTCTACAGAACGCTAAGAGACATATATAATGTAACATAACTGGGACAGGGATATCACATCGACTCTGCCATATTCTATTGATTAGAATCAACTCACCGTTTCCATACGTACTCAAGAAGCATGACAATCAGGGGACAGATTATTGGGAGTCAACCTAGGGTCTGCCACATGGGCTAAAGATTTTTTTAGAGGAGTTACAGCTTATACAATTTTGAGAGAAGCTTAGGAAGTGAAAATCTGAAAGGAGTAGAAGATACAGAGAAAACATTCCTAATGAATTCTTCCAAAGCACTGGGGCAGAGGAAGAAGTGGGACTTACAGAATAATCTGACAAACTAAACACATCAGATGCTGTAGTGGAAATATCAAGTTTCTCTATGGACCAACCCTATCCCTCAACCATACAGGGAATATGTTTTGAATTCAATAATACCCAGCTTAACCAAGATGATGGTAGCACATTTTGACATCCATAACACCTATTCATAACTACATATCTCAAAATACAGAAAATAGCAATTATCTGCTTCTATACAATACCTCATATCACGGAAAAATTAACTAACCAATCTGAAAGATACCTAAACACTCATTATCCATAATTGGGTAACATTTATTCTTTTTCTAGCTAGGTATCATTACTCTTTTGATATCCTATTAATTAAATATACTGAGATATAAGGTTAACTATGATCATTATGTCTTATGTTAGACACTAGGACTATGAGAGTGGGAAAGATAAATAACTGCTTATTAAATATAAGAATAGACGCATGCTAAAGCTAGAAACAAATATCCCTACTTAGTAAAATCCCCAATTCTACAACAGGTCATGTGGCCATCACTGGTATTTATAACTTTTTTCTATTTCCAATTCCATATTCCCTTTGACCTCAGAAACCACCTCAGCTAGTCATGGTTCTTCACTTAGTAGAGTGACCCAAATCCACGGCCCTATAGTGTCTGAGCAACTCACAGTCATGTCTGCACTAAGTCATTTAATTTTCATTTAGTTTTATTTTAGCACAGGGGATTTCTGAGAGGGGTTCTAGAGGATCTCGTGAATGAGACATTCTCTCCACTTTTTCTACTACAAACATATATTCCTCCAGAAAGTCAGAAAAAGCCACTCCAACAGGTATGCTAACTCTTTTCTTTGCCCATTAACTAACTGTCATGAGAATCCCAATACAGCCAATGTAGTCTTAACCACCAATTTTAGGAAGACTTTACCTTTCCATTAATCCTTCCTCCAGTAGGAAATATTATCTCTAAAAGAGCAGCCAAACATTTCATGATAGGAAGCAAACCTTTTGCTGATGGATTGCTAGGGGTAATAGTAAGAGGAATCACTCCCATTTCACTGCCTTGCCTTTTATATGCATGGATATAGATTCTGAAAGAAATAGGATCATCTACGGGTCACTGATTCAAAGCATATCCTGCATCCTGGGAAACATGACCTGAGCCTCACAAGGTATTATCTTGTGCCTGCCATTGATTCTTCAGGCCAGTGATAGTTGAAAGCGGGTGGTTAAGATCGAAGGTTAATAATAGGAAATTCTACAAGCACAAGCCAATTTCTAACCTTCCTTTACTGCAAATGAAATTCCCTAATCAGTAGTAATGTTGTCAGGAATATCATGGTGCTGAATAAGGCATACTGGATGTCCATAGATGATGGGTTTGACAGACTTGTTAGAGAATTTGGAAAAAGATGAGCATTTGGGAAAATCATAAGCAAAATTTTCTTACAGGGAAATAATGATGCCTCTAGACTATAAGTATATTCAAGTCTTGGCAGGCTTACTTAGTTACAAAATGTGACCCATAAGGAAGTGGCATACACACTAAGCAAATTGCAACATTTACCACATTACATTGAGAGAAACTAGCCAGATACGATCATTGGTACTTTCATTGTCCACAATTATCTGAATTTAGTCAGAGATAAAGAACCGTGATGAGTACTATGAAAGTCATAGATATTATAGGAATTAGGTCTTCCATAATTGAGAGCTGAGAAGTTAAGATCGGTTGGATGAGCAAACACAAAGACTAACAAGGCTTCTCGGAGTATAACACAGATGGGCAAATTGGAGCTTTTGCAGGGAGAGCTGAGAATCTAAGCATGTCCCTGCCAGCTCCTGGAGAGGTCTATGGAAGCTCTTGCCACAATCAAGCCTCTGGAACCATTATTGCTCATGAAGATCAGCAGTCAAGATGCAGCTAGAGGCTGAACTGAGGAAAGCGAAAATTCACTGAAACCCAACAATGTCCGTTACCCTATCTGACCACAGAGACCTACAGGGTGATAGTGGCCACTTCATTTTCATCATTTAAATTATATTCAGTGTCCAACTCTTTTGATCACTTCTATACATGGTGAAAGAGGCTCTGGGAAACATAGTTCCAAGCTTAACCAAATTAGCAATGGTTAGGGTTACTGGATATAATCAATAAAAGTATAGGACACCTAGCTAAGTTTGAATTTTCTACAGACAACTTATTATTTTTAGTATAACTATATCCCAAGCATTGCATGGGATCAATATCATAGTCTGTTCTGCTTTACTGCATTCAGCTCGACTCTACTTAATATTTTTAATATAAACCTGCCCCATGCAATATTTTAGACAAATTTATACTGAAAGAAGTATTGATTGTTTATTTGAAATTCAAATTTAACTGAGTTTCCTATATTTTATCGGACAACTATAAGGACACAATCTAGAACAATTACTTAAGGAAAATGGTAAATGTAACTGCAGAGATAGACAGGTTAAGATTAGACCATAAAGGTCTCAACAGCCTGTATTCAAGATTCCTTCATTTATGTGTTCTCATTTGTCCTTCATAACAACCTCATAATTTTTTCGATAAATAATTAAAATATATTTAGAGGTAATGAAATAGATGATAAAAAATTTAGTTACGTTTACATAGAATCCTCATGCCAAATTATTTCCTTTATATTAGACTGGCTATAAAATATTTAATACCCCTTAGAAGAAGCATTCACAGGAATCCTTTAGTATTTTGGTACCGTAAGTCCTGTACCTGCCACAGAAGTTCAAAAATACGTATCAGTGTTTACATCAAAGACAAAATAAGTAGGTAACATATTTATTTAATTATCTCTTAACAGGATATATATTTGCCATACACACACTGTAAAAAACATAAAAAAAATTATTTTTTTAAGATTTTATTTATTTGTTTGAGAGACACAGAGAGAGAGAGAGCTAGAGAGTCCAAGTGGGGGAGAAGGAGAAGGAGGCTCCCCACAGAGGAGGGATCCCGACACTGGGTTCTGTCCCAGGACCCTGAGATCATGACTTGAGCTGAAGGCAGACGCTTAACGACTGAGCCACCCAGGTGCCCCAAAACATAAAAATTTAAAATAAAAAAAAATTGGTATGTTCAAAGAAAACCACAAGTAAGTTTGGTAGTATTTCTTTCCTCATACTTGAAAAAGCACTGAATAATCCATTTTAATCCTATTGTTTTATTTTTAGATTATAAAATGTTTCATAGTATATATTTTATAATTTTTCTAAGACATTTAAACAATTGTTCAACTCCTGAAAGTGCAGTGATTTTTCCTCATTGTCTTCCAAATTGCATGTCTAAAATTTGTCCCAAAAGAGAATGATTTATCACATTATTTGTAAGAGTTTAATAGTGATATAATATCTGCTTTTTCTACAATAGAAATATATTAGTTCGAAATTTATAGATTTTTATGTACTTATGAATCATACTTAAGCTTTGTTTTATATGAACAAATTATGGAATGGCACAGAATAAAACAACCCTTGTGCTTTCTGTTGATTTTTATGGCTTCTTTCTAAAAATATAATGTGCAATTAAATTTATTCTTTAAAATAATACGTTTTATTACTTTTAGAGTATTTCCTATAAAAATATCCTCACAGTGAGGCAGGTGCCATTTCTGGCCAAGAGAGTGGCAAGAAGAAATCCCTGAATCAGCCCAAGAAGCAAGCCAAGGAGATGGATGAGGAAGATAAGGCATTCAAGCAGAAACAGAAAGAGGGACAGAAGAAACTCAAGGAGCTAAAAGCAAAGGCCATGGGGAAGGGCTCCCCGTGGTGTTATTAAGAAGTTATTAAGAAATGTGGCAAAAAAACAAGCCGTTCCTTGTGCCTGAGGCGATGATGATCCTTATTCTATTCCTGTTTAAACATTTGGCTTTCCTGTCATAGTATCTATTGCTATCTATAGCTAGAATGAACTGTTATCTTAGATCCTGTTGTACAATTAAGAATAAACTCTTGTAAAAAAAATAAAATATAAATAAATAAATAAATAAAAAATAATATATTTTATAATCTCTCTGTCTGCAGTTCTACTAAACTCAAATTCTTGTAGAAAATCAGATTTGCTTACCAGAACCACTGAAAGCAGCCTTTTGATTTGTGTGGCTAGTGCCATGCAATTTAGCCATAGTAAGATGACTTTCTTCGATCCTCTTGCCTCAGAAAATATTCCAGTGACGTCCTTTTGTTCTGTTGAAAAAGGACTGGCAATGCATGTATTATTTGAAACTAATAGCTCAAACTTGCCATCATGGAAGCAAAAGGATTAGATGCCCTTTGAATATTTGGCCCTAGATGTCCATCACAGGAGGACATCTTCAGTTGCATTGTTACTATGCTCAATTCTTGGTTTTTCTGCAGAGACAGATAGACAAAAATTTTAATTAATGCCAGTCAAAATGGTGATTTTGTGTTATGAACATTTTGAGGACTAAAACATATTTAAATATAAATTTATACTACATCAGTTTCAAAAATATCTAGCAGATGGCAAGGGGAATTGAATATCCAATTGACCTAGACTTGGGCCTCATGCCAAAGACTTAAAATTTTTCAAAATGTATTAACAGTTTAGACAAATTCAGCCCTTTTTTTCCCCGATATTTTTTTTAATCATACTATATATTTGCAGGTTATAGTGATGTTATTTTGAAGGAGTTGGCTTTACAAACTTGTTATTTTCTCTTTTATAAATAATATTAGATTGTTTATTGAGATTTTGTTTCTATATAGGAATCACTGAAACTAACTGGGGCCACTTAAACTTGTTGACGGTACGTCCAGCAGCATTTAACACACTAGTGTGTCTGAACTTACATGTATATACACAGAAGCATGGAAGTACTGATAAAATGTTTCTTTTTTTAAAAAATACCCATTGTTTATTTCCATTGTCTTCACATTTCTATAATGTTCATAATACTAGTTTGTGGGTCTTCAATACTATATGAGTTTGTTCTTAATTTCACATAGCATGGTGGCTTCGAGGGGAAATCAATTTGTTAAATATTCAGCACAGCCTTCAGGTAAGTGTGCACCATATGAATTTTGATACTAAGTGCTAGGAAAAATTTTGAGGCACTTTTCATCAAGGATCATCTTGGGCAGAGAGACTAAATTCCAAACTGAAACCACATTTGCTTAGTTTCAGTAGGAATATTGTCATATGCAAAAGAAAATCCTACCCAAATTAGAAAACAATTGCAAAGGTGATGGTTTTGAGAAAGAGACAGAGGGAGAGAAGGAGAGATGGAGAAAAAGAGGGAGAGGGAGAAAAAAGGAAGAGAGAGGGAGAGAAAAATATTTTTTTTTTTAGAGAGATAGAGGGGGAGCAGGAAAATGGGAGAGAGGCAGAGGGAGATGGGGAGAATTTTAAGCAGGCTCCATGCCCAGCACAGAGCCCTACACAGACACAGGGCTCCACTTCACGACCCTGAGATCATGACTTGAGCTGGAATCAAGAGTCAGATGCTTAACCAAATAAGCCACCCAGGTGCCCCTCTCTCCAAAAAAAGATTTTTAAAAGAGTTTAAAAAGTGCTTAAAGAGATTTTGACAAATCAAAAGGCCCAGAATGAAGGGAACCTATGTTATAATCCTACTTCTCTGACCTATAAGCTTTGGGCCTGTGGTAGAAAAAATGCTTCCCCCAGGATGTTAATATGCTAATCCCAGAAAAAGACTCCAGCCATTTGCTAGTTTGGAAGGAAAGGGAGGCTGTACTTCCAATAAATAGTATCTGTAAATAGTATCAGGGTTCTCACTCCCTCCTCAAAACAAAGAAAAAGCTGAAGAAACTGCAAATCAACAGCTTTTCTTAGATATATAAGAAAACTGAGGTCAATAATAAGACACTATTAACAAATTGTTGAAGGCTCAATGTAGACTGGTTTGAGATTTAAAAACACCAGGGGACACGTTTGGGAGACAGGTCATACATTCATGAGTTATACCTCCAGGAGGAGTCCTACCAGGTTCTCAAGGTGAAGATCAAAGAAAGAGCCCCTCATGCTTCTTGCAGGGAGAGAGGAAAATTAATCATTTTAAAATACTCCAGAACATTCTCTTCTCCTTATAAAGGACTACCCTCAAAAGAAACTCTTTTTACCAGAGCTTACCAACTATGGGAAAGGGAAATTCCCCCTGTCTAGCCTTCCTGTCTCTCCTGTAGGTAAATAAAAAAATCCTGAGAAGCACTTGTGAAGGCCCTGGAATACTGGTTCACTAGAAGACAGAAAGTTGGGGCTCCTGGGTGGCTCAGTCGTTAAGCATCTGCCTTTGGCTCAAGTCATGATCCCGGGGTCCTGGGATTGAGCCCCACATCAGGCTCCCTGCTCAGCGGGAGTCCTGCTTCTCCCTCTCCCACTCCCCCTGCTGTGTTCCTTCTCTCACTCTCTCTCTCTGTGTCAAATAAATAAATAAAATCTTTGGAAAAAAAAGAAGAAGACAGAGAGCTAATCATAGGATTATGAAATGCACCCCCTTTTCCATATCTGATCAATAGTCTAGAAATGGCCAAGGATTGATAAGTCCAGAAATAGTGAGCTAGATGATATGGCAAAAGAATCTTACCAAACTGAAAAGCAAGAAAAAAAAAAGAATGAAAATAACCACAGTATATCCAAGAATGGTGGGACAATTGTAAACAGTGTAATACATGTGTAATGGGAATAACAGAAGAAGAGAGTGAGGAATGGAAAGACTATCTGGATTATTAATGACTGAGAGTTTTCCAAAATTAATGAGAAAGAATCTATAGATTTAGGAAGCTCAGAAAAGATTAAGCAGAATAAATAACAACATACCCATACCAAGGCATATCAATTCAAACTGCAAAAAAAAAAAGACAAGAGAATATCTTGGAAGAAACTAGAAGGGGAAAACTCACAACTTATCTATAGAAAACAAGGAATAGATTACACTGGATTTGTTTTCAGAAACCATGCAAATGAGATATCAAAATATTGGGAAAAAAAGCACTCACCAATTTATATTTCTTTATTCAGCAAAATTATTATTCAGAGAAGAAAAGAAGAAATAAATATTTTCTCTGACAATCTGGATCTAGATAAAGAAAAAAATGGTAAAGAAAGATTTAAAAGCTAAATTATAAGATGTTGTTAATCTAACATAATTTGTTTGAAAAATAATAACAGAAGTGTGTTTGGTTATTGAGGCATCTGGGTGGCTCAGTTGCTTAAACGTCTGACTTCTGATTTCAGCTCAGGTCATGATCTCAGGGTTGTGAGATAGAGTTCCGTGTCTGGCTTGTGCTGGGAGTGGAGCCTGCTTGGGATTCTCTCTCTCCCTCTACCCCTCCCACTCCCTGAACCTGTTTGCTCTCTCTTTCTCTCTCTCTCTCTCCCTCTCTCTCTCAAAAAAAAAAAATGTATTTTGTTATTATAGATTAGATAGATGATAGATGATAGACAGATAGAGGAAAATAAATGACAGTATTATAAGGCACTGAAGGGAGAAGTTGGAAATACTCTGTTATAAAGTACATGCACAACTTGTAAAGTGCTACAGTGTTATTTTGCACTTCAGTTAGTTATAAATATATGTTGCAAACTCCAGGGCAACCACACACACATACAAAGATGGAAGGCATCTACAACCTTTGGACCTTCGGAGGCTAGAATGTTCACAGAAATGGATTCTCCTCCAAAAACAAAATGACAAAACTTTGATTTTAGACCATGAGGACGCATGTTGGACTTCTGACCTAAAGAACTGTGAGACAATAAATTTGTGTTGTTTTAAGCACTAAGTTTGAGGTAATCTGTTGCAGCAATAATAAGAAACTAATCATAATGATTTCTGTCAAATTACTTAACATCTTTAATACAATTCTCTTCTTTTGCAAAATAGGTAGTTATACACATTCATATCAAATTCCTATAATATGTGCAGATTATTGCTATATCCAAAAGACTTCCCCTTAAAAAGAATTTTCTTGGGGCGCCTGGGTGGCTCAGTCGTTAAGCGTCTGCCTTCGGCTCAGGTCATGATCCCAGGGTCCTGGGATAGAGCCCCGCATCGGGCTCCCTGCTCAGTGAGGAAGTCTGCTTCTCCCTCTCCCACTCCCCCTGCTTTTGTTCCCTCTCTTGCTGTGTCTCTCTCTGTCAAATAAATAAATAAAATATTTGAAAAAAAAAAAGAATTTTCTTTTTTGTCTTCCTCTCTTTGTCTTTTACTTTCTGTTCTCTTTCACACATTTCTAGCATTCCTAAGTAAGACATTGAGCTTGAGATTTAAAAATAAACATGCTTGAGAATATTAAGATATAATAAGTCAGAAAAAAGTAACTATATATAACATTATAGTTACATTATAAAAGTGCAGTCAAAAGATATGTTAGTAACAGAGGGGAGAAAAATCTAAGTCAATACACCAAAATTATATCATATTCCCAAAAAAGCATTTTTGAATTAAAAAAGAAAACATCAGTGTTCAAATAATATGAATTATTAGAATGAATAGAACTCTTTCCAAAATCTGCTTTTAGCTTTAACTGAGCAAAATAGAGAATAAAGATTGGGATTCTCTCCCTGTTCTTCAACCTTAATGGCAAAGCAGGAAAAATTGACAGAGGAAGGTATTTCACAATTATTAGACAACTGAGAAGATGAATAGAAAGAGACAACAACACTTTGTAAAAGTCCTGCCCAATAGAACTTTCTGTAATAATGGTAATATTTTATGTTTGTGTTATTGAAGTTTCCACCAGTCACTGGGGCTACAGAGCTCTCAAAATGTGACTTGTATAATGGGGAACTAAATTCTTCAATTTATCTATCTTTATTTAAAACTTAAGTAGCTACATATGACAAGTAACTACTGTAACAGTTCAATTCAAAACTAATAATAATGGTTAACTTGAGCATAAAAAAACTCAAACAATGACTCTTCAAATGATTATCATCTATATGAAGTTTCTAAAAACTAAATATTGATTTAGCTATATATTTCTAAGGAAAAAAAATGACATATGATATTCTTCTTCAGTTAGTCCCACAATAGGAGGATCTGGAACGTCAGGTTTTGCTAAAGAGACACCTGATAGTATTCTCTCATCTTTTGTGATGCTACAATGCCAGGATTAACCTGATGCAAAGTAGTTTCCCCTATTTCCTCATGAAAAATTTGAATCATTTTCATTATGTTTATCATTATGTTTTTCATTATGTTTCATTACCTTTATCATTACTTCTAAAAATGTATTTGTAATATGACTTAGATATTAAAAAATTGTAAGGGTCCATTGGCTCAAGTAGAAAATGGTAATGACCACTTCCATTGTTATATTGTGGGTTAACACTCTATTTTTTTCAAGTATTTTGGCGAAGTATCTAATGATGAGGTAACAATTTACACTTTTATTGTAGTTTATAATTTTCATAAAAGCATTAAATAACCACTAAAATATAAAATGACACATTATCCTACAATAAATATTTAAAATTCACGATATTGCTTTCATAAATGTTTTTTCTTATGTATTACTGGTTTCTCTTATTATAGCATGGAAGGAATATTACTCTAGACTGTTGGCTATAAATACCTAATTAGAAATAATGACATATAATTTGTGCTAAAAGAAAAAAAAACTACCAAATTTCCCCACAATTCTGTTAATTTATGATTGTCAAACAAACGAGTGAAAATAATTTCAAATGATCAACTGAAGGCCATTGAATGATGAAATGGGAATCCATTATTGGAATTCTATGCAGTCTTTTAGAGCCTTAATGCAATAGTGACAAAGGTGAAGACATTTAACCCAGCAATTCCTGAGCTTTTGGCCTTAAGGTTTATTTTTACAAAAAAAGTGAAATTAGTGTTCAGTGAACTAAAATTTAGGAAGTTTGATTTTAGTTTTTCTGTGCTTGCAAGAAGGCAATATTCAAAGCAGCACTCAGAATATGTCTCCACTATGCTAAAACAAGTAATCTAGTCAAACTGAGGTGACAGAGTAATAAGGTTCTCACAATTATCGATGTATTCATTTATGTGTTTATTTATTGTGCACCCAGTGTGTGCAAGTGGTAAGTACAGGCACACAGATGAAGTTGGGAGAATTCTCTTGATACACTTTGAGAAATGAAAACTACTTTTTTTAAATAACTAAAAAAATTTAATTATAAAATAAAAATTATTCCTTGGCCCACTCTTGAAATGTTTGGGTGTCATGTGCGTAGCACTCCTTTCATATGCAGACTTACAATATATGGAGAGATCATAACAGTCCTCCTTCTATACATCATGAGGGCCAGTGAATCCATTTCTGCTAGCCTGTTATTCTGTGCACTTTATAAGTGAGGATCACAAAGCTCCATAGTTGGGATATTTTGGCTAAAAATGATGGTATGAAGGATGGCGTATAGGTAATCAGTGGATGCATCCCTTATGAGAGTAATCATTGTGTATGCTACTAAATTTATGAATTATGTAGAGTTTTCTTTGAAGAGGATATTAAAAATAGAGAAGAATAAAAAATAAATAAATAAACACAGAGATAAACTTCCTTCAATTAAATTAGCAGGAGCCACACCTCCAAAATATTAGCAATCTTCCAAATGCATCAATGTCATTAATGTCAGATGTGAGAAAGAGAAGTAGAAAACCCTGCTCCATCAGTATCCAATTTCTCATGCACAGAGGAGATAGCACAAAGATGTCAACTTTACTGTCTATAATCCCAAATAAGGGAGACCTAGAAATTAAAGAGAGAGAGAAAAAGAGAGAGTGTGTGTTGAGGGGAGAGGAAGAATGTCCCTTGGAATTAATATCGAGGACAAGGACTGGGCAGCTGGTTGGCCAGTCAGTTAAGCATCCGACTCTTGATTTCTGTTCAGGTCATGATCTCAGGGTCGTGGAATCGAGCCCCGTGTCAGGCTATGCCCTAAGTGTGGAGTCTGAGTAAGACTCCTTCTCCCTCTCTCTCTGCCCTTCCCCACTACTCTCTCACTCTCTCTCAAATAAATATATAAATAAATAAATAATTTTTTTTAATAAAAATATCAAGGACATGGACAAATGAAGGAAAAGAAACAGAAATAGCATGCATCCCAACAGCTGTGCACAGAGGGAGCTCAGCAGACATAAATACATATTAAAGCACCATAAAAACTTCGAGAAAATAGGTTATTACTACATGCTAGTCTGATCTCCTACCCCTGTAAGGGCAAAAGAGAAAAGCTGCTGGATGTGTACCCAAGGCACAGACTTCAACATATTTAGATGCAAATTCATTCACAGTTACTGGATTATCATTTAACTAATGCACAGTTATTGAGAAAACAGGTATATAGTATTATATTCCTTCATTGGGACTCTGGGCATTTTAAATTATATGATTCAGAATCAAAGTTTTCTTATTTCTGAATGTAGATACAAATATAGATACAGATTTTTATTTTATAATTTGGAAGCCTTAAAACAGTTTTTTATACTTCCACAACTACATATTTAACATACATTCTCATTCTGGATTCTGAATTAGATGATTATATAATCATTTAATATATAGATAAATGTCTCTATCACGTATAGAGATAAATCTATATATATAATCATAGGTGTAAAATCTTGATCTATCAACTTTAGATCACTATAGAAGCTAAATAAATTAGAGTAATAAATAAATGTCAGAATTTAAATGATGACAAATTGCAAAGTAGGTAATTTTAAAAAGAGTGAGCTACTTTTGAAATGAATAGCTGATAAAGTCAACCCAAAGTTGTAAACACTAAATAATGCCAAGAAATGGTATTACACTGAAGAGAAAATGCACAATAAAGATCTGCAGTGTACCACTCTGCTCCTAATAATATTATTTTGGCAGTATATCAAACTTATCAAACTATATAAAGCAAAATCTCACAAAATGTAATAAAGTATTAAAATAAATACAATATGCTAGTATCATAAGTGTATATAGCTTAACCCATGAAAGATTTAATAAAAAAGAGAACAAGTTATATAAGATGACAGAAAGCTCAACATATACACACAGACCTACATACATACACACACTTATGACCTCACATACTCAGTAGTCATGTGTCATTTTGAAGTAGAACACATCCCTAATGCCCCAACATAAGAATAGTATAAACCAAATTCCTTGATCACTAAGAAATAATATAAGAAATACGAAAAATAAGACGGCATCGTTTAAACGTTTACATTCTAAAAGAAGAAAGAATGAAAGAAAAAAGAGAAAGAAAAATGAACAGAGAATGAACAAATGAACAGAAGAGGAAGAAAGAAAAAAGTGAGAGAGAAGGAAGGAAGGAAGGGAAGAAGGAAAAAAAGGGAATGACATTATCAATGAAGAAATTTTAAAAATAAACAGAATAACAAAGAAAATAAAAAGTGTTAACTAATAAAGGCAAAGTTTAATTAAAATATGAGAAAACAGTAATTAAAAATCATGATTTTCTAATAAACGGGAGCACTGATAAATAAACAGGAGCTGATTCTTTGAAAAAAAAAAAAAATACCAGAATCCAACCTATTCAAGAAAATGAGGACAAAATAAAAAACCAAATACACAAAATTATAAATAAAAAAAAATCCACAAATACAGAGAAAATTTAAATAATTATAAATCACTACTGAATCACATGTAAACAATTTTGAAATAGGGATTCCACTACTGTATCAAATTTTTTAAAATAAACTTTCCAAAAAAAATAAAAACTAAACCTAACCCAAAATTATTATGTGCTGAGAAAAAAATGAAGATAAGTTGTCAAAGAACTTGAACTGCAGAAACATCAATATGTCAAGCACAGAACAAATGCTGAGGCTGTTGAGACCCTGGGCAAATGCTTCCTCCACAGTGGAGATGGTTCCACACCTGGTGGCCACTCTCTTTCTAACATACAGCAGCCGGACTATAAACCACAGCCGCCAATGCAACCCTGCCACACTCAGAGTTTCTCCTCAACTTTCTGTGCTCGTGTCACAGATTACAAAACATAGAGAGCCAAATTAGTACTTCTTCAAATGATTTCTCTCAAAAATGAAAAGTAGCTATTGTTTTCCCAATTTCATGGAAAAGTGAAAGTGTAATTGTTATGAGATTGTTGACCATATAGTTGCTCACAGTGAAGGTTACAGGGATGGTTCCGTCCTCTTCAGGCTGTGAATCTGCTTCCACCTTACAGCTGACAAGGGGCAGAGGCATGATTCACACTGGGATCTCTTCAACCCCACAAAGTCTTTATTCTGTCTACTGTTCGTGCTACTTTAAAGAAAATGGGTTTATTATTAAACAAGTTGTAGAACAATGGTTTCTTCTCTCCCTGCACTCACATTACCCCAGCGAAATAAACTAGTTTGCTGGAAGGACTCTATAGCCTTGATTTGCTTTGTTTTTGTGTATTTCATGAAAATAAGTGTATGGCATCCGTAGGGAAAAGAAGTAAGGCCTAGAAACATTTTCACTAATTTGTCAAAAAAAAGTCAGTTATGGGGTGCCTGGGTGGCTCAGTCGGTTAAGCAGCTGACTCTTGATTTCGGCTCAGGTCAGGATCTCAGGGTCTTGGGATCAAGCCCCGCATCTGGCTCCTCTCTGAGCACGGAGTCTGCCTGAGATTCTCTCTCTCCCTCTCCCTCCTCCCCTCGTGCATGCTCTCTCTCTCTCAAATAAATATATATTTTTTTAAGTCAGTTTTTCTTTTCTGAAATACCTAAAGTATATGTGTATACATCAAAAGACAGTGAGACAGGATATAGGGAGAAAAACAGACCCTTACCTTTCAAAAATGCATTTGTTAAATCTAAGTTTTAACTACTTTTGTAATGTTGAAAGTCTATAATCATGGATGTCAAATGACAAATGGTCTATTTTTTTTTTTTTTAGGAAAGGATTGGAAAAGTACATTTCTCACTTAATCTTCAATATAAATGATATAATGTCAACAATCTCACAACAATTATTTTCCTTTATGCTGAAAACCCCTTAAAATAGCATACACCCACTCTATATTTATATATTAGAAAATCTAAATAGTGTTAGAACTTCACTCATGTATGTTTTTCTCCTATTCACTCCTTATTCTCTTTATGCTCAACTTATTGACTATAGAATCTGAACGCTTTTTTCCCCCAGAGTTATTACTCTTCATCCCAGGAATAAGTTGTTTCTTTCCTTGAATTAGACAGACAGTTCAATCTAGATACTCCACCAATTATGGTGTCCTAACTTCATATTTGCTGCAGTGTTCAAGGTTGTTTTCTTCATTCTTCTACTGTTAGTGTTTACAGAGAGTTTGTTCCCAAAGTGAAGACATTCCTTGTATTTTAAATTTGTTACATTCCATGAAGCAGTATCATTTAAATGCCATTTCCTTTCCTTGTTGATTATATTTCCTTTTAAATGACTTTTCTATGATGAGGTTCACATACTGAAGCGATTTTGTTTTGTTTTGTTGATAATTTGCATAAAAAAAGAAAACTATGAAACGTTGATGTTAATTGGTTAACTCTAGTGACTGTAACTAGCTCACTCCCATCTTGTAGGTTTATTATACAGCAAGTACTCTATCCTTTTATGAAGGAGTATAGTGATATTTGTCTCAAAATGAAAAATGCAAACCAATAAACAAGTTTTTATATCGTCATGTGGTAATATTTAAATCAATGTTACCTATTTGTGATGCTTTTACTTTCATAGAATGATCCAAAATATTTCTCATGAACAATGAACCCAGCCAGAGCTGATAATGTTCATTTGGCAACTAAAAAATGAGTTACTCTTCAGGTCCTCCTAAAACTGCTGAGTTTATCATTTTTTAACTTTATGACCCAGTTTACATACATCATTGAAATATAACCTCAGGCCATGCAGTCAAGATTTTTTCTTTTGATAACTGTTTGTTAACATCTCAGCTGCCCTGTGGTTTTGGGTCATGTTGGAGTTAATACGTGTTCAGCTCAGACCTGCTACATTAACCGTGTACAACTTTAGTCAGTTTGGATTGAAATTCAATAAATTGTTTGTTTGACTATAGAGTAGCAACCTTGTGAGGACAAAGATATGAACTGACATGTATGGAATATTTCAAGTCATTCCATTAATTCTGTAGAATTTGCTATGGCAAATTTGTGGTTTCACCTTATTTCAAATCAAATTTTCTGTTCAATACCATAAGTTCTGGATTTCTAACATTAGCATATGAATTCCATTTATTATTGTCCCTGAAATACAAGGTAATAATAAATGAAAAAAATCTCAAAAAATTTTAAAGTGTTCCTGGAAGGTTTACTTGAAATTGGCTACAGCAACTCTCTAAAGACTTTCCTGGGGAAATAAATGATAGCTATCTGTCACAGGTTTATAATCAAAATGTTTCTAAATTCAGTGTAATCAATAATCTTTTAATCCTCACTGGAATGCATTGCTGAATACCCTCTGATTCCAGAAAGTCTCCTTCTATTATTTCTATGATATCATATTCTTGAATGACTGAATAATGTTACTTTACTTCAAATTTATGACTTGTGTCCTGACCATGTGTGATTGCTATTGACGATAGTTAGTGTTGAATATTGAAAAGAGAATGACAATTAGAGTCAGATAAACCTAGGATAAAATCCTAGCTCCACTAATGTCTAGTTGAGTAAATCTCCATCAAGTCCTGTAGTTTTTGAATTACCTAATGTGCATGGATTATTTCAAGGATTAAATTATGGAGGTTTTTGGGGCGCCTGGTGGCTCAGTCATTAAGCATCTGCCTTCAGCTCAGGTCGTGATCCCAGGGTCCTGGGATCGAACCCCGTATCGGGCTCCCTGCTCTGCGGGGAGCCTGCTTCTCCCTCTCCTACTGCCCCCGCTTGTGTTCCCTCTCTCACTGTGTCTCTCTCTGTCAAATGAATAAATAAAATCTTTGAAAAAAAATAAATTATCGAGGTTTTTAACCTCATAAAACCAATGCAGTACATATTTAAACTCAATATATTTGTAAAATCCCATCATAGTTCTTCTTATTCCCCTCTAATTGGTATTACTCCACTTCCCCGATATTGTCCAGTTCTTGAATTGTATTCTTTCCAATGTCCACTCTTTCCGAGATCTTGCTGACTCTATTCTTACTGCATGCATCCATCTTTGTAACCGAGTTACCAGATGATTATCATAGATAGCAAGTTGGCCTATGTGGCTCAATACAAAAAGTAAACATTTTATCAAGTCCTCAAGAGGAAAAAAAAAAAAAAAAAAGCATTAAAATAAACAGATACATTCCCTAGAGGTATGGATATGGATGGGAAAATATTCTAGGAAATCTCAAATATTGCCATTTCTCCAGAGACTATTTTACGTTCCAGAAAATAGTTGCCATCTATTAACATCATCACTTCAACAATTACTGTCTTATTGGACAATCATCCCTATTCCTGAAATTCTGGTCCTTGGGGGAGGAGCTAACTTTAGGGCTCGGATACACTCACTAATTTGTCTGTTAAAAAAGTTAGCTTTCTCAGGGGCGCCTGGGTGGCTCAGTCGTTAAGCGTCTGCCTTCGGCTCAGGTCATGATCCCAGGGTGCTGGGATCCAGTCCCACATCAGGCTCCCTGCTCAGCGGGAAGCCTGCTTCTCCCTCTCCTACTCCCCCTGCTTGTGTTCCTGCTCTCGCTGTCTCTCTCTGTCAAATAAATAAATAAAATCTTAAAAAAAAAAAAAAAAAGTTAACTTTCCCTTAGCATGCATGCGCAGCCTCTCTATTTTCAGTTTAAAGGATTTTCTGTGTAAGTTCACATCCCACAAAAAAAGGTTTGGGCTATATTTAAATATTAACTGTGTTATGACCACATCCACAAGTAAGTGAACCAAAATCTTGCACTCCATTCTTTAGATTAAAGTGATGGGAATGCTAATTCTGCAAGTTTGTTGAAGATTCATTTCGTAACAATCTTGTGAACTACACAGGGTGGGAATCAGGCTGTAAAAACTGCCATTTTTTTTTTTTTTTTTCCTTATGAGTCCAAATTAGTTTCTGAGCAGGTGATGAACAGACATAAAGAGGAAAGTCCTTCTCCATCAGCAAATGTCTCTAGATAGTCAAACATAATGAGAAATCATGTAAGTACAGCAATTAAGGCAAGTGAGTGGTTTTAATGCTTAATGACTGGTTTTATTTCTAACTGAAGCCAAGGCAGAATTATTGCTATAGTATATGCCCCTGGATGACTTTTGACAGAGACACTGTGCTACCCTCTTTTTCTGACAAAATCTGCAGAACATCTTAAATATTTGTTAGATATAAAGATGAGAGAAACAGTTTCGTTGGTAATCTATGTAAGAACAAAGCATTTACTTTCTATGACAACTCAATGAGATCATCATCATAATTATAATCATCATCAACATCATCATCGCTCCACTACTCCATTAAAAATTTTTGATCCGGGGCGCCTGGGTGGTTCAGTCAGTTAAGTGTCTGCCTTCAGCTCAGGTCATGATCCCAGGGTGCTGGGATCAGCCTGTGTTGGGCTCCCTGCTTCGTTGGGGAATCTGCTTCTCCCTCTCCTTCTGCCCCTCCCCCTGCTTGTGCTCTCTCTTTGGCTCACTCTCAAATAAATGGGTGGAATCTTAAAAAAAAAAAAAAAAAAAAAAAAAAAAAAAAAAAAAAAAACGATCCAGAAAATGACATAGCTATTTAGGGTCATATATTTTAACTTTCTTTTGATTGTGGCAAGTACTCATTTCTATCTATCTAAAATGCATGTTCAAAGGAATGTTTTTTTTCCTCATTGAGAGTGGCGAAGGGGCCTATCGTTAGAGTATTGGCCCTTGTGCTGTGCTAGAGTTCTCCCTGGTTTCCTCATTAGTGTCCTTGTTTTGCCTGAAGCCATAGCTCATCTTGTTTACTTTATGACCTCTGTTATAGGATCTCTTTTACCCTTAACAGTGAAAGTCATTTGGTGATACCCAGCGACTCTTAACATCCAGCTCCATCTATGTTTGCTCTCTGAGAACAAGGATATTTTTAATTTTACCATGCCGTATAGTTGTTGTTGGAAATATATTATGTCTGTATCTCTTCTTTCTCTAATTTAGGCTATTCAATCTTTCCAAAAATGTTTATGGAATGCCTTCTATGGGCTGACGATTGTCACATACATTTAGCCAATATAAATGAAGACTATGCCATATCTTTCTCTTAAGTTCATGCCTCATGTTTGCCTGGGATCATACTAATGTTGGGATCACTTGTATAAAATGTTTTTTTTTTTTTTTTTATTCTACAAATATTTTTGTGGTTCTTTGGTGCTGTAGATATAGCAGTGAAATAACACAGACATGAACTTTGCTGTCATAGAGTTAACATTCCAGTTTTTTAATGGCGAATTGGTGGCAGACAATTGGCAAATAAAAATATAGTAAAAGGGATAATTTAAGCTAATTCTAAATAATTTGTTGAAGATAAAACAATGGGTAAATTATTGGTAAGACAGAGAATGACCATGCAAGAAAAAAAGCAATTGGCAGGACATTTAAAGGCCTTACTCAGGAAGTTAGCAAAAACCTTGTTCATGAGAAAGGGATGTTCATGAAATACCTTCGGCAGGAAATTAGAGCCCAAGGAACAGCCAGACAGATGGTATGGCTTGTCCGTACTAAACACGAGAAAAAGTGGTATAAGAAAAACTGCAACACATTTTTAAAAGATACCTTTGGCTATGGTGTGAAGAATTGATTACAGGAAACCAAAAGTGAAAGCAGGGAGGTCAGTTAAGAGGTTCTCCCACTAGTCCAGAAGACAGGGTGATCACAGGAACAAGTGTGGTAAGAGTGGAAATAAAGTAGAAAAGAGAGCATGATTTTTTTAAAGAGTATGTATTTGAGAGAGAGAGAGGGGGAGAGAGAGAGAGAGTGCATGTCCATGAGCAGGGAGGAGGGGCAGAGGGAGAAGGAGAAGCAGGCTCCCCACTGAGTAAGGAACCCAATGCAACAGGATCCCAGGGTCCTGGGATCAGGACCTGAGCTGAAGGCAGATGCTTAACCGACTGAGCCACCCAGGTGTCCCAAGATCACGATGATTTTGATGCTGAAATCAGGACTTACTGGTAGATTGGTAAGCACGTAGGGTGTTGGAGAAAGAAAGCAAATAAAACCTTTGATTCTTAATTTGCACCCGGATGTGTGCACGTGCACTCGCGTGTGTGTGTGGTGGTAGTTTCTTGAAATGGGGAATATCAGTGATAAGATATTTTAAAGATAAAGTCAATGAGTTAGTTTTGAACATATTTATTTTGAGATTCCTCTTAGACTTCTGTGGGAAGATAAGTAGATGTGTATCATATCTGTCTTTCAGGAAAAATAATGTTGCGGTGGAAAGGTAAATTTCAGTTATCCACACATAGATGGTCACTATGGGACCAGAAGTGATCATCACCTCAGGAGAGATTTATTCTCAGGGGAAATCCAAAAGCGACATGTTAAATAAAGAAGTGGATGTCTTCCCATAATCTTTCAATGGCTTCTTCATTAACTACATGGTGAATTTCAAATATGTAAGTACAAAATACAATATACGTGACAACATGATCTAGTTGATTTTCGAGGTTTCCACACTATTTTCCACTAACCTGGACAACGCCTTAATTTTGGTAATCTCTTTTACCCTGGCACATCTTCTGTCCATGATACCATGTGATATGGGATTTTCTCCTCAAAAACCTTCACTCAGAACTGCATTCTTATTTTTCAAGATCCAGTTCAAATGCAATCTTTCCATGAAATTTGCATGATCATCATCAGTTACTATAATTTTATAGTTTTGTTTTAATATATAACAGAGAATTTATAAAATGTACTTATAACTATTTATTTTTTTTATTTCCCTAATAGATTATGATTTGCTAAAGGGAAGTGATTCTGTCTTATTCATCTGTGATGCGCAGAATGCAGATTACTACTTGTACAGTGCAGGTACTTTGTGTGAGAAATTACAGAGCAGAGAGCAGTAACATTTTAAGTGGTTCATGTTCTTTACGTTAATCTTCAATATTGAATATATGTTCTCATTATATGCCAAATGATTTTATTGTGTGTCAAAACTTGACTTATCCCAAAGCTACTACTATGAAGTGGCTTTTTTTTTTCATTTTAATACCTTGCATCTCATACATCATAGGATTTAATTGAAATTATTAAGCCTTAATGATTAAAAATTATAGCCAGCTCTGTGCAAACAATTTTCAATATTGGACAGAATTAAATTTAAATATAACTCGGATTGATAATGTGCTCTAACTCAATGAGAATGCAAATGAAGGTCACCATATACTGAGCAGAGGAAATATAATAATTCTGGGGAAGACTGATCCGAGTTAATAAGCATTTCAAGTTATGTAATACTTTATACCCTGTAACTATTATCTTCTGGTATATAAATATTTTTATGGATGTCAACTACTTATGGATATTTGATGAGTAGATAAAAATGATCAGAACAACTTGTTTTATAAAAATATGGGTTCCCAAAGTGCTTTAGGGTTTGAAAATTACATTGCCGATTTCCATATTTTTAAAAATAACTTTTTGTGGGGCGCCTGGGTGGCTCAGTTGCTAAGAGTCTGTCTTCAGCTCAGGTCATGATTTCAGGTCCTGGGATTGAGCCCCGCATCAGGCTCCCTGGTCAGTGGGGAGCCTGCTTCTCCCTCTCCCTCTGCCTGCTGCTCTCCCTGCTTGTACTCTCTCTCTCTTTCAAATAAATAAATAAAATCTTTAAAAATAAATAAATAAATAAAAATTAAAAATAAAAATACCTTTTTGTAAAGATTTATTTATTTATTTGAGGGGGGGCACAGAGAGAGAGAACGAGCTGAGGAGGGGGAGAGAGAGAGAATCTCAAGCAGACTCTCCACTGAGCATGGAGCCCAATGTAGGGCTTCATGTCACAACCCTGAGATCATGACCTGAGCCCAAACCAAGAGTTGGATTCTCAACCAATTGAGCCACCAGGCACCCCAAAAATACTTTTGATATTAATCATTTGATATGATTCATTATTACAGTAAGCTTAAATTAAGGGAAAAAATCATAATAGTTCACCAAGTCATTATAAAATCTACATTATGCAAACTCTGATTCATGTTATTCAACTCAATGGCACCATAAGCAACCACAAAGGGGCTCTACAACTCTTAAAATTGTCTTATTTTCTTATTTTCCATTCCAAAGTGTCAAATAAATATATCAGTTACAGAAATCTCTACCTATTGGAAGGAAATATTATTAATTAATATTTTCCTATAATAATGTGGGAAACGTGGAAATAAACACCAAAATAATCCTGATGACAATGATGATGATGATGATGATGATCATGACAATGAAGGTGATGACTACCATGATGATAAGAAACAATTCTCTAGTTCCTACCAGAACTGAGGACAAGTAGCTGGATACAGGTAGATTATTTTAGAAAAAGTAAGAGTAAGGAAGCAGAGATGGGGTAGAAGGAGAGATGATAAGACAAGGAAGGAAGAAAGATAACTGCAGATGTATTAATGAACTATGGTCAGCTGAGGCTCAATCCCACCACGGGCCTTGTGAGGAATTGGGTGGAATATGCCAGATAATTAGACTTCCAAAGTAGGAAAGGTAGAGTTGCACCAGAGGCCAACTTCTCTACCCCTATACCCACCCCATCCCTATTACCCAAGCCTTCCCTGAGTGTAACGCATCTGAGCAAGCTTCCTTTCATAAGGAAAAGCACAGACAGGAAAACTGAGAGTCTCAGCAGGCCCATGATATGAGACGCTAACAGAAAGACTAGGAACTCTCTACCATAAATGGCACTGAAATATGCGATAGGTCAAAGGCACATGGTATAGGGCACATATATTATGTCTATACTTACCTATTAAGGACGATGACGATGATGATGCTAATGACAATGACATATAACATTTGTGGAAACTAAATTTATGGAAAGCTTAGTAACTTGGTTAAGTTTGCAGAACTAGAAAATAGTGGAACAGGGATTCAACATCTAGTCTAAATTTCAAAAGCTAGTGTTTCTAGCTACAGCACTATAATTGTTTTGTTTTGATTTGTTTTGTTTTCTTTTAATGTCTAATGAGGACAAAGACAGATGAAAACGGCAATAGTTGAGTCAACATGGTGCTAATTTCTACAGTCTTTTTTTTTTTTTTTAAAGATTTTATTTATTTATTTGAGAGAGAGAGAATGAGAGACAGAGAGCACGAGAGGGAAGAGGGCAGAGGGAGAAGCAGACCCCCTGCTGAGCAGGGAGCCCGATGTGGGACTCGATCCCGGGACTCCAGGATCATGACCTGAGCCCAAGGCAGTCGCTTAACCAACTGAGCCACCCAGGCGCCCATAATTTCTACAGTCTTAAGATGATATAATTAATCACTTAAAACAAATGGGGATATATGTCAATAATTATTCACTATGTTGTTGGTTATGTATTTTCTGGATTCCAGTATTTCCCAAGTATAGAAACTTAGTTCTGATCATCATTATTTCCCCCAGGAATGTTGCATGCTGGGGACTTATTTGATGTCATAAATTGAAGCTCAAGCTATACTGAGATAATTGATAAGATAGACTTCACATAGCACTATACTATAATTTCTCCATTGCAATTAATAATTCCAGTATGTGGACTAATGAGCCATTCAAGAGGTTAAGTATGTCTTGTTTAACTTGACAAAACTTTTTTACTTTCATACGCCTTGATCTGGCATCATTAAATGCTGAAATTCTAATTCCTCCATGCATTCTAATCTTTGTTTATATAAGCTAGTTTCAACAAAATATGGTATTAATAAGAGTATAAATCACTATAAAATTGAAATCAGATTCAGAATTATATTGCAATAGTGGAAAAGAAACATGTTTTAAGAAGCTTTATTACAACTAAGCTGATTTATTAAACCTTTGAAATTAGGATGGTTAACCAAGAAGGAAGCATAAAATTCCTCTTTTGCACCTTCAAGTTAAAGTCAATGCAAATCCCTTGACAACCTTTAACATTTGGCTCTTCTCTTTCTCTGGAGGCAAAAAGTGACTATAAGGTTCTCTTTCTTTTTCCTTCCTTCCTTCTTTCCTTCTTTCCTTCTTTCCTTCCTTTCTTCCTTCCTTCTCTCTCTCTTTCTCTCTTTCTTTCATTTATTCCTGAATACATACTCAGGATTACAAGAGGGATATGGGGAGTCTGGCATGAAAAAAATGAAAATAAAAATGGATATACCCTTCACCATCACCGAAATGCTCATTGTTTAAAACAAAACCTGAAATAGAAACATAAACAAAGAGTTTATTCAGTTCCAAAAGCTCTAAACTTCTATTTTTTATTCTCTTTTCTCCTTGGGTTACAGGCTCACTATTGTTAAATTGAGAGTGCAGTGGAAGAGGAAAGTAAATGTCTGTTTTTGTTTCTTTCTCTGGATAAATTCTAATATTATGCACTCCTAATCCTTTCCCACTTCCTCTGAGGCTATAGCATTCATTGTTAAATTTTATATATTTGTTTAACAAATCGGTTATTTCTTTCTTCATCTTTTTCCATTCCTATTGCCTTATCCAGACTGAAGTTGATCACATCAATGAGTAAAAGCACAACTTTTATGCTGAGATAGCTACTTCAGACAAACTGAATAAGAAATCTCAGAATTTGTGATTCGGGTGGCAGCTGCTAGACACGAAACAGGATAATATTTATCTTTCCCTAAAAATTGAGAAAATGAGTTAAATTTAGATACTGTGATACATGGAAAGTGTAAGAATGTGTCTAAGACACACACACACACACACACACACAATCTAACTTAAATTCTAATAATTGTGTTTTGTGTGTGTGTTAACCAGCATGAAGAATGAATAACTGAGCAGAAGAAAACACTTATTTCCATGGAGCTTCATCAAATGCAGTGAAGAGAATCCCTGAGAATGTGGTGGAATTAAAGCAAGGGAATCAAATGTATCTTTTCTTGATCTTATGATGTCCAATAAGGGCAGACAGAGTGCTTTGCTCATGGTGAGTGCTCAGTACCTACTGGCTTTTAATCTATTTGATTTGTATCTGATTATATGATATTTATTCACTGACTATTTGTCCTATCCCTTTTCATGGCTCCAAGATAATTATAAAAAAATTTTAGAATTGAGGACTCTTTAGCAAACGAAGATAATAGATATTTTTAGCTTAATAAGACAAACAAATAGAGTAAAGCATCTATCTAAAAAAGCCCAGTTGAGGGGCAACTGGGTGGCTCAGATGGTTAAGCATCTGTCTTCGGCTCAGGTCATGATACCAGGGTCCTGGGATCGAGCCCCACATTGGGCTCCATGCTCAGCAGGGAACCTGTTTCTCCGTCTCCCTCTGCCTCTCTCCCTGCTCATGCTCTCTCTCTCTCTCTCTGTGTATCTCTGTGTCTCAGATGAATAAATAAAATCTTTAAAATAAAATAAAATAAATAAAAAAGCCCAGTTGAACCAAAGACCATAGGTGTGATCTAGATATAAAGACATATCTAGATATAAAGACATAAAGATAGCATAAGTCATAAATTGATACACTGAATTTGTGAATATTACCCCCATGCATTTCTTTATACTTTAACTTATAGGTTTAGATATGGATATACTACTATGGATTGAATGTTTGTGTTGCCTCAAATTTCATATGTTGAAGCCTTAATCCCCAGTGTGATAGTGCTTGGAGATAGGCCCTTTGGGAGGTAATTAAGTTTAGATGAGGTCATAAGGCTCGGCCCCTCTGATGGGATTAATATACTTACAGGAAGAGAAAGAGGCCAGAGTTCTCTCTTACTCCCATGCATTCCCCAAGGAAAGGTCATATGAGGACAGATGAAGACAGATATCTGTGAACCAGGAATCTACTGTGATCTTGGACTTTCCAGCCTCCAAAAACTGTGAGAAATGAACGTTTGTGGTTTAGGCCACCCAGTCTATGCTATTTTGAAATAACAGCCAGAACTGACAAATATAGAAGTTGGCCCTGACAAGTAGACTGCTAGTTAGCAAATAGATACAAATGTGGAAATGGCTTTAGAACTGGATAGTGAGTAGAGGCTGAGTTTTGAGGTGCATGTAGAAAGAACTCAGATTGCTGTTAATGATGATGCCAGTGAGAGCTCAGAAAGAAAAGAGGAGTGCTATAGAGAAAACATCCATCTTCCTAGAGAATATGTAAATAACCATGTACAGAATATAGGTAGAAATAGGGACCCTGTGGGTGATTCTGATTAGATTTCAGAAGGAAATGAGGAAAATGTTATTGGACAATGGATCAAAGTCAGTCCTCATCATAAAGTGGCAAATAAATTGGCTTAAATGTGTCTTAGTGTTTCACGGAAGATAGAACTTGCAAGTGATGAAATTGAGCATTTTACTGGGAAGAATTCTAAGCAAAGTTTTGGAGGAGTAGCTTGGCCTTCTGACTGCTTAGTGTAAAATGCCAGAAAAGAGAAATGAATGGAAGAAGGAATTTTTAGTAAAAAGGAAACAGAACTACAGAACTTAAAGATTTGGAAAATTCTCAGCCTGTCCTACTGAAAAAAAAAAAAAAAGAGAGAGAGAGAGAGAGAAATTGTGTTCTGAGGAGAGCACCGAGGTCTGGCCTAGTAACCATCAGATAAGGAGGCTAGTCTGGTGTGAACCATGGCCTGATTTCAGCCACTTAAGCAGGGGCACTGCTAGTTTGAATCAAAGTGGGTGGAGATTTCGCTGGAATGAAGGAAGACTGTTGGACTTAGATTCTGCAGGACCCAATGATAAACTATTCTCTTCTGCTGCAACCTGTACTGTTCTTCAAGAAAAGGGAGGAATGGGCCCAAGGAAATTCAGAGATGAACCACCATTTCTCTTAAAAGGCCAAATGGATTTTAAGCAAACTTAGGGGCTGGGCTAGCCTCACTGTGGATCACCCAGATCTGATGTAGATGATACTCAGTTGAGACTTTGGAATTGAGACTCTAGAGTTGATGCTGGAACAAGTTAAGACTTGGGCTGTTGGGATGAAATGAATGTATTTTGCAGGCAAAAAGGATGTGACTGGGGTGCCTGGGTGGCTCAGTCGGTTAAGCGTTTGCCTTCGGCTCAGGTCATGATCCTGGAGTCTTAGGATGGAGTCCCACATTGGGCTTGCTGCTCAGCAGGGAGTCTGCTTCTCCCTCTGACCCTCCCCCATCTCGGGCTTTCTCTTTCCCTCACACTCTCTCTCTCAAATAAATGAATAAAATCTTAAAAAAAAAAAAAAAAAAAAAAAAAAAGGATGTGACTTGTGGAAAGAGAGGCAGGGGTAGAATGCTATGGTTTGAATGTATCCCCCAAAATTTATATGCCAAAGCCCTAATCTCCATTCTGATGGTATTTGGAGGGGGTTGGGCCTTTGGGACATAATTTGATTTAGATGTGATCAGGAAATTGAGAATTTCTGATGAGATTAGTGTCCTTCTAAGAAGAGGAAGAAAGAGAGTTCCCCTTCTCTCTTCTACATAAGAATACAGCAAAAAGGCATCCATAACCTGGAAGCGGGTTCTCCACAGAATCTACTGGTGCTTTGATCTTGGGCTTCCAAGCCTCCAGGAGTGAGAAATATTGTCTATTGTTTAAGCTGCTGAGTTTATAGTATTTTGTTATAGCAGCCTAGCCTGTGCTAAGAAATATACCTAAAATATAGTTTGATTTGGATGTCTAAAATTTTATTTAAGTGGCATAACACTCTATATCAATATTGTTTTGTGATAATAAAAATGTTTTATATTTGCACTGTCCAGTATGGTAGCCACTGGTCACATGTGCCTATTGAGAATTTTGAAATGTGGCTAGTGAAACTGATGAGCTGAATTTTAGATTGCATTTTCTTTAGGTAAATTCTATATATTTAAATTACTATATGTGGTTAGTGGCCAGCCACAGTGAACACAGTTTGCATATTCTTATGCAGTATCTTCCAGGTTGTTATTGGTCCCACTCAATGAATAACATCAATTATTATACCTCTTAGGGCACCTGGATGGCTCAGTCGTTTAAGCGGCTGCCTTCAGCTTAGGTCATGATCCCAGAGTCCTGGGATCGAGCCCCGCATTGGGCTCCCTGCTTGGTGGGGAGTCTGCTTCTCCATCTGACCCTCCCCCTTCTCATGCTCTCTCTCACTGTCTCACTTTCTCTCTCTCAAATAAATGAATAAAATCTTTAAATAATTATTATACCTCTTAGTAGTATGCTTATTTCATATTCTAATTTGGACCAAGTCTTTCATATTTGGACCATACTTATTTACCTTACTGTGTCCTAGAGACAACTTATTATTCCTATATTCTATGCATAGTAGTTCGTAACATCAAGTGAGCCAAACTCTCAGGAACACTCCCTATTTCAAGAACTTCATTGATTTCTGGCAACTTGCTTACTGAAATATATAACCTCCTGCTCAAGGCCTTCAGTGGAGTTGTTATCCTGGGCTTTCCTTTGACTGGTTTGCTGGGTTGTTTATACTGTTTCTGGGTACTATGTCATCTTCCTGGTTTACTCTCTTATTTATTATTGTTATTATTATTATTTTTTTTGCTACATGTATCATCCTATTCTACTCTCTTAGTTTGTTACATGTCCTCGAATACTTTTCTAGGAAAACTGTGGGTAAATTTTCTGAACTGTCAAGTGAAAAAATTGTCTTTTTTTTTCTTTCCCATATTTGGTTAATATTGTGACTAATTATGAGTCATGTTCCTTCTTACCTTTAAAGGTGTTGCTTCATTGTTTTCAGCCATCAAGTCCTGAGCATGTTTAATCTCTCTGATGCCAGTCTGATCATGTCCATTTGTTGGTAAACTGTTTACTTTCTAGAAGCCTTTAGGATATTTTATTTATCTTTCTTTCTGAAATTTCACCTGGGGTTTACCTATCCATACCTATCTATATCCTTTTCATCTAACCCTTACAAGGTTCTTTCAATTTGAAGCCTTACATTTTTCTTCAACTCAGGAAATTTTTCTGATACTGACATGTAACATCTTCTGCTTTTTTTTTTTTTTAAATTTATATATACTCTTCTGCAAATTGCTTTAAGGTCATTTCTCCTTTGTTTATCTTAGTATTTTTTTTTAAAACTTCACATTTCAGAATATCTCAAATATCAGGCAATTCTCATGAATCCATTTATTTTTAAGAACAAAGAGAGAAGAGAGATGACTGTATTCTACATATGTCATCAGATTTTGTTAACTTTCAGACTTCCCTTTAGGATGACATCTGAGACTGACCACTATGCTTGGACACAGAGTGACAGACAGGTTGTTTATAGGTAAGCCCACATTAGTTTTTCTGGTCTCCCACAGAAAATTATTTGAAATTTTTTTTAAGATAAACAACATGAATTTTCCTTCAGAATCAAGTGCTAATTTTCAAACTGTTCTATGCATGGAGACCTCCATTGGAGGTAGGGACAGAAGTTGTCACAACTCAGTATGTAGTCTTTCTACTAAATCTCCCTGTGTTGCTCTTTTACCTTAGAGAAGTACCAGAAGAATGAGAACAGGCATGAGTTTTTAGGTTTCAGCAAAGGAACAGATACATGACTCCATACTGAGAAATCCTTCTTTAATTGAAGAGGGTACCAACATAGGCCAAGTTCAACATCCAGAGCAGTGCAATTTATAGTAAAAAAGAAAGTAGGCAAAAGCTACTCAGATTATCCCATTTCCAGAGTGGTGGAGATTGTGGGAGTAAGTTTTCTGTTTTTGTTGTTGTTGTTGTTGTTGTTTGTAAGTAGGCTCCATGTGGAACCCAACATGGGGCTTGAACTCACAACCCCAAGATGAAGACCCAAGCTGAGATCAAGAGTCGGAAGCTCAACTGACTGAGTCATCCAGGCACCCCTGGTAAGTATTTTTGAATGGGGAAGAGTCATTTCTTATAAACCGCAATGGGGAGAAATCTCTCAGAGTCCGTATAAAAGTAAAGTGAGGCATTGTAGAGTGCTCTGGCTGAAGTCCAGATGACCAAGGGTTAAGTAGAGAATATTACTCTGAGGAAAAATGGCAGAGTGAGCACACACATTTTCTTTCCTCCCTTCCTGAAAAGCAAAAATTTACACAAGGCACTCACTGTGGGAAGGAGGTTGGATATCAGCAGACAAAGATTTAGATGGATTCCTGAATCTGGTCAGATATAGGGTCAGCTGGGAAAACTGAGCTCTTCCCTACAAGGTCCTTCATATCCAGCATGTTGGCCAGACTTATTCTCATGATGAACTTCTTGTCCAAAAGAAAGATCAGGAAAGCACAAGACTTTGAGATCTGCACTCCAAACTGGCATCCATAAATTCTTCCACATTCTATCGACCATAGTGAGTCCAGACCCAGATTCAAGATTTGGGGGGGATATACGTCATCTCCTGACAAGAGTAACCTACAAACTCACACAATAAGTTCACTGATACAGGTTGGGGTGAAGAATTGGGAACATTTCTCATATGTACCAGGAAAAAATTTAGTAAATTTGAAAATAGATAAATATATCCATTGAGAGCAATATGAAAACATTTATTTATAGATACAGATATGTGCATATGGATTTCCTATGTAATAAACTTTATTTTAGGTACTAAAAACTGGGGAAAAGTTATGGGTAATGGAAGTGTGCTGAATTTCCTTCCTTTCAAAATAAGTCAATATATTTTGTACAAGTTTGCCATATTAAGAAAGAGTGTTATAAAGAGATTATTTAGACCTATCTAGACACATATACATTTTAGAATGCAAACAATTTCCTCTGAGGTTGACATGGAAGGAAGGAAAAGTGGGAAGTTAGATTTTTATGTATGATACAGTACTGTATTATTCGAATAATTTTTCTTTGTGCATGGACAGGTACAATAATGTCTTTTGCAAAATAAGCATTTTTTTTTAAACAAAGATAGTGGGTGTACACCATGTGTTTGCAACTATGAAATTCTATCATATATGGTAGGGAAGAAGTAGAACTGTGGCTTGAGGGGAAGCAGGGTCAAGCCCATGCTGTTTCCAGCTAAGAAACCCTTTCCACCTCCCCAAATGGCATTTTCATGAAATTGCATATGTATTATCTGTTGCTACTCATTATATTTTACTTAAATGTGCTACAAGATGCTGGGCATTTTTATAGATATTCACAAGGGACATGTTGTGTAATTTTCCTTCTCATTGCTTTTGGCATTCTGTTCATCTGTTCTAGTGCAGGACAAAATGAGATGAATGCTCTGTTCCCCACTTGGGTGGATTCCTATTGTATTCAAAGGAGAATAAAGCAGCCAGCAATTGGGAAAGACTGTATTAGATTCTGAAATATAAAACCTTTTACTTATCTTCTAACATTCTGAGGTTTTATCTTTTTGGAACACACACCCTTGTGACTTTCCTTATTTGATGGAATTCCTAATATCAACATAGTAGGCTTGATTTAATAATGTCCTCAAACCATGTCTTTCTTACACTTTTTCAAGTAATTAATTTTAGTTTCTTAGATGTTTATATGTGCTGTTATTCTTTAAAAGCCTGGGGATGTTAGAAGTATTGGACATTGTATACCTTTCTCTCTTATTAGGTGTATAATTACATTGTTTGAAAAAAGTTTTAATAATTGAAAGCATCATATAACAAAATTAAGTCAAGGAGGTGTTATAAAAGATCTAAAAATGTCATGTGACACAAATACCAATCTTTCTAATATACATCACCTGATTCATGACATCTAAAATGATAAGGATACTCTTTCTTCTCCATTGATCACTTTTAGGGTACTTTCCAAATTGTTATTTTAGCTTTCTTACTTCAGTCTTCATAATCTTGGAGACTCTCTAGCTCGTGGCTAAAAGTGTACAATTTTATGTTTATAAAAAAGTATTAAACATAATGATTAACCAGATTTCTCCTGCTTAAATATGGTAGCTCACTGTTACAGGCTGAACTGTGTCCCCACAAAATTCCTGTGTTGAAACCCTAACCCTCAGTACCTCGGAATGTGACTGCATTGGAGATAGAGCCTTTAAAGAAATGATTAAGTTAAAATGAAGTCTTTAGGGTGAGCCCTAATCCAACTGACTAGTGTCCTTACAAGAGGAAATGTGGATGCCCAGAGACCCAGGAGAGACGAGTACACAGAGGAAAGAGCATCTGAGACACAGTGAGAATGTGGGCATCTGCAAGCCAAGGAGAGAGACCTCAGCAAGAAATCAAACTTGTTGACACCTTCATCTCAGACTTCTAGTCTGCAGCGCTGTGAGAAAAAACTTCTGTTGTTTAAAATAGCCAGTCTGGGGTATTTTGTTATGGCAGCTGGAGCAAATGATATACTCACCAATGGGAAATCCACCTGTTTTGATTTTCGTAAGACGCCTGTGCGGTCCAATCTGGCCGGCACATACATGCCTGGCTACTAGAGATTTGCTTAGCTAAAAAATGAGAAGGAACTCGGAAAGAAAAATGCCAAAAACAATCTTTCTCGTTTGTGTAGGAAACAGGTATTAAGAAAACAAAAATGAGCTTACTTATTCCTTGTACTTTTATCTTAGTTTCTGGAATAGGAGGTTTTGCTTGCATTTTTGTATTGACTCTAAATAAATTCCCACATCTCATCAGGAGTTTTAGAACATTGAGTAATGATCAAATATTTATTTTAAGCTACATTTCACAAGAGAGGTTTATTTTTCTTTCTCCTAATATAGCTTAATACCTCAATTATAATGTAAGCTGTGTTTGTTTTTAATTTTTAACTTTAAAAAATGAAGCAATGAAAAAGGACAATATTCGTGATCACTGAAATATTTTCTTTTGCTAAAAGTGTACCTGTGATGCTCCAGCCAAATACGTTGTCCTAAGGGTGTGGAAGATTCAACAAATGTCCAAGCTCACAATTCTATTGTGATGGTAACGGAATACAATGGAAAACTTTCTGCATTCAGCAACAGCTCTGCAGGAGGGACAGCTAAGTTATTTGATGGTTTGTAAGAGTAGGAAAAAAAACTACTAGTAATAATCAGTAGGTGTTCACACACCACAGAAGCACATCATAAGAAGCACAATGCAGCCAAATATCAACTAACAGAGAATAAGTCATAAGCACTCTTCTGCTGTCAGATATTTGTTCTGTAATTCCTTGGATCCACTGTTTGGTTTTGAGCTAAATTCACTCCTTTCCTGATAATCTTTATGAAATTTCTCATTGTTTTTCAGAGTAAATTATTTTCTGTAGCCCACAGCTGTTTTCAGTACTGAAGAATTAATAATGGTATTGGCATAGGTGAGTCTGAATTTCACCAATTATACGACACAAAATACTTTTGCTGTTCAAGTGTGCAGTGCTTGTAGGTCTGCTTCTATTTCCTTATTTTTGTTAATAATATTGATATAATAAATTATATCTGTTAGGAAGATGGCATAGATTATGTATCAATTCAGTTCAATTCAAGTGACATTTATTGAGCACTGATTAAAAGCCTAGGTGCTAAAAATACAAAAAGAAATAGATATGCTCCTGCTTTTAAAGATTCTCAACTGAAAGGGATGACTAAAATCTATTAGTGCAATGCCCAATTACCCAGCATTTGTAAAGTTTTAGAGAAGGGCTGAACTGGTTTTTATCTTTGCTTACTATATATTTCCCCAGAAAAAATTATAAAATTTTAAATTTTAAAATATATATAGATAAACCACTATTTTCATGCTTCAAGTTGGTTGCAGATATTTCTTTATATGTAACCTATTAATCAAAGACATGGAAATAATCCTTAATAGTCTACCATACACTCCCTGTACCTCTTAGAACAGTAGTAAATGAATGATTGAATTAATTAGTTCCCTATGGCCATTTTCATGCAAAGTGTTAGCCTTCTTTGAGTCACTGTGAGTACTCAGAATAAATAGAAATGAATTTCCAAGACCATTAGCTAAAACTCCCATCCACCATGAGTCTCTTCTAAATTCCCCTATCAAATTGTCATCTAGCCTATGCTTGAGACTATCCCACATCAGGAACTCTTCAAGCAGATCATTAAGTTAATGAACAACTCTAACATTGGAAAGTTCCTCCTTAATTGAGCTGAAAACTGCCTCCTCTTCATTTCCAACTCCTGTTCCCAGTTCTGCCTTATGAAGTAGTTGTTTCTTGCAAATGCTAGCCTTTCATATTTAAAGCTATCAACCCCTTATTTCACCTCCTCTAATTCAGGTTAGACATTCCATGTGTCTTTTTCTCATTCTTTTTTTAATCATTCCACACTCCTTCCTAGTGTGGATACAGTCTAGTTTGTTCCTGACTGACATGCAGAAGGCAGGGCTATGCACCAGTAGCAATAAGGTTTGCTGTGAATATCTGACAAACAGAGAAAACATTGAAAAGCACACCATCACTCAAGCTCTCAATGACCCACAAAAAGGAGAGCCTGGGTCAAGCACTCAGCAAAGTGTTCCAGCAGAGCACAATTTTACATGGAATTTGACATTAATTCAGAGAATCACCCATTCTACAAAAGGGGTGTTTTCTGATCCAGGGGATTGCTTTTTTGATTGGAGCCTAGCTAAAGAGCTTTACATAACAGTACTGCTGGAACCAGTTGGGAGACTTTGCAACCCTCTACGGGGCTAGCTCAGTTCACCACCCGCTTTCTACTAAATGCCATCCAGCCACCAGTGCCATTCAAGAGACCAGTGGTTTGCTGTCCTTAGTTCCCTTAGACTTGAACAAATACCCCGAATTGAGTCCAAATAAAGACATCAATCTCCTGTGATCTGGAAATCATTTTTTCCTACTAATTCTACATTGACTAATTTTTAGCCTCTGTGTCATTCTGCTGTCTCAAATTGAGGTTTGCCTACCCTGAAGAACCTTTACGTTTATAACACTTTCATTTTGCATATATAATTTTGGTATAAGTGCAATTATCTAATTTAAAGGAAAATGTTTTTAAAATAACATGACCTAGATTTCAGAAATTTACAATTTAATTGTCTCACCAGCTTGGTACGTATTTGTGGGTTTTACTCTTTCTCTGTAACTGTTCCATTCCTTCCACCAGATTTTATCAGGAGCTTACTACTTCCCTGGCATTGAGAAATACTTAGCCCTTGACCTACAGTGGAGCTTCTATCTATACCTACTATTATGAATTGAATTATGTGTCTCCCAATACTGCCATGTTGAGGCTTAACCACCATGTGACTGTATTTAGAGATAAGGTCTCCTAGGAGGTGATTACAATTAAATGAGGCCATAAGGGTAGAGCCCTAATCCAATAGCACCGGTGTCCTTAAAAGAAAAGGACACCAGAGCTCCCTCTTCCCCCTCTCCCTCTCTGAGAAAGCACAGAAAAGAGGCCATGTGAAGACACTGGGAAAAGGAGGCCATTGCAAACCAGGAGGAGAGGCCCCATAAGAAATCAACTTTGATCTCAGACTTCCAGCCTTCAGAACTGTGAGAAAATAAATTTCTGTCATTTAAGCCACCCACCCAGTCAGTGCTATTCTCTTTTGTCAGCCTGAACAGACTAACATACCTATCAACACACACATAGTATTTATTATGGAAATTCTTGGAGAGATAACCTTACAAGGTGCTATAAAAAATGAGATAAAGAAAGGAAAATGTAGGGGAAATAATGCACACCCTAAAAAAGAGCACATTTTCATAAGTATAACAAATAATGCATCAAACTTAGCAAACTGATTATATTTCACTAGCATTCCAAGTATACATCTTAAAGAGAGCTCAATATTAGATAACACTCCTTGTGTTGCTTAGATATTATATTTGCCTCATTTGGAGGAGAATTATGGAATTTAAATAAAGTCAGAATTAGCTATACCAGAGAGATGGGCATTATTCAAAGTTGAAAATGTACTTAAATGATTTCTCTGATATAAACTGAAAAGACATCCCATGTCAAACCTTCTTTTTCTACCCACATTCAACTAGAATCACTGAATCTTTCTACCTACAAGCTTATCCACCCAGTTGCTCCTTGGATACTGGCCTGGATTTACAGTATGCTTAATGTCTTAGACTAGATTAACTCTATTTACCAAAGACCAAGATTCATTGTGTCTGAGATCATAGAGCCTGGATATATTTCCCTATGAACATGTGTCCCAGGATGCGAAAGAAAGAAAGAAAGAAAGAAAGAAAGAAAGAAAGAAAGCAAGCAAGCAAGCAGGAAGGGAGGGAGTGGGGAGGGAGGGAGGAGGAGAATGGAGTGAGAAGGGGAAGGAGGGGAGAGAAGGAAGGAAGGAAGGAAGGAACGAACGAACGAAGGAAAGAAAGAAGGAAAGAAGGAAGGAAAGAAGGTTTCTCTTCAGGCATAGGACCTGAATAGACATTTTTCCAAAGACTTACAGATGGCCGGGCGCCTGGGTGGCTCAGTTGGTTAAGCGACTGCCTTCGGCTCAGGTCATGGTCCTGGAGTCCCAGGATCAAGTCCCGCATCGGGCTCCCTGCTCGGCGGGGAGTCTGCTTCTCCCTCTGACCCTCCTCCCTCTCATGCTCTCTGTCTCTCATTCTCTCTCTCGCAAATAAATAAAATCTTAAAAAAAAAAAAATTAAAAAAAAAAAAAAAAAGACTTACAGATGGCCAATAGATACATGAAAAGATGCTCAAAATCACGAATGATCAGGGAAATACAATCAAAACCACAATGAAATACCACCTTACACCTGTCAGAATAGCTAAAACCCAAAAGACAAGAAATGTAAAGTGTTGCCTGTATGGCTCAGTCGGTTAAGCATCCAACTCTTGATTTCCACTCTGGTCATGAACTCAGGGTTGTGAGATCAAGCCCCGTGTCAGGCTCCATGCTGGGCGTGGAGTCTGCTTAAGATTCTCTCTCTCTCCCTCTGCCCTTTCCCTGCCCCCTTGGTGATGATGTGGAGTAAAAGGGAAATTGGTGCAGCCACTGTGGAAAACAGCATGGAGTTTCCTCAAAAACTTAAAAATGGAAATACCATATGACCCAATAATTTCACTACTGGGTATTTACACAAAGAAAACAAAAACATTAATTCAAAAAGATATATGCACTCCTGTGTTTGTTGTAGCAGTTTACAAGAGCCAAGATATGAAAGCATTCTAAGGGTCCATCAATAGCGAAATGGATAAAGAATAATATATGTTACAAATAAATGGATATATAAAAAAATAAAAAATAAATAAATGAATATATATATATATATATATGTGTGTGTGTGTAATATGCATATTCACAGCCATAAAAAAGGATGAGATCATGGCATTTGCAAGAAAATGGATGGGGCGCCTGGGTGGCTCAGTTGGTTAAGCGACTGCCTTCCGCTCAGGTCATGATCCTGGAGGGCCTGGATCGAGTCCCGCATCGGGCTCCCTGCTCGGCGGGGAGTCTGCTTCTCCCTCCGACCCTCCCGACCCTCCCCCCTCTCATGTGCTCTCTCTCTCAAATAAATAAATAAAAATCTTTAAAAAAAAAAAAAAAAAGAAAAGAAAATGGATGGACCTAGTGGGTGTTATGTGAAATAAGTCGGACTGAAAAAGGCAAATACCACATGATATCACTCATATGTGGAATCAATAAAAATGAATTAAAAAACAAACAAAAAGCAGATTCAGACCTATAAATAAGAGAACAAACTGATAGTTGCCAAGGAAGTAGGGGGGTGGGCTAACTAGGCAAAGAGGAGCAGGAGATACAGGCTTCCAGTTATGGAATGAATAAGTCACAGGGGTAAAAGTCACAGCATAAGGAATATAACCTATGATGTTGTAACAGAATTATATGGTGACAGATAGTAACTACACTTGTGATCATAGCATAATGTAGAAACTTGTCAAATCACTATGTTGTACACCTAAAACTAATATAACATTGTCAGCCATACTCAAATAAAAAAATTAAGAAAAAAAAAATGGATCTGCCTTCAAAGTCTAACGCAGCTTCCCTCCAACTACTCTTGCACCCTTCCTTCCTTCACACCAACAGTCTTGTTAATTTTAGTTGTACCTGGTTTAGAGTCACACCATAAGGAAATGGCTGTAACACTCTAGGGAGTCCAGGAGCCTGGGCTTGATACAGTTCACGTGTAAAGTAAGAAGGTCATGAATGTAGTAGTAATTGGTGGTATAGAATAAATTTCTTCTGGATGATGGGTTACCGTAACCTAGTACACACCAGCATATACTATTTTGATAGAGAGTATCCTGTGCTTGTAATGAAATTTTAAAACAATGGCACACAATATATCCAAAGGTTACTGATATTTCAGTAGCCAAGGTCCAGAACACCCAATATGATCCTTAATTCATATGAAAGATACCAAATTGTTACACCAAAAGATTCAAGGAAACCAATATTGAAACAGCCTTGTCAACTCATAAAAAGTGATCCATTTCTTGCTAAAGGCCAATAGATCCATTTCCTATTAGTCAAAAAAGTCTGCTCCTTTCTACTAAGTTTTGAGGTTAACTCCCTTTGGTTCAGTGCTGCACTCCACATGGAAATAGAAACCTCTGGCCAGTGGGTCTCTGTATTATCAGGAATCACTGACTGATCTTCCCACTCTAGTCAAATCAGGTGGTGGAAATTTCCAGTGGTTTCACGCTTCAATTGTTAAATGTGTTTCACAGGCAAACAAAGTCTCCAGAAAAACCATTCAGTTGACCTGCTTTTCTAGTCAGAATAGTAACTATCATCTCCAATAATGACACTATATTATCCTTCTCGGCAGACACAGATTAGTATCATCAAAAACCATGATTACATCCAAGATTCATAGAACTCTCACCTGGAAAGCCTTTCACATGCCCAATAATCTTTCTCTTCCTCTCATGGCACCTTTTTCTGGAATTTAATACAATTATTATTCTTACTTCATATGAAGATACCAAAGATCAAAAGAAAAAGTTTTGTTTAAAAGAGAAAACTTTTCATTTTGATCTTTGTTTCTTCATATACAATGGTCTAATACAATCTTTTCAAGCACTTATAAAAAAATTCTCCAGGATAAGTGATAAGGCAGGCCTCAATAAATTCATGCAAAGTAAGTTCTGTGGCCACAATGGAATGAAATTAGAAATGGTAACAAAGAGAAATTTGAGAATTTCACAAATATGTGGAAGTTAAACAATGAACTCTTAAAAATACAATGACTCAACAAAGAAATCATAAGAGGAATTAGAAAATAATGTGAGATGGGTTAAAATGGAAACACAAAATATCAAAACTTAGGGGATGCAGGTAAAGCAGCATTAAAAGAGAAATTTATAGTAGTGACCATTCATATTAAAGAAGAATTTTTGTAAGAGAAGGAGAGAGAGGTGAGGAGTGGAAGAGCGAGAGAGAATGAGAATCTTAAGCAGGCTCCATGCCCAGAGCAGAGCCTGAAATGGGGCTTGATCTCACAACCCTGAGATGAGTATGTGAGCTGAATCAAGAGTTGGACGCTTAACCGACTGAGCCACCCAGGTACCCCTAAAGAAGAAAAATTCTTAAATCAATACCCCAACCTTCCACTGTACACAACTAGAAAAAAAAGAGCAAACTCTTTTAAAACTAGCATGCTACCTTAACATGCAAAACCATGCATGCAAAAGCAATGCAATTATTAAGATTAGGTAAAAAATTAATGAACTAGAGACTAGAAAAACAATAGAAAAAAATCAATAAGACCAAACATTGGTTTTTTGAAAGGATCAACAAAGTTTATAAACCTTTAGATAGAATGAAATGGGGGACATCACCGCTGATGATATGCAAACAAAAATCATAACAGAATAAGACAACTGTATGCCAACTCATTTACAGAAATACACATGCTATTGAAACTGCCTCAAGAAGAATTAGAAAATCTGAGCAGAACATAAAAAATCTGAACAGGCCTCAAATAAGTAAACAGATTGAGTTAGTAATTATTTTTTAAAAATCCCCACAAAAGACAGTCCAAGCCCAGATGGTTCCTTTGGTAAATTTTACCGAACCTTTGAACAAGAACTAATAACAATATTTCCCCAAATCTTTCACAAATATAAGAGGAGGTAACACTTCCAACTCATTCTATACATCCAGTATGACTCATACCAAAACCAGACAAATGAACATGAAACAAAAGTACAGGCCAATGTCTCTTATGAAAATGGACACAGAAATACTCAAATCTAGAAATTCAGAGCAACATATAAAAAGGATTATATACCAAATGGAATTTATCTGAAGAATGAAAGATTGTTTTAACATGTGAAAATCAATAATGTAATATGCAATACCAATAAAATAATGGGGGAAATAGGTGAAGGAAAATCATTTGACAAAATATAACAGCTCTTTATGATTAAAACACAACTGGAAATAGAAGAAAAATTCCTCAACTTACCAAGGGACATTTATGAAAAACCTGCTAATACCACACTCAATGTGAAAGCCGAAATGCTTTCCCTCTGAATACAGCATTAAGGCAAAGATGGCCACTCTGCCCGCTTCTAACCAACATTGTATGGGAGGTCCTAGCCAGGACAGCCAGGTAAGACAAAGTAGTAAAGCAAACCAAATTGGACAGGAGGATGCAAATCCACCTCTATTTTCAGATGACATGATCTTGCATATAGAAAATCCTAAGGAATCTCCTATAAAGCCATTGCAACTAATAAATGAGTTCAGTCAGATTGCAGGATACACAACAGTTTGAACTGATCTACAGATGAAATGTACAAACCATCAAAATTACTGCTGGTGTTTTTTTTTGCAGAATTCCACAAGTCAATCCTAAAAATGATAGGGACATGCAAGATACCCCGAAGAGCCAAAACAATTTTGAAAAAGAACACAGTTGAAAACCATGAACTTGCTGACCTCAAACTTTATGATAACACTACAGTATTTAAGACAGTTTGGTGCTGGTAGGAGGATAAACATAGAGATTAAAAAGCAGACTTGAGAGTCTAGAAATAAGCCTTACATGTACTGCCAATTGATTTTTGACAAGGAAGCTCCACAATTCAATGGGATAAGAAGAGTCTTTTCAACCAATGATGCTGGGACATCTGAATATCCATATGCAAAAGAATCTTGATAGGCATACAAAAAATTATCTCACAATATACACAAAAACAAAGTCAAAATGGATATACACCTCAAAGTAAAGTACAAAACAATAAAGCTCTTAGAAGAAAACATAGGAATAACTCTGTGATCTTGGGTTAGACAATGAGCCTTATTAGATATGATTCTAAAATTACCTGTAAAATAAAAAGGAGAGAAAGATAAACTGTCAAAATTAAAATTTTTGTACTTGAACGGACACCATTAAGAAAGTCAAAGGACAACTCATGGAATCAGGAAAAAATATTTCTCCATAGTTGGTATACAAATAGCCAATAAATATGAGAAATAGTCCAACATCATTAGCGGTCAGGAAAATGCAAACCAAAACCCAGTGAAATAACATTTTACACCCACTAGGATAGCTATAAACAAAAGACAGATAACCAGTATGGGTGAGGATGCAGAGAAATTGCAAACTTCATACACAACCCTTGGGAATGTAAAATGTTTCAGCTTCTTTATAACACAATTTGACATTTCCTCAGAACATTCTTAATAAAGTTACCATATGACCCAGAAATACTCAAAAGAAATGAAAATACACATCATCACAAAACTGCACAAAAATGTTCATAGTAGCATCGATGATACCAAAAAGTAGAAACCGCCTAATTTCTATCAATGTAGCATATTCTGACAATGGAATATTATTTAGGGGCGCCTGGGTGGCTCAGTAGTTAAGCATCTGCCTTCAGCTCAGGTCATGATCCCAGGGTCCTGGGATCGAGCCCCACATCGGGCTCCCTGCTCAGCGGGAAGCCTGCTTCTCCCTCTCCCACTCCCCATGCTTCTGTTCCCTCTCTCGCTGTGTCTCTCTCTGTCAAATAAATAAATAAAATCTTTACAAAATAACAAACAAAAAAGCAATGGAATATTATTTAGCATTACAAAAAATGGGGTACTTCTACATCTGAACCTTAATATTATTATGCTAACGGAGAGAAGCCAATTACAAAAGACAATGCACTGTATGATTCAATTTACATGAAATGTCCAGAATAGATAAATCTATAAAGACAGAGAGTAGATTAGTGATTGCCGGTTGACTGGGCATTGAGAAACTCAGGAAATAATGGGTAAAGGCAGCTAATTGGCATGAGGATCTTTGGGGTTGATGACATAATTTAAAATTGTTGTAATGGTTCCAGAACTCTGTATATATATGAAAAACCACTAAATTGTACAGTTTAAATGGGTCAATGTTATATATGTAAATTATATCTCTCAATAGAAGTGTTTTAAAAATAAAACAGATGTAGGGGCGCCGGGGGGGCTCAGTGGGTTAAGAGTCTGCCTGCGGCTCGGGACATGATTCCGGGATCCTGGGATCGAGTCCTGCATCGGGCTCCTTGCTCGATGGGGAGCCTGCTTCTCCCTCTCGCCCTGCTCCTCCCCACCCTGCTTGCTCATACTCTCTCTCTCCCTCTCTCTCAAATAAATAAATAAAATCTTTAAAAAAAAATAACACAGATGTAAATTCGGTTTATCCAGGGTGCCTGGGTGGCTCAGTCAGTTAAGTGTTTGCCTCTGGCTCAGGTCATGATCCCAGGGTTCTGGGACTGAGTCCTGCATTGGGCTCCCTGCTCAGCATGGAGTCTGCTTCTTCCCCTCCCTCTGCCCCTCCTTGCCGCTCATGTGCTCTCTCTCTCTCTTTCTCTCTTAAATAAATAAATAAATAATTTGGTTTCTCTAATAGCAAAGGATATTTATCATTTTTATTGACTCAATGAAATGTGTGGTTATAACACAAATAAGAAAGCATTAATAGAATTACCAAAGAGTGATGAAAAGAAGTGAGTCATTTTGAATTCAAGCTATTAAAGATAATTATTTATGTCGTTTTAAGATGAGGACTTTCTAGGTTTTTATGGTGAAGACTGAAACTTTCATGATATAGTTTTACATGTTGGCTTTTTGATGTATTGCTATGATAGTAATTGATAGTAATTATGCATACATGGTATGCACAATTGGTATTAATTCAGTTTTTTTGGAGCCTAGTGTCCAAACATTCAAAATACACATGATTTATTACATGTATGGGAATAACATTGGAATTCCTTTTAAAAAAATTAATGCTTTAGAATAGATTTTGTGAGGTACAGAAAAGATTTAACATAGCTGGTTTAATTGTTCTTTGACAGGCTTACTTACAAGTTTGGTCCTTGGCTGGTTGCTAGGGACTTGAACTTCTGAGGGTTCTAATCATTCCCAGAACAGATAAGAAAGACTCAGTATGGCTAAACTGTCTATATAAACACTGTGGATGATACTGAACATTTGCTTTCCTTCTGGGAGTCTGGGATGTTGATACATCTATGGTACATGTGATTAACCCCACTGAAAACCCTGGGAACTGAGTCTCATTGTGCTTCCTTGGTATAACATTTTACACCCTGTTACCCCTACTCCTTACTGCTCCTTGCAGTTGGGGAAATTAAGAGTGTCCTGTGTGACTTCACTGGGAAATGACCTTTGGAAGCTTATGACTGATTTCTTCTGGACTTCACCCTATGTGCCTTTCCCCTTTGCTCATTTTCCTTTGTATTATTATTATTATTTTTTTACTGTATAAATCATAGCCATGAGTACAATAATATGTAGAGTACTGAGTCCTCTTATCAAATCATCAAAATTAGGGGTGGTCTTGTGAACCCTCACTACAACTATATAACAATTTTGCAACTTTGGTACCTTGATTTGTACCAAGTTTAAATGATATTTTTGGGGTGCCCGGGTGACTCAGTTGGTTAAGCATCTGCTTTCGGCTCAGGTCATGATCCCAGGGTCCTATGATCAAGCCCCACCTGGGGCTCCCTACTCAGCGGGGAGCCTGCTTCTCCTTCTTCCCCTCCCCCTGCTTATTCTCTCTCTCGCTCTCTCTCTCTCAAATAAATAAATAAAATCTTTAAAAAAAATGAATAAAAATAAATAAATGATATTTTTGTGTAGTCTAAATGTACCACATGAAAATACAGTAAAATATATTTTTATTGGGGATAGTTCTTGAGTTACCAATATTGTACAATATGTACAATTTTTATATTTTCTCATACCACAAATATGGTCTAGGACTTATTTACTAATACATGTGTTGCATTTGTCACTGGTTGTATACCAGCCATTTACTGATTTGATATTTATTTTTAGAGTTTATGTTTTTGCAGAGATAGTAGATTATGGCTGTTTATTCAGAACTTATAATTACAGACTACAGTCTGGTCTACGATGCATTATATTTACATGAAAAGTTTCCCTTAGGGGAAAAAAAAAACTGAATTGTTCATTTTTTTCCCCAAAAATATCCTTGAACAATAGAGAAATACCATAGTACGCTTGTTTATCTTATGCACAAGATAATATGGCACAATATTCCTTCCTTTTTCCCTTTGTATTTATCTAGAAAAAGCTTCTAGCTGATTATTAAAACTCAGAAATAAGGATAGGGCTGCCTGGGTGGCTCAGTCAGTTTGGCAGCTGCCTTGGCCCGAGGTCCTGATCCCAAGGTCCCGGGATTGAGTCCCGCATGGGGCCTGCCTCTCCTTCTGCCTGCCCCTCCTCCCTGATTGTGCGCTCTCTCTCTCTCTCTTTCTCTCTCTCTCTCTCTCATTCTGCCCCTTACTCTCTCTCTCTGACAAATAAATAAAAATCTTAATATATAAAAAATAAAAATAAAACTCAGAGGTAAGGAGATTCTAATGGTGTCTCTTCTGTTCTCTCTCATCTGAGGTCAGGATAAAACCAGTGTCACAGAGTTTTTGTTTTGTTTTTGTTTCTTTTGAAAGTCACTCTGTATATCCAATCTTACCTCATTTTTAATTCCTCTAATAAGTATATTCTTTTTTTTAAAGATTTTATTTATTTATTTGACAGAGAGAGAGAGAGCGAGAACAGGAACACAAGCAGGGGGAGTGGGAGAGGGAGAAGCAGGCTTCCCGCTGAGCAGGGAGTCCGATGTGGGGCTTGATCCCAGGACCCTGGGACCATGACCTGAGCCGAAGGCAGACGCTTAACCAACTGAGCCACACAGGCGCCCCTAATAAGTATATTCTTGACACACTAATGTTAGGACTTATTTTTGTTTTAAATAGAAATGATAATTTTGCTTATCAATTTAATATTTGACAGAGGCAACTAGTATCAAAACAATTATTTTCTATCTATATGCGCAATATTGTGATTTATAAGAAATACGTAAATACATATATATACACATTTGATCATTCCAATGACCATATATATTTGTATACCCAAATATATATTTCACATATATATTTGGTTTTCCTCTACAGTTCCTGGCTCACAACTCCCAGTTCCTTAGAATGTCTTAAGGGAAAAGAGTGTTAAAAAGTGTCCTTTTGTTTTTATTAATGAGGTGACCTTTGACAAGCACCTAAGGGTGGGGGCTGGTTACCAGTGGAGCCAACCCTGTGATTAGAGTGTTGGAACTTGCAGTCCCACCCCCTGATCTCTGGTGAAGGCCGGAAACGCCGTAGGTTGAATCAATCACCAATGGCCAAAGGTTCAATCAGCTCTGCCTAAGTAATGAAGCCTCCACACAATCCAGAAGGACAGGGTTTGGCGAGCTTTCATGAGGAGCCTGTGGGGATCCAGGGGGTGGTAGGACAGCTGGAGCAGGCGTGGAAGCTTCTTACTCTTTTCCCATACTTTGCCTTATGCATTTCTTCCATCTGGCCGTTCCTGAGTTATGTATCCTTTTATAGTAAACTGAGAGTCTAGTAAACAAAATATTTCTCTGAGTTCTGTGAGTTGCTATTGCAAATTAACTGAACCCCAGGAGGAGGTGGTGGGAACCTCATATTTATAGTCAGTCGGTCAGAAGCTCAGGGAACAGCCTGGGCTTATGACTGGCAAATGAAGGCAGGGGGCAGCAACTTGTAAGACAGAACCCTTGACCTGGGGAATCTGATGCTATCTTCAGGTATGTAATGCAAGAATTGAGTTGAATTCTCAGATAACCCTGCTGTATCCAAGAAGTGACTGGTGTTGTGTGGGAAGTCCCTGACACACACATTGGAATTGGGCCCAAGAACCCAAAAGAATTTTTTTTTAAGATTTTATTTATTTACTTAGGGGCGCCTGAGTGGCTCAGTCGTTAAGATTTTATTTATTTACTTGGATAAAAAGAGAGCACATGCAAGCAGAGGGAAGGGGCGGAGGGAGAAGAAGAGAAAGAATCTCCAATAGACTCCTGCTGAGCACAGAGCCTACCCAGGGCTGCATCCCATGGCCCTGAGATCATGACCTGAGCCGACATCAAGAGTCAGAAGCTTAACCCACTGAGTTCCCAGGCATCCCAGGAACCCAAAAGAATATTATATAAGTTGCCATACCCATGTTAAAGATCACAATTATCTTTCATCCTGAGATAACTATGTTTATATAAAGTTCATTTTGTTTCAGTTTCTAACCAAGGGCTGTAAGAGTTAGGAATGCTTATAATAGCAAAGTACTGACAATCTATTTAATGGGCTTAAATTAGTAAAGGTTTATTTTTGTCACTTTAAAAGAAATCTAGAGATCATGGTTGCTGTCAACAGTGTAGCTGCTGAGAGTGTCTTCAGGGCACAAAGACTTTTTTTCCTGGCTACCTACTCATCCATGTTGTGTTTTGATCTAATGCATGTGACCTCATGGTCAAATATGCACCCTGCAGCTCCAGGCATCATATTCAGGTTCCAGGAAGAAAGAAGAGGAGAAGAAATATCACCAATTATCATCTGTCTCTTTTTGCTAGAAAAATATTTTTTTTTCTAGGATGTCCCCAACAGAATTCCCCTGATATCTCATTGACTCTATCTGCGTTACCCTCCTATCAAGCTACCGAGGAGTTGGGTAAATCAAAGAACTGACAGGTGATTGACAGGACTGTCATTATTGATGGAGACACAACATGATACCATATTCATTATATGTGGCTTGGGCACACAGTCAACCTAGACAAACTGAGGGCTCTGTAAGCAAGAACTGTGGGGAATAAATATCAGGTGACAATCATATTTCCAATATATGATATCCAATTTACAATCAAATTAAATTTCAACCCACACGTTGACAGAGGCAAGGTGGATTTTGCATAGCAAGTAACATGAACTGAATCAGTCTCCTCTCCTTACTCAGAGGAAAGCCTTCCTTCATATGCCTGATTGTTCATCTGACCCAATTTTTAAACTTTCTGGAAAAATCTGTGAGGGAAATTAAGATTAAAAACACAACTGTTTGATGCTCTCTATCATAATACAGGAGAGAAGAATGTTCAGAAAACAAATATCACATTTTTAAAAAAACATGGATTCTTTCCTAGGACTCTTGGAATAAGAAGAAATCTCTTATTTTGAAACATAGTGAGAGTATAATATTAATATGCCTAATTAGCAATTGGTGATAGTTTTCAACAACATTATAAGTGCATGTTGTTTTTCTTTTTAACATAATAATCCCTTTTGGATAATTCCTGGCATGGGATATTAAGTAAATCATCTAGTTAAAATAAAATTTGTGCCTTTTAAGATCCACATTTTAATATTCACCTAATGCAATGCTTGTGTTTCACTGGGAGAAAAATGGGTGTCTTTGATTCTTACAGATGACTTAAAAAGGCAGACCAGGGGGATGATAGAATTATTGCCACTGGGGTTTGGAAAATCTATTTGATTTTATTTTATAAACAGAAGTAGAACTTTGATCATTCTTCAAGGGCAAAAAACGTATCTTAGAGGCAATATTTCATTTACATCTTTGATGCCTGCTAAAATCCTAAAATATTTAAGTTGAAAGACTTAATAGTCCACAGAGAAAAGAGGATTGTATTGCCACCATCCTTAATAAAATCTGGAATCCATACTTAAGTTACCTTGAGCAATCAGTGTACACAAAGCGTGATGATTTGCGATGCTCTTGTCAACATCTGTACAGATTTAAGGGAACAATACTTATTTTATCTGTGCTTTATTCTGTCCGTATCTTCTCCACTGCCCCTCAAAAATTTTATGCTGCCCCTCCACAATTGATCATATGGACTGAGACTCTGTCAGATGAATAGAACAACTTAATCATTTCCAGTTGATACATGACGTTCTTAACCTTCTCCTTAAGGCATAGTCAACATCAGCAACAGGACATTTAAAAGTATGTGTGCGTCCCCGTCAATCTTTAATGCAGAGTTCTTATATACACCTCTCCCCTTGCCTGTGCTGGAGCTGATCATTTGTCTTATTTGTCTCAGGGATTTGCTTGATTTAGAAGTTGGAAATATACATCTGTAGTATTGAAAAGAGCCTATTCATAAAACATGGAGATTTTGCCATACATTCCAGAGGAAAGTCAATGTGGCAAAACGAAGTGCAAAATTATTTCTGTCTTGGTGTTATTTTTGAGTCATATATCTCTGCCTTTTTATGAACAGAAGACATATTTGGAAGAATTATGTCTGAGTCATAAATCCCAATTTGCCTGGGACATGACTAATAGGTGTCTTTAACGTAGTAAGATGGTATTACTGTCTTCTCTTGCAAAAAAATTTTTAAACTCTCAATCACAAATAGGGCAGGTCAAGATTTAAATGACAAACATTAATGATTGTCTCATCAGGAAATAAGTTACCATTGCATCCTAGGCCACTTTGTGTAAACACACACACACACACACAATTTCATTTTATTGTTATTTATTAAACAAAACTGTCCTGGGGCGCCTGGGTGGCTCAGTCCTTAAGCGTCTGTCTTTGGCTCAGGTCATGATCTCAGGGTCCTCTGATCTAGCCCAGCATCGGGCTCCTGCTTGGCAGGAAGCCTGCTTCTCCCTCTCCCACTCCCCCTGCTTGTGTTCCCTCTCTCGCTGTGTCTCTCTCTCTGTCAAATAAATAAATTAAATCTTTTAAAAAATAAAACAAACAAACAAACAAAAAAACTGTCCTGCTTGATCTAAGTACATAGATGTTTTCAGAAGTAAAGGTAAGGAATAAACTTAGTAGTTGAGTTAAAAAACAAAGATGATTGGTTGATTCCTGTTTCAAACATGCGGAAATATAAATTCTATTTAATTGAATAATGGTGCAAAGTGGTTCCATTTCACCATAAATTTTCAATGACACAAAGTATTTGTTTAAAATTCTTCCCCTCTGTCAGCTGGTTTTCTGGAATAGGTTATAAATAATAGTACAATATAGAGGAGAAATCTGCAAATATTGGAAAAGGCATGAGATCATAGGGGAGGGTTTATGTTAATGAGTGAAAGAGACAATAGCCTTATAACTGCATTCTGTCGAATATAAAAGCTAAGCATTTAGTCACAGATTTGAGATTGTGATTGTGGGGTCCATCAGGACGTTGAAATTCAATCATGTTGTAGAAAATTTTTGGAATCAGAGTGTGAATTCATGGAATATTCTGAGTGGAGTACCTTTGACTAGAGACCACTAAAGGGAAAGAGATTTAAAAAAAAAAAAAAAAAAAAAAGCTATAGAGATTTTGCTGGCTGAATAAAAATCTACTGAAATGGAGCAAAGAAGGAGAGAAAATTCTGAGACTTATTTTGAAATCCCATGCTTGAGGAACAGAATTTGGAGCTTTACTTTTAAATATACTTTTTTCTATCAAAGAAAGTTACCAGGTAGTTTTTGGTTTTGCTTTGTTTATTTGTTTTCCTATTTTTATTGTTTAGAGTCAATAAAAATATGTTTTCTAATGTGTGTTCTGCAATAGATACCTTGTGTGAGCTTCAAGCTCTGTGAAAGAAGATTGTGTCAATCTTGAAGTCACTGATAGAATATCTATGGAACAAAATTGAAGTGACAGATATAATCTCTGCGATTATACTATTAGAATCTGAAAAAACACTGATTTTCTCCATTATCTTTAGAATTTTTTTTTACTTCTCCTTTTACCCCCAAACACACACATGCGTACACACACACACACACACACACCTCTTTTGGAAGCAACAATAGGCACTGGGATACTTCTTGAATAACAACCATTAATTCAAATATGTTACACATCTGGCAAGCCAGAAGGACATTTTTGTCAAGAAAAGCTTGCTAAGAACCAGGTCATTCCTTTAAATAATTGAAACACAAAGAATTCAGAAAATAATTTTAGGGAAATTAGTCAATCATAAGCCAAGTGCTTTCTTGTGAAATAAAGACATTTAGTAAAGATCAATTTTGACATAATCCAGCCAACTCTTCTTCACATGCTTCCATGTCAATTGCCCCTCATTTTCCATATAGTCCTCTGTCATTTCTGTCTTTTAAAATATCGTTATGATCTTGTTTCTTTCATTTGCCAGTTCAGACATGAAGCCATGTCATACAAAACCAAAACCTCAACCATAGGGGAAAAAATGGTAAAACTGCACTTATTTTGCATTTCTTAGCTTTATTTCCCATGACTTATGCAACTACAGTAACTTTTAAAAGAATGTTACATCTTAATCTTACATTATCAATATGGGCATCACTTTTCCTCACCTTCGCCATGAAAATAGTTTTAAATGCATCGCCACTGTTTCCAACTGAATATATACAAATAAGGAGTAAACAAGATGTGACTCTAAATTATACTGAATTGATTTTAACCTGAAATTTCTCTTTGGGGATTCAGTAGTAATCAGTCTTTATCTTTCCTTGGTAGAGTTGATTTTTGAAATTGGACAAATTCATTCTAGCCAATTTTGGATAATGAGATGTGTCATTAAGCTGGGTAATAGTGTTTTCTGCCCCAAATGTAACTTTACCATAAAGTAGTGAAATGGATTTTCTTGAGTGGTTCACGAACTGATTCTATTTTCAATTCCAAATTAGGAGTCCCAAATTTGTTCTGAGCTACGGCTATTGTGAAAATAGACATACGTATATATGGATCCTATTCAAATGACTAGTGTCAAGAACACCAAAGATTTCTAAGTTCTAGTTGCCTTTGATATTTTTTATTTCATATTCTTGCCTTGCATAGTAATACAAATCCTTTAATTGAGGGGTGATTAATTAATCATTCAATGCAAAACATAATTCATTATTCCTGCATCTACTTTTCTAAATAAAGTTTTATTGGAAACAGTCATTTCCTTTCATTCATATATAGTGTATGGTGCTTTTATTCTTCAATAGCAGAGCTGAGTAGTTGAGACAGAGGCAGTCTGGAACAAAACCTAAAATATTTACTATATAAACTTTTAAAGAAAAAGTTTGCTGATCCTTGCTTTAAAAAATACTAGATAGGTTATAATATCTTTTAGAATGATACATAAATGAACTATTATTTTGTTATACAATTATGCTTTCCTGACAATAGACTAAGATTCATGGGCCCCACTGGTGAGCTGCATGGCTCTTATGGAAAATCTAGGGAAGGCTTCTCCATTGCATGCACTTGGTCACTAAGGTTTAAAAGAAAAAAAAAAAAAAGTACATGTCCTAGATCGGGGAGAAAAGTCTCAAGGTTCTTTCACTCATGTCTATGTATTGTAAACAAATTGGTGATCTGATTAAAAGAAAATACATTCACTATTTTTTATCATTGAAGCCATGGACTATTTTGGGGGATTGATCAGCACCAGAGCACAGATTTACCTTCACCTCAAACTCATTAGAATCTTTCATATTTTACCATATTGTCAATATGGTAAAAAGAATTTGGAGGAGAGAGGCAGTTTAAATATATATGTATCTAAATATATATTTAAAACCTTAAAATGAAAAAGTAAGAATTATAAAAGTCATACTACTCATTGTTTTTTTTTTTAATTGCCTCATTCCAAGGAGCATTAAAGAAAGGTTTTATAAAAGCATATAGTAATATATAACATATAATATGACCAAAAAATCAAGTTAATGTGGAGATAATAGTAGCAGAATAAGAAAAGGCTTATGGTGAAATTAACCCACAGAAATGTATTATTTAAAGTGCCAGCACAGTTGTAAGAACTAAACGATGAATTTGGATACTGAGCTTCATAGCTACAAAAAAAAGGAGTGATTTTTTTTTTTTTAAAGATTTTATTTATTTATTTGACAGAGAGAGACACAGTGAGAGAGGGAACACAAACAGGGGGAGTGGGAGAGGGAGAAGCAGGCTTCCCGCGGAGCAGAGAGCCCGATATGGGACTCTATCCCAGGACCCTGGGACCATGACCTGAGCCGAAGGCAGTTGCTCCACAACTGAGCCACCCAGGCGCCCCAGGAGTGATTGTTTATATGATTTACATAGTCTTCACTGCGGCGGGCCTGCCCATATCACTTTAGCAATTAGAAAAAATGCTTTTGAATTAGAATTTGATATTGTGCCCATAACGACTGGCCAAACAATCTGTGGGGCACAATGCAAAATGAAAATTCAGGGTCAAAATTATTGGTCAAAATTATTAATCTCAAGACAGTGACAGCAGAACACTATACCAATGAAGACTATTCTAAGTACAAGGCTCTGCACGATTCGACAAGTTGCACATCCATGAAGCAGGCCCTGAAGCCTACAACTTACTTTGAGGGAAGTCACCAGAACTCGTCACATTCAACCTAAAACATATCATCATCATTATTATCATCATGGCAGATAGCTATTGAATGCTTATTTTGTGTAGTTACTACCATACTCAACTCAAATTAAATGATCATTTTATTCTCCCCCTAAGCCAATAAGGTAGGTAATATTATTAGTTCAATGTTATAAGGAAATAAATCATTGCAGAACATGCCCATTAGATCGTATAGCATTTTTTTAAATAAATGAAAACCCTCAGAAGAAATTTCTCTCAGAAATGATTTTGATAAAAGATGTTCTGGAGGGGTGCCTGGGTGGCTCAGTCAGTTAAGCGGCTGCCTTCAGCTCAGGTCATGATCCCAGGGTCCTGGGATCAAGCCCCACATCAGGCGCCCTGCCCATCAGAGAGAGCCTGCTTCTCCCTCTCCCTCTGCCCACCACTCTGCCTATTTGTGCTCTCTCTCTGTCAAATAGATAAATAAAATCTAAAAAAAAAAAAAAAAAAAAAAAAGATGTTCTGGAGAGTTAAACATATTCTAGAGCTAGGACTCAAACATGTTCCAGATAAAAAATTCTATGATCTTATCAACATTACTGATTACCTACAACGTGCTGATATATTTCTTAGGAACTACACTGTAGATACTGTGTTCTCAGTACTACATTTGGTATTGGCTAAATGGTGATGACAGAGCTCCTTGGAGCTTAGGGTCTAAAGGAGGCTGGGGAAAGTAGAATAGAAACAAATAAGCAAACAAATAACTAAGTTACAATTATGGTAACTGCTCTGAAGAAAATGAATAGAATGTTGTGATTGTGGTTAATCTGAGGCATTTTAGATAGAGTGGTCAGGAAATGCATCTCTGAAGGACTACTTATTTAAACCGAGATCCAAAGGATGCTAAGCTAGCAATCTTAAATTCTAGGACAAGGGTTTTACAGTCAGTAGAAGAGCTTGTGCAAATGTCCTGAAGTGTTCCAGAAACTCCAAGAGTCACAATGTGGCTGGACTATAGTGAGCAACCAAGTGGGACAGAATGAGGTTAGTTGTGTGTGGGGAAATCATGTAAGACCATATACATCTTGACAGAATGCAAAATAATGTCACAGAAAATGCGAAAGAAAATCACAGAAATGTTTTATTTAGTAGACTGACATAATGAGATATATATTTACTACATATGATTCAAGCTACTATATATTGATGAGTTGGGCGTAGAGAAAAGAGTACTGGAACAAGGTAGGTATATTAGCACATCAGGCAAGAGAGGACATTGACACAGGGGACTAGAAGAGAGAAGAAGAAAAATGATCTGATTTGAGGAAAGTTTAGGATGTAAATCAAGGATTTTGTCATCAATCAACTCAGGAGGATAGAAGAGATGGAAGGTAGCAAATGTTTCCCTCCAAGAAGAGGAGACCAGAAAGATCACGTGTTTGAATTGGGGACATGAAGAGATTGACTCAGGGATCAAATATTTTTCTTGGAACACGTTCATTTGGATATTAATATGGTACTTCCAAGCATAGATATTAAGAAAGCAGTTGGATATGTATGTTTCATGCTGACAGAAAAGATTTACCCCAGAAATACAAATTGAATGGGTGAATGGGCTCTCTGGGGAATGGAATCTAGATAGAAAAGTATCCAGCCCTTGATGAAGCCCTGAAAATCTTCACTTTTCAGAGTCTGATACAGTGGGATACTATTCCAGCAAACTAGATATACTAGATATGCTGGGATATACCAGCAAAATAGATGAAGAACAATAACCAATAAAGTAGGAGGGAGTTTTAGTAGAGTATCGAGTCATAGAATACAGCCAGAAACATGACACTTAACTGCGGCAAATTTTTTTCAAGAAAAAAAATAAGTCTGTATTCTCAGCAGCCTGGTTGTTTGTTGCCAAATCTCGTGCTCCATTGTTATGGTGACTCAGCTGCCCTCTGATCTACACTTCTCACCCTCTTAATAGGCTTCACTTATCTCATGATTTATCATTTTACTTATGATTTACTTTGGATTACTTCCTTCCTTAAGAACTTGGCTGATTGCCATATTTTTTGTGTTTTCTATCCCTGTAATGATACCTAACGCTGAATTTCTCTGTATATATCTCAGTTCAAATTATGAGACATGTAATGTGATACTTTCAGTTTACATTATTGCGTACAGAGTAATCACACCTTTTCAAATTTCTCGTACCAAGCCACCTTATTTGAAGTAAGAATGGTGGGATTCTAAGGTGAAAAGCTTTTTGATGCAAAAGGAAATACTTAGAAAACAAACAAACAACAACAACAACAACAACACAACTCTTCTGAAAATGCTTCAGAAAATGTAATATGAACTATAACTTTGGTTGTGTAAAATTTGGATATAGGAAGATAATGGGAGTCGTGAGGGAGGATATTTTGAACAGAGTAATTAATGTGAATTGGGGAACAAAACAAGAAATTTTGAGGGGTTTGTATTGATGACCTTTTTGAGGAGAGCCTCGAGTAAGAGGAAATTGAGTTTCATTTTGCCAGTGAGTACATTATTACTGGTACATTAGTTATAGATTGTGTCATATGACGATTTGGAGGAGTCAAAAATTGGTCCTTTTGGTTTCTACTGGAGTAGTAAAATGTTGTCCTCATTGGATTCAGTTCTAAGTATGAGTGCCCTCTGGTGTTCATTTTCATTATATTTCATAAAAATTGCACATTTTAAAATTGGGCCTTGATATACTCGATGCGTTAACAGATCTTAGCAGAGAGTGTGTAAAACCAGTATTTACATGGTAAATGCACATTGAGTTTGATTTAAATTAAAACTGGGTTGTGTTTTAACAGAACAATAGCTTCCATTTTTTAACTGAGTAAAAATGACAACAAAAATTTTAACATTACTTAGGAAATAGTCCAACTGGCCATTGGTCAGTTTTATGTATTTTTTTCATCTTATTTGATCTCTATAGGGAATAGAATGGCAACATATCCACTCTTCCATGCACATACATTACTGTGGCAAATACAGAAATCACCATTGTCTTTATTAAATCTTAAAATTTAGAAGTGTCATGCTTTGGTGCTGACTTAGTTCCAAATGTTTAGGAGAATTATCAAGTGGTAGATTCATTTGATATTTTTGGTCAAAAATATAATCAATAGTGAACTGGATTAGTCTAGTAGGGTAACTTAATCAAACAAATATTTGTAGATAATATTAACTCACTAGGTATTCATTATAGAGGCCCTAGATTCCTAGCTTTGGAGAGTTCACCCAACCCAGGTTCTCTGACTGCATATTTGCCAAAGCTAACGTAGCACTCCAGACAAACAGGAGATACAAAGAAACTATATTGATATGGCACCAACTCGATGCTAGTATCTTCGTACTTTATTTTGTCCTTACAAAAATCCTATGGAAAAAAAACTAATCATCCTTATTACATAGATGGAGAAATTAAGGCACAGAGTAATTAAATAGCCTGCCTTTTTATATTACTAGTAGGTAAAAGTGCAGGGATTCAGTTTCCTCTCCGTTGACTACCACACTGAAATTACAAAACAAAACAGCAATGATCTAGATCCAGGTCACAGTGCAAAAGAAGGTCTTTGCTTTTATAGAAGACAATTGTACATAATAACTAAAATGTGCAATATTAATGTTTTAGATAAAGGATTGACTTGAAATAATCATTTTGAGAAAAACTAGAGAGCCTAAACAAGAGAGGAGTAGAATAAAGAAAAGTTACCCATAAGTAAATTTAAATGATTTTGAGATAGAAATCACAATGGTTCATCAAAGAGGACTTATATCTGCTTGTATTTCCATCACCTTTCTCTCTCTCGCATACAGGATTAAATATATTTGTCCTTAGTGGTGGCTGGGAAACCACAGGTGAAATTATTCATTGCATGGATCATAGGACAATTTAGAGTCATGGACACTGGGAGTATTTGACAAATGTCCTTTTAGAAACTTGAGTCTAGACAGCTGAAGCAGGATGATTCTATCCCAGCCTCACACTGAAATAGAAAAGGCAGTAGTTTTCAGGATGCATGAGATTAGCTCAGCGTGCTGAGGTGCTCAGTTTCAGAATTCTATCTTTAAAGTACCTTCATAGATATTAGGATTCCTCCAGAGCAAAGTATCGGTGGATTTTAAAGGACGTTTAGCAGCTGTAGGAAGCATTTTAGATGGATAGAAGTTAGAGCTGCTTTAAATTGTATCATTTTGTGTCTTTATAAATATTCACTTTAGATGCTCTGTTAATGAAATGCAGCTTGATATACATAGTTTTCTTGCAATGTCTCAATGTAAAGAACAAGGGGCATTAGCATTATCTTTACAAACTTTCTCCTGATTTAGGAGCCCAATGTAAGATACATTCAGGGATGTTTTAGAAACTGTGCATTAGGTGCACATAAACTATGGTTCACATAAAAATTCTAGGGATCTCGTTTCCTTAAACTGTTTCAAAAGTATCTTTATTTTAAAAAAGAGATTATCAATGTATTTCCTGAAGCCTGGTGAAGAAAAAAAAAATTTCAAAAACATGAGAAAACTGAGAATAAATAAATTGGCAGGTAGTGATTCTGAGTATAAAGACAATATTTGATAGAGAAAGAAATATGAACAATGATTATTTATTTTATTAATTCCTTTGACTATCTTGATTTTTTTTTTTTTTTTTTTTACCAGCGGCTGGTATTACTCACTTCATAAGGGAGCACAGCTGTATTGTTCCTTCTGTAAATTGTAGTATATTTTGGGACTTATTTTAGATCATGAGGTTTTTAACACTAGAACTAAGGAACACAGAGCTTGAGCCTCCCTCTCACTCAGAGGAACACATGTTCTGTGGGTGGAGTGGAGAGTTGCCTCTGATTCCAGTTTTTCTAACAGAGAAATGAGAAACAGCACACTTCTCTGAAGAATCTGTGTCCTGTCAGCCTGTCTCCCAGTATGTTTCTCTCCCAACGTCAAGAAAGTCAAGATCCAGAATCTACAAATTAATCTTTCTACACCAAATGTCCCCTAGGGTACATGCTGCTCTTATTTCCTCCTTCCTGATTTTCTACATCTCTGTTAAGTAACCCTTGAGATAGGAGAGGAGAGGCAATGTCTTGCCACTCAAAGAGTGCTCCCAGACCATCAGGACAGGCATCTCCTGGGAGTGTTTTAGGAATTCAGAATCTAGGCTCAACTCATACCACAAGAATCAGAATCTGCCTTTTAATGTGATCATCCCCAAGTGATTCATATTCAAATTAAAATTTGAGAAACACTGGTAATATACCCATGGAACAAATACATTTAAATGTGAACTCTAATGCCAAAAGCCCACTAGAAGAATTCCTACCTGCCCCTTTGTACCTGATCTTTTTTTTTTTTTTTTTTTAAGATTTTATTTATTTGTCAGAGAGAGAGAAAGAAGGAGGGAGCACAAGCAGGGGGAGTGGCCGGCAGAGGGAGAAGCAGGCTCCTCGCCAAGCAAGGAGCCCAATGTGGGACTCGATCCCAGGACCCTGGGATCATGACCTGAGCAGAAGGCAGACACTTAACCAATTGAACCACCCAGGCATCCCTGTACCCTGATCTTTTGCCCAACCTGTAATCTACCCTCTACCCTCTCCCTCAAAGTTAGCTCTAGTCCAGGCTTCAAACCATCTCTAGATACATTATTCCTTTTGAAAGATTAATCCCTTGAGCTGGATCCACCTGTTGGATCCTAAAATTTGACTTAATTAGTTCTTATTTATTTCCCCCCTTTTAATTCTCTCTTGCTGGGCTCATCTTTGATCCCTGCCTCTCACTTCTGGATTTTTCTTGCATGTGATTACCTCTTTTCCCCAGTAATTATAATTTGTGTTTTAATTCCTTTTCCCAGCAACGATCCTATATAGGAATGATTCACTTCAGGGACTAAACTGTAAAATTTGTGTCGTGCCAATGTTTAGCAATTTATCAGCCGTCTAAAGCTGACTCCAATCCAGAGTTTGACACCTGAAGGCAACTGCTTCCACCAATAAAGCCAGAGGGATAAAGGATATTCTGTTCTGATGTGCTAAATCCACTTTTGTAACAGCTTAGCAATCTTGGGACAGTAACAGAAAAAAAAGAAGAACACACAGTGTTTGTATTGAACTAGAACTTGAACTAGTATACAAGTATTTAGACATCAAACAAGATATGAAATGTTAATTTATAGACTCACCAAAAACATTCACATAATTTGACCATGCTCTAGGCTGACATTAAATCTTAAAAAAAAAAAATGCAAGCATTCTCCTATGATTTGTATGGACTGATCAATGTAATGAAATAAGATATCAAAATATGTTATATTTTTAAAAAAATCTGGGTATCAGGGCAAATCTAAGAAATGTGTATCTTAGGGGCGCCTGGGTGGCTCTGTCGTTAAGCATCTGCCTTAGGCTCAGGTCATGATTCCAGGGTCCTGGGATTGAGCCCTGCATCAGGCTCCCTGCTCCCCAGGAAGCCTACTTCTCCCTCTCCTACTCCCCTTGCTGTGTTCCCTCGCTCTCTGTCTCTCTCTGTCAAATAAATAAATAAAATCTTTTTTAAAAAAAGAAATGTGTATCTTAAAAAGGAAATCAAAGTAAAATATATCTTGGGTAAAAATATGATGAGTTTTTAACAGTCACAATCTAAAAGTAAAAATTTTAAGTGCTGCTCTGAAAAGCAAATCTCCAAATAAATGAATTAAAAAGCATAGATGAGCTATACTATTAATTTAAACTCTCAGTTAAATTGGAAAAGATCAACAATAAATTTGAAAACAGAAGCAGGAAAAAAATGAATGGAAGGATAAAACAGAAATCAATGCAATAAACAAGCAAGGAACGAACACTGAAGTTGTTAATTAGTACAATCAATTGTAGTTCTTTGAAATATTAATGAATGATAACATATTAAAGAATGATCATGGAAAAAAGTGAGAAGGGGCAAAAATAAACATATGAATGACATTAGCAATGATAATAATAGTGGAGAGAATAGAGTGGGGCATAGTAATTATGCTTAGGGGTTTAAAAAATAAAATTTGATTTATAATTTGATTTCAATAAATATATATCAAACTAAACAAGGAGAATAATGCCTAAAAATTGCAAGATTGAATAGGAGGAAATGTCCCAGCTTCCAAAAAAGAAACAATCACCAGAATTATAAGAACATTCTTTATAAGGTTGAAGGATAATTCTAATCTCTATTAGTCAGTTGGAACTGTCATAATGTATTTCGACAGACTGGGTAGCTTAAACAACAGCAACTTACTTTCTCACAGTTCTGAAGGCTGAAAAGTCTGAGATCTGGGTGTAGGATAGTCAGTTTCTGGTGAGAGCTCTCTTCCCACCTTGCAGGTGGATACCTTCTTACTGTATTTTCACATGGCATTTCATAGGTACAGGCACATGGAGAGAGGGCAAGAGAGTTCTCTGGTGTCTCCTCTTATGAAACCACAATTATGATCTCACATAACATTCATTACCTCCTTAAAGGTCCCATCTCCAATTACAGTCACATTGGGTGTTAAGGGTTCAACTTGTGAACTTAGGGGGACACAATCCAGCCCATGGCATTCATTCCTGCCCCCTAAATTCATATCCTCAAGTGCAAAAATTGATTCATTCCTCCCAGCAGCCCCAAATGTCTAAACTCATTCCAGCATCAACTCTACAGTCTGGAGTCAACATCCATCTAAATACCTTCTAAATCAGACGTGGGTAAGAGTTGAGGTGTGATACATTCTGAGGCAAAATTCCTCTCCATTTGTGAACCCCTGAAACCAGACTAGTTATGTATTTACAAAATACAACGATGAACAGGCATAGGGTAGATATTTCCCTTCTAATAGGGAGAAACTAAAAGGAAGAAAGGGTAATGGATCCTAAACAAGTCCAAAACCTAGCAAGGCAAATTCTATTACATCTTAGGGCTAGAGAATAATCCTGTTTGGCTCAATGTTCTTCCTTCCAGGTCCAATAAGGTGGCTCTCAGTTGGGCTATGCAGGGTGTCTCTGCCTATGGGGCTCGCTGCAAGGGCCACCAGGCTCGCCGAAATCTAAGCCTAGCCACCCCCTGCCCCGGCCCTGTGGTGGGAGTGACAGCCTTGATGGTCTCTGAATCACCTTTGGGGTCACCTTCCCCTTTATTGAAGGATGAAGCATGTTTGCAACCAAATAGCTCTACCATTTCATCCTGTTCCTTTTGGTCCAAACTGGCAGAGTCTCTATTGCTGAGGCCCAGAGTGGCAGCGTTTCTGCTGGTACAATCCCATCTCTATTTCTGGCTTCTGGGAAGTAGCTGATTAGATTCATATTTCACACTCACACTAACCTCCTTACCAAATGGTTGTCTAGTCACACCCCTAGTGCTGTCTTCAGTACAAGTTTTCTCAGTTTTTTGCAATATGACTAGGCTGAGAATTTTCTAGATCTTCAAGTTCTGATTACTTTCCGCTTAACAATTCTTTTTCAATTTGTCTTTCTCCTCTCATATTTTGCTAATAGCAGTCAGGAAGACCCAGTTTACACCCAGTTTACACACTTAGGAACAATGAAATGGTACAGTCAGCTAAATATACCATTTCATTGTTCCTAAGTTCTATCTTCCACAAAACATTACAACATAAATAAGTCAAGTTTTATGCCACCTTAAAACAGGGACCACCTTTTCTCCATTTTCCAATATCCTGTCCTTATTTCTATCTGAGATTTCACAATGGCCTATAACCTCCATATTTCTACCAATATTACATTCATAATTATTTATGAATTCTTTAAGAAATTGGAGGCTTTCTCAACACCACAACCTCACCCCCACCTTGGCCCTTTATTTTCTGAGCTCTCCTTAGAACATAGAACTTTAACATCTGTATTCTACCTGCAATCCCTTTGCATCAACCCAGGTTTTGACTGGAGGGCACCTCAAAACTCCTCCAGCCTCTACCTCTTATTCACCTGCATAATCACTTCCACATTTTTAGGTATTTGTTATAGCACCTCTATGTCCCAAAATCTGTATTAGTCAGCTCAGGCTGCCATAACACAATTCCAAAGACGATGTGGCTTAAACAATAAAAATTTATTTTCTCACTGTTCTGGAAGCTGAAATTCTGAGATCAGGGTACCAGCTGGTTTCCAGTAAGAGCCCTTTTCCTGGTTTACAGACAGCCACCTTCTTATTCTGTTCTCACATGGCCTTTTCTTAGTGTGTGTACAGAGGAACACACATACGCAGACACAGAGCTCTCTGCTTTCTTCTTATAAGGAGATGAATTCTGTTGGACCAGGGTCCCACCCTAATAACCTCACTTAACTTTAATTACTTCCTTTTAAGTCCTATCTCCAAATATAATCACATTGGGGGTTAGAGCTTCAACATATGAATACTGAGGAAACACAATCCAGTCTATGTTATTATCTTACACAAAGTTTTTCAAAGTATAGAAGAAAAGAGATGTTACCCACTTCATTTTATAAGTATAGAATATCTATGATAACAAAACTGAAGAAGATGACTAGAGGTACATATGTTTTAATTTTTCTAAATTTTTAAAAGATTTTATTTATTTACTTATTTGAGAGAGAGAGAGAGAATGAGGAGAATGAGCTGGAGAATGAGGGGCAGAGGGAGAGGGAAAAGCAGAACCCCTGCTGAGCGCACAGCCAGACACACGGGGAGCTTGATCCCAGGATCACAAGATCATGACCTGAGCGTAAGTCAGAAGCTTAACCAACTGAGCCACCCAGGCTCCCTGAGGTATATATGTTTTTAAAGGATGGCAGAATGTTGATAATTTTGATATTAGGTAATGGGCATATAGTGGTTCTTTAGTTTATTTTGTATATGTTTCATATTTTCTGCAATAAAACTATTAAATATGCACAAAATAAAACTGGAGTTGAGTAACAAAGGAAATAAATATAGATCATTATCTTTGTTGTTAATTAGATTCTCCAGGAAATGACTCTGAAATGATATTTGGTAAGGAGGAGGTTTATTAGTGAATGATCTTGAGATCAATATCTATGGGAGGGGAGGATTTTACAGAGAGAGAGAATGATGTACATGTGTACTACACACTCAGGTGAATTGATGGGGAGCTCTGGAGCTAAACATTCTACCTCAGCTATCTTGCATTGGACTGCAATGTCCTGGTCTTCGGATGCCTGCCTCTAATAGTCATTGGGTTTGGGCTGTCCAGGAAAGGCATGACCTTGGGTGAAGTGGATTTGAAGTTGAGGATATCCCTGAAGGGTTTGACAGCCAAAGGATGCCCACTGGTATCACTCCCAGCATCTGGGCAACAAGTTTTTCCTTGAAGGAGGATTGGATGGTACATCTTCATTCCTATCACAGTCCACCCCTGTGATTCTCGAATCCACTTATCTACATACTTTGGAGGAGCAGCTCCTACAAGACTCAAGTGGGCTTCCCTTTCCAGGGTAAAGGTAGTAGATGGAAGACATTCCCACTGCTACAGCTGATCTTGGCAGTGCAGCAGATGCTCACCATCCCCTTCCTCCACTATTTAACCTAGATGGCTTTCATCCTCAGATAATATCTCTTTTGGTTTCTGTGTCCTACCTTTTAGACTCACCCAGAACTTCAGTTCCAAAGTATTGAACCTCATGTCATGACCATGTCTTTCTAAGGGTAAAGTAGCTACACAAGTCCGTTTAGCATCACAATAAGACAAGGAAGGAGTAAAAGACCTTAAGTGGATTGTCTGTTTCATATGTATTATCCCTGCCCCCATTTTTTAACAGCAGTTCATTCTCTTTGTGAGGATCAGGATCCATTCCTGATGTGAAGACAATATTTTCTTACTTTCTACTTATCCTTAAACAAAGGTGTCCAAAGCACCCTTGAGGCAGTTGTAAGGTTAAATGGGTCTCTTGTGTCTCCTGGTAGAAGTATTTTCCCTTTTGTGGCCCATAACCTCTAAACCTGTAGAGAACAGAATCATGGGACAGAGAGCACACATTCTCCAAGTGGATGATGGACAGGAACACTTAAGCAGGGATACTCCTTCCCTTTCTTGGTTAATGGAATTATATATTCTTCCTATGGAAGACACCAAACCTTATAAAGGTTTTTTATTCAATGTGAATACTAAATTCTGGAGGATCACTCCTCATTGTTGTATCACTTCTGATACTTCGGAGCTAGCGTGCTTTAAGTAAGATGTTCCAACCATCTATTAGACTGGCAGCTTCTTAGCAGTTGATATGCACTACAGCTAATGCATCCAATAGTGTTGGACTTACTTCTATCCTTCCTTTTCTGAAAAAATGTGTTCTCTGATGTTATATAATATAAGATCTTGTTCCAGTCAAATAAACCCTTTGTAAACCCTCAAATAGTAGGATTTTGAAAAGAAAATCCATACATGGAAAAGCTGTTAATACCTTAGAGTAAACCCCTGGCTCTTCCAAGGTAAAAAGGACTCATTAGTCAACTTGCCCACCCTATGGTCAACTGGATCTCACAAAGAATGTTGCCATTTCAGGATTCAGTATTTGTCTCTGTTGCTGTCAATCGATTTGTCAGGGACTCAACATTGATATATGCATCCCATGTAACAGAGTCCTATTCTTACCCAACAGGTTGTTAACTTTGGCATAATCAACTTGCCTTGGTCTACAGTTTAACTCAAAAATAAGTCTTGATCTTAGTTCTCAATTTGCCTGCCTTCTCACTAGAGATTAGAGCCCATTTATATTAAAGAGACTTTTTGAATTTCATACTTGGTATAAAGTTGCTTATTAATTACTCTAGCCTTTCATATTTTTTTCCTAGCATCAGTTCAGTGTATTCATGTCCATCCAATGCCATTGTCTTTATTGTTAATATATTCCCATACATTCTACATTCCTGTACATTATTCCAATTAATGTATTTCTTCCCAAGCTATACCATCCAGTTCTCCACCAGTGATGGGGCCCCCAGTTTCAGCTTGATATTGAGTGACCCAGGACCCAAATCTTATCTCATTACCTATTTTTGAGACAACTTCTGACAGCAACTCTCACAAGTTGGATTTTCTGTAGAGCAGACCTTGAGTTGGAGATTACCGTGTGGAGTGCTTACTAGGGAGTAGCCTTGGAACTAATTCCTATGGAAATGGGAAAGAAGTAGCATTGCAGAGGGAAAGGTTCAGCTGTGAAGTAGTCTGAACGACAGGCTCAGATGAACCCAATGGGGCACTTCGGAGTCAAAACGGCTTAGCTGAATTTTCTCATATTGGTTCAAAATGGAAAAAAGACAGTCTCTTTAATAAATGGTGCTGGGAAAATTGGACAGCCACATGCAGAAGAATGAAACTCGACCATCCTCTAACACCATACACAAAGATAAACTCAAAATGGATGAAAGACCTCAATGTGAGACAGGAATCCATCAAAATCCTAGAGGAGAACATAGGCAGTAACCTCTTTGACATCGCCCACAGCAACTTCTTTCAAGATACATCTCCGAAAGCTAGTGAAACAAAAGCAAAAATGAACTTTTGGGACTTCATCAAGATAAAAAGCTTCTGCACAGCAAAGGAAATAGTCAACAAAACAAAGAGGCAACCCAGAGAATGGGAGAAGATATTTGCAAATGACGCTATAGATAAAGGGCTGGTATCCAAGATCTATAAAGAACTTCTCAAACTCAACACCCAAAAAACAAATAATCAAGTCAATAAATGGGCAGAAGATATGAAAAGACACTTCTATGAAGAAGAAATACAAATGGCTAACAGACACATGAAAAAATGTTCATCATCATTAGCCATCAGGGAAATTCAAATCAAAACCACATTGAGATACCACCTTACACAGGTTAGAATGGCAAAAATGGACAAGGAAAGAAACAACAAATGTTGGAGAGGTTGTGGAGAAAGGGGAACCCTCTTACACTGTTGGTGGGAATGCAAGTTGGTACAGCCACTTTGGAAAACAGTGCAGAGGTTCCTCAAAAATTTAAAATAGAGCTACCCTATGACCCAACAATTGCACTCCTGGGTATTTACCCCAAAGACACAGATGTAGTGAAAGGAAGGGCTATATGCACCCCGATGTTCATAGCAGCAATGTCCTCAATAGCCAAACTGTGGAAAAGAGCCGAGATGCCCTTCAACAGATGAATTGATAAAGAAGATGTGGCCCATATATACAATGGAATATTACTCAGCCATCAGAAAGGATGAATACCCAACTTTTACATCAACATGGATGGGACTGGAGGAAATTATGCAAAGTGAAATAAGTCAAGCAGAGAAAGTCAATTATCATATGGTTTCACTTATTTGTGGAACATAAGGAATAGCATGGAGGACATTAGGAGAAGGAAGGGAAAAATGAAGGGAGGGAAATCGGAGGGAGAGATGAACCATGAGAGACTATGGACTCTGAGAAACAAACAGGGTTTTAGAGGGGAGGGGGGTAGGGGGATTGGTTAGCCCCGTGATGGGTATTAAGGAAGGCACGTACTACATGGAGCACTGGGTGTTATACGAAAACAATGGATCGTGGATCACCACATCAAAAACTAATGATGTATTGTATGGTGACTAACAAAACATAATAATATTAAAAAAAAAAAAAAAATGGCCTGGCATTCTTACTCTTGCCACTGTCAGTCACTGGAGGACTTAAACCCCTAACCCTGGGAGGATTCTGTCCTTCAATGAGATAACCACAGCTGAGGTGATCCATAAAGGGGCCAAAAGCTACACACTGCTTTCATCACTCCCGGCATTAGGTCAGAGTGAAGGAGATTGAGTGTTGTGTATCTATATTCATGATAGTCACATTTGCTTAGATACTGAAACCAAAAATTTCATATTCTAAATAATAACTACTAAAAACATAAAACAGAGGTCCTACAAATCTGTATTTCATATCTGGATTCATTGAGGAAGTCAAGATAGTTCAATCAGCAAACATGATGTAATTCACCATTTTGATTAAAAGAGAAAATCAAGGTGATCATCTCAATTGGTGTCAAAAAATAGCTTTTGAAATACAGTACTTATCCTGTATTCTAACAAGCAATCAAACAAATGACTATTAAAAACAAAAATATAAGGATATTTATCAAAGTTGATAAACTATATATCCATGAGAAAACTATGGCATGCATAATGTCTATTTGTGAAATATTAAAAGCTTTTCCATTAAATTTTCAATTATATTTAATTTCTATTTGTGGCCTAGCCAATACAATAAGAATGAAAACAGTAAATAAGATATTTACTGTAATGCCAAAATGATAATATTAGCAGACTACACAATCATCTACCTAGAAATTACAAAATTAGAAGAACCTTCAAAAATAAATATATTAATTACTCCCAAATATTCTATCAATTTCAGTGAAATCTAATGAACAGTTTCTATCATGAAATTATTCCAAAATTCCTATGTAATAATAAATATAAAAGGATTGCTGTAAATTTATGCAAAATAAAGTCATATGAGATTATCTGTCAGAAATTAAAATATTAAAACAACATAGTATTGTTATATCAATTTACTTATGTGTCAGTAAAGACCAGAAGCCTTTCTAAGTAAATGTAGAAATCAAGGAAATGATCAGAAACACATTTATACTCACATACCCCACACATACACACATTTACATTGTCCACTGTAAGATGTGTGAACAAAATAATTAAGGAATAGATGGATAAATGTTAAAACTTCAGAATTAAAAAAAAAATTATATAAAGTTAAATATAAATGACAAACCAGGATAAAATAAATGCATTCTGTAAAGCCATCTAAGGATGAGTAACTAGAATATATAAAGATATGTATGAGTAATAATAAAAATAAACAAATAAAAACACCAAAGTAATAAGAAAAAAGGACAACGATAGAGCAAGCAAATCACAAAGAAGAAATAAAATAAAGCATAAACAAAAGGAAATGTTTTCAGGTGTTTTTCAGAATAGGGGAATGCAAATTAAAACAATACAAATAGCACTATTATGATATCAGATAAAAAAAATTATAATGTTTGATATTATCAAATATTAACAATGTGGTGGGAATGTGGGTATTCTCAAAAAGGAACTGGTGGCAATGTATATATTTATAAGCCACACTGGAAGGCTACTTAGCGGCTGCATTTATTCATACAATAAATTGTACTTGATTAAAAGACCACTTCTTAGTTTATACCTTAGAGAAATATTTATACAGATAGTCTACTTGTACTGCCAAGACTCAAAATATATTGCAAGTGAGCAGGTACATTGCAGAATAATATGTATATTATGACACCATTTAAGGAAAACTAATGAAGAAGCCAGAAGTGTATTTTTTATAAGACCATATTGAAAAAAGATCAGCAATAAAAGGTCATTAAATTGATAGTGTCTGAGAAATGGAGTGAATGGGATTTGGGAATTAGAGTAAACCGAATTGGTTGTAATTTTTTAAGGCTATGGATGCATGTTTTATTTGTGTAATTAAAAGAAATAAGACAACATCTATAACAAGGAAGAAAGATACAAGGAAATAGACCTTCTGGGATTTAAAAGAGTGGTAAATTTTAAGTCAATAATGAGAGCAATAAAATCTGGAGTAAGAAATAATTCCTTTAAAAAGAGTAAGATAGGCCAAAGAAATTTATGCTTAAAGAGAGGGAAGAATTGCTAATAGGACATAAACTACGTAAAGACATGGGATCTGTAAAGAACATTTGATTGTTAAGTGTCTAAATTTGGAGATTTCTCCCAAAATATATCAAGAGGGAAAAAAAAAAGAAAAAAATTATGTAATGTTCTGAGTCTTTTTGTTTTCATCTAATTAACCTGTAGATAAAAATGATTTTGATCTAAGAGTTGAAGTCTCCTACATATATCTAAAACATTGAACATGTTAGTTTCTGCACTGTGTTGAAAAGTGCTCTGTTCATTATTTGTAAGCTGAGCTGCACACTGTGAATGAGGTGCCCACATTTGTCTAAATGTCACAGTAACCATTTAAGATAATACAGAGTTTAGTTCTACACTTCTGACATATAGAGAAAAAATGACTTTTGTCATTTTGTCAATGTAGCCGAATTGAACAGAAATAAATATTAAAACTATATATATAAGGAAATTTTAGCCATTAAATTAACATGCAAAAATCATGTACAGCAAGTTATATCCTCATTATTTTTGGTGAACATGTATCCGTACCCTAAATTAATTTCCCAATACTATATAGGTTTTCTGCTAAGTCCCGAGAGAAAAAAAAAAAAAAAAAAGAAACATCCTTTCCATCATCCATACTATATAAGTAATGATATATTCAAAATATTAGCATCAATCAGTGGCTTTTCAGTCTCCTCCATATCCTTTTTCTTATGCTGTGACAAGAACTGCAATAGGAGGGGTGCCTGGGTGGCTCAGTCATTAAGCATCTGCCTTTGGCTCAGGTCATGATCCCAGGGTCCTGGGATCGAGCCCCACATTGGGCTCCCTGCTCAGCGGGAAGCCTGCTTCTCCCTCTCCCACTCCCCCAGCTTGTGTTCCCTCTCTCGCTATATCTCTCTATGTCAAACAGATAAATAAAATATTAAAAAAAAAAAAAAAAAAGCTGCAATAGGAAAATAGTTAACAATTACTGATATCACACAGCACAGGAAAAATGAGAAACTCATTATTTAATCCTATTGAGCAGTATGTTATCCTAACAAGTTTTTAGAAGAAAAGGTAATAACCTTGTTCTTCAAATATAGGAATTGAATTTATCTTTCTTTTTATCTGAGACTCCAAGGGGCAGGATTCTCAATAAAGGGCACTTCATTAAGCAGAAATATCAATAGTGCTGCTTGGCTGTGATGTATTAAAATTCCAGGTATGCTACCAATCATGAGTGGATGTAGAGAAACCTTCCTGCCAGCCAAGGGACTGCTGTTCAAACATTAGCCATTCTTATTTTATCTTCCTAAAATCAATGCAGAGAATTTTTGTCATTGTGATTTATTCTTTTATTCTATCCCACATGTATCCTTCCCTTCTCAAGACACAAAAGACATGTATAGATAGCCTGTTCCATTCCATACAATTTAACACATATTATTCATTATCTGGTATACAGATTTTTGTTTTTGCCTAGCCATGCTCTAACTCTTTAGGGTCAGAGATTGTAAATCTTAGATTTCACGTAGAACCTATGATACTGTGCTCAGTTAGTGCTCAGAATAAATATGAAGAACAACAAATTTATTGACCTGGGAAGGATTATGAAATAAAACTGTCCAACTCCCCTCATCTTCTCCGTGAAAAGCCTGAGAGACGAGGTAAGTTTAAGGTATTTTCTCAAGATTAGTGAGTTTGTTTTCTGATTGATTATACTCTTCCCCAAATAAAATTCAAATAAATTGTACTTTCACTTAAGAACTTACATTTATACTTTAAAAGCAGCATTTCTAAAATGTCCAAAATCATGATGTGACGATGAAACAATGCATGAACAATACAATGAAATGATGCATCATTTATCTCATGAATTATTTACTGAAACATCCAGAATTTTCAAGAATTAAAGATTTGAAACAAAATCCTCCAAGTAGTCCTCACTAAACAGCTATTGTTCAGAAACATTATTTTTTACATTCATCTGTAATTATTATTATTATTATTAAAATATAGTTGACATACCATGTTACATTAGTTTCAGGTGTACAACAAGGTGATTCAACATCTCTATACGTTATGCTATGTTCACAAATGCAGCTGTAGTTTGTCACCATACAACACTATTACAGTACCATTGACTATGTTCCCTATGCTGTACGTTTCATCCCCGTGACTTAGTAATTCCAAAACTGAAAGCCTGTACCTCCCATTCCCCTTCACTCACTCTGCCCATCCCCTCATTCCTCTCCCTCCTGGCAACTACCAATTTGTTCTCCGTATTTATGCATTTGCTTCTGCATTTTCTGTTTGTTCATTTGTTTTATTTTTTAGAGTTCATATATAAGTGACATCATATGGTATTAGTCTTTCTCTGCCTGACTTATTTCACTTAGCATAATACCCTCTAGGTCTATTCATGTTGGCACCAATGGCAAGATCTCATCCTTTTTTTTTTTTTAAGATTTTATTTATTTATTTGTCAGAGAGAGAGAGAGAGAGAGCAAAAGCAGGGGAAGCAGCAGGCAGAGGGATGGAGAAGCAGTACCCACTAAGCAAGGAACCTGACGGGGGACTCGATCCCAGGACCCTGAGATCATGACCTGAGCGGAAGGCAGGTGCTTAACTGACTGAGCCACCCAGGCGCCCCAGATCTCATCGTTTTTTAAGACTGCATTATATATACATATATAATGCAAGTATAATGGAATATACACACACATTACATATACTATATATAATGGCGCACATATATATATATATATAGGAATTACTTAGCCATATATATCTTAATGTAACAGTAATGAGTACTTCTTATAATATCATCTGGTAGAGAAATCCTCAATATAATTTTTTTCAATTCCATTTTGATCCTATCCTCATCAGTACATCCATGTTCTATCCCACATGTATGTTTCCTTTCTCAGGACACAAAAGACATGTATAGATAGTCTGTTCCATAGATGTCTATGTCAGTGAGATGTTAAACAAAGCCCCCAAAACTCAATGGCATATAGCTAATATGTTATTTTTTTTCCTCTTTCACACTCATAGATATCTGGGTAAGTTGGGACATCTCAGCTTCAGGCTATAGGTCTGCAAGTCAGCTGGGGTCTCAGTTTCAAGCCTGAGTCCTAATCTATGTGTTACTTGTGTTCAGTGGGCTACTGTAAAAGAAAAATCACATCAGACTATTTAAACAGGCAAGGAAGATTTTGTTTAAGACTGGAACAATAGGGGAGAGAGAGTGAACTCAACTACCATGTAACAGGAACATCTAGGGATTTATAACCAAGAGGCATGGTGAGGAGTCAATGGATGGAAATTTACTACTAAGAGAACCATGGTTAGATATCAATGATAGGTGGGAGAAGAAGAGCTTAATTTGATACCAAGGGTTGAGAGATTCTTGATCAACTATCTTCTCGGGATTCTTTACTAAAACTGGGCTCAACAGGCCAGGGCCAAGGTTAAGGAGAAGGCCCAGTCAAAAGGGGGGCTTAGAGGAGGATGGCTACAGTTTGGTGAAGGATGGAGCTTTCCTTAGGGCTCAAGAGGAGTCCTTGTCTCCACTCAGAGTAGCAACAGTGGTAAAAGTTTGACTTGGTATATGCAAGAATAGAAAAACTCACTTTTCAATTTTGCTTCTTAATCAGTCCATTCTGCTCTAAGTTGGTTTTTTAATTATTTTTGTTGTTGTTGTTTCAGTTTCTGCCATTGAAAGAGAAATCATCTCTGAGGCTTATTTTTGACAGCAAAGGAGAAGAAAAAATAGGAAGTAATATAGATTAATACACATCCAGATTTTATGCGAAAACATATTAAAAAATTTGGGGGTTGTGTATAAGAAAAGGAATACACAATTATGAATATAAAATTAGGCAGGAAAGTGGATTTTTTTTAGTATAAGCAAAGATATAACAACATTTTTTTAAATTAAAAAACTCAAGAAAAATTACAAAATGATGGATTATTTGTCTGTCACATTCCTTTATAATAAAATGTTTTCCTAAATGTTTGTCTGCAAGTTTCTGATCACTTCTTCATACAGCATATTGTAATATAATTATTTATAAAAATAATAGATCCTAAGGGTTCTCATCACAAGAAGAAAATATTGTTTTGTCTTCTTCTCTTTTCTTTTATATCTATATGAGATGATGGATGTAAATTAACTAAACTTGCTGTGGTAGTCATTTCACAATAGATGTAAGTTAAGTCATTATGCTGTACACATTAAAGGTAAAAAGTGATCTATGCCAACTATGTGTCGATAAAACTGGAAAAATAATATATATATATTATATAATATTTCCTTTCAGAAAATTTGTGGTTTAGAAAATTACCTTTTAGCTACACAACTCATTAATGGTAACTTCATGTTAGATTTTATGATTTGTGTTAAAATTGGGTGAATTTTGGGGCACTTGGGTGGGTCAGTCGGTTAAACGTCTGCCATCAGGTCAGATCATGATCCCGCGGTCCTGGGATCGAGCCCCATGTCCGGCTCCCTGCTCAGTGGGGAGTCTGCTGCTTCCTCTCTCTGTGCCCCTCCCCCCCACTCATGCTCTCTCTCTCTCTCACTCTCTCTCTCAAATAAATAAATAAAATCTTTTAAAAAATTGGGCAAATTTCAAGAAATATCTTTCATTTATAAGCTATAAGATTTGGAACTTTATTATGTTTCTAACAGCAGAGAGCTTCCGTTTTCATCAGGCACCTATGAGAGCTAAACTCCCATGTTGTAATTTTCTATAACTAATGACTGGACAGATGTTCCATAAACTAGCTTTTGGTTCCGTACAGATGACCTTTGGCTCTGCTCTTTGAGTCATGGCACTGGTTGAGTCAGCAAAGCAACTTTGTAGGATATTTCTAAAATCAACTCATACTCTGGATGCTTAGAACGAACTTCAACATACATGGTGCCAAAGAAGAAAATGTGCTCCCCATCCTCTTTCCAAAAACCTAGAAATAATGAAAATACATAAAAAACTAATGATGTACTCTATGTTGGCTAATTGAATTTAAATTTAAAAAAAAAAGAAAGAAATGGGATACCTCACTCAAAATTATGGATCCTGACTTTGGAGGCATGCATTCTTTTTTTTTTTTTTTTTTCTTTAAGATTTTATTTATTTATTTGACAAAGAGACAGCGAGAGAGGGAACACAAGCAGGGGGAATGGGAGAGGGAGAAGCAGGCTTCCCGCTGAGCAGGGAGCCCAATGCGGGGCTCGATCCCAGGACCCTGGGACCATGACCTGAGCTGAAGGCAGACGCTTAACTACTGAGCCACCCAGGCTCCCTGGCATGTGTTGATTCTAAGGAAGAAGAGGATATGCATGGAGAGAGGAGCTGAGAAAGTACCTCACAAGATTAACTAAAATGCAATTGCCTTTGAACCTAAGAGTGCTGTTCACACATTTGTCCTTTCAATGTTATGCAGAATAACTGAAAAGGGGCCATAGTTCTGGGTTGGCTTCAGTCGACCCATGCAGCTCAATAACCCGAGAAAGAAGATACAAAAGTCACTGGCCCTTAGGAAACACACAGAGATTTTCACAAAGAGCAATAGGTACAGCCTTACGTGTGAGAGTTACTGACTTAAAACACAGACACAGGATTCCCCAGAGTCAGCACTGGAGCCAAAATACTACTATCCACATCATACAACTCTACCTGGTAATACTGAATTTGTACTCGCTGAGGTGAAGTTGGCGAGTGCCCGGGACATGTGTGGCCGCCAGCACTCAAGTGTCACATCTCATCCGCAAGTGTACATTCTGGTCTCTTCCTCTGATCTTTCCTGTAGGTGAGAGACTAAGTCTAGTTAGATCCGTGAGTTTTAATTTCACCTGTGACAATGGCAGGTCCAATTTCTCATTTCTTTATAATTTCCGTAGACTTCTTTCCAGCTCTCTATCTTCCTTATACGTAGTTTTTAAATTTCTATTTATTGTCTTTCTGGATAAAGTTGGCCAGAAAATGTCTATTTTATAAATATTTTTTTTAAAGTATAATAAGCCAGGGAGCCTGGGTGGCTCAGTTGGTTAAGCGACTGCCTTCAGCTCAGGTCATGATCCTGGGGTCCCGGGATCGAGTCCCACATCGGGCTCCCCGCTCAGCGGGAAGTCTGCTTCTCCCTCTCCCGCTCCCCCCTCTTGTGCTCTCTCTCTCTCTCTCATTCTCTCTCTCAAATAAATAAATAAAATCTTTAAAAAAAATAAAATAAAGTATAATAAGCCAGTCCCAAAAAGAAAAATATTGTATTGGGGCGCCTGGGTGGCTCAGTCGTTAAGTGTCTGCCTTTGGCTCAGGTCATGATCCCAGGGTCCTGGGATTGAGCCCCGCATCGGGCTCCCTGCTCTGCGGGAAGCCTGCTTCTCCCTCTCCCACTCCCCCTGCTTGTGTTCCCTCTCTCTCTGTGTCTCGCTCTGTCAAATAAATAAAATCTTTAAAAAAAAATATATTGTATTATGACACTTCTATGAGGCATCTAGAGTAGTCAAATTCATTTAAGCAGAAAGTAGAAGGGGTTGCTAGGGGGGCTGGGGGCAATGGGGAGTTGTTGTTTAATAGTATAGAGTTTCAGTTTTGCAAAAGGAAAAAGTTTGGGAGATTAGTTGTATAATAATATGAATATACATAACACTACTGAACTGTACATTTAGAAATGGTTAAGATGGTAAACTTTATTTTACGTGTTTTTATCATTTAAAAAAAAAAAAAAAGTTTATCTTGCGTCTCCAAACCCTTGACAACATTGTATGAAGTGGTCACCTTCTTTTCAGTTTTACTATAAGATCAAGTATCTTATACCACTTCATAACAAATCTGGGGATCCCTCAGTCATCCCATAAAGGCAGGTCAAAGGATGTGTCCTTTCAGTACATACATTTTATAATCCCCAGAGAAAAGTACTTCCATGCTCTCCCAGGCTTTTTGGAGCTCTTTAATCAACAGAAATGGTAATTATAATTGTAAATTGCCTGGAATTGTAATATTATCTATTTGTTTTAAAGGTAAATTGAAAGAGGAGGGACAGTAATACTTCAAGGTCCTAGTCTATTTAAGAACAGGCTTGAAGTTATCCCTTGATAAATGCTCATTTTGCCAGAAAACTTTGAAATATATTAGCACATAGTATTCTAGCATTATGAGAACAGACATTGAAAATGCACTGATTCTCATTTGACCCTTTTCTAATTTGAAATCTTTGTGTTTACTACTCAAGGTGTTTCCAGATTGGTAAATAACTCATTAACAAATTCAGTATTACCAGGTAGAGTTGTATGATGTGGATAGTAGTATTTGCCCATCAAGATCTGTTCTCCCCTTTCTCCTGGACCCAGTCCCAGCCTTCCTTGCAATTAGGCATGCTCATATAATGGAATTTTAACCAATGCATTCTAAGTAGAGGTTAATTGCGGTCCAATTGTAAGCCCAGTGCATAGAAAACTCCCAGCACTCTCTGCCATGCTCCTTCACCTATCTGACTGGTATGGTGATGTCTGTAGAGTAATTGGAAGCCACATGTTGATGATTGCAAAGAAGAAAGAAATAACCTTGTTTTGTGCTTGCAGCATCATATGTTTGGGTTTCTATTGTGCAATATGTTAACTTACCTTAAATAATTCAAGGTTAAAGTAAACACGCAAACTGAAGAAATTTCATTAAAGACAGACATTTAAGTATAAACCCCCCTCCCAAATCCTACTGATCAGAGATCATTGAAAAGAAGCCCATAAAACTGTGTTATAGGCCCTGGTAGAATGTCTGGTGCGATCCTAAAAGGTACAGGGTCATCTAACTGATAGGAGTTAGGAGTGGTACCACATAAAAATGAGGAGGAAGAAAGTAGGTCAATATCTTCCACCTGCTCAAACCTGTCAACTCTGCCAATTCTAGGGATGACAACTGCATAGCCCTCTCATCTCATAAATAAATTTCCTCGCATGAAGAAGTTTATTGAAAAGTACTCTCAAGTTAAACATCTGTTAGGGAGTAAATTAGGATTGGGCAGAGGGAAAAGTTAATTTGCAATACAATTTCACCAAAGTCTGAATTGAGCACATAAAGAACTCTGGAGCTGGAACAGTTCTTTAGAAATAAACCAACTGAGGCAAGTAGGTCAGGCTTTTATACACCTCCATGACCCATCATCGGATATCGGCTGCCAAATGGGCTAGATAGCTCACTTCTGCTCAGGGTGTCTCATAAAGAAAATACCCAGTTGAGATCTGTTGACTGACAATACTTCCAGTCACTGGAGGAATTGAGTGTTTCATCCTAAAGAAGGCAACATGAGAATCTTGATACTCTACAGTCTCCGTTAGAGAGAGTGTCCCTGACACAGCTAGGAAGAATGTCTAAGCGTTGCCCTAACTGCTAATAACCCACTTACTTATGTTTATTCCTGCCAAATATATGCCATAATCCTTATGATTAGCTGTTCTATTTAATTGTAATTTAGTATTTAATGTAGAAAGGGCCTCATCCAGAAGAAATAAAAATCATATCTGCAAGCTGTATTAATAGGTTGTTCATAACTATTTCCTAGAACAGAATACAAATGGTGAACATGAGTCCAAGGGAAAAATGGCTATAAATTTGAAACTGTCTTGTGAGACACTGTCTATATAAAATCATATCTATTGTTAATCACACTCTAAGCAAGAAAAAAGTGTTACTGTATATACTTACAACTAAACTTTAAAAATTGATTACTCTAATTGGTATAGAAATGGGAATGTTAAAGGTAATAATTAACTGTAAACTTGTTTTGACACACAGTATTTGGCTTTCTACATCATGGCTTACACTTACAATTTACATTGGTCTCTATTCCAAAATGAAATTGATAATTTATGCATAGACACTTAGAAAAATTCAAAAATAGTTAAATAAATATATAGATAGCCTCCGAGAAGTGAAATAATTGTGACAACTAGGGGTAAATATGAGTTATTCAAATCGATATTCCCCCAGTAATCTTCCTTATTGTCTCCTACCCATTTTGGAAGGAAATATCATAAAAATCATGTATGCTGATTATATTTAGATAGTTGTCAATGTCTCAGTACATCATTGTAAATTTTATTGGGAAATATGAGCTGAGACTATTGCACTTAACTATACTTACAGTTAAATAATCATTTAAATGGAGTGTATTAATAAATAAGTATAATCTGAGTATTTATCAATATTTATCAATAAATATTTACTATGTGCCTGTGCTTGTGTTGGTAGAACTATGAAAAGTTTAGCGATCCTGAGATACATTTAGATAACTCTAAACTAGGGGTTGTGAGTGAGGGACAAGTGTGGGAGTTAATGAATACCCAAACTATGTGGAGATTGAAAGGATAGAATACATAGCAGAAAGACCAAGACCTCGTCCATTTACTGTACCTCCAACAAAGCATTAAGTGGACAATCAACTAAGTCTGACAGTAGTGTCTGGGCAGGTATTTTGGAGTTTATTTCCATTATTCTTTAGAAAAGATATTCAGGAGTGGGGCAGAAATGGAGCTAGGCCAAGAGGACTTGGAACAGATTGGAGAAAAGAGGGTTCTGAGTGTGTGGCACTTGCCTTTACAAGCCAAAGAATAGATCACAGACTAACTCAGACAGAGATGCATCCCGACGTGCCTACCAAGACCAACACATCAGTAATGCTAGTGAGAATATCCAAAGACTGGGTGTTCTCATGGGAGTCACGGGTTGTGGTTTCTTTGTGTAGCTGGTTAAGTGACATTCAATAAGGTGAAGTAAATTCCATACTTCTGTTCATATTGATAAGTATTGGGATGCCTGGGTGGCTTAGTCAGTTAAACGTCTGTTTTCAGCTCAGGTCATGATCCCAGGGTCCTGGGATGGAGTCCCGAATCAGGCTCCCTGCTCAATGGGGAGTCTGCTTCTCCCTCTCCCTCTGCCCCTCCCCTGTGCTTTCTCTCAAATAAATAAAATCTTTAAAAAGTATTATTTTTACATAAAATCCTTAACTGATACATATTGACCCATAAAATCAATATCATTTAAAATATGCAAAAGCTATATTTAGAAATCACATTTTTTAGTACTTTTCATCAGTTAGTTTTTGTTATATTGTGTTATGCTTACAAGCTGTCCCAACATTTCAGTGGCTTACATGTTAAGTGTCATTGTTACCTTTAAATCAGTTTTAACCCTGTTCTGAATCTACAAACCAGAAACCAGACTGAATTAACAAGCTCTATATGGATCATGTGATGGGATTCTCATAAGGAGGGGGAAAACCAAGGACAAGAACATGTGATGGCCCTTATAGCACTTATTTCTATGCAGCACATGTAATTTCTACTTGCTTCCCATTGGTCAAAAAAAATCACATGAGCAAGCTTGGTACCAATGGTATGGCAAGGTAGATTCCTCCCATAGGGGGCACTACTTATCATATAGCAGGGGGCAGAGATGTATAATACTCTGACATCTGAGGAAAGAAGAATTTGGAACAGTTTGCTTATAAATAAAAAGAAAGTAGACTTTCATGAATTTCTATAAAAGCCAAATGAAAATGGCTTCATGATAAGGTAACATGTATGGAATATTTTATATTCAATGTTTGTTCTTCAAAACCCAAAGAAACTATTAAGGTATTCATATGAAACCAAACGTCTTACAATTGACTTCATGGGGAAGCTTATTTTGAAAGCTTCTAGGTTTCTTTTAGTTCTTGAGGTCAAAAATTGAATGACCTGAGAGAGATAGATTCCTTGTAGGGCTCTGGGACACTTGCTATATGGATTTTATAAACATCAAAGATGTTAGAGAAGTTCATTTTTCCTCTTTTCTATTAGATCAAAAACATAGAACTCCTATGATTTTGTTCCATCAAAATCCTACTGAAAAAAACATAAGTTTGGCTTCTTTGCACAGAAAGCTATCCTTTGGATAGATAAGGAGAAAATCTGAACTATGAGAACTCAGACATCTCTATAAAAAATAATATCAAAGACAATGACACTGGTAGCTTTTTAGGAGAGAAATCTGAATATTAGAATTCAGAGTTGGAGGGGAATTCCTTTTCCTGTATGCCATTTTGTGCCTTTTCAATAATGCCCTGTAACCTGTATTACCTGTTCAAAATACACAAACAAAAACAAGTTAACACCTACATTGAATTACATACTTACAGGAACTCTTTTTTTCACATCTCCCATCTTTCTATTCATTTTAACTTTTTTGCTTTGATAGCACAGAAGGGGTATTTAGTTTGTAATCAGTTGTATTTCTTATTAAAATTCCACCAAAAATGTATTTTTATTTTTAGTTTCTCTTCCTTTCCTATTCTCTTTTCCTATGTATCTTTTGCTATTTTTTTCTAAAATTGTTCTACTCCAAAAGTATTTTCAAATAGCTAATAAGTGATTAGTACAATCTATCCTAAAATTCAAGAGACTGGAAATGACTTTCAAGGAGGCACTTCTGAGTGAATGTAAATAGTGTGGGAAAATGAAAGAAAAAGATACATTCTAAAGAAGGTGATTTACTGCCAAGGTACAAATGTAAACAGAATGTGATCAGACTGAGAAAAACATAGCTGCTATTTCATAATACACAAATAGATTATTTGTTCTGATGCTGTTCTACACATCTAAAATAACTAGTGTACCAAATAAACACTGTCATTCTTTACCACTCCCTCTAAACTTGTAAATACACAATTTTCCCCCTTCCAAATAATTCTAAGTGGCTGGAAAAATTCAAGTAATAATTTCCTTTTCAAGTTTGTGCATTAGTATGTGATTAAATAAAAATGAAAATGATATGTTTTCAGGCTGAATATAATTAAGTTGATATTTGAAACTTACAAAAAGGAACAATGTGGTATATAGTTATCACCATTATTGTTTTTGGTCATGTATTTAAAGCCTGCCAATGGGAATTTTTCTTCAAGCCAATTTTGCTTGTGCATGAAATCTTATGATTGCTTAGTTATTATGATGAAATTATTGTTTGTTTTATTTATACAGGAGCTGAAAATGTTCTAAAATAAAAGTGCTATCGCTTGCTCTTAGTATATTGTCACTATGCAGTCAATATTAAAATCATCAATCAAGTTAAAAACTACAGAGAAAATATCAAAAATGATAATTTCTCAAAATAAATGTATAAGTTGCTGAACATCTGCTTTAAAAATACCTACAAAATCCTCAAAAAGTTGAAACTAGAGCTACCCTACAACCCAGCAATTGCACTACTGGGTATTTACCCCCAAAATACAAATGTAGGGATCCGAAGGGGTACGTGTGCCCCAATGTTTATAGCAGCAATGTCCACAATAGCCACTCCCTCTAACCTTGTAAATACACAATTTTCCCCCTATGGAAAGAGCCAAGATGTCCATCAACAGATGAATGGATGAAGATGTGGTATATATACACAATGGAATATTATGCAGCCATCAAAATAAAAACCGAAATCTTGCCATTTGCAACAACATGAATGGAACTAGAGGGTATTATGCTAAGCGAAATAAGTCAATCAGAGAAAGACAAGTATCATATGATCTCACTGATATGAGGAATTTGAGAAACAAGACAGAGGATCATAGGGGAAGGGAGGAAAAAATGAAACAAGATGAAATCAGAGGGAGACAAACCATAAGAGACTCTTAATCTCAGGAGACAAACTGAGGGTTGCTGGAGTGGTGGGGGGTGGGAGGGACTGGGGGTGCTGGGTGATGGACACTGGGGAGGGTATGTGATATGGTGAGCACTGTGAATTGTGTAAGACTAATGAATCACAGACCTGTACCTCTGAAACATATAATATATGTCAAAAAAAAAAAAAAAAAGAAGAAGATAGTAGGAAGGGAAAAATGAAGGGGGGTAAATCAGAGGGGGAGACAAACCATGAGATACTATGGACGCTGAGAAACAAACAGGGATTTAGAGGGGAAGGTGGTGGGGGAATTGGTTACCCTGGTGATGGGTATTAAGGAGGGCACATACTGCATGGAGCACTGGGTATTATACGAAAACAATGAATCGTGGAACACTACATCAAAAACTAATGATGTAATGTATGGTGAATAACATAACATAATAAAATAAAATTAATTAAAAAATAGCTACAAAATCCTAACATATATACCTAAAATAAGAAAATCGTATTAGTATTTGCTGCACAACAAATCACAGTGGCTTAATTATTACAGCAGCTCAAAGCAACAACCATTTATCTAGATCATAATTCCGTAGGTCAGAAATCTGTTCCAGGGTGAGTTACGGGGTTCTTGCTTCCTCTAGTCTGGGTCAGACTCTGCTGATTGTGGTTCAAGGTTGCTCATAAGTTTATGATCTACTGATCAATCAGTTATAGATGGCTGGTCTAAGATGATTTAGCTGAGATTCCATATGGTTTCCTCATATAGTCTCTTCTCAGCAGAAAACTAAATATGTATATTTTTTCCATGTAGAAGAGTTGGCAGAGGTCTTAAGAGCAAAAGTGAACAAGCTCCAATGTGCAAGTATTTTTCAAGCAATTACCTGTGTCATATTTGCTTCTGACCATTGGATATATCATGTCCCATGTCCAAGACAAGAATCAGAGTAGATGGAGACTACTGAAGGAATGGATACAGAAAGATGTGAACAAAATAGAAATCAAGACTACCCCAATCTACCAGTTGTAAAATCCATACAATTACAAATATTGTAGCTGTCTTTCTTTCATTTCTCCTTCCTCCCTTCCTTCCCTTCTTTTTTTCCTTCTTTCATACCCTCCTTATTTTCTTTAATTTCATTCTCTGGTTTCACATAGCTTTATTTGGCTTCTTTACTGATCTAACCCTAGCATTTGATTTCACATGTAATTTTTTTTTAAGATTTATTTATTCATTTGAGAGAGAGAGAGAGAGAGAGTGTGAGTGTGTATGTGTGTGTGTGTGTGTGTGTGTGTGTGTGTGTGAGCAGTGGGGAGGGCAGAGGGAGAGGGAGAAAGAATCTGAGACAGACTCCCCGCCGGGCAGAGAGCCTGTCTCTGGACTCTATCCTACGACCCTGAAATCATGACCTGAGTAGAAATCAAGAGTTGGACACTTAGGGCGCCTGGGTGGCTCAGTTGGTAAAGTGACTGCCTTCGTCTCAGGTCATGATCCTGGAGTCCCGGGATCAAGTTCCACATCGGGCTCCCTGCTAACCAGGGAGTCTGCTTCTCCCTCTGACCCTCCCCCCTCTTGTGCTCTCTCTCTCATTCTCTCTCCCAAATAAATAAATAAAATCTTAAAAGAAAAAAAAAAGAGTCAGACACTTAGCCTACTGAGCCACCCAAGTGCCCCTCACATGTACATTTTTATTTCCCTTGTGTTTAGAATAGTAAGATTTCAGCCAATGAAACTTATTTTTTTATTTCTCTCCTAAGTTGATTTTTATGTATAGCATTCAATTTAGTCTCTGTACCAGTGAATGACTTATTCTGAACAAGTTCTTTACACATGACAAGGGTGCAAACATGACTTTTCCCAAATCAGCATGTGAGAAATAAATCCTGTAACTATCTCCCACTGGGAACCATTAAGCTACTATAACAGTAGTTCAGAGTCAGCTTTCTCGCCTGTAATATTAAAGATCACCCTCCATTCCCTGAGGAATATCTTAAGTTGGGTACTATCTCACTTGGCAACCGTGAGTAGCAGCTCTTAGCAAAAATATTTTAAAAGGTACTCTCCAATATACCAGGTCCTCCCATTACCACGTGGACTAGAGCTCTTATCGCAAACTGTGTCAACACAGAATTAACCTACTGAATGGTAACTGCAGGAAGGAAATATAGTGGAATACAGTAAAAACTCAGACATTTTAATAAAAGCATACTTATTTCTAAATACTGAAGTAGCGAAGAAGAAGAAGAAGAAGAAGAAGCAGCAGCAGCAAGAAAAACCTCAAACTAGATTAATCCAATAACGACATTAAAAAGATCATGCCTTGGGGTCCCCAGGTGGCTCAGTCAGTAGAGTGTGTTAGTCTTGATCTCAGTGTCTCGAGTTCAAGCCCCATGTATGGCATAGAATTTACTTAATAAAAAATCATGACTTATCAGATAATCATTTTTCTGGTTTCAACATCAAACAATTAATGTCAAATAACTAAGCACTAAATTTCAATTATTCAGGTTTTTATATAAATCCCAGATTCTGTGCCATTAGTGGAACTGTGGATATGGGAGAAATAATACTGCTGATTCATTAATCTTCCTCATTTGTTCCTGAAAGAAATACTTTATATTTATGGGGGGAAATAATGCTAAGATATTCATAGTATGTAGATTTTGTCATCATTTACTTCAATTGATTTTCCACAAAGGTGCCAACCCAATTCAATGAGAAAAGGGTAGTTTTTTTCAACAAATGGTGTTAGGGAGACTGGATAAGCTCATGTGAAAAGATTAATTCAGCACTTACTTCATATGACAATTTTTTTTAATTCAAAATGGGTCATACTCTAAAGTGTAATATCTAAAACAATAAAACTATTAGAACAAAATCTAGGAAAAATCATTGTTACCTCTGGTTAAGTGAAAAGTTCTGAGATAATAGTACTGATAGCAAAATCCATATTAAAAAATAAAAGGATAAATTAGAATTTTTCAAAATTAAAAAGAAATTTTGCACTTCAAAAGACACCTTTAAAATTAAAATACTGAGATAAAATATTGCAAATTATATTTCTCTTAATTTTCTAAATATGTAGAGAAAGTTTACAATTATAAGAAGACAAATTACCAATAAAAATGAGGCAAAAATTGAAACATACATTTCACCAAAAATATATAAATGGTTAGTAGTCACATGGAAGGAAACTCATGCTCAACATTATTAATCATTAGAGAAATGTAAATTAAAACCACAATAAGGTACCACTAGATACCACTTCTTCCCACTAGAATAGTTATAATACAAACAACAGACAACATGAACGGTTGACAAGTATATATGGGAAACTGGAGACTTCTAACACTGCTGGTGTCAATGTAAACTGGTAGAATTCTGTGAAACACTGTATGACAGTTTCCTTAAAAAATAATATTAATAAGTGTAACATATGAAAAAGTGATTCTATTCCTAGAAATATTTCTAAGAGAATGAAAACATATGTCCACATAAAGACTTGTACTTGACTCAGCAGCATTATTTATAATAGTCGAAAAGTGGAAAAATCCAATGTTTATCAATTGGTGAATGGATAAACACAATATGGTACATGCAAACAATAAAATACTATTTAGCAACATAAGTGGAATGGGTTACTGGTGCTGCAACAATTATGGAGCTCAAAAATATTATGCTAATTACAAGAAAGCAGATCAAAAGACCGTATATTGTAGGAGTCCACTTATACTAAATGTACAGAAAAGGCAAATCTATAGAGATAAATAAGTGATTGCTTGGGATTGGGTTGAGATTAAAGATTGACTGACTGCAAATTGGTTCCAGGGATCATATCGGGTGATTTGAATATTGTATTAAAGATTTTATTTTTAAGTAATCTCTACACCCAATGTAGGGCTTGAATTTACAACCCCAAGATCAAGAGTTATAGGCTCTAATGACTGAGCCAGCCAGGAGACCCTGATTTAAATATTTTAAAATTAGATTGTGGTGATGGTTCTATAACTGTACAAATTTATCACAACTCATTGAATTGTACATTTAAAGTGAGTGAATTTTATGGTTTGTAAATTGTAATTCAATAAAGATGCTAAAAATAAAGGACTTCAGGAATTGTGAGGATTTTTTCAAAATAAAGCTGTTAAGGAAATGAGAACTGGCATAGGCATATATGTTATTCATCTGATATTAGTAGGAAAATAAATCTTTTCTCCTTTAAAACCAGCCATGGTTCATACCATGTATAATAGCAATAAGAGAGAATAACTTTTTTTTTCCTTTCATAATGTCAATTTGGCATGAGTACTTTAACCCTCCCTATCATTCTACCACTCTGTAGGCATAAAAATGTTCAGTTTCATACATATTGATTACGCACTTCTAGTATCAGGGAACTTTTTGTATTTTCATGCAGATGACTGTATCTTTCCACTATACCAGGAATTAAAGGTTGACTTTACGCTGTAACTTCTGCCCTACTTACCATTTTGCCCTTGAAACCCAGCAGACCTAGTTGGTTGCTTATTCAACATAAAGACACAGAAATTAATAGTGCTTATCGTCTCAAGTAAGCTTTCCCCATGTTCTCCATCACAGTCTTGGCAGTATTCCTTTAATCTTTTGGGGTATTTTAAATATTCAATATTTCAGATATTTTTGAATATTTTGTCTTTTTGAATATTTCTGTTCATTATACTTTGGGTTGTTTTTGTTTTCTTTGGGCAGTCGTATCTTGCTTTAATCATATAGAGCTTATAGTGTAATAAAACTCTTGTTTATACTCATGCATGAAGCTATTTGGACAGGTCTCCATCACCCAGGACTTCTAGATCTTAGTTAAGAAACAATAAAGAAATTTGGTATCCTAGGGGCACCCGGGTGGCTCAGTCGGTTAAGCAGAATCTACCTTCAGGTGAGGTAATGATCTCATTGGGCTCCCTGCTCAGCAGACAGCCTGCTTCTCCCTCTGCGGCTCCCGCTGCTTGTGCTCTCTCTCTCAAATTAATAAATAAAATCTAATAACAAATTTGGTATCCTAAAATTTGTTATTTTGTAATGTAATGATATTCCGTATCCCTTAAAACTTTGCTCTAACCATCTTTTTATTGCAAATGGAATGAAATTTGGCCATTTATCAGAAATTATGCTTATCTTTGGGGTCCCTTGATAATTATGCTAAGTTTAAAAGGATTATTCATCATGTAGAGCCCCCAAACATCTCAAAGGAGAGTAGGTTTGTAAATTATTTTATTTAACTAAAAATCCAGTATGTCCACTCTAGAATAGAGTGAGTAGAATGATGCTCTATCTTTGTATTGTGTTGGTTTACTTTTATATCTTTATTTTGTTGTTGTTTTATGATGAGGTAAAATTATCCACCTCTCCCTACTTCAAGATTTTATTATATTCAAGAGGAGTATTGGGACTGTGTTTTAGCCCTTCTGACACAAAGCTGAGTGGACAATATTACTAAACAAGGAAAATGATCTTTACTTGCTTACTGCCTTCATATTCTTTTTATTTATAAATTTAACCTTATCTGGGGCGCCTGGGTGGCTCAGTTGGTTAAGCGACTGCCTTCGGCTCAGGTCATGACCCTGGAGTCCCAGGATCGAGTCCCGCATCAGTCTCCCTGCTCGGCAGGGAGTCTGCTTCTCCCTCTGATCCTCCTCCCTCTCATGCTCTCTGTCTCTCATTCTCTCTCTCTCAAATAAATAAATAAAATCTTAAAAAAAAAAAAAAATTTTTAACCTTATCTAAGATTCATTGTTTTGGGGTCACAACCTCAGGAGTTTCCCAGGTAAAATTTGAAACTGACCCCATAGACAGTGAGCAAGGAGAGACCTAAGAAAGAAGCAGGCCACTCCATATTGCAAGCTGGCAGGTCTAAAAACAAAGGAATTTACAGAAGAGGCTTGTTTCCCTTCGCTACCAGAGTGGATCTTGGCACCCCCTGGCTCACCAGAATCTTAAAAGTTTCTATAGCGGCCTTACCTGTATTTAGTCCCATATATTCTCAGATGGTCGCAATAACACCCGGCTCTCTCAAGGTCGTTTTGGCTCTCTCAAGGTCATGTTCTCAAAAACAGATGAACTGCATTCTTGAAAAATTGTTGGAACTGTGGCATAAAGCACATTCCAGGGACAGAGAGGAGGCAAGGTTAACCTCAGATTGCAGGTCTGGCTCCCAGTAGAACCAAAAGTCTCTTTCTCGCTGACCTCCTCCAACAGCTGTTTGTAGGTTTCTGTAGAGTGGAGTCACTTTGTAATTGTTTAATTGTATCATTCAGAGTCAACCTGAGTCCCAGGAGCAAATAAGTAACATACATAGCTGAAGACCAAATTGATGCAGGTTTCTTGGTATGTATTTTTGACCTCATACACAGATGCTCAGAAAGAAATCTGGAAATAACAGAGAATTTTAGAAATAGCACAGCCTCTTTTCATTTCTTTTTGCCTTTTTTTCCCTCTCAACTTGTGTGTGGTTTTGAAAAAAATGATTTCTTCCTTTCTGATTGTTCTATTTCAATGGCAGACATTTGACCATAAAACCTAATGTCACAACAAACACTGAAATATGTTCTTTTATTTAGGTATTTTTTTAAAGAGGGAAATGGTAAAGACAAATGATAATGTCACCAACCCAATTAAAAAATAAATGGACTATAAAAATACATATAGAAAAAAGAGATTAAAACTATTAAAAATGGAAGGTAGGATATTGATATAAAATACATTTTAGAATTATACATTAAATATGATTATATTAGTACATCCAATTTTGAGTATTTATACTTCCAGAGAATCTGATGCCAGAGATATATTGTAAAAGCCACTAATACAGAAATAAGTAGATTTTGTTTTGAAATAAGTAGATTTTGTTTTAAAAGCAATGTAATATCTATAAGGGAGCAATGCTTGTTAAACTAAGCAATTTTTCAGAACCAAGGATGTATTTATTCAAGAAAAATTAGTTCTATATACATTTTATAGAAAAAATGTATTTTAATTTAATTTTTAAAATCTCAAATGTTTATTAGGTTACAAAATTTGAATCTTTTAAATTTATGATAGATGTAACTTATAGGCAGCCAGAAATATGAAGGTGTTAAATACAGACGATACTTAGATTTGGGGATTTATGATGTACTCTTAAGCTATTAACATGTGCTTGAATTTCGAGAGTGCATATTCTCTGAAAACAGTGAAATTTAATGTATTTATATGCTTATTTTATGATTTATTTACAATTAATTTGTTGTTAATGTTACTATTTTTACCATGAGGTTGACACCCAGGTATATATATCACGGAGTACCAAAATATTTTTGTCACTTAAATTTTCTTTATAAAAATGAATATTAAATTGGACTCTTCTTCCAAGTAGATTCAAAAATGAACAATTTTTTTTAAGATTTTATTTTTAAGTAATCTCTACACCCAACATGGGGCTCGAACTCACAACCCCAAAATCAAGAGGCACATGTTCTACTGAGTCAGCCAGGTGACCCCAAAATAAACAACTCTTAATTTTGTAGTCAAATGTATATTGACATAATATATTTATGAGTTTTCCATAACATAAGTCCTAGACCCAAACTAGGCTAGATTTACAGAAGCTTCAAGCCTGAATATGTAAATCTTTCTACCTATCCAAATCGGATTCATCTTTTAGCACCTAGTTTAAAACAACCTATATTGTGTGGTCTTTCCAAACAACCTCAGAACATATTACTATTACTCATATTTCTTGTGTTTCTCACTTTCATATTTTCAGTAATAGACATGGCTGTTCCTAAAAGTTTTTCCCATTATGGGAAGTAGAAACTTGTAGGAAGGTGAGAGTTGGGATTCTACTGATTGATGGCAACCCACAGGCTAAGGAGAAGTTATTGAAAGTAAATAGATAATTCAATTACGGCAGGTATCATTTTGAGAAAAAAAAGAATGACATTAGAGTGAGATCCACTGAGTGTGAATCATGGTCCTGAATCCTGATACTGATTGTCAGTGTGACCTTGAACAAAAGATATTTCTTCTCTGAACCTCAGTTATATCATCCATAAAATGGCAATAAAAAATCTTCTTGCATTACTGTGACATTTAAATGAGATAATATTTAATGTCAAACACACACATGGTCTTTAAAATTAGTTCCTTCCATATAGGGTTTAGTCCCATGTGCATTTCTAATCAAGACAGTAAGAAAATTACTATAGTGGTTATGATCTCTATCTGTTTGCAACTCTGTTGAATCTGAAAGTCATTGTTTTCTGACAAAGCTTTCTGCTACTTTTCCTTTTCAAATGTTACATTTATTTCTGTTTCTAATGGAGATGTATTTATAATCTTGAGACAAAACAGTATTTCATTGTAAGAATGCTTAGTTAATATATAGTTGATGATAAAATAGGTAGTTGCTGTAAATTCCTGAGGGCTGGGGGCTTTTTCTTTTGTCTCCAGAGATTACAGTGTTTATTACTTCACATTCACCATTCACCCCAACACGAAATAATGCACATTGCAGAATTCAACAATTATGTGTTCAATGGTTTTTTCAAATATCAGTCAGTTCATGAGGTAAAAATATTATTTCTTAATAATCAAGATTTTTCCACCATTTATATCAAGAACTATAGAACTGCTATATTCAGGTTTCATATTCATATGTCAGTAAAGATATATTAAAGGCAAGCATTAGAGTTTAGTGATTATTAACATGATCTCTGGAGTTCAGCCACCATGACTCAAATCCTGACTCTACTGATTACTATGTTTATGATCATTATATGTTATTTAACTTCTCTATGACTTTGTTTTCTCATTTCTAAACTGAAGAAAATAATATTATCACCTTCACACTATGAAAATATATGTGAAATATTTAGCCCTACATCTGACATCTAGTAAGTGCTAAGTAAATATTAATCCATTTATTAGTACTAATAGCTGTTATAGTGTTTATTATTGCTATTGGATGTGTAGCTGAGTCTCTTATTTCATACTCTGCGGTAGCAGTTTCTGTCCCAGTTATTTCAAATCATCAGCTTATCCTAGTTTATCTGGGTATTCAGCCTTAATCTGAATCCCCAAATATTTGACATCGTAGTTCTGTAAATTTGTCTTCTTCTACCACTTGTTATTGACAAAACTGTTATCCTAGGATATCAGATGACAAGCTTACATTTTCTTAGACCCTCTGATTTCAGTTGCAGCTGAGAGGACAGATCCACGTGGATGTGATCCACTTTCTTGTTCATGGTGCATCCCTCAAGTGACCATGGCTTGTCTTTGCTTATAGCTCTCAGTCTCCTTTTACATTGAAAAGAATGGTGGGAGTCACTGTGTCTACATGTGTATATATCTCAAAAAAAGGGGTAGTCTAGAGTGATAAGAGAAAGGAGTTTCTGGCCTTTTGATTGGAAAATTCTTGGAGGTATTGTGTATACCTCTCTAGAAATCCCAGTGGAATTAAGCCATGTTACTCACAGTAGCCACTTTGATCAGGCCCCTTTATTTACACTGGTTCTGGTGATCAACTGGTACATAAACTATGTACACATGGACTTTTTTTTTAAGATTTTATTTATTTATTTGACCAAGAGAGAGAGACAGCTAGAGAGGGAACACAAGCAGGGGAGTGGGAGAGGGAGAAGCAGGCTTTCCGCAGAGCAGGGAGCCCGATGTGGGGCTTGATCCCAGGACCCTGGAATCATGACCTGAGCCAAAGGCAGACACCCAATGCCTGAGCCACCCAGGTGCCCCACACATGGACCTTTGATTCATCCTCTGCTTTAAAGAAAATACAAGCAAGGATGAATAATCTCCAAGATTTAAAACACTGAACACTCTGATTTTTTTCTTCTCTCTGCTGTCTACATCTATAGTCTAATAAAGACCTCTAAGTTATTCCTATACGATTTCTTATATTTTTGTCTGTTTGAAATCATTTCAATTTAACAATAAGTACTACATATGAAATGGCAAAAGAAAGATGAAAGAAATATGATCTTTACCGTAGACATGCAAACCACCTGGTAGGCAACTTCATCTTTTGTTGTTTTAGGGTCAGAGAAGAATGAGGTAGAATGTATTATTCTTCAAAATAATCACTGGCCCTTCCTATGCTTCTTTTCCTCTAGGAAGATTATGCATCTTTGTTACCCTGACATCACACTTAGTAATGCGTCTGTAACATTCTTTGGCCAAAGAAATATAAACAGAAGTGATGTTCCTCACTTCTAGCAAGAGTTATCATTGTTTGAATGAGAATCTCCTGGTTTCTCTCTCCTTTCCCTTTTCTATGAGATTGGGAATGTCCCATCAGCCTGGTTGGGTCCTTGATTAAAAAAGCTATGAGGCAAAGTTGACCAATTATTTTTGACCAATATCAGACATATCAAAAAGACAGAGATACTCGTTAAAAAATGAATACAAACGTGTAGGGAGAAAGGGTAAAAGCCTGAACGAAAACAATTACAGTTGTGGATAAAGATAAAATGATGATTTTAGTCGTGTTTAGGAAGTCAAGTTGACTGAACTTGTTAACTCATTGAATATAGGTGTAAGGATAACAATGCTTGAGTCCCTGGCCCATATTACATTGTATTTTAATTTTTCACATCCTTATGATGAATTTTCCTTTGTCTTTCTGTTTCTTTCTTGCCAATGGAGTAATCTTCCTATTGCACAATTTTGATGATGTCATTCCTTTTCTAAACAGTCTCCAAGACTCTCCTTTGCCAAAGAATTAAGTTCTATCTCCTTAACCTTAATTGTCTGCCATAATTCTTTTTAATATTTATTTCCTACTTTTCGGCCCATTCTTTCCTTAAGGAAACTCTACTAGTTTTATTGTTCTTTCCACAAAAATGATTTTTGAGTTTCCAGTTAAATGCCTTGTTCCGGTCATTGCTTTTGCTTTCGCAGTAGTTTATCTCTAGTTACTTTAAATTTTACTTACTTATTTTAGTCAGGATAGACTAGGTTTCTGTGTGGTAACATATGACCCTAAAATCTCAGTGGCTTACAAATAAAAGCTTTATTAACCTCTTGAACTGCATATTCATCCTAGGATAGCTAAGACTCCAATGTCCTCTTCATTTAACAGCCCAGGGTGATGGAAAAGCTTCTGTATGAAAAGGGCACAAACTTATATTTGTTCCTCAGTATTCTGCTTGAACACAATAATGTTCTTTCTATCCATATTTTGAACCAAGTCATACAAACAAGACTAGAAAGGAGAAGTATATCCCTCCCCAGGGTGAAGCAGCAAATTCTATTAAAAAACATATAACAATAAAAGTTACCAAATCATCACTTTCAATCTATTCCAAATCCCATTGATTTCATTAATCTGATCTTGTCCATCCCATCTTCAAATGTTACTTCTTTCTCAACTCTTGCCACAAATACTAATTATATAGCTTGTCTTACAATGCCCTCAGCAGGGGTCAACAGAGTTCTCTCAAAGGGACACAGTAAACATTTTCAGCTTCAAGTCTTAGGTCACTGAGTAGTTGCCACAGGGTGCAACTTTTATGGTGCAAATGTAGTCAGAAAATATGGAAAAAAATGGGTGAAACTGTGCTCCAGTAAGAGTTAATTTACAAAAAGTAGGTGCTGGTCTGCTGCAGTATTTTGCAAATACCTTCCTTAAAGCAATGACTCTCAAACATAGATTTTTGGATGCCACTTTTGGGGTTTCCAATTCAATAGGAATGGTGGAGGGCTTGAGAATTTGCCTTTTCCATAAGTTTCCAGGTGAAGCTTTTGCTAATGGTCTGGAAATGACACACTGAAAACCATTGACCTACAGAACAAAGACAGTGTTCTATATTTCAGTGACTTGTTATTTGTGATCCACAAATGAATTCAGATAAATGAATACATGTTATTATAAAATTAAGAAATAAAAATATGTTTATAATTATCATTTTGTTAGCATATTCCTTTCTTCACAAAAGCCAGGTGACTACAGTTAACCAGAGAATGCCCTGAATAAAATTTTACTGGCTACATGAGTGAGTTACAATAACGTTAGCTTTCACCTTTTATAGCAACACAGTATCCAGTGCTGTAAATATTACACTTTTCCATGGCTCCTACACATGATGGACAGGTTACAAAATTGTTTTGTTTGTAAAGTCTCCCCAAGCTATTTCAACTTGTCACGACACACAAAGCCTGGCTACCCTAAATGCATCAACCCATTTGTATTACTTCAGGGGAACAAAAAGATTTCAGAAAGACACATTAATTTTATTCTTATTCAACAGTGACATTGAAAAGACATTCTTATTTGTGCAGTTGTTTGAGCTACTGAGCCTGCTCATAGTTATACATATTTTTAAAATTGTGGAGATTCTGTGCTCTTGAGATTTTTGACATACTTAGACTAAATGATTACCCCAGATATTGCTGCATTCTTGATGTGAAAATGATGAAGTGACTTAGATTCTTGGAGAGAAAATAAATGATTCTCATGAACTTGTTTAAGCAAATTTCAGCACTCAGTACTTCAACAGTGAAATTGTTGGACTAGGTCAACAAGAGGACATGACCTCCAGTTAACCTGCAAGTCTGACCCAGGCAATCAGAGGCTCCTTACTGCCTCCCCTGTCGAAGGAATGTACATTAGGTACACTGTTCCCATACTAGGAGCCACTTCAAGGACTTGAGAGAGTAATGTGTTATTGAGAGCATCTGGACCACATACATGACTGAACCGCGTTAAGACCTCCATGTAAGCTTTTAAGATTCTACAGAGCAGGTGCCGAGATCTGCTGGTCTGGCCGTGACCTAAGGCAAGCCTTCTATGTCAGTTCCCTTGCTTATTAAAACTGCCACCTATCAATCTGGAGCAGCTGACTCTTTCTTTGGTCTCTCCTTGCCCTCAGTGTATAGGGCCAGTAACGAATTTCACCCACAGGAACTCCTGAGGTTGTGAATCAACAGAAATGTGAAGAAAGGTCACCATGCTTTAGGTAAAGCTTGCATGTGGTTTTGGAATTTGGGAAGAGATAGTAGTATTGTTTCCAATAGTGTTATTTTCATTGTAAGATTTTTAAAAATATTTTATTTGACAGAGAGAGAGGGAGAACAAGCAGGGGAAGCAGCAGAGGGATAGGGAGAAGCAGGCTCTCTGCTGTGCAGGGAGCCCAATGTGGGACTCTATCCCAGGACTCTGGGATCATGACCTGAGCCAAAGGCAGACGCTTAACTGACTGAGCCACCCAGGCGCCCCCGTTATAAGATTTTAAAAATCATTGTAATATTCTCTCCAGTTGCAAGTAATCACTAATAGATTCCCTAACAGAAATTAATGTTAATTACAAAAACCCTACAATATATAAACATGCAAAATTAACGAAACTAGACTACCATATAGCCTGAACACATTTTAGTTCCTTATAGAATCTGGACCATGTTCAGTCAGCAGAGAAACAGGTAAATGGATTAGTAGAAATTTCTTGGCTAAGGTTACCCCCAACTGGCGGCTGCTTCTTGTTAAGACAACGTTTAGAGAAAGACACAACATCCAGTTGACATGGACTTTATTTTCCTGTTCCACAAGATAAAAGAAACAAGCTACTTAGTGGCGTGAGAACCAGGATCCAAGCCTCTGCCTCCCAGGTCTCTGATTTTCAACAGGCCTCAAGCCTTTAAATAGCAAAGCTCCAGGTGCAAACTAACCCAGGTGCTCTCACTTTCCCAGCGCCCACGCTTCACCCTCTACGAAGCTCCTTTAATGAGTGTCCTGAGAGCTATGGAGGCTTTCCGTTCATTCACAGCACTATACAATGAACGCTAGGGGGGAAAAAGAACAAACAAGATACATTTCAAATACAGGATTCAATTACTTTTCACAACTCGGCGATGTGTCAAAGGCACGCTGTGTTTTGTTTTGAGGGCGGGGAGATGACTGCGAGGGAACCCTGGGCCCCCATTGGCTGGCCGCTCGCCGCTGCAGTTGAGCTCCAGCCGCTCCGCGAGCATTATTGATCTGAAGGGTAAACGTGGAGGGAGCCACAGAGAGGGGTCCAGGCGTTTCTGAGAAGAGAGGCAAACCTCTTCCAGGAAGAAAGTGGTGTCTGCTGGCTCCCCGGCTTGGAGAATCTTCTGTGAATGAAAGGGGACAACATGCAAGGCAGTTTGTCGCTACAGTGATTTAGAAGAAAAAGACAGAGAGAGGGAGAAAAGGAGAGAGGGAGAGAGAAAAGGGTCTCACCTTAGGTGCAAGCCTGGGTTGTTGCATCCTGCAGTTGCTGTTTCTGCTTCTGCAGCTGCCGGTTCTGCCATCAGGTAAGATTTCCTCCCCCCACCGCCACCCCCCCTTTAATTGAGATTGCATCCTGTGTGATCGCTTCAGGATATACGCACAGAAATTCATACATGATTAATAAAGTTGCCTAGCGTAGTCAGAAGCTGAACGAGGCGGCACACAGATCTGGCATCTGAATTAGGAACTGGTGCGTGGTTTTGCTTTGAGAAACTTCAGTAAGTTCTAAACACGTCTCTAGTCTTAAGAGCGAAAGGTTAAATTAAAAGGGGAGGGAAAGAAATGTTTTAACCACTACTGGACCTTACTTAGCATGGCTGAATTTTCAAATGAAAATAATTAGGTACGGTAGGTGTTCAACTGATTATTTTATAAATGGCTTTATTGATCTATTTTTATGACAGAATAATGCTTTATTTTCAAAAAGCTTCTGTAAATACCCATCTCCACTATTTTTTTTGTTAAAATACATTAACATCCCCACATACTTCTCCACTGATATTTATTAAGGTATGTATATTTAAAAGCTTCATTCTTCACTAAAGAAAACTGTAAAGCCATTTAAATGCTTTAATAGCTAGTCTCTCCTATACAGCTGACTTTCCTACCACAAAACTAATCTGAGACAAGTGGAAGAGATATAGATTACCATGTCTGCTGTGGGTTATATAATATGTATTTAAAAAATATCTTAAAGGTATTAATCATTTGGTGGTACATTGAAGAAGCAAGACGTATGTGCAGTATAGGACACACAAGCAAATCGTTTTTTCAGAGACCTTCAGTATTTTATAAATGTTTTCTCCCTTTTAAACATCATTCTTTCTACGTGGAAATCACAGTGGCTTCAGAACCTCTGTAGTTCAGAGTGCTTGATGTCTCTTAGAGACATATTTCGAGATCTCTACTCTCTGGAGTGAGAACTGACATACTTTTGGGTGATTCTGTGACCATTTCATGATTCTCAGTTTCTCATCAGGTATTTTGAAACTCATTCACAAACTGCTCAGCTAGAAAATTGGCTTACATACTGAGGGGGAAAAATTAAAAAGAGAAGGTTCTGAAAATGTGTTTACAGCTTTCAGTTACCCTATACATGACCAAAACGTGAAAATCCAACCCTGCCAAGCAGGTATCGGTTTGCTTGGTCTTTTCAGAGTACTTGATTGTTTTTCAGATTTATAAAATCCAGATGCACAGCTGTCCAAAAATATTGAATCTCCTCATTCAGTGGCATCATTTATTCAGTAAGTTATCCTAAGCAATTTGAGAATCACTTTAATTTATAGGTCTTCATTATTAGTTCTAGGAAGGAAATTAACTGAATAGGTTTTTCTTATAAATATCTCCAGCAGAAGGTCTCTTCCGAATTAAAAGGCATATGGTTACTCTTCCCAAGCCATAAGCAGTTGATTGATGAATTGTTTTGGAATGCTCAAGAGCTCAGCCACACACTAAGTAGAAGCTTCCACTTAACTAATTTAACCTGCTTTACCTTGTTCAGTGATGAGATCTAGGGATGGTTCCTCTACTTGCTATAGAAACTACTGTAGCAAAAAGAGGTTTCATGTTAACTTGAAAACCCAATTCCAGAATATATTTTCTTCTTTATTAATAGCTCTCACTTCAAAAGCTAACTTCCCAGTTTAACCCTGGAATAGTTTAGCACCTTCCCATAAAAAAGAAAAAAAAAATCACATTTTCTTTTCCGTTGTATTCAGCAGATTTCCAGTTTCTGGATTCTTAACTTCTGCTGTGTACCATTTTCAAGTGGAGGGTGGGGGTGAGGGGGTGGGGGGATGGGGGGGGGTTCAAGCCAAGAATGTTTTTTTTCCTACTGGACCTGATTCCTTCCAATGATCTTCTTAGATTGGGATTATTTTAGATAATTCCCACAAAAAGAGAGCTGAATTATAATGGGAGGGAAGCGTCATTTGTTTTACATGTGGGATAATACATGTTAAGTTCTTATCACAGCAGAAACAGTGCTTAGCTTATGGAAAAAAAATTCCCTGCTAATGCTTCACATGACATACTTACACCTCAGTATGACTGCATCCTTTAAGGATGGAACAAAAACTCATCTCCTTAGATAGAGCATCTTTTGCATCTGGTATTTTCACAGAACATATTTCATGTAATAGGCTGTGATATTGATTGAAATCAATCTTTTATCATTTTGTGGTTAATAAGAATATCTGTCACTCTTACCTCTTAGACTGCATTGTGATGAACATCAAATCACTCTTGCTGATGAAATAGTACTGCAAATAGTCTGCTGAAACTGTTCTTACATGAAATGTGAAATATTACTGTGTTTTCACACCTATGCCATTTAGATGTCATATCATTAAATCTGCCTAACAATTATGATAGGAAGATGCATACAGTGATGGTTCTCTTCAGAAGTGAGCCATGTTTTCATGTAAAAATATCAAATCTAAGGATTGTGTGATAAAATGACTTAAGTAGACTGTTACAAATGTCTCCATACTTCCAAAGGAAAAGTGTGATTACAGATGTCTCATTTAAGGTAAGGTACCATTTCCTTGGTCTCTTAACAAAGCTGTTTTAAAAAGTATTTATGTCCTGTATGTCAGTGTTACCACATCAAAAGATAGCATTTTGCACAAATTCATGATTTTTATATTTATATAAATATTTATATTTGTAATATATATTACATTTATATTTATATTTAATTGTAGGTGGAAATTTTATCTTTCTTGTTTAACAAATACTGTTTTATTTTTATGAATTGCCTCAATTTATATCAAGAAAAATCAAATAAATAAGGAATGAAGATTTGTGATTTTACCGGGAACTTTCCTTTCACTTTCCTAATACATGATAATTGAGCAATTTACTCTCTTATGGCTTTTAAAAGCATTTTAACTTTTGGCTTTAAGGTAATTGAATTTTTTTCTGAATTACTATGCTAAAAGGGTTATATATCATTACCAAACTTGGAAAGGAAAGTGTGTATGGGCGCACGCACGTGTGCGTGTATTTATTTGTGAATGTGAATAATTCCACCTGTGCTGAATATCAATAGTGGTTACTCAAAGTTATTTTTAAGCATCACATGCTAAGATGACTAATAATATGCAGTAAGTAACGTTTTTAGAAAAGACTAAGAGAAAATTATGACTACTGCAAAGTTGAATAACAGATGAACTTCACATAGTGTTATTATACTTTCTGTGTGATCCTGGTTAATGTTATAAGAATTCATTTATTCAATTATTGATCATCAGTTAATTTAATAAGCATTTGTTAAACTATTGGAAACAAGCCCTATATTTACTTTTTTTATAAATTTAGCTTCATTCAGGTTTGTATCACTTTATCATATTATAGCTCATGGTATTAAGGGATAAATTAAATTTTCAATATGCTTCAGTTATTTTTTTCACTAAGAGATTATGGTTTTCTTACATAGCCCTTGCTCTGTGAACATTGTATAAGTCACTATTCTATAAATGTATTTATATTACCTCGAATATAAGGGATGTGCTATTTGAACAATAAAATTCTTAAAATATGTATATCTCATGCATATAGGTATGAAGATTCTGGTGAGAGAAGGTGAGGTACCAATGTGTGTACAGACACGCAGTAGAAAAAGACAGGATATCAAGTCCTAAATCTACATGTTCAGATAGTTGAATGATACATACTTAGTTCCAAGTACCAAAGAAGTAAACATTAGGGTGTAGGACTTATCCTCAAAGTAGGATGCTAGCTAGCTACAAGCATGATTTATTATACCAGAAGTGAACCATGTACTTAGTAAGTCCTGTCACTTCTATTGACTAGAAAATTATTATAATATGCAAAAAATGTTTTTCTCCATGTGAAAATTAGAGTCTTGATTCATTGTCTGCATGAAGATGTGAGAAGATCAAAACTTGGGAGTCAGGGGTATGAATCCAAATTTTGAGAATTATTCTGTGCGTACTTTTGAGTATATTACTTAGCTTTTGTATCCTTGGTTTCTTCTCTTGATTTAGTATGATATTACCACATAGACAAACACTCACTAATAGGTGTTTCTCTTTTGAAATTTCCATGACTATAGCACTAGATTTGTAGAGATTAATGCAGCCAGAGCTGCGCCCCTCAACCCCTGCCCCCCCCCCCAGTTACGTGAAAACATGTAGTGGCCAGCATTTGTTATATGCTGTAATTCACTTGTCATGTTGGGATGGAAGTGGTCCTCAGGTCACTTATCTAAAAATAATTCCACTTACTTTTGGCAAGAATGCTTTTAATGAATAAGCATGGATGTTTCTGGTAGTTTAAATAATCAGTGAAGTTTAGGTTGTGATGAAACTGTTACCATCATATTTCAGGAGGTTTGGAAGTCAAGCAAAAAGAAAAATAAGAGATCACTAAATAGAAAGTACCGAGTCCAGGGAAGTTTGTGGGATTATTATTTTTTTATAGAGATTTGGGCATGTGAATAGATGAGATCAAAATCGTTAGACAAAAGAAAATGAATGATGGATCAAGATCTTAGAGTGTTGGAGGAGGTCATCAAAAGGCTGTGACCTCCTGTTGATCCTTGAACTGGACCCTGGCAATCAGGCTCCTCATCTTCTTCCCAGTCCTTGGAATGTGCATTCTACCCACCTTTAACACTCTAGGGCTGTTGTTTCAAGGGAATAAACTTGAGAAAGTAAGGTGTTATTGAGGCCATTGGACTGAACATGTGATTGAATCCCATTAAGGCCTCTACATAAACTTTTAAGATTTTGGCAGGCAGGGGCAGAGATCAGCTCATCTTGTGGGTACCCACAACAAGACTTGTACATAGTTTCCTTTACTTGTTAAATCCGCCACCTACCAATCTTGCCTTCCATGTCTAGGAATTTCAAACCTAATCTGGAAAGCTCCTGAATTTTTGAAACAATAGAAGATGAAAATTTACAATATCCAGAACGTAGGTGGAAGATACAATTAGAAGATGTCATTAATTCTAATAATGCAAGTGAAATAGTATTCAAAAGCCAAATATCAAACAATTTTAGCTGACATTTCAACATTTATTAAAATAATATCTTGAATGTCAAAAAGGATTGTTAGGAAATAATCAACCAAAATGTGGTGTTAATTAATTTATCTAAAGTAATACTTTTAAACTTAATCAGAAGAGATCCAGATGCTTGGTAAATGTTGAGAAGTAGAGGAAATTAACATTAAAAGACTGCTCATGGGAAAAAATGATATGATGTATTTAAAACTATTGCTGAGGAGAGAATATAGGGATATTTGAAGTAACAAGGAAATAACATTATATCCAAAAGGAAATGTCCTCCTACAACTTTGTGAGTCAATATTTATTTCCACTCCAAGGGATGGAAAGGGCAGCCATTACTCCAAAGGATGTGATTTCAGGCCGATTTAAAAGCAAGATTGTACTGAAGCTCTCCTCTTCTTTAATTACTAGCAATAAGATTGTGAGTGAAAAGTGAAAAATAAGCTCTTGGCAAGGTTTTATGTTATATTTTTACTTAGGCAAGCATAGGAAGCCAAGAATACTTTTCTGAAATAGAAGTGTCTCACAGTTAGACAGCTCATTATCTGAATCAATATCTGGTATTTGTACTAAACGCCTACTAGAAGGTCACCACTATAAGATCCTTACATAGAAGCAGTCCATTATTAGAAATGTAGCTGTTGCAACCAGAATTAGAGTTGTGTCAAGTAGTCTAGCATATACAACATAATCTCATATATACTAAATATAAACAATATAAATTTTAACTGCAGTATTAAAATGACAGTTATTCTATAATACATTCTAATTTCAGTATTTCACGTTTATTTAACAAGGAATTTTATATGCCTATCATTATGTAACACCAGTGATGAGGAGAATAATGTTATAAATGAAAATAGAGGGCACATAATCTGTCCTAACTCAGAGGTTTACACATACCTCCAGATAGCAATATTGTCAGGTAGGTATTACTTTTGGAAAACAAAAATGTCAGGCATATTCAGCTTATACAATAGCACCTCAAGAACAGCAGCCCATCTCATAGATTTTTGGCTATATTATAAACTATGGAATCATTTTGGAGGGAAATTTGACAGCATCCATCAAAACTCAATACCTAGCAGTTCTAATGCTTGCATTATCTTCTGCAGAAATATTTTCATTTGCTTGTCATTGTCTTCTGATCTTATTCTTTCTCACTGACTGCTTCTTCTCATTCTTCTCTGCTGGGTTCTCTTGTCTTCAGACCCATAAATAGAAACTCTCAGGCTATCCCTGGACCCAGGCCTACGCCCTGCTCACCTCTCTAGAAACTTACTAAAGAGGTAATCCCATCCAGTAGTATAGGTTTTAATGCCATTTGAATGCCTCTTTCCAAATATGTCTTTGTCTCCAGTCTTTGTGCTGAGCATCAGACCCTGATCTCCAAATGCCTACTCAGTATTTCTACTTGCACGTCTGATTAGGCTGCCTGGGCTGCCAGAACTAAATATCACAGACTGGGCAACTTAAGGAACAGAAACTTCTTTTCTTATGATTCAGGAGGCTGGAATTCCAAGATTAAAGTGTGGGCTGATTGGGTTCTTGGTGAGAGCTTCCTTCTTGGCTTGTAGATGGCTTTCTTTTTACTGTGTCCTCATGTGACTTCTTGGTGCTCCTGCAGAGAGAACATGGGAGCAAGCTGTCTGTTCTCTCTTCTTATAAGGGCACTGATCCCATCATGAGGACTTCTCCCTTATGACCTCATCTAACCCTACTTACTTCTCAAGGGCCCCACCTCCAAATACCATCATATTGGGAGTTATCAATTCAATGTATGTGACTCCCCCCCCCGGAAACACACGCAGTCCATAGCAACATCTAACAATCATATTAACCATAACTTGTTTAAAACAAAGCTGTTAATTTCTGCCCCTTCTCACCACAACCTAAATATATTCATTTTCTTAATTTACTGCATCTCAGTAAATTATGTAATGATTCATTTAATTTCTTAAGAATTTAGGGTCAACTCTGAGGCCCTGCTTTTTTCTCTCTTCTCCCCACAATCAGTGCCAGTATTAAATATACTGGCCTCCTGGTCTTACTGTCTAAGTACATCTTTAATCCAGTCACTTCCACCTCTACCAGTTACCTTTAATCTAACCACTATTGTCCCAGTTTCTAAACAGGTCTTTCAACTTCTACTTTTATCCCCTACCCCTACCCCAATTCATTGCACAGTAGCTAGATGTAAACACTTCAATATCACTGTCAAAGTACTTTCCATGGTTTAAAGAAAATATATGGCTTAACCCTTCCATTTTCTTTCTCATTATGCTGAGTTCATCCCTGCCACAGGGACTTTGCACTCACCCAGTTTATCCTTTTCTTTACATTGATCTTGGTTTAAATATCCATACTTGAGAGCTATATTTTCTAATCATTGTCTGTAAATAGCATTTACTTCCCCAGAAGAAATATTTTCACCTTTATCCACATTTAATTTTCTTTAAATAGGACCTGCTCCAGCTTACATGATATTGCATTATATTGTCTATCTTCCCAAATAAAATGCAGACCACATGAGGAAAGCCACATAATAGTGCCTGGCACTTAGGGGCCCTCCATAAGTGTTTGGGTGAGTGAATAAATTACTAAATGAAAGAATGGATATGGGCACATAAATTTACTCAAACATACACATGCGTATAAATGGAGTTTGAATGATTTACATGATGATATGTTAAGAGTGGTAATCTTCAGGGAGGGGAGTGAGACATACTTGTGAATTACGTGACTTTCTATGGCAATATATTCATGCATACAACTTGGCCTGCAAATATAATAATCACTAGCCATGCCATTTGTGCTAGTATTCAATACTGAAAGAGTGTTCTGTTAAGATTATCAGGGGAATAAAGAATATAATTTGAGTGTCAGCCTACCAAAAAAATGGTTTTAAAGGTAAGACAGGATAATTTGGACAAGTACTAGTTATCTTTTCAACTCAAGATTCAATACTATCTCACTATGTATAATGTCCCTGCTTCCCCATGGTGTCCACAATTAAAATAAACCTCCCAGGATACACTAAAAAGGGGGAAAAAGGCCTTTAAAGATTTGCCTTAATTGGCTCTGAGATTCAGTTTTGTTATCTGGAGAGAACAGAGGAGAATCAGTATTAATACCTGGACTCGTGTCTATGCAAAGTCCAGAGCACCTAAGGTCACAATTAAATGGCTTAATCTTAAAACCCTCCAAGGTTTAATTCAGTAGCTCTCTTCAGAAGGGCATTGCTAATTCCTCCTGAATTGTTGCTGCTGTAACCACACTCCCTTAATTTGAACAGTATTCAAGATTCCATTTTCCCTACTGGAGTTAATTGCATTATGAAAGTCAGTTTAGAGTGGAAACTTACGTCCTCTTGTGGAGTATCTCTCTACAGAGTCCTTTCTTTTCCTTTCAGCTTGACACATACCCACGTTTATGCAGGGTAATCTCACAAATGCAGTGTGCCCTGTTTAAACCAAGTTTCAAAGAATATTCTTTAAACTATTTATATGCATACCAAAGCATGTTAGCTCTCCAAAGTGCCTACTGTTTTGTACATGCTCAGGCCATCTGATCTAATAGACTCTACGTCCTTGGAACATTAACAAATCTCTGAGCTTTTAAACAGACTGTGACCTATTCATTTAGAGGCCTACTTCAATAAACGGAGGCTCCCTTAGGTTAATGATGGATCATGGAGCTGTTTGATTTGCAGTGAGCTAAGTTGCCCATTATCCCCTAACATTCATGTGGGTCATGTTATCACAACCAAATAATGAGTCAGGCCCCTTCCCTCGTTCCTGTAGATTTCCAAGTCATTACAGGAGATCTTAGTGTGCAAGTCCATGAAGCTTTATGTCGTATACCTACAGATGAATTATTTTTGCCAAGAGTATGAAATTTCAGCTAAGGGTCAGTTTCCTCATGAGAATATCAGCTCCTTATACAAGAGTTCATCTAGGTATCTTCTTGAACGGAAAGGCAGACCTTCTCTTTGTTTCTGCCTACCCTCACCTAAATATCCCTAAAATTGCCTTCATATTTGCCATCTTTCTTTGCTCCCTTGTGCACATATACACAGACATGCAGAAAGACATACAGAGAGACAAGACTGGGACATTGAATCAGTCTTTCATTTAAAAAAAAAAAAGTTACATCAATTATAAATGTCATATCAAGGAGCCAAAGATCTGTTTTATAATGCCAGCCATGGGGCTTGCTTCCTTTGTATGTATGTTTTCTGTTAGTTCATTACGGTCTCTTTAGAGGCACATGTCTGTGCTATGAAATCTTGAAAGTTAAGGAAAATTCACTGGAAATATATCTTAAGTGCTTTTCAAAGCATTTTTGTGATGCGCTCCCATTGCATGTCTATCATAGTGTATGCATGTGTACATACAGACACAAATGTTAAAAGCAACTTCTTCAGTCACATCTCTAAAGCTTGCTAAATGTTTCTGATAGAAGGCAATAAACCCTTTGTCATTAATCCTTCCTAAAAATGAAATACTTCTACACTATAGAGAAAGCTATATGAAATATGAATGACAGGAGAAAAACAACTTCATTTATTCTTGCTCTGTGATTTACGGCGTAGAGATGACAACCATGGGGGAGGTGAAGAATGGCGAATTCTTCTGTGTTTGATGCTAATTTTACAGTACTGCAGAACAAGAGAGCATTCTGGATCTCTAAGTGAATTTATTTAAAGATGGTCCATTAGTTCATGTCACCACGGAGAACTAGTAAATTATGAGTGTTTTTACAAATAGACTTGGGAAGACTTCCCCAGTATTGTGGATTCACAGAGAACTACCCTGAAAAATTATTATATTCTGCTTCCCAGTCACAAAGCTATGACTAATAACTTTAACACAGAGCCAAGATATTTTCATTATTGGTTACCTAACCAATTTTTGTAAATGGATTTACTCTTCCATTTTTTAATGCCAAGGAAAGTTTTAAACTCCATGAAAATAAGAGGATAATTTTAGGCTGAAAAGGTAGAGCCAAAATTCTCTTCACAAAAACAAACAAAAAACGTACCTCCCTTTTTCTGATACAACTTAAAGAAATGTAAAAACATTACAAAATGTATGAAGGCGTTTTTTTTTGCTGTTTTTTTTTTTACTTTTCCTTTGGCTTATTACTCTTTATTTAAAATGCGTTTTAGAAAACTGCATCAAAAGATTTTATCAGGACAGAAATCAGTTTGAGTATATTTGATGACTAATTACAAAAATATCAAGACTTCTCATAGTCTCTATGCCCCATCATTTATTTCTTGAAATATTTTCAACCTTATCTGGTCCCATACTAAAAAATCTAGATAGTTTAGCACTTCCAGTTTTATTATAAGAATCTATTTATAGTGTTGGGATGACCACTCACCTTGTAACTTACCACTCCAGAGATGTCTTATAATTCTGACTTACCATGTACCTTTGGCCCGTAAAGGCAATGGATCTTTGGTTAATACTTGGTTCCGAGTTATTTACTTGACCTGAGCTGGTCCCTAACTATTCTCAGCCTCCATAATGGTGAATGGCATTGCAGGACTCCCTTGTGAAAGGCTCTTGTGGGACATGTCCTTTATGTACAGTCTTGCATTGGATCCCACAGCCCTCCTCTTGAGTTCTACAACCCATCCTCTTCCAGGTTCACAGAATCACAGGGCATTTATTTCTCTGATGTTGCATACAGCTTTTTCTTGGGCTGTCTGTGTATATATATAATAATTTTAGCCATCTGCCATTTAAAATACTTTTGAGATGACTTATTTAACATCTATCTCAGGTGCCATGTTTACATTTTAAAAGAAGCCATCTGAAGGTAATGTTTAATCCAAGTAATGATTAACAAGAGTTTGGGATTCTATTAGAATTCGTGGATGCTATTTTGAGGATCTGTGGTTTTTATTCTTTCTTTTTACTTTTCAAAAATGACCTGTTTGCTGATTTCATCAGTTGTCATCTAATATATTTTGTCTCCTAGATGATGATTGTTATTTTTCTAGTGTAGGTATACTTTTGTATTTCATTATAAATATAATGCATGGGTGCCTGGGTGGCTCAGTTGGTTAAGCATCTGCCTTCGGCTCAAGTCATGATCCCAGGGTCCTGGGATGGTGCCCCACATCCATCTGGCTCCCCACTCAGCGGGGAGTCTACTTCTCCCTTCCCCTCTATGCGTTCACTAGCTCTCTGTCTCTCAAATAAATAAATAAATATTTAAAAATAAGTGTAATATATATCCATGTGGAAGAAAATCAAGTGTTGCTGAGTGTGTTAAACTGAAATCTTCTCCCTTCCTGCTCACCTGTTCTCTCACTTCCCAGAGATAACTGCTCACACCAGCAATTTCCTATGTACTCATCCAGAAACTTTCTGCCAACTCATAAAAGCATGACTATAAAGACTATTCTCTGTCTTCAATTTATTTAATGATTATTTGACCCAGTTATGTTCTCTATCCTTAACAGCATTTTAAACTAGAATTCTCAAATGCCCACACACTTTTGGTCTTATCTTTTACCTCCTGAGCCATCACTTCTCAGTTTTATTTGCTGGTTTCTTCTCTTCTTCCCTTAATACTGAGGCAGCTTTAATTTTCTCCTGTCTATCTACACCCACACACATAGTGATCTAATCCAAGTTCATAGTTTTAAACACCATATGTTGACAACTCCCAGATATATAGCTGCAGCTCAGATCTCCCAAAATCTAATCTCCTCTACCCAACTGCTTTGTTGGCATATGATACACTTGGATACCTAATAGACATCTCACATTCACATGTCCAAAATGAACTCTTGGTCTTCACTCACAAATATATTCTAGTCTTAAGATTTTATCATGTCTATTGATAAACTCCATGCTTTCATTCAAGCTAAAATTTCTCAAACTCTCTTACATCCTCTATTTCTTTCACATTGCATATCTCATGTGCCAGGAAATCCTCTCTAAAGCGTATGTAGAATTTTACCAATTCTCAGCAGGTTCACTGTTGTCACCATGATTCTAGTAGTAAAAAATGCTTATCTGAACACTGCAAGAGCCTCCTAACTCATCTTGCTTCTAGCCCTCCAAAGATTAGCCTCAACAGCAAGGCCCATCCTTTGAAAATAAGTTAGATCATGTTACCACTATGTTTAAAATCAACTGATGGCTCCCCATTTACCTCAAGAGGAAATGCCAAGGGTTTATGTGATCTGTGCTGTCATTTTGTTTCTGATCCATTCTTCCTTCATTCCTCCCCTTGCTCATTCAGTTCACACGACTCTTCTCCGGGCTTTTCCTGAAACTTAACAAGCTAACTCTCACTTTTGTAGCTATTCCCCCTGACTGGAATTTTGTTTAACAGATGCCTACTTGACTAGCTGCCTTCATGTGTCTTCAAGTTGCCCCTTCTGTAGGGGTCTATTCCTACTATTCTATTTAATAGTAGAGCAAACTACACAAAACCCTCAGTCAATACTTTATCCTCTTACATTGTTCTATTTCCATGTCAAGATGATTCTTTATTTCTACTTCCTCTTTAAGCACTTGGAGAAGAGGGATCTTTACATCTTATGTGCTAATATATCTCAGGAGAAAAGACGAGTGTCTGGCAGACTAGCACATAGTAAATGCTTGCCATATTTATAAATAGATTGTGTATATATAAATAAATGAATGACCAAATTATTCCAGATTTCTTATATGACTTTTGTGTATTATAAGCATATGTGACCATCCATTAGCATGAGCACACATACTCACTTTTATTTTTAAGGAAAAATAAAATTATAAATAATCTTACATATTTGTTTATAATGAGAGAAATGTTGTTGGGTTTTGGTACTATAAAATGAAACATCTATGGTATTTAGTTTGTTCTGGTTTGTGTGTGTGTGACTTTAGTTTTGTGGTCTCAATTGCACCTGATGAATTGAAATCAGAGATTTAACCTGATTGTTCCTGAAGATTCCTTTTCAGTGACAGTGGAGGATAAACAAGGTACAAATTACCTTAATTTGCTCTTCTTTTTCATCTAATATTCATATGCTTTACCCTGTATACTTTTAAGAGTTCAGCCACTTACAAACCAAGGTGGAATTGTGGGTGTGCAAACAAGTGTCTACTTATGTGTCCATGTATTTGTTACTAAGTTGACTTAAAGCAAATTGGAGGTTGTATGTTCTTGGTGGCATAAGACATTTCAAGTGTATACTAGACATAGAAATACATATGTATATACATGCATACATCTAGAGAGAGAGACCGATGGGAGGAGAGAAGTAGAGACAGAAATAAAATTTAAGTGATGTTTATAAAGGATAAAGAATTATCTGCATTTATATGAATTGTAAATATTTTCCATTTACAAATATTTTAATAGAATATTTAACTCCTTTATTTTTCTAACTTGTTACAAAGAATCTAGGATATACCAAGAAAATAAGAGAAAGAATTAAAAAAAAAACACCAAATATATTTGATAAAAAACATTGTGTTATGTTAACATAAAAAAAACCCAAACTTTTAAAACAGAAAAATTGTATTAAAGGCAAAATATACATTTTATGAAATGTCTATTGCCTTTAGGCAAATTTCCCTTTATCTGCCTGTCTTAGTCCATTTGGGCTACTATAAAAATTCCATAAACTAGGTGGCTTAAAAAACAAACATTTATTTTTCATAGTTTTAGAGACTAGGAAGTTCAAGGTCAAGGTTGGTCAAGTCCAAGGTTAAGGTGCTCAAATATTCATTGTGTGGTAAGGGCCATACTTCCTGATTCATGGACAGTGCTCTCACTGTCCTCACATAGTGGAAGAGGAGAGAAGCTTTCTGGGATCTTTGTTATAAGGGCACTAATCACATTCATGATTAGCCCACTCTCACTTCCACCCTCCACTTCCCAAAGGCCCCAACTCCTAATACCATCACATAGAGAGTTAGGATTTCAATACAGGAATTTTGAAGGACACAAGTATTCGTTCTAGATAGCACTGTCTTTAATGAAGTTGTTGTTACTGTTCTTTCAATATCAATAAAATAAACTGTTGAATCAGTGTATTAATTAGGCTTCAGTCTTGAAAGCAGAGCTGGCTCTAAATTTCATGAGAACAAGGGGTTAATTTTTAGCATGAATTTACACAATTGATGGTGAGCTGGGGAACTGACAGTCTGGAAGCGGAGTACTGAGGATCAGAGAGAAGAAGCCTCTACCCATTCTGACTGAAGCACAAGTAGAGGTAGATCAGTCACAGCTGACAAGGAAATACAGGAATCCAAGGTGGCAGCTCATGATGGGGTGCTCCTGCAGAGTTCTGCAAGAAGCTGTAGTCTCAGCTGAGCAACTGCCTCTGTGGGTCTATAACCAAGAAAATAGGGGTGGGTGGGCCTGAAGTTGCTGTGCATCCTTGTGGCCAGACATCAAGAATAACAGCTAATGGAGGATAGAGCATGACGAGGACAAGCCAGACCTACTTGTTCACTTCTGGGTCTGTTCACCAAATATCTGTCCACAATGGTCTTTGAGAATAATGGTTGCTTCTTCACCTGTGACTTCCAAATTTTGCTTCTAGTCAGTTCTCATGAAAACCATCTGGGAAGGGAATCTGGAAACCTATTTCCAGTTCTACCAAGTTGATAGAACCCAACATAGCAAGTAATTCTTTATCATGTTGGCATCTAAACCCACCTCTTTAAACTTTGTTTAACTTCCACATAAAGGAGTTAGAAAGATTGGGCTTCTACCTAACATGATAATCCTATGGTTCAACATCTAAGTGCAGTTTTCATGAAAGTTATATTTTAATGTTTAGTAGCTTATTGTATTTCATCAGTCTGTTCCTCTTCTGGTATAGTATGTATTAATAATGAAAAGCAATATGTAATAAAATGTCCACCCCTGCGATTTATCCAGAATGTACATGGAAAGTGTGATCTTTCATTTCTCTCTTCATAATCATAAACATATTTTAACATGACTAAAATGTCAGTGACCTATTTGTATCCTCACTTATACTTATGAATAATGCAAAATGTTTATCTGACATATGGCAGCAGGCTGAAAGGCCTAATAGTATCCCTGAAATTTCAAAATTTTATCATCATGGGGGCACCTGGGTGGCTCAGTCGTTAAGCGTCTCCCTTCGGCTCAGGTCATGATCCCAGTGTCCTGGGATCGAGCCCCGCATTGGGCTCCCTGCTCCGCGGGAAGCCTGCTTCTCCCTCTCCCACTCCCCCTGCTTGTGTTCCCTCTCTCACTGTCTCTCTCTCTCTCAAAAAAATAAATAAAATCTTAAAAAAAAAAATTATCATCATGTATTTGGGATTCTTTTATATTGAAGCTGATGTTCTGGGGCTTTATTATTTTTCATTTCAGTTTTTCATTTAATCAAGATTTATTTAGTGATCTAGATATGCCAGACCCTGTTCTAAGGAGTGTATGTATAGCTATAGAAACAACAAAGTCCAGTTTACATAGGACTTTATACAATAGTCTTCTTTATTATTCTTTACATTTTTCCTTTATACAATATTCTCCCCTAACCCACATATCCCATTAAATAACTCCACTGGAGCTAAAGATGTTAAGATAAGGAACTTAAAAAAATTAGCTGGTACAGTTGTTCTGGATTACTCACAATCTTGAAGTTCCCATGAAAGCAGTGGGGAGAGTGATAGTGACCATTGTGGGCTAACTTCGTCAGTTATTTGGTTACTTGTAGTTTCTAGAACTTCTTATAATAGAATTGTGGCGTTTTTTTTTTTTTTTTTTTTTTTTTTTTTTTTTAGATTTTATTTATTTATTTGACAGAGAGAGAGAGCACATGAGAGGGGGGAGGGTCAGAGGGAGAAGCAGACTCCCTGCCGAGCAGGGAGCCCGATGCGGGACTCGATCCCAGGACTCCAGGATCATGACCTGAGCCGAAGGCAGTCGCTTAACCAGCTGAGCCACCCAGGCGCCCGAATTGTGGCGGTTTTGTTGCAGAGAAACAAAACACTTATTTACTGTGTTTGAATAATCACCGAAGCCTAAAATGATTTCCCATCATTGTTTTTGTTAGTTCACATTGCTTTAACATTTTTTTAAAATTGAGATATAATTGACATATAAGTTTTAGGAGTACAGTATAGTGATTTGATATATGTATATTGTTAACTTTAAAAACAAAACTGAAAATTATTTTACCAGCAAAAGATGGGCTTATTTGGGAATAGCAGAGATTGCAATCTGGTTCAAGCAATCAGTCTATGGCAAAACCATAGGCAAGTCCAACAAACAAAAGAGGTTAACATTTTTTTTATGGAGAAGGAGGAGGAGGTTGGGAGGGTTTGTTTTGAACAAAAGTCCATTGGAGAGAATCAGAAGAGTTCAGGGTCATAACATTTTCTCATTGGCTGAGTTGCAGGGGTGGTCAATTTCTTACAGAAGATGCAGTATACATATTTTCCTGTTGGAGCCTGTAATTGATGATTCTTTCCTGTTGAGAATTCTTCTGTTGGGTCTGTAATTGACAATTCTTGTAATTGACATTGAGTAGTAGAGCTCCCACTTCAGCCTCCCCTTGTAGCATCCTAAGACCACTTTAGTGGGGTTCACCTTTATTAATTTTCACAATATATTGCAAAATGATCACCATATTAAGTTTAGCTAGCATATATCATCACACATATAATTTGTGTGTGTGTGATGAGGACCTTTAAGATTTACTCTCAGCAACTATTAAATATACAATACTGTATTGTTAACTACAGGCACCATGCTGTATGTTACATCCCTAGGTCTTATTTATTTTATAAGTGGAGGTTTGTAGCTTTTAACCACCTTCACCCATTTTGCCCACCTGCTCACCCACCTGCCTCTGGCAACCACTGATCTGTTCTCTGTATCTATAAGTTCATTTTTGTTTGTTTGTTGTTTTAAGACTCCACATATAAGCCACATTATACAGTATTTGTCCTTTTCTGTCTGAGTTATTTTACTTAGCATAATGCCCTCAAGATCTGTCTATGTTGTCACAAATGGCAGGAGTTTTTTTCTTTTTTTAAAGCTAATATTCTAATACATGTATGTATAGCACATTTTGATTATCCATTCATGAGCAGATGGACACTTAGGTTATTCCATATTTTGGCTGTTGTAAATAATGCTGCAGTGAACATGGGGTGCATATATCTTTTCAAGTTAGTGTTTCCATTTTCTTCAGATAAATACCTAGAAGTGGAATTGCTGGATCATACGGTAGTTCCATTTTTAACTTTTCGAGGAACTTCCATATTGTTTTCCATAGTGGCTGTACCAATTTGCATTCCCGCCAACAGTGCACAAGAGTTTCCTTTTCTCTACATCCTTGGCAACGCTAGTTATTTCTTTTTGTTTGTTTGTTTGTTTTGTTTTTTAATACTAGCCATTCTGACTGGTGTGAGGTGATATCTCATTGTGGTTTTGGTTTGTATTTCCCTGATCAGGCTTTTCTCTGCCTAGTTTATGCAAAGGTTTCTGTTTAGATTAGGCATCTTTTCCTGGTCTAACTCTTCTTGCTATGTTTGTAATTTCTGTTACACAAAGCACCTATGTATGTAACCTCTTTTGAAGGAAAGAATCACCTAATTCTTTTGCAAATATTGCTACCAATGTTGTTGACCAACAACATCACTACCACCCCTTCCTGTGAACAAAGGAAGATTGTAGTTTCAACAACATTGACATTAGGGGTCTCTGACTTAGTTTACCAAATGGAATTTGACCCATAGGGACAATTACTTCCGTATGGGAGAAGTTAATTGCTGGGTTTTTACTCTTTAGTTTTTCTTCAGCTGTCATCTCAAATAGCAATTAGGGGAGCATAAGCTCATTTGGAACTGAACTGATAGACACTGCATTGAGAAAACTGGCCTACAGCCTTGCCCACATCTACAGTTGATTTTGTATAAGTGAGAAATAGAGTAAAGGAAGATGAGATTAATGGATTGTTAGTGAAGATCCTATAGTGAGTGCAAATACAATCCCCTTGACAGGAATAGGTATTGTTACATTTGCAGAGCAATAATGACAACTGAAGAAAAATCACTGATTAAACCCACTTCCTTATTAGTAAGATAATTCTCCTTCATCTAGCTAGTTCTGTTCTTCTAGGACATTCTAGATTTCAATAATTTATAAATCTATTAATGGTTAGATTGTTCTCCATTTCTAGAATATTTTCCCCATTCAAGAACTAGAAGATATAACAGGCCTAAGAATTTTGTTCCTGAAAAAGCAAAAATTAAATATGTGTGAATAGAGTATGGGTAAGAATAGTAATAAGATGATAATTAGATACACATTGAGTGTTCCTCTAAAAAAGTTGTGCATTTTAACAGAGAACTAACAACTTCTTGTAGGAAAAATCTTCAAAATCCCTTCTCATTGCAGTATTTTGCTAAATAAAAATGCAAATTTTATTACAAGATTGTGTGGCTTTATGGGCACATTCAGTGCTTTTTCATTTGTTGAAATACTAAGCTTTTATTCCATAGTGACTTTCCTTCTTCCCCTTTTTCCTTCCTTCCTACTCTCCTTTCTTCCCTCCTTTCCTTCCTTCTTCTAGATTTTCTTTTGAAATATTCTAAGCCCTCCAGAGTCAGGAATCATTTTTTTTCTAATAAATATTTGTCTATCATAACATTGTCATCCCAGTTTCACTTGGTTCCTGAAGACACCTCTCCACACAATGAATAATGCTATTTTTAAAGGAGCCTGGTACCTTAATCTCTTATTTAAACCCGTATCTAATTTTTAAATTTTCCCGGAAAGCGTTTGTTCCCATTTATCTCCGTTCTTTTAGCATACTTCTTATTCGCCTTTGTAGATCTATTGTACAATTTTACTCACATAGTAACTTAATACACTGTGTGTCAACCCTTATATAATCAGTCCTTATTTATTGAACACTTACTATTTTCTAGTCACTCATTCTATACTGAAAATAAATAAGATGGACGTATTTCACCCATCGTAACTCCCTTTTCTTCCCTTCTCTAGTATAGGGTGAATGGCTCATTCTTTGTAGAAGTACCACATAAAAATGTGATCATTTAGAATACTTGCTAGTAAAATCTAATATGATACATAGTTGAAAATAATTGTAATTTCTTACAGTGCCCCTAAAATATCAATAATAAATTAATTGGCTTTCAGGAGATTTGATCTACTGAGTGTGTGATTTCTACAAAATGAATATAACCTCCTTTAATCAGGGCCATGTTGAACTTTTTCTTGGCTTTGTGCTGAAAGGGAGTAAGATGAGAAAAGGAAGCTTTTAAACTGCACCCACTTTGTGGTGCCTGGGTGGCTCAGTCGTTAAGCATCTGCCTTCTGCTCAGGTCATGATTCCGGGGTCCTGGGATCGAGCCCCGCATCAGGCTCCCTGCTCCATGGGAAGTCTGCTTCTCCCTCTCCCACTGCTTGTGTTCCCTCTCTCGCTGTGTCTCTCTCTGTCAAATAAATAAACAAAATCTTAAAAAATAAATAAATAAACTGCACCTACTTTAAAATTATAGTAAAAGAGGACATCGCCTTTGTAATGGATGTGCTCATTACAATTAACATACTTTAATTACTACATACCTGGGAGAGCTGTACTTGGAAACATTTTTGTTAGTGTTGAGGTCAAATTAATTAAGTACTTGAATTTTCTCTGTAAGTATCTTGTCATTCTTTCTTGTCTTCTCTATAATTATTATAAATTAGTTATTTTGTTTCCCCATTGTCCTCTGAAAGTCACCACTCTGGCTTTCAAACACAAGACCTGGGGAAAAAAAAAAAACAAAAAACACTTTGTTTCCCTCTTCCCTAACTGGCACAAATGAAATGGTACTGATGCTGACCACTCTGTTCCAAAACATGAGGAGGTTTCATTAATTAATGAAGAATTTTACAATCATAAAGTGCAATCGACACAGCAAAAATATTTTGTGTTCGGAAGCTGAAGGTCAGGGATTATTAACTACAACACCTGATAGTCATGCTATCTAGCATATCTCATGGGGAAACAGTGAATGCAGACTTAATGGAGGGTCACGTCCTTTGGTTCAAAACAAAACTAAAGAGGATGATTACATGTTTTATATGGAGTAGTTGTATTTTGTGGAAGTTTATTTCCTAATGGCTTTACTTGATTTATGAAAATAATCATATATTACAGCATTGACTACTTGATCAATGAAAAAGTAATTTTGCAAAAGTGACAATGGAATTTAGGTACATTGTAACGTGTTTTGATTTAATCAAATGATTGTCAAAACATTGTACATTATGATCTTTACCAAAGAAAACCCCCAAATACTTGGCAATTAAATGTCCCTGAAAGAGTAAATCATTCCCACAGAGAGTATTTAAAATATTTAAAAATTTTGAATAAATTAAATCAGGGATACTGTGATCTACAGTTCCTGTGTTTTCTAAAATAAGAATATTTCCAGATTTGTACCAACTCTGACTTTGTAAGTTCTTAATAATTGAGTGAAAATACTTTGTTATGCAATTTGTAATGAGGAACTTGATGATCAGTCCTTTAACAATAAGAGCATTGGTTTGTAATTGTTCATTGTTATATGACTTTCACATTACCATTTTTGCATAGTTTTCATTTTATTTATTTTTAAAGATTTATTTATTTTAGAGAGAGAAAGAATGGGTGGGAGAGGCAGAGCGAGAGAGAGAATCTCAAGCAGGCTCCAGACCCAGTGTGGAGCTGGACACGTGGCTCGATCTCACGACCCTGAGATCATGACCTGAGCTGAAACTGAGAGTCGGCCACTTAACCAGCTGAGCCACCCAGGCACCCCTGCATAGTTTTCATTTTAAACCAGTAATATAATTTCACAAAATCTGTGGCATACAGAGCATTTTTACTGAGTCTCATCTATGTAGCAAGCACTGTGCGCTGGTCTGAAGAGATCCCCGTGAAGGCAGTTTATCTTTGTTTCCTTTGTACTGCTCTCCAGTCAGTGTCCTCCCAGCAAAGTGTATTGTGACACTGTCAGGAGCATAGAGAATATTCTGAATCCTATTACATGATTCTATTGGCTACATTCCTTGGTTTTGTGAGACATTCCGTCTAGATTCTAAAGTTAAAAACACAATCCAAACTGAGAGATATCTAGTGTGGGGAATCATTAAAATGTAGTTTATCCAGACTAGGACAAAAAATTTGTTTCACAAAACCTAAAGTAATTACTGGGTATAGAGAGACGGCATGGGAGATATCTTTTCAATAGTAAACTTTGAATTTTGTAAATAAAGTATTTGCTGATTTAAAAAAAAAATTAAAGGAAGCCTGAATGCTACTGAAGATGTTCATCAAATATGAAAGATTAATTATCATAGATTTAATTAGGATATTATTGGTTCTGAAGTCCCAGATCAAAAACAATATTTGTATACAAAAATGTTGGTTAGTAACTGAGATGTTTGCTCCCTTCATGTCCCTGGGTCTCCTGCAAAACCACATACTTGTCAAGTATTGAAATGAATTAAAGGAATAAAGGAAGGAAAATGTATTATTTTAAATTTTGTCCTTATAACAAATATATTTAGAATATTTTGTTGTGATTACACTTTACAGTATTAAATTTTTTGTAATTCCTCACCCTTATGTACCCATTTCTTTGTGTTTTCCTTCATGGGAAAGAAGGAATTGAGGCACCCATCTCACATTGAGTCATTGGGGGAATAATACCTCCAATTTCACACCTCTTTGCTTGTCTTACCATACATTCTTTGTGAGAAAATCACCAATCTAATAATTTTAATGAACATGTGTATGCTACAAATGGACATCTAAATCCCTGTCCACTTCCTCAAACTTCGGACTTTGCTGAGACCTAAGAATGAACCTGTGACTCCCGTAGTTCTGTATTTACTCCCAATATTTTCCAAAACATTGACTAATGTTTTTAAATGTTTATATAATGTCAGGTACAATACTAAGTAATTTACATATATTATCACAGTGAATGCTTCAGTAATCCACTGAGCAATAACATTTTCCATTTTACATATGAAGATACCAAATCTCTGCAAGAGCTAAAGTTAATGGCAAGGTCACAGAACTATTAAGTGGAATAGCTGAGGCTGCAGCCAATTGTGTCTGACGCCAAAGTCCATCTTCTTAGGTATGATTTATGCCTCCTCTGTTTTTCACCACAGGCAGTAATACTATCTTTCATCCAGTCATGCAAATCTGTAACCTGGGAGTCTCCTCGATCCTTTCTTCTCCTGCAGTCCCCTATCTAATCAATCACCAAGACTAGATAAATTAAATTCTAAGTATCTTTCAAAGATATTCCTATTATTGTTTTTATATGGGCTTTAATTATTTTTCTTGCAAGATTAGCTTGTGTCCTAATTGGTCATCTTGTTTTCTGTTTTGATAACTCACCTTTGGAGATACAGCTAAAATAATCTGTCCAGGAGATTATTCCCTTGAGCTCCTTAGTTGACTTTGTATTAACTTTATGGTTAAGTCCCGGGCCCTAAACATGGTATCTAATAGGTTCTATCTCCTACTTTTTCAGGCTCATTTGAAGCACCCACACATGCACACCTTTACTCCTTTCAAGACGACTCCAATTTTTCTTTGATAATACTCCTATTTGAATACACAACTTAATTATTTTCTAAGAAGCCTCCCTTGATTTCTTCCCACCTTCACAAAGAGGGGTGACATCTCTTTGTTTATGGAAATTTATTGTATCTCTTTCCTTCATCTTATAACATTTGATTTATTGATTTGTCTCTCAACTTAGATTATAAGCACTTAAAGGACTCAGTAGGGACTGTTTCATCTTTGAATCACAGAATGTGGTATATAATAGGCATTCAGTTATGCCTGAAGTGAACTAAAATATACTACTCTAATTATGTAAGACAGATAATTTAAGGAAAATTCTGTTAATATGGTTAATTAATGAAATGGAACATGCATTGATTTCATTTTTGCTTTTAGTATGTTTTGGCTATTAGTATTTCATATTAACCATATATATTACATAGCAGTCGTTCGTAAAAAATTGTATATACACATTTAAAGAAGAGTAGAGAATAAGGTTTTTAAAAATTCTCTAATATAATCCATTAAATCTAAACTAATATAAAATGAAATAATTGGACTTGGATTTTAAAATCAAATCTAATCAAGTATGTTTCCCATTCAACTCAATTCTAAGGACAATTTTCAAAAATCATTCAAAATCTCTGCCTTTTTTGGAATCCTAACTAGAAAGATGAAACATAAGGGTGTATATAAACAGAATAAATATATCAAAAGGAGAGTGGACTGACAGATTTGAACATGAAAGAAAACATTAAAAATAGATACTACCTCTTTTTTTATGAAGATAGCATGTTTTCATTTTTTAAAAAGATTTATTCATCTATTTTAGAGGCAGGGAGGGGCAGAGGGAGAGGGAGAGAACCCAACCTGACTCTGGGCTGAGCGTGGAGCCCACACGAGGCTTGACCCCATGACCCTGAGATCACAACCTGAGCCGAAACCAAGAGTTGGACATTCAACTGAATGTGCCACCCAGGGACCCCCCTTTTTTTTTTTTTTAATTTAAATTCTAATTAGTTGACATATAGCTCAATACTGATTCAGGAGTAGAGTTCAGTGATTCATCATTTACATATAATACCCAGTGCTCATCGTAACAAGTGCCCTTCTTAATACCCTTCACCCATCTATCCCATCCTCCACCACCTCCATCCATCAACCCTGTTTGTTTTCTATAGTTAAGAGTCTCTCATGATTTGTTTCCCCCCACTCTTTTCTGCCCTCCCAAATGTTCAAAAGTTTTGTTTCTTAAATTCCGCATATGAGGGAAATTGTATATTTGTCTTCCTCTGATTGACTTATTTTGCTTAGCATAATACACTCTAGCTCCATCCATGTGGTTGCAAATGTCAAGATTTCGTTCTTTTTGATGGCTGAGTAATACTCCAGTGTGTGTGTGTGTGTGTGTCTGTGTGTGTGTGTGTGTGCGTGCGTGTGCGTGTTTGTGTGTGTGTGTGTGTATGTTTGTACATATACACATACACATACATTTATATACACCGTATTCTTTATCCATTCATCCAAAAATACACATTTGAGAGAGTAAATGTACCCTGATGTTTATAGCAGCATTATCAACAATAGCCAAACTATGGAAAGAACCCAAATGCCCAGTGATGAATGGATAAAGAAGATGTGGTATAGGGGTACCTGAGTGGCTCAGTTGGTTGAGCATCCGACTCTTGGTTTCAGCTTAGGTCATGATCTCAGGATCCTGGAATAGAGCCCCATGGTGGGCTCTGTGCCCAGTGCACAGTCTGCTGGAGATTATTTTCCTCTCCCTCTCCCTCTGCTCCTCTCCTGCTTGTGTATGCTCTCTCCCTCTCTCTCTCTCAAATAAATAGATAAAATATTTGGGGGAAAAAAAGGATGTAGTATATGTATACAATGGAATGCTGCCTCTTTATTAATTCTTTATAATGGGATATGTTTTCAGTCCTAAGAGAGAAAAAGGAGAAATAATCATCATATTTGAAAATATATAAGTAAATATCTCAAGTCAAAGTTCTGATTAGGTCTCATTTATACTATGGGATAATATTCATGTGCTGGACTATAGCCAGTTACTATTATATGTAAAAGGTATATGTCATACATATGTTCTATATAAATTGCTAGTTTTAGAGTTTTTAAACTATATAAATAATTATTATACTATTTTCACATACCTGCAAGAAAGCAAGAAAAATTTTTCTTAATTTGTCTAATACAGTATTTGGAATAGATGAAAATTTGTTTTGCAGATTCACATGACAGAAATTCATGTTTTATCAGAAATTAATTTCATTTGCAAAATAAGACTTTGATTTAACTTAAAAAAAAACAAACTTTAGTAGTGATGTAATAGCTACATTTTATTTCCTAACAATTGATACATATGTTCTATGCTAATATAAATACAAATAAAATCTAATGTTATGGAATTCTTGTTTTTTCAGATTCATCCATATCAGTCATCTAGTGTCATAATATTGCTGTAAAAGAGACCCATCTATAGCAAGCATTTATTCTCATGCTAATGTGGGTACCAGTTGATTTTGATTTGGTTGATCAAGACTGGCCTTGGCTAGGCAACTCTATTTCAGGTTCTAATTAGCTAGGTTAGGTCATTGTAAATGTTTTCATCCTGGGGACTTGTAAATGACAATGACTACTTGAGTCAGAATCTTCACATGAGAATAGAAACAGAAGAGGGCAAGACCAAACCAAAAAAGAACATTTAGCATTTCTCTTCTCTTTATGGTAGCCAATATCCCATTGGCCAAGCAAGACACATGGCCAACCCTAACTTAAGGTGTAAAGAACATTCCTCCTACGAGGAGGCCAAGACAAAACTGTGGCTGTATAATTTTATGACAAGAGAGTAAATAACTGAGACCACTAATTCAATCTGGTAAATCATTTTAGTACTTTGTGTAGGAAATTTAAAATACAGCCACTTCATTTTTCTCATATTTAAGTGTCACATATCTTGAAGGTGATGCAAAAACTTGTGAGATATTGTGAATTATATGAAATAGTTTGGATGATGTGTCAAACAGTTCTGAGTTTACCTGACCCTGAAAATATTAGTTAAGATTGTAGATGGTAAACTAACATCCCCAAAGTCTTCCAGCTAACAAAAGACAGAATTTAAAATCTACTTATGTTTAAGTTTAAAAATCTGTGCTTTTCCTCGCTATAGTATGCCTCCTTCTTTTCCAATAACTCATCTATCATTAGAATTCCTTTTATAGCAAACACATGATGAAATTGACCATACTTCCTTTGATTTCTTCAATAATGAGAATTCTTCTTGAGGCTATGGGCTTTGACCTTCAAAAAAGCTGAAAATGGTTTTCATCTAGCTTCTTTTTGTTAATGCTTGTTTGAACCCTAGGAAAATATAGGGGAAAAAAACCCCACCTTTTTTCCCCCCATCAGAATATTTAGGTAATTAATAAAATACTTGTTCAATGAATGAAAGCATATATACACATATAGACACCTACCTAATTCACTGTTCTCAACTTTTGGTTTTCTAGCACAGAATACAGAGAGAATTATGACTTCCATCCGCTCAAGATACTATAATCTAATAATATCTAATAATTTGTCCTCAGCTCATATTAGTTTATCTGGTAACCATAAATATTTATTTCTTCACCTACCACTCTTATTAATTTCTAGAATCCTTAGGTCTTTTTATCACACATTGTTATTGTTCAGTCATTGAGATCAACTTTTCAATTTATTTCAGATTACTAGCTATTCCATCCTACTTCACATTAACCAGAGGCACGTCTATAACCTCTAAACTTGATACATAGATTAGCATTTATTTATTTTTTATTTTTTTAAGATTTTATTTATTTATTTGACAGAGACAAAGCGAGAGCAGGAACACAAGCAGGGGGAGTGGGAGAGGGAGAAGCAGGCTTCCTGCCGAGCAGGGAGCCCGATGCAGGGTTCTATCCTGGGACCCTGGGATCATGACCTGAGCTGAAGGCAGTCGCTTAACTGAGCCATCCATACACCTCTAGAATAGCACTTAAATAACGTAAGATTGATGGCAGATCTCAGTGACATTTCAGTAAAACCCCTAACAAGTTGTTCTTTCACTAAAAATCTGTATCATTTTGATAAGGCCATTTATTCAGCTGCAAATTATCTAATTTTAAAAATATGTTTGCCCAATATCTTTACATTTTGTCCACTGGTCTCTAACCTATAGATATAATATTAACAGACAATTCTTTCTTTGCAGATCCTCTGGTGCATAAGCCTCATGATATTCTTAGGGTAAAGGTTTACTCTTATTTATGTCCACTGAAATGAAATTATTTTATATTTCTAATCAAATTCTTTGCCCTTTTCATATGCTACAGTTTCTTTTCTATATTTGACTCCTACAATAGAACCATATAATTCAGTAAGCTCCCTCAGAATTTAGAATTTGTGGGTTTTATGAATGTGGAATGTCAGAGTTCATACCCATGCAAGTTTACTGTTTTTTTTTTTTTTTTTTTTTTGAGAGCAAGTGAGTGCGCTGTGTGAGCAGGGGGAGGGGGAGAGGGAGAGAGAGGATCTTAATCAGACTCCATACCTAGTGCAGAGCCAAATGCGGGGCTTGATCTCATGAACTGAGCCAAAATCAAGAGTCAGACACTCAACTGACTTAGCCACCCAGGCACCGCCCCCCTTGTTTTCTTTATAGGCTTAACAAATATCTAAACCTTAAACAATATATTATTTTAGTTTTAAAGTTTTCCTGGTTTACAGTAATGATTGATACCGTGTGTATCCTGAGTGTGTGCACAGTTCAGAAAGGCAGGACATTGCAAAGAACATGGAGTCAGTAAAAAAAACAAAAAAACAAAAAAACAAAAAAAAAAACCTGCCAAGTTGGACTCCTGGCTTCTCTACTCATTAACAAATTACTTAACATTTCTGCACCTTACTATCCTAATTTGTAAAATATGAAGAATTAATGAACTACCTCATAATGTTGAGAGGATTGAAGAAGTTATACTGCTTAGTAAGTATAGAATAATGGCTGGCAGAGTGAACACTATGTAAGAGATTCCTACGAGTTTCATTTTTGAGATTAATTCTATGTTTCTGAATTTCGTCCTATTGATATATGTAGCAGTAATATATGTGACAACATGATTCTTGGTACTTGACGATTCAAGTCCCAACTTTCTGATACCTCTTTAGTAGCTAACGACTATTTTTGATGTTTGACTCTTCTTCATAAATTTTAGTCTCTCAGCTTGTCAAATTCCCGACCAAACACAAAAAATGAAACAAAACAAAAACAGAAACAGTCTCAAGTCTGTTGATTTATAGATGCAGTTGAAGAACACTGATATTTTTTTAACTGAGTCCCAATGAAAAATAATTTGTCCCTCTTTAAGATTTCATTAATTTATTATAATGAAGTATACAATTTGGTCTTGTACATATTTTATTAAATTTATTACTAAATATTTTCTTTTTTGTGTTATATTCTAAATGACATCAGAATTTATACTATATTTACCAACTACTGCTGGTCTGTAGAAACACAATTGTTAAATGTTAATTTAGTACCCAGCAAAGTCGTAAAATTCTCCAATCTCCTTAATATATATATTTAGAATTGTTAATATTTTCTAAAATTGAATAATAATATCTGTGAATTCTGAGCTTTTTTTCTTCCAGTGCTTATTCATTTTACCTTCTGATTTAACTAGGATTTCTAGTATACAGGTCAATACAAATGGTAATCGCGGGCTTCTTTGCCTCTTGCCAGGATTTACATGCCTACTGGTTATTTATTCCATCTAATTCATCAGTCAGTGAAGGAGATATGTCCTATAAAATATATATCCGGACCAACAAATTGTTAGCATCTATAGATCAAGTCACCACCATCCTTTTTCTGGATTTTTGCAGTATTCTTCCTTCTTCTGCCCTTTGTTACCTATAATCTATCTTCAACACAGCTGCTAGATTAACCCTACATAATATGATAGGTCACTTTCTTATACCAATCTGCTCAGAACTCTCCAGCGTCTTCATGTCTTTCATAGTACAAGCCAATTGTCTAAGACGACTTACAGTGGTTTAGAAGACTCTACATAAGGAGCACCTGAGTGACTCAGTCGGTTAAATGGCCACTCTTGATTTCAGCGAGCAGGTCATGATCTCAGGGTCCTGAGATTGAGCCCTGGGTCTGGCCCCACACTCAGGACAGAGTCTGCTTGAGATTCTCTCCCTTTCCTTCTGCCCTTCCCTCCTGCTCATTCTCTCTCTCTCTAATCTCTAAAAAGAAAAAGAAAAAAAAAAAAGACAACTCTGCATGATCGGCACCCCCCCGCCTATTTTCCTTTTTGCCCGAAACATCAGCTAATCTTACCCTTAATTATTCATTGACTCCCTGAGTCTCCCATTTAACTCATTCTAGCCATATTGGCCTCTGCTATTTCTTAGTCAAACCACACAGACTCCCAGCTCAGGGTATTTGTACTTGCTGTGCACTCTGCTAGGAACATATTTTCATCAGATATTTGCTTGGCTTACCCTTTAACCTCCCTTAGATCTCTATTCAAATATTATCTTCTTGCTCAGGAAGACTTACCCTGATTACCCTATCTAAAAGTGCAACCCTAACTAGTCACTAAATCTTTCTCAGATGTTACTTAATATATCAGGTCTATTGAGGGGAAAATCCAAAAAAAGTATGTCTGTGTATATCTGTCTATCCATGTTTGTGTACATGTACACACATCCCATAAAGATGATGTGGGTTTTTTTTCTATTTTATTTCTTCTTATGACATCAATGCCTAGAATTGAATATGGCTCCTGGTAACATTAAAAATAGCTATTGAATGAATGAAAGAAATGAATGGATGGATGTGTAATGGTATATATATCTCTGTCTCTTTGTAGTTGTTTGTTTTATGGATTGCTACGTACATGTTCAGAGTTTAGAACCTCCTAGTAGAAGTAAAACTTTTATTATTTTACCGTAACCCTCTTTATCTTTAGTAATGCCTAGTTCTTCACAAAGCCTTTTTGAATTTTATTAATGTCACCACAAAATTTCTTCATATTTTTCTATCCTTTAACTTTCATTTTGCTGTATATTTTATTTGGATATGCATATGCATTTGTAAACATTATGAGCCAATGTTGTTATGTTGCTTTTTTATTTTTTTTAGAGATTTTATTTATTTATTTTAGAGAGAGAGTGTGCATGTGCCAGTGGAGGAGAGGGAGAAAGAGAATCTCAAGCAGACTCCCCGCTGAGCGTGGATCCCAACACTGGGCTTGATCTCAGGACCATGAGATCATGACCCCAACCCAAATCGGAAGCTGCAACCAGCTAGGCCACTTAGGTGCTCCTCTGTTGCTATTTTAAAATCCAGTTCGAAAGCCTTAGATTTTGCTGACATAATTGCATTCAATTTTCTATTTTATGCTGTGATTTCTATTTACTCATCCTTTCTAAAGTTTATCTTTACTTCCTTGCCTTCACGTTGATTTCATTCATTCGTTTATTTATTTAAAGATTTTATTTATTTATTTGTCAGAGAGAGAGCGAGCACACAAGAAGGGGAAGCAGAGTTAAAGCAGGCAGAGAGAGAAGCAGGCTCCCTGCTGAGCAAGGAGTCCAATGCAGGGCTCCATCCTAGGACCTTCGGATCATGACCTGAGCCGAAGATAGCCCCTTAACCAACTGAGCCACCCAGGCATCCCCATTGATTTCTTTTAAAATTCATTTTCCTCTAGGGGTGCCTGGGTGGCTCAGTCAGTTAAGCATCTGCCTTCAGCTCAGGTCATGATCCCAGGGTGCTGGGATCGAGCCCCGCATCTGGCTCCCTGCTCAGTGGGTAGCCTGTTTCTCCCTCTCCCTCTGCCTGCAGCACCCCCCTGCTTGTGTTCTGGCTCTCTCTCTGACAAATAAATAAATCCAGTCTTTAAAAAAATTCATTTTCCTCTAGCACTGTAGCATTTTTTAAAACTTCTCTCTAGTTATTTAATGATTAATGGTAGGAATTTTCATGAATACCTAAATTAAAATTTCTTAAATTATCCTATATATTTATCTTCCTCCTGAAAAATAGTTATTTAGAACACTTTACTACTGAACATATTAATTTTTAACTTATAATTGTTGTTAATTGCCTTTTAAAAGAAATCTATTGTGATCTTTAACCTTACTGGAAATTATTATTATTGTCCTACACAGTTAAATTTTTTTAAATTGACTCCCATATTTGCACATTTCTTAGCTCATCATTCTTTCTTGTATGACAGATATTCCATCTGGATAATCTTCCTTTCATCTTAAATATATCCTTGAGCATTCCATTTGGGAAGAGTTGACAAGTTTCATAATTAGTTCCTGTTTGCTTGAAAATGTCTTTAATATCACTACTGAAAAAAAATGTTTTCTGGATATGTAGACATGAATTAACCGAATCCGGCTTAGTGCATTGAGGATCCAGTGTTTTGTATTGTTTATTGGTGCTATGATTAGTCAGCTTTGTAAAGGATTACTTTTTCCTCCTGGAGTTGTTATAATTATCTCTATCTTTTGTGTTCTGAAGCTATATCATTACATGAAATTATTTGCATTGGTTTTAATTCATTTCATTTGGGATTTATTTCACTTTGGAATATTTATTTCACTTTTATCATTTCTGAAAAAAAAAGATACTGCTTTTCAAATGTCTCTGCTATCTGTGTTTTCTTTCCAGTATTTTTGAATCTTCAGTTATCTGCTTTAACCACTGTTTCCCATTTTTAAATATTTGGTCTCACTGTGTAACATTGCATATAACTTTAGCTACATTTTTCTTGTTCGTTAGATTTCTGTTCAGTTTGTTAAATTTCTGTTTATTAAACAAACCCATTTGCTGTTAATACATATATCTTTTATATCTGGATATCTAATTTGCCCTTTGGTTTCCTGAGGGTTTTTTTTTTTCCTGTTTTTCATTATTCTTATTTCCTTTTCCCTTTTGATATTTTTAAAACATTGGGCATATATTTTATATTGTATTTGATAATTTTACATTTTTTAAATATGTTTGATTCTGTTGTTTGTGATGGCTTGCACTATGGTGGTTTGTTTCCTTGTGTGTGTGTGTGTGTGTGTGTGTGTGTGTGTGTGTGTGTATTTTATTTGTGATATCATATATTTTTCAATATTAAATGTAGGCATTTTCTGAGGTCTATGTTGGGGTACCTTTGCTCCAGAGAGAGTTTACATTTCCTTCTTCAGGTGCCCGATGGAACTCTCAGCCTGGACTCTGTCATAACAAATTCTCAATTACAGATGTTTTGAATCACCCAGTTTATTATGGGTACAAACATATATAAAGGAAGTCTTTGGATACATACTTTTTTAAAAGATTTTATTTATTTATTTGACAGAGAGAGAAACAGTGAGAGAGAGAACACAAGCAGGGGCAGAGGGAGAGGGAGAAGCAGGCTTCCTGCGGAGCAGGGAGCCCAATGAGGGGCTCGGTCCCAGGACCCCGGGATCATGACCTGAGTCGAAGGCAGACGCTTAATGACTGAGCCACCCAGGCGCCCCAAGGATACATATTTTTAAAAGAGATTCCTTTCTTTCCCTTTTTCTTTTTTCTTGTTCCTTTTCCTTTCCTTTTCTAGCTGTACTTAGCACCAGGTCTCAAGACAGGACTCACTGCTGAGCCTGAAGTGTTGGGTTAATTTCCAGTTCATTTTTATGTAAAAAAATTACATTCCTATCAGACTTGTCATGTTATTCAGGACCACTTTCTCACTTGTACCTTTAGTCCTATGAGCATGAAAAAGACTCAAGTTTACCTGGTGGCGATACCACCAGAGTATAAGCCTGATTTGATTTTCTGCTTACATACTGCTTAATTCTTGCCTTTGATTATTTCTTGTCTTTTTCCAACTCACTGATTCATTTATGGAAAACTTTTAACCAAAACTTTCAAAATTTTTATTAGGTGGGCCAATCATGGTTCTGTCATTCTTCTAGAAGCATATAATAAGTAGTTACCTTGAACTCAATCTCTTTTCTCGCTAAACACTTGTTATTTCCCTCCAGTTGATAAAGTATATAAATATGCTACTGAAAGCAATTACTAGCAATATGTTAGCTCTTTAAAGCAACCAGTGGATTGTATTTTCTAGATATATATTTTATAAGTTTATTTTTTTAGTGATCTCTACACCCAATGTGGGACTCAAACTCATGACCCCAAGATCAAGAGTTGCATGCTCTTCCAACTGAACTAGCCAGGTGCCCCCCAGCATATTTCTGAAGCAATGTCAAAGTACTTTAAAGCCTCACTTAGCTATTGCTTCTGTTCAGGTCTCTGATGGTAAAGGGAAGTTATCCTTTATTTCAAAGGATCCTATTGCTTGCTCCTCTTCATTCCTCCCTCCTAGGGAATAAGCAAATAGACTGCTAAAATGGGCATTTCCCCCGGCTTCAGCACCCCTCTACCCCCCACAAAGATGCACAGAGTCCCACACATTCATACGCTCACATGCACACACATACACATATACACAGTCATATGAGACTTAGGGAAATGAAGCAGAGATGTTTCAATAAAGAACATTTCTTGGAGGTGAGAGAAAAGGATAGAAGGACGATGAGAATGAATGGATGGCAGTGAGAGTGGGTTGCAGGGAAGCTTTGATGTGTCATAGACAATGTGAAACAAATGGAACCATTTGCTCATAAAGCTATGATAGGATAAAATCTTGTAGTCTAGTAGAGCTTGGGCACCATGAGAGAATGGGGAAAAAAAAAAAAAAAAAAAAGACACTGAGTGTGGACTTTGCAGTGAGTTTGAATGGCTGCCCCTGCGGTGTGTTCTTACAGCTTCCCCAGGACAGCAGTATCTATTCTAATTGAAAACACGACTTTGGACGGGCATACTGCTATTTGCAGAAGGTCTTTGATTCTGGTCTAGTTTCCTGATATTTAAAAAAGCATTGTTGAATATATACCACACTTTGCTGCAGGTTGGTTTTTATGATCTATTTTAAAGCACAGCCCGCATACTACACAATCCTTCCACTCTTCATTCTTCAATACCTTTCACTTTCCATGGTCCACAAAATCTATTTCAGGGTTTACTTGGAACATAACCAGCAGTGTGCCTGCCATGAATTTCAGATGAACAGCCCTAAAATTCAAGAATACCAAATTTGTGCTTCATAATTCCTTTTATAAATGAGTTGCAATATTAAGCAATATAGCTTTACATCTTTATAGGATAAATGCTTAATAAACTACACTTATAAAGGAACTTATTCAGCATATTATATGACTATTTCTTCTCGATTTAAGTTTATTAAGATCACATGACTTAAAGATAAAACATTACGTGTGGACTTCTGGTTTATATTATTAGAATTGAAATAGGTTTTTACTACTTAAGAGAATGCAGTGACGTCCGGAATTTTCTGAATCAATGTAAAAGTAATGTTAAAATTAATTTTAATTTATTAAAACTATTTGCAACACATTAATTTGACACTTAGCATTGTTGGCTTTTTAATACATTTTTCAGGAACAATTATATAGGTACTCCTCTAAGATGATGAAATCTTTAAAAGTAAGGAATAGCACTTAACACAGGTTAATTTGTATGTATGACTCTAAATTCTAATATATATTTTATTTGTTCAAATCCATATTGTTTCAATATGAATATTTGTTAAATACATTTGTTAAAGTAAGATTATAATTTTTGTATTTGTTTCTGTGTATCATATGCTATGGTATATTATTTTTATAATTACAAAATATAACTGAGTTAAAGAGAAAGGATGTTTATTTCAAAGCAAAAGATTTTTTTTTTCCCAGATTATTAACAGGCATCACAGAATTAACAAGTGTTAGGTGAGATTTCTACTAATACAGATTTTTATTGCTCTTTCATTCTTCTTTTTTTTTTAATATTTGTTTATTTTGAGAGAAAGAGAATACATGCCTGTGAGGGGCCTGTAGAGGGGGAGGGAAAGGGAGAGAATCTCAAGTAGACTCCCCACTGAGTAAGGAGCCCTAGGAAGGGCTCAATCTCAGGACCCTGAGTTCATGACGCCGAGCCGAAATCAAGAGTTGGACACCTAACTGATTGAGCCACCCAGGTTCCTTGCTCTGTTATTTATTCGTATTCTTTTTAGGGTTGGTGAATGTTAGCTCAATCCTTGAAATTTTTCTGTCAATGAATGGGCAAACTTTAATGGTTTACATAAAATTCATGGTGCTATCCATGCCCTGAAACACAATGTCCATTAACATTGATGTAACACTTAATAAGCTATATCCTATAGTCCTACCAATATTATAAATGGATCCAACATTAATATCACCAAAAATGTACATGAATAAATTAACAGGATTCATTTGAAGGAAAATGAGAGAAGTGCTCCAAATTCCAAAGTATTTGCTGTTTGATGTGTTACTTTATAGATTTCACATAGGGACTTTTTGGTTATTATTTTATGACTGCAGATTCTACCTCTCTGCAACAATGCCTTGAAGATTCTTAAAGATATCAAGCCCTTTAATTTTCGCAACCCATGTATATTAGCCAAATAATTTTTGGCTTGAGTAGAACTAAGGATTTATGTTTAAATCAGGATACACAGTTTTTATACTCTTAACCAATGAAGGACTTTGAAAGTTGAGATTATATTTAGATTTGTGACTAGAGCCAAAGATGGACTGGCTAAATAATCAAATCAGTGTATCTTCTAGAAGTTAAATGAATACACATAAAACTGCAATTAAAATATCAACTGACAAATATTTGTAATCTATATTTTTGTAATTAACAGATTTTTAATTAATTTTTCATGTAGTTGAGATATTTGTCAAATTATTGAAATTTTTAGTTTGACAATAAAGTTTTCTCTGATGAATTTAAAATAAATACTTGTTTTTTCAAATGTACTTATGTCATTTCATTTTCAAAGATTTTAAGTGGTAAATAAAGAGGCTTATGTCACAGGTTTCTAAGGTGAATAAAATAAATTTGGACACCAGAGCAGAAATATTAGGATTTGTAACATTTTCCTTTGTGTAGAGACCACCTGAGACAGAGGCTGTTGGGAGGGAGGGGGAGATTAATTTGGATGTGAATTTGATAAGTTTAGTTGTAAAAGAGAAAAGTTTTTCTTTAACATTTCTTTCTTTAACATTCTTAGAAATGTTGAGCAGGAAGAAGAAAATAAATGATTAAAATTTGTCATGAAAATGTTCTCCTCAAAGGAATCATTAATCATATCTGTCTCTTTCCTATTTATGTGGCAACTAGAGATATGCTTGCCTTTTGTATTAGTTTGCTGTTACAGAAGAATACCTTTCACCCAAATATCAGAGAATTGACATTACAGAAGTTTACCCCCATTGACTCCAAGTGTGGATTGGAGTGGGACTGAGTGAGTCCATTTAGGGACTCAGGCTGAGGAAGGCTCTGTAGTAGCTGTGGTAGGTAAAATTTTGTCAGTTTGTTGTCTTGGGCACATCTAATCAATGCTACAAGTGTTTGAAAAATTAGTATGTTAATTTATATGTTTTGCATGGAGGCAAGTAAATGGTTTTACTCAGTAGTAGCTATATTGGATTAATCATCCAAGAAAAGTAGATGATTTCCTCCATGGTTCATGTCAAAACTGACAAATTGATCTTTCCTGGACTGTTTGCTGAAATATTCTTATTTGTTTTTTCAGCCTTACTAATTAGGCAAGGTCTCTGCACCTAAGAAGTGTAGCTATTATAAAGCTGTGAAAAGGAATTTGGCACTACAAGAAGAACGAACCCTGTAATTTTATGGGCAAGCCCTTGGTTTGCATCCTGTCAGGATGACTTCCTCAGGATTCCTTAATCCACATTTTTTTCTTCTGTTAATTTGGGATGATAACAGAACCAGCATCAAAAAGCACTAAAATTCAATGTCATTCAAGTTTCTCAACTTCAAACAAATTTTAGAATTAGAAATGAGCTTTCAAGTAATGTTAGCAAGGGAGGAACATGGAGTTTACTGGAGATGAAGCTGATTTTATTCCATAGGAAAGATTTCTCACAACCCTTCCTGTTGTATGCTCTGACCATATAGGACTTCTTTCAAGTCCATTAACTTCTTTCAAGTCCATTAAGTTTAACCCCTTTCATAACTTGCAAATTTTTTTTCCAGGCCTAGAACATGGTTTGTTTCTCTCCTAATATTATAAGCAACTTAATTTCTGTTTGTTCTTTCAGATCACAGCTTAATCAGGTTTTCCCCTTAGAGGTCCTCTCTCCAGTAGGACATTTCCATGTATTTTGTTCTTATAGGTCTCCCTACTTCCCCTCTCATAATCTTCATCATTCTTAATTATAATTACTCATTGAGATTTGTATCTCCTCTATTGTAATTTACAATACAAATGGAAAATACAGATGGAAAAGATTCCATAAGTCATGTTCATTTTTGCGACTCTAGTTTCTATGCTGAAATATCTCAGATAATAGATGCTGAAATATAAGGGAGTGGCAGAAGGAAGCATAATCTATTTAGTACATTGCAAATTCTCAAATTTTTCCATTGATTAAGATGTTGTCTCCTGTGCAACCAGCTTCACTTGTGATGAGTTATGTGTTGGTCCCTCCTAGCTGGAGCAGAAGCTGAATGTGATCATCACCAACTTATTTCAGCATCTAATGCCAACCCATTTCTACTTGGCTTTCATTTTCTCCTCCTTAAACAGATGTCAGACCCTCTCCTCTATGCCAGAAACCCTACTTGGACAGCGAATATTTTCTGACAAGCTTGACACCTCTAATATTTTATTTCTATATCCTTTTTCTTTTCCTCTCCTAAAAATCATCCGACAGAAGATCATGTATAATCGGTAGGGTTTTTATGTTATTTATACTTAACCTTTTTCATTAATACCACTCTTGTACGTGAACTTTATTTTATTTGTATATTTAAATGATCTAATCATTTTGGGCAGTATGTTTTTAAATTAGACATATCAAATTAAACACTAAAACTCTGTAGTTATACCAGGTGAAAACAAAATCTGAGAACAGCCAATGAAAACTGTGAAAACACAGTGATTACAATAAACTAAAAAGAAATGATAAAAATAATTATGTTTAGTTATGATTAAAACTAAGTGAAATTTAGACTTTTTTTCTTTTCTTGCAATTTGTATTTCCCTTATCTTAGGTTGTTTATTTAAGAATAATTTGATTTAGGTGTGCCTGGTTGGCTCAGTTTGTTAAGTATCTGACTCTTGATTTCAGCTCAGGTCATGATCTCAGGGTCATGAGATGGAGCCCTGACTTAGGTTCCATGCTGGATGTGGAGCCTGATTAAGATTCTCTCTGTCCCTCTCTCTCTGCCCGTCCCCCTACTCATGCATGCATGTTCTCTTCCCCCTAAAAAAGAATAATTTGATTTTTCTATCTATTGAAATAAACTTTGCAAAGCAAGAGTTCAGTTAATAAATGCACAGTGGTTTTTATGAATAGTTTTATAAATGTCAAAGTGGAGATATTCATAATCCCATGAATCTTTTTGTAATTTCCTTATCTGTAGTCTTGTCATGATTGAAATAGCACACACTGAGTTCCTAGTAACTATTTGCCTATTCAATACGTAGTTCTTATGAAAATTTCATTTTAGATTTAAATTATCTTGGTGAGACAGGTGAGGCATTTTAATGTGTGACTGAAACATATGTTTATTTTTGACATTCCAAGTTGACTGATGGAGCAATTTCTGAGTAGATTTACATCTGGTACTCTGTTGGCCAAGCATTTATAATACTTAATATAATTAGATTATATAAGGAAATAGTCTTTGTTCCCAGACATACTTTGGTTTTAATAGCCAGATCAGCAACTATTCAAGGATTCTTTACAATCTCTGCAAAGAGTTTAATGTGGAAAAATGGGCTTTCATTGAATGGGATTCTGACATATCTATTGTCTCTTGTTCTTTAACAGTATTACCACAGATTTAGATACTTAACATACTTTTTGTCACAGTTTCTGTGGGTCAGGAGTTAGGGTAAGACTTAGCTGGGTGCTCTGCTCTAGAGTCTCACAAAATTTCAATCAAGATGTTGGTTGGGGTTTCAGTCTTATCTGAGGCTTGACTGGGGAACAGTCCAATTCTAAACTCACATGGTTGTCCGTAGCATTCAGTTCCTTAGGGGCTCTTTACTTAGGGACTCTGTTTCTTACATTTGAGTAGTTGACCAGTTTCTGTTCTTAGCTCCTTGCCATGTAGTCCACTTCAACTTGGATTTTTGCTTCCTAAAGTCCAGCAAGGAGAGCAAATTTTCTTAGAAGGATGAGGTACACTCTTTTTTTTTTTTTTTTTTTTTTAAGATTTTATTTATTTATTTGAGAGAGAGAGATAGAGAGAGCACATGAGAGGGGGGAGGGTCAGAGGGAGAAGCAGACTCCCTGCTGAGCAGGGAGCCCGATGCGGGACTCGATTCGAGGACTCCAGGATCATGACCTGAGCCGAAGGCAGTTGCTTAACCAACTGAGCCACCCAGGCGCCCAATGAGGTACACTCTTATGTAACATTATGACAGAAAAGATATCCTTTGTTTTATTCTTTAAAATGAAGTCACAGGTCTTGCCCTCACTAAAGAAAAGAGATCACCAAAGACATGAAAGTCAGGATGCAGGGATCATGGTGACCCCCTTAGTGTTTTTCTACCTCAGAGATAAAGAAATAAATTTTCATGGTGGTAGAGATAATAAAGAACAACTTCTTTATAGCATAGGTTCTAAAACGTTTAGGATGTTTCAAGACAGGATACTTACTATTAAACTTCAGTACTTTAGCAACGTTTTTCACAATACTTGAACTTCACCTCCTGGGCATAATTAAAATTTAGAATCTGTCCATGTTAATACAACTGCACTTGTTACTTGTCAAAAAATGCTGATAATTTCTCTTGATCTCCCAGACCACAGAACCAAGAAGATATATTAATATCCTAGCAGATCCAAATTTACTCATTTATAATGTTACAGATAACTATTTTTCAGTAGGGTATGAGCTCTTTCCACTCAATCTCAATATTCTTGCTCATTTCACCTCTGAATTTGTAAAGAAATTTGGCATCTGAATCATCGCCTTCCTCACTCTACCTAAACTAATATCAGACTAGTGAGATCAACAACCTTGTGATGGTAACCCCGTCCCTACTTCTCCTCAACCATAGTGACCACCTTGCCAGCATCCCTCATGGTTCTTCAATCTCCTCAGCCACACACATTCACTGTCAATTGTCATTTTTGCTCTATTTTATTCAACAACCTCTAGTCACAGTTGTTACTCTCTTTGAAACAATGACATCTAAATTCTATTTGACTATAAATTTTATTCCAGCTTTTTTCTCCCCAAATTGCTCTAATTCTGTTCTTCAACATCACTGAGACCTCCAGTTCTTTGAAAACTTTTTACTGCACTTTTCCCAGACCCCCAGCATGAGGATTTATTTGGATTACAGAGACTAATTTTGGAACTCACTGCTTTCTTTGCCAACTTTAGACACTGTCACCTATTAGTTAGGTAAGCTTCAGGGTGTACAATCTGTATGATCACACTGGGCTCCTCTTGTCTTTGAACTTGAGTTTCATAAGTGATAGTTAGTGGGACAATGGAGCAGGTGAATTTGCAAAGGAGGTATGCTTGGTGGTAGTACACATAATAAGATCAGGCTCAATGACTAAGTGTTCTGTCCTCCCCTTCTCAAAAATTATATACCCATCTAATCCCTACACTACTTTCTAGCAGTGCCTAACACTGCAATTTACAGAGGATGTCATACATTTTCATGCTTTCATAACATTATATATCCCTTTGTACAAGGAGTTAAATCCTTCTTTATCCCAATGGAACCTGAGTTCACCTGAGAAATAATTCCTTTACAACCAGCCCAGCAAAATTGTGGAGTGGGGTGGATACTTACCATTTGCCCCGTAAGAGGCACTCTGTTCTTTTTTTTCTGTCATACTTTCTATTCCAGAAGGCTGACCTTCATGAATTATGCCAAGTATCTTCCCCGGCCTCTGTCTTCTCACTGAGTGTGAGTATTTTCAGGGAGAGCCCTGACAATAGATAGGGAGTTTTCTTTCCTGTGTTTCCTTCTGCCAAAGTCAGTGGTCTTATAAATCCTCTCTTCTGGGTCTTAATTTCTCCTACTTCTCATGACTTGCAGTTTGTGACAGTCCTGCTTCTGGGAGCCCCAGGATCCTTCACTACCTAATGTGATAACCCAATACCCGTCCTAAGTAAAGTTGTTCCCCTGAAAATAAACATTTCTCACACTATTTATGTAAAAACAGTAAAAGCATTTCCTTTTCACTTAAGCCATTCCTGACATCCTCCATCCCCATCAGGTAGGAGAACTCACTTCGGTCTTTCTTTCAGTTGAGTTCCTCACATAAGCCTCCATTTTATCACTGAGTAAATAGTTACCATAAATCATGGTAACAGCAGTGGTGTGTCTATCAACCCCTCGCCCCCCGCCCCACTCTGAAACTCCTTCACTTATCCTGGTCTAATCTAGTCAGAATCCTATGTTATCCCTTTCTACACACAGTACCCATATAGGATGCCTGTGGCCCATGACATCAGTTTATGTGGGGATTTACAGGTGACCAAGAACAGTGAATGGCAGATTCTTAAGATCTGAAATCTTAAGACCATTCCCCTCTGCTCTTCTATCCTCTATGTCTAAAAACTCTCTTCTGCTCTTCCAGTTTTTGTACTTTATAACTCTTCAAATGTGCCTCTTCTGTTTCTAATTGCTCTCATTTTTCTCTCTCCCCTTGTCTAGGTTTTAGAAGGTAAAATACTGCTGAGTAAGAAAGACTCCATCTCTCAATTTGGTTGAAGTGCTCTCTGAATTTGTGTTTCTGCTTTAGTGCTCACTGTGAGAATAGAAATGTCCCTTGGAATATAAGAGTTTTTTAAAAAAGTAAAAGACGGGAGAAATAACACAACATTCATATTAATAATTGCCGATGCAAAAGTCTACATTTTAGCTTTACCATTAGCCCTGAAACTGCTTGAAGCTTAGGCCTGCGTTTTATTCATCTATGCATACTGAGGAATTAACACAGTGTGTTGACCTTTGGGTATGCTTCATAAATCTTTCTTGAATAAAAGATACTAAAAAGATTATCAGAGATTTCTCATCACTAAAATCTGGAGCTTGTCCCAAAGGCAGTTCTTTCCTTTTGGGTTTCAATATTGTCTTTGTCTACTGCTGTTGAATAAATAAAGGCTAACGATTCGGGAAATACAAACCTCATCTGATTCATCCTGTCTATGTTAAATTAAAGATACAGGAACATAATATAAAGTGTTTCAAAATATCCATTATAAGCAATATTAGTGTTAATTCAATCTATCAATGGAAGTGAGGTTTATAACAACATATAACAGTATAAAGTTTAAGGTAAGAAATATATTCTGGATGTTCTTGAATTGACATACTTACTTTGATCAACTTTTCACAGAACATTTTAACTGTTTTAACAGTAAAGATATTTCATTGGTAATTTTATGTAAGTATTTTCTATCCCTACTCTGTTAAAAGATAACAAGTAATTAGAATCTTTGGAAGCATTTTTTTTTTTTTTTTGGACTTTACAAAAACAAGTTATATTTTCTCAGATATCGGAATTAATCTTCCTCAAAGAATAAGATTTATGTTCTGTAGTTCTTAAGCAAGTGCTTCCCTATAGCTTTTTATTTTCAGCAAATTAGAGCCATATGTTCAATTTTGGCCTACTAAATAAATCACTTTTTTAAGCTTCTTTTTCTTTTTAATATTAGATATTTTTATCTGTATCTGTCTGCCTATATTCAGTTTTGCTTGATGTTTTATTTAGGTTGAGCATGAAATACATGAATATGTATACTTTTAAAATTTATATACACATATATTTAAAATTGTTTTATTCAAGGGATATATCTTATTTATATACACATATTTCTTTCTAGAATAGATTCTTTATAAGATCCCCTTATTTTACATTTTTACATGAGATCAGATGGTTACGTTTGACAGAGAAAAAAACATGGAATTATTCTATATTCAAAAGTCAAAATATACTTATGTCTGGTATCACATAACTGACTCGTAATAGAAAAAAGATAAACTTGTGATAACCTCAAAATAACAAGGACAACAGATATGCCTTCATGAATAAAATATTAAAATATCTTCTTAAATGTATTTATAAGGCTGTAGTTCAAATTACATATACTTCAACTTCAAAAATCAAATGACATAGGTGTAGGATCCTCACATTTTTTTTTTTTTAACATAGTTTCTTTGCAATCAGATGGCTTTGAACAGTCTTACATTATTATTATTTAGGTATTTATGGTCTTTTATGACATATTTCCCAGTGCAGCTACATGCTTCAAAAAAATTAGCAAAGCTAATATATTATATTACATATGTGTCTCAACCTGGAGTTGAATATTATAAAGATTTGCCTGTTAGCATATCTATATAAGTTTATGATATTTATAACAAAGTAACTACATTGCAGACTGTTTTCTTTATTCCTAGTTCCATAACATGTAATAATAAAACATGTAATAACAAAAAATATGCTAAAACAAGCTGCTTGCTTTTAAAGTAAGTCCATTAAAATCCCATTTAACTCTGTTTTTTAACGTTCATCAACGTACATCTTTTAAAACTTCTGAAAAAGGACCAAAAGGATATCATTCACCTTTCTTATTCATCAAGCATGATTTGAATCCATTATAGTATGTAATAAAGTAGTTTGTAAAGCAGAGTTTGGTCTCTAAAGTGTCATTTACCTCTGCTTGAAATGACTTGTGTTTACTAGACCATTCAGTATTGAATAGGGAAACGATGGGGTAGATAGCGTGAATGTGATTAATCCTTATAACATTGAAATGAATTCTTTGTGTAGCTAATGTGAATCACTCTAAACAATTGTGTAGAGTCTTTTATTTAATTCAGTGTTTTTGAAATTGTGTTATGTATACACACTGAGGCAGAATGTTTTTATCCATTATGGTTTAAATATTTGCACCAAAGAAGAAACTCCCTCCATTATTATTTCTTATATTTGAGATTTATTAACTATATATGATATATGAGTTAATAGTCTAAAAATAAATATTAATATGTGCATGTTTGCACTTTGAAGAATGAAATTTCAGAAAATAAAATAAATGCCACCTGTCATCACATCACCCAGTTAATCACTCTTAAAATTTTGATATAATGTCTCTGTATTATTTCCCCTGTGCATATAATAAAATATTTAACAGATTTGGAATTAGACTGCTATATACTCTCATGTTTAACTCTTTTCACTAAAGACTTACCTTAGTATTTTACCTTAGCCACATAAAGACATTTTAGTAAAATAAATGTAATTGCTAGTTTTTTGAAAATTTTCAGGGACTCCTGCGTGGCTCAGTTGGTTAAGCATCTGCATTAGGCTCAGGTCATGATCTCATGTTCCTGGGATCAAGCCCCGCCTCGGGCTCTCTGCTCAGCAGGAAGCCTGCTTCTCCCTCTCCCTCTGCCCCTCCTCCAGCTTGTGCTCTCTCTCTGGCTCACTCTCTGTCTCTCAAATAAATAAAAAAATCTTAAAGAAAATTTTCCTTTTGAAATACGTAAGCTATACCAAAAAGATTTAATAATATAAAATGAATATATAATGATCACAAATTAACCAACCATCATCTGGTTAATGAGCTCATTAACCAGAACTCATGTTAAAGATAGAAAATCAACAAATGCCTTTTAAACTTCTGTCATGCCATTTCTCAATTGCATTCTAGATCTTCTCCTTTAGATGTAGTTACTATTCTGATTTTTAAGTAATCACTTGTGCTGTTTCTTTCTTTCTTAAACTATATAATTTAACTTTTGAATACATTTTGCATAAATTTTACATTACATGTTGCAAATAATCTGATTGTGAGGTCAACCACATTGACACATGTAGCTATAGCATATTCAATTTCATACAGTGTCATAGATTATTATACAAATATATCTCAGTTTATCTGCTATTATGTCAATTTACATTTGATTCCTTTTGTTCTATTAACATAATGCTCTGAAACTGAATATATGCAAAGATTTTCTAGGAGTGGAAATTGCTACATCATGAGTTTGCACATCTTAAAATGTGTCAGGTAACATTAAATTGTCTTCCCAGGTTATTAAGCATTTTACATTCCTATGAACAGTGTATAGCATTCCTACTGCTTCATATTTATCCATACTTTATAGCTTTTACCACTTGTAGGCAACATTTTGAGAATCAGTGTCATAAAATAACAAACCAAAATCAAACCAAGAAAGAAAGAAACCACACTTACTCTGCCTATCTTTATTTTTTTAAATTTTATTTTGTTATGTTAGTCACCATGGAATACATCATTAGTTTTTGATGTAGTGGTCCACGATTCATTATTTTCGTGTAACACCCAGTGCTCCATGCAGTACGTTTCCTCCTTAATACCCATCACCAAACTAACCCATCCCCTCACCCCCTGCCCCACTAAAACCCTCAGTTTGTTTCTCAGAGTCCATAGTCTCTCATGGTTCGTATCCCTCTCCAATTTCCTCCACTTCATTTTTCCCTTCCTTTTCCTAATGTCCCCCATGCTATTCCTTATGTTCCACAAATAAGTGAAACCATATGATAATTGACTTTCTCTGCTTGACTTATTTCATTTTGCATAATCTCCTCCAGTCTCATCCATGTTGATGTAAAAGTTGGGTATTCATCCTTTCTGATGGCTGAGTAATATTCCATTGTATATATGGACCACATCTTCTTCTTTTTTTTTTTTTTTAATATTTTATTTATTTATCTGACAGAGAGAGACACAGCAAGAGAGGGAACACAAGCAGGAGGAGTGGGAGAGGGAGAAGCAGGGTTCCTGCCGAGCAGGGAGCCTGATGCGGGGCTCGATCCCAGGACCCTGGGAACATGACCTGAGCCGAAGGCAGCCGCTTAACTGACTGAGCCACCCAGGTGCCCCTGGACCACATCTTCTTTATCCATTCATCTGTTGAAGGGCATCTCGGCTCTTGCCACAGTTTGGCTATTGCGGACATTGCTGCTATGAACATTGGGGTGCATATGGCCCTTCTTTTCACTACATCTGTGTCTTTGGGGTAAATACCCAGGAGTGCAAATGCTGGGTCATAGGGTAGCTCTATTTTAAATTTTTGAGGAACCTCCACACTGTTTTCCAAAGTGGCTGTACCAACTTGCATTCCCACCAACAGTGTAAGAGGGTTCCCCTTTCTCCACAACCTCTCCAACATTTGTTGTTTCTTGCCTTGTCAATTTTTGCCATTCTAACTGGTGTAAGGTGGTAGCTCAATGTGGTTTTGATTTGAATTTCCCTGATGGCTAATGATGATGAACATTTTTTCATGTGTCTGTTAGCCATTTGTATATCTTCTTCAGAGAAGTGTCCGTTTATGTCTTCTGCCCGTTTTTTGACTTGATTATTTGTTTTGGGGGTGTTGAGTTTGAGATGTTCTTTATAGAACTTGGAGCCCGGCCCTTTATCTGTAGTGTCATTTGCAAATATCTTCTCCCCTTCTCTGGGTTGCCTCTTTGTTTTATTGACTGCTTCCTTTGCTGTGCAGAAGTTTTTATCTTGATGAAGTCCCAAAAGTTCATTTTTGCTTTTGTTTCACTTGCCTTTGGAGATGTATTTTGAAAGAAGTTGCTGTGGCCGATGTCAAAGAGCTTACTGCCTATGTTCTCCTCTAGGATTTTGATGAATTCCTGTCTCACACTGTGGTCTTTCATCCATTTTGAGTTTATCTTTGTGTGTTGTGTTAGAGAATGGTTGAGTTTCATTCTTCTGTATATAGCTGTCCAGTTTTCCCAGCACCATTTATTGAAAAGACTGTCTTTTTTTCATTGCATATTTTTTCCTTCTTTGTCAAAGATTATTTGACCATAGAGTTGAGGGTCCATATCTGGGTTCTCTATTCTGTTCCATTGGTCTACATGTCTGTTTTTGTGCCAATACCATGCTGTCTTGGTCATCATTGTTTTGTAATATAGCTTGAAATCAGGCAAGGTGATGCCCCCAGCTTTGTTTTTCTTTTTCCAACATTTCCTTGGTGGTGCCTGTCTTTATTTAACAAGTTAAATTTTAGTGGCTTGTAAAATAGCGTATGTGCATTTTCACAACTATGTAGCACTTATTCCACTTGTGACAGTTTTATGTGTCAACTTGGCTAGCCTATAATACCCAATTACTTAATCAGTCATTAATCTAGTTGTTTCTTTGAAGGTATTTTGTGGATGTAGTTAACATCTGTAATCAGTTCAATTTAAGAAGATCACCCTTGATAATTTGTGTGGCCCTCATCCAATCAGCTGAAGGTCTTAAGAGCAAAACCAGGTTTCACGGAGTAGAAGTTCTGTTTCAAGACTGTAGTATCAAATGCCTGAGTTTCCAGTCATCCAGCTTGACCTACAGATGGGATTTCAGACTCAAGATTGTAACATTACTCCTTCTCTGGCTTCCAGCCTTCTAGCCTGCACTATAGATTTTTGGATTTGCCAGCCAGCAGATGCATGAGCCAATCCTTAAAATCTCTTTTTCTCTCCCTTTTTCTCTTTCTCTCCTCCCCCCTTCTCCTTCTTCCTCCTCCTTCTCTCCTCCTCCTCCTTCTCCCTCTCTTTCTCTCTCTCTCTTTCACACACACAGTTTTAATTTTTTTCCTATTCAACAATTACAAATGTAGAAATTATAACACAATTCTCAGTTTTGCTATAAAAATTTTGTTTCCCATTTAGGTCATTTGATTATCAGGAATAAAAAAAAAAAAAAAGTCTTTCCAAAGTAGGATGAATTTCAACCAGGTCATATAAACTTCAAAATATAGCAATATTAAACATTGATTTTTCTATGCTTGAATAAATTTCATTGTTCAGTATATGAAAGGCAGTTTTTTTAATTTTTATTTGAAGTTTTAATAGCTCTTGATTATTTTTTTTCTAACATATGGACTGATAAATAACTCTCAAGAAGTCATGCAAGATTTACATCTTACAGTGCTTTGCAAATAAATGCTCTGCTCTTGTGTAACTACTGCACAGAAATTTGGTTTGGATGTCAGGACTGATAAGACCACACACATACTTCAAAGAGGTTTGAGAGGTTTATCACTCACAGTATGAGGTTTTCTTGGAATAGCAGGGAGCTCCAAGTACATACAAAATAGCTTGAGAGAGCAAGGAAATGAGATTGGCTTCTGTGTGTGTGTTTGGGGGGGTGGAGGGGAGGGTTGGTTATACAGTGTGGCCAGAGTGTGGTTTATCTTGTGTAGTGTGAACCTGCACTGAATACTAAAGAAGGTAACATCAGAGCTTTCTAAATACCAGCTCTTTCAGTTGTGGGGCAGAAGGAGGAGAGTGAGGGATAAGGCTTAAGATCTCTTAACAGTCAAACATAAAAAAAAAAAAAAAAAAAAAAGAGAGAGAGAGAGAGAGACCTCCTCTTTATTACAAATGTATTATGGGACTAAGCATAGGTGAAGTCATTGTGGTTTATTTTAGAGGGATTTTCACTATCAGTAATTCCTGTAGCCTTAGCTACTCTGGAATAATTTAGTACTAAAAAGAGAAGAAAGTACTTGCTTATCAAATTTTTGGAAATTTTACCAAACATATAGTACATGTTTTTACCCTTAGGACATTCATATTCACAGGTACCATTTAAAAAGAGTAAAATTCTACAAGTTGATTCTTTAGATAAAATTGTAGCTTCTGTTCTGGAAATCTGGCAGACTAAATAATTTGAAATGGTGCCTGATGGAAACTTTTGTAAATGCGGTCATTTAACACAAAATAATATTATGAGTATGGAGAAGAATTTGAGGGGGAAAACCCTTGCCCATTTATAAAAAGCCATTTGGGATGATAAATGAGAAAGTTGATGGAGCTTCCTATAGTAAGGGGGTTGGGGGGAGATGCTGATTTTTGAAACCTAGAGACTTGGGATTTAATGCCCACTTAAGGCCAAGACCTTGGATCTTTTTGATGAGTTTCCATCTCAAGTTACACATAAACTTGGAGCCTTGAGGCAGCTGACTAAAAGAAACCATGGACTAGACATAAATTTTTTAACAGTACTCTCTTATTATAAAATTCCAAACTCTTTGTTCTCTATAAACTTTGCTTATAGAAAAAAGAAAATGTTTATTTTAAGAACTCAAACTTAGATTTGTGTTTGTTTTGTGTTTGGGATTCTAATTTACACTACTTATTGGTCTGGTAGCCGACAAAATGAGAAATTTACACAAAATTAATCTAGAATTGGTTATATTCCTGAAATGCCTGGTATAAACAAAGGGAAAGACATTCTAAAAATATAAACCTCAATCTGTTATCTCGAGATTGCTCCCAGAATAAATCTGTCTAAATCTGTCACAATTCAAAATGACAAACACATGAGGATAGGAGAAAATATCTTATGGTAACTGAGGGTCCATGATGCAATAAACAAATAATCTAATTTATGATAATAAAACAATTTGAAACAAAAATCTTTAGGATTAGAGTTTAGTATTCAGTTTGACTAGCACAATTAGACAAGGGTGAAGAGAGTATCAGTGAATTAGAAAAAATAATTCTAAGAAATGACTTACAATGTTGTCTAGCAAGTTTATGATATGGAGGAGCACCTGGGTGGCTCAGTCAGTTAAACATCTACCTTGGGCTCAGGTCATGATACCAGAGTCCTGGGATCGAGTCTCACACTGGGCTCCTTGCTCAGCAGGGAGCCTGCTTCTCCCTCTGCCTCTGCTGTTCCCCGTGCCTGTGCGTGCTCTCTCTCTCCCAGTCTCTGTCAAATAAATAAATAAAACCTTTGAAAAAAAAGATTAAGATATGGAAAATGTAAGGGATGTTAAGGATATAATTTGATTGTACACATATATTTAATGGAAATTTTGGAATGGAAATTTCAAGGAAATGCGAGAGAGAGGTAGTATGGATAGTGTAAATGAATAAGAATTTCTTAGATGGTGTGCCTGGGTGGCTCAGTCATTAAGCGTCTGCCTTTGGCTCAGGTCATGATCCCAGGGTCCTGGGATCGAACCCCACATCAGGCTCCCTGCTCTGCGGGAAGCCTGCTTCTCCTTCTCTCTCTCCCTCTTCCCCTGCTTGTATTCCCTCTCTTGCTGTGTCTCTCTCTGTGAAATAAATAAAATCTTTAAAAAAAAAAAAAAAAGAATTTCTTAGAAATTGTTTTAAAAATTGTCCAAGCAGGGACGCCTGGGTGGCTTAGTCATTAAGTGTCTGCCTTCGGCTCAGGTCATGGTCCCAGGGTCCTGGGATCGAGCCCCACATCAGGCTCCCTGCTCCATGGGAAGCCTGCTTCTCCCTCTCCCACTTCTCCTGCTTGTGTTCCCTCTCTTGCTATGTCTCTCTCTGTCAAATAAATAAAATCTTAAAAAGAATTGTCCAAGCAGAGTGAATTAAAATAAATCCACATCTAAACATCAGATAATGAGACTGTAGAAGGATAAAAAGAAAGGACACCAATAATCAGTTAATAACTAATAATAAATACAAAGAACGACAATGAGAATGACATCAATCTTCTGAATAGAGGCATAGGTAAATGAAAACTGTCTTCAGAATCTGAGATGTAATTGTCAAAAAGGTTCACATTCATAAATAAATCATAATTAAGAATAGAGAGTGAAATAAACTTTTTAATAACCAAGTTCTAAATGAAGGTACAATTGACCTTCAGTGAAAAAAAAATTTAGAAGATAAGCCACAGAATTGCAAAAACTCAATGCTGAAGAAAGGATAAAGGATTCAAGATGTTTTGGTGAGCAGAATTGATAAATACACAGGTAAATCTAAACAGGTAAAGAATATTTAAAACAACAATAGAATTAAAATATGTTTCTCACTTTTTCCTATCTTTCTCAACTGCCTTGCTTTCAAAAACCTCTTCGTTGGGGCGCCTGGGTGGCTCAGATGGTTCAGCATCTGCCTTCGGCTCAGGTCAAGATCCCAGGGATCTGGGATCGAGCCCCGCGTTGGGCTCACTGCTCAGTGCAGAGCCTGCTTCTCCCCCTCCTCTGCCATTCCCTCCGCTTGTGCTCTCTGGCTCTGTCCCTCTGTCAAATAAAAAAAAAAAAAAAAAATCTTAAAAAAAAAAAAAAATCTTCGTGTAAAAAAAAAAAAAAAAAGCCATAGGGCATTAGTCTTTGAAACCTCTCTCTTTTTAAAGGCAGGTATAATATATATATTTTTAAAGATATTATTTATTTATTTGAGAGAGGATGAGAGGAGAGAGAGAGCACATGAGGGGGGGAGGGTCAGAGGGAGAAGCAGACCCCCTGCTGAGCAGGGAGCCCGATGCGGGACTCGATCCCGGGACTCGAGGATCATGACCTGAGCCGAAGGCAGTCGCTTAACCAACTGAGCCACCCAGGCGCCCAAGGCAGGTATAATATTTGGACTCATAAGTCTTCTTTCCATTAAACAAAGTCAGTAGATAAGATACATGTATATATATAAGCATTGTGGAAGGTAATTCTATTTATAAACGTTACTTAGAAAGTGGCAGGCGAGAATTCTACCACTGAACCACCGATGCTAAATGTTACTTAGAAAGTGAAACACTGTTTGCTAAGATTAAAAGCAGAACTAGGATATCATCAGGATATTAGAAGACAATAAATTTACCAGCCAGAGGAAATCAAAGAGAACTAGAAAGCAGTCTAAAATGGACATAAAATATTTGCTGACTTAAACACCTCCTTTTAGAAGTTGATGACCTGAAATCTTTTCAGAGGTTTCCCAAACCAGGCCTGTTGCTCAGTTGATGAAGGCTGTGTTGCTAATTAATACCTTTGGTGGAAGAGGCTAGGTCCTCTGATGTACTCAAGTATTGCAACTAAAAGTCTACAGAGATCAAAAAGAAGAGAAACCTGACCTTGACCAGTTCTAAACAGTAAGGAAAAGAACAATGTCCTTTAATCAGGAAATTTCAAGTTTGTGTGACCACTAATATATCGGTCGTTATTGTTTGTGATGCTGCTGCTGTTTTCCTGTATTATTAACAGCAGAAAAAAACATAAAAGTCAAAATTGAAATTATGATTATAGTAGTATTTATAGCAGACAGTTTACAAAGTACAAGCTTCTCCAACAAGCTCTGAATCCCTGAGTCCTCACAGTTGGATTAGCTACTACCCTCTCAGTGATGACCAAGCCATTTCCCTAGACCGCTCTCCCAATACTTACATTATTGTGTAATTACCAGTGTATGTGCTGTGTCTGACAATAAAATCCATTCAAATACTATTATGAATCAAAATTTAATTACATTAAAATTTCCTAACAGTAAATGCATATTTATTATTAAGTAGTCTTTCAGTTTGTACATTTTTATTAGGATTTCCAGGGATAGAATTCTGAGAGTAGAAATTATGTTTATTAATATGTTTATGTTGTATTTTGTAAATAGCTATATATTTTAGTACTTCAAAGTATCTGTATATACACACATATTTTCTAGTATAAAATAAGTGTTCAAAGTGTTCAATAAATATTCATTAAATAAATATACAGGAATACTTGATGATTAATGGATAGAATTACCTGTAGGAGATTTCAATAAAATAGTTGTTCGGAGTTCCAATAAGTCAATTAAAGAACAAAGCGTTTTTTTTTTTTCTCCCCAAAGATTTTATTTATTTATTTGTGTGAGAGAGAGAACAAGCAGGGGATCCTATAGGCAGAGGGAGAAGGAGGATCCGTGATGAGCAAGGAGCCTGATGCGGGACTCCATCCCAGGACCCCAGGATTATGACCTGAGCCGAAGGGAGATGCTTAACCAAGTGAGCCACCCAGGCATCCCAGAGCAAAGATATTTTTGAAAAGTGTTCCATGTCAAAGTTTTCTAATTGTTATACCCCATCATCCTTAGTTGAAAATAAAACTTTAACAGCCATTCCTCTCTGCCCACTTTACTGTATTAGTTTCCAACCCATTAATTCTAACAAATTAATACAAACACATTTATATATCAAAAGAAGATATTGAAAACACTATATATTATGAAGATAGAAATTACAAATTATTTACAATGCTTTTACATCAGCCATCTCTGAACTAGCCTATTCATTTTAGGGAAGAACATATTGTATTACTGTATGATTTGTAATGTTCCTATAATATTTTTGCTTTCGTGGTATATAGTCTAGATGTTTTATCAAATGCTAAGAACTGTTCTCACTACAAATTCATTTTCCACAGAGAGAAGCAATGCATAAGCTACTGATTCCATGAACCTAGCATATGTAGACAGTTTATTTTTAATATTGTGATGACATTTTTAACTGAAAAATAAACAAGGCATTTAGAAAACACTAATTATTTGAGAAAGGTTTCTATTATTATACTAAAATATTTATATAAAATATGTAAAACTACCAACTTGTGCAATAGTGTAAAATTAACATTTAAATACATATTATACTGGACTATCTTGTGAACACTTTGACGTTATTTTGTTAGGATGGGCCTGGTACCAGATTTTATATCCCTATTATTATTCAGAAACATGTTTTATGATAAGAATCAAGTTCAAAGTGTGTGTATGTGTATATATGGATATGTGACAATGTGTGTGTGTGTATAGATGTAAATATTTGGATCTTAAACAGTCCATCAATAAATTAATGTTTTTAAATTATTATAATTTTTAAGTAGCACATATTTACCGGTGATATTTTCATTAAATTAATTATCAGAAGGTAACTAATATGAGATGCCTGGGTGGCTCAGTTGGTTAAGCGTCTGCCTTCAGCTCAGGTCCCAGGATCCTGGGATCGAGCTATGCATCAGGCTCAGCCGGGAGTCTGCTTCTCCCTCTGCCTGCCTCTCCCCCTGCTTGTGCTTTCTCTCTCTCTCTGTCAAATAAATAAATAAAAATCTTTAAGAAAAAGGATAACTAATAGACCTCAGAGGGAAATAAGAAGTTGAGGTAGCCAAATTTTGATTGAAATTGAAGAGTAGGAAGACTGAATGTAGGGGATAGTCTGAAAAAGACAGGACTAAATTAAACATTATAGAGTAAAATTGAGCATGACCTGTGGATTTTTTTTTTTTTTTGAGGGAGGGATAAGAAGAATATATAAGTGTAAAGTTAGAACCAAAATGGGAAAAAGTAGGAGGGTAGAAAAAAATCTTTTTTTTCCCATAGGTTTGCCTAAGACTTCCTGAACAAAGCTGATGAGAAAATGTTCACTATTCAACAAGGAATAACACTGCAATAACAATGTGTCTAGCACTGTATTGAGATAATGTATTATGTACTTTATTCCTCAGAAGCAACTCTATGATCAGGACTGTTATTCCTATTTTATGTATGCAAGAACAAAGACTCACATATCCTAAAACTCATACAAATAGTAAGGAACTCAAAATTCCAAACCAGATATTTCCATCTCTAACTAGAAATTGTATACCAGTGAGAGCTGGGGGATTAAAAGTTAAATGAGGTAAAATAGTAAAATCTTCTAATATTTAAACCAAAAGAAATTTTCTTGATTGTGTTGCTGAGAATCTTTTATTTCTATACAGAAGAAAATTCCTTCTCAAATTTTTCTCTGATGACTTCCAGACATCTGTTTTTTTAATTCTTGATTCTTCTTCTGCTTTTAGGAATATATTCCAAGCATAATATTATCTGATTTCTTAACTTCAGTCATACAATCTTTCATTATTAGACCCAAAAACTCATTAATACAGACCAGAGGTTTCTTGCCGGGGGAAAATGGAACATAGTTCCTCCAGGATATCACCTACTAGTTAATAGTTTTCCATGGCCCCAGTAGGCCTCGGTGTCCTGATTTCTGTGTCTGGCATGGATAAATCCACTCTATTCTCAGTTTTCAGTGTCTTGTGTGATTAGACATAAGGTCAGTTTCAAAAAAATGGTATTGTTTTCTAAGACTTGTTTCTTCTTCTGAGATATGTGTCCTCGCTGACTATTTTACATACATTTAAGACGTAAGGAATAGCATGGGAATTAAAAACAGAGACAATATAATTTAAAACAGAGTAAAAATAAATAAATACAAGTAAGAAGCATATCCATGGAAATATGTAAAAATGTGATGAGTGTCAAATATAGATCAATATATTTTCTCAGAATTAAATCCAAGTTTCATGTTGATGAAGAAGTGAAGATTGCATGCAGTTGTTAAAATGTGCTTAGAAAAATATCCTTGCAGAGATGATATAATATATGTGCCTTAAATCTCTCAATCTTTGATTTGACTTTCCTTTTCTTCCCCACCTTCTACCTCTGCTCTCTCTACGTACTGGCCACACCTTACTGTATTATTTTCTCTTGCAAGGTTGCTAGTCGGCCAGTAGCTCCTGGTGTGGCTAGACCAATTTTTTATACCCGTGGGTTTTTGAGATAAAGCTGACATCAGAGTTGGTGACTATGATTTAACTCCATATGGATATTAAATGTAACCATTTGTCCTGGTTTCCCACTGCTGCTATAACAAATTTCCACAAATTTAGAACTTAACACACATTTAACAACTAGTATCAAACAACATCTAACTTTCTGCAGGTCAGAAGTCCTAAAATAAAGATACTAGTATTCTGTCAGTTCTGAGTTCTGACATCAAGGTTTCATTCCTTCTGGTGTCCAGTGGACAATCCATGTCCTTGTCTTTTTTAGTTTCTAGAGGCATTTGCATTCCTTCACTTGTGGCCCTTTCCTCCACCCTCAAAGCTTTCACTCCCTTTTTCCCTTCCTTTCACTCCCAAAGCTTTCCCTCCCTTATATCTCCTCTTTTACTTTGACTCTCTGGCCTCCCTCTTATAGGAACTCTTTTGTTAGCATGGGGCCCACCAGGATAATCTGCCCATCTCAAGATTCTTACCTTAATTACATGGGCAGAGTCCCTTTTGCTATGTAAGGTAACACTCACAGGCTCAGGGCATTTGGACCTGGATATCTTTGTGTGTGTGTGTGTGTAGAATTATTCTGTTTACTACACCCTTATCTGTGTTTTTCCACAGCTATTTTTTTAATACTCTGTAAACTTGTGTCCTTTTCTGTGAATCTTGTGTTTAAAATCAAATAAAATATCGATTCTTTTTCTAAGTAGATAAGGACTGTCCTTATTGTTCTCATTATCGGGCAGATTTCTCACACCAAGTCATCTTACAGAAGGCCTATCAGACTCAGAACCCGGGCCTGACCCAGTGATATTGTAGTTAGAAGTTGACAGGTCACAATGATACAAAATGCGTTCGCCTGTATTAACCAGAATTATGTTGGCTACTTTCTTCTGATGGAGCTGTGGGTATGACAGACATTCAGAGTCTAGTGGATTCTTTTTTGGAACTTTAATTTTTGTTGTTGTTGTTAACAAAACTGGCCAGTCACCTGCTTAATCTGTTTGTCCAATTGCTTCTGGAGATGAGGATTGATTTGATGGGGAAGGTTTTGGGCAGGGAAATAAGGATTCATGAATTGTGTGGAACTTTCTGGGACACATGAACTGTTTGGTACAGTTGTCCTTTTGGTATGTAGGTGATCATGGCAAGCCAGATATGGAGAGTTCGAGAGGTACAGAAATTAGAACTAAAGAGACTGAATATTCTAGTGACACTCTGGAGATAGTATTTAAATCATGCACTATAAAAGACATTAAGGCCAGCTAGAGAAATGGTACTTAAAATAAATGCAAATTACCAAATCAGTGTGTTAATAGCAATAGGAAATAAGTTGTAGCCAGTGTAACAAGTTGTTAAGAAGAGACATTGCCAGGCTATAGTTAGTGCCTGTAACCTTTTTTCTTCTTTTTGGTAGTTTTATAAATGGGAATTGGAAATGTACAAGAAAAACAGTTAAAGGGTGAGGGCACATAATGAGTTCAGATTTTATATGTTTCTTAGAATTCAACAAGCATTTTTAAAACTATGTTACAGCAGTTTACCCTCTTTTTCAACACAATGTTAGACAAATTGATCAAAGAAATGCTGATCAATTGATTGATTTTGATCAAAGCATTTCTCTTAAGATTCTGGTGACTAGGACACAAAGATGTGAACTTGATGATGGTAAAAGATATGGATTTTTTTTTAAAGATTTTATTTATTTATTTGACAGAGAGAGACACAGCGAGAGAGGGAACACAAGCAGGGGGAGTGGGAGAGGGAGAAGCAGGCTTCCCGCCGAGCAGGGAGCCCGATGCGGGGCTCGATCCCAGGACCCTGGGATCATGGCCTGAGCTGAAGGCAGACGCTTAACGACTGAGCCACCCAGGCGCCCCAATATGGATTTATAACTAGGTGAAAGACTGTATACAGTGGTGTCAGTTATCTAAAGAGAGGGATCTAGCATATCTCTCAGGATCTCAAATCAGTCATGTCCATTTCAGTAATTGTAACCAGTCAAGTTATCACTTGAAAAATATGAAGTAGTCGTAACCACCAGGTTTGAGTGTGACAAAAAGCAGGGAGGCTTGGTACATACTTTATGTTACAGAATAAAGAATCCACAGTGTTTGGACAGCAAAGAGTGAAGGACCAAAACAAGTAAGTATTTTAAAGTGATAAATGTAAGGTATTGTCCCCAAATCCAAAGAGCCAACTATACACAGGATAGGATTACTCAGCAATAGCATGTGTCACAGAGGTTTCGGATTGTACTTCCTAGTGAGATCAATATGAATCAATAGTGTGATTAGTTCCTACAGAGCTAATGGGATCATTTATTTCATAAACAGAAATAGAGTAACCAGATTGAAGAAGTGATAGCCAAGCCATGTAGGAGTCTTGTCAGTTCTGGGTACCATCCCATAGGTGCTTGGTGAAATTAGAATAAATTAAGAGAATGACATCCCATGAAATGAAAATAATTGTTGTTGAGGGCCCCTTAGATACCTAACACTTCATAACTGCTTTACAGAAGTTACTTTCTTTATCTCAAAAAAAAAAAAAAAAAAAAGGTATAGGTAATGATGACATGTCTGTGGGTGACATCAGGCAAAAGTTACCTGTTTGTCACAAAAGGGCCTATTTGGTACAATTACACAGATGATTCAGCATCTAGTTCCTGACTGCACACTGGGCCAGGGATTGGAGCTGATCACAGCAATGGGTATATCTTTCAGGGCTGATTCAAGTTCACTAAATTCACGGAGACAGATTTTACCCAATTTGGCAGTTCAGTAGTTCTGGGGGGTGGGGGGACACTTCGACAGCAACTAAAACTGATGAGGGACCAGGACAGCATATTTTGCCACTGTGAACATCATATGCCAAATTGCAATAGAAGGTAACTCGATGCACCCATTGTCTTAGTGGGTCTAGATTTTACATAAAACTATATAAATAAAAGCCCTGATTTATGATAGCCCCACTTCTGAAAGGTGCTTCTGTAGGCACCACCATTGGTTATATGATTAAAATTAAGGAAATGTCCCCAATTAATTCTGATATACCATTGATTAGAAGATGCACCTCAGTTTTAGAAATGTTACAATGTGAATAAAATGATGTGTCCTAGAATTGATGAAATATATTACGTAGAGTCTTGCCAGCCTGAAGAAATATTTGTTCACATTAAAGAACATTTTCATATCTCTGCTCTAAAGCATTAAATCTCGAGCAAACTCTCTGGTAGTGTTGTAATTTGCCTATATCCCTGTTCTTTGGTGGTAGAAGCTCCACGGTTGTGCCCCAAAGGGTGCCTACTAGCATTACTGTTTCTGTGCTATACGTGTAAAAGCTTAGACTCAGGTAAAGAATCTTTTCCTTGGTGACAGACTCACAGTATATTTTTCTTCTGGTATTAGACCTCTGCTCTTGATTATCCCCTGTTCTCTGTAGACTAGCAGGCAAATGGTAGGGTCCAATGAAGCTTAGACTTCCAGTTTCACCAAGTTTTGAAGAGAATGCAATAGCTATGTCATTGATGTATATTGTTTCTAAATGAAGGGGGCAAGGTGGCTTCCATTTCTTGCTTCCGACTAAAGGTAATTCAGACCTATAGCCACCATCCCAGAGGACTGAAGGAAAACTAGTGTTGAGCATAATTGCAGCTCTCTCTGCAGGGTCAGGTAAGCATCTGACACTCTTACATGCTATCTATTGAAGAGTGGAAGGTCCCTTAGGTTTAGTCCGTCATGGTCGCCATACATGTCCTCTCAGGAGAAGTGGGCAGGTGGTGTTTTCTTTCATCCCCAGCAGAACACACTACATGTGTGACCCTCTTCCTGTCCACCCCCAATAATCCTTGCCCCCAGGCAGTGGGCTGTGGTCTCTGACACCTCATGCAATGGCTCAATTAATTTTGGTGTTTCCAGAGGACAAGTGACAACATGGTCAGGTAGGGATTATTTAGCCTTGCAAAATACTTTACCACAAAAATCTGACGACTATTATGAAACACAACTATTATGAAACAGATTGTGGGGTGGAGGGAGTCAGCGGCATGATGCAGATAAATCATAAGCTGGTATCTATGCCACATTTTTGTAAGATAGCTTTCTTCAAATACTTGAAAGATTACCAAGCAGAGGAGGGATTCACTTTTATTCCACATATTTTCCGAGGGGTAATATGAAACCGTTGGATAGATTTTCTTTAAAGACCAAATCTTAGTTTGTACAGCAAGGAAATTTATGAGCTAATATTCTCTGGAATGGGGTGGCCTGCCACGGCAGTGAGTACTATCTTTGGATAATGATCTCAAGATCAGTTCTTTAAAGGGGTTTTAAGTGTCCCGATTCCTTCATTCAACAAATATGTACTGACCATCAGTATGTACTAGACACTCTTTTAGGTGTGGTGATTACAGCCATGGAAAAGTTTTCATAGGTGAGAAGTTACATGCACCATTTTGCTAGGATATCTTTCTAACTTGTAAGTTCTGATTTTTTAGGTGGACAGATCTGTTTATAGGCTGGCTATTTAGAATACCTTTGGAGAATTGTAAGGCTATTGGTTCGTAATGGTTTCCTTCTCAGGTGTTAAGAATATCTAATATCTGTTTTGTTAATTGCTGTCACTACCCTTCCACTTGAACCAGCTTCCCCCCAACCCCATCCTTTCATGTTAGTGGAAAACATCTCCTCTCTTACGTATCACCTGCCCAACAGAATGCATTTTTGTTTCTTCTTTGCAATGAAATGAACAATCATTTTACAACAGTTTTAGCACCATTTGTAATATTAATTCTTTTGGAAAATATACCTCTCTTCTGGGACACTTAAATGGTCACTTAAGAACAGGCTGTTGCCTCTATATGTAATGTGTTTGTTAAGAGTTCAGGAACTGCTGGGGCACCTGGATGGCTCAGTCTTTAAGTGTCTTCCTTCGGCTCAGGTCATGATCCCAGGGTCCTGGGATCGAGCCCCGCTTTGGGCTCCCTGCTCCGCGGGAAGCCTACTTCTCCCTCTCCCACTCCCCCTGCTTGTGTTCCCTCTCTCATTGTGTCTCTCTCTGTGAAATAAATAAATAAAATCTTAAAAAAAAAAAAAAAAAAGTTCAGGAACTGCTTTGCACCAATGAATAAATATCTATTTTATGTCATTTTTGTATCTCTTATCTGATAGAAAAGGGTAAGGATTCCTATACTATTAATTACTTTGCTGTCTGAGGTTTTAGTCTATTTCAGATAAGTCCACTATGTTAAAAAAAAAGTAAAATTGGAAACGACTTATTTAATATTTAATTTTTATTTTATTCTTAAAAATGAACATATAGCCATTATAGTTATCACTGGTAAAATGAACTCACTTAAAGGTTCATTTTTCATGTTGAACCAACCAAACTTTCTTGTTACATTTAAAAAAGAAATCTTTCAGTTTTAAAATTTCTGTAATTTGAGAGTTTATCATCTAACAATACTAGCTGGTTGTAAATCAGAGATATAAAATCACAGAGCCTATGTAAAGTTGTGTCAAGCATGAAATTAATACTTCTGAGACATTTTTATGAGAAATATATTAAATCCAATAAGCTGCTTTGTTCCAGAACCCTGCAGACTTTAGGGAAATAACTATAAATTTGTCTCTTTTAGCCAAAAAGAAATATTCATATTAACATTTGTATGCTGATAAGTTTTATTACACAGTACTATTACATTTTAAAAATCTAAATATGATTAATTTGTGTTTACAAATCTTGTATTCCTGAACTATGTACAATTAAATCATACCTTATAATACAAACTTTTTGTTCTTTATTATATCCCTTTAATTCTTAAACTTCAAAGTGTTTCATTGTTCTGTGATTTAACTATACAATATGTGACATGCAACTGGCAGAAAACACATCCTGATTCGTTAACTGTAACATCAAATTGAAACTAACATTCTCTAAAATTTTATTTCCTCTCCCCTCTCTTCTTTCATTCCTTCCTCCTTTTCTCTTTTTCCTCCTCCATAATTCCTTCCAAAGTTTTGTAATTTTTTTCTTTTCTCTTTTGTCTTCCTTTTTCTCTGTCATATACAAACTAAGTCCTTAAATTTTGACATTTTAAGAATTACTTTAGGCCAGTTTCCAGAAAATTCAGAATAAACTATAATATTTACTTATTAATCCAACAAATAGTTGTTGATTACCTGATGTATGCACTGAAGACATAGACCCTTATTAGTGTTTTTAAAATACTGAATTTTAAATATTTTAAATACTTTAGAATTTGAATTTTAAGGAATGCTGTATTCTTTTTTTTTTTTTTTTTAAGATTTTATTTATTTATTTGACAGAGAGAGAGAGTACAAGCAGAGGGAGTGGCAGGCAGAGGGAGAGGGAGAAACAGACTCCCCACTGAGCAAGGAGCCTGACTTGGGCCTCAATCCCAGGATCCTGGGATCATGACCTGAGCCGAAGGCAGACGCTTAACCGACTGAGCCACCCAGGCGTTCCAAGGAATGCTGTATTCTCGATCCAATGTTTGAGGCCATGTAGGGAAGCATGATGGAGTTAGAAATATGGGCTCCTTAACCAGACTCTCTGGGCTGAAATTCTAGTTCTGACAGGATGACCTTAAATTTATTTATCTTCAGTTGCCCTATCTGTAGCATAGGAATAATAGTTATTACCTTCCTCAAAAGAAGAATGTGCATATATATATTTATATTTATATTATTTTTGTTATATACAGGTTAATATTTGTATAACTTTACATATACATATAACTAAACTATGTGTATGTACTTGGAATAGTATATTGAGTATTCACTGCATTTTATAATAATGACCTTTTTTTTCTTCAACTTCACCTCTTCCCTTCCTCTATCCCATTCCCCTTTGTGCTTGCTCCTCCTTTTCCTCTTTCTCTTATTCCTCTTCCTCCTCCCTCATTGTTCGAAGCACATTAATAAAGTTGTATCACATAAGAATGTATATAAATTTGCCTGTGTGATACAAAAGCAAGATAATTATAGCAAAAAATATTCATGACTTTATGGCATGTTAAAGTGGCTTTCAAAGCTAATAACTGCCTTCAGGAGTAAACTGGCAGGTGCCATGAATCTTTTACGTAAAGACTACTGTAGGTGGGACATGCTAATAATCTGGTGAGAAATAAGAAACTGTAGAGAAATTAGAGTAACACAGGGAAAATACCATATGTCTTGGCAACATAACTGTTTTAGCTTCATCATGCTTATTTCTTTCTCTGGATTGTGGTGGGCAGATTCTAAGTTGGCCCTCAAAAATCCTCCTGCCATTCATGTCCTTGTGTAATCTCCAGTATTTGAGTTGTGGATGATGAATTTACTGACTTCACTTCTAATGAGTACGATATAGTGTAAGTGTTGATACGTTGTTTCTAAGGTTAGGGGAACAGGAAAGACTTTGGCTTCTGCCTTGCTTGTCCCCTTTTGCTCTCTTGCCTGCCCTGGGAGAGGTCAGCTGCCGTGTTTTGAACTGGCCTGTGGAGATGTCCAACTGGCCAGGACTAATGACTCTGGACAGTGACCAGGGAGAATATGCCTGCAGCCATGTGAATCCACTTGGGAGCAGATTTTCCAATTGGGCCTTGAAATTTCTGCAGATAACATGTGACACCTTGATTGTGACCTAGTGAGAGAGACCCTGACCCACAGAAACTATGAAATAATAAATCTTTGTTGTTTTAGGCCACTAAGTTTTGGGATAATTTGGTATACAACAATGCATAACTAACACGCTAATGCTATGTGTCTTTCTTGGCATTGATTAGCACTAAAGTCCTCAAAAAGGAAAGATTCTGTGTGTTTTTTGCAAATGATAGTGAAACATGTAAGGTATATGGGTTAGGATGACAGCTCAGTAGGCTACCAACAGCCGTGTTACATTAGTGGATCAGGAAATCATATAGTAGGATTCAAATGGCTTTTAATTTACATGTAATGGAGTTGATTGCATTAAAATTAAATGCATTAGAATAGAATGTTATAGAATAAAATGGAATGGAAGAAAATCAACCGAAGAGAAAACAAAATATCTACTGTTTTAGAAGTAGTCAAGGTAAGTATTGTGTGTGTAAATGTGTGTGTTCGAAACCCTGGGAACGTGTACACATTCAGTGGTTTGTTGGAAGGACTCTCAGTACTCAGAGGCAATTGTACTCACAGCCATATTTTATTAACACAATCAACAAGAATAGGTGGATTAGGCTGAGTCTGGAGGAATCCAGGCACAGACTTCCTACGTTCCCCTTGACCCCCACTCCCACTCCACACTCACAGCTAAGTCACACAGGACGTACTCCTTAATCCAGCAGCAAAATAGAGAAACGTGTCCAGCCCAGGAAAGCTTGCTTGACCCCCAGAGTCCAAGGTTTTTATTGGGGACAGGTCATGTAGGAGCAACAACCAGCCTCAACTATTGGCATTTCAAACTTCAAGAAAGGAAATCAGGCATTGAGCAGCCTAGGCTGGTAAAACAACGAGGCTCCCAGCAGCCAGCCAAGGGCCAACCCACAAATAGGCTCTGTTGAAGGCAGCAACTTCAGGCCTTCTGTGTTAATGCTTTCCGCACAGGGTGTGTATACATTTGCATGCTTTAAAATGGCAGCCCTTCTCTTATATCAAGCCTGAAATGGAAAAAAGAAAAGACCCTTAAGAATATTCATTTTTTAAAAATCAATCCATGTTTCATCTCTGAACTTTTTCTAAATGCCTGAACTTTCTATGTGGTTATTATTATTTGCACCTTGATAGGGGAGTGTGTTAGATTCTTACAGCTATCATGGATTTCATTCTTCTTGCCCTGATAACGCTGTGCTCTGTGGTGATTGGCATTAGACTCATATCTGCCCAAGGCTCTGTTAGAATAGACAACATCATTATATATATATATATATATATATATATATATATATATATATATGCTTTCCCTTTGAGTAGGTGTTGGCAAACTGTGGCTTGTGGGTAAATTTGGACCACTGACTGCTTTTGTAAATAAAATTTTAATGGAACACGGCCACACCCATTTGTTTACGTCTTGGCAGTTGCTGTTTTTACAATCAACCAGACTTGAGTAGTTGCAATAGAGACTTCATGGTCTGCAAAGCCAAAAACAATACTAAGCAAAATTGCCAAACTCTGCATTAACAAAGCAGAGTGGCTTGCACAAATATTGAGTAAATTATTCAACACCCTTAGATAATAAAAGATTGATAGAAGAAATAGATATGACAGTTGATAATAAAATTTTATTACAGTACCGTTCTTCGTTTTTCCTCATGGATACTTGTCAAGCAGTTGTGATATAATGACGCTTGTTTCTCTCAAAGCTTCCCCAGAAATATTAATCACTATTTTGTGTAGTATTGACTTAAGCCTCCTCTAAACCAAAAGTCTATTAGCAACCTTAATACTGGGATCGTAAGAAATAGATATTAAGAGGAAAAAAGTAATGATCTGTTAAGAATTATTTTCTCAGAAATTCTGTTAATCCAAATGTCAGAAAAAAATATTTGGCAGACATAACCAGAAGTAGTAGAAAATAACAGATTTCTTGGAATGAAATTTCAATAGCAGTGGGCTCACTGAGAATCCAAAAGCTTTTCCGCCTTGTCAATGTCATCTTATGCTCAATAAATAAAAGATTTAAAGCATGAATCAAAGTTAAAATTAGTGACAATAACATTGGTTAACTCTTGAGAATTAAACATTTTCCACAGGTAAGAATAAGCAAAGAAAATAATCAAAAGCTGTTCTTCCTCGTGAAGGACCCTGGAATTTATCTCTCACATGCTAGTGTTTCACAGACTGCATGCTATGTTATTTACTTACCTTTTAAAAAGTATATTCAACTGATAAATTATTGAACACTACATCTGAAACTAATGATGTACTACATGTTGGCTATTTGAATTTAAATAAAAAAAATAAAAGTTTATTCAAATTTATTTAAAGAAAAGATTTTAAAGATGCCTTTGACAGGGGCACCTGGGGGCTCAGTCAGTTGAACATCCGACCAGTAATATCAGCTCTGGTCATGATTTCGGGGTTGTGGGATCCAACCCAGCATAGGGCTCCAAGCTTGGTGCGGAGTCTGTTTGGGATTCTCTCTCTCCCTCACCCTCGGCCCTCCCCCTGCTCATGCTCACTCCCTCTCTCTCTCTCAATAAATAGATAAAATCTTTTTTAAAAATGACTTTAAAAGTACTGTGAATATAAACTTATCACCATAGAAGTATACCCCAAAATGAATACACCGAAGCAATATTTAAAAATTTTAATTACGTATTGCTGCCTGCAAGTGCCTCAGAGACTAAAAACCTGCTTTTTGGTACAGCAAGAAAATACAATAGAGTTCTGGTGCTATATTACAATGGGTCTAGGAAGGAGAATAGATGAGAATGAAGTAGGATGGACTAGTAGATGGTGGGATTTTATCCAGGTAAGACATGATAACAATCTTTTAAGAACAGTTTTAGTAACAATTTGATGAACACTTAGGAAGGAAAAATGTGTAGCCCTTGGTGGTGACCAATTTAATTAGGGTGGGTTGGGGAGCAAGGGAGGAGAGTGGTTGGGTAGGGGGGAATCTTTGTCTGAAGTAAGAAATGTGTGAAGTGGAGAAAGTTAAAGGAAAAGAGAAAGAGTATAAATATGAACTAGAAAGTGGCAAAATATAGTGAAAAAGTATAAAAACAAATTTGGACCAGGACTAGTCATACTGGCTGTTTTTTCTCTTTTTCCTTTTTTTTTTTTTTTTGTATTTTTAGCAAATTGGACATATTTGTATACATTTAAATATTAAATGAATATTATTATCAATAGCAACAACATATGTCATTTTCATATTGCACTTTCTATTTTCCCAAGTAATTTCTGGAATGATATCATCTGTCTTTACCTTCAATAGAGTTCTGAATTGGCAGTTCTGTAACTATAGAACACTTATTAATATTATGATTTTTAATTCCTCTATCTGAGAAAATCCAATTTCAGTGAATCATCTGATTTTAACAAGGCCTGCCTAACCCAGTTTTCTACACAGGCAACAAAGCAAGAATGAGTCATGGAACTCATCAAAGATCTGAGGGAACTGAGATGAACTCGTTTCTAATTTTTTATTTTGTTTTATTTTATTTTATTTTATTTTACTTTTATTTTATTTTATTTTATTTTATTTTATTTTATTTTATTTTATTTTATTTTATTTTTAGTGAGGGAGATGAGGGGAGAGGGGCAAAAGGAGAGGGGAGTGAGAGAGAGAATCTTAAGCAGGCTCCATGTCCAGGAGGAGCCCCACACCAGGCTGGATCTCACAACCCAAGACCATAACCTGAGCCGAAATCAAGAATCGGAGACTTAACCAACTGAACCACCCAGGTGTCCCTGAACTCATTTCTATTAGTCTCTAGTTATTCATAGCTTTGCCATTACTAAAGGCTAAAATTCACTGGGATAGGGTCTCTCATATATTTATAAACAGAAATGAACTTTTCCATGGTATTTTATGAGCCTTACTCCTGATAATAACATTTAAAGTGGCAGTTGTCTATTTATGAATGTGTTTCAAATCTTTAAAAGGTTGAAAATGTAGGTTTAATTTTGAAATTTGCTGCTAAGTGAAAAATCTATACATTTTCATGTGAAACTTTTTTCCCCAGATTTAATTTTTGCATTATATTATGTGTAGCCAAGTGGTATTCATTATTTTTTAAAGCATGGGAAAATGGCATCTAAAACTACCTTTGATTTGATTCTTTTTGTTACTGGATTGCTAGGTTCTTGTCCCAGATACACCAAAGAATTGGAGACCTGAGAGCAGAATGGGGAGATAGAGTTTATTGAGTAGATAAATATAGGGCATTTTTTAAAGATTTTATTTATTTATTTGACAGAAAGAGAAAGAATATAAGCAGGGGGAGTGCCAGGCAGAGGGAAAGGGAGAGAGAGAGGCTCTGTAGGGAGCCGGATGTGGGGATTGAACCTAGGACCCTGGGATCATGACCTGAGCTGAAGGCAGATGCTTAAACAACTGAGCCATCCAGGCGCCCCCAAGTATAGGACACTTTTAAGAGGGGAAGTCTGAGCGAGAGTGGCAACGGCCCCGAGTAGCTCTGGCTTCATCCTTTTAAGCCTGGTTTGTGTACCTGTAAATGTGGCTTTGATTGACAGCTGGTGGTTATATGTTTGGCCTCTGCACATGCCTCCCTCCATCATGCATTGTTATAATTGTATTTATCTATGTATTGTATATTTATGAGTGTCTAATGAACTTTGTTGTGACCGTAAAGGTAGTGAAGGACAAGTTGCACCCTTTGTGCCCATGCTTAGCTCTTAGAAGTCCCCTTGTGGCTTTTTTTTTTTTTTTTTTTTAAGATTTTATTTTTTATTTGACAGAGAGAGACAGTGAGAGAGGGAACACAAGAAGGGGGAGTGGGAGAGGGAGAAGCAGCCTTCCCGCGGAGCAGGGAGCCCGATGTGGGGCTCGATCCCAGGACTCTGGGATCATGACCTGAGCCGAAGGCAGATGCTTAACGACTGAGCCACCCAGGCGCCCCCCCTTGTGGCTTTTGAGCCAAGTCTGTGACTGGGCCTTTCCTGTTCTGTTAGCCCTTAGAGGTGTCTCTGAAGGTGTGGCTGTTAACCCCCGGGGGTGGCACCAAACCTGTGGCCAGCACCTGCTTCATCCCTCCTCGCTCATGCCTAACTGCCTAACGTCTTCATCCTTAACAAATGAAAAGATCCAGGTATAGTCCTTTTTTAATATAAGTGAATGTTACTGGAGGGAAGTATACAAGAGAAGTAACTGGAATTTGCTATTCAGTTAATCTAAATGAACACTCCATGATTGACCCCATATGTTTGTTTCATACTGAAGACTTAAAGAATGTCCTGTAACACACGATCTATACATACTGCTCCACCAAATCCAATCCAGATTCTCCACATAAACTACCCAATTAAAAGCAGGTAAAAAACAAGCAAACGGAAATTCTAGAACTTTTTATTTCATCGAAGGATATCAACAAATAGCATTCAAATTTTGGATTCTCGGTGAATAGGTAACCTAGATCATAGATGAAAATTTAGCTAAAAGTTCGAAGAAAAACATTTCTTTCAACATATTTTTTCCAATAAGCCATTTTCAACATCCTCCCCAATCCACGTCCTGACATTCAAGAGTAGTTCTAGAACATGAATCTCCCTCACCTTACCATTCCTCCCCTGCAAATGCATTATGGCCCAAGAAGCAGGGGGAGATTAATAGGTTCAATTACTCTGGACTAAACAGTACCAAGTCTATTAGGGGACAATCACAGTCACTTACTCCCAAAGGAAAGCTGCCCATTGCTGCTGAGAATAACCGCTAACAAAGCTCTTCAGTCATAGGTTGGAGTTAAAGAGGAGGAAAATAGGTCAGTATAAGGGAAGAAATGAGAAAGGAAGAGGGTTGGTTGGTGGGAGGAGATTTGAGGAATGTCAGGTAACTGCAGAGCCAAAGAAAAGAAAGAAACCAGGAGGAGGAAGAAAGGATACATGTGCAAAAGCCTCAGCATATAAATTACACTTACCCTGTACTCCAAGCACTTTTCAGTTTCAATTCTTGTTGCTAAACCAGAATATTTGTATCAATTCCAGGCCATGCAAAAATATTTAATCTTTGGAATGCTTAATGAGATTGAATGTGACCAAGCTTCTTGCCACAGTTTTGAGCAGCAAAGCTTTGCTTAGAAAAATCAAGCTTCAGTTCTTTTTTTTCTTTTTCGAGTGCAGCACTTTGCATAACATCATACAAAATTGGAATGTACACTTTATATTTATAGAGGATTCAAAATATATTTAAAAATGGAACAACTTGAGTATTTGAAATAATCAGCTGACTGATCCTTGATCATGCAGAGTTCATCCAAATATTCACTCTTTACATCAGTGTGTCGTATTTATAGTAAAGAAAAAGGACTTATAGGAATGAATAAAGTTATATAGTGTTTGCTTTGCCCAAAGAAGTCTTATTGTGTCTGTAGTTATCGTGTTTAAGCTGACAGTGAGCTGTTTCTATTACTGCAAAAATTACTGTTTACAAGCTATGAGAGCAAATATTTCTACTAAAATTTTATGGAAAAACCTTTTTGTGTAAGTTATAAATACATGTTTGTCCATGGGTCATATTTTTTAAAAGCCAAAACCCAGCATTATAATTTTTCTGTAAATATTTTTTTTCTTCGTTATAGAGAAGATAGATTTTGACTAGATAAATGTAATAATTTAAAAAGTACCGATTGTGTATTATAAACCAGGATCCAGTTTTTGGGTGAGGCGTTGGATTTATAAAGATATATAAAAAAAACTTTTATCTGTCTTCAATGATAGGGTTAATTATCTTCTGAAGTTTTGATAATGATTTTTTAATGTTTTAATGAAGTTCTCTGATCAAATGGGCGACTCAGCATAAAACAAGTAATTAACTTTATTTTATTAGTTTGTGAAATGAGGTACATATGACCTAAATCTCCACTTAATCTGTTGTCAAACATAGGAAATGTCCCTTGTGAAATGTGTTTATAGTGAAAATACCATCTTCCGTATGTCCGAAACACTTAAATATAAATAATTCGCAGACAGCCGTTTCTGCATTTTTTGTTGTTTCTCAACTAGAAAGCTTCGATAAACATCAAAGTGCCGCAGCTAAAAAAAAGTAGGCTCATTTAGATCCCAAGGTAGACAGTAATTTCGTTCCTCCAGGATTGAAGAATATACAAATCATTGAAAACTATAACCATAAGACAAACCTCCAAAATGCATAATAGTTTTTTTTATAACTATCATAAGTGTACTCTATTATTTTAATGAGAAGAAATTCAAGACTAGCTTTCTGTCTTTGGCTTTGAAGATACAGTCTTTTTTTTTTTTTTAATGTTTTGTTCTAAACATAAAATTGTAGTTTTGTGACCCTTAAGTAGTTGAAAGACATTGTTAAGTAAGAAAATCGAAGAGAACGGATTTAGGAATGTACTCTTAAGTACTTTAGTTTTTGAACTTTTGATCCTTTCGGGAAAATGACATTGTAATCAAATTATTTCAATTCAGCAAAATCTGTTAAAATGCATGTTCTCTAGAGAATGATTAAAATTTTTCAATTTGTGAAAGTGATTTAGGAGTAGAGATTGGTTTTACATGTTGATTAAAAATAGCCTATCTTCTTGAGTATGAATAAAATTTAAAGAAATTTAAAGGTGACAGATGTTTTCACTTAGATATACATTATGCTTGAGTGATGCCAAACACACTAAATATAACTCAATCCACTTCTAATTTTTATTCGCTTTCATTGTATGTTAGCTTGTTGGGGAGGAATACCGAGCCCTTCTCCTCGGAGTTGTACTTCTCTAAGATAACAACCCTGACCTCTTGGCTACCCCCACTCCCCAACAAAGAAGGAATAATGCAGGAGTGGGCAAGAATGACCCAAATGTGGGAGAAGTGTAGACTGTTCTGTCTCAGCCTCTCAGCCATTTCCTCACTTTCTTTTATGATTATATCTGCTGCTAGCACATGTGGATTCTCTTTCTTCCTTGCCATGACAAGCCCGTCCCCAGGAGAAGGGCCTCCATTTTGTGAATTCTTTCAGTGACTTTTACAGTGTGAGTTGATTAATGGGAGTAGGGAGATGGTAGCAAAGCTGCAAGTTTGGAAGACTGAAGTTACATGAATCAATCATACCACCACACTGAATGAAAACATGTATACATGTTTTTAAAATTTTGGAATTGTGAAAAATTTTCCAAACATGTAATTAGACTCATAAAGGAAAATATTTGATATCGTTATGGCAAAATAAACATAAATAAATTTAAGGGGAAAATAACTGGTTGAGAAAAGATTTTTTGACTCATACAAGAATTAATGATTTCCTAAAAAATAAAAAGAATTAATGATTTCCTTATACCCAAAAGTTTCTGCCAAATCATTCTTACTTGAGTCTCTACCACCAGTAAAAAGGGGAAGTAACATAAACAGACATTTCACACACATAGTGAATAAGCCAATGAAAGGCATTCATGCATAGACACTAGAAATTTAATTCAGCGATTCAAATAATTTAAATGAAGTCATGCTTAACTAGTAATACATGTCTATTCTTTAATAATAATAACTCACCTCATAAGTCCTGACACTAAATGAGAAGCAATTCCATAAAAGAATATGTCAGTAATTCTAATGTGAAAAATTGTATGTCTGTCCTAACCAAAACACCAAAACAATCTCTGTAGAAAAATATCTATTCAGTAAGAAAAAAAAAAGTTTATATAAGTAACGGATAGATTAATATTGATGATACATTAAATGTAGTGCATTGAAAGTTTATATTAATGACTAAAGAAGGAAGAGAAGACGTGTTGGGTAGTAGTTGGTGGAAAAAGGGGGAAGAGAATCTTTTCTTTAGAAGATTTTTTCTCTTTCTTTTCCAGACAGTGGGGTAACTCATGGCTATCTAGCACTTAAACTATACATAAACTTGAAGTTATCCCACCAAACACCTTTAGGACAACACAAGAGTTAAAGACTAGAATACTTGGAAACATGAAAGTCATGCGTGTACACAAGAGACTAAGGTGTGGTAGGAGATACCAACTGCTCAGGGTTTTCACGTGGCGTACCTGCGTATGCTAAAGTCACATGTTTGGGGTTATGTGAACAGGATGGTGCATAATTCAAATGTGTTCCGTGTGACATTTCTTTTTTTTTTTTTTTTCTAATAGCTTCTTTCTTAAAAAATCTGTCAATTTTTTTATTATGTTATGTTAATCACCATACATTACATCATTAGTTTTTGATGTAGTGTTCCATGATTCATTGTTTGCGTATAACAACCAGTGCTCCATGCAGAACGTGCCCTCTTTAATACCCATCACCAGGCTAACCCATCCCCCCACCCCCACCCCTCTAGAACCCTCAGTTTTTTCTCAGAGTCCATAGTCTCTCATGGTTTTTCTCCCTCTCCGATTTCCCCCCCTTCATTCTTCCCCTCCTGCTATCTTCTTCTTCTTCTTTTTTTTTTAAACATATAATGTACCGTGTGATATTTCTAACGAGTAACCATTATCTTAATTGGTAGTTGTGTCTTTGCCTGCAAATATAATGTGAAAATATCACTACTTTTTGCTTATTAATTTAGTATGTTTTGGATGAAAAAGCTGGTACAAAAAAATTACATATTCTGGCATAAAGTTGTGAACTGGACACTAAGGTAAATTTGTAATATATATGCCAAATTTAACACACCAGTCACAAATTATTATCCTGATTTTAAATACCCTTTTTCCCCCCACAGCTCTAAAACATCTCCCAACCCCCATAACATCGTTTTTTATTTCCTAGAAAAATCCAGAATTTTAGAACATACTTCTCTCTGAAAATCCTTCTGATTCCAGAGTGTAGTTAGAAATATGTCCTTAGATGCCTACCAAGCTCTGTGTAATTATTTTAAGTGATAACATATTGTACTGTGATCGCCGGTGCCAGCCCTTTCTCGATTCCACACACGAGCACATACACATATACAGAGGCTGTGAGTTCTTTGTGGGATGGACGTGGATCATTTATTCTTGTGTTACTAGTATTTCTCAAGTAGTAGATGCTAAATACTGATTTTGTTGAATGAATTATTATACAATAAAATGGATCAAAAAATATAATAATGTGAAGTGGTAGAGTACCAAAAGCTTTATTATTATTGCATTTATTAATTTGTGGTAGCTTTGTTGGCATACTATTTATTTTTAACTAGTCAAAAATCTGGATAAATATTCTAGCTCTTCTGCTTACTTGCTGATTGTCCATGAACTTGCTAAGCCCATTGAGAAAGAATGAATACTGAGGGTAATTATGAAGAAGTAATGGGACCAGGGCGCCTGGGTGGCTCAGTCGGTTAAGCGGCTGCCTTCAGCTCAGGTCATGATCCCAGGGTCCTGGGATCGAGTCCCTCATGGGGCTCCCTGCTCTGCGGGGAGCCTGCTTCTCCCTCTCCCTCTGCCTACTTGTGTTCTCTCTGTCTCTCTGTCAAATAAATAAATAAAATCTTTAAAAAAAAAAAAAAAAAGAAGTAATGGGACCATATAATAAACAAGTGTGTATGTAGTTTGTAGCACGTGTAGACTATGCTACTTACCTTTCACTTTGCCTTTTTTTCCTTCCAACCTCTGCCCAGATCTCATGAAGCAACTTATACAATGTGTGCTTATCTCTGTAAAAGGAAGAAAATGTAATATTTACCTCAGTGTTACTGTTATCCACAGTTTCCTATTGTCCAAATATATCGGTTTTAGTCCAAAATCAGTCTTTTAATTATTTTAATATTCTAATTCTCTAAATTAAATAAAAATGAATGTACAAGAATGAATATATTAGATTGGTTAAAATACAGTTTTCAGTTTGGCTTAGTGGCATGGCAGACTCAAGCATCTTCCCTGTTCCTGAAATGAGATTTTCAAGTATATCATTGTGAGCTGCCACGACCCCAAGATAATGTTATGGACTGTGATTTTGTGTCAGTGATATATTGATTTCAGAAAGGACACAAATCTAGTTTTGATAGTGGCATCCTTTAACCTGTAACTTCTATGTAACAATGATAAATTTTACCATTATAATGTACCTCTTGCTGTCAAGGCTAATCCATCCAAGCACAACCAAGTGAGGATTTCACTTTACCTTATGAAAAAAAAACTGTGCTTTTTCAATTTAATTCATTGGAGTAATAATTACCCATGGGGGAAGAATATATATGTATACATATATTCATGTTCTCTCTATATATTTGCGTAATATGCATAGTATCTATACATGTTTATATGTGTATATATGCAATATATAATTAATGAACAATGTAATTAGTTTTTGATCTTTTTACCTGAATACACATTTTTGATTCTGAATTTCCCTTTTCAGTCCACAATATTATTAAAAACAAGCAACTTTACATTCAATTAGGCTTTTTACTAGGTACTAGTATTTTTATAAGTCATCATCAAAACATCAGAGTACTAATGAAGTATTTTGAGATTCAGCTGTGAAATATATCAGGACTAAATAAATTTTTAAAACTTTATTTAAATATATTTTAAAATCTACTTAAAGACATAAATAACTTTAAATAAACGTTGTGCAGATATACTGGGTGTGGGTCCTTAATCCATATTAATCAGGCATGTTTTCTGCCCACCTTGCCTGGCATTTTGCCCTCACATGTGTTCCCCCCTTTCAGCTAAGTTTAAGTTCAGATTATCATAGAAATATGTGCAATGGGTTTATTAAAAGACATAGAATTTGTGAGCTACAAACAAAAGTAGTCTTTATTATTCCTGTAGTCTTTATTATTCCTTTCCAATGAGACTTCTGTGCATTCTTGGGGTTGATCCTTTTACTCTTGAATGAAATCAGTAGAGAGTCCACAGCTTTTATTATGCATTGCTTCCATTATTTGATCATTTTCAAATGAACTCTCAACTTTGACCCCTGACTTCTGGCAGTCTCCTGCTTTTTTGAAGAGTCCTTGCTCTGGGTGGTCTTTCGGAATGGGGTAAATTGTAGAGATCCCAGCTTTTGTTCCAGCACTGCAGAAGTAGAGTTCACTTCTGAGTCAACTTTCCTCATGCACTGTTGCCAAAGACCACCCTATTTATTTGATGGAATGCGTCATTAATAACTCCCTATGCTGGGCGCCTGGGTGGCTCAGATGGTTAAGCGTCTGCCTTTGGCTTAGGTCATGATCCCAGGGTCCTGGGATCGAGTCCCGCATCGGGCTCCCTGCTCAGTGGGGAGCCTGCTTCTCCCTGCCTCTCTCTCTGTCACTTATGAATAAATAAAATCTTTAAAAAAAAAAATAACTCCCTATGCTGCCTTCCTCTCCAAATTTATTCTCTCCCATCTTCAAACAACATAATTTTGTCAAATCACAGTGGCCTTCTTGCTTTTCCTCAAGTATACATGACTCAAGGCCTTTGTACTTTGTACATAGTTCCCTATGCCAGAATGATCTCTCTAAACTTCCCTTGGAATTCTAGTTCTTGTTTCAGGTCTTTACTAAAATATCACTTTTAAAAATTGACTTTCTGTAATTATCCTACCTAAACTAGCACCCCTACCATACCATATCACACATCATTCCTTTATATCTATGTTCTTATCATATCTTATCCATCACTATTTTTTTAACCTATGACTATTTAAAATTATGTTATATAGGGATGTATTTACCTGTTGGTTTTATGTGACTCTAGAACTAATCATTTGTTTCCCCTGTAGAATTCAGAGTTCTGCAGAAAAGAAAGAAACAAAAAACCCACAGAACTTGTGTGTGCATTGTGCACATGTATATGAGAAAGAGAGAAAGAGAAAAAAGGAAGGAAGGGAGGGAGGGAGAGAGGGAAGGGAAAGGAAGGAAGGAATTTAAGGAATTGGCTCATGTGATTATGGTGACCCAAACTCAAAATCTAGAGGGTAGACCAGTAGGTGGGATAACCAGGGACTGGTAGTTGCAGCTTGAGTCCAAAGGCAGTCCAAAGATCGTACAAAAACCAGCCTAACTTCTGATAAGGATGTAATGTAGATATACTGTATAAGAGTCTGTTTGGTTTGTAAATAAGAAGTAAACATAATTGAAAGTTGGAATATTTCTATACTAACTTAAATTCATTTTTACTATAATTAAGTCATAGTTCCTTTGGCTACAAATTGATATTTCTGCTATGTTTATTGTGACAATAGAATTTTATAAATAGAAATTAAAAGAATAGGAGAAAATATTTCTCCAATTTTAATGGTCATGAAAAACTGAAGTTAGATCAAGTCATTTATCTTCCCTTTTCATCTGTTGTGTCATCTATTCACTGAAAGAAAGAACTAGATAATCTTTGTTTCTTAAAGATCGGTTATAATAGGCTGTTGTATAAATAGTGTCTTCTTTCAGCTTTGCTATCCTCTTACTATAAAATGTGTATACTAATTATTGTCAGTGCTCATCAGCCAAAGACCTTGAGTTATATGCTTGGCAAACTTGGGTTTATTACTTGCTGCTGCAAGAGAGACTACACACGCAGAAAACATTGGGTTTCTCAAAAAGCAGGGATTGTTAGTGTAAAATATTTGTATGATTAAGGACATGGAATGAGTCCTAGAGTTACCTTGCCAAGGATTTGACTGAAAAAAAATGGAGTTTTTAAAACATTTGTTTTGAAACAAATGAAATGGGTTCATTTGGAGTTACTTTAAGATACATTTTCCTAATATCTTTACGTTCTGAATCAACTTGTATTATCAATTTGTGTATTGAGTTTGAGCTTAATCTTGATACACACTATAACTCAGAGTGGCATAGTTTATCTATTTTGCAACTACAGTGCAGTCCAATTGGAAGAGTTTCCTCTTACAGCTGAACTGCCAGCAGAGACATTATTTACTTTATCACTACAGTGCCCTAGGGTTGCAGGGCATAGTTAAAGATAAAATATAGGTAAAGCACTTGACTTGTGGTAGGCGCACAATAAATATCTACATGAGATTTAGACATTACTCATCAATTATCAAATACAATATAATATTAAGTAAAGAAAATGAGATTGGACAGTTAAACTGGATAATAAGGCTGCAAAACAGAATAGAGAATATAATCCAAAGCTGATAACAAATTGCTATAATTAATTGCACCTTGGGGCGCCTGGGTGGCTCAATCGTTAAGCGTCTGCCTTCGGCTCAGGTCATGATCCCAGTGTGCTGGGATCAACCCCGTGTTGGGCTCCCTGCTCCACGGGAGGCCTACTTCTCCCTCTCCCACTTCCCCTGCTTGTGTTTCCTCTCTCGCTGTGTCTTTCTCTGTCAAATAAATAAAATCTTAAAATATATATATATGTAACCAATTGCACTTTGTATGGGTATGTTTTAGAAGGTCTGCTCATTAAATGACACATTGTAATTAAAGGAAGCAAACAAATTATCTTTAGTATTCTTATTTAATAATTTAAAAAAATTCTACTTATTTATTTTTTGGCATAAATAAAGTTTATATTAACAGATTATGCCCCTATGTAACCTTTTCCCACATTTAAAAGCCAAAGAATTTTGTTTTCTCAGAAACCATGGACAGTCTCACTCTAGGAAAGAATCGGTCTCTAGTCTTAGAGACAGATGATATGATAACTGGGTTATTATTTACAGCTTACAAACGTCACAAATGTTCTTCTTTTATGATACTAAAATGGTAGAACAGATACATTGTCTAGTTTGATGAACTTGATGGCTGTTTTGTGGGGAGAGCTTGATGCTTGTTATAAACAATGAGGAAGTATTATTTCAGATAAGGTTGTCCAGGTGCTGGTGGCAGGGTGTTCCGTGGACTTTGCTGACGTTCATGCTGAGGTTTGCTTGCAGAAGCGTAAGAGAACATTTAGATCACAGACTGAAGTGCGTTAGAGCATACACGTGCACTACTTCATTCTCATGAATAAAGCTCCAATCACTCATTTTTCCTATTAGCTCCAAGGACTAAAAATCAGATGATAATTTTAAAAGATGTTACCATCTGGTGAAACTAAAGAATGACAAGTGTTCCCTCCCTCATTTGGATACAACTTAATTGTTAAGACTCCCGATTCAGGAACAGTCATGTTGGGAGAACAGTGAACTTGACGCATGCCATCCAGTCTTGAAGCAACTGGAAATTCACCATCAGGGGAATCTTGGAAAGGTCTCAGCATTAAGTACCATAAAACAAAAACAAATTGTTGTTCATTCTATTTGTAAAAAATGTTTTAGAAATTAACCATTTTAGCCCTCCAGTCGGTATCAAGGACAATCAGTAATTAAAGAAGAAGAGAAAATATAAAATGAAAAGTATCATCTTGAGGGATGTCACGACATTTAGAAATACAGTATAATACAGGAGCCTCTATCAAAATTAAATTATATCAAGCTTAACTGTAATAAATTTTTTTTTTTTATTTTATTTATTTGACAGAGACAGTGAGAGCAGGAACACAAGCAGGGGGAGTGGGAGAGGGAGAAGCAGGCTCCCCGCTGAACAGGGAGCCCAATGTGGGGCTTGATCCCAGGACCCTGAGATCATGACCTGAGCCGAAGGCAGACACTCAACGACTGAGCCACCCAGGCGCCCCTTAACTGTAATAATTTGAAGCAACCTTCAGTAAGGTCGGGTCTTCCGGGATTGAGATTTTATCTTCACAAATAAAATAATGCTTCTCTGATTGAACTGTACTTTTAGAATATTTCATAATTCATATAGAGGAGGAGTTTATTTTATTTTAAAGATTCTTTTTTTAAGTAATCTCTACACATGACTTGGGCTCAAACTTACAACCCGCAAGATCAAGAGTCACAGCCAGTCACCCCTTACAGGGGAGAAGTTTAAACGCACCTTTATATCCTAGGAGAAAATTTGTTTTGAAAAATGATATAAACAAGATAAGAAAAAAATGCTTAAAGCATGTAAGAGGTAACTTGTTCAAAGAGTGTTATACATAACATTTACATATAAATAACCTCACATTAAAAACATGTCCATAGACACTGGAGGGTCATCACTGAGCATTCTTGGATAGCTCTAGTCCAAGTTATTATGTGTTGTTGAAGCTTATTAAGTTCTTTCATACTTCCTAATTCTAATAGGCTTTTTTCTAATTACTGCAGATTGGTGAGGTTTGACTTCAGTTCTTTGCCATTTCAGGAGACAATACGGGGACAGTCGAAAGAGGGCTGTTTAAAATCAAGACCTGTCCATCACTAGTCACACCACTTAAGCTTTCTGATTAATTTCCTCACTTGTAAATTAGAGACAATAATATCTACCTTGCTGATTAAGTGAAAAAATGTGTGAGAGAGCACTTTAGAAATAATATAGCAGAACAGTAAATGTTAGAAATTACTCTTAAGAATGGTAACTTCCAATTTTCTTGTTCATCATTTTTTTTGTTTTTTTTGTTTGTTTTCCTTTAGAGAGGAAGAGAATTATATTGACAGATCTTGACAAACTACCTTGACTTTAGGCAGTATTTGTTTCCTGCTTTAGAAGATGATGTCTCTATGTAATCTCTGGTCTGCCTCTATTTTAGGTTTTTGCTTTTTTTTTTTAAACAATACTGACTACATAAGAGTCATCTTTACCTTAATGACAAAAAATTCAAATATGAACAGTTTCACATTTTATTTTATTTTTTTTAAAGAGGTTTAGTTTCTCTCTTTTTTTTTTTTTTTTAAGATTTTATTTATTTATTTGAGAGAGAGAGAATGAGAGAGAGCACATGAGAGGGGGGAGGGTCAGAGGGAGAAGCAGACTCCCTGCCAAGCAGGGAGCCCGATGCGGGACTCGATCCAAGGACTCCAGGATCATGACCTGAGCCGAAGGCAGTCGCTTAACCAACTGAGCCACCCAGGCGCCCAGTTTCACATTTTACATTTGTCGTCTGCCATAATCCTAAAACAATACCTAGGATGTTAGGATACTGAAAGGTTGTTTTAGATCTGAAATTAAATTATATCTGAAATTAATAGAAAGACTTATAATTCAGTCAGGTAAGGGTGCCAGACCCTTAAATGTGCTCTTACCTGGTTCCCTGTGAAAATTCAATATTAGTAGTTTGTGTTTTTGAAATGTCTTGAAATTATCTTACAGAAAGTTTGGTTGTGGTAAATTTATTTAAAATATTTTCTTTGAGAAAAGTTTGCTAAGCAGATCTTTCAATATTAAAAGAAAAAAGGTATCTCTGTAATAAAAGGAAGAGGATTAATTGTTCATCCCTCATGCCAACTCATGCTAGGTCCTTCTTTCCAGTGCAGCAACATATTTTAGGGCAACAAAGTTCAGAATGGATACCATGACCTGTTCGGAAAGTATGCAGGTTATATTAGGTCATCACTTTTAAGTCAGTCTGATACCTTTGTGAGCCAGACTCTGACCACGGAAAAAGAGAGATACAGGAAGTCAGCATAAGTTGCAGACATGCCAGCTCTGTTGGTTCCCATGTTAGCTACCTAATGTTGGATTCTATCTCCTTCTCTTCTTCTTCTTTTTCATTATCATCAACCTGTTTTATGACCAGATCAGCAGACCCATTCTCTTCAATCTCCATGTATGATCTATTCTCATCTTCACTCAAGTGCCATCTGGGATCCTTATCTCCATCTGATGGGGACATACGATGCTGTTCAGCTTCCAAATCAATGGGGAGGCTGTCTATGACCACTTCAGTGCCTGTCGCATCTGTAGTGCCTGGTTCCTTCCTGGACCACTTGCCCTGTTATATCAGTCACGTGGCGTTTGCATTTTCTGCAGATTAATTTGCATGCCTGGTGGATTGTTCGGAAACGGCTACTGAGGTGGTCCAGCCTGCTAAATCTTTTCCCACAGGCTTGACATGGATAAGGCCTTTCTCCTGTGTGGCAACGAGGGTGGAGCTTGAGGTCTGCCTTCCGCTTGACCAGGAGTGTGCAGTATGGGCACTTGAAGCGCATCCGGGGCAGATCATCTGGAAAGCTTCTGGATGTGACATCAGATCCTGGACCATACGGATAGCTCACAGGAGTAGAGTCCATGTCAGCATCAGTTTGTGCTTGTTCTTCAGATTGGGAAATGTGGCTGGAAGAATCTGATGCTCGTGCTTCTCATTTGCTTGCCTTAAAATGACCAGCTTCAGAAGACGGTGACAACCTCTTCTTCTTTGGACTTTTTTAATGGAATCTTTCCTTTTTTCATGCTTAGTCAAAGGCTGTTGAGTACTCCTTTGGGAGGCTGGATGGTAATTATACTTACTCCAAGATTTCCCACTTATTATACCTGTTCTTTGATCTGAGCTTAGGTGAGAATGTGGAGAACTGCTTTCTTCTTGCCAGCCAGAGCTGTAAAAGGAGGAACATTCTATACCATTAGAATTGGCATCTTTATCGGAGAGACTGAAGTAGCCACTTTTTCTTTCTCACTAATGCCTAGTGAAGATTTAATAAAGGTCTTACATATGCTAATGACATCAGTCATCTGAAGGAAGCTAGCGGCCTGGCATCACAGGGTTTACACTTTCTTTCCCCCAATACTGTTTATAAATCCCAGGGAAGGGCTCTTTAAAGACCAGCTTGTAGTCGGTATACAGTTGTGAAGAGCTTGGGATACTTTAACAGTCCATGCTTGGGGGCATGCGAACACCTGTGGGACCAAGGAGTCCCTTGTGTCTATTACCACACTTGTGTCGATTTTTCTAACAAAAATTATTAGAGCCCTATGTCGGATTTCCATAAAATAGTAGAAGAAAATACTAGAATCATTTTGATTACTCATTATCTCTGTACCCAAATCTGCTCATTTGACAAGCATGTATTTAAGGAATTTGCTCATAATATTGCCTGTTTAGCTCTTCATTTTCCTCCTCCAAAGAGAAATTAAAAAGGAATAGCTTCATGCCTATGGAAATTAGAGGTAATGAGAAAAAAAAAAAGAAAATAGAGAAAGCTTTACTTTTTTTTTTTTTGCTGGGTTGGGGAGTGCTGCTGGAAAAGATCATATTGTATTCTGATGTTTAAACAACCTAAGTAAAAAGAGTATATAGTTCTTTAATAAGTTATATTTCAAATATTTCATTTTTATTCTTTCTATAATTTTTAATCTTACTACAAAATAATGATATTGGAAAAGGAATACTTAATTAGCTGTATTGAGTTGTTTAATTTTACTCTGGGGATTAAGTTTTCTCATAATTGTAGGATAATAGGTCATCTTATTTATTTTCTTCAATATATATGTAGACAGTCAAGCAAAAATGAAGCCCACAGAATATAAGTGATTGTTCATGACTAAACAGAATGTCTGTGGCAGAGACTAGGGTAGATCCCATGTGCCCTGCCTCCCAAAGTTAGCATCATCTCATCTATATTCTAAATACTTTCCCTGTTTCTTTATAGGTGAAGTTAACTAAATATAGCTTCTCTCAGTTTCTACTGAAATGTTTATGTTCTGAGTTCCAATCACCTTTAATTCTCAGAAAAAAAAAACAAAACTATTTACTCTACAGCTATACTAATATAAAATTACTACCATATGGAAAATTCACATTCTACACTTCAAACCCATTTAGATAGTAAATGCTTCAGAGTTGTTTCCATATCTTTTCAAAATTGTGTCCCTCTTTCTTGGCTCAGTTCCTGGAACATAATACACACTCAATAACGATGTTTTTGAATGGAGTTTTTGAATTCAAAGTCAGTTCTATTCATTTCAGAATACGTTATGATACATATTTAGTTTCCAGATGATAGAATTATCTACTACATTGTCCTAAGAATTGAATTAAGATTTTTTTTTCTTTTCTGATGTTGTCCTCACTAAAAATTATAGAAGCAAATAGATTATATGAATTCTATGGCTTATGTGAAACACAATCTGAGATTAAATAGTCATTAATATTGAGTTCAGTCTTTCTGCTCTCTCCTTGAAATAGTGAGCACAGTTAAATTACAATTCCAAATACCGAGATCAAATTTTTATGGAATTTTTTCACTAAATTTATAGCTACAGTACCTGATAATCACATTGAATTGTATGATTGGCCCATTAAGAATAACTTTCCTTTTTTAAATCATAGACCATAGTTTAAATGACTGTGCTCTAAATAGAAAATGTGAGGTCAAAGAGAAATACTGCCTTTAAAAATGGCAATATTCTAAAGCCCCAGGTATAAATTATTATTTTTATATAAAGCTTTGATATGAGGAAAATAATATTTTCTTTAGCTATAGTAGATTGTCATTCCCCAGTCTCCAAACAATATATTTTTAAAGAAATTTTAGGTATAATTTTTTTTAATGCTACTCATTGCAGGTGGCTGGGTATAATTAGTGTTATTAATTTTGGTTCACAGCTCCTTGCAAAAAGCAGGATAGGTACATTAAATATCCATAAATATATGTTTCATAGTGATTATGTGCTTCATATTGTATGTGATAATTATATTATAAAATGTTCCTTTTTTAAAAAAATAAACTCTGATTTAAATGGGTGGCTGTTGGCATGATCTACTTTACCACTCAGTGGACCTAATGTTCTCTTGAGACGCCGCATCTTGATTTAATTTATTTGTTCCACGTTTAGTTGAAAATGTTGAGAACATTCTAGCAAGGTCAAAAAATAATGTTTTCATATTGAATTGCCATTGTGAAGGAGTCAGATTAAATGGACTATTGATTAATAATCTAATGTTTATATCCAATTAAATGACATTCAAAGTTCAAGCTAATTTTAGTCTTTGATGCATTCATAGATTTCAAGAAAACAGGGTATTCATTTTGCCTTTTTACCATGCAGTACCTTAGTATTCAAAAGGCTCTGTGTTTCTGTATAAATTATATTAAAGATAAATCAATTCCTAGACAAAATGGATTATTTTAAAAGCCACAAACACTAGATTCATTATAGTCTATTTTTTTAGTTTAGCGATTGTAGTCAAATACATGCAACAAGTATAAAAGTATATAAGTATATTCTGAAATTTCTTGTGCATATAAAATGATACAAAGACATTTAGTGAGTACTGTGTACCTACCACCTGTCTTAAGGAATAAAATAATACATATTAAGATGAAGTCTCCTAAGTGCATGTTACATGTTCTGTTTCTCTCTGCCATTCCATCAGAATGCATTTCTGGATTATCATTTTAATATATTAAAGTTTACAAAATGAACTTATAATTTTCCTATCCTCCTTCAATCTGGCTTTTTATTTCAATATAATATCCTAGTAATTTATCCATATTTACACATGTAGTTCAATTTTATACATTTTGACTGTTGGATAGTTCCATTGTATATATTGAGGTATTTAGCTATTCCCTTGCAGTTATTTGTAACTGCAAATGAAATTGTTACAAAGATCCTTATGCATATATTTCTACACCTGTACAAGCATTTTTCTAGGATTTGTAGAAGTAGAATTTTGTATATATGGTATACACATTTTAAATGCATATATATTGAAATTATTATCTAAATTCGGTATGGTAATTGACACACTCACTAGCATTCTTTAAGAGTTCCCATTGTTCTACATCCTTGCTAGTATTTGGAAATTAGGTGGCTTTTTTGTTGAAGAATGATAGTTGAACTGCATCCTTTTGTGATTTTTACTTTCAATTTCCTGATTATAATGAGAGTTAGCATTTTCTCAGAAGTTTATTGGCCATTTGGTTTCCCATTCTTCAATCACCTTCTTATACACTTTGTCCATTTGTTTTCAACTTTACTATCAATTGTTTCATTTTTAATTTGTAAGAATCCTTTATATATTCTGTTTAATAATCCTTTATTTTAATGTTTAAACTTTAGTTGATCTTATGAGAAATTTTTCTATGCTTTATGACATGTGTATCTTGACAAACAATTATACATACCCTAAGGACATAATGAGATATATTATCTTTGCTTCTAAAAGTTTGGAAACTTACTTTTATGCACATAGGTCTTTATTTAAGGGGTTTGTAATTGCAAAACAGATTTTAAAAAGTTATTACAGGTGGAATTGTCTTGTAAAATGTTTTAAAAATGAAAATCTGGGGATGCCTGGGTGGCTCAGTAGGTTAAGTGTCTGCCTTCAGCTCAGCTTGCGATATTGGGGTCCTGGGATCGAGCTGGGTCAGTTGGACTCCCTGCTCAGTGGCAGCCTGCTCCTCCCTCTCCTTAACTCCTCCCCGTCACTGCTTCTGCTCTCTCTCACTATCTCTCTCTCTCTCAAATAAATAAATAAAATCTTAAAAAAAATGAAAATCTGTGGTGTGTGATGCGTTCACATCCTAGTGCATGCATCGCCAGATTTTAAAATGATGAAACATGTCACTGGAATATTTAATATTTTAAACTAAAGTATGTGCAATAACTAGCTATGTGTGTGTATGGTATGTATTGGTGAGGACGAATCTATTGAATATGCTGTATTAAAATATAACTTCTGTAAGATTTATGTGTCAGAAGACTGAAACTTCAAAACCAGTCCTCTTTGACCTATAAATTTAACCTTGTCTGACCATGTAGAAAGGAATTTATGCATACACACACCCAAAGTGAAAACCAAGCTATTTTCAAAAAGCTAAGTGTTTGAATGACAGCAAAAAAGTAGTCAATCTGACAGGTTTCCTGTACTGTAACTAGTAATAATGATCTACCCTAGAAAATACTGGTAATATTCACTAACTCATGTCAAATGGTCTTTCACAGTCTTCCATAATCCCATGGATTATGCAGGCCCCAAACAGTGAATCTCCATATTTAACCAGATGGTTGACTCATTCCACTAGATCTGTAACAATGAAGACTTTCTTACATAATTAATTATTATGGTAGACTAGACATATCATTCTTCTCTATAACAATCATACCCACTGGGAATTATTACTTAAATTCTGTATTTAGTAGACATTTCAAAATTAACTCCTTAGTGTATCATTAGTGTCATTCAGCTGCTTTGGTTTCTGAGGGTGTGCACTTTCTGTGTGGTCATCCTTAAATAATGGTGAACGTGAAGCTGTCTAAGACTCACTGATTAGGTGAGCAGAGATGGACCTAGACTTGACCGTTGTTATTAATCATGAGAATAACAAAGTTGTTATTACTTCAAGTTTAATTGCCATGGATCTTATAATATTTTATTAATAGTGCTTTCTTTTATTTGGTTGAAGCAAAAAGACAAACAGAATTACCATAGTATTAATTTTTATGGTATGCATACAAAATGTATGTTAATCCTTCTTTCCAGGATTCATGCATTCAGTTGTCATATATTTTTAATGTCCTTTAACCTGTACCAATTTCTTAGACTTACTTTGTCTTTCATGATCTTGATATTTGTGAAGCAAATAGGCAAGATATTTGGTAGAATTAACCACAATTAGAGTTTTCCAGATACTTCCTCATTGTTTCAGGTTAAGCATTTTAGGTAAAATATCATGGGAGTGATGTTGTACCCTTCTCGGGGCAACATATCAGGGGGAATGTGGTGACACTTTATCCCATTAGTGGCAATCTTCACTTTGATCCTTCATTAAAGTGATTAAGGTAATGCGTGATTAATTTTTTCCAATATGGAGTCAGTATTGTCCTTTATATTTAAAAAGTAATTTATGGGGAGATTACTTGAGATTTTATAATATCATGTTCTTCATTATACCTTTATCCTGTAGTTTCATTGTACATTTTAGCAATTCATTCTACATTTATTAGGATTCTACTGTAAGGAAAAGCTTTTCTTATTTTCATATATTTTATTTCATATATATATATATGGAAGTTCTATATCTTAGTTATTGTCCACTCCCAAATACTGAATGTTCTTTGTGGTTCTTAGATAACATATTGTACAAGTAGAGTTTACTGAATTTTACTTGGTGAGTAAATGTAGCTAAAATTTATAAATGAAATGACCACTGAGTGATCAGAAACAAAGTAACAATATTTTATCTAAATTTGGAACATCTCATGCCATTCTTTTGGCGTGATTAAATTAGGAGTATATGATAACCATTTTCTTTCACGTTATTTGACAAATTAATTATAATTCAAATAGAAAGATACAGAAGTGAATTGTGCTTCCCTTTGTATTTTGATACTGATAGCTTCTGAGTGTGTTATTTGAACTAAAGGAAAATATGTCACATAAAAATATGTTATCTTGAAAAAAAATGTTATTTGAATCGCGATGCCTGGGAAGACAGCACAGTAGGAGGATCCTAAACTCACTCTGTCTCACATTTACAACTAGATATCACTCACACTCTGTAAATAAACAGAGAATAATCCAAAGACTGGCAGAACAAACTCCACAACTAAACATAGAGAAGCAGTCACATCTGATTGATTAGGAAGGGCAGAAATGGTGGTCAGATCTGCTTGTAGGAGGGAAAAGAGTTGCAGGCGTGGAGAGGGGAAAGAAATCGTCCCTTGCACCACGGAGCCCACGCAGAGAAGACAAATCCCCAAAACGACTGGCTTTGAAAACTAGAGGGGCTGAATTCCCTGAGTTTGTATAACTAGTGGGACTTAAAGCCTGGAGCTTTCAAAATTCAGCTGACTCAGCAGTGGGCTAGCAGGGAGGGTCAGTGATAGCTGGGTCCCTGCTCTGAAAGAGATAGCAACCTTTGGAGAGGTAACACAGAAGGTACCGTTTGCACAGTGCATGGGGAAAACAGGAGAAAGATCTCTTTATACTGATTTTGGAGCATGTTGGGGGACTCTCCAGGAACAAAGAAGCTTTTCCTCCCTGCCCCCTGGCATATACACAGTGCCTCCTGCAGGAGGAAACCCTGCACAGACACTTGCTCCTTAACGTCCCCAGAAGTACATCCCACCCAGGTATTCTCCTAAGGACTTGCCCATTTCAAGCCTGCTGGCCTCAGCCCTGGGTTCAGAACACATTTTGTCAACCCTGCACATGCCCTGCTCAGCCACTTCACACAGACACAATGTGTACCTGGTACCAAACAAAAGTTAAAAGAATTCATGACCACTAAACCAGCCCTAGGAGAAATGTTAAGGGGGACTCCGTGAGTGGAAAATGAAAACCATAAGTAAGAGTAAGGAAAATAGGAAGAACAAAAGAAAAAAAAGGACACCTGTAAAAATCAGTCAAGAGAAGCACATAACAAAAGGACGTAAAATATAATACCAAATATCTGAAAGGTGGGGGGAGAACAGTAAAGAATGAGATCAAAGTTAAGCAACCATCAGCTTAATATAGACTGCTATATGCAGAAGATGTTATATGTAAACTGATGGGTAACCACAAATCAAAAAACAGTAATAGATATGTAAAAAAACAAAAAAAATAAGGAATCCAAGTATATCACTAAACAAAACCAGCAAACCATGGAAGAAAGAAAGAGAAGAAAGGGTCAGAGGAAAAGCTACAAAAAACAGGGGTGCCTGGGTGGCTCAGTCGGTTAAGCGGCTGCCTTCGGCTCAGGTCATGATCCCAGGGTCCTGGGATCGAGTCCCTCATCAGGCTCCTTGCTCAGTGGGAAGCCTGCTTCTCCCTCTCCCTCTGCCTCCCTCTCCCTCTGCTTGTACTCTCTCACTCTCTGATAAATAAATAAAATCTTAAAAAAAAAAAAAACCTACGAAAAACAACCACAAAACAAGTAGCAAAATGGCAATAAATACATACCTATCAATGATTACTTTGAATGTAAATGGATTAAATACTCCAATCAAGAGACATAGGGTGACAGAGTGGATTAAGAAACAAGACCAATCTATATGCTTCCTACAAGAGACTCATTTCAGACCTAAAGACATATGCAGATTGAAAAGTAAGGGGATAGAGAAGCATTTATCATGCAAATAGTTGCCAAAAGAAAGCCAGAGTAGCAATACTTATATCAGACAAACTAGACTTTAAAACAAAGTTTATAGAAAGGACAAAGAAGGACATGATATAATAACAAAGGAGATAATCCAACAAGAAGATATAACAGGTGTGAATATTTATGCACCCAATATGGGAACAACCAAATATATAAAACAGTTAATAACAAACATAAAGAAGCTAATCAATAGTAACACAATAATAGTAGGGGACTTTAATACCCCGTTTACATCAACAGACAGTCTATCCAAATAAAAAATCAACAAGGAAATAGTGGCTTTGAATGATACACTGGACCAGATGGACTTAATAGATATATTTAGACTCTTTCATCCTAAAACAGCAGAATACACATTCTTTTCTTTTTTTTTTTTAAGATTTTATTTATTTTTCAACAGAGAGAGAGACAACGAGAGAGGGAACACAAGCAGGGGGAGTGGGAGAGGGAGAAGCAGGCTTCCCGCTGAGCAGGGAGCCTGATGTGGGACTCGATCCCAGGACCCTGGGATCATGACCTGAGCTGGAGACAGACGCTTAACAACTGAGCCACCCAGGCACCCAGAATACACATTCTTTTCAAGTTCACATGGAATATTCTTCAGAACAGATCACATATTAGGCCACAAAACATGTTTCAACAAATTCAGAAATACTGAAGTCATACCATGCATCTTTGCTGACCACAACATTATGAAACTAAAAATCAACCATAAGAAAAAAATCAGGAAAAAAACACAAATACAAGGAAGTTAAATAACATGATCTAGACGATGAACGGTTCAACCAAGAAATCAAAGAAGAAATTAAAAAGTACATGGAAACAAAAATAAAAACGCAGTGCTCCAAACCTTTGGGATGCAGCAAAGAGGTTGTTAAGACGAAAGTTTGTAGCAATACAGTCCTACCTCAAAAAACAAGAAAAACCTCAACCTAACCTTATACGTAGAGGAGCTAGAGAAAGAACAACACACAAAATCCAAAAGAAGCAGAAGAAAGAAAATACTAAGTATTAGAGCAGAAATAAATGATACAGAAACTAAAAAACAAAACAAAACAAAACAATACAATAGAACAGATCAGGAAACCAAGAGCTGGTTCTTTGAAAAGATCAACAAAATTGCCATACCACTAGCCAGACTCATGGGAAAAAAAAAAAAAAAAAAAAAAAGATGCATATAAACAAAATCACAAATGAAAGAGGAGAAATAACACCACAGAAATACAATTGTAAGAAAATATGAAAAACTATATGCCAACAAATTAGACAACCTAGAAAAACTGGATAAATTCCAATGAACATATAACCTACCTAAACAGAAGCAGGAAGAAATAGAAAATTTGAACAGACCAGAAAGGAGGTTGATTCAGTAATCAGAAAACTCCCATCAAAAGTCCAGAATCAGAGAGCTTCATCAGCAAATTTCTATCAAACATTTAAAGAAAAGTTAATACCTATTTTTTTCAAACTATCCCAAACAATAGAAAGAGGAAAATTCCAAACTCATTCTATGAGGTCAGTATCACCCTAATACCAAAACCAGATAAAGACCTCAGAAAAAAAAACTACAGGCCAATATCTCTGATGAACATAGTTGTAAACATTCACAGCAAAACACTAGCAAACTGAATCAAACAGTACATTAAACAAAAACATTCACCACAATCAAATGGGATTTATTCCTGGGATGCAAGAGTGGTTCAGTATTTGCAAATCCATCAATGTGATGCATCACATCAATGAGAGAAAGGATAAAAAACAAATGATCATTTCAATAGATACAGAAAAAGCAGTCGACAAACTACAACATCAATTCATGATAAAAGTCCTCAACAAAGTAGGTTTAGAGGAAACATCCCTCAACATAATAAAGGCTGTCTACGAAAAACCCATAGTAAACATCATATTCAGTGGGAAAACCTGAGAGCTTTTCCCCTAAGATCAGGAACAAGGCAAGGATGTCCACTCTCACCACTTTTATTCAACATAGTACTGGAAGTCCTAACTACAGTGATCAGACAATATCCAAATTGGTAAGGAAGAGGTAAATCTTCCACTATTTGCAGATGACATGATACTACATATAGAAAACTAAAGATTCCACCAAAAAGCTAGAACTGATGAATGAATTCAGTAAAGTTACAGGATACAAAATCAATGTACAGAAATATGGTACATTTCTATACATCAGAGTAATAAAGAATATACACTAATAATAAAGCAGCAGAAAGAGAAATTAAGAAAACAATCCTGTTTACAAAATAACAAGATACCTAGGAATAAACCTAACCAAAGTGGTGAGTGACCTATACTCTGAAAACTATAAAACATTGCTGAAAGAAATTTAAGATGACATAAAGAAATGGAGAGATATCCCATGCTTATGGATTGGAAGAACAAATATTGTTAAAATATCTATACTACCCAAAGCAATCTATGGATTTAATGTGATCCCTATCCAAATCACAATAACATTTTTCACAGAAATAGAACAAAAAATCCTAAAATTTATATGGAACCACAGAAGAACCCAAATAGCCAAAGCAGTTTTGAAAAAGAAAAGCAAAGTTGGAGGTATCACAATTCTAGACTTCAAGGTATCATAAAACTGTAGCAATCAAAACAGTATGGCACTAGCACAAAAATAGACATAGAGATAAATAGAATAGAATAGAAAGCCCAGAAACAAACCCATAATTATATGGTCAACTAGTCTTTGACAAAGCAAGAAAGAATATCCAATGGGAAAAAGACAGTCTCTTCAGCAAATGGTATTGGGAAACCTGGTCAGCCACATGCAAAAAATTGAAACCAGACGACTTTGTGACATCAAACACAAAAATAAACTCAAAATGGATTAAAGACATAAATGTAAGACCTAAAACCAAAAAATCCTAAAAGAGAGCATAGGCAGTAACTTCTTTGACATCGGCCAGAGCAACATTTTTCTAGATACGTCTCCTGAGGCAAGGAAAGAAAAGCAAAAATAAACTATCGGGACTTCATCAAGATAAAAAGCATCTGCACAGCAGAGGAAAAAACAAAACTAAAAGGCAGCCTATAGAATGGGAGAAGATATTTACAAATGACATATCTAATAAAAGGTTAATATCTCAAATTCTAAGAACTGATACAACTCAACGCTCCCAAAATGAATAATCCATTTTAAAAAAAGGTCAGTATACATGAACAGATATTTCTCCAAGGAAGACATAAAGATGCCCAACAGATATATGAAAAGATACTCAACATCACTCATCATCAAGGAAATACAAATCAAAACTACAATGAGATATCACCTCACACCTGTCAGAATGACTAAAATCAAAACCAAGAAACAATAAGTATGGCAAGGATGTGGAGAAAAAGGAACCCTGGTGCACATTTGGTGGGAATGCAAACTGGTGCAGCCACTCTGGAAAACAGTATGGAAGTTCCTCAAAAAGTTAAAAATATAACTATCTTATGATCCAGTAATTGCACTACTGTGTATTACCCATTGAATACAAAAACAGTAATTCAAAAGGATATATGCACCCCTATGTTTATTGAACATTATTTACAATAGCCAAATTATGGAAGCAGCCAAATGTCCATTGATAGATGAATTGATAAAGAAGATGCAGTGTGTATATATGTATGTGTGTGTATGTACATATGTGTGTATGTATACATATACACACACAATGGAATATTCATCCATAAAAAAAGAATGAAATCTTGGCATTTGTAATCACATGGATGGAGCTAGAGAATATAATGCTAAGCAAAATAAGCTAGTCCAAGAAGGACAAACACCATATGATTTCACTCATAGGTGGAATTTAAGGAAAAAAACAAATGAGTAAAGGGAAAAAAGAGAGAGACAAACCAAGAAACAGACTGTTAACTGTAGAGAACAAAATCAGGGTTACCAGAGGAGATGTGGGTAGGAGGATGGGTGAAATAGGTGATGGGGATTAAGGAGTGCACTTGTCATAATGAGCACTGGGTGATGAATTATTGTATCACTATATTGTACACCTGAAACTAATATAACGCTGTGTGTTAACTAAACTGGAGTTAAAATGAAAAAATATGGTATCTCACTGACTTACATAAAGTATAAGGCATATTTTTATCATTCTATAGATGAAGAAAGGTAAGATCTAGAGAGGTAGTTTTCAGACTTTTGTTCTTTTAATGAGACACATTTAAGCCATAAGAATGTTCAAGTTTTCAACATATTTCAAAAACATTTTTAGATTATTAGGCTGTAACACAGACAAAAAGTAAGTTGTCAACTCTTGACTATAAAAAAGCACACACATACACAGACACAAAGTAGGTCTAAGTTTATTGGATCTATAGCAGTAAAATAAAATAACAATGTGAAGATTCTTATTAGTGCCTTGGAAGTATAGATACAAACAGATGTTTTTAATGTTCTATGTTTTTAGTGTTTAGGGATGTGTGCCTTAGTGGTTCAAGGAAGATCTTTACATTCAGGGAAGTGGTTGCGAGTGAGTAAAGTTCATAACATAATAGTTTAGAAATGGTGTGTGGGAAAAGGTATGAATCTTGAAGGAAGTCATGATAACTAAACTGTTGTTTGAAAAGAAAATTGTTTGCTCGGAAGATAACTGATGTCCTAATAAAAGACTTGTTTGCTTAGATGGATAAACTCTTTGTCCAGATACATTTGTTTACAGGAATTTCCCAAAGTAAACAGTAAAATTATTAATTTACACCCTTATCTTCATGGAAAAGAATGATCTGGACAAAGTAATTATGCCAATTTGATACAAATGATCTCACTTCTCAGTCCTGATCATTAAGCTATGTGGATTCAAGTGGTCTCATCTCAATTTTCAAGGTTATAAATGATTCCCTTGATAAAAAGGTGATGATATAACATTCTGCCTCAATCAGGAAATGATATTGGAATGTAAATCATTGAGAGTGATGAATAACTCTAATTTTTATCATAAAATGAATTATTCACCAGTGTTATTTAAATGAAAAATGCTATTCTATCAAATTATTTATAAAAAACTTAGAATACAATGATGTAATACTCTTTTTTAAGAATCATTGCCTGAGATGCAAACTTAAATGCCAATAAATTTGCATGATGAAATTGAATTTCCTCTTTTCTAACACCAAAGGAAAGATCTCTTTTATAAGAATCTATTCCTATAATTATTATCACTCCTTCTACATATGAACCATGTACTTTAAAAAAACATGATTTCCTTTATGTACATATATCAAAATAATTTAGTTTAAACACATATGAACACATACCTGGAGGTGTGCACGCGCACACACACACACAAGAATTATTGTAGAGGCGCCTGGGTGGCTCAGTCGGTTAAGTGTTCAACTCTTGATTTTGGCTCAGGTCATGATCTCAGGGTTGTGAGATCGAGCCCTGCATCAGGCTTTGCCATATGTGTGGAGTCTGCCTAGGATTCTCTCTCTCTCCCTCTCCCTGTGCCCCTCCCCCTTCCCATTCTAAAAAAAAAGAATTCTTGAAGTATAGTAGGCTGGGTTTTGCGGTTTCATTACCAGTTTTTTGTTTTTGATGAGGCGTTTGGCAAATTCACTTCTCTGAATGTACCTTTTTTTTTTTTTTTTTTTGTCTGTCTGGAAAATTAGGGCTTTGAGATTTATAATCTTTAAGATTCCTTTTCTACTCTCATCATTTTATAAGGCTAGATTGTGCTTGGATGTATATATGTATGTGTGTGTTTTTGAAAAATTGTAAATTCTGAAGTTCTGTAGAAGCTTAAGGTATAATTGTCATTAGGACACAGTAGGTCACAAGAAAGTTTTGTTTGTATTCTAACAACTTCATGAAATAAGAGTTGCTTTTTCAGATGAGTTTAGATAAATTGGTTTACACAAATTTCTTGAATCAAAGAGTAAAATATTTATTCGTTGCCACACATGTCTAATGTCAGGTATCAGTAAATAGTAAAGTCTATTCTGACTGGTAATGTCATAGGAAATTTGGCATATAAGGTACAGAGAAGATATTATTGTTTATATTTATATCATGAACCTCTGGAGCATTTCTTAATGTCCAGATTGAAAGATGGATGAACCCAGAAAAATGGCATTTCCTTATGTAGTCATAATAGAGAAGCTTTTAGTTTTAGTTCAGTGAATCTTTTAAAATGTTTCCCAGGAAATCTAATTCAATTTGACAAATATTTACATAGCACTTAATATTGTAGATAATAATTCAGTGTCCTAGTTGGCATGCCTTGGGATTCCTGTCCTTCATGAAACTATGCAAAGGTGCCATTTTTCCAGGAGAGTTTCAGTTCTTAACTGAAATAAGAAAAATGAGTTGCTTTCAATAATCTTTGTAAAGATTTAAGAATGACGTATGTGAAAAATCTTTTAAATATGAAATGCTGTGAATATAAAGCCTGGGATATAAATCAAGATGCAGAATAATTCTTCAGTCTTCATGAACAGGATGGCATCAACTTGATGGTCAGTTATCTTTGTCACCTGGAGCTTTTTGAGATGGAGACCTGTAAACAGAAGTGGTATGTCTAGAATCTTTAAAATGTCATTAAGAAATGAGAGGAAATATCAAGGAGAATTATGACAAAAAAGATTATATTTAAGGGATTACAGCATGTTGGAGCTCTGTGAAATATAAGGATGCTAGACAAATCACCTAAGCAACTGATATTTGCATGAAAGGAATTTTGAAAATTTAATTTCTCATGTGAAACAAAATTATTGTCAATCATCATAAAAAGTATTGAATGCCTCCTGTGTGTTCTGTGGGTCTAGATATTTGTTTTACACACATAGAAGGTTATGCTATAATTATATATCTTGTACATATTGAATTTCAATTACTGAAATGCAAGAGAGTTTCCACAGTACATATGTTTACATAATGAGGTCATTTTGAAAATAATCTTTTCCTGCTCTGCAAATAATATACCAGAATATCTGACTTATTAATTTATTTATTCATTCATCTGTTTTTCAGTTACCTGCTATTTGTTCGTCATTGTTTTAGGCACTGAGAGTATTACAAAAGACTCCATTCCCTCGTGAATCTTACCTTTCATGTAGATTCTAGAGTTAAGAAACTGGGTTGGCTTATCAGCTATGACACTTCTGCATAATTGCATTTCTGCAAATGGTGTGTCAGCAGTCAATTTCCCAGTAGACCACTACAAAAATTGTTGATCAAACAAAACTAAGTTTACAGGCATGCCTCGGAGATATTGCAGGTGCAATTCCATACCCCCACAGTAAAGTGAATATTGTAATAAAGCAAGTCAAATAAAGGTTTTGGTTTCCTAGTGCATAAAGTTATGATTACACTATACTGTAGTCTATTAAATGCACATGGAATATCATTATGTCTAAAGAATATACAGACTTTGATTAAAAAAAAATACTTTATTGCTAAAAAAATGCTAACTGTCATCTGAGCTTTCAGTGAGTCCTAATCTTACTGGTAGAGGGTCTTGTCTTGATGTTGATGGCTGCTGACTGATCAGCATGGTGGTTGTTGAAGGGTGGTGTGGCTGTGCCAAATTCTTAAAAGAGGACAACAATGAAGTTTGTTGCATCAGTTGACCTGTCCTTTTCACAGATTTTGCTGTAGCATGTGATGCTGTTTGATGGCATTTTGTCCACAGTAGAACTTCTTTCAAAATTGGAGCTAATCCTCTCAAACCCTGCCACTGTTTTATCAACTAAATTTATGTGGTATTTTAAATCTGTTGCTGTGATTTCAATAATCTTCACAGCATCTTGACCAGAAGTAGATTCCATCTCAAAAAAATATTCCCTTTGCACTTCTGCAAGAAGTAACTCCTCAGCCATTAAAGTTCTCTCTTGAGATTGCAGCAACTCAGTCCCATCCTCAGGCTCCACTTCTAGCTCTCCTGCTATTTCTATCCTATCTGCACTTACTTCCACTGAAGTCTTTCACCCCTCAAAGTCATCCATGAGGATTGGAATCCACTTCTTTCAACTCCTAGTAAGTCTGATATTTTGACCTCTTTTCCATGAAGCATGAATATTCTTAATGCCATCTAGAATGGTGAATACTTCCCAAAAGTTATTCAGTTTACTTTGCCCAAATCCATCAGAGGAACTTCTATGACACCTTATGCGATGTATTTCTTAAATAACAATACTTGAAATTCAGAATTACTCCTTGATCCATGGCTGCAGAATGGAGGCTGTGTTGGCTGGCATGAAAACAACATTAATCTCATCGTACATCTTCATCAGAGCTCTTGGGTAGCCAGGTGCATTGTCAATGAGCAGTAATACAAGATTTTATTTATTTATTTTAGAGTGAGAGCACAAGCAGGAGGGGCAGAGGGAGAGAGAGAGAGAGAGAGAATCTCAAGCAGACTTCACACTGAGCATAGAGTCTGACACAGGGTTCCATCTCACCACCCTGAGATCATGACCTGTGCTGAAACCAGGAGTCAGATGCTCAACCGAATGTGCCACCCAGGCACTCCAATGAGCAGGAATATTTTGAGAGGAGCAGTAGATCTCAACTGTGAGCTCAGCATATTGAGTAAACCATGTTGTAAACCGATGTGTTGTCATCCGGGCTTTGTTGTTTCATTTATAGAGCACAGACGGAATTGCTTTAGCATAATTCTTAGGGGCCCTGGGAGTTTCAGAATGGTAAATGAGCACTGACTTCACCTTAAAGTTACCAGCTGTATTACCTCCTAACAAGACAGTCAGCCTGTCCTTTGAAGCTTTGAAGCCAGGCATTGACTTTTCCTCTCTACCTGTGAAAGTTCTAGATGGTGTCTTTGTGCAGTAGAAGGCTGTTTCATCTACACTGAAAATCTATTGTTTAGTGTACTCACCTTCTTTAATGATCTGTGTTAGATCTTCCAAATAACTTGCTGTGGCTTCCTACCTCAGCACATGCTGCTTTATCTTGCACCTGTATGTTAAGGAGATGGCTTCTTTCCTTAAACCTCATCAACCAACTTCTGCTAACTTCAGACGTTATTTCTGCAGCTTTCTCGACTCCCTCAGCCTTTGTAGAATTGAAGAGGGTTGGAACCCTGCTATGGATTCGGTTTTGGCTTAATATTGGGAATGCTGTGGTTGGTTTGAGCTTCTATCCAGACAGCTCAAGCTTTTTTCACATCAACAGTAAGACTGTTTCCCTTTCTTATCATTCTTGTGTTCACTGGAATCGTAGTTTTCATTTCCTTCAAGAACTGTTCCTTGGCATTCACAACTTGGCTAACTTGTTTGGTGGAAGAAGCCTAGCTCTTGGGCCTGTCTTGGCTTTTGACATGCCTTCCTTACTAAGCTTAATCATTTCCAGCTTCTGATTTAAAGTGAGGGACATGAGACTCTTCCTTTCACTTGAACACTTCACAGAGGCCATTTTAGGGTTACCAACTGGCCTAATTTCAATATTATTGTGTCTGAGGAAATAGGGAGGCCTGAGGAGAGGGAGGGAGACATGGGAATGACCAGTCCATGGAGCAGTCAGATCACATGGAATGTTTATTGATTAGGTATGCCGTTTTATATGGGTACAGTTCATGGCACCTCAAAACAGTTACAATAGCAAAATAACAAAGATTATTGATCACAGATCAACATAACAAATACAGTAATAATGCAGTTGTTGAAACTATTACAAGAATTAACCAAAATGTGACACACAGTGAACAGATCCTATTGGAAAAATGGTGCCAATAGACTTGTCTGATGCACGATTGCCACAAACCTTCAATTTGTAAAAAATGCAGTATATGGAAAGAGCAGTAAAGTGAAGCACAATAAAATGATATATGCTTATATTTAATTTGCTGCTATAAGACATGGGATGTTAAATTTTTGTGTCATTTTGGCCAGGCCGCAGTGCCTAGGTGTATGTTGAGTTACGGATGTTGTTGGAAAGGTATTTTTAATGCGATTACATTTGAATCAGTAGACTGAGTAAGCAGATTAAGCTCCATAATGGGGGTGGGCCTCATCCAAATAGTTAAAGATCTTAAGAAGAAGACTGTTTTCCTCTGAGGAAGGGGGAATTCTGCCAGCAGAATGCCTCTGGACTTGAACTGCAACCTCACTTCTTCTCTGGGTTTCTAGCCTGGCGGCCCATTCTGTGGACTTTAAGACTTGGCAGCCTCCCCACTCACATGAGCGAATTTCTTAAAATAAATCTCTCTCTCTATATATAAATATACATCCTATTGATTTTGTTTCTCTAGAGACCCTGACTGGTACAAGTGATAACACCATCTTGACAGAGTTTTAAGAGCATCTTAGAAAGGGGAAGTCAGGGATGGATACGTATAGCATTTCATTAGAAATGATTTCTTAATCTGAATAATTTTAAACAAGTGTTGCAATTCAAGGAACTAGTTTGGAATGGGCAGAGTTTATGGCACAATAGCTCTAGATCAGTGGGTATAGATGAGACAAGTATCGATAGGCAACCTGCTAGTCCTGATACGTACATTATTTTAGTTGGCTCGAAGTGTTCAAGGAGTAAATATCTCCTAGAATAAGCAGGAAAGTTATTTTGCCTAATCTCAGGGTTTTTTTTATTGTTGTTTTTGCACAAAAATGGGGAGAAAAAGGTTTTTCCAGAATTGTTTAGAACTAGGTTGGGAGAGTATGTCATTTCAGTTCTAAATAAGAGGTTGGAGGTAAAAGAAGTAGAAGAGCACATGGCTTTGGAAGAAAGAATCTATGGTGACCTCTTAGAAATCAATCCAAGTATCTCTGATACTGCAAAGCAATCCTATCAGTGAATTACATGCTGGGTCACAAGTCAGAATTCCAGGTTGCCAGTTCTGATTTCATTCCATCCTAACTGTAGAATTTAGTAAGTCTTTTGACATCTCTGAGTCTGAGTTTACTCACCTTCCTTATGGTATCCTGGCCAAGATCTTACTCAATTTTAAAATCCTATTATTTCCACGTTGTTGCAAATGGCAAGATTTCATTTTTTTTTTTTTTTTATTGCTGAGTAAGTATTCTATTGTATATATACATCTTCTTTGTTCATCTGTCAATGGACATCTGGGCTCTTTCCATAGTTTAGCTATTGTGGACATTGCAGCTATAAACATTGGGGTGCAGGTGCCCCTTTGAATCACTACATTTGTATCTTTGGGGTAAATACCCAGTGGTGCAATTGCTGGGTCGTAGGGTGTTATGCTAAGCGAAATAAGTCAATCAGAGAAAGACAATTATCATATGATCTCACTGATTTGTAGAATTTAAGAAACAAAACAGAGGATCATAGGGGAAGATAGGGGGAAAAAAATCAGAGAGGGAGACAAACCAGAGACTCTTAAGCATAGGAAACAAACTGAGGGTTGCTGGAGGAGAGTTGGGTGGGGGGATGGGGTAACTGGGTGATGGACATTAAGGAGGGCACGTGTTGTAATGAGCGCTGGGTATTATATAAGACTGATGAATCACTGATCTCTACCTCTGAAACCAATAATATATGTTAATTGAATTTAAATAAAAATAAATAAATTAAAAATAAAATAAAATCCTGTTATTTCCTTAATGGATAGTAAAAATACAGAATACATACTTAAGTATTAGACTCCTCAAAGGATGTCTGATGGAATGATGATGGAAATGAAAATTTGGGACAAACTAGACTATAATAGATTTCTCAGTAAGTAGTGACTGAAGCATTGAGTATAGAGATGATTATTTGAAGCTACCTTTATCATAGTCATTTAGTATATAATTGTGTTGCCCTTCCATTGACCACTATAAGTAAATAAGTCAGGAAATAAATATCAGGCTCTTGTGACTATGAAATTCAGTCATTGAATGGATGAGCAAATCTTTGCAATTGGAAAAGGTGATGTCAAATTCTATTGTATTGTTAAAACAAAACAAAAAAAAAGTTTACTCTGCTTGGTTAATACTACTTAAATCTACCTAATAAGGGAATTATTATTGTTATTATTTTAAGATTTTATTTATTTATTTGAGAGAGAGAGAATGAGAGAGCACATGAGAGGGGGGAGGGTCAGAGGGAGAAGCAGACTCCCTGCCGAGCAGGGAGCCCGATGCGGGACTCGATCCTGGGACTCCAGGATCATGACCTGAGCCGAAGGCAGTCGCTCAACCAACTGAGCCACCCAGGTGCCCGGGAATTATTATTTTTGTAGGAAAATAGGAAAATACCAGCTTCTAGCAAGAAACAAAAACAACTATATATTAAACGGATGTTAGAGAACTTAATGTAATTTTTCATGTTTATTTTTATAATTCACAACTTTCTATTTTTTCATTTAGGAATAATTTTTGTTTTATTGCTTTTCTGTGTGGTGGAACGCAGGGGTCCATGCACACTATCGCGGCTACTCATAGGGACTGTGGGCGATCTTATTTAAAGATATTTTGTCAGAACGTCTGAGATACTTGCCAGAACAGTTTGAAGTGTTTTAGAAACAATCTTCTTTATTTCGGTTACATGCTAGATAAATAAAAGTCTATAATGTATGTTATAAATAACGCACTTATTTAGTAAAATTAACGTTGCACTGCACGGCATGCCCTTTACCTTTACAGTTCGATGGCACTTGGATGACGAGGCGTTCCTGCCACAGGAATCAGCTGCCGCCTGTGCTATCAGTCTCCGACAGTGGTTCTGTTAATTATTTTGCCAGAGTGTCTGAGGCAGATAGCAATCTCTCCAAAAGAGCAGACAGATTTAAAGAGGCAGAATTAATTAAAATTGATTCACACATTCTGTCACGTATAGGTCTGCTGGGAGCCTTTCTTTCTTATACCCCTCCCCATTCTGTGATGTTGTGCCACACGGTACAGGTGGGAATCCCTACCATGGGATACTAATTATGGAGCCTGAATGGGATTAGCCACAGTGGCTGGCACCGTAATGCATGAAAGGATTTTAAAATTTACTTCATTTAAGGGATTTCATGAGGGACCAATTCTTTCTTCTAACTTTTATAAGTGGTTATTGAGAAGTTGACAAACCTGAAAATCCAAGGTCACTAAGGATTATTGGAAAACTTACAAATGAATTACACATTTTAGTAGTTAATTGTTCAAAACCATATGCTTTAAAAAGACATGAAGTACTGGAAAGAAAGATAATGGAAGTGGATCAGTGTATATTATTATTTTTAATGAAGGAATGGGTATTATAGAATTTATACCTGAACATAGGAAAATAGCGAATAAGAAAATAACTTAATAGTCACATAAATTTTTTATACTATATGTAACTAACCATTACCAATTTATATCAAAAAATGAAGCAATATTACCCTGACGCAAAACAATCTAATCCTGAACACCATGGGTTATGTTTTCTTCACTAAGGAAATAGTTGATATAAATTCTAAGCTGCTGTAACAACAGCAACAAAAAAACCAAAACAGTTAAGCAAGATAAATACTTTCTGACATGTCTCCGGTTTGAAGATATCAACAGTGTAAATATAATCTTTGGTATAGCCGTTCAGAAGAGTGTGTTGCAGGGCTGATAGGGTGCCATCTTCAGGGCAGCTATTATCTACGAGCCCAGATCCTACTTTCACATCTGCAGGGAGGAGAAAATTTACATGTGGGAATATTACCTCCAGGAAGGCAGGCGGCATGCTTTCTTGCTTTTAAGAGCTGGACCCTAACCTTGTACATATCACCTTTGTTCATATACCATTCACCAGCCATTAGCCACGTGCTGCTGCCCAGCTAAATGCCCATTTTGATGGAGGAAGCAGAGGATGGATATCAGAGAACAGATAGCATCCATAGGAAATGAAAAAAATAAAAAATGAAAGGAACAATTAAAATCAACAAGTTGAAAGACTTCGTAATGGCCTGAGTTTTCTTTGTATTTCTCATGATTTCGCATTTTATATATTAAGTATCCTCATAAGAGTTAAAATTTAATATGGAATATAAATCATGATTTGGATAACAAAATAAGTCCTGTGAAATATTTTTACATATTAAAAGATGTTGAAAATAATATTTTAGATAATATATAAAATAAGTATAGGAAGACATAAGGAATGGAATAGAGAATTAACTTAATTATTATATTTATCTTTTCAAATATTCTTTATTCCAAAAGTTGACTTCAATGTGTCATTCCTTATAATCGAATGAAGGTTTCTAAAGAGAATATATGCCTCCCTGAATGTTACAAATATAATGTGTAACAGTGTTATTACTATACACATAATAGTGTTTTAATCACTATTTGCTATTGTAACATGTGCTTATTCTTTTAAGAAACATGTCTAAACCGCTGAACATGTGTGAAAGTTCTGTTAGGAGCTTTGAGTAGTACACAAGGAAGTAAGACAGTCAGGACCCATTACTTCAGGGTACTTAAAAATCTGTCATTTTAAATTAAGGGATTTTTCAGGGGCACCTGGGTGGCCCAGATGGTTAAGCGTCTGCCTTCGGCTCAGGTCATGATCCCAGGGTCCTGGGATCGAGACTCACATCGGGCTCCTGGTCAGCGAGGAGCCTGCTTCTCCCTCTCCCTCTGCCTCTCTCCCTGCTCATGCTTTCTCTCTCTCTCTCTGTATCTCTGTGTCTCAAATGAATAAATAAAATCTTAAAAAAAAAAAAAAAAAAAAAAAAAAGGGATTTTTCAGATCAGCATCAAGTTTTATTAAGGAAGTATTAGTGGAATTATTTAGTTCAAGAAATACAATTCTTTTTTTTTTTTTTTTTTAAAGATTTTATTTATTTATTTGACAGATAGATACATAGCGAGAGAGGGAACACAAGCAGGGGGAGTGGGAGAGGGAGAAGCAGGTTTCCTGCCGAGCAGGGAGCCCGATGCGGGGCTCGATCCCAGGACCCTGGGATCATGACCTGAGCCGAAGGCAGACACTTAACGACTGAGCCACCCAGGCGCCTCCTCAAGAAATACAATTCTAATGGAAACAAAGATGTACTATTACCTCATAGATAAAACTTCTGTCCTTTCTTGCAGTTCTAGCTTGCTTATCCAAAGATGTAGCGTAACAATTTAGAGCAAATTAAATGAGTGTTATCCTCTTTGATAATGTTTGTAGGCTACATGTGAACAAGTATATACCCCAAAAATGAAAGTAAAAAAACAAAACAAATCAATACGTTAGAAATATAATCTTACTGAATTTCCTATACATATGGATAATCACAGTTTAAAAATACAAACCTTGGGGGACTCATGGGTGGCTCAGTCAGTTAAGCATAAGCCTTCGGCTCAGGTCCTGAGGTCCTGGGATCGAGTTCTGCATCGGACTCCCTGCTCAGCAGGGAGCATGCTTCTCCCTCTGCTTGCTGCTCCCCCTGCTTGTGCTCTCTCTCTCTCTCTCTGACAAATAAATAAGTAAATAAGTAAAATCTTTAAACTGCATATATAAACCTTGAGAGTATCCTATGTTTGATACAAAAGGGGAACAATGTCAACAATGCTCTGAATTAAAAAAAAAATGTTTCTAACAAAAGTGGTTTATTGCATAAATTAATATATATTGGCTTTATTTTTTAAATTTTATTTTAATTGGATTTAATATAATATATTTGGAATAAAAAGGATTGAATTATAATGGGATTTTTTTTTTTTTTTTTTTTAAGATAGCCATGATTCAGAGGATGGTAAACTTTGCATTTATACCTCCTTGCAAATTGGGGCACTGTACTGAAAAACAGATGTGGAGTAAGTGTTTGTTAGCTTTTCTTCAAAGTAGTATTGTTTGGGGAAATTTATATTTCCATATGTACCCCTGACTTTGTTTATTTCTGGCGCAAAGAAAATTGATAGCTCTCTCTTCAAAGTAACCTGATGTGGAGACAGGAAAATAAGAACAGATTAGTTGCTCTTCAGTATGGCACTTTGGGGGTAAAATGTAGAGTTTTGCAGTGGAATCAATTCTAGCTACAGAAATACATGATTTGTAGGTATAGGAATCTATCATTTGTTGCTGTAGGAATATATGATAGCCGATTTTTCAAATTTCCTCATTATTTTCATTTATACCACTTTTAATCATATAAAAACATATTCCTTGATTTATAACTGGTTAATAAATTGAACCCACCTAGAAGTAATAATTGCTTATTTTTCACACATCTTCTATTCCATAGCACACATGTATATCAAGTCACATTGGTTTCATAAAGTTAAATATTAGCATTGAGAAGAGGAGGACAGTGCCTTTGTGATTTTGGTCTTCTGAGCAAATAATGCCAGGATGACTGATGTAGTTTGAAGCTGTCAGACTTGGGGGCAGAGAGGGAGAAGCAGTGTTTAGTAACACTGTGGAATTCATTTTACTTTTTGCCTCCCACCTTCTTTCCACCCCACACTCAATAACTTGAGAATATGACTTCCCCGATGCAAACTGGATCAAGAACAAAGAATGCCCAACATCACTCAGATTCACTAAATTGGGATGACTCTATAGCAGAAAGCTTCTTTCCAATATCTGGAAAACTATACTCCATACCCAAATAAAAATGTTACTCTTTAATTTATTCTGTTTCAAATCATTTTTTTCATGGCACTATGCTATGAAATCATTTTTTTAATCCCCATCACCTACTTAGCCCATCCCGCCCCACCTCCCTTCTCTAAAATTAAGAATCTGTTTCTTGGTTTGTCTGTCTGTCTGCTTTTCTGTCTGTCTCTCCCCCTCTCTTATCTTTTCGCTTTTCTTGTTTGTTTGTTTTTTTTAATTCCACATATGAGTGAAATCATATAATGTTTGTCTTTCTCTGATCAACTTATTTCACTTAGCCATTATACTCTCTAGCTCCATCCATGCCGTTGCAAATGGCAAGGTTGCATTCTTTTTAATGGCTGAATAATATTCCATTGTGGGGTGTGAGTGTGTGTGTGTGTGTTTGTGTGTGTGTATCACATCTTCTTTATCCATTCATCAGTCAGTGGACACTTGGGCTGCTTCCATATCATGGCTATTGTAAATAATGCTTCTATAAACATAGGGGTGCCTGTATTCATTTGAATTAATGTTCTTGTATTCTTTGGGTAAATATCTAGTAGTGTGATTGCTGGATTTTAAGGTAGTTCTATTTTTAACTTTATCTTTTAATCATAAAATATCATGTTTAAATTTTCTAGTTTAAAATATAACAACATTCTTATGAAATATTTGTAATTATTCTGATGATAGAACCATAACATTGCTATAGTCTTTGTCCCTTTACCATGTGAGAATATTACTGAGAAAGAAAATATTTGATTAACTAAGGAAGAAATTATTTTACATATTTTATGAAAGTATTTAGTCCTGATTTCTACTATTATTATTTTTTAATTATAAAGAAGACTATCAACATTGGATCATTTATTTTCTTAATGTTGAAGTGTGCCTTAAAGGTTACTATTTCAATAATTCATGTTCTTTTTTAGTGCTCATATTAGTTTTCTATTTGCTACTGTAACAAATTACCATAAATTTAGTAACTTAAACCAATGCAAATTATATATTTTTATAGCTCTGCAGGTTGAAAAATTGCTGTGGGTCTCACTGGGTGAAAACTAAGGTGTTGGCAGGGCTGTTTTCCTTCTGGGGGTTCAAGAGATGAATATTTTCTTGCCTTTCCAGCTCATAGAGGCCTTCCACATTCCTGGGTTCATGGCCTCTTCCTTCATCTTCCAAGACAGAAATCTTTCACGCTTCAGTCCCACCTCCATCCTTACATCTTTTTCTCTGGCTTTCCTTTTCTGCCTCACTGTTCCACTTTTAAGGCCCTTGTGATTAGATTGGTTTGACCAGATAATTTAAGATAATCACTCCATTATGAAGTCCTTAACTTGATCAAGTATATCAAAGTGCCAGGAAAAGTACATTCAATGCATATCTTCAATTTATCAATCAAAAGAGAATTTTGAAGGTTTTATATTTTTAACTTCAATAATATGACTAAAAAGTCTTGGATATTATATCTGAAGCCAGTATTTTTTTTACAAATTGCATAATGGCAAAATAAAATAACTACTATTAATAATAAGGTACAGTGTATATGTTAGAATTATAATGGAATAAAGTATTTACTGCCCTTTTCTTCATAAAAGGAAATTCCTTCAGCACCTTTCATTTATAGATAAAATAGTACTAAGTTGGTACCATTATTTTTCCAAATTACAAATGGAGAAGCGGAGATTGAGAACAGTTAACCTACTTGACCACATTAATAATGGTGAATTAAGAATTATGTCTATATTTGCAAATTAGATGTTCTTGATATCGCTTCAGATATATATATAATGTTGTATTTCTTCATACACTTTTCAACCTTTCAGCATAAGCATGCTTTTTTTTTGCTCATTGTTTTAAAAAAGTTAAAGATTGGAAAAGAATATTATCATAGTACAAAACTTAAACTGTAGCCCAGTTAGAATTTGCTGAAAACCTCAGAATTTATCATAATCTTCATGTATTAGCCTCATAAAGTTGAACAATTTATAGCTGATAAGTTCTCTGTAACCTATCAGTTACAGGGAGCTAACATAGAAAAGCACTAGTGCTCCCAAACATACGTACATAAAAACTAGTAAATGTAATAATGGGAGGAATAAGTATCTATGATGAAATGATAATAAAAAGCTGTACTGGTGAACTTTGATTTTAAATTTGTCACACATTAAATATTTTGTGACTGCAACTAGTAACCATGAAAGTGGAATGGGTATAACTAAGTGATTATAAGGAACATATAACACAAAAGACACTAGAAAACAGTACGAAATACCTACCTTAGATTCCAATTTGCTTGTTCTTCCAGACAGGTCTAACTTCAAACCTCGTGTTTTCTGATAGAGATTATTCTCTATCTAACACAGGAAAACATGTGAGAGCGTAAGGGGTATTTATATTCACAACATTGAGAGGAGTCCTCTGGGCCCTGTTTAACCTCCTGCTCTCTGCAGCTAATATTAGAGGGTCTCAAGTAGGAGGACAAGATTTAAATATTCATGTAGATACATAACTTACCAGTACAAACTCCTAATCAGTGTCTTTGGCTTTTCTGTCTTCTCTCCTTGCAGCCATTTTCCACATGGCGGGCAAGCTTGTGCAGCCGCCGTGACCTATGTGCCCTCCACCTCTGTGTCCTTCTCCCTCCCTCCTCATGCCCTCGATGATTCCCCTCCTTCAGGGCTCACCTTAGACTCCTACCACCTGGATTCCAGAATCCTTGTTCTGCCCACCATCTGGATTACTCACCATCCTGTGCTGTTCTTGACTCTTGACTTGTCTAAATCCCCATCTAGTGTGTAATCTCTGTGAATCCAGAGACACTGTTTTCAGTAGTTATTCTAGTTTCTAGAACAATCTACAACAAATATTCACTTAGTAAACACACGGACACCCTCTTTTGTTGACTGGTAACAGTGTAATGGCTTTATTAGTCAAATTTCTAAAAATGTTCACATTGTTTGCTGTTTTTTTTTTTTTTTTTTTTTTTTTTTTTTTTTTTTTTTTTTTACTGATTCAGTTGCTTCCATTAGATAGTTTTCACTATTTTGGTTTGGTAATGGATGGTTGCTAGGTTATTTCTGTCATTGAGATTACCAAGTCATATTCAGTGCTTTTGACCTTAAATAGTCAATCTGGATGATTATGTTTGAATTAGGCCTCACAAGCCTAAGGACTGCTTAATAATATACTTGAAGTTTATAAAAAGAATGTATGGATGATGGTAAACAGCTGTTCCTCCTTTTCGCTAAGAGGAAAAAATGAGAAAATAGGCATAATAATTGCAACAGACAGGATTCAAGATAGATAATAGGGACTTTGATTTCTGTGGTCTTTTGTTAGCAAAATAAATTTTGCTAAGAGAATAGTAATATTTCTTAGAGTTAAAATTTAGAGGACAGAAACAGAATTAATCCAGGATACTTATCTTTTGTTCAACTACAAAAATATATATTTCAGCTATTTCTCTTTCTACTCCTTCTGTGTCAATTTTACTCCTGTACTCTGCGTTATGCTTCTCATAGCAATTGGCTCCTTCACTTCCTGTACTTCCAATTGCTCAGCACATAATGTCAAAAAATACTTATTTTTCTTTTGCAGCATATTAGGTCATCTCCCTGATGCAAATGTTCTAATGCTTTTGTTTTGCATTAATAAAATCCAGACTCCTCACAAAGGCCCATAAGACTCAATGGGATCTTCTCTTTATTTCACCAACTCATCTCGTACCTTACTCCTTCACTCCATATATTCAACCCATTGAATTTCTTTCTCTTCCTTGAATGTATCAAGCTTGTTCATATCTCAGAGTCTTTGTAATTGATATTTATTCTGCCTGAATGTGCCAGGTCTTAACACTCCTGGCTCTTTCTTGTCATTCTGATCTTTGCCAAAACATCACCTCTTCACGAGACACTTTATGCCCATTTTATTCTAGCTCAGGCTGCCTTCCTCTGTATCCATCCCTATTAACTTCTTTGTTTATCTTCTCCACAGAAATTAACACTATACAAAATCATTAGGTGTTTAGGTGTTTGTGTGTTTATTGTTTTCTTGGTCTGTCTCCTTCAGGAAAATGTGCTCTCCAGGAGAGACCCCTTGTTTGTTTTCTTTACTCCTGCATCCCTAAGACCTAAAACAAAGAGCAGGCATAGCTTAATAAATGACACATGTGGAAATTCTCATGTTTAGAATACCAATGGATTCGAGAAAGATATACAGAAGAAAAAGGCATAATGTTTCATGAAAATCATTGTTAATACAGCTTTTATACTTTTTGGTTTCTTTGGAAGTCTAATTATTGAAGTCACTCTACTATTAATTTAGTACATGGTACATTAAGGTTTTTTTTTTTTTTTTACCTGTAATGTTCTATATTAACAAATATTAGAAGAATCTCCATGGGTATTTGACTGCAAACATTTTCTCTAATGGGACTACCCATGGAGAAAATTTTATAAATTTATGCCTAAAACAATATTAATTATACCTGCTGTGAAGCAAAAATAAAATAAATAGCAGCTGTTGCTGTAATATAATACATTTAGTTTTTAATAGCTAGTACTAGGTTTGCTGCTTTTTCTTTTGAACATCTCTAAGTGGAAATGATAGCAATTAACTTAAACTATACAGCATCTGTGAGCTGACTTGGTTTAGTCTTGTAGCTGATCGCTTTTCCAAAAAAATAGAGTCTAGCATCTGCCGGCCAACAGGGTAGAGAAAACTGTCCAAGTGGATTTCTATGTACCAATACTCTTGGAGCAGTGGTTATGAAATGTTTATGTACAGATAATGACACTTTATTATCCCACAGACATTAACTGTGTATAGTAGTATCTTATCATAAGTGTTTTGAATAATATATGACCAAAATATTACTGGGAAGTGTCATAAGATTACTGGTTGTGTTTTGCTAGCTGGCAACATACCCAAACCAAATAACTTCAGAATTGTCAGTGAGCACAGGACACTGGTTTGGCAGCAAATATATTTGAATGATCAAGTGAAACTGCTTGCAAACACCTTCCAGATGGGTATAGGAAACATTAATATTCTATGCTATTGTTCTGTTCTATTTTAAGAATGATGATAAATTTTCCAGAGGTAACAGCTAACTTTATCTATAAAATAACAATTTATATGGCATTTAGAGAAGTGATGTTAGTTAACTTAATATGTGAAAATAACCATGAATATAAAAGACTCCTGGCAGTATGTTGACATGACAAAAAGAGACCAACTGAGACCATGTATTCTGGGGAGACAAAAATAAATTACTTTGAAGACTTCATACATCTTAGTCATGATGTAATGATTTTATCTTTGTGCATTTCCATGCCACTCAAATATTCTCAAAAGGAGACCACGAGGCTCTCTTGATCTATAAGCATTCTTAGATGAGTGCTATCTTCAAGAAAACATATTTCCTTCTCTCTTACTTCCTCTTTGAGCTATGACCCAAATTTTCCATTTTATGCAAATTAAACCATTTGTCTCTACATCCTTCTCCAATTTTAATACATTATTCTCAGCACCTCAAGTCATTTATTATCCCAACTTTCTGAAATTCAAGGTTATTTTATTTTATTAAAATATTTTATTCATTTATATTAGAGAGATAGGGAGGGAGAGAGAGAGTGCACAAGCAAGGGGACAGACAGAGGGGGAGGAGCAGACCTCCAATGAGCAGGGAACCCAACGTGGGACTTGAACCCAGGACCCCGGGATCATGACATGAGCGCAAGGCAGACACTTAACTGACTGAGCCACTCACGCACCCCCAAAGGTTTATTTTAAATGTTTAGCTTTTATTTCAGAGTTATAAGCCTATCCCCATGTTTTCTCTCCCTACTTTTTTTGAGTATATACTTTCCTAACATTAAATATCAACTAAATGTTAACTACCCTATATGTATATACTCAGTTGAGACCTTTCTTCTGTGCTGCGGGGTGTCCTATCCATCCAGGTGTCAAATGGTTTTACCTTCACATCTTGCAGGTACCTTCACTATTGTTTTGTTGAAAACCTAACTCTTTCTTCCCATACTTTCCCAATCGACTTCGCACCCTGAATTCTGTACTTTAATTGTATCATCAGTATTCCTGATTGGACACTCTAGTATATTTTACATTATTCCATCTCTTACACTGCCCCAGATAGATTAGTCATGAACTCCTTCTCATTCTGACCTAGAAATACCTATTTGGATGTTGGCTGTTTTCTGTATCCCCATTACCATACCTTGTGGCTTGTATTTTTTTTTTTTTTTTTAAGATTCTATTTTTAAGTAACCTCTGCACCCAACATGGGGATCAAACTTACAACCCCTGAGATCAAGAGTAGCACACTCCACTGACTGAGCCAGCCAGGCGTCCCTATTTTTTTTTTTTAATCCTTTTGTTTTATTCCATTGTTCTTGCCTTAATTAGGTTATCATATCCTCTTATCGGGACTGCTGCCTTGTTTTTCTAATTGGATTCTTTGACCATTGATCTTGCCTATCCAATCCAGTTACTTTTGTGATAGAGAAAGTAGATAAAGTTATAGCCACAGTTTAAAGACTTCAAATGGCTTGGAATTTTCCATAGTACAAAGCCCAATTTCCTTTACATGGTATTGAGGACCCTCCATAATTTGAACACAGTTCTCGTTTTCAGTGTTAGCTCCTGTGGTTCTCCATGTTCCAGCCCCAGTTTAAATAGTGCTTTTCTACAGTTGCTTTCCTAATCTCTGCAGGGAAAAAAAAAAAATCCACGTGCTTCCACAACTTAAATACATCTATTATAATATTTAAATATGTAGTTATAACACAGCATACATTTTTCTCCATAGGAAAAATGTGTGCAGTAGGTTAAGAATGATGGTTTACCAGAGGGATATGTCCAAGACATAAAATGGTTAAAGAGTATGTGGTGAATGAAAGAGTGAGAAATTGATAATTCTTATGAATTGGGGAATTGCATGCATATTTAAGTGAGTATATGTGTGTGTTTATGAAACTCAAAAATAATGGTACATAACATAATGATTAAGCAGTATTTGTAGTAGGATGCATACATATGGTAGGATAGAAGTATGCATTTCTGAACAAGTATCAGGTAGAGAGGCTACGTCTCAGTACTCATTTTCATAGTCTACCAGAATTCAGTTTTGCCTTTTGTTTCATGAAGTAATCACCCTAAATGTATGTAAAAAAAAAAAAAAAAATGTTTATGACATATACAATAGATATTTAAAATCCTTGCCTTCCCCAGTTGGATTTCCTGGGGTACTAGATGTACTCTACTCATACTACTAATACCAATTTGATCAACTTAAAAATATATACATTATCTTGTCTCTATGTAGTAAATCTGTAACATTTCTTCCTCCATTTTATAATCTGGCCCCTATTTTAGCATTTGGATCTTTAAGACCATTAAATCATTCACTCTAAACTAAAGAGAACTTTGGGAAATATCTAATATTCCAATTACGTTATTTTACACTTCCATCAAAACATAAAATGCTGCACCAGCTTTGCAAAACATTCATTAGGCATTCTGTGAATCAAAGAGGTTCAAGACAATAGGAAATTTTCTGACAGCACCATATGTCCCTTTCCAGTCTCGTTTCTCACGTGATTTTCAGACGTGTTTCTCACTGAACCCCATTACCTGAAAGTGCTAGGCTCTCATGCCTCTGTGCCCTGGATTATGCTATTGCTTCTGACTATACTGTCAACCTCCTAGCAAATTACAGCTCAATGCCAGTGTATCAGTTGTCTGCTCTAACACACCCACCAGAGCCAAATACTGCACTGTTAACTATTCCTTGCAAGTGTCTGAAAAGAGTTCTGCTTAAAACCCAAGTCAGTAAATGGCCTTGCCTTCCCATATCAGGTATGCCTTCACCACAGTCATTCTGTACAATACCTCTTTGTGTCTCTGCCTCCCAAACCAGTGGATTCCAGATACTGTGGCTCAAGCACATAGAACCTTGTATGAAGGCAATCCATAATTGATGAACTGAAGTCAAAGCGCCCCTAAAAACTAAATCCTTGAGAGAGATTATTTTTGTTTTCTTACATTCTTACATTATATCCCCATCACAGTGTAATGAAACAGCATTTCTTGAGAAAACGTTTGGTGGGAGGCACCTATTGACTGTGAATTTAATATTAAAATTTACCACATCATTAAAATATCTGCAGTGTCTACTAATATTTCTCTAGAATTTCATTTCTGTATCTATAATACTCAATGTTGAGTCTTTCATATATTCTAAAAACAGGTTGCTTTTGATCTTAAAAGTGTGCTTTTTCTCCCTTTGAATTATAAAAGATAGCCCAAGCCTTTCATTAAGTGTCTGGAAATAGTGTCCGAAAGAAAACAAAATGCATCTTTATTTCCATTCACACAATATTCTATACTGAGCAGGTGAAGGTTATGAGGCCTTGCTTTTATCTTGAGCTTTTTTTTTTTTTTTTTTTTCCTCCTCCACTCAGGTCTCACAAAAGTTTTACTTGGGTTCTCATTTTCTGTGCCGCCAGTGTTATCTATATTTTGGGAGCACTTTGCTGTATCCAATCTACCCATTTGTCTCGTGTATTCCATCATCTTCTTTTATACAGAGCCACTTCCAGCCCTGAAAGTGAGCACTCTCTCCGATATTTCACTTAAAACAGCATGACACTGGAAATCAATTTGTCCGGTTATATAGAGAAAATAGAACTTATGCTCATCAGCACATTTGTCCATTTTCTTAAAAAAAAAAAAAATCTTTATTTGTGTCTTGTGGTTTAGCTTTATACACATATTATTTGAAGACATTTAAGAAATAGTTTGTTCCTTGAAAATGTTTTAAACATTTATTTCTCCTAAACCATCCCAATGGCAAGGATCTTCACTTTGGCATTTCATCAGTTTTGCTCTAAGTGATTATAGCAGACGGGTGTTTTTTATGGGAAACTGTTCTCTTCTAATTTATCTAGATGGAGACAAAAGCTTCTGAATTACCAGAATACAAGAATTTGGAAAATGTGAACATATCCTACTGCCACAGGTTGTTACAACTTTCTTACTGAATTAATTTTGAAAAATAAAACCATAATTAATAAGAAATTATTGATTCTATTCCATTACAAGGCAAAGTTAGAAACACTTGGAATCATAAATTATTTGAGTCACCTCTTTTGTAACACTCTTATGGAAGAGTAAGAGGACTAAAAATTTTGAAGCCCCAAGAACTCTATATGAGACTTCAGTTATAATTGAACTGCTTATAATACCCATTTGAGCACAGTATTAATTTATTTGGACATTTGCTTTGAATGCTTAAATATCACCATAATTCTGACAATCACAAGTTATCGATTATGGTTAGAACCTCTCTGTAAGAGAAACTTACGATAATAGACATCTTCATTATTTTTTGTATTAATTTTTATGTGACCTTGCATTTTGAGTTTTAACTTATTCTTCCCCCGTATTTAATGTTAAAGTACACATTGCTTTAAAGATTTGGAAGCACTGAGAGACGTGGGCTAGGATATCAGAATGAAGGTAGGTATCAGGAGATGAAGGTGAAATGCAAGCTAACCAATACCCCACCCTAGTTACACAATTATCACTTTTTTAAAATTTTCTATCGGGGATTCTGGTAGAACTGCATTTGGGAGGCTGCTATGTGTCTGTGTCTATCAGATAACGAATATATGCTTTTGTTTCATATAGTCATAGTCTGAGTTGTAAAAATTCTTTTTTTTTTAAGATTTTATTTTATTTAGAGAGAGTACATGCATGAGCAGGGGGAGGGGCAGAGGGAAAGGGAGAGAATCACAAGTAGACTATGCTGAGTACGGAGCTTGATATCACAACCTTGACACCATGACTTGAGCCAAAATCGAGAGTTTGACACTTAACCAACTGAGCCACCCAGGTGCCCCATTGAGTTGTAAAAATTCTAATGTAAACATCTGAAGCTAAATTTTCATATTGAAGCTTACCATAGAATTTTATAAATGCACTTTACACAGAACTAGGTAGCATGCTGATTTGATATATTGCCTTATGATACTGGGTTAAAAGATGTATAATAAGTAACAATTTAATCCATTGCAGTGACAGGTATTAGAAATTAAATGAAGAAGAGTAGATAAACATAATACTTATGTTTATTAAATTTCCAAACAATAATGTGTGGCTTTAAATATATGCAGTCCCCTGAAACAAGTTGGCATGAATAGATACATGTACACCTGTAATGTTTAACTGTTCTTGCTGATGGTTTTCCAAATCACAACACTAAATTCTCTGCTTTGGCAAAATTGACAACATATCCATATTTACACCATTTTTGACAAATCTCTGCTAAATCAGGTCTACACATAGGAAAAGAGTGGTATTTGCTCTGTCTTCCTTATGTCACTTTTTAGCACTACTTATTAGTAGAAAAGGAAGTTGACCTTATTTATTTTTAAATTGTTGCTATTGTTGTGGCATTTGGTGGAGTGATAATTGGATATCTCCAAATAGCCTCTGAAGACCAATTAACAAAAGGAAGATATGCAGTGTGCCAGTCTGTGTTTCAATTAATTGTCTACTTTAAGTGATACTAGGTAAAAATAAAACTTCCATATATGCAAATTGTCCATGCTGTATTCTTACATTATACTTTGGAAAATCTGCTAAAATGTTTTCTTTCATTTGGCAGATGAACCAATTATTATATTTCACACTTGGGTCAAATATTTTATTTCACACACTGTAAATATTTTTGACCTTTTAAATTGCTGTGTCTTGGGGCGCCTGGGTGGCTCAGTCGTTAAGCGTCTGCCTTCGGCTCAGGTCATGATCCCAGGGTCCTGGGATCGAGTCCCACATCGGGCTCCCTGCTCGGCAGGAAGCCTGCTTCTCCCTCTCCCACTCCCACTCCCCCTGCTTGTGTTCCTGCTCTCGCTATCTTTCTCTGTCAAATAAATAAAATCTTTAAAAAAAATAAAATAAAATAAATTGCTGTGTCTTTATAAGAATACAGCTTTGTTGCTAGAACAACAAATTAAACACTATTTTAAATTGTATGACTTTGACGGTCCTAGGTGAAAAAATGTAATTTTGAAAACAGATCTTCACACATAGATCTTTACCTTTAACACAATTACAGTTAAAAGCATCCCAATTCAGTGCTTATTTATTAGTTTGCTTAACTCTTCATCTGAAAACTTGATATAAAGATGCTAATTTTTATCTATGGAAGAACAATGAAGAGATATTTGAATAAGAATGACATGACATTTTTGACATGATTAAGTGAACACACTGTAAAGCAAGAATAAAGTTTCATTCCAGGGTAAGTATAGGTAGGTCAAAGATGGGTCAATAATTCTAGAAGAAGACCTAATATTTAGATATATTTAATATTAGAATATATACATATAGTTAGCTATGCAGTAGTTAATTACTATGTTAACTATGTTCTAGGTTCTTTTCAAGTTTTCCTCACACATAGATGAGCTTATTTTTAATACCATCCCCATCAGGTATGTACTATTATCCCGGTTTATAGATGACACAGAGACCAAGTATCTTTGAGCTTTCCTGGGGTCGCACAGGTAGTAAGTAGCAGAACACGTTTTTTAACCCTGCAAACTTCAACATTATGGTAAAAGGGACATTTCAAGTCCATGATAAAAAATGTCCAAATTAATAAACGTTTTTTAGTGGATGGCCAGATTGTTTGGAAAAACAGAAGTTAAATGCTTACCTGATAGCATGTGCAGAGATAGATGCTTAAGATTTAAACATAAAAACAAAACTAGGGATAGCTATCTATAAAGTTTGTGGGAGAGGCATGTCTTTTAGGTGATACACTAGTAGTACCTTTAAATTATAAAACGTTCTTAGATGTCAGGAAAAAGAAAGGTTTCTCAATAGAACAATGGGCTAAAAAGTATAAAAAGATGAATTTTTAATTACCAATTAGAAATAACAACCAAATTCAAATTAATTAATATTTTTAATGATAAAACTGGATTTGTGAATTTTAATTAAAAGCATTAGCCAGGATTTGATGACAAGGGGTCTGTTCTATAATACTGGTGTGATTCAAGGCAGTATATATTCTGGTAAGGCAATTTGTCATTCTAATGTCAAAACTATTAAAAAATACGCACACACTTTGAATCATAAATTCTACTTCTAAGGAAGTATTACAAATACATTTCACATAAGGGAAGGTCTAACAGTAGAAACCTGACTTAATAAACTCCCGAACGTGACATACCATGTAAGAAATTCTTCAGGCAGTCAGAGACCGTTACAAGTCAGCTATGGTTAGTGTGAAATAATGTCAGCTATTAAAGGGTTTGATTGCTTTAATACAGATACTGTATTTTTTCATGAGGTAGAGATAAAAATCACTGTAACAGAGAAGGACTTTAAAAATATCTTGCTGACTTTTATATGTTAATATATACTTAATATATAAAATATAATAAAGTTAATATTTTAATATGTAACTACTATGGGCCATAAGTAAAATAATCAGTATAATGATTTATGTATAATTATCTTTAATAATTTATCTCCCCCCAAATATTAACCTGAACACACAGTCTTTGAAATAAGAATGCTAAAAATCTAGATGAGTGCAACCCAAAGAGAATAGCATTTTGTGTTAAGATATTAACATTCAAGGAGACAAATGTATCTGATCATTTTTGCATCATTTTTGTTACAATTTGTTATGCCAATACTTCCACCACCCAAGAATATTCTCTCATAAGATTGTGTGCCTAATAGGAACAGAACCAACAGAATGTATTTATATAGAGAGACCTATATATTTACAAACATACATATATATATACACACACATTTATACATATGTATCTAATACCTGTATAGATCTCTATGTCTCTATTTTACATAGAGAGATATAGATAGATACAGATGGATAGATAGATAAATAGATAGAAAGAGATATAGTATAAGGAATTGGCTCATGTGATTATGGAGGCTGACAAGATCTTCATGGTGAGTCAACAAACTGGAAACCTACGGTCTAATGTGTAGTTCTAGTTTGAGTCTGAAGGCCTGAGAACCAGGGGAACTGATGTCATGGTTCCAGTCAGAAGGCCTGCTAGCTCAAGACCCAGGAAGAGCTTATGTTTCAGTTCAAAAGCAGGCAGGAGAAATTCTCTTATTCAGCAGAGGATTAGCCTCTTTGTCCTGTTGAGACCATTAACTGATTAGGTGATACCCACCCACATTGGGGAGAACAATATGCTTTACTCAGTCTACATATTTAAAACTTCATCTCATCCTAAAATATCGTCACCCAAATACCCAGAAGAATATTTGACCAAGTATCTGGGCACTCTGTGGCCCAGTCAAATTGACACATAAAATTACCCATCTCATAAAAGAATGAGAATGTGTGTGTACCAGTGTATATATATAGAGGTGTATGTGTATAATATGTATATGTAAAATAATATATACCATAATATGTAAGGTGGCATAAAATATGCAAATGTCATTTTAAAATTGGACAATAGATTTTAATATGTCCATTAATATGCCTGTGTTTTTTAGTTTGAGCTGCCTGCTGTTGGTTTGATAGTTCCTTCATTTTAATGTCCACAGTAGAGAATGAAGATTTCCTGAGTAGAGAAATTTTTACCAGTTATCTGTTTGACCATCCTCTATAGAGAAATGTCTGAGGAATCCATTTCTTATTTATTCTTTCTTGGGGACCTTTACACAGCCTTTCCGAAGATCAGGCCCACTCTGATTCTTTATTAGCTTGCTTTCTTTAGAGCAAGCCATGTGGACTCTTGCTTTTTTTTTTTTTTTTTTTTTTTTGGTACTATTCCACCTTGGTTTTCTTACTCCTTATGACAGAGGGCAGAGCACACTCCAACCCCTCAGGTTCTTAGAACCTTGTCACACTGAAGGTAAACCTCTTGTTTTTGCTGCTGTTGTTTTTGTTGTTAAGATTCCTAGTTTGTCTTCAGTCAAAATAATGACATCTTATATGGAAGTCTTTGTGGGTGACTCCCTGATATCCATTCCAACTTAAGTCATGGTAAGCTCATGCATCTGCTAAGAATTGGCGTAGGACCGAATCTTTGGCCCAATGATGACAAGTGTGGTGTAGAAGGAAGAGTGTTTAGAGATCTGTGGGACAGGGTCACAGCCCCCATGAAGGAGATACATGAAAGTGTTGCTCCCTTCTTCCTCTCAAATTTGCCGTATCTGTATATTACTCTTACATCTGCTGGCGTCATCTTTATCACACTGAGGGAGGCTAACTAAGCATCTTTTACACATTGAACATTACACAATGGAGGCTAAAAATTAGCCCAGGGAGTTCTTAAGATGCTACATCAGCCAGTTCTGGAGCCCACCTTACATCTAGACATCATGCTTGGGAATACAAACAAACAAAACTTCAAGAATTCTTATTTCAGGTAGTTTGATTTGATGTTTTCTGATATTTGCTAATCCTAACAGATACAATGCTAATAATAAAAATAGAAAATATGGAAAATATGGGAAACCTACTTTGTTTCATTAAGTGTACCTTAAATCTCTATAAACATGAATATTTAAATTAATAATATAAAAGCAAAGTCTCTATATAGTTGCTACAGATTTTCAAAGTATACATAATCCCTGGACCTAATCTTGGGTATGTGTCATGAAAACTGCTCTTCTTCATCAAAAGTCCTCTAGAAATTCTTTCAAGTGGGCTTACTTTTAGACAGGATGATACACTCCAAGGAAAACAACGGATGCTACCTACATTCAAATATTCCCCAAACCTTACAAATTAGCTCTCTTTTGAGTTATGCTAAATGTCAGTTTCAAATATTTTCTAAAATCTTTTCTTCTACATAAATAAGATGTCATATTGTAGGAGATTTTGAAATTAGAGTGGAGAAGGCACTTGAAATCTCATTGTTTCTGAAGTATGTTACACTTTGCTTTTATAAATAGGGCTATTTAAAAATATAGCAATATTTATTTAGTGTGTTATTTTTCAAGACAGATAATCTTTCTTGCATTAAGTCTCATATACTTCATTTAAGAGACCAAAGTTCCATAGATAATACAGTCTCAGCCTAGTGAGTTGTAATATACAAATGTTCCTTGAATTACGAAACTGTTCAACTAGATCGTTTCCCTTCCTGGCTCTAGGGAGATGGGATATTAAAACATCTGCAGAAGGAATCAATAATAGATTCCAGGATATACATGACTGTGTCTGCCATACCTTTGCCCCAGTTAGAATATAGCCCAGCTATGTCAGCTCTAAAAATAATAATTTATATGAAGAAGCAATTTCCTTGAATCCATGTATACTATATAAATGTTATATTTTTTTAGATAATTGCCAAAAATAATCAAATTTATATAAATGCTTCCATTCATAAAAATCTTATTTTACTGTCACTTTGAAAACTTCAGTTACAGCTAATGTCTTTTGTGGTTCTTATATATGATCTAGGTATTATGCTTTCCTTTTTAAATAAAGTTTCAAGGAAACCTATTGTAAACATCAAATAAATATTTAATAATGACTTCTAACAGTCACTACTATAAACAGAATGAGAATCACAAAGAGTAGCCTCTTGAACAACTCACCCTAAGACATAATTGAAGTTGAGTTTTTCTTGTACCTAATGAATATGTAAGTAGAGACAGCCTATTCAGCATAACTACATGATTGTGTGCATATAAAAGAACAACACTCTGATCGTGTAGGAAATGAGGTTAATACTGAACAAATTAGTGAAGTAATTCAAGCAAAGAAAATCCCCTAGAAGAATAGTGAATGAAATCCATGTTATATAAATGAATGGCATAAAATTAGGGAAATAGAATTTCTTTTCCTGAGAAATACAGTGTTAGTTCAGTTTCCAAGTATGTAAGACCATACTGCAATGTAAGGAATCTGCATATAAATAAGGACATTTTGTTTCTTATTAGAGACTGGGAAGGATATTAATATCAATTATATATGAACTCATTCCTGTTTGCCCAAAGCAAATTATTTAATATTACAATTGAGAAATCATAAATTCCATTTAAATTTGACATCTTAAAATATATTAATCTATGATGAAGACATCCAATTTAATGTCAGTCCTTTCTACATCAAGCAAGGTCTAGTAGCATAATGTTATCCCTATTTCATACATTTGAAAGGTTTAAGGAACTTTCTTAAGGTCAAAGAGAAAGTAAATTTCAGCATCATGTTGGGAACCTAAGTGCGCACAGTTCCATTTTATTAGTTCATACTAGTATGAAATAATAATGGAGGCTAAAAGGGTCTATTGGGGGTAGGGGAAGGGGACCTAAAACAATAAATACGATTTGAGATGACAATCACTTGAATTATAATTTGGGCAATATGACATAACCCTTGAAAGTAAAATAAATTCAGTTACACTATCAAAAACGTTTCCTTTTACCTTCTAAATTATTTTTTCCATATAAAATGAAAAAAATAAGTAAATCAGGTGTATAATAATTTGTACCCTGAAGCTGTTGTGGAGCTCCAATTTTCAAGGTCTGACTGAGCACGTATTTAGTGATTCTCCCCCAAGAAACACTCTTGAAACATCAGAACAGAAGTATTTCAAAAGGCAGCAAATCAAACCAACTGAGAGTGACAAGAGGAAAGAACAGCTATAATCTCTGATGCATTTTAGGAAGACAGAACTCGGGGAGAACCACACTGTTGGATATGAAGGATCAAAGGATCCTACTCAGACCATTTACAGGAGAAGGCTCTTCTAGAAGCGGGAACTGTTTTTTATCACAGAAAAATCTTGGACTGGATAAATATGGACAACTCAACCAGGAAGAGCACAGAGATCAGAGTGATTTTCCAAAAGTCTTTTGAATGACATTTTCTGTATTTCTCCACATGTCTGCCTCTGCTTTCCCCTCCAGTGCCTTCCTCCCAAAATGTACAGTAGAATAAATTTCCTCCAGATGAAGCAGGAAAATATGTTCTTTCTTTTTATGTTTCAAATTCAAACAACTTTTATTTAGGGAAAATATCTCTTAATGAATTGATTTACCTTCATGGGAGAAGGGAGGACTTTCAAATTGGAGATTGGAGCTCAATATATGAACTTCATTTAAAAAAATGGGAGAGCATGGAGTGCTTTTCTGACTCCAGCTCCTATAAGTACTCCAAGGTAAAGCCACTAAAACAGTGTGCATCATCAACATAAAACCCGGGTGTCGCCCCTGCCCATTAGTGACAAAAGGCCATGATTAAAATGCTAGACAGATTACAATGATCCCAAATATATATTTCTTCATTAATGTAATTATGTAATTAAGTTTCATCAGAAAGTTGAGGAAATTCAGCACTAAGAAAAGGTAATGAGGAGAGTGAAACACAGATCAGATCCCTTAGGGAATAACGAATACAAACAAGAAAAAAGGATCTTAAAGAGATTTGAATGAGTGAGAGGCAAGAAGATGGTCCAGTAATAGGCTCTCTTGGAACAAGGCAATAGGAAAAAAAAAAGTAACAGTTCTTACAATTTTATAAATAGGTAGAGATAACTGGTTATAGATAAAGATATATATATGTGTGTGTGTGTGTGTGTGTGTGTGTGTGTGTGTGTGTGTATACATATATACATATTTAGGTAATAGGTAAGTAGGTAGCTAGCTAGTTAAATAGAAATGATTACTAAAATTAAAGTTAAGGAAGAATATTTAAAGAAAAATGCAGCGGGGTGCCTGGGTGGCTCAGTTCTTGGCCATCTGCCTTCGTTTCGGGTCGTGATCGCGGGGTCCTGGGATCGGGCCCCGCATCGGGCTCCCTTCTCGGCAGGGGGGCCTGCTTCTCCCTCTCCACTCCCCCTGTTTGTGTTCCCTCTTTCACTGTGTGTCTCTCTCTGTCAAATGGATAAGTAAAATCTTAAAAAAAACAAAGAAAAATGCAGTCTTCCAATCCAAAGCCTCACCCCACCCCAAGTACAAAAGAAAAGTCCTCAAAGAGGTATATTTCTTTGAGATTTCCAAATATATTAAAAATTTGTACATAGGCCTTAAAGTAGAAGAGGAGGTATTCTGGGGATTTGGGCTGGTGAATATTATTTTATTTGCTAATTTAGTTTGAAACTTAATCCTCAGTCGATTTGCTTTGTAAATTTTTTTAAATTTTATTTTATGTTCTGTTAATCACCATACATTACATCATTAGTTTTGATGTAGTGTTCCATGACTCATTGTTTGTGTATAACACCCAGTGCTCCATGCAATACGTGCCCTCTTTAATACCCATCACCAGGCTAAACCATCCCCCCACCCCCCTCCCCTCTAGAACCCTCAGTTTGTTTCTCAGAGTCCATAGTCTCTCATGCTTTGTAAAATTTTATAATGGCCTGTTATTAGTTATTCAGAACATTAAAAAAAAGAAAAAAGAAAAAAAAAAACAAAACAGAAAACCTGGAGACACCAATGAGTTCCTGATGCTTGGAAATATCTTTGGAAGGGGTGGTATTTTAACATGTTCAGGAATCAGTCTCTTCTCTGCATTTTCTAGTGTCTCTTCGTCACTGGTATGCCAGCCACTGTCTTGCAAAGATACTTCTTCAGTCACTTTTGAAAAGTTGCTAAGAAAATTTTACCTAATTTTTTTAGCCTTGAAAAATCAGTCTCTGCCATGACAACTCACTCTAGGCAAAAGGAGAAAAATGTGGCCACATGCCAATATTATACAAACCATTTTGATGATTTTTTTAAAGAGCCATCCGTCAATTTAATCGCTTTTTATCTTTCATTTAACACATAATATGCATTTAATGTCACCAGTCTCTGACCTAATATCATCCCTGTATTCCAACCACTGCTTGGGTGGATTTCCGTATATTTAGGTTTTCTTTAATTTCTTTCAACACTGTTTTGTAGTTTTTGGAGTGTAAGTTATATACTTTTTTGTGAAAATCATTCCTAGGTAAAGTAATTTATTTCTTTTGATGATACTGTAATTGGAATTGTTTTCTTAGCTTCATTTTCAGTTTGTTCATTGCTATTATGTAGACAAACAATATCTGTGCAATGATATATCCATCAACCCTGCTGCTCTCATTTTAAGTGTTCTGTATAAAAGATCGTGCTATCTATAGATATAGTTTTAATTCTTCCTTTCCAGTCTGGCTGTGTTTTATTTCATTTTCTTGCCTAATTTCCCTGACTAAAACCACCATACATTGGTGAATAAAATTAACAACACTGAACATCCTTGTCTTATCTCTGATCTCAGCGTGAGAGCATTTCATCTTTCAAAATTGAGTATAACATTGGCCGGGTTTTTATCAGATTGAGAAAGTTCTCTTCTATACCCAGTTTGTTGAGTGTTTTTATCACAAAGGAGTATTAGATTTTGTCAACTACTTTGTCTGCATCTACTGAGATGATTGTGTATGTTCTCTTAATATGATCTAATATAAATAACTAGCTTTAGGATGTTCAATGAGTCTTGCATTCCTGGGATAAATCCTACTTGGTCAGGATGTAGAATTGTTTTTGTAAATTGCTGGATTTTGTTAGCTAGTATTTTGTTAAGAATTTTCATGTCTATATCTCTAAGAAATTTGATCTGTAGCTTTCTTGTATTTTTTGAATTTTGCTATTGAGGTAATACTGGCAATATAGAATTAATTGAGAAATAGTCTCTTCATTTCTATTTTTGAGAAGAGTTGGTAAAGAATTACTACTAATTTTCTTTAAGTTTTTGAAGGAATTCACCAATGAAGCTAATCTGGGTTTGGGCTTAATTTGTATGAAATTTTTAAATTATGAATTCAAACCTGGGATTTATTACATATCTATTCAGATTTTTTATCTCTTATTCTGTTAGTTTCAGAGTTTTTGTTGTTCCAGAAATTTATTTAATCAAAATTATTTAATTTTTTAGCATAGAGTTGTTCAGAATATTCCCTTATATTCATTTGATTCATGTAGGTAGCAGTGTCCCCTCTTTTATTCCTGATTTTAGTGGTTTGAATCTTTTCTCATTTTATTTTTGGTCAGTGTATTTAAATTATTTTTCAATTTTGTTTCTCTTTTCCAAAAAAACAACTTTTGGGTTTATTGATAGTGTCTGATTTTCTAGCCTCAATTTCATTAGTTTCCTCTCTAAATTTATTTTCTTCTGCTTGTTTTAGCTTTAGTTTGTTCATTTTTCTGTGTCTTAAAATGGAAGGTTAGGTTATTGATTTGAGCTGTTTTTTCCTCCTTAATATAATCTTTTGCAGCTATACATTTTCTTTAAACCCTAGTCTGGCTCATCCCAAAGGTTTTGGTGCATGTGTCTTCATTTTCATTTTTCTTAAAGTATTTTTAAAATTTCCCTTGCTATATTTTCTTTGACCCATTGGTTATTTGGGATAGTTTTGTTTAATTTTAACACATCTGTGAATTTCTCAAATTTCTTTCTCTTACTGATTTCTTATTCCATTGTGGTGAGAAAACACACTTTATATTATCCAATCCTTCTAAATATGTTGAAGCATGTATTATGATATGTAATTTATTCTGGACAATGTTTCCTGTGCATTGAGAATAATATATATTCTGCTGTTGTTGGGTGGAGTGTTTTCTAGATATCTGTAGGTATAGTTAGTTTTTAATGTTGGCCAAATCTTCTTTCCTTCCAATGTACTGTACAATTGTTCTATCCAAGTTGGATGTGGGGTGTGGCGTTCTTGTGAGGTATGTACATATATGTAATTGTTATAGATTATTGATATGTTGATCTCTTTTCATTACAAAAAAAAGAAACCCTTTTTATCTCTAGCAAAAAAGGTTTTGTTTTAAAGGCTAAATTATCTGATACTAGTACTATCTACAGTTTTCTTATGGTGGTTCTTTTTTTAACATGTTTTTCTATCCTTCTACTTTCAATCTGTTTGTATCTTTGATTCTTAAATGTGTCTCTGCAGAGAGCACATAGTTTTTCAATCCAGTCAACTCTGACTTTTGATATTATTGTTTAATTCATTCACACTTAATGTTATTATTGATGTTTGGATTTATATCTGCTATTTTATTTTTTCTGTATGTTTCAGTTCCTTTTGTTTGTTTTGTCTTAATGCTTTCATTTTTTAATTAAATGAAGATTTTCTAGTGTATCATCTTAATTATTCAAGTGATTTCTCACTATATTTTGAGTCATTTACTTAGTGCTTGCTGTAGAGCTTACCATATATATCTTAATTTACCAGAATCTACTTCAGATTTATTCCAGTGGGAATAGAATTTTTACTTCTCTGTATCCTTATCCCATATTCCCACTTTTTAAATGTTATTAGTGTTACAGAAATTGTATCTGTATATCTTGAAACTCAAAATACATTCTTATAATTAAATACTTTGTATAATTTTAAATCTTTTTTTAAAAGCTGAGAAAAGGAAAGGAGAGCAGTTAATTGTTTATAGGACCGGTTGTATTAAACTTCTTATTTACCACTTCTGGTTCTCTTCATTAGTTACTGTGAATTTGAGTTACCATTTGGTGTTATTTCCTTACTTCGACACAGCTTAGCTTTCACCTTTTTATTTTGTGCTGTAATTGTCAAATTTATATTATATATTATAGTCCCAACAATGCAGTTGTTTACATATTGTTTTATATAACTGTTTTTTAATCAGTTTAAACAAGAAGGAAGAAATATGCATGTATACTATAGTATTTTATTATTACATAATCACCTGTTCTGATTGATTCCTCTCCCACCAAATCTCTGTGCCTCTGGTCCAGAGATGGGTGTGGGAACAGTGGCATGCTTTTCTTGGAATGACAACCTGGCTTAATGAGCAAGAAGTTGGGTGAGGGAGGAGCCTCTGGTGTTTTTTTCTTGTTTCTCCTAGGGTGGAAATTTAATGCTATGAGTGAGTTGGAATGAGGGCCTTCTGGGCCCCAGTATTCTCAGCCTGTTGCCTACTAGGTGGAGCTTCTACCTTGTAAGTTGGAACTCAGTGGAGGAGTAGATTCCGGACCTCTTAGCCTCTCTTGTCTAGAATAGAACCTCTGCGTGAGATGATGGGAAATGGCAGTGTCCTGCCCCTCCTAGGAAGATTCTGTAGTCCTGGACTTAAAAGCCAGGGGAAGATGAAGTCATGTATTCTTGGCTTCATAAATCACTGAAAATAGATCTTCCCTTATGCTAAACTCGTGAGGCGAGGAGGGAGTAGAGCAGTTCTTGGCTCAAAGGCCATAGATTCTGGCTTTTCATACACAGATTTATTTATTTTTTAAATAAATCCCCCCCCTTTAAAAAAAAAAAAACTATGGTGTTTATTTTATTTTTTTAAAGATTTTATTTATATGACAGAGGGAGACACAGCAAAAGAAGGAACACAAGCAGGGGGAGTGGGAGAGGGAGAAGCAAGCTTCCCGTGGAGCAGGGAGCCTGATGCAGGGCTCAATCCCAGGACCCTGGGATCATGACCTGAGCCAAAGGCTGATGCTTAACGACTGAGCCACCCAGGCACCCCTTCTTACACAGATTTAATAGATTTTCTATATATATATATATTTTTTTTTTTTCCATTTAAAGTATGTCTTTAAGAAATTTTCCAGAGACTGTAATATTTTTTATTACTTTTCACCAGTTATCATTGTTTTTTGCTGGAGTGAGGGTCCATAGAATTCCTCACATGACCATTCTGGCAGTCTACATTGTGTTTCTATAATTAGATTGTCATATAGAAGTTTTATGCTTGTTTCATCATATGTTTCTGTTTTGCTGTTCACAAATACCAGAAACATTTTTGTTTTCTTTTAAAATACCTCTGTATAAAATGATAAATTAGGTTCTTAAACAACATTTGTTCAGGAAAAAAAAAGGTGCGGAGTATGGCTATTCATACAGATTGTTAAGTAGTATTATGGGGCTCAGAATTTTTTCCTCAATGTCAGAGAAAATAAATTTCTTAAGTTCAAACAAATTATAATAAATATATTTTGTTGTAGTAAAAAATAAGTAGTTCCTACGTAAAGTTTTTTTTTCTTTTTTACACATTAAATCTGCAATCTTTTTTATGAAAGTAATTGTAAAATAAAATTAGATGTGAAAATTCTTTTAAACCAAACCAACATAATTATACTGTACTTTGTATTGACATTTGATATTTCACTTTAACCTTGATTTCTTCCTTAAAAGACATATTGAGTAATGAATACTAACATATAGTTTTCCTTGTATAAAGCAAACAAGGGCACACTAGAATTGGTGAATGAATAGCAGAGCTTTTCCAAAACCCACTACATTAATTTAGGGCAGTTGTGTAACATGAAGACTTTTCTTTTTCTTCTTGTAGATTTGAAAAAAAAAAAAAATCACTTAGAACAAGAATAAAGTGAAGTGCCAAAAACTTAACACTCTGATATAGAGTATAATGTGACTTTGTAACTTACTGCTTTTGTGTTATGCTTTCAAAATAACATACACATTCGTGTGTTAAATCCTTATTTTGTGGAATTTCATGGTTTTACTCCATTTGTATTTATATTTTTTAACATGTTAGCCCATTATGGTAAAAAATTCATTGTTTTTATGTTAGTTGATGACATTTCAAATAACATGTCCCCTTAGAGTTATATATTATTGCATGTTTGTCATAATTTAAGAGATTACCGTTCTCCTAAATCTCCGCAAGTTCTAGGAGCTATGTCTCAAAAAACAACAAAATTTCTCTTACATGTGAGGTATCTACTTTATGAACATATGGGGAAGAATAGCAGAGAGAAGTGTTGCTCTTTATCTTTACTAGTTCAGTTATTTGGGCATAACAGTATCAAAGTAGAAGTGTCAAGTCAGAGGAAGAGCCATTTTTCTTAGGGCTGAACCAGACATTGTCAATATGGCTGTACTTTAAGAAAATATGTTTTCCTTGAAATTTACTAAGGCAGGTGTCTGTAACCATGGGATACAATAATACATCAAACTGGAGCAAAGCAAATGTTAGACAAAGTAGACTATTACGATTGACCTTATATAATGTAATGTCTGCACTCCTAAATGGTCGTGAAGCCCGTAGCCATTCAGTCTGCTGAGAGACCTTGCACTAGGACCTTGTTGTACCTCCTCTGTAGCTCTTCCCTACTCTGAGCAATTTCTGGCTGCTACTCGGTATTTCACATTCTCACTTCTCACTGGGGATCTCTGCGGCTCTGTTCCATCAATCATGTCCTTGCAGTACAATTTTCAGACTCTCCAGAAACTACATTTCTTCCCAGATGATCACAACTAAGGCCCTTTATGCCATTTAGTCCATTCCCCTAAGTATCTCATTTTATCTGGAACTGGACAAATTCTTTCTAATAACTTTAAGCTGAATGGGGAGAAAGGAAATTAATGGGAAAAAGAATACGATATGTTAAATTATACTGTGGCTTGGCATTTGTATAATTCTCCATGGGCTGAATGAATACATGTATTTTTCATTAAATAATATTTCTGAAATAAAACTAAATATGATCTTTTGGATTTCATAGTTGTTTATGTTCTCCTATATAAAAGTTTTTGTTTGTTATTTTTGTTGCTAATTTTCTAGCAAAAGATTAAGTAGGTAGAGTCAAAGTATGGAATTGGTTTATGCGTGACATTATTCACTTCTCAATACATCTAAAAGTGAAAATAGGCATATCAAAAGATTAGAAGGGCTCAAAATTAAACATATAAGATAAAATAGATAATATTCCCTGGTAAAAGAAGATATATAATACCTGCTGCTTTTTATAAAAACCAGAGGAAAGCAGCTGGGAAATTAAAGAAACAGATTTAGTAAAACCTTGGAATGATTCTAAAATTTTACTATGAGATGCTTCTGTCTTTATGTGTCCTGGAAAAAAGCAAAAGTGTAGTCTTAACTATACATTATTTCATAAAGAATATATTACTAGAAATCTCTCTAAATGATTATACTATCTGAATTAAATTTCAAGGAAACTGTTGCTTCTACTGAAGATGGGCTGTATTAACCTTAAAGTTCTATATTAAATGCCCACCAAATTCACTCTCCTACTACTTGGAACAACTCTATGGAGCTTTGAAAATTCTTCTTGTGTGGAAAAGGATAACATGAATATAGCAAGATTATGTTGCTATGACAACTATGGCTTCTCTATTTCTAGTCTTTCTTGCATTTAAACTTTCAGCCTTTGGGTTGTATTGCCACTCCCCCCCCTTAATCTATCTGATACTGGTGTGAAAATGCTGACGAAAGTATAACAAGGAAAAAATATTCATAGCATTTTTTGAAATATTATCCCTCAATAAAAAGAAACTTTAAAGTAAAAAAAAAAAATGCTGACACCAACAGACCAAATACTTTATGTCCAATAATATCACAAATATATATGTGTATATAAGGAATATTATTAAGAGTATAGGAGTAAGGAATATTATTAAGAGTACACTCTTTTGTTAAGGAATTGTGTCTTAAAAAAAACCAAAGGCAACAGCAAAATTAAATACAATAATTTCTCTTGTACATACATTTTAACAAATAATACAGGAAGGACTTTGTTGGATTCAACTAATAGATGATCTCATCTTGCTTAAAAACATACATATATACATGAACATATATCTGTATATTACATATTATTTAATTGACCTAAATATCTTATTTGTGGAATTTATATATATATAATATATATTATATATACACACACACATCAATTTTAAAGTATAAATTGTGTTGCTAGTACTTTATATAAATTGTCATATATAATCTCTATAATCATGTATTGGAATGAAACTATTTAAATTTTTTAGACAAGGAGTTCCAGACTCTGCAAGTTTATGGAATTTATATAATTTAAGTAAAATGATTAAATAATTTTTAGGTAATAGAAAATCACAATTTGAATCTATTATATTTATTTTGTAATTATTCCAAAATAATAAATTTGAAACTTGGTTTAGTACTTCTGTCATTAATCTATTTAGAGATTTCCTGATAACTTTTCATATAGACATTTATTCATATTGATTTTTAATAACTTAAAGAACAAAAATGTTTGTACACTGAAGCCCAAGCTCATTCTTGAGTAATACATTTATCTTTCAAGCAAACTACAAATAAGTATCTTTTCAGTCACAGATATTTTAAATCCACTGATATTTAATCCATTGATTTTTTTTTAATAGGGATAGATGGGTCAATTTCAATTTCTTTAGTTGTTCTAAAAATATTTGTTCCTTGACATGATTGGTAAAGAGGACGGTTCTTCTATCCTAAAGTGTGTGTGTGTGTGTGTGTGTGTGTGTGTGTGTGTGTGTTTACCTGAGTAGAAGACTACTGTAGAAGTATACACTGTTTTTCCAGGAAATTTTAGGACCAAAAACTAGAATTCAAAAGTATATTCAAATGTGGATTAATTATCTGTATTTTAAGTGTCAGAAGTTTCCATATAAATTTATTTTTCTCCCCATGCTTCTTAAAGATCTGTGTATATATGTATATGTTTGCATACATACACACACACACAAATACATATTTCAAGAAAATCTTATATAAGTTTTTAACTAAGACATTCTAACCCATAACCCAGTATCATTAAAAGACTTAATCTCTCATGAAATCTCACATATGTTGTGCATGTTTAATCAGGAAGGAAGAATGAGGCAATAAAGTAAAAATACTACCATTATTAGAGCTATACTACATTTACTATGTGGCTACTTCATATCACATAGGATTGTATTATGTTGAGTTAGCTGTGGTAAGTAGCTATATCACCTTTGACAAGTGAAGATAATGGAATTCAGAAAAGATAACTAATTTCACCAAGGGCACACAATATGTACATTGCAGATCCAACAGTTTAGACACTGATGTAACTGAGACAAAGTCCATATTCCCCCATAAGTTGAGTTGAATTCTTAAATGAGGCAAGAATAGTCAACAAGGAATAGTCTATCATAATTACAAATTAAACTGTTTTTGTTAAAGTAATAGCAGTGCCTGGTCTTTATAAAACTCATGCAGCCATTGCTCTTTTGAGAAATTTACACGTTTCTCTCACTGAAGGGGCGTAACAATACTATGCTGTACCTATTCAATGTATCTCCTTTAATAGTTTAGGAAACACTGGCTTACAGTGTTAACTTAAATAAGGTAACACACATGTCACCTTACAAATCCAGGCAATCTGACTCCAGAACATGTTCTACTAATGGCAATAATTTTTTTTCAAAGATTTTATTTATTTATTTGACACAGAGAGAGACAGTGAGAGAGGGAACACAAGCAGGGGGAGTGGGAGAGGGAGAAGCAGGCTTCCCACTGAGCAGGGAGCCCGATGCGGGGCTCGATCCCAGGACCCTAGAATCATGACCTGAGCCGAAGGCAGACGCTTAACACCTGAACCACCCAGGCGCCCCTAATGGCAATAAATATTGTTGGGTTTTGAACTAAGAGTGCCTAACTTCTTAGCTATAAGCTCTGCCTCTGAATTTCTGTAGGATTTTGGATATTACTATATAGGGTCCTCTAGAAAAACAGAACCAATAGGATGGTTATATAGTAGAAAACAAAGAGGTTTAATTTAAAGAAATGGCTAAAATACAAATCTGAAGGAGGCTAGCAGGTTAAAAGCTCAAGAAAATGTTGTGGTTGGAATCCAAAGGCAGTCTTGCTATAGAACCAAGAAGAACCAACGTTGCATGTGAAGTCAAGAGTCTGCCAGGGAATTCTCTCTTGTTTGGATAAGGCCAGCCTTTTGTTCTCTTTAGGCCTTCAACTTATTGGATAAGGCAAACCCACATTATGGAGGGCAATTTCTTACTCAAAATCCACTAATTTAAATGTATACCTCATTTAAAAACATTATCATAGAAACATCCAAAGAAATATCTAACAATGTATCTGCACCATGGCCCAAACAAGTGGACACATAAAATTAATTGTAACAGTTACTTAATTTATTTATACCTCATTTGTTACCTTTTATTACTGATATAGCATTTGGTTGAATGAAATAAAATGCACATAGTATAAATTCACCATTTTAGGTTAGCAATTCAATTGCATGTAATGCATTCATGATGCTATTCAATCATCACCTCTGTTAAGTTCCAGAACATTTTCATCACCCCACAAAATATGTGTACTCGTTAAGCAGTTAGTCACCATGCCCTGTCTTCTTTCTGTCTCTATGGATTTATCTCTTCTGAATATTTCATAGAAGTGGAATCATACAATATGGGATATTTAGTGTCTGACTTCTTTCACTTTACATATTGTTTTTGAAGTTCATTCCCATGATAACATTGTAGCATGCATCAGTACTTCATCTTTACAGCTAAAAAAAAAAAAAAAATTTTTTTTTTTTTTTTGAGAGAGAGAAAGAGATAGAGAGAGCACAAGTGGGGAGGAGAGGGAGAAGGAGGAGAGGAAGAAGCAGGCTCCCTCTGAGCAGGAAGCCTGACATGAGGCTCGATCTCAGGACCCTGGGACCATGACCTGAGCCAAAGGCAGACTCTTAACTGACTGAGACACCCAGGTGCCCCTACAGCTAAATATTAATTACAGTGCACATGTGTGTCACAATTTGTTTTTCCATTCATTTGTTGATAAACATTTGATTTGTTTCTACCTATTGGCTCTTGTGATTAGTGCTACTGTGAACATCCATGTACAAGTATTTCTTTTAGTACCTTTTTACACCTTTCTTGCTATATACCTACTACTAAAATTACAGAGTCATATGACAATTCTGTGTTTAACTTTTTGAGCAACGGCCAAACTGTTTTCTAATGGCAGTACCATTTTAGCAATGCACAATTGCTTTGCTATTCTGATTGTAATTTTTTTAACTTTTCGTGTTGGTGTGTTGAATTTCATTGATTGATTTTCGAATATTAAAGTAGCTTCTCATTCCTGGATGTAGAAATCAGAGTGTTCTGATATCTCCACATCATCCCGCAACATTTGTTATTTTCCTTTTGTCTGATGTAGATGGAATAATGCCCCTCACCAAAAATGTCCATCTCCTAATTCCTGAAACCTGTTCATGTCACCTTACATGGCAAAAGACTTTCAAATGTATTTAAGTTAAATATAGATAGGAAAATTATCCTGGATAATTAGATGAGCCCAATGTAACCACAAAGGTCATTTAAAAATTCAGAAAAGAAATGTGAAGACAAAAGCAGAGTGTCAGAGTCAGAGAGAGAATTAATATTAATTACTGACAAAGTAGATTTCAGAACAAGCAAGATAGTCAGTAATAAAGAAAGGCATTACATAATGATAATGGGGTAAATTAACCATGAAGAAATAACAATTATATATATACACCTCAAAAGAGAGTATCAAAATATATGACATAAAAACCTACAGAAGTGAAAGGAGAAATAGAGAAATTTATGATAGTCATTGGAATATTCATTACCACTCTGTTAGAAATTGATAAATCAATAAATAAGAAAATCAGTAAGGGTACAAATGGCTAACACTCTTAATTAACTTGGTCTAATTGAAATGTATAGAATACTCCATCCAACAACAGCAGAAGACACATTCTTTTTAAACTCAAAAAAACACATTCTAGGTTAAATAGCTTAACAAACTTAAAAGAATAAATACCATGCAAAGTATGTTCTCATACTACATTTGAATTGAACTAGAGATTAGCAAAATGAAAATAGCTGGAAAAAATCCCCAAATATCTGTAAATTTAACAATGTATTTAAAAATAACTCATGGGTAAAAGATGTCCAAAGAGACACTAAATGAATTTATGACTAAAGGAAAATACAACTTTTCAAAATTTGTGGTGGTATCATTGGATGCCTGTATTAGAAAAAAATGAAAGATCTAAACTCATTCAACCTTAGGGAATTAAGAAAAATTAAATCAATCCTAAAGCAAGCAGAAGAATAGTAATAACAAAAACCAGAGCAGAAATCAATGAAATTGAGAACAGAAAGACAGTAGGGATAAAAACAACAAACTATTCAAATGATTAATAAAATTAGTATGTTGTTAACCAGGATAACCAAGAAAAAGATGTTAGAGATTACTGATGTCAGTAAAGAGGGGTTATTCGTATGGATTCCCTGGACATTAAGATGATAATAAAAGAATGCTATGAACAAATATGTGCTCACAAATTTGATAATTTAAATGAAATGATCAATTCATGAAGAATACAAGCTACTCAAATTTACACAAGGAAAAATAGGTAACGTGAATAACTCTCTATATATTATGTAAGTACATAATATATAAAAACCTTACAAATAGAGAAAGTACCTGACACAGAGGGTTCCAATGATGAATTCTATGAAACATTTAAAGTATAAATAATATCAATCTTCAACAATTTTCTTCAGAAAACAGAAGCAGATAGAATACTTTCAAACTCATTCAGTGAGGCCAGCATTATTCTAATACAAAATCAGATGAAACCACTACAAAAAAGAACATCACAGACCTATATGTCATGAACATAGAAATAAAATCCTCAAAATGATTTTGCAAAGCAAATCCCGCAAGATAAAAAATAATTAGTCACCGTGACCAAATGTCACTAAATCCAGGATGAGAAGCTACTTTAATATTAGAAAATCAATGAAAGTCAACATATTAACATGAAAAGTTAAAAAATTACATGATCATAAATATTGATGCCAAAAAATACTTGGCAAAATCTGACACTTATTCATGATAGGAACTTTCCACAAACCAAGAATAGAGGAGACTTCTTCAATTTAATATAGTCCATCTACAAAAAACTTATAGGTGGCATCACATTTAATGATCAGAGAATGGATGGATGTCTAAGATCAAAAACAAATCCGGTGTATCCCTCACTATACCTATATTGTACTGGAAATATGAGCTGGTACATAGCAAGGGGAATGACAAATTATTCAAATTTCAAAGGAAGTAATAAAACAGTTTTCATCCCCAGATGACATGATTATTATGTTTTTATGTTATAATTGCCCAAATTGTTCATTTATATATGAACTTCCTCTTTTTCATATATTTGTTCCCATGTATTTATTTAAAGTCATCAATGGATGTCGCCAATAGAAATATAATTTTTGACATTTGGAGAATATAGGGTTATCTGTTCCTCTTTGTAAATTAAAAAATATATATATATATATATATAATTGACTAGATTATCTCAGAAACTCCTGCTGATCAAAGCGTGGATTTCTCTTGTCAAATGACTTCTTACACAGTGGTAGTTTCCTCCACCTTACCCCAACACTAGGGCGTAGATGCTGTAGGAGACAGATGCATAATGGAAGGGACATTCTGTTTCGTGGTGGTAGCAAAGTGGGATTTCATCATTCTAAAGCAATGGATTAGCAATATTTGGGCAGAAGTTGTATACAAGTTATTCTGTACAGTTTTTAAAACAAGTCTTTGATCCTGCCAAAACTTGAATAGAACTACCACCCTTCCCCAAATGAAAGACTAGAGCCAGGCATTTAGTGCACTTAATTAGATAATGTGTGAAAAGCTATGAACACAGAAATTGGTCTATATTCAGTTCCTTTTCTTCCTCTAGATTAGGATTTCTCAACAGTTTTTTACAAATGTAAACTTGGGGGTGTAATTTCTTTAATTTTTCCCCATTTTAAAAAAATTATGAAAAAGATTATGATGTTCCTCTAAAAATGTTGGGAATTCGGGGGTCAACAAATAACTCTATCATTTACTATACCGAAATACTGAATAATTAAAAACAACACAGAAGACCATCAGGTATCAGTCAATAATAGTGACTATCAGATGCCAGGTACTTTCTAAGCATTTGATGTTTATTAGATCATTTAAATTTTGCAAAAACTGGAAGAATGACATTGTAGGGTTATTTTCATTTTCGATTTTAGGAAACTGAAAAACAATGTGTTTAAGAAACTTGTCTAAAATCACACAGCTATTCCAAACAGGAGCTAGGAATAACACTCAGGTGTAGTGTGTCTTCAGAGATTTAATTTTATATCAGCTAAAAATTTGGGAAGCCTGTGTAGGTGTTGTCAAATGGGCATATGGACGCTCTGCCAATCTTCAGACCTGGGTGGGGCACTCTGTTTCAGCATATGATAGCAAATAGAATATACCTTTTCTGCAGGCTGGCCAATTCTGAAACAGAAACAGAATATGCTGGATTAAGTGTTCCTTGGTTGCTTCTACCAATCTTACTAATCAAATAAAGTCACCCCTGTCTAGGAAGAACTAGTTAGGCCAAGTGTGTTTCTGGAAAACACATTTCTCCATAAGGAAATATGAGAAGTTTGGAGTGAATGCCCCCTCAACTAATAATGAGGATAACTTATAACTTATGATTGTATTTTATTTTATTTTATTTGTGATTTTTACCATGCTACACAATGAAATGTTCATTTTATAGAGTTGGGCTTATGAGGGAAGAGGAGAGGCCGACTTTATATGGAAATGATATGTAGTTCATCAGTTTAAAGTTTTGTATTGGCAAAAAATATGACATCATGTGTGCATAAAAATGAACCAACACAGCACTCATAGATGTTAAAAGAGGAAAAAGTGGGAGAAATGAATCACAGCTTGACACACAGGATGATTATGCTGAACTAAAAAAAATAGTGATTCACAAAGAAAATGGCAATTTTATTTCAATAAAAAAAATCACAGTTCATATAAATATATGTATTTTTTAACTTTACTGGTTTTTTTACACATTTCTTTTGAAAATATCCATAGCAATAAAGAATAAAAACTAAAAATGAAATTCATACCACATTTTCTTTCTGAAAATATTTAATTGATATCATAAAACTAAACAGTGATGACAAATGATTTAAACTTTTTACTCATTCATAGAACTCTGTGAATAACTTCGATTGGAATAAGCTAATTTCAACCTTACTTGAAAGTTCATTTAAGGTCTACTGGTATTTAAAATTGTGTTAGTTATCTAATATTGGTTCTTAATAAGGGTAACTTAAGATACTTCTCAGTGATTCTCTAGTTTTGCCATGATATATCTGATACACAAATTATTTCAGGTGACTTTTAATGATCTGTGAAACAAGTTTTGTTTTATTTTATCCCTGTTGAAAGACTATATTGAAAAGGAATGTATTGGTTTCCTGGGGCTGCTGTAACAAAGTCCATAAACTGGATGCCTTAGGACAACAGAAATTAATTGTCTCAGTTCTGGAGACCAGAAGACTTTGCTGAAGGAAGCAACTTGCTTCCTGTAATGGTGAACCTTTTCATGACTCTCTACTAGGTTCTGATGGTTTGCTGTTAAGCTTTGGCATTACTTGGCTTGTAGGTGCATTACCCTGATCTCTGTGCTCATTTTCACTTGCAGTTCTCCCTGTGTACTCAACTTCTCCTTTTTAGAAGGACACCAGTCATACTGGCTTAAGAACCTAACATACTCCAATATGACCTCGTCTTAACCAATTCTATCAGTAATAATCCTACTTTAGAATAAGGTCGGGGCGCCTGGGTGGCTCAGTTGGTTAAGCAGCTGCCTTCGGCTCAGGTCATGATCCTGGAGTCCCTGGATCGAGTCCCGCATCGGGCTCCCTGCTCAGCAGGGAGTCTGCTTCTCTCTCTGACCCTCCCCCCTCTCATGTACTCGCTCTCTCTCATTCTCTCTCTCTCAAATAAATAAATAAAATCTTTAAAAATAAAATAAAATAAAATAAAATAAGGTCAAAGTCTGAGGCCCTGCTAGGTAGGACTTTATTGTGAGCTAAATTGTGTTCTCGCCAAAATTCATATGCTGAAGTCATAATGTTAACCCACGACCTCAGAATGTGACTGTATTTAGAGTTAGGGTCTTTAAAGCAGTAATTAAGTTAAAATAAAGTTATAGGGTGAACCCTAATACAATATGATTAGTATCCTTCTAAGAAAAGTAGGGTAGGTCACAGACATGCACAGAGAAAAAGACCATGTGAAGTCACAAGATAAAGGTAGCCAACTACAAGCTAAGGAAAATGGTTTCAAGAGAAACCAACCCTGGAAAATACCTTGTTCTCTTATTTTGAGCCTCCGGAGTTGTTAGAAAATGATTTTCTGGTTTTTAAGCTACCCAGTCTGTGGTACTAACTAGCAAACTAATATAGCAAACTAATACAGATTTAGTAAAGTAATATAGACTTCGACATTTGAATTTTTGGTGGATTTTGGTGGATACAATTCAGCCTTCTCTCATGATTCATTCTGTTTGTCCTTCAATAGTTACTATATATATTTATATATATATACACACACACACATATATAATATTTAAATATATATTTAATATATAATAATAATTATTATATATTAAATATATATTTGTATATATGTAAATATATATTTATATATCTAAAAACTATATTAGCTATATTAAAACTATGTTAACTCTTCTCTCATATTTTCTTTGTTTTTACTTCAATATTATTACTACATTTATATATAATATTTATATATATAAAACTATATATATATGATATATTTGGTTATTTATACTGACTTACCTTTAGTTATGGTCAGTACTAATTTCATGTTTAAAACAATTCACCTATAGCATTTTAATTGTTTAAGAGGCAGATTATTTTAGCTGAGCAGTGTCATAGTTGTATGTAAAAACTGAAGGATGTTTAAATTAACAATTTCTCATTGAAAATTGATTCATAAGGCAAACATAGATACAGTTACTGTGATTTAGAAGTACATTTAATTTCAGTATAAGGAAAGACCCTCCAAGAATTGAGCAGTCATAACCCCATTGCTTGTCGCTTACAGAAGTAAACTTGAAATATTAAGAGATAATTGAATATTCATTGACAAAGCTTGTCAAAGAATGCAACTGAGTTTTTGTGGAAAGTAAAATTGGATTGTCTCCATTCATTCTCCAAGTCAAAGATTTTAGCCTTTCGTCTTAATAAAATGTGTATTTTCATTTTTATATTTGTATATATATTTTATATTTCTATATATTCTGATAATCACTACTGATATATCCATCTCTCTACCTATATGACAGTAATATTATATCATTAAACACACCCATAGACACAGTTATATGTTTACACAAAAATATGCATACCTTCATGAGGAATAGTAGGATTTTTTTTGGAATTGCTATGTTTATTACAACAGCCACGTGAGACACATACAGGTGCTCAAATCAGTTACACACCAAGCTGCCATGGACTGAATTCCTGCCTAGAAGACATATAGGACATTTAAAAAATATTGTTATTAAATAAGTTTCAGCTTTACAACATTATAATTCAACATCTGTGGATACTAGAAAGTGATCACCCCCAAAAGTCTAGTTAACGATTGAAATCCTAATCTTTTAATGGCAATAAGATGCTTACTGATTTCATAATCTGTAACATCCATATTTATGTTTTTGTTTTATCCCCATATTTTAAATAGACTTGACTTTTAGATACCAACTACATTTGGCCTACAATTGCTCAGAAAACACTGGTTCTCAAACTTAGTTTCACATGAGGTTCACTTGTGGAGTTTTAAAAAAAATTGATGACTGGGTCTTATTTCCAAGGATTCTGATTAATTAGTGTGTAGTGAGGCCAGGCGTAGAATTGTTAAAATATCTCCAAAGGATTCTAAAGTGCGGCAACATTTACAAACCAGTCTTAAGAGATGCTTTTGATGAAAATGAGGTACAGGAGGAAGGAAACTAAGCAGATCTATGGGAGGAAGTGAGAACACTTGATTCAAGAGAAAACAACTTCCCAGTTCTTAGCTCCAATATCTTTTTAATATTTTAATTGTGAAATGGCAAATAAAAAGTGAAGAATTTGGCTACACATATATGAGAAAATAATTTTTAGTGGCTGCTATTTCTTTTGGGTTTTAATTTTTGCCTGTGTCTATATTAGTGTATTTTTTTCCTTAGGGAATTATTTTTATGTGTAAATAGAAAAGTTACTTCAATTCTAATGGAAAACTTTCAGATGACCAAAATTTTACAAATCATCCTTCCTACATTTGATTTTTCCCAGTGACTTTTCCCCCCAGTGTGAGTTTCCACTCAGCTAAACACCAATTACTTAAACTTTAGAATTCCTAACTGTAAGATGAACGAAGTATTTTCAACAGCTTTGTTCAAATCTCACAGATGGCCTTTTGTGCTTTTTTCTGAGTTCTTTATAATTATGTGTGACACTCTTCTTTGAGAATTGGTGTGAATGTACTAAAACATTATATTTCAACTTGAATTCAAACATGTTCAACATGGTTTGCCTTAAAATCTGCAGTCATATCCTGTGTTTATGTAGCTGTACAGCTTAAGACTAATTTTTCTTACATTATTTAATGCCTACTGCTGAAACATTTTTATAAAAATATTTTTACAGACTGACAAAAAAGTACATAGCTCATGAAAAACCGATCCCAGGACAAGACAGTTTGTCTCATTTAGGATAATGATTTTCTAAATATCTATTCCAGAGTTTTAAGAATAATCAAGGTTAAAGAATGATAGAAAGGCATAATTTTGTTGTGCGTGTATGTTTGTTCTTTAATTAAATATCTGGTTATAACTTATCCTTTAGATTAATATAGGCAGTATACAATGAGGTCCACTATTTCTAAAGATGTGTTTTCTTTGGGGATTAAAATATAGATGAGTAGGCTGCTTTCGATTTATCTGCATTTTTTAAGTATAAATATGTTTTTCTGAAGTTTAATAATAAAAATGAACATTCAGAAAATTAACATTTAGTATACATGTTTTATCATTCAAAGTGACTTTATATATCTTAATTTAATTCTCACAATAATTCAGTATTTTAGGTAATGTAGTTACAAGTTAATAGATGTCAAAAGTAAGTCATAAAGAAATGAGAAAATTTGTAGAAAGTCATAGAAGAATAAGTGAACACCTGAGATCTGAACCTTATTAGCCCATTACACAAATGGACAGTCTGATCCCCTATACTGGTCAAATGGAGAAAATTGTGAGAGAAACTTTTAAAGTACTGAACAAAAACTTTACCAAAAGGAATTCCACTTTCAATAATGGCAGAGTTAGTGTTCAGGCCAGTGCTTCAGCTGAGGATAACTAGAAAAACTAGAAAAAATATTAAAAAAAAAAAATATTTCTGAAGGCATTGACGAGTGTGGTAAAATTATAGTCCCGAAGATGCTTCCACACCCTAGTTCCTGGGACCGTCAGTATGAGAAGATATCATACCCATGCATTTGTTCAGGTAAACGGACATAATTAAGATGTAATTAAGGTTAGTAAACGTTGACTTTATAATAGGGGGATTATCCAGCTGTACAATTTCATCATATGAGCCCTTATGTTAGTCCTTCTGCAGAAGCAGAAGACAGAGATTTGAAACACAAAGACAATCCATCATGCCTTTGCTGGCTTGAAGATACAGGGGACCATGTAGAAGGTATAAGAAGAAAATGACCTCTGTCAACAACCACTGAGTTTGGAAAGGATCCTGAGACTGAGAACCAGAGCCTTGACAACACTTGGATTTTGGATTTATGAGGCTCATGCCGTCTCCCAACTTCTGACTCACAGAAACTGTGAGATAATAAGTCTGCATTTTTATGGTGCTAAGTGTGTGATGAATTGTTGCAACAGTGCTAGAACATTAATACAGAGAGCTAACATAGTGATGAGGAACTGCTCATCTAAATTTTAGAGAAGCAATCCATTATTCCAGTATGCTTTTACCTTGGGCATATTTTTTTAAAAAAGATTTTTGTATTTTGGGGGGGAGGGGCAGAAAGAGAGAGAATCTTCAACAGACTCCTTCATGAATGGGGAGCCCAGTGAAGGCCTCAATCCCACGACCCTGAGATCAGAATTGGAGCTGAAATCAAGAGTCAGACATTTAACAGACTGAGTCACCCAAGCCCACTACCTTGGGCATATTTACAAATCTAGAAGAAGAGACTGAGATGAAGCAATGCAGTTACACCTACATCCTAAGGAAAGTGCAAGTAGAGCCTGGATCCTACCATGACTGAGGGACTCCAGTAAAAATTTAAATTTTGGATGGTGGGCCTGAGGAACCATACCTTAGGTTTAAGACTGGAATAAGTAAAAGAGCCAACATGTGAGTTCTAGTATAGCTTTCTTTAATCAATTTGAATGTGCCAAGGAATCTCATTCTCTAAAATTGGGTTAAGTCAGTAGATCTTAACTGGTGGCAGTTTTTTGTTTTTTGTTTTTTTTCCCAAGGGACATTTGGCAGTGTCTGGGGATATTATGGTTGTCACAACTAGGGGAAGAGGATGACATTGCTTTCTAATGAGCAGAGACCAGGAAGACTATCGAGTCTCCTACAGTACATGGAACAGCCTCCCACAACAAACATTTACCTGTGCCCAAATGCTAATAATCCTGCAGTTCATAAACCCTGTTTTAAGTTGATCCCAGATAGCTGTTGCCTGCAGATGCCCAGGAGAAGCAAACACAGAACTTCTCTGGAATAATTTAATGTGATGCTAGTCCTCAAGATATTACTACAAACAGTTTTATGAATAAAATATCCAGTCTGAAGTAAAAATTAATAAAGCAGTTGAGAAGATAGGACAATATGAATGACAATATAAAGAAATATGACTATCAAAAGAGACCAAGAGAATTTCTTGATGAATAGAATCATCTAGACTTTATCTACCTTATTGTACTCAAAAGATAAATTAAAAGGTTAAAAACTTTGGCAGAGAACTAGGAAATATAAAAAGTCACATAGCAGAGTTGCCAAGTAGAATAATAAAAGTATTAAATAGAATTACTAGAACTAAAAAAAGTACAGTAACTAATGTTAAGAATCCAATCAGTGGGTTTGTAAGTAGGGTGGAGAAGATAAAGAGAGAATTAATGGTGAGGAAGCTCTGTATCAAAGAAGCACGAAGTAAAAAGATAAAACTCACCAAGAGATATAAATTATATTGAAAGTAGAATTAAAACAACTTACATATTTATTTGGAATCTCATAAGGAAATGGGAAAACAAATGGTGCAGTAGCTGTGTTTGAAGAGATCATGACTGAGATTTATTAGATATGAATGAAATAGTAATTTAGAGATTCAAAAACTTCAACTTTTAAACAGGACAAGTTTAAGGAAATTCACAACTACACAACTACTACTTGCAATATAAAAATGTCTGTAACAAAAGTAAAAGATACTAAAAAGCTGCATAAGAAAAATGATATACTACATTCAGATGAATCATTGAGAACTGAATTCTAACAAAAGCCATAAGATCATTGAACATCTTCAGTGTGATAAAATGAAAAAAGAACCCAACCACCTAAAATTATCTGCCTATCTAAAATACCCTCTCAGGATAAAAGCAAAATAAATTCATTTTCAGACAAAACAAAAAGGAATTTATTACCAGGAAATACAAATTTAAATAAACATAAACTCAGAAAAACATTGTATTAGTGTTTTAAAGGAGCACTAGATTCCAAAGATACTCGAAGCAGTGACAAGGCATGAAATGGTAAATATGTGGGTAAATCTAAATGAGTACTGACCGGATACATAAAGTCATATAAATAATATACAGAGAAAAATAATTTATAAGTTATGGATGCAGTAAATAGTGTTCTAATTCTGTTGTCTTGTCTGGCAGGATGTGTTATAGTTCCAAATGAACTAACCTGCACTACCTTCTTTTTAGCTAATAATAAGAAATAAATAGGTATTAAAATCTGAATCTTCTAAATCTTTCAAAAATATTTAATCAAGGAAAATATGTACTAAAACAGACTGATCAACAGTCAAAATAATATAAGCAATTGATGTTCTCCTTAATGTTTTGTGTAATTCTACTTAGTACTAAATGGAGACATTTATGAAAGACCTGTTCAAGATCTGTCCATTGAGTTTTCTATTTTGCAAGTTTCATCTTAATTCTTAGTAACATCCCTGATAACAATGAAAATGGAAAGCTGCTGTTCATAATCCATCTAATAAACAGAAGACATATTTTTAGATGCAGAATGGTGATAACCTCTCCCATTTATTCATTTCATTTTATTATAATAATTAGTTAAAAGACACCTAAAAAATACTTTGAGAATGCTAAAGAAATGTATATCTGCATAATGTTATTTATTTTTAACATAATGTTTATAAAATAAGACAATGAGTAAACATTCATGGAGTTTTTATATGAATGCATAGTCTACTGCTTCAGCAATCACTATAGGTCCTGTTTGTATTGCTTCTAGAATGAAGGTCTGAAATTCTTTGTTTTTCTGGGAGGAAGAGTATCCTCAATCTCTCCAAGAATCTATTCAATTGTATTGAAATAAGCATAGAACATTTGTGAGCTTTGAAGTGTTCTCTTTTGTATGTTCAGATATCACAACACATCTAATAGAATGGCCAAAACACAAAAAACACTGAGACCACCAAATGCTGGTGAGGATGTGGAGCAACAGGAATTCTCATTCACTGCTGGTGGGATTGTAAAATGGCATGGCCACTTTGCAAGACGGTTTGCAGTTTCTTACAAAGTGAAACATAGTCTTACCATAAGATCTAGCAGTAGTGCTCCTTGCTATTTGCCCAAATGAGTGGAAAACATATATCCACACAAAAATGTGCACATGGATGTTTATGGCAGCTTTATTCATAATTGCCAAAATCTGGAGGTAATGAAGATGTCCTTTGATAGGTGAATGGATACATAAACTATGGTATGTCCAGACAATGGAGAAATATTTCATAACTAAAAAAACCTGCTATCAAAATCGTGAAAGGCATGGAGGAACTTTAAATGTATGTTATTAAGTGAAAGCAGCTGATCTGAAAAAACAACATACTGTGTAACTGCAAGTATATGACATTCTGGAAAAAGCAAAACTATGAAGATTGTAAAAGGAATAGTAGTTGCCGGTGTTGAGACAGGAAGGAGTGATTAATAGGCCAAGCACAGAGGATGTTTAGGGAAATGAAACTATTCTATATGATGCTGTAATGGCAGGTATATGTCATTTTACTTTTGTCAACACCCATAAAATACACACCACCAAGAGTGAGCCTTACTGAAAGACTTTGGGTGACTTACAGACTTTAGGTGACAATGTTGTGTCAGTGGAAATTTCTCTATGCTCAATTTTGCTGCGAACCAAAAACTGCTCTAAAAAAATAAAGTCTATTGAAAAATAAAAATTTAAAAAAAACATTTTTAAAATGAGTACATGTTATATATCTTTATGCTTTAAAAGAGAATCAGAATTTGGGGCACCTGGGTGGTTCAATTGGTTAAGCATCCAACTCTTGATTTCGGTTCAGGTCATAATCTCAGGGTTGTGAGATCAAGCCCCATTTCAGGCCCTGCACTAGGCAGTCTCCCTCTGCCCCTCCCGCCCACCTCTCTAAAAAAAGAGAGAGAAAGAAAATCAAAATCCGTGGATCTTTATGTTTTGTTTCTGCTATCCATCTCATGACCCTAAAAGAATATACATCTATTAATGTCCTTTTCTTTGGAAGCAGGAATTATAGTCTTTGCATATTACTTCAGACAATTCACACAGAATGAATAGATAAGAACCAAGGATAAAACAGAATGAGCTACCTTAATTTTAGTGCTGTAGTAAACAGTTTTCAGTTTCTTGTGCCACAGTAAAAAATGTCATTCGTCCATTCCTCATGGTATCAACAGCCAATAGTGTAAGTTTGGATAGCACTTTACAGTTGACAGAGCATGTTCACATAATATTTATTTATTTTTTACCATAAGCCACTAAATTAGATGGTGCAAGTCATAGACCTATTAGGGTGGTGAGAAAATTGAAGCTCAGAAAGAGTTCATATGTGATGTCATACAGCTAAGAATTGTGTTCAAATCTGGAATTTCTTCTCTCTCTTACTGTTGTACTTCATAGAAACAATCAAAAAAGTTGATATATGTCTCATAAAAATTGCCTTAAAGATCACAGTATCCTAACATGTTAAAATTAAGTTGGTAGTATTTTATATTACTGAGAATGTGATGAGCTGAGTCTCCTCATAGGCTCCTGATGAAACTAAAATTGGTAAAATTCTATCAGAAATAAAAAAAAAAGAAATCATTTGAAAATAATTATAGAAAACAATTTTTAAGTTCAAAGTCATTAATACAGTAACAAGATATTTTTTTGCAGCATTATCACAGCTGAATTCATGATAGCAAGAAATGGGAAGCAATCTAAAAAAAGAGGAATGATTGATTAGGTGAGCCATAACATCTCTAAAAGATAGAACGTTATGTAGTCATTTAAAATTATATTTTGAAAAATTTGTTGTGCCATCAAAATACAAATTTTGGGGGGGGTGGAGTCTGATGTGTTAACAGTGGATAACTCTAAGCTCTCCATTATAGTGATTACGAATTCAGACCCCAATTCCAGAGTGCCTGAGTTCACAGTCTGTCTTGGGCAATTGCTACCTTTGTGATGCCAAGGAATTTACATAAATTTCTGTGCCTCAGTTTGCTCAAATGTAAAATGGAGAAAATAGTAGCACATACTGATCACGCTGTTGTGAAAAATGAGAAACTAGACATAAAGAGCTTAGAAATGTTCCCCAAACATGATATGTTTTATGCTCGAGTTTTATTGTCATCACCCTATGAACTGAGTGTATGCTTATTATATTTCTTCTCTGTCAGATTTCATTTCCAGAAACTGTACTTTGAAAAGCCAAAGGAAATTATCCCTAAAATCACTTTCCTCCTTCCCCTTTCCCACTTGTAATTACCCAAGTAAATCTTAAAAAAGAAAATGAGAGAAAAACAAACTACCTTTTCTTCAAGTTAATGCCTCTGAGTCGAGAATCAACAGTGAAGGTTTTAAAGGCACTGGGCTTCAAGAACAGTGATTGTGTAAGGAGGGTCCTGAAGTTGTAGATCTCTGTCTAGGATGAGGGGCATTTGGTTGTTTTATCTGTCCATGGGCCTTCACAGACATCTTCGCTCTTAGCCCTGGACTGAACTGTTTTATATTTAGTATTCTCATAGATGATTTTCTATTCACTATTAGACCCCAGTTTATGATTTTAACTTTTTTAAAGATTTTTTTTTTTTTTTTTTTTTTTTTTTTTGAGAGAGAGAGTGCAGGCATGAGCTGGTGGGGGGGGGGCAGGAACAGAGGTAGAAGGGAAGGCATACTCCCCCCACTGAGCAGGGAGCCCTACCAGGGGCTGGATCCCAGGGCCCGAGATCATGACCTATGGCGAAGGCAAACGCTCAACCACTGAGCCACCCAGGCGCCCCTAGACCCCAATTTAAGATAAAATTTTTTTTTAAGATTTTACTTATTTATTTGATAGAGAGCACAAGCAGGGGAAGCAGGAGAGGGAGAAACAGGCTCCCCGCTGAACAGGAAGCCTGACTGGGCTGCATCCCAGGACCCTGGGATCATGATCTGAGCCACCCATGTGCCCCAAGATTAAACTTGTAATTAATCCTCTTCCTTCTATTATTTTGGGCACTTTATAGGAAAACACATAGACGTATAATGCAGTAAAAGTGATTTTCTATCCTCTATTTGTAATGCAGTATAATACATACTTAAGGAGTGTGGGAAGCGTGTGAGTTTCCTTTTTTTCTTCCAATACCTTTCTACCTTTTGTACTTTTGTAAATTTTTGAGATTTTCTGCAATGAGCATGCCTTATATTTGTAATAAGAAAAAAGGCTATAAAATGAAAGCCATATGAACGTTTTAGAGGAAAGAATTAGCAATTATCTTCTTTACAGTAGCATTATATTTTCTGATCTTTCTCAGAGTTATTATAAAGATATGTTGAATTATATTGCCCCTCAAACACGAAGTGCTTTTCAGTGTTTACAAGCTATATTTAAGGGATGCCCTCAGTGAAATTCAGCTTCTTTTAGGGTGATATTTTACAATAACTCTGTGCCAGAATGATGCAACAGGAATAGAAACATCAGAATTATACACTTTGCTCAGCTACGACTCAAGGTACGTAAACACATATGGGCAGAAACGCAAATCTAGCATCGATTTAAGAGTTTTCCCGTAGAGAGCAGTTATTTTCATCTGTACACTCATTCTTCTTTCATACTTGATATGCAAGCGCACACTATTTCCTGAGTGAATATGGATATACATCTGCTCCGAAGGGACATATGTATGAAGGAGCTAAAAACAGCAGCTATGTGTACTCATATTTGGCAAGACATCTGGGTGGATTTATTTTACCTAATTTAACTGCAAAATGTATATGTTTCACTTGAATTTGTGAATACTTAAATCAATTGCAGTCTCTTGATTCTTCCCTGGCTTAGGATTTATTACATTATGCCCTATTTTTAGTAGTTATAATTGAAAATATAATGGTAAGTCCTTGTGTATTTTAACTGTACACATTTAAAGAAATTTCACTTATGTATTAAGACCATGGGCTTTAAAATAAAGAGCTTTTTTTTTTTTTTTTTACTTTTCTTAAAAGATTTTATTTATTTATTTATTTATTTATTTGAGAGAGAGCGAGAGTACAAGCTGCAGGCAGAGGGAGAAGCAGGTTCCCCCCTGAGCGGGGAGCCTGATGCGGGACTCGATCCCAGGACGCCTGGGATCATGACCTGAGCCAAAGGCAGGCGCTTAACTGACTGAGCCGCCCAGGCGTCCCTAAAATAAAGAGCTGTTTTACAATAAAGTGTGCCACAACATAGCTTCATTACATGACTCTGTAAGGGATGGGAGTTGAACTTAGCTTGAAGGTGAGCATGACACCAACAACACACTCTTAAGTCTTTACGTTTCATGTCATTTACTTAAGACAGAACCATGCTGACTATATTCCAGGCAATGTGGTTGTTGCTGTGGGTACAGAGATGCGTGGACTGTGTTAGTGATTTCTAGGAGCTCACAGTGCAGGAGGCAAACAGATAAATAAGTATGGCCCAATCTGGTGGGCTCTGTAATACATATTACAATTGTGTCACAAAGGTGAGAGGAGACACTCGAGGGTATAATCAAAAGCCAAAGGAGGACAGACATGCCACTGAAAACCTGTCCATAGAAGAGCCACTTTGGTGGCAGCACAAAGATAATTATTTTATTTTACTTCATTTTACTTCATCTTATTCCATTTCATTCCATTCATTTTTTTTAAAAATAAATTCTAGTGCTGGGCCAGCAGCACATGGGGAGAGAAGGCACACACAGACTGCCTTGCCCCAGTGTCTTGTGTGTTGTAGAAAATGAGGCTACTGTGCTTGCTTCAGCCAGGATCGGCTCTGAGAAGAGTATATGAAACCAGTTTCCTTCAGAGGAAGCTCTAGCACCCAATGGAGCCTCCTCCATTATAGGAGATACACATGCAAACAGATTATTAGATGAAGAACAAAAATGCTGAAGTCTAAAGTCTTCAGAGGGCTGGGAGAAGCACAAAGGATGAAGTTGCTACCCTCATGGGCCAGAGGGGCGGGGGTTGTCAAAATACAGTTTAAATATATGATGTCTCTTGGTTTTAGACACGTTAATGTCAAAATTTCTGTATTTTAGGATTGAAGAAGTGCTAAAATTAAGGGTCCTCATATCGAATGTGAAATACCTTTGCAGATAGAGAGGTGGAAAGGTTTTCTGGATTAGGGTAATGGTATATGCAAAGTTGTGAAATCGAAGAAAGAATATTGGGCCTTTCTAAGAAAGACAATTACTTTGTTATTGCATTGGGTATGTAGATGTGTATTTTAAATGGTGCACGGAATATTGATATATATGAAAGTTTCATTATGACACCAAAGTTGTGTAATAATAATATATTTTCCCAGAAGAAAGTCATTTAATTGTTATATTATTAAAGGTACCTCTAGGGCGCCTGGGTGGCTCAGATGGTTAAGCGTCTGCCTTCGGCTCAGGTCATGATCTTGGGGTCCTGGGATCGAGTTCCGCATCGGGCTCCCTGCTCCTTGGGAGCCTGCTTCTCCCTCTGCCCCTCTCTCTCTCTCTCTCTCTCTCTCTGTCTCTCATGAATGAATAAATAAAATCTTTATTAAAAAAAAAAAAGATACCTCTATTTAACTTGAAACACCTATGAGATTTTTTAATGTTTTAAGTATTTATATTTATTCTCATGGTGGTCATTTTCTGAATTAATATTGCACACAATATCTCTAGTATATTGTATTTATTTTCATTTTGTATTTTAACAAGAAAAACAGCCATTAGATGTACCAGGTGTAGGAATGTTTTGGGTAAGAACTACTTGTTTAGGCTTTTCTCTCCCTATTATTCCATCTGGAGAAAGTTCACAGTCTGTAGCTATTCCTCCCCATCCCAAAGTGAGAAGAGGAGAAAGAAGGTCTCCATCAGAAAAGGTGTCTTTTCAGAATGGGAGACCACATTTCTTAAACTTGACAAAAGTGTTAATACTAATACGTTGATAGGCACTATACCATTTAATCCTCCCAAAAGTTATTTGAAATAGATGCTAATATAGCACCTGTAAGGATGAGTATATGAAAGCTAAGTCTAAGAAAGTGTAGCAAGTTTAAGGTCACAGAGCCAATAAATAGGGGAGGGAAGAATCTCAGATCTTGCTGCAAACCATATAGAGTCTGCTAAGCTTTTAAAGAGGATTAGTGAAAATAATAGTTCAAGAAATATAAAATATTCACCTTTTCCCTGTCCTGTACCCTTCCCCCTTAAGAAAGGTATGTAATGCCTTGCCTTCTCCTAGGCAAAGCAAATCCAGAAATCATGGTCCATAGCGAGGAAAGTTTAAGATCCTACTCCCCCAAGACTGCCCTCATTTCGGATAACAGCTGTAAGTTTGGGGACCTCAGGATCACTCTTGCTTTAGATTAGCTGGATATGAATTTGACAGTCCCTCTTAACCACCCTTAGGTTTGATAATTCACTAGAAGGACTTACAGAACTTGGTGAAAACCGTATATTTACGCTCACACTTTATTTGGGGAAAAGATACGAATTAAATTCAGCCAAGGGAAGAAACTTACAAGACAGGACCCAGAAAGGGGTGCAAACTTGGAGCTTCCAGTCATTCTCTCTCTGTGGGATCATGGGAACTTTTACCTCTTTCCAGTCAGGATATGTGATAATATGTGAAGTACCACCATTCAGAGGCTTTGGTGTCTAGAGTTTTAACTGGAGCTTGATCATACACTGCCTTCTTGGCTGACCTTCACCTTCTAGCCTCTCCCAGAAGTTTGGGCTAATACCTTTAGACCTTAAAATCCCCCATCACAATTTACATTGTTAAAACTGTCTGGCAGCCAAAGTTCTAGTAAAATGAAGACATTCCTATCGGGCAGGACTCCTATCCAGAAGTCTAGAGATCACCTCCTAGTAATCGAGGACCAACATTCGTCACTACACAATGTCCTATGAGTTTAACCTAAAAAAAACAAAAACAAACAAAGAAACCTAATATTTATAGTGCCTTTTAAAAAACCTTGATTTTAGTTCCTTGAATAAAAAACCCAGTGAAGTGTAACCTACAACAACAAAAGTATTCTCTTCTGTTCCCAGTACCAGCAGCACTAGAATTTCCAGGGTATTTTACTCCACATCTGTGTAAAATGCTTACCGTCCACAAAATACTAGAGCTCTCACTTTATCTGTAGAGGTGAGAGTTGGGTGGGTGATGGAAAGAGTATGATTTTTTTGGGGGGAAGAGGGTACAGAAGGAGAGGGAGAGAGAGAATCTTAAGTAGGCTTCATGCCCAGTGCGGAGCTAGATGCAGGATTCAATCTCACAACCCAGAGATCATGACTTGAGCCAAAAATCAAGCGTTGGATGCTTAACTGATGGAGCCACCCAGGTGCCCCAAGAGTGGTACGATTTTTAGACTTGTATTTACCAATTTATTTTTTCAGGACAAAGCACAATATAGCTTCCTCTAATCTACATTGTATTACAGGGAACTTATATTACTTTCTAAAGACATAAACTGATGTTCTTCTCAGGAAATGGAAGTTGAGTATGATGAATTTGAGTAGTTTTCACAATAGATGTGTATCTAATAAACATGGATTAGCTAAAATAGCCATTCTTAAAATGCAGGATGCAGTCAGAAAGTGAGTACATTCCTTGTGTCTAGGGCCCTGCTGTGAATTAAACATACACATGATTTATGAAAAGCCCCCATGATAGAAAACTCTCTCAATTTAAAATAATTTTATTTAAGGAATATGCTTATCTTTCCTCAGTGGACGTAGATACTCATTTTTAGGCATGACCAGGAACAATGTTAACATTCAACAGAAAGGTCTAAATTAGACGGATACTAAGTACTATATAGGGCAGAGCAGGAAATAGTTCCCATGTTGCAAACATCAGGAACAACCTGAAGCATTGTAGCAAACAGGTCTCCTTAGAACAATAGAACTTTACCCCCTTCTTGCCCCCCCCCCCACACCTTAGCAAATAATCCAAATATTTATTCCAAACAAAGATAGCACCTCTCCAAGAAATGAATTCTGGAAAACGGATTTTTCCCATATTATTTATCTACCTCCCATTTCTAAACTTGACAGCTGCTTTGGATCACATTTGTACATCCTTTCTTTTTAGAGCATGTATTCCAGTTACCTGCATCCTCATCCACCCTTCACCCATCCATCAGTAAATGCTCCTCTACTCTCTCCCCTCTGATGTTGATAGTACTTTGGTTCTCACTCCTATTCTTCAGTTTTCTCTGTGTTGTCCATTGAGTCCTATCTATTTTAATGAATCAGGTTCTGTGCTCTGTTTTGAACTCTGAGAGACAGGTCCTCTCTCTCATCCTTTTCTATGGGCCCCAGCATACATCCCAGTGCTTGGCACAGAGTCTGAACACATAAGTGACTGCTGAATCTCTGAGCAAGGGAGATAACCAATATTTTCAAATAAGTTTTCCTCAGGGATGCAGATGCATTCTTCGGATGGAATCGACCTATATTGTTCTTCAGTCAGCTGAATAAATGCTATCAAATTATAATTCATGAAATCATGCTTAGGCAGCTGAGGTAATATCATCAAATTATTTTTCAGAGAAACTGAAAAGATAAGTAACAAGATTCTTAGACTTACCGATTAACATATGATGTCTGAAGTAATACTGTGATTTTAAGGCTTAATTTTTGAAAAACCCTGAGTGTCTGTGCTGATGACTGTGGAGGAATATAAAGCTCTAGATAACAGATGTACCGGATGGCAAAGCTGATGTTATAGCAACCGCAAGTTTGGAAACATCACTTGTACTTTGCCCAAACACAAATTCACTTCCCGCATGCCTGAAATAAACTTCCATGGAATAGACTTCCCAAGGGCTAATGGTTAGGGCCAGCATTCCACTTCAAAATGCATTTTGAGTACTCAAGTACTCAAAAAATTCCAGGTTAAACCCAAGAGTTTGATTCCAAATACTATGGAAAATAAACTCTTTTGGCCTGAGTCCTTTTTTGGAACAGGTTTTCTGAAATAGATGGATCTCAATATGATTACATCGGATTAAATAACGGTCCAGGAGCATCTAGATTAGTTGCCCAAAAGTCTTTTGTTGGTTAAAACAAATACAAAAAAATAAAAATAAATAAAAATGGAGTTTTGATCCTGAGAAACTTATAAAATGTATTTTATATTTATAATAACATTAAAAGGAAAAAATAAGTATGCAACTCTAATCAAACAAATTTTTATCAGGGCAAATGAATACATGAAATTATGGACATAATGGTTTGACATCATTTTTGTTTGTTTTGTTTAGAGAGGGGGAGCAGGGAGGGGCAGAGGAAGAAGGAAAGAGAATCTTAAGCAGGCTTCAGGCCCATCGCAGAGCCCGATGTAGGGCTTGATCTCATAACTCTGAGATCATGTCCTGAGCCAAAATCAAGAGTCGGATGCTTAACCAACTGAGCCACCCAGGTGCCACTGACACTACATTTTATGTCAAACATTTTTTAAAAACATAATTGTGTTTACCATTATAAAATATCCAGATTTCATGGGGTAAATATGGAAGCATTCTTGTCAAGGTAATAATAGTCTAGCATCATTTACTGAGCATTTACTATGTGTCTTGCACTGCTTGAAGTGACTAGGTTAAAATACTGATGCAGACGTAGGTGTGTGTACATAAAAAATTTTATGAAATAAAATTTAATTTGACTCAAAAGTCCTGCATAATAATGAGTGAATATTAGAAAATATGGACCTTAAATGGCAGCTTTCTATTCAACAAATTCAAGTTAACTTAAGCCTTAGATTATGGATTTGGTTTTGTGATGAATGGCTCTTAAGTTTTCCTTTCAGAGAGTACAAAGTTATTTTTGTTCCATCAACATACTCAGTTCAAGTTTTTTTTTTATCAATCAACTATTAATTTTTCCTGTGTTATGTCACAAACATTTTTTTAGCTTTCCCTGAGAATTGAATAAGTTGACAAATTGTTTAGAAAAACCAATTAAAAACATTCTCTAAGAATATGTATATGGTAAATCCCATATTCCATTTAGTACAAATTCATTTACTGGGAATTCTTAATTCTAAACATAAAAATAAGATTTACATATTGTTTTAATGATTTATAACAAAATCTGCTTATTAGCAAATTTGCAGAAACTTAACGCAAGCTTATGGAACTTAAAGGCAAGACAACATCTAACACACTTAAAAACAAGTAACTATATATTTTCCCCCCTAAGGATGAATTTTGTTTCTTAAAGAGGAAGAACTTCTTGAAGTCTGTGCTTTTTTTTGGGGGGGGGTGTGTTACTAAACCTTTTAAAATATTGTCAGGTAACATATGGAATTGCAAACCCTGTAGGACTATTTGCACATTCTGTGATTTCATATTAACTCCTTGCTTTTTGGTTAACCAGTTAATTTTCCACCATGGTTTGACATCTAGAATCCACTGCAGATTTTCATATCATATTTCATATGACACTATGACAATGTTTATATTTATTATTTTCTCTTTTATTAAAGTTTTATTCTTTATCATTAATTTTTCCCTGGATTTTCTTAATTTTACAAATCATTGTTTGGGAAAGTACTAGGATAAAGAATACTGTGTGATGCTCTAATGGAGAAGCAAACAATTTAAGATGAAGATCCTTAATTCTATGTGGTAAGAGTCTAATTGACACAAGACATTCATGCATAGTGACCAAATAGATATTAAAGAATAATAATAATAACAACAAATAAATAGGGGCACCTGGGTGGCTTAGTAGGTTAATTGTCTGCTTTTGGCTCAGGTCATGATCCCTGGGTCCTGAGATCAAGCCCTGGGTCCTCAGGCTCCCTTCTCAGCAGGGAGCCTGCTTCTTCCTCTCCTTCTGCCGCGCCCTCTGCTTGTGCTCTCTCACTATCTCTGTCAAACAAATAAATAAAATCTTTAAAAAATAATAAAAAAAGAAAAAAATAACAAATAATATTTCTACTTTTTGATGAGTTATTCCACTCCAATAAAATTTCCACTTTTTGATGGGTTATTTATTTTTAATTGTGCCAGTAACTTTCAAATATAATTTTTAACCCTCACAACAATCCTGTGAGGTTATCATGAATCTGGTTTTGTTTTGTTATGAGGCTAAGGGCAGAATCCAAATAGGCTTAGATTTTCCAACCCCAAATACGATGTCCTCTCCATTAAGGTTGTCAACTAGAAAAGGTAAAAGACCAGCTAATTGTGAGATAGAATTTAGAAATTCTCTTATTCTGTGATGGGAAGGTATAGATTGCCTGTACCATCCCTGACTGTGTTTCTCTTTTGCAAATTTTTAATGTTTAATTGCACCTGAAGTCAGAAAAGGCCATTATTACACTGTGTATATTAGGTAAGAACCCTAGCCCCCAAAAGGTTGAGATAAATAGCATTAGGAAGGAATTTCCTAATTCCAAACAAACAAAAAACAAAAACAAACAAACAAAAATAACAACTTATTGATCCTAGGTAGAAATCTTATTCCAAAAATCTTTGTGTAGCTCAGTTGTCCACAACCCTTAGCATCTTAGCTCGTCTGGCTGACAGTGTCCTTTTTCCTGTGTTAGAATCTGAACAGCACATGTGTGCAAGGATAATTTTATTCCTTGTGATGAATAAAAAATATTTGGAAAGTCAACCCCTGCTTTAAATAAACCTAAATGTATTTTATTTCTCTTTTCTCAAATGCAGAATATATTTAGTATGAAACATACTAACTTCTCAAAGTCAAAACTAGGAGCTTGAGGGTTTCTGAGGTAGACATTCCGTATTTTTGAAATCAATTTGAGTTCTATATTGATTAGGAAATAAAATTGACTATGAAACAGATGCAAAATAATGTAAATTCGATGGAATATTATTTATCTTTCATGTAACAGTCTAGGTTTAAGCAATCCAATAGAGTTAATATTTTAGTTCAGGAACCTAGGCTGCTTTATTGTGTTGAAGTGCCTTCCATATGGTATGACTTACGATATAAGACTCGTGATGTAAGGTAACTCATCTATGCCAAGTTGCATTGGCCAGAAATCCTATGTATAATCACACCTGAGTGCAAGGAAACTAGAAAATGCAGACTCTACTCCAGTGTGGCTATCTCCCAATGGAAAGAAAAAAAGAGGATCAGTGTTTCTATGAGTATCATAGAACTACACCTCTCAGTCTCTGCCATACGCTCGATTACCTGAGCTCTCAGTTTTCCTCTGAAAAAAATTGTATTGTAAACTTTATGACTACTTTGCTTCAATGGTACTATGTCAACACTATATGGATTTCCACTTTTTGATGGGTTATTCATTTTTAACTTACTTTTATTCTATTCAGTGAAGGTGGGGTCTGTACATTAATTCTTTGAATTTCGTTGAGAACGCCTTATGACCTAATGTAAGAATAATTTTCACAAATTATCATTTATATAAGAGAAGAACATACATTTTTTTTAATTATGTGGTACAGAAATGCACATTAGGTCATGATTGTTAATAGTGCAGTTTAATGGGCACACATTAAAATCTCTGTCATTTTTTTCCTGTTTGATTACAAAATTAATGGGTGATATATTGTTAAATCCGTTAAGATCAAGGATGGCTCAATATCTCCCTGTAATTTCATCAGTTTTTTGTTGTACATTTTTCTAGGCTGTTTGTTAGGTGCAGACACACAAAATTTCTGTACATTTCAGTCCAGTTTTACATGCTTCCCTGTGCCAAATATATTTAAATTAAAGACTATTTGTCTCCTTCTGGTTACTTGCTTGAATTATCATTTCCCATTCCTTTTTTTTTTTTTCCCCCCAACAAATTTCATGAGGATGGGGCTGCGTTTAGGAATCCTCAGTGTATTTGCTTGTTTGTTCCCTTTCTCCCCATCAGCACGGGGGCCTGGCAGAGGCTGACCAGCTTTCTTGATTTCTCCTTTGTTGGACAGAAAACCGTCCCCCACCCACCTTTTCAAAGTTGAGTGGCCCTCTTTGTGTTTCCGTCTCAGTTGAAGCTGCCTCTTGCTGATGCTGAAGGTTTCCTCCCTCTCCTCTTTTGGCCAAGCATCCAAGGCCCTTGGTTGTGATCACAGGGGGATGGCTAGAGTGGCAGCCGAAATGGCAGATTGCACGTCAGTTTCCAGGGCTGCCTGCTTCACTTTGTGTTGTGAGGATTTCCTAGAATGTTTTGCGAATTCATTTTATAAATATATTTATCCAGAATTTCTAGGTGTCTTTAAATTTTCATTTCTAAGGGATCTGCTCCTTTTTAATGTCATACACAGGAATGTCTTTGGATTATTTCATGCTTTTGCTACTCTCCGATAACAGGAAACTACATTTAGAATAATTACTCTTACATTTATGATACATATTTTTGTTTTGTTACCCTAAATATCTCTAGTCAGTATCCTTTACTAAATTCAGAAATAAACCTAGCATAGGTTTTGATAGAGGATGGCATCATCAAATGTAATCTAAATAACTCCAGCCACATATCCCTGGCCTCCACCACGTACGGGGCCATATTCTCTCTGTGCTCCAACCACACTGGCCTGAAAATGATCACACTTCCTTCTACCACAGTGACTTTGCACATCCTATACAGCTGTACTCTTTGCCTAGAAATAATTTTCCTTCCCTTTCACGCATTTCTCCAACCTCGTTGTGGCCAATACTTTCTCAAAAGAAACAACTCTGACCTCCCTTATATTATCAAATCACAACTGTAATTTCTCAGCACAACTGAAGGGATCTGAGAACAGCAGTTAATTCATATTTACATGTGTGTGTATGTCAGTGTGCATTTGTGTGCTTTGAATGAATGTTGTGAAGGCATGGGCCTTGTGTATCAGAGTGAACTGTGTATCTCCCTTGTGCACCACGGTGCCGGTGTGCAGTGAATTATGTATTAGTTTCATAAATGAAATACTGTGTGAATCTACTTGAATGACACAGTGAGAGAATAGGCCTTGATAATATTTTCATTTTGACTGAATAGCATATTCTGTTTTTGCTCTCTCAGATGTGTTTGTTTACAAGAGACTAGTTGTGAAACACATCTAACATTTCTACCTCAGCATAATTTTACACCAGTCACTCTATTGAGAGTGGATTGGCTTTATTGTTTCAGTTTTATAGCACTGCCTAATAATTGGAAAAGGACTAGATGATTTCCCCAATGACTACAGTTTCCCTGAATGAGCATAAGGTTATTTTTTTTTGAGACTATTTATTTTAGCGTCTGCCGTACTTTTACAATCTAAAGATAACCCCCAAAATAAACTTATAACTAATTTTAACCTAGAAGATACTAAACTCTAACATGAAATAGGAGACAACGGAAGATGTAAAATTAAAGTAAATGTTCTGGGTTTTCATTTTAGAAAGGATGGGTGCATTATATTTCAGATTTGAGCCCAGAGTAAATAAATAAATACTTTATATGTCATAATGGAGAAACCAATTCCTTTCAATGAAATTTTCAAGAAAGTTTAATTTCCTCACAAAACAGTAATTTTTTTTTGGAACTGTCACTTATTGTGATGGTGTTTTTTATTGATGATGTTTGTTTGATTGTTTCTATTATCAAGAATGACACTGACGGTTCAAGACTTAAATGCACCATTTCTTCAATGAACTTAATATCTAGACTATAGATGGAAGATGGTACACAAAAATGACTAAAAAGTGACTTTGGAGGACATGGTAAATGTGGAAATAAGGGTGTAATCATCGTTAAAAGTTAACTATCATTTCAGTAGAGATGTTTCCTATTAGTATTGTACAGTGAAATTTCAGAAAAAAAATGAAAGAATTTAATTTGCACAAATAATTACATTAGCACAGTTAAGGAATATTAACAATTAGTCTGTATGTTCAACATGAATATGATCTTGCAGAGTTTTAATTGAAGGGATTTATGCATATTTAGCAGGTTTAATGTTGTGTCTTTGTCAATAACTCTGTTGTGTAATATGGGTAGGTGTGATAGGTTGTAATAAGGCCATTTCAAAATGGGTGCATCCAAAATGAGGGTCCAGATGTATGGAAGGTGCAAATGGGATACTACTGAAGAAAAATGGTATGGTTGTAGAAAAGACTGTCTACACTTGGATATTTGGGTCTAGGAGAGAGTCTTAAAATGAACCTATCTCATTCTTGCTTAAATTCATTTTGTTTTCCAGACACTAATGGGATATTAAAATGGGATTTTTTTTTCCCTTTTCAGAATAGTGGTGAAAAACACTATTCACCAAGGATAAGATGAGACCACATATTGTAAAGAAATTAAAACCTTGGTTTCTCTGGCTTTGATGCTTGTGAACAGCATTTAAAATGCCAATAACTTTTGGCTCAATAATTCAAATGGTGGAACTCTAATGTAATGAAAATTTATATGCAGAGATGCTCATTATAGCAATGTTTATAGTAGCAATATATTCAAAACAAGTATTTCTCCATGGATGAAAGACTAACTAAATAAACTATGATGCATTAAAATAGTTGAACCTTATATATTCTCTAACTGAGATATATAACATTCGTATACATGAGAGAATTTACATTAAGTGAAAAGCTGAAATATTAAATGGGATTTGGAAGACAAAACTGAAGAAAATAAATCATAGAAAAAAATGAAAAAGGTATAAAAAATTTGTATTGTTGGGCGCTTAGGTTGGACAGTCAGTTAATCATCTGACTCTTTTTTTTTTTTTTTTTTTGGATATAGTGTTCCATGATTCATTGTTTGTGTATAACACCCAGTGTTCCATTCAGTACATGCCCTCTTTAATACCCATCACCAGGCTAACCCATACCCCCACCCCCTCCCCTCTAGAGCCATCAGTTTGTTTCTCAGAGTCCATAGTCTCTCATGGTTTGTCTCCTCCTCCAATATCCCCCCCTTCATTTCTCCCTTCCTACTGTCTTCTTTTTTTTTAACGTATAATGTGTTATTTGTTTCAGAGGTACAGATCTGTGATTCAACAGTCTTACACAATTCACAGCACTCACCACAGCACATAACCTCCCCAGTGTCTATCACCCAGCCACCCCATCCCTCCCACCCCCCACCACTCCAATAACCCTCAGTTTGTTTCCTGAGATTAAGAATTTCTCATATCAGTGAGATCATGTGATACATGTCTCTCTCTGATTGACATATTTCGCTCAGCATAATACCCTCCAGTTCTATCCACGTTGTTGTAAATGGCAAGATTTCATTCCTTTTGATGGTTGCATAATATTCCATTGTATATATACACCACATCTTCTTTATCCATTCATCTGTCGATGGACATCTTGGCTCTTTCCACAGTTTGGCTATTGTGCACATTGCTGCTATAAACATTGGGGTGCACATACGCCTTCGGATCCCTACATTTGTATCTTTGGGGTAAATACCCAGTAGAAGCATCTGACTCTTGATTTCTGCTCAGGTCACGATATCAGTGTTGTGAGATCAAGCCCAACGTAGGGCTCCATGCTCTGTGCAAAGTCTGCTTGGGATTTTTTCTCCCCATCCCTCTGCTCCTCATGCTCATGCTTTCTCTCTCTCTCTCTCTCAAATAAATAAATCAACCTTTACAAAAATTAATATTGTTTACAATAGTACCATTTATTCTATTTGATTTACTTCCATTCGTTGAACTTTTTAGTTTGTGTATATGTTCTGTAATGACTCTGTTACTCTTATGGGATATAAATGATAAAATATTAAAATCAGAGTATATGTTTTCAATACTAAAATTGAAAAATATAAACATGCATGTTCTTTTAATTGAAGATAGCTAAGGGAATAATTGTAAGTTAAAGCTGTTTCATTATTAATAGAAAAATTTAAGAACACCCTATGTATACATACTTTAAAAGACATAAAATGTGGAGAAGTTAAACGGGATGGGCATCTGTATCTGCCAGCAAAAACCTACTAATTTAGTTAATGCTTTAGAAGTAAGCAGCATGAGCCAACTACACTCTATCTCAAAAGAAGTTTCTTTTGTCCAAAGCACATTTAAGGCTTTGAGATACCAATTTTGCAGCAGACATTTCCCAGCTATCTGAAATTTCTCCAAAATTAAATGACATAAATAACACATGTCATACCAGGTTTTATGACAATTATTCAAGGAAAAATGCAAGTAAACCATAATGTATAGAAGTACATTTCCATTCATCTCATTATAGCATTTTGATAAAGTATACCATTAAGATAGGAAAAAAATAATGCTGAAGAAATTTTTATCATTTTTAATCTTATTAACAAACACATAAAAGTAATGATTAAATACCAAGCAATGTGGTAATGTTTACTTTTTCCATTTTATTATATCTCTTTTTCCCTCTGTGCATATTAAAAAGAAAAAAAAAAGTAATTATCATCTCCCTTGGTGGCATACATAGCCTTATTTTTTCAGCTGTGCCATTTATTGAATTTAAGGAGTGCTCTCTATTTTTTCCTTCCCCAAATACTTTAATATCGGAAGTGTTTTAGTAATTCCCATTTTGAGTTGCACAAATTGAGAAATATATATGTGTGTTAGTGTGTGTGTGTCAGTATTTTTTTTAATGTAACCCTTTTTTCCTCCAAAAAGATTTCTTTGACTCTGTATTGTGAAATGGAAGCTAGAGAGTTTATATTGCTATCAATTTCTTATAGAATCTGAAGCTGAGAGCTAGGTGACATGATTTTGGATTTGTTATAGAAAAGCAGTATGTTTTACTGACCTTGTTAATATCCTTGCTGCTCAACCATTCATTAACTTTGTAGCCCTGAGCAAGCATTTTTAAACTTTCTGCATTTAAATTCCTTCTGTATTTTGGGGAAATATAAATTACTACCTGAGAGAATTGATGTAAAGGATATATACACACACACAATATACATAATATAGATGATAATATATATATTATATGTATAATATATATATAATACACATAAAGTTAGGCAGATCCATGTGGTATACAAAGATTAATAATTTATTCAATTAGATTTTTTTTTTTTTTTGTAAAACCAAGGAGACAACCTACAACCTATCTTTCTTTCTTTTTTTTTTTTTTTAAGATTTTATTTATTTATTTGACAGAGAGAGACACAGCGAGAGAGGGAACACAAGCAGGGGGAGTGGGAGAGGGAGAAGCAGGCTTCCTGCGGAGCAGGGAGCCCGATGTGCGGTTCAATCCCAGGACCCTGGGATCATGACCTGAGCTGAAGGCAGACGTTTAACAACTGAGCTACCCAGGCACCCCCCTATCTTTATTTCTAACATTATATTGTTTATACATGGTATAAAGAAAATGAAGTTTTGTGAACCCAAAGTGCAGTATCTAAGACAAAAAAAAACTATAATGAATGGATCAGAAAATTCAGCTCTCCAAAAGGGGAAAGCCACAGTATATATCACTCATCTGATAATGCAAATTCATCATCCACCTTAAAATACTTGGATTCATAATACTCTGAAGAACATAAAAGATGTTGACAACCTTATCATTACTGTTAAAATATTATTTGTAACTTGTTCCAGGATACTAAATATATTACAGTCCCTCTCTATCAGTTTATGTAATTCTGAATTTCCTATTGTTCAAAATTATAAATATTCTAACTTTTTTTTTTGTAACTTGCCATACTTACTAATATTAGGTGTACAAAATCCAGCCTTAAAGTAAGGGTTACTCCTTCCCAGTTTCTTGCCTGTGAATTTCTTGCTGGAGCTTTGGAACTTTAGTTATATAACCCTAATAATTTATGTAATTTCCCTAGGGAGTATTTCAAAAGCGTTCTGCCTTAGCTGAAAACACCTTTGACTGCAAATAACAGAAAGTAACTTGAACTGGATTAAGCAAATGGATTTTATTACAAGTACATAGGGCCATTTCACAGTCTCCAAAAGCAGTAGTGCTCTGTAGCCAGATACTAGTCTCCCCATTTCTTTGTGTATCATTGTTAGCATTCTCTCTTAGCAGCTTCTTTCTGCTGCTTCTACTACCCTTCCATATACTTAGGGGAAGATGACCACAGAGTTTCCAAGTTTAGAAATCCTCAGTTGCAACACTATTGGAATCTATTGATGAAAAATGTGGGGCACCTGGGTGGCGTAATTGGTTGAGTCTTTGTCTCCTGTTTTTGTTTTTGTTTTTTCTTAAGAATTTATTTATTTATTTGAGAGAGAGAGAGCACAAGCAGGGAGAGTGGCAGATGGAGATGGAGAAGCAGGCTCCCACTGAGCAGGGAACCTGATGCAGGGCTCGACCTCAGGACCCCGGGATCACGACCCCAGCCGAAGGCAGATGACCAACCAACTGAGCCACCCAGGTGCCCCTGACTCTTGTTTGCAGCTCAGGTTGTGATCTCAGGTTTATGAGATCCAGCCCCATGTTGGGCTCCACACTCATCATGGAGTCTGCTTCAGATTCTCTCTCCCTCTGCCGCTCCTGCTTGTACCCTCTCTCTAAATTAAATAAATAAATCTAAAAAAAAAAAAAGAGAGAAATGAAAAATACTGTCAAATTTCTAGTGGAGAAATTTTAAATACCAGAAATTAAAACCCACATCAGTGATGTGGAGAGCACATGGCATAAAGAAAACAATTTTGAGAATCTACTATATGCTTCTTTTAGGTGTGAGGACAGTTCTCAAGGGAAGGAGGGTATGTCATGCTGAACAGCCACTCCAGAATACTTCTGCTGTATTAGCCTTAACTATTTGTCCATGAGTCTTAATAAAAACAGCATATATACATTATTGCATTGATTTTATTTTTATTTTCTTTGTGAAGAACCACTGCAAAAACAAGGGGGACATTTAGGATAGAAAATAGGTTCCAGCTTTTCCTATGAAAATTATGCTTTCTTAAAGTATCATTGTCTTTTCTATGATTCTCAGCCCTAAAATTTCTCTTTATACACACACACACACACACACACACACACACACACACACACACATATTCTTTTATTTTGACTCATTGATTAGAGCAAGAATACCAAATTAACCCCATAGAGGGGGAAAATGTATAAAGATGAGGCTCAGAGAATTCTGAGGATACTTAATTTTTTGCCACATTTTTCTTAGATTTGACTGTTATTTTGGGGATAGCACTTCTTACAAGGGCTTGATTTAACTTTTCACTTAGACACTCACTTTGTCTATAATTAATTTTGAGTACCTACTCTTTCAGGAGAAAAAGATGCTAAGTATTGTAAAATGACATTTTAAAATAGTTTTAACAAGGAGTCAAAAACTTTGGTGAAGGACCGTTATCCTGGGATAATGTCATACAGATGCTGTAGGATGTTAGTACGAATCAAATTCAGAGAAAAGAGAAATCGTGCAAGGCTCTACTGCTCAGAAGGGGAGGGATGATATTTCCAGCTGGGAGTTTAGATGGATAAGGATAATGTGGTACCCAAGTTGGGGAAAAGATTATCTAAAGACACACAAAAACACAGTGTGCATTAGTCTGAAGCAGAAAGATCCCTTTGACTATAACACAGGTGTTTATACACAAACTGAGGAAAGAAAAGCTGGAAATGTTAGTGAGGATTACAGTGTGCATAGATATGTGGTTTTAAATGGCAAAGATGTGGGCGGTTATCCTGTAAGAAATGGAAAGCTAATAAAAATTTGTGAGCAGGGGCACCTGAGTGGCTCAGTCGTTAAGCGTCTGCCTTCGGCTCAGGTCATGATCTCAGCGTCCTGAGATCGAGCCCCGCATCGGGCTCCCTGCTCGGCAGAAGCCTGCTTCTCCCTCTCCCACTCCCCCTGCTTGTGTTCCCTCTCTCGCTGTGCCTCTCTCTCTCTCTGTCAAATAAATAAATAAAATCTTTAAAAAAAAAATTGTGAGCAAGGGAGTGAAATAATAGATAGGAGAGGTAGTAAAATTCATCTTTGTTCTTTGTCAAGTGGGGTTGAATCAGGGAAGGGGGAATAAGAAGAAAAAAGATTGTTGCAGAAGAGAAATTTATACATTTAACAACGTTATTTATTCTTACTGCAACAGGAGGTAATAAGGTTTTAGGGAAAAGATGATGAAGTTTGGAGCACGACTGGATAATATTATGTCCAATAATATTATTGGAGCCCCTTAACCCAGCCCAGATGAGGTTCAAACTGCTTCAAAGATTTCTACAAGGAATATATACAATAAAAAAATTAGAAAAAGAAAGTAAAGGCTGCTTTTTATTGTTATCAAGCTTGTGTCCTGATCAGGATAAAGAGCTTTGATAAGCTCGATTTGGAAATAGGACCAAGCCAAAGGGAAAAGAAAAAAATTTGTCTTACTCCATAGCCCGTCCTCATATATGGGAAGGTATCACATGCTCACCAGCTACATGAGAAGTCCAAACAGATCTTTGAGACAAAGAGAGATTGATTGATCGTGAGAGAGGGAGAATTCTTAGGACATTGCACCAGTTAGTCCTTCTGGGTTTAAAAAAAAGAAGAAACACCAGAGAAGGAGGTGGTGAGTAGTAGTAGAACTTGACCAACTTGACCAGGCAGGAATTGCAGTCTGGGTGGTGGGAGATTGTCAGAATTTGCCTTGTTGTTCCTATCAATATAATATTAGAGGAGACAGAAGTTCCTAAACACCTCTCTTACCATTGTCAGTGGGTGCAGGCCTTTGGCTGGATAAAATATATGACTAATAAAATAATATTCAACATACCTTGAGCAGTCGATATGTGCTTGCACAGTCTAATGGTAACTCATTCAGTTGTTATTATTATCATTAATTATGTGGGAAAATTGAGGAACATAACAGTTAAATAACTTTCCACAGATCGCAGAGTTAGTGGAAGAGGTGGGATTCAAGGATAGGCCTTCTAGCCTCAGAACATGTACTTAACCATGATATTTCATTATATTACCAAGGAAGAACTGGGGGGAAAAAAAAAAAAAAAAAACTCCTAAAACTCTAAACCACCTAAGAAATGCTGAGCAAAAAGCAAGCCTCCATTGTCAAATCACTACCAAAGAAATGAATTGTTCATGCATGCCTACATTCATGATGCTTCTTTTGTGCCAGACGATAAGCTTTAAACTGAAGATGCTAAAATGATTTAGAAAGCCAATTCCTTGTTTGCCAAGAGTTTGTATTCTAGAAGAAGTCCAAAAATAAATTATTTCAAAGAGTGTCAAGTACTATGAATAAAACAAGGATTTTATTCATTTACCCGAAAAGTATTTATTGATTACCTGCTATGTTCTTGACACCCTGAGACAGTGGTAATACAACAGTAAACAAAGAACAACAAAATCTAGCCCTCAAGGAGCTTGAAGTCCTGCGTGAGAAAGTTCAGTGAATAAGCAATAAACATTCTATCAGACCTCAGTAATAAAATGGCAAAAAATAAAATAGGGAGATTTTAGGAAAGATGGGAACACAGTGAGGGAGTTGATATTTTATTTTTTTAAAGATTTTATTTATTTATTCATAAGAGACAGAGAGAGAGAGGCAGAGGGAGAAGCAGGCTCCCCGCTGAGCAGGGAGCCCGATGTGGGACTCAGTCCCAGGACCCTGGGATTATGACCTGGGCCGAAGGCAGATGCCCAACCATCTGAGCCACCCAGGTGCCCGGGAGTCAAGCCTCCACTAAAAACCTAACGTTTGCCTGATAACCTTTAACATTTGAAACATTTTACAAATTTGTATGAGTGATGTTATAGAGAGTACAAGAAACGGATCCTGTTTTAGGTTGGGAAGTGAGGGAAAACCTTGAGAAGATAATGTTTAAACTGAAATTGAAATGAAAAATCCTGGTAAGATCTGCGAGTAAAGGGTTTTTCCTAGATTGATAGAGAACTAGCAAAAATAGGCAAGGCTTTGGGACATGAAAGATATTAAGAATCTAGAGCAAATCCAGAGTGGCTGGATTTTACTTAGGGAGATGAATGTAGTTTCAGTTGAAGTCAGAGAGAGAGGCAAAGTCAGCTTATGTAGGATTTTCCATGATACTGTAAAAACTTCAATTTTATTTTTAGGACAATGAGAAGTCATTGAAAATTTTAAGCTGGGAAGTGACAATGTGTTCTGGTTTTGTTTTCAAAAACCACATTGCTCTAGAATGGGGGTAAGATGATGGTGCTTAAGACTAAGACTGTAGTATTTAAGATTGTGGATTTGGGAGCATTAGGATAGCTCAAGTTATATTTGGAGATACCGCTATTTATGGATTATAAATCAAGGAGGTTGTCACTAAAAGGAACATTTGGGGAGAACTTGGAAAATAGCATTTGATATATTGTATATGGGGCACTTGGTTGGCTCAGTCGGTTAGGCCTCTGACTCCTGGTTTCAGCTCTGGTCATGGTCTCAGGGTCATGGGATTACTCCCCACATCAGGCTCCATGCTCAGCACAGAGTCTGCTGGAGATTCTCTCTCCTTCTCCCTCTGCTCCTCCCCACTTCTCATGCTGTCTCTCTCTCTCTCAAATATATAAATAAATAAAATCTTAAAAAAATATATTGTATTTGATCACTTTGAGATGACTATCAGACATAGAAATGGATGTGTCAGCTGGGAAGTTGGCTATGGGAGTCAGGAGCCTCTAGAGAGGCTTGGCTGGCGAAATAAATCTGGAAGTTTGGGGCATATGGATAGAATTAAATCCATGGGATCTAATCAGATCAACTATAGAAAGTGTGGGTGTAGAAAAGGTTAATAGGTTAATGACCAAACTCTAAAGAAAAACTCACGAAAGGGAAGAAAGGAAGAGTATTCAAAGTGAAAGGAAGAATCTGAGCTGCGTTTCTCCTCCTTATGTAGAAGCAAGCAAGAAAATGTGAGGAGAGATGTCCTGAGAATATTTTACAACTTCCTACTCCTTAAAAAGTCTTTTCAGCTGCAATATCAATGCTCACGGTGATGGGTCGGCTTATGTCTCATGTGTCTGGGTATTCAAATGTGGCATTACTAGACTGAATATGTGAATGATGCCGTCAACAGTCTGGGTTATTTTTATCTGTTTGTTACTACCAATATTAGTTCTATCCTTAGTGCAGTAAACAGAAGATGGCTTATAAAACAATAGCTGTAGCCATTCTATCTATGATATCCGGATTCAGGAGTACTCAGCGAGAAGCAGCCCTTCTCTTGTGGTTTCCACTTAGGAGAGAAGAAACTTTGACAGAAGTTACTCAGCCTATTTCACTGCGCAGTTCATAAGCCAGAGTTAATAACATAGACATGTTTGAAGTAATCCCTGGCAATAGGTAAGGTAATATACTAGAGCAAAGCCAAGTCCTGTTGGAGTTGGGACTCCAGGCAGCCACCTTGAACACATCCCTCTGCTGTATTGGGGAGGGTTCCTAAGCAACACCAGAGTTCTGACAGGAAATCCGAATGCGAATGCATGAAGGGGTGCTCAGTAGGTAACCTGTAGCATTCAATGCAGGTCATCTGTCCACTGATGTTTGAAGGACACGGAAAAAAAAAAAAGAAAAAAAGAAAAAAAGAAACGTGTTGATGAAAGAAGAGCCCGGAGGATATTCTTTAGAGAGTTTTAATTTGTCAGCATGTCATTAGTGCTCCCAGACCAAAAAGCATACACCAACAGGTGTGGTCTTCTAGTTCATCTAGATGCATGAGATGAGCATAATACAAGGACAGTAGACATTAATATGATTCACTCTACTCTCCCTTCTTTGATGTTTGTTGAAGCTCATTGGGCCATCTTCTGATTGTGATGTGACTTTTCGTTTGAATATATCTATGGAAAGAGAACATTCTTTCCAAAACAGCAGTGTTTGTATCCCTTATAATACCTTCTGCCTTACACCTATATTTACATTTTGAGTTTGATTACGTGTATTAATGCTCATACATTGATCATATTTGTGTATTTTGGCAAAAGGTCTCTGGCACCCTTCATGGGACCAGATCACAGGCACTGAACCATGTGCTCCATCCATAGGGCCCTATTTAGTATCCCACAAGTCTTCCCCAGGCACCACTCTCCTCCTGTTTGAGGTTTTTTATTTTGTTTTGTTTTGTTTTTGCTTTTTTTTTTTTTTTAATTAATGCTACAATTCACATGTACTTTAGAGATTTTGTATGGCAAAGCCTTTTCGATATTTTCATACATCAGTAAATCTTAGATAGGACCCATGGGGAACCCTTTCACACTAAGTTCTACTTTCTAATGAATTGTATTAACACAGATTTATTGGTATCATTCCTAAATAATTTTTCTAAACTGAACCCTCTGTGACAAAGATAACCACAACTCTAAACATATATCTGCATTTATTAAATCACAAAAGAGTTTTAGGATCTAGAAGATAAATACAAGGGGGCGATTTTAGAACACTTTGTGTTAAAGAAAAAAAACGAAACAAAACACCAGATATATAAGTAGGTCTGAATCATCTCCTTTTATTGCTCTTTTAGCTTTTGATGCACACGAGAAGAAATATGACAGTGCTCACAGCCTTTTATTTCTTTCTTGTTCACATCAGTGTTCTAGAGGCAACACACCGAATTATTTTTCGGATCAGTACACTCACGCATTCCGTCCACAGCATACACAGCTTACTTTCTGTCTTAATAAGAAATGCATATCAAACACCAAGAAATACAGGCATCACAGCTACTACCTGGCAGTCTTAGGTCATTAGTTCTTTTTTCTCATACTGTTTATATCCGTACTTTTTATATCCTCAAGATAGAGAGGAGCTACATCTAATGGAAATAGATAAAACCCCTCTTCCTTCTCCCACCATAAAGCGTGTATACAAGATTGTTCTTAAAATTGTCTAATCCTCTCTCTATCTCTTTCACACACACACACACACACACACACACACACACACACACAGTATACATCTATACATCTAGGGATTGCATGCAACTAGATGTAATGCTTTCCAGTAACATACTTTGTAGGTGAGCATGGCGATGATTAAAACTTGTGTGATAGACATGCTTAGGCAGATTCATCCTTTTAGCCATCCATGAAAAAGGCATGCTTGTGATTTTTCATACGAATATCACAAAGTTATTTTCAGGCTCTAGGGAGTTACCATGGATGAAAGATTCTAGAATTACGTAAGTCAGTAAAGCTCTGTTTTCCTGGTAAAATGCCTTCCTTTATGTGCCCATTGAAAACGTGTGACCTATGTGATAGTTTCCAAAATTGAAAGTGAGTTCGATTGTGTTAGTCTGCTCCATTGCCATAACAAAAGCCACAGACTATATGGCCTAAATAACAGAAATTCATTTTCTTACGGTTCTGGAGGCTGGAAGTTCAAGATCAAGGTGCCATCTGGATTAATTTCTGCTGAGGTCTCTCTTCCTGGCTTGTAAATGGTTGCTTCTCTCTTTATCCTCACCTGACCTCTTCCTCCTTGTATAGGGACGGACATTAGTCCTATTGGATTAGAGCCTCACCCTTATGACCTAATTATCTCCTTAAAGACCTCATCATCAATTACATTCACTTTGGGGATTAGTGCTTCAACAGGTGAATTTGGGCAGAGGGGGCATAAGTCAGTCTTTAATACCAGTGTTTTGCCAAAACAATTGGGACTTTCTTAAAAGTGAGTAGTTGAATAGGTGACAATAGGTGTGCTCCTCAGGATATGTTTCCTCTTCTATAAAGCAGGGTCTCGCTCTGAACTTAAAATGTAATATCTCTGCATCAAAGCCCTTTGCACTGTCACCTGAAATCAACTCTTCTCTATAATTTAATATAATTTGCTTTAACTGTTCCATCTGAAAAAACATAGTAAGACTACAGTAGCCTGACATGTCATCAAATGACAGTTTTTATAATTGCAGCCTAAAAATATCCCCTATCTGAGCTGCCACGTGGATCTAACTCTGGGCCCAGAATCAGTAGTCCAGGTCTAATGGAATGTGGCTTTTAAGTCACTTCAATCTGTTTTATAAGATGGGAATTATTTTTAAGGTTTCCTTTGAAAGTTAAATAGTTGGTTTGTGTGCCAGGGATCTGATGTAGACGTCCTGCTAGTTTCTTTCAATAGCAATGGAATTCCTGGCATTTCAACCTTGCAGTGTTATGGAGAATATGACATAAAACACTGCATGCATACCTGTTTTAAAAACACTAAAATGAGGGCGCCTGGGTGGCTCAGTCGTTAAGCGTCTGCCTTCGGCTCAGGTCATGATCCCAGGGTCCTGGGATCGAGTCCCACATCCGGCTCCCTCCTCAAGGGGAAGCCTGCTTCTCCCTCTCCCACTCCCGCTGCTTGTGTTCCTGCTCTCGCTATCTCTGTCTCTGTCAAATAAATAAATAAAATCTTTAAAAAAAAAAAAAAAAAGAAATGGTGGGAAGACTGAGACTATAACAGGAAAGGAGAGTGTACTGGGGAAAGTGTACATGGTGAGAAGAATCAAATCCTAAATGTTGACAATGACTAAAATATACCAGCCAATGATCTTTAAGAACCTTATAATGGCTTGAGAGGTAAATATCAAGCTCAGAGGGATCAAGTAACTTGCCGGAGTGGCACCAAAGAAAGGTTAAATGACTTTCTTCATCTTAGAAAAAAGGTTTCGCAGATTGTATATCTTTGGACTCAGTCCATTTTGATGTGGTTTGAAGTGGTGGGTTCGGAGCAGACAGCCAAGAAAGAATTCTTAAGATGTCTTCAGTATGAGAAGGTGGTTTTATTAAAGCACAGAGACAGGACCTGGTGGGCAGAAAGAACTTCACTAGGGTCATGAGGGGTGGTCCATCATATACTTTCAAGTTGGAAGGGGTTGGGGATAGCACAAGCCTCCAAGGTGTTTTGGGTACAAGGTTTCCAGGACCTTGAGGGGGCTAGCTGTTGTTGGGAAAATGCCATTAACTGCTGTTTGCTAAACTCTCAGTCATGAGACCCTCCAGATGTATATCAGTGGGCCATATGCTTGGAGGATGATTCCTAACATGTATCTTGGGGGGGGGGGTGGAGATAAAGGAAGTTTCCAAAGGGATTTTTATATGTTTAAAGTAGACTCCTAGGGGCGCCTTGGTGGCTCAGTCATTAAGCATCTGCCTTCGGCTCAGGTCATGATCCCAGAGTCCTGGGATCGAGTCCCACATCGGGCTCCCTGCTCAGCAGGAAACCTCCTTCTCCCTCTCCCACTCCCCCTGCTTGTGTTCCTGCTCTCACTATCTCTCTCTGTGTCAAATAAATAAATAAAAATCTTAAAAAAAATAAAAAATAAAGTAGACTCCTAGGATCCTGGGATGGTTGGGCTAAGATTGTCTTTTGCCCTTAGCAAAGTGTGGACATTGAGGCAGCTGAGTTCCCAGGGGAAGGTCACTCTGCCCGTTTCAAGGCCCTTATCAATGGGCTGTAAGTAGTAAGGAAATTTAATGTTTTCTTTTGCCTTTGTTTCCCACATCACATTTCTCTTTCCACCATACCATTCTGGTTCTTATGATACATTCTTCTTCTCTCCCTGAGTTTATATCTAAACAGGGTGTCTCTCAATCAAATGGGGGCCCCCAAGTGTGGGGCGATGATCAGGTAGAGGCTGGTGGCACAGGCAGTGAAAGAATTCACCTGAGACCAAACAAAGGAGATAGAAGTTTATTGAACACAGGACAAGGGAGCCATGGTCAGGACCATAGAGGAGAGACTGTCACAAGGTAGTGGGTGAGAGCTGTTTTTAAAAGGGGAAGATGAGGAGGTATGGCAACTTATGGAATTCTCCCTTTTTTGGTAACTTTGCCTAGTTGCTAACCTATGGATATTTTGAGGTGGGTCGCCTGATGGGCCCATCTGTATTCCATTGCTCAAGCCTGTTTGCCCAAAAGTGGCCTCTACTCTCTCTCTCTCTCTCTCTCTCTCTATATATATATATATATATATATATATACATATAAAATATGATATAGATGAGGTGAAATAATTTGCTCTAACTGTATACATATATCATACACATTGTAGTATAAAATAGTAGTAGTATAAAATAGACTATATTATACACATTATCTATACTGTTGTTTCTGTTTGGAGAACTCTGATACAGATATAGATGAGATCTATCTATATCTAGGGGGGGGGGAGAAATTACAAGGAACTGAGTCACGTGATTATGGAGGCTTGGAAGTCCCATGATCTGCATCTGTAGACTGGAGACCCATGAAAGCTGGTGACATACTTTCAGTCTGAGTCTGAAGGCCTGAGGACCAGGAGTGCCAATAGTGTATGTGATGTTCTTTTTTTTTTTTAAGATTTTTTATTTATTTATTTGACACAGAGAGACACAGCGAGAGAGGGAACCCACAAGCAGGGGAAGTGGGAGAGGGAGAAGCAGGCTTCCCGCTGAGTGAGGAGCCCGATGCGGGGCTCGATCCCAGGAACCCGGGATCATGACCTGAGCCGAAGGCAGACGCTTAACGACTGAGCCACCCAGGCGCCCCTGTATGTGATGTTCTGAGGGCAAGAGGAGACTAATGTCCCAGATCAAGCCATTAGAGAGAGAGAATATTCTCTTTCTCTGCCCTTTTGTTTTCTTCGGGCCTTCAATGGATTGGATGGCGCTCATGAATTGGAGAGCCAATCTGCTTCACTGCTTTACTTAGTTTATTGATTAAAATGCTAATCTCTTCTGGAAACACTCTTACAGATATGCTCAAAAATAATATTTCACCAGATATCTGACTATCCCATGGCCAAGTCAAGATGACATATAAATTAACCATCACATTATAGAATTTAATGAAATGCATTTTATTTATACTTACTGGTACCCATGAATTTGCTCATAGTCTATGTGATATTGAAGAATCAAATCCATGTTCTACTTTGATGCTAATCCCCAAACACCATTACTTCCAACTCAGGTACTAATATATGGACAGTTTTTTAAACTAAATAGTATTTGAATAGAACTGAATATTTGCAAACTAAGTAGGATTTTTGGCATGTACCTGTCCAGTTTGAATCTCATGTATTATTCTAATTAATTCAATCTTGTTTTGAGTACAGAATTCTTGCAGTTTATGCAATAATCCCTCTGGAGCCAAACATATAGATAGAATTCTTAGTTATGTATTTCCACTTAATGTGGGAAAGTATCTTCCAATTTTAATACCTTTTATTTTTTGTCTGTAACTACTTCATTATAATGTTAGAAAAGGATCTCAAAGATATACTCTGGATATTGTGTACCTGTTCCATATATGACATCTTTGTAAGGGTTCTAAGAACAAGTATTTTCTTGGTACATTAATTATAATGTGACATGCATATATTCTCAGTAAGCTGAGGACCACGGGTACTTATGATGGCCATATGGATACTGCTTAAACATTTTCCATCACACAGTTCTTTATCCAAATATTCTCATTCCACCTTATGTGCCCATTCCAGAATCTCTGTAATTTCAAATGTTTGAAACCAGGACATTTTGCAAGTTCTCTCAGGATATTGTTGAATATTCTGAAGGGAAGATACATATTGTGATATATACTAGCATACTAGAGATCATCCACGGTGTTAATGTAATTATGTATAGAGTTGTTTTTTTTACTTGTATCTGGACCACCCTTCCTTTCTTTTTTTAAACATTTATTTTAGTTTAGGCTGTGAATATTTTTCACAGCTCTAGTTACAAAGCAGACTTTATTATTGCACTTTGAAATCAATCATTTAACACCTGCTCCAAAAGTAAATAAATCTTAATTGGCAGTTTTGTTATCATTCAAAACACCCTCTTCCTAATTAATTCAGGGTGAGATTCACAGTCATCATCCAATTCTAACCCAAGTGCCAAGAGCCTTAAAAATATGAGATTTTAGTAATTAATAGCATGGAGCATTGTGCCTCCATTGATAGTGTTTGTGTTTATGTGTTATGGTTTTATATAAAGTTGTACAACATCCTATCATTTTTGGCACTCTTTTTTCATCCAATGCAACAAGAAAATATTTCTTCCATTTGCTTTTCTTGAGAAATTCCCTTTCAGTGGGATAATTAGACACTCTTCCGATTTTCAATGATGAGAAAAACATGCAGGTTGGCAGATGGTATTATTGGTTATTGAGAAAAGAATATAACAGAAATGTTCCATTACTGCAGGATCCACTATTAGTTGGCCAGTGGATCCAAAAACCTGCACAAGATGAATTCAAAATTGGGGGAATTCTTCTTCTTCTTCTTTTTTTTTTTTCTTAACATATATTGCATTATTTGTTTCAGAGTACAGATCTGTGATTCAACAGTCTTGCACAATTCACAGCGCTCACGGTAGCACATACCCTCCCCAGTGTCTTACCACCCAGCCACCCCATCCCTCCCACGCCTCCCCCACTCCAGCAACCCTCAGTTTGTTTCCTGAGATTAAGAATTCCTCATATCACATCTAAAACTAATGATGTAATGTATGGGGATTAACATAACAATAAAAAAAGAATTCCTCATATCAGTGAGGTCATATGATACATGTTTTTCTCTGATTGACTTATTTCACTCAGCATAACACCCTCCAGTTCCATCCACATCATTGCAAATGGCAAGATCTCATTCCTTTTGATGGCTGCATAATATTCCATTGTGTATATATATATATATATATATATATATATATATATATATATATATACCACATCTTCTTTATCCATTCATCTGTCAATGGACATCGACATTGGACATTGCTGCTATAAACACTGGGGTGAACATACCCCTTCGGATCCCTACATTTGTATCTTTGGGGTAAATACCCAGTAGTGCAAATGCTGGATCACATGGTAGCTCTATTTTCAACTTTTTGAGGAACCTACATACTGTTTTCCAGAGTGGCTGCACCAGCTTGCATTCCCACCAACAGTGTAGGAGGGTTCCCCTTTCTCAGCATCCCTGCCAACATCTGTCATTTCCTGACTTGTTAATTTTAGCCATTCTGATGGTGTGAGGTGGTATCTCATTGAGGTTTTGATTTGGATTTCCCTGATGCCGAGCGATGTTGAGCACTTTTTCATGTGTCTTTTGGCCATTTGGATGTCTTCTTTGGAAAATGTCTGTTCATGTCTTCTGCCCATTTCTTGATTGGACTCTTTGTTCTTTGGGTGTTGAGTTTGCTAAGTTCTTTATAGATTTTGGATACTAGCCCTTTATCTGATATGTCATTTGCAAATATCTTCTCCCATTCTGTTGGTTGTGTTTTGGTTTTGTTGACTGTTTCTTTTGCTGTGCAGAAGCTTTTTATCTTGATGAAGTCCCAATAGTTCATTTTTGCCCTTGCTTCCCTTGCTTTTGGCGATGTTTCTAGGAAGAAGTTGCTGTGGCAGGAGGGGAAGAATGAAGGGGGGAAATTGGAGGGGGAGACGAACCATAAGAGATGATGGACTCTGAAAAACAAACTGAGGGTTCTAGAGGGGAGGGGGGTGGGATGATGGGTTAGCCTGGTGATGGGTATTAAAGAGGGCACGTTCTACATGGAACACTGGGTGTTATGCACAAACAATGAATCATGGGACACTACATCAAAAACTAATGATGTAATGTATGGTGATTAACATAACAATAAAAAAATTAAAAAAAAACAAAGTGGGGGGAAAAAAGAGTTTCTAGTCCAAATAGTTTACTATTATTTTTATTTGAACGCTGTGAGAATAATTTGAATATGCTTGTAATTCTGTAATCAGTTTACATTATTTTATATCATTTTACCCATAGAATTTATTAGGATATTTTATTTATCTAGGGCTTTACATCTTAATAGCATTTCCACATACCCTACCACACTTAACTCTCCTGAGATTCCTTACAACTTTTGGCACTCCCATGCAACAAAATGGGCAAGTGTATGTAGGAGAGAACAATTCAGTCAAGGTAACATAGCTGTAAACTTGCAAAGGCTACCTGAACCTTTGATTGAGTCACCTGTAAATTCTGATTAAACAGCTGCATATCTGGGGCACCTGGGTGGCTCAGTCGTTAAGCATCTGCCTTCGGCTTGGGTCATGATCTCAGGGTCCTGGGATTGAGCCCCACATCGGGCTCCCTGCTCAGCCGGGAGCCTGCTTCTCCCTCTCCCACTCCCCACTGCTTGTGTTCCCTCTCTCGCTGTCTCTCTCTCTGTCAAATAAATGGATGGAATCTTTAAAAAACAAAAACAAAAAACAGCTGCATATCAGGGGTTCCCAGGACTGCCTCCTCAAGTTTGATAATTTGCTAGACTATCCCACAGAATACAGGGAAGTGCTTTACTTACTGTTACCAGTTTATTGAAAAGGATACAATTCAGCCACAAGACAGTGGAGAAGATACATGGGGCAGGCTGTGGTGGGACGCTTCCGCACACTCACCAGCACCTCTGGGTGGTGGCCAGCCCAGAAACTCTATGCATCTAGTTGTTTAGGGAGCTTTGTGAGATTTCATTACATAACCATGTTGATTAAATCATTGACCATTGGTGACTGACTCAATCTCTAGCCTTTGCCTTCTCCCCAGAGGTTAGGAGGGTAGGGCTGAAAGTTGTAAACTTCAGACTTTTCTGCTGACTAGTCCTCATCCTGAATCGATTATGGTTCCACCAAGAGTTGCCTCACTAAAACAAATCACCCTGATCACTCAGGAAATTCCAAGGGTTTTAGGAATTCTGTACCAGGAACCAGGACAAAGACGGAGTATCTTTTTCATTATACTACAGTGTGGGGCACTGGTCATTTAGGAGCCTTCAGTACACGAATGACGTTAATAAATGTGAGGGTACTGTATCTGCAGCCACGTGAAAGAAACATGGCTCCATTAAAGGATCATTTTTGTTGTTGTTGTTATAAGTCTGTATTTTTAAGTATGAATGACCCCATCAGATATTTCGTAAGTGGTAGCTGAGAGGCACAGGGAGACTAATTAATTAATTAATTAATTTAGCAGGAGGCAGATAAGAAAAAACACATTTTAAGAACAAAATTCTTTCCACAACTTCAGGTCACATACTGAGGAGAAAATTCAGAGGACAGAAATAGGTAAAGATACCCTCTGGAGACTTATTAAGAGGTCAAATGCAAGTACTATATGTTAAATATGATACTAGAAATTTTATATGTATTACTGAATTCAATCCTGAAAATTACTCAGGCACTTTTATCCATCACCCCCAACCTGCTAATGAAGACACTGAGGCTTAGGAGAAGCAAGTGTCTTGTTCTTAATTAACTTGACTCTTCAACAAATGGTTCTGGGGTAACTGGATATTTATATGCAATATGTAAAATAGGACCCTTCCTCAAAACTCTCAAAAAATTAACTGAAAATGGATCATAGACCAAAATGGAAGAGCTGAACAATTTGAAACTCTTAAAAGAAAACATAGGAGTAAATTTTCATGAACTTGAGTTAAGCAAAGGCTTCATAGCCATGATACAAAAAGAAAAAAAAAAGAAAAAGGCAGAAGAAAAAAATAGATAAATTGTATTTCATAAGAATTAAAAATATTTGTGCATCAAAGGACACTAACAAGAAATGAAAAGACAACTCCCAGTATCAGAAAAATATTTTCAAATTGAACATATGAGAAGTATATGCATAATATAAAAAGAATTCTTACAACTCAATAATAAAAAAGACAACCCTCTTTCAAAATGGATAAATGATCCAAAGATATTAAAATGCCCAATAAGCACACAAAAAATGTTCAATGTCATTAGGTGTCAAGGAAATTCAAATCAAAACCATAAGGAGAAAACCCTTCTCACCCACTAGGATGACTATCAGCAAAAAAGAAGACAATAACAAGTGTTGTGAGGATTTGGAAAAATTGTAATTCTTGCGCATTGCTGATGGGAATGCAAATTAGTACGCTGCTTTGGAAACAGTTACATAGTTCCTCAAATGTTAAATATAGTGTTCCCTAATGACCCAGCAGTTCTATTCTTATGTATATACCTAAGAGAAATAAAAATATGTACACAGAAACTAGTTCATAATTGTTCATAACAGCATTATTGGTAATAGTCAAAAAGCAGAAACAATCCAAATTCACACAGACTGATGAATGGATCAACAAAATGTGTTATATCCACACAGTGGAATATTATTTGACATTAAAAAAAGAAGAACTGAGGCATGCTACATAAAGGATGAAACTTGACATATGCTAAATGAAATAAACCAGTCAATCACTAAAGACCACTAATTATTGTATGACTTGATTTCTATGAAATTTCTAGAAGAGGCAAATTTATAGAAACAAAATAAATTAATAGTTTCTTAGTAACTAGGGGTGGAGCATAAGAATAGAAATGACTACTAATGAGGACGGGGTTTCATTTGGGTGATGAGAATGTTCTACAATTGTGGTGATGGCTTCACAACTTTATGAATATATTAAAGCCATAGAATTTTATATTTTAAATGGGTGAATTGTATGTTTTATAAACTATATTTAATAAAGTTTAATAAAGCCATTATAAAAATTATAGGATATGAAGCTAAGTTTTCACTTCAAATAACCAGATAAAATATATGTGTAGAGGGACCATCAAATACCTATGCTTATCATTAAAAGTAGAAATAGTCCCCTTGGCAAAATTAATTTTGCGTTTGACTTTTTGAGCCTATCAGAGAAAAAAACTCATGCCTTATGTCTTTTCACTGAGAAACACTGGCATTGATTTGATTGAAGGTTGAGGTGTAGTTTGGTATTGACTGTGATTGAAGGTTAAAAGCCATTGACTCAAGGTATGTGTGTATTTAGGCACATGCGTATGTGTGAGCTGCATTGTTTATGTAGAAGTCTAAACTGAATGAAAGCTCAGACATAATTCTTAAAAGGCTAATACCAATTATTGTAGCCTTTCTATACACAGCCCTCTAGCTAGAGGGCAGGGGGAAAGTTTTCCTATTATAAATGCATTGATATTTTTTTGAGATATTTAGTAAGTCCAGATTCTTCCAGATTTCTGTTTGTTTTTGATTCTTTCAGATTTTTGAAACCCAATAATAAGTTGCAGCCCATATTTTCCATGTTACCTGGAATTATATTGTTTAGCTAAGTAAAAGTAAAGTAAAGTTAGTTTTCACTTTGACTTCATGATCACTTTGATGGCCATGCTCATATTAATGAGTGTATGTCTAGACCATCAGCTTTTAACACACAAATATTCTTCTTTCCCTTACTATGTTACTTAGGCAGAGTGCTTATTCATGAGTTTGCTGGTCAGAAACCAGGGACCTCAGACACACAATGTACTATCAGAATATTTGTAACTGTTTCTTGTTTTCTGTTTGGAAATCACTGGAACAGTGGGACTGTTAGTAAATTACATGTTGCAGGATGTACATTGACATCCACAGCAGTCGTCAAGTGCAGTCCTGTCACTGCCTTTTATTGACATCGACCTCATGTTAATGAAGAAGGATCCAGTTGAGTGACTAGAGAGTACCGATTCTGTACCTTACTCATGGAGGTCTTAGGGCAAAGGGATCTCAAGGTCACTTCCTGTGGCTAGATGCTCTGCCTTGTTTCAGGTAAAGACAGGATCCCTAGAGCTTGGGTAGCATGCCGAATGTTGGAACTCTCTCTGCTTGTAGGGTATTATCCTAAATGAAACCTTTTCCCCTACTTCAAATCTGTCTTGCACAAGTTTCATTGCAAGTTGTTTGTCCAATTTCTTCTTGAGCAGGGAAGGTGATAGAAGCTAAAGAAGGGGGGAAAGATGTTGATTTATTTTAGGCACTTAGCTCAATTTGCTTTTACTTGTTTGGGAAATTGCTTTTTCAATGCAGAAAAATGTGTTGCAGTGAAGTAATTCCATGGGTTTGATGACACTGCAGTGTGTTTCTTCCCTGTATCTGTTACAAGAGTAAATGAAATGCACGGACAGCAGGATTACCATTATTTACTTCCTTTTATTGCCTCTCTCTTTCTTACCTTCTAGATTACATGTGTGTTAACTGAAGTTACGGTTCACACTTATTTAACAGTATTGACTGAAATAACCCTGCATCTCCTCCAGTGAGGACTGATTTAGCTACAAATCACTGTTCCAGCTCTAAAATCATTAATCAGCCTTAGGCAAGATCCATTATGTGGGATTTCAGCGTAGAAGAAATATTAACAGCTCCCTGGAAGAAACGTTACCTTCACATTGGCTGTGACTCCCTGCTGGAGCAGCACATTACCCTCAAGTAATAATTATAATACATTAGTAGAGGTTTAATTTCCAATAAGTGCTGTCCGTTTAAGAAATGGCAATCTCACCATGGCTCAGAGAACAATAGATCATGTTATCAGCAAGAATAAACCTACATGGAATTAAATGAAAGATAATAAAAAATTCATTACAGTTTGAAAACTGTAGAAAAAGAGAAGCTGATGTGAGTTTCTCCATTGCATTTTTATAGAAAAACTTCATGTTTCTAGATCATCTCACTGGGTGATGCTAGGTATGGCTGTGAATTTTTCTTCTTTAGTTGACAGCAGAATTGTTAATTTACTAGTTAACATCTAGTATGACACGGTAGCAATAGCTTTTTTCTGAGGGACAGAAGCTATTGAAAAGACAAATAGAACTCTAAGGAAAATTCACTCTTGCACTAACTATGCACAGTGACCCACTTTTGGGATCCAAATTAATATTTCAGGAAATTTTTTCAAAAGTATAGAAAAATTAGAATTTTGTAGGAGAAGTTCTCATTGAGAGAATTTACTTTAAACAGGCAGTAGAATATTTCTATGAAGTTAGACCTGTAATGGTTTAGAAATATAACTGGTTCCTATGAGGTTTTTTTTTTTTTTTTTTAAGATTTTATTTATTTGACAGAGAGAGATACAGCGAGAGAGGGAACACAAGCAGGGGAAGTGGGAGAGGGAGAAGCAGGCTTCCCGCTGAGCAGGGAGCCCAATGTGGGGCTCGATCCCAGGACCCCGGGATCATGACCTGAGCCGAAGGCAGATGCTTAACAACTGAGCCACCCAGGCGCCCCCCTATGAGGTTTTATAATCATCTGTGTTCCAGGAAGGCTGCAGATCTCCATTTAAAATTTTGAATAGGGACACCTGGGTGGCTCAGTTGGTTAAAGCATCTGCCTTTGGCTCAGGTCATGATCTCAGGGTCCTGGGATCCAGTCCTGCATCAGACTCCCTGCTCAGCAGGGAGCCTGCTTCTCCCTCTCCCTCTGCTGCTCCCCCTGCTTCTGTGCTCTCTCTATCTCTATCTCTGGCAAATAAATAAAATCTTAATAAAATAAAATAAAATAAAAGTTTGAATAGAACCTCTGTTGGGTACAGGGTACCAAATTAGGGATTTTTCTAGTGTATGTTGCATTCCACCTTTTAGTGTAAATTGTAAAACAAGCTACATATATTAATGAGACTTGCTTAACTTTAAGTGCGATGAATTTTATTTACAATGCTATTTAAGTTTTACCAAACTCTCCATTTCGTCCAAAATTATTAACTATCTAGGCAATGCCTATGAATACTGATGTAGTAACAGGGATAGTCTGAAGTTTTGATGTTCGAAAGTGTCTTGTGCTGAAGGGGTCTGTATTGTAAAGGCATTTTTATTTTAAGAGCTGAACTCCGTTCTCATATCGAACAAGTTCTAGCACACTGCATAAACCAGATTATGTATGTGCCAGTGCATGAAAATTGTTCTTCAGGTTCAGTGAACAATTGATTTAAGGAATTCAAGGTGATTCCATTACTGGGTAAAGAGATTCATATTTTCTTAACACAGTAGAATTTGTAGTTTGATTTATGTTTCCATGAATGTATATGTTTGGAGAATTTTTTTTCTCTTACATTGTTTGATGGATTTCATGTCATGCCATCAGATATAGAAACCAAAATAAAAGAAAACTGTTCTAAGTAAACTCTGCCCCATTCTATAGTAAATAATGCATTAAGATTGATTTGTACAAAATTTATCAAAAACGAGTGAAAAAAAGATACCTCCTCCTAATTCTATCTACAAATCAGATTAGAAATCTAGCATAAGAATTATCATGTATCCCAAAATCTGAAACAATTGCAATGTTTCAAAATTTACATTTAGCAACATTTTTGGAAAACATATTGTGTGCATTTAGTTATATCTTTGGAAGGAGGAGTGTACAGAATTATGTAGATAATTTAAAAAGCTGAAGTCAGACTTTAGCTCTAAAACACCCACAAATTGCCCCTTTTATAGTTAAATATGCATCATCCCTCAAAAATGACTCCCTAAATTCATTAAACTGAGGTGATATGACAGATCACGATTTTGCAGTCCCCATTTCACCCAGCATGCAATGATCCCCACTAATTACCTGAGCAAATATGAGTCAGGCATACAACTTATCAAAATGCTTTTACACCATGAAATTTTTTCCTTAGGTTAGAAGGAGATGAAACACAATTAAAAATGAACTTTACTGCTTCATGCTCATTGTTAAACTATACCATTCAGTAATAAAGAAATATCTAGACATATATATATATATAGTTTATATATATATATATATATATATATATATATATATATAGTTTTTACATAAGTAGATCCCTAAAGGTTTAATCACTTTGCTTAATAGTTATTGCTGTTGTAACACAGAGTAGTACAAAGTGTATAATTTCGTAGCACTCCTGCATTACAGTGTAATTTTAGAGGTTGTCTATTTAGAAATAATTCAGGTTGTTTAATCATGCAGTAATTAATTACAATTAGTGGACTTCTCAGACACCTTCTACTTGAGTGCACAGCCCATAAGCATATATTTGAACATGAGTAACAAAATATCAACCTCAAAATTTTTAAATTTACATTTTAAAAATACAATGGATGTAAAGGAGTCATACTTCTCATAGAGGAGGGTTAAAATACTATGGTTCAGAGAAGGTATACATTTGGTATATATTAAATGTATCATGATGTGATCTCAATCTGAAAATTTTTAAGGGTACAGAGGGTGAGGGTCAGTGAAGGGTGCATTTCAGGAAGAACGAGAAAGAGATGAGATTTGATTAAGAATGCAAATGAAGAGTAAGAGGTACATCCTGTCTAACTCCAAATGGCTTTCAGTGGCTGTTCAAGGTGTGTTTTGGAGGAAAAACTGAATTAGCCAATGTCCTAACCAACATATCCTAAAAACTGGTTATTAAGGGCTCCACAGTTGTCACATGGTTCAGTTATGATTGTTGAAAGAATGGTGAATATAGAGTTAAACGACTGAATTTCATTCCAGACCCTGTCATTTTCCATCTTTGTATCTTCAGGCAAGCCATCAAAGTGCCCTGAGCTTTTTTTTTCACTTTTTACATAGAATAATACTACTTAAACTCATAGCTGTTATTTTTCTAAAAAAAGAGACGACGTAGTAAATAATAATATGAATAATATAAAAAACAATGATGAACAGTAATTACAATAATAATAACACTTTAACACTCATTGAGTCAGCCTGCTGTTTTTCACTCATTACATTACCAAAACTATGTGAGATAATGTTACTGTCTTCATGTTAGAGAGAAGGAAATAGAGAAAGATTAAATTATGTGCCCAGATCACATGGTTAGTGAGTAAGGTAGGCAGGTAGGCACATTCAGGTCTGTCCAGGTCCAGAATCTAAGCTGGTTGCTAGAAAGTTTGTGTTGCTCTCTCCACTCCCTGTTGGTTGGGTATTGTTTAGATACTTCTAAGATAAACCTTACAGAACAATGTTATTCCCTGTTTACCATTTACTCCTGAAGGTGCTTGCCTTCTGGTTCACTGTTCACTGAACATCAGCTGGAATAAATGAGGTGGTGAATGCTTGCAACCTAGGCAGACACGTGGTCTGGTGTTGTATTGAATCTCTATGTGGCAAATTCACACACAAAAAAATCTTTCTTGTTTTATATGTAAACAGTTTATTTAACAGAAATAGTTCTTATTTTAGTTTTTATAGGTTAAGTGGTTAGCTCTTCTTAATTTTACCTTATTAACATCTTTTTGTAATGTCTTCCAGATAGTAGCATCTAGAAAATGTATTGCCATCTGGAATAATTAGGTACTAGGGGGACAAAGGATGATACTTCATATGCCTCCATGATTTTAAGTTATTATAATTATCAATTAAAATAAAATTTGAATTAAATGATATATTCTGTGGATGATTTTTTATTCAAATAATTTGCCCAAGAGATCTGTCCTATGCCCAAGTAATACCATCACTATGATCAGAAAAGCCAGTATTAGGAGCCAATATATTAGGAGAATTTAGTGTGGTAGATAATCTATATACAGGCTTACCCCTCAATCACACATCTTTTTTACTAAAGAATCTTGGAAAAGACAAATCCAAGGTTTAAATTTTTTTATAGTGTTAAAACTATACATGGTGAGGGCGCCTGGGTGGCTCAGTTGGTTAAGCGACTGCCTTCGGCTCAGGTCATGATCCTGGAGTCCCGGGATCGAGTCCCACATCGGGCTCCCTGCTCAGCAGGGGGTCTGCTTCTCCCTCTGCCCTCTTCCCTCTCGTGCTCTCTGTCTCTCATTCTCTCTCTCTCAAATAAATAAATAAAATCTTAAAAAAAAAAAAAAAAAAAAAAAAAACTATACATGGTGAGAGAATGTAACATTAAATTTGTTAAAATGCATTTTCTTTTAGGGGAAGAAAAGAAACAGAAGATGTTTTTGTTGTATGCAAAATTCCTAATTCTTTTTTCATAAATGTAAGATTTCATTCTCGTAGGAATATATGTGCATAATAATTCCAAGTCACCAATTTTCCAATTTTATTTACCAATAAATCTATTCTGGCTTCCTAAAATTATATGTAGTAGTTTTTGTTAAAAGAATGATGACATCATTGCATTCATTTAGGAAATGAATTATTGAAATATGCTTTTAGTATGCCTGGAGGCATATATTTTAAGACACTGTAGTTATGGATTTTCATTGTAACACATAGCTAGCTGTTACTGTGAATATGCCTGGTCTGATTGCCCTATGGATAACCTCAAATATACTTCCATAAACTTGGAAGTTTAGCAGAGATATATTGATTTCTTAATTTAATGGAAAATGTCTGTGTAATATAAAATAATAGATTCATTTAATGTAGTTACATCTAAGAATACAGATCTAAAACTCATGCCTTACATGTACTTAAAGTGATTAATAATCAGAAAAGAGGTAGAGAGAACCTTCCCATGGTAAGACTAAAAGAATTAGCTCTTAATATTTGGAATCTCTAACTACTGAAACTATGCATTTTTATTGTCCTTTGCTTTTTCATTTGAAGATAGTAAGGGAAAAATGAAGAGGGGGAAATCGGAGGGTGAGATGAACCATGAGAGACTAAGGACTCTGAGAAACAAACTGAGGTTCTAGAGGGGAGGGGGTGGGGGGGATGGGTTAGCCTGGTGATGGGTATTAAAGAGGGCACGTACTGCATGGAGCACTGGGTGTTATATGCAAACAATGAATCATGGAACACTACATCAAAAACTAATGATGTAATGTATGGTGATTAACATAACATAATAAAATAAAATTAAAAAAAATAAAAATAAAAAATGTATGGTTAGCTTGAAAAAAAAAGAAAATATCTAATTCTAAACAAGTCCAAATGTTAGAAAAAATATGTTTGGTTTTTACTTCTGGATTACCTCCTTTTATTACTAAGCAATAGATGCAAAGGTTTTTAAGGTGACTGCAAAGTACGTTTTCTGTTTTAATTTTAGAGCTTTCTTTCAACACTACCTAGAATGGCATATTTTGAGTGACTTCAGAGGACAGAACTAATGTTCTCATCATACATCATCAATTTCCTTCTTTACGAATCATTGCTTCCTATGATCGATAAAAACGGGGAGTGCTGATTATTAGTTTCAATCTTTAAAAGAAATAAAATACTTTTAATCTTAGACAATTATATGCTTTTATCAGTTATATAACATCATTAAGGCTATTATTTCTGTAGATTTGACAGTAGCGCTAACAGATTTGTTAAACTATTTGGCAACATTTCATTGCTAAAAGCAATCCCAAGAAAATGTCTGTGCATAGAAGTTGCTTGTAGGCACGTTAAAGAGTTTAGCATCTAAGAAACTTACTTAATATATATATTTTTTGTACGATAAATGTTGTTTTGTTGAGGATTTTCTAAACCAAGTGTATCCATTAAGATTGATTCGGGATTAAAAACTAATACCCAGTGACTGTGGCTTAACTGAAGAAACAGCTATGCAGGGGTATTCGCAGGAGTGAGGGGAGAACTTTCCAGGCAGCTTTGGGGGGATCGGTTCAGGCACATCAGCAGGTGCTGCTGGGGACCTCTTCATAGTATTCTCTCTCTTCTTGTCTGTGGCTCCACTGAAGCTTCCACAGTCTCTGATTAGCCTAGCTCGAGACAGGGGTCTGAACATTGGGCTCAGGAATCTGTGGTTAGGGGACGTAGTCAGGAGCATCAATAAAACCAATCTATAAATCAATATAAATCTGTCACCCAATCTGATTTAAGTTTGCATCTGCCATCACCACTCAACTCAGATGCCATTTAAGCACTTTATTTGGCCAGTGTATCTATTTTTAATCAGGGTACTGAGGTACCTCAAAATTATTGGGGTGGAAGAAACTTTGGATTATCTAATCTCTATATCAAGATATCTGATAGGTGTATAGATGCACATAGTATGGATGTGTCTAGTCTCTCAATGAGAGAACTATTATTATTATTTATAGTTAAAAAGAAGTAAAATATACACCTAATTAGTAGTAAAATTTTTTGAAAGTTTGTTTGACTCCCCAGAAAATGTTAAATCCAACAGTTACCCTTGTGTTATGCACCTAGCTATTATGGAACTTGCAACACTGTGGATGTTTATATGGTTTGCTTACCATCTAGAGTTGAGCACAAGGTCTAAATCTGAGGAGAGTATGTATTACTTCTTTACATTTTTAGTACTTAACAGAATGCTTGATAATATGGTAGACTCCATCCCTTGTTAAAAGGTTGGTATTCAAATTTTTTTTTTTTTTAATATGGCTGGAATCACCATTGAATAGGATTGTTCTTTATTTACTAAGCATATTCTGAGTGTCAGGTCTATATACAGCCCTGTGGGGGTGGTGGGGATACAGTGATAAGCAAATGGGGGTCATCTATGCCCTTAAGTCTGGGGGCAGGGGGATATAGACAGTTACAAAGCCCTACAAATAAGTGGAAAATTAGTTACACATTCTCTGACAAAAAGTTACATCATGATGTGAGCATTCATGGAAGGGTCCTCATAGTTCTTATCCAATAATTCTTTACAATAGTAAACATACAGTACTTTAGTTTTCTGATGGGTTTTGCCTCCATAAGGTTTATTCACTGTTTCACATTAATTTATTTATCCCATATTATAAAAATTGCACACCTTATGTTTCAACAACAAAACCAACAGTATTGGTTGTATCATTTATGAGTGTGTGAATTTGGGGGGAAACAATTGCCAATTTATAAGTTGGTATAAAATATAATTTATGAAAATAGTGCTATCTCTAAATATATTTTATTCAATGATTATGTTATCTTATGCAGCTTTGCTGCTTTCTGTGTGTCCTTTAATGGATCTAAAGGTCATGCTTTAATAATAAAGCAATAAAATGTAAAATTTAGTAAAATTATGATAATTTAGTCTCAATGTCCCCAAAGCATATAAACTTGCTTGCTTGAATTTTAGCATCATTTGATTATAAGGAAATGAGCTTTTAATAGTCTACAGGTATTTATGTCTCCAGTTCATGGAACCACACAAAATTGTTCTATTTTGCTAGTGCCTTTACAAGGAGAAAACTTGTCAGAACAGTTTTCTGCTACATAGACATGGTCTCATAGACCTGACATTATTGGATAAGGAGATTCTGGTCTAAGGGATCTTCCATTTTTCTTTATTTTCTATGAACTTGCTCACTCAAGTGCATCGTTTAGAAGTATCCGTAAAAGAATTGATTTTTTCAATATCAGTTTCAGAGTGTGAGGATGGGATAACTCTTTTTCCTTATTATTTTTTTTTAACTTTATTTATTTATTTGTCAGAGAGAGAGAGAGCACAAGCAGGGGGAGTGGGAGAAGGAGAAGCAGGTTCCCTGCTGAGCAAGGAGTCCCCCATGCGGGGCTCAATCCCAGGACCCTGGGATCATGACCCAAGTCGAAGGCAGCCTCTTAAATGACTGAACCACCCAAGTGTCCTCTCTTTTTCCTTATTAACATTAGTTTTTATTTATTTTTATTTATTTTAGAGATTTTATTTATTTATTTGTTAGCGAGTGGGCGAGAGAGAGTGAGCAAGGGTACAAGCAGGGGGAGCAGCAGAGGGAGAGGGAGAAGCAGGCTCCCTGCTGAGCAAGGAGCCTGATGTGGGACTCGATCCCAGGGTACTGGGATCGTGACCTGAGCCGAAGGCAAACACTTAACCAACTGAGCCACCCAGGCGTCCCTTAACATTAGTTTTTAAAAGGACCTTTCTAGCAAGTGGTCAAGTTCATTGATGGAGAGGTGATGAAAGAACTCTGGAGACTGAGTTCATATTCACTTACATAAATAATTTCTAAAGGTACAGTTAATAAGTATACTTAATTATCTATGGTTTGGGGACATCTGGTGAACTTAGGTAAATTAAATACCAAGGTAATCCACACATCTCATTTTTCCTTATAGTTAGAAGTAAGCTCCCTAGCAAAAACTGCAAGGTCTATTATTTGCAGTAAAACCCATTGCATCAAAAGTACATTAATAAGAAATCTATGTTAAAATTGCTCCTGGATACGAAATTTTCCATTACTCAGTGAAGAAATAAAAAAGATACAAAGTTAATATTAATCAAGTAAGAAATAGTTCAGGAAGCATATTTACCAAGGGCAGCCTTTTTAAGACTATATAGTCTTTTAAAAAAACCAACATGATAAAAATGAAGTGCAAGTACTTTATATTCATTAAGTATTCCAGGAAGAACTTTTATTTTACCAAAAGTTGTTACTGTACTTAAAATTATGATAGGTGTGTGAAACAATATAATTGTATTTGTTTAAAAAGAAATAATCAAGTTTGTTTTTAGTGAAAACACTATGAAATGTTCTTAAGAAGGAATTATCCTATTGACAATATAAAATCAAATTGTGTTGCATAATTTACACTCTAAGTACAATTATGATCGCAGAAGAACTGGAGGCAGCACGATGAGAGCTGGAGTATTGACAGTTGGCTTCTTGTATAAAGAATTTATGAAATATGAAAGACTGGTTTATAATGAAGATTATATCAGTCCAAGGAGGAAAGTGAAACAATGTCCAGAGTAAAAAATTATGAAGACTGTAGCTATCTTGGAGAGAAATTGGGGGTGGAAGTGGGTTGTAGGCAGTGCTCAGAAATGGCATTAGGTATGGAATATAATGCAACACTTTGGAATACTTTGAGAATTAGGGAAATACATTCCGACTTAATTCATATGATTAAAATTGTGTTTTAGTAAGCAGTCATGGAATATGGTAAAATTCAGACCCCCACAAACTTAAACTGGACATTGATCCAATCATTTTCAATCTAATACGTCTGTCTTGCAACATATGCTTGAGATTCATCTATCTTTTTGGCTAAAGACAGTCTTTGATTATGATAACATGTACACTATCATAGATGGTAAAACAATTAAAAATCAACAGTAACTAATTGTCTAGCTTCATTTGTTGCAGAAAGAAGAGGTGGCTCTTCCATATACATATATAGAAATTGTTTCAGTGAAGGTGTAAGGTGCAGGAAGCTTCCTAGATGAAACAAGGTGGGCAGAGGCAGTAACTATGGCAAAATAGACACACAGCAGAGGATGTGATTTTTTTTCCCTAAAAAACGCCAACATGTATCCCAAAAAGAAAAATAAAAGGGGAAAGTGAAGGTATTGTGTAACAGTCACAGAGACTTACGGTTACTGGCCAAACACTTTTCCTCTGCCTCCTTGACTCGCAGTTAGCTTGCCTTTCTTTGCAGTCTTTCTGAGAATATGGCCTCCTAGCTAAATTTTAGCTGGTGAAATGTAAGAATGGTAAGCAGTATTTCTGAGCTTCGCTCATAAACATCTTCTTCTATTTGTGTGCTTCTCAACCTGGGGAGATTTTTCTCCCTAGGGGCATGTGGCAATATCCAGAGGCAATTTTTAATTGCATCTAATCGGTACAGGTTAGGGATGCTGCTAAACATCCTGCCATACAAAGGAGAATCCTCATGACAGAGATAATCTGATCCTAAATGACAACAGTCCTGAGGCTGAAGAACACTGCTCTGTTCTATTTGCCCTATTGCTTCCAGTATATTTCATGTCGAGAACAAACTTGAAAACCAGATATTAAGAAATTTGTGAGAAAAAAGTAAATTTCTGTCATTACACTTCTTAAAAATATTTTAATTATAGTAGTAATCCTAATTTAACTAAAAGAGAAACAGATTAATTTACTGATATGCACATGAGTATCATCAAGGCACTTCCTCCAGTGGAAGGTGGCTGGAGGAAGAATCTTAAGAGAAAACTATATTATAAACCTACTACAGCACAAATTAAAGATTCCACTTGATTTAAAACATTCAGAATTTTAATTCTGAATGATATTTAGAGTATTGTAATGAGAAATGGAAAGAAATAAACACCCACATTACTCAGGTGAGTGCAAATTAAAATAAAAAGTCTACGGTTATTTTAAAAATATATCACAACTTGAAAAGATACGTAGTCTAGTTGGAATTCATATTGAGGAAAGATTTATGATCAGTGTCATAGTAATATTTATCATAGGGAATACCCGTAAAATATCACAATTTCTGAAAATAAGATAGCTTAATAACCCTGTGTGGAATGTATCAATATGATGAAATATTTTCAACCATTAAATATCATTGGTATTTAAAAATGCCATATCATACTATATAGAAATATATACATGTCAACTAAAAAGGATTTATAACCCAAAAGGAGAGCAGTAGTTATGTCTAGGTGATAGAATAGTGAGATTTTTTTTTTTTTTAAATTCTTCTGTAATCTAAATGTTATGAAAAATTGTTATTTTGGTAATCGTAAAATCTTATTCTAGAAAGGGGCCTTTAAAAAGCTGCAAAGTCTACATCTTGCTCTAAGTATGAGGCCTCCGAAAAGCACTGCAGGACTTTGCTTGTGGTGCCTCCCACCACTATTTACCTACTTACTTACTTACTTGTGGAACTTTGTCCTGCATTTTACCCTTGCTTAACTCCTGTCACAAACATTATGGCCAATGATCATATTAAAAGGCCAAGAAAAGGGGCGCCTGGGTGGCTCAGTTGGTTAAGCGTCTGCCTTCGGCTCAGGTCATGATCCCAGGGTCCTGGGATTGAGCCCCGCATCGGGCTCACTGCTCCACGGGGGGCCTGCTTCTCCCTCTCCTTCTACTGCTTCCCCCTGCTTGTGCTCTCTCACTCTCTCTGTCAAATAAATAAAATCTTAAAAAAAAAAAATAATAAAAATAAAAATAAAAAATAAAAGGCCAAGAAAAATGGCTTAATCAATAGTGAAAATCAATGCATAGAAGAATAAGAGAGGTGATATAACCAAATATATAATGTACAGTCTCCTACACTTCATAATCCTGACCTCTTTCTGCACCATTATAAAATTACTATATGTTAGAAATAGGCTTAGCTGTTCCTAATGCAAGACCCAAATCACAGTGATTCACATAATAGAAAATGTATTTTGCTCACATAAGAATCTTGTTCATCCATGTTGTCACAAATGGCAGAATGTCCTTTTAAAAAGCTAAATAGTCCATTGCACAATACTATGTTTCCTTTATCTATTCATCGGTTTATGGACACTTGGATTGTTTCCATATCTTGGCTATTGTGAGTAATGCTGCAATGAACATGGGAGTGCATGTATATGTTCAAAATCATGTCTCTCTAGATCGATCTATCTATCATCTATCTATATATCTACTATCTATCTATCTATCTATCTATCTATCTATCTATCTATCTATCTTCAATTATTTAGGATATATATACCCACAAGTAGAATTGTTGGATCACATGGTATTTCTTTTTAAATTTTATTTTAGGAACCTCCACACTATTTTTCATAGCTGTTGCACCATTTCACATTCCACCAACAAGGCACAAGGGTTCCAATTTCTCCATATCCTCATGAACACTTACTATGCTAAATGGAGTAAGCCAGTCACAGAATGACAAATGCAGCATGATTCCACTTACATTAGATATCTAAAGTAGTCAAACTCATAGAAGCAGAGAATACAGTAGTTTGCCAAGAGGTAGGGGGAAATGGAGAGTTGCCCTTCATGGGCATATACAATTTCTGTTATGCTACTTGAAGAAGTTCTAGAGAACTACTATACAACATGACATTTAGCAGTTAGCAATATGGTATTGTGCCCTTAAAAATTTGTTAAGAGGGTAAATCTTATCTTCAGTGTTCTTACCATGCACAAAGAAAAACCCAACAAATCAAGAAATTAACAGGGGACACAAGGAAACTTTGGGAGGTACTCATAATAAATATATGAGTACAGTATCAACTCTTCCTTTGCATTCAGTCTGCAAGTGATAAGGGAAAGACAAAAGGCAAACAGTTCTTGCAGTATGAGCCTGTGCCAAAAAAAAAAAAAAGTTTTGCTGGGAATCAGCAAGACCCTGTTTATATTTCATTGGTCAGACCTGAGTCACATGGTCATCTTTAGTAGCAAGAAAGACCAGGAAATGTAGCATTTTCATTGCATGTATTGTCACCCCTAAACTTCCTTAGGAAGAAGGAAGGGGCAAGTATAAATTGGGTGGGCCACTAGCTGTATCTGCCCAAAATATACATACTCTGAATCTCCAAGACCTCCTCTTTTTTCAGCAGTCTTCTCCCTGTCAAACGTTGTCCTTACAGTAAGTGTCTCCAGTTAGCCATTAAAACTATTACTGTTTCCTTGAGTTTTGAATGAGCAAGTTTGTCTAGCACTAGTTCCTAAGTTGTAGCTTCATCTTACAGGCTACATAAATAACTGTATTTTGACCAATCCACAGATCTGTTTAAGGAGAAAATATATTAGTATGCTGTGTTTGAGAGTGTATTCTTAATGAAAAATGGCTAAAAGGGAAAATGCAATTTTATTTTCATCAGCCAGAGGAAAAGAGCAAGTGTTATGATAACATATTTGAAGACCTATACCAGTAATGAATCCTGGTGCCTCAAGTTAAACAATAAATGCTGGTGTGACTGAAAAATATGGAGGTACCGGGGCACCTGAGTGGCTCAGTCGTTAAGCGTCTGCCTTCGGCTCAGGTCATGGTTCCAGGGTCCTGGGATTGAGCCCCTCATCGGGCTCCCTGCTCAGCAGAGAGTCTGCTTCTCCCTCTCCCACTCCCCCTGCTTGTGTTCCCTCTCTCACTGTGTCTCTCTCTGTCAAATAAATAAAATCTTTAAAAAAAAAAAAAAAAAAAGAAAAATATGGAGGTACCTAAAAAATCTGAATACAGAATCAAACCCTGTGTGTGTGTGTGTGTGTGTGTGTGTGTGTGTGTGTGTGTGTGTGTGTGTATAAGAGAGAGAGAGTGAGCGAAAGGGAGGAAGGAAGAGCGATTGAAAAAGAGAGGAGGGGGAGAACAGCGCAGATGACAGAGAGAGACAGAAAATATAGAAGTAAAGTTAAAAAGATTATACAAAGGTTTACTTTTTCTATAATAAAAAGTAAAAGCTGATAATAAAATAAATTAGACTAAATAGCAGAATTTAAATGAAGGGCAAAAGGGGGGGATGTTCATTTTTTATGGAAAAAAAGACGAAGTAGTATTTCCATATTTGCTGAACCATTATGGATTTTTAAAACCCTGCCTGATTTGAGCAATTAGGATGTTTTTTTCTTAATATAGTCTAAATTTTCTCTTTTCTTATAATACACAGAATGAAATAATCATTTTGATATTAAGTGCATTTCTTTCTAATTTCTTGATATAACCTAAAGGTACATTTGAATGGGAAAAGAAGTAAAAGCAAATGAAGTAAATTGCTGGCAGTGTTTATTGTCAATATTTACATCAAGCCTGGGACATACTTATCTTTAGAGTACACTTCAGATCTTCAGAGCAAATAGGTAAATAGTCTTAAATTTCTAGGAAGCTTTTTTTTTTTTTTTTAAAGATTTTATTTATTTATTTGACAGCGAGAGACACAGCGAGAGAGGGAACACAAGCAGGGGGAGTGGGAGAGGGAGAAGCAGGCTTCCCGCAGAGCAAGGAGCCCAATGCGGGGCTCGATCCCAAGACCCTGGGACCACGACCTGAGCCAAAGGCAGATGCTTAACAACTGAGCCACCCAGGCGCCCCTAGGAAGCTTTTTATCATTAAATTAGAGGCGTTGATAAAAGTCAGTTCATTCTAGATGTGCTGGGGCTCATCCAGCTCAGAACATAACTGTTCATGGTCACCTAATTAGAAAGTATCACTTAGATCCTTAGAGCAGAAACCGTAGTAATGCAGATCGGATCATTCTGAACACACACAGCCTCAAGTTTCAGAAAGTGGACAGAAAGAGCTCAGAGCCCAATGGGGCTACAACATATCACTGTCAGTCCACTTATTCCTAACTACGGGTGGTGAAAACTGTTGCCAAAACTCTCACATTAATCCCATTGCCCAAAGCAGCTGTCTACTTAGAATAAAATTCCAGTGTGTCTTCCTATCCATATAAACTTCCAACTCGCACACATACACAAAGATTAGAATACAGAAATGGAAGAAGAAAATGTAGGGCAATATTTCATTGAGAATTCACAAAACGAAATCAGAGTTAACACAGCAGAAACCCGACTAAAAGGAATTTGGTCTTATGTAAAATGCCAAGATATATGATTCTTTTCTTTAGAGAGACACAAAATCCTCCTTGAAGTGCTATAGAAAGCAGAGAAAGTGCATATTATTTAATTCTGAAGTTTCTGCTGCACATTCTGTGTAGAAGGACCATGTGAGCAAGCTTCGGAGTGAGCAGAAGGGGGCATGGCATGGACGGTGCACAGACGGGATGATTAGCTGAGGTGCAGGTAGAGGCAGGGAGTCCGGGAAGAGCATCTGCAAGGTCTTGTAGGCATTTTGTTGTTTACCTCGAAGAGCTACACAAAACCACTAACTTACTGTAACTTTAATAAAATGTATTTAATGTGCATGCGCATGTATAACTATAATACACACATTAATTATTTCATTTGCCATTGAAGAGTTTTAGATAGTTTGTATGGCCAAATTTATGTTTTGAAAATACCACACTTGGTGATGTTTGTAGAACATAGTGAAGGCAAGAGTGCATCAATTTAAAAAAGGACCAATTAGGTGACTTTTGCAGTAAGCTAGATAAAAAATGATTGAGACTAGTCAGGGATGGGAACAGTATTACACCGAAACAAAAAAACAAAAAAATAAAACCTGACTTGGCATATAGGCTAAACATTCAGGAGGCATTCAGAATTAGTCCCAAGTGTGTGACCTGTACCATCACGTCTGTATTGGTTTCATTTTTTGAGTAAGAAATATAAAAGGAAAAAAGAAAGATGTAAGGAATACCAGATTTGGGAGGTTTGATGGGGGTTAGTCCTTGAGATGCTGATTTTGAGGTTCCTATAAGGAAGGCATCTGAGTAGAGATGGGTAATACGTAACTGAAGGATGAGTCAGAATACATCTGGGCAGGAGGTTTATTTTTGATTTTTTTAAGTATTTATTTATTTTAGAGAACGAGAGAGAGAGAGTGTGTATGGGTGGAGCGGCAGACGGAGAGAAACTTGAAGCAGATTCCCCGCTGAGCGTGGACGCCCAATGTGGGGCTCGATCTCACGAGTGAGCAGGAGGTTTAAAATGGAGTCAATTTCTGATAATGATGAGATTGTCTAAGTAGACTATCTCTGACAAAGGAGAACTAGCTTAAAGATTAAACTGGCAGAATTCTCAGCATTCAATACCTGCTTGAAAGGAAAACGACAAAGGTTGAGAAAGTGTTCTCTGAGAGCTAGAGGAAAACAGAAATATTGGGCCAAGGAGAAATACTTTGCAAGAAAAGAAGATGGTTCAGATGGTCAATGGCCACCAGAAGGAACAGGAAGGTGAATGAGAAAAAAAATCGATTTCGTGCAGCTTATCAAAATGAGATAACTAGTTGTCTTAGTGTGAAGAAACCTTTCTAAAATGGAAGGAGTGGGGCGCTTGGGTGGCTCAGCCGGTTAAGTGTCTGCCTTCGGGTCAGGTCATGATCTCAGGGTCCTGGGATTGAGCCCCACATCAGGCTCCCTGCTTGGCGGGGAGCCTGCTTCTCCCTCTGCCTGCCAACCCCCGCCCCCCCCCCCCCGGCTTGTGCTCTCTCTCTGTCAAATAAATAAATAAAATCTTTTTTAAAAAAATGAAGTGGAAGGAGTATGTCTAACTGATAAAGCCATGTCAATTCAGACATCCCCTAAGTGATGTTTTTATTTAGGGACGTGGGGAAGAGAGAGATGTATCTGAAAAGGGGATATTTTTTTAAGGGCTTTTTCACTAAGATGAGGATGAACTAAGCATTAGAAATACTGGCAGGAATCATCCTGTGAGAGGAAGAAGTGGAACATACATGAGAAAAAGTTAATAATCCCATAGCCTGATGTTGCTGAGAACATGGGAAGCAAAGCACAAAGGAATGAGAAACACCTCCTTCCAGACACCCAATACCTGTGTAAACAGATTTCAAATTCAAAACCAAGTAAAACACAAAAACAATAGGTTTCCTATGGTATACTCTGAAAATCTTCAGATTGCCTTAACCCTAAGACCTAGAGTATATTTGAAATTTCTGTGTGTTAAATTTTTGTTATTGTTATTAAATTAAATCTGTTTAGAGCATACATAAATAATTTCTACAATTTAGCATAATATCTAAAATAGCTATACATATTTAAGTTGCATAGTTTTTTTAAAGGTAACTTTGGGATATTGAATGAATCACTCAAATAGTATAGAAATCAAGTCAATCAGGGCGCCTGGGTGGCTCAGTCAGTTAAGTGCCTGCCTTTGGTTCAGGCCCTGATCTGAGGGTCTAGGGATTGAGCCCCACGTCGGGCTCCCTGCTCAGTGGTGAGTCTGTTTCTCCCTCTCCCTCTGCCCCTCTGCCTGCTTGTGTTCTCTCTCTCAAATAAATAAATAAAATATTTTTTTTATTTATTTGAGATAGAGAGAGAGCATGAGAGGGGCGAGGGTCAGAGGGAGAAGCAGACTCCCTGCTGAGCAGGGAGCCTGATGCGGGACTGGATCCCCGGACTCCAGGATCATGACCTGAGCCTAAGGCAGTCGGCCAACCAACTGAGCCACCCAGGCGCCCCAATAAAATACTTTTTTTAAAGAAGTCAAGTCAATCAATTTTAAACAATTATTTGACCTACAGTACAAAAAAAAAAAAACAAAAACAAAAACAAAAAACCTTTCTCTCATTTCTAAAATTTGTGATTATATTGATCTAGGTTCTTTTTTATTTTTCAAGTATTTAAAATGACTGTCTAAGAGCATTTTTCCTTATTTAAATACTTTAGGCAAAATTACGTATAAACCCAGGTTGAATTTCTCTGGGTTCAGTGCGTAATCCAGGCATCAGTATCATCCGGGGTATCCTTGATCCCTGTCTCTGTTAACCTTAAAAATAACTCAACACTTCCCACATGCATCAGGATACAAGTCCACTCATATTAAAAGCAGGGAAACCACTGTTGATTTCTCTTTTGACAATTTGAAGAAGAGAAAAAGTACATGAAATATATTTCCTGACACACGACAACTGTAAATCTCATTAGACGTTTGTTTCTGTTCGGTATTTCTAATCTGGCTTTCATTCTCTGATAGTTGTACCATCTTCTGGCCCTACTCTTTATACTCCTTTCTTCTCTGTTTGTTTGCCCTGCCTTCTCTTACATCTTTCTCCCATGGACTTTGGGGAATAAATTTTTCAGCCAGAAAAATTGGTTTTCCCTACGAGAAGCTTGGCTAAAATAAACTTATACAATCAATATGTTGAGAAGAATATAGAAAGACATCCTCTTGGTGGGCTAATCGTGGGGCCAGGAGCTATGGATTGGTGGATGATTGTGATGGGAAGCAAGCTATGGTTTATTTCTCTCTGTGCTGTATTATTGCCCATAGTTTCATGGGAAGGTTAGGAGTTAAAAACAAAACAAAAACAAAACAAAAAAAAACCTGTTCTGTGAGTAATATTGCCATATCATGTAGACATTTAGCTATGTTGAAATTAAATCCATTTCAATGAAATCTAAGCTGTTCTTACTAAATTCATAGCAGAGCAGCTAAAATACTTATTTGAAATGCCTAGGTTTGCAACCTGCTTATATAACCTTAGACAAATTGTTTAACCTGTCTATTGCTTTTGGTTTTCTCACAAGTAGAATGGAGACAATAGTGTTACACATTTGTTAGTGGTTAAAGGAAACAAATGTGTGAGGAACACAGTAAATATCCAATTACTGTTAATATTACTATTGCTGAGAACATAGTGTAACCAAACATATAAGGCACTTATTAATAACAGAAAACAATGCTTATAAGCAAATGCTGAGAACACGTTGTATATGTTAGAGATGAGATAAATTCAAAACTCAAAATTTACTGTTGAAGTATGAAAGTCCATTTAAGGATACCCGGGTGGCTCAGTCAGTTAAGCGTCTGCTTTCAGCTCAGGTCATCATCCCGGGGTCCTGGAATCAAGTCCTGCATTGAGCTTCTTGCTCAGTGGGGAGCCTGCTTCTCCCTCTCCATTTGCCTGCCGCCCTGTCTACTTGTGCTCTCTGTCTCTCTGTCAAATAAATGAATAAAACCTTTAAAAAAAAAGTCCATTAAATATTTCAATTGTATTTTAATGCCTTTTAATACTATGTTAATTATGTTGATCAACATATGAAAAAAGATTTTATGTTTTACAGTTCTACCTTCTTCAAAAATGAAGACAGTGAAGCTCTGGTCACTTATGTGACTTGTATAAAAAGGTCACAAAGCTGTATGACAAAAATTGTCTAGGTTAAGAAAAATGTAGCAAGTTTTAAAATATTGAAATAGGACCAAATTGAGTAATTCCTTGATTAGTTTGGGGTTTTATATGTAATTATGTTACTTGAACAAATATTAAATAATAAAAACTCTATACCAAAAAAATTGAATGGCATAGATTTGACTTCTTTTATTCTGGAAATTTGCTATAGTAAATAATTCTCAAAAGTCAAAAACTTCAAATAATAGGAACAAATAACAATTCTCTTTTGATAACATTTTATGTGCATAGCACACTTCACTGTGTATGCTTTACATGTGTTATAGTTAATGCCCTGGCCTCACTGTTGAAATCGAATTTAGTTTTTCTCTCTCTTATTCTCCCCCACCCCCTCCTTTTTACTAAAATATTACCCATATCTGTTTTTGCCTTCCTTCAGCCAGGTTCCTGCAGAAAAAAACCCAAATTATTTGGGCGTATTTGATTGTAATTTGTTTAATGTTGTAACATTAAATCTTCACTGAATTAAACACAATTATCCTTATAACATACCATGACTCTTTATGTATGATCCTAAAATCTATATGGATGAAATTAGGACTTCAAAGGAATTACTAAAGTTAAAAGAAACCTACAGAGATTTTACTACACTAAAGTAGGTAATGAACTGTCATTTTAACAAAATATTCTAAATCGGCAAATGTTATGAACAGAAAACAAAGCATTATTACAGTGAGCACTCATATGAGGCACTAAACTTACTCTCAGAATAAGTACTTGTTTGATAAGTTCTTTATAGATTTTGGACACCCAAAGAACAAAGAATCCAATCAAGAAATGGGCAGAAGACATGAACAGACATTTTTCCAAAGAAGACATCCAAATGGCCAACAGACACATGAAAAAGTGCTCCACATTGCTCGGCATCAGGGAAATCCAAATCAAAACCTCAATGAGATATCACCTCACACCAGTCAGAATGGCTAAAATAAACAAGTCAGGAAATGACACATGTTGGCGGGGATGCGGAGAAAGGGGAACCCTCCTACACTGTTGGTGGGAATGCAAGCTGGTGCAGCCACTCTGGAAAACAGTATGGAGGTTCCTCAAAAAGTTGAAAATAGAGCTACCATGTGATCCAGCATTTGCACTACTGGGTATTTACCCCAAAGATACAAATGTAGGGATCCAAAGGGGTATGTGCACCCCGATGTTTATAGCAGCAATGTCCACAATAGCCAAACTGTGGAAAGAGCCAAGATGTCCATCGACAGATGAATGGATAAAGAAGATGTGGTATATACACACAATGGAATATTATGCAGCCATCAAAAGGAATGAAATCTTGCCATTTGCAACGACGTGGATGGAACTGGAGGGTATTATGCTGAGCGAAATAAGTCAAACGGAGAAAGACATGTATCATATGACCTCACTGATATGAGGAATTCTTAATCTCAGGAAACAAACTGAGGGTTGCTGGAGTAGGGGGTGGGGTGGGAGGGCTGTGGTGACTGGGTGATAGACATTGGGGAGGGTATGTGCTCTGGTAAGGGCTGTGAATTGTGCAAGACTGTTGAATCTCAGATCTGTACCTCTGAAACAAATAATGCAATATATGTTAAGAAAAAAAAGATAGCAGGAGGGGAAGAATGAAGGGGGGGAAGTCAGATGGGGAGACAAACATGAGAGACGATGGAATCTGAAAAACAAACTGAGGGTTGTAGAGGGGAGGAGGGTGGGAGGATGGGTTAGCCTGGTGATGGGTATTAAAGAGGGCACGTTCTGCATGGAGCACTGGGTGTTATGCACAAACAATGAATCATGGAACACTACATCTAAAACTAATGATGTAATGTATGGTGATTAACATAACAATAAAAATTTTTTAAAAAAGGATAAGTACTTGTACTTGTGAACAGTAGTTTGCTTTACAGAATGTAGATTATTTACTATTCTTCATAGTAGACTTTGGCGATGTAAAGGAGAAATTTCTGATTTAAAAAAAAAAAATATCCAGTGATGAAAAAAGTAAACTACAAATAATGAAGTATGGGATTTTAGGACATAGGTGGGCTGTCATTGTTACCAGTTGAATGGCTGTCTTCAATCACGGGGAGACTGAGCTGTCTTATTTGTAAAATGCAAAGACTCACACTCAGGTAATTGTCGGGAGCAGTATGTGAGATTTTATATATGAGATAGACTGAGTAAATGAAAAGTATGGGATATGTATGACTCTCTGAGAAATAGTTATTTCTTTTTCTTCTATTTTGTTTCACTTAACTAGTTCTCATAGTTCAGTTAAACATGCTATAATTTTTTGTTTAGGTCATCTCTGATTTTTTTATTACTGTAAATCTGAAATGAGCATAGTTGGGCATAAATTCTTTTTCCTCTATTTAGAATGTTTCTGGCTAAGTTCACAGAATAACAACCTGATCCCAGGTAGATAAATATTTTTTCAGTATTGTTAATGTAATTATAAATTCCATGTTATTTATTAATAGGACAGGAGACTACAAATGGTCAATTGTAGAACAAAGAGCAAATTGTTTTTTTGCCATTGTTTTCCCTGACCTTGTAAAGAGATTTACAATCTATGTGTTCTCCCAGTGGGGGAATAGTGACTCTCTAGTTAGAATTATGCAAATATTGGCAGAATTCAGAGTTGTTTCTCCTTTTGTGCCCAGCAGTCCGATTGCAACATATGAACAAACACTTTCCTGTGAAAAGATATGGAATCCTGTGCCAGAACTGCATCTTTAGGGAACAGCTGACAACAAATTTCATGAACTTTTTAAAAGACATACTGCTAATTAGCAACATTAAAATGACCTGTTTATACGTTGGCTTTATGCTATCGCTTTAGAAATGAAACATTCGTGTAGGTCAACTGATACTATTTTCTGCTTTTCTGACAGTTTGACTTTTTTTTTTTTTTTTTTAACAAAATGTAGGCCAAAATATGTCACTGTTTCTTTTACAGGATTTATGTTAAGGTGCTAACATCTTTCTTCTGTTTTATTTCATGTCCTTTGGTTATGCCTTCCACTCCCACACAAATACATTCCCCAGTTCCGCTGTATCTTCAGGATTCTTGCACATGAAGTTTTCAGGCAGCTACTCCCCTCCCTTCCCGCTTCCTCTCTCTGAATTTCTCTCTCCCTCAATTAAATCTTGGTATTGCGTGCCTTAATCTCTTAAGGCTCTGGTCTTCCCTGACCCCACATGACAATGTCCTTTTAGGTAACGATGGTATTTCTTAAACATAAGTTTTAAAATTTAAAGATAATCTCTTCCTCAAACCAAAGGAGTAGTATTGACAATTGATCCCATGTTGCTCTTCAGCCTTTTTCACAGTCCATATTCAGAATCCAACTAAAGAAACGTGTGGGAAAAAAAAAAAAAAAGAAAATTAACTATTATAGTTTATTCTCTAAAAGTAAAAGAATAGGAATGCCTGGGTGGCTCAGTCGGTTAAGCGTCTGCCTTCAGCTCAGGTCATGATCCCAGGGGCCTGGGATGGAGTCCTGAATCAGGCTTCTTGCTCAGGGGGAAGCCTGCTTCTCCCCCTGCTTGTGCTCTCTCTCTCTGACAAATAAATAAATAAAATCTTTTTAAAAAGTGTATTTAAAAGTGAAAGAATAATTCTTGTTAAATATTATTTAAATGCCCATTTCTTGTATAAATTGAAACAATTTTCTAATGCTAGTAATTAAGTTTTGGGGAGAGATATCAGGGAGAGTCAGCAAGTTGTGGAAATGAGTGCCCCGGGAGCCCAGGAATCTACATTTCTGGCCAGGGTTTTTACACTAAGTGGTAGAGTGACTTGATTCCGTATTCTGGTTCTTTGATCTATAAATTGAGGAATGGGTGACATGATTTCTAAAATTGTTTTAAGATCTTAAATCTATAGCTAGGGCGTATTTGAAAGCAAAGTCATCTTAACTAGTCCTTAAGGTTAAAAACTTACTCTTGCATAGTTTAATGCAATACAGTATTTCCTAAAAATATTATCTGCACTCAGAATGTGTACTTGGAAATTTTCTTAAAATTCTGCATTAGAGTAGCATCAAATAGAATCAGCTGTGATGAAACTTTTAAGGAAAACAAAATGGATGATTTTAAAAGAGGGATGGGTACTAATAATGAGGTTCTAGCACAACCCAGACATAAAAAGACAAACAGGAAAGAAGCAAATTTCTTTCAGGATATTCACTTGGCTGCAGCTAATTCTTTGTTAAGAATTAGATTAAGTGGTGGAGTTGTAGCTCTGAAATGATCATGTATTCACGTTGATTGTACCATCTCATTAGCTTTCTATTTGTATAAACGAGGTTTCTTTGCTTCCTCTAATTGCACATTAGAAGTATCAAGCTCTACTGGGTAGCAGAAATCCAAATTCTAAGACAGGGTCTACAGAGATGTAATTGCAAAGAATTTAGAAAGCTGCCCAATTCAGATTCCTCAATTCCTTAAAGTAATAAAAACTTGGGCGCCTGGGTGGCTCAGTTGGTTAAGCGACTGCCTTCGGCTCAGGTCATGATCCTGGAGTCCTGGGATCGAGTCCCACATCGGGCTCCCTGCTCAGCAGGGAGTCTGCTTCTCCCTCTGACCCTCCTCCCTCTCATGCTCTCTGTCTCTCATTCTCTCTCTCTCAAATAAATAAATAAAATCTTAAAAAAAAAAAAAAGTAATAAAAACTTAAAGCTGGTTGTTTTTTGTTTACACTGTTTTTCCTCCTGGAAAAGCAAAGTGCATTTAATCAGTGCATTTTAAACAAGTTATTACTACATCAAAAATCGTATTTAATTTTTAAAGGACCACTGCAAACCAGTGGTATTATTTAAAACCTGGTATGTTAAAAATGTCTAAATGGAAACATTGTATTTAAATCTGTGAGTAAATGAGGTGCAAACTATGTTTAAAAAATAAGTCAATTAATAAAACAAAATAAAATTAATGTGAAAGTGGTATTGAGGCTTGAAGGAGAAAAATTCCCTCTCTATAATTTTTTGAGTTAGCAAACAAATTTCCTACATTGTCGTTGGTACGCACGTGCGTGTGTGTGTGTGTGTGGGGGGGGGGGTTGTAACATTATTTTCCCAAAGCAAATACTATCTTAGAACTTCTAGTGTCTTGGTAGATGGTGCTAGCACATAATTGGTCAGTATCTGTTGTAGCTAATATATATTATTTCTAACATAACAGACTGATGCGAGAGAATTAAAAAGTAATAATTACTGCCAGTCAGGTATCAATCTTTAAATAAAAACCAGTTGGCGGTTTTAATGTAGTGAAGAATATGAATTCTCGTCTGTTATACATCCCATTCTATAATTTAAGTGTCAATGCATAGTAATAAATGATTGGACCTATGCCAAGCTTTACAGTTAGAGTAACCCTGAAATAGAGCAGCTTTCGTAAGTACATTTTGTGTGTATTTTTATTTTTAGATTATGTGTATTTGCATATAAATGTGCGCTTGCTTTATTTTATCCAGTGTTCATGTTAGTGATTGTAAAATGAATTTCAAAAATCTATTTTTCAGTGCTTTTGAGAAATACATCTAATATAATCAATTATCTTTTCCTTGAAAGCATATAAGAAATGAACCCATTTGACTCTAGTGCTTTTTTTTTTTTTTTTTTCTTTCTTTCCTCATTTACAGTGGATTAGATCCTGGTCAGCAGTAATTTCCTATAAAGACCATTACTGGAACACATAATATTTCATGATAGAAATTCAGTATTAACTGTAACTTAGATAATGGGTGTTCAATTTTAACATGTTAAAATTTGCACAATTGCACAATTGAAGTAATGTAAGGTAATATTTCTATTTTTAGAAAATCACTGAAGTATTAAGGATAAATATGAATGATGGCTGTAACTAAAATTTTAGTAGCTCTAAAAATGTACTAATGTATGTATATGCATGTGTTCATAGACAGTATGTGTGTATACATACATACTTAGAGACCTATCTATCATCTATTTACTATCAACTACTATCTATCTACTATTGAGAGAGACAGAGAGAGGAGAGAGACTATGATAAAGAAAACTACACAAAAGTTAGCAGCTGGTGAAAATGTGGTGATAAAATGTATACAGGTGTTTTTTGTTCCATTCAAGCAATGTGTTTGTTTAGTTTTGAAATTATGAAAAACTTACATATATATGAATAAATATATGTGTATATATTTTTTTATTCTGGCTCAGGTTTTTAGACAGTGTATGCACAGAGCTAAAAAATCCCACTGGAACTTTTCCCCCAAGTATAAAATTCTTACCATTAAGCAAACAGAATCCACACTATCACAGTATTCTCTGCTTTGCTAAATGTCTTTCATAACAACACTGTGAGTCAGGTATTCTATCCCCTAATCACGTGTATAAACCACGCTTTGAGCTGTAGGTAATTTCCCTAAGTTAATAAATGGCAGAAGTAGACTTGATAGGCAATTACAGATTCCCGAGTCCTCTTTGTGTGCTTTCCCCCCATGTGCGTACACTATCAAACTTCTACCTCAGTACAATTAAAACCTGGCTGAGGTTTGTTCCATTCAACACATGGGAAAAAATTCTGTTTCATGATGAGTGCAGAGGAAATTAAACAGATTTAGGTCTTTGTTTAAATACTTCATTCCAGTTTTATCCCCATTGATGTTTTAATTCAAGGACCTAAAGTGAAAATTGCCCCATTGGGTAATAAAGAAGCTAGATAAATTCATGTTACCCTAACTGATGATTTTATTAATGGAGATATATTTGAACTGTTGAACTCTAAATGATAAATATAAAATAATCACCTCTCACAAGCCTTTGCTTTGGAGAAAATGAGAGTTATCAGGGAAGACCATTTGCTCCAGTGAAATGTACCTAATTTATGGAGAAAAACAGCTCTCATTTTTGCTACATAGCAAGATTTTTTTGGTTTTTCCCTGACTCTGACTCATTCAGCACATCTTGATGGAGCCATGAAGGAGTTTTATTAAGGGGTTGGGCAATAAACATTCAATAGAACTCTTGAGACATGGTGATTTTTTTCTGATGTGGAAGGATGTCTTCTTTCCTAGACACTGGGACCGGCTGGGATTATCCTGTTTGCTGCCTTTGCATTACCTCCAAGACAAGCATAAACTAAAATGAAAGATTGGTGGGGATTGCTTTATTTCTTACAGAATAAGGACATTTGTTTTATTATAAGTGATTTCTTATCATGTTTTCTTTTAGTCAGAATTGTAAATTCTGTTGAATTTAAATAGATATCTATAATATATCAACTTTCTACAAACATACTACAGAAGCAAATGTGTAACTTTTTGTATTAAAATCACAGGATAAAATTACATATGCAAAATGATTATACAGATAAGCTATATTGGCCCCATCTTAGTGGTTCAGAACGCCTGAATGAAGGCCATAAATCCAAGGGCAGTGCCAATATTTAGCAAGGACTTCCTAACTCTTCATTAACCCACAAATAGGCAGAGAATCGCGAAATAGGCACATGTTCCCTTAGGGGGTCTCCTGCACTAAAGGAGTTTCCAAAACATCACTTATTACTATGTTTATGTTGTTTACATGTCTGTACCTAGTCTTTTGTTAAACCTAATTTGGGTCTCAGGAGTGTAAAGAAACTTGACTTACCAGTCCTTGAAATTCATTATGGAGACAAAGAATATAATTTAGTGTTTTTAAAGAAAAACAAAAACTATATTTAAGATGTGGAAAAATAAACATTCACAGAGCAAATAAGCAAGGATTTTCTAATCTAAACAGGAGATTCTGGAAATTTCCTAAGTGTTTTAAATTCTTGTTAGCCGTTGTAAAATTTTATCCAGTAAGCTCTGATACCAAAGATTTCTACTCAAATGACCCCCAGATGTGATCAGGATTTTAGGGGATAGAGCCTAAATCTTTTTCTAATGAAGTAAAACAGTGTAGAATGAATGAAAGTGTGATTTTTATATCTAGAAACAATATTTATACAAATGTCTGAACATCAGCAATGTTCTCATTGGATATCTACAGGTAAGTAAAGCAATTTGGATTATTCCATTTTTTAAATGAGGGGGGAAACCCACTGAGGCTCAGAGTTGCAGTGATTCAGACTTTTTCATTTATTTACTTATTTGAAAGTAAATTTTGGAGAAATTCATGCCTTTCCTCAAGGCATGAATCACAGACCAGGGACTAGAGTTGAGATTATCCTTCCTAATCCAGATCCCTGTTTTCACTAACTGAAATCTATTGTGCTTCTCAACTGAGATTTTATTTATTGAAATACTATTTTTTAAAATTTATTTTTGAAATTTTATAAACATTACAGTAATATAGGATGAACTATTTCTATTAGTTTTTAATCTAAAATGATTTCTCCATTGTTTCCATGCTTGTATGTATTAAACCAAAGCGCATGGTGCTATTTCTTTGCCTCTCTCTGAAGCTCTCATTCTTTTAAAGTTTGGTACTGAATGGAAAGAAATATGTTGTCTCTTGTATTCTGGACAATTGCATTTCTGACTATGGCAGTTGAAGACAAGGTTAGCTCTTTTGACAGCCACCTCCAATTCTAAGCATATATCTGTCCTACTCTGAACTAAAACATTCCATGTGTGTATAAATGCATGAGTACATGTAAGTTGTGTCTCTTCATATGTATTATGCAATTTTATAAATTTTAGCTGGGCACATGACACTGCCCAGTAATTATCCAGCATTTTTTTTGCTGTCTCCTTCTCTCTTGACAACTGTATCACAGCTTCTTTATTTTTTGTGAAATCTCTAATTCTTTCTTCCCCATTCTCATTTTCAGCTGATTGTTACCTTCCTTACTGTTTTATTGTAGGAATTAAATCCATCATGATAGATGAACATATCCAGCCACTTACCACCATCTATGTTTAATTCTTCTGTTTTCTCTCTAATTTCTCTAGCTGAGCTTCCTGAGCTCTCATCTGAGGCTGACCTCTCCATATATGTTTGAAAAGCCAACGAACACTTCCATATTCAAGGACATTGTTTTAACATTTTTCTTCTTTCTCAATAGTATTTTCCGTTGGTGCTGAATGATTTCATTGAAATGTTTTACATGCTATTATTCACTTCTTTACAAAATAAAATGAACTAAAGGTGAAATAAAATAAAACAAAATAACTTTTATGCCCCTACATTTCTTTCAGCTCTGCAGGAAAACACCTAAAACAGTTGCTTTTACAGATTACATTTCGTTCCTCTCCTCTCATATTTTTTTTTAACTTTTTAAAAAAAGAGTTATTTATTATTTGAGAGAGAGAGAGAGTGCATGCATGTGCGTGTACAAGCAGGGGGAGGGACAGAGGGAGAGAGAGAATCTCAAGCAGACTCCCTGCTGAACGCGGAACCCAACCCAGGGCTCGATCCCAGGACTCTTGAGAGTTGGATGCTTAACTGACTAAGCTACTCAGGTGCCCCTGATGTTTCTCTTTCACTACTTTCAATCTACTTTCTTTTCCCCAGTCCACTGAAACTGTTCCTTTAATGGATATCATAGTTCTTCACCACCTGCTGTTGTCAGTTCTCAATATTCATCCCAACTTGGCCAATGAAATAGTAGACCACTTCTCATCCTGACTGCCAGGCTTCACTTAGCTTCTAGATCACCACAGCCTCTTGATTTCACTTCTTCTCATTTTCTGATGTTATAGTGTCTTAGGACTTGGTCCTTGGTCCTCTTTTCTATGTATACTTCCTTTATTGGTGATGTTATCTAGTCTCCAGGCCTGACCTAGATGATTCTTATATAGTATATAAGAATAAGTTATATTCTTATTATATATGTATGTATATATCTTTTATATAATAAGTAATACATATTTTGTTACTATTACATACATATACATGTATGTATATATGTGTATATATATATATATATATATCCCCAGCCAAAGTATCTACCCTGAACTTGAGCTCCATGCATTCAATAGCTTACATACGTTATCACTGAGGTGTGGAAGAGACAGTTCAAGATATGTGTATGGTAGACAAAACAGTGACCCCCCAGAATGTCCACATCTTAATCCGCAGAATCTGTGGTTATGTTACCTTAAATAGCAAAAGGGATTTTGCAGATGAGAAAAGCTAAGGACATTTATGGGGAGATTATTCTAGATTATTTAGATGGGTTCTATATTAAATCATATGGGTGCTTAAAATGGGAGAATGTTTCCAAGCCTCATGGAGGTGTGAGTACTGATGAACAATCAGAGAAGCAACTTTGTTGAATTTGAAAATAGAGGAAGGGGGCCACAAGCCAAAGGATGGAAATGCCCTCTAAAAGTTGGGGGCTAACTAAACATAATAAAAATGTGATGACTTAAATATATATATATACATATATATATATATATATATATATATATATATAGAGAGAGAGAGAGAGAGAGAGAGAGAATAAAATGAAAAAAATAATTAAAAATAAAAGTTGGAAAAGGCTGGAAAATGGATTTTTCCTTAGAGCCTCAAAAAAAGAAAAGCATACCTACTGACACCTTGACTTCATCTCAGCTAGTTCTGAACATCCTTTCCTCTCCATAACTCTAAGATAATAAGTTTGGATCATTTCAGTCATGAAGTTTGTGGCGATTTTTTATGAGAGCCTTCAAATACAGTATATAAAATTAAAACATTACCTACAAATTGCTACTGGAATCAGTGACAGGTAAGATGACTCATTTGCAAATCCTATCACTACCCTGAAATATTAGGTTTTATGTTTATTCTTTTCAGACCCTAAGATTTGAATTTATTGGAATAAGGTCAGTCCTATTTCAGTTTCTGAGCCATCATGATTCTTAATTTTTTTTTCTAATTGGTAAGTGAGTAATGCTCCTCAAAATTATGTTTAATTAATCTAAATGTCATTGTACTTGAAGGACAAGTGAAGAGAAAAATTGTACATAATATTTCTTGCCTTTTTTCATCAAATATTGTTACTTTTTGTGTTCAAAATATTATTTTATTTCTTCCTTATCTTTAATTTGCCTTATTTTGAGTGAACTTAAGTTTGTACTTTAGGGAATTCTGTTATAAGTCATTATGGAATAAGTTTAGATTTATAATTTATTTGTTGGTGATAACTGGCAGAAATATTTCCCTATCAACTTAGTTTAAAAACATGGACTATCTAACTAATAATACTGTGAACAAGAGAATAATAAAAATTCATGTATCTGTGGTAATTAATTGGAGGCCCCAGAAGGATTCATTAGTAAGTGACATAAAATTGTGTATAGACTGAGGGTTCTGAGGGGGGATGGGTTAGCCTGGTGATGGGTATTAAAGAGGGCACGTACTGAATGGAGCACTGGGTGTTATACGCAAACAATGAATCATGGAACACTACATCAAAAACTAATGATGTAATGTATGGTGATTAACACAACATAATAAAAAATAAATAAATAAAAATGATTAAAATACAAAAAAAAAATTGTGTAACAGAAGACCCAATGATTTCTATGCCTTAAAAGAAGAGCTTTGTTTTTTTGTTTTTTTGGTTTTTTTTGGTTGTTGTTATTTACTATAGTAAATTATTAATGTTTGCTGTTATCTAGTTTCATTTAAATATAATAAAAAATACACAAATCCTAAAAGAGACGTCATGGTTAAATAGGTAAAAACTCCAGATTATGATATGGAGGTGCTGTGCCCCTAAAGTACCCCATATGCCCATTTTCAATCAATAGTTGCACACATCTCTCCACTCAGTCTAATCATTACTCTGAGTCTGTTTTTAGTTTTTTAAATTTCGTATGGATGAAATCTGAAGTACAACATCTTTTCTCTCTGGCACTTTTACTTAATAGTTTAATCTATGTTTTTTCATCAAGAAATAGTTTATTTTATTGCTATATATAACAGAAAAGATGTATTCACTGTACTGTTAATGGACACTTCTGGTTATTTCCAGTTTCATCTATTGTAAATAAAACTTCTATAAACATTTATATATATTTTGTGGGGAGCATATATGCACTGAATTCTCTTGGGTTTACTTTAGGAATAGAAATGCTCAGTCATAGGGCAGGCTTATGGTTAGCTTTGGTGGATAAGGCCAAATATTTTCTCGAAGTGATTTTTTTTTTTTTTTACCAATTTACACTTCTATTAGCAATGTGTCCAAGTTCCAATTGTTCACATATTTCCTAATATTTGATATTGAAAGTCTTTCTTTAAAAAATTAATATCAGTTACTCTTGTACTCATAATATTTCTTGTGTTTTTAACTTGCATTTTCCTGATGATTCAATGATGTTGGGCATATTTTCATATGCTCCTTGGCAATGTGGAAATTTATTTTCTGTATTACCCATTCATGTGTTTCATACATTTTTAAAACAGGTGGCTCGGGGCACCTGGGTGGCTCAGTCAGTTAAGCGGCTGCCTTCAGCTCAGGTCATGATCCCAGGGTCCTGGGATCGAGCCCCACGTCGGGCTCCTTCCCCAGCGGGGAGCCTGCTTCTTCCTCTCCCTCTGCCTGCCGCTCCCCCTGCTTGTGCTCTCCCTCTCTCTATCTCTATCAAATAAATAAATAAAATCTTAAAAAAAAATAAAAAATAAAAAATAAAACAGGTGGCTCATCTTTAATATACTTTTAAAAAGAAATATCCAATTTGAACTCATTTTTTTCCCTCCTAATATCAAGAGGTTATTAGAATAACCACTTTTTTTAGTTTAAAATTATGCAGAACAAATATACAGAACATAGTAGTTGGATTAATATAATAAAATTCTTGAAACATAAATATATTTTTAAAGATTTTATTTATTTATTTGCCAGAGAGAGAGCACAAGCAGGGGGAGGGGCAGAGGGAGAAGCAGACTCCCCGCTGAGCAGGGAGCTGGAAGCACTACTCGATCCCAGGACCCTGGGATCATGACCTGAGCTGAAGGCAGACACTTAACTGACTGAGCCACCCAGGCATCCCAAAACATAAATATTCTAATACAAAAAAAAAAAAAAAAGCACAGAATACAGAAGAGCCATGGAGTATAAGAAAAAAAAAAATCACATATACACACATAAACATATTTATATCAATAGAAGCTTGAATACTAAGCTCCAACATATAAAACAAAAATAAATTTGGCTTTGGTTGAAGTCTGAGGTGATACTGATCAGTATTTGCTTGACTTCTCTTCCACAAGTGATACTTGAGAAATTTCCAAAGCAGTGCTCTGGGTCTTGGTGATTGGTATATTCATCATCACTACGATGTCCTGTATAAAAGTAATTAAGTGGGGTCACCTGAGGGGCTCAGTCATTAAGCACCTGCCTTCGGGTCAGGGCATGATCCTAGGGTCCTGGGATCGTGCCCCACATCGGGCTCTCTGCTCAGTGGGGAGCATGCTTCTCCCTCTCCTACTCCCCCTGCTTGTGTTCTCTCTCTCGCTGTATCTCTCTCTCAAATAAATAAATAAAAATATTTAAAAAAATAAAAAATAAAAGTAATTAAGTGTAATTAAGTCATACACAAGAAACATGGTTAGACTTACTTAAGATTCTGCTTCCCATATGTAGTGCATCTTCAGGGATTTCTGTGTGGCAGAAAGAAGGGGATTGTGAGATGAGAGATGATGCTGAGCATAAAGAAAGGCAAATGACAGATCATGTAGATCGTGTAACCCATGGTAAGGACTTCCAGTATAATTCCTCAGTCAAAAAGGCAAAAATAATTTCAAATGTTAGGTCCTTCTTGAAAGATGGAGTAACATATACAAAGACAAAATGGATCTTGTTTGCTTGGAGAAATGCAGGTAATTCAGTATGGCAAGATATTAATGGAATATGGAAGGTGGATTATAAGTGAAGTAATTATGTGTTATGTAATGAATATTTCGAATAAACTAGCTATTCTGGGTGCCTTTAAATATTTTTAGGGGTGAAGGGAGTATAAAGAAGGACCATTGAAAGTTTTTGTAAGGATGTGACAATCTCTACATTGCATTTTAGAGTGATCACCCTGGCATGGCTTGGATCACAGCAGATCTGGACATAGGGATGTTGGTGAGGAAGCTGTCACCAGCATCTAAGGAGGAAGTAATATTGAATTATCCACAGTGTTGTCAGGATGGGAAAAAAAAAAAAAAGCTAAAGCAAATTAAGATATATTCATGAGTTAAAATTGTCTAAAGATAATGAATGGTTGGTTGGTTGGATAAAGTCAACTGACAAAGAGTTAATCATGGTGCTAGTAAATGCAGACAAAGACTTTTTGGCAAGATGGGGAAATTAGAGAGCATTAGTTAATTTTTTCAAGATTTCAAGAGAAATTGCTTATTAGGAAATTGAATATTATAATCTGGAGCTTAAAAGAGAAGTACTGGATGGAAATAAAAGCTTAGAGACAATACATTAGTGATATTTCAAACCACAAAAATGGATAAAAGTATCCAAGAGAGATTGTATGTATTTATATATGTATTTAATACATAATGACAAATACAGTGAGAATAAATTTAACATGTTAAAGAAAAAGCAAGATCAGAATGGGGTACAGTGAGTTAAGTGAGCCAAAAAAGCCTGGATAGGTTAAAATACAGCCTGATCACACAGCTACATGGGGACCATGGTGTAGAGTTGGGATTTTATCCACAGAATGTTATGGAAGCTATTGAAAAGTTAGAAGCAGGGTTCTGAGAGTATCTAATTTGCATTTTTCAACAGTTATTCTGGCTCTGACTGCTTTATGGAACATTGGAGGCAATGAGCTGCATTACAGGCTTCAGGCATATTAGGAAAGTATTGTTCTAGCCGAGGTGAGAGATGACAATGGAGGACAAAAGGGTTAGTACTGGATTGATATGAGATTCTGGGTTTATTATAAAGGTAGAGCTAATAGGACTTGTTGATAGACCTGTCAGCATTTATGAATTCTGGGGGTGAATTCTGGGGTTTTTACTTTTTACTCAGAGTTACGACATGAATTACAGTTGCACTGGGGGGCCTTATGAAGAGCAGGATTTTTGGAAGTTAGTATAATTAAGAATTTAATTTTTAAATTCCTATTTTTCACCTCAGTGAAGATGTTAAAAAGGTAGTTGAATATATACAAATTTGGAACCTAATGAAGAGCTGTAGGCTGCTGATATTAATTAGAGACTACATTTAGGAGTTATTTAAAGCCACGGGTGTGGGCAAGGTGACCCAGGTAATGAATATGTACAGAGATGAGAATAGGCATGCATAGCTCTGGTGAAGAGAATAATGATGATTATGGCAATACCATTTATTATTTATAAGCCATAGAAAAAAATCTAATCTGACAAAATATACCATCCCCTCTAATATCTACAAGTAAGCTCTCTTTTCTGAATATTTGTAGTTTTACAGGAAGTGAGTATAATGCAACCTCTTTAGTGTCCCGCTCAAAATTTCCATCTAATATTTGGTTCTACTTTACTTTTTGGCGGGGAGCAACCTATAGCCATTCAGCCCCCTCCCCCTGACCTCTTCTATCATGAATAATATTAGTCTTAATGCACTCACATACAGAATTTTCTAGGCAGTTCTCAGGAAGGTTCAAATTTCTCCCTGATTATTCTGCAGATGATTGTCTTTTACTATCTGACCCCCCTCTTTTCTCACCCGAAGCATTTTATCTAATTACTTCTTGCAAACACATACATTTTTGAGGAATGCTTGTGTATTTTCAGACATATATTTTGACTAAATATGTGATTTTCATTCTAATTTGTGCTCATGAAATCCTATATTTGATATAGGTGTGTGACTGACATACAAAGTTTAAAAATTGAGTCTAATAAAATGTAATTTCAGCTACATTCTTGAATGCATCTGAGGAGTTACTGCAAGATGAAATTATAGAAAATGGTGAGGGAAGAGGAAGTAAGAGACAGGGCAGATTTTATGGAATTACTTGGGAGATGATCTAAAATGCAGCTACTCAAAATACTGTCTCATAATTCAAGAACCAGTTGTAGGGTGTATAATTCGGTTTGACTGATAGTTCTGGTGATATGCTTCACTTACTCTTTGATAATAGTGAGCTAAAGAATGTCAAGAAGGAGGCTCCCTTTTTAATATATCATATGTAATTTTAACTCTGGAAAACACTGGTGTTGATTACCGTTGTACCATTGGATGTTATTATTATATCGTCTCTTAAGTGCAGTGCAGGAGACCATTTACATAATGAACTTATCTACTCACTCTAAATCCTCACTGTATTGTTACATTGTTACTGTCTTATCTCAGAATATCTGTTACATCCTGTCTTTATTACCTTGGCCATATTTCACATTTTAATCTTTCCCTATTTCATGGTTTTTATGTATATGAATTTCATCCTGGAAGTATTCAGCAATCATTCGGAGCCTAGATTTTAATCATCTACCATTTTTGGACTATATCTTACCTTCACTGTTGTAGCTCTACTTGATTGCTAGCTCTAAAAATTCTCATTGCTATGGACTGAAGTTTGCATCCCCCAAAATTTACAGGTTGACACCCCAATCCCCAATGTGATCATATGTAGAGTGAGGATTTTGGGGGTTGATTAGGTCCTGGGGGTGGGGGGCCTCCTGATGAGATTACTGCCCTTATAAGAAGACAGTCGAAAGCTTGTTGCTGTTCTCTCTTTCTACCACATGAGGATACAAGGAGAAACCAGGAAGAATGTCCTCACCAGACACTGGATCTGTTGGTGCTTTGGTCTTGGACTTTCCAGATACCAGAACTGTGAGAAATAAATGTCTGTTGTTTAAGCCACCAAGTTAATTGTATTTTGTTCTAGCGGCCCAAACTAAGACACTGATGTTTCAGTGTCGGAGAGGGAATTTCCGCAAGATCTTCAAAACTTGGGACTTAGACCTTGGAGCGATTTCTTCCTTCATAATTTTTAACAGTTTTTTTGAGATGTCACATACCATATGATTCATTTCAGAAATGTATGTGTAAGTCAGGGAAGGCTGAGAAGGCAACATTTAAGTCAAGACTTGAAAGTCCAGTTAAGCTAGTGTGGCTTGCTTTTACTTAGAGTGAGATGGCTTTCAAAGCCCTCCTCCATAATCTTTTAAAACTATTTTGGGTGTGGTGGCACTTGAGGATGTAAAGGAACTAAGTCTCTCTGTCTATACTCTGAGGAAGGTGTCTTACAATTGCAGCTTTCTGCTCTAGAAAGATTGTCTGATAATAAATATGGAAATCCACTTAATATAAATACTAATTGTAATAATCACAATAAAACCACGCACTGTGGATATTGGCAGGGATCGCTCCTCAGGTGTCCTATTCAGATAGGCTAACATCACAATGCTGGTTCGACTTGTAACCTACTTGCAGCGGCTGATAAGGACCTCCCATTTCCCTTCTCAGTAACTGCTGATATCAATGTTGTAAAGTGGCTCTGTGATGGGTAGCATGCGGGGAGGGATGGTTCATTACCCCAGATCATCTCATACTTGTTATCTCTCTCGCGTGAATGGAGGGCACAAGATAAAAGAGTTTAACAGGCACAACCGCCCTGGTAGACACATAGTGCAGTGCTTAGTGAGCAGAGTACCCCCTTTCCTTTAACTTCTAAATGCCTCTAGCAATTATGTTATCTTTGTAATGGTTCTTTTGCACGTGTATACATATGATTTTGTGTGCAAAGAACATTTCTAAAGGAGTAAGGAATTGATAAGCAGTTGCCCCTATATAAATGGCACTATGATTATTAATATGCAATTTAAATGTCTCTATTCCCAAGGACTGCTTTATTGTTTGTTTATACAATGCCATCACAAAAGATGCATTCAAAAACTAGATATTGCTATGTGTACCTAACAACAACAACAAAGAAAACTTAATAGGAACAAGCATATGCCCAGTACCAAACTTAAGACAGAATATAAACCCTTCCTTTGAAGGCACCTGAGTGCCTCCTCAGAACAACTTGCTTTCCTGCCCCCTCTCAGGAGTTACCACTAATCCTGACTGTGTTAAGAATCATTTTCTAGCATTTCTGTATAATGTTTATCTGAAGGTGTGAATATCACTAAGCAATGTATTTTTTAGTTTTTAGTTTTTAGTTTTAATGTTTGTATACGTGGAGGCATACTAAGAGTATTCTTTTATGACTTAATTTTATACACATTGTCTTGATATTTATCTGTTATAAAGATACACTCACACACACATATATGTGTATATGTATATATGCACTAAAATAGACCAGATGAATATAAATATAGCATTTAGAGTTTGCATTTGTATACATATAACTTTTATTTGTACATTAAAACACTGCCGCAATAAATATTCATGCATGTTCCTGGTGAGAATTAAGGTTCTCTTGGAGTGGATGTCTGGATTTTATCATATGATTCCTCTTAGTTTGACTAGGTCATGCCAAAAAGTGTTTTCCAGGGTGATTGTAGCAAACTTGTACCATCATCAGTTCATGAGATATATACTCTTTATAGTTGGGCATTGTCATATTGTTTTCAAATAAACCTATTTTTTTTTTAATTCTGTTTGTTTAAGAAAGATAATAACACATTATACAGTCAAATGTCAAATTACCTAAATGCCATATGGTAGTTCTGATTTGTGAGATCGTAAGTTTTCACAACGCTAAATGACACAGAGGTGAAACACAACTCTGTTTTCCTACTATTTATTTATTTTTTTTCTGCTGCCCTGTTTGGATTATTATGTAAAGAAATACGAATTTCTTTACTCTCCTACTCTCACATGTGTGGCAACACAGTGCATGGAAAGAAAATTGTCATCAGCAAATGAAGACATCCATCTGAGTCAGAGTTCTCCTACCCTTAGGCAATCACCTAACCTTTCATTGACTCAGCCAGTTCATCTATAAAGGGAAAGTAACAAAGCCTATTCATAATAATGGTTGTTGTAAATACTGGAAATATTGTATTCACAAGCCTGGCAGAGTGTCTGATATATTTCCAGCAGTTAATAAAAGGTGGTTAACATTTTATTATGAGGATTTCATATTGAAGACCTTAGTCCTCATTGTACCTGTTAGCTTCTTTGACAGTCTCTTTTTTCCTTGCCATTCATTGTCTGGTTTTGTATTATCCTTCTATAAATAGCTTCACAATTGGGTAAATTTTCCACTTTATTTATTTTTAAAGATTTTATTTACTTAGAGAGAGAGAGCATGAGCTGGGGAGAGGGGTGGGGAGGAAGAGGCAAAGGGAGAGGGAGAAGCAGATTCCCTACTGAGCAGAGGCTGAATCCCAGATCCTGGGATTATAACCAGAGCAGAAGGCAGATGCTTCACCAACCGAGCCACCCAGGTGCCCCAGTTTTCCATTTTAGAGATTAAAAATGTATTTTCATAATTGGCTTTCTTTTGAACTATGTATATGCAGCCTGACTCACAATATTTTCACTTTCTTTTTCTGATTCATATATTTTTTTGTTGTTGTTAAGCTCAAGTAATTGACAAGAAAAGGAATTCTCATTTCAAAATGATACATAATGTATCATGGATACATTATGTAATTCTAGGAAGGGTAAAAGATAGTTGTCAGAATTTCCCCTTTTATTCTGCATAAACGGCGGACCGTGCATTGAAATGGTAGATAAGGGTGCCTGGGTGGCTCAGTTGGTTGAGCATCTGCCTTCAGCTCAGGTCATGATCCTGGGGTCCTGGGATCGAGTCCTGCATCGGACTCCCCACTCAGCACAGAGCCTGCTTCTCCCTCTCCCTCTGCTGCTCCCCTGCTTGTGCTCTCTCCCTCTCTCTGTCAAATAAATAAATAAAATCTTAAAAAACAATTAAATGGTAAATAAAATAAGCCCTTCAAGAAGCAACTCCAACTTATAAACTTGGCTCTGAAAACTTTGACCATTGTGTTTGGTCAAAGTCATTCAGTCCAGCATGTGTCAACATGAAATGAAATTAGACTTCCAGGTTTTAGTTACACCTGAGCATGTGTGAAAAACTAGTGGGAAGGGTTGTAAAAAGGCATTGGTAGGGGCTTAAGATAATACAGCCAGATTTTCCTAAACCCAAAACAGTGACCTTAAGAGAGCATACCCTAGTCAATGGGGCAGAATGGAGTTGCTAGGAGTCAACTCTGTTTGGTACCCAGCCACTCTGATGCCTCTGTAGGTTGTCAGGTAACAGAGTTGACCAAAAAATGTATAAGAAATGTATACTCAATCTGTAATAAATCCCTGTAGGAGATATTGCTGATAGTCTTGAGGATATTAGATCTCTACTTCATGAATCAGTAGGACTGAGCGTCGTGGTGGAAAAGTCGCGGAGATCACTGGGTGAAGACTTAACGATATTTGAGTTAGATATGCTTTACTTGGTAATGCCCAGGGGCACCTGGAGGAGGGTGTCTGGCCTTCTAAGGGACCAGAAGTTTTGAGCAGCAAGTGGATGCAATGAGCCAATTAAATTTCACTTTTGAAAATAACTACATTTATATACATAATGGAATCTAGGAAAATTTGTGTTAACCTGGACTATGAAGATTAGTGGCATATTATAATTAGCCAATTCCTACACAATTGAAGGTCAACTGTTACACTGCTATTTCTGACATATAATTCCGTATTTTAGGTGAACAGTTGCACTGAAAACAAAAACAAAAAACAAAAACATTTGCAACAGCACTTGTCAAAACTTACCCTCTGTTTCTACATTATGGTGGCAGGTAAAATGAGCTTCTTAAGAACTACTACAAATTATGATAAATTACTGGCAATTCACAAATGTTTTATTAAGAATTCAGAGTTAGAGGGGCACCTGGGTGGCTCACTCAGTTAAGCATCCGATTCTTGATTTCGGCTCAGGTCATGATCTCAGGGTAGTGGGTTGAGCCCCATATAGGGCTCTGTGCTCAGCGAGGAGCCTGCTTCTCTCTCTTTGTCTCTCTCTCCCTCTGTCCCCCACCAGCTCTTTAAAGTAACTAAATAAATCTTAAAAAAAAATAATCCAGTGTTAGAAATGAGCTTTCAAAATGCTGATTAATCAGAGATTGTGATATACTTAAACCAAAGTCTGCTGCTAAACACACACACACACACACACACACACACACACACACACACATTAATATTAGTTCATTTTCAATTTAGAAGAAAAGGAAACACTTATTAAGTTAGACCTTCTGTAGAAATATGAGTGGAGGGATTATCTAGGAATGAAATTTGATAAAATATTAGTTAGAACCAGTTGACAAAGAAATATGGCAATTATAATAGAAAATAGTAGCATCAGCGTTAGAAAATTTAGTAGGAACTTGGTATTTGCCAAAATATGTCTCTCCCAAATTCATATGTTGAAGCCCTAACTCCCTGTATCTTTGGATACAGAGCCTTTAGGAGATACTTAAGGTTAAATGAGGTCACAAAGGTAAGGATCTAATCCCACAGAACTGCTGTCCTTATAAGGGGGGGGGGGGGATCACCAGATATCTCTCTCTCCCCTCCATGTGATGACACAGGGAGAAGGCAGCCATCTATAAGACCTGTTTTCAGAAACACACTGTACTGGTACCTTGATCTTAGATTTCATAGCCTTCAGAACTCTCAGAAATAAATTCCCATTGTTTCAGCCATCAAGTTTATGTTACTTTGTTATGGCAGCCCAAGCAACTAAATTATTATTTTTAAAAAATATTAAGACTTTATTTATTTGAGAGAGAGAGAGAGAGCACAAGCAGGGTGAGGGGCAGAGGGAGAGGTAGAAGCAGACTCCCCCCTGAACAGGGAGGGAGCCAGGACAAATGAGGGTTGATCCCAGGACCCTGGGATCATGACCTGAGTGAAGGCAGATGCTTAACCAAGTAAGCCACCCACGCACCCCCAGAGTACTAATTGGTTCACTTAGCTACATAGCTCATCACGGTCAGAGCATGGTTATAACTCAGAACTGTTTTAAGAACCACTCATGCAGTTCTTCTCCAGGAATTGAAATAGTACCCAGTTTATGCCTGAGTGCTAATCTACCACTTAATTCTTAGAGCATGTATAAAAACTAGAAGGATTGATTGTTTAATTGAGTAAGTGATTGATTTTCAGCAATTGTATTCCCACTTATCCCATCCCTTTTCTCTGAGAGAAAAAGACCAGAAAATACATTCTATTGTGGATTTTTCTGCTTCCATAATCAGTATCTTTTATTTTTATCAATGGGTGCATAAAAGACATATGCGAATCATCTCCTTGACTTTGTTACAACATATGTCTCTCTGGGTAGAATAACCTATTCCTTTAAACCAAGAAGGGTTTTGTTTTTTGTTTTGTAAGTTTGCTGAAGCTATTTCAATTCTTAGAATGCTTAATGTGCTTAACTTTAAATTCTTTTGGCAAGAACTTTAACATTGACTCGTTTGTCTACATCACCAATGATGTGCTGAGTAAGTTGTAGGTATGATATTGCCCACAGTTTTGTGCCAAATCAAACCTACGTTTCTTGTATAATCACATATAAGTATCCAAAAATGTATTTATGAAAAAAGAGATTTTCTTTTCCCTTCATCCGAGCTTAATTTTACTGATTCATTGAAATACAGTGTTTGCAGGAAAAGGAAGCTCTCTTTTTAATCAATGATAGGCAGACCACACAAAATTCAGGAGTTCAGTTAGGACCCCAAAAAAGTAAATCATGATAGCAAATAGACATTAATGTGAAACCAGATAACTTCCCAGAGTGAATAATCGACGTTATTACAATATAGACTTATTGGCTGAGAAAACAATTGGGAGTCGTCATTAGATGCTGGATCTATTTCATTTAGTCTTAATATGGTTAAATATTTGCAATCCCTTTCATTCTCCCTTGCACTTTTTTTCCCCCAATGCTAGGAGAGTCAGGTATCTCTGTGACCTTACTTTAATTTGATTTAAACATCAGTACAAAAGCTTCATAAGCACATTGTGAAGTAAAGTGATTTATTTTTCCATTATTACCTCTGGGAATTATGGGGCATCCTGGACATAAATTCCAATGAGAGTCCTGTTCACTTGCACAGTAACAAAAAGAAAAGTCAATTCTAGAGACAAAAACTCAAATAATAAGGTAGGGATGAAATTGGATTGTGTATAACCATTAAATTATCCCTTTTAAAGTAGAATTTTTATCTGTACTTATTTTTATATAATTGCTTCAATTTAACTTTGGAAAGTTCAGTAAATAGATGTTTTCAAGTGACCATTAGGAAGCAATATTTTGATGATGGAAATCTTAGTAAATTACATTCATTTCAAAAGTTTTTAATAAAATATAACAAAATGATGAAAACTTTGACTAGATTTTTGATGAAGTCTCTACTGCTACAACTTAACATTTCTAGCATTCTCCTATCCGTAGCTTTCATGCTCACAAATAAGGTTAACCTGGTGCCATAAATATCATGAACTTTACTTTTGTACGAGTCAGCTACTTTTCTTTTAATACCAAGGTCATGGATTTCACTCTTAAGTCCATCTGACTCTTTTTCAAATGAATGTCATTCCAAGGTCATATGAATCACAGAAAATCAGAGCAAATGAAGCAGAAAGATACAGAGATCATGCCTCCTAAAGAAGTTGCCCCAAATGCTATATCCTCATGCCAATGAGCAAATTGTGTTATTCTAGTAGCCTAGGGACATGAAATATTTATACATCATTTAGCTCAAGAGTAAGCCATGAATGTTAAATCACTTATTTTTTACGTAATGTTTTATTTATGAATGGGGGAAGGGTAAACTACGAATTATCATCTTTATTAAAAAGTATTTAAAATTATTTGCATCAGTTTGCTCTGTTATTGATGTAATACTGGTAAATGATATACTGCTTTTTCCTCTTGTGAACAGTGAGTTTACTTAGATATTTATCTGACAAATATTTGAGATCTTACTGCATCCCAGATCCTGTGCATAAAGCTGGGCTACGAAGATGGAGGCCACATTTGTTTCTGATCTAGCAGGAAACAGTGTTGTATAAATAAATAACTATATCCATTCATTCACCAGGACATGTATTGAGTTCCTCCCATGTCAGGCATTCAGGGCACAGGGGGGGCAACAATGAACAAAGCTGAGAAGGGCCTTCTTTTCTGGGTTTATATTTTAGTGTGAGAAAACAGATAAACACATACAAATAAATTTTTAAAATATGAGAAACAAGATCATGTGATTTTGGAAGGCATCTTTCTGGAGACAATGCTTTACCTGATACTTAATGACAAAAGGAGCCAAGTAACAATCAGTGAGAAAAACATCCTAAAAAATAAACAAACAACAAAAAGGAAGAACAGCCTAACAGAGCTTTGGTTAGTGCAAAGGTCCTACAACAAGAATAAACTCAGTGTCTTTGAGGAAAGGAAACCAGTCCAGTATGGCTGAAGCAGAATAGGGAATGGTGAAATAGAGTAGTGGGGGGTGGGTAATAAGGGAACACCTCAGAAAGAGCTTTAAATTAAAATAAAAGATTTTAATCCAATTTCAAGTGGAGGCTACTTGAAGACTTTAAGCCCGGAGTGAAATGATTGGTTTACATTTTACAGAGATGATTCTGGTGGCTGATGGAGGATGTATGAATGATGCCAAGAGAAAAAGCAGGGCAACTATTAACAGTTGTCCAAGCAAGACATAACAGTTCTTAGATAACGGTAAAGATGAGAAGGAGATGGGTTTTGTATGTTTTGCTCATTGATAAGATATGGGTGTGTGAGGCAAAGGGGAAGTTAAAAAATACATATTTTTCAGTGTTGTTGGCATAGTATGGAATGATCAGTTAGTGTTGTGGGAGGAAAATGAAAACACTTTTCCCATAGAAAATTACAGTTGAACTATTGAAAATTCAACAGCAGCATAAATAGGATATTAAACTAAAGGTACAGGGGTGCCTGGGTGGCTCAGTCATTAAGCATCTGCCTTCGGCTCAGGTCATGATCCCGGGGTTCTGGGATCGAGCCCCGCGTGGGGCTCCCTGCTCTGCGGGAAGCCTGCTTCTCTCTCTCCCACTCCCCCTGCTTGTGTTCCTGCTTTCGCTATCTCTCTCTGTCAAATAAATAAAATCTTTAAAAATAAAATAAAATAAAATAAAATAAAATAAAGGTACAGAAATGAGCCAAGGATGGAGATACCATGATCAGATAATTCTGGGTATTCCAATGTGATGAGAACAAAGAAACAGAGATGAGACAAACACCATAATTGGAACAAGATTGTGATTATGCTAAGAAGTTTGGACATAGCCTGTAGGAATTCAGAATATGGAGAATACATGTTTTTGAGATTATTAAAATAATACATAAAAATAATATTAGAGTTTTTGTAATTATTTATAGTTTTCAAAGAGCTTCTTATATATACTGTTACACTAGATTATACTGTGGAGCCAGAGAAAGAAAAAATGGCATCCTCCCTCACAAGGGATGCCAGCAAAAAGAGAATCTGCTGTGGAAGTTGGCAAAACTATAATGAATTTCTGGGCAGAGTGTGATGGAGAGGATCCCTATCAAAAGAATCAACTGGAGATATGTTTTCACTGTATGGCTGTCAGCCACAAAACAGCATAATAGTAAAGAATATTTTGTTATAACTCCCTTTTTTATTTATTTTCTGCCTCTGCCTCCCCCTTTCCACTAGAATATAAACTAAAGATGGTGGAAGTTTTTGTCCATTTTGTTCACAAATGTATTCCCATGCACCAAGAACAGAATCTGACATATGGTTGGGACTCTTCTATATCTTTGATAAATTAATTAATGTCTTTATCTGAAAAGAATGAAGAAAGACCAGGGTTTCCCCTGGTTTTATTTGCAGAAATTAAGTAAAAGATTGACCTCAGTGAAGTCTTCTGGATTCATGGATTGAATACGTATGAATCACTGGAGACTCGGAAATGATATATATTTGAGGGGCTCACCCACAAAATTCTGAGTCAGCTGTATTGAGGTGAATCAAATTTAAGTGTTTCATGTTCTCGTACTGAGGCAGATCATCATGGGCACAGAGCTAACCAGAATGTAGGTATTCCGTGAAGACAGTCAGAATACCGAGTTTAACAACTGAAAATTAGACTATGTTCACCTACAAGGATTTTAGTCCTTGGAAAGTGAAAAGCAAAAAGTTATTTCCGACTCTCGTAAACTAGCATATGAAGGATGCTTGACAGCCTGGTGACAGTCTGGGTCTCTGTTGGTTGTCAGGGAAGTCCGCAGGCTGCCTCATGATGGTTGTGGACAGTGGCAAGATGGCTACTCTCATGTGATTTGCAGTTCAGTCAATAGAAATTTAAAAGAAAGGTTAGATGTCATCTCAGAAAGAGTAAAAAGTTTTCCCACCACATTAGTAATTATTGGCAATTTTGGAACTAGGACTTAGGTTATGCAACTATATATAACTCGAGTATGAATTGATATGGCTTTCACTGCCTACTCTCCTCTCTGCTTCATGTCATTTGCTGGGTTGCTTGTAATTTCTCTCCATACACATAACACTACTGCTCAGCTTTCTCCTTGGGTTCATATTATTTTCACTTCGTGAAATGCCATTCCCATAATTTTCAACTTCTTTAAAGGTAACTACTGCTCGTTAGTGGACAGTTTGGCAGAGCTTTCTCCTTCTCTAGGCGTCCTTACCTGACAACCATCACTCCTGAGAGGGCGGGTACTCTCCTTCTTGTGTAATTTTTTGAGCACATCTCTAGCGTCAGGATATATCTATTTATGTGTTAAGCTTTCCCACTAGACTCTATTTCTTCATGATTGTTATATTGGCTAGTCTTAATCCAGAACTCAGTATAGTTTCTCATATATAGAAACTGATCCATAATTTATCTTTATTATTATTATTATTACTATTGTGTGTATGTGTGTGTGTGAGAGAGAGAGAGAGAAAGAGAGAGAGAATGAGTCTGAGCCCTACCCTTTGGTTCTGGCATCAGGTCTTATTTCTTAAAATATAATGTTTTCTGCCAAAGGCATTTTCAGGAAAGATAATAATAACAACAATTTGAAGTTGAAAAAGTAGCACTATACAGAATTTGGTTTATATAGTTGATACTGCTGTTATTTTTTTTCCTCTCTGAATACCATGGTAACTGACCGAGGAATGAGTTTTCACGAGTATGCTCAATATGCTTTGATGATTGAGACTTTTAACCAATTACAATTAAGAAGATAAACAACTTTTATGTCAACTAGAAAGAAATAAAACATACCAGTTTGTTCATTTTTTGCAAGAAGCCTTGATGAGACCATGCTCCTTAATCATCTGCTGATTATGAGAGAGGAAGCACAATCTGCACCATTTTGATGTTCTGGCTAGGCGATTTACTGTACTTTATTCCCTGACTGAAATTCAGTACTTCCGTCCCATGCTTATGCCGCACTTTAAAGCATCTGCTGCTCGTCATAGTAGATGTTTTAGTTTCCGTTTTGGGTTTCCCATTCTTCTTTCTTTGAAATGATTATCACAAGTATACTGAAGGATTTTTCAGAGTTAACATGTAGCTGGTAACACGTGGTTAACATCCACCTCAAGGGTGGGGGATGGTTGGTAGCGCCTGGAGGTGAGATTAGCACAAAGAGTTTTCTGAGCATATTTGGCAAAGAGTGTCCCTTACCAGAAAAGTTATTATCAATGATATCAACTTTATGAAGATTCTTTTGAAACAATTGTGACCTTATGTTGTTTACTCGATGGATAGTATGTGTCTCAATACCTCTATTTTTGATCGAGATATAATTGACTTATAACACTGTGTTACTTTCAGGTGCCGAACATAATGATTTGATGTTTGTATGTATTGTGAAGTGCTCACAATAAGTCTAGTTAACATCTATTACCACGCAGAGTTACATTTTTTTTTCCTCGTGAGAACTTTTAAGATTCACTCTCTTAGCAACTTTCAAATATATGGTACAATATTTTTAACTATAGTCACCATGCTATGCATTACATTCCCAGGATTTATTTATTTTATAGCTGGAAGTTTGTACCTTTTCACCGCCTTTACCCATTTCATCCACTCTCCACCCTCCACCTCTGGCAACTGCCAGTTTGTTCTCTGTGAGTTTGATTGCAGCTGCTGTTGTTTAGAGTCCACGTGTAAGTGAGATCAAAGGTATTTGTCTTTCTCTGTCCGATTTATTTCACTTAGTATAATGCCCTCAATGTCCATCCATGTTATTGCAAATGGCAAGAGTTCCCTCTTTTTATGGCTGAATAATATTCTATTGTGTACATCTCTTTTTTGATATAACAAAATTATAACTTTTTGTGACTCAAATAAATATGTTGATATTTTATAAGGAAAATAGAAACATAGTGTGTTATTTTAAATATTGTTAAACATCTAAAGGATGCCTGGTTTTGTGTTCATAAATAGAAATTATACATACACATATGATACGTTAAAGGTTAAGTAATATATTTATTAATAGATATATGATTGTTGCTTATCCAAGTAGCATAAAGAAAGAAATATCAGTGCTATTTGGATTATTTTAGTGACCTTCATCCACATAGCCAATTAATTAGCATTTTAGCTCTGATATTTTAGTCATTCTTTAGCATCACCATCCTGAGCAGAACCAGGATCAATTACTGAAATATGCATAAGCTACTCCCCTGTATTTCACTTGTCCCCCTCCAGAGCTCTACAAAGTGCCAGTCTATTGATTTACTTTTAAAAACAGCTTTATTGGGATATAAATCATACACCATAAAGTTAAACCACTTAAAGTGTACGATTTAATGATTTTAGTCTATTCACACAGTTGTGTGGCTATCACCACAGTTTAGGTTAGGGATGTTTTTATCACGTTCTCCCAAAAAAGGTAGTCAATCACCATCCAGCCCTCCCTCCCGCCCTTAGCATTCACTAATTTTATTTCTATCCTTATAGATTTACTTATTCTGGACATTTAATATAATTGTATTCCTACAACATATGACTTTTTGTGACTGGTTTCTTTCAGCATAATGTTTTTAAGTGTTTTAAAGTTCATATCCACACTGTAGCATGTATTAATACTTCATTTTTATTGCTGAATAATCCATCATATAGGTATACAACACCATATTTATCCCTTCATCGTTTCTTTGGGTAGTTTATACATCTAAGCTATTATGAATAATGTTAATGTGAACATTCATATTCAAGTTTTTTATTTGGATGTATGTTTGCATTTCTCTTACCATATTTAGCAGTGGGATTGCTAGGTCATATGATAATTCTGTTTAACATTTTGAGGAACTTCTAAAATGTGTTCCAAAACAGCTGCACTATTTTACTTTCCCATTCAAAATGTGTAAGGGTGTCAATTTATCTATATCCTCACCCGCACTTGTCATGATCTTTCCTTTTGATGATAGCCATGTAATGAGTGTGAAGTGGTTTTGATTCGTGTTACCTAAATGCTAATGATGTTGAACATACTTTTATATGTTTATTGAAAATTTATATATTTTCTTTAGAGAAATGTCTATCCAATTCTTTGTCAATCTTTTCTTTAATTGGATTTTCTTTCTATTATTGAGATGGAAATCTTTTTTACATATTTTAGATAAAATCGCCATATCAAATGTATAATTTGCAAACATTTTTTCCCATTTTCTGGGTTGACTTTTCATTTTGTGTTGTCTTTGGGCACAAAGGTTTTAATGTTGATGAATTCCAAATTATCTGTTTTTTTTTTTTTCCTTTTGTTGCTTGTGTTTTGGTGTCCTATTTAAGAAATGCTTGCTTAATCCAAGTGCACAAAGATTTATTCCTGTCTTTTTTCTATATGTTTATAATTTTAGCTCATCTGTTTTTGTCTGTGATCCACTTTGAGTAAATTTTTGAATATGGTTTGAAGAAGGATTCAAACTTCATTTTTTGAATGTGGATAATTAGTTGTTGGAGTATCATTTATTGAAGAAACTTCTATCCCCATGAATTGTCTTGGTATCTTTTTTTAAAAGCAGTTCACCATAAATATAAGGGTTTATTTCTAGAATCTCAATTTTATTCCATTGGCCTATATGTTCATTCTTATGACGGTACCATGCTGTATTGTGTACTGCAGAGTAATAAGTTGTGAAATGGGGAAGTGTGAGTCCTTCAACTTTCTCCCCACCCTTTTTTATTTTTTTATTAATTTTATTTTATTATGTCTTCCCCCTTTTTAAGATTGTTTTGTCTATTCTTGGGTTATATGATCGTCTTAACAATTTCTGCAAAAAGTCAGCTGAGATTTTGGTCGGTATTCTGTTAAATGTATAGATCATTTCAGGGAGAATTATAATCTTCATATTAAATCTTCTGACCTATGAGCAAATGATGTCTTTTAGTTTACTCAGGTCTTCTGTAATATCTTTCAACAATATTTTATAGTTTTCAGTATATAAATTTTAAACTTCTTTTGATAAGATTATTCCCATGGAATTTATTCTTTTTGATGGTATTTTAATGAAATTTTCTGATTTGTATGTTCAGATTGTACACTGTTAGTGTGTAGAAATACAACTTATTTTTGTACTCTGATCTTGTATCCTATAAACTTATTGCATTTTTTTTATCAGTTCTAATAGATGTGTGTGTGTCGGGTGGGGGGTTGAGTGTATGTGCATTCCTTAGGATTCTCTATATAAAAGATCATGGCTTTCGTTAATAAAGGGAATTTTAAATCTTCTTTCCAATCTGAATATCTTGTATTTCTTTTTCTTGCCTAACTGTCCTGGCTGGGACTTCCAGTACAATATTTCATAGAAGTGGTGACAGTGAACATCTTTGTCTTATTTTTAATTTTAGGGGAAAGGCTTCAGTCTTTCACTATTAAATATAATCCTAAATGTGTATTTTTTTCATAGATACCCTTTATCAGATCAAAAAATCCCCTTGTATTCCTAGTTTGTTGAGTATTTTTGTAATGAAAGGGTGTTGGATTTTGTCAGATGATTTTCTGAATCTGTTAAGAGGATCATGTTTTCTTTTCCCCTTTATTCTATTTAATAATGCATATTATATTGATTGATTTTCAAAAAGGTATTAAACCAAAATTGTATTCCTTAGACAAATCCCACATGGTCATGGTCTACAATCTTTTTTTATATGCCACTGGATTTATTTTGCTAATATTTCATTAATAACTTATGTATCTGTATTCAGAGGTATATTTGTCTATTGTTTTCTTTTCATACAATGCCTTTGCCTGGTTTTGCCATCAAGGTAATATTGGCCTCATAGAAGGAATTGGAAAGTTCTCTCTTACTTTTTTTGAAAATTTTAAGGATTAGCATTATTTCTCCTTCAAAAGTTTGTTAGAATTCAATAGAGAAATGATCTGAAATTGAACTTTTCTTTGCAAGAAGGATTAAAATGACTAGTCCGATGCTTTTATTTATAATAGGTTAATTCCTATCTTCTGTTTTATATTGAGTCAGTTTTGGTAGATTGCAGATTCTTAGATTTTTTTTTTTTTTAATTTCATCTAGGTTATTTACTTTAGTGGTATACAAGTGTTTATAGTATTGTTTTATGATCCTTTTTATTTTTTTAATGATTTTATTTATTTGAGAGAGAGGAGACAAGTCGGGGGAGGAGCAGAGGGAATTATAGTTCTGGATAATAAATTTATGTTACTTAAGCAACTAAGTTTGTTGTAATTTGTTACAGCAGCAATAGCACACTAATACAGTACATTTGCTATATCCAAAAAATAATGTAGATTTACCAGTTATCACCTTTAAATATTTTGTAGTATCCATTCCATTCCATCATCTTCTTTTCACCAGATGATTTTACACATTTATTTTTTGTTTGATTTATTGCCCAAATAATATTTTTTTTCTAACTTAATTAGATTATGGTTAAATAATGGGCCTGTATAACACTAATCTTAATGACCCATGTGGCCTATTATTTGATCATTTACTATTAATTTCATGTTTTAGCTACTGGAAGTAGAATATTATACTCTAAAATAGGAAAGATACAAATACTCTATAAGCCAGAACTACATTGAGTTCTTAATATTTTCTATTTTGATTCGCTATATTTTTGTTGATACTATTTTTTAAAGAAAGGTTGTGTTTTTGCTCAAATAATTGACAAAAGAGTGTACTGAAATCCAGGTAATAGAATTATTTTTGTATATGATTTTATGCTTCTGTTTAAGCTCTGTTTTTAGACTATGTTATTAAACGCATACACATTTAGAACTGTTGTATCTTCTTAATAATCTAAAATTCTAATCATTATATATAGCTACCCTCTCTATTTTTCACTTATTATTTTTCCTCATTCTATATCCTTATTACAGTTCTTCCTCACTAGTAAATTCATTGATACATTTTAAAAGTATATTTCAGTACCTAATTTGTAGTTTCATGTTGAAAGACAGTTCTGGGTATCTATTCTTCTATGTTGATGAAATAAAAACCCCATTTTTTGACTTGCATTCTGACGATTTAATTTCATTTCCTATCATCAAACTTAAATATAACTAAAAGAAAACAAAACACTGGTTAATATGATATTCACCAAAATCTTGAAAGAATTTGAAAATATCATCATAAGTAACATAATATCCTAGGTTCTTGCTACCTAAAGATAATATGATTCTGTTCAGTATCCATGGTGCAAATGGATAGGATTTTGCTTCCATTTTTAATGTATACGGTAATTTTTTAAAAATTAATTTACTCTGATTTTCCTGACAAAATAAGAAGTGCTTTGCTATTTCTAGAGCATGCCACGATGCAAACAAGGATTAATTTACAATGTTGATAAAGCAATCCTGTATACGTTCATTAGGGAGAAACAGAACACTTGTAAACAGAAGAGAAACTATTTGTTCAGAAAATCCTGAATTAATTTGTAGTAGGTTTCAGTGTATCAAGGGGGAGCTCACTCCATAGCAGAATTAAAGACCAGGTTTTAGTGAGAAGCAGAGGATAAAGGTTGAAAACTTGCTATTACATACAAGTCAAAGGAGTTGAAGTATATGTGTTGGTATCATAAAAGAAGTAATGAGAAAAAAAAAAAAGATTTAAAATACCAAAAAAGGAATTGTATAAATTCTGGTAAATTTATATATGATACAAGGTATAAAAGTGTTACCTAGAAATGTGTTATTGTGGATTCAGAGACAAGATCATAAAAGTTAAATTGAAAAGCCAGATGTCCATATAGTTATGACTCTGGTCAGTGTTTAATATAAAATCAGCAGGAGCTGACATACTTTGGATCAAAGTTAACAGAACTTGCTGTGTGGTCTAGGCAATCTGCTCGGACAAGTTCTCACAGAATTTGTGCCTCTTTTTAAAGCAATTATGCAGAATGGTTTGGTAATGTGCAACATATAAAATGTATAACCTTTCTTCATCTGAAAAGCAGCACAATATATGAAAGGCATAGAGGTAGAACAAAGAAAAGAAGCCCTCACTGATATAAATGAAACTTTTCTGAGTCTACCATTAGAAATCTGGCTAACCCAAATAGGAAAATCAAATAATGGAAAGTGGAGAGGGCTTTAGATTTCATGCTTAAGATAGTATTTTTTTAAAGGTATCTTTGAATAACCTACAGAAGCAAGTATCACTCCTCACTTACTGACCTCTTAGACTTAGATATTGAAGAAATGTGAGATCTTTTCAATACGTAGGGTAATATTCAGACACCAAAGTACTCAGTTACTGAGTCCTGCTACCAGATGGGCAGCACACAATTCGAAGTTCAGATATGGTGGGACAAGAGCTTTCTGAAGGATGCCCTGGGTACTGACAGAAGCTTCCTAGAGCTCCCCAATGTAAATCCAGAATGCTGTCTACAGTTGCCATCATGAGCACATCCCTGACTGAGGCTGCTGTGGGTCTCAGCAATGTAGATAATAGAGGATTCCTAGCTCTGGGGCCCAGCTGGAAACATGCTGATAAAGGTCCACAATAGCCTGAGGATGTAGCTATTCTCAACTTGCCATTGTAACAAAAAAAAAAGTAAAATGCTGTATAATCTAGTGGATTTATCTATGTTCTGGAAATCATATTGCAATCATTATTCTAATGGAAAATGATACATTTTTCTGAATTCTGCAAACTAAATATTTTTTAACTTAAATAGAATCTGCGATATATTAAAAAAAAAGCACTTTAATTTTAGAGGCAGAGAAAGCTGAAATAAGAAAAAATAGAAACAAAACAAACAAACCGCTCAGATACCTTTTAGGAAACTGACCTTATTAGGCGAGTTGGTTAACATCTGATTCTCAGCTTCTGCATCTGTCATATGGGCATAATTTATCTCCTACATTCAGCTTAGCATCAATAACATATTGATGCCTTATGAATAGTATTAGCTATTGTTATCACTTTTAGGTTCTATACTTTTGGCAATTTATGGGAACAGTGAGAGTAATTTCCTGTAGTTGTAAAACTAGTATTAGGTCCAAGCTTGTGCTTTAGAAAACACAGATTACAACTTAAATTGAAAGTTGTCCTGTAATTGGGTTATGGATAAACTATTTCTCTCTGTTGTTCTCCTTGCATGAAATGAATTAGTTTCTATGTTCAGACAGAAGTAAACAAGTGTAGAGTCTATTGAGTGGGCATTGTTCATGCAGAATCTGGATGTCAGTCAATATCAGGTTAAGAAATTGAAATGGGAAGTTCTGAAAATAATATCTGGTGCTGATAAGATATAACAGGATTGGGCAAAGAGTCAAACCATAGGTACAAAGCGGAAATGTGGTAATAGGCAGACCTCAGATGCAAAGATGCGTGCAACTTCTGGACCAAAGCCTCAAGAAAAATGGTAGTCATTATAAAGTAAGCAATGTAAAGTTTTCCTAAATGTATGCTCTTCCCTTTCTTTCCATTCCTTCCTTTTCTCCTTTCCTTCTTTTTGTCATACCAATAAGAAGTATTTATTATTGATATTCTTTGAAGATTTCTCTATTTTTTTTTTTTTTGGAAGACCTCAAATATACAGAAGAGTAAAGAGAAATTTTTTTAGAAAATTCATAAAATTATTATCAAATGTTAGCTAGATATGCTTCACTGATTTTTTCCTAAAGAATTTTAAATATAATCATAAGCATCCTGATTTTTCACCCTCAAATACTTCAGTATTCACCTCTAAAATATAAGGATGGCCTCCTACATTCACCATTACATTTTACACTTATTTCTTAATGCTATCTAATTCATTGTTCATATTCAAGCATCCCCTATTTTTTCTAAAATATCTTTTATACATTTTTGTTTAAAACGGACATGGGGTACCTGGTGGCATAGTTAGTTAATTGTCCTATTCTTGGTTTCAGCTCAGGTTGTGATCTCACGGTCATGGGATTGAGCCCCAAGTTGGGCTCTGCGCTTAGCGTGGAGTTTAATTAAAAAGTCTCTCTCCCTCTCCCTCTGTCCTCCTCCCCATGCTTGCATGCTCTTTCTAAAATAAATAAATCTTAAAAAAATAAAATAAAACAAGACACAAACAAGGATTACAGATTACATTTTGTTGCTATGATTCTTAATTCTTTCTCCATTTTTTTCTGTAACATTGAACTGCTGAAGAGAGCACTTTAGTTGACATGTAGATGTTTATTCAATACAGTTTAAATATCTTGACACCAATACTTCACAGGTGATGTTGTGCCCCACCTATTATTTCAAATCACACAGCATCCAAATCTCTGGTCATCTCACCCGTAATGTTTCCAAGACTAATTATTAGTCGAGACAGTGGCAGCCAGATCCCTATGAAGCCTCACCTTTCAAAAAATGTATGATCTATGAGCTGATGGATAGCGTGTGAATATCTAGTTCTTCATTAATGCTTTACCCAAAGATTTTGGTATGTGTGGATGATCCACTTCCTCAGAAGCTAAAAATGAATTTCAACCTTGCCATTCACCATACATACATTCATTAGCTGGCATTCTTATATAAAGAAGAACTTCTCCTTATCAGTTAAGCTGTTTGGTTAATTTGAAATATAGTTTGTACAGGAAAGGCAAGATAATATTTCTTTTCATTTACAAATTTTTAGAGTAAGAAAATACGTATAATAGTCATCTCTAATTGTGGCTCTTTTTTTGCTAGTTTTTTAGTTTATCTTATATTGTTTTGTTTTTCTTTATTTTTATTTGTTTGGTTGGTTATGTTTTTCCCTTTAAATACTTAGAAGGATATGTTTTGTTCTTTGTTTTTTTTTAAAGATTTATTTATTTATTTGTCAGAGAGAGAGCACAAGCAGGGAGAGCGGCAGGCAGAAGGAGAAGCAGGCTCCCCACCGAGCAAGGAGCCCAATGTGGGACTCAATCCCAGGAAGCTGGGATCGTGACTTGAGCCAAAGGCAAATGCTTAACTGAGTGAGCCACCCAGGCGTCCCAGGATATAAGTTCTGTTCAACAGGGATCTCAAGAGTAGCATAAGGACCGATTTGTGAAATCTCTGCTACTACCTAACGTTTCCAAAGAACTGGAAAACTTTATTTTCCCAATATTCCCAAATATAAAAGTAAGAAAGGTTTTGGCAATTTTTTTATGCATAATGAGTGATTATTTCCTTTAGGTAGTTAGGAAGATATAAAAACAATTTAGCACCACAGAGAAGCATTTGACCTGAGACTAACACAAGTAGTGAAGCAAAAATACATTGTTTTCAGTGATTAATTATAATTAAGAAAGAAAAACCCAAACTTGTGATTAGCTAATTTGAGATACATCCAACACTTCAATGTAAGGACATAATCAAATAAAGGTGATGAGAGAGTCATGGAATTTTTGTTATTGCACCTGACTAGAGTCTTGGTTTTACACTGTATCTAAATGGAGTTCTATAATGGATTAGCCAGGAAAGGAGGTGCAGACACCAAAGTGCCTTCTACTCCATGATCTGGTCTTTTCCTACATCTCTGTCAACTTCTTTTCATAACTCTCTCTTCCACACCTAAAACATGCTGACATGTTTTAGATTTTCTTAAATTCACTAGTGTCTTCCTAACTGGATTTTCACAAATTAATTTACCTCTTTGCAACTTCAGAGCCTTTGCAATGCTATTTTTCTCCCCCTCAGATACTGTTTCCACAGTCCCCTTTCCCATCGTCTTCTTTACAGTTGATCTCATCCATGATGGCTCGGTCAAAATAACTCCAAATGGGGAAATCTTTCCCGATCCCTCAGGTGAGGTGAGGTTTCCAACTTTATTAAATAGCCTGCTGTTCTCCTGCATGGCATCTACCCAGAACATGCAATTATGTAGCTGTTAGTGCATTTGAATAATGCATGCCTACCTCTCCCCGTTCTCAGATGGTAGGGCATGTGCCAATTTCACCGTTGTTTTGCCAGAAGCCCAGAAGAGCCTGGTGTATCATAGGCATGTAATAAATGTGGGTTGAACACATCAGTGGCACCAGATCTTTCATCTCTATTAGTAGCATCTATATTGATTCCTACTTTATATTTTACACTTTACAAAATATGTGAAGAGCAAGATAGGAGAGGAGACAGACTCTCACTTCCTCTACGTCTGCTTTAGACTTTTTTAAATCAAGTATATTGTTTTATAATTAAAATGTAAAATAAATCTAATAAAAGATGTTGAACTAAAGTTTTGTAGCTATACTCTAACATTCTGGGAGTCCATTTGTTTCCTCACATGTGATGCACACCATCCCCAGTGAATTAAAAGAAGGTATTTAGCCAAAATATGCCTCTACCCTTAATCAAAGCAATCGCCTCTCTATATCACTCAGCATTGCATTCACACTCATCCTTGCCAAGTTATATTTTATTTTGTCATGTATGTATTTTGATCACATTTAATCCTTTCTGGAACAAGTCAAGACATGCATAAATACATACATAACACTTTGGAAACATCATGTAAAGATGTTTTGGCAATTGCAGATCTATACTGAATATTTTCAAATATAGAGGTTAAAGCACTGGTTTATTTACTACGTACTGAAAGAGATTCGTGTTGCATAAATCATTACAACCTTGTCAGAGCACTTGAGCAGTTTGACTTTCAATGTAGCTGTGAAAGCCTGCAGAGGATCCCCACTGTGCAGTTGTATAGGGTCACAATTATCTAAAAATAATATTTACATGTATTTCTGTGTACATCATAAGATTCAATAAAGATGCGTTAAAGTCAATATCAATATTTACATTCACTGTATTTAAAAATATTATCGTCCCTTTATCTGATGATTCAATTTGGAACTTAAGCAAAACTTATTTTTGTTTAAAGTCTTCACATTTCAATCAGCCAAGGGTCAAGAGTGATAGATGTTTCAGGCTTTCCACTTCTGTCTCCTATTTACAGAGGTTCATAATTCAAACAGAAAATTAGCTCTTGGGTGACATGTAGATTTTATGGATGCCATCACATTAAGATGCTCATCACCCACTTGCCCCTTTTTACTTCACCTAAACCTGAAAGAATATGAATGATATGGAAGAGTCTACAGATACATTGAATAAGGGAAGTTATGTTCTGCTATATTCAATTTTCATTATCTATAGCTTTTGGTAATTTAATTTCTTCCAAATTATTTCCCTGTCTTAAACTGGCCAATATTTTCATCATCTAACCCTTAAATAAAGCCTTTTGGGAGTATATCAGGTTTGAGGGCTATTTTTTTTTTTTTTTTTTTTTTTTTTTTTGCCTTGATTGCTTCCAGAAAAGTCTATGGATATTATTGAGTTGCACTGGAAAATCTCACACTTAAACAGGGGAGAAGGGCAAAAAAGGACAAAGATCTAGTTAGGTAATATAGTATAGTGGAGAACACACCGGACAGAAATACTGAATTATAATCTTGATTCAAATACTCTAATATGTGTGACATTAAACATGTAACTTAAATTCACAGCACCTTAACTTTATGATGCAAAAAGGGTAGGCTCAACCAGTGAAGTTTATATTTGTATATTTGTACGGAGGCGACAAATTTTAAGGAGTTTTTATACATTACTAAATATTTTGTAACTATCTCTGAAGATGCAAGGATCCCATTCAGAACTTAATGTCATGAAGAATAAAAATCAAATTTCCCATTTTAAAAGAATACATGACTTAAACTTAGAATGGAAATTAGGGGCTAGGGCAGAAGTTAGGACCAGACATGAGAACCCAGACAAGGACACATCTTCCATTTGCCCCTCCAGATCCACTCTTCACCATTCTGTGTCCTAATCTTTTCCCTAGAGGGCTGAGATAAATGTATTGCATTCTGTGTCCTTCTAATTTCCAATTAGATTCTGGATTCAGCCAGTAGGAAGTAGTGGTAGGAGATTTGGCAGTAGACACGGAGTCAGCTAAAAATAATTATTTATTTTGTTGTATCCCCCCTGGGTTATTTCTTTGCCAAAAACCACTTTTGTCCTGCCACCCTCTGTGTATTAATAGCCTCTTTGGTTTCTGGTAAGTGCGCTCTCCTTTCTCCTTCAAGCTGGCTAGTGGTAAGGGCCACTCCAATGTTAATAGTCTGGGGTACTGCATTGTCTCTGCAGACTTCCCTCAATCCTGTCCTAAAAATAGTTCCTGGGTTAAACATTCCAGATGTAGCAGATTGAGTGATCTACCTATTTCCCACTAGCACCCTGACTCACACAGAGCTCAAGATGCAAGGGCAACACCAAGAGAGATTTCAACACCACAGTTGGCAGAACTTGGTACTTTACCAAATAGGTGGAATTAAATAGATACATGAGTTGAGGTTGATTTTCAAGTTTGTGAATGGTTTTGCACTCAGAATTAAATATAGAAGGAGTAAAATTAGAAAGAAAGAAAGAAAGAAAGAAAGAAAGAAAGAAAGAAAGAAAGAAAGAAAGAAAGAAAGAAAGAAAGAAAGAAGAAAGAAAGAAAGAAAGAAAGAAAGAAAGAAAGAAAGAAAGAAAGAAAAAGAAAGAAAGAAAGAAAGAAAAAGAAAGAAAGAAAAGAAAGAAAGAAAGAAGGAGTAAAAAATTTAAGTGTGTATGAAATGGATTTGGTTTTGGGTAAAGTTTGTGGTGCCACAAAGGCTTCCATATCTAGGATACAGTTAGAAACATAGATCTGAAAAACATGAGCTATTTAAGATAAAAATATGTATTTTCACATTGTTAGAATATAGCATGTAAATTTAGGAGAGCAATGACATTTTTCAACAACTATGAGCACAATATAGGAGTTGAAGATACTGAAGAGATTGATAGTAATACAGCTTAAATTAAAAAGCTTGGGTATATCTTGTATGCCCTCATCTCTCAAATGGAATAACATGCAGAATTGTAATAATATTAATATAATATAATGCATATATAAATCACTTGCCACAGTATCTGAATCATAGTAAGTGATCAAAAAAAAAAAAGCACTATTTTTCTTCTCTTCACATTGAGGAAGAATTGGGTCTGATTATTAATGAAGTTTATTAAAAGCAAATTCAATATACTAGCATAGTAAAATATATGAGAAAAACTGCAATGAAAGTTAAAAGAAGACATTAAAACTGAAAATTAAAACCCAATTTTTCATTGAGCTGTTGAAATTGTAAACATGATGAAAACTTTAATTTCTTTTCTTCTTCTTTTTTTTTTTTTTTTTTTTTTTTTTAGATTTATTTATTTGAGAGGGGGAGAGAGAGAGAGAGCACACAACCAGGGGAGGGGCAGAGGGAAAGGGAAAAAATCTCAAGTAGTCTCTCTGCAGAGCAAGGAGCCCAAAGCACGGCTCTATCACACAACCCTGAGGCCCCGCCCTGAGCCACCCAGGCATGCCCCAAAGACTTTAATTTCTATACTAACAATAGTACATAGGAGACCTTAGTCTCTCTTAAAAAAAAAAGAAATAAACGATTTATTTATTTGAGAGAGAGTGTGTGCACAAGCAGGGAGAGGGGCAAAAGGAGACAGGGAAAGAGAGAGAGAGAAGCAGACTCCCTGCTGAGCATGGAGCCCAATGCGGGGTGACCCCAGGACACTGAGATCATGACCTGAGCCAAAATCAAGAGTCATCCACTTAACCCAGCTGAGCCACCTAGACGCCCCAGAGACCTTACTCTCTTTTCTTAAATGAACATGTAGCAGATTTCTTGAGATTGCATAAAATACAAAATAAGATCACTTGAGAACTTTTGACAGAATGTAGAGTGGTATTAAAACTGCATTGTCCTTACATCTGTAGGAACTGGATTGGTTTTATTATTATTTTTTTTAATCAAGTATTTTCCTTATATGCATTCATATTGAAATTGTTCATAGTTGCTAACCTCCCTTAAGATTCTAAATGTATGGTGATCTAGATGGAATAAAAACTTACTTCTTGTAACCTGAGATCTAAAATAGGTGTTCCATTTGCTGGGAAGCTATCCTTCAAGATAGGATTCAAGAACTCAGTCTCCTTCCATCTTCTAGCAATATGGTCTTTTCTTTCCAACCCTCAGCATCACACCTTGCATTCAAAAAGAGCTCATCAAAACATTTTCTTAAATAAGGGCAGTTTTCTTAAAAGGAATTCTGATTTTATTTGCTTTCATTTAGCATTCATTGCCACTGTATCTGTGTGGCTACTTAGATTTCTGTACATGTAGAATTTTGCAGGTATTTTAGAACTTTTACATTCTAAGCAGTGAGCGAAGAATTGAAAATATAAGGATACATAATATATAACAGCTATTCTTAGAGTCTATCAGAGAAGGCAAACACTTAGACCAGAAACTCAGTAAGTATTGCAAGTGCTACAACAGAAGTGTCTTATGAGTGCTATAAGAATACAAAGAGGGAACTTACGTATTAGAGGTGATTCCCCAGGATGCCAAGAGGAAGAAAAGATTTCCTAGCTTAAGGAGTGACATGAATGAAGCACTAAAATAGTTCATGTGCATAAGTATGAGCTAGTGGTTAAGAGGGCCTCTATTATCTTGGGGTGTGTGGCTGAGATGAGACCCTGAAGATCGTAATAAAAAAGAGAAGATACTAATACCTTGGAGAGAGTAAGGACTGGGTGCATCTTCAAAGCTGAGAGGCAGCCGACCACTACCCCCACCTTGGTGGTTCTTCCAGGATTGGGACAAATCAGATACCTGTCTTGATCTTGTAGCTGTGCCCCTCTGACTTCTTGCTGTTCTCTGATTTGGGATGGTGTGTCATGGCTGAGAGAGCATTGGAGCTCACCCAGATGGGTCAGGGGTGTGGATACTACATGCACATTGAATTCCTAGCATCTCCCAGTGCTTCAAGTAGTACCCCCAAACAGCTCAGGAGCACTTGCGTCCTGCAGGTCCAACCAGAAGAACCACAGGTCTTGTTCCTGAATTACATGCTGATGTTCCTGGATGACTTGCCAAAGAACAGCTACCTACTGCTGAAAGACCCTTTGGGTGTGGGTGCAAGATTCAACTTACCTGACTGCTAATCAGTTGACCCCAGGGCTGGGAGGCCGTCTTGCATTTCCAGACCACCGAGCTTCACTTCTGCCCTGGAATACCATGGCAGAAGACGTCCTTCACTGGTGGACTTCAGCACCTGCCAACAGCTGCCCCTTTGGAGTTGCAGCTCTTGCAGGTCATCCTGTTGGTCAAGGGCATGGCCATGATGGAGTAGAAATGCAAACTGTTACTGATGTCAGCTTGATCAGATACAAGGATGAGCCGGGCCTTGCCAAGCTCATTCTGGGACCCAGCCCACTGCACATGGACTTTGTGGCCTGGCTCCTTGGCCACAGCATGCCCAAGAATAATAAGGCAGCGCAGCCCCAACCTTCTCTCTACACCCATCATTCCCGTAGGGAGGAGGGAGGAACCACCAATGGTCCCTGGCCAGGCCTCAGCCCTGCCTGGGGTGGGGACAATTATGAGGCCTTTCCACTTCCTGCCAGACCTTCACCTAGGCCTTCACACCTCACTTCAAGGGTGGAGACTGGGGAGAGGTTACTTTACAGGGGAGCTCCTCTTGGCTTTGTGTTCTGGAGAGACAGCTCAGGGAATGGAGTTGCGCGGCCCTTGAGAATATTGTAGTAGGCAAGAGGCCTTGGACTCCCTTTGCAACCTCAATACAGTGAGACAAACAGTCCTTGAGCTTCCTGTGAGGAAAACCACAGCCTGACCAGTATTCAAGGAGCCCAGAAGAGAGAGGGATGTCCTCACCTCCAGCCACTCTCCTGGGAGTTAGCAGCCAAAGCTGATAGTGGAGGAGAGTGAGCCAGGGTCCGTGGCCACACTACATATCCCGGGGCCCTCAGATGAAAAGAGTATTTCGTCTCCCGTTATGTTTGAACCTGCGCAGCAAGATGGGTAGGCACAGGAAGGTACCTCACTGCTACATGGCCCCCCAAAACACTACAGGACATGTTGGCAGATCCCTTGGTCAATAACATACTAGCATCTTGACAGTTTTACCCTTTTTTTTCTTAAGTAGGTTCCATGTCCAATGGGGAGCTTGAACTCATGACCCTGAGATCAAGAGTCGAGTGCTCTACCAACTGAGCCAGCCAGGAGCCCTGACGGTTTTACCCTTTTTGAAGGTCTTTAAAAATGCAATATTTTTACTTAATACTTACTTAAAACATATATAACATTTTGGTTTTAATGATGCTGGTTTCAGGATTTGTAATTTTTTTCTTTTAATCCTATGACTTTTTTTTTTTTTTTTTTTTGGTAATGCTTTTCCCTTTTAAAGTGTACTTTTGCTGATTGTTCATGTGGGGAAAGGAAGCAGCATTCACTTCTGAACAGACAGGTTTCTTTGTAGGAACCCATTACTTGATGGGTTTATTTTTATTTTTAAAGATTTTATTTATTTATTTGACACAGAGAGAGAGCACACACAAGCAGGGGGAGTAGCAGAGGGAGAGGGAGAAGCAGGCTCCCCGCTGAGCAGAGAGCCCGATGCGGAACTCGATCCCACGACCCTGAGATCATGACCTGAGCCTAGGGCAGACTCTTAACCGACTGAGCCACCCAGGCTCCCCTACTTGATGGTTTTAAATAGGTTTAATGCTACTTAGCATATGCATTTAAAAAAGCAGATATTTACCACCTGTGAAAATTTACTGTGTATCGGTAACTTTATAATTGTTATCTGCCATCCTCATAGTCACTTGGGTAGATGTATCCTCTGTGTCTAGTCCACATACTCTGAATTTCTTATATTCTAGGATACGGCCCCCATATGCTTCCTTCCCTCCCATGGCTGTAGTGAATCACCTGTGTTCCCTGGTGAGGCCAGACTCTCCAGCAGTAAACTAGATTCTCTTGCCTCTCACATACTCAAGGACCTCTCCTGGCATCCTCCCTCTCTCCTGCCTCACCCCTATCACCCTCTATGACCATTTCCATGAGCATAAAATCCCTCTCTTAAGGCCATTTCCCATTTAAACAGCAAGTTCATTTCTTGTTCTTCTTTACAGGAAAGCTCCTTTAAAGTGCTGTCTCTAATATTTAACATTGTTCATCTCCCATTCTCTTTGGAAACCCATAAGATCATACTTTCATGACCACAATTTCACCAAACCTGTTTTTATTAGAGTTGCATTGTGGAATCACAAGGTCAGTTCTGTGATCCCTTTATTTGGCTCCCAGCAGCATTTTAAACACTCCATCACTCCCTCCTCCCAGAGCATTTCTTCCCTTGGCTTCTGGGTCAGCGGTCACCTCATTTCCCACTGTGCCTCAGTTTTTATTGCTGATACATCTGATCTCCCTGACATTCACTCCCCGAAAGTCCTGGCCCTCTATCGTTAAGGCTTCTTCTCGTTTGTAGCCGTGTGTGTGATATACATGTTTATTTCCACTCTCCACCTCAAAACTCAATAACATTTTTTTTTATTCTTCTGCCACTGGGCATTTTTCCTTGGGTGTCCCGTTGATATCTCAAACTTAACATTTTGAAAACTGAACATGTCACTTGTACCAACATCTTAGCAATGATTATTTTAGTGCAATTAAATACTTACTTATGCGAGTGTGTCCTTTTTTGAAATAGGTATGTGTTTTTTTTCTTGGCCACCCCACTCCATTCCTGCCTTTTTCTATGAGAGAATCCTGGCTCTTTACATTTCGTATGTCCTGCTTCTGTGTCAGCTTCTTATTTGAAGAAATTTTTCTTCTTCTAAAGTGGACCAAATGATCTATAATCCTTTGATTCGCAGGCAGACAGAATTTTCACTCAAGTCAATAGGAGCTGTGCTTGAGTGAGGAGAAAGTGATCAGACTCTTACATCTAACCTTTGTTTTCTAAGTTGAGCATATGTTTCTTCCGGAGGTGGTATTATGTCAATGAAAAACTCAGAGTCAATTATCTTCAAACAAGATCCTTTCTCCAATCAATAAAGAACATTTTCCTGTTTCGATTGGCAGACATGAGTTAAATGTTGGCACAGCATTCAAATACTTATCACTCTGTTAATGAGGGTATTGTTTTTTTTTTTTTTGTAATCTCAAAGGACCTGGCATCACAAAATGCCAAATAGAATGTAGTGTATTATGAGTGACAAGAGCTTTTAGCTAGCAGTAATTGAAATGCACAGTTATTGACATGAGAATATATTCCCTGTCATCTCATAAGAACAATATATTTTGGAAAAAATACAGTGTTCTAGTTAATTTCTATTTGATCATTTTATTCATGATATCCTCTCACCTGGCACTTTTTTTTTAATCTTCTGCAGGACTTTTATGGTTTCATTCCATGCAAGGCTTGATTATTACATTAGGAAGACAATGAATAGCTGATAAGTTGACCTTGAATCTGGAGCAGGGAAACACGAAGCAAGATTCCTTTTGCTTTCTTTTTGTTCGGTACCTGTTTTAGTTATTTGTAGGGTAATGATACTTTTCCTCATTGTTGAATTATTCTAACATGCTGGGCTTATTTTATTTCACATGGTTAATCTTAGTAGAATAGCAAGATTAAACAGGACACTGAGTCCATCATCCTGATAGTTATAAGAGACAAAAATTCTTGGTTGAATGGAAATGTCTGGCACTTCTTGAATCAACAAAATCAAAGCAGGTCATAGGTGAGAGAAGTTTTGCTATTTTAAAGAATAACACAAGCTTTTCTGCTTTCTGACAGCTAATTATTTTGACATACATCAGTAAATTATGAATTCTTTAATAGTTGGAAGTAATTAGAAGTTATTTTCAATGACCATCTTATTCAAATGCTAATATTAAAAGGAAAATGCATACTTTGAATCTTTACTTAATGGTTGATTTGCATATATGGTTATTACCCTTTGAATGTTCTTAGAGATCTTGCATACTGATTGTCCAATTGTTGTACGGTTGTGATACACACACATACTTTTTTTTTTTTTTTTTTTTTGAGAAAAATTCTAATAATAGAGCAATGGGCTTCAAGAGAGTAACTCATTTTCTCCTTTAAAAGGTAAAATCATTACTTTGGAGTAAGGTTGATCTGAATTTTAACCCCATCTCTGTCCCTTAATAACAACCCATTTGAGATGTAAATTTGGAGTCTCCAGCCTCATTTTTCTGTCACAGCTATTGAATGTACTAAGGACACCTCTGTGAGGTATAAGGATTAAATGTGATCACACATATATAGAAAGTATCCAGTAGAGTGACTTAACAAACAAATGGCTTGCAGAAGATAATAATTTTCTTTTAAAATAAGGAAAAATTTCCCCCCAAATGAGTTAAATCTTTTGGTTAGTAAAGCCATAATGATGTGTGTTTAGCTCAATTTCTTGGCATATCAGGGGACATCGTTTCTAATATTTCATATTTTATTACATTTATACTTTAGTATCACTTCTTAGTGTACCACTTTATTTGTCCTGTACACTCTCATGTCAGAACCTTCAAGCACAGTAAGTCTTCCTTCTCTTAAATTTATGTTTTATTTATTTTTTTCCTTAGGGTTGGTCTGAATGTGTTGTGTCAATGTGTCAATAGAAGTATAGCACTTAAAAACTTGAAAAAAATACCTGCTCAACAAAGTTCTTGTTATGCTGCAGGTTCACAATAAAAATTCTTCAATGACCATATCTACCCTGCTAATAGCTTTCATTTTCAAAATGTTAAATGTAAATAATTGTATCATGTTGTATGTGTTAACAACTCTACATGGTACATATTATTAGAGGGAAGACTTTATGAATCTATTAGATATATAATTTTGTATTAAAGCTACTGGAATTGGAATATTTGAAAGCCCAAATGTTGGAAGTAGATGTGATTCCTGCATATTATGGGTTGTTTTCCAAACATATCAAGCAAAAATGGACCTCCAGCTTAGTCCACTAAAATATACAATTATGTAAAGGATGCAATTAAAACATGGAAAAAAAAAACCCTAAAAATTATCAAAGGAAAGCTAGCATTGCTTTAAAAAAAAAAAAAAAAAAGATTTTATTTATTTGAGAGAGAGAGAGAACAAGTGGGGGACAGGCGGACAGGGGAAGGGCAAAGGGAGAAACAGACTCCCCGCTGAGTAGAGAGCCCCACACACCATGATCCCAGGACCTGGAGATCATGATCTGAGCCAAAGGCAGATTCGTAACCAACTGAGCCACCCAGACACCCGAAAGCTAGCATTGTTAATAATTATTTTAAAAATGGTAATAAAACCAAATGTATATTCATAAGAGAAGAGAACATGAATTTATACTATAGTGATGCATGGAGTAATATAAAAATATAAAATGTGAAAATGAATAAACTATATCAATACTATAAATAATGTTAGAAAATGTATTGAGTGGTGAAAATGTTACACAAACCACATGCAGTAATGCGCCATTTTTAAAGAATTCAAATGGAAAAAAAAAAAAGTACACACATACCTATTAAACCTAGAGATACATGCATATCTGCTAAGACTATAAAAATGATGATAAAATTAGAAACATTTTATTACAGTCGTCACTCTTAAGGGTGGAGGGGACGCCAGTCATGGGACAGGAGAAGAGTAGAGAAGTAGCTGCAACCAGACCCTGTTTCACGTGCTTCACATAGAGTAACTCATTTCGGGCTCATAACCAATTCATACAACAGGTGCCACTGTCACCCCCATCATACAGATGACGCAAGTCAAAGAGTCTGCCCGTGGTACACAGCTATTACCACAGGACCCAAATTTAATCCAGGACATCTGGGTCTAGAAGCTGTGTTCTTCATCATTGGGACAAAGTCTGAAATCCATATGATGTTCAAGTTACTTTTATTATTATGCCAGTTTAAAAAAAAAAGGGGTTAAAGTCAGAACTAAAATGTAATATGTGGCTGGAAGCTGCCAAATTCCATAAGAATCATAGCAATGGTCTTTTTCCAAAGTGTTGTCTTTTTTGAGAAAATAGTGTACAACATGCAATTCTATTGGGATCTCTCTGTTTACTTGTTAAGAGCAAAGGAAAGAGTGCACTATAAATATTCTAATGATAATAAAATAATATACATATTTGATACATATATACATATACTTAATAATGTTCTAATGAACTAATGTTCATCTTGACCAAATTTTATGCTTTCTTTTTGGGTTGTTCTATCAATATTTCATATAATCCCAATGGTGTTTGATTCTAATTTTTTTTTTACAGTATTTAAATAATCCAGAAGTAGTTTATAGAGTTGGCACAAATGAAAATGCCTTCTCTATCCAAAACCATAAAATTTCAATGATAAGTTATGTAAGCAAATTTCAAAAAAAGGAGGATATATTTTTACTGTGATTTACCAAAATATACCATAAGAATTTTTTCTCTTTATTTTATTTTTTTAAATTTTATTTTATTATGTTATGTTAATCACCATACATTACATCATTAGTTTTTGATGTAGTGATCCATGATTCATTGTTTGCGTATAACACCCAGTGCTCCATTTATTGGGAGAATGACCAGAAGGGATCATTCTGGGCTAGAAATCAAATATCAAATAATTGATCAATTTTTTTTTAATTTCTTTGATGCTTCATAGTATGTTTTTATTTTGTAAAGTTACTCTATGGAAGAGATAATTCCTTATAAGTTACAGGAAAATGCCTAATTTTCTATCCAGTGATATTAAAGTCACCCAGACTAGAAATTCTCAAAAAGAAAAATTGTCAATTAGAAACAGAGGGACGCTTAGTGTCTTATCTTTTGTTTTATTTTCCACTTGCTTTGGTAGTCTCTGCTATCAATTTTGCCCATTATTAAATCTTATCAGTGTTCTTTCCTCTACCCAAGATTGGTTGGGTGGTAACAAAGGATGACTGTCAAGTTTTCAGCACAGGCAACTGGATAATGAACAGTGTCATTTTCTGCATCGGAATGTTTAAACTGGTTTACGAATGACATGTTCAGAAATGTTGACCTATAGGTAGCTATAGGATAACAAATTGATAATATCCAGTAGGCTATATGTGGGTCTGCATCTTATGAAAGAGATTCTAAATTTTGACGTTCAAGCGTAAGAACAAATGAGAGCAGATAATACCTAATTGGGCTGCAGGCAGATCCAGCACAAAGGAGGAAATAGCATTGATATTATTAGTTAGAATATTGACTTAGTCAAAAAAAAAAGAAAGTCAATGACTTCCAGCTGTGTACATTTTAGTGAATCACCTAAGCTCTCTAAACATCAATTACCTTCCTGTGGGGGGTGCAGAAGCGAGGAGGGGAAATGGAAGGATGACACCATCTCTGATTATACATAGGGCCGTATATGTATGTACAGTTGTGAGGGTCAATTAAGATAACGCAGGTGAAAGTTCCTTGTAAATTACTAATGTGTAAATTATACCTAAATTGTTGTACAAATGAGATATTACTATAGTATTCATGAAATATAGATTATTGGCAAGCTTTTATCTACTTTGCAAAAAAAAAAAAAAAAAAACTCTGGAATTTTTGAATTCACTGAGCAATACTTATTTATCTTTATATTCACAGGGACGTGCCAGAATTATCTTTTCTTCCTGAAGTCCACTTCACTCATAGAACCTTAAAGTTGAAGTGGGACTTCAGGACGACATCATCCAATCCCTTACTTGTATACACACAGAAGACACAGATGTAGTTTAGGTTATTGATACGATTAGAACTCAGGTATCCTAATCCGAAGTTTAGTGCTCAAATTTACACGGTGTGAAAATGGTCAATTGATTGGGAGTAGAGCCAGCTTTTCAGAACCTTGTCCATTCCTAATCACTTCATTCAATGAACTCACTTTAGTGTTTTCTATTTTTTTTATTCTTTGTACTGTATTTTTATTTTTTCAAGTTACTCTTATGAAAGAAATAATTCCCTAGGTACAGTAAATGCCAACTATAGCTGAAAGACTATACAGGAAAATATTTGCATGATATTATGGAAATCTGCATTAGTTACTGAAAGATGCCTCTTAGATGAATTATTCATTAATGTATCAATTCAGTCATTTGTGCCTTTATTTGTTTATTCATTTAACAAATATGTATTGACTACCAATTATTAGTGGGGCACTATTCTAGGTGTTTGGGAAAAAATGCTCTTAAGATAAAAGATTGGCAAAACACAAAATAAATAAAATAAATAAAATAAAATACATGAGGAAAGCTCTGAAAATAATCTATTGAGCTGAGTCCTGAATGATGAGTCAACCATGGAATGATCTGGTGGGTGTGGGGATGGAGTGAGTCCAAGCATAGGGACCAGAGGTACAAAGAGTATTTGCAGTTGAAGGGTGAGACCACTGCACCTACCATAAAAACAAAACAAAGCACAAAACACAAAAACAAAACAAAACAAAAACCGAGCTATTTAAATATAATCTTCTCATCTCTGCAATCAATATGTAGAGCCTGGTTAGTTAGAAAGGTGTGTTACTTTGCCCATAAATTGCATGACTTACTAAGCTTAATTTAGGTTTAAGATGGATTTCTTAAAAGAGTTGTGTCTTTATTTTTGTTTTTTAAATACATACTATTTAGGGCGCCTGGGTGGCTCAGTCGTTAAGCGTCTGCCTTCGGCTCAGGTCATGGTCCCAGGGTCCTGGGATCGAGTCCCACATCGGGCTCCCTGCTCAGCGGGAAGCCTGCTTCTCCCTCTCCCACTCCCCCTGCTTGTGTTCCTGTTCTCGCTGTCTCTCTCTGTCAAATAAATAAATAAAATCTTTAAAAAAATAAAAAATAAAAAAAAAATACATACTATTTAAACTATGTTGATATAGAATATAACATGTAATATAAGGAGGAAAAAATGTGTAAATATGCGACAGGGTTGTTTAACCCAAGAGGGTAATTTTGATTTCTGGATATGTAAGTTTCTAGAACAAAGAATGTATGGGGGGTTGTGGGGGGACTCTTGTTTTTTGTTGTTACTGTTTTGTTTTGTTTTTTGTTGCTGTTTAATCCCACACTAATAGAAAGATTAATTCAGTAATTATCCAACTTTGATGTGGATCAGGATCACTCCAACAAATTGGTAAAAAAAGAGGCCTAGGTTTTATCTCAGTTCATGAGGCTTGGACCCCTGGATTCTTTTTATTTATTTCAGGGTGATTTTAATTGCACCAAAGTTTGGCAACCACTGGTGACTATATTTTCAGATGAAACATAGTAACAATTATTATAGAAAATACAAATTGTAGGTTGTCTGATATCCAGTTTGGGAAGTAGAAGGCACACTAATGAAAGAGGATTTTCAAGATACAAGCAGCTGTTGAAACAGAAACCTTAGTAAATTCCACATACTGCTAATAGCAAATCCTAGGTTTAAAATAGGTAACACTGTGTGTTATGATATCAAATAAGAAAAAGTCATAGAAGCCATGACTCACATTTCCCTGAGTATGAAGTAAGTATACTTACATAGCTCCCTTTTAAACCCCTGTTTATCTAGGTGTTTTTTTCAATGAGGAGATGGATAATTGACAAATGACTATGCAGATTAAATTGGTCTTCGGCTCATCATGACTGGGCATATCAACTTTTGCAATAGAATATCTATTGCAATTCCAGACATTTTTCCTTGAGATCATCTGCCAAAATGTCTGTGTACCTGTGTTTGACTTGGATATGACCTACAGATAGATGCTCAAGATGTGTCAGATATGCTTTTAGTGTTTTCTGAGATCATATGTGGAGGTCTATATCCAATTCTATATCCTACGTTAATCAAACCATAAAGATAAATTTCCTGCATCAGAGAGAACCAACATCATATAAAATGTAGGTTTATGAAAAAAAGCATAATTGTTTTTAACCGTGTTTAAAAAGTGGATTAATGTGCTTTACAAGAGTTTTTAATGTCAATTTTTTTTTGCATAGACTTTTCATTAAAAATATATTGACCTCTTTTCTTTAATTGTTTGAATCTTAGTTAAAATTTGGGGGAGAGGGCATAACTACCTGTGCAAAATATGGTGGGGAGGATTATTATATCTTTAGGAAGATTACTGTCTTCTGGATAGCTGAAAACTGTACCAAACTGTTACAATGAATTGCCAGTTCAAGGTAGCTATGGATCATTAACCTAGGGAAGGCTGATGGAAAAGTACATTTTACATTAAATTTTAGAAGCATTCAGAGAGAATAGAGAACATCCAGTGCTTATTCTCTTCCCCACCAACATGTTCCTGAAATATCAAAATATCAAATATCAAAAAGCAATAAATCATTTTTGGACCTATAAAAATTAGATCCATATAAATACATGGTTTGCTCCCCCAGCCCCTGTCATTTGCATCAGTAAATTAAAATGTTCATTTCAGCTACTTCCTGCACAGGTTCAGCTGCTGAGACTTGAGTTAACAAATATTTACTGAGCTCATACTCTGTGCCAGGAATTCCTCCAGGGACTATCTTCTCAGCATTATACCCAGTGCTGAAAACTTAAAAGCAAGTAGTGTAGAGTCAGTACTTCAAGGAGCTGAGTCCCCGTGTGGCTAGGACTGAGTTGAAATGGAAATGCAAGCTGGACAGTGTGTGGAGGGCTTTGAATGCCATCCTCAAGAATTTGGGCTATATTTGTCAAGTATCAGATTTGTATGTTAGACAAATGAAGTAACTATACTTACATAGCTTCCAGTTAACCCCCTACTTATCTAGGTGTTTTTTTCAATGAGTAGATGGATAATTGAAAAATGGCTATGTAGATTAAATTGGTTTTAGGCTCATCAAGCCTTTGGCATATCAAGCATTTTCCTCTTCGGGTATCAGGTCCTCTCTATTCGCAGTCCTTTTAAATTGAATAGATATTAACACATACCTCACTATAGGAAGGGCATGAGCCTCAGACTTGGCCAATTCAACCACACCTTCCCCTGGTCTTTCTAATGAGACATATAACAAATCATGTATTTATAGATAATCGATTACTTGGAACTATCGGATAATAGGCATTCCATCAATATGTTGATCAATTACTAAATTGATAAAGTATACCTGAGAGCACCACTATGAGAACAAACAGAAAGAGGTAAGTAAAACTAAAGCATTTGAGAGACAAATAATGGATGAGGTCTGCATACTTGGATCCAGTCATACCTGAGGTTGAAATTTCTTCTGAACTCACTAGACCCAATGAATTCCTTTTTGGTTGTTGTTCATTTAAACTAATTAGAATTAAATTTTTGCCATTTTCAATCAAAAGAACTGTGACTAATTAAAATAATCCAATGAAGAGAAATAATTAAAATGTAATTTTTTAAACATGATATGGGAGGAATTGAACTAGGAGAATAAATAAAAGCAAGCAGGGAGTTTTGACATAAAATTGGAAGGGTGTGATGATTAAATTCGAAGATAAGAAAAAGAAAAGTAATTATTACTTCAAAGTTAGTAACTGAAAGAGGGAAAACAGAAGAAAGGTGGGGTGGCTTCTGGGTAGTTAAGGAGTAAGGAGTTTGTTTCAGGAACGCTGTGTTTTTGTTACCCATTTGTATTTAATGTGGGATTTTAGAAAGTATTATTAATACAGTCCTGATACAAAGGAGAAATATTAGCCCCAAATCTACACATTTAGGATTTGTTAACATAGTTGACAAAATGAGTACTTGGAAGAGAGTCAAATACACTAGAGTCTCAGATGCCGAGGAAGGAGGGAGTCCCACAGCAAAAGACTGAGATCCTGTAAACTCAGTAATAGAGTTTAAGCAAAATGAGGGTCGGTAAATACTGATGGATCTTGCCTGTTCAATGTCATCAACATTATTGTCAATAATAACTGTAAAATGGGGAGAACAGTCATCAAATTGCAGTATAATTTGGGACTAAAAATGAAGCCAGCAAACGCAAATCATCTTTTTAAATAAATCTGGCAATGGAAGGAAAATATTATACAGGGTGATACTCGAAGGCATCTCAGAAAAAGATTTAAGAAATATTAAAATCACTTAGAGATTGTTGTTATGAATTTATGGAGCTAGGAGAAGGAGAAAGTGAAGGAAGAGGAGAGATGATAAAAGATTAAAGCCACGGCAGAAAAGGAGATTAAATTTTCCATGATTTTGGAGAAGACAGAAAGTTGCAACCTTGGGAGATGGGGGATAGTTTCACCTGAGCCTGGAGGGAAGACAAAGTGAAGATGAAAATTAGTTCTGAGATAGAAGATGGGGAAGAAGTACTATTACCTTGGTGAGGAGGAGGCTAGCTGATAAATTGAGAATAAGGCCGGTGAGATTAGGGGCTTGAGGTTTCAAAACAGTCACAGTGGAAAATAGGAAAAGGCCTAGATGAGTTGAACAAAGGTAATTAAAAACAAACAAAACAAAAACTAAGCCATGAATGTAACTGAGTTTCTACAGAGAGCTAGGAACTTTGTAATTGAAACTCTCTGTGAGTATTTCTCTTAATAATGCTCAGCTGTTGGTGCAAGATCTGAGAGATGAAATGATTGAGGGTATCCAAGATTTATTTTGGCCACACAATTGTGGAAGAAGATTTGAGTAGCAAATAAACTACAGTTAATGGTTAAAGGCGAGGTTGAGTGGCTGACATTATGCACAGGACTCAAGCTGAAAAGCTTGTGAAGGGGAATAGCAAGGGAGTGACACACTGGGAGAGCAGGTTCTTCAAAGGACAGGATTAGCTAGGAGGGAAATCTAGGTCAGTGTGTGATACCACCATCCAGTTCTTAAAATCTTTACATCCAGGGTGATGACAAGATAAATAATACCATTCAATATCTGTAATCCTATGCATATTATAGAAGACTCGAATAGAACTGAAATTCATTCTCATGATGGGGAGTATTATTCTGGAAGCTAGGATATCAAATGAGTTAAAAATGTGTGTATTAAAAAACATGTATTTTGAGGTATTTTGGAAGTTGGAAAATAAAAACTTGAGACAAGGATAGGATATGAAGAACAGAAACTTTTCATAGATTGGCTACATTCAAGAGAATGTGTATCAAAAAGAATTTTACCACATATTCCCAGTAATAAATACATTTACAAGCTGGTAATATATTCTGAACTGTAAAATGAACAGTATGTCATTTTTTAATATTGTCTAGGACATAACTTCTGTGATATTACTTCCTACAGGTCTTTGTTTCATTGAGAAATCTAAGCACGTGATTTTTAAAGCTAAGTTTATTTTAGCTCAATACTCTTTCTCAGTTGACTATGCTTCAATATCGTATTTTACATAGTGTGGGGTATGGCAACCAAAAAAGAAGTAGTAATATTCAACCTTTCAAGCAGTTGGTGTTATATTATTTTATATTACGCTGTGGTATACAATGTGATAAATGACCTATGCAAAGCATTTGTGAAAGATTGCATGTGGGTAAGGGGGAGTTTAGAGATGATAAACAAAACTGCATTAACACAGGGCTGGAGTCACTTAGAAAAGGAAAGCAATAGATCAAGTTTAAATGGGCAACATTAATGGGAGTTATGGGCACACATCTCAAAATGAATATACCCCAAAGAGTATATAGAACACCTCTCATAATTGGAAAAAGACAGATTTTAAAATTATCTTCAGGACAAGCCGCCAATTGAATAAAACACATAGCTTTAGTGTCAAGAGAAATGTATGAGACCAAAGGGAGACTTAGTTGAAATTGAAAGGAAGAAAAGAGGAAGAAACATGGAAACAAAAATGCAGTAGTACAGAACGGCAAATAGGCCCTCATTGGAGTAGAATATATTGAAAACATGTAGAAAGTGGACTATAAAAAAATGTTTGTTTTTTATATTTATTATATTTATATTCTAGATTCTATATTCTATATATATTCTATACATTCTATATATTCTATAGATTCTATATTCTATATATATAATTTTTATATTCTATAATATATTCTATATATTATTATATTTATATTCTAGAAAAAAAAGTATTTTTTTTCTAGAATATAACACAATATGTTTATAAGCATTCTTGTCACAAAAGTAAATCTATTAGATCTTTGGGATTGTTACTATTTTGAATACACTATAAAGATTCATCTTTACCTTTGCTTGTCTCGGATTTGTTAAAAATCACTAAAGAAGGGGCGCCTGGGTGGCTCAGTTGGTTAAGCGACTGCCTTCGGCTCAGGTCATGATCCTGGAGTCCCGGGATCGAGTCCCGCATTGGGCTCCCTGCTCGGCAGGGAGTCTGCTTCTCCCTCTGACCCTCCTCCCTCTCATGCTCTCTGTCTCTCATTCTCTCTCTCAAATAAATAAATAAATAAATCTTAAAAAAAAAAAAAAATCACTAAAGAATATTTGGTGAGGAAAACATTCTCTATAAAGCAGTATTTAGCAATTTCAACTTTGTAATCAGTTTTGTATTAAATATTTGCATATATTGTGGAAGAAAATTATAATATTTAAAAGATCTAAATTTGGGATGTTTTTTAAGTCACTGGATATATCAGATGGTAATTTCATGCACCATTGTGTAATTCATACTTATTTAGGTGTATCAGATGTATGAGGGTTTTATTTTTTTTCATTTTCTTCCCTTTTTCCTGCTTTTATGAGGCTCATGATCTTCAGAGTCAATCATTTAAAACAGAAAACGGCTACATATTCTGCTACCTTAAAACTGATGTAACTGCATTCACTGCCAGTGTTAAATCAGGTATCATTTAAATGCCTTAAGGAAGAAGAGTCTCATTTTCTTGAACTTTTTATCTTATAATAGTCTTAGATTTATGGAAAGTTGAAAAGGTAGTATAGAGAGTTCCTACGTACAGCAACCTCGGTTTCCTCCGTATTTGACACTTATGTTAGTATGGTGCATTGGTGAATAAGAGAGGCCTATTAGAATCTCCACTAAGTGGGCTAATAGTGAGTCAAAACCCAAAAAAGAGATGTGGGATAGATCTATATATTTGGCAGTCATTATCAAAATGATGGTAAGTAATATCATGAGATAAGGTAAAATAATCTAGGATGTCAATTTTATAGAGGAGAAAAATGTGAATATATATGGGGGAGAGAAAGGGATTGAGAACAAATTTTGAGTACCCAACACTGAGATGCCAGGAAGAGGAAGACGGAGAATGAAGATTAGTGCTGGGGAAGCAGGAGAACAGTATGTAGAGGAATGTTCTGAAAGCGAAGGGCTTCCTTCAGAAGGGAATGGGCAACTCTGTTAAATGCATTGGAAGAAGGCTGCTGATCAACCATCAGATTTGTCAAGATAGTGGTCCTTGATGACTTGTACGTGAGTAGTTTCATAAAATAGTGTAATTCGTAAGAAAAAAGGAAAGTGACAGCAAGGATAGAGGACAAAGTAACTGTTTTAACTCGAGGAGTAACATACCTCAAAAGCCTGATGGATTACAATACCAACCATTTATTTTTATGTCTGCATATTGGTTGTCTCTGGCCGATGTGTGCGGGGTTAGTTCAGTGTCTGTATCAGTCCTATTCTTGGCCTGGTAAGACTCCAGGCTTCCAGATGGGTTCAGCTTTGTTTTGCACATCTTCATTCTAGGGCACAGACCAAAGATCCAGCATTTAAATAGCTCATATGCTTCTCGGGTTACCTCATAGCAATTCAAGAAAGCAAGCAGAATGACAGAAGAGATTTTAAAGCTTCTGCTTATGTCTTGTCCATTAGCATTCCATTAGGCAAAGCAATGTGTCCAAACCAAATATGAACAGGGATGGGAAATGTGCACAAGGAAATCTGTGGGCGGTACTAAGGATTCATATAAAAAGAAATATAATGAAATCTACCACAGGACTATTCTAGCAAGTAAACGTTTTTTTCCTCTTTGAAATTGGAGTGTAATGGCCTGACTGTGTCCTAACGAGAGTGATTCTATAGAATAGGGGAAATATCAGAGAGCAGGAGCAGGGTTTATTCAGGGAAGTAAGAAGGGATATAATCCAGTACAAAAACTAAAGGGCTCCCTGAGTGGGAGCAGGGGCAGTTAACACACTGTGGTAGGAGAGAAGAGAGAGAATAGGAGTAAGATCTGGGCAGGATAGTGGATTGGTGGTCATCTGATAAGATAGTTCTTTCACAATTAAATCTCTTATACTCTTTCTTGCCCATCGTATTGTCTGGCTCTTATTCCTTCTGCCCCTGCATAATGTTTTCCAAAAATATGTCATTGTGGCCATTCTGTTACCCCAGGGTATTGTCTTGCTGTAACTTATGTCATAACTTCAATTATTCATCTATGCAAATTAAACCCACATCAGGGGGCGCCTGGGTGGCTCAGTGGGTTAAGCGTCTGCCTTCAGCTCAAGTCATGGTCTCAGGGTCCTGAGATCGAGCCCCATGTCCGGCTCCCCTGCTCCGCGTGGAGCGAGCTTCTCCCTCTCCCTCTGCTGCTCCCCCTGCTTGTGCTCTCTCGCTCGCTTGTTCTCTCTCAAATAAATAAATAAAAATCTTAAAAACAAACAAACCCAAATCAGTACCTCAAGCCTTGATCTCCCTCATGTACACTCAACCCTTGCAGGTCATGTTGCTCGACAGCTTCAGTGGCAAATTTTGCTGAGTCCTCAAAGAGCATATAAAAATGAGTCAAGAAATATTGCGATTGTATTTTCTCTTCATATTTTTCTGAATAGTATTCTCAATTTACCATTCTGTATGGCCTGGAATCTCAGTTTATATTATCATGACAATTATTCAATATGACATTTAGTAAATGATCTAGATTTGTTGATTTTAACATGTTCATGATTTTAAAGTATTCATGTTAAATATTATAATTTCCTGTCCATTGCTCTTCTGTACCTTAGTTTGGAAATGTAATATAAGTATGCACGTGTATAACTTAACCTAATTGAATGAGAGGTCCCCCAAATGAAATATTACATATTACTAAATAGTGTATCGTTTTAATAATATTAATATATATTATATTTTATATTATAAAAGTAATATTGTAGAATATTATATATTATATATTGTTATACGATATATAGTAAAATGCATTATGCATTATATATTATATACATTACATAGTGAAATATATATTATGTATTTTAAAGATTTACTTATTTGGAGGGGGAGGGGCAGAGGCAGAGGGAGAATGAGAATCCCAAGCAGACATGGGGCTCAATCCCAGGACCATGAGATCATGACCTGAACTAAAATCAAGAACTGGTTGCTTAACCAACTGAGCCACCCAGGTACCCCTGTTATGTATTTTATATATATGTATATATATCCAAAGACAATAGATCTCTCTAAAATGTTTTGACAATAGCTATTTTGTTTTGATAATAGCTATTGGATATTGATTAATAGAAAAATAATGTGTTATTCTAGATCCACATTAATCAGCTCAGAGAAAACAAGTGGTAAACAAAAATGGGTAACTGTGGAAGTTTAATAAAGAGAGAATTGTTACAAAGCTAAGTAGAGTTAAGGTCAACCAACACATACTGCTGTTGTGTCCAAGTCTAACAACAAGGAAACTGGTATTACCTCTTAGCCTGAAGAAGCAAAGGATATAGCCATCACCAGATTCGGGAGATTGTAGCTGTAGCACAGGCTATTGGACAAGAGTATTGGCCTTCATAAAAGTGTCACATCTTAGCCTCTGTTGAAATAGAATGGAAGATCCAGGACATGAGTATTCCAGCCTGCCTCTCATCTTGCCCTGTTAGCTCCTTCCAAAGCTTCTAAATAAACAAACACAGTGGAAGTCAGTGAATGTAGAAGCCCATTGATACAGTCAATAGGGTTCTCAGATCAGCATGGAAGAGTGGAAAACTGACATAAGAGATATTAAGCAGATCAAGGGTCAAACTATTTATTCATTTATTGTTTAATGTAATTATCAGATGTCATTTGGTTATGAACAATTTGTTTCTAAATTTCCATACCTCCTTGCAGAATAATTACTTTATGTTTTAAAATAAAGACATTTAAAATAATTTTGAAAAAAATTCCATAGAGACCAAAAAGGTATAAAAAGTAACAAAGCAGATTAGAAAAATAACAACAATGGCAACAAAACCAATTGAAAAAAAAAAATGTAATGACAATATCACTGAGCAGGTTTAAGAGCAAATTATCCCCAGGTGAAGAGGCAATTGGTAAACTGAAAGGTAGGTCAGAAGAAAGTTTTAAAATGCAACACAGAGAGACAATGGCATTGGCTATTCACAAAAGAAGTTGAGAGACTTAGAGAATAAAATGTTAAGATGTAACATGTAGGGGTGCCTGGGTGGCTCAGTCAGTTAAGTGTCTGATTCTTGATTTCTGCTCAGGTCATGATTTTAGAATTGTGGGATCAAGGCCCATGTTGGGCTCTGCACTCAGTAGGGAGTCTGAGATTCTCTCTCTTCCTCTCCCTCTGCCCCTCCCCCAGCTCTTTCTCTCTCTCTCTCTCTAAAATAAATAAATCTTGGGGCACCTGGGTGGCTCAGTCATTAAGTGTCTGCCTTTGGCTCAGGTCGTGATCCCGGGGTCCTGGGATCGAGCTCCGCATCGAGCTCCCTGCTCTGCAGGAAGCCTGCTTCTCCCTCTCCCACTCCCCCTGCTTGTGTTCCCTCTCTCGCTGTATCTCTCTCTGTCAAATAAATAAATAAAATCTTAAAAAATAAATAAATCTTAAAAAAAAAAGATGTAACTGTATTTATTTAGGTGCCCAGAAGAACAGAGGGAAGAATGAGGCACCAGAAGTATATTTTAAGAGATTATTATTAATAATTACCCAGAATTGTTTAAAGACAATGATCCATAGATTTAAGAAGCCCAACAAACCCTGAGCAGAATACATAAAAGATTTCCAAGCCTAGTCAAATCATACTAATACTGCATAAAATCAAAGACAAAAAGAAAATCTTAAAAGTATCAAGAAAGTGAAGAAAGAGTAACTTTAAGAACATGGCAGTTAGAAATATCTGTATGATGATAGGAGGCAGTGGAATTTTAATAGGCAAGATGTTGAAAGAAAATATCCTCCAGTGTAGAATTTTGTACATGGAAATGTCTTTCAAAGAATGACTAAACAATGCTAATTTTAGAAAACAACAACAAAAACAAGTAAGAGAAGCTGGCCCTACCAGAAGATCTTTTTTTTTTTTTTTTTTTTTTTTTTTTTTAAAGATTTTATTTATTTATGTATTAGAGAGCGAGAGAGAGAGAAACAGCATGAGAGGGGAGAAGGTCAGAGGGAGAAGCAGGCTCGCCGCTGAGCTGGGAGCCCGATGTGGGACTCGATCCCGGGACTCCAGGATCATGACCTGAGCCGAAGGCAGTCGCTTAACCAACTGAGCCACCCAGGCGCCCCAGAAGATCTTAATTAAAGAAAATAACAGACCCCAAATGGAGGGGTCTAAGCAGCTTGAAGGAAGAGAGCAATGCATGTTTGTAATTGAAGTGAAAGGTAGCTATATTATATAGTAGTATTCTCTTACAAGTACTTTTTGCATGATAGAATTAAAAAAATATATAACAATATGTCACAAGTCAAAGGAGTTAAATGATGTTAAAAATCTTTGTTGTTACGGTGTCTGTTAGGAGGGTAAAAATGATGATGATCAGTAAGCTATTATATGTAGGGTACATGTATTTTCTTTTTTAGGCCACCTAATAAAAGAAAACTAACAGAATTTATAGAGAAGAGAAAGAATGGAATGGCAAAAAGTAATCAAGACATAAAAGGAGATGAAAAAAGCTGTAGAGAAATATCACAACCAAAACAAATCAAGAGCACAAAGTGAAACGATGTGTTTCTCAGTCTGTACCCTCAGAATTCCATGCATATATGTACAGGACACAGATGAGAATATTCATAATAGCACTGTTCACAATAAGCAGAAATTCAAAATAACTGAAATGCCAATCCACAGTAATAATGTACAGGTAAATTACAGTTTATTTTTAAAGCAGCAAACTGTATAGCAATAAAAATAAGTGAATTACAGCTTCAAAAAAATAAAAAGCATCATCTTTAAAAAATAATAGCATAAGAGTGGAAAATCTCTAAAGAAAACACAGTATGATTCTATTTATATAAAATTCAAAATTAAGAAAAACTAAACAATATAGTTTAAGGATATATTAGGGCAGGACCAGAAAAAAAAAAAAAAAAAAATATTAGCGTATGCTTCACCCTAGGGGAAATGAGTCAATTCTGATTGCGAAGTGATATATTTGTATTTCCCATGGGACGCTGATAATATTCTATTTCACAAATAAGACTTGGCTACACATAGTGTTTATCATATTTGTAAAATTTCACAATAACAGCTCAGTACATTGTTCTTCTTGATGTCACTTAAAAACAAAAAAAGCTATGAAAACTTTTTAGAAACTACTGAAGAGTCCTCTTTCTTAATAATTCTCTTTTTCAAGTTAAATATCCTCAGGTTCTGTGGCATCTTTTTTCTTCATCTAACCTCTTCCCAAATCCCAGCACTGTTCTGATGCCACTCTTTGTTCTGGTTGACTTCTGTTTTACATAATATCTCAAGAACCTCAGCACCCCAAGGCAAATGAGCTCCTCAATATAATGTAAACAGAACAATGGAACTGAATTGATTTAGATAGTTGGCTTCCATTAAGGAAATCTATTATTATTTCATCATCTTATTTTAGCAAATTCAGCATAGTTTTGACTCACCTAGGCAATTATGCCAAGTTAAACCCATCAGCTTCTCTTTAAGTCAATTCTTCTACCTGTATTTATATATGTAAACTTAAAAATATCAGTAACAGTTTTTTTTTTTGTTCTGTTTTTGTTTTTTTTTTTTTTTAGTAACAGTTTTAAAATGTGTTTTCTTGGTCGCTGTTATTCATGGCTCTTTGGAAACGCAACTTGACCAATTTTCGTCCTGCTCTTTTTCCCAGTTTGAAGTTATCTTCATATTTAATATGTATAGTTTCAGTGTCTTCGCTAACGAGATTGATTAAAATGTTGACTACAACTGGGCATAGAACAGAGTCCATAAAGAGAGCTTCGGAAAATCCTTTCTCAGTTGAGAACTTTGGTTAGACCCCTTTCCGGCTCACCGACCTTCCCTGAATCTCCTGTAGAGGATCCTGTTGGTGTTCTGCTCAGATGCCCTGGGATTCCTATTGCTAGTTCTGTGTGCCTCTGTGCTTGCTTCAATGTGTATGTCTTCCAGTAACGGTCCAGTTGTTTCCTCGTCTACGGGAGATGTCCTACCAGCAACAGGAGCTTCATTGCTTGAACAGAGCCAGAAACATTTAGGCATGTGTACCACACCATATCATGCTGACCCACAGCACATAACTTAGTTCAAGAGTCTGTGGGGCACCTGTCTGGCTCAGTCAGAAAAGCAATGTGCCTCTTGATCTTGGGATAGTGAGTTTGAGCCCCATGTTGGGTGTAGAGATTAAAACAAAACAAAACAAAACCCCAAAAACAAGAATCTAAAACCCACTTGTCCTGCCTCCAGTTTGACAAATCAGATGGTATTTTGTCCATCCTTTCTTTGAACATAATGTAAGAGAATTGCAGTGGCTTTTTTGAACTCAGGATGCAGTAGTATGCTCAATATTTCTTTGGGCTAAAACGTTAAGTAGTAATTTACAGAGAAATCATACTGATAAGGAAATGCAAACTAAAACCACAGTGTGATTTTGTACCATGTCCCACTAACAGATAAGATACATTTTAGAAATTTGATTATAACAAGTGTTACTAAAGATGTGAAACAATGGAAATTCTCCTACACTCTTGTGGGAACAATTTGGGATTATCTGGTAAAGTTCAAGATGTAGGTTCCATGCTGTTCAGTAATTCAAGTCTTGTACATACAGACTTATTCATTTATTAGGAGGCATATATAAGAAAGTTCAAAGCATTATTTTTAGTGGGGAAAAAACTGGAAACTATTCAAATGACATTAACATTAGAATGGATGAATATATTTTGTCATATTCATAAATGAATCGTTGCTGTCTGTATCACTGTGGATGCATTTCAATAATAGAATATGCAGTTGATGGGAAGAAAGTTACATAAGAATAGATAAAATGTGATGCCATTTACATTAAGGAAAATACATGTATAGCTTTGGTTAATAAATTCAGAAATGCATACGTATGCTTTAAGTAATATAGAATATAAAAATTGAGCAAAAGGCAAGCAAGAGGGGGTACAGGTATAGGTAAAGGACAAGAATGCACTGGAAGTTTGCAAGATCTGGGGGTGTTCATTTTGAGGCTAGACGGTAGGCAGATATATCTGTTTTTTTTTTTTAAACTTCAAGTTATACAAGCATATTACCTATATAACTCTAAACATCATAATAATTTTTATTTTTATTTTATTTTTTTTTTAAGATTTTATTTATTTATTTGAGAGAGAGAGAATGAGAGCGAGCACATGAGAGGGGGGAGGGTCAGAGGGAGAAGCAGACTCCCTGACAAGCAGGGAGCCTGATGCGGGACTCGATCCAGGGACTCCAGGATCATGACCTGAGCCGAAGGCAGTCGCTTAACCAACTGAGCCACCCAGGCGCCCCTAAACATCATAATAATTTTTAAAAGAAAATAAAATTTAGTCAGGAATGGGAATAACTCCTTGCTGCTTTATAAATGTCATAGGAGTTTAATCTCTTCTAAGGCATCATATAATGTTACCCAGAATAAAAGTTGAGCTTAGATCATATGTAAAATGTACCCTCTTTTCTTCTTAATGTCTATGATATTTCCCCTTTTCTAGTTGTTGCCTGATAGGCGCCAGCCAGTCTTGCTCTCATAAAATTTACTGTGAATTTCAGTGCTCTCAGAAAGAATATTTTCAAGATATAGAAGAGTTCAGGAGAGAAACTTGCTGAAACTCTTCCCTTTCTTGTTTTCTAATAGAAATGTCAACGCATACTTATTTTTTAATAGGAATTTGGCAAGAAAACCTAAAAATGTAATCAGAATATTTCCATTCCAACCTTTGGACTATGTCTCCCTGATCTTTCTTAGAACAGCAAAATGCATAAACAAAGGAATGGATTTGATACATATATAAATAATAAATCATAACAAAACCATAAACAAAATTTATGTTACTAATCCAACATAATACATACTGGCAAGGCAGCTACTCAGCATTATCACCATTATTAAAGAAAGAAAAAATATTTTAGGGCTAAAAAGGGAAAAGGATATTAAATCAGAATAAAAAGAATTTCTTCCCAAGAAAAATCAGTTGTTGACTGATGTCTGTTGACTGACTAATGTCTGACATGTTTGAATAGATTTTCATTTTTTTTAAATGTATCATTGAACTAGAGACAATGTCACCCTGGGAGGCATTCACAGCAACAAAAGGGAATCACTATTCATAAGCTCCCTGCTTTGAATTAGATGGACATCACAGCTCTAAATTGTGTATAGAAACTGGAACACATATAGTGAGGGGGTTGGGAGTTTTAATGCTAATGTTAAGCAGTGTAGTTTGTAGAAGTGGAGGAAGTTCTAGGCCTTTGTTATGTCCCTATTTGTCTAGACTAGAGAGAAATAGAATGCATGCTGAGATAAACATGATCACTCACAAAGCAATTCCTTGGTTAAATCATTTTATTTAAAAGGCACTCACCACGGGAAAACAACACCATAATTTCGCCTAATTGAACTCTGAACCTAAAATACAGCAGTACAAGAGAAGGAATGATTCAAGACAGAAAAGATCAAATCAAATTAAATAGCAGTTTAATTTCCCTTCTGGAGAAATACATATTCAAGCAATAGTTCTAAAAAAAAAAGGGGGGAGGAAAACAAGAAACAGCTAATATGTTCTAGCCAGTTTCTGAACACACATTGAACTCCGAGATTTTGGATTTCTAGAAGCAGTGGAAACTAGTTTGTTTATTTATTTCTTATAAATTTATAGTCGGGTACCCTGTCTGAGCCTTTTCTGAAACCATATTCTATAAAAGAGTGAGACTTGTTTTATGAGCTCTTACACATAGTTTAAATTGCTACAACATAAAAAAAACTGGCTCAATTACTAACTTATATTAATATGCTGAGAACATGCCCCTCCCATTCCATTAAAGAAAAACATTGATAGTTCATACCAGGATTTTAGACAAAGGTAATACAGACTTAGAAGTTACGATTTTCATGTCCCTTCTGGAACATGGGCCATTTTAAAATAAAAATGCTTGAAAAACTATCTCAAGTGAAAACATTGATACTTAGGGCCATGGCTATTGAAGCTTTTCCTATTGGTTGATTGATTGATTGTCCTTTACAGAAAAAGGTGGAAAGAAGCAGACATAAAGCCTCCATTTAAAGAGAAATATGTAAAGATAGTAAAAAATAGAGTGACGAGAAAATTTGATAGACTTTTTAGTTATTCCTGATACCGGGCTACACAGTACATGCTTCCATCCACTAGCTGGGTTGTTATAAATGCTAATACATTTAAATGAGTTTAGAGTTATGTCCCTTGTGATATTTGAGCATACGAAAATGTTTACAGAGGTTAATTTGGGACTACATAGGGAAGCAGTTTTCCAGCTGTAATTTAGGTTAGTTGTTCCTTTTAGGGTGTGAGGCAATCATGTTTTCTCTGCAGTAAAGAAAATTTTAGGTCGTGTCACAAATTATTTTGAATACAGCTACTTTCTCTGATGAACATTGTGTAGTTGATCCTGAAGCTAGAAACAACTTGGAATAATATCAGTACTTCAGTATGTTTCCTATTACTTGGACATCGTTGCTAACTGTCTAATTTACCTAAATTATCTCCTGGTATCCTCTTGAATTGAAGATGCAATCTTATTCTCACCATTCCACTAACTACCTATAATCTTGGGAATTGTTTACATTGTATCTAGTTGCTTTCTGGGCTGCCTCCCCACCACAGCCTAGACATTCTGGAGCTGCTTTAGGCTTATTACGATGATGTAGGAAGTTATTAAAATATGTTAATTTACCTGACTGGCATGACTTTAAATTTAGTCCTTATAACTTCCTGCCTTCCAGGCTGTCCACACTATGTAATACCTGGAACAAGATATTATTCTGCAGTGATATAGTTATTCAGGGAAAAATAATGATACGGCTTTCCCTTGTAACTGTAACAGTACTGCGTCAGTTCTCTAACTGAAGTAAAATCAGTAGTTGCTAACGTGTAGTGAGTGTGCTTGTTCTGGGTTGAGCAGTCTCCTACACTTTGCATGTTCTATGGGATTATCTGTGTTTTATAGATGAGGGCTGAGTGGCTGAATAACTTTTACATCATAGAACTAATCAGGGGCACAACCTGGAGTCCTCCCCGGGCTGCCTGGCTCCAGGGTCAATGTTCCTACTACCATCATCTGTCCTTTTAAATGTTAAGATAGGTAGAAAGAGGGGCAGTCCTTCTATATTAAATATATATATATATATATATATATATATATATATATATAGTATTATATTACATATATTTTATAAATATCAGTATCATTTTGTAAATATGATTCCGATGAAATACAGGTAGAAGCCTTGGATTTTACCTTCGGGAAATGAGGAGTGACTGAGATAGTTTGTAAGTTCAGGGACTTGATCAGATTTCAGTTTCAGAAAGAACACTCCTGAGACATGGAGAATAAGGTTGGGAAACATCTTTACCTTGGCACACATGGTCTCTACACCCCAGTTCTCATTTCCACCTCCACTCTTGCCCTCTAATTCCAATGCTTGCTCCATTGAACCGTTTTCTGTTCCCCCAAGATGCCAGGACCATGATCTACGTAGGAGCTCTACATAGGATGACTCCTCTGCGCTCTCCATACCACGCCCAACTTTCCTGGCTGCCATCTTTCAGGACCTTGCTTCAGGGGCATTTCTTCTGATTCTGCCTCTTTTACTTCTAAGGCTGAGTTAAGGATCCTGCTTAATACAAAAAACTCTGTGGAACATAACAGTATAGCAAGTACATTTTAACATATCTATTTCTCCGCTCATGCTTTAATGAAGCCACTAGATATACTCATCCTGCATTCTGGGGTGCTGTTCTAAATTTCTAATGACTGGTGAGGACAGACACTTTGGTACCTAACACCAACATGAAGATGCCTTCTCTTCCCCCACCCATCCATGCTCCTACCCTCTCTGGACAGGGTGATGTTTCGGGGACATACATGGCTTAGCTCTCTGAGGTATGAGAAAGAAGGCAGTGGTGAAGCCCAGAAACCAGCTGGTGATATCTCTTAGTGGGTGGCTGGACATGGTGGTCATGCCATCAGAAATTCTCTTGCCTTCAGCACTGAAACAGAGCCCAAGACACCCCTGCTGTGACAGGCATTACACTTGTAAGTTTATATATAGTGGGGGAAGTAGGAGGTTCCCAGGGGAATAGCAAATGGGCTGGGGGCTTTGAGGATCTCTGGGCAGTGGTTGTTTACCAAAATATAAGGAAGTCATTTTCAACGCCACACAGATGCATGCCAGCTGAACATCAGTTGTGCTCATATACCCAATTCAGAGTGCACAAAAGGCAATCAGCTCACATTTAGGGAAGGATGGAAAAGAGGAAGAGGATGAGGAAGTGGGCTGGGTATGTTCATGGAGAATAACAGGGCCAGTGTTGCTAGAGAAGAGAGAACAAAGGGAAATGTGAGGGAATGAGTTCAGAAAAGAAATCACGTCACATGGCCTTCTGAAGGCTATCATGAGTTATTTAGATTGATTGTATTATAAGTGCAATAAGCTACCACTGTGTTTTATAAGTATGCCATGTGCGTGCCTAAGTGTATTTGATATTAAATCATCTAAAAGAACCAGAAAACTTTTAGCTATAATAATCTTTGTAAGAAGAGATTGAACATGATTTGAATTTTCCCGTTAAGGAAAATTATAAACAGGATTATTTTCAGTAATGAATTAGTAAATTCTGGAGTTAAATGCTGCAGTTCAGTTTGTAAAATGGCAAATAATATGGATCATAGTGAAGAAGCAATGTTTAAATATGTTTTAAATTCCCACATAGTCCATTCAAAAACAGACACATAGCAAATGTCTCCCTCAAAAAATATTTATTAAAAACAACAGAAAAATCCTCAAATTATACTTAAACCCACTATATAAGTGTTGTAATTTCTAATAGCCCATAAATTAAGATCACTAAAGATAGTAAGTATGTTATTAAATGAAAAACAGAACAAAAAAAATCAGAAAGGAGTGCGCTGGTCTAGCCAGAACCTGTATGAAGACAAGTGTAGGATAGTGTCTGTCATCTAAGGTTAGAATACGAATTTATATTACGGAAAGTGCTTTGGGAAAAATGATAGCTTTACAATGTAGTTGATTTTTCAATTAATGTTTCTGTTTTCTTGACATAATTTTCTATTCCAGGAGACCTAATTCCTACCTTTAAGGTTTTCTATGAAAATATGAATTAAGAAAGTTTTCTTGTGACCTCTCTCCTGGACTTTGCCTTCCCTCTGTGAGAGGGTATTGTTGGGAGCACAGTCTCTGAGCTTTCTCTTGCTTCTAATTTTGAGAAAAGGAGGTAAGCAGGGAAAGAGAAAAGGTAGAGCTTATAAAATTTATCAAATATTACACAAGAAACTCCCTATTAAAAAATGTCTTTTGCACTTCAAGGAGAGTCAGCATTGCTCAATCCCACCAGTTTGACACATCACTGGGGAGCTAGTTTCTTCCAAAAGGAAATTCTATTTCAGCAGCTCATTCAGGGCACACTGTGTATCTGACAGTACGCACTGATACCCCACAGCCCAGCACAGGAAGTTCATGTTTGGGATTTTTGGGAGAGAAGATATAATTCCCAGTTTCAAGGAGCTTATCTAACATTTTGCTCATCAGAGATCTTAGAGGAGTAAACAAGAACATTTGAAGAAAAATAAATGTCATGGTACATGGCGTATATGAGGCTAAATAGTCTGTTCAAATAAAGTCATAGCATTTAACACTATAATTCACCTGAATTATTGACACCAAAATTGTAATTTTCAGAAGTGATTTCTTTCTTTCAAAAGTCAATTTGTGTTAATATGTACCAGTCAAAAATTTATTCTGGTCATTATTCCTTGTTTCATTTCTTTATTTCTCAATTTTTTAAGATTTATTTATTTATTTGAGAGAGAACGAGAGCAGAGGGAGGGGCAGAGGGAGAGGAAGAGAATCCTCAAGTAGACATCCTCTGAGTGCAGAGCCTGTTGTGGGACTCGGTCCCAGGACCTGAGATCATGACTTGAGCTGAAATCAAGAGTGGGCCACTTAACCAACTGCACCACCCGGGTGCCCTTCTTTCTCTCTCTTTTCAACATGTATTTCACCAGTTGGATATTTGAGTAGTGACTTATATCTAAATGTTGTTCAATGTTAACGTAATGAATTTGTTCAATTTGGAGAAATCCTCTCCAAAACTGAACTTACAACATTCAAGTTTTATATTAAAACCCCCTACAAGTCTTTGAGACCTGGAAACTGGATTTAAAAATTTAGAAGAGTGTGTGTGTGTGTGTGTACACACACACACACATATATAGGTATATAAATGCACTGATTAACAAGAGGAGAATGTTGCGAAAACTTTTTCAAATAATATTCTGATAATAACTCCAGGTTTTGAGGGCGCCTGGGTGGCTCAGTTGGTTAAGCGGCTGCCTTCAGCTCAGGTCATGATCCTGGAGTCCCTGGATCGAGTCCCGCATCGGGCTCCCTGCTCGGCAGGGAGTCTGCTTCGTCCTCTGAGAACCCTATCCCCTCTCATGTGTTCTCTCTCTCTCAAATAAATAAATAAAATCTTAAAAAAAAAAAAAAAAAAAAAAAAAAAAAACTCCAGGTTTTGAATTAGAGGAGCAATAAAACAGCTTTTAGTGGCTCCTATAGGAATATCTACCTTTTGTTAGTACACGTTCCAGCATTACTGCAAATTTTAAAAATTTCTTACATCAGCAAAACAAGATATTTTTTGAATCTCGGAGAGAGACGTTTTGCATCAAGGCAAAATAAACATCAGCGTTTTGTGTTCTAGATTTTCATTACTCAATTTTTAAAAATACAAAGCATTTCAGTTTATAAAACTGTATGGAATCACTTGATGCCTACTGACAGTCCTGAGGATGTAAAACAGTTGTTTTCACCTGCTGTGTCTCTGGGAAATGAATGAGGATAGCATTTAGATATGTTTCTGAATTTGTGCAAAGAAAGGTCCTTTTAATAGAGCACCCAAGAAAAATATAGGCCTATTTCTTTTTTTTTTTTAAAGATTTTATTTATTTATTTGAGAGAGAGAATGAGAGACAGAGAGCATGAGAGGGAGGAGGGTCAGAGGGAGAAGCAGACTCCCCGCTGAGCAGGGAGCCCGATGCGGGACTCGATCCCGGGACTCCAGGATCATGACCTGAGCCGAAGGCAGTCGCTTAACCAACTGAGCCAACCAGGCGCCATATAGTCCTATTTCTTGAATCTACCTTCCAGGACAAGTGAGGTACAGAATTTACTTAGAAATCAGATGAGAAGAAAGAAATTCTGAGTCTTAGCCCTCACAATACTTAATTGAAAAACAAGTATCATTTTCTCTGTATGTTAATGTATAAATGGAATTGACATTAACTTGAGACATCTACAAATCCAATATTACAAGCCTTGCTTTTTACAGTTTGAAAATGAGTTCAGAGTATGGATTTGAAAACCTTGTTACTGTCTGAAAAATTAAAAAAAAAATTAATCCTTAGTGTAAAGTAATTAGAGGAAAGGAAACTTCCATGCACAATTATGTTCTACCAAATGCTTCTGTGAAAGGAATAGAATAAGTATGGCGTTTTCTTGTATTTAAGTAATGAGAAAAGACAGTCCCTTTGATTTAATTACTTAATACTGGCATATTTCTGTCAAATAAATTTTCAAGAAAGAAAAATATTGTCCCACCAGTAGTTACTTTAGTATTAAACGTTAAAGAAAAAAGACACTGCATTTCATCATACATACTAGACCTTTCAGCAACTTGATTTTGTTTCAGTAAGTTAGACTTACAGGGCGTGATAGGATATTATATGGCATTTCCTTGAATTTGCTCCTCTGAGAGATGAATCGCATTTAAATTATTAGAGACCTAAGTATTTATTATTTAGTTATTTTATGTTATGAGGACCCAGTGTGCTCTTAGCATTTAATCTTTCTCTTTAATCTGTTTTAATAATATTTGTCTGAAGAGCCTTTATACAGCTTTCTATTGTCAGTATCTCTCAGGAATTATTGAATTTGGGTACAGACACATTTACTATTTAACACATAAAATTACATGTCATGTCAGAATGCAGAGGGACTGTCTTCATTTTTTACAAATATTTGAAGCAACTCTAGCTGAATCTCAGGACAAGGAAGCTGCAAGTGCAGACAGAATTAGTATCTCATTCTGTCCTCAGGTTTACTCTGCATGCATACTACCCCCGAGATGCTCACATCTTTATTTTAAAGAATCATAAAACTCTTGGAAGCTCTTAGCTGGACATGCAATTGACAGCTTGGGGCTCAAATAAATTTAGTAAGTTCTGAAAGAAAGTAAACAGTGCATAAAAGGAAAATTACAGTGCAAAGCATTTTTATTGTATTTCTTTAATCTTATGCTGACACTCTGATAGTAAACTCTCATTAGCATAGGTTTTTAGGCATCTTAAATTCCAAAAGGATTTATGTAGGGTTCAAAGAGCCATTAGAATCTGGAGTACAGTCCATTTATTTTTTTTCCAATGCCTTATTAATAAATCAAAGCCTTTCGGGCGCCTGGGTGGCTCAGTCATTAAGCGTCTGCCTTCGGCTCAGGTCATGATCCCAGAGTCCTGGGATCGAGTCCCACATCGGGCTCCCTGCTCGGCGGGAAGCCTGCTTCTCCCTCTCCCACTCCCCCTGCTTGTGTTCCTGCTCTCGCTATCTCTCTCTCTGTCAAATAAATAAATAAAATCTTTAAAAAAAAAAAAAATAAATAAATCAAAGCCTTTCACATTAAATTGTTATTTTAACATTTATGTAGAAAAATAGATAGAAATAAAGTGTCTTGCAAAATGTTGCATGTTATAAACATTGAAGAAGTTAAGCAATGATCATTTATCTTGTTGAGGAATAGGGAATTATTGTTCACGTAAGGTTTACTCAGGTAAGCAGTGGGGTTGACAATTGCAAGAATAAGTCCCAATATGACATTGGACGTAAGTGTTAAGAAATGTGCTTCACAGTATGTAAGGTATGCTGATGCTACACTTATCTCTGTATAAGTACATACAGAAACATTTACTAACTACCAATCGCCAATCAATAACTAATCCAAATTTTGACAAATAGGATCTGTTAATCAGTATTTACCAAAGCAGACATAGTCACTTCCCATTTCTGCACTTGAAAAAAATGAAAAGAAAAATAAGCAAAGAAAAAAAAAATTTGTCTTTGATTATTATAACTAAGGAGAGTCAATTGTAGCAGAAAATATAATCTCTCCATGAAGTACTACTTGGTCAAAGAATTTTCTAGGCTTTGAGAATTTTTTTTTTTTTTTTTTGAGAATGCATATAAAGATTGCCCTAGACTATATGTGGTTTTAAAAAGACATGAGAAAATTGGGAGGTGCCAATTAGATGGTGCCTCTTTAAGCACATTTTCTGCACAGTGGTTGAAAGTGACCTTGACATAGTATGACCAACTCAAAACCTTGGAATAATGATGCCAACTAGGGTATCTTTAGAAGTTTTCTTGATATATAGCTATTGCAGTTAGCTTGAAAATAATTATTCTTCAATATTACAGCAATTACATTAAAAACATTAGAAATTGTATTTAGAAAAACCCTCTTTGGTCATAGGGGCCATACTGACTGTATGGATTAACTCGTCTGCAGTCCCCTCACTTGGTTCCTTGGTCACCTCTCATTTGTCCTGACATAGTATTTGTGTGTCCCAAAACCAGCGAGAGGAAAATGGGCAGAGTTACAGGCAGAGTTAGGTAGGAAACAGCCTTAACAAGGTACAGCTCATGGTAGAATGTACCGCTTGGGAATGTCTCCTGGCAAGTGTGTTATTAAAACACACCAAAAATGCAACAACAATATAATAGACATCTACAGCATCATATTATCCAGCAGTGCTCTCCCACACCAGTCTTGGCTCTAAACTATTGAGTACTTATATTAATAAATTTGACATGTAAGTATCTCACAATATCCTAATTAGGGCCTAGATTCTGGAAGTGCATCTGTTCACTTTGCTTGTAAATAGACCACAAAAACAGAGGAAAAAAAAGATCCTGAAGAACCTCATTCTTTTTGGCTTTTATGAGAATCGCAGCCATGTTTGTGTTACAGAATAACTAATTAAAAGGCACATAACTTGTACAAGTATGTTCAGGTTTTTCCTTTAATATGTCTACTTGGCAGTCTGCCCATAAAATCTATTCTTTTGGGTTTTCTCCTTTAAGTACTGTCATTGACTCTCCTTGAATGGAAGCTGGAACCTACTTTAGATATCAGTCCAACCCACTCAGTTTACAAATAGGGAAAGTGAAGCCAAAGAGGCTAATGACTACTTTCACAATTGCAGAACTTTCAAAAACAGTCACCTACAGTGATCCAGATCCAAGATCTCACCTTTTCCTGACGTATTTTGTTTTCCAAAGCTCCATTCTTAGTTATTGCTTCATAGATTGTTGCTGTGTCTTGATGGAAAGCGAAATGTAACTTAGAATACATCTAAAATAACAAAAGGGGAGGCTGGGTGGCTCAGTTGGTTAAGTGTCTGCCTTCGGCTCAGGTCATGATCCCAGGGTCCTGGGATTGAGTCCGGCATCAGGCTCCCTGCTCAGCGAGAGTCTTCTTCTCCCTCTCCCTCTGCCTGCCACTCTGTCTGCTTGTGTACCCTCTCTTTCTCTGTAAAATAAATAAATAAGTAAATAAGTAATTAAGTAAATAAATAAATAAGCAAATATAAAATAACAAAAAATGTTAGTTTCACAATCACCAAAGATACAGAGGCAGTATAGAGGAACGTGGGAGACTACGGAACATACCGAGCTCGGTGGTTCCCCTCTCTCTACTAGCTGTCCAAGCCTTGCCATGGCTGTTGTCAACTCTGATGTAATTAATCAGGGTGTTGTCCCACTGGAGTGATATAACATATGCACATAACTGGAAGAGAGGTTTGCAGACAATGAGGGCTCTTTACTTTCTTCCCTTACTTTCCTAAGGCAAAGAAAAATTTATGTTTTGGGTAACAAAAACGTATCATTTCCATTTTGGAGGACAGCTAATTTCTAAAGTTTTTTTATTGCTTTGTTTCATACACTGGCAAGTCTGTTGATTCTTTATTCAAGTAAATGAGTTAAAAAAAATAGCGTGTAAATCTGTAAGAAGTTCATTCTTAAAAACCTTTTTAAACAGTTATTTTTTTAACCATCTACTGGCGATTACTTTCATAACTTTTGAATATATGTGCATACCTATATTTATTTATAAATCTCCAACAAGTTAACCTTGCATATGAAAAATATAAAGATTTATTTAATTTCTTCTACCCCTCTCTTATTCTGTTCAACAAAAGTTTGATGTTTCTGTCAGTCCTGTTCTTCTATTGGTAATCTCTGTAACATTAAAAATGTGCATGTGAATATCTTTTTTCATCATTTTGTGAGCTTTTGGTGATTTTTTTAACTCTCTGAAATATTTTCCCAATTTTTTTCCCTTTAAATGTTTTGCAAGTTACACCTTTATTTTTACAATATCAATGGGAGTAACATTTATCCCTATAGCGAATGAAATTTGTATGTGAATGAAATTAGTAAACAACTAATTCGTAGCGAATGAAATTAGTAAACAACTAATTTCATTATGACAAAAAGTGAATTATAAACAATGAAAAACAGGGTGCGTGGTTTCACAACTTTGCATACTCAGTTTTTTGGTTGTTAGGTTTTGGATGAAAGAATATAGATGGATACACTTCCTTTTCTAGCTGCTGATTTTCACAAACTTGGCCCCAACATGCCTCTCTGTTCATTGAACTCTGCCCTCCGGGAAGTTTCTTTGACTTTACTTTTTCCTTTTATTATTTTAAAAATTTATATTTTATTTATTTATTTTTTTAAATTTTTTTTAAAGATTTTATTTATTTATTTGACAGAGAGAGACACAGCGAGAGAGGGAACACAAGCAGGGGGAGTGGGAGAGGGAGAAGCAGGCTTCCCGCGGAGCAGGGAGCCCGATGTGGGGCTTGATCCCAGGACCCTGGGATCATGACCTGAGCCGAAGGCAGACGCTTAACGACTGAGCCACCCAGGCGCCCCTATTATTTTAAAAATTTATATTTTAATCTATAAGAAACCATTATTTAATTTAGGAGTGTTCTGGAATATTTCTTAACATAATGGATTAAAATATAATTTTTTTTTTTTAAAGATTTTATTTATTTAATTGCGAGAGAGAGAATGAGAGACAGAGAGCACCAGAGGGAGGACGGTCAGAGGGAGAAGCAGACTCCCCGCTGAGCAGGGAGCCCGATGCGGGACTCGATCCCGGGACTCCAGGATCATGACCTGAGCCGAAGGCAGTCGCTTAACCGACTGAGCCACCCAGGCGCCCATAAAATATAATTTTCTGCATCCTTTATTATCTCTCTTTCCTCTGGGGTCAAATATTTTGTATGCATATCTTGACATTTTTCTGATGTTCCGTAATTTATTAATTTATTAAAAAGGGGGACTGCAGGGGCGCCTGGGTGGCTCAGATGGTTAAGCATCTGCCTTCAGCTCAGGTCATGATTCCAGGGTCTTGGGATCGAGCCCCATGTCGGGCTCCTGGCTCAGCAGGGAGCCTGCTTCTCCCTCTCCCTCTGTCTCCCCCCCCCCCCGCTCATTCTCTCTCTCTCTCTGTATCTCTGTATCTCAAATGAATAAATACAATCTTTAAAAAAAAAGGGGGGGGGGACTGCATAACTAGTTCATCTTCCTGCTTTTGAGAAAGTAAAAATGTTTCCCACTTTGATCTCTATATTCTGATTTTTTTCTATGTGTGTTACTTCTTTGAGAAAAAAGAAAATCAATCCATCCCAGTTTCCAATTTCCAGAAAGTCACCAACCTTTCACTTCCTTGACTGATACAGGTTTTTCTTTTTTTGAACATCTGTATATTTATTTTATTGTTAGGAGAGACCGGCCATGTCAATTTCATTTTGTTTTCTATTTTGTCATTTTCACCTTAATAAATGGAGCTTGAATTTTTTTTATTCTCAGAATTCCCTTTCATTTTTGCATTGTCACCTCTTATCAACATTTAAGTTACAGCGCTGAAATAAATGACTTTTTACACTGCGTATTCTATGATTTCAATTTTAGAACACTGTATTTCCTGCTTCTTATCAGTAAAAAGATGAATCCATTCATGTTTCCATTCACCTTAAGATATCTCTATTTAATAAATATTTAATATTTGCCATTCATGATAGTATATAGTAGGATCAAAGCATGAGTAATGCCCAGTTCTCACCTTAGAAAAGCTCACACGGATGTGATTCTTATGCAATACTTGACACACTGTTAACTTGAAATTTTATGCTCTGTATGCAATTTAGAGATCCTGCATTCCAGATTCTATTTAGGTCCCTCTTGACTTCCATTTCCTTTGGCAAAAATCGCTATTCTCATCTTTCTATATAACTCACTTAGCTCAAAGTTGGAAGTGAATTTTTGCCTATGTGTATTAGATAGCCTTCATATTCTGGGAACTCTCATTTATAATGCAAAATTCCCACCAGACTGAAAAATAGGATAAAGAATTACTTTCAACTCCCTGAGGTTAAAAAGAAAAAAAAAAATCATGAATTGATTGTCTTTTTGGAGACCTAGCTCTGCTTTTAATCTGTATTAGTTTGATTTAATTTATATAATAAAATTATTGTTTTATATATATAATTATTTCAAATTAAATTACAGTAAGTTATAATTATTCATTAGGTTAGAATATTCACCATTGAACTGATGAAGGGAAATGAGATATTTGAATAAAGAAGGGATTGTGCCTGCATGTGCATAAGGAGAACAAATTTTCCTGGCTAACTGGCCTTTGTCTAAGATACCTATAACGTTTATGCAACTTAGCCCACAGATAGCACTTTTTGAATGTTGAATGTCTCCAAATATGACAGCTTTTATCAAAGTCACTTTGAAACTCCAAAAAGGTACAAAGAGACTGACAAATGACATTGTTTAAAACCTTTATTTTTTGGGATACCTGGGTGGCTCAGTCAATTAAGCATCTGCCTTTGGCTTAGGTCATGGTCCCAGGGTCCTGGGATCGACTCCTGCACCAGGTTCCTTGCTCAGCGGGGAGTCTGCTTCTCCCTCTGCCTGATGCTCCCCCACTTGTGTGCGTTCTCTCTCTCTCTCTCTCTCTTTCTCTCTGACAAATAAATAAATAAAATCTTAAAAAGAAAACTTTATTTTTCAAACAGGAATTTATTTTTCAACCTATTTACTTAAATATGTTTTCATCAATTTTGGGTTTTGTTCACTTTTAAATGCAAAAAAAAAAAAAAAGAAGAAGAATGATTTGAGATATAACAAACAGCAAAAACATAGCATTACCATCTTTTGTGTCTCTTGCCACAGCAAAGTACCAAGTAGCCTCACCTTTGGTGTACCAGTTAGAAGACTATTAGTTATGCACAAAACAGCATTCTGCTCAAGGAAGTACATAATTCACTTTGCAGTTTAAGACTAAATAAAGAAAGCGATTTCCTACTCTTCAAAAATCCACAATGTTCTATAAGGTGTAGAAATTAACAGTTCCCTAAAGCAGTTTAATATAAATAAATTAAACATCCTTATAAGGAAGATAACCCCAAATTTGACATTTGCAGCACATTACATCCTTTTCTCAGTCTTCTTATTTTAGGAAGATTCTTGGAGGAATTGATTTTATTTTATTTTTTTAGGTGCCTCTGAGATATCTTCAATTTGCAATATTATTTTTGCTGTTACTGTTTTTGTTTTCAACATTTCATTAGTCTTATGATACATATGGTAGGTGGGGAGAAAAATGTTCCAATTAGGTCTTAATATATAATTTAATATAATATATAATTAGGGTGCCTGGGTGGCTCAGATGGTTAAGCGTCTGCCTTCGGCTCAGGTCATGATCTCAGGGTCCTGGGATCGAGTCCCGCATCGGGTCCCCTGCTCAGTGCAGAGCCTGCTTCTCCCTCTCCCTCTGCCACTCCCTCTGCTTGTGCTCTTCTGTCTATCTCTCTGTCAAATAAATAAATAAAATCTTTAAAAATATATATATATATATATATATATATAATTAGGTCTTAAATATAATTTAAGAAAACTGAAGTAATTTTAAAGATACCTTTATCAGCCTCAAGACTCCTTCATCCACACAAATTATCACAAAAGTACAGCTTTTCACTGGCAAATACCCTGGAGAGTAACTGGTATAGATATAAGTACTACATAGTACTTCAAGGTCATATTTTTGACTTTCGTCTCCCAACAATCTACTTAATGCAAGATAAAAGACAAAAAAGCTTTGCTTCAGAAAACAAACAAAAATAAAATAAATATTTGATTAGGGCTTAAAAAAAAACTTTATGGACTGCATCATATATGATATAATATATAAAAATATGGAAGCAACTTTGATGAATCGCCTAGAGATGCTACATAGTTTAAGGTCAGTAACACTTGGGAAACCGTATTGTCAAAATGCGTAATGAGATACCAGCGGCAAATGCTAGCCTGGCTTGTCTTTCAGTTCTTTCAGTGTTTCCTTTGCCATTGTATGCATAGCTGTCTTAATTTTCATACTGTTAAAATTTACAGAAGTACTGAGAGAAAAACAGAAATTTATCCATGTGGAATATTACAAACAATTAAAAAGAAATAAAAGCTAGCATCACCAAACACCTCTCTTTTGTGAGTATTTGGTTGGTTCTTATTTTTTGGAACAAAATAAAAGGATTCATAGCACTATTCCAAAATGGTTTATATAATTTTGAATTGGAAATCTATGTAGTTCGGCATTTTTCTGATATATGTTCATGAAGTAAAGTACAACAGAGTCGGGAATTTTTACTCTGCTGTTGTTTTCCCTTTTGTTACTTGATTTCCGTTTTATTGGGATTTTTTATACAGCCTAGCCAAGGGCTCCTATGACCTTTAAGTTGTTTTATGGGATAAAGTTACTTATCTGCCAGTTTCACTATCAGGACTAGAAGAATAACCTATTTATTTGTATTTGAACCACAAATCTACAGCTAGTTTCCTAGTACTCAGAACTTTAGGGCTTCAGGGGATCTGAGTGGGGGGTGGTCAGGAGCCAAGGGAAAGGAAGATGGCAGTACGGACGGTCACTCAGTCACTTAAGCCATCAAAAACAAACAAGCAAGTGAGGACTGGCCTCTCTTTTTCCTTTTTTTCTGTTATTAAATACCATTTCTTCAAATAACATTTCTATCACTTAGATGTCGTCCATTGCTTTACTGTGGCATGGAGGAAGGCTTATCTCAGTTACACCTCTCACTTCCCTATTACATTAAAAAAAAAAAAAAAAAAAAAGAAAGATATCCAGTCACGGTTTTGTAAAATAAGGACAATCCTTCCTTTTTCTTCATCCCTTTCTCCTTTTCAAGCCTTTGATATATTAATTGCCCGTTCCTATTCTAAAGATTCTTCTAAGTATGTTAATGAGAGATTTTAAATTTCTCTTCAGTTTCCAGAATTATCATCATCTCCTTGTGTACAGAGTTTTTTCTCTCTTTGTTTAGTTTTGTGTTTTTATTTCATATTGCAGGGCTTCCCGATCTCTATTCACTTTATGCTATCTCTTCATATTTAGGAATGAAGCTACTCAGAGGCTAACTCTTAGTGGGTGAGGGTTGTCCCCTGCAGACCTTACTTTGTAGTTGACAGATCAGGAGCCAGTCATATCCTTGGGGGTCTTCCCAAATGCTGGAAGAAAATGGCAACACACAGTAGTTACCTTTTTCCCCAAGTATTTCTTTTAATGTATTTTGTAAGCCCCCCTCCCCCCCATCCCTCCCTCTTCCCAGTCATTTAACAATCTTTTTAGTCCTTTGAAATAAGTGCTAGGCTCCTGGATATCTGTGCTTCCAATCACTCACTTTCAATTAATCCCTCTGTTATGAGCATTCATTTCTACCTTTTCTAGTAATTGCTACCTCTGATTCAAAAGCCTTTCCGGTTTGTTTGTTTTTCAGCTTAATTGAGGTATAATTAAAAAATAAAGTTGTATATATTTAGGTTGTACAAGGTGCTATTTTTTAAGGTGCATGACCATGATTTAAAATATGTATATACCGGAAATGAGTACCACAGTCAATTTAATTAACATATCCATCACCTCACTTTTTTGTGTGTGATGATAACAAATAAGGATCTACTGTCATAGCACATTTCAAGTATGCAATACAATAGTATTGACCATGCCGTATATTTGATCTACAGAATTTAATCATCCTAAAGCTGAAAGTTTATATCCTTGATCAACGTCTCCCCATTTAACACACCCTACAGCCTCTGACAATCATGGTTCTACTCTCTTGTTCTGAAAGTGTGACTTTTTTAGATTCCACATATAATTGAGATCATACAGTATATATACCTTTCTGTGTCTAGGAGCCTTTTCTGTTTTGCACAAACTTCCTCTGCTTTAATCCTGTGCATATACCCTCAGTCCTGGCCTCTGCCAATCATTCTATCTCTCCCATGAGCTCATTTTTGAAATCTCTGCTTCTCATGTCTCCTGTTTATTCTCATGATTATGGGGTTTTACCAATGTTTTTCCTTTATTTTAATGTAGTGAAGCCCTAGGAACAAGTGGAAATAAGCTTAGCTCACCATTGAAAACTTGGAGGCATTTTACTTTTTTTAGGACATAAATAATTTTGGCAAAAATACTTACTTTACAAACTGAATAAAAAAAAAAATTACATACTTAAAAGTTAGTATCAAGTCTATGTTTCCCAAAAGAAAAGATTGAGAAGAATTAACTTAATTCAAGTACAGTCAACTCATCTTCATTAATGCAAGCTTCTAACCTGGTATATTATTGATTCTTTTGTAATTTATGTAAAAACATTAAGAGACGCCATTGTCAATGACTGAGCTGTTGACTGCAGTTCAAGTTAGGATCAAAGAAAATAATGCAGATGAAATCCTGCCTTGAACTTTCTCTAAGTGTAAGAAGAGATTGCCGCACTGAAATTGACTTTCATATATTACATCTATATTCTTGTTAATTTTTCCTTTCTCATTCTCTCAGTGCCTCTTTTTGCTGGTTTATATGGTCACTTCCAAATCCCTCTTTTCTTTGAGAGGAAAGCTGAGAATACCTTTATCTGGTTTGGTCACCTGAAAGAATTACAACCATTGTTCAAGTTTCCATTCCAGCAGGACCTCCTGGGCAATGCCATCATGGCCTCTCTCTGTAGAATAGGGTGTGTTTCAACCACTGTCCTCTTTACATACTATGGAAATTCAGTCGTTATATTCTCATATTTCTCTCAATGTATTTATAAATTTTTGTAGGGAAGAAATGTGCTTTTAAATCATTGACTCTTGTTTTTTAACTTAGTGCTTCTCTGGTGGGTTATGTAAAAATATGTGTATTAAGGAGATCATCATGTGCATATCTGTTGCATGTATATTGTAAAAGAAAAATTACACCGGACAAGTTATATAGACAAGGGAGATTTTATTAAAGACCATTGCAATAGAGAAGAGAGATTAAATCCAACGTCTCTGAAAAGAAAGGTGGGAGGATTTTAAACACTGGATTGAACTATTGGAAAAACACTGGAGATGTTGGGGAGGAGGCTGGTCAATGTGATTCAGCCAACCATGTCTGTTAATTGGCTCTTAGAAGTTAGGTTTCTATCCTCCTACAGAGAATGGGCAATAGGGGCTCTGTCTTCCTTGATAATTACAATTCAAGGGGATGGTTCCCAGTCCTTGAGAAAGACATTTGTCTTATAACATTGGCAAGAGGCTAGAAGAAGATTTACATCTCAAAAGGGTAGTGAACAAATTTACAATTGCAAGTTTTCTAAAGTAAATGCTTTAAGGAAAGGGAGATCAGAGGACTTATAGTCAGAAAGAAACCTGTCTAAAGTCAAACTGAATGGAATATTAAGGCTGTCTCTGTCAATATTCTCTAATATTCTGAACAAAAAGCATATATTTCTTTTAAACCCACTCTATATGAAATTCAGCCATCAATTAAAATTCTAAAACAGCCAGTGGTTATCAGGTAATAAAATACTGGACCTGTCCATACCTGTTCTCTCAACATGAAATAGCCTGGATGGAAGGATATCTCGATACATACACTGAATATTAAGGTACCCATAGCTGGCTCTTGAGAAAATATTTTTGTGCCTTCAGTCACTACCTTTTCTCACTTTCTTGTAGAGATGGGATATTAATCCATCAGGCTGTACTTGTCCATTTGTTTTCCATAGAAAATGAATATCACAGTTTTATTTAATAAATATTTTACACATTCCATTGTGCCAGTGCTAGGGATTAACTTTAAATAAAGCTCATTCTCTGACTTCATGGATTTTATAAATCCATCCCTCTTTCAATCTGCCCACAGAGTTGCTTTCAGGAGGTGTGAATGTGCTAGGTTTCTGCCTTTATCAGAAGCAAGTGCACTTGCGTGAGTGATGCCCTTACCATTTTTATCTGTCACTTCCCTCATTCTGTCCTACACCCTGTTAAATTTCATTTTTTAACTGAGTGCTGAAAATATTTCTTCCCTGAAAAACTTAAGTGCTTTTTCCTAGGAGATAAGGAGAATATGGTTGTTTCTCTGTTATGCTTTGATATGCAAAAAGTTTACCGAAAATACAATCAGACCTTTAGCAATTGTAAATCCAGCATATATGTGTCTTTTTTTTTCACATTTTCGTAGTTTGTATTGTACTGTTTACCTTTCTTGGTTTTGTATTTTTTATTTTTCATTAGTATCATGTATGTTTTTAGCAGTGTACCTGAAAATCTTTATGACATAATGTGAAGTCTAAATATGTTATCTTAAATACACAAATGGTTAAATAAATAGATGCTGAATGAAATGTTGAATTAAGATGTGGGTTTATTTTTTTTATTTTTTTAAGATTTTATTTTTTTATTTGTCATTGAAAGAGAGAGAGCACAAGCAAGGGGAATGTCAGGCAGAGGGAGAAACAGGGTCCCCACTGAGCAGAGAGCCCAACATGGGGCTCGATCCCATGATCCCAGGAACATGACCTGAGCCAAAGGTAGACACTTAACCGACTCGGCCACCCAGGCATCCCGAGATGTGGGTTTAAACACACATCTATTATAAAGTCTATAAAAATCAACTGTTGAAGATAATCAAAAGTTAAAAAAGAATTTTGAAGTATTGGGGACAGAAACAACAATAACAACAACACCCCCAGCATCCTTGGTTTATTTTATATTTAAAACCCATGACTTTAAAAAGGACTTTCTTTTTATTTATTTATTTATTTTTAAAGATTTTATTTATTTATTTGACAGAGGCACAGCGAGAGAGAAAGAACATAAGCAGGGGGAGTGGGAGAGGGAGAAGCAGGCTTCCCACGAAGCAGGGAGCCCAATGCAGGGCTCGATCCCAGAACCCTGGGATCATGACCTGAGTTGAAGGCAGATGCTTAACGACTGAGCCACCCAGGTGCCCCTAAAAAGGACTTTTTTTAAAATTTTTTTTATTTATTCATGAGAGTCAGAGAGAGAGAGAGAGAGGCAGAGGCAGAGGGAGAAGCAGACTCCCCGCATAGCAGGCAGCCCGATGCGGAACTCGATCCCAGGACCCTGGGATCATGACCTGAGCCGAAGGCAGATGCTTAACCATCTGAGCCACCCAGGCGCCCCAAAAGGACTTTCAATGAAGATGACACTGTATATTTTTTAAGTTTCTATATTTTGCATTGTTTTGTCCTTCTGGCAGAACAAAAGGTTGGATATTCTTCCCACATATCACCCATTTTGAGAGTATTTTTAAAGAAATGGCATTTTCTTTTCCATAAGCATACATACTGCTGCTTTCATGGTGTGGTTGGTTTACTGTGAAGACAGGATGCAAATGAAGCATCCAAGGAAAGATTCAATCTTGGAGCTTTTGGATTTATATCATATCTAATTGTTTTCCAGGGAGAAAATTCGTGACTTTGTTTGCTTTTTAGTTGTATTTTGTAATTTATAAAAGAGTACATGAAATGTGTCTTTCATATCAAAGTCAGAGCTCTCTCTCTCTTCCTCCTTCTTCTTCTCCCTCTCCATCCCTTATTCATTCACTCTCACTCCGTTCCCCTATCTCTGTGAGAGACCAGGTGACAAGAAGATACATTTAGGATTGAACTAGGCGGATGGGAAGGAAAATGGTACATGAGTTCAAGAGACTGAACAGCAGTGGGAATTTTTATTCAATCTTTTCAATACAGCAGTATTCTACCATAGATGAAGTGATATATCACCCATTTGAGATTTTTTTCAAGATAAACATGAATAGAATACACTCTTCTTAGATAAGCAACATTTTCTTTTAATTTTAATTATAGTTTCCTATCACTGTAATTAAGTTCTTGAGAGTGGGATAGCTAGAACACTACAATTAACTCATTTTAAGTACATTTTTTAAAAGTTCTTGTTTGATTTTGATTTTTATTTCTTTTCTACGGTAAATAACTCATGTCACAGCCCAGAAATATAAAATAAACAAGACAATATCTACATGCAATTACATGAAGTCAGTAGCAATAATAACCTACTTTATGTTAGCAGACATCATGACATAGTTAAATACTCTGTTGTAGCAAACATTTTCTCAGACAGAGACATGCTGGATAATGCTGTGTTGCATTTAATGACATGTTTAGTTTGTGGTAGTTTTAGATATTTTATTCCATAGTCATCTCTATGTCAATAATTGATTCATTAAACAAATATTCCCAATGTACTCTTTTTGGGATATACAAAAATACTTATTTTTTAGAGCAGTTTCAGGTTTAGAGCAAAATCGAGTGGAAGGTACAGAAATTTTCCATAGGTCTCCCGCTCCCATGAATGAATAGCCTCCCCCATTGTCACCATTTCCCACCAGAGTGGGACATCTGTTCAAACCTACATTTGATTTACTTACAGTGACACATCATAATCACCAAAAGTCTCCAGTTCACTCTTGGTGTGGTGCATTCTATAGTTTTGACAAATGCATAATGATATTTATTCACCATTATAATATTAAAGAGATTAGTTTCACTCTCCTAAACATCTTCTGTTCTTTGTCTGTTTATTCCTCAGTTTCTTACCCCTGAACCCTGGCAATCATTGATCTTTTTACTGTATCCATAGTTTTGCATTTTCCAGAATGTTATATGGTTGGAATCATATGGTATGTAGGTTTTTCAGATTGGCTTCTTTCTTTCTATATGTTCTTTCCAGTTCTTTTCATGGCTTAATAGCTCACTCTTTTTTTTTTTTAATTTTATTTTATTATGTTATCTTAATCACTATACATTACATCATTAGTTTTGATGTAGTGTTCCACGATTCATTATTTGTGTATAACACCCAGTGCTCCATTCAATACGTGCCCTCTTTAATACCCATCACCAGGCTAACCCATCCCCCCCTCCGCTCTAGAACCCTCAGTTTGTTTTTCAGAGTCCATAGTCTCTTATGGTTCATCTCCCCCTCCCATTTCCCCCCCTTCATTTTCCCCAGGTATGTGTTATGGTGAGCGCTGTGAATTGTGTAAGACCGATCAATTACAGACCTGTACCTCTGAAAAAAATAATACATTATATGTTAAAAAAAAAAAAAGGAAGCTCACTCATTTTTGTGCTGAATGACGTCCCATTGTCTAGATGTAGCAAAGTTATTTATCCATTTACCTACTGAAAGACATCTCGGTTGCTTCCAAGTTATGGCAATTGTAAGTAAAACTGCTGCAAACGTCTGTATTCGGGTTTTTGTGTAGACCTAAGTATTTAACTCCTTTGGCTAAAACCAAAGAGCCCGATTGCTGGATAGCATGATAAAAGTATGTTCGATTTTTAAGAAGCCACCAGACTGCCTTCTAAAGTGGCTGCACCATTTTGCATTTCCTCCAGCAATGAATAAGAGTTCCTGCTACCCCACGTCTTCACTAGCATTTGGTGTTGTCGGTGTTCTGGATTTTGGCCATTATTATAGGTAGATAAAGATATCTCATTGTTGTTTTAATTTGCATTTCCCTAATGACATAAGATATGGAACATCTTTTCATATGCTTATTTGCTGTCCGTGTATCTTCTTTGGTGAGGTGTCTGTTCATGTCTTTCACCTATATTTCTAACTGCCTGATGTGCGTTGTCTCCTTCCTCCTGGCTGGGCTCCTGCTTATCTTAGTCCCCTCAGGATACTATCTTGGAACACACCGACTGGGTGGCGTAAACAACAGACTTTTATTTTCTCACATTTCTGAAGGGTGGAAATTCAAGATCGAAATGATATCAGGGTTGGATTCTGATGAGGCCTCTCTTCCTAGCTTGCAAATGGCTGTCTTCTTGCTGTGTTCTCACATGGCCTTTTTTCTATGTTTGCACAGAAAGAAAACTGGTATCTCTTCATCTCCTTATAAAGACACCAGTCCTATTGGATTAGGACCCCACCCTAACCACCTTATTTAACCTTAATTACCTCCTTAAAGCCCCCCTCTCCAAATACAGCCACATTGGATGTTAGGGCTTCAACAGATCAATTGGCGGGTGGGGGGTGCATAATTCATCCATAACGGTGTCTAATGCAGACAGGTTTTATGCCTTCTGAATCCACTGATGCTGAGTGTGATGTAGAGCAGTTTTGGGAAACTGAACATTTGGTTCATCCTAAGATAGATTCCCTGAGGGTGTTGGAGTAATGTTTATTCGATTTATACTTACATCATGCAATGGTGATAAAAACTGAATCATTCTCATTTCACTGGTTATCAAGAACATTATCATCTCAACTAAATGAAATGTTTACTATATGTTGGGAACTATACTAAAATCTTTCCTGGATTTTCCATTTTAATCCTCACAATAATCTAAGGAGGTTATCCTAATATTATTGGTACTACACAGAGGAAGTCAAGCCTCTAAAATATCATAGTCTTTGCTCAAAGCTACATGTCAGTGTGTTGCCCAGCCAACATTTTACTAACATAACTTAGTTTATAATTTGATGCATCATTTACTTAAATAATTTTGACCATCTAATATATCTACACATTAGCCAAATGTATCCCAGAGATCAACTTAGATTTGTTATGTTTGGGGATTTATTACTCAACATGTTGATGATTTCCAACATTAGAATCACTGGGTCAGTATTATTGGCTTATTAATATTATCAAAGGTTACCTTTGATCTAGTAAGTACCTTCTGTATTACAGATGTTTACATGTATTGGTACATATCACACCGTAACTAGTTAAGATAGTAGAGATCACTGCTAATTTGTAGAATAGAAAACTATGGTTTCAAGAAATCAAACAACTAGCCCCATATCACCTAAATAATTGAATGGAAGACATGGATTATTCAAATACTTCCACTCATTTATCAGATATATTTAATGTGCATAATTACGTGTATTTTTTTTTTTTTTTTTTTTTCTGGATACTGGGGTCAGAATAAAAAGCTCTACCTGGCTAAAGAAAAGTGAAGGTAGAATGGGCAGAAAGATGGAATTAGGAGGCAGAGCCCATATATAGGGCTTTACATGACATTGTGACAAGGTTGGATGCTATTTTAATTGCAAAGGAAAACCAATAAATATCTTAAGCAGGAGAATAATATAATTAGATAGAAGCAGTTCATGACTATGTTGTAGGCTGGTTGGAGAATGGTCTATGAGGACAAGAATAATATCAAGAAAACCATCAAGTTTGCGGCATGTGGACAAAATAATGATGGTTATTTGCACTCAAGTTGTAGTGGTAAGTATCTTGAGTAGTCAGTTCCAGAGATACTTTGGAGTTAGAATCAAATGGGTGCTTTGAAGCTTTTGATGTGAATGAACTACAAGAAAGCAAGCAATTAAGAGTGACATCTTGGATGTACCCTGAGAACCAAGGGGAATTAAGTAACATTTACTGAAAAGGGGAAGCCTGAGATGAAGGATAGGTTTTTGTAGGAGAATAGGATTTCTGAGTCGCACATGTTACATTTAAGCTGTTTATTAGGCAGTTGGATTTGTTAAATTGGCAATGGAAAATGTCAGTCAGGAGTTCCTAAACAGAATCAGAGCTAACGACACAAATGATATTTAAAATCATGTCACTAGATGGAATCAGTCAGAGAATAAAAGAAGAATTAGAGGAGAGAAGGAAGAATCAAACCCTTGATCTAGGTAGGAAAAACTAATAGAGGACATGGAACATTCTACTGAGATGTGAATGAAACAAAGGGAAGAAGGAATCATGAATTCCAAGGTACAGAAGGGTTTCAAAGAGTTATGATTAACTGTAAAATGTGGCTGAGAAAGTTGAATGAAAGGAAGACCAGGAAATGACCATTGCGTTTGGTAAAATGAAGCTGTGGGTGAATTTGTTTGAAGGTGATTTCAGTGAAGTAGTTGGGTTTAAGTCCAATTTGGACAAGAATGGAGACAACAAAGTTGTGGCAGCAAATACAGTTAGAATTGTCAAGAATTTTGCTATGTAAGAAACCTACATATGAGAGCCATAGTTGAGGGTATTTTGAAAAATATTTCCCTTTAAATTAAGCTGTGTTTGGGGTGCCTGCATGGCTCAGTCGTTTAAGCATCTGCATTCGGCTCAAATCATGATCCCAAGGTCAGGGATCCAGCTGGTGTTGGGCTCTCTGTTCAGCAGGGAGTCTGTTTCTCCCTCTCCCTCTGTCTGCTGCTCCCCATGCTGTGCTCTCTCTCTCTTTGTCAAATAAATAAATAAAATCTTTTAAAAAATAAATTAATTAAGCTATGTTTGCTCTTTTATAAAATCTGAAGATTGTCAATCATTACCTGATATTAATTATGAAATCAAAGTTCAGTTGTCTCATAATGGATTTCTGCTTTGGAGATCAACCATTACACCAATAAGAATAATGTTAATCTATGGAATATCTGTATATATTATAAGTTTCTATTTTTTTAGAACTACATACCCACTACTAGATGAATTGCAGCTATTACACTATGTCATTACTTTCTTATTCACTGACAAACCCATTATATAGAGAACGAATGACCATATAACATTGATTTGTTTTTTTCACTCAAAAATAAATCAACTTTCTTGAAGGACAAAAAAATAAGTTGATTAAAGAATATTAAGTGTCTTGGCTATGATACATATGAATTGGGATTTGAGACACAATATGTAGCAATGGTGAGAGATCCAATGATGGAGAAGTAAATGTTTTATTCCTTCATCTCCATCCTTCCTAAAAGAAAGAAAGAAAAAAAGAAAGAAGGAAGGAGAAAGAAAGAAAGAAAAAGAAAGAAAGAAAGAAAGAAAGAAAGAAAGAAAGAAGAAAAAGAAAGAAAAAAGAAAAAGAAAGAAAGAAAAAAGGAAGGGAGGGAGGAAGGAAGGAAAAAAGGAAGGGAGGGAGGGAGGGAGAAGGAGAGAGAAAAGAAAAAAAAAAAAAAAAAAGTCCAAATTTGGGTTTCTCGAAAGCAAATCTCAAGACATGGATTTGGGATCAAATAATTTTGAGGGGAGGCAATTCTAGGAAGCACTGTGAAGCAGCGGGAAGCTGAGGCAGGGAGGAGGATCGCAATAAAGGGTGCGGAGATGACTACTATGAGAAACTGGTTCAGTGCCTTTGGCCATCTCAGATAAACTGTGGAACTTGCCTCAGAATTTTATCACTGAAGGATGAGGAATCTGGGATATTTATTTATTGCCTCCTGCCTCCCAGTAGTTGCCCTGCCCCACAGCTGGTCAGATAGGATGTGGTGATAGACACAAGAAGCTTCCATTCCTGAGGAGACTGCCTAGGGGAGAAGCTAAGGGATGTGGAGACACTGAGAGCGGAGCTACGACCACCTACTACGTCAACCTCTTCTTATGTCTTTCGCATTATATCGGGGGGGGCTTTAAGGGGGAAAAAAGCACCAAAATTAATTTCTCTAATTTTCTAGAGGTGTTATAAAACACTGGGTACACTGCTTTTATTGTATTTCTAGATACATAAAAATACGCTGTGAAGATTCAGATTATATAAGGTAGACAAGGTATGGACGTTTTGCAGGAGCATGAGAGGAGAGGTGTTAAAATAATGTTCTCCACACACTCAACTTTCTTTTTCTTTTAAAGATTTTATTTATTTAAGAGAGAGAAAGAGAGTGTGTGCACATGAGCTGGGGGGAGAGGCAGAGGAAGAGGGAGAAGCAGGCTCTCTGCTGAGCAGGGAGCCCAGCAAGGGACTCGATCCCAGGACTCTGAGATCATGATCTGAGCCGAAGTCAGATGTTTAACCAAATGAGCCACCCAGGTGCCCCTCTACTTCCATTTATTATTTTTATGGCAGGAACAAAAGTGAAAGCAATCAATGTGCATAAATAAACTGTCTTAGGTATGTTCTCAAGACCATGCATGCCAGCATGTTTTTTGTTAATTGATATATTTTGTGTATACCTGGAGTCTTTAAAGTTATTAAAAGAGTATATTGAGTGGCAGGTTAAAAGGAAAAATAATAAGTGGACTATTAAGTAGTTATTTTTTGTAAGTCATAGATTAAGGAAGTGCCATGACATTTATTAAACAGGCTGAAAGAAAGTTCAAATTTAAGATCAAATTAATTATGCAAGTTGATTGACAGAATAATCAAAATAAATTATTTCAGTCCTTTAGACCCAGTGTAGTTATTTGCTTGTAAAAACTACCCTATATAAGGTTAATTATAGAGACAGATGGGCAGGTTGGGGGGAAGGTTTCCAGGGGGAAAAAAATGGTGTTCAAGAGCCGTATTTACAATCACTGCACCATCACAATCCCAGTCCTCCACTGAATCCTTCATTCAGTCCTCCATGGAGTCTGTTTCTACATTTCCCTTAACACATCCAGACTAGTTCCCTATCTAAAAACGGAGTAAACTATAATTCATATGAGTTAACCCACTATTGAAACATTGATCAAAATATGTATTAATTGATAAATTATTTGTAAAAATGTATTTTTATATCTCTATCCTAAATAGGCTATATTAACAACCCTGGAATCAGTTGCTACACATTTTAATTTTGTCCCAAATTTAGAATGCAACATAATTAGAAAAGGGAAGTGCTGTTTCCTAAGATTATCTTCAGGAAAATGGTATAGTTTAGAAAATATAAGAGTAGGGTATTACCTGAAAATATTCTTTTAAAAACAAATTTATTCCTTTTTTTTTTTTTTTTTTTTTGTGGAACCTCCATACTGTTTCCCATAGTGGCTGCACCAATTTACATTCCCTCCAGCGGTGCACAAGAGTTCCCTTTAGATCCTTGCCAATATTTGTTACCTCATGTTTTAATAACAGCCATTCTGATAGGTGTGAGGTGATATCTCATTGTGGTTTTGATTTGCATTCCACTGATAATGAGTGATGTTGAGCATCTTTTCATGTGTCTGTTGGCCATCTGCATGTCTTCTTTGGAAAAATGTCTATTAAAGTTATCCTCAGATTTGTTGTTGTTACTGAGTTGTGTGAGTTCTTTGTATGTATTAGATATTTGCCCCATATTGGATATGTGAGGTACAAATATCTTCTCCCATTCGGCAGGTTGCACTTTTATTGGTAGTTTCCTTTGCTGGACAGAAGCTTTTTAGTTCATTGTAGTCCCACGTGTTTATTTTGCTTTCATTACCATTGCTTTTGCAGTCAGATTAAACAGTATATACATACACATCTTGAAGAGCAATGTCAAGGAACTTATCCCGTATGTTTTCTTCTAGGAGTTTTATGGTTTTGGGTATTACATTCAAGTATTTAATCCACTTCGAATTAATTTTTAATTAATTAATAATACATATTAATTATCGATAAATTAATAATTTAATTTAGGGATTGAGCAAAAAAGGGTGAAGGGGATCAATTGTATGGTGACTGATGATAACTAGACTTATCATGGCGATCACTTTGAAGTGCTTGGAAATATAGAATTATTATGTTCATGCCTGAAACTAATACAACGTTATACCAATTATACTTTAGTAAAGGAAGAAGTCCATTCTTCATTGAGGAGAAAATGGGCTGACAGCTAATTAATGCATTTATACTCTCAGAATTCTGAATCAACTATAACTTCTCCAGAGGCACATCTCTGTGTAAACTAGTATACATGTAGTATGTAAAAAAATCTCTTGTATTAAATAGGGAGATCTGGTAAATAATGACTAGACAGTCACAAGACAACCTTAAAAAGTAATTTCACACTAATTCTCTCTGTGCAGTTTTACTATGTGACTGTTTTAATGTTTCAATTACAAGAATTCTAAGGTTAGCTTTCTTTAGGACATTGTTTTTTACATATATTCTATATAAAACAGTTCCTAAATGGGCATGCATCATTCAGAATAAATCAGTGTGATTTAAAATGCAAAAGTTGTCTCCTAATGCATGACCATCTGAAGCACTTTACAATCCCATTTTCAATATAGATATGTATAGAGATAGACAGGTAGATAGATATATTTAATTCATCTATCTATTTTGCAGATGAAACCTGAATAAATTACCTTGTTTTGTATTTGCTTGAGATCAGAGTAATTAGTCTTGCTTTTTGTAATACTCCAAAATATGTAAATATTAAAATTATAAGTGGAGCCCTAGAAAATAAACTTACTTTGACATTCCATACAAAAATTTCCAATATATTATGAAATATGTGTGTACATATAGATAGTAGAAATTCTTTCTTTCTAGAACAACACATGACACTTTCTTCCTTCTTGTAGCAGTGATGCACTTTACTAAATTGAGATATTTGGCTGTAATATAATGTTGTCTAATGTAATATGCTCTGTGATTTATGGTGGAGTTCAGCATAACACCAATGGAAACATTAAAGAACAATTTTTTTTTCTCCAGGTATGCAATAAAGGTCTCACAATGTTTTACCAATAGGGTATTATTTAAATCATCTAAATTAAACAATGATTGTTTTGTTTGCACATAGAAATTTACGCAAAAAATAAAGGTCTGAAAATGCCAGAGACTTTTCACAGATTTTTTTTTTACTTTTACTCACTGCTGCTATTGTTTTCATAATTTATACTCATTAATATGAACCTTTATTTCATTGACTATAGAATTAATAACATGAATACATTTAGCAAACCAGTAGATTTCTGACACAACAAATCTAGACGGTGTTTTACTGACATTATAATTTAACTCACCCACATATTTACTGAAACAAGTATTTCATATAATTAGTTACCCATAAAGATTTTTCTCTGTTGCTCTGATAATTTTCTTACACTTTAACAAGTATATAGAAGTTCAAATAGGCCAACTAAATGAGAAAAACAGAATGAGTATAATTATATTGAACATATTTATACGTCATTTAAAATGAATAAAAGAAGATATTTTGTGGATTAAAATGTAATTATTAATGATTGTCCATGTGCTAGATGTATCTTTATTTTTATGAATTTTTACCAAATGGTCTAAAATATATGGTCTGAGACTACAAATTGGAGTCACTGGTAGCCTTATTTCAATCTTAGTGTAGAGTTTGTTATGACCCTGCTATTCTTATTTCCCAAGTATATCCTGAATTATCTAGGGATCTAGATTATAGCAGTTTTATCTGTCTTTACTTTGCCCTGCATGTCTGTTAGTATATTAATTCTTGTCACACAATTTCATGGCTTGAAGCGGCAAAAAAGCATGGCCTGCCACTGTGGAAGCTAAAGATAGTTCTAGCTGATTTAAATGCTGTTGCAGTTGTTTTCTGTCTACATATTCAGGATAACCTAAGAGCATTCTTTACAGGCAGAGTGGCCCCAGCATTGATGAATATTGAGCTCACAATGAGATGGCTTCTTTAAGTCTTTATTTTTTTTAAGATTTTATTTATTTATTTGACAGAGAGAGACACGGCGAGAGAGGGAACACAAGCAGGGGGAGTGGGAGAAGGAGAAGCAGGCTTCCCACTGAGCAGGGAGCCCGATGCAGGGCTCGATCCCAGGACCCTGGGATCATGACCTGAGCTGAAGGCAGACATTTAACAACTGAGCCACCCAGGCGCCCCTTCTTTAAGTCTTTTGAACTACATTGCTCGGAATGTCTCTTCACAACAACCTAATAATTTTAGGTTTAGCAATCTGTCCTCTCTCTTTACACACATGTTCTGCTCACAGGTAGCCAGAGCACCTTGTAAAAACCCATCGCAAAATTATGTGCTGTACAGGAAGACAAGTGAGTGAAAAACTATGCTGAATTTTGTGTGTAAGTATGTCTAGACTGGTATGGTACTTTTTGCCATTTCTTACTAGAATACAGTTTATGCTTAGCTTCTACTAATTTAAGAAATGATGATCACCTGTAACCTCTCCTTCCAGTGGTGGCACGTATGATTTTCTGTTCATATGGTCATTGCATGGGAGGGAAGAAGTAACACTTTATGAGGTGTTACACTACAGAGAATTTTTAAGGCACTCACTACTTACTCAAGGATGGATGATCTAAGCTTCTAAAATTATGGATACTCTTTTAAACTTTGTACAGAAGGTGACAGTTCGTGAGTTTATAGGGGAAAAGCTGGTCTTGTTATATAGTGAGAGAGGCCGGAACTATTCAGTAGACTTAATTGCTGTTGCCAAATAATTATATCTCATTGCATATGGAACTGATCTATCCTCATCAGTTATCTTCTTCTTCTGACTGATTTTTCATCAGATTTTAAGCAACAGGAATCTGTTTGTGAACATTGTCTAATTTCATACTGCTATGCATGAGTGCAAGGCAATTGTGATTAGTAGGAGAAAACCTAGAGAAGAGAAGAGAAAATGGACCCATTTTTGCCTCATTATTGTCTTGTTTCACTACTTCTACATGCTTTTCTTTTTAATTCTTTGGTTTTTGGATGAAGAGAAAGAGAGGAGTCTTGATTTTTTTTTTCAGCTTTATTGAAATATAATTAACATGTAACATTGTATAACTTTAAGTTGTATAATATAATGATTTGATACATGTATATATCGCAAAATGATTACCACAGGAAGATTAGTTAACACATTCATCACCTCATGTAGTTACAGTTTGTGTGTGTGTGTGTGTGTGTGTGTGTGTGTGTGTGTGTGTGTGTGTGGTAAGGACTTTAAAAACCTGCTCTTTTAGCAACTTTCAAGTATGCAACACGGTATTGCTAACTATAATCAGCATGCTGCACATTACATCCCCAGAACTTATTTATCTTACAGCTGGAACTTTGTACCTTCTGACCACCTTCCCCCTCTTCTGCCACCCTTCACCCCTACCCCTGGCTCTGTTTTCTGTTTCTATGAGTTCATTTTTAAAGATTTCACATATAAGTCAGGTTGTACAGTATTTTTCCTTCTCTGTCTGACTTATTTTACTTAGCATAATGCCCTCAAGATCCATCTCTGTTATCGGAAATGGCAAAGTTTCCTTCTTTTTTATGGCTGAATTCCATATATATTTATATTTGTTTACATATATATGTATATAACAGTTTCATTAACCATTCAAACCTTGATGGGCACACATTGTTTACATATCTTGTACTAAACATAGGGGTGCAGATGTCTCTTTGAGATAGTGATTTAATTTTCTTCAAATATATACCCAGAAGTGAAATTGCTGCATTATGTGGTAGCTCTATTTTTAATTTTTTGAGGAACCCCCATACTGTTTTCTGCACCAGTTTATATTCCCATCAACAACAGCGTACCAGGGTTAAGAAGGAGGTCTTCAGATCGTGGATTTGTGCTGAGGCACTAAAGTATCTGCTTAGGGATGCCAGGAGCAGCTTGTAAAAATCAATTAACTAGTTAATTGTATTTGATGTATTTTATTTTTCAATCTTAGGACCAAAGATTTGTACTAGCATAGGACTGTGCCTGAGCTTGGAAATTGTGAAATCCAACATCATCGTTTTAGATATAAGACAACTGACATACAGCCATTAAATGTGCTTAGCATGACACAGCTAGTTTGAGGGAAAGTGTGAATGGATGTGTAGTATAAGTGAATGGGTGGTAAAAATGAGCCTAGAATGTCAGTGCCTCTTTCAGCAATTTTTTTTCTGCATTGTAGGTTCTCAGAAATGAAAGCCGCAGCATGTATTTCTTGGGTATAACTTTAATATTAACTTTTATTTTTCCTTTTGGAGTTCAGTATTAATAACACAGCTGACTCCAATGTCCATATTCAATGGATAGTAATCTAAGAGATCATAGTTTAATTATTAACAATTTTATTATTAGTGTAAATGACTTTTTTTTTTTAAAGATTCTATTCATTCAGGGGCGCCTGGGTGGCTCAGTCGGTTAAGCGGCTGCGTTCAGCTCAGGTCATGATCCTGGAGTCCCGGGATCGAGTCCCGCATCGGGCTCCCTGCTCAGTGGGGAGTCTGCTTCTCCCTCTGACCCTCCCCTCTCTCGTGCTCTCTGTCTCATTCTCTCTCTTAAATAAATAAATAAAAATCTTAAAAAAAAAAAAAAAGATTCTATTCATTCATTTGAGACACAGAGATACAGAGAGAGAGAGCGTGAGCAGGGAGAGAGGCAGAGGGAGAAGGAGAAGCAGGCTCCCCGCTGAGCCAGGAGCCCGATGCGGGGCTAGATCCCAGGACCCTGGAATCATGACCTGAGCTGAAGGCAGACGCTCAACCATCTGAGCCACCAAAGCGCCCCTGTAAATGACTGTTTTGAAATAGTCACCAAATATTCTTAACTCACTCATGAACTGGTGAACATTGACTGGAAAATTTAGATTCCCACTGTCCAGTATCTATGTAATACCTGAATTTGCCCTGTTTTTTGATCTGGTTTTTATTTAGTAATAAACAGGAAAAGAGGTACATTATAGCATTTAAGAAAATGTTAAAAAAAATCTTAAAGTAGTATACATACATAAAACCAGAAGAATTCACATGCTACCTTCCTGGAACAAGGTCCACCCATATATTGTTATTGACAAAGGTGTATAAGTTTTGTCTTTTTTATGTGAGTAACATTAAGAAGTTGGGTGCTGATTTACATGTTTTGTGTTATCTCATTTGATCCTGCCGTAAACCCTATGTTGTATCCTGGCGCAAGCATTTTTAACCCCACTTGGCACTTAAGAAACACAGCTAGAAGATAACTTATTTTCCTTATGTCTCACAGTAAGCTAGATGTAGAGGTTGAGAATGAACATAATTCCCCGGGCTCCAATTTTATTGCTCTTTTCCCTTAATTGAAGAATTGTAGGAACTTACAGTCAGAGTTTTCTTTGACCTTCTTAAATAAATTGCTAGTAAAATCATCTTATTATTTGCGAAGATATATATAAGCAAATGCCTTATGAGCAAATCATATTTATTGCACTTTGCATATTTTTTAGATGCTACTGTCAAAAATTATCAATGCCAATGAACATAAAATTGAAGTCAAGCATCTGTGAATTCCACACACACATTTGGAGAGTGCTGTAATCTGTATCATAGGCATCATTAACTTAAGCAATTAAGTTCAGTGTCCTAGTTTCTGTTGACAAGTGTTACTATTTTTAGGATTTTTCTTCATGTCTTACATTGCTTCATTGCTCTTGCACCTCATGAGAAAAAAGAATTGCATTTATGTTAATTCTTTTTAAAATTCCCCACTGCAGGGCGCCTGGGTGGCTCAGTTGGCTAAGCGACTGCCTTCGGCTCAGGTCATGATTCTGGAGTCCTGGGATCGAGTCCTGCATCGGGCTCCCTGCTCAGCGGGGAGCCTGCTTCTCCCTCTGACCCTCCCCCGTCTCATGTGCTCTCTCTTTCATTCTCTCTCTCTGAGATAAATAAATAAAATCTTTAAAAAAAAAAAAAAAAAATTTCCCCACTGCAGCCAAAGGGTGATAAACATGAACTCTCTCAGTAATTAAGTCAGAGTGCTACTCTTAAGGAAGTTCCACTTAGAAAAAGCCAATGCTAAAGGGGGTTGCTTTAAATGCAAACCAATCATTAATTTCAGGGCCACTTCTGGGGACTCTCCTGGTGATTATAAATCACTAAAATTGGTTTATGACTGCACTAATATACTCTAAAATAACTTAGAAGAAATCATGATGGAACCACCATTTGGCAATGGGAAACCCTTTCTCTTCTTTACACACTTATTTCTACCAATTATTCTCCAGGAAATTATCGGATGGATTTTAGTGGCAACATGTATAATTATTATACTAACATAAAAAATGATTTTGATTTTGAAAACAAGGTAGAGTTTATGTAATATGAAGTTGTATGTCAGCAAGAGCATTAGAGTTTATACTAAGGGAGACAGTGATATTATTTTTTCTTATTCAAACTTGCAGATAAAAATTATTTTGCAGTCATTAACATTGATTCAACTTTATAAATTAAAACCATGATAAAAAAAAAACAAACTACCAAGGCGCCTGGGTGGCTCAGTCGTTAAGCGTCTGCCTTCGGCTCAGGTCATGATCCCGGGGTCCTGAGATCGAGCCCCGCATCAGGCTCCCGGCTCGGCAGAGAGCCTGCTTCTCCCTCTTCCGCTCCCCCTGCTTGTGTTCCCTCTCTGGCTGTGTCTCTCTCTGTCAAATAAATAAATAAAATCTTAAAAAAAAAAAACAAAAACTACCATGTCTTAAAAGCAATAATGTAGTCATTTTTCTAAGGCATGCACCACTTTCAAAGTTTAGCAAAGTAATCTATAAAAGTTACGCAAAGGCAATAAACTTCATCTTCAGCAGCTTTGCTAACTGAGCAAATAAAAACAGATACCCCTGAATCAGTTCTGCTCAATTCAAAAGTAATATGTCAGTGTGTTATAGGGTGTTGACACTGGGTTTAGGTCCTGGAAGAGTCAGAAAAAATCCTCATTCTACTCCTAATTTTGACAGTCTATCTTTAGAAAAGTCCCAAGGCTTAGATCCCAGTTTCCTTCACTTGTTAGAAGCCAGCATTACATCTCTAAGATACAGGTCCTCGGTCTCTCATTTGTAACTTCGGAGGCAAATGGGTTTTGAAATTCAGACATTTTCTGCATTTTAAAATGCTGGTAAGACACAGACAAGGTATGTTACAGAGCATCACCGCCAGGCTGTGGGGCTGCTCCCTGCCATCACAATATTACTTCTACAGGGGACCATGAACGACCTCACTAAGGAGACACTTTCACTCTCCCGTGGCCTTACATCTGATCAGGTTTTACCACCAAGAGACTTTGTGTCAAACTCTGAACAAATATTTTCACCTCTGGTACATTTGGGATATTTGAATTTTAGGAAAACCCTGGTGTCTCACACCACACGGCTTAACAATTCTAAAATGATGTTTATTTGAGACGCTAGGGCTTAAATCATTCTGCTGAACATTGAGCACTTCATCTCACACTTCACGTGCAAATGAAGAGGAAAAAGCGTGAAATGAGTTTCTGGCAAAGTGCCAAAGCCTTGCAGCAGCTGCATGTCCAGGTGGGACTTTACAGGGTTTTGACAGGGGAAGTGTCACTCAAGTGCCTGACACCATTGTCTTCTCATGGCAGGAGGTGGGACATTTGATGGCTTAGTGGGCATGAGAGCTACAATTAATTCTGCTAGCAGAAATGGCTTTTAAATGGGCCTTATTAGTCATTTCTAAAAATACAAACCTAAATATCAGGAAACAAATGACTTCCCTTGGAGACCAAGAGACTGAACATCTCTTCTCCCTGACCAAGATAACCTTACCAGGAGAGAGAGAGCATTTTATGAGGCACAGGTGTTTGTAATTAATTAAAGCATTGAAAATAATTGTGTGTGTGTGCGTGTGTATGTGTGCGCCATATATATATATGGCATGTGCCTATATCCATACATAACTGATGTGCCATATGATAATTTTGCTTAACAGAATTAACACTTCTTTTTTCAATTCTTGGGTCTTTCCATTAAGTGAACTTGCTTGAAACTCTTGTTGAACAGATGAAAGGGTTGTACAACTGGACCTGGTTTTGTATGACAAATGTGTTCTTTAGATTTAAATGTAAGTGGGATCATATTTTAATTTCACCAGAGTAACAGGATACTAAAAGTAGTCCTCTGTGAATCATTTTATCCTGAATGTATATAATCACTTCTAAAGTACTATAGGCTTGGAATTTTACAAATGGATTTCTTTTTTAAAAACTGTAATTTGTGTATTAAAAAATAGCTTCAGAGGAAGTTCTTTATACCACAACTACTAAATGTGAAGACGGCTGCTTTCAAAATGTGATAGATAATGTTCTTTCTTTCCTGACTCCTATTTAATAATGGTCATGGAAAATTTTAAATTACCAAAAAAAAAAAAAAAAAAAAAAAAGAAAAGAAAAAAAAACCCACAAAAAACAAACAACATCAAAAAACCCAACCTCTTAAAATGGTTTATTTGGAGTTAAGCACAAATCATAATTTCTACAACATTGCATAATTTTATTCCTAATATAATATTTAATTGATGATAGAGAATCTCTCTCCCTCTCTCTCTGTATCTCTTTCTCCATACATAATATATACATTATATCTGATACCATGTATAGAGAGACATACTTAGACATCCTTAGACTATCTTCTGTGATATTTTGGTAATTAAAAATATAATAATGCTCTATGCTGAAAAAAATAAACACTTTGTCTCTGTCAATCAGCATGCACATGTTTTGTTGTTCACTTGGAATATTGGCTTAGAAACAAGAAATCACAGTAGAACATCTCATTGACATTCAATAGGAAAATAGTGCTGGACTCAACAGAATGTTACAAGAACTAGAGTGGATCCAGGCCAAGAGAGTAAATTGAAAACAGTCTGATAGCTGTCTTAACATTTTACAAGGCAGGCAATATGATCAAGTTGTTGAGCTGACATCATAAAATCACTTGATACCAAGATTGGGTTCTGTTTCAGAGATAGACTTTTTATAACCTTGCTACTTTGATTAAATGGTGCACCTCTGAAGCTTTGGAGTAGAGCATCTATACACAGATCTCATACATACAGCCACTCATTTCTTCACACATACCTTTTTGGATACCCTCAAGGATAAATGAGCAGACTTTTCCTGGAAAGGAATGCTTCCAGCGTCACCCCATTTATTTTCCCACTTATCTGTATCTTAGTTTATAACTGTCTCATATTTATACCAAACTCTGACATGTGTGTTCATACAATACATCATCTTGACAGTACAAACCTTGTGGACAGGCTAAGGAGATGGTCTGCTGCACCCACTGACACAGGAAGATATTTTACTACCCTTTTCAGGACAATCTTCTACTCCATCAGTCCATTATTCACTCACAAGTTCATTCATTAAGTGACAACAAAATCAAAACTGAAATGAGTAGCACAGTCATTAACTTGGTACTTATTTATTGAGCAATTACTGTGTGCTCAGCATCATTCATAGTACTGTGGAGCTATGGCCTCTGCTCCTACAGAGACCCTGCATCAGTGATGTATGTCTCATGAAAGTCACCTACTTTGTGTATTTTCAAGGAGGAAAACTTCTAAGTGTCCTTTTCCATGCATTTAATGAAATATGTGTATAAATATAAGCAGACACTGCTTTGGTATTATAGAGTATCAGTATGCACGTGCATCATTTGCTCTTCTAAAGAACTCCCCCCCCCAATATTTTGGTATGTGCAAACTCTACTTAGACCTGCTGTCCAGATCTCTTCCTGTGTGTTATAATATCATTCAAGTTGCCACATAGTTATCATAAAATACATTAGTACAACTCCTGATGAGAGATCTGTGGTATTCTATTTTAATGTATATATACCAGGGCTAGTCCTCAAACATTTTGATATCTGAAAACAACTAGACATAAGTTGAGCATTAGTGTTCCATTAATGTTTTGACAAAAAGGATCAGTGTGAAATAGATTGGAATTAAACAAAACAAACTGGTCCTTCAACAAGGATGGTTTGAGAAGTAGGGATCCGGACAAGTGTTTCGCAAGTAGGTGTGATTTTGTACTTCCCTTCTCCGTTGGGGACATGTGGCAATGTCTAGAGGCATTTTTGGTGGTTACTGCTGGGAGATTGGTGACGTCACTGAAATCTAGTGGGTTGAGTCCAGGGCTACTGTGAACACTCTGCAATGTACATGATAGATGCTCCCCCCCACCAAAGAGTTTTCTATCCTAAGGTGCTAATGGTGCTGATGTTGAGAAAACCTGCCTTAAAAGTGATCAGAGGAGTTTGGAGTTTATCGTATAGAGACTATACCATCTGTGTTCATGGTTTTTGAAGAGAGAGTTTCCCTGAGAAACATTTTTAAACAATTGCTAAGGAAGTGGTATGAGATGAGCCTCGAGAGAGTTGATCGGCTGAGAGTGTTGCAGTAATTCAAGGGTGAAGAGATGGTAGTGAGCTAGAGAGAGGAAAACAAATATGAGCTATGTGGGGTGGCGTGAGGGTGAAAAAAGAAGGATTTTTATGCCTCCCAACATATCAATCCCTGTGGCCATGGGAGTAGACTGCTGACAGGACTGGCAGCAACTTGGAGAGATGGGATAGGGAAAGATGAGCCATTTTTTTGGATGTCTTATTGTGTGCTGCTCAGCATCCTACAATACGCAGTGCAGCCCACAACAAAGAACCATCCAGCCCGTAATGTCCATAGTGCCAGGGTTAGAAACCCCAGTGTTGGGGCACCTGGGTGGCTCAGTTGTTAAGCGGCTGCGTTCGGCTCAGGTCATGATCCCAGTGTCCTGGGATCGAGCCCCACATCGGGCTCCCTGCTCAGAGGGAAGCCTGCTTCTCCCTCTCCCAATCCCCCTGCTTATGTTCCTTCTCTCGCTGTGTCTCTCTCTGTCAAATAAATAAAATCTTTAAAAAAAAAAGAAAGAAAGAAAGAAAGAAACCTCGGTGTTATGGACTGAATGTTTGTGTGCCCATGAATTCATATGTTGAAGCTTAACCCTTAATGTGATGACATTTACAGATGGGACCTGTAGCAGGTAGTTAGGTTTAGACAAGGTCGTAAGGGTGGGACCCCAGTGTGATGGCATTAGTGCCCTTCTAAGAAGACCAACCAGAGAGTTTGTGTTCTCATTCTCTTTCTCCCTTAATTTCTCTGCCCTCCAGATCTGTGAGAAATAAATTTCTATTGTTTTAACCATCTGATCTATGGTATTTTGCTATGACAGACTAATACACTGGGCTTAGACAATTGCAGACAACCAAACATAGGCATCTTCCCAGCCTTTAAGAAAAGTTTTAAGAAGTGTTATTGCCATGTTAAACTCCTTTGAGATTATATACACACACTGTTTTTATTTGGAGTTAACCTTTCTCCTAAACCAATCAGAGTAGATAGATTTAAGTTTGTTTCTTTTTTCTGTTTAGCATTATTCTTCAAGCTATCTTTAGCGGGTGCTTTATTAACATCACAGTTTAATGGCAACATGCTCAGCCAATTGATAGTTGGATATAAAGAACATCTCCTTACCAGTATTTAAACCCATTACCTTTAAACTTTTGCTTGATGTGCATATTACCAAAGTTTCGGCCTGCCCTAATGCTCATTTTCTATTAATGGCACAGTAAGAAAATGTCTGTGTCTCAAGGTCATAATAAAAGGTGCTTATTTGGTCTGCAAGATTGGAAAGCAAAGGCCCCCGGTATGTCAGCACTGATGGGGTCAAAACCCAAGGGTTAGAGCTTTAATCTTTTTAATGAATTTTGAATATTCTTTTTAAAATACAGTGTTATTTCTATAGGTCACCCAAAAGGCCATTTATATCAGGAAAATGATGAAAAAAAGAAAGCTAAGGTGAGGTCTTTGTGCAGTCAGGTGTACTCAGAGCTGAGTTAAGCATTGGAATGTGTAGCTTAAAATTCATATAATAACCTGCAATGTAAATAAACAACAACAACAAAATAGTTAATGGTGCCCAAGTAAGTTGAGTTTTTGATCACTAGTTTAATGGCTTTAGCTCTACATTTTTAGTTATGCATATTTTCTAAATTCAAATGTTATGTTTACATAGTTTATATACTTAGAATTTCTAAGAAAGAGGTAGTTTTAGGTAGGTCATTCAATATGGCCATACTTTATCAAAGTTATATATGATATTGGCTGATGAAAAACATTAGCACAATTCTCAACAAATAAATAACTACATTAGGACCTGTAAAAATATTATTTCCAGTATCTAGCAAATAGAAATGCCTCAGCTAGTTAACAATAACAATTGCTAAAATTTATGGAGCAAGTGCAATGCGATAATTACTACTTTAACCTCTTGGTATTTACTATATTAAAAGCCTCATAGTAGCTATACAAACTAGATATTCTCTCACTTTTTTGTGTAGGGAAAGAAATTAAGACAAAAAAAAAAAAAATGATGAGATTGCTAACCCAAGATCAGAGGTAATATCTAGGCACTGAGGGTTGTGATGGAGTAAACTTCAAAGTGAACACAAAGCAAAATTTTGCTGCTTGAGAACAAAGGTTATATATTTTCATACCCTATCCCTCCCCCCGCCACGGTTCATGTTGTCACCCTAGTGCCTGCAGATGATTTAGTATAAAAGGGTTGTGTGGTCAAATAAATTCTGGAACATCCCATTTTATATTTGTCTCTTGGAAAATCATAACACATTAGCTTAGTAAGGCTTACTTTTCCAATTCATAATTTAAAAAGACTTTACTTTCACATCAGTATACTACATTTAAGCTTTTCAACTCATAGTTCTCAAAACCCTTTTATCTCACACACAAAACAGTAATATCGAGAAGATTTTGTGTTTTGAATCTACAGATAATACTCTGAAATATATTGAATTAATGAATGTTATTCTAAAAGCACTGTGTGGGACCATTAAAAGTGCAGTAGGAATGCTAAAATGGTCTGGTTTAAAGAATCATAAAATACGTATGTTTATAAAAGTTATTAAAGGTAATGAGATTACATAACAGTAAATTTTAAACCAGAAGTGTTCACTGTCCTTTGGCTATGTAAGTGCCAATTACCCTGTTTTAGTTTATAGTGTTCTCTAACAAACCACCCCAAAACTTAGTGGCTTAAAAAAAAAGCAGAACTGCAAAACCAATAGGAGTTTATATATGCGTGTGTGTGTGTTTGTTTGTTTATGTATTTATTTAATATGTACACATAAGATTTATTATGAGGAAATGGAATTGGCTTGCACAGTTTTGGAGGCTGAAAAGTCCCATGATCTGCCATGTGTAAGCTGGAGACCCAGGAAAGCTTTTGGTGTGGTTCGGTCCAACTCTGAAGGCCTAAGAACCAGGGGAGCCAATGGTGTTAAGTCTCAGTCTAAGTGGGAAACTATCAATGTCCCAGTACATCAGGCAGGAAAAGGGGTGCACTCTCCTTTCCTCTGCCTTTTGTCCTTTTCCAACCTTTGAAGGAATGGATGAGGCCACCCACCCTGGGAAGGGCAATCAGCTGTACTGAGTCTACTGATTCAAATGCTAATCTCATCCAGATAGATCCTCACACACACCCAGAAATAGAATGTTTAGCAACCTTGATCCAGTGACACATAAATGTAGCCATCACTTTAACAGTCAGTTCTGTGCATCTTCTGTTTCCTGGAGTCCTGGCCTCTCTCACAAGCTTGGAACCCTTCACTCCTCCACATGGACACTTCCTCTCATTCTCTCTCATTCTTTCTCTCTCTCATTCTCTCTCAATCTCTCTCTCTCTCTCTCAATTTCAATCTCTGTCTCTGTCTCTCCTACTGTCTCTCCCCCACCCCCACCCCACCATGTGGTGTCTCCTTCTTCAGTAGTCTAGCTTAGACATACAGCATGGTGGCAGGTCTCCAAGAGGAAATGAATGTTTAATATGTGTGCAAATAGTCATTTGTTGCATATACATGTACCATCTATTCAGTGCTTTTTAGCAAATTTTAGAATCAACAGTAAAGAATGTTTTAATGGTTTGGGACATGTTTAAACCATAAGGGGAATGAGACAAGCAAGACTTTTCATTGCACATTTTATGTGCTTTTGCTTAGTTCTAAAAAAGTTTCACAAAAGCAAGGACCAGAACTTCTAAAACTTCAAATATGAGAAATATGAATATTAGATATGTATATATTTTTGAAATGAACATATGCACACACATATTAATCTAAACAAGCACCTAAAAACTCCTCTAATTTAACTTTATAAATTTTATTCAGTTTTATTATCTTTTTCAAAATTCTTAAAATATACTAATAGCCCCAAAGTTTTCAACTGAGCTCCAAAAAATCCTTAGGGTTTTCTATGAAGATATGACAGGGGCTGCCATACTTGAATTCTAAACCAAGAAAGAAAGAAAATATTTTTAAAATAGCTGATGAATGGAGAAAAACACAAGAGAGAGACAGAGTGCAATACCCAGGAACATACATTTTATTTGATAATTCAGTAAGGGATTTTTAGGATATGCTTCTTTAGGGCATCAAATAGTATAGTGATTTGCCCTGTATATTTTTGTATTTTGATTACAATAGTTTTATTTAATGCCTTTTTACTTTATGTATTTTTATTATTGAATGAAATAATGGCATTGTGCAATGCATAAACTGTCCTTATTTGATTTTTTAGGGGGGGGAGGGGCAGAGGGAGAGGGAGAGAGAATCTTAAGCAAACTCCACGCCCAGTGCAAAGTCTGAACTGGGGCTCGATCTCACAAACCCGAGATCATGATCTCAGCCGAAATCAAGAGTTGGATGCTTAACTGACTGAGCCACCCAGCCACCACTTATTTGATATTTTAAAATTTTTATTACACTTGTTACAAATAGGTTACAATTGGTTTGACCATGCTGCAAGAGACTTTTAAGCTTTACAGTTTCAATTTCCATCAATTCTAATACTTTGGGGATCAGTTCTAGGTTTTGTTATACCAGGTTAGTATCAATTCACATCTGAGACTTTGTAAGCCAGAAGTCATCAAAAAATTTAACAGTAAGAAGGACTCAGCATACTATAGATTTACAAGTCAAATCTGGATCTGCGCTTCCCTATGGTGAAATTAAATCAAGCCTTAATTCAGCAGAAATTTAAATTACCAGAATTGGAGCTTGAATAAGTTATTTTTGAGCTCTGGGAGGCCTGCTTTAAAAAAAAAAAAAAAAAAAAGCTGATATATACTAGATTGATTGAACCCAGGTTTTTCAAAAATTGCTGACTTTTTCTTAATGCATAAGGACAAAACATGACATATTTGTCATATGATCATCAGAACTGTCTATACCAACAAAATTAGATGATGACACCCCTCCTGCGTCATAGTTTCCCAGGTAAAATTCCCTTACTAGGAACAAAGGAAGCTTTCAGAAAGTATAGGAAGTGTAGGCCTGTTAGAAAGGCAGCATGTGATTGTGCCAAGGTGGGAATCAGAAAGCCTGGTGAAATATGTTTGAGAGAATATCACTTAATTTTTCTCTCCTTCTTTTTCTCCCTTCTCTTATTTTTTGTTTCTTATTCTGGACCTCTTGTGCACCTTCATGTAGCTTTTATCTCAAAGTCTCTGAGATAATGACCCCTTTCCACATTTATGTGCTTTCCACATTACAGTAGTGGAGAAAATCCCCTGACCCCCTCCGTTCTCAGGATGTCTTTGTCCTCAGCTCTCCTTGGTGGCCCGAAGTCAGAGACCCTCTGTGACAAAATTCCAGGTGTAACCTCAGGCTTTCAGTCATGGTGTGGGAGGAGCTGTGTCCTGGCCATGTGGGAACCGAGAGGGAATTGGGGGCTTAGCTACTTGTCATACAGACTTTCAGCCGATCTTTCTATCTTTACACTTATGTGTTCCCTTACATTGGAAGGTACCAGCTGCCTCGATTCCTGAGTCTTTTCTGGATTCTTTGGTGTAAATTGGACTTCCTCTTTGTACCTATGCCTCCAAACTAAGTATTATTTTTCTGATATACTCAGTCCTTTATCATTGTTTTTTCTACTTTCTAGTGTGCCAAATTTTGTTATTGTTTTCTATCATGTTCTTTATAATCTTGTGGGTGAATTTTTTTTTAATAATCTGTTTCTCAGGAAGGAGTAGAGATGAACGGGTTCACACCACTATTTTTAACCCTCAGGTTTAAATCTCTGAGTATTTCTTTAGAGCAGAATATTTACAAGATAATTGAAAAGTTAACTTATAACTTTGATAGAAATCTATACCTACAAATACTTACAGAGTTATTTTACTTTAGAAAATTAAGAAATTTACAAAAATAAATAATATTCCTATTTAACATATTGGGTGTTGGGTCTAGTACTCTTTATGTTGATTTATATGAGCTCTTACTCTTATCTGTATCTGTATAACTGAAATAATTTACATATTTTTACATAATATATTACACATTAGAATATATACATGTTCTAAGTTCAGAATGGTATTCACCCTCTCCCCTCCCAGGTACATGGATGAGGATTAAAGTGAAAATATCTAGTAGTTCATATTAATGGATGTGATGGATACAACAGAAATTCAAATTTGAAAGTATTTAAAAATAAGCAATGCAATTTTTTTGTCTTCTGTTTATAGTTTTTAGGATATTTCTAGTATATCATTCGATTATAGAACATAAGATGGAAAATAGTGGGAGAGTTAAAGAAGAGATAAGCACTAAGATGGCATTATAGCATTGATAACAATTCTCATCCATCCTCTCCCACTGAAAAGCCTGACCTCCAAAAATGATTGTATTGTGATTTTAAACAGGAAAATGAAATTGAATTGTATTATTTGTCTTTAGCGCATTATGTTCAGACCTTTCAAGGGGTGGGGAGATGGGCAGCAGAAGATGATAAGAAGAGGAGTAATTATTCTTTGTTTGTTTTTAAAGATTTTATTTATTTATTTGACAGAGAGATACACAGTGAGACTGGGAACACAAGCAGGGGGAGTGGGAGAGGGAGAAGCAGGCTTCCGGCTGAGCAGGTAGGCCGATGCGTGGCTCGATCCCAGGACCCTGAGATCATGACCTGAGCTGAAGGCAGATGCTTAATGCCTGAGCCACCCAGGCACCCCTCTTTTTTATTTTGAAGATTTTACTTATATATTTGAGAGAGAGAGCGCAAGCATGGGCCAGGGGGAGAGGCAGAAAGAGAGAGAAAGGGAGAAGCAGATTCTCCTCTGAGCAGGAAGTCTGTTATGGGGCTCTATCCCAGGCCCCTGGGATCATGACCTGAGCTGAAGGCAGACACCTAACCAGCTGAGCCACTCAGGCCCCAAGGAGTAATTATTCAAGATTTTGGGAAAAAAAGTTTCCAAAACACACACATATACAAAGTGTTTCATGACATGTGCATATGGATGCATGCATAGACTCTGGAAGAAATACTAACGATCTGTAATGAGGAATATAAATTAAAAAAAAAGTTCAGACTTAGAGCACTTGTTCAGAGAGAAGAAAATAGGTAAATTGCTTTGATAATCCAATAATAAATACATCTGTAGATTAATACAAAGAGTAAATAAAAATTTGAGAGGAGCTATTTACTATTTGATTTGCATAACTACAAAAATTTAAGAAGGTATAGTTATCCCAAAGTTTTTTTTTTTTTTTTTTTTTTTACTGGTGATAAAACTTTGAATTTTAAAGTATATTATTTTTTTTTCTGTTTTAAGATGGTTTAAAAAATTCATTCAGCCTTTTTTGAAAAGTTCAATTTAAAGCATTAGATAATAGCAATTTTTTTCACCAGAAAAGAAGTTACACATTAAAGTTCAAACTTAGCAAACTAAGCATTTTAATGAGGCAGGTATTTCTATTGGGCCAAGTTTATTCAAAAAAGGAATACTTCCATGCTTTTAGCAAAATGTTAGACATCTTTAAATTCTGCCCTTCTAAAAATACCTAAAGCCAATATATTTTAATGGACTTTAAGATAATTTCTTATCTTTTTCAAGTGAGTCTGTATAAAATTCATCTAGGTTAATGTGGAAGTTAAATATATAAAGAAGCAGAATTGTGACAAAATGAAAAGTATATATGCCCTTATAATTATTTTCCTAATGTTACCTTTTCCTAAAATTCTATTGCCTGGAATAAAGATGAGCTATTTTCAATGTGGAATTTTATTAAGAATCCCATTCATGCAAGATCCATCTTTCAGGAGGGACTTACTTATTGCCTGGTGGTTTAAATTTTACTTAAAACTGACATCTTTAACTGAATGATGGCTAACAGTTTGAAGCAGGAATGACAAAAGTCTAAATCAAAATAGTCAGTTATTGCAGTGGATGGAGAACTTGAATCCTAACAGGTTAATTTCATTCTTTTTAGTATTTTATTTTATCTTTGATGTGCCCCAGTTGCTCAGAAGAAGTTTCTTCAGGTAACATGTTTGACAGTCAGCAGTCTGTAATTCTTCAGAGGGTCCTTTCATGCTGACCGCGTATTGTTAGATCCTGGAATAGAGTCATCATTTTGCAGTAGAGAGCCAAATTTTTCTCCCTACCGCCGGTGTCAGCCAGCGCCAGGGTAAAGATGCCTAATGCCTCTAATGTCTTGCCCCAGTCTAAAGGGGACTGTGATGGTTAATTTTGTGTGTCAATTTGACTGGGCCAGGGAGTACCCAAATATTTGGCTGAATATTGTTTGAGTGTGTCTACAAGGGTATTTCTGGATGAAATTTACCCTTTGAATCAGTAGACTATGAAAAGCACATTGCTCCCCCTAATGTGAGTGACCTTCATCCAGTCAGTTGAAGGGCTGAATGCAACAAAAAGGCAGACCCCCCTGAGTGAGAGGGAACTTCCTCCTACCCAACTGCTTTGAGCTGAGATATTTGTTATTTCCAGCCTTTGGTTCTTTCCTCATCTCTAGCCTGCCGGCCTCTGGAATGGAACTGCACCATTAGCATATATATATTAGCATATATGTATATATATATGTATATATATATATATAATCTATTGGTTCTGCTTCTCTGGAGAATCTTGACTTATACAAATTTTGGTATTGTGGTTCTAGAGGAACAGAATTTTAAGGGTGAGTCTTCTGAATTGGTTCTGGGGTTTCTGGAATTCATTCTCTAATCTGATTAGATTTAAAGATTCTAGGGGCACCTGGTTGGCACAGTTGGTTAAGCATCCAACTCTTGGTTTCTGCTCGGGTCGTGATCTCAAGGTTGTGGGATTGAGCCCTGCGTAGGACTCCACATTGGGTGTGGAGCCTGCTTAAGATTCTCCCTCCCCCTCTCTGCACACCCCTCTCTCTCTCAAATAAATAAATCTTTAAAAAAAAAAAAAAGATTCGAATGACTCTATTTCCAATACTTAGGAACATGCTGATAGTCTGTGGTGTGATCTGGTAATAGAGATACTTGAAATATCTCCTTGGATACTCCTAATCAACCACAGGTAATGTTTTTCCCAGACTAATGAATATAGGGATAATGGCTGGTTGGCCCTAATGTCACTGGACAAAGTAGGAAAGAAAAAGATGAGCTCAGGGATTTGAATTCCCAGCTTTAGTGACCTATAAATGACCTGAAGCCTTCTGTATGTGCCCTGAGGAAACCTTTGTCTCCTCCAACCACAAGGCTGAGATTGCTGAAAATCAAATGCAGAATCTCACCCTGGAAATGGCTGAATTACAACACAAATTGAACTCCCAGCCCTGCAGGGGGTCTAATGTTAAAGTGAGTCATTGAGAAGGAATGGAATCTTGAAAGTTGGAATGGGGATGTGAGGGAAGACCTTATGAAGCTGGGGACATTGAGCTTCTAAATTCTGACGAGTCTTCTAGGCCTTGAGGAGGCTTCTCCACCCTTAGTGTAAGCAACCTCTCCTTTTATCTGAGATTAACCCGACGTTGCCTGAGGAAATGGAATGGTCTCCTCTTAGGCCATGCCAGATAATGCCGATTCTCCTCAGGACCCACCCCCTCCATCCCTCTTTGCTTCTAGATCTTTAACTACACTCAAGTCTGAACAGGCCCTTAACGGTGAGGTACACAGCATGGCCCACAAGAAGATGGGCTTCACACCAAAAGAGCAACTTAAATTTTCTAATTTTACATAAGCAGAAGTCTAGGGAAAGTATACAAGAAAAGATATTTAAGGATGTGGGATAATGGTGGAAGGAATATAAAGTTGGATCAGGCCAAAATTATTGTAATGACCTCAGTAAATAGAAATTCTGCATTTAATGCTTGGGGAGTTAATAATTTGACTGTTTGGCTGAAATATGGACCAAACTGTAGCCCATGGTCAGGGAGTTGAACATGCTGGACCTGCCCTGGTTTAGTGTATAGGAAGGGATACAAATGCTTTGAGTTCACAATGTTAGAATGGATTTGTTATTTAAAACCTGCTCCCATATCCAGGGAGGATCCACAAGACATACTTCTCACCACAACTCTGAGAAATAAATTTGTGAGGGGAGCCCCAACATCCTTAAACAGCTCTGTAATTATTCTTCTCTATAGGCCAGACCTTATACCTGGGACTGCAAAACCTAAATGTAATAGAAGTAATTGGATCCCAGAGGGGAAGGGGCCAAGTGGTGTTACTCAACTTCCAAAGGCGAGAAGGATATGGTTACTGTGGTGGATAGCAGAGTCAAAGCCATGATCAGAATGGACTAACTCATGCAGATCTATAACATTGGCTAATTGATCATGGTGTTCCGAGAGGTGAAATACATAGAAAGCCCACTAACTTCTAATTTGATCTGTAAAAGCAGAAAATTTCTGGGTCAAGTAAATAGAAGTCTAACTTGAATCTTAAAAACAGAGTCATGGTCAGAGCTAATCTGCTGGGAATTGCTAAGTGGAAGCCACTAGAACTGCCTTGTACCTAGGAAAATAGGAAACCAAAAGCAATACCACATTCTTGGAGGGACTGTAGAGATTAGCGCCACCATTAAGTAAGATGCAGTGGTGGTAATTTTCACCACATTTTTTTCATTCACCTATTTGACCAATGCAGAAAACAAATCTTGGAGAATGCCAGATTATTTATTGTAAGTTTAACCAAGTGGTGACTCCAGTTGCAGCTACTATCCTACATATAGTTTTATTGCTTAAGCAAATTAACATATTTCTTGGTATACAGCTATTGATACGGAAAAATGTTTTTTTCTAGATGCCTGTTAGTAAAGAGCACTACAAGTTTTCTTTGAGCAGGTAAAGCCAGAAAGACACCTTCACTGTCTTACCGCAGAGGTATATCAACATTCCAATCCTATCACAACTTGATGAACTATCAGGAGCTTTATCATCTCTCCTGCCACAAGCTATCACATTGGGCCATTGCACTGAGACTTTATGTTGACTTGACCTAGTGTGCAAGAAGTAGCAAAAACTCTGAATTTATTGCTAAGACATTTGCATGTCAGAAGGTGGAGAATAAATCTGACAAAAATTCAGAGGTCTTTTACCTCTGTGAAATTTCTGAGTCCAGTGGTGTGGCTTAAGTTGAGATATATCTTCTAAGGTGAAGGATAAATTGTTGTGCCTGGTTTCTCCTAGAACAAAAGAAGAGGCATAATGCCTAGTGGGTCTCTTTGAAATTTGAAGGCAATACTTTCCTCATTTACATGTGTTCTGCCCATTTAGTGAATGGATTAAGAACTGCTAGTTTTGAGTGGGGCCCAGGACAAGAGAAACCTCTGCAGTAGATCTAAGCTACGGTGCAAGTTGCCAACCTGATAGAACAGATCCAATGGCGCTTGAAAGGTCAGTGGCAAATAGAGATGCTCTTTGGAGCCTTTGGGAGGTTCTTATAGGTGTATCACAGTCCAAAATCTTAAGGACTTTGGAGAAAAGCCCTGCCATTTGCTGTAGATAACTACTGCCTTTTTGAGAAAAACTCTTGACCTGCTACTCGGCCTTAATAGAGACTGAATGTTTTACCATGGGCAACCCGTATATCGTGTGAACTGAGCTGCTCATCATAAAACTGGGTGTTAGATATCTCACTCACCAAGCCATAAAGTTGCATGTGCCTAGTAATACTCCACCATCAAATGGAAGTGATGCATATATAATCAAGCCCAAGCAGGCTCTGAAGACACAAGTAAGTTATATGAAGGGGCCCAAAGGCTCATGGTCCACACTCCTACTACACCATCACCTTTCTCCCAGCCTGCACCTGTGGTCTCATGGGGTTTCCCTACAATCAATTAACAGAGGGGGAGCAGACTTGAGCCTGGCTCACCTATGGTCCTGCACAATATGATAGATGGTCCTATGGTTGACATCACATGAGAGCGAGTGCTGCGGCACTACGGCCCCTTTCTGGGATGTCCCTGAATGACAGCAGTTAAAGGAAATCCCCCCAGTTGGGAGAAATTCTGGCAGTGCATCTGGTTGGTGGTTCACTTTGTTTGGGAAGAGAAATGGCCAGATGTGTAATTTTATATCCATTCATGGGTTATGGCCAGTGGTTTGGCTGAATGGTCAGGGACTTAGAAGGAACATGACTATAAAATTTGTGACAGGGAAATCTGGGGAAAAGTTATATGGATAAACCTCCCTGAATGGGCAAAAACATGTTAAGATATATGTGTTCCTTTTGAATACTGACCAAAGAGTGATCTCAGTGGAGGAGAATTTTAATAATCAAGTGGATAGAATGATCTATTCTGTTGATGCCAGTTGGCCTCTTTTTCCAGCAATCCCTGTTATTGCCCAGTGGGCTCCTGAATATAAGGTCATGGTGGCAGGGATGAAGGTTATACATGGGCTCAATAACATGGACTTCCGCTTACCAAAGCCAACCTAGTCTCAGCCACTTCTGAGTGCCTAATCTGCCAACAGTAGAAACCAACATTGAGTCCCCACATGGTACCATGCCCTAGGGTAATCAGCCAGCTAGCTACAGGGTGGCAGGTTGATTGCATTAGACTGCTTCCATCATGGAAGGGCCAGTGTCTTTTTCTCAGTGGAATGGACGCTCACTCTGGAGACAGTTTCACCTTGCCTGCACATCATGCTTCTGCCCAAACTACCATCTGTGGACTGACAGAATGCTTTATCCACTGTGATGATACTCTACACAGCATTGTTTCTGCTGAAGAAGCTTACTTCCCAGGAAAATAATTGCAGTGATGGGTTCATGCTCATGGAATTCACTGTGTTTACCCTGTTCTCCACAATTCCGAAGCAGCTGGCTTCATCCCAAGCAAAGTGACTGCATGGGTTAGACCTTGGGACCTTGGTCTTCTCCAGCCTTTGGACAATTTCCCATGGTAGGGAAAGGTATAAACACAGAGAAAGAAGAAGTTGTTTGTGGGGAGTGTAAAAAGCAATAACTAGCATGTATAATAGAACATTCTTAGCCATACAAAGAGCATCTTGCATGCACTCCCATGTCTATATATTCTGTTCTCCAGAAATCATATATTAACTAATTTAAGTAGGAACCAGCTCCTCAAGGGCATACCATTGCTTCCTGATGTAGATGGTTTAACTGTTCATCAATATCCTCTGCCTTTCTCTACCTAGTTTAACTTGGTCATAATCATGTGATTTGTTTTGGCCAATGCAATATGAGATGTGATATGTATCATTGGGAGGACATACAGTTTGAGCAAGAAAGATTGCTTTGTGTCATAAGCTACTCTGATTTAAAGACCTGAGTTGCTACAATATAGCCTGGTCTAATCTGACTGACATTGCTTCATTTTCTAAGTCACTTATAAGGTGCAACAACTCTAGTTCAATATGAAGCCAAATGAATTATCTTTTTGTGTTTTCAATTAAAAATAATTAATTTAAAAAATAAAATCTGTGTATGGAATGTATGCATGTCACATGTTTACATTTCTATGGTGAATAAATATAGTTTTGGTGCTTAGTCATTTTAAAATATGGTAGAGGATATTCAATAGTGAGATAATTGTCATAAGAGATCCACAAAGTAGTGACTTGAAAAGGAAAGGGGATTGTATCTTACTGAGGAATTAAATTAAAGCAATCACAAAGGAACTAGTATTTGAGATGAGTCTGGAAGAATAGGTAAAATTTAAAAATGCCAGAAATTGTAAACTAAGTATGCAAAGTTTCAGGTACTAGAAATAGTGAGAGGACATTTTAGGAGTGGGGCAGAATGCTTCGGTCTGGCTGGTAAGTGATGAGTCAGTCTGATTCAAGTACCGTGTATACAGAATCAGATATATGATCCAGGGCCATGCTGGACGGCCATGCATGTCAGGATAGGAAGGAAGTATTTCATTAAATGGGCTGGGAAGCCATGAACAATGTTTGAGGAAAAGAGAATTACATATTGAGAAACCTGAAAAATATTATTTGCTAGTGCTAATAGGGCTTAAATTTTTAAACTGGTGAGAGAACTGAAGAGGTTAACAAGGTCAGGAATAAAGTGAAGAAGCTTGAGGACTGAGAGCCGCAGCTTAAGAAAGAGAACATTGAATACAAATTATACTGCATGGGTAGAACATGCAAGGTTGGATGCCTGGGAAAATAAACTATGAGAAAGAAAGAAAAGGAAAAGGAAGAAAAGGAAATGGAAACAGAAATGGAAAGGAAAGGAAAAAGAAAGAGGAATGGAGGAAAGAAGGACAGAAGGACAGACTCTGACATTTGAGCCATAGATGACTAAGAAAGATTAAGAGAGATTGGTTTTCTTCGTGGGTACACATGGAGTGAGTTTGTTTTAGGCCATATTACATTAAATGGTTGGTGATATATTTACGGAGAGATGTCAGACAGTCTGCTAAAAATGGAAGACAGAGAATCTGGAGCCTAGGGAGCATATATAGCTGTAGAATCTGCATAGAATAATATTTGAATATATGAAAGTAGATGAAATTCCCATGGAGAAGACTATGAAGAGAGAAAAATTTGATATAAAATCAGCACCACCACTTTGGATAATGAAAGCAGAAATTAAAAGAAGGCTGTCACTGAAGGAGTCCAGGGAAAGAACAAAGAAAAAGACAACCCAAGAAAGTATTTCCAAATCAAGAGAGAGATTAACAACATGAATTGCCACCAAGAGATCCAGATACCTAGTGCTAAATCCAATTAGGGGGGATTTTCCCCAGAATTGCTGGAAATCTCATTGAGAGATCAGTTTCAGCAGACCCAAGATGGCAGAAGCTAGAGTTCCCCAGGGATATGGTGTATGAATGGGTGGCACAGATGCTCAAGAATATAGACCATTTTTTTTAAAGAGGTTTTGCAGTGAAATAAATGGGGAGCAATTGGAAATAATGTGAGCAATGGAAGGATTAAGATCAGGCTAGAAGACGCCTGGGCATGTTTGTAGGCTGAGGATTAGGAACCAGCAGTGTGAAAAGAAACAAAATCATAACTGAAGGAGGTAGTGGGAAAAGATGGAATCAAGAAGGTTGCACAGGCTGGCTTAAGGAAGTAGAGGAGAGATTATTTTGGAGGGAAAAACAAAAGAAAATAATGAAACACTTCTAAGCTATTTGGAGTAAGTAGTGAAGTTATAGGATCTCCTGTAAGATGGTCTTGTAGTTTAGTGAATAGAAAACAGTTTCATTGCTGAATGTAACAAAGGTGTGCAGAAAATCTGAGTTTGGAGGACAGTGGAAATGAAATATAAAGAAAGCTGGCCAGCAATGAGGGATCACTGAAATTTGCAGGACTGCAAGTAGCAAGTCATTTTCCCCAGCAAAGCTTAAATAGACCAGAGTGATAGTAACAACACACACAGTTGAGTAGTATTTAAAAAAAAAAAAAAAAAAAAGCATGGGCTTTTGAATCAGACAGATTTGGAAATGCTATTTGATGCTTTGACTTAATTTGCCATGGGTGTAACCTTGCTCAGTTTACATATTCATGCTGAGCTTCAGGTTCCTAATCTGTAACCTGCGGGATAATACTTCTTCCCATTTGTGTTGTTGTTTTCTTATCACTTCCGTTATATGCCTAACTATAGTGCTTATCTAATATTTAGTTAACTTCAAATGGTGACTGTGACTTTCCACCTCTCAAAAACAATGGCTCTCTCACTGTGAAAGCTTTCTTGTTTTAGGCAGTTGATAGCAGTAGTAATTTGAGAAATGTAATCCATTCCTGATGCGCTCAAGGATATACGCATTAATTAATATTAATTGCGACTCACAGACGATACTGGACTCTGAAGTATTAAGTCCTTGTAGCCAATTTGGTTGCGTCTTATGGACTTAGACATTGATGAATGCATCATAAAAATGAGCCTCAGATTTGGCAGGGAACACGTTTTGGAAGGTCCCAAATTCCTTTTGCCGTGGGAGTCCGTAATCTACGACCTGCAGTTCAAATCTGGCTATCTCTTTTTGTAGAGAAAGTGTCACATATGCAATGTAGCTGCTCTGCTCAGTCCAGTACTGTCTGTGACTGCTTTGACACTGCAGGGGCTCAATGGAGCAGTGGCAACAGAGACCTACTGCAAATCCTAAAATATTTAATGTCTAGCTCTTTAGGAAAAAAAAAAAGCTGGCTGACCCCATTCTAGGTAATAAACTAGTATTGCTAGTAAAATAGTGCTGGGATGTCATAGGTCACCAGAGCCATAGCTAGCATTTGTATTTATTCATGAACAATCTCTGTCCTTTATCGTGTGGTAGATAATACATGGACTAGGTTCTTCATTCTTCAGGAAGTTGAATGAGGGTAAATATTACATTTCCTTTCTGTACTGTTTACTGAAGACCTGACCATAAATACAGGCTCCAAAATTTTAATATTGTTCCTGTTTACTTTTTTACTTACCACATTCAAAGAATAAAATATTAAACATTATATATGCAAACTTCAGAACTGCTAAGGGACTAGCAAAAAAGATTAGTTTAAAAAAGCAATTAATATATATTACTAAGAAAAATATCATTAAATATTAATATAATAAAATATTAATGTCTATCAATGATTCTACTTCCCCCATTCAGTTTCCCATTAAGTTGCAAACACAGATAAAGTTCAAAATTCTAATTGATAAAAGTGGAAACTTTTATCAATTAGATACTTCCTGTAGGGATTTTTCTTTTTAATGAGCTCTGTGTTACTAGAAGCGTATTAGGGACATGAAACAAGCCACCCCTTTTCCTCCTCCCATCTCCTCCCAAGATAAAGAACTATTTGTTAAAAAGAATATGCTCTGGTAAGAAAGAGAAAGGATAAAGAAAGCATGCTTTATTGCTTGTCTTACAAATAATGCTACAGAGCAAAGGCATCTAAAAAGTAGATAGCAGAATTGCACAATAAATAATTAACCCAAACCAAGTGCGATATATTTATGTATACCTATAATAAAATAAACGGATGGTCCTTTTAATTTAGTTCATGTCTAGCTGCCAGATATTTCATTATATTATATGTCTTAGTCACACATATCATTATCGACAAATGACTACATTGTCCTTCTAAAACATTGACCAAGAAGTCCCTTTTGCTAAATTTTAGGATCACTGGAGGGCTATGTTCTACTTCCCCTTGAGTTGACATCATTAATTAAAACCCGTACATATTGAGCTCCTACACACCTTTGTACATGGTGTCTTTTATTTCATGTTCCAGTAAATACAACTCCATATTTCTTTCTATGCTTTAAGCCAGTTTGGATTAGTGAGACCACATGACTGTGTTAACCATACAAGAATGCATGTAATGAAATGTACATTGGTTTTAATGGCCCCTCCATAATTGTTCTTAGAGTTAGTTGGTTCTAACTTATTTCATGGATTCCTTATAATGGAAGTCCTTATGCATAACAAGGACTTCTGAAGAGCAAAACCTGGTTCATTACAAAAAGCCACATGCTTATTTATCCATACCTGTCCACGTATGGAAGTATGTCCCAATCTGTGTTGTGGAAACGTAAGTTTCCATCATATTAATGCAAATCAACTTAGATAAATATAAATAAATTACTATTTGTAATTAAGTGAATGACAAATATCATCATCTTTATTCACGTTGTATTTTTGCTTTTCTATTGAGCTAGTTCTGGCTGGGACTGCAAAAGTTTCCTTCCTCGTGCAGGAGCTTGCTAAAATGCTCTTCTTTTTTTTTTTTTTTTTTTTTTTTAAGATTTTTTTATTTATTTGACAGAGAGAGACACAGCGAGAGAAGGAACACAAGCAGGGGGAGTGGGAGAGGGAGAAGCAGGCTTTCCGCCGAGCAGGGAGCCCGATGTGGGGCTCGATCCCAGGACCCTGGGATCATGAACTGAGCCGAAGGCAGACGCTTAACGGCTGAGCCACCCAGGCGCCCCTCAAGTGCTCTTCTTTAATCTATAGACAGACTCCTATTTCTGCTCTCAAATCTCATAGCTAAAATGTAATTTAGTTTTCTTTTGTTTTAGCTCCTTTTCATCATAGAAGGTAAACTTTAACAAAGTATGATTTTTATATTTCTTAAGTCGAAAAAGAAAAAAACTGCATGCCTATCATTGTATAAGCACAAATATACTACCTCTATATAATGTATTGTGTGTGCTTTTTCCAGGAGCTCTAATTTATACATACACACACACACACACATATATGTATAGCATTTAAACCTCACCACAACTCCATGAACTAGATAGTACATCCATTCTATTTGCAGTAAAACAGCGATTCCTTGAGGCATTCTGTCATTCTGGCTCCAAAGTTAACAATTACCATAGATTGACAGAGTTAATTAAAAATGAAGAGAAGTCTAAAAATTGGAGATGAATGTTGGTAACATGAGAGAATCCCACTGTATGTCTTCAGTGTTCACGCTAGAGTAGAAATTGACATGATCTGGGGCGCCTGGGTGGCTCAGTCGTTAAGTGGCTGCCTTCGGCTCAGGTCATGATCCCAGTGTCCTGGGATGGAGCCCCGCATTGGGCTCCCTGCTCAGTGGGAAGCCTGATTCTCCCTCTCTCACTCCCCCTGCTTGTGTTCCCTCTCTCGCTGTGTCTCTATCTGTCGAATAAATAAATAAAATCTTAAAAAAAAAAAAAAAAAGAAATTGACATGATCTGGAGGGAAAAAAAATGGTAATGAAGAGATAGATACTTAAAAGAAAACATAGATAGGTTCAGTGGAGCAGTGTAACACTTGGCCTTGGACAAGGGGGGCCCCGCCCTTAGCCCTGTGCCTCGTGGGGCCTCCCTCCAGTGCCTCCTCCAAGCCTGATAGTATGTCAAGACAGGACACAGCAGATCTTGTCCCACATATGTCCCTGTTGTGAATCTTTTGTCTCCCCCTGGCTGACATGGAATAGCTGGTACTGGCAAAGCCATCTTGGCAGAGTGTGTCCCTGGAGATTGGCACCAAGGAAGGTCACCCTATGCTAGGCAAGGTCTGGGCCTCATGGCAGGAAGTCCTCCAGGGTTGACTGAGCCTGCTCTCCCCAAAGGCTTCTGAAGACCATTGCTTGGTAATCACAACAGTATTTATTTTCTCTTGCTTCCAGTCAGTGTGATGACTCATGTTACTTAGGGTTAGTCTTGTGCTGTATTGAACAAGGGACAGGCATTCCTTGTCCCAATGAGATTGCTCTCCTTGCTCTGCTATAGTCCTTGCCTATCCTCCCATCTCACGTGGCGGCCGGGTGAGGAGTCAGGGATGAGGTCAACACTATAAAATAAAAGATCACATTCTAGGAGTTCAAGGATTATGGATTACTAGTCCAAGAAAAGGCATGCTTGGAATATGGCTCCTTCTACATTATGCTATAAAATTCCAAGCACCAATTTAACATGTCCAGGAAAAAAAAAAAAAAAAATCTTTAACATTTCTTCTACCTAATCTAGGAAAGAGTTGTATTCATTGTTTTCATTATCAAAGTACAGACACAAGTTTTGAAAGAGTCACTGAAAGTCAATATTCATGGACAATACAGTGGGTAGTAATGATAAAAACTTTATTAAGTACGTAGCATTAGGAAACTGCAGAGGCAAGAAATGGACTCCAAGGAACCATTGTGAGTGATAATACTATTGTGGTAGAACATGTGAAACTAGCCAGTAAATGGTGCATCTGAGTAAATGATGCAGAGATGGTTCTTGTACCTGAAGACGAAGAAATAGTGCTTAGACACTGGGAATCACATGCACTGTTTTGGAAATAAACAAATACTGTGGGACCTCTTTTCTCTACCTTTATTCTCAATTGTTATCAATAAATCACTGTACCTCAGATGAGCCCATAGATTTTGCAGAACAGCTTTTAATCAAAGTGTTTGTATAGACAGAGGCCCATGAAATTACCTGCCTGGACCCTGTATACACCCTAGAGGTAACTGTAAAGAGCTGATGTAGGGAATGATCATGAAAGTTGAGGAAAGATGCTAGGAGGCATGGCGGGCCCAGCTGAGGTCGGAGGCCAAGAATTTGTAATGGTATTAATCTATAAAGTCGTGAGATATTCTCTGTCCCAGCACCCAAATGCTTGATTATTGAACCAGGAAAGAATCATCTTTGCTTAGTTTCTAGTAAAATGAAAGTAGAGAAACAAAGGACAAGGAGAGAGAGAGAGAGGGTAGAGACAAGGATCATTAACTTCTATATTGTGGTATCACAACTGGATGGGGGTAAGGGCTTAAGAAGAAAAACTAATGATCTAGTGTCCTTCACAATTTATAGCAGCAGATACACATATCTTATTTTGACGTGGCTTTGCTGGCCACTGCTTTTTGTAATGTTTCCTCAGGTTATTTTATTTTAAAACCATCCCCAAAGGGGGTTTATTCCCCAGATCTCATTGACCTCTGTCTACACTTTTGACTACATTGATTCCTTCCTTCTGAAACGCCTTTCATTTTTTTTCTTTTCTTGAAAAATCCTATTTATCTTCCAAGATCTACTTTAAATTTTTAAACATTTGTGAAAAACCTAATTCTTTTTGCTGTGTCTGTTAATTTCTGCATCTTTGTGTCTCTATAGAACCTCTTTTATATGACTCAGAATATTTTATTTCAAACATTTGCCAATTTATCAGTTTTATCTTCAATTTTGTACATTTTCTCAGGACAGAAATGACATCTAATTTATTTTCCTATTTGGTATCTACTCTATTCTCAACAGTTTGCTAAATGAATAATAGAATAAATACTGGAAATAAAGCGTGGAAAACAAAACAAAGCAAAACAAACAATGAACCTACTCTGTCTGTTTTTCCTGTTCCCTCTCTCTGCTTTTTTCTTCTTGAATAACAGAAAAACAAGAAGGGCGGTATTGTACCGTGCAGTTCAATAAGCTTTTAATATATGACTCTAAATATATGCACTTTCGAAGATGACATAACTTCCACGAACACATATGCACAAAACGTAAGAGATATATTAACTTGAGATAAAAATTCAGATTACCATTTTGAATAAATGCATTTATACTGACATTAGGAAACTTAAGATTTTGAGAAGCATAAGTAATAAAACTAGAATCTCTAGATCTTTTTTTCTTTCATAGATTAAAAAAAAAAATAATAGAGAGAGTGCACGCTTGTGCGCATCTAGGGAGGAGCAGGAAGAGGGACAAGCAGACTCTGTGCTGAGTGCAGAGCCCAATGTGGAGCTGGATCCCATGACCCTGAGATCATGACCTGAGCCAAAAGTTAGAGTTGGCCGCTTGACTGACTGAGCCACCCAGGTGCCCCTAGAGCTTTTTGTTCTTTTAATGAAATATCAAGAATGCCTATGTCCTGAAATTATAATGTTACTAATTTTTTTTTTCTAATGTTACTAATTTATTGTGAGATAAAAAAGGTACAAAAATTCTAGCTTTAACAAGTTTCGTAATATGTAAGCTATAAAATATAGATTCAATATCAGTAATTTAATGGAGTTTAAATTTGTTAGTCCTGTGGTTAATTTTCTACTTTTAAAGAGGAGCTTTAATTTTAATAATGTGATTTCCTTCCACATGTGGAAGGAAAATTTGCCTTAACAATTTTTTTCTGTAGTTTCCTGGTTGATAAAGTTAACTTCATTTTGGAAATATTTTAAACTCCCTATGAGTATAAGGATTTTTGGGTGAGTAAAATGTGACTTTGTTATCAGAGTGATAAATCTAAAGTATAGAATTTACATTCTGTAGACATGAAAACAAATTTTTAAGTCTGAGAAAGCAAAGCTTTAAATATAATACTATATAAATTAATGTTAAGTAAGGGAAATATTTAAGCATTATTTGCAATTATAAATGTTAATTCCAGTTTTCAAGCAATCTTAAATATTTCCAAAAATCTAAATACATTTTTTTTAATATTTAAAAAAATAGGGCGCCTGGGTGGCTCAGTCGGTTAAGCGTCTGCCTTCAGCTCAGGTCATGATCCCGGGGTCCTGGGATCGAGCCCCACATCGGGCTCCCTGCTTGGCGGGAAGTCTGCTTCTCCCTCTCCCACTCCCCCTGCTTGTGTTCCCTCTCTCGCTGTCTCTCTCTCTGTCAAATAAATAAATAAAATCTTTAAAAAAATAAAAAATAAAAAAATAAAAAAAAATAAAAAATAAATATTTATTTATTTGAGGGAGGGAAGGGACAGAGGGAGAGGGTGAGAATCTTAAGCAGACTACTGCTGAGCTCAGAGCCTGAGGCAGGGCTTGAGTCCAGGACCCTGAGCCCAAATCAGAAGTCAGAGGCTCAATCAACTGAGCCATCCAGGCACCCCTAAATACATTTTATTTTGAAAATATAAAATGTTTTAAAATTATTTTGTATTTAGTGTCTTTATCTTTCATTCATTAGTCTGTTAGAATTAATACTCTTTTAAAGATGCACATTATTTTCTTTTACTGATATGTAACCTCACTATAGGTATTTTAGAAAATTAAAAAAAAAAAGATACACATAATTCAGTGATGGAAGCAACATATTTTTTGTACATAAAGAATTATTCTCATCTTCTTTTATCTAGTATCTTTTTGTCCATTTTTTTAATACCTCTCTGATGATTCATTCCATTTCTGTATTTATATCTTGTTTTCCCTTTTTTTTTCTAGTTGATATAATGAATATACCATGTTTCAATTTTGTTAACATTACCTTATGTATTTGTAATTATAGATGCAGAGTGTTCTGATTGCCACTACCAAGAATTAGAGTATAGCAATTAACTTCTTAATGAAAATGAAAAATAAAATACTTATTTTTTATAATTTATTTACTATTCCTAGACCTATTTGATTTAATAAAACCATTATGTCGTTCTTCAGAAAAAGCAAATGGCAGGGCGCCTGGTTGGCTCAATCAGTTGAGTATCTGCCTGTGGCTCAGGTCATTGTTCTGGGGTCATGGAATGGAACCCCATATTGGGCTCCCTGCTCAGCAGGGAGTCTGCTTCTCCTCCCATTCCCTGCTCCTCTCTCCAATATATTCTCTCTCTCTCAAATAAATAAAATCTTTTTTTTAAAAAAAAGCAAATGGCATTTATTTTGTATATCTGTATTTAGAATCATTCATACTTATTTCCTTAAGTGTATTTGATTTTTTTTTTTTTCTCTTTTTGTACAATTGTTTATGCCTAAGAGTCAGAATCTGGGGTTAACTGATACTCACTTGTTCATGTTTTCAGGATAGTGACAGATTATTTGTCAGTGACCTGGACCAATTTATATTTGTGCCAATACTATAGGAATGTTCAAATAGTTCCCCATCTTCTCAACACTGGTAATTTTTATGTTTTTTTGTTTTTGTTTTTGTTTTTGTTTTGCCAGCTTAGTTGTAAATTGTATCTTACTATGTCCTTACTGTGTTTTCATCTCTTTACTAGTAAGTTTGGGTATCATTAAATAGATTTTTAAAGTCACATTTATATTACTATTTTTTTCTTAAATAAGTTTATGAGTTTCAGCTAATTTTATAATAGAGTGTATTTTTCTAGTTGTATTTGAGAGTTACTTTATATAATTGGGGTAATGATTATTTGTCTTATCTATGACAAATATTGTTTCTCAACCTGTGCCATGTCTTTTTATTTTATTATATCTCTTGGTGAACAAATAATTTTAACTGTGTTAAAGAACTTTATTAGCCTGTGTTCGTATGGGCAGAATGTTTTAGTATATTTCTAATAATTTCCTGTGCCAAGTTAATAAATACATTTTGTTTTGTCCAAAATTTTATACTTTGATCTTTCACACTTAAGTGCTTATTCTACTAAGATTGATTTCTAATCAGTGAGGTAGGGATATGGTATTTTTTTAATTAGCATTTTTTAAAAAAAATGCTCACTACTTCTTATTGAAAAGTCTGTGGTTCCCTACTAGTTTTTCAAATCTGTTCTGCTATATATCAGGTTTTCACACATGTGCATGTGTATATGTCTATGTTCTCATCTCTTTCATTCATCAATTTTTCTTTACCATAATTCATATAACTGTTATAACTAATATTAAGCCTTAGTCTTAAATAGGACAAAGCCCTGTGCTTTTTAATTCTATATTAATGTCTTAAGTATCCTCACCCTTTATTCTTTTATGTCATTTAGTATCACTTTTATTTATGAAAAACCTTGTTTCTTTTGCCTGGGATTATTTGAATTGGTAGATTCTTGGAACTGATTCAATAAGCAAGAGATGTCTCTACATGTATTTAGTTCTTATTTAATAGTTATCAATCAAGGATGCCAATTACATCAATATAGATTTTAAAAGACAAATTGAGGCATGTTAAAACTTTTAAGAGTTTATTGGAGCAAAAATTGCTTCAAATTTGGCAGCGCCAAACCAGAAGTCTTTAGGAGCAATCTGTCAACAAGAGCAAAGGGAGAGACTTTTACAGAGAAAGTGCAGAAGAAAAGAAAGGACATTACCTGATTGGCAGTAGCTTAAGCCTCATTGGCTGTTGGTGATTGGTTGTCCTTTGGCTTCAATTTCTTAACCTTGAGGCATTCATAGGCTTCATTTTTGGTTTGCTCACGTAGGCCACCATGGTATTAGAGCCACATCAGTCTAATGACCTCCTTGTTTAATTAATTTAACAAAGGTGTTACACCTTTTTTGTTAAATTTATTTCTAGCCATTTAATGAATACTTACAAGATAAATGATTTTTAAATTGCACTTTTTAATTCTTGTTGCAGGTCTATTGCAATGCAATTATCTAAACATTGTTCAGAAAGTTTCCTAAAATCTTTTATTAATTGTAAATTTTCAATGGATGATTTGATGGATGAAACTTTGAGCTTTTAGAGTAAAATACAGTCTCATCTCCAAATACTTTTGGGGTTCCTGTTTTATGAGCCTATCTCTGCTGTTTCTTGTTCTTATCTTTTTATCTTATTGAACTATGTAGGATATCCACTATGTTTTGTGATTTTAGACCAGAGCCCATTATATTTGTTGTAATTCAACCTTCAAGATTTCTTTGTCGTGTAAGTTGTGAGTTCTTTTCTGCAGGGGTTTATTGTCATCTGGAGGGTGTTATACACCCCAATCCACTTTAAATTCAAATTTTGATGTAAAGATTGATTTTGAATCAAATAATTTAAATGAATTCTTCAAACTCAAATGAGAGCCTGCCGTCAGTCACACATCCTCAGAGCAGATTTTTTTTTTTTTTATCTCCAGAACAAATATAAAGCATCTTTATTTCCTAGTTTAGTGAAGCCATTTTTTCCCCAAAGGTTTAGCCTTCCTGTACTCCATTTTCTGCAGTTTTCTCTAATTTGTCTCTAACTCTGCCACTTCAGAGCCTTCATTCACAGAACACTTGGGCTGCCAGCTTCTTAAAGGCTTAATTAATCTCTTGTCTACCCTACTCACTTACCTCCCCATACTTGTCCTCCAGCTTTGCTCTTCACTTAAAACACTTCTTTTACTTTCTTTCAGATTCATCCATTCATTTAAAAATGTGTTTGTTTCTGTGTGTATTATCATTTTGTTTTGTTTTTTTTTTTACTAACATGTTTGTATATTACAGTAAATTTTCTATTCCTCCATTTTATGGGAAATCATTAATGTTATTTTAAATGTTATGATACTATCAGTTACCTTAATTCAGACAGACCTATTTTTATCCTATTCTGTTCTTTTAATGATTTATCTTTTTTAATTTGGCCTATTAGTCTCTTTAAATGTATTGAGTGAAAATACTCTTGTCATTTGAAAACATCTCTTCATTTATTTCTTTAACACATTGTTTTTCTTTATATGTTCTTATTATTACTGATTCTTTCTCAGAGCTTTTCATGTATTTTGAATACAGAGATTTCAAATCAAGCCAAATATATATTTCAAAAGTCAATATGTTCTTTGAAACGTGGGTGATACTTCAGTGGTACATGATCTGAAGTTAGAATGCTGGTGATTATGATATCCATCATCATATTCATTATTCCATGGGTGTGGGGAAACATCAAGGTCCTGGAGAATGCCTATAGGAGAAAACCTGTCTTTTTCTTTCTTTCTTTCTTTCTTTTCTTTTTTTTTTTTTTGCATCAGTAACCAACCTTACACATCTGGTTTTCTATTTAATTGGGCCTCCTTCCTCAGTAATAACTGTATCAGGAGAGAACCTGGCCACCAGCAGATGTCCCATTGGTTTGGCTGTGGTTTATTGGTGGACCTCACAGTGTTTTGAAAGTTCTGGAAACAAAGCCTTTAAAGAATTTCTAAGTGCAGTACTCCACAGATGCACCTCAGTTCTTCAATCTTTTAATTTGTAAGATATTAGTGGGATTTTATCAGAGTATTCTACCTGTTTTTTATCATAACATTTTTTGGGAAGATAATTATTACAAGTATCTTAGGCTTATTTGTAAAATAGACACATCTCATATTTTGGCAGAGATTTGTCTCTATCCCTTTCATTACTATCCAGCATGATATAAGTTTTACCTCTTTTTAAATTGTTTTTTTTCATTTTGGTAGGGGCATTGGAAATAAAACATAGGTCTATGCCCAAGTTCCAATTTTTGCAGTGAGTCCTGTTACCCAACGTTTGGTAACTACTTGTCCTCAGCTGATATTAGTTCTAGGTTTTCTTACCTTAGCTGAAATGGCCTCATGAACTGTGCTCTTATAGACCCCTGGGTCTTTTTGAAGCGCATGTCCTACCTGTTTTTTTTTTTTCACACTTCCCTCAGCTTATGTTTTCCTGGTGTCATTTATTTTCATTGCTGTATATCTTGGTCACTACCCTGCAGTGAAGTAGGCTAGCGACTGATAAGGGGATTTATCTTTATGCCAGAAGCAGGTAGAAGAACACATCTCCTCATTACCAGTAAAATGGGTATATGGTCTTATTGCTTTGTCACCTAAGAGCGTTTACTAAGTACATTTCTCCTGCCTCTAGTGTTCTCCCTTTTTCTTAAAATGCATGGTACTGCCCTACTGTGTTTTCAAATATTTATGTACTCATAACTCATCTTAGTAACACTGATCTGTTTTTGTGATTGTTCCTCTTGACTAAGTTAGATATATTATTCTTAATTGTGATGATGATATAATAAAGAAAACTTTACTTGCCTTATCTAACATCATACAAACCTTATAAGTTCAATATTTCTTTGACTACTGAAATTCTTATGTTATCTACACTCTAAACTTAGTCTCAAATTGCAAATACCTTCCACAGTCGCTAACATAGCTTCCTTTTGTTTGTGAAGTTCAATTTTGAATACATTAATTTTAATTAAAAGTTGTCCTTATTTTGCTTTGTGCTCTTAACACTTTTGTTTAAAGAAGGTTTTTATTCCTATTTCATAAAAATATGTTCCATATTTTCTTTTATATTTTTTTTTTTAAAGATTTTATTTATTTATTTATTAGAGAGCGAGCGAGAGAGAAACAGCATGAGAGGGGGGAGGGTCAGAGGGAGAAGCAGGCTCCCCGCCGAGCCGGGAGCCCGATGTGGGGCTCGATCCCAGGACTCCGGGATCATGACCTGAGCCGAAGGCAGTCGCTCAACCGACTGAGCCACCCAGGCGCCCTTTTCTTTTATATTTTTAAGCTTTTATTTCCCTACACACCTGAAAGTTATTTTTGTGTATGATCTGATAAAAGAAACAATTTTTCTTTCTTCCTTTAACTCTGAAAACTTTAAATGTATTATATATCTTTTCCAAAATGTTCTATTATTTCCAGTTCTTCAGAAACAAATTTTCCATTTCATCGCTTCAGCTGGTGTTCATTCATGTGTTTTGCTTTCTTTTACTATTTTTTTCCCTACTATGGGAGTCTCATGCCTTAGATTATGAAAGAATACCTTAAAGACATTTTTGTGTTTGCTCAGCTGAGACTCTGATGGTTTCACCAGTGCCATAATAATTTGGGTTGGAGTCCCCATTCCATACATGTGTCTGGACCTCACATACACACGAAGTCCATGCTTACCATCTGCTTTCTCAATGATGACCTCTCTCTGTCATTCCTGGTTAGCAACTAGTATTGGTGCAGCTACACAGAGCTGATGTGCAGAAGTTTTTCTAATTCCCATTCCATAGATGGGGCAACCCTTTTTAATACCTATTGCATACAAGTGTCTCATTCCTAGTTCCTTTAGTTCATATGGCCTGAGGTCTGGATACCCTTAACAGGGCTGGGAATTTAAACCTCACTGAAGCCATTCATGCTTTTATTCGTCTTGGATAATTTCCCGACTCATTATCCTCTTACTTTATTGCCAGTTCCTTTCTTCTGTCAAGTTTCCTTAAAAATTGACTAGGCATAAGATATTTGTACCAGTAGTAATAATTTATGAATGCAGTGTACATTAGAATTTATAAAGTGTTCCCTTTAAAATTTGCCTAAAGGTTTACTTAATTAGGATTTTTCTAAAGATTGTTGGAGTCATAATTCTGAAACTTCAGTCCTGTAACTTTATTCACTGAAGCACAATATAGTTGTAGGTTATCAATGGTCCTAGTCTACAAGGAAGAGAAAGAATCAATTTAAGTTACATTATTAAATAATATCTATCTATATCTCTAAGCAAGTTAAAATTATGTCTGTCCTGGGATGCCTGGGTGGCTCAGTCGGTTAACCATCTGCCTTCAGCTCAGGTCATGATCCCAGGGTCCTGGGATTGAGTCGTGCATCGGGCTCCTTGCTCAGGAGGGAGCCTGCTTCTCCCCGTGCCTGCCATTCCCCCTGCTTGTGCGTGCGCTCTCTCTCTCTCCCTGATAAATAAATAAATAAAATCTAAATAAAGAAATAAATAATTAATTAAATTATGTCTGTCCTATATTGTCTTAAACAATATTTTAAAATTCTTTCATTGTGTTTGATTATATTTCTAGTACTATCAGGGCTATACACACTGTCTTATGTGAAATAGACTCATGAGGAAATTGTTTTATTCTAGTAATGTTTTCTCCTCTATGGAAGGAGATAGGAAGGTGGTCTGTGGTAGGCTGAAAAATAACCTCACAAAATATAACCATGTCCTAATTCAGGAAACCTATAAATTTCACCTTATATGGAAATAAAAGGTCTTTGTGGATGTGATTAAGTTAAGGATATTGAGATCCGGAGGTTATCCTGGATTACTTAGGTGGGCCCAAATAACAATCCCATACAGATCTTCCTGGGCAACATTTTAATGAACCCATTACAATTTGAAAATATCTTAAGTCAAAAATTCATTTAATACCCTAACCTACAAAACATCATAGCGTAGCCTAGCCTATCTTAAACACACTCAGAACCTTCCATTAGCCTACAGTTGGGCTAAATCCTCTAACACCAAGCCTATTTTTTAATAAAGTGTTGAATCTCTCATGTAACTACTGAATACTGTGCTGAAAGCGAAAAATACAATGGCTGTGTGGTGCAGAATGATGGCCAGCGTATCATCTGTTCACCCTCATGACTGGATGCCTGACCGGGACCTGCATTTGCAGCCATTGCCCAGCATCATGAGACGATCCTACACATCTTGTCCAAGAAAATACCAAAATTCGGAATTCAAAATACGGTTTCCACTGAATGTGTATCACTTTCACACCATCATAAAGTAAAAAAATCATAAGTTGAACTGTCCTAAGTCACAGACCATCTATAAATAGCCTACTTAAAAACAAACAAATGAAAAAACAGTGAGCTTTTTGGGAGCATCTGGCTGGCTCCGTTGGGAGAGCATGCAACTCTTGATCTTGGTCTTATGAGTTCGAGCCCCACTTTGGGTGTAGAGATTATTTAAATAAATAAATATATTTAAAAAAAAAATATGAAACATGGGCATGGTAATAGGATGTACTAGCAGAAGAAAATATATTAGTTCTTATTAAATAATATACATTTCCACATACTCTTTTTATTGTTTTAGTGTATGACACTTGACTAAAAGATCAGAGAGCTATGGCTGTGTGCACATGGTGTTAAAGGCTATTTTTTTTTTTAAGTATGATGAACTTCAGTAAGACTAAGTGACAATAAATGTTCATGGAGTGTCTTAAAATTTCTTCAGGGTGCCTGGGTGGCTCAGTCTTTTAAGTGTCTGCCTTCGGCTCAGGTCACGATCCTGGAGTCCCAGGATTGAGTCCCACGTTGGTCTCCCTGCTCAGCGGAGCATCTGCTTCTCCCTCTGCCCTTCCCCCTTCTCAGGTTCTCTCTCTCTCTCTCTCCCCCAAATAAGTAAATAAAATCTTAAAAAAAAAAAAAAAAGGCCTAGAATCAGACACCAGACATGTATTTTCTAACTTGTGTGAGCATCTTTTTTCGAGTCATTCCTGGTATATTACCCAGATAGGAACATTTCCAACAGAAACATAAGACGCATTTTCAATACTATACTCTGTTAACCTAAGACACTATTTATTTGAGAAATATTATGTGATTAGGGTCAGAGATATCAGTATAATATAATGTTTTCCTTAAGACAAACTTTTATGAATATATGTGTATACGTACCAATATTAATACATATATTTCCCAGTTCAGCCCACAGAAAAGGCTTAGAAACAATGGCCGCCCCATAGCAACAAGCATACTCAGTGTCCAGATACTGGTTTCTAAATCATTCACCAGTACAAGGGACTAGGATCCCTGGAAATATTGCTGAGTCTAGGGCTGAGGCAAGAAATATATAAGATTAGCATGAATTTGCTCTGAGTGCGAGAATATAAGGAACTGCTCAATCAACAAATTTATATGCTATGTCAAAAGGTCACAAAAGCAAGTGAAAGAGTTCATAAAGGCCCACATTGGAACAATTTGAGCACCAAAATAAATGGTGCAGTATTGGATTATAACACAAAGTACAAAATAAATATCCATGAATTCACACTGATGTACACAAATTTCTAATGAATTAATGAATGATTGAATACACAAACAAGCAAACCAACTGGGAGAACAGAAAAATCTTTCTTGCAGAAGAATTCCGAATAAACCTTGCAGATATTTTCCCCTCAAGGAGGTGGAACTTAATTCCCTGCCCCTGAGTGTGGTCTGTGTTTGTCGACTTGCTTCCAGAAGCACACTATGGAAAGGAAGAACAGAAGTCAAGCTGGTGTCATGCATCCTCAATGTGAAGTTATGAGAATGACACAACCTATATGGTCTTCCTCCCAAACCCAGTCTAATGAGAATAATTAGACATCCATCCCCCTGGTCTAGTTATGAGAAACAAAATCAGGCAAATTCCAATTGAGAGACATTCTGTAAATGTCTGATCATTACTCTTCAAAACACTCAAGGTCATCAAAAACAAGGAAAATCTGAGAGACTATCACTTTCCAGAGAAGGCTGAGGAGACATAAAGGCTAAAATCAATATGATATCCAGAACAGAAAAAGGACATTGGGAGAAAAACTCATGAAATCAGAATGTATCAATATTCGATCATTTGAGTCCATATACCACAATGTATCAAAAGTTATGACAAATCATTGTAATATAAAATGCTAACAACAGAAGAAATTGGATGTGGGGTTTATGAGAACTCTGAAAAATCTTTGCAGCTTTTATTTTTTTAAGATTTTATTTATTCATTTGAGACAGAGAGATAGAGAGAGAGAGCATAGCAGGGGAGAGGCAGAGGGAGAGGGAGAAGCAGACTTCCTGCTGAGCGAGGAGCCCGACGTGGGACTCGACCCCAGGACCCTCGGCTCATGACCTGAGCCAAAGGCTGATGCTTAACCATCTGAGCCACCCAGGCCCCTCAATCTTTGCAGCTTTTTTTTTTTTTTTTTTTTTTAAGATTTTATTTATTTATTTGACAGAGAGAGACACAGCGAGAGAGGGAACACAAGCAGGGGGAGTGGGAGAGGGAGAAGCAGGCTTCCTGCTGAGCAGGGAGCCCGATGCGGGGCTCGATCCCAGGACCCTGGGATCATGACCTGAGCCGAAGGCAGACGCTTAACGACTGAGCCACCCAGGCGCCCCATCTTTGCAGCTTTTAAGTAAATGTGAAATACTCTAAAATAAATATATATTATAAAATTTTTTTTGACATTACAACTTTATGTATGTTTGTTTTTCCAGCTCTGTTTGACTCTATTTGGGAATACAGTCCATTTGGAACTCAATAGATTGTTGGAGTTTTAAAGGATGCCAGCCTTGTCAAAGGTAGGTGACATTTAACTATCATTAACACATATCTTTCAACCTCTTAATAAATAATTCAAAATTCAAACTCTTTTAAAAACTTTACTTTTAAAAAATTATTTATGAGAAATAAAAATATTCAGATGTTTATATACTTACAGGCAGTTGGCATAAACATGACGCGACCATAAAACTTAAGTAATCATTTCTTTTAGCAAGAATTCTGTTTAAGCTTCTTCACTGAATTTTTCTCACACTGTTTCAATTTACATTCAGATTTGAGAAAACCTAGTGGCTATGTGCCTCCTTAAGAACAGAAATTTATTTTCTCCTTTTATATTTTTATGACACATTGCCTACTCCCTCATAATTAGTGGATATTCCTTTTGTTCAACTGAGTATGTCTCATTTCAAAGACAAACTTCAGATGAAGCTCTGACACAGGAAACAAAGAGACACTGTCTCAAATTTTCTTGTCTTTATTAATATTAATTCGGCAGGGTCTAGCTCAGTTGTTTCTTGGGCAGGTAGTTGTAGGCTGCTTTTCCATCGCTGATGGCAGGAATCTGAACTCTGAGATTTAGACCCTTATAGTTAACTTCTGGAGACAATAATTAAAGCACTGCCTTGACACTCCTTGCTTGGTAATTGTAGCATCTGTTCTTAGGCTCTAGTCAAAACAAGCTTCATATTCTCAGTTCTCAATCAGTGATCAGTTAAGATTAACCATTGATATAATAGCTCAGAAAGAAAAAGTTAAAGAGATAAGGCAAATGTAATTAAACTAAAGTGGCTTTATGGATCTTGCTGTGATATTTATTCAACTCTCTGCATACTCATATTTAATAAATGAGAAACTAAACCATTTCTTTTTGTTTTTAGCTTTTCTTTGATGAGATACATTTACTCAAAAAATATTACAATTTAATCTAGTTTTATAACATAATCAATTAATTTCAAGTATCAGATTTGAGTAAAATCCATACAGATTTTAGATATAATTTTTCACGATTAAAAGTTTGAAATGAAATTAACCATTTGATATCAAATACTAATTCTTTTGTCATCCATTTTATCTTTCAATTTGTTATCATCAATATGCAGAATTTCCATATGGAAAAATTTTACTTTTACCTTGTAAAATCTTCACATTTTTGTAGAAAATTTGGATACTTTTAATAAAAAATTTCTGATCTCGGATAATTTTGGATTAGGGGTTTCATTCCAGATCTTATACTCAGATTAATATGTGAGAGAGCTTCATACTTCAGAATTAATTCCTGTAACCAGCAACTTGTCCTTTTTACAAAACCATGATTTCAGCAACCTAAATATTATCTACGATACAAGTATGAGTAATCAAAAATTAATACTACACGATACTAATTATTAATGCACGATTTTACATCTTTTCCTTTAAAGCTTAATGAAGCATTAAAACATCCAAAGATCCAAATAAAAAGGAAGCACACTCTTCTCAAATGTCCTTTGGTTCTCTCTGTGCTATAATCAAAGTTAAAAGGACTATATAGAAATTTGATCATCATTTTATTTAAGAATAGTTTAAACATAGTAACTTGAGAAAGGATAAACTTAAAGTAGTGAGAATGTTCACTTTTTTCAATGAGGAAATAATTCAAATGAATGCAGAAAACATTTGTAGAGAATTGCTTGAAATTGTTCTCCTTTTAATGTAAGGGTTTTCATAAACTTCAAGTAAGAAAAAAGACCTGAAAGCAGTCTCTATGGTATGATATCCAGGAGAGTGGATGAAGAGAGTGATATCCAAGAATATTGAAGGTATAGGTTTCAAGCTAAACTTAGTATTAAAATATTTGTCTTTCATTAATTCAATTTTGAATAGAGTAATGCCCTTGGGGCCGGTTTAAAAATCCTATCATCTTCTTTCATAAATACTTTTTTGAACATTCAAAGAAAGAGCAATCAATTTCTCCTCCAAAATTTCACAAAATTTAGTGTTTGTCCTGTTATTTGTCACTTACATTCATGATTGCCTAACGAGTAATTAGAACAACTTATTATAAATCTTTTGAAAATGAAAAACAAGATGAAAGAAATCATTCTTTTTTTCCTACAGTCAGACAGCACTCTTTGATTATTTATAGAATACTTTTATGTTCCAATATGAAAAATGATATGGTTGCAAAGAAGCTGGGATAGGATTTCTTCTGTATGTTATGGTGGAAAGGGGAGGGAAAATATAGAAACGATGTATTTGAACTGGACTTTAAAGATAAGTGACTACAAATATGTAAAGGAAAGGGGATAGATGTATATAAGGCATGAAGGTATGTAATAATTCATGTGTGGTGAATTTTAAGCCATTTGGACAGTTAGGAAATTCAGTGAATATCAGGTATGAGGACAGTTGGTAGATAAATCTAGAAGAGTGGGTCCAGTAGATGAAGAACCTTGAATGAAATTTGAAAACATACCTGGGCTGTGGGATTTATGTTTTAGAACATATGGAGCTATGTTTGTTGTTGCTATTTATTTTTTAATGTAGAGAAATAAACCGATCAGGGTGTGTGTATGTGCATGTGTGTGTGTATGTGTGTGTTTAAGAAAATAATTGCCGGCAATGTATTGGGGGATTATATATATATGTATATTTGCCCAATCTTTAGGAAGTACCAGTTTCATCTTATTTGTGTCTAGATCCTATAATTTCTTAGCCAATTACCTGTATGTAATCACTATGCAAAAGGCATTTGTTTATTTAGAGATATATTTAGTTTAAGGTTTTAACTAAATCACATTCTTCAGGATTCCTTTAATACTTCATTTCATGAGGCCAAAGAAGCAAAGTGTGGTCACAAAAGGAAGGTTTTGGAAATGAATACAGAGACTGACACAGAGGTAAACAAATATAAGATCTGTCTTAAAAAAAAAAAAGTCTTTAGGGCATTGGTATGAATATCAGGTCCTGACACTCAGGGAACCATGCCTCTCAGCAGTGATGAGGTGAAAAGGAAACTGATGGAAACACAAAGGGAGCAACAGATCTGCTCAGCCAGGGGTGGATTTGAGCATTTCTGGTTTTAGTACTCACAATATCCTGCTGAGTTGACAATAGGGTTCAAAAAATGAATTGCAGAGCCATCTGTTTAAAAAAAGAAAAGTAGTTTGTAAGGTATTACTACAAATCATTTTGTAAATTATGTTAGTGAGGTTTTCCCCTGATGGGTTATTGTTTGCGCTGCAATTAGCACATTTGAAAAAAAAAAAGATAAATGCTGGGATATTTCTAATTTTAGGTAACTGTCAAAGGATAGTCATTTGAGACATGCCTGTTAGGATTTCACAATTGACTTGTCATTGGGAATTATGAGTCATCATCTGCACAAAATAATAAGCAGAGAAAAGAAAGGAAAATACAGAGGGAGCTGACTATTTCTTCTTAGACTCTGCTAGACTTCTTATACAGAAGAAAGAATTGTTCCAATTACTCGATCGCTGCAGGTTCCCAGGATTATTAAAACAAGTTTATTATAAGCGATAACAGTAGAAGAAAAAATCTAAAAGAGGTACTTCGATCTTCCATGAATTTTCCTTTATGTAGTTTTTTTTATTTCTTTGTCAGTATTTCGTTCAAAGAACCATAGACCACAGATGCTCTTAAAATCTTGCACACAAGAGACTGAAGGGACACTTAATATGTGTCTTTATTGCATGGCACATTTCTTAGTTAATTTTAAAGGTCATCTTCCTTCTGGGAACCTAAAGATGGTGTTCTTAAAGAAAGAAGAAAGATAAATAAATGGAAAGTTGTTTTTTTTTTTTTTTTTTTCCTAGCTTTAAAGTAATCCTGTTTATATGTCGTACTGCATTGATGTTATGTGACAGGTCATAATCCAGGTCATTGTGCTATCATTCAGGTTCGCTTAACATTTCTTTAGGATGTAAGCAAGTAAAACTGTACGTAGTCTTTGTTCTAATAAAAAAAAAAAAAAATCCTGCAGGAGAGATGAAGAGAGTGCTTCGTTCTGGTCTATGGGACGACAATCCATAATTTACTTTGCAGATGTCTGTAACTGAGGCAACAGCCAGAACAACCACACAGTGGTAGCTGCTCCGGGGAAGGGATACCAAGAGGCTCATAAATCATAGTAAGGATTAAAAGCAATGAGCATTCATCTTCTTAACCTCATAAAGGCAATATTGGAAATCCAAGGATGAGAACATACAGAGCATGGAATCTTTGTTCAGGGATAAATGGTGTCAGAGTTTTTAAGGCTTCTCTCAATTAGCACTGCCCTGCAGTTGATTTTAAAAAGCCTCTTTCTATGTCAAAATAAGTGATAAGATATATTTCTAGGGCATATGAGAAATGGAGTCACCTTATATAGAAATGTTAATCATTTTCTTAGATTGAAACATGTTTCTTCTTGGACGGCAGATGGAAAGTAACCTTAAATACCTAATCTGAAAAAATATCTATCTAATCTAATCCAATCTGAAAAGACTTCATTATTTAGCTAAACATTTTTAAATAGTGAAATGTCATGAGAAAATTCTAACTTCACAATAGTCAAATGAAGGAGATACAGACAGCTGGGTCTCTCCTGTAACATTTAGTAAACAAATGGCCTGTTACTAATTGTTTATATTTGAGAAATTACTCTAATCAAAGGTCTTTGGATGCAGATGAGTGAATCGTACACGGTGAGAAGTTTCATTTTTTTTTGTTGAGGATAAACACTTATAAAATTTTAAAGCTTTTGAAAAATACCAATTTGTTAATTTTTTCAGCATTGTCTAAATCAGTTCATGATACAGCTGAACTTGGCCACTTTATGAAAGCACAAGGAAAGAGCACAGAATAACAAAATCACTTATTCAAGGATAATTATGAGCTTATTAAGGAGACACAAATAGATTATTCCAGTTTCTGATTCCCTGGTTTAATATCAAATATCCCTTGGCAATGATTTTTTTAATGTAGCCGATACTTAATTATCTATTTCAGTTAAGGGGAGCTATGGTGTGACTAATTCAGAGTGGCGGATAATTAAAAATATATATTTATGTTTGGCATTGAAACATATTTTGTGTTTATATTTGAACATGATTTCATCTGACATTTTAGAAAGTCTCAACTGCCCTTCTTTGAAAACAATCAGAGTAACATAGCAGACATTTTAATTTGGGCTGCTTCTGCACTGAGTGTACCATATTCTACACCCCGTGCTTGGGACAAATAACCTTTCTTTGCATTTGGCAGGCACTATGACACTACTCCAATTTAGTTCAAATTATCTTCTTAGCTACCAATTTTCCTTCCTCTGGAATGGTGATTCAGTACCATATGCTTTGATACAAGCTTGTATGATGATTTTTGAGTCAAACAGCTTTGTTGTATCCTGTACCATTGCTTGGTTGTTCCTTTATCTGTTTTGTAACAACACTGCCCCGTCTATTTCATTAACAGTTCAAGAGAAGGAGGGTACAGAACTTTGGGATTCGGTGAGGCTTCTCTCCCACATAAACTAACACTGATACAAAATGTATGGTGGATACTTATTGTATATTGTTGGACTAAAAATAGACCAAATCATTTTTGACTTCATAATGCTACCTGCTATTTAACCACAAAATCGTGGGTCCCAGAATCTGCTAAAAAAAAAAGAAAAGGCTATCAGAAAGCAAATATTTGCCCCTATGTCTACATATCTGGATTATTTTCTTAAATAATTATTAAATGGGGAAAATAGATTGGAGAGAAATGATAGTATATGTTAAATAGATCTCAGTAGCATTTTAAAATGTTGTTTTTTTTTTTATTATGTTATGTTAATCACCATACATCATTAGTTTTTGATGTAGTGTTCCATGATTCATTGTTTGCGTATAACACCCAGTGCTCCATTCAGTACATGCCCTCTTTAATACCCATCACCAGGCTAATCCATCCCCTCACCCCCCTCCTCTCTAGAACCCATAGTTTGTTTCTCAGAGTCCATAGTCTCTCATGGTTTGCCTCCCCCTCCGATTTCCTACCCTTCATTTTTCCCTTCATGCTATCTTCTTCTTCTTCTTTTTTTTTTTAAACATATAATGTATTATTTATTTCAGAGGTACAGGTCATTTTATATTTCTAAGGCCTCAGTAAAATGGGTGACATAAGACAAAAACTAATTCACTTTAAAAATTAGTAACCACGTTGGTGCTTACATTCTAGTAAAGAGAAGGAAAAAACAAGTAATTAAATTATATAATTTTTAGTTTATATTAAAATTATAGATAAATCTGTTTATAAAATTCATAAATGTTATGTAGAAAATAAGCCAGGATGAGGGATAGGAAGTTTCTGTGTTGTAGAGGAAAAGAGACATAGTATTTTGCTAATTTTAAACACATATTTAGAGGTCTTCCCAATAAAATAACATTTGAAAAGACTTGAACTCCTTCAAGTCTTTTCACAGAGCAAGCCATGAAGTTACACACACACAAGTAGATGATGTACATATGTCAGAAATAGTTGTTCATCTTAAGACATTTCACTAAATGATTGATGAAGTAATTAGTAGAACAATGCAATAACTAACTTCAGAAATACAAGGGAAACAAAGTTTAGGAAAACAATCACTAAGGATATATTGAAAATTATGGAAAAAAAAAAAAGCCCACAGAAACTGAGTATAAATCTTTTAAACTTTTGCAATGGAAATTAGCTGGCTTGAAATGGAAAGAACCCATGGATTTCTGGCCTCAAAGAAATACAGAAGAAGGAGAGTATTCCTCTCCCTCCAAATCCCAGGACAAAACAAAGAAAGGCAGAATCTATTTATTAAAAACCACAGGCCAGACACTGTTCTAAGCATTTACAAATAGTATATAGAAATACTAACTCACATAATCCTTATAACAGTCCTCTGGGATGACACTATTCTTTGATTTATTTTATCCTATATTATAGATAAAGGAAATGAAGCTTGGAGAAGTTAAATAACTTGGCCAAGTTCATACTACTAGTAAATGGCTATGCCGGATTCCAGTCTAGACAATCTAGCAAGAAGTCTATCCTTGTAACATCTACAATTTGGTGCCACATCTAAGACCTTTATCTACCGGCACCTTAAGCTATCTAGGTGACCCAACAGGGCCCAGTGGAGTAGATACTACTTTGTTAATCATATGGTTAAATTATGCATTTCATTCTATTTTGATGACTTAAAAATTTGTTTTTTGACTCTGAGCTTACATGCTCTGGGAAAAGTGATGAAACATAATGTAGATTTATTTTGAACTGTGTCACTTGGTTATAATCTTTCTTTGGTAATTTGATGTGTGTATGACAAATGTTTTTTATGACTTTTGAACCATGAACCACAAACATGTCTTTATTTGCTTTCAAATAGCATAGAAATCCCAAATGGTTTAAAGACAAACTGCTATTACACCTAAGTAATCTGCATGTCCCCCATTATTTTAGCGCATGGTTGGCTGTAATAGGTTCTATAAGAGTGGTGCCCACTAAGGGGCTCTTACAAGAAAGTGAGAAGGCCACACCATTGAAAGTTTACCAAGGCTATAGGATCAGGAGAAGTTGCAGAAGTCCTAAGAGTGGTTTTGGAATAAAATAAAAAGCCATAAGGAAACTCAAAGAAGTAGTAAGTGTCAATGAAATTCAGTGTTGCCCAATGGGCTGCATATAAAGATACAAGGGATATGATTAAGAAATGATGATGGAGGTTTTCTGACCACAGAAAATGAAACACTGCTAGACTTCTAGAACTGCCAAAAATGGTTGGATCCCAACTTAATTGCTTGGGTACTCTAAAGTCTCTATAAGAGCCAGAGCATGACAACAGTGGAAATTAGAAATTAGTATTTCAGATATCTTCCCACCTAAGCACCATAGCTAAATATTGAGATTTTTTTATAGGGTTAGAAGTCATGCTGTGTCCTTTTTATAAACCAGTCAGATCGTTCCATCAGATTTATGACAGATACAAATATAACCTTTCCTATGTTCTTACCTTGCTCAGATTTTCCAAGAACTATATCTTTGTGATATCCAAAGATGAGGTAATCAGTTTACTTTGAGGCTTCTCATAAGATAGTTCCATTAATAGGATATACAGTAATTCTGTTTGAAAAGCCCTTGTACCTGCATCTGATTACCTATATTATCAAAAGTGTGTCTTTTAACTTCATCTATCTACGCTTAAACAATGGTCATTTATTAATGTTATATATTATTATAAGAGGATGCATTATTTATGAATAGTGTTAGCCAGTACCCCCAGATGGTAAGAAGGCATGTGTCCTAAGCATTCTTTTCATAACTGCATGGAATGCAGTTTCACCCATTATATTTGCAATAAGACTTAAATATGTAATGACAGTGTTATGTCTGTTTTCAGAACTGATATGACATTTCTTGTAAGCAGACTTTCCCTCAGTTTAAAATTTCATGAGGTCCCAAAACTTAAGCAGTGTGTGAAAATACCTATCAGTCTCTTTGGGGTATTGTTCATTCAGTCTTTCATATCCCTCCCTGGGCTTCCCTTTAAGATAAAAGGGGCTCATGTGATCTTGTAGAGTTGGGAGCAAGAGGGCTTCTTGGAAGAGTGATGATCCTGGATTGTGCTAGAACTGACATCTGCTGAGTTATGTTCAGTCCAGTTGCTTCCGTGAATAGACTTGTTACCTATCGTTGATATTTTTGACTAATAAACATGTCCTCTCTTCTTCTCAGTTCATCCAGGTCCTTCCTTTGTTAACCATGCTGCTTCAATCTCACAATTCTTCTGAGGTTGCAGATTTTGAGTGTGGCCACCTTGTTGCCTTTTTGAGTGCCCAAGAGTCCTGAGTAAAGACTCCTTTTCCCTTAGTGTGTTTAGGTCTACCCATTCAATGACTTTTCATATATTTTCCATAGCCAGATGGAAGCTGCTACTTAAACTGTGGACAGACACAACGTCCTTGGAAATAATAAATGGTTTGCACGTAACACATATAGTCCCATAACCCTGTTAGTTGAATTAATATTGCAAAAATACATCCTCCTTTTCTAGCTTAATAATTCTTTCCACACATGAATAGCCTGTTACAACAGTCAATGTTCAAAGATTTTCAATAAACATTTTTAAGGAATGTTTACATCAAGAGTGGTAGGCTCCTTTAAAGTTTTTGCTGCATGTGATGAGACAGAGAAATTCATTTCTTTAAGCATGATATTTATTCCATCTTTCTATGTTATTTGAAATCCATTCTTCCCCTTGCCCCTAGGGGATGCCTGTCATCTAAACACATGTTTGAAACTAGATTGGGCGCCTGGGTGGCTCAGTTGGTTAAGTGACTGCCTTCGGCTCAGGTCATGATCCTGGAGTCCCTGGATCGAGTCCCGCATCGGGCTCCCTGCTCGGCAGGGAGCCTGCTTCTCCCTCTGACCCTCCCCCCTCTCATGTGCTGTCTCTCTCATTCTCTCTGTCTCAAATAAATAAATAAAATATTAAAAAAAAAAAAAAGAAACTAGATAGAAAGCATATGTCCTGTGTATCCCATGGGGCTGACAAAAGGGGTGAAATATAGGATAACTGCATCTTCAATTGTGCAAAAGGGAGTTTCCTTTTTGCAACTGATATTCCTTGCATAGTGTGCGATGCTGTGTTGTAGTCTTCTGGTGGTTTAATTATCATTGCATTTCATTTCATAACTAGATGGGTCTTCTTAAAGCTAAGGAATGTTGAAACTTGGCATAAATGTCTCTGGGGTGTAATTGTATCTAAAATCGAATTCTTCAGCCTTCTCACAGAGTGCTCCTTGTAATAGGTAACTCTAGTGATAAATTTATCCTGATCTTATACATCTTACAAAGCTTTTCATGGTCCCATTTTTGTTTTGCAGCGTTATTTAGGGCCAATCTTCACCCTTGTACTCTGTGCTAACACATACACACTACAAAACTTCCAGTTGCTCAGCTACAGCCCTACTCTCTTACAGAGTTTTAACATGCTCACACTCTGCCCAGAACTCCCCTCCCCTGCTGCCCACCTGCACATGCCTTCCCTCCCTGAGCCATCTCACTGCTCATAATTCGGCTGTCACTCTGTTCTTTGTGTCTCTCTTGGCTCCAGAATCTGTGGCAGCTTCATTAGTTTGGCCATCCCATCACATTGGATTATAGGCTGTTTATTTGTCTGCATCTGATATTAAACTGCAGGTTTCATGGTCCCCTGACCTCATCTCAATCCCTGGCTCCATGCCTTCCAATGATCTATTCTCAATCTAGTATGTTCCTATTACACTGGCCTTCTTCCAGTCCTTGGTCCCCTCCCCCCCCCCCACCTCAGGGTATCCATATACTTTCCCATCTTTAAAGCAACATCTTTATCCCCTTCCATCCGTAATGACCTTGCAAAATTTTACCCAACTTTCAGATCACCTAATGGATACTCAATTGGGGAAAATGAAGGTTAAAAAAAAAAGAATCTAAATTAGAGGAGGTGAGCCTAAATCATGAGCAACAATTATATTGCATTCTATGTTTGGCTTATAATTTGGGTTTAGAGGAATGATTATCAGTGACTTAAGGACCTAGAAGAATTAGGTTAGTTTCAAAAGTATATTAAATACACCATAATACTTTAAGAGGGGTTCAAAATTCAATCATAGAGAATTAGTCATTGCATCACTGCAAAGCAATGAATGATGGAACATGGGAGTAAACTTCAGTCACCTTATATTCAGAACTGTGTTATCAAGGGATACATTATCATGCTGTCTGATTCACTCCAGTACACCAGTATAAATCTGGGGTTCATTAAGAGATAACAGAAATCTTGGAGCACCAGGTGGCTCAGTCTTTAAGTGTCTGCCTTCGGCTCAGGTCATGATCCCAGGGTCCTGGGACCTAGCCCTACATCAGGCTCCCTGCTCAGCGGGAAGCCTGCTTCTCCCTCTCCCACTCCCCCTGCTTGTGTTCCCTGCTCTCGCTGTCTCTCTGTCAAATAAATAAAAAATCTTAAAAAAAAAAGAGAGATAACAGAAATCTCTACGTTAGGCAGAAAGTTGATTTTTATAAAGAAGTTGATTTTTATAAAGAAGTTGATTTTTATAAAGAAGTTGATTTTTATGTTAGGTAGGGTGGGAGGGGCCGGTACTATCTGGACTTCCTCGAATGAGACTCAGAACACCATCAAAGGAATGGCCAGCCAAAGGATTTTCTCCCTTGGGACAGGAAGGAGCACGGGGGAAAAAGGGACTGACAGCTCTGGAATCATTCCATCTTAATCAAAATCTGTGGATCAAAAATCCCCACAGCGCAGCTAGCTGCAAGAGCACATGACCTTCACTACAACCCAGGTTATCAGGAAGCTCCAGCCGGAAGGGATGGCTTGGAGCCACGCCCTCCTGTCACATCTACACCAGTAAACGGGGTGATTTGATATCATCATCCCCTCTTCTCCTGCTTAACTTTGTTCACAGCTGAATCCAAATATCTCAGAACATATCTCGTTGGCAGAAAATAAATCATGTGAAGTCCTAGCTTGACAAAATGTGGAAAGCGAATTTTACTTTGTAGCATCTGCCAGACTCACAGCAACACTAGAAGGAAGTTGCTTAACAGTTGCTCAGTGAACCAGTACACTTTATAGACTGATATTTAGTGTTAAAAGATATTTTTCAAATATTAATCTGAACCATTCAAAATTGCTATTTTTGTAGGGCAAAAATGAGTGAATATTGGCAATTTTTTTATTATTCAAACGATACGCAAATAAATACCAGTTATGAAAATAACAGGAAACATTGGTTATTGATAATTGGCCATTGGATAGTGATAAAATGTTACTTGTAAATTTTGAATGTATACTCTGAACATATATAAACTATTGCTCATAAAGAAAGAATATTTATACAAGTATAAATAGATCAAAATGTTATTGTGTTTCGATTGCCTTCTTTCTACCTTGGCAGAGGGGGATTCTGCCCCAGGGTTACAGCCGTCGCTGAACACAGGACACCTGACCTGGGGCAGATGCCATCAACAGCAGTTTATTAGGCGTGTGTACTCACAGCATGGGGGAGAAGGACACTGTGCCATATGGGGCCACTCGGGGGTTGTACTTGGAAAGAGTAAACAAGCAAGGGCTGTGGGAGGCAGGCTTGGTAATAACAAAGGGATTAGATGATCTGTTCCTGCAGGAGGATGTGATTGACTTTAGCGACTGATCCTGTGGGCTATTGGGAAGTGACATTTGCTTGCCTGGTTCCTGTGATTGGGACAGTTGTTTGGCTAGAAGACCTTATTCGCGGGCACACGATGGGGAGGGGAACTTGCCATTAAGACTTTCAAAGCCCTCCTGGTCAAGGCACACACAATCCCACAATACACACAATACCAGGACTTAATTTTAGGCCTTTTGCCACAGATGATGGTATGTTTGAACATTACATAACGTGAATACAATGTTTTTTTTTTTAATTTGGAAGTAAATATAATTGACAAAATAAGTTTCAGACTTCTTGAAGGAAACCTTTTATACTGCTCCAAGCTTTAAATTTAAATTAACATTAAATGAAATTATAAATTTAGTTCCTGTCTCACTAGCATTCCACATGTTCAGGTAGCCACACGCATGTGGTTAGTGACTGTTGTATACACTACCATTGAAACAAAGAAATGGACACTCAGATAGTTACGTTTCTATCCTAGGGGATGCAGAGATTACAGCTTGGTTCTAAACTTGCTTAAATGATCAAATATTTACATTTTTTGTTTTGGATCATATGGCTAGCTGGGCTAGCGATGGAGAAAGTGATACCTCTCTACAAGAGAATACATTGGAGGGGCGCCTGGGTGGCTCAGTTGCTTAAGCGTCTGCCTTCTACTCAGGTCATGATCCCAGGGTCCTGGGATCGAGCCCCATATCAGACTCCCTGCTCCGCGGGAAGCCTGCTTCTCTCTCTCCTGCTCCCCCTGCTTGTGCTTTCTCTCTGTCAAATAAATAAATAAATCTTTAAAAAAAAAAAAAAAGAGAGAGAGAGAGAGAATACATTGGAGGAAACACACATATACTTGGAGGACCAAATTAAAATTACGTAGAAATAATTTAGATGAAGTGAGAAATTGAAACTTCTCTACATAATTTAGAAATTTTATTCTAGTTTCAGTAATAATGACATCTTGAAAATAATGTTTTCTCCCTAAACTTTAAACCTATTCTCAGTGCCAAGTATAGTGCCTGGCAAATATTCATGTGTACATGAATGAAATTTATCATATGCATCCATCCATTGATTCATTCATTCATTTAACAGTTTTTAGCAATGCAGTCTAAGCACCAATTTGGTTGCCTTGGGATAGAGTTGAATGAACCTGATATATTTCTGCTACCTTAGAGTTTATATTGTGATTCAGAATGACAAAAGATCAACAAATGAATTATAAATTTATAAGAAATGATTAGAGACTAATAAAGTAATGAAGTCAAGCACATTGATATAACAGGTCGTGTCTGGGAGTTCACTTCTAATTGGTGGTCAGAAAAACTGTCTCTGAGGTGAAATCATTTAAGCCAAGGAGGAACTTGTGATGTGATCACATGTAGGGAGAGTTTACCAGGCAGAAGCAAGAGCTAGGGGAAAGGAACCAGGAGGAACAAGTTTGGCATACCGGAAGGGCAGAAGAGAGCACCAGAATAGCTGGAGTGGGTGCACAATGTATGTGAATAAGAGGATGAAGTCTAAGAGATTGTCAGGAGCAAATATTGCAGATCTTGTTGGTGTGGTAAGGAGCTTGGGTCTTTTCTGTATGATCAGTGGTTTTAAGACTGTATTATTAAAGGGAATGGCAACATGACAAAACACAAAATTATTAACTTCTGAGGTCAGCAGAGGAGGAAGAGTTTATTTATAGTACAGGGATAGGGGACTGATCATGTGCAGCTGCACCCTAACAGACTCTAAGCCAGGGGTGCGTGATGGTCCAGCAAGGCCGAAGAAATGACCCAGAGGCAGCAATTGAGACACACGTCTGTTGGGGGAACTTAGGTATGGGGAGTCCAGAAGCAGCAGACTGGACAAAGTATCTGCTGCTGGGATCTACATGCAGCAAGCTTTTATAGCAGAGCAGCTTCGCCTAGGGACTATCTGCAGCCTCTCCCTCCTTGCATGGCCCACATTCCAAAGAGATCAAGGCCTGCCGTCAGAACTCTCTTTGTTACAAAGGAGACACTTTGGGTTTGCCACCCAGGGAGCCCCTGACCTTGAATGCTGAATAACATGTTCTTCTACCTATTCTGCTTGATGGGAATATAGAGGGAGGACAGGATCTCTATATTCTCAAGATAGTGATCTTCAGGAACATTCTGGGTATGCTTTTGCAAGCTAGCTATCCAGCCAGCCCATACCATATAGCCCACCCCCCATACCTTGGATGACCCATATATTCGTTACGTGCCCCTCTTCCACAATGTCCCTGGGGCCAGGTATGCCAAGGTGCATTGCATCCAAATCCCACAACAACAATACGAGCTGCAGCATCCAAATAATACAGCACAAATAGCTAAGAAACTATAAAAAAAAAACATTTCTCGGGGCGCCTGGGTGGCTCAGTCGTTAAGCGTCTGCCTTCGGCTCAGGTCATGATCCCAGGGTCCTGGGATCGAGCCCCACATCGGGCTCTCTGCTCGGCCGGGAGCCTGCTTCTCCCTCTCCCACTCCCCCTGCTTGTGTTCCCTCTCTAGCTGTCTCCCTCTCTCTCTGTCAAATAAATAAAATAAAATCTTTAAAAAAAAAAAAAAAAAAAAAATTTCTCCGGGGAAAGCCTGTAGTCACCACTAGGGGGAGTTCACTACATACCCAACAGTTGGTCTTATTCTCTATAGAAGTGCAGTCAGGGCCCAATCAGCAAACAGGTTTCCCATGGAGAATCTAAGGTCAAAAAGTAAGATGCTTAATAGGCACCAGAAAAGGCAAGTCATGATTGTCTAATAGAATTCAGGTGGCGGTGTTCTGGGCTAACACCACCCCATCGGTGGCTTATCTCTAGGTTTATAGCTCCAAATTGTTTGCCCTCCTTTCTGTTATGAGGTTGGGCAAACCTGAAAAGGATGATAGAGGTATAGCAATACTCAATAAGGTGATCATGATAGTGTCCTTTTTTAATGAGAGGCCTGGGGTTATGTACCTTCATTTTCTTCGGTGGAGTGGGGTGGAAAAATGGAGTGATGGTTAGGTTCTGTTTTATCCTTATTCCCGATGGCGCTGAAAACCCAAACCATCGTGGACTTGTCTGCCATTTCCAGGGCCATTTAATTGTATGTTCCCGTATAGATAGATCTTGTGGCAAGGACAATAAAAACTAACCTTGTTTCCCTACCTGTGGCAAAGAACATCCTCTTGTCTGCTGCCTCCTTGTATTCCAAGGGTGGCATCAGGTCCTGGGATGAGTAGAGAGTGGGCACTGGACCAATTGGAATGTACATGTTCATTTAATATCCGTATAGCTGTTGACAGGTGGTGTGTCTAAAAGGCCAGTGAACAGGTTTCTTATCAAAGTTTTGTTTCAACGATCCATTCGTGTGTTCTATCAGTCTACCTGCAATGGAATTATATGGTAGATGGAAATGCCAATAGATGTCTTGAGCTTTGGCCTTCTCTTGCATTTCACATCCTGTAAGTGGGAGTCTCGGTTGCGGTCAGGGTCAGTGGGTAGCCTGTATACGGCACACTCCTGTCCCAGACCACAGGTGGTGGCCTTCTGCATAACACGCTTCCTGGGGTAGACTTGCAGGAGTCCTGAATAAGTTTCAGCACATAACATCAGCCATCAGAGAGGAGCAAGGGACTGAGGTGATCAGTCTGCCATCTCTGAACAGGGCGCTGCCTTCTTACTATCTCTCTAGTATCTCTTGGCAAAGGTCACGGTCATTCCTGGGCACCGTTGGGGCATTGTTGGCAGACAACTACAATGTCTTTGTAATGCAGCCGTAAGCACCGGTTTTTAGCAATAGCCTGCCAGGTGCATTGCCCTCGATGTCCCATCTTCTTGTGTCGCCAGGTGGTGGTGTCTTCTACGGGCACATCCTCCAGGAGGCAGACACTGGCCGACTCATCAGCCTGTTGACTAACAGGCAGAGTGCATGCTTTGTGTGCATCTGGATGATAGACAGTGATGTTCATACCTTATATGTGTTGTTGCCTTAGAGTGGGCACCCCGCTACCATCCAGTCCTGTGCTTCCGGTTAGAGAAGCCATGTGGCCAGTCCTTTGTAGGCTGCCCAGCTCTCTGTACATAGAACAATGAGATCAGGCTCCTGGAGCAATGCCATCCATGCTGCTCACAGTTCAGCCCATGGAGAGTCTATCCAGATAGTGTCAGTTGAGGGTTGGATGGCGATGGCAATCCCGGTGCAGGGCTTGCCCCTTGCTGGCCCATTAGTGTACCAGGCATGCTCAGGAATTGTCTGTCTCCTTCCTGCACAAAGGAGGGCAGCTGTGATGGTCTACTGCCTCAGAGAATGGTTACCTTTTAGAGGTGACGTAATCACCGGGCCTAGAATGGAGTGTAACTTCACACCACCGGGCCTCTTAGTCAAGAGAGGATGTTGTTGCAAGTAGGCATGCCGTTTGGCTGCAGTTTAGGTTTGGGCACTGCGTGATCTGGGCTTTTGGAACGTATCCTTTAGCCATCCTGCTATAGGATACGGAGCGTGAACAGTCACTGGGATCCCTTTGGGGATGTTTTCTACTTTCTGGAAGTCATGATAAGTAGCACACAGCTATTGTCCTAAAACGCTGTATTGTGTCTCAACTCCTTTCCACAATTGTGACCAGAAGCCTAATGGTACTTGTTAGTGCCCTTGCTGTTACCACAGGCCCCATCCAGACTTTTCTGGGAAACTGGCTACATCCAATTCGCATGGCTGTCCCTGTACGACAACACCTAAGGCTTGGATCTGTTTAATGGCCACTTGGCTTGGTCAAATGCCTCACATTCCTTTGAGGACCAGTCCCATTGGACTTCCTTTTTTTTTTTTTTTTTTTTTTTACGAATAAAACCAGGCAAGGGATGAACGGACACGAGTACCCTAAGAGACCTAGGAAAGTTGGCAACTACTTTGAGGTGTTAAGACATGGGTATGCCTGTATTTTATCAATAACTGCTGCAGGGACAACTTTTGTCTTACTGAAGGAGATAACACCCGAGTACTTGACTGATAAGCCAGGGCCCTGAATTTTCTGTGGGTCCACTGCCCATCCTCTTCCTCGTGATGCTCCAGCAAAGACAGCAAGGTGTCTTGCAACACAGGCAAGTCTTCACATTTTAATATTACATCATGAGCATAATGTGCCCATCTCACTGATGTGGGAAGGAGAAGAAGGATTGTCTCAGGCCATCATCCCTTGACATACTGTGGGACCATGCAGGTAGCCTTGGGGGAGACTTGCAGGGTTTATCATTGTCCCTCCTACATGAAGGCAAATTGGTCTCCATTATCAGAAACCTGTCTTTGTCAGTGTCTTTTCTATGAATTTCCTGGAAGATGAAGTAGTTTTGCAGGAACACATTTTTACCAAAGCATCAGGGTAAAGCAATGACTCTGTAAATAACAAAAAACTTAAAAATGCCCATAGTTAAAGATCTGGAGAGAGTTTCTTATAAACCTGGAAAGGACAAAACATAGAAACTTTGTTTCTCTGGGTAGATAAAGAAAAATAAAACGACTTTGTTTACAATTTCTTGTTAAGAGGGACGCCTGGGTGGCTCAGTTGGTTATGTGTCTGCCTTCAGCTCAGGTCATGATCCCAGTTTTAGGGGTAATTACTATTTAAAAATTTCTTTTGTATTAAGGGTCAGAAAACCTGGGGCATTTGTCTGTTTTCTCATCAATTCCTAATTGGGCTTTGTTGCAAGTGCCCAGATCTTAATCCGGGGCAGTTTGTGCCCTCCTAGCTTTGCAAAACAACACATCAGAATTTCTAATTTATTGTCTTGTTCTCCTATCTTGTCCACCAGTCCTGAGGCCATCAGCCTACGGGCATGTTCATGCCCTTTTCTAATCTTAGCTAATCTTTTAACTTCCAGACATGAGCCTCAGCCTCCATCCTGGCATTGGTGGTCAGATGGACTGCCCATGGTGGAGGACAACTCACTGTGGCTACCATAGGCTTCCCTTCCTTGCCACAGAGCACACTTCCTCCCACAAGTACATTAGACCGGTTAGCATTTTCAGGGTGTTCCCATACTCATGGAGCAGTCTACAAATATCTGACATGTGGGCCACCTCCCTCCCCCACAGAGGGCAATGGCCTACTCAAGAATTGCCCCACAGATTTCCCTTTTCCCCTTTCCAACATTACGGGTTTTCCTCTGGCCTCTGGGCTGGCTTGCTCTTTGGGTAGCTACACCCCACCTGACTCTAAGCCAAGGGTGGATGATAGGCTAGCAAGGCCGAAGAAATGACCCGGAGACAGCAATTGAGACACACGTCTGTTGGGGGACCTTACATACAGGGAGTCCAGGAGCAGCACACTAGACAGGGCATCTGCTGCTAGGATCTACACGCAGCAAGCTTTTATAGCAGAGCAGCTTAGCCTGGTGACTATCTGCAGCCTCTCCCTCCTTGCATGGCCAGGGCTCCAAGGAAATCAAAGCCTACCACAGAACACTCTTTGTTACAAAGGAGACACTCTGGGTTGGCCATCCCCAAGCTCCTGACCTTGAATGCTGAACATGCTCTTCTACATATTCTGCTTGATGGGAATATAGCAGGAGGATGGGATCTCTACTCAGGATGTGCTTGTATAAGCTAGTTATCCTGCGCTTCCCATACAGAGGACATCCTGAAAGAGTTAGGCATTGAGACAGAACTTAAAGAATGAGCGATGTTTTGACAAATGTTTGTATTTAGTAGGAAAAAAGCTGGCAAGCTGTGCTCATCCCCATATATTTTAACAATTGCTGATTAAGGAAATTCTAAAGTTGAGAAATCTGCAGACGACCATATTTTTCTCCTTTACCTCTATGGATTTTCTGTCTTTGCAGAATCTCCCCTTATGAACAGTAAATATTTATTAGCACTTATTTCTTGATTTTCCTCTTCTCTGACCTATATCCTAGTATAAGGTGTCTGGTTATGTAGGAATTTCTTGGTTTGATTAAAGTATTACTATTCAGTGCAGTGAGGAGAAAGCAGTACTCTATGGGATGTAGAGAAAATGGATTGCCTTGAATCTAGGGCAGTGCAATTGGGATTATCAGGGAAGGAGTGTAAAGTGGTGATATGAGAGAATAAATGCTAACTTTATATAATATTCATCTTCCCTTCATTGCAGCCAAGTTTGACTTGAAATTAGTGGTGTGAGTTTTTCTTGTGAGTGATGAACATAACAACACAACACCGTCTATTCTCTATGATTGAAAATATTTTTCCATGTAGCTTTTGCACAGCAAAGGAAACAGTCAACAAAACCAAAAGACAACCGACAGAATGGGAGAAGATATTTGCAAATGACATATCAGAAAAAGGGCTGGTATCCAAAATCTATAAAGAACTTATCAAACTCAATACCCAAAGAACAAATGATCCAATCAAGAAATGGGCAGAAGACATGAACAGATATTTTTCCAAAGAAGACATCCAAATGGCCAACAGACACATGAAAAAGTGCTCAACATCACTCAGCATCAGGGAAGTCCAAATCAAAACCTCAATGAGATACCACCTCACACCAGTCAGAATGGCTAAAATTAACAAGTCAGGAAATGACGGATGTTGGCGAAGATGGGAGAAAGGGGAACTTTCCTACACTGTTGGTGGGAATGCAAGCTGGTGTAGCCACTCTGGAAAACAGTATGGAGGTTCTTCAAAAAGTTGAAAATAGAGCTACCCTACAATCCAGTGATTGCACTACGGGGTATTTTCCCCAAAGATACAAATGTAGTGATCCGAAGGGCTACATACAGCCTAATATTTATAGCAGCAATGTCCACAATAGCCAAACTGTGGAAAGAGCCAAAATGTCCAGCAACAGATGAATGGATAAAGAAGATGTGGTATAGATATACAATGGAATATTATGCAGCCATCAAAAAAAACGAAATCTTGCCATTTGCAATGATGTGGATGGAACTAGAGGGTGTTATGCTAAGCAAAATAAGTCAATGAGAGAGGGGCGCCTGGGTGGCTCAGTCGTTAAGCGTCTGCCTTCGGCTCAGGTCATGATCCCAGTGTCCTGGAATCGAGCCCCACATCGGGCTCCCTGCTCATGGGAAGCCCGCTTCTCCCTCTCCCACTCCCCCTGCTTGTGTTCCTTCTTTCGCTGTGTCTCGCTCTGTCAAATAAATAAATAAAATCTTAAAAAAAAAAAAAAAAAGTCAATGAGAGAAAGACAAGTATCATATGATCTCACTGATATGAGGAATGCTTATTGTCAGGCAACAAACTGAGGGTTGCTGGAATGGTGGGGGGTGGGAGGGATGGGGTGGCTGGGTGATAGACACTGGGGAGGGTATGTGCTATGGTGAGCACTGTGAATTGTGTAAGACTGATGAATCACAAACCTGTACCTCTGAAACAAATAATGCATTATATGTTAAAAAAAAAAAAAAGACCGTAGGAAAGGAGAAATGAGGGGGGTGAATTGGAGGGGGAGACGAACCATGAGAGACTGTGGACTCTGAGAAACAAACTGAGGGTTTTAGAGGGGAGCGGGGTGGGGGGATGTGTTAGCCCGGTGATGGGTATTAAGGAGGGCATACATTGAATGGAGCACTGGGTGTTATACGCAATGAATCATGGAACCCTACATCAAAAACTAATGATGTAATGTATCATGACTAACATAACATAATAAAATAAAATTAAAAAAAAATAAAGAAGTTAGAGTGAGAATGGGGACCATGTTGGTGGTGGTGATAGTAATAGTAATAGTGGTACTAATAGATGTTTTGTTTGTTTGCCCATTACTTTTTTGTATGACTTGGCTAAGTGATTGTATATTAAAATTCCTTGAATTTCCAAAGAAAAAAAAAAGAAGAAAATATTTTTCCATGCAATTGAAAAGAAAAAGTAAAAGCAATATATTTGCCATTATTGTTCCAGCTACTAAGATTGTAACAATCATACTCAGTGATAATATAATTTAAAATCATAATATTTGTATCTCCATGGGCAGACTCAAAGAGCATCAAAGAACTATATGAAATTAACATTTGACATACATTTAAAATAGCAAAAGTGCTTCACTGCACACAATGCATGGTGAAGTAGTCTAGTAAAATTAGGACTTTTTACAGTTACATTTGCAACTATAAATTTGCAGCTTATGCATCTGATGTTTTAAATAAAATAATGTCCAATTAAAATTTAAAATCCTTACAATTATTTTTGTGACCATAGCTTTAATATCTAAATTATAACAAAAATTATGTCAATAGTAGAAAAGTCATTTTAATTTTAATATCATTATATGACAAAATAAAAATTGGTTATCAAATGGCCTTTCTTTTTAAGATTTTATAGAAAAGGCTGCTGTTTTAATGGTAACTGGGATCTGTTTTAATCAGGTATGGTAAGGCATGTGGAAATGAATGAAAATGACAGTCATAAAGGAAGACATTTTTACTCACAGTTCCCTAGAAACGGAAGGCACAGCACCTCATGCATGACCACATGCTTGGAAGCACGGGGTTGGTCAGGAGGTAGAGGGAGCAAGGGAGACATGGGGGGAAAGAGAACATATGAAAATCTTTTACTGTTTCCACAAAAAGGACGGGTGAGACAGAATAAGCAGGTTTGGGATTGGCTAGTTTGAATAATTTCAGTGGGCTTTGAGATGCATGGGCTTTCCTTACTTGTCTAGTAGGCTAATGGCCCAGAATGTAGGAGCCCAGTAAAGCAGGTGGTTATTGGTGGGCTTTGGTTGGCTTGCATATGAAAGGTACACTCCTTATGAGTTGTTTGCTATTTTTAGAAATGAGCTAACTAGGAGGGGCAGTACCTCCAGGGTCAACAAGGATCTACAAACAAAATACAGAAAATAAAAAGCATAGTTCGTATAACTGCATTCACTTGATTTCCTTCCTAAAAATTGAGATTTTTAAATCTATATTTTTTATATAGTCGCTATATTGAAAAAGTAAAAACACTGAAATAATGGTAAGGTAAACTGGCACCAATGAACTAAATTCTTATATTGTCCTATATTAGACATAAAAGACCTTCCATTTATGATTTAAATGATTAAGTCACTTTAGCTGAATAATTTAAAATAACGAAGGAAAAGCAGACAAAGAATATTGTCAGATTTTGTTTGAAGACTTACTTAGCTGTCAGTTTCAGTACTTTTCTGTAACAGGTTTGTCAAATCATGTTAAATCGAAACACTACATTGATATGTTTCTTTGTTATAAAGTACTTTCCTCTGAGTTACATCATTCCCAATTCTGGAATATATTACATGATTTTTGTTTTTGCCATTAAATCTTTACTGTGTTGGATGTTGTATCAGAATCGGTTATCGAAACCAATTGACATTTATATTACCAGATATGTCTTTTATATGAAATAAATGATAGATTTATGTAACCAATCAAATATATAATTTTGTGAAAAACTAAACTTTAGTATCCAGGATTTCATGCCAATTTTAGACGTTGTTCTCAAATGCTCACAGACTGTCTGATGTTGCTGTGAGGTGTTTGTTTATGAGTATGGACAACAACACATATGCATATGTTTGGTTTTGCTGGCCCTGAGGGAAATAGTTTTTACCTTCTTCAATGTTATACCTGACTTTTAGCCATTAACCAAAGAAGAATAGATGTTTCTTTATAGATTTTTTTCATCTCTAATATCTATCACTGACATTTCTGCAACTCCTAGACTCAGTATTTGGCTCAGCTTTATGTTTTTTTTTTTTTTTTCTTTTGACTGTTTATTTAATATATTTCCTTGTATTTTTAGGTATCCTCAATATTCAGTTTCATTCATCTGAAAGCAGAATTATAGTAATTCCCTTTATCCGATTCAGAACACCTCTGCTTTTTTCTTCTATAGTTCATTGCCATATGTGACTTACATTTACTTTTCACCTTATTATCCATCATATACTCTGTTTTAACAGTCAATATTATTTCTTGTTTGATTGCTTGATCAAAAATCTGTGCATTTTTCTGAACATACATTTCCTCTTAAATAGTCTCATTCACAGTTTGTCCACAGACATAGCACTCTCTGACACCAAAGTTAGGTCAGGAAATCCTCACAAATACTTGATTTCTCCAAACTTCAAGATCTGGATGTAGAAATTGGAAATATTAGCCTCCTCACTGTATAACCCGTGATTACAAATATGTTATAATTTCTCATAGTCAGTATATCTGGTGTTAAGTAAGGCTTTTCAAATCTGCATCAGAAGGATACAAACTTTCAGCTATAAGATGGAAAATGTCTGAGGATCTAATATGAAACATGGTGACTATAATTGATAACAGTGCATTGTATAATTTAAATTTGCTAAGAAAGAAGAACTTCAATGTTCTCTTCCCCCCCACCCACCAAAAGAAAGGTAAGTATGTGAGGTGACAGATATTTTAATTTACTAGATAGCGGGAATTCTTTCACATTGTGTAACTATATCAAATTGTTACAATGTACATGTTAAATATCTTACAATTTTTTTTAAAGATTTTATTTATTTGAGAGGGAGAGAGAAAGAGAGCATGAGCAGGGGGAGGGGGCAGAGGGAAAAGAGACTCCCCGATGATCAGGGAGCCCAAGGCGGGGTCAGCCCAGGACCTGAGCCTGAGTCACACACTTAATCAGCTGAGCCACCCAGGTACCCCACCTTACAATTTTATGTGTCAATTTTACCTCAGTAAAGCTGAGTTTTTTAAGTCCCTACAGGAATTTAAAAGAACAGGACATTGTTGGTCAAAATTGTTAGTTTTCACTTCTCATCCTTTTGCCTCCTCAGTAATTCTAATCTTATTTCTACTTGTGTTGATTTAGATTATGACAAGATAAGATTTTTTCTTTTTCTTTTTTTTTTTTTTTTTTTTTTTTTGTCTAAACTCTAAATCTAGAAAACAAATAAAGGGATAACATTGGTCAGTGGATGAGGATTTTTATGTTTAGGGCCACAGTGTCCTGAAGGAACTAGTATAGGGAAGAAAGGAGGCAATTCAGGGACTATAACTAAAATTATGTTTCAGAGGAGAAGGAAGGGTTGACATGAAACAGTAAGAAGAAGATCATGGGAAGAAGGAGAAAGGTGGGTCTGGCTGGGGTCCCCAATAGAAGAGGTCTGGTGAGGAGAGACTGAGGGCAGGCATGGGCAGCAGCTATGTGAAGCTAGTCGTGGAGGGCAGCTGTCTTGCAGGTCACTCTATAAAGTTTTCCCAACTGAGTGCCGGAGACTTGCTGGTATTGGACAAGAACTGCTTGCAGCTTATTGTCACCCTTGCGCTGCATCTCTCTGTTGCCCTGGTATCCTCTTAGCAAAGCACTTCTTAATATTACAAATGCATAAGTAAATTAAAAAAAATAGAAAGGTGGATATTAGCTCCATTATTTTTGTATGATTTATCTCTTATAACAGAGGTATTTTTCTCTATTTCCTGGAAAACTATAAAATGATTTCTTACATTCTGTAAATGTTTTCTGAGTTCATGTGAATATATAAATTGAGCTATAATCTTACTTAGAGCTATCTTTTAAACTTTGGGGTGAAGACACCAGGAAAAAAAAATGGAAGATAAAACTAAAAAAATAGTAGTCTGAATTTAATTTAATCAAAATAATTTGTTGAGAAAATCTGAAGGGTTTAATAATTCTATGATGTACTAGAAATAAAACATAAGAATAGAGGAAGGGGGCGCCTGGGTGGCTCAGTCGTTAAGCGTCTGCCTTCGGCTCAGGTCATGATCCCAGGGTCCTGGGATCGAGCCCCGCGTCAGGCTCCCTGCTCAGTGGGAAGCCTGCTTCTCCCTCTCCCACTCCCCCTGCTTGTGTTCCCTCTCTCGCTGTGTCTCTCCCTGTCAAATGAATAAATAAAATCTTAAAAAAAAAAAAAAAAAAGAATAGAGGAAGGAAGCAAGGTTTTTTAAAAGAGCTTGCAGAGTATATAAAAATATTCTGTAAATAATAAATATTCTATAAATAATTCAGTAAAAATAAGTGGTAAATTTTTGTGCAGCTAAACAATATTCATGTTGAGTAACTTTATTGATATATTAACTAAGAGAAGTACATTGATCTTTCTTTCTTTACAAAAAGTAAACTTGCATTATACATTTTTCTAAAATGGGTAAATTTTATCTCCCTTAATATTCTTCAAATATTTTATTTATATTTATTTATTTGACAGAGAGAGACAGAGAGGGAACACAAGCAGGGGGAGTGGGAGAGGGAGAAGCACCCTTCCCGCTGAGCAGGGAGCCTGATGTGGGGCTCGATCCCAGGACCCTGGGACCACGACCTGAGCCTAAGGCAGACGCTTAATGACTGAGCCACCCAGGTGCCCCTTCTTCAAATATTTTAAACTACGTATCCAAAGCTCTTAAAGATTATAGTACTATATTATTGTGTAAATTTAAAAAAATGGAAGAAATATAGAGCATTAATTTGAATAAACATGTTTGTGAAATATAAACCATGGGTAGAATTTGTACCAATTTTTGTGAAGTTCACATATATCAGTAGTAGTCTGGCTGACCATATTTTCCATTTTCTCACCCCCTGTGTTTATGTTGTTTTTTGCATTTTGGTTACCCTGGCATTCTTTTGATGATTAAGTGTATGTCTATATATTATTTTAAAACAAGTGCTCCTGACTCTCTGAAAGCCTTCACAGATTTGAAGAGCTAGACAACTAGTGTTGTTTAGTCTAAGTTCATGGTGATCACTTATTCTTCCAATTTCAGTGTGTATTGTCTACATTATTCATTAGACAATTCTCACTATGCTTTCAAATCCTTTACATGTCTCAAACAGAATAACCGTGATGCAACGAAAACAGTATTGTCAGCAGAGAGATTTCAGATCTAAATCCAGCCAGAGCTGGTCCTGCTCTATTAATACCCCAGTTTACTTACCCACAGTTATCTTTCAGATAAATCTCATGTGGTAAACCTGTTATTAAGAACTACCTGTGGAATCTCTCCCTTTTAAGAAGTCAATTGTTGATACAATGTCAGGAATTAAATGTTACTTTAGTATAAATACATTTTACAATATATAATTTTACTTTAAAGAATTATATGTAAAATTTTTTAGATAAATGAAAAATTGCTAGAAGACAAAAAGAAGACAATAGATATCACTCACAGCTCAACATCCAAAGATAACATACAATATTTTGATTTGTAATTTTATTTTCCATGTGTCCCTCCTAATTTTCAAGCTTAGCAATGTCACACTCCATCAATTAGATAAATCGTAACTCATATAAATAATTGCTTTTTTTTTTTTTTTTTTTAAGATTTTATTTATTTGACAGAGAGAGCACAAGCAGAGGGAGAGAGAGAGAGAAGCAGGCTCCCCGCTGAGCAAGGAGCCCGATGCGGGACTCGATCCCAGGACCCTGGGATCACGACCCAGGCCGAAGGCAGCCGCTTAACCGACTGAGCCACCCAGGCGTCCCTAAATAATTGCTTATTGTTGAACAAAGTCTGTTTCTACTTTTGGAGTTCCTAGCCTTATATGATTCCTGGTGTCTTCTGCTATCACTCACTTATTCTTACTTTCTATGCCCAAGACTTCCCCAGTCTTGAACAGGCCAACTTCAGTTCTGTGTTAAGTTTTCCATATTGCCATTTCCTCTGCCGGTAACTTTTCCAGCAGATGTTCACCAAGTTTGTTCCCTTACTGTATCTAGATCTCTGACCAGATGTCTCATTACCATTGAGGTCTTTCATCACTGTGCGATTTTAGAGTAGCAAATCCATCAACTATCTATTCCCTTCCATTACTTTGCTCATTTGCTTTGCATAATCTTTATGTGAGCAGAAACCAGGTCCACTGCTGTATTCCTATTACCTAAAATAGCTTCTGGCACAGAGTGAGTGTTCAATAAATAGTTACTGAAGGGGCTCCTGCATGGCTCAGTAGGTTAAGTATCTGCCTTCAGCTCAGTTCAGGATCCCAGGGTCCTGGGATCAAACCCCACATTGGGCTCCCTGTTCAGCAGGAAGTCTGCTTCTCCCTCTCCCTCTGCTCCTCCCCAACCCCGCTTCTTCTCACTCTCTCTCAAGTAAATAAATAAAATCTTTAATAAGTTAATAAATAAATAGTTACTGAAGAATAAGTGAATATATTTGTATATATTTTTTGTTTTCTTTATTTGTGTAGGCTTTGTTTCTCTAAATTAAAAGAAAGTTGAGGGTAGCAAGAGTGTCTTACATTCTTTATACATCTCCTCTCATACTTGGAAGAATGGCTTGACAAGGCAAAATTTTTAACATGGCATAGTCTCAATCTAGTAGTTAATATTTTCAAAAACTTTTCTTTAAAATGTCTTTATTTTGTTTTATAACTATAATTAATTTTTTATTTATTTTTATTTATTTTTAAGATTTTATTTATTTGTGAGAGAGAATGAGAGACAGAGAGCATGAGAGGGGGGAGGGTCAGAGGGAGAAGCTGACTCCCTGCTGAGCAGGGAGCCCGATGTGGGACTCGATCCCGGGACTCCAGGATCATGACCTGAGCCGAAGGCAGTCACTTAACCAACTGAGCCACCCAGGTGCCCTATAATGATTAATTTTTTAAAAAATACAAACAAAACAAAACAAAACAAAACAAAAAACCTTTATACCCTAAAAAGAGCAAAGAGATGAGAAAGAGCAGTAGTTGGAAATGAGAGATATGTCTGAGTGTCTTCCTTATATACCTTCTGAAAGTCACTAGATAATTTTTTTTCAGGAAAGTTGAATGAAGTACCAGCTAAGCAAATGAACCATTAAATTGTCAGAGGGTGTCCATCACTGAAAGAACACTCTGGCCATATGGATGAATTGACTGCATTAGTTTGGACATTTTACGATGGAGATATATCAGTTCATCATCTTCCAAGGTGAATGGTTATTTGTTGGGGAAATCTCCAACACAATCATATTTATCACCTTGGTAGGAATTTGATGATGAGATATAAGTTTAACATATGACAAGGAGTTAAAGAAAGAATATTCAGAGGAATGTATTTTAATAGCTTGATAAGGAACAAATTACATAATTCTCATGTTGACAAAATTAAACCTTAATAATATGTTAAAAAGTTGCCTAAACTGTATTTCATTTTAAAAAATACGGAATGTGGAAAATTACTGCTTGTTACAGATGATTTTATAGGGAATGGATTCAGTTACATAAGGAATACATTTGAAATAATTGGTTTGCTTTTAAGAAAGTTTTTGTCTGGTTTTAGCTAGTTTTGTTTCACATAAAGACATGTAGAGAGGTATACTGCTTTTTGGATTAAGTTAGAGATTTTTTTTGACAATAAATCTAGACTAGGTGGACCTAGGAGAACAAATGATCAGCTAATATGCCTAGCATGCTATATATATATATAGTATATATATTATATTATATATATATTATATATATATATAAATGAGTCCTGTGGAATGTAAATCAGTGATCCGGGTTCTTTTAGAATTTGGTTTTCTCATCTATAATATGAAAGCCTAGTAAATGATCTGTAAGTTTAGTATTCTAACATTTTGTCTTTTATAGATTCTTTTCTCAAGTAGTCATTGTCCCAATAGACATCAAGATTTTATAGGTAATCATTGTTTATGAAACTTGCATAGGTTTCATTGACTTTCGTTTATTTCATTATTTCAATTATGGCGATTAGTGAATTTAAATAGGATGAAGGCAATAACCAAATATAAGCATAGGAGACACTAGGTGATGTTACCTACAAATTTATTATAAAACATCTTTAATTTTTATAGTAATTAATAACCAACAAGGATGAATTGAAATACTCTGTCTTGGTTGGTTAAAAATACATCTGAAGGAAATATGCTGTAAATTAACTCTTGCTGGAAAAAAGATTTGTGTTTCTCCTTTTGTTTGTTTTGGTGACATTGCACCCAAATTTGCAAATACTAGTAATCTATTTTGAAGTTAGAAGAAGTAAAATGAACCTTGGCTATTTCCTGTTACTCTTGGGACTTATCTCTGACTACCTAGTCTCGCACATGGGTATTCATGATGGAAAATTCTAGAGGAGACCTCGTGATCAGAGGCACCTTCAGAAACTATTATTTCGGGAAAAGCTAGTATGCTTTTGTGAGGTTTAAGCTTGTGCACATTGGGCAAAACTCACAAAACTCACTGAATCCCAAAGTGTATTTTAAATGTACTTTGTGAATATACTTAGTGAATTTAAAGGTACTTAGTGAAAGTGTCTAGTGAAAAAAGAACAACCTTTTTTTCAAAAGAAAATCTGGTATAACAGAACAGCAGGAAGGCCATTCTGGAGTATACATTTTTGCTTAGATCTAATTTGTACACAGGATCTGCCTGTGTGAACCAAAATATCAGAAAAATATAGCTGGTGAAAAATTTGCCCTGGATTCAAAGTTCTGACATTTTAAAAATCCTGCCTAAATTTATTAAATCTAGTTACCTTATTTTTCAAAGGAAGGCTAGGATTTTTATTTTGAACTATTTGAAAATAAAGTCATAGAAGACAGTAATTTTTCTGAGGATATTCAAGGAAAGTCATGGCAGACTGAGTTTAATGTGTTTGTTTGTCTTTGGTTTTGTTTTGGTTTTGCATAATGAACACAATTTGTTCTCTTTTAAGGACATGGATGCCAGTGAATGCATATCATAAATGACAAAACTTAAAAATTAAAAAATAAATGGGCACTCCCTTCTAAATATCAATCTTTGATATATTTTAATGAATTAATAATTTTTATTGAAATGTGTCTTTCAGTTTCTTACCTTAAGACTTATGTCAATATCCATTTTCCAACAAATAGATACCTACTTACATGCTGTTTTAAATGTTTGCGATTAGCCCACTAAATTTTTAGGTGAAACCAGAAAATCTCTACTCAGGGTATCAGTTGAAGTCAAGAAATTGGTGGGCTCTCTCTCACCCAGCACATTTTGTGAAAAACGTCTTTTCTTCAGAGAGGCCATCTCTGCCACAACTTCACTGTGGTATTCTTTTTTTTTTTTTTTTAATTTTATTTATGTATTTGACAGAGAGAGACACAGCGAGAGAGGGAACACAAGCAGGGGGAGTGGGAGAGGGAGAAGCAGGCTTCCCGCGGAGCAGGGAGCCCGATGTGGGGCTCGATTCCAGGACCCTGGGATCATGACCTGAGCCGAAGGCAGACGCTTAACAACTGAGCCACCCAGGCGCCCCTCACTGTGGTATTCATTCTCTGTACCTTGGGTCCCCATCACTGGCTACTTTGTATTATTTGTGTTTTCTTTTCTATAGGCTCTCCCTTTCTCACTGAACTATGAGCTTGATTAGATCAGAGACAGTATGTCTCTATTTACTATTTTATATGAAGTAATTAGCATTGTACTGGGCACTTAGTAGCAGGTCAGTAAATGCCATTTTGTGTTTATCTGATTGTTTTGAATAAAAGCATGTTGAACAAACATTTGCTATAGTCTATCAGGGACTGTTCCAGAAATTGAGAATATAAAGACGAGAGGAACCACATTTTTTTTTATTGTATAATGGGAGAGAGAATATATTAAGTATATAAATAAAGAAACAGAGACAAAGCTTCCATTTTGAAGGATGTTAAATAAAGCTGTTTCTCTACTAAAATTTGGTGGAGGTAGTAGATTAGTCATTAAAATAATAGAGTGAAGGTAAATCATAAGACAGGTTGTGAAAAGTCTGTTTAAAACAAATTATATTATCTTCAGAAGTTGTATCTGAAACAAGGAAATGTTCACTGTAAACACTCTCCACAGGAATACCAGGGACCGTGTTTCCGCAGGCTCGGGTTTTAAAATATGAACCTGTTGTGTATGATTGTTTTACTTTTTCATGTATACAGTTAATGGCCTCTAAATCACTCAATGGGTAATAAGAACCTAAAACATAAACTTGCAAGAACCCTTTGAAATATTAACATAGTTAATTGGATTTATAGTATCATTTTCTATGATAAAGAGCAAACAGAAAGGCTTTTCCTCCTTTTTCATTCCTCAATTACATTAGAAAAGACCTTTCAAAATTATCTAAATGATAATATCTGTCTATTAGCATTTTTAGGAGAAGGAAAAGAAAAATAACACCCAGATAAGGAGTTATGATATATAGGATTTAATTATATTAGTAAGTGGATGTGCTATGTGATTTTAAATCCGTAATTAACAACAAATGGGGCTTTCTTTTCCCCATCAATTCAGTCCTTCTAGTAACTAGATTTTTAAGGCAGACCAAGTCTTTTAGGCTTGGAGAATAGAAGTCAAAACCCCATCATAATACATTTGCTTTTGATATTATTTATTTAAGTACTCTGACAGAGGTGGCTAAACTTGCACTTCACTATTTGAGCGTGCACTTCTCTTTCATATATTATTAATAGATTTAGCTGCAAATGATTGTTTCCTATATTGGTTTAGACTGTTTGCTTAACAAAATTGAATGAAAATTATTTCTCAACTTGAATATTTAAAGTACAAATACCAATGGAAATTTCATTTTTTCTTGGCAATTTTCTTTCTTTAAAAAAAAAATAATTTATTTGGGGGAGAGAGAGAACATGAGAAGGGGGAGGGGCAGAGGCAGAAGCAGGCTCCCCGCTGAACAGGGAATCCGACATGGGGATCATGACCTGAGCTGAAGGCAGATGCTTAACCGACTGAGCCACCCAGGTGCCCCTTCTTGGCAATTTTCAAATAAATTTTTACTTTAAACTGGATTCTTCCGTATTAGGAACACATTACAAAAAAATAGTGACTCTCTCATGGTGCAAAACATGAGTCAAATCCATGACTTGGATTAAAATATGTCTTATCATGTTTACAGTGATGTGATCTTATTTAGAAAATGCCAGAAGATACGACCGATAATGCAAAGGTTAACCCACTTTTACCATTCTCAGAGAGCTAAGTTTTCTAACCAGAGTGGGTTTGTGGATATGATTCAAGATGTGAAACTTTTACATTATCTTTGCTGCACCATTAATTGCAACCAGTACAGTTGAAAGAGTTGAAGCCCTAAGAGTTCTTGTTGATCATGAGGTTATTGTTTGCTGTTGTTTTGTTGTTATTCTGCATTTTAGCCCTGAGGATGGCCCAGTAGGCTCATTAATATGTGTGTGTGTGTGGAAAAGAGTTGAAATAGGTGGATAAAGCCTACTGAATAGGAAGAAGACCTCCTGCTGGGCCTTGAGATAGACTTTTGAACAACCACTCAATCCACCTCAATATATTTCTCTACTATGTGTGTAGCATCTTCTCCAATTATAAAAATAGGTAAATAAATGGTTGATTAGGACTCTAGTTTGGAAAATATTTGAAGTCAGAGATTAAATCATCTATAATACACCATAAAATTCTAAATATCCAGTACGGGGTACCATGTATAGTGAGTGTCAGGTAATTACTGTATACAGTTTTAAATTTGAAGATACATGGAAAATCACATTTTAAAAATACCTCAATATGTTAATTATATTATTTTGTGTGGTATCTTATATAGTTAAATATATTGATTACATATAAGACAACAGAATACAGTTTATGGTCGATTTAATCTCCTCATTTTCAATGATACTAAGTGTGGTTGGGAAGTGAGAAAGGCAATGGAAGAGGTGGAGAAGGGAAATGGGACCAAGTACATTTCACAGGTACCATTGTCAGTGTTACTGACTTATCAATTAGGGAGGGAGAAGAGAAGAGACCTGACTGTTTACTTCACAAAATGTGTGACACCCCTGTTTCTTAAGCCATGAATTTCATATTCAATTTAGATTAATCATTTCCAAAAACCAATTTAATTATAGTATGCAAGGTACTATTTAATAAATAGAAACAATCTTACTTGATTTTATTCTTAAACTCAAACTGTCCTAAGGACAATAAGCTCAAATAATTTATATAAATTGTAAGATTCTGAAACACATATATTATCAATCCATTTATGTAAGTATAGACTTATATGGGAATTAATATTACAGTTAATGAAAAATAAGCAGGATTTCTGAAATGGTAAGTAGATAGCTGATAGACCACTAAATGCATAATAAGTCAACCTCATTTTACCTCAAAAATTATAAAGATAGATAAGTAGAACAGTTATATGAAGAGAGGCATAATTTAAAAAGCAATTATACAGGTGAATGCTTAATTTTTTTTTCATAAAATATATAGCTAAGGATTTAACATTTAGATGGAAGGCAGTTTTTCATTACTATTTTTTATTAGTATATTGATGGCTTACAGGAAAAATAATCTCTAGGAAATTCTGTGAGGGATACATGAAATGTTATTTTTGCAAGACCAGAAAAATTACAGTGAATAAAGTTTCTAGTATTTAAAAGTGATCTGAGCTCAGGCAATCCAAAATAGCAGTATAAGAAGGTCCTGATCTCACCTCCTAATATGGACACACCAAATCTCAACTCCTCCCATGAACACACAAACCTACAGCCACATATGGAACAGTTCTCCCAGAAAAAGAACTGAAAACTAGCTCAAGAGTTTTTTCACAATAAATGATAAATAGCCACATCAAGATGACTAGGAAAGGAAGAATTGTGGTCTTGTTAAAAGCCCCACCCCACACAGTGATAGGGAAGGATCTCACAAGTTTGGAACTTTTCCCTGAAGAGCAGGGGGTTGGTGCCTCCCATCAGGCACCCAATCCTTGGATTTGCACCAGAGAGACTGGCTCTGAGAAACAATGGTGTTTATGTCCAGGAGACCCAAAGGACTGTAGGGACTTGAGATGCTCCTTTTATAGGCCTTGCATGCAGACTTTCTTGTTCCAGGACCTAACACAAAAACAGGTCTTTGAAAAATACCTAGATGATATGTGAAGAAGATCCATTTTATAATCATAAAGCATCTGCTGGAAGGACAGGCGCTAGTCAGGATTTTCTCTAAGGATAGAGGTACTCAGTGGATGCCATTTTGCACTCCTTCTCTGTCTTGTTAGCACTGGGGGATGTGCACAGACACAGTAATCTCCTGCTGCCTCACTAAAGCCAGCAAACAAGGGCAGTCCACACAGAGGACATCCCTCGATCACATGGCCCTGGTGGCCAAGGGATCTTGTGTTCTGTGCCCCTCAGGTCTGTGATAATTGGAAAACAAAACAAATCAAAACAAAAAACTGTTCTTGTCAGGCTACCATACTCAGGGCTTTGCACAGACAGCAGGCTAAAACACACACCCCCGCCCCCCCAAGTCTGCCAGTGAAAAGTCCTATTTATTTGTCCTGGAACTTCATCCTACAGGACAGGCTTCAGGTTTGCCATGCATCTTGAGACTATGAATGTTTCTCAGGGAGAGTTCACAGGGAGATGCCATCTTTGCACCCTTCTTTGACCTCACTAGAGCTTGTTGGCACCTCCAAAAAAGAGCTTATATACTCTCCTAAAGCCTGATTTCTGTAACTCTCTCCCAGGAATCTCTCCCAGATCTCCAGATTTGGAGGCTAACAGGGTTTATGATTGTGATCCTAAAAAACTGTATATATTTGCATACTTTAGAAGTTGCAGTCTGAGGAGTTGGCTTCCAATCAGCCTGAAACTATGTGCTTCCTGAGATTCCCTCCCTTTAGAATACTGACAGGTCTTGGCATACCATCAACAACTGGGGCCTATCAAGAATAAATCAGGCTTCTTAAACAATCATAAAAGTGAAGATAGCTTTAAGAGACTTAGGGGACAAAAGCAGAATAACATTTGCAGTATAGGAGATGCAGAAGGAAAAAGAGAGAGAGAGAAAGGAAAAGAACCATTATTTGAAGAAAAAGTGGCTGAAAACTTCCCTAATCTGGGGAAAGAAATACATTATGTCTATGAAGCACAGGGAGTTCCAAATAAGATAAACCCGGAGAGATACATACCAAGACACATTAAAGTGTTTTAAAAGTTAAAGATAGGGCGCCTGGGTGGCTCAGTCGTTAAGCGTCTGCCTTCGGCTCAGGTCATGATCCCAGAGTCCTGGGATCGAGTCCCACATCGGGCTCCCTGCTCGGCGGGAAGCCTGCTTCTCCCTCTCCCACTCCCCCTGCTTGTGTTCCTGCTCTTGCTCTCTCTCTCTCTGTCAAATAAATAAATAAAATCTTAAAAAAAAAAAAAAAAAGTTAAAGATAAATAATCTTAAAAACAGCAAAATAAAGGCAAATTGTTATGTACAAGGGAACTCCTAGAAGAATATCAGCTGATTTTTTTTTAGCAGAAACTTTGCAGGCCAGAAGAAAGTGGTGTGATGTATTCAAAGTGCTGAAGGGAAAACAAAGCAAAACAAAATCTTCCAATTAAGAATATTCTATCTGGCAAGGATATTATTCAGAATTGAAGGAGAAATAGATATTTTTCCAGACATGCAAAAGCTAAAGGAGTTCCTCACCACTAAATCATCCTTGTAAGAAATGTTAAAGGTATTTCTTTAAGCAGAAAAGGAAAGTTAGTAACTAGTAACAAGAAAAAAAATATGAAAGTAAAAACCTCACTTTTAAACGTAAATGTAGAGTAAGGGTAGTTGATTAATTACTTACAAAGTTAGTATGAAGGTTAAAAGACAAAATTAGTAAAAATTAATTATAACTATAATAATTTATTAAGGTCTACACAAAATAAAAAGATGTAAAATGTGACATAAAAAACACAAAATGGGGGGGGTGTTGAAAATGTAGAGTTTTAGAATGTGTTCAAACTTAAAATGCTATCAGCTTAAAATACTGATGCATTTAGGTTATACATGTGAATGTCATGATAACCACAAAGCAAAAACCTACAGTGGATACACAAAAGATAATGAGAAAGGAATCTAAACATAACACTAAATAAAGTCATCAAACCACGAGGGAAGAGAGCAAGAGGAGAAGAAAGGAACAGAGAGAAACTACAAAAATAGTCAGAAAGCAGTTAACAAAATGGCAATAAATATATACATATCAAGAAATCCTTTAAATGTAAATGAACTAAATTCTACAATCAAATGAGAGTGGTTGAATGGATTTAAAAAAAACACAATACTCATCTATATGCTGCACACAAGAGACTCACTTCAGACATAAGGTCACACATAGAAAGAAAGTGAAGGGATGGTAAAAGATATTACATGAAAATGAAAATGGAAAGAAACCTGGTGTAGATGTGCTTATATCAGACAGAATAGACTTTAAAACAAAGACTTTAGTAAAAGACAAAGAAGGGCATTATATAATGATAAAAGGGTCAATCCAACAAAAGGATATAACATTAGTAAATATTCATGCACCCAACACAGGAACACCTAAATCTATAAAATAAATATTAATAAACTTTAAGAGAGAAATTGACAGTAATACAATAATGGTAGGAGATTCTAATACTCCACTTACATCAAGGGATGATCAGCTAGACAGAAAATTAATAAGGGAACATTAGCCTTAAAAGACACATTAGACCAGAGGGACTTATTAGATATTCCATCAAAAAGCAGGAGAATACATATTTTTCTAAAGTGCACATGGAATGTTCTCCAGAATATATTACATGTTAGGCCACAGAACAAGTCTCATTAAATTTAAGAAGAATGAAATCATATCAAGAACTTTTTTTTCTGACCACAATGGTATGAAACTAGAAATCAATTATAAGAAGAAAGCTAGAAAGATAACAAAAAGTGGAGATTAAACATGCTGCTTAACAACCAATGAGTCATTGAAAAATATCAAAGAAGAAATTAAGAAAAATACCTTGAGACAGTTAAAATGGAACTACAACCAAAATCTATAGGATATGAGGTGATTCCCAAGCAGTGTTAAGAAGGAATTTCATCACGATACAGCCCTACATCAAGAAATAAGAAAAATCTGAAGTGAATAATATAACTTTGCACCTAAATAAACTAGAAAAAGAGCAAATAAAGCCCAAATTTGAAGGAAATAATAAAGAGCAGAGGGGAAATAAACTAAGAGCTGGTTCTTTGATATGATGAACAAAATTAATAAGCCTTTAGCTAGACTCACCAGGCAAAAACAGAGAGGGCTCAAATAAATAAAATCAGAAATGAAAGAGAAGTTACAACTGATGCTACAAAAATAAAAAGCATCAGAAGAGACTACTATGAGCAATTACATTCCAACAAGTTGGACAACCTAGAAGAAGAGACTACTATGAGCAATTATATTCCAACAAGTTGGACAACCTAGAAGAAAAGGATAAATTTCTAAAAACATAATTTTCCAAGACTGAATCATGAATAAATAGAAAATCTTAATAGAACAGTTACTACTAGTAAGGTCAGATTCAGTAATCAAAAATCTTTCAGATGGCTTCAGGGGCACACACACAGGAAAATTGCAGGCCAGTGTCCTTGGTGAACATAGATGCAAAAGTCCTCAACAAAATATTAGCAAACTGAATTTTGTAGTACATTAAAAGGAACATTTGGCATAATCAAGTGGTATTTATTTTAGGAATGCAAGGATGGTTCAATATCCAAAAATCAATCACCATGATACACGGCATTAAAAAATAAAGTATAACAATTATATGACCATCTCAATAGATGCAGAAAAACCATTTGACACAATTAGATATTCATTTATGGATAAAAATGCTCAAGAAAGTGGGTATAAGGGGAACACACCTCAACATAATAAAAGCCATATATGAAAAGCCCATAGCTAACATCATACTCAACCTGGAAAATCTGAAAGCATTTTCTCTAAGATCAGGAACAAGACAAGAATGTTCACTCTTGCCACTTTTATTCAACATAATATTAGAATTCCTAGCCAGAACAATTAGGCAAGAAAACAAAATAAAAGTTATCCAAATTGGAAAGAAAGAAAGAAAGTTGTTTTGTGGGCAATGTAATTTTATATATAGAAGACCCTAAAGACTCCACCAAAAACTGTTAGAACCAATAAACAAATTCAGTAAAGTTGCAGAGTATAAAATCTATATACAAAAATCAGTTGTGTATCTATACGCTAACAACAAACTATCAGAAAGAGAAATTAAAATAATCCCATTTCCAAATGCATCAAAAAAAGATAAAATACCTTGGGATAATTTTAACCCAAGAGATAAAAAACCTTGACACTAAAAACTATAAGACATTGATAAGATAAACTAAGAAGACACAAATAAATGGAAATATATCCCACGCTCATTGTTTGGAAGAATTAACATTGTTAAAATATCTGTACTACCAGAAGCAACCTACAGATCAGGGCAATCTGTATCAGAATTCCAATGGCATTTTTCACCGAAATAGAACAATCAATCCTAAAATTTGTGCAGAACCACAAAAGACCCCATATACTCAAAGCAATCTTGAGAAAGAACAAATCTGGAGGCATCACACTCTCTGATTTAAAACTATACTACAAAGCTATAGTAATCAAAATAATAGTATGGTAATGACACAAAAACAAACATAGATCAATGGAATGGAATAGAGTGCCTAGAAATAAACCCATGCATATATGGTCAATTTTTGACAGAGGAGGCAATATAAAATGAGGGATGGGATGTCTCTTCAATAAATGGTGTTGGGGAAACTGGGCAGTCTCATGCATAAGAAAGAAACTAAACCACTTCTTTATACCAAACACAAAAAAAATAACTCAAAATGGATTAAAGCCTTGAATAAATGCAATACCTGAAACTTAAACTCCTAGGGAAAAAAAGAAAAAAAACAGAAAACAAAAAACAAAGGTTATAACTCCTTCACATTGGTCTTGGCATTTAATTGTTGGATCTGACTCCAAAAGCAAAGGCAACAAAAGTGAAATTAAACAAATGGGATTGCATCAAATTAAAAACCTTATGCATAACAAACAAAACCATCAGCAAAATGAAAAGGCAATCTACTGAATGGGAGAAAATATTTGCACATCATATAATTCATAAGGAGTTAATATTCCAAAATATATAAAGAACTCAAAAAATAAAAATAAATAAAAATAAAACAAAAACAACAAAAGAACTCAAGCAACTCAATAGCAAAAAAAAAAAAACAAGCAATCCTATTAAAAAATGGGCACACGATCTAACTAAGCATTTTCCCAAAGAAGACCTACAGATGGCCAGCAGTCACATGAAAAGATCACATCACTAATTATCAGGGAAATGCAAATCAAAACCACAATGAAGTATCATATAACACCTGTTAGAATGGCTATTATCAAAAAGACAAAAAACAGCAAGTGTTGGAGAGGATATGAAGAAAAGGGAACCCTTGTACTGTATTGGTGGATGTAAATTGGTGCAGCCACTAGGGAAAATTGTATGGGTGTTTCTCAAAAAACTAAAAATAGAACTACCATATGATCTAGATATTCCACATCTAGGTATTTATCTGAAGAAAATAAGAACACTACTTAAAGTATATGCACCCATATGTTCCTTGCAGCATTAGTTATAATAGCGAAGATATGAAAACAACCCTAAGTGTTCAAAATATATATATTTTATATATGTATATATAAAATATTCAGCCATAAAGGAAGTCTTGCATTTGCAACAAGGGTATTATGCTAAGTGAAATAAGTCAGAGAAAGACAAATGCCATGTTATTTCACTTATATGTGGAATCTGAAAACAAACAAACAAACAAAATAATACAAAACTAAACTCATAGATACAGAAAACAGATTGGTGATTACTAGAGGGTAAGAATGTCAAAGGGTGGACAAACAGGTGAAGTGGGTCAAGAGGTATGAACTTCCAACTATAAAATAAATAAGTCATGGGGATATAATGTACAGCATTGTGACTATAGGCAGTAATACTGCACTGCATGTTTAAAAGTGGCTAAGGGAGTATATCTTAAAAGTTCTCATCACAAGAAAAAAATGTAACTATATGGTGACAGATGATAACTAGACTTATTTGGGTGATCATTTTGCAGTATATACAAATATCAGATTACTATGTTGAAGGTCTGAAACTAATATAATGTCATCTGCCAATATTACTTCAAGATGATAGATGATAGACAGATAGAAAGAATCTGGAATTTATATTTAGCATATCTTGTTTCTTGGCTAACATTTCAGTTCCTGGATTTTTTTTCCAAGTACAACATATATCTTTAAAGATTAAAATACAATTTCTTAGTTTAAGAATAAAGAGATTTTGGGAAAGCTGAATGAAAAAGTTTAAGGGAAAGGTCTCTAGTGACTTCCCATTTTACAATATTTATGGTTTTCTTTAACAAAATGGACTTAACATCATCTGCATTTTAGTTTGAGTCATAGTAAATTAATATCAAATAGAAAATATATTTTTTGTTGTTTAATGCAATATCTTTATGCATTCCCTCTACTGAAAATATACTTGTTAACATATTTTTTAAATTTCTATTCATCTTGTTAAATGCTTTCATACTAGTCTCTTATACTTTTCACCTAAAGATATGTTATAGGTCTGCAAAGGTTGTACTAAATAATGTTCTATTAATGGGTGAGTTATTTTTCCTATATCAGATGGTAAAATTAAAACGTATGCTGTTTCATTTGTGTTATAAAACTTAAAACATTTCCCTAAAGAGAATTTAAATAATATAAAATAGCAAAGTATGAAAGTTAAATGTTATGCTAGATCATATGGCCCAAGTGAAAATGCTATGGACATTTCAGGGGCTTTAGACAGTTTGACTTTTAAATTCAGGTAATAGGGCTTCCTGCTATGTTCAGGATATTCTCCGGCTTCGCCCATCGCCAATAGGGGATGAGTCAAACTGTTCAAAATAAAGTGGCTTCTAGGTATCTAAACACTCTTTAACCAACCAATCAAAGATTGCTTCCGGGGCCTGCTTGATGGTAGAGATTGGACTCCATCTATCCAACCTGGACTTCCAAGCTATTGTAAAAGTTTATTTGTCAAGATAGGAGAATGGAACATATTAAATAATGGATTAGCTTTCACTGTTTGGGCATATGCCATGTGACTCTTCATTTGTATTCTTGCCTGAGTCCTGCAGATATCAGAGTTGATCCTGCTTGAGAGGTATCTTTCTGTGTTAGTAAATACACAAAACATAAAAATTGAAAATAGTTTCTCTGTGATGATATATACCTGCATACTGATCTATGCATTATATAAAACCTTTAATACTCTGATGTTTTACACATCATCTTAGATTTATTATACTATGCAAGTTTTCTGTCAGTTCCTGTTTATGTATCTACTTATTCACATGGCCACAATGGAAGTAATCATTGTTCATCAACATAACTCTACCAAATTAACTCCCTTTCCTATATTATCCTCCTTTACTATCAGTTGGCTATAATGTTTGCAGTCACCTGTGGCATTTCCCATGGTTAGTTTTCTAGCACTACCTATATTTATTTGATCACTCTGTTGTACGTCTTCTTCAAAACTTAGTTGGATTTATCTCTTTATCACGCCACCCTGCTGAGAATCATTCACTGCAGTCTAATTTCTGCTGTGTTTCTTGGTTGATTCTCCTGACATAATCTCCTCTTCCTCCAGCAGTGCATCTGTCCAGGTATCCGCAAAAACTCTTTGAAAATAGAGTTCTCATCTTTTCCTTTGGGGCCTCACTGTAGTCAGAGTTCTTTCCTTTCTCACCAAACTGCTGCCACTCCATCCTCTGACTAGTCCATCAGTGTTATTACCTCCTTCCCGTTCTTCAGGAAACATCCATGAAAGAAAATAAACAACCCTCTTCAACACCATGCTATACCTTGTGACTTATTATTATTAAGTCTTTAATTAAACAGCCCAAGCATATTCCAATATTGTGTATTATGTAAGAAGAGGAACTCTGAATTATAATTCTGTTGCTTCATCATTTAGTCGCTGGATCACTTTGAGCCAATTACTCAAATTCATTATGTCTCAAGGCATGATTTTTCTTTCTGTTCAAATCTGTGGATTTTTATCATTTCTTGAATGCCAATCAGTGACTTTTTGAACTAGTGAAATACTATTATTATTGTCAAAGATTTTATTTATTTATTTGAGAGAGAGAGAGTAAGAGAGAAAGCACGAGCGAGGGGAGGTGCAGAGGAAGAGGGAGAAGCAGGCTCCCTGCTAAGCAGGGAGCCAACTTGGGGCTCATGGGGCCTGATCAGGGATCATGACCTGAGCCAAAGGCAGATGTTTAACCAACTGAGCCACCCAGGCATCCCAGATAGTCCAGTATCATTGAGAAGAATATAGACAGAGACTGACACTGAGAAAAAGAAACCTGAGTTCTAATTTATAATATATTCACACCAACTTACACTATATTAGCCTTAATAAGCATGACCTTAGAAGTTGACAAAAATAAAATCCATGTGTGTATACTAATTTAGGAAGGTCTGTAACATATATAATCACATTAGTTAGGACATTAATTCCTTTTTAAAGTTAAGGACACTTTTTGCACATTCAAATTTTTTCAAAAATTTTTACAATTAATATAAGGCAGATCTAGTTTTAAATCCTATCTTCTCTCCCCAATTTTAATAACATTACCTCTATATATTCATTCATAAAGGTTTTTATCCTTGTGCTTTCTATATACTTACCAAAATGAAAAGTATTTAACTTAGATCAGCACTATGTGCACTTTTATTCATTCAATAATATGTGTTAAATACTTACCATGAAAGGTTTAAAGTATTAGGATACAGCAGTGAAAAAAAGTCAAAATGCTTCTTATAATTTAACTTATATTTTAGTAGGCTGTAGGCAAACAATATGTTAATAGATGCTAAGTGCTATGAAGAATATAAGCCAGGCTTTGTACATAAAAAGTGATGCATCAGGATGTGGATCTATTTATATAGAATCTGGGAAGCCTCCTTGAATAAATTGATATATGAGCAAAGATGTAATTTAAGTGAGGAAATGAGTCATATCCAAAATTAAGAGACAACATTTGGAAGAGGGAATATCCAGTACAAAGGCACAGATGTAGGAATATCTGTGCAGTGTTCAAAACTAATCAGTCATTGTGGCTGGAACACAGTAAGAAAGGCCAGAAAGATGCAAAAGTTGTCGAGGATAGAGAATTCCAAGGACAGATTGGGTAAGACCTCAAAGGTCCTGATAATGACCTTGGATTTGGATTACAAAGATCCTTGTAAAATAGAAAGTCATTGGAGGGCGTTGAACAAATATGACTTACATTTGAAAAGTATTGCTCTAGTTTCTGAGTGACGAATACAGTATAAGAAGACAAGTGTGAAAACAAGAATTGGTAGGAGGCTAGCATAATAATCCAAATAGAAGTTGAAGGTATTATGTGCCTGGATCATGTTGCTGGATATGGTAAAATTTTGAATCTATTTTGAAGACTAAGCCACAAGGGCATGATAAAATGGATGTAGTAATGCAATAAATAAAGTATCAAAGATAACTCCATAATTTAATGTGATTCCATGATATGGGAAACACTGAGGGCAGAGGTATTGGTGTAGGGGAGGAAATCAAAAATTATATTTGGGAAATGTTGAGATGTCAATTCATACAAGTAATCCAACCAGGCATATCTGGTAGTCAGTTGGATATGCATGTCTGAATTTAGGGAAAATATTCAGGTTAGAAACTAAAAGATGAAAATTGCAAGAATATAGATCGTATTGAAGGCCACAGTATAGGATAAAATCACCTGGGGATAAATACAAAGAAGATAAAGGGCCCAAAGACTAAGTCCAGGGGCATTTTACATTCAGAACTAGTAAAAAGTGAGATTTGAGAAAGATTCTGTCCTTGACCAAACTTTAGTCAGGCCCCCACAGTGTCCTTGGTTTTTCCAGCCTAGTCTTGACAAGAATCCTGCCAAGTCAACTTAATGGGAATACTTCCATCTTTGATATCTGATCAAGGTCTTCATCCCCCAACTATGATGTATAAGTCCTTGACCTGCCTTCATTAAGAATTGTGTTAAGTCAGTTTTGCATGAATCTCTCTAACTTGAAGTCTCCTTTTAGTAATTTCTATCCACTGAACCCTTTCATTCTGCCCTTTGTCTACAAATCCCCAGCTTCCTTGGCTGTATTCAGAGTTGAGCACCATTTCCTTCCTGTAGTGTATTTACCTCTATTGCAATAGTTGTGAGTCAAATCTTTCTTACCATTTTAACAAGTTCAGAATATTTTTTTTAACAGACCCAGCAAAACAACCTAAAATGAAACAATCTACAAAATTGGACGAAACTCAGAGTGAGGCTCAGGAGAGTGATGTTCTGAAATTAAATAAAGAAAACACTTCAGAAAATAAGGTGTGATTGATTTGTGTTATGTGGTGCTATTAGAATAAGGGAATGACTGAGACCTACTGGGATATGAAGTCACTGGTGACCTTAAACAGACCCTGACCTTCAGGAATGGGAATAAAATATTGGGAATTTCCAGGGAAAATGATAAAAGATAAACTGGAGGCAGAATTTAGGACTTTTATCTAATATTGGAATAGATATAGTCTTGTATGTGGAGTGGAATGTTGGATTAAAGAAGTATTTAGCTTGGGGCGCCTTAACTTAACCACTCAGTCGGTTAAGCATCCAACTCTTGATTTCAGGCTCTGTACTGGGCGTGGAGTCTGCTTATGATTCTCTCTCTCCTTCTCCCTCTGCCCTCCCACCACCCCACTTGTGCTCTCTGTCTAAGAAAAATAATAATAATAATAGAAAGTTTTTATAAAAAGGAAGTATTTGGCTTGTTTTGAGATAGAACATAGTATTACAGAATACTTTCTTGTCTCTGGTAGTGATTCTGTAGGAACTAAATAAAGTAATGGTGATGGAAATATGGCAGACTGTTATAAGAGTAGAAAGTTTGAGTAGGAGAGAGGTTATAGGATCCCATGCATAAGGAACAGGTAGGCTTTGGACTTAGAGAAGAGCATGACAGTTTCTTCCATTTTGCTAGAATGCAAGGCAGAGAAATACACACACACACATATATATGTACAAGCAGGGAGTGTTAGATGGGGTGTTGGGAGAATGTGTAACTTCTTCAAAGTGCTTCCTATTTTCTAGAAAATAAAGAGAGAAGTTATCAGCTAAGAAGGAGACAAATACATTAGAAGTTTGACAAGAGAAAAGGTGTTGATTTCTCTCCTTTGTGAGAAGAAGCAGGAATTGATTAGAGAAATCTAGTTGGATCCCAGATAGCACTAATGGTCCACTTCAGGGAGATGCTTATGAATTGAAAGGAAGAACAGTTACTGTGATTCTGTCTTTTTCAATAACCAAATTTAGTTTTCCAGGTGCACATGCAGAGTGGCAGGGATGTTGGATAAAGTGAAAATTTGGAGTTTTGTCAATAAAGTGTGATGGAGGGACAAAGGAACAAGGAAACTGAGGACTCAGAAATACCTTGTACTTAACAGCTGAAATGTAGATATTCTAACTTCATATCTCCCAAATAATCTGAGAACCATTATCCTTCTTAAAAATAGAAAAGAATAGTTCTATCAATTATTCATAAAATGGAAAAATGAAAAGTGAAAGAGTAAAAATTTTAAAGTATCAGTAATAGAAGTGCAACCAAATTAGGAAACCAGTAGTCTCCTATGACCTTCATAGTTCATGATTCTTTTAAGCCAATTACATAAGATAAAAACTTCAGAATCTTATACCCAGATCTTTAAGGTGTTTGCTTATAAAATAAGGATCCTTTTGCAACTTGAGATTCATATGCCGTACTATGTCAAGGCTGGATGCTTAGAAGCAGCACATTGTGCTCTGGGGGGCTCATTAATTATTCATCATGACAAAAGCTCCTATGCCTGAAGGCTCTACCTTGTCTTTGATCTTTTCACCTCTGCCAAGGCTAACCCACCAGTTTTCATTCTCTTGTGTTAAGGGTTCCTGTGTCTTCCAATAAGTAAATACATACATCTATACATAATACATACATACATACATACAAGAGACATGTGAACTCACTCGTTTATGTCAAGTGGGAAAGAATTGCCACCCAGCTTTGAGGAATTACCCCAACTCTAAAGTTTTGGCAGAAACACATTAGAAATTTCTCTGAGATTATGAGAACTTTTTGTACTTCCTATCCACAAAAGTGTCTAGACATGTTCACCTTGATCACAAAGTCAGCCTCTCCACAGATGTGGTTTTCTCATAATGGTAGAGGGAGGAAAGTTTAGAAATAAATGAGTGGTGAATATATATATCAATTAATAATTAATAAAATTAAATATAGATGAATGATACTGGAAAATAATTATTTGTCACTGAACTGTTATGAGTTGAATTGTGTCCCTTCCTCCACATTTGTTTGTTGAAGTTCTGACCCCCAGTACCTCAGAATGTGACCTGATTTAGAAATAGGGCTTTAAGAGAAGTAATTGCCTTTATAAAAGGTCATTGGGGTGGGCCCCAATCCAACAGGGCTTGTGTACTTACAAGAGAAGGAAATCTGGATACAGACATGCATAAAAGGAGGATTTAAAGTGGGTTAGGGAGAAGACAACTATCTATCAAGGAGAGAGGCCTGGAACACTATTCCTTCACAGCCCTCTGAGGTTCTGAGAAGGAACAAACCTTGCTAACACCTTGATTTTGGACTTCTAGTATCCAGAATTGTGAGACAATACGTTTCTGTTGTGTAAGCCTTCCAGGTTATAGTACTTTGTTATGGAAACCCTAGCATATTCACATAGGACCCATTTAATTTTCAATTGAAAACTATTTGTGTTCCTCTCCATGGTGTGTATAATTCGAAGTATTCTGTAGAATCACATGCCTTTTAGAGTAGTGAGTTTACATGCTTGTTTGATGATGACAATTGTCCTACCTGCTCACCCTCAAAAACTTTGATTCCATTGGTTTGAATTGGGGTCCAAGGACGAGTACATTTATAAAGTACTTCAGGTAACTGTAATCCTCAGGCAAGTTAGGGAAATTGTAATTTACTGAAAGTTGTATCAATAAAGTAAACAGTTATAAAAATTTCAGATGTGTGAAAGAAAGAAGAACTGGTATATTACATGATAAATTTCTAATTATTTCCAATATGTTAAACATTGTAAACATTTTACTACTTTGGAGAAGATATAAGAGGATGTATATCTGTATCCATACCTAAAATTCTATCATATATATATGAGTCCATATATCTATATCTGTATTTATTTATTTAAGATATATATTGGACACAATGTTTCATTATAAATTTTACATTAAAGGAGGAATTGTGATAAAAAGGTTTTATTGTTTCAAAACTATATATACAATGCTAAAGACATCATTGGTATCCTCAATGAAAGTATTAAAAATTGGAATACAAATGCCCTTATAAACATCTTATTAAAAGTGAAATAAGTTTTTTTTCATAAAGGAGGTGGGTAAGTCATTAATGATAACAATTGAGATTTCTTACTGTGCTTTCCAAATACTGAATATTATATTTGGAGAATGAATTACATGCAAATTGAAGCACAAAAATATTTCATATATTTAACTCTGTTAGGTGGTTTATCAAGAATATATTTGGAAGCCCCACTATTAAAGATACAATTTTGAATGATACACATGAACATTTGATTAATAACTATATGTCACAAGTCATTAAAGTGAGAAATTTAAAGATTAGTTGGAGATTTATTACTATATTGAGTACTCTCTTTATGAAAGCATAGTTATATAGTTACAAAATCACAAAGGTCCAATATGCCAAAGAGGCCAAAGGGGATAGGCAAAGTAATCATTTACTTTGGCTCTTTGAATAGGTATGTATTTCCCAGCAATTCAAAAGAACCAAAGGCTGGGGTGCCTGGGTGGCTCATAGGTTGAGCATCCTCCAACTCTCTTGGTTTCAGCTCAGGTCCTGATCTCAGGGTCTTGAGATCAAGCCCCATGTCAGGTTCCACACTCAACATGGAGTGTGCTTGAAATTCTTTCCTCCTCTTTCTCCCTCCCCTTCTGCTCCTCCCCCTACACTCATGCTTCTCTCTCTCTCTCTCTCTCTCTCTCTCTCAAATAAATAAATAAATAAATAAAATCTTCAGAAGAACCAAAGGCTTTTTCTCTGTGAGATTCTTTGGGTACAGAAGAGTAGAAATTTTACTGTTGAGGTGTTGAGTCTTAATTCCCAAATGAAGCAAAGCCATTGCAACTTGAAGTATCCTGGAGACTAATGCTAAAATTCGGAAATTCTAATGTATATTTTGGAGGTCTAGAACAACTGACTAAGAAATATGAATTTTTCCCCAAAGCATTACAAACCTTACTAAACAAAAACAAAACAAAATAAAATTCCTGAGGTTGTTCAGGGGAAAATAGTCATAATCCCATTAATAATTTGTAAAGATTAACCTGGCTGTCTTTTACATGTCCTTTGGACAGCAGGGGCAGGGGAAAACTAGTTACAAATATGAGTTATATATTTAATCAGTAGACATTATTGAGACATTATATTATATGCTTTGAGACATTATATCCATGGTTTCATTTCATTCAAACAATGTTTACTGAGCAACTACTACGCACCAACATTGTCCTAAGCAGTGACGATATGGTGTAAAAAAAAAGGAGACCAAATCCCTTCCTTCACTGAACTCACATTTCTAATGCAGGAGAAAGAAAATTAATTCCTTAACAAAAAATTAAAATCGATGTCAGGTAGAGGTGATTCAAAACAAATATAAAGCAGTGTGAGAGAAGAAGTAGGATGAGAACTCTTAGGTGGTTTCATCACGGTATCTGATGAGAAGTAATATCTGAGAAAGGAGAAGTGAATGAGCCATGGGGACCATGTCACGGGGGGATTGTTTTCAGACCAGGGACTTCAACAACACAGGCCCTTCCTGAACATGCTAGGCGGCTGGTACAGGAGTATAAATGGAGATCTACATACTATCTCTCTCAATATTTACAATTTTAATATTTAAATACAAGCTGGCCTGTCAAGGCCTTCCTCCCCACCCCAATCCATTTTCACCTCAAACCAGTTTGAGCCAGAGGGGTCACATGGATCTGCAGTAACTGGGAATTGAAGGGTCTTGAACCTGGGACAGGATATCCCATCAAGCTCCTCAGGGGGCTTCTGCATGTCTCATTTTTCCCACTTAAGTTTTCCAAGCCATTAAATGTGTCTCTAATATGAGACAACATTAGTAGAGGTGAGGAAGTAAGAGTGGCTCTACATCCACTTTGGGGATTTGGGGAAGCTGAATTGAAACCAAAGCCTCCTCTCTTTTTCTGGCTTACCAGTTCAGAGACCATGATTTTCTCCTCGCTGCCCTCCCTCCTACACACACACAGACACACACACACAGACACACACACACACACACACACACAGAGGCACACCTGAACAAAGGTACAGAGTCTCACATATTCTCCCACATTTACATTCATGCTCAGCCATACACCCTCACACATACACAAATCCACACATAATCATACTCTCATTTGCTCCCAAACTCACCTACACACAATCACAAAACTCTCACACTCACAATCTCACTCACATTCACTCATATCCCTGTACATCCACATCCACACACACACACACACAGCGTCTATCACTCACCTTCTCTCCCACACCCATACACATTGCCACAAGCTCCGTCATACCTTGTCCAACAGGCTCATACACTTACACAAACACACACACAGTTACACATATCACTTTTTTGCTATCTCAGACTTACATCCTTTGCTCTGCTCATCTCAGTTCAGGTTTGGGGTGACCATCTTCCCATGATCCCCATGTGCTCATTGCCTTACTGAATTTTTAAGGACTAAAAAACAAAAACAAACAAAAAAACCCTCACATATTCAAAAAGGAAAAAAAAAAAAGGAAACACTGTGTTTCAGTTGTTTGTGATCTGGGGTTTTCTAAAGCATAGGGCTTGGGGAGAGGGGTTATCGACCTCTGGCCAAGGTATGTAGATGGAAAAGCTTCCAGGTCCTAAAGCAAGAGAAAGCTTTGGCTGATTGGAGGAAAAATAAGATGGCCAGTTGAATAGAGTTAATTTAGTCAAAATAAGAATAAAAACTGTGATCTAAATTGTGGCAAGAAGGCAAATTGTGTGAAGTCCTGTGGGCTACAGTAAGGAATCTGAATTTTATGATGATGGCAGTTAGAAGTTGCTGGTGGGTTTTAGTAAGAGAATGAATTAATCTAGTCTGCATCATGAAAAGCAGAAATTCCAGTGTCCATATGTGGATGCAGAGAGAGTTAATAGACTATTACAATTTAGGCATAAGTAATTGTGTTTGGGATTATGTTGATAGTAAAGGTTCATGGTCAGCAATGGATGCATTTGTAGTATATATACTATGAATATATATACTTGTAGGAGATATATATATATATATATATATATATAAAGGTGATGAAATGGATGTAGGAAATTCAGGGAAATCAGGAATGAAGAATGACTTATAGACTTCACATGACGCACCGAGTACATGATCATGCCATTTACTGAGATGTGATAATGGTATTGGAAATAATTATGGGAGAAATAAGTCTGGAGTTCTGCTGTGACATGATTATTTGGAATATCTGTGAGACATCTAAATTGGAAACATAAAATAACTATTTGGATATTTGAACCAGGGTTTTGGTCAAGGCTGGAAGTATAATTGGAAGACAAACATAGAGAACTGTGTCTTGTAAAAAGAGTCTTGTCACAAGAGCAGAAATAGAATAAATTTCACTAACATGAAGGGAAAGAAGTTTAAATTAATGGCAACTGGTATAAAAAGTGAAGGAGGATAAAAGCCTTCCAAAATGAAATGAAAAATACATTTAAATACTTAGGAAAATATTTGAATTTTAATGTAATAGAATTTTGTTGCATAATCATTGCCATGGACTGAATGTTTGCATCCTCCCAAAAATTCCTATGTGGAATCCATAGCTCCTGATATAATGGTATTGCAGGTGGAACCTCTGGGACGTGTTAGGTTTAAATCAGATTATGAGGTTGGTTCCTTCAGGATGAGATTAGTGCCTTTATAACAAGAGGAAGAGAATGAGGGCTCACTCATTCCAAGGAAAGGCCATCTGAGGGCACAGCAAGAAGGTAGCTATCTCCAAGCTAGAAAGAGGGCCTTCACCAGGAGCCCAGCCTTTCAGTTGGACTTTAGCATCCAGAACTGTGAGAAATAAATGTCTCTTGTTTCAGCCACCCAGTCTATGTCATTTTGTAATAGCAGCCCCAGTTGACTAAGACACACATGGAAGAAAGTTAAAGATTAAAATAGGAACATTTAGGGGGAATTAGTGAGTGTATTTTTTTTTTTTTTTTCCTAAAGGGTATGTATTCTGAATTGGTTTTAAAAAAATTATCTGCCTTGGGGCACCTGGGTGGCTCAGTAGGTTAAGCATCTGAATCTTGGTTTTGGCTCAGGTCATGATCTCATGCTCAGTGTGGAGTCTTCTTAAGATTCTTTCCCTTTCCCCCTCTCTCTCCCTCCCCCTCTGCTCTCTCTCTAAAATAAATAGAATCTTTAAAAAAATTATCTGCCATTTTTATTATTACCATAAAATTATACCTACTTTGAAATTATTAAAATTAAATAGTAGAAGGGGTAACATTAAATGTATCTAGTAAGTTAATTTATTAACATATTAATAAATAATCCAATTAGATGATTTGCAATTCAATAGCTTTACTTTTAAGAACTTTATGCAAATATTCTCAAAACTTTATTTGTAGTTTAGATGGGGGTAAGGTAGCTTTCCTGTATTTCTCATCCAACATTATATATACATAGAGAGAATATGTATATATGTTGTACACATATATATAGGCATAGTGCATATATGTACATATATATATATGTATGTTTTCACTTTGATTTAACCACTCTTTCACCCATTTATTCAACAAATATTTTTGAATAATTACACACCAGGCACTTTGCTGGTACTAGATATTATTATGTATTTTCTGTAAACATTATTATTTAGAATCCAGCCAATACTCTACTGGGTATATATATATATATTTTGCTTATATAACTTAACCTCATATTGTAAAACATTTTTGTATCTATAGTACTACTATGAATACATTTGTATTTTTGGAACATTTTACATTTAGTGTCATTTTCATTGAATAGTTGCTCAAAAAGGAATTAAATTGATCATGAGTATTTCGGGCTCTGTGTGAACATTGTCAAAATCCTATTCAGAGGCATTGTGCCATTTACATACACATACAAGTAATTATGGAGGGATCTGTTACAGTTGCACGCTGCCGGCATTGTTTAATGTATTTTGCTAATTAGATTTGTGAAACAGATACTCTTCATTATTTTGTCTCATGTTTCTCTACTTTCAGTTTAAACAATTTTCTTGATTTATTCCTAACTGTACTTTTCTTTTGGTAAATTCTATGTTTGTGGTCCACCTGGTTCATTTACTAGAATCATAGCTGTTTTCTTCTTATTTTGTTTCTTCACTTAATCATGTATCATTCTCTTGGCATTTCTACTGAAACAAATTTCCCACCATAGATTCTGGTCATGATTTTCAGTCTTTTCAATCTTTCTTACTAATTCCCCAATTAATTAAATTAACAGTAATTATACAGAGTGAGTTTGTTCTTTTCTGCTTAGGTGGACACTCGCCTCATAGTAATTTTTTTCATTTTTTTCTTGTACTTCATAGTTTGTCTGAAGAATGTGCTGTGTCTTCTCTAGCGGTTTTGCAGGTGCCCTGTGTTTATAAACGTTCCTGTGGGCAGATTTTGTTTTTAATTCTTCTAGAATCCAATGGATGATCCTGGTTCTAGTTCAATTTTTTATGTTAATGTCTCCTGAGACTCCATTTTTCACAGGGGCAGGTAGCACCTGATTTTTTCTTCAGTGACTATTTTCCCACCTTTGGCTCAGGGATTATTTTTCTAGCTGCAGTTTAAAACACTGAAAATCTCTGTCTTCTTAACTCAGGCTTGTGCAGAAAGCCTACTTTCAACAACCTTCCGAATGATGGGCATGACCTTATATCCCAGAGTTCTGCAAGCATTCAACATTGGCTCTTATGCTGTGTACCTATTTCTGATTTTAACTCTTCTCCTTTCCCCTCTCATGTCTCTGGCTTTGATTCCCTCTTTGTTTCTGATGACTGGTTTGTGATTTTTGTATTTCACTCAACTACATGTTTTTAATGTTTTTTGTTTTATATGTCAGACTTTTTCATGAAGGACTTTCCTATAATATCCTTAACAGATTTTTTGTTGTTCCAGAATGCTTAGTTGTTGGGGTTATTTTTGTCATTTCTGTTAGAGTCATAAGCTATCATTTTTTAAGTGTTTGATAAATATTCTTTATGATATATTTCAGTTTCTTTTCAATGACACTTTGGAATGAATAGATGTGTATGTAGTATGAGGTCATTTTTACAATGAGGTAAGGTTTTGAGTTGATTTTTCCCAAATATTAAAAAATTTTAGTAGTATTTATTGAATACGCTTTCCTCACTCTTTCTTGTACTATTGATATTTTTATATAATGTTTCATAAATTTGTGTAAAAATAGAAAAATATAATGGTAAAAACTAAAAAAGCCATCAAGATAATCTCTTAGTTAACTGCAGTTGAAATAAGTGAATAAATAATAAGCTATAAATAGAGGCAAAATAAATAAAGCAAAATATGAAATTTCCTATTATCCTCCACTTTATACATTCCCAAAGGTTTATATGTGTCATTTAGATTGAACTAAAAAAATTATTTTCACAAAGGCAATCATAATACATACATAATACACACACTGTTCTGCCCTTACTGTGTTCACTAATATGTCTCAGAATATGTATATATATATATATATATATGTATATATATGTATATTTTAGCCCTTAGATACATAAATATAGATATAGATACAGATATTTTAGCCCTTAGATATATACATATATATAGATATATAGATATAGATACAGATATTTTAGCCCTTAGATATATAGATAGATAGACAGATATAGACATATATATATAGATGTAGTTATAGATAGATAGATAGATGATAGATAGATAGATAGATAGATAGATAGATAGAAAGATAGATAGATAGATAGATTTTAGCCCTTAGAGATCATTCTTTCATTGTTTTGTTTTGGTTCTATTTTGTTTTGTTTTTTAACCTATGGATGACCCATATTTTAACTGGTTGTCCTCACTTAAACACACTTTTCTTTTTCTAGCAATAGCAAAATCATTATCCTGTACTCACTTCTTATGATCACTGGATCAAAATAAAGCATATTGAAGTATTGCTAGATATTGTCAACTGCTTTCTAAAAATTATATCAATCAATTTAAATTATCAACAAAAGATTATGGACATCCTCGTTTCTTATACCCTCAGTATTACTGGATATTATGAAATTTCTTAAATATGTCTCCTATAAGTGAAAAGTTAAAATGCCATCTTTGTTTTAATTTACATTTCTTAAAATATGAGTAATGTTTGAGTTAAATTTAGTTTTTTTATTTTTATTTTTAATTTTTTTTATTAACATATAATGTATTATTTGTTTCAGGGGTACAGGTCTCTGATTCATCAGTCTTACACAATTCACAGTGCTCAACATAGTACATACCCTCCCCAATGTCCATCATCCAGCTATCCCATCCCTCCCCACCCCTCCCCTCCAGCAACCCTCAGTTTGTTTCCTGAGATTAAGAGTCTCTTATGTTTGTCTCCCTCTCTGGTTTCGTCTTGTTTCATTTTTCCCTCCCTTCCCCTATGGTCCTCTGTCTTGTTTCTCAAATATCTCATATGAATGAGATCATATGATACTTGTCTTTCTCTCATTGACTTATTTCGCTTGGCATAATACCCTCCAGTTCTATCCACGACTTTGCAAATGGCAAGATCTCATTTTTGATGGCTGCATAATATTCCATTGTGTATATGTATATATATATATATATATATATATACCACATCTTCTTTATCCATTCATCTGTGATGGACATCTAGGCTCTTCCCATAGTTTGGCTATTGTGGACATTGCTGCTATAAACATTGGGGTGCATGTGCCCCTTCAGATCACTGCATTTGTATCTTCGGGGTAAATACCCAGTAGTGCAATTGCTGGGTCATACGGTAGCACTATTTTCAACTTTTTGAGGAACCTCCATACTGTTTTCCAGAGTGGCTGCACCAGCTTGCATTCCCACCAACAGTGTGGGAAAGTTCCCCTTTCTCCACATCCTCACCAACATCTGTCATTTCCTGACTTGTTAGTTTTGGCCATTCTGACTGGTGTGAGGTGGTAGTTCATTGAGGTTTTGATTTGGATTACCCTGGTGCCGAGTGAATGTTGAGCACTTTTTCATGTGTCTGTTGGCCATTTGGATGTCTTCTTTGGAAAAATTTCTGTTCATGTCTTTTGCCTATTTCTTTTTTTTTTTTTTTTTTTTTTAAGATTTATTTATTTATTTATTTATTTCAGAGAGAGAGAATGAGAGAGAGCAAGCACATGAGAGGGGGGAGGGTCAGAGGGAGAAGCAGACTCCCTGCCAAGCAGGGAGCCCGATGCGGGACTCGATCCAGGGACTCTAGGATCATGACCTGAGCCGAAGGCAGTCGCTTAACCAACTGAGCCACCCAGGCGCCCTCTTCTGCCTATTTCTTGATTGGATTACTTGTTCTTTGGGTGTTGAGTTTGATAAGTTCTTTATAGATTTTGGATACTAGCCCTTTATCTGATATGTCATTTGCAAATATCTTCTCCCATTCTGTCGGTTGTCTTTTGGTTCTGTTGACTGTTTCCTTTGCTGTGCAAAAGCTTTCTATCTTGATGAAGTCCCAATAATTCATTTTTGCCCTTGCTTCCCTTGCCTTTGGCAATATTTCTAGGAAGAAGTTGCTGCGGCTGAGGTCGAAGAGGTTGCTGCATGTGTTCTTCTCAAGGATTTTGATGGATTCCTGTCTCACATTTAGGTCTTTCATCCATTTTTTGAATCTATTTTTGCATGTGGTGTAAGAGAATGGTCCAGTTTCATTCTTCTGGATGTGGCTGTCCAATTTTCCCAACACCATTTGTTGAAGAGGCTGTCTTTTCCATTGGAAATTCTTTCCTGCTTTGTCAAAGATTAGTTGTCCATAGAGTTGAGGGTCCATTTCAGGGCTCTCTATTCTATTCCATTGATCTATGTATTTGTTTTTGTGCCAATACCATACTGTCTTGATGATTACAGTTTTCTAATAGAGCTTGAAGTCCGGGACTGTGATGTCACCAGCTTTGCTTTTCTTTTTCAGCATTCCTCTGGGTATTCGTGGGTTTTTTTTGGTTCTATACAAATTTTAAGATTATTTGTTTCATTTCTTTGAAAAAAACTTGATGGTATTTTGATGGGGATTGCATTAAATGTGTAGATTGCTCTAGGTAGCATAGACATTTTCACAATATTTGTTCTTCCAAATCCATGAGCATGGAATGTTTTTCCATTTCTTTGTGTCTTCCTCAATTTCTTTCATGAGTATTCTATAGTTTTCTGAGTACAGATTCTTTGCCTCTTTGGTTAGATTTATTCCTAGGTATCTTATGATTTTGGGTGCAATTGTAAATGGGATCGACTCCTTAATTTCTCTTTATTCTGTCTTGTTGTTGGTGTATAGAAATGCAACTGATTTCTGTGCATTGATTTTATATCCTGCCACTTTACTGAATTACTATATGAGTTCTAGCAGTTTTGGGGTGGAGTCTTTTGGGTTTTCCACCTAAAGTATCATAACATCTGCAAAAAGTGAGAGTTTCACTTCTTCTTTGCCAATTCAGATGCATTTTATTTCTTTTTGTTGTCTGATTGCTGAGGCTAGGACTTCTACTACTATGTTAAACAGTGGTGGTGATCATGGGTATCCCTGCAGTATTCCTCACATTACAGGAAAAGCTCTGTTTTTCCCCATTGAGAATGATATTCACTGTGGGCTTTTTATAGATCGCTTTAATGCGATTGAGGTATGTACCCTCTATCCCTACACTGTGAAGATTTTTGATCAAGAAAGGATGCTGTACTTTGTCAAATGCTTTTTCTGCATCTATTGAGAGGATCATATGGTTCTTGTTTTTTCTTTTCTTAATGTATTGTATCACATTGATTTGCAGATGTTGAACCAACCTGGCAGCCCAGGAATAAATCCCACTTGGTCGTGGTGAATAATCCTTTTGATGTACTGTTGGATCCTATTGGCTAGTATTTTTGAGAATTTTTGCATCCATGTTCATCAGGGATATTGGTCTGTAGTTCTCCTTTTTGATGGGGTCTTTGTCTGGTTTTGGGACCAAGGTAATGCTGTCTTCATAAAATGAGTTTAGAAGTTTTCCTTCCATTTCTATTTTTTAGAACAGTTTCAGATGAATATGTATTAATTCTTCTTTAAATGTTTGGAGAAATCCCCTGGGAAGCCCTCTGGCCCTGTGCTCTTGTTTGTTGGGAGATTTTTGATTACTGCTTCAATTTCCTTAGAGGTTATGGGTCTGTTCAGGTTTTCGATTTCTTCCTGGTTCAGTTTTGGTAGTTTATATGTCTCTAGGAATGCATCCATTTCTTCCAGATTATCTATTTTGCTGGCATATAGTTGCTCATATGTTCTTAGAATTGTTTGTATTTCTTTGGTGTTGGTTGTGATCTCTCCTCTTTGATTCATAATTTTATTTATTTGGGTTCTTTCTTGTCTCTTTTGGTAAGTCTGGTCAGGGGCTTATCAATCTTATTAATTCTTTCAAAGAACCAGCTCCTAGTTTCATTGATCTGTTCTATTGTTCTTTTGGTTTCTATTTCATTGATTTCTGCTTGATTTTTATTATTTCTCTTCTCCTGCTGGGTTTAGGCTTTATTTGCTGTTCTTTCTCCAGCTCCTTTATGTGTGGGGTTAGGTTGTGTATTTGAGACCTTTCTTGTTTCTTGAGAAAGACTTGTATTGCTATATACTTTCCTCTTAGGACCACCTTTGCTGCATCCCAAAGATTTTGAACAGTTGTGTTTTCATTTTCATTTGTTTCCATGAATTTTTAAAATTATTCTTTAATTTCTTCGTTGACCCATTCATTCATTAGTAGGATGCTCTTTAGCCTCCATGTATTTGAGTTATTTCCAACTTTCCTCTTGTAATTGAGTTGTAGTCAAAGCATTGTGGTCTGAAAATATGCAGGGAATGATTCCAATCTTTTGGTACCGGTTGAGACCTGATTTGTGACCCCAGAATGTGATCTGTTCTGGAGAATGTTCCATGTACACTAGAGAAGAATGTGTATTCTGTTGCTTTGGGATGGGATGTTCTGAATATTTCTGTGAAGTCCATCTGGTCCAGTGTGTCATTTAAAGCCTTTATTTCCTTGTTGATCTTTTGCTTAGATGATCTGTCCATTTCAGTTAGGGGGGCGTTAAAGTCCCCTACTCTTATTGTATTGTTGTCGATGTGTTTCTTTGATTTTGTTATTAAGTGGCTGCTCCCATGTTAGGGGCATAGATATTTAAAATTGTTAAATCATCTTGTTGGATAGACCCTTTAAGTATGATGTAGTGTCCTTCCTCATCTCTTATTATAGTCTTTGGTTTAAAATCTAATTTGTCTGATATAAGGATTGCTACTCCAGCTTTCTTTTGATGTCCATTAGCATGGTAAAATGTTTCCCACCCCCTCACTTTCAATCTGGAGGTCTTTGGGTCTAAAATGAGTCTCTTGCAGACAGCAAATCAATGGGTCTTGTTTTTTTACCCAGTCTGATACCCTGTGTCATTGGGGCATTTAGCCCATTTACATTCAGGGTAACTATTGAAAGATATGAACTTAGTGCCATTGTATTGCCTGCAAGGTGACTGTTACTGTATATTGTCTGTATTCCTTTCTGGTCTATGTTACTTTTAGGCTCTCTCTTTGCTTAGAGGACCCCTTTCAATATTTCTTTCTTTTTTTTTTTTTTTTAAAGATTTTATTTATTTATTTGAGACAGAGAGAATGAGAGAAAGAGAGCACATGAGAGGGGGGAGGGTCAGAGGGAGAAGCAGGCTCCCTGCCGAGCAGGGAGCCCAATGTGCGACTCGATTCAGGGACTCCAGGATCATGACCTGAGCCGAAGGCAGTCATCTAACCAACTGAGCCACCCAGGCGCCCCCCCTTTCAATATTTCTTGTAGCGCTGGTTTGGTGTTCGCAAACTCTTTTAGTTTTTGTTTGTCCTGGAAGCTCTTTATCTCTCCTTCTATTTTCAATGATAGCCTAGCTGGATGTAGTAGTCTTGTCTACATATTTTTCTCATTTAGTGCTCTGAATATATCATGCCAGTCCTTTCTGGCCTGCCAGGTCTCTGTGGATAGGTCTGCTGCCAATCTAATGTTTCTACCATTGTAGGTTACAGACCTCTTGTCCTGAGCTGCTTTCCGGATTTTCTCTTTGTCTCTGAGACTTGTAAGTTTTATTATTAGATGTCGGGGTGTTGACCTCTTTTTATTGATTTTGAGGGGGATTCTCTGTGCCTCCTGGCTTTTGATGCCTGTTTCCTTCCCCAAACTAGGGAAGTTCTCTGCTATAATTTGCTCCAATATACCTTCTGCCCCTCTCTCTCTTTCTTCTTCTTCTGGGATCCCAATTATTTTAATATTGTTTCATCTTACGGTATCACTTACCTCTTGAATTCTCCACTCGTGATCTGGTAGTTGTCTATCTCTCTTTTTTTCAGCTTCTTTATTTTCCGTCATTTGGTCCTCTATATCACTAATTATCTCTTCTGCCTCTTAATCCTAGCAGTTAGAGTCTCCATTTTGGAATAGCCTTTTTGATTTTGACTTGGTTAGATTTTAGTTCTTTTATTTCTCCAGAAAGTGATTCTCTAGTATCTTCTATGCTTTTTTCAAGCCCAGCTAGTATCTTTTTTTAAAGTTTTTTTTTATTTTTTAATTTTTTATTGTTATTTTAATCCCCATACATTACATCATTAATTTTAGATGTAGTGTTCCATGATTCATTGTTTGTGAATAACACCCAGTGCTCCATGCAGAACGTGCCCTCTTTAATACCCATCACCAGGCTAACCCATCCTCCCACCCCCCTACCCTCTAGAAACCTCAGTTTGTTTTTCAGAGTCCATCATCTCTCATGGTTCGTCTACCCCTCCAATTTCCCCCCTTCATTCTTCCCCTCCTGCTATCTTCTTCTTTTTTTTTTTTTTTCTTAACATATATTGCATTATTTGTTTCAGAGGTACAGATCTAAGATTCAACAGTCTTGCACAATTCACAGCCCTTACCAGAGCACATTTCCTCCCCAGTGTCTATCACCCAGTCACCCCATCCCTCCCACCCCACCCCCCACTCCAGCAACCCTCAGTTTGTTTCCTGAGATTAAGAATTCCTCATATCGGTGAGGTCATATGATACATGTCTTTCTCTGTTTGACTTATTTTGCTCACCAGGTAGTATCTTTATTATCGTCATTCTGAACTCTAGTTCCGACTTCTTACTAATGTCCGTATTGATTAGGTACCTGGCAGTCGGTACTGCCTCTTGTTCTTTTTTTTTGAGGTAAGTTTTTCCATTTTGTCATTTTGTTCAGAGGAAAATAGATGAATGAGAGAACAAAATGCTAAAAAAAAATGCTAAAAACGTAACAATGACCCTAGAAAAGTATACACTAAACAAATCAGAAGAGACCCAAAACTGGGGTGAAAAGAAAGGGGGAAAAAAAGAAGAATATGATCAGGCTGGTGAATATAACAGAGGCACAGACTAGATTTTGGCTGTATTTTGGTGTGTTAGAAGAAATTGCCTCCCAAAATTTTAAATAAAGAAAAACTTATATATATACAAAAATAAAGGTAAATACAATGAAGAGATGGAATATGACTGTAAAAAAAAAAATTAAAAACGATTTTTAAAAAGGAATTGATGTTGGTTGAAAAAGGATAGAAGAAAAATTCAACTAAAAAAATAGAAATAGAAAAAAATAAAGAAAATTTTAAAAATTAACTTCGAAAGACTAAAGCATCATGGGAAAAAAGCCACAAATTCTATGTGCTGTATTCCCCTAGCACTGGGGTTTTTGCAGTTCTCATTGATCAGTAAACTTGGTCTTGGCTGGATGTTCCTGCTGATCTTCTGGGGGAGGGACCTGTTGCAGTTATTCTCAAATGTCTTTGCCCAAGGTGGGATTGCCCTGCCCTTGTCCAGGGCCAGGCTAAATAATCTGCTCGGGTTTGCTCTCGGTAGCTTTTGTTCCCTGAAAGCTTTCTGTACAGATTTGGAGTACGAGAATGAAAATGTCAGCCTCCCAATCTCTGCCCCAGAGTAGCCGAGAACTCGGGGCCCCATGCCTCAGTGAGCCTTCAGAGAAAAGCAGTCAGTCACTCCTGTCTTCCCGGTCTCTGGCCTCACTCCCGTGCCCACCTGACCTGTGACTGAGCATTTCTGTCTCTGGCACATGACCCTGTTTGGAGTCTCTAAGCCCAGCAGATTCCTGCAGTGTGCTCCTGTGCCACTCTTCCCCAGGGAGGAAGGGGAGTCTCCCTGGATCTTCCACTTGTTGGGTCCCTGCTGGAAGACCAGTGGCCCCACTGTGCCATGGATTGCAATTTATGGTAACCCTGAGCTGAGAGCCCACTCCTCGGCTCCGTCTTTGCAGCTGGCTTCCCTGCTCTGATACCTGGGAGCTTTGCCACACTCAGGCACCCCCGGTCTTTCTATGACTCCTAGGGTCCTGAGACCACACTGTCCCAGCGAGGGTTCCATCCCCCCGCTTAGCCACTGGAGTGAAGTCCCTTAGTGGAGCAGACTTCTACAAGTTCCAATTTTGTTCTCTGCTGCTCTCTCACTTACTGGGAGCTACCTGAGGCAGGCTCCCTCCCCCCATGGTTTATCTTCCTAAATGTCACCTTGGATTCACTTCTCTGCATGTCCTACCTTACAGAAAGTGGTCCCTTTTCTGTTCAGAGAGTTGCTGCTATTCTTTTCTTTGATCTCCTGTTGAGTTCGTATGTGTTCTGAATAGTTTGGTAACTATCTAGCTGAATTCCTGGGACCAGACGAAATTTAGGTCTCCTACTCCTCCGCCATCTTGCTCCTCCCCTAGTTTTTTTTATTTTTTAAAGATTGTATTTAATTTGTCAGAAAGAGAGAGAGTGCACAAGCAGGGGGAGCAACAGGCAGAGGGAGAAGCAGATTCCCCCACTGAGCAGGGAGCCCCACGTGGGACTCGATCCCAGGACCCTGGGCTCATGACTTGAGCCAAAGGCAGACGCTCAACTGACTGAGCAATCCAGGCGTCCCTGAGTTACCCTTTAAAAATCTGAATTAATGAGACTCCAAGTTAAATAAAATAATACACCACATATTTAATTCAAAAGAAACAGAAAAAAAATTCTGTAGGTTTTCCAATGTCATTTCTAAAATTTTGGTATTTTAAAGTTGATATTTATAGTTGCCTTTAGGTTCTACTTTTGCCTGTTCCCTGTACTTGCTTTATCTAATTTTCTAATGTATTCCACAGGAATATGATTTTCTTCTCCACATGCTGCAGTTTTACAGCAAAGTAATTTCCAACTTATATGATTATCACAGTCACATGCATCTCATTCACTCATTTGAAAAGTATGAACGAACTCAACTGAGAAATCCTTAGTCTTTATTCTTCCTTTCAGCTACTCCTCACTCACACAATAATTGTTTGGATGATGTATGATTGAGCTTTTTATTTGTTATTTGATTAAAGAAAGCATAGGCAGACAACATTTTAATGTTGGAATATAGTAATTTTTCAATGCTTGTATAAGATTGTATAAGGTACATAATAACTGCAATCTGAATTTTGGCATTAAAATAAGTATAAAGTGTTATATGGCTGATGATTCATTTAAAATTTTATAATATAAATTTTGTTATATACTTCAGATAAACCAAATGAATAAAGGATGGGTAAATAAGAAAATTTGTTTTGGGGCTCCTGGGTGGCTCAGTTGGTTAAGCGTCTGCCTTCAGCTCAGGTCATGATCCCAGGTCCTGGGATTGAGCCTCGCATGGGGGCATCACTCCCTGCTCAGTAGGGAGATTGCTTCTCTCTCTCCCTCTGTAGCTCCCCCTGCTTGTTCTGTCTCTCTGACAAATAAATAAATAATCTTAAAAAAAAAGAAAATTTGTTTTATGACCTGTTATGATGAAATGTCTTTTTAAGACAAACACTAAAATATGAATGGTAGATAATTAATATTTAAATTACAAAAGAATACTTGTTATACTGTTAAAATTCTTAGAGAGACATGTAAAACAGTTGGGGTACTAATTTTGTTTCTGAGGGTACAGTTTAGCCTCATACCATGATTATAGCAATAAAGTTAATGATATCATTACAGTCACACCAACATTTTTATAGTGCTATTAAATCGATATACTTACTCAAGGTGCGTGGAAGGGAGCAGGTTTTAATAGATTAAAAAAAATGATGTTTTCTGCCATTTAGTTTTTTTTTTTTTTTTTTTTTTTAATTTGAGGAGCATGCTTAACAATAATGGAAATAGATTAAAAGGAGCAATTGAATGGAAGCACTTTGGAGCCTCACATTAAATATAATTTTAATTTAAATGTATAAAGTGAGTGTTATTGAAATATAATTGTAAACTAACATGCAACATTAAAATATCTAAAAAGATACATTATATATTAAATTTGAAAAGGATAATATCAATTTTGTGATGTTACCTTCCTTTAAACCTCAGACCTACTAATTATGTAGCAGCATTTCTGTAATAATTAAATCCCCAATAGGTGGCCTGTCAGCTAAAATCTGTGATACATTCAAAGGGTTATTTATTCCTCTTCTAGAGGGAGAATGGGTCATACTTAGTAAGGTATCGTTATGGGTTGGATTGTGTCTGCAAAAAGAATGTGTTGAATATTCCCCAGTACCTATGAATGTAGCCTTTTGAGAATAGGGTTTTGTAAAAGTAATCAAGTTAAGATCAAGTCATTAGGGTGGATCCTAATCCAACACGATTGGTCTCTTTATAAGACAAAAAAAAGATAAAGATACGCTAAGTAAAGGCAGCCCTGTGACAGTTGAGGCAGAAATTGGAGTGATGCATTTGCAAACTAGCTACCTCCAGGAGCTGCCAGCAAACCACCAGAAGCTAAAAAGAGGCAGCAAACGATTCTCTCCTAAAGATTTCAAAGAGAGCATGGTCCTAATGTCTTTGGTTTCAGACTTCTAACCTCTAGAACTGTGAGGCAATAAATTTGTTGTTTTCAGCCACCAGATTGTGGTATTTTTTTGATGTGGCCTTAGGAAACAAATGCAGACATGGGACATTTGGAATATATCTCCTGGCAAGTATAGGGGCACTTGTTTGGCAAAGGAAAATGCCTTGGCTTTGTATGAATTCTACTCATGCCAAAAGTTTCAGAATCTAGGACTGATTCTGAGGTCTCTAATAGCTTTCATGTCAGGGGAAAAACTTGGAATTTTCAGGAGATAAATTAACCATGGTTTACTTTTACCTTAGAAAGAATCATTTCACAGCACTAAAGGAGAGACAGAAAGGAAGGAAGGAAGGAAGGGAGGGAAGGGCAGAAAGAAAGAAAAAAGAAAGAAAGAAAGAAAAGAGAAAGAAAGAAAGAAAGAAAGAAAAAGAAAGAAAAGAAAGAAAGAAAGAAAGAGAAAGAAAGAAAAAGAAAGAGAAAGAAAGAAAAAGAAAGAAAAGAAGGATAAAAGCCATAAATAATTTGGTTCATATCAACTGGGTTGAACTCCCAGGCTCACTCAACAGTGTTGTGCACCTTCTTGATCTACTTTGCTATGATTACACTTGTCTTTTTTACCTTAAAGCTCCAACGAAAGTCAGCCACACAGAGATCCTGTACTCTTGGGTGACATATATCTTAAGATGGAGAAAATATGTCAGGATTTTGCATAAATTATGTCAGAATTGAAATTTGCTTGAGCTAATTCATTTTTATCATGAATATAACTGAAAGCAGACTTAACCTTCATAAATTTCAAAGTCTTAGACAGAAATGTTCTTTCCACTCAAAAACTTTTCGAAATAGAAGGAGCAGGTCATAGATGTACTGAAAATGTAGATAATTTTATCAGATAAATGTACCATGTTCAGATCTGTGCTATTTAATTTAAGAATAAATATTACACAGTGCAACATGACTCGCACTCTTGAACAGCACAAATTGAGTAGATGTTGTTAAACATTAACCAGCACCCAGCACAGCACTGTCTATAGTGTGCTGAATTTCTCAGCTTGCATGAATATTATTTACCAATTCTCCTTTTAAAATCTCTTTCTTCACTTAGCTTCCATGATATATCACGTCCCTCACTTTCCTCCTGTCTCTCTGGGTATTCCTTTTTCACAGACTACCAAAACTAGAAATGTTGGTCTCAGTCCTGGCACTTTTCTCTTGTCCTACTCAATATAGGTAATTTCAACCCTTTCTATGCTTTTAAATGGTATTTATAGGCTGATTACTTCCATATTTATGTCTATGTCTCAACCTTCTGTTCTGAAATCCTTAAATTGTGTGTATGGATTTGTGCAATTGACATTCTCTCAAGTTTAGTTTACAGCCTGGGTCTCAAACTTTACCTTTTGTTAAAAATCACCTAGAATGTTTGTTAAAATTCAAACACTGGGCCTCAACCCCCAGAATTTCTGATTCAGTATCTCTGGGGTTGGGCCCAAGAATATTCATTTCTTACACCTCCTCAGGTAATGCAAATGAGCCAGGGCCCACACTTTAAATGATACTTGTTTACAGATATTAAAGCCTGTCATTTCTAAAATGTACTCCATTAACCAGCTACTCTCCCTTAACCCATCTCAGGAAATGTTAATAAACTTATTTCTTTTACTTTAGCTGGTATCATGCTGGTGCCAGCCTCCAGCCACTTTCAACCGGGACAAGGGCTCTGGCTACTTTACTGGATGTTTTACTTCTAATCTTGCCCCCTAAAAACATTTCATATCACAGCTTTTAAAAACCTCATCAACTTTTAAAAACCTACCTTTGACTTTTATTTAATATTCCAAGGTTTCTCATTTCTTAAATTGAAGTATAATTAACATACAATGTGGTATTAGTTTCAGGTGTGTAACAGTGATTTCAGTAGTTCCATACATTACTTATGCTCGCCGTGTTAAGTGTAGTCACCATCGGTCACCATGTAACGTTATTATAGAATTATTGACTATATTCCCCATTCTGTACTTTTTCATTTCTGTGACTCATTTATTTTATAACTGAAAGTTTGTACCTCTTAATCTTTACCTATTCCCCCGTTTGCCCCCGCAACCTACCCTCTGAGCAAACCATCAGTTTGTTCTCTATATTTGAGTCTATTTTTGTTTGTATTTTTAGATTCCACATATAATTGAAATCATAGGGTATTTGTCTTTCTTCATCTGACTAATATAGCATAATACCCTCTAGTTCCATCCATATCGCTGCAAGTGGAATGCCATTCTTTTTTTATGGCTAAGTACTATTCCATGGTATATATATATATATATATATATATATATATATATATATATATATTCATGGTATATGTATATACCATTTCTTATCCATCCATCCATGGATGGATGTTTGGGTTGCTTCCATATCCTGCTATTTTAAATAATGCTGCAATAAACATGGGGGTGAAGATATCTTTTTGAGTTAATGTTTTTGTTTTCTTTGGGTAACTACCAAGTAGTGGAATTACTGGATCATATAGCATTTTTATTTTTAATTTTTTGGGGAAACTGCATCCTGTTTTCCATAGTGGTTTACATTCCAATAGTGCAAGAGGGTTCATTTTTCTCCACATCCTCATCAACACTTGTTATTTCTTATCTTTATGATACTAGCCATTTTGATTCTTTTTTTTTTTTTTAAAGATTTTATTTATTTATTTGAGAGAGAGAGAGTGAGAGAGAACATGAGAGGGGAGAGGGTCAGAGGGAGAAGCAGACTCCCCACTGAGCAGGGAGCCCGATGTGGGACTCGATCCTAGGATTCCAGGATCATGACCTGAGCTGAAGGCAGTTGCTTAACCAACTGAGCCACCCAGGCGCCCACTAGCCATTTTGATTCTTGTGAGGTGATAGCTCATTGTGGTTTTGATTGCATTTTCCTGATGATTAGTGATGTTGAGCATATTTTCTTATGTCTTTTGGACATGTGTTTGTTGTGTTTGTATGTCTTCTTTGAAAAAATGTCTATTCAGATCCTAAGCTCATTTTTAAAATGGATTGTTTGGGTTTCTTTGGTGTTGATTTGTATAAATTATGTATTTTGGATATTAACCCCTTATCAGATATACCATTATATTTTAAATAAAATCTACACAGTTCTCCATATCTAACACCCTTGTTTACCTCTCAAAGCCCCCCCCTTTTTTTTATACCTCCATTCCTTCACTTGACTACTGTAAGCCTCTTTGAATATGTCAAGCATCTTTCCCCACTTAGAATCTTCTCACAGACTGTTTCTTCTCTTTTTGTTGTAGGGTTCTCATATATTGATAGAATTTCAAAGACAATTTTAAAATAAACAGGATAATCTTATATCAAGCATACTTAAGTAATATTTTACTATAATACATAAAAAGTACTATTCTTTTAATAAATAAATCCTATTTCATCTTAAAATGCAAACTGAGCTAAAAACTTAATGTGGCTTCTTAATTTCTAATGACTAAAATGAAGGCAAATTCAGATTTCCCTTCCCTATAACCACCGTGGACTGCAAGTTTTATTGAGAGAGCAGAAGAATTCAGGGAATAAATTACGTGTTGACCACTGCATTTTTCTTACAGTGAATATGCATTTAAGAATTTACAAAAAGTGTCATTTTCTACTTTTAACTTCATTTCATATTTTACATCTATAATTACATCTCATATTCAAAATGTTAAATATCTTTTTTATTTGGGGTAATGCAAGAATTTTAAATACTAGATGTTCATGGATTGATTAAAACTGCAATAGCAATACCAAAAACTGTACTTTCTTTCAAAATGATCATATATAGGCCCACAGTGCTAAGCAGGCCATCCAAACAGGTGATAAACTAGGCTTTGTTAGCCAGGGCAGGATTGAATTTTACTTAAAATAAATGGAAATCATTGGTGGATTTGAGACAGAGAAATTATATCATGTAATCTACGTTTTAAAGAACCATTTGATTGGCTAGGAGATATGGAGCAAGAATGGAGGGAGGATGCCAAGTTAAGAAATATTGCAGTATTTCAAGTGAAAGATTATAGTAGTACTAAGAAAGAAGAAATAAAAGGAGAGAGGGGAAAATAGGATTTTAAATTACAGTTGGAAAAATATGCAAAAAGTTGATGCAAAGGATAAGGAACGATGAATAATTATAATCTCTATATTGTCTTTAGCAACTGGTGTTCTTTGTCAAGAGAAGACTTTGAACAGGCAGACTTTAGAAGAAAAGTAGATCCACGTTTCTGTTTTGGTCATGGTCATTTTTAGCTTTTACATGCTTATTCATGTAGAAATATCAAATATAAATCTAATACCTGATGTATGGCAAGAACCTGCTATATATTGTGTGGCCACTCACTTGGAAGGTCACTTGGCTTTGAAGAGCTAAAAAATAATACAGAGTATGCTTGTAAAGTGATTATTAGCTGATTTTAATGAGCCTTGAAAGAGGTTATTATTTAAAAAAGAGGTTATTTTAATTTTTTAGTGATGTCATAGACATGATAATTGTGAAATATCTCTAACCATTTTCTGTAATTAAAGAGGAAAGTTGAAAAGGGTATTTAGTTCATTCTAACTTCAGTGAGTTAGTATTATAATTTTATTCTTTCACTACCAGGCAGTTTTTTAGACATTTTAAAAATAGATACATTAAATCATTAAGATAAAAAAAAAAAAAAAAAAGGAAGGAGGGGTTGTCAATAAATAAAACTGCAACCCTGTCCATATCAATGAACTGAAAGGAATGTTAATGTCCTCATGCAGCATTGATTCTTCTTCTGTCTGACATGACCGATATTTTTAATTTTGCAAAAGTGATTTATATTTTACATTGCCTATTGCTGATTAAAAGAAATAGGTACCTATATCTGATATCAAATGTGTATCTTTCTGTTTAGCCTTTCTAGTATTTTCCTCCACTAACGAGGAAACAGTGTTGAGTGAAAAATTAATTACAGTCAGTTTCCAAATTGTCTCATTTGATGATAGCAAATCACCTCATTTTCAAAGTTATTTTCTGATTATGCATCTTTCATTGCCAAGTCAAAAGTAGAGTTGGTTAGACACACTGGTAAGTTTTTATGTAAAGACTCTGTAGACACCTAAGAAAAAGTATTATTTTTGAAAAATACTTGTTTTTCAAGGGGAATTGATATGGCACTCCCACTCTTAGAGTTCAGCATATCTGAAACTTTCAAAAACTTTGAACCCTCCAAAGATCTCCATGCATTTTGTCAGGGGAGTTAATGGGGAGTTATGCTTTCTGTGAAGAGGCATGTTCACACTGCATTCAAAACAAGGAATTGTAGATTTCCTTAACTTGTATATGAAGGGGGTGCATAATTCTGCTCAAGGATTATTGAAAACTTTTGTTCATTCTGTCAGTGCTATTTATTTCTTGTCATGCATTATATTGGATTTTCATATAAGATAGTAATAGCAAAAGGGCTGTCTTATAACATCTGAACAAGAAAAATTAATAGAACAATATATTGAAGGCATTATACATATTATCAACTGGAAACCTTTGTTTTTTATTTTTTAAATTATTTTTTCTTTTTGTTTTGTGCTTTTTATTTCTTTTTGGTTGTCATATAAAGATGTTGAAGTAAACAAGAATTCTTATTGTGACAGTAACACAATTGTACTTAGTGCCCAGGTGACATTTATTGAAAAAATGATCATCATAAGGCATTTATAGATACATTGTTTGAGTTGCTGTTGCCTAGTAGCAAAAGGGATCCCAGATTCTTATATTACTGAGACCAAAATAAGTATCTTGGAAAAATATAGGAAATATATATTCTTTGCATCTAAGATCAGCCTATTTTCTTTTACCTTTATTAAAAAAAATAAAATATTAATTTTTGAAAACTTCAAAGGGACAAATGCTTTTATACTTTTAAACATATCTTAGTGTTGCCTCATTCTAATGTGTTTGGAACCATATGGTAAAAGGGAGTTTAAAATTAGTGTAAGGATTCAGGGATTTAAGCATACAGAGGATTAAGTCCCTGGTTATTGTTCTGCATTATTTAAATTACTTGACTGTATCACAGTAATTTACTGGATAATGGCATTTTGATCTATACTTCTACATAACTTGATTATTGTTGAATGACCTTTTAAGAAACTGAATCTCATTACGATCATCTGGCTTAGAATGTGCCTATCTTATTTATTTTGGGGGGAGGTGAGAGAAGGATAGAGGAAATTGAACTCACTCATTGACATAATTTTTATGCATTGACTAATGTTAAAACTGTATGGTATATTAGGGTGCCTGGGTGACTCAGTCGGTTGAGTGTCCGACTCTTGGTCTCGGCTCAGGTCCTGATCACAGAGTGGTGGGAATGAGCCCCACGTCGGGCTCAGAGCTGAGTCTGCTTGTCCCTCTCCCTTTCCCATTGTCCCTCTCTGCCCACCCCAGTGCATGCACATGCAATCTCTCTAAAATAAATAAGTAAATAAAATCTTAAAAAAAAAAATCTATATGATACATTAAAGAAGCTCACAGGATAAATATAAGGATTTAATTTTCCCTTTTTATGTGTTACTTTTAAAACCTTTTTTTTTTTTCGTTTTCTAATGTTTAAGTCTGTATCCTCTAATATCATTATTTAAATGAAACGGCTTCATTATTTTTTAAAGATTTTTTAATTTATTTTTTAACAGAAAGAGAGACAGCAAGAGAGGGAACACAAGCAGGGAGAGTGGGAGAGGGAGAAGCAGGCTTCCCGCTGAGCAGGGAGCCCAATGTGGGACTCAATCCCAGGACCCTGGGATCATGACCTGAGCTGAAGGCAGACGCTTAATGACTGAGCCACCCAGGCACCCGAAATGGCTTTATTTTAGATATGGTATAGCAAGTGGTAAACTTGTTTCCCAGATATATTGTTGTTTTTTTCAATTTTGGTGGTTTAATTTGTCTTCAAAAGTTGGGAAGTACAAGGGAAATTCATGATTCAGGATTCATTCAGTGTGCATGTGTATGTGTGTGTGTGTGTTCAAAGCAAATAACTCTAGAAAATCATATTATATTTGAGTTTCAGTGACATTCCAAGGTAAACTGAATTTAGGCTAAACTTACAGATTCACATTATTTTCAGTATATATTTTTCCTTTTAGTAGTTGCATGATTTTATTTTTATTTTTATTTTTTTTAAAGATTTTATTTATTTATTTGACAGAGAGAGAGACAGCGAGAGCAGGAACACAAGCAGGGGGAGTGGGAGAGAGAGAAGCAGGCCTCCCGCTGAACAGGGAGCCCGATGTGGGACTCGATCCCAGGACCCTGGGATCATGACCTGAGCCGAAGGCAGACGCTTAACGACTGAGCCACCCAGGCACCCAGTAGTTGCATGATTTTAATAAAAAATCCCTATTATCATTATTTTATCTCTTATGGCTCCTAATTTGGTTTGAAAGCTAAAAATAATTCAATCCCATCCCTGTTCTACATCTTCTGGAAATCATTCAAACCTTGCCTCCTTCTTTTATATATGCCAAAGTCCTGGTTTGCATTTAAAACACACCGATGCGGGGCACCTGGGTGGCTCAGTTGGTTGGGCGACTGCCTTCGGCTCAGATCATGGTCCTGGAGTCCCGGGATCGAGTCCCGCATCGGGCTCCCTGCTCAGCAGGGAGTCTGCTTCTCACTCTGACCCTCCCCCCTCTCATGCTCTCTCTCTCTCTCATTCTCCCTCTCAAATAAATAAATAAAATCTTAAAAAAAAAAAAAAACACACCGATGCATATACATATACAGTATACATGTGTGTGAATATACATATATGTGTATGTATAAGGAAAAAGTAGCTAATTATTTTAGAAAATGAAAAGCCTTTAGAACCAAAACCAGATTTGGAATATAATAATTTGAAATCCCTCAGTTGATAGCTAATTCTACTTAACCTGTCCTAGTTAAACAAGTTGCATTTTTTTCCTAATAATCGTGGATTAATGTATACAACCTGAGTGAGATAAATATAACTTTGCTCTATTGTAATGTATTTGTATCGTGGATTGTGATCATTTGAGAATATATTTTAAATCAAATGCAAGCATGGAATCAAATCCCTTTACATTTTCTGGTTCATGTTCTGCAAATTTAATTGATTGATAAAGCTCTAAGGCTGCTTGTCTTATATTTACAATATGCCATTTATTTGAAAACTGTCATATGAAACTTTTTAAGTACCAACTTTTACACATAATTGGTGCTACTTTTTATTTTCATGATAGTTTTAGTATTTAATAAGTCACTATGGGCTCATTTTACATCTGACAGCCTAAGCCTCAGACTTCAACAATTAGTTATTAATTATTAAGGCTGCCTTGAACCTTCTCCACAAGATAATTTATAAATGCATGGCCTAGTGATATTTTAGTGTGGCTGTGTTAGCCTGAATAGAATTTTATGGATAGGAAACAAATCATAGGGAAATCATTTGAAATTAGATGATAATCTTCAGCTAGACTTCTATTTTAAATAAGGATTGCTCCTATAGATATGCAGACATGCTATCCAACATAGGACTTTTTCACTAACTGCTTTTGAACACATGACCATTGTTTCACAGTGAAGGAGTCCAGAAGAATAATGTCTGTTTAAATGAACATGAATTAAAGTTGACCTGTGAAATTCTTATGCCATTACTAGACAGTGAAGAGAAAGCATTCAATATACCATCTCACCTACACAGTGTTGATAAATAATTTGTGTTGGGATTGTTCACATCCCAACTAACTAAAAATGATTAGACTAATGATTCAGTTACAATATATAGACTCAAGTTTGCATGCAAACTCAAGAAAGAGGCATGCTCTTTACACCTTGAGTGAAACACTGATTTTGCTTTACTTCTCAACCACTTCCCATCAAGGATGACCTGTGTTACGACTCCAGACACCTTATACATTCTCAAGACTCTGATTCACTGCTTCACTCTGGGTAAATCCCATTATGCTTTCCCAGTGGATGGCTACAAATGGTGTGTCGTCTTAAATTGAGATGCCTGACTATACCCACACATTATCACAACAATAGTAACAGAATAAAAAGCAGGGAGATCACAGAAAGTCTCTTGTGTCACAATGAGACATAAATACAAGTCACTTGAGACCTTGGTCGTATCTGGGACTCATACTCTTCATATTGCCTACTAATAATGCAAAAACATAAAAGGAAAAGAAAAAAAAAAAAAAGAAGTGAAGGGTGCCAAAGTAGAAAAATACGTAAAAAGGGTAAGCAAAACCAGGGCCAAAAGGGAGTGGTAATATTATAGATTATTTTCTGTAGCTTTCTTTCATTCACCAGTGTTTTCTTTACTGAAACAGTCTTTTACAATTTAATGAATAAATATAATAATATAATCATCAGTAACATACTATGAGAATGACATTTTAAATATAGCCATTCAGTTTGTCACTTAGGATCCTATTTTAAAAAATACCTACTCATTATTTTTAGACTTCCTTGGAGAAGATATCTCTTGCATTTCCTCTTTCTACATCCATGAACCAAGCATTTAAAGTTTTTATTGCTAACCCACAGCTGTAAGTAAAAATATGTCTATGTTCACAGTCACAGTCATTCTCAGACACATCATATGGTGACGAAAAATGCAGACTGCACTTTTATAGCAGTTCCATTCTCCAAAAAATGTACACAATGAAATATCAGTACTAAGTTGTTGGAAGCAATAATTCATCATTTCTTTTTTGGTGTTTGAGTTGCTTTTCTTTACTATGTAATTATTTTGCTACAAAAATATTTAATAAAGAGACATTTTATAACTAAAATTATACTTGGAATCATGGAAAACACAACATAATTACTTGAGTTTGAAATCATAGTTAGAAAGCCAGAAGAAATCATGGAAAGCACAACATAATTACTTGAGTTTGAAATCATAGCCTGAAAGCCAGAAGAAAATTGTCCTGATTCTCTAAAAAGACGTACACAGGAAAAATGTAAAAAAAAAAAAAAAAAAAAAAAGGCGATAAGTCACTGACTTTTGATGGTATATTTGGACCATAATTTTTTTTTCAACAAGCATGGATTCGAATGCCAACTATTAACAAGTGTGTTAACTTTGAATAAATTATCAAATGTTAAACAGACTAATTTTTGGAGTGTAATTATTATATGAAGTGTTTTTTGGACAATTTTCCTGATAATATAAAATGCTTGAGGTTTTAGTGTTGTTTTTACTATGGGATCGTGAAGTTTAATCACAGCTATAATAACTCATCTTTATCATAGTAGCTGTGATTTCATTTACTATGGGAGACAAACTGATTTTCTTGGAATCTTAAATTAAGGGATAAACATCATTATTTAAGCTAATCTGATAATATTCTAGAGGTATCAAATAATGAATTAATGTATTTTAGGAAACAAATTTTTAAGACAATTTGTTTTTATTAAAGCAGTAATAAACATCCATGTTTTCATATTAATATCTGGACATTCTTTTATTTATATTTCTTTAAATTCTTCTTTCTTCATAATTCAGGGTTACATTAGGATAAAAATAATGAAACATAAAATATGTACCTATATTATAATTTTATTATTTATTTTATTACTATTTATTTACATATCCTAAATTAGTGCTTGTAATAAATGGAAAACAGTAAAAACCATGTTAATTCAATGAATGTTCAATTGGAATGATTAGAAGATAATGTTTTACAATTAAAGTTACTGACTGGTTTTAGTTTATGCAATCAAAATCCACAATTAAGATATTAGAATAATGTAAAAATATATTTTAAGCAATTTTGTAGATTTTCAAGCACATGACATCAGGGTATTGCCACATTTCTATTATTCTAGCAATTTTATATCTGGATCATACAAAAAAAATACCATCAATGAAAGGTTATATGAGTTACTTTCTAGAACATATTTTCAGATAAATATATCAGCATCTGAGCTTTAAAACTAGCTCTCCAGCGAGGGAGTTCCTATCAGCTACTTCCCAACAAAGAATGAAAAAGTAAAAGCAGAATAAATATATGTCTATATATTAACAAATATTTACAGGTATACTTCGGAGCAGATAGCAGATATTATCAAATCATTTACAGAATGAATAATAGACCCACTGTATACAGTTATGTTTTTCTGACCTGAAAAAAGCATGTGGCCTAGAGCTTGAAACACGAGCTGAAATCTAACCTGTGCTCTGCTCACGAGGATTTGCATACTTGTACCAACAAACTGAAGCTTATGTTTCTAAGGTTCCTTTATGGCAGCCTGAATAATGCCTCATAGCAGATGTCCATGTCCTAATCCTCATAACCTGTGACTATATTACCTTAGTGGGAAAAGTCACTGTGAAGATGTGATTAATTTAAGGATCTTGATATAGGAAGATTATCCTGGGTTATCCAGGTTGACCCCATATAATCACAAAGGTCCTAATAAGAGGGAGGCAGAATGTCAGTGTCAGAGAAGGTGATGTGAGGATGGAAACAGAAGTCAGAGTGATACGGGGACACGAGCCAAGGAAAGGGGGCAATCCTAAAAGCTGAGAGAAGAAAACAGATTTGCCCCCAGAGACTCCAGAAGGAACAAATTTTTGCTGATAACATTGATTTTAGTCAAATGAAACTGATTTTGGAATTCTGACCTCCAGAAGTATAAGATAATATACTTACGTTGTTTTAAACACTCCGTTGGTGGTAATTTGTTATGCAGTGGAACCTCATACAACCTTAGAGACTAGAATTGAGTTGGATGATAGAGGAGGTTCAAAAGGCTAACGATTTCCCGTTTTAAATGGACTATGGCTATCGTAATTAATTGTGGATAATATCTGTCCCAGCATTTTGCATTAGCAGTCAATAAATCTGGATCAAACATACATCTTCCTGCACGTTGATTCATACTTTAGTTTTCTCATTTATTATAGTTCATGGAACAGCTCAGTTCCCACTTCTTTGTGGAGTTTTTTCTATTATTTGTACGCCTGAAAGAATCCCATGCACAAAACTTGATATTTTGAGAGACAAAATGTCTACTTTGCCTCCATCAAGGTTGATAGCTTTCAGTTTTGAAATGTCAAAGGACTCCATTTCATAACATAGAAATTGATAAAATTGATTGTTCATGTTTTTTTTTTTACCCTGAATCATTCACTGAATATACTAAACCCATTTTGACCCATTAAATCATTTCCATATTACAACAGTTTTTTTAAAGATTATTTTGTGATCTTGAATTCTATTAACATTTTCTTGAAACAATGAATTTTAAGGTATTTTTTTAAATGTAAACAGTAATATTTTCCCATTATTTATGCCTTTTGCCAAAGTAAGGAGTCAGTTTTTATTACTAAATAATATACTCTGTGACTGTCCAAAACATCCTTGGCTTTAACTCTACAAATTTAATAATAGTAGAGTCAACTTATATATCCTAAATTAATATTGGAGGCTCTAATTTTATCCTTTCTTTTATTGGCTTATCCATGGTCATCAAATTAACCTGATCCTCAATTTACATTGTGCTTTGTAGACATAAGCAGAGTCAAATTTTTTGTCTTAATTAAATCTCTTCTATCAAGATGAACCTAATTTCTTACTGTCCGTCTTTGGCCCAGATAAATCAGAAGTTCGTTTTCATTTTTACATTACCATATTTATACTACTTTTAAGCTGAATAGCAAGACTACTAGATTCAAATTTACTTCTCAAGTGTTATTTTTGACCTTTTTGTGGATTTTTAAAAATGATAATTCTCTTTAAGAATAAAGAATTCTTGGGGAGCCTGGGTGGCTATCAGTTAAACCTCTGACTTTTGATATCAGCTCAGGTCAAGACTCAGGGTCCTGGGATTGAGCCCCGTGTCAGGCTTCATGCTCAGCAGGGAGTCTGCTTGAGGATTCTCTCTCCCTCTCCCTCTGCCCCTCCCCCCCAAATAAATAAATACATCTTTAAATAAAGAAAAAAAAGAATAAAGAATTCCTAGCTAGATACAGTAATATGGTAGATATAATTAATATTTCAGTTTTAGGAGAGGAGTAATTTATTGGTTTTGTATCACAGTTTTTTGATAAAATCAAGCATGAGCAATGCTATCTGGTAGAATTTTCTGTAAAGATGGAAAAATTCTGGAGTGCCTAGGTGGCTCAGTTGTTAAGTGTGTGCCTTCGGCTCAGGTCATGATCCCAGGGTCCTGGGATTGAGCCCCACATCGGGTTCCCTGCTCTGCGAGAAGCCTGCTTCTCCCTCTCCCATTCCCCCTGCTTGTGTTCCCTCTCTCGCTGTTTCTCTCTCTGTCAAATAAATAAATAAAATCTTAAAAAAAAAAAAAAAAAGATGGAAAGATTCTTCTGCACTCTCCAGTATGTGAGTTATTGGCCACATGAGACATTGAGCATTTGAAATATGCCTAGTGTGAATATGGCCCTAAAATTTTAATTATATTTAATTTAATTTAAATTCAGGTTCAAATAGCCAGTAATGCCTTGTTGTTACTGTACTGAAAAAATGTAAGTCTTGCACAAAGAATTGTGAGCTATGGTTTAGATCTGGACTCTTGCTTAAACTTGATACTCACTTAGCTAGTGCTATTGGACACAGTCATATCAACTCTCTGAGCTTCAATATTTCTATTAAATCAATAACAGTTTTTTTTTTTTTTTCAATTGAGCATCTGCTAAATCCTAAGTGATGTGAACACAATGGTCATTTTGTCAGAATTGGTATCTCCAGGAAAAATGATGCTAATAATACTATAATTAATTGTTTAGGTAAAATTGTGAGAGAGACTCTGGAAAGAAAGTACAAAGTCTAATGAAAGCATATGTGACTGGAGACCTGACTAGGTCTGATGGGTCTGAAAAAGCTTTCAGGAGGAAGTTATTTTTGAATTTAGCTTAGAATGAATGTTAAGACATTTTTATGTAAAGACAGGTACACCTAATTTGCCATGCACTCTGTTAGTTACTAGACATTCAAAGGGATTTTACTACCCTTAAAAAATTTACGGAGTATCAAACAAACAATTTAGAGATTGAGCTATCATCAATTCCAAACAAGTATTGCATTAAGGAATCTTTAGGACAAAAAAAAATAAAGATGATTTTTACGTTCCAACTTGTTTGGAAAAGCTGGATTTGACAAAGATAAATTTCTATGTGCTAAATTATTGGAACCTTGAGTATATTTAAGGTAAAACTTATTGGCACCTTGGTTTATTGGAATCTTGGGTAATGCAAATCTTGGAGAACAACTTAACTAAGAATTTTCTCCTAAATTTTTGTAACCATAGAAAACCTTTCTTTTTCTTCTCCTCTTTTTTTTTCCCCTCCTCCTTCTCATCCGTCCCTCTTCCTCCCACAGCCCCACTCTTTTCTCCTCTCCTTTCCCTTCTCTTCTTTCTCCTCCTTCTCCAGTGGGGATTCTTAGAACCATTGTTTCCATCATGGAGTTCTCCAAACATTATTTCAGAAACCATAATTATATTTACAATCATGAAATACGTAATTTTAAGGTGGGCAATGGAATTAGAAATGTGAAGAAGCTTAGATAATAAATCTTCTGTTAAGTGACATTATGTACAATCCATGATATTGTATAGCTAATATAACGACAGGATGCAAGGAATATGAGATGGCATTATGATAGATTGTGTTGATGATTATCCTATTTAACCAAAAATAATAGAAGTAAAAGATCATTTGGGGAGTAAAATGATAAGGTCTGTTTTGAATATGTTTTATTTAATGCTCCTGTATCATACCCAAATGGAAATATCTAGTAAGTCAGTGGAAAAGGGGATCAATGTAGTACTAGAAAGGAAATTAAAATGGAGGAGGAAATTTGTATTAGGTATATATTTTAATATGTTAATATAAGGATATTTATAGAGAAAATATATGGAGAGATATCTCTGGTAAACATCAAACTCTAAGACACCCAGACTATAATGATTTGAGGGAAAATTTTTCATCTGATTTGACTTTGCTTTTTCTTCTTCTCTCCATCATTTCCCCAAATTCTATCTAATATGTCCATATTTTAACAAATCTTAACATTCCATAGAGATTGTATATTTTGAGAAGTTTTATACATAGATAAGGGTCATTTCTGATGCACCCTTCTAATTCCTTAGTCCTTTGAGAGGAATTTATTGCATGCTTACTATAAAGGATGTTTCTAGGGCTTGATATACTTATATCCACAAGAAACGATTGGTGACCAGAAAGACTCAGAACATATAGAATACATAGTCTAGTTGTCAACACAGATTACTTTACAAGAGAGCAGAGCTACATACTACTTAAATTTCATTTTAGGTTTCAAAGGTTGTGATTCCAAAATCTGAGTTTTAATACTTATGCTAAACTCATTACCCCTTTGAATTTCCAAAAAATCACTTCCAAAAGATAAAACATGTGCACACCCATTAGTTGAAGGATACCTACACTGTGGCCAGACTGTCTGCATTTGAATTCCTTCCCACCTAGTAAGTTTTGAGTTTCCTTGGGAAAGTACTTAATTTTCTTACTGTTCATTTACAAAGTAAATGCTACTATATAACTTATTTTCTCGCTTTGTTGTAAAGCTTAAAATATATTTATTAAATACTCTGTACAGATTTTCTGACATGATAGGGGATCAATAACTGTTCGCTATTATTTTTATTTTAAAATTTTATTTTTATACTACTCACCAGATTATATTGTGATTTTTCATTTACATATCTGTTGAATTCATCAGATTATGAATTCCTTAAGGAAACAATGCATTCATATGAACTTTAATATTTCTGATATTGTATCAGCTACTAGCTGGGCATTGAATACATGTGTGTTGAACTAATGAATGATTGCACAAACATACAGCAGAATGATAATGAATGAGATTTGACTGTGTGATAATGAAAAAAAGTTTTTTTAAAAAACTCTGAAAAATGTGAACTTATTCAAGAGCTGAGCTTCAATTCAAAACAAAACTCATCTGGGCACCTGGGTGGCTCATTCGTTAAGCGTCTGCCTTCGGCTCAGGTCATAATCCCGGGGTCCTGGGATCGAGCTCTGCATCGGGCTCCCTGCTCCATGGGAAGCCTGCTTCTCTCTCTCCCACTCCCCCTGCTTGTGTTCCCTCTCTCACTGTGTCTCTCTCTGTCAAATAAATGAAATCTTAAAAAACAAAACAAAACTAATCAAGGAGAGTATAAAAAGAAAAGAAAGGAAGAAGAAATTTAAGCATAGGGATAGAGACCAACATAAGGGATATCAAAACAAAAAATATTTTTCTCTATGTTAGAAAATGTAAAGCATAAATTGTTAAACATCTTGTATCTTTCTATTTAAATATTTTTGAAAATGCAGTCAATTAAAACAGCAACGATTTTAGAATGGCTAAAATCTGGAACACTGACAACACCAAATTCTGGTGTGGATGTGGAAAAATGGGACGTCTCATTCATTGCTGGTGGGAATGCAAAATGGCACAGCCACCTGAAAGACAGTTTGGCAATTTCTTACAAAAATATTCAGACTGATCATATGATCCAGCAATCCTGCTCCTTGGTATTTATCCAAAAGTGTTGAAAATGTATGTCCACACAAAAACCTGCACACAGATGTTTAGGGTAGCGTTATTGATAGTTACCAAAACAGGGAAACAGCCAAGAGATCTGTCAGTAGATGAATGGATAAATAAACTGTGGTACTTTCAGACAATGGAATATTAAGGCTAAAAAGAAATAAGCTCACAAGTCATGAAAAGACATGGAAGAAATTTGGACACATATTATCAAGCGAAAGAAGCCAATCTGAAAAGAGTTCACAGTATGATTCTAGTAATATGACATTCTAGAAAAGGCAAAACTATGGAGACTATATTAACTATGATTTTAAGGCCACTGCAAGCATATGCCCATAGGAATATTTCTTAATACCGTATGTTCTTATTTCTTAATATAAATAGGTCATGTTGTCATATGCCAGGAAATGTTTACTTTTCACTCTCTTTTACTTAAAGTCAACATACTACAAAGAAATCTCTAAAGAATGCTTAACATACAGGAGCTTGGAAGTGAGCTACTTGCTAAGGAAAAAAAACAGTCCCTAAATTTAGCTTCTTGGTAGGCAAGAAGCACAAAACCAAATCATTGCTGGCTGCCCCTTTATATTCAATGGTAAACAATTCCATTTGCCATCATTTCTAGTGTGTGATAGCCACTTATTCCAGATATAGATTCTCAATTGCTTAGTAACAATTTATTGCAGTTTACCTGTGCAGAGCTAACATATGCAATAAAAAAACAGGAGGAGAGACAGCTGTGGTCTTGCAGTTGATTTTCAATAACTGCAGCGCTCAGGAAAAAGAAAAAAAACTGAGAAGAAGGAAAAATGCTAGTTACATAAAACTGGACTTTTATTTTTTATTTTTATTTTTTTTAGAGAGGGAGAGAGACACGAGTGGGTGTGGAGGGGCAGAAGGAGAGCGAGGGAGAGAATCTTAAGCGGGCTCCACGCCCATCCCAAGGCAGGGCTGGATCTTACAACCTTGAGATCTTGACCTGAGCTGAAATCAAGAGTCTGGAGCTTAACCAACTGAGATACCTAGGCAACTGAGATACCTGGACTTTTAAAACCTTCCCATGAATTTTTTATTTCACTCTACTCAAATGGATGTGATTTCTTATTCATTTTCCAAATTAATTTTCCAAAGCCCTGATATTTATGTGTGATGATGTATTCTTTTCTCTTTTCTCTTTAATTTGCATAAGATAGCCACCAATGTCCTGTTCTTCTTTACCTGAGAGATGTATCACTGAAAATTCTTTTATCTCTCTGCTATGAGCTATGAAGTTCAAGAGATCTTCATGAGGTTTGAGTGATCACCATTATTACCAGGAACACTATTTGAACACCTCTAATAGCTAAAGTTTCTGGAGCATGCAAAGAGTACACTGGAAGTCAGGGGAAATTACTTCCAACAAATTAATTTACCAGAAAATCACTTCCCTACTAGGACTGCAAGAATTTGAAGTATTTTCTTAAGTTGTAAAATGATCTTGAAGATATGTAAAAGACCAATGTAAAAATAGTCAGTCTTTATCATGATAAATGGTAAATACTGTAACCAGTATATTACCCTGGGATAATTCTGGAAGTATCTTTGCATTGAGTTCTTATTAGTGTCTTTCAGTCTTTAATATCTCATTATTTGGCCATCAGTATTAATTGGATACTCTTCATCTCTCATTCAAAGATGCTATGACTTTGAATAGTCCAATTAATTACAAAGAGTGACTGTTTCAATGTTACAGACACAATTTAGCAATTTGCAAATTTGTCAGAAGAACTACATATAGATGTTGTAAAGACCACAAAATTAAGTAGATTCTAATATGGACAACTTACCATGAAGTATCTCTACTTCAAAAAAAAAAAAAAAAAAAAAAGAGTAATCTCTATAGAAATTGTTTTTGTTACATTGATCTAATAAATTCATGTTTAGTTTATAAGTGTTTACTAAGTCAGAATATAATACTAGATATACCCAGTATGACCCAGTATTGACCTCTGTCTCTCTGTATTATGTAACGGATTGACCTCTAATTGCTATCTTGGACCATGAAGAAAAGGGTTGTACACTAGGGATGACAGACATAAACTAGAAGATATCCCCATATGTGAGGGCTTTTTGGGGAGCAAAGTTGCTATGTCTTCCTTGGCTAACCTGTATCTATCTACATGTTTACATGAGAGATGAGTTTTGTCTTACGGTCAGTTTGGGGTGTCTGTTTCTCAGAGTTAAATATAATCCTGAATACTACAAATAACTATGCATGCTGGTCATTGTTTTCTATGTCTTTTATATATTTGATTATATACATTTATACTGTAATATATAGTATACAATGAAAATAAATAATAGAATGGTACTGACAGGAGAAAGGGAAAATAAAAATAAGAAAATACTAAGCATCATTGAAGGGTATGAACATATAGTTATAACTAAGAATTTCTTATTTTTTTAAAGAAACTTTTCCTTGGAGGGTGAGTTTAAAGCAATTAAAAGAAGTTGGGATTTGGGGGGCGCCTGGGTGGCTCAGATGGTTAAGCAACTGACTTTAGCTCGGGTCGTGATCTTCAGGTCCTGGGATCGAGCCCCACGTCGGGCTCCTGGCTCAGCAGGGAGTCTGCTTCTCACGCTCCCTCTGTCTCTCCCCCTACTCATGCTCTCTCTCTGTATCTCTCTGTCTCAAATGAATAAATAAAAAAAAAATCTTAAAAAAAAAAAAAAAAAGTAGTTGGGATTTTTCTGTTAATTCACAGAAAAAAAATTTGTGGCCAAAACAAGAGGCAAATTAGTAGTTTCAGAGATTATAATAAAGATATTTTATGTGAAGATTGGTAATAGGTTGGTCTGTTCTTGAGTTACAATTAAGATATAATGTGACAAAAATGATATAAGCTTCAAGAGAACCTTTTGGAATCTTGAAGAACATGCAATTTTGCTTTGAGATATTTGGGATTGCCAACATATTCTTAAAAGAAGGTTATTCTTTCAGCTTAATAAGGGATTTCATTAAATCTGGTAAGTGGATTTGCTAGAGAAGAGAAGAAAATGCTTTAAAATCAAGACAGACTTTGATCACTCAGCTAGTCACCCGCCTGCGTTGGACTTCCAAGCTTTCCGCTTTTCTTTACCTTAGTTTCTTCATCTGCTCATGTTATAAGGCCTATGGAGTGCTGGACTCAGGGCCCAGCACATAGTAAGTGTCCAAATAATTTAATTGAAAGCATGTATGTATATACACACACACATACACACACAGTTAAAGTAGTTTATTTAGTCACATCAGTTAGCTGGCTATAATAATTTGTCATTTTGCACATGACATAACTGTGGTGGTTTTCTAGATCTCTTTCTTACTCTAGAAACCTTACAATAAGCCATTTATCATGCATATATTCCAAATTAAGTTTAATGTTTATACTTCATGTGAAAGAAATTATAATCTCTTACTGAAATTGAAAGAATTTTCACTATAGATAAAAATATATCTATGCAATGTACAGATGCTTCTAAAATATTGTAGAATATCTCCTTCCAGAACTGGACTAGAAGGAAGCTATAATATAGAGAACTTGCTCTACAATGTTCTAATGTTACCTCTACACTCATTCTCAGGCTATAAAATAAATAGTAATTGGTGATAATTTAGTAAATACTATAGTAGTACCTACCAGCAGCCCCTCAATGTCTGTCATCATTCTTTCTTATAGTAGTAGAACCTCAAATTTTAGCTCTGCATCTGGTTTCTCAGACTAAAGACTGTATTTCCAGTTCTTTGTGAAGACAGGCGTGGCCATCTGACTAGTCTTAGATGCTGAAAAGAAAGCAGGCATATTGGGTGAACAGCTTTGGAGCCTTGGTTAAGATAGAGATGATGCATCCTTTGTTCCTTTTTTTCTTTTCCCTTCTTCCATCCTGCAAATTGCAATATTATGTAACGGATTGACCTCTAATTGCTATCTTGGACCATGAAGAAAAGGGTTGTACACTAGGGATGACAGACATAAACTAGAAGATATCCCCATATGTGAGGGCTTTTTGGGGAGCAAAGTTGCTATGTCTTCCTTGGCTAACCTGTATCTATCTACATGTTTACATGAGAGATGAGTTTTGTCTTACGGTCAGTTTGGGGTGTCTGTTTCTCAGAGTTAAATATAATCCTGAATACTACAAATAACTATGCATGCTGGTCATTGTTTTCTATGTCTTTTATATATTTGATTATATACATTTATACTGTAATATATAGTATATCATAGTGTTTAAAGTATTACATTATATCTTTACACACAAGAATACTGGTTTTGTTGCTTTAAATATTTAGAAAACTTCATGGAAGAAATAGTTTCTTGAAGTTCTTTAAATGCAATTTAGCAAATGAAAGTCAGTTTACCTACTAAATATCTTGTAGCCACTTACCATAGGAATACAAAAGACAAAGAATAAAAGAGCAAATAGAACACAAGCTCTGTGTTAAATGGTTTTAGTTTTATGACTAAGAGATGTAAGGTAGTTCAGATAGAAAATATTCTATTTATTCTCTGAAGAGTACAGTCTTTCTATGAATAGATGACAGTTACTTAAAAGCCTATCCAGATAGCTATCTCAACAAGGGAGCTGAAGAAGAGGGAAGGGAGAAGCACAGGGGAGAAAGGAGAGGGAGAAGAGGATGGGAAACGTGTAAAGAGGGTGGAGAAGAAAGACCAAGAAGCTGAAGAAAGGGGGAGGTTTGAAGTGGGGTGGGAAAGATGAAAGGAGAGAAATTACGAAATATCAGGATGAGTCTACTTAAGAGGGGGATGCATCAGGCAAAACATCCAAGCTCTATGCTGTGGTTTTGCCTAAAAGTCCCATTTTCTCTATTTTTTCAAATGATATAATACAAGGGAGGAATGTCTGTGGTAATATGATCAACTGCAATGTGAAAACATAATAGACCACTTGTAATGACAGAGGACAGTAATCCAAACACAGATTGATTTACTATAGTTAATTTTTTTTATGTCTTGTATCAGTTGTCTTAAATCATTTATTTCTTTTTTTCCCTCTGATTACATTACTTGTGCTTATATTATGGTTAAGAACAAATCAACTAATATAGGTTTTCTATTAAATAGGATATAAATGATAGAGACAGAACAATGTAAGGAATTGAATAAGACTAGGTCAGAAGGGCAAGGGGAGAATTATCCAAGAAGAGGGAATATTTTGAAAAAAGAGGAATGCAGTCATGCAAAGAGCACTGAATGCTCCATAAAGATAGAAAATAAAGTGTGCATCAGCTTTTGTTTAGTAACAAAGCACCACATAATTTAGTGAGTGAAAACATGAATCATTTACTTACTTCCTGATTCTGTGGGTCGGCAATTTCATTGGGCTCAGGTGAGTAGTAGTTCTGGTACCACTCATGTTTCTATTGTCAGTTGCCACTCAGTTGGGGTTGGCTGATTTTCAGCCGAAGCAGTAGGGGTAATTAGGTCGTATGTCTCTCATCCTCTAATATGTGTGCCTGGGCTTTTTCACCTGAAATCATTCACAAAGTTCTTAAGAGAAACAAGAAAGAAGACAAGCCTCACTCTGAATCCACTGCTTACATTCTGTTAACTCTGATCCCTTTGGATAAAGCAAGGTGGAGGTTCAAGCCCAGAGTCAGACTAAGACCGCGTTCATAGATACATGGCAAAAGGATGTGGATACAGGGAGAGAAAGAACTTGTGATCAGAGAGAAAGAACTTGTGATCATTTGTACAGCCCACAGTTCGGTCCTCTGGCCTGAAATTTTCAGGGGCCCCATACAAGCATAACACTGTCACCTCCTTTGGTACCACCAAGTGTCATGAAATCAAACAGACCTATCCCACACTGGAAAAGTGACAGGATGGAAGTCACTGAGCCATAGCTGTTCTAAAATTCCTCAGATCAGTATTGCTAGGCTTGCCCAGTCTGGAGGCATGAATTTTTCTTGAATAGATTCCAGTTCTGCCCCCTCAGAGTGGCTTCAAGTCCCTTGTCTTCTGTTTCTTAGGAGTGGTTCTTTAATCCAGCAATTCTCAAAAGTGATGCTTGGACATCAGGGATACCCTAAGACCTTTCAAGGAGTCCTGAAATAAAAACTATTTTTTCTTTTTTTGTTTTTTTAAGGATTTATTTATTTATTTGACTGAGAAAGAGTGGGAGGGGGGAGAGAGAGAATGCAAAGCAGACTCCCCACTGAGCAGGGAGTCCAACGTGGGGCTCAATCTCAGGACCCTGAGATCATGACATGAGCAAAAATCAGGAGTTAGATGCTTAACCAACCGAGCCACCCAGGCACCCCAAAATCAAAACTATTTTCATAAAGACATTAAGAATTATTATTATTCTTGGGGCACCTGGATGGCTCAGTTGTTAAACGTCTGCTTTAGGCTCAGGTCATGATCTCAGGGTCCTGGAATCAGCCCTGCATTGGGCTCACTCCTCAGCGGGGAGCCTGCTTCTCCGTCTCTTCTGCCCCTCCCCTTCCCCATGTGCACATGCGCTCTCTCTCTCAAATAAATAAATAAAGTCTTTAAAAAAAGAATTATTATATTTTTTTTCACTGTATTCATAGTTGCACTGATGGTGCAAAATCAGTGGTGAGTAAAATTGCTGGCACATTAACACAAACCAAGGCAGAGCCACCAAATGGCACTAGGAGTATTCTTCACCACTCACTCATTGGAAGAAAACTAAAAGTCAGTATGACTTTTTCCTTGAAGAAGCAGTAAACATCATTAAAGTTATTAAATCTTGACCCTGTGTACACAATGTTTTAAAATACTCTTTCATGAAATGCAAGTACACATAAAGACATCTACTACACACTGAAGTGTGGCACATCAAGGAAAAACACACCTGCGATTGTTTGAGTTGTGAGCTGAACTAGACATTTTCCCATGGGATCTAATTTTTACTTGAAAGAATAATTGCCAGACTGTCATAATTCAGACTGGCTTATTTGTTGTACATTTTATCAAAATGAATGAAGCAAGCCTGTCTATTTATTTCTGTTAACATCCCCTTAAATGAAGCAAATCACGAGTGGACCCAGAGTCATTATGGAAAACAAGATTCCCAGAGGGAGAGATGGATACAAGAAGAGAAAGAATCTAGCATTTTTATAACCTACCAAGAAGGGATATTGATTTTGAAATTATTCTTACCATTATTTTCTAACCTTGTGGACAGCTTATTCCTTCTAAAACTGTGACTGGAATTACTTTCCATAATTGCAGTCAGTTTTCAAAAACAATTAGTATCAACTTCTTTTTTGTTATTTTGTTAAAATTTATTTATTTATTTATTTTTAAAGATTTTATTTATTTGAGAGAGAGAGAATGAGAGAGAGCGAGTACATGAGAGGGGGGAGGGTCAGAGGGAGAAGCAGACTCCCTGCCGAGCAGGGAGCCCGATGCGGGACTCAATCCAGGGACTCCAGGATCATGACCTGAGCCGAAGGCAGTCGCTTAACCAACTGAGCCACCCAGGCGCCCTAAAATTTATTTTTATACATTTTAAAAATACTACCTACACTAAAGAATGAGTGAGAATTCTAACCATTTTTAAAATTTGGCCATTGTTTTTTCATATTGTTTTCATGGAAAATTGCATAGTCTAAAAAAACTAAAATTATATTTGCATTGAACATTTTTATTCATCCTGTATGTGAGTTGACATATATTTTAGTAATAGAAATGGCTGATCTGAGACTTCTCTGCTGAGGCAAGAAGAATGTATTAGTTACTAAGTAAGCAGGGTTCATTTTGATTATATGGCTCTAACTAATGTTATTAATTTTATTGAATAAATCTTCTAATTAACTCAGGGAATGTTTTAAAATGGTCTAAAGGTTTTCTTTTCACTTTTCTATTTCTATTAAAAATTTTATCATTAGAAAAAGTAAATCCAAATAAACTACATTGCACCTGACTTCTGAAATTCATAATTGAAATGTAACAATTATGTGTGGGACTTTAGTGTTAGAATTGTTAATGTGCAAGTGCTTTATGTTTGTTCATTGAATCAGTGATTCAATAAGAAGATTATATAATAAGGCTGTTCATTCCAAATATATGAATTACCCAGAACAATGTTAACATTTAGAAAATTTTGAGTCCATTGAAAAATTAGTTCTTATGAAAACCTTGTAATTCAACCCTACCCTGCTAAAATCTTAAGCTACCAAAACTTCTTTGTTCTTGAAAGATTCTGGTAGTGACTATCAATTATTGTGTAGAAGTATGGCATATATAATGTAAAATCTTTAGTGGAAATAGGAATTTGACTTTGCCATATTGAGCTTGTTACTCTTTATTCAAACTGCAATGTCATAATATTGCAATATTTTGAGTAAATGAGTTCTTCTGCCGTTAAAATAGTAATTGAGGGGAGCCTGGCTGGCTCAGTCAGTGGAGCATGCAACTCTTGATCTTGCTGTTATGAGTTTGAGCCACACATTAGGTGTAGAGATTACTTAAAAATAAAATCTTTAAAAAACAAACAGACAGGGGCGCCTAGGTGGGTCAGCCGGTTAAGTGGTTAAGCGTCTGCCTTCAGCTCAGGTCATGACCTCAGGGTCCTGGGATTAAGCTCCACATTGGACTCCCTGCTTAGCGGGGAGCCTGGTTCTCCCTCTCGCTCTGCTCCTCTGCTCATGTTCTCTCTCTCTCTCTCTCTCTCTCACACACACAAATAAATAGATAAAATCTTTAAAACAAACAAATGATAATTGATTAAAAGTTAATCTCATATGTCTAAAAATCAGCATATTTTTGACAACCTAATAAGTGCAAAACTGAATGGCTGAATTGCTTTCATATATTTATATTAAGTATATGTGTTGATTATTTAAGCTTATTTGTACAGATTTTAAATAGATTTTAATTCTACATGCTCTTGCCTACTTGAATTAACTCAAACAAAGCATGTAATTGTAAATGTGAAGTATGTCCATTTATGTATATATGTAAATTATCTAAGTTTGAATTTGAAGACTAAATATAATCACCAGGCTTAGGAAAATTTTTACTAAATAGTATTTGAAAAGTAAAACATAGAAAATACTAGTGATATATAAAGAGAGAGAAAAAAAGTTAGCTACAAAGAACAGAAGACTTAGATTCAGTTGGAATTATTTTTTCCAAAATAGTGACATTAACATATCAAAAAATTCTGAAGAAAATGAACAAGCTGAAAACCAAAAAAACAAAGCTAAATGAAATACTAGAAAGCCACTAAAGCAATGTGAAGATACACTGTGTGTGTGATATGCATACCTATATGCTATGCTAATGTAAAGAAATGTTATTATTGTAAAACACAATTTTTCCTTAAGCCCATATGCCATAGCTATTATTCTGTAACTTTTCATCATGGCCAGATTCCTTGAAATGGAAACATGAAACTATTGTGTCTGCCTCTGCACAGCCCATTGATTCACACTGCAAAGCAATATAATCTCATTTTCCCCCACCTTCCACTGAGGCCTCTGTCAACAAGTTCACTATGACTTCATGTTGGTGTCGTCTATCGTACATAGTATTTTAGACCTCTGATCACTCTTTCTTCTGTAAGTCTGATCTCCCAGTGTTCTAGTGTTTTGTCCTAGTTTTCTTGTAAATTCTCTAGCCAGCCATGCTTGTTCAAATTTTCTGCCTTATTTTTCTGAAACCTCTTGCACTTTGAGTTTAACACTTTATCCCCTGACTTTTCATGACAGACATAATCCCTACAAGACACTTTAACGTCACATATCTCCAACCATTATTTAAATTGTGGTGATTTTCAAATCTATATCTCTACTCTTATGAGTTTCTCAACGTGGAAATTCTAACTGGATAGGAATAGTAGACAGAGTTAAACAAATACAATTTTGAATAAGGTATCAAAGCATACCAAGTGCGAAGAAGGACTTATCTTTCTAGAGGAATGACTGTTAATGTAAGATAAGAGCTAGAATGACAGCCGATGGCTTATAGGGTTGTGTGTGAAGGAGGATTGATTGACTGATTGTTTGTTTGTTTGTTTGTTTGTTTATTTAAAGTAGGCTCCACACCCAGTGTGGAGCCCAATGCGGGGCTTGAACTCATGACCATGAGATTAAAACCTGAGCTGAAATCTAGAGTTGGCTGCTTAACTGACTGAGCCACCCAGGCACCCCTTGAAGGAGGATTATTTTGATGATAGAGGAATATCAAGCATTTTAATATTTTGATGAAAACAGCTAAAGGGAGGGAAGTATTGAAAATATAATAGACTATGGACTACAGATAGCATAATAACTACAAAGGAAATTTATAAAAAAAATAGAAGAGCCTAAACACAGGTGAAAAAATATAACCTTAGGCACAAAGAACATCATTTCCTCAAAAACAGAAGGATTAAAATAAAGATGATTGTTTATGTAGAGCCCATATAATCAACCAAGGAGTAGGCATGGATTCCTCATCCTCAAAATTGGACATCGTCTTCTACTTATACTTACTTTTTCTTCATTTAACTATGCCACATTTTTCTTCTCAATAATGAGTATAATAAATATACCCAATCCTTTTTTAGGTGATGATTATTAAGAGTACATAAAAAAGGGAAAACCTACAAATAGTGAAGATATTTATAAATAATATAAGCCACAATTAAATGGCTATTTTAGTAAATAAAATGTAGTTTTTAGTTTATATTTTAGTTTATATTTCTGGTAGCATTTTTATTCACCAAATTATTTTTATGTGCTATTAGCCTATTCACAATAACTTTCTATGAAGATCAAATAACAAGATATAGATCACCATTAATTTAATAAGTATTACATTTATTAAACAGATACCAATTTGTACAATATGATTCCAAATTGTATTGATATTATATATTAAAAGCAATGGTTAACCCTAATATTAGCTGTCAGTGGTCCTGTAAAAGAAATTAAAAAATATGCCCACATTTCTGAATTGCAATCGAACCTTGAATTCTAATTCAATTGGATATACCATATGGACCCAAGCTGAGTTTTTTTTTTACATGTTTTTACAGTAATAATATATGAATATGGTAATTGGTATTTCATTTTAAAACACAGCAATGTATGTGTGTGTGTGTGTGTGTGTGTGTGTGCTTTATCCCTATTGGAATTAAAATGGTGGAAGCTAGCTGATCCTTATGCATACTAAAGACTGGAAGCATTGATCAAGGGAATACTGATATTTTCTTCAAAAGATGGTGGAAATTTCAGTGTTGATGTGCATCTGGGGATGGGGATGAAGGAATACATTTTGAATTAAAAATAATTATGGTTTAAAAACATATAGTACATTATCATGTATATTCTATCGTCGCTTGTCAACTGAATAAATAGAGTGCCTTTAGAGAAGAAAACCAAAACATTGAAATTAAGAGAACATTGAAATGCAGGATTAAATCATTATCCAATTAATCTAACCCAGTTGTCACCTCAACAAATAGATTGATGAGGTGTTCCCTGAAGTCTTCATGAAAATGCACATAAACCTATTCTCCAAAGTCATTATTTTCCCAGGAAGCTATATAAGAACCAGGGCTATTGTACTAAAGATAACATAAATTGAAACTGTCTTGTCTGAATTTCTAAAATATAGCAACAAAAATGTTAGGTCAAAACTATGTAAGTTAAAAAATAAATGCACTCTTCAATAATATTAGTGAATGAATTACATTGATTTGAACACTACAACTTACGCAATTTTTCGTTGTCCTCTGGGGGGAAATAATATTTAAAAGTAGGGACATAGAATAATCTTTTGAGCTCTAATTGAGCTAACCAACACCTCCTTGGGAAGGCTTATGGTTTAAAATCACATGGTTAAATGGTGATGGGTATTCAGGAGAGCACTTGTGATGAGTACTGGGGGTTTTACGTAAGTGATGAATCACTAAATTCTATACCTGAAACTAATATTACACTGTATGTTAACTAACTGGAATTTAAATAAAAAACTTGAAAAAGAAAAAATTAATAAAAAAATAAAATCACATGATGAAGTTCACCAAGATAACCTGCAGATCTGGTGAACTCTCAGAAAGATGAAGGTATGAAACCTGTCTCTTACCATTTGCTAATCATGTGATTTGAGCAAATGACATAAATGAACCTGAATTTATCATCTATAACATTGACATGAGATAATTGAGTTGTGATAATCCCTACCTCATTGTTGTATTATGATAATTACCAGTACTACATAGTCACTGGAATATGGGTTGTCAGTTGTTATAATAAATCTATTGATGGAAAAAAGTTTATACTATAAAATACATTTCATCTATTTTTAAATTATTGTAAAAGGATTTTTAGAAACAAAATTCAGTATTTTATTTTCTCCTTTTTTATCTTCGTTTTTAATTATGTATCTTTTCTGACAAATTTATTTCCAGACACTTTTTCGTAATTTGGGACGGAAACATTCTCCTTGAACAGAGTGCCTTCATTTCAAAAATGATGTTCTTCCTCTTTAGAGTCCATCTTTACTATGCCAGACCCACTTTTCTTTCTAGCTTTCTTATCTGTTCCATTTTTTTTATAACCTTGGCCAACTGGCAAGGCGAAATGGTGTGGCACATTCAAAGTCTAGCACCTGTTATGCTACTCCTTCCCTCATCCTTCTTTTGAGCAGATGTTGTCTCTCCTGTCTTAGAATTTGTTTCATGAAATCTAACATATGCCATCTCTTCTCTATCCCCATGTATTTTTTAAAAAATTGTCTTCTAATCTAGCATTAAACTTCTTAATTGGAATGAACACTCTTATATCCTGCCATTTTTACTATTCATAATCCAAATGAAATGTCAATTTTAGTTCTAGTGAGTGAAATTGTAATAATAACAATAATAATGTTATAATAATTTGCATAAAGTAATAATCAAGTCTATCCCTTTATCATACTTACTATGTATCAGCCACTATTCTCAGCATTTAACTTCCAGGTGTGAAAAATAAGACTAACTGCCCTGACCCAGACATTCTTTACCAGAATTACCACATCTTAGCCTCAAAACCTTTAGTAATACCATGCTCTAGGCAATCAATATCAATGGCACAAAAGTGGTATTCAGGCCTGGCCTACCCTCCCCTTCAAATATTAAAATCTGTTTGCTCTATTTCAGTGGTCATCACACCGTTGAGCTTTTATTAATTTTGTATAAGAAACATTGAGTAGAGATAATGGATTTATCTTCACTTATGAAATAGAAAAAAGGAAATTCAAACCAAGATTAGAGCAGAGAACTTTACAATTATCCATTAACATGGATTTTATCACAAGAAAGAGCAAAGATCCATGACTGTCATCTTGTGCCTTATTTTTTCAAATCAAGCAATAAGCTTTGTAGAATGCATTAGTTTTCAATCAGTTTTCTATTGGGGAAATAAACATAAGTAAATAAAACATGGAGTATAGTCTTCTACTTTTGTTCTTGCCTGGGAGCATGCTGTGTTATGATTGTGTACCTTAAAGAAGTGGACTTAAAAAACACAGTGAAAACATATGTTAAATATTTCTCTAAGAGAAAGAGAAAAACAATTTTCTAAGTGTCAAAGTGGCTTAGCTACTATGGAAATCTTTAATACAGAAAACAGAGTTCCAAGACTATACTCCCTATTTGTTGAGAACTTACATAAAGGACTTTCACTCTCTTATTTTTTCTTGCACAAAAGATACCTTGAAATATTTATAGGTAATCCCTAGAGATATATTTTAAGTACTGTATGTGTAAGTAGTTTTCTGGAACTTTGCATTAGTATATTGGGATAAATATCCTAGCCTACAGTTTATGGCTTAATACTTTTGGTGATAGTAAGTCAGTATAGCGTATTGTGGAATACTGATAATAGATATTCGGATAACTTACTAATTATCTACAATTCAGCAATGAGGCTATAGTATAAATACACGCATACAAGTTTATATGGAAAGACTCTATTTATATATGTGTATATAATGCTATTTAAATATAATCATATGCAATATATAATTATAAATAATCCATACATATTATATATAATTACATATTATATACATATAATATACAATTTGAATCTTACAATGTTCATTGGCAGCAAGCTGAAGTTTCTGATTGCTTCTATTGCTCCAGGTCATAAGGTTGCCAGATACTTTGAAGAATGTATTAAAGATGATTTTGACAGCTAGAAACGTGTACATTGGATAGTTGACCTACATTGGGATCAACTATTTTGAAGAGTAAGCCCGGGGGGAGAGGACATGTATTTAGAATACTTCTGTGCTAGATTAGCCCTCACTAGAGTGTTACAGAGATTGGTGTTAATAGCAACTGCCACCCCCCAAAGTCTCTGAAATTCTAAGTATCTGTGGTTTCTTAACTTTAAGCATTCAGCTTATTTTTTTTTTTTTAAAGATTTTATTTATTTATTTGACAGAGAGAGATAGCAAGGGCAGGAACACAAGCAGAGGGAGTGGGAGAGGGAGAAGCAGGCTTCCTGCCAAGCAGGGAGCCCGATGTGGGGCTCGATCCCAGGATCCCGGGATCGTGACCTGAGCCGAAGGCAGACGCTTAACGACTGAGCCACCCAGGTGCCCCCAAGCATTCAGCTTATTTAATCACAACTTTTATAAATGGAGATAAAAGTGGAAATCACACCATTCTGCTATGGGTTTTACTTACCTGTGCTCACTTATTAAAGACAGTGTTCTCCCTCATCCACATCACTGTCAATATCAATAACTCATGAGACTTTACATTCAAAACTGTATGAAGACCCAAAATAAACTTGAAATAAATAGATTTGCGTAACGTAATGGAGGACAAAAAATTATATGTCATCTCAAAACTCACAATCTAGTGGAGAGATAAAGAAGGACCTAGGCAATTTCCATGCAATATGGCAAGTGGAAGGAAGATGTAAAGAGCATGTCCTATGTGATGATGTGATTGAGCGTGTAATCTAGATCTGGACAGAGAAAAGGAAGGTTTACCAAAGAAAGGACAAGTAATTGTTTTGGTGTGTCAAGTAAAGTGAAAGAAGAGAAAAGATGAGAATTCTAAACAGAGGGAACAATAGACACCTAGACTTTGTAGAACAAGGCCAACAGTGGATTTGTTGCAGTGTATTGTGTGAGTAGTTTGAGAAGGTGTAGATGACTAAGTGATGGATGATGCCAGACATGGTAAGCAGAGAGAGAATCATGACACATGTCAGGCTTAGGCAGAGAGCCACGAGGAAAAGTAAAACGTGTTTTAAATTATGTAGTGTTATAATCAGTGTGAGATTCAGAAAAGGCATTCTTACTGTAGAGTACAGAAATAATTAAATAGAATTAGAAAGCTTAGAGTTGGAGAATACTATAATATGTCAGATAAGGTATGGTAATGTATTAACTGGGATAACAATAGTTAGATGGACAAGAGTAAGTGGATTCTAAACTATTAAGACCCTTGAAAATAGGATTTGGTGATTCCTTGGCTGTGGTTGATATGGGAACAGGGGAGATAAAGAGCGCCACAGGATCGTAGTTTAGGAAACAGGATGGATTATAATTGGTGCCTCACACTAAAATATGCAACACTAAGAGGAGATGATCTGGAGAGAAAGCAGGGATAATTAGTTAAAATCATAATTGTTCAGTTTCAAATGTCACTGACTCCTTCAAGGGGACATATATTAGGAGGCTGTTGGATATAATGTATGCATTGATGTAATAATCTGCTGAGATTCAAACTGGATTTTTTTTCTAGTGCTAATCCCTAAAATAAGAACAAGATTGAAACCTTTTCTTTTTTTTTTTTCTAAGATTTATTTATTTATTTGAGAGAGAGTACACACACACACACACACGTACACACTACTCACCTGTGAGTGGGGGAAGGGGCCGAGGGAGAAAGTCTTCAAGCAGACTCCCCACTGAGCATGGACTTGGAGGCAGGGCTTGATCTCATGACCCATTGGATCATGACCTGAGATCATGACCTTAGCCAAAATCAAGAGTGGGAGACTCAACCGACTGAGCTACCCAGACACCCCAAAACCTTAACTTTTCCTTCTAATAAGGCCGCTGTAAAGATTAAAGTTAAAGAAGAGATTGGGAGTGCCAGGGTGGCTCAATGGGTTAAGCCACCAACTCTTGGATTCGGCTCAGGTCATGATCTCAGGGTCCTGGGATAGAGCCCCAAGTCTGGCTCTGTGCTCAGTGGGGAGTCTGCTTGAAGATTCTCTCTCCCTCTCCCTCAGCCCCTCCCCCAGCACTGTCTCCCTCTCTCTCTCTCTAAAAATAAATAAATCTTTAAAAAAAAAAAATTAAAAGAGCTTATGTTGGGGCGCCTGGGTGCTCAGTTGGTTAAACATCTGCCTTCGGCTCGAGTCATGATCCCAGGGTCCTGGGATCAAGCCCCGCATTGAGCCCTGCATCGAGCCCAGCATCAGGCTCCCTGCTCAGTGGGGAGCCTGCTTCTTCCTCTCCTTTACCCCTCTCTTGCTTGTACTCTCTCTCTTGCTCTCTCTCTCTCTCTTTCTGTCAAATAAATAAATAAAATCTTTAAAAAAAATTAAAAAATGAAAGAGCTAATGTTTATGAAAGCATTTTGTAATTTCCAGCTACCATATAAAGAAGTGTTACTAGTGTTCGCTTTGCTCTTGTTTTTGTGGACTTATAATTAATTAGATCAGTCTATGTAATAGTTGGCTCCATTCTGTCACTATTAAGTCACATTAACTGATTGTAACTGAATTAAAAAAATTATTTCCCACTCTGCCTACCATTTTTCTATTTTCTATATCTCAGATAACCCTGATTAGGATTTGAGTTTTTATTTTATTTTAATTTATTTTTTTACCATTCAGTTTGTATCTTTGGCTTGATGTAATATTTTGGTTGAAAACCAGCACTTTGTTTTTGCATTGTAATATGTGAGAGCTTTTGAGGTTTCAGAAAGATGTGTCAACTAAATATTTTCAGAAAACTGAATTAGCATTGTAAAGATTGTGGAGAGTTTTGCTTATTTTTAAAGTATTTTTTAAATATATGTATTTTTTCAGTATTGGTTCCCTGTGCTATAGGATGAATTTACTGTGGAGGTTTAAACAATGAAGCTAGTAAGATACATAACCAGCCTTATAAAATAAATTGCTACTACCTTGTAAGTAAAATGATCATTACCTGTTTTTGACACATAAAGTGATGCAAGGTATTTAACTTTAAACTATTCTTCATGAATAAACACTAATTTTCACATTTAATAGTTTGTGATATAGTTGTTGAAACACCATGGGGTTACTAAGAATGCATAGGACAAACATAGAGATACTGGCATTTCTTAGACACATGCCTCTAAATGCAAACTTGTTTCCTCAAACACACACTTCCTTTGTAATTATTCTTCCCTTGCTCATTTCTACAGGTATTGTAGTGTACAATATATCATGTTAAAGGTCTAGCCATTACCTTGATGCATGAGATTCATTTTACTGGTTAGAAAGGCATGGCTGTTATAGTTGTTTTAATCAAATACATAATTTAGGCAAGTATGTAAGAACGTTTTTTTCTATACATTAATGTCCTATGATGCCGCCTCTGTGAATTTTAGCTAATAAAACAAACAAACAAAGAGCAAAAAGTCGGGCTGCTTGATTAGAAGGATAAAATAAACTGGGAAGTACAAGCCAAGTTCTTTTTTTTTTTTTTAAAGATTTTTTATTTATTTATTTGAGAGAGAGAGAATGAGAGACAGAGAGCATGAGAGGGAGGAGGGTCAGAGGGAGAAGCAGACTCCCTGCTGAGCAGGGAGCCTGATGTGGGACTCAATCCAGGGACTCCAGGATCATGACCTGAGCTGAAGGCAGTCGCTTAACCAACTGAGCCACCTAGGCACCCCAAGTTCATATTTTTTTATATCACTAAAATGAATATTGAAGCTTGTAGCATATAAAAGGTATAGAGATTGTAGAGTGTATAGGAAGAACTGAAAAGGGAACTGAGGATTTTTATTCTAGTCCAAAATTTACCCTAATCTATATAAGTGAGCTTCTATGTGCCACCAATCTGAATTTCATCAATTAAAAATGAAGGATTTAGATAGCCAGACCTCAAAAACTTTTAAATTGTGGTGTATATATGTATATATTTCAATCATATATGTCTCTCTCTCTCCTCTCTCTCTCTCTCTCTCTCTCTCTCTATATATATATATATATATATAAACATCTATGTATATATACACAAATGTATTTTGCACATGTATACATGAATATATATTTTACATGCCTTTATATAAAACATATAGAATTATAAAATATGTATCATCTCTAAGGCTAGTGACAGAACTTTCTAAAATGTGCTTGAATATATTGGATATTGTATGCAAATAAATATGATATAAATTGAAACTATGATTATTGTTCTGGAAAAGTACAGATGCTCTTTCTCTCCTACCTCAAACCTTGGCATTCACCTACGAGAAGGACCTCAAAACAGCACTCCAAATAGGTATTATTACTATATAAGCGTTATGTAGTAACATGATATAGTTGAATATTGTACAGTATTACACTTAATTATGCAATCATTAAAATTTAATGTCATTTAAAAAAAATCAGAGGCTAATGCACCTAGGCATGCCTCTAATGACCGACTCAGTAAAAACAAGAACAATTTCAAGTACCTAAGTCTCAATCATATCTTAACACATGTCCTATTCTCTTTTTTTTTAATTTTTTTATTGTTATGTTAATCCCCATACATTACATCATTAGTTTTAGATATAGTGTTCCATGATTCATTGTTTGTGCATAACACCCAGTGCTCCATGCAGAACGTGCCCTCCTCACTACCCATCACCAGGCTAACCCATCCTCCCACCCCCCTCCCCTCTAGAACCCTCAGTTTGTTTTTCAGAGTCCATCGTCTCTCATGGTTCTCCCCATCCGATTTCCCCCCCTTCATTCTTCCCCTCCTGCTACATTCTTCTTCTTCTTTTTTTCTTTCTTAACATATATTGCATTATTTGTTTCAGAGGTACAGATCTGAGATTCAACAGTCTTGCACAATTCACAGCGCTTACCAGAACACATACCCTCCCCAGTGTCCATCACCCAGTCACCCCATCCCTCCCACCCCACCCCCCACTCCAGCAACCCTCAGTTTGTTTCCTGAGATTAAGAATTCCTCATATCAGTGAGGTCATATGATACATGTCTTTCTCTGTTTGACTTATTTCGCTCAGCATAATACCCTCCAGTTCCATCCACGTCGTTGCAAATGGCAAGATCTCATTCCTTTTGATGGCTGCATAATATTCCATTGTATATATATACCACCTCTTCTTTATCCATTCATCTGTTGATGGACATCTTGGCTCTTTCCGCAGTTTGGCTATTGTGGGCATTGCTGCTATAAACATCGGGGTGCACGTACCCTTTCGGGTCCCTACTTTTGTATCTTTGGGGTAAATACCCAGGAGTGCAATTGCTGGATCATATGGTAGCTTTATTTTCAACTTTTTGAGGAACCTCCATACTGTTTTCCAGAGTGGCTGCACCAGCTTGCATTCCCACCAACAGTGTAGGAGGGTTCCCCTTTCTCCGCATCCCCGCCAACATCTGTCATTTCCTGACTTGTTAATTTTAGCCATTCTGACTGGTGTGAGGTGGTATCTCAGTCTCTTTACTTACTTTATACTAGCAGTGAAAATCTAGTGATACTGATTATGGCAAACTCATGGACTGCACTAAGTCCTTAACAGAAAAGATGAATTACCACGCTGCCTCTCGGTCTTCACATGGCTGTGTGCACATTACTTCTATTAAGATAGTGCCATTTATGGTTGAGATTTCTGTAAAATCTTTCGTTGGTGGTTTCTGGATTCTAATCACAGATACTATCGTTTGTACCCTGGTCAAATGCATGTTGTAACTCTTTTAGGGATTGTGGTTGCTTAGATTTTCTTTTTTTAGAAAAATCTGTGTCAAGAACATATTAGAATGACCACAAACTATAAATGAACCCCTTATTTGTTCAGCCCATTGTTACACATTGAACTGCTCAAAAAAAAAGGTAAAGTGTCTCTCCAGAGATTGTTTTGAATATTAATTCTCTGGTATCGAATCCTTAGGTACAAAAGCTTACTTCAGTACAGAACAGTTGTGTGACCCCAGTGATGTTATTTAAACTCTTCAAGGCTTCATGTGCTCATATGTTAAGGGAATGCACTATATGTCAGCTTCCTAGCACTGCCTTAACAAATTACCATTAACTGGGTGGCTTAGAAACACCACCTCTAGTTCTAGAGACCATAAGTCTGGTGTCAACAAATTTGGTTCCTTCTAGAGGCTTTGAGTGAGAAGCTGTCCCCTATGCCTCTCCCCATGCCCTTGGCAGTGGATCCATTGCTCTGGATAATCGTTCCTCCTTTATTTGAAGGTTAGCACAGGTTTTCAGCTGAGTAACTGCCTCAGCCCTTTACCTCCTGCAGTCTTCCTTTATTGGATCCCATCTCTTTCCCTTTCAGTCTGAGTTGGTGGTGTTTTGGCAAGTATAACATTCTCAAAAACTTTGCATCTTCTGTGTAAGTGGATGAGATCCACAGCATTAGAAAGAAGATTGTGCAAAAATCCTTCCTAAATAATGTTGCTCTACTACTGGCTTTAGTAAAATGGTTACTTAGAAACATTAATCACACACCTAATCTTTGCAACAACAGTTTATCCAGCCACACCCTTTACCTTTCTCCAGAGCAGCCTTTGCAACAATATCCTTTGCAATCTGAATAGGCTAAGAATCTCCTCAATCAAGTTCTGGTTCCTTCCTGCTTAACAGTTTCTTCCTTAATTTGTCTCCTTCCTCTCCTATTTTGCTATGAGCAGTAAGGAGAAACCAGGCTACATCTTCATCACCTTCCTTAAAAATCTTTCTGATAAATGTCCAGGTTCATCACTTATCACCAACAGCGAATCCCCTATGAGTAGGAAACAATCCAGCTAAGTTTTCTGACACTTTATAACAAGGATCACCTTGCCTTTGATTTACAATAACATGTTCTATATTATATTTTGTGACTCACCAGAAGCACCTTTATCGGTCATATTTCTAGCAACACCTATTCATAACAATCCGTGTTCTCTAAAATGAAAGAAACTTTCTCTGTGGTTCTCTTCATTTCCTTTCCTCACCAGAATAGTCATTAACATCCATGTTTCTACCCATCATCTCTTCAAGACAACCTTGGCTTTTTCTATTATGTGCCCCCAATTCCACCAGCCTCTATCACCTAAAACCAAAGCCACTTCTTCATTTTTAGGTATTTTATGTATTTGTTACAACAGTCTACTTCCTGGTAGCAAGATCTGAATTAGTTCCTTTAAGGCCACCAAAACAAATGGTCACAAATTAGATATCTTAAAACAACAAATTTATTCTCTCAAAGTTCTGGAGGTCAGAAATCAAAAATCAAGTGTTGGCAGGATTGGTTCCTTCTGAAGAATCTCTCCCATGCTACTCTGTAGCTTCTAATAGTGGAGACAACCTGACATTCCTTGGCTTGGAAACCCTAGACCCATTGCTCTAATCTCAGCCTCCATCTTCACGTGTCTTTTCCTGTATCTTTGTGCCTCCACATGGCCTTCCCTTTTGTGTGTCTTTGTGTGTCTTCTAATTATCTCTTTTATAAGCACACTCTCATTGGATTTAGGGCTTACCCTAATTCAGTATGGTCTCATTTTGAGATCCTTACTTTGATTTGATCTACAATGATTCTTCCCAAATAAGTTCATTCTCATATTTTCTGGGGGATAAGATTTGGACATATCTTTCAGGGGTTCAACCCACTAGACACTATCATTATTAACTGGTTGTATAATAGTTTGGAAGTTGAATGAGGTAGTATAGCATTTAGCATAGAATATACCTCAATAAATGTTATCTATAGTTAATGTTTACCACCAGTTTAGTTTCATGCCACCATATTCCTACCACAGCTGTCAAAAGCATATAATAATAGAAATATTATATGTCCAAAAGCATATAATAATAAAAAAAACAAAAGCATATAATAATAATAATAATAAATAATAAAAAAACTGTAAAATATAATTCACCTGTGTCATAAAGTAACTAAATCATACTGTTAAATATAAATGCTGAATGAACTCAAAGAAGAAAGACAGCAGTGATAGGTGACTTTTTTAGTAAGTGAATATTCTTATAGAAATAAAGAGTAGGTTCTGTGGGTCTTAGTGAAGGGAGAAAATGTTGTGATTGAGGTGGGGGGCTTTAAGTTTTAGATCTTAGATGGCAGTTATAGATGTAATTAGAAATTTCAAATTATGGCTGTGTTATGGAAGGGATTTCATGGACAGAAGAAAATTTCCAGTGGTGTCCAAAAAAATGAGAAAAGGTTAAAACATTTGTCTGACAATTTTTCTACTTAATAATTTAGTTTGCCAAATCTTCTCGTTATGATTAGGCTTGACTAGAAATAACAAGGATCATAGGTAACAATAGCCTGACGGAATAGAACTTTATTTCTTTCATGGAGGAATTCAGATGTATAAAAATTGAGTGCAGTGTGGTGCTCTGGTCCACAAAACACAAAATCCATTACTTTTATCTCATTCCACCTTACATAGCCTCCATTCGCAAGGTGAACTCACTTCCAAGTTGGCCCAGCCACCACAGTCATCTCATTTGCATTCTAGTCATTGGGAAGTATTAGGTCAAAGAAGAAAGGACAAAAGTGATATGCTAACTATCATTTGAAAAATGTTATTGGAAGCTGCACATAACTCCACTTACTTCCTGGTGGGCAGAACTTTTTTGCATAACTACACCTGCAATGAAACTAAAAAAAAAAAAAAAAAAAAAGTGCTATCTGGACAGCAAGATAATCTGACAGTCTAATGATATCAAAGAAGTGAAGAAAATATATGAAGTTTGAGCCAAGAGCTGTTTAGAAACTTAGATACCTGAACACATTTTATTTATTTATTTAACTTACTTACTTATTTATTTATTGCATATGTCCAACATTCAACTTCTCTCCTAAGGGGGAAAAAAAATCCTAAATTCTCAAGTGATTACGTCATTCGATTCAATCTCCAAGATCTCTATGTGATAGACAGCCCCTCTATCAGGTCAGATGTACAGCTTTTTGTTGTACTGTGACCTTGGTAAATAATGACCTCCAGTAATTTTTAAGAACATACAATTAAATAAATACATAAATAAACAATAAATTAAAAAAAAAACAAAAACGAAACAATAGCAGCAAACTAAATTTAACTTACTAGGCAAGGAGACACACCAGTACAAAGAATTAAGAGTACTTAACGAAGGGGACGAATTAGAGGTGTCTAAATGCTAGAAAGGACAGAAAGTATTTTATGTTATTTCTTCTTAGTTATGCTAAAGAGATTGAAAAAGTGTTGTCTGGCTAGGAAGGAATGAGTCTAGGAGTCTGCATAGAAATGATTAAAACAAGAGGCATTATTCATTGGTCAGGCCAGTGAGGTTCTGGCACAATGGGGTCAATTAAAGATCATTGTACTTTTAATAGCTTTTCTTGGTTATAATGGTTGTGATAAAACACAGCAGTCAGTTTTAACATTGCCTATTCAAGTACTGCTCTGGGTAGACACGTTTACTTTATACATGTAAATTAAAATTCAAGTTATATGTCCCTAATACATTTGGTATACAGTTGCATTGAAATAGTAAGTAACCCATTTCAAAACCCGCATTCAGAAAAAGGAAGGGGAAACACAAAGCAGTCATTAGTCTGGGAAAGAATCGAAGGCTCCTTGTACAAGCAGTGTAGTTAATTCCGGTTAGACCATCTGTTAATGGCTGGATTTGCTTTCTGGCAGGAGTTACCTTTTTCATTGTCCTCTATGGCCTCTGGATCTCTCTTTCTGCAAGGTTTATTTTTATCCATTATACTCTCTGTCCACATGTGAAGATGGCAATGAAACAGATGTCCTTTTTAGAGGCTGAGTGACTTTAAAATGACAATTATATTGATGTAGGTTTGTTGGCCTAGGGATTGTTTTGAAGGGTTGCAAGCTACACTTGTAATAGTTTCGTGTTTATTTTTTATTTTTATTTTTTTGCAATACAAATTCTCAAAAAAAAAAAAAAACAAAAAAAAACCTTAGAACACTTCTTACACATTTGCTCTGTGTCACATCCATTTGCCTATTTTTATAAACCTGTTCAGTCTGAAACTTAAGAATTTGAAATGTTACCCTACTTGTGGAAATAGATAGGCAGGTTAGCAGACTGATTGATAGGTACAGACACACAAATGTGCCAGCAGACACCCCACATACTGATCCAAGACAAAAGAAAAAAAGAAACAACTTTTTACTTATTCCCAGAATGCCTCGTGCTCTTGCTCTTCCCCCACACCTCAATCCCTGTGGGGCCACAAAATAAAAGCCAAATGTACCGTGAGTGTACAGAGTGGTCTAGACCACAGGATAGACACTCCAAAATTATGAATTCCGAAGCATAGATAGGTGCTGGCTGACACAATCCTCATCCCTCCCAGAGTTAAGAGAAAGAGTTTATCTTTTATCTGAAATGTAAACTGACATTCTTTTAGGGAAGGAGGAGAAATTTTATAACCAAGAATGTAAACCTTGGCTCCTGGAGAGATAAGAAAGGCTTTATTATACTTTGAATAGGAGCAGATGTCTCTGGTGAAAGGAGAAAAAAGACTCCATATATCTACCACCTTAAAAATACAAAGAGCAGATGGTACTGAGGGAAAAGAAAAGGAGACGTTTTCTATCATTATGCAAATTTCCGTTGCTGAGGCCGTGTAGACCCAGCAGAAACACCAGAAAACCCAGAGCCCACTGCCTTAGAGAACCACCCATCATCTTGCTAGAGGAAACTTGTGTCTGGAGACATGTATAGTTTGGGCCCCAATCACAGTGCCATCTTTTAGAATTTTGTGACTGATAACTAGAGATAATTTTCAAGGGGTTGGTGGTGGTGTGAAGCAGCAATCCAGATCAGATGTTTTACCCAGGCTGATTTGCATTGTTTGGCTGAGAACTCCTAGCCGCAGGTACTGAAAAGAGCCTTGAGGCACAGCCTCATCTCCTGCGGAGGCTCCACCTGGAGAGCCTGTGCTTAGAGCAGTTTCCCTGTGACGTCCAGCAGCTGTTGACTTTCCAACCCAGCACTGTGCCATGTTACTGGACTGTTGTTCACGGGTGTGTGTTGTCTTCAGAGAAAGCCTTCCTTAACAAAGTTGTATTCCTCTTCATCTCTCTCAACAAGTGCTTATCTGTATGCTAAATTTTTCTCTCTTATCAGACTTTCCTAATTGTGGCAAGAGGAGTTAATATACAATATAATTTTGATTATCTCTGTATTCGTTTTCTAGGACTGCCATAGAATTGCTCCCACAGCCTGCCTGGCTTAAACAGCAGAAATTTATTTTCTTACGATTGTAGATGCTAGAAGTCCAAGATCAAGGGGTCAGCGAGGTTGGTTTCTTCTGAGGCATTTCTCCTTGGCTTGTAGGTTGGCTGTTTTCTTTCTGTGTCTTCCCATGGTCATCTCTACCTTCTTAATTTGCTTTTTTAAGAACCCCAATCATATTGCTTTAGGGACTATACTAATATACTCATTTTAAATTAATTCCCTCTTTAAGGACTTCATCTCCAGATGCAGTCACATTCTCAGGTACTGAAGGTTAGTACTTCATCATAAGAATTTTGGAGAAATCTATTTCAGCCCATAGCAATTTCTGATAATGTCTTCTCATACAACTTCACCATTACCTGTTCTGTCTTATGAGATAAAAGAGATACTTTTAACCATATTTTGCTACTGCATTATAAGTCCATAATGTGAGTCCTTGCCATCTGCTGTTGGACAACTTCCATTAAACCAATGACACATGTTCTGTCACCAACCCAGTTGGAAATTATTAAAAAATCGATATTACTCAAGATTAGTCTCATATGCGAATGGCCAAGACTCCCATTTAAAAGTGGTATAAATAATGCAGTTCTCTAAAGGTTCTTAAGTAGGCAGCACAATCTCCTAAACTGGCTCAGCTCCGTATGTCCCAAGGGACACAGGTCCTTTTTAATCTTGTTTTTTCTCTACCAGTGGCTCTACTTCTGAGTTTGACATCATGTCTGCCCCCCAACCACTGGAAAAGGATGAAGGGTGAAAGGGACTTTGCCATTATACTTTCAGAGAATATGTGTGAAATCTGCTACATAATAATTCTACTTGTATTCTATTGGCTATGTCTTGATAACAGAGCCCCACCTATCTGTAGGGAGGCGAGAGAATGTTGCTTTTCTTCTGGGTGACCACATGCCCAACTGAAGAAGGGGAGGATGACTATTAAGTGTTGAGAAGCAACCAGCAGACTGTGATACACTGAAATTTATATGCATGTGGGAGAAGAGAGAATAACAATGATTATTCATTTTAATGCCACACTGACCCAGACAGAATTCAAGGAAATTAAAAGTGAGAATATAAGTCATCTAAGAAGAAAAAAGCTAGTGGAGATATTGTGGGTTGTGTGACAGACAGTGAGAGTGACTAGAGGAATCTTTGTTTCCAACCAGATTTCCTTAGGCCTCATTGCCTTCTAGTGCTGATCTCTGCAGCTCATCTCTGCACCCTCATTGTCCCTTTGTACACCAGAAACACCAAATAGAAAAATGACCTTTTTCCCTAATAATCTTAATATGGTTCTTTTGTTCCAGTGATATTTTGGCACAGATCCTTTGTGGAGTATTTCAAATATTTTTTTTTTTTTTTTTTAAATTTTGGTAAAGAACAATAGCAGCAGTACACATTTCAGTTTAGAGAAACTCTACAAAATGTAAAAACCAATCACTGTCAATACAAACCAATTTTAACTTCTGTGAAGATGAATCCAGTAGAAAGTGGAGGACAGAAATGAAGTGAGACTGGGGTGCCGGGGTGGCTCAGTTGGTTAAGTGTCCAACTCTTGATTTCCACTCAGGTCAGGGTTGTGAGATTGAGCCCTTTGTCAGGCTCCACACTAGGCATGGAGCCTGCTTAAGATTCTCTCTCTCCCTCTCTATCCCTCCTCCCCCCACGCCTGCTGGGAAGGGAGTTAGGAGCTCTCTGGAGCACAAACCACATAACGTCATCGTCTTTTCCTTCTTAATCTCCTTCACTGACTCATTCTCCTCATTCTCCTAGGATGTGAAATGCTGTGAGTACTTCAGGCAGGCTTAACACTTTCTTCTCATTAACACCATTTGAAATAGGATACCTCAGACAGTCCATATCTTTAAATATTATCTTTGTGTCAATGCCCCATACATTTATTTTCCTAGGATTGGCATCTCTGCTGATCTTTAGACCCATGTATCAAACTGCCTACTTGCCATTCCCACTTTAATATGTTAGGGGCATCTTATATTTAATATTTCCAAAATAAAAATATTGATTCCCAGTTCCCAATAACAGAAATATTCTATCTCGGTAATGTTAGTGCAGGCCCTCAGAGAAAGAGAACCCAATAGGAGATTAAATGTGCAAAGGTTTTATTAGAGAGGATTAGTTTCCTGTTGCTGCCTTAATAAATTATCACAAACTTGGTAGTTTAAAACAAAATCAATTTATTCTGTAAATATTTTGGAGGGCATAAGTCCAAAATCAATGTGTTCGCAGGGTCCCACTCCCTGCAGACACTGTGGACAAATTCCGTTCATTTTCTCTTCCAGCTTCTAATGGCCATTTACTTCTTTGGCTTCCTTGGAGTATGGCCACACATCATTCCAATCTTTGCCTCAGTGGCCATACTGCCTTCTCCTCTTCTCTCTGTCTTTCTCTCCTCTATCTGGCTCAGATTCCTCTCTGCCTTTCCCTTATAATGACACTTGTCTTTAGATTTAGGTCCTATCCAGATAATCCACGATTATATCTTTATTGCAAAATCCTTATTATAATTACATCTGCAAAGACTCTTTTCCAAAATAAGTTAACATTTACAGTTTCCAGGGTTTAATATGTGGAGACGGGAGCCACTGTATGACCTGCTACAGTCTACTCTCTGGCCCCCAATATTCATGTGTAGCCCATACACAAAATACATCCAACACATCTGCAAATTCCCAGAAGTCTCAACCCATTACAACATAAGCTCTAAGTCCATAATATCATCTACATATCCTGAGGTTAAAAATCAAAATCTTAGCATTTAACTCCTAAATCAGATATGAATAAGACTCTGAGTATGATACATCCTGAGGTGGAACTCTTCTCCATTTGTGGACCTGTCAAACTGGAAAACAAATTACCTGCTTCCAAAACAGTGTTAGGACTAACATAGGATAGATAATCCCATTCCAAAGGGTAGAAATTCTAAGTAATATAAAGGTCACCAGTCCCAAGCAAGTTTTAAATCTAGCAAGACAAATTCTATTAGGTTTTGGAGTCTGAGCATAATCATTTGTGACTGGTAACTCCACTGTCTGGACATGTGTCTCCACCTTTTGGGCCTGATGATCCATCTGTCTCTGCCTCAGTCGTTCTTCCATTTCCTCAAAAGAAGACCTATGTTTGCAGCTGAATAGCTATATATTCTTGTTGCCTGCCTGTAGAATTTTGGAAGCCCAACAACTTTGTATCATATCCCCTGCTCTTGTTCCTTCCGGTCCATGGTGGTCGGATTCCTTCTGATATAACATTCTCAACTTTGTGGATCTCCTGTGTATGTCACAGTAATCAGACCAGTAGACAAGAGGATCCCCCTCAGTTCATTCCTGGATAATCTCATCTCTATTCCTGGCTTTTGCTAAAGTCTTTGAATTGATCCATAATTTATAAAATTTCAACATAAGATTGTCCAGCCACACACTTGGATCTCTCTGCAGAGTACACTTTCCTGATAGTGAATTTCCTCATTTTAGCATCCTTTGCAATTTGGATGGGCTGAAAACCTCTAAAATCATCAATGGCTCATTGCTTTTTGAACAGTTCATTCCTCAATTTATCTTTTTCTCTCACATTTTACTCTGGACAGCAAAATAAGTAAGTAAATGAGGATGCATCTTCAACACTTCGGAAATCTCCCCAGCTAAATATTCAAGTTTATCGCTTAAAAGTTGTTCTTTCCATCCGACAGGAGAACACAATTCAGTCAAGTTTCTATACACTATATAACAAGGCTTGTGTTTCCTCCAGTTTCCAATTATGTGTTTCTCATTTCCTTCTGAGCCCCTTCCTGCAGTGTATTTAACATTCAATGCCCCTTATTCTGTTTATGAAAATATATTTATTCTCTAAAGCATTACACACTCTCTCTACTGTGCCCTGTAATTCTATCTGAATCTTCACCAGAATTGACTTTAGCATCCATACATCTACCAACAATCTTTTCAAAGCAATCCAGGCATGCTTCTCCAAACTCTTCTAGACTTTACCCATAATCCAAGTCTAAAACTACATCCACAGTTTTCAATATTTGTTACAGCAGTACCCCACTTCCCAGTGCCAAAATCTGCATTAGTTTCCAATGGCTACCATAACAAGCTACCATGACAAATTGGTGGCTTAAAACAAGAGAAGTTAATTTTCTTACAGTTTTGGAGGCCAGAAGCCTTAAAACAATGTGTCAGCAGGGCTTCATTCTCTCTAGAAGCTTAGTAGTGTTACCAGTGGGTGGGAGAGACTGCTTCCAATAATTTGGGGAACTCCTCCCACAGGTTAGGAGGGGGAGTTTTTGACCCTATAAGATTAGTACTGAAATCATCATGGCACCCCTTCCCCATGGAGGTTGGTGGGGGGGCTGTACCCACAATGCAAATGCATTATGATGAGTCTAGGGTTACCCTGGGGCAGAGGTGGAACAAGAGACCAAGAGACTTCTTGGCTCTTAATCTCTCAGGCCCAAGGTCTTGGAGGGCCACAAGGTCAAGATGTTGTGCCCTCAGGCTTCCAGTGTGTCCTTTCCCAGCTCCTGTCTTCATCATTCCCCTTCAAGAACTTGGGACTCTGCCTCTGGGCGTTCCTTCCACTGTGTCTGCCGAGGTTCTCCCTAACTATAGCTACTCTATTTTGCCTCTTCCAGTTTCTGTTGGCCACCAGCATTTCTGGCTTCTCTGGCTCACAGTCACTCTAATTTCTGACTTTTGGTAAATCACTTTTTCCTTTTTTCTGTGTCTTCCCCTCTGCTGACTATCTCATATTGCACTCTACCTTTCTGGTATAACGGCCCTTGTCATTGGATTTAGGACTCAGATAATCTAGGATAATCTCCCTGTTTCAAGATTCTTAACTTTTTAAAATCTGCAGAAGCCTTTTTATTCCTCAAAAGGTCATGTTCACAGGTTCCAGGGAGCAGGACGTGCAGATACCATGTTGCAAGCCATCATTCAACACACTATCTATAGGAGATACCTGTGCAAGAGAAAAAGGCCTACCTGCAGGTGATTGCAAATGTAATCTGACCACAGCCAGAAGCTCTCTCTAATTGTTGCGGGAATTCTCTGCCTTTAGTGCCCGCAGTCCTTGGTCACATTGCTTCAAAGAATGAAGGGGGAGACAAGATGGAGAGTGGTGGGCAGCAAAGCAAAGTTTATTGAACAGTAATATAAAGCTCCCAGAGATGGAGGGGGCCTGAGAGGGTTGCCCTTGGAGTTTCTGAGTTTAGAGGTTTTTAATGAGCTCTTTTGTGTAACTATCTTAAGCAATCAGGGTGTGCTGAGTCGTGCCGATCAGGGCTTTGGTCACGTATCTATCTACCTATTAGGTTAATGTCTATGTGCTGAGGGTTTTTTTAGCTGACATCTGGGGACTTATGTCTTAACTGCCCCTTGCCCATGATAGTGACAAATGCTTTGTGGTTAATTGACTTATTTTAGGAAATTTTGCAGAAGTCATTTCTGCGAAGGCTGCAAACAGAATGCTAGTGAGGTCCTGTCTAAGCTGTAAAACTTAACAGATGTCAGTGCTGTCTTATCTTAGCTGTCCTGACTCCATATTTTCTTGTTGGGGACCCTGACTCTGTCCAATTAACTCCTAACAAAATGGTGGAGAGTGGTTGAGAAATGTGTGAACAATATAAGGAAGATTTTCCATACCAGTCTCTCCACCACACTCGGTCTCCTGCTATCCCAGCTCATACCAGCGTTACTTCTCATCTGGATGACTGCATATAACTCTTCTTCCTACTTCCATATAATCTAAATTATGCACTGCACTTTCTATGGTGGTTTTAATGAATTCTAATTCCTTTCTTTGTTCAACAAAGACCTGACTGAGATGAACCCTAGATCCCCTCTCTGATCTCACGACTAGAACCGCGAAGGGATGAATAAATGTTTATTTATTTAATAGTTCTCATTATGTGCCAACTATGGCTAATCACTTTGAAAATATAATATTAATTTTCAAAAAAGCATTATCTTCATTTTACAGATGAATAAATTGAGATAGAGTGAGTTTTAGTTTCCTGTCCGTTGCAAAGCAGTTGAGAGATAGATTCAAGGATCAAACAGATGGAGATCAAGTGCCAGCTTGATCATTACTGATGGAAGTTTGGAGAATGGAGCGCATGTGAGATACGTGGTTTCCTAATACTCACATTAGAGTAAAATTAACCTACACAACTTTAGGCTTCTCAGCTAACCATCCTCTGTGCAGACAGGCTGTTTAGTAGAGAAGAGAACTCGGAGGAGTTAGTCATTCGTGTCCAGGTTCCTCCCCCAAACACTGTTCAGTGTCTCCCTTACTTTCCCGGAACAGACTGAATGAAGATGTAGGATGAAAGACCCAAAATGGTACCTTCACATGGAAACACGAGGAGTGATGAACGCATGTTTTTGCCTGACAATCCCCAAACTTGTTCACTACCTCTTTGTGCCTTTAATTATTGCCTTGTGCTGAATTCTCAAGTTCTACGATGAAATTCCTTCAAGTTTTGGTCCATAGTATTATTTTTATTAGGAAAAAAAAAAAAGAGCTTGCTGCTTAATAAAAAGTGGCCTGTTTTTAAATTTAAACAATATTTATAATATGGACATATCTACTTTAAGTTTCCTGCTATTGTTAGTCTTATTTGATTGGTTTATATTGGCCATGATATTTATGGAGTGGATGTTTGAGTTTTTATATGATTTCTTATGTTTACCTCTGACCTGCATAGGGACATTCCAGAACATTTTTTTTCAATTTTATCAGTAATAAATAAACATTTTATATTGGTTATTTAGGAGGGACAGTGATTCCACTTGTAGTGTATTTTATGTAATATATTTGCTATTTAAGCATGTAGTTATAAAATATTTAATCTACGGGCATAAAGATGCATCAATACAAAAGAGAAGTTCTATTATTGACGTGGAGTAAGAGGAGTAAGACTCAGGGAAGTTTCTTGCACATAAGGCTCAAAATAATTTAAATAAAACCGGTGAATTCGAATTTTGATGAGGTTTTAAAAATATATGTGCACTCAAATGGCTGGTATTGAATATATATTTGTTGAATAAATGAATTACTAATGAATGATAATAAATTACTTGGAGTTTATTTAAGTGTTTCTATTTCATTTTGCCTTTAAGTTTTGAACAATCAATTCTTACTACTTTGAATGACTTTCCCAGATTCTCTCTATTTATCCTTCAGGTCTCCTTTGGAATGTCACCTCATATGGTAAACAATCCCTGACAATACCAGGCCGCCTTTGACAACACTCTGCACATCGCTCTATCATAGAAAAAGATGCAGCATTCTGTTCCTAACACCACCATAGAGAGATGTCACTCTGTTAATAGAGTTGCAATTCTTTATAATTAACTCTATCATAGAATTTTGCATCATCCCTACCAAACAAGATCTAATCCAACTCTACCTCTTTAGTAACTAAACTTTTTTCCACATTAATATTTTGAGTCATGTTTTTTAGGTTAAGATATTAAGGTTGCTATTTTTAAGTTCCCACAGTGTGGGGGCATAACTTATATTGAAGATGGTAGATTAAACAGTACTCTGCTGCAGTGATCTATATACAGCCTCATGTGATGCTTTTCATGCAAGTAAGGTTTGCCCTTGTGTTCTTGGCCACGATTCTGTCTTTCCCACTGTTAATATAGCAACTGTCAAACCAGCTGCTGTCCTAAACCTAAAGGATACCATTTTTTAAGGAAGTTTTAATAAGTGGCTTTTAGGAAAATATATTTGCAAGTATATACAGAAAAAGCCTAAATGATGTATGTCTCTAAGGATGCTAGAATCTGTATCAATACATATATCTGTCTATGTTTTTATATATGGTCTTTAATATTTATTTTTATCTCAAAACCAATTTTTACAACTTTATCAAATATTATAAATCATGTTATTATGTAGGTTTTTTAAAAAACATAAACATTCTTTTTATAAAGGAATAGAGTTTGAATCAGCATTCTCACCTACATTTTATTTGCATACCAAAGAGTACATTCATATCCTTGCATACTGATATTTCAAGCCAAACTCACTTCCACTTGAATATCATTTGTCCTTTTACTTAAGACAAATTATGAGCACTACTTATTTATCAAACTGAAATTAGAGCCTCAGTATGACCATACATGGATTTCAAACTCCTAAGGATTGTATGTGTGTGTATAATGTACACAACTATGAAACTTGGCAATACATAATATATTTTGTAATATACAATCTATTTCAGCCTGTTCCTATCTATAAGGTCTTTTTCTTACTCGAAAAGTAAAGTGAAGTAAAGAAAAGGTGGTATTGCTAAGGTCATATTAATCTATAACAAATTAGCTTTAATGTGCCAAATAGTAAGTCCACCCCAAAAGCTCATCACTTTTCATTTTATGTATTCAGGTAAATGAGTCTGGGAGACAGAGAGCCACCTCGGAGGATATCACTCTTGAAAGCCCAAATGTAGTATAAAGGAAATGGACATTAGTTGGAGCTTACAGTAATCTCAGAGGATCTTTATAGGTATTAGCTTGGTCATAAATTGACAAAGAACCTTGTTTGCCCTCAGCTGTCAAGGATCGTAAGAAAAGATGTTTAAAATGCTTTGAAAAACTTTAATGGATGGCCATTTGTTTAAACTCCAGCTGTGGTACTTTGCTTATATTATTTCCTTTACTTGGAAGTATCACAAAAAATAAATATGAGCCCTCCAGATATAGATTTCCATAGCTACTCAATGTTTCTGTAATCCCAAATATTGATCAAACTGTAATTGACTTATCAGAAGAGTTATTTTTAAATTAACATCCCTTCCCAAAAACATTTCATATTTAGATGGTGACATTCTATGTAGAGTTAAAGCTACTGTAATTTTAAGATATTTTAAAATTAATTTTTTTTTTTTTAAGATTTATTTATTTATTTGAGAGAGTGAGAATGAGAGAGTACATGAGAGGGGGGAGGGTCAGAGGGAGAAGCAGGCTCCTCGCTGACAGGGAGCCTGATGCGGGACTTGATCCCGGGACTCCAGGATCATGACCTGAGCCGAAGGCAGTTGCCCAACCAACTGAGCCACCCAGGCGCCCAAAATTAATTATTTTTTTAAATAACATGACTACTGTACATAATATGTCATAAAATTGTTTTTTGTTGTTGAGATGCTTCAAATTGGTACTTACTAAAAAAGACCTCGTATCAAAAAATAATGAATGCAGACATTAAAATACCCTCTATTCCTTGTCTTGGAATTTGTAATCTTGATTAATGTTCTTATCAAATCTTTTTTAAGATTTTATTTATTTGCGAGAGAGAGAATGAGAGACAGAGAGCATGAGAGGGAGGAGGGTCAGAGGGAGAAGCAGACTCCCCACTGAGCAGGGAGCCCGATGCGGGACTCGTTCCAGGGACTCCAGGATCATGACCTGAGCCGAAGGCAGTCGCTTAACCAACTGAGCCACCCAGGCGCCCTGTTCTTATCAAATCTTAACATGAAATATTTTTCTAATCTCTATAATCTCAGGAAACTTTATATGTTGGACATTAATCATTTTTTTATTCTCAAATGAATTGTCATATTATCTCTAACTATTTAAACACTTCTTAAAATAACATGATTTTATTTTTGATAAAATATCTTATTATAAATTAATAGAATTTAGTTTTCTGATATCTTTACCTGTATTTGTTTTACTTGTGAAAGAGTACTTTTCTAATATATATATATTTTTGATACTCTAGGATATAAAGTAAAACTCACATGGATGGAAATACTTATTTTTGAAGCCAAAAATAAACTTCCTATGTGTTCTAAAGTCTGATCCCACAGTGATGTCAACTTCCTAAATCCTTGTAGAAGTGATTCCCTATAGATGCATGCAGCTCTTAGTAGATTCCAACTGTTGTTAATCAAAGTTAAACTTACTAGAATTACTTCAGTAAGGAAGATATCATCCTGAACAGTTTATTTCTTCAAATGGAGGAGTTAGGGGAAGAGTATTTATAGGATTGGGTTTAAAGCCTGGACTGGGGGATTTTAACACTGATTATGCAACACTGATAATTTGCTGCATGAGGCAGAAGTTATCACACAATGGCTTTGGTTTTCTGGGCAAGGGATGAGGTTGGATTTTTGAAATGAATGTTTTGAAACAAGTTTTTACCTTGCAAGCTGCTTAATTGGTTCATGCCATATATTATAGAACCTAGTGGTTCTTTGACCAAAGTAGTTAGGGTTTTTGTTTTGTTTGGTTTGGGGATTATTTAACACAGGAACAAAAAATTATGTTTTTTGTCAATTATCAGCCCCTCCCCCCCAGCTTTTAGCATTTTTCAGCCTAAGCTTAAAGTATGACATTGTAATGAGATAGAATCAGTGTAGATCGCCACCACTGTATAATGTATGTGTAATGCATAGAGTGGCCATGTGGTAAGTTTTTGAAGGTAATTGTTCCAATATCTGTGTCAGGGTTTTCTATTCTCTGTGCTGGAAGATCATTTTTTGGATCATTTGACTGACTGCACAGGAACATTGAATTCCCTTTAAGTCACTCATTTGAGCTTTGCCAACACTGCACATACCAAGAGAAGGATTATAATCAGAATTTGTAGTTCACTTCTAAGGAAAAAGCCAAGAGAGCTCAAGTTAAATTACAAGAACATATCCTTTCCACCAGTCCAAAGAACCCATAAAAGTCCATCTGGGAATATTAGCCAAATTACATAGTTTCATGATTTTTTTCTTTCATAATTGTTTAGTAATATTCAATGTAATAGATAAGTCTATAGGAATGTAAATACAATTATCCTACCCTAAGGCAGCATAAACTCTACCTCAAATAAGCACTGTTAGTTCTATAATTGCCCTATTGAAACACTGACTCTCCACCTGGGTGGCTTAGTCAGTTAAGCGGCTGCCTTCCACTCAGGTCAGGATCCCAGGGTCCTGGGATCCAGTCCCTGGTCAGGCTCCCTGTTCGGCAGGAAGTCTGCTTCTCCCTCTCTCTTTGCCCCTCCTCCTTGCTCGTGCTGTCTCTCTCTCTCACACACTCTCAAATAAATAAATAAAAATCTTAAAAAAAGAAAAGAAAAGAAACACTACGTATCCACCTTCATGAATCTCTTTGATAGTCTTACGGCCTTAGTGACAAGACCTAATTCTGCTATTCTCTGAACTATAACATGAAGTAGTCTACTTACCTCCATGACCCATAAAACATGAAAAAAGAACTTTGGGGACAGAAATTGGTATTGTAAAATTTCCCTTCAGTAGTTCAAGTTTGTGAATTCAAATGGAGGTTGTTTTGCTCTTTTTCAAAAGTTAAATTATCTAAAGAGCACCCTCTCTTCCTTCTCCCCCTCCACTTCCCCTCCCATTCTCTCTCTCATTCCCAATTATGAGAAGGAAGGGCCAAAATAAATTCCAACTTCTATCTGAGACATTCTGAGACAAGCATCACTCTATTGAGAGAACACACCCCTTATTCAATTTGTAGGTGCTGCCAATAGGCTTTTCTGCCACAAAGACAATGCCAGTCATTAGAACTATCAGTAGTCTGTTTTCAGTCAAAGCCACTCCAGCAAAACCAAAGCTAGTTTAGATTTAAAAGACAGCTGGTATGAATTTTAGTAAAGCAAAGTCAAGGAGATTCAGAAGCAACAAACCACCATAACAAAAGGGAACACATACTCTTAGTCAAAATAACTTAGGAATATGTCAAAGTTCAGAGTTAATGAATATTTTGGTGTTAAAGGGAACTTCCATTACCTAGGCACAGGATAATTTGGCCGGTTTACAGAAAGGAAGCCCAAATTCTAATCTGAATTTCTCTAAACAATCCAACTCATAATTTGTACTCAAGCCCTAATGATCATATTAAATTATGAGTGATTCTTTCCATATTGAGTCAACTTTGTCAACACAATTTAATATAATTCGTTGTTTCTCCTAAATTAATAATTGTGTATATTATAAGCTAAAGTAAAAAGAATTTGCATTTCCAAATTTTTCACAATTACAGCATGCTCTCAAATTTGTCTTTTATTATGTTTTTGGCTACTAATAATTTTTTAAATTAACCTCAAAATTCAAATATGCCTATGTATGTAAACATACAAAAGCATGTAAGTATGCAAATAGATGGTATAATTAAAACTTTTAATTTTATATTTAAAACATAGCCAATCTCATCACAGTATTAGATGATACAATGTATATGCTATATTATTGATTTTTTATCTTAATGAACAATAGCAGACAAAATATTTTATATACTTATTACGATTTCTCTGTGAAGACTTATATATTTATTATATTTAAAGAAAGTAATAAACTTTTTTTTTTTCCTGGGTACAAAAGAAACCCAGAGAGCAGGAAAGCAAGAGTTGTTCAAATAACTCTTTTAAATGAACACATATTACATATCACTGTAATTTTTTAACGTATATTAAAAAAATTGCACTGGACAGAATTTAAACAGGAAAGGAAGACTTTATTGAAGACTTGTAATAGAGGTCCAGACTATTGCAATAGAGAAGAGAGATTGAACTCACCTCTGTTAAAACAAGGCAGGAGAGTTTTTAAGAATTGGGGTGAGCTAGTAAAGTGCTGGAAGACCTTAGTTTGGAAGTTGATCAGTGTGGCTAGGTCAGCTATTTACTGATTGGTGCTTATGGGTCTTAGGCTCCTTTCCTCTCAGAGAAATTGGCAGATAGGAACTCTCTCTCTCTTGATTAGATTTCAAAAGGATAATTCCCAGTCCCTTGAAGGAGATATTCCTCAATTGTTAAATCTGCAAGAGGCTGGGAGAAGATTTACCCAACTAGGAGGTAGAGAAAGAATATTCAACCAAAAGTTCTGTAAAGTAAGTGATCCTAGAAAAGGGAGGTCAGAGAACTAGAATCAGAAATAAACATGCCTAAAGTTCAGTCAACCTGAGGGGAACATCAAAGCTATCTTGGAAAAATGTTGCAAAATAAGGAAAATTATGTGATATGTGTGTGTGTGTGTGTGTGTATGACATATATTATGTATGGTAAAATATAGTAATAATATAATACATTTATATTAATATATAATGTATAACTATATAGGTATTTAGTATATACATATATGCATTCATATATATATTTATATATGTGAATATATATATATTTAAAGAGATCTGCATCTTCCTGATCTATTAATCTTTAGCTAACCTGTATATAAAAATAAGAAAGAAGAGCAATTTAAGATTATATACTGTAGCTTATATATAGATATACTGTATAGAGAGAGTATATATATAGTACTTGGAAATTATCCAGATATCCAAAGAATGACAATTGAATATTAGTTTAAGGTCTTAAGCTTGACACAAAACCCTTGAAATAACAATTTAATCCAACATATTAAGTCTTTAAGATTGGTATCATTATAAGAATTTATGAGATTTCACCTTTTTTTTAAAAGACATCACTTAAAAAAAAGCATACGCTATTACAATTGTATTTAGCTTAACACAGTTTTTTGATTTGAAATAAATTTCATTTATTGCTAAATTTATCCAATTTGAAACAATGATAGCCTGTAGAACCCATAGCACTCATGTAGATTATTTGAAATATTCACATCATTAGAAATAAAATCTTAGTCTTATTACCTAATGTATGTTGTACTAACATTATTTTAGCATTGTTCTACCATAACAAAGAAGAAATAGAGCTATTTCTAAGCTAAAAATTAGTCACTCTCATTTGCTCAAAAAGTCACATTTTAATCAGGGTTATTTTATGAACTATGTTTAATATAAATAAACCTCTGTACTTATACATAAAAACTTCTGAAGACATGAATTCATGCTAACAGCTCTAAAGAACCTAAGCATTACAAACCTCACAGTTAAATTCTTTCTTCTGAGCTACAATTTTAGTAATGGATAAAACTACCAGAAATAATTTCTTTTGGAAAACCTATAATATTTATCTAAACTGCATATCCCTAGAGTGTGTATAGTGTACCAGAACAAAGTTTTCTAAGAAAAGACAAGAGAAGAAAAAGTGAAGGGATTTAGAGAGAACTGTCTTCAGACAGATACAAAATAATTACCATAAAAGTCTAATTTTCTTTACGCTCAAATTTTGGGAGAAAGCATACAGATGAGAGGGAGAGAGGCTGGGAGGGAGAGTGTGCGCTTGTACTCCAAATAAGATTTTTTTTTTCTTTTTTCTTTTTTGCTTATGCTTAGTCTCTTACAACCATTTTTATATGAAAAGTTTCCCAAAGTAACCAGTGGAGTTTCACATTTTCTTGATTGACTTGTGCTAGTTAGAGAAATATACACATGAATTAGGAGATTATTTTGGCCTGGAAGGTTTAGTTGTTAAAGAAAACCCATGAGAAGTAACTGCAATGCTCAGTAAGAAAAGAGCCCTCAGAAACTGAAATATTATCAGCAATATTTTTCCTACTCTCCAGGTGTATCCTATACTTTAACCAAATGAAACTATTTGGTGATGTCAAACATACAGGTAGATGCTCCCTGGCCATGTCTTTGCTTGTGTTCTCTCAAAATGACACCCGAAGCATGACCTTCTCCATCTCTACTATAGTTGTCCTAAGATTCTCAAAATTCATTGTGATTGACACTTTTTTTTTCCTAAATCACTTTGGATTATTCTAAGTTTATGTCCTATTCTGTGTAACTCACTGGATTGGTATTGGACCATTGGTAATGACATTTACCTCACTCTTCTTAACATCCTAGTCACTTTGTAGTAGTTAATAAATCTTCCCATTTATAGTGCTAGTCTTCTGAGAGCAGGGATTCTTTTTTTTTTTTTAAGATTTTATTTATTTATTTATTTATTTATTTGAGAGAGAGAATGAAAGAGAGAGAGAGAGAGAATGAGAGGGGGTAGGGTCAGAAGGAGACGCAGACACCCCAGTGAGCAGGGAGCCCGACTCAGGACTCGATCCCATGTCTCCAGGACCATGACCAGAGCCAAAGGCAGTTGCTTAACCAACTGAGCCACCCAGGCACCCTGAGAGCAGGGATTCTTATTCAATTTCATATCCTCACGTTTTTTGTAGTTATTTATTCAATTATGAATTTTAATACTGAATTTAGCCCAAGATTGATTCAGTATCAGCTCTTGGAATTAATATCTATTTTTAAATATAACACGAATATAAAATTCTGATTTTACTATATTTACCTGATAAAGGAAGGCTTCTGGTTAAAGGTGGAAGCTTGCACAGAGACATACTAGCTCTTACTGCCTACTAAGAAACTCATTAAAATGTTCTATTAGTGTTATGAACCACTTAGCAAGGAATTTGGAGAGGAAACATCATTAAAAATTTTTTTTCTGAAGATGCAATGCTGATGCACTAATAAGTAAAGTTTATCTAGTGGACCTGAGAAATTTAAGTCTTAAAACAGCAGAGGAAAAAGCCAAGAAGCCTCAAAATGCAACACTCAGTGCCTCTGGAAAAGAAGTGACAGTGGGCTTACAAGAGAATTAGTTGGTAAGTCACCTGTGTAATCTCCGTTAGAGTCTCTGATTCTCACCTTGACTTCATACTGCTTTATGAAAATCCCTCCCTATTCTGGACAGAAGACTGAAGGTTTATACTGTGGAGAAGTTTCTTTGGTGTCTGTGACTTAGAGAAAACCAGATATATTTGAGAATAGATGTCCAAAGTGAAATAAAGGGTTTCATTAAAAATGTATACACTGAAAGTTGAGTGCCCCGAGTCCATTACCTCTCCAAACCTGATAACTATGATGCAGAGTATTGTAGTCTCCATAGGAAGAGTTTTCTACTAAGATATAGCCAAATTCTCACCCAGGGGTGGGGGGCAGGAGGACAATTGACCAGGACACCCAACATCTGAATGATAAGAAATCTAATAAAGGAAAATACAGAATGTGTATGGGAATAAAACATCAAAGAACAAGAAAGAAATAAAAAGTCGCAGAAATACATGAGTTTTCGTATTGGAAGAGGTCACTGCATGGCTAATCCAAAGGTTGAAAATGCTCTCTTCAGCAACAAATACTACCTATTTACAAAATATTTTTTAAAAGATTTTCTGAATATAGTAATTTTGATGCTTTTAAAATATTGAAAGTAAAAAGTTTATGGACCAAAGGCATAATTTTTAATTGACCACTTGGGTATTTGAACGTGTGCATAATAGTTTCACATATTCTGAAGGAGGAGAGTCAATAAGTATACTTTTATTTCAATTCAATTCAATTTTGATGAGCATATATAAGAATGACACTTTTCCCCAAGGGAAAGATAGAATAGATTGCAGTTGTGATCAACTACATCAATTTTTATTCTTTTATGCTAAGATCAATTATGTTTTTTTTTTTTCTATTCAAATGAACATTGTCATAATTTGTCTTCTTCATTATCATAGAGGAAAAAAAGGGAGGGCAACTCAGTATCATATCCTCCAACATTTCTTATATAACACCATCTTGAATCTCATTTACATCCTTTATGAATATATTTATTGTACTGAAAGCCGATTACCTTATGTTTTCTAAGTTGTTCAAGGCAGTAAGCCAGGATTTTTCTAACTTATAAGCATATTGATTTTGACAGTTAAGAGAATCTGAGATTTCTGTATTAATTACTCTGTTTACATAAAAATGAGCTTTATGTCATTTGTGCATTCTTATTATGCACATTTGCAAAATTACAGGGTAATTATATGAATTGCTAAAACAGTAAGAGATGCCTGATTTAATTTAACAAGATGCAACTACATCATTATTCATACATCATAAAAATAAGATATATTAGACTTAGAAATTATAAAAAACTGTTAACTTTAAGAATGTGTGCAGTTCTTAATATGTATGCCTATCTGAAAATAATTACATTATGAAATCTATAGTAGTTTATATTTTGTTCTATGCTTATTGTATCATATTATTACATAATAAATACAGAATATTGTGACAAGTCAGTGTTGAAAGCATTCTATTACATTACAAGTGTATACATTACAAATAAGCTATGTCAGGAAAGGCATTTTGAGTTGATTCCATTCCTTTCAGGTATTTTAGAGAGATATATAGTAAAAGAGCTTTTGAGAATAAATAATTTAGAAAGGACAAAGAAATTTGGCTATGTTAAGACTTTCTAAAGAAATACCTGGTATCATATATGCTACGAAGTCCCCAGTGGGGCTTAATCAGTTTATGTTAATGTTGCTTGAAGAATAATGATTTGGTATAAATCTGTTAACTCAAAAGTCTCTTTATGCCTCAGCTCTTCTATGAGTTTATTCTTCTTTTCCTTTGTCCAGCTCTATATCTCTTAAAATATTGTATTAATATTAAAATTTTTAGCATTTCTTTTTTTTAATAATTTTAGCATTTCTAAAATTTGTGTGGGGCTTCACATTTAGCACACATATCAAATACATTCTGCCACAAAAACCTCATGACAATCCCTAGAAAGGTGTGTTATTATTCCCAATACATTATTAAGGGAATAAATGAGGGCCAGAAGCTTAAGGTTGCACAACAGATAAAAGGAAAACACTTTGACTCACAGATCTGTTAATAATGATTTCAGTAACATTTCCATGATTCCACAGGTGCCACTGCTTTTACTTTCCAGGTAAACAAGTCTTTTAATCATGCCAAGGAGCTGTAGATCTATTTTTTTCTTGTCCAGGGGGGATCCAGAGTAACTTGAACCCTTGAGATAATGGAAATTTTGGAAACATTCTTTGTCTTTCTAGCTAGAAATAACTAGGGTGCTAGTTTCATATCTACTGAGCGTATCTCTCCCGCACCCCCCCTTCCCAACACACAGAGTAACTGAACATAATTTTACCCCAAAACTCTTTATCATAGAATGTGATAACTTTTTATAAGTCATATTTTACCACAGTTTGGCAGTTTCTTTCTTAAAGGCAGCAAAATAATTGTGTGTGTGTGTCTGTGTGTTTTATGTTTTCCTAGGACCGTTGTGAGTTTTTACTACAATTCTGTAAACCCTCCATGACCTATTTTTTCCCAGCTACTGGATAGCCATCTGTGTTTCTCAGTCTGTCTATGGTATTTACTTTTCTTTTTTTTTTAAATTTTATTTTATTATGTTATGTTAATCACCATACATTACATCATTAATTTTTGATGTAGTGTTCCATGATTCATTGTTCGCATATAACACCCAGTGCTCCATTCAATACATGCCCTCTTTAATACCCATCACCAGGCTAACCCATCCCCCCCACTCCCCTCCCCTCTAGAACCCTCCGTTTGTTTCTCAGAGTCCATAGTCTCTCATGGTTCGTCTCCCCCTCTGATATACCCCCCCTCATTTTTCCCTTCCTACTTTTTTTTTTAACATATAATGTATTATTTGTTTCAGAGGAACAGTTCTGTGATTCAACGGTCTTACACAATTTACAGCGCTCACCATAGCCCATACCCTCCCCAATGTCTATCACCCAGCCACCCCATCCCTCCCACCCCCCACCACTCCAGTAACCCTCAGTTTGTTTCCTGAGATTAAGGAATTCCTCATATCAGTGAGATCATATGATACATGTCTTTCTCTGATTGACTTATTTTGCTTAGCATAATACCCTATGGTATTTACTTTTACAATGCTAAGTGTTTCTTTAGTTTCAATATGATGCCAAAAAAACAGGCAAATCTATAAAATAATAGATGAATTTATTAGGTAAAAAGCAATCAATATGCATTCTATTGTATTAGACTAGTTTTACAAGTTATTTCAAGTAAAAGTTACTCATCAAGCAATAAATGTAGGCATATATAAATCATTACACTTTGTGACCTAGAAAAATAAATATCATTTCCAGAGAGTTTTTGTAGCTCTAAGTAGTAACTCAAAACCAAGTGAATTTGGATCAAATGTTGTATAATTCTCCAAAAGTATGATGTAACTCAAAATTTTGTGGCCATTGATCTTATTCTTAAGTTTAAGAAGTATTATTGACTCGTATGAGGAGATGCTTCTCAGTGGCAATAAGCAGCAAAATGTATACAAGAAAAGTTCTTTTGATTGTAAATACTTATAAAATAATTCTCCGTTTGTTTTTGGAAATTGTATTAATGGTCATTTTAGGTGATTTAAATCCTAATTTACAGTTCTTTATTTATATCCATCTGAACCAAAAGTTTATTTTTCTCTAACTCTATAAACTATATGATTTTACTTATCAAAACTACTTTTGCTATATATGTCTACTGTAGTTGAGTTATGATACTGCATGTTCAGTTAATGGTAGAATTCCAAGACATTCATCATTAACCAAACCAAAAAATACTGCATAAATATTTGCAATGAAATAGTTTTGGGCAGGCTGTAGTAATATATGTGATCTATATTTATGAGAGGAAAAGTATGAATTTTAAAAATGATGAAAAAGTCCTTCAGCTGATTCCCTTCCAGTACCTTAATGCATTTTGTCTTGAATTTCAATAGCTTCTGAATAGCAACTGATTCTCTCTACACACTCAGTGGTTTTACATGTACATGTTATGACAGCTCTATTCTGGAATGATAAGATTTAGGACCAAAACTAAAGATACTAAAATGTAAATGTCAAGCATGTTTTTGCATTAAAAGTAGTGGGGGGGTGGAGTTAAGTGTTATTAATTATAAAATAAAATTTTCTAAACCTTATTAAATGTTATACCCTCAAAACTATTTTTATCCATTACTGAGTGAAATATTAGATTTATAAATTAATCTTCACAAAATTTCCAGCAAATTTTAGTAGATTAGCAGCATGACATAGTACAAATTTCCAGATGCAACAGATCACCTTTAGTATTATCGTGCTCACTAAATGAAATGAAGCATATGTGAGCTCTTAGTGTTAGGAATTTAGGGTGCCATTCACCCTCCTCCCTTATGGTTTGAGAAGATATGACACAAGTGTCACTAGTCAAATGAGAAGTGAAATATGACTTCATTAAGTATTATTGAAAACTGAAAGCATTGTATTGGAAATTTGTCACAGGGAATGAGGTATTGAAAGGAATAGACTGTATTGCAATGAAGATGCACAGTGAAAGTGGGGGAAAAACAGACCTTTGCTATGCAGTTGCAAAACATTTAGCTCAATTAATTCAATAAAAGTAAAGCTTATGACAACTTTATATAATTGTCCCTGCTCTTTCTCAAGCTAGATGCAATTAAGGAACCATTTTGCCCTCCCTGCACTGGAAGCCATCTTATTCCACTCATTTTAGACTAAAGTTAGCCTTGTTCATACCAGGGAACATAATGAAACTGTATCCTTGATAACCTTGTTGAGACACTGAATCTACTATATTTTTGTAAAATCTGTACCTACCACTGGAGAAAATCAAAGAATATCAATACGTTCTTGATATGATTGAATTGCTGCATGAACCCAAACTGAAACCCACATATTCACTCTGGATACCCACTTAGGATACAGCATTAAAGAAACTGGTAGAAAGTTTTTTGGAAGTTGTATACTGAAGTCTGCTTACTTCGTCGGTAAGATTTCATGATACCTCTAGTGGTTAAGTTATAGGCCAGTGCATTATATTTAATGACTTAGCCAATTCTTCAAATGTGAATTTCTATTTAACTGCCACACAGTGCATGTTAACTGATATATATTTTTCCCTCCATTAATATGCTAGCCACCCTAACCTAAGCTAATATCATCTCTGTGCTAGTTACTTATAATAGGCCCTTTTCATAACTACTTCCAGATCTGTCCTACAATTCATTTCTTGAATTGAATCCTATTTTAGGAATACTAATCTCATCATATTTTGCCCCAGCTTAAAATCTATCAAAGGTTTTCCAAATTTCTAAAGATAAGGGACAGAAACCTTAGCATCCCCCACAAAGTCCTTGAATGACTGGCTCCTTTTTACATGCTCAAACTCATTCTTCTGTACTCTTTTACCATCTTCTTTGTTCTAGCCAAGACCTTCTTCTTTTTTTTTTTTTTTTTTTTTTTTTTCCAATTCCTTGAGGGTACCTGGATTCCTCTTGTAATAAATGCTTGGCACATGCTATTTTATTTATCTAAAATAAATATAATTGCTTTTAAAAGCCAGTTAATTTACCTAAAGAGTAGTACACAGAGATGCTTATAAAAAGATTAATGTTCACACAGATTAACTACTGTATTGATAAAAGTTCTAGTCAAAGCCTTAGTCAAGGTAGCTGTATTTAAGACCAGTTGGTAATAAAAAATAATCAGATGGGAACACATGGAAGACCTAGTGTAAACTCAATTTCGTGTTTGAAAGTAACATCTCGAGTTATTTTGCATTACTGATAAAAAGGTAAAATCATTATTTTACAATTTAGAAACAAAACTCTTTCTTTCTCTATTAATTTCAATTATGATGGGTTAAATTGTGTTATTTACAAAAACACTGTTTTAAAATTAATACAATTTTGCTTTTAATATTTATATATATAAGCATATAATATGTGTTGTGCATTTATTTGAGATTTTTTCTACTTTAAATCACAACTATTTTCATGGCATTTCTCTGAGTTCACTAGTTCATCAAATATTTCAATTATGTTCTTAAATTATCACCTAGAATAAATTACACTTATTAAATTCTCCTGCAACTAAAACCAAAACTCTTAGAGACTATTTCAACCTGCAAAGAATTTTCTTCCTTATTATTAATTGTACTCTGACCTGTATCATTGTGCTTTACCTTGAATTATTTCCTAATTAGATAACTTCCTACTATCCTTTTTTATACTTCTCTCCAGTTCTTTACTATTTTCCAAACAGAAGTCTAATTTGTGTGTGTGTGTGTGTGTGTGTGTGTGTGTGTGTGTGTGTGTGTGTGTTTTCACTCCTACTGTTTCCCAGCATGGGTCATCTCTTTGTTAATCTTGAAGGCCTTGTTAATTTTTACATCTCCTAGAATTTTCCCAATTGTTTTCCTTTTAGATGTTTTTCTTATTGATGGCAGAGCAGGTCAGATTTTCTAGTTCTTGGTCAAGTCCTTCCTGTATACATGACCTGTTGGTTTATAATTGCTTTCAGTTTCTAGTCTGTTTCCTCAAAGTGCACCAAAGTTTCCTATTGGCCATATTTTATCTCTCTAATAAGTCTGACATAATCTTGAACAGCACAAATCTAGGCACATAAAGGATGGCTAAGTTTTGTTGTTTTTTTTTTTAATATGAAGTAGTTTTCTAGTAAGAAAATACTTAAAAGGTGTTATTCAAAGAATTTGAGGAAAATGATCGAGGATTCCATAAAATATTGACTTTTCTAAAAAAAAAACAAGACATTATAAATCCTGACCAAGGGAGATATACATGATTTGAAAAATGTATTCCTCACCCAAAAATGATTCACAAATTTATTTACATGAAAGATTCTACTGTTTGTCTACTCGGTAACCATCACTCAACTACACTCATCTTTTTTTTGCTCACGGTTATCATGGGGTCCGTGTTACCCAGGAATGAAGGTTAAAGTCCAAGCTGATTATGATGATCTACTTTTCTCTGATGGTGATTGGCTGAAGAATGGGCATGTAGTACAGTGAACACACTACTCAGTTTGGCAGAGTAGACAGTAAGTAGGCTTCTGATATCATGACAGAATCATTGGAACAATGTTCCTGAGGACATGTTTTAAGTACATTAATAACTCCTACTGATTGAATCACTTTACTTGGGAATTTTCTGTTATTGTACCTGAAGGCATCTAAATGGACACAGTATTTTAGGGAACACTATGATTGATTACCCATTTTGGTTAATAGTAGTGAGTAACTAATTACTAGTAAAAGATGTTTTTATTCACACTTTACCTTCTAAGACAGGTGTTTCACATTCTCTGACAGTAGCTAGGAATGATTTTGAGTGTTTGAAACTAACACAGAGGACAGATTTAAGTTTTAGTCATAAAATTCAGGAAGTTGACTGCTGAAGATTTCATGTTTGAAGATCTAGTGCTCTGAGATCATAGGAAGATTATGGCATCTCTTCAGGCCTTCAAAGGGAGTGATACTCTCCTTTTGTGTAGCAGAATTGATTGCATTAACTTTAAAGTACATTTAAGAAGTTAAATAAAGCTGCTTCCTTATAATCAGAAATCTTAGAGATGTGTTGATTTTTTTGTTTGCATTTTTTAAGAATCATATTATACAGGAAATTAAATATGATATTCTCTCTAGGATGATACTTTTATGGTGTTTTTTTAGAAAAAAAGTGGGAAAAGTATATTCTAAGTGTATTTAAAGAAAGGCTAACTTTTCTTTTGAGTTTTTGCAGTTTCATTAAATGCTCTTTACATATTAGAAGATAACATCATATTATTTCCTAAAACAAAACAAAATGTTTTCTTGTTAGCTTTAGCATATTAAGCGGAAGACAAGCTTTGTCCTCAGATATTTAGCACAGGTTTGAGGGATACCTAATTATGAAAAAAAACCAAAGAGGAATAAAAATACCTCAGTGAATTACTTTAGAATTTAAGTTATGTAATTGATTTAAGTATCTGACAAAAATATGAAATTTAAATATATACAGTAAATTTTAAGTTCAATGTTTATATAATTACTACTGATTAATAATGAATATGAATTTGGTTTTAATTTTACAAATATAAAACAGCTTGTCTTAGTATATTTCTATAGAAACAGAAGGTTTGAAGGAATTATATTTCGCTTTTTCATGTAGTATCAATATAAATGGAGATTTAATTTCATATTTCTGATGACAATTCATAGAGAAATAAAAGGCTGATCTCAATGAACATATATATAGTTCATGTATTTGTAGGGAAAAATAATGTGTTCATCAGCCTCATTTATAGAAATACTTGTTTTTATGGATATAATGTGTTATATGAAAACAGTGGTAGATACAAATCCAAAAGAAATCCACAATATTTAACACATTTTACATTTGTTGAATACAAAAAGCAAAATCATAATATGAATTTTGCAAACATTTATGAACCTTCAGGTATGTGAAAAAAAATAGGCAAATCCTAGAATAACAAAAGTGCCACGGTATAATCTTTATTTTCATAGAAGAATGGATTCCTGTGTTTGCCTGATATGAACATCAAAATACAAAACATAAACACATAAACAAGCCAAACAGAGGAGGTAAAAGGATATGGAAACTTCTGACTATACCCTAAGTATGGACAAACTTGTAACTCAAAATATGATTTAGGGTCCTTGGGTGTTCTCTGTCATCCCAAAGTAACTGCTTTGAGGTCAGATTTAGCCATAGGTTTTATTTCAAGTAATACAAATCTAATTCTGAAGCTATCACCCACTAATGTGTGTTTTATTAAGTATTTGTGGGAATACAGAATGAAGGACTATATAATACCAAAGACAGCAAACTTTATCAAATATCCCCCACAGATAGTGCTAATCCCTGCTTCCCTGCTCCTCTCCCTAGTTCTGAGTTTCCTTTTCTATCAGCACCTCAGCTCTCCAGCACTTTTTTCTGCCTGCCCAAAGGAAAGACATAGACATAATTAGGTTAAAGAGCTACCTGGATCAAAGGTAGGCAAAAGAAAGGAAAAGTTGTTAGAAGAACAAAATAAGATTTCACTGTGTAAAAAGATTAAAAGCAAAATCAAAAAATATGCAAACAAAAGAGCGTAATAGTCCCTTCTAAATTATTTTTTAGAAGTAATTCATTTGGAAATGTTTTTCTGGATAGATGCACTGAATATTATTTCAGGATATTTCAATTAAAAATAACTGCTGGATATTTGTTGAACAAAGAATAAAATTTTCATGCCCTCCTGCCCCTTTTCTTTTTTGGCTAATCAGGATGATAGCTTGGACTAATATTTGCTTTCTTTTTTTAAGATTTAATTACTTTAGGGGCGCCTGGGTGGCTCAGTTGGTTAAGCGACTGCCTTCGGCTCAGGTCATGATCCTGGAGTCCCGGGATCGAGTCCCACATCGGGCTCCCTGCTCAGCAGGGAGTCTGCTTCTCCCTCTGACCCTCCCCCCTCTCATGTGCTCTCTCTCTCTCTTTCAAATAAATAAATAAAATCTTAAAAAAAAAAAAAAGTTTTAATTACTTTATTTAGAGAGAGACAGAGAGAACATGAGCAGGGGGGAGGGGCAGAGGGAGAGGAAGAGAGATAATCCCAAGCGGACTCCAGGCTGAACGCAGAGCCCGTGTGGAGATCCATCTCAGGACCCTGATATCATGACCTGAGCCAAAATCAAGAGTAGAACGCTCAACCCACTGAGCCATCCAGTTGCCCCGGTTTCTTCATTTTCCATTTGGCCCTAACAAACTGAAGTTTAACTGACTGAATGATGATGTTGAAGCATTTTCCTTGATGAAGGAAGTAGTTAAAAATAATAGCTACAAGGGAGTTGCTGAATTTTTGTAGATCAATCAATTTTGAAATCAAAGTTATGCTGGATTTCCTTAAAAGAGCTTTTCTTCACAGAGATTTAATTAATATGACCAGTTAACTTTATGCATCCATAGAACTTCTTTCCTTTTCTCATGTTGTGTCATTTATTAGCATCTATTTATCATATGCTTACTTAGATATATTATTTATCTCCTTAAGGCATATAAACTCTTTGAAAATGACATAGATATTTGATTCATCTTGTGTAATTCAGAAGCTGGGCATCTAGAAGTCATTTAATAATAGCACTGAATAAATGTCTCTCAGTGAAAAAATTTCTTTCTAAATATTACAAACCAAATGTATCATTGAAAAACTAGAAATAGTATGGTTTTACAGGAATGGTAGCATTTATCAGCTAGACCCAATTTCTGTAGATATTTGAAGAGATGAGATCCCGAGGCTCACTTTTTTTTCCAATCTATTTTCCATTGATAAGGAAAAACAAGATCCTCACCTTGAAAATTGTATATGCTTATACTCCTAGAATACTACCCACTGGCCATATCTGTTATTGGAAGAAGGAATATATACATTAATAAATAAAAAATGAAATACACAGTTACAGTATTATAAATACAAATATTTGAGCTTTGAAGTTGAATAAACTCAATAATATTGAAGAAAAGGAGTCAGTTCCACTGTTCACATTTTAGTTTGAAATGTTGCTTAATATGTTTGTATTTAGGAAGTAAGTAAATATTTTTCTATTGTCGCTTTCTGTTCTTGGTGACTGTTTGCATTGATGTCAGTGTAGACAAAAGTTTGAAAGACTTGAATTTTGTTATTGACCAAATCTCATCTATTTTAAAGCAATCCCTTTGACGTAGATACACTCATTCAAATTTTGCCCCATCATCACATTCACAATAGAGTGATTCACCAAATTCACTGATCAAATTCATAAAAATATTACATAGAGATGGCAGATGAGAAGGTAACATTATGAATTATTCTCTTACAAAATTCTCTGAAACCATTCATTCATTCATTCGGTTGTTGAGTAGTGACTATGTGACTAGCACTCTTCTAGATACCAAGAACTCACTTCATGGTTATGCTACAGCTGCATCTTGGTATGATGCTCCCATTCTTCTCCATTTACTTTCTCATCTGTAACCTTTTTTACTAATGTAAGCCTCCGAATTTCCTGCTGTAAATTGCCACATAGAAAAACTCCCATGTGGAATCCCAACCACCAAAGGTTCATCACAAATCTATCATGAACTAGTAAATGATTTCCCAGGAGATACATAAAATTGGATTGTGAATCAGATCTCCTTGTATTATATATGTATGATTCACCTAGAAATCTTTTGGGTTACTATTTTAACTCCTTAACTACAGTTTATTAAAGCATAGTTTTTTTCTTTCCACCACTCCTATTTAGGGTACATGGGCTTCCCTTTTTCCTCTTCTCTTTTTCCCTCCTCCTCCACCCTCTAACACATAATGGAGAATATTCTGAAAACAAAACAGAGTTATATAATTTCATTTCTTCTGGCCTGTATACCTTTTTTTGGCCCAAAGTAAAATACCCTTATCTTTTAAACCTGGACTGTATTAAATTAGAAACGACAAATACATTTCTTGGTATCAGTTTCAACACCTGCTTTATTGCTAATCACAAACCATGAGCATGAGGGCAGCACCTTTAGACAGCCAGAGGATAAAAACGCTATTTATGGAAACCATCTGATAAAAGTAGTAAGAGAGTTGGCAGAATATGAGAAGGCTACTAAGGAATATCTATTTTCCTTTGTCTAATTTACTCTCTTATTATCTAATACTAGATGATCAGGTTTTACTTGAATTGATTAAAAATGATGCAGGTATTGGCTCCATTTCTACTCAATACATTTTGTCTAAATCAATATAATATTTCCAGTTCCCAAAAGATGCATTATCTCTTTGAAGGATTATTTTAACAACAGATGTGTATATAGGCATATAAGTGCAAAACTTATGGGCTGAATGTTTGTGTCCCCCCAGATCCATAGGTTGAAGCATTAAACTCCAAAGTGATGGTATTTCAAGGTTAAACTTTTGGGAAGTATTTAGGTTTAGATGATATCATGAGGGTGGGGTCCTCCTTATTAGATTAGTGACCTTATAAGAAGAAAAAGAGACCAGATCTCTCTATGCCTTGTAAAGATACAGGGAGAAATTTGCTGTCTGAAAGCCAGGAAGAGAGCCTGCTCTAAGTACTGAATCTGCCTCCACCTTGATCTTGGACTTCTTAGCTTCCAGAACTCAGAAATAAATGTCTGTTGTTTAAGCCACAGTGTACACAGTATTTGGTTACAGCAGTTCAAGCTGAGCAAGACAGCTATGAAGGTTTTCTGCCATTATAATCTCTAGCTTCCCAAGGACATCTTACCTTTGGGACAAAAAAAGAAAAAACAAAACAAAAAAAGTGAAAGGAGGAGCTTATTAAGTCTCATGTTTTACATTTTTGGAGATAATTTCAATCAGTAGAGAATAGCTATGAGAAAGGCTTTTTAGAAGAACAGAAATGTCTTCTTCATGACTTTTAATAGACATGACACAAATATTTTTCATACTTTGCCTGTGTAACAGGCCCAGTTGGCATATAATTAAATGGTTGTTTTCATTCTCTAAGATAAGTGTTTCTCAAATGAATTAACTGCCATTTAAAGATCAAAATATTTAATAAAAATGTAAATACACCTGGAAAAACATATGCTGATAAAGGCCATCTGCATTTCTCCATTAACTTTGCATATTGATAAATTTAAGAAACTTGCAAGGATATTTCCATTATTCATTCAGACTCAGTTAAGTGTTACATTTTAATTATTTAATTTTAGTTATCAATTTTCTCTTCACAGTCTCTAAAATTTTTCATTTGAAACTACATATCTATTTAACTCAGAGTTTCATCTATTTATATAGTATAATTTTTAAAAATTTAAATGTCTTCTAGGTACAAACATAAATGCATAGAAATATTTTTCTGAATAATATGTTTATCTTCTACATTAATAGCTACTTTGTCAGTTTGGGATTTTGTGAACCATCATCAGTGTAAATAGAATTCAGTGATTATAAATAAATTAATGGACTACCATTAATTTATTTATTGGCATGGGAAAGTAGCACATGAGAATCTTGCTTAATCAGTCTTATTGTTACCATGGGTGGGACAAATAACACATTTAGTTAAGGGGAAATGAATTTTCTCTGTAAACACTTTTTTCTTTCTTTAGTTTTTGCTGAATTCAGTAATTCTCTACAGTAGGTGCCAGACCACGTGATAATTTATTTGAAGAAAAAACATAGGAGAATATTTTTATTAATCTTTGTTTTCACTCATTTATGTATATTGTGTTGCCAAGTTATCCAGATTTATGACACTCCAGACATTAAATGAAGTATTAAACAGAGAATAGACCTGAGAACACCGGTCTTTGACAAGTTCTCTCAGGGCAGGGTCTGCCTTTCTGTTTTTAGTATTAAGAAAATCTACCCATTAATGGGTATATAGACTACTTGAGAAAACTGTCGATGTACCAGCACAGAAAACTATTAAATGCTTAGATTTGTCAAGACACCTCAACAATATGGAAGGAGATATCGCTAACAATATCGATCATGTGTTCAAAACCCACATTTAATGAAATATGCACTAAAAGACCAAACAAAAGTACTCTTGAATTTTCATAAAGTTAGAATTTTTTGACAAGAATAAGAATAAGAAATTGATCGATGTTTACCTGTTAATAATAAACATAAGTATACTGATTGCTTACGGACTTATATGTCTCCATGGGGGATGGAGCACTTTCTTGGATCAGTCCAAACCTTTTTACTTGAATTAGTATGACAATAGTTTCTCTCCCTCTCTCTCTAATTATAAAATACAAAAAGAGAATAATATGGTTAAATATTGATGACATTGGCAGTGATTTTTTCCCATTCCCTCATTAAGCAGAGAAAATTTTTATATTAATCCAAGTCTCTTTTTTACAATCATGATGATGGTTATTATTTTATGAATTATAGTATCTTCTATTTGAAATACTGAATTTATGTTTGATATGGAAATTCTGTGAGTTGACAAGTTTGAGATCTATGCAATCTCTTTCAATTATGTCAGTTTTAAAATAGTTGTCAACTGCCCACCTAGATAGAAATAGAGGTATAAATAAATACCAGAAATCAGAAATAATTGACAGTAGCCAAAAGAATAAATAATGCACTCATCTCTCATGGGAATGTCCAACCTAGACAGTTTTGTAATTCTGCTGTTTTTGTCTGTTTCTGCCATTCTCACTCTTGGCTCATCAGAAACAACTATATTATCAGTTTGTTTTCTTTTAAATGGCAGAAGAAATACAAAAAATGTAGACACATGTTTAGAAAAGGCCCATTCAACCAAAGTCTTCCAATTGCTCAGAAATTAAACTAATTAAATTAACTCCCCTGAAGCTGTTTCTCTTAATTATTTTAGTTGCTACTGATATTTTTTTCCATTAAAAGCAATCTTTTTTTTTTTCTTATAGCATCAATTGACACATATCCAATATTATCTCTAGTTATTTGTGTATACAGTTCATGTCTCCAAGAGAGTCACTTGGTCCTTGAGATCTGAGATTTCATCTCTTAGTTAAAATAGTATTGAGGTTGTTTAGAGTGTTGTTAATGATATATGTCCCAAGATATGCTTGGAGTTCATCATGGCTTGACACTTATTTGCAATATGATCTGAATCAATATACCAATATATGTAAATTACTTAAGACTCAGTCTCATGTATACACACATGTATGTGTGTGTGTGTAAACCCATTATGTATGTATATATAATGGGGATAGTTTCCTAGAATTGCTATGAGGATTTTTTAAAAAAATGTGTATAAAGCGTTTAGTGTAGTTACACATAAGAAATATTGTTGAGGGGTCATCATTACTAATTTTATCATTTTCCTTTTCTAAATGTTACTATCTCTTGATAGTAGATATTCAGTAACTATTACTTAATAAATGATGGATATGTGTGTATATTTGCCTAATATAGATAGTGCTTTATAATAAATAAACACCATCTGCTCTAGCAAGGGAAAAATAGATGACATTAACATTTGGGACTAATTCTGCAAAAATCATGTGACTTAGTTTTACACAAGCCATTTTGATGGTGGCAAATGATCTAAAGGCATAGTTTGGCTGGAGAGAGCAAAACAAGGAGATGGAAACAACGAAAGAGGAGTGGATAGCAGAATATGTGAAAAGAGTTGAACTTATGTAATGGGAGATTGGCTAATCAGAAAAAAGGATACAGACATATGGTTAGTGATAAAATGGTCAAAGGAAATTTAACCATGAGCAAATCTAATATTCAATTTGACTTGTTTGTTTTCCAATGTTCAGCCTTCATCTATCTTCCCAGATAGGTAAAGTTTGCTATTTATCAAATATGAATATTTTTATTTATTTGCCTGGAAACTCTAAATAAATTGGGTTAATATAGATAAATATTATATGTCAGCTATAAGAGAGAGCTCAGCAGTTGCTGTGATTGAGAAATTTGAGTGACCCTGAAAATGGGTCAGCCTGAGCATTAGTAAACATAGTGCTAAGGCCAACCTGGGCCTCTCCAGAAAGTGGGATAAAAGAGTCAAGAAAAGTCTATCTAGGGGCACCTGGGTGGCTAAGTCATTAAGCGTCTGCCTTCGGCTCAGGTCATGATCCCAGGGTCCTGGCATTGAGCCCCCGTATTGGGCTCCCTGCCCTGCGGGAAACCTGCTTCTCCCTCTCCCACTCCCCCTGCTTGTGTTCCCCCTCTTGCTGTGTCTCTCTCTGTCAAATAAATACATAAAATCTTAAAAAAAAAAAAAAAAAAAAAAAAAAAAAGGAAGAAAAGTCTATCTAAATCCAAAGGACAGTGTGAATTCAGTTGACATTTAGGTTAAATATACATTGGAAAGAGAATGATAAACATATTTTAAAATGACAACTTGGTTGCTTCCAGTAAGTGGTATAATGATACATGTGTTCATCTAAATGTTATATGACTATCTTTTTCTAACTTTCAGTGTCATATATGCAAAGTTTTAAAATGTGCATGGTTTTATTGGTTGTTATTAGAGGCTTTCTTATTTAGGCAATATTGCTATTCCCCCTGCCCCCCCAAATTTACATAAATAACATAAATGGATTGCCTTGATTTTACTAAGCTTAAAACAAATACATTTCTGAATTTGGCTTTTGATTATATATAATCAGTCTTAGGCTTTGAACAGGAATGATTTGCACTTAACAATGCTGAAAAATTTGTTTGACCATTCTAGTTACTCTGGTTTTAAATTTGCTTAAATTAATATTAAGGGAATGATCAATGGTTTGCTGTTTTAATAGGACATCCTCAGTAAGATAGTGGTGTGGTATGTGAACTGATGATCTGTTTAACTGGTGGGATAATCCAATCCAATCCAAAAATTATTTCTGCACTTTTACTAATTTCTACTGTGTAATCAGAGAATTATGGCTCCTTTTAAATTCTCTTTAGTATAGGGTTGCATTTGTTTCCTGATTCAAACCTATGCTCATGTATACCATCCTAAGGGATCCAGTGAGGTGCCAAGAACGCCAAGACTGTGGAAGATTGGGCACTGGATAATGATCTGGATAAGATCTGGAACCAGGATCTTTTTTCTTAAGATAGTTTTTTTTAATGTACATTGACATGGGAGAACCAGTGTGCATTTAGAAAAAGACAGTTCATTTAAAAAGATCCAGCTGCATTTTTAATTTAAAAAATACATGGGTGCCTGGGTGGCTCAGTTGGTTAAGCGACTGCCTTCGGCTCAGGTCATGATCCTGGAGTCCCAGGATCGAGTCCCGCATCAGGCTCCCTGCTCAGTAGGTAGTCTGCTTCTCCCTCTGACCCTCCCCCATCGCGTGCTCTATCTCATTCGCTCTCTCAAATAAATAAATAAAATCTTTAAAAATAAATAAATAAATAAATAAATACAAAATACACCAAAAAAGATGGTATCTTTTTAAATCAAAATGCTGGGTGCATGCCAGTATTTAGTATGGGAAGTTCTATAGAAAAAAATACCCAATGACTTAACCAATGTTTATTATCATTTAATTGCTTTTGTTAGAACTTCAGAACATCTGGATTCTTCCTAGGTGACAATTTCAGTTCACTAAAGACAAGACAATCTGTATTCTGATTTCCAGTGTTGCCAGAGCACATTTAAGAGGATTATTACATAGGATGAGAGAATCTCCCCTGACAGTAAATTACCTGCAAACAGGAAGATATTACCCACGTAATCTCTATTTCAAAATGCAAATTTGTTTACTAATGAAAGTAATTATGATGCCCAAATGGAGCAGACATCTAAAATCATTTACAACAATGAAATTAACTATACTTAAAATGAATACCTGGCTATAAATCATTCTTTTTATAGGTTTATATGGTCATTGCAAGACAGCATGGTACATGTATTGAATTAGGGCAACTGGACAGAGAAGTTTATGGTGTGAGTCCCAGCTCTGTTGGAATTCAGTTGGCCTCAATTCATTCAGTTAAATTTCCAGTGATTTAGCCTCCCCCTTTGTAAAACATTGATATCCCTAACACTGATGGTAAAGATCAAGAGAAATAATGCTAGTGAAACTGTTTGAAAATTATGAAACATTACATAGATGATATGTTTGTTTTGTTTAGGACTGTGAACTATAGTGGGAAGATTTTAAAAAGTTTTTAAATACCTTTATTTTTTTATTTTTTTTTAAAGATTTTATTTATTTGAGAGAGAGAGAGAGAGAGAGAGAGAGCACATGAGAGGGGGAGGGTCAGAGGGAGAAGCAGACTCCCTGCTGAGCAGGGAACCTGATGCGGGACTCGATCCTGGGACTCCAGGATCATGACCTGAGCCGAAGGCAGTCGCTTAACCAACTGAGCCACCCAGGCGCCCTTAAATACCTTTATATGCATCTATAAACATGTTTCTTTTTGTCTCTTAAAAAAGGATTTTTTTTCCCCAGTGTAATTTATCTGAAAGTGCTGCCTCGGGAGTTGGCTGTAACCAGGGCTAGCTAAATATGAAATAATACTTCTTGATTCTTTCACTATTCCTTCCTGCATGGCCAGCCATCTCATATGTCCTGGGTATCCTTCAGAGAGCTTTGCTTGGTACCAGGACTGAGAACAGATCATCTATCCTGCTATCAGGAGTTCTCTTCTAATTTATATGTGCTTTCTGAAATAGTCTGCTATCTTCTGTCTGAGTGTTCAGGCATCTAGGATGTGGCAGATAGCAAATTCCCCAAACTACGGATTCAAAACTTTCTTTCCCCACCACTGGTGGTAGTGGTAGTGGTAGTGGGCAGGGTGGGGACAGAGAGGAGGATGGTTGCAGAATAAGGTTTATTCCCTCTCAGCAAAGATTCCTTCAGTCCTTTAAGAATGCCCAGCTGCCTGAGTCTCTGGTGCTTGTGTACTGAAAAAATTATTTCTTGCCCTATTTTGTCAAACTCATTTTCACTTTTTCCTCACCTACTCTTTAGGAAATAACTGTAAAATGATCCATGTTTGCCTTTGACAATCCAATAGCAACCACTCTGAATTCCTGAATATAGGAACAGGGTCCACTCTCAGACCTAAAAATTCACATCAAAGGACAGCGCTTTTCAAGACTTGAATGTGAAATTCATCACTTCCCAAGGGAATTTGCTAGTTGGTCTCTCCTTTGTGTTAGTGGTTGGTCATGGGATAAAGGTTTCAGTATCTGCAACTTTCCACCATTCACATTTGTATTTCTATGTGAATTACTTCTGTCTGCATTCAGGTAACCCATGTACAATCCATATACCCGAGTTGTAAGCATATGATGTATTTTGCTTCTCAGAAATAGCTATAGTTTAAATATACATCACTAAGATAGGTTGATCTTCAATAAGGAAAATTTTCTATGCATTTGGTTAGAAAAATTAGAAAATTTGGATAAGCAAAATTGATAAACCAAATACAGAAAATAATTTCAAGCTTTTGGAGTGTATTTTTCTGAGACTTTCATTTTGCATATATGTGTATATTTTCTTACAACAGTAATAAGTTCTGATAGTATCCACAATTTTGAAACTTGTCTTTGTGGTGAGTAATATATAATACCTAAGCATTTACAAATATTAAACTCTTAAATAAGAAGATATCAATTTTAAAGATTGAAAAAATCCCACTGTTTATATATACCATAATATTTTTAACCATTCCCATAATGCGGGAACTTTAGGAACTATCTTTTTTTTGCTCCTGTAATATGTATTTGTTCCTGTAAGTAATAATTATTAAATATACAAAACTATAAGGCCATACAGGTAAGTCTTAAGAGTAGTTAAATTAGGGTCTTTGGGCAGATTTCAGTAGGTTTATTCATTCTCTGTAATTTTGTGGAAAATGTTTGTGTCTGCACATAGGTAGTTTATTCCTAGAAAGGAATTCTATATTGCATCAAATTTTTAAAGATTTTAAAAGTCAATTATGTGGCTTTATTTTTCTAGAAAGAGCATCCAATTGATATGAGCAAGTAAGCATTATTGGGAAGACCATGATGGTGTAAGTCTTCTGATGGCTTTAACAACTTTTATTCTCCATCTGTGTCTTAGTATTGCAAAACCCTTGCACATACTCCATCTGTCATAATAAATGAGGACCTGTTTGATACCTAGCCTGGCAATACCACTATAGAATGTGGATTGCGTTGTTTTGTGGGACTGATTTTTAGTCTCCACTTTATGTTGAGTTATTATACCAGAATACACTTTGATCTATCCCTAGTCTTTTAATCCTTAGTAAATTGTTACTAATTCTCACACCAGGTAGACTAACTCAACAGTTTTCAAATGTCTGTCTGTCACTAGTTCTAGTCCCATTTAGTGTAATTCGCAGAGGTCAGAAGGGAGAAGACGTCCACATTGTTCTGCTGCACATCACATAAGTCTTTCCCAAAAAGCCCCACCTCCAGTGTTTCTGTTAATTTCAAACTGATTCTCTTCAGTGACTAGTAACCATTAATGCTATCTAGAACTTGATTTTATTTCCCAACTCAGGGTAAAGAACTCTGTGGGTGAGATTTATAACATTGTCTTCTAGCTTCTATTTTTTCTCATTGGTATTCTTTACAGGGCTCATAAACTCAGTAAGTCAGCAGGCTAATCCTTTCAGAATTCAACTTTTTCTTTTCTCTGTAGTTCTATTGCTGCCAGAAAGGAACTTCTGCATTTTTATTTTTTCCCCTCCCTTTCCTTTTATTTTATTTTTTTCCTCTTATAAGTCTCTACATCAGTGTGTCTCCTAACACTAGACAACATATAAGAAGAAAAAAGGGTCAGAAATATGAAAAGAACAGAAGACAAGGAACTACTAACACAAACTACTGTGTAACAAAAGACTAGTAGACAGGAATGGATTTAATTTTATCACCAGCAAACACTAGGTATAAAATAATGCAGCTTTCTGGAAACTTAAAGGCAGAGCTAGATAATAGAGGGGAGAAATCTGCTGGATTTCCAAGTACAAGAACATGGCTAAAAATACAATCCCAAACACCAACCAGGGCTTTAAATAACAAATACTTTGATGAATTTGATTTTAAAATATGTGTTACTTGATAAGTTGGAAAGTAAATAGGGACATCAAAAATCAAATTTGATATTGTGGTGAGATAAAATATACCGTTTCATTCAGAGAATTCTTCCTTTCTTTCCCAAGTGAAATGTTTGCTGGATTATTTTCTTTCCAATTAGTACTATCTACGTCATTGAATCTGGTAGTAAAGAAAGATGCTATTTGTCAAAAATAGTCTAGAGCTTTCATTTCTACCATATGAGTATAAATCATAGAATTCTAAATTGAACATATTTTTGAAAATAATTTATGCACATTAAATAACTGGAAAGATCCTTGCCCTTGTGGAATATATATCACTAAATGATTTTAATAGATTTCTATAGGGGAAATATCTTAAAATAATATTTGATATGAATATATTAAAGGCCATTGCTAGTATTCTAATGTTTATGATGATGCTGCAACATTGATTTTTTTAATGTATGTAAATTGGTAAGACATATATATGCAGCCTTGAAGCCTTGGATTTTAGAAAGTACGATGGCCGGGTGCCTGGGTGGCTCAGTCAGTTGCATCTGCCTTCGGCTCAGGTCATGATCCCAGGGTCCTGGGATCAAGCCCTGTGTCGGGCTCCACATCGGGCTCCCTGCTCAGCGGAGTGCCTGCTTCTCCCTCTCCCCCTGCTTGTGCTCTCTCACTTTCTTTGTCAAATAAATAAATAAAGTCTAAAAAAAAAAGAAAAGCATGATGGCGTCCTATTAAATTATTAACTAATTGATTTTAAAATGGCATATGATACACCATTCTGAAATGTTACAGCTTTTGATTCAACTCCCCTTATCCTCAAATGAGAACTAATAAACTTGAGCCAATGTGATAAAACACCTATTTTTATTTCAGTGCTGCTAAACCAACTTGCTATTTTAAAAAACCCTCTATAGGCTAAGCTCTTCCAGTTGAGTTCATTGGCTTGACAGGGCCACCATCTTTGCTTCACTTGTCCCTATCCATCAATGCTCAAAGTAGGACTTTAGCTTACCCTCATTCTCATTTTTTTCTTTGCTTCCATTGTCCATAAATCAAATGTATCTAAAGAGCTAGCCTTTATTTATTTCTATCTTTGTTATTTTGTATTTTTCTTCATTAAAAAAATTCAGTTTAATTAAGGAAGCTCTTATATTACAGAATACTCTTTATATTTCTGCCCAGTTTTACTGCCACTGAGGTTTTACAGCTACTTGGATGTAATATACCACTGTGTAAGCACGTGAAAATGGTTGAAGTTAAAAATGTTCCTCTATAAAGCCAGGCTCTTTGTCTAAATTCCTTATCTTGCGCTTCATAATAAAACCTTGTTTAACATGTAACTCAGGCAAAGCCTCTTTTGAGAGTATAGTTTACCAGCCTTTAGAACCCACTACTCTACTCTGTGAAAACCCAATCCTATGTTTAGATGATCTCCCCATTACCTACAAATGTAAAACTTAAAGCAACTTAAGTTGATAATTCAATAATAATAAATTAGATTAAAATTAGATTTAATTCACAGCATCGTGACTGTCTTGACTGCATCCTTAGCCACTTGCCTGTCTACATTTTGATTTTAAACTTACTACAGCTGTGAATGATTATCAGTAATTGTATAGACAAAAGTGGAAAGATATCAAGTAATACTTGAGAGATAAAAATTAATTTATTTTTTTTTCTTCAGCTTTCTTTAGTAAATAAGATCACATGATGTAATAATATTCAGTTAAGCATTGGACAAACCCTGAGAAGATGCTTCGATATTGAATAAAAATGTACAACTGAACTATCTAATGATACTCAAATTTAAAAGAGAAAAGTAACCCCTTCTGCTTTCCTTCAAAACCTTATTCCACTCATGAGTTTACTTCCTAGCACATTGCTAACTGTGCACTTCTAATATGACATATATTTCAATAAAAGTAATGGAACTACCATTATGTATAAATTCAATAAGGTCAAACTCTTGTTTTTAACACTTTTTTAAAAAAATATTTATTTATTTATTTATTTATTTATTTATTTATTAGAGAGAGATAGAGTGCACAAGCAGTGGGGAGGGGCAGAGGGAGAGGGAGAAGCAGAATCCCCTCTGAGCAGGGAGCCCATGTGGGGCTCCATCCCAGGACCCTGGAATCATGACCTGAGCCAGAGGCAGACATTTAACCAAATGAGCCACCCAGGCATCCCTTAACACTTTTTTTAAAGATTTTATTTATTCTAACAGAGATAGGGAGTGGGGGAAGCAGCAGAGGGATAGGGACAAGCAGACTCCACGCTGAGTGTGGAGCCCAACATGGGGCTCAATCTCAGGACCCTGTGATCATGACCTGAGTTGAAACCAAAGTTGGATGCTTAACCGACTGAGCTACCCAGACGCCCCAAGGTCAAATTCTTTTTCAAAAAAAACTATTGTAACTTCTACAGTCTTTAAAAACAATATTTATCAATAAAAAATTTTTGTTCAGTTAATAAATTTAAGTCTTTTATTGTGATACCTGCAAATTACATAATTTCTTGAATAGAATAAAATCAAAATCCTAGTAAATCAAGTGTCTGGAATCATAGAGTTCATTATTTTCTATATTTTCATCAATGATTTTAAACTGAGTTAACTAAGTAGTTCAATTTATTTAAACTAAATTAATTGAGAGCTTATCATGTATAAATGTATGTATATGCTAATTGTACCCTATATTAAATTTAAAAAAGAGCCCTTGATTTTAGGAGTTTTACAGTCTAGACCTGTGTACACACTCATTTATTTGTTCATTAGTTAACTTTTTAATGACCTCCTAGGTCACAAATTCTTTAAAGATTAGCTAGACTAGGTTTATATGGATTTTAAAACAGTGACATGCAAATGAAAATGCAAAGTTTGGGCGCCTGGGTGGCTCAGTTGGTTAAGCGACTGCCTTCGGCTCAGGTCATGATCCTGGAGTCCCGGGATCGAGTCCTGCATCGGGTTACCTGCTCAGCAGGGAGTCTGCTTCTCCCTCTGACCCTCCCCCCTCTCATGTGCTTGCTCTCTCTCATTCTCTCTCTCTCAAATAAATAAATAAAAAATCTTTAAAAAAAAAAAGAAAAAAAAGAAAATGCAAAGTTTTAGGAATGCAAAGAACATATTTGGTAATGTGCAAATCATCAATCTTGTCTGGTGTCCTAGGAGCAGAGAGAGGTAAAGAGAGAAAGACTTTTGAGAAATGCCTTGAATGTCAGGCTAACACGTCATATTGATGTCATATTGAACCAAGAGAGAAGGGAACTGAAATTATGTGGAAGAAATCAAATTCACTAAGTAAAATGTAACTTAATAACGTGAAACCAAAGGAGTAAGTCTATAAACAGAATTGAAGTGTGAAAAAGACATATATAGAGAAAAAAATTATAATTTCAGATTGATAGAGATTCAGATATAATATGGTTTACACCATTAACAAGAGATTACCATTTTTTTAATCTGAAAGTGCCTCCACACAATGGTCCCATATAGAGGAGACAAAGGCATTTATTGAGTGCCTGCTGTCTGCCAGGCTCTATGCTGACTATATTTCCTACCTTGCCATCACTGACCTGTATGCCTAGGGTCCCATCTCGTTACTGCTGAATTCTGTGTCACTGATGAGTGCCTGGCATAATGGACATCTCATCTCTATCTGTTAAATAAGTAGATTAATTCAATCCACGTACCATCCTGCTAGGTTGATACACTAGTACCAGTTTACAGGTGAGACAAATAAAACTGAGTACTCAGGGTAATAGGGCTAGCAAATTCCAGATTAATGATTTGATTCCAAACATCCTTGCTTTCAAGTATAAAGTCCTGTCTCTTCATGGTTTTATATGCATGGAAATAATATATATACATGAGCAGTCATTTAATTGTATTTAGTCTATTCCTACGCTCTATAGTTGAAAGAGAAAAATACATTTCTGTGTTGAAGCTTTAAATAGCAAGCAGAACCTAAGTCAAAATGAATGCCTTTTTCCTCTAATCAGATTAGTGTTGCACTGACTTGGTTCAGCAGACAAAACAACTTCCCACGCCAGAAATAAATGAAACAGAATACATGATTTCAGGAAATTGACAGTAACCTGTTTGCCATCCCTAATGTTTCAGAGAGAGGTTGTCACTCTCTCTCCTCTGCTTCAGAAGCTCTCAGGCTTAAAAGAAGCTGTGAGGGTTATTTCAGCCAAATGACAGGAGCCAGGGCTAAGGGCAGCCAGGTGAGATTGTCCAGATCCTGACTCTTTCAGAGCTGGAGTGGTTTCTGCCTCCTGTAATCTTGGTGCCAGACCAGACCACAGTGTCCAAACAGCTTCTCCAAAATAACAAGGTTTAGATTTTGTCCCTCACCACAGAGCTCTCTAGGCATCAGCTTCAGTTTTGGTTATTGGAAGATGAAGCATCCTAAAGCAGAGCCAAAGCTCCAAAGGCAGAAAGCTTAACCCACATACATGACCTCCACCTCAGCAAAGCTACAACCAGTGCTAGTGCTCATAGTAACACTAATGGTTCTGTTACTACAAATAATGGTGATAATCGACCATCTTATGCCTCAAATAATGTATAGGTTGAAAATAAACAATAATAGCATTGGGGCACCTGGATGCTCAGTCCTTTAAGCGTCTGACTCTTGATTTGGGCTCAGGTCATGATCTCAGGGTCATGGGATCGAGTCCTGCATTGGGCACTGCATTCAGCATGGAGTCAGCTTGAGTTTCTCTTCCTCTGCCCCTCCTCTGGCTTGTGCACTCTCTCGGTCTCAAATAAATAAATAAATCTAAAAAAATAAATAAATAAATAATAATAACATTAAATATTTATCCAGTACTAAACATGGCTCTGGTAGCCACAACCTCTTTTATCCTATGGAAATGATTCCAAGGTAGATATTAAGCTCACTTTATAAATGAGGGAATTCCATCTGAAACTGGTTTTCTGTATTATTCCAAGTAAGATAACTAGCAAATGGAAATGGGAAACTCAACTCTAACTTTCCTCAATTCAATTCTTCGTTGTTGTTGTTTCTTTCCCAGTTACTTAGAGGTGATCTGAAGTATACACACTCTACTCTGTAGTGAGTAACATTTCAAAGAATCATTAAGACATCAAAATCTCCAGCTTTAAGGGTTTTGACTTTCCACTGACCTTTTCCAGCAGGTTGTACTATATATGAATAGATACCTGTAAAAAGAGCTCATAGTGGGCAATCGACCCCTGAACAACGTTCGACTATCAAGCAATGTCAAGGGCCCCTGGAGTGAGTGCCATGTTTCATGTTCAACTTCCCTGTGATGCACCAATTCCCAGGTTGAAATTTTCGGCACGAGGTATTTTTAGTAAATGTTGGAAGTATTATTTTTATATTGCTAAAACCTAGAATCTATTAGCTGAGGAATGCATTCACATACTTTCGTGTGGAAGGTGTGATATATTGGTGACATTTTTAACAGTAATTTAGGTGGTATTTTCTCTCAAAGTGTGTGGCACTAATGAGAGGAACTGTTTGTCTTAAATTTGGACCACAATGAACCAATTACTGAGGTAGATTTGAGGGTAATCTGGGGAGAAAATAAACTTGTCATTTTAGAAATTCTTTAGAAATTAAATAAATAAACTTAAAGATGAAAATGATACACTTTTCAAAAGTGGAATAAAAGGGATTTGGTGAACCAGGAACAGTTGAGAATGATGTTAATCTTAAGTAAATTTCGAGAATGTCAAATTTTTTAAAGTACGTGTAAAATCTTAAGATACAATGCGGTTATCACTGAAGCCAGTGTTGGTGTCAGAAGAACATTATGGCAAAGTGTTCCATTCTCCTTTTTGATAGAATTAGTAGACTACACAATCTTGAAGTTGCTATGGTTATGTGTAATGCATCTTGATCTCAGTAAACCTTTGACAAAATTTCTTCTAATATTCTCTTTTGAAATATGGAGAAATGTGAATTTACAATTAAGTGATTTTAATTGGTTGAGCAAGCATACTCAAATAGAACCAGTTTATGAAATTACAGTCATCAATCAAATGTTAATAAATAAAATATCTTTTTAAAATTTTATTTTATTATGTTATGTTAATCACCATACATTACATCATTAGTTTTTGATGTAGTGATCCATGATTCATTGTTTGCGTGTAACACCCAGTGCTCCATTCAGTATGTGCCCTCTTTAATACCCATCACCAGGCTAACCCATCCCCCCCACCCCCTCTCCTCTAGAACCCTCAGTTTGTTTCTCAGAGTCCATAGTCTCTCATGGTTCATCTCCTCCTACGATATCCCCCCCTTCATTTTTCCATTCCTACTATCTTCTTTTTTTTTTTTTTTTTATTTTAACATATGATGTATTATTTGTTTCAGAGGTACAGGTCTGTGATTCATCAGTCTTACACAATTCACAGTGCTCACCATAGCACATACCCTCCCCAATGTCTGTCACCCAGCCACCCATCCCTCCCACCCCCCACCACTCCAGCAACCCTCAGTTTTCTGAGGTTAAGAATTCCTCATATCAGTGAGATCATATGATACATGTCTTTCTCTGATTGACTTATTTCGCTTAGTATAACACCCTCTAGTTCCATCCACGTCATTGCAAATGGCAAGATTTTATTTTTTTAATGGCTGCATGATATCCCATTGTGTGTGTGTGTGTGTATATATATATATATATATATATATATATATATATATATATATACCACATCTTCTTTATCCATTCATCTGTTGAGGGACATCTTGGCTCCTTCCATAGTTTGGCTATTGTGGGCATTGCTGCTTTAAACATTAGGGTGCATGTACCCCTTCGGATCACTACATTTGTATCTTTGGTGTAAATACCCAGTAGTATAATTGCTGGGTCATACAGTAGCTCTATTTTCAACTTTTTGAGGAACCTCCATACTGTTTTCCAAAGTGGCTGCACCAGCTTGCATTCCCACCAACAGTGTAGGAGGGTTCCCCTTTCTCCACATCCTTGCCAATGTCTGTCGTTTTCTGACTTGTTAATTTTAGCTATTCTGACTGGTGTGAGATGGTATCTCATTGAGGTTTTGATTTGGACTTCCCTGATGCCGAGTGATGTTGAGCACTTTTTCATGTGTCTGTTGGTCATTTGAATGTCTTCTTTGGAAAAATGTCTGTTCATGTCTTCTGCTCATTTCTTGATTGGATTATTTGTTCTTTGGGTGTTGAGTTTGATAAGTTCTTTATAGATTTTGGATACCAGCCCTTTATCTCATATGTCATTTGCAAATATCTTCTCCCATTCTGTCGGTTGTCTTTTGGTTTTGTTGACTGTTTCCTTTGCTGTGCAAAAGGTTTTTATCTTGATGAAGTCCCAATAGTTCATTTTTGCCCTTGCTTCCCTTGCCTTTGGCGATGTTGAAGAAGAAGAAGAAGAAGTTGCTGGGCTGAGGTTGAAGAGGCTTCTGCCTGTGATCTCCTCTAGGACTCCTGTCTCACATTTAGGTCTTTCATCCATTTTGAGTCTATTTTTGTGTGTGGTCTAAGGAAATCGTCCAGTTTCATTCTTCTATGGTCAACTAATCTTCGACAAAGCAGGAAAGAATATCCAATGGAAAAAGACAGTCTCTTCAACAAATGGTGTTGGGAAAATTGGACAGCCACATGCAGAAGAATAAATAAAATATCTTTAAATGATTCATATTTATTAATGTTAAATAATACACTTAACATTTGCATTAGCAACTTACATGAAGATAGCAGTATAGGTTTAAGAATCTGTAGCTGAGACAAATCAGGTTAGGACTCTGGTGCCTTGGATTTTAGAACTGTGATGCAGAGAATTTCTCCATATTAGAATTATATATCCTACTTAACAAGGCATAAGAGATCTTTCCACATTAAATTTCAAGAGGACCAACTTGACAATTACAGGACAGGGAAAGGACTGGTTTCACAGCATTTCCTGTGGAAAAAGTACCAAAAGTACTAGGATTAATTGACTGCAAGCTCAGTGTGAGCCAACAGCATGATATGAATACAAAAAAAAAAAAAAAAAAGTCATTTGAGCTGCATTAATGTCAGAAAAGGAATGCCATAGACCTTTTCACAATGTACTCAAGACATTAATGCTAGCATGTACTTTAAGTTGAACATTTCTGTCTTATTTTGAAATTAGCAAATTTCAAGATCAAAATTAGTAAGGACACTGGCAATTTTAAAATCTCTGTCAATTAGAGAAATGAGTCATCTTGGGAAAGATCATATTAAAGAGTTTTGATAACTTATCTAAATGACTCTCAGACTAGGTAGTAAGGAAAAGATGAAGAGAATTTTAAATTCGGATGATACACACACACACACACACACACACACACACACACACATGCTTATCTATTCAGTCAGGAGGAGCTAGCACATTGCCTGTGACTGGTTGTCACTAGAAATATCTACAAAGATCAATGATGTTAATGATATGTCTTACATTTATATAATATTTTTTTTGATGTAGTGTTCCATGATTCATTGTTTGCGTATAACACCCAGTGCTCCGTTCAGTACATGCCCTCTTTAATACCCATCACCAGCCTAACCCATCCCCCCACTCCCCTGCCCTCTAGAACCCTCAGTTTGTGTCTCAGAGTCCATAGTCTCTCATGGTTTGTCTTCCCCTCCGATTTCCCCCTCTTCATTTTTCCCTTCCTACTTTCTTCTTCTTCTTCTTCTTCTTCTTCTTCTTCTTCTTTTTAACATATAATATATTATTTGTTTCAAAGTTACAGGTCTGTGATTCAACATTTATATAGTATTTTATGCCAAAATCAAAATAACCTTGGGAAATATATGTTGCTTTTTATGCTTTCCTCTTTTTTTCTTATTGAGATATATTTAACAAAGTCATAATATATTTAATGTGCACAATGTGATGATTTATATATGTATACTTTGTGAAAGGATTCTCACTATTGAGTTAAGTAACATATCCATCACCTCACATATCTGCCTTTTCTGCAGGTAAGAATAATTCTACTCTTAACAAATTTCAGTTATACAATACAGAATTATCAATTATAGTCATCATGTTACACATTAGATCCTCAGACTTTATCTTATAACTGAGAGTTTGTACCTTTTTACCAACCCTCCCCTATTTCTCCCACCTCCAGCCCCTGGCAACCACCAATGTACTGTATGTTTCTATGAGTTCAACTTGTTTTTAGATTCTACATATAAGTGATGCCATACAGTTATTTGTCATTTTCTGTATAGCTTATTTAAGTGAAATCATGTCCACCAAGTTCACCATGTTCTCACAAATGACAGTATTTCCTTGTTTTTAATTACTATTCCATTGTATATAAATATCACATTTTCTTTATCTAGTTCGTCCATTAGTGAATACTTAAGTGTTTCCATTTCTTAGCTATTGTGAATGATGCTACTATGAATATGGGAGAATAGATATCTCTTTGAGATAATGATTTCATTTCTTTGTATATATATACCCAGAAGTGGAACAGCTGGATCACATAGTAGTTCTAATTTAGTAGTTTTTTTTAATTTCTTCAGGAGACTCTCTACTGTTCTTCATAATGGCTGTACCAGTTTACATTCCCATCAACAGTGTATAAGGTTTTCCTTTTCTTCACATCTTTGCCAGCACTTCTTATCTCCTTTTTGATGATACACATCCTAAAATGGTGTGAGGTGATATTTCACCCTGGCTTTGATTTACATTTCCCTGATGATAGTGATATTGAGCATCTTTTCATGTACCTATTGGCTATTTGTATGTCTTTTTAGGAAAAACGTCTATTAAGATCCTTTACCTTTTTTAAAATCGGGTTGTTTCTTTGCAATTAAGTTGTACAAATTCCTTGTATATTATTTATCTTTGCCTCTTATCACAGAGGCAGTTTGCCAATATTTTCTCACATCAAGTAAGTTGCCCTTTCTTTCACTGATGGTTTCCTTTGTTATGCAAAAGTTTAGTTTGATGTGGTCCCTCTTGTTTATTTTTTTACTTTTGTTGCCTTTGCCAACTTTTGGTGTCAAATCCAAAAAAATCATTGCCAAAACCAGTGTCAGGGAGACTACCACCTATGTTTGGCTTTTGTTGTTGTTGTTGTTAGGATTTTTACCATCTCAGATCTTATGTTCAAACTTTTAATTCATTTGGTGTATAGTGTCAGAGAGGGGTCTAGTTTTGTTCTTTTGCATGTGGATATCTGGTTTTTTCCAACACTATTTATTGAAGATACTGTTCTTTTTATGTATATTCTTGGTGTCTTTGTCAAAAAGTAACTATATGCCCAGGTTTATTTCTGGGCTCTCTATTCTGGTCCAATGATTTAGGTGTCTGTTTTTATGCCCCTACCATTCTTAATGTTCATGAGAGCTTTGTAACATAGCATGAAATCAGGAAGCATCATGTCCGTTTTGTTCTCTCTCAACATTGCTTTGGCTATTTGGGGATTTTCTGTCGTTCTATAAGAATTTTAGGATTGTATTTAGGATTGTATTTTTCTATTTTTGAGAAACATGCTCTTGGGATTTTGATAGGGATTTTATTGAATCTGTAGAGTTCTTTGGGTAGTGTGAACAATTTAAAAATATTAATTTCTCCAACCCGTGCAGGAACGACTGGGTAGGCTGACACAGTGTTTTGTGAGCTCTGCTGTGATAGCTGCAGTGAATGCTTGCATGCCTGTTAACAACCACTTTTTTTGTTTACCTAGTACTATGGGACTCACAAGTGAAAGCCACATTGGCTGTCAGAGTTAAGTGATCCGGAGGCCAATCCCTCAGGTGCAGTTATAAAAGTTGGGGTGGTAGATGTCTGCTTCAAACTCTTCAGTGTCAGGGAGAGGCTGGAGTTGAAGGTTCCCTCCTAAATATACAGAGTTGTGCGGCGGGGGAGAGGGTTTACGGTAAGAGTGTGTCTCAGCTTTTCCTACCTGGTTTGATGTGGGTTATTTTCGCAGTCATTCACTGTATAGGAGTCACTCAACTAATTTCTGGATTTCTCTCAAAGAGAACTTCTCCATGTGCATCTGTATATTAGGTGTGTCCATGGCAGAAGGGAAATTCAGGAGCCTCCTACATCACCATCTTAGTCCAGAGTGGGATTTCATGCTTTTTAAAAATGAAGTCTGTAGAGTGCAAGAAGTTAGGCCATTTTCTCGTGTTCACATATCTAGTAAGTAGCTCTTCTATAACCATCCCATCTGTAACTCTCCTTTACTAGCACAGAGCTCTTGTAGCTATATAACTGTCAGCTGAGTGGTTGTTGCAATAGATGAAATCTGAGTCTCATGTTACTTTAAATTCTCATAATGTATTGAAACATTTTAAATTGTATTATAGATTAAGTGGCCGAATTAATTTCATTACTGATTGTCAGATTAATAACTACATTAATCTTGTCATTGCTTTATTATTGATCCACATACTTAGTACTGATATATGACATTTTCATCATTGGGGTAAAAGCAGAAACAAATTCAGTTTTTAAATTCTTTTTCTAAAGTGGTTAAAATAAATTTATGGTGTAGGGATTTAAAGTGATTAGTATGTATAATACAACAAGAAAACCAGTACTATTTCTGTGGGGTTCATAAAAATAATTGAATATGTATATGGCAACTACACATTTGTAAATAAGCTATCTTTGATGTCAAGGACCTGAAGCCCAATTTTTGCTTATGACAAGGCAATTAGTTTTGGATGGCTTCCTCTAGACATTTTTCCCCGCTCATGTTAGAACTTTATTTCCTCCAACCAGAAACCATAATTTATTTTTCAAGCCCTTCAAGTTGTTTTTCAGGGGATTTCCTATATTTAGCCTTTCCCAGAGTAACATTGTTTTGGGTATTTACAAAGTATGAACAGTTTCAACTTGTTATCCTCTTGAATGAATAATGACGGAGTGCATTAAAGAGAAAATTAACCTACAACATATGCCATGGTAAATTGAGCAATTAACACTAGATTTTTGTGTTAAGAGAGACTTTACTGTTTCTGGATATTCCTGAAAAAATGGAAGTGACTGTCAAGTATGTCCAAGATGTGTTTTAAAAAGACTTGACACTGGGGTGCTTAGGTGGCTCAGTCATTTAAGCGTCTGCCTTGGGCTCAGGTCATGATCCTGGGGTCCTGGGATCGAGCCCCACATTGGGCTCCCTGCTCGGTGGGAGGCCTGGTTCTCCCTCTCCCTCTGCCTGCTACTCTCCCTGCTTGTGCTCTCTCTTTCTCTCTCTGTCAAATGAATAAATAAAATCTTAAAAAAAAAAAAAGACTTGATACTTATATATGCATAGTTAGGCTTTTGACTGACCCGTTACCAAGAGAGAGGTTTGCAGCTTATTTTTTCCTTTCGTCATTCTTTATTCTGTATTTTGTATATGTGTTGTATTTTCTCTTTAACCTACTTTCTTAGATTTATTTTTTATCTGATTTAAAATTCTTGAAAGATGGAAGATTGTGAGTATATAAGAAACTGTGAGTATATAGAAAACTTCCCATTTTACTCTATATCTTATCTTGAAAATACCAGGTGATGTAGAAATTTGATAAAAATCAGAAGTAGTGGGGCTATCTCCTGAAGTCTCAAAAACAAACAATATCAAACATTACTGGATGCTGTGGGATTTGTTCATGCCTATTTTCCTACAAGACTTGGAGAGACATAATGTATTAATTAATAGTATTACCAAGATCTCTGAACACACTGTAGGATTTCTAAGAGTTATATAGCAGTTTTGATCCCCTTATGATACAATATTAAGGAGAAGAATCCTCTCCTACCTTTCCCCCATCTCCTGCTCCTAAACTCAGAAGGGGTCCTTCTCTCTGTGTAGAATGAAAAGATTTGGAGAAGAAAACAATGAGATTACATGAAGAATTCTGGGTTTGGTTCTTGGTTCTCTATAGAGCTATGATTGCCTGAGAGTGAAAATATCTTATCAAAAATTTTTGATGTAATGAAAGGTAAAAGCTGCACTACTTAAACAGCTTTTATCTGCAATAGTAGCCTCCTTGATATTGCTCAGGATATTTACCACCTTCACTCAGTAAATACACCACTATTATTGTTCACCTGAAGTAGCAGAGGGAGATGAATAAGTAGGAACTACTGTATTAGCGAAAGAACATACTTTTTAGAAAAATTTGTCCTAAAAAATAGCTTTTTATTGTGGATCCATAATGAAAACCATGTTTGTTTTTTTGTTTGTTGTCTTTGTATCACATCTTAATATGTCCAACACAAACCTTTTTACCACAAGTCCAAAGGGCATTCCTTATAGATTCGTTTTGCTAGCTCGAAAGCATGCTCATTTATCTTTTCAGTAACTACTTAAATACAACATAGCCTATAAGTCTGACCATTCTTTATATTGAAAGATTATCTGTTTGTTTTCATGGACAGAGAGACACCATGATATCTGATTATTGAGAAATTAAGCAGTTCTTAAAATGGAACAATTTACATTAGCTGAAACTCAAAAAGTATACAGTTTATAGTAAGACTCATCCACACAGGTTAATAGAATGTTTTAGATCTGTAAACTAAATGACAGACTGCATGAAAAACTAGATCCAGAAATTAACTTCAAATGAAATCTCTCATTTATAACATAATTATAAGGAAGTCAAGGAATTGACTATTAAGACCTAATAGATTCTGAATAATGGTTTTCTTGGGAAATTGTAGGTATTTTCATTTAGTATCCCAAATCATTATGAAAAAAAATGAAACATAGACACCAACCCTTCAATAAACTGAGATGGAAAAGCTCGTGGTGACATTTACTATTAGCATTTATAACGGTTTAAAATATTTTAGAAAAATTTGCAAGACTAAGATATAAAATAGAACTATTGTCTATAGAATAGTTGACTTAATTTCTCAAAAAAGCCTTCGTAGGCACTCAATAAATATTTGGGAATACAAGAAAGAATAAGAAAATGAGTAAACTCAGGGGCGCCTGGGTGGCTCAGTCGTTAAGCATCTGCCTTCGGCTCAGGTCATGATCCCAGGGTCCTGGGATCGAGCCCCGCATCAGGCTCCCTGCTCTGTGGGAAGCCTGCTTCTCCCTCTCCCACTCCCCCTGCTTGTGTTCCCTTTCTCGCTGTGTCTCTCTCTGTCAAATAAATAAATAAATAAAATCTTTAAAAAAAAAAGAAAATGAGTAATTTCAAATAAGTGAAGATCCTTTGAAGAATGTTTTCTAGTTCTGAAATTAGTAGAGTTTGCAAAACAGTATGTTCAGAAAATGACATTAAAGATACTATCCTGTAAGGTTGAAGAAACTAGGTTTGATAGGGAAGGCTGAGGAAAAAATCATTTTTCTTAAATGTGCTAATGTTTAATGTACATATACGTTTCAAGTAGTCCCAAGAAATTTGTTCAAAAGACACTCTGTAGAAATGTAAAAATTCTCTAGAGTAAATTCATTTCATTGTATTCCCTTCTTCGAAGTGTTTAAAATAAGATAGTTGAACAAACGTCTTTGAAAAAAATATATATATGCATATACATACATACATACATATATACATGTATACATATATATGGAGAATATAAGTGATAAATAATTTCAAGTTTTAAGGAATCCCAAAACATTATTAAGAAAACTCTTTTGTATGTATATATGTTATATCTCTCTCTCATTCTTCTGCTCTTTATTTTAAAGGGAAAATAAATGTTCAATAATGTCCTGATATTGGCCATCTGTTTTCTTTCATCTGTTTTTCAAGGACCTGCTAGAGGCTTGTGAATTTTGTTTACTAAAATTATTGAATTATATTTTCATTTTTCAAAATGAAGTAAAGCCAGATTCTGTTTTTTTTTATAGTTACGTTTATTTACCTCATTTTTTACTTTGCAAGTTCTCTGGATCCAGTTTCTTTCAAGGTTATATTCCTTAATGATTTCTTTCTCACAAATCATTAGTTTCATCTGCTCCTTCTCCTCACTCTCCAAATTAGCTCAATTATTTCTCCTTAAAGAAAAACAAAACAAAAACCACCCCAAACCAAACATTAATAAGCATCACTAACATTTATTTGTGTCCTTACTATGTGTCAAGCATTTAACCTGAACTAACTCACTTACCATTCACAGTAATTGTATGAGATAGCTATAATACCTTCTTGGACTGATAAAGTCACTGAAGTACAGAGAACTTAAGTAACGCTCACAACACTAAAAATTGTCAGAGCTAGGATTTGAATCCAGGCTCAGATGCATTTTCTGTTCGTTGAGTCACTCAGCTCTGCTTTACCCAAGGCAAAAAAGAAAGAAAAAAGAAAAAGTTGCATTCAAGATTCCTTTCCATACTGTGCTATTTTTATACTGTGCTAGGAAAGTTTATCACAAACGTAGTGGCTTAAAATAAGAAACATTCATTATGTCACGGTTTCCATGGGGCAGGAGTCCAGATATAGCTTGGCTGGTTCCTCGGCTGAGCAATCACAAGGCTGCAGTGAAAGTCTCATGGGACATTGTTTCTTTCTCAAACTCTACGTCCTCTGTCAAGGTCACATGATTGTTGGCAGCTTTTAGTTCCTCATAGTTGGAGGACTGAGGGCACTGCTTTTTTGCTGGATGTCAGCTGAGGGTTGCCTTCTGGTTCTAGATGCCGCCTTAGTCTTTTACTTCCCCTGCACATGGCCTTGCACGGGGCTCCTCCCAACATAACAGTTTACTTCTTTTAAGTCAGCAAAAGAATTTCCCTCTCCAGTCATCTAACAGGGAGTCACATACCATAACATAATTATGGAATGACATCATCTGCCATATTCTATTGGCTAGGAAAAAACACAGGGACTGAAGGGGAGGGGATTGTATGAAAGTGCAGTTCACTGGGGAGCATCTTACAGTTTTGCCCAACACTGAGATCTCTCTACCCACCAAAGCTTTGGGCCTTTCTGTTCCCTTGCTACTTCAGCCTCTAAAGAAAGAGGCTCTATTTGCAGTCTTGGGCTTTTTCAATTTCTCTGTGAGTTTCCTCCTATTTAAATCTGACCTTGACTCTTAGTTTGGTAGCATGTTCTGTTTTGTTTTTAACCTACATTCTATTTAACCTTCCTCTAGCATTAATTTTATAAAATTATTTGACCACACTAGAGAATTGATTATCAAGGGCAATTTTATTCTAAATTGAGTGTTAGTTCATTGAGCCTGGAATACATTAACTACTCAGTTTTATTTGAAAATCTCTCTAAATTCTCACTTCTCTTATCCTGGTTTATCTGTCCTTCTACCATTTCTTCTCAGTTTTCTTTACCAGCGTCCTGGTGTGGATTCAAGTTTCCTTCCAAGTCTCCGTGCCTTCTTACTTTTTCTATTTCCTTGGAACTTTCCATATGTAAGAATTCCTACACTCTAATCCCTAAATCCAGATTCTTTAAAAGCCCATCGCAGATCTGACCCAAATCCAGTTCAGCATCTTCTCTGTTAATCCTGTAACATACTTTGATGTAGATATTCAAAGCCTCTGTTTTTTTTTTTTTTTATTTCTCTCCTTCCTATCTTTATAGATACAGATACCAGATCCAGTAGTTCTACCACACAAATGGTTCTTCAGTCTTCTTCCATATCATTCAGTCACTCTTCTCACTTTTATATGTTTACCTTGTACATATAAACACTACCTCAAAAACTGTTAGGATTTTTTTTTCCACATGTAAATATCCAGTTCTATTTTTAGGACATGAACACAAACAAAAGTCTTCCCAGTCATCAATAACTGGATGTATGGTTCTCCAGGACTACATATCGGCATGGTACATCCATGAGTTACCTTCTAATAAATGTGTGTAGGACAAATAAACAAATTTCTAAGCCAGGTATGTCTTATGGAAACAATGTTTAACAATATTGAGTATTGAACCATTTGACAATAACCGGTAACCTTGTATGAACAATCGTAGAGCTGAAAATTCTAATCATGTATTTAAAATAAAACTGATTTGGTAAGGTAGAATCAGTCACTTAAGTCTCAAATAGAAGTTTAGGAAGTATAGAGTTTGTGGGCCTCAACTTTCTGTGATTTGGTAATATGTATAAAGTAATGTCTGTTAAGCTTTTTTTCTTTTTTCTATCAAACCCAACCTCCCACCCCCAATTCCAAATGGCATAAATTAAACCATGGTGACTGTATTATTAGATTAGAAACTCATGTTTTTTCATAATAGTACATAAATCTATTTCTGTGTAAATGTCCATACTGCCAGCTAACATATTAAACCACCATAATCTGTTTACATTTATTACAGAAATGTATTTTTAGAATCTATTATCAGATTGGAACTAGAAAAAACTCTCAAGGGCAGGTCCCAGGATGAGATCATTTTGCTTACAAAAAGGCTGCTGAAAGTTTGGAATCTAATGTATAGCCTAGGGAGAAGAGTGACCCAAAGAATTTTAACAGGAGCTCACTCAGAATAGTAAGACAGAGAAGAGACACATATATAGAGACACACATAGACACATATTTTATCTCTCAGTCAGCAGTCCTCTGGGTAAACTGCCATTTTAATACAAAATAATAAAATACAGTTCATGAAGAACATTACCATTTTAATGAATGCCACGGTTTTTTTCTTGCTTATTTTTATAATAAAAAAAATTGTGTGTGTGTGTGTGTGTGTGTGTGTGTGTGTGTTATGGGGAAAAAAAATGCAATTCTTCCTTGGTAGGTTTAGAGACATTACACATTGACCTTTCATTTCACTGGAGTCCCTGAGTGTGGGGACAAACCCATCTGGCCTCATGTGACACCAATTAGACAGTTCTATTGTATAAATGTCTCATGTCAACCAGAAAAAATATTTTTCTCTATTCTTTTGTGCCCATTAAAAGAATGATATCCTTCCTAAAAAACAAGGAGAAATAAGCACTGTGAAATGAAATGGTCACTTAATAAAAAAAGATTTTGTTTTTTCCCTCATCAATGTATTTTTTTTCTTTACTAATCAAGAAGAACAAGATTCCAAGATTTCTTAGACAATATGATTTGTTTCAACACTTTTGCTGCTGTTCATACCTGAAAATTATTTTTACAACTAGACTTTGAGACCATGTATAGCTGGGTTAAGTGAAATGCAGCCTATACTTCAGTGTCTTGAATATTTTGAAACATTAAACCTTGCCCTTTCAATCTGATCAGTATCCATGGTAGAGATAGAAAAATGACTTGATATGCAGTATATTTTCTCTGTCAAATATAGATGCAGAATTTGTCAGGGTTTTACAAGTACAGTTTTTCACAACTGAAAAGGAAACATTTATTCCTTATGTCTATTTCTTGTTCTACAGTTGTCTGTCTAGGACAGTTTGGGGCATATATTTGATGCAATATTTGTTAGGTGCCTGGAATGTTAACACGGTTATTCTTTGTAGTGTCATGAGTTGTAAAGCCAACTGGGAAATTAAATTCCTGCAGAAATAGATAAATCCTTGTTTAAGGCATGAGTTTTATTTTGCTTTGTTTCCAAATACTGACATTAAGAGGAAAAGGGGAAAAAATTCCTAAATGCATATAATATTTTGAAAAATGCATTTTTTCACAGTGATATATATGATATTAACCACCTGCAAAGGATTTATTACTGCCCATTCCCTGTAGGATCATCTTCAGTTTAAATTTCTCACTCATTAATCCAATTTATTTATCTTGATGAGTTCTAGTGATGTGATTACCTCTGTTTTGGGGTTAGTTACACAAGTGAAATGCTTCACTCAGATTGGAGTGTAGGTTTCCCTTTCTAGAGTACTGATCAATGATACTGTAAATTCAGATCTTGCAATTTGTTTTCTGTAGTTAATGTGGTATGATAGAAATATAAATTAATATAAATTTTGATTACTTTCTGGATGCAACATATATATCTTCTCATAATAGTGTTATGTAAAAACATGATAAAACTCTTATTATTTGTGTTTATAAATACCATCTGATTAGACTTTTCTCTCCTTCTAAAACCAGACTTTTCAATACACTTTCTAGCTTTTCGTTTTGTTGCTTAGTATTATGACATTTATTTACTATGTAACATAAAATGAATACAGTTTTGAGTGCAATCAAAAGAAGCTTATTTTCTTTTGCTATGACTTACATTTTGGCATTATTTGTATATAAATACATAAACAATTTTTGGATTTTTGCCGAATTCTAAATGATATATATTTAGGCCATTAGCAGTTATAATCCTCCTACCCAGAAAAATAACACTAACATTTTCTTACGGGTTAATTGCTGCTGCTGAGGCATGTGCCCTGGTTTTCACTGACATTGAATTATTACCTACAGCTATAAATCTTGAGTCAATTTTCTATGAATGGCATTTTACAGGTTCAGGGTATATTAAGCCTGCCTCCTACTTAGGTAACGGTCTTCCCACCATGCTTTGTTAAGTTAGCTACCTTCGGTTTCTGTTGTTTAATGTAAACTGACCTCTAATTTTCCTATAAACTGTTATATTTGATTACAAGCTATAGTGAAGGGAAACCTCATTTTCAGATTTGGGATAAAGAGACTTGCTGTGTTCTATTATTAAAGAACATAATAACAAATGAGGACTTAAAAATAAATAAAAGGATATACCCAATTATAATTATTTCAGTGTCCTCTTAAGCTGAAAATAACAAATATAAATGTACAGAAATATATTTTTCTTGCTATTTAGAGTTAAGCAGTCAGATAAAACACTTAAATATTATATGAAATAATACTATTTGATGATTTATTGCAATATGAAAGTTTAAAGTTTTCTCATTATTTTTTGTCAGATTAGGGCTTAAAATCTACTCTTAATAAAGATAATCTATGGCCTTGATAATTTAATAACTTTTCAAAATTTAATTTACACAATTAAACAATATATATACAACAATATATATACCACATCTTCTTTATCCACTAATCAGTTGATGGATGTTTGGGCTCTCTCCATAGTTTGACTATTGTTGATAATGCTGCTATAAACATTGGGGTGCATGTACCCTTTGAATCTGTTATTTTTGTGTCCTTTGGGTAAATGCCTAATACTGCAATTGCTAGATTGTAAGGTAGTTCTATTTTCAACTTTTTGAGGAACCTACAAACTGTTCTCCAGAGTGGCTGCACCAGTTTGCATTCCCACCAACAGTGTAAGAGTCTTCCCATTTTTCCGCATCTTCACCAACACATGCTGTTTCCTGTGTTAATTTGAGCCATTCTGACAGGTGTGGGGTGATATCTCCTTGTGGTTTTGATTTGTATTTCCCTGATAATGAGTGATGTTGAGCCATCCAGATATCTTCTTTGAAAAAGTGTCTTTTCATGTTTTCTGCTCATTTCTCTGGATTATTTGTTCTTTGGGTGTTGACTTTGGTAAGTTCTTGATAGATTTTGGATACTAACCTTTTATCAAATATGTCATTTGCAAATATCTTCTCCCATTCTGTAGACTGCCTTTTAGTTTTGTTGATTGTTTCCTTCACTGTGCCGAAATTTTTATCTTGATGAAGTTCCAATAGTTTGTTTTTGCTTTGTTTCCCTTGCCTCCGGTGACGTGTCCAGTAAGAAGTTGCTATGGCTGAGGTCAAAGAGGTTTCTGCCTGTGTTCTCTAGGATTTTGATAGTTTCCTGTCTCACAGTTAGGTCTTTCATCTATTTTGAATATATTATCCAGCCATCAAAAAGAATAAAATCTTGCCATTTGCAATGATGTCAATGGAACTAGAGTGTATTATGCTAAGTGAAGTGGTGGAATTTACTGAAATATTTCCTGACTTCCTATTTACTACAATTTTATAGTAAAATTTGTATCTCTGGTTTTTGATAACCTGTGATTTCTTTACAAAAATGAAGGAAAAAACTTTCTTCATTCTAAGATTATCATTGCAAGAATTGTCTTCACTGAAATAATATGCTCATTATTGTGAATTTTGTGTTTTGTATTGAGGAATAAATTCATTTTATACTTATGCAAAATTATCAAAGTGATAAAACAACACTTAATTTGACTATTGTAGGAAAAGTTACAATAATAGTATTTTTATTTGAACTAAATTATTAGGAAGTTTGTTTTGCCTGTGTTAATTTGATGGGCCTCATGTCTCTGAGGTAAACTACTATTAAGTACATTTACAGTTGAAGAAATGAAGGATGCAAAAAAGCAAGTAATTTAAACTTAAAGTGATGCTCTGGAATCTAGACTCTATTTTTTTGTTTGTTTCAAGTTTTTGTTTAATTTCTAATTGGTTAACATTTAGTGTAATATTGGTTTTAGGAGTAGAATTTAATGATTCATCACTTATGTACAACACCCAATGCTCACCACAAGTGCCCTCCTTAATACTCATCACCCATTTAGCCCATTCCCCAACTACCTCCCCTCTAGCAGCCCTCAGTTTTTTCTCTATAGTTGAGAATCTCTTATTGTTTGCATCCCTCTCTTTTTTTTCCCTTCCGCTGTGTTCATCTGAGACATACAGATATCTAGCATCTAAGAGATGCTAAACATAAATCATGATTGGGGAAATACAAATCAAAACCACAAAGAGATACCATCTCACCCCTGTCAGAATGGCTAAAATTAACAACACAGGAAATAGCAGGTGTTGGTGAGGATGTGGAGAAAGGGGAACCCTCTTACACTGTTGGTGGGAGTGCAAATTGGTACAGCCACTCTGGAAAACGGTATGGAGGTTCCTCAAAAAGTGAAAAATAGAATTACTCTATGACCCAGCAATTGCACTACTAGGTATTTACCCAAAGAATACAAAAATACTGACTTAAAAGGTCACATGCACCCCGATGATTATAGTAGCATTAGCAACACAGCCAAATTATGGAAAGAGCCCGAATGTCCATTGACTGATGAATGGGTAAAGAAGTTGGGATCTAGACTATAGACTTGATGTATAACATATTATGCTCCCTCTTCTCTCCATAATTTATTTTTTCTCCTCTCCATAATTTAAAACAAACACAAACCAATACTCTATTTTGTATTTATTGTGATGCAACCCCCTGTCTTATTTTAATCTTATTTAATTATTCCTTCATTTTCTGCCTCTCCCTGATCTTATACATACAGACCACCAACCTATTGGAGGTAGGTTGCTTGATTCTTTCTACAGAAGCTCATTTCAAATTTAAAGCTTTACACCATTATTTTTCATATTTTATATTAAGTAACTAATACCAATAAACATAAAATTTATAATCTTCTATTTGGATTTCTGATAATACATGAGGATTTATAGTCAAATAAAGGCCAATAGATAAAATTTCCTTGATTTTTTTTGTTGTTGTTGTTGTGGTTAATGAAAAAGTGAGTATTCATTAACCTAAAACTGCCCTAAAAAAAAGCCCTAATGAAAAATTTTGAAAGTCCGTGTAAATAAGTAATCTTTCTCTAATATAACTCAGAATGACATTTTGCATATCATGAGTAGTTTTAAAGTATTTTTTAGAATAACAATATACCTGCTTAAACATTTGTATTTAATATAATTTTTAATTGTAATACTTTGAATCATATGATTAGAAGTAGACCTAGTTTATTTTCTATACTTTTAAGAGGGAAGAAGCATGTGACATTTCTTATGAGTATAGAGCTGTTCTAATTCTGAAATGTTTACAAATTTGAGGCTGAATGCACCACTGTATAAGTTAAGCTTTCTGAAGTGATACACATCTCATGAATGATAAATCATCATGCCTTTGCTGATCAATTACAAATGTGACTGTATTGCAGCGAGCAATTGTCTCTTGCCTAAAACTGATTACTCTTATTACCTGACAAGTTACTTCACAATTTTAAATGAGAACCGAGGACCAAATATACAGATTGGTTGCACTCTTAGGGTGATTGATAAGGATTTAATTATAAATCATATTTTAATTCAGTTACTCTGTTCAACCAAGTATAACTTATGAAATTCAATGTATAAAATATTAATTCAGGCTATAATTGAGTTTGTAGTTTTACAAGGGCTCATTGCCCCTAAATGTGGTGGGTGACATCAAAAAAGATAGCTCACTAACCTGCCCAGCGAATGAGCCTAATAAATAAATCCTGCATCATCCATATAAAAAGTCTGTGTCTGCAGTTTCTTCACTGCTCATCAAAATATAGCAGAGACAAAACCAAAATAAATCTGACTTCAGGTTCTTTAGAAAGACAAATTCAAAGTTAAAATGCACATGGAATTAATAACTGATTTTTCAAACTGTGTGTTTGTGTGTCTCGGGGAAGTTATTATCATCATCAATTTAGATTTATTGAGTTCCCACTGGGTATTCGGCACTGGAGCAGACAGAGCAGAGAAAATAATGATTTAAAATATTTCTGGAGTCCTAACCTTCACAAGAGTATTATTTCATACATTCATAAATAACATTAAATCAAAGCAGACTACCATTTATATTTTTAAACCAAAATACATTTATGAAACTTTGAGTATTGTTTTAAAAGTATCTTTTTTTTTCTGCTTCTGATAATATTTTCTTTTAAATAGTGGCCTTAAGTCCATGAGAAGAATCCTAAGCTGATGCCTAGGAGAATCTTTTGAAGGCATATTGTTATGCTTCTTTCAGCAAATCTAAATGGCCTTTTTACTTTTCATTGTCTCCTATGGTTTTTAAGTGCTTTTTAAGTTTTCCTGACTCGCATCCTACACAGGAAGCTTCAGTGAATATAGAATGTGTGGTTGCAGTCAGGAAAGTCACACTCATTAAAGTGATATTCTGAGGTTGCCCATTTATTTGCTATTTATGAAATGCATATCGAATTTGCTTATTATGTAAAAGTCAAGGACTGATTGTTCTGTCAGGACTGGAGACACAGCTTTTGATTTAAAATTTAGCTCTCTGCATTCTTTGTCCATCCTATCATCATCATAAGGATTCTCTTATTCTGCACTTAACCTATGCTTGCTTTAAAGATACTTTGTTAATTGCTATTCTATAGCAGGAAGGGTATGTGAATAAAGACCTACTCTGAGCTACTAAAAAAAAAAAAAATGTTAAAAATTAACTCAGCCTATCCATCAACAAAATGCTATTGAAATATAAACCTGTAAGAGAGTGATGCTTTTAATATTGAATTTATTGTTCTGTAAGACAATAATTTTCTTCTTGTCACCTATCAGTCATGTGGCCCTTTTACTAAAATTAAAGTTTCATGGAATGAGGGTTATTTTATTATGAACCTTTAGTCAGAACTATTTATTTACTATTTATTTTGTGCAAGCTAGTATGGAGCAACACATAAGTATTTGGAATAATTTCCTTGCCCTCTCTGAAATTATTGTATAGCTGGACTATGATACACTGCGTTATTATTATTCAAAATACGTTCTGACCCTCTCTTCAAGAAAATAAACTTATAGCATCTTAGATGGGGGCTCCTCCATGAGCCTGAAAACTAGAGTGAAGATAGTGACCAGTGATGGACATGAGCTGTAAGCAGGAAATAGACCTTTACTGTTAAAAGTCCCAGAGATTGTGTAATTTAGCCTTGCTAATTAATACTGGAAGAAAAGGTCAAAGATCTCATGTCAAATGGTTAACCTCAAATCTCTTTCTGATAGAGCATTAAATACTAAGTACACATATCTTCAGTAAATAATTATCAGAGATTTGATTTCTGGGGTTTTACTTATTGGTTTGCATTCCACCTAGGTATGTTCCACTTTAAGAATATTCAGTATATGATAATTCTAATTTATAAATAGAAACTTGGGATCTTTATTTAATAAAATGCTTTATTGAATTTATTTTAAAGAGTAAAAGGCCATTCAAGTTTTATAACAATGAATGTACATATTTTTTAAAAAAACCTGCTACATAAATTGGACAAGCCCTTTGCGATTTTCTCATCCCAAGGTAATCAAAAAAGTGACTTTATATATAGCATCTCTTAATTATTTTAATAATATATATCAATTTTATATCTCCTCTACCTGAAACATAAAATCACCTACAGTTAATTTCTTCACTTTTAATGTGTTATGTTTTCTGGTCTCCTCTTAGGCGTCAGCCGATTCTGTTTGTTGTACTTTCTATTTTTTCTCAGTTCTCCATTTTTTCCGGTAACATGTCAGAAACTGACTGAGGAAAACTAGTCTCAATCCTTCCTCCTGGGGACCCAAGTGGCTTTAGTTCTGAAGGAGTTGCTTTAGTTTAAGGATGAAGGCTTGAGAATATGGTACCCCAAATATCTGCTTACTGTTCAACAGATGTAAGCCTCAGTACATCTCAATCTCCTTTCCATACCTCCTCCTTTCTTTCTTCCTCCTCCTTCTCCCCCTCTCCCTCCTTCTCCTTCTTCTTCTCTCTTTCCCCATCTCTTCAGGAATCTAAAATGATCACAATGAAAAAAATAAATAAATAAAAATAAATTAAATTAAAAAAATAAAATCACAGTGGAAAGGGTGATGTTTTATTAGTTTATATGTCTTTTGTTTTAGCATGAAATGAAAATTGAAGGATTTATAAATACAGTTTACACATATGTTTGAAGAACATTTTATTAACCTAATCACCATATGTTTCTATTAATTTCCATTTCCATAATTAAATTCGTGATTTTACTTAGTTCTTCTGATCTACCATCATACTCTCTTATCACAACACTGAGCAGTGAAGCCCTGTGAAGCCAACTATATTCTTTTTTTTCCTTTTTTTTTTTTTGAAGTATTGTTGACACACAATGTAACATTAGTTTCAGGTGTACAACATAGTGATTGGACAAGTCTGTACTCCATCTATATTCTTGTAAGCTGAGTTTACTACTCCAGATAGAAAAAAACTAAATGTCCCCAGGATGCTGCTAATATCTGTGTAAAGTCTTTTGTCTTTTATCCCTTCCTTTCCCATATCGGACTTTGATCTTGAGGTATTTTCTTAGTTCTCTTGTCTCCTTTCTAAGGAGTAAGAGAAGTCAACGTCCTAGATTTTCTTGTGAATTTTTTGTTTCTTCTGTATTCCATTCATCGTTCTCTCCTGTTTCTAGAGTATCATATGATCCCATTTTTGTTCTAATTCATATAATTGGGGCACCCATCTGCATTACTTATCCTTCCTTTAACTCACGGTGCTGAATTAGCATCTCTAAAATATTTCTTGATTTGCTTTAAATCCAAGTCTAAGTCAGTCTGATGTTTCCTTTGCTGAATAACAGATTGTGGGTGTAATGGAATGTCTATTTTCTTCTGAAAACTGAGGTTATGGGGAATCAGTACATACAGTTGTCGTAAATGATCTTATATTTTTTCTAGGCCCTCAAAAGTATAAGATTTTTTTTTTCCTGAGAGCAGAGACATCTTAATATATATTGGTGTATAAAGCCATCAACAACTTTTTTCCTGTTGGGCATATATTTTTTATGACTGATTTACACAGGCCTGAGGATCTTCAGGTATAAATAATTAAAGTAGTTTCAATGTTTGGGAAATATGTCTGTGCATATACAGAGGTAGTTATACAAGCATGTATGTGTGGACAGACAGCGCAAACTGAAAGGGGGCCCTTCTAAAGGCAAATAGCAAGGTTGGCCTTGCTGGTCCCCTGGAAGAAAATCTCCCCTGAATAAAAATCAAATCTGACACAGCCATGGATGGCCTGAGGGCTGAGAGGACAATGGCTTTGGGTCCAGGTTGAAGCCTATTACTTGAATTGCCTCAATCCATACACATAAAACTTTTGTGAGCATTCACTGGAGGAAAAAAATTGTAATACTTTGGGGACTGTGCAATCTTCAAATGGACCTTTGATAAGTGATACTAATATAGGACTAAGAGAACCTCCCCCTGCACTTTCCCATGAGGGAATGAACTTTGATTCTGAGCTGACAGTTTGATGCAACAATGTGCACACATTCTTGAATGGTAAGTCAGCAAATGCAGCGTGCAAATCCTTGCAGGAGACAAAAAGTCAGGAATTGGTGATGTCGGAGGCAGCCCGGAAGAGGCAAATTGGCCAGGTTTATTAGTGGGCCGTGTGATATCTCTATAGGCTGTGAAATACCAGAATCAAAGTTAGCTGTATGCACGTGTTAACAAGAATCCCTTTGTTCCCACTGGCTAATGAGACCTAAACACATGAGGACTGCTTTCTAACGTGACTTGATTTGACAGTCCGCTTAGCACATAGAAGTGATTCTACTGATTGTTTTCAAAATGAGGACTACTTAAGTCCTTTAATTTCCTCAAAGCAACTGAAACAGTTTTCCCCTATTAAGGTATGCTGGACTTAGTAAATTAAGATGGAAAAAAAGAGGAACTTATAAGGACAGGTTCAGAAAGGGCAACATTGGCCTTTGTTTCTTGGATGATTATGCAACTTACTTAAACATTGAAGTGCTGTTGTGGACCAAACACATTGACTAAAAGTGAGTTTTGCTGTGTGCCAATCACAGGTGCCTTAAGTAGCCTCTTCACTTTGTGCATAGAAACGAAATCTAAATTTGCTTCTGGCCACTTTGCTGGGGATATATTATATCATTAATTTTATGATAATCATGTTAGCACCACTAATGGTATGAACAAGGATATTTATCGCCCAGATGCTTATTATCCTTTGAGTTTGTCCTGTAGCTACAAGGTACAAAGTAGATAATAATTTTTTAATAATATGTAGGTATCCCCCACTTTTCAAAAGTTTGTCTTAAGCCACTTTGCTCTTACGAAAGATCTACATTTAATACCTGTTTTCACCAACCGAAAGAAATTCAAAGATTTCCACTTCTACAAAAAAAAAGGTGAAAAAGCAAAAAAAGGGGCACCTGGGTGGTTCAATCAGTTAAGCATCTGCCTTGGGCTCAGATCATGATCCCAGAGTCCTGGGATCCAGCCCCAAGTCACATGGGGCTCCCTGCTCAGTGGGGAGCCGGCTTCTCCTTCACCCTCTGCCTGCCACTCCCCCGATTGTGCTCTTTCTCTCTCTCTGTCAGATAAATAAATAAAATCTGCCAAAGGAAAAAAAAAAAAAGAAAAAGAAAAAACAGTGTCCAGCATTTGTTTTGCAGGGAGCCTCTATAGAGGCAGGGTGCACGCTGAGCCGGGAGGGTGGCCCCACCCAGCTCCTCCCAAGGGCCCCACATTCCGCATCTCAGCATCAGGCCACCAGAGTTCTGAACTGTGTCTGTGCACATCTGAGCTTTATCTTGATATATTTTGTGCATGCATTAGTAAGATGTGTCCTAAGGTATCAGATAAGGCTAACAGAGGTAATTTTGGGGGTCTGGGAATGTCCAAAAATTTTTCCATTAATGTAAATTAATGGCAATTCCTTCTTTGCTTTATACTATTCTGGCTTACAAAAGGTTTCAGACGAACATTCTACTTTCAAATGGTGGGGAGGGGGAGTGGGGGAACTTGTATATAAAAATTTCTCATTTTATATATTTTTTAAAAAGTTAAACCAACTAACATTATAGGATTATAGTCCTATATCCAGATTATACTCAGTTCAACAAGCACTACAAATATATGACATTCTATGACTTTCTCTTCTTGGTATTTATGGTCATATTAATATTTCTTTATATGTGTGTGTGTATGTGTGTGTATATATATATACACACACATAAATATATATGTGTATATATTATATATAAAGATTTATTTTTCAATTAACAGATGTAAATAATATGTGTAATAAATTCACTTTTTCACTCTTAGAGATGCTATTTTCTGACTTATACTCTCCATAAGCTTCATTCACCTTCTTCCTTTCATTTCTTATTAAGTAAATGGAAAACCATATAAATACAACCTCATCAACCTGACATACAATCTAAACTCTCTGCATATGCTATTTTTTCTACTATGATAAAGGGGTAAATGATTTTTTTTCTCTTATATAAAATATTAACCCAGAGATGTCTGCTTTCATTCACTCAAGGATTCAAACATACTATATATAAACATACTATAAATTTAATATTTTCCTTCTTAAACTAAAAAAAAAAAACACACATTTAATCCAGCTCAATGACCTCTCTCGTTTATGATCTTTCTTCACTTAGTTGTTCTTTTTTTTTTTTTTCTCACCGTGCCTCACATGGCTTTTTCTTTGTGCAAGTTCACCCATGGTGTCTCTCCCTCTTCTCATAGGACACCATCATTCAGCCATATTGGATTAGTGTCCCACCTAATGTATTGGGAGTTGGGACTTTAACATGCATTTTGAGGGGGACACAATTCAGCCTATAACACCATCACTTTTAAAAAAAACCTGATTACTCTGAGTTTATGTACAGGCTATTTAGATCCACATTTTTACACATTGTCTATTGACATTGCAAGTTTGATATGTAATGCACATCTCAAACTTAATATATACAAAATGGAACAAACAGCACCTAGGATAGCAACCTTCATCTCTTGAATAGGTTTATTGCCATAGTGTCCTAATACCTTACACTTTCTGCCATCAGCCCCCACTCCATCATATATTCTTCTTAAAGCAGTCAAAGTGATAACTTCTAAATAAAATTTATATAGCCTGATCAATCAATCTGGTTTGCCTGAGGCTAAATGTTCATAGAAAACAAGACTTTATGGGTGCCTGGATGGCTCAGTTGGTTAAGTGACTGACTCTTGGTTTCAGCTCAGGTTGTGATATAGGGTCATGAGATGGAGTCCTGCGTTAGTCTCCTCCCTTAGTGTGGAGTCACTTAGGACTCTCTCTCTCCCTCTCCCTCTACCCCTCCCCACTGCTCTCTCTAAAATAAATAAATAAATCTTGAAAAAAGAGGAAAGAAAGGAAGGAAGGAAGAAAGAAAGAAGAAGAAAGAAAAAGAGAAAGAAGAAAGAGAGAAAGGAAGAAAGAAAGAGAAAGAAAGAAAAAGGAAGAAAGAAAGAAAGAAAGAAAGAAAGAAAGAAAGAAAGAAAGAAAGAAAGAAAAAGAAAGAAAAAGAAAGAAAGAAAGAGAGAGAAAGAAAGAAAGAAAAGAAAGAAAGAAAGAAAGAAAAGAAAGAAAGAAAGAAAGAAAGAAGAAAGAAAGAAAAAGAAAGAAAAGAAAAGAAAGAAAAGCAACCTTAAATTCATGTTATGTCACCCTCTGGTCAAAAAACCTCCAAAGGGCATTCATCTCACCAGAGTTATTGTCAGAATTATTTTAAAAATTCATATACCCACTCTGACTTTAGTTTCCACTTCTTTCTAATTTGGCTTTGACAAGATATTTATGAAAACGTTGAACTTTCTCTCCCCACGAAGGCTAGCTTCAGAACTTACTGTCTTGATAAAAGGTTTTAATACCCACCCTGAGCTTTCCTGGAGCAAAAACTTCAAGAGTCTCTCAGGTAATGGTTTGCAACCATGGTCTTCCTCCTGCCCAAGAGATACTTTTCTCCAGAAAACTGGAGACATTTGGCAAAAAGTCTGAACAGTTTCTCTCGTCACAAGTTTGGAAGGGGTGTTACTAGCATGCAGTGGGTGGAGACCTGGGATGCTGATTATAGGCATGGTGAACCCCCACAACAAGCTGTGCAACCTGTAATAACAAGGGTGTCAATAAACATTGTCCTAAGAGATGGAATGACTCAAAGGAGAAGTGTTCTAAGAGGAATGTAGTATATATCTCTTAAGCATTTGAAAATATATTCTTGTTGTATTTGTTAACTTGTTATGTGTTGACCTCTCCACCTCTATTCCCATACTTCTGAATATGAGGGGAAGAGACTATATTTTCACCACTACAATGTTCAGTGTTTGGAACAGCAAATGCTGCACAGTATGTGCTCGACAAATATCTGTTACATATTATGTATGGAGACAGAAAAGAGATACTGGCATTTGGTAGAAAGCAGAAAACAACTGATTTACAAAAAAGTAAATAGAGCATCCCACCCCCCCCAACTTGACAACAAACCATATATAAATTCATCATTATTATCATCAGTTTGGTATACTTGCAGCATCCCAAATGCAGAATAAGACACCATGAATGAAAACATTCAAATGAATAATTTCACAAAATACTCTTTTTAGTTCATGAACCCAAAGTGAAAAGAAAAGCGAAAAGCATAAGAGTACATGAATTAATGAATAATGATGAACAAATATATTAATGAATAAATAGAAAATACAATAAGAAAACCAGAATATGAAGGCACCTTTATTTTTTAATTCTTATTTCCTAGAGTCATCTAATCTTTTAAATAAACGGCTTTATTTTGAGATAATTGTCAATTCCGATTCGGTTATAAGAAATAATTCCATGAATTATTTCCATGAATTCCATGGATCTTTTACCTAGTTTCCCCCAACATCTCGCAAAACTACAATAAAATGTGACAATCAAAATATCTTGGCACAGACAAGATACAGATCATTTCTATAATTTCCAGGGATCTTCATGATGCCCTTTTATGGCCACTCTCACTTCTGAAAACCTGCCTCTCACCCCCTTAGCCAACCCTAGAACCATTAATCTGTTTCCCATTTCAACAATTTTGTCATTTTAAGTCTGAAGATTATTATATAAATGGACTCTGAAATATGTAAACTTTGGGGATTGGCTGTTTGTTTGTTCGTTTTTTTGTTTTTTGTTTTTTTTTCACTCAGCATAATTCTCTGGAGATCCACGATAGTTGTGGCATGCATCCATAGTTTCTCCCTTCGTATGTGCTGTTTAATATTCTGCGATATGGATGTATTTCATTATGTTTAGAAATTCATCTGTTGCAGAACATCTGGGATTTTTACAGTTTTTGGCAATTATACATGGAGCTGCTATTAATGTTTATTTACAGGCTTTTGTTTGATATATGTTTTCCTTTCTCTGAAATAAATGCCCAGAAGTCCAGTCTTCAAGTCATGTGATAGTTCTATGTTTAGTTAGTTATGGGTTTTTTTTTTAATTTATTTATTTGTTATTTGAAAGAGAGAGAGAGTGGAGGGAGGGCAGAATGAGAAGGAGAGGGAGAGAATCTCCAGTAGAGATTCCCCACTGAGCACAGAGCCTGACTTGATCTCACTCAATACCCTGACATCATAACCTGAGCTGAAATCAAGAATCGGACATTTAACCCACTGAGCCACCCAGGCACCCCATGTATAATTTTATTTTTTAAGAAACTGCCAAACTATTTTCTAGAATAGTTGTACCATTTTACATTTACACCAACAAAGTTTGAGTGATCCTGTTTCTTGGGAGCCTTGCCAAAATTTCGTACTATAAAATATTTTATTTTAATTTATATAATTTTATTTTTCGGCTCTATTGAGGTGTATAGCAAATTGCACATACTCAATGTATACATTTCGATGATTTGGGGCATATGGATACATACCATCATCACAGTCAAGGTAATAAACAAACATATTCATCACCTCCAAAAGCTTTCTTGTTTCCCATTGCCCCACCCCCCACATTTTTTCTTTTGATAAGAACACTTGGCATGAGATCTACCCTCTTAATAAGTTTTTCAGTGAACAACCCTGTACTGTTAACTATGTTAACTGTAGGCATTATGTTGCACAGAAGATCTATGGTCTTATTCATCTGTATAACTATAACTTTATACCCATTTAATGATAGCTCCCCATTCTGATGAGTATATAGTGGATAACCTGTTACTATTTAAATTTACATTCCCTAATGAGATGGGAATTAGTGCTAACTCCTTTTAACATTTTTTTTTTTTTTTTTTTAGATTTCTTCACTGAAACTACTTGGTCCTGGAAGCTTCTTTTGGGGGAGACTTTTTAATTATACATTCAATTTCCTTAGAAATTTAGAGGGCTATTCAAATGATCTCATATTGGATAAGTTGTGGTAAATTGTGTTTTTCAAAGAAATGGTCCATTTCATCTGAGTTTTCAAATGTATGGATTTAGAGTTGCTCATAATATTTGCTCATATTTTGATGACTGCAAGTTCTGTTATGATACCCCCTATTTCATTCATGATATTGATAATTTGTGGCCTTTGTTTTTTGTCTTTGTCAGTTTTGCTGGAAGTTTGGCAATCATTTGAATGAATGTATCAAAGAATCCATTCTTACATTTATGGATTCTGTTTTCAATTTCATTGATGTCTGCTTTTATGCACATTATATCTTTCCTTCTGCCTATTTTTTTCTGCCTGGGTTTGTTTTACACTTTCTAGTTTTTGAAGAGAGAGCTTAGATGATCAATTGGAAAATGTTCGTCTTCTAATATATTTATTTCATGCTATAAATTTCCCTCACAGCAATGCTTTAGCTGTTTCTAACAAGTTTTAATATGTTGCATTTCCATTTCAACTCAATTAAATATATTTTGTTATTTCCCTTGAAACTTCCCTTTTAGCTCATGGATTATTTAGAAATGTGTTGTTTAGTCTCCACCTGTTTGGAGATTTTTATGCTATTTCATTATTGATTTCTAGTCTGATTCCTCTAAAACAGCACACTCTGTACGATATCAACAATTTGAGTAAAGTTAACTTCACAGACCAGAATATGCAAGTATATATGTCTTGCCACATATCAACTAGATCTTGTTGGTTGGTGGTAGTGAGTTCTATTCTGTTCAGATGTTCTATCAATTGTTGAGACGGAATGTTGAATATCATGACATTAATTGTGGATCTATCTATTTCTCTCTTAGCTTAATCAGATTTTGCTTCACATATTTTTGCAGCTCTATTTTTTGTTGTGTATAAATTTAGAATAACTGTGTTCTTGTTGGGTTGATCCTTTAATTATTATACATTGTCTTTCTGTCTTTGTAATTCTCTTTGCTATAAAGTCTTCCCTATGGGATATTAATATAGCAATTACTATTTTGACTAATGTTTACATAGTATTTTTTCCATCCTTCTAATTTTGACAAATCTAAATCATTATATATGAAATGAGTTTCTTGTAACATATACATCAGGTTTTTAAATCCACTATATCAATCTCTATATTTTAATCAGTGTACTTAGATAATTTACACTTAACATAATTATTGATATTATTAACATGTTAGGGCTGCCATTTTATTTTTGTCATGTGTTTGTTCTCTTTCTTTCTTTCTCTTGTCTTCCTATGGGTTACTTGAATATATTTTAGAATTTTACTCTGATATATCTATAGTGTTTTTAAGTGTGTCTTTTTGTATAGCTTTTTATTGGTTGCTCTGTGTATCACATGATCTATTCATAACTTATCACAATCTACTGGTGTGACATTTTACCAGTTTAAATGAAGAAATCTTACCTTCCTTTATATCCCTCTAGTTTCCTTCACATATAATATCATTGTCTTAAATAGGTCCTCTCCATGTATTTAGCACCATTCCAGACAATGTTATAATTTTTCCTTCAACTATCAAAGATTCTTTAGAAAACCAATGAGGAAAAGATAAATGTAATATATTTTCACATACTTTTATCCTTATATTGTTCCTCTTCATTCCTGATGTTCAAAGATTCCTTCTTCAATCATTTCTTTTCTAGTTTAAGATTTTCTTTAACCATTTTTGAGGCTAGGTCATTGGTGATAGATTTTATTAGTTTGCCCTCACCAAAAATTATTTTGATTAAAAAATATTTTGATTTTTCTGTAATTCCTGGGATATATTTTACTAGATATAGAATTCTGAGTTCATAGTACTTTTCTATTAGTACTCAAAAATTTTTCTGGTCTCCATGATTTCTTTTTTTTTTTTCTTAATTTAATTTCATTTTATTATGTTATATCAGTCACCATACAGTATATCATTAGTTTTTGATATAGTGTTCCATGATTCATTGTTTGCATAAAACACCCAGTGCTCCATGCAATATATGCCCTCCTTAATACACATCATTGGACTAACCCATCCCCCCAACCCCCTCCCCTCTAAAACCCTCAGTTTCTCGGAGTCCATAGTCTCTCATGGTTTGTCTCTGCCTCTGATTCCCTCCCTTCATTTTTTCCCTTCCTTCTCCTAATGTCCTCCATGCTATTCCTTATGTTCCACAAATAAGTGAAACCATATGATAATTGACTTTCTCTGCTTGACTTGTTTCACTTCGCATAATCTCCTCCAGTCCCATCCATGTTGATGTAAAAGTTGGGTATTCTTCCTTTCTGATGGCTGAGTAATATTCCATTGTATATATGGACCACATCTTCTTTATCCATTCATCTGTTGAAGGGCATCTCGGCTCTTTCCATAGTTTGGCTATTGCGGACATTGCTTCTATGAACATTGGGGTGCATATGGCCCTTCTTTTCACTACATCTGTGTCTTTGGGGTAAATACCCAGTAGTGCAAATGCTGGGTCATAGGGTAGCACTATTTTTAATTTTTTGAGGCATCTCCACACTGTTTTCCAAAGTGGCTGTACGAAGTTGCATTCCCACCAACAATGTAAGAGGGTTCCACTTTCTCCACAACCTCTCCAACATATGTTGTTTCTTGCCTTGTCAATTTTTGCCATTCTAACTGGTGTAAGGTGGTATCTCAATGTGGTTTTGATTTGAATTTCCCTGATGGCTAATGATGATGAGCATTTTTTCATGTGTCTGTTAACCATTTGTATGTCTTCTTTGAAGAAGTGTCTGTTCATGTCTTTTGCCAATTTTTTGACTTGATTATTTGTGTTTTGGGTGTTGAGTTTGGGATGTTCTTTATAGATCTTGGAAATCAGCACTCTGTCTATAATGTCATTTGCAAATATCTTCTCCCATTCTGTGGGTTGCCTCTTTGTTTTGTTGAATATTTCCTTTGCTGTGCAGAAGATTTTTATTTATTTATTTTTATTTTATTATGTTATGTTAATCACCATACATTACATCATTAGTTTTTTTTTTAATTTTTTTATTGTTATGTTAATCCCCATACATTACATCATTAGTTTTAGATATAGTGTTCCATGATTCATTGTTTGTGCATAACACCCAGTGCTCCATTCATTATGTGCCCTCTTTAATACCCATCACCAGGCCAACCCATCCCCCCACCCCTCTCCCCTCTAGAACCCTCAGTTTTTTCACAGAGTCCATAGTCTCTCATGGTTTGTCTCCCCCTCTGATATCCCCCCCCTTTATTCTTCCCCTCCTGCTATCTTCTTCTTCTTTTTTTTTTTTTTTAACATATAATGCATTATTTGTTTCAGAGGTACAGGTCTGATTCCTCAGTCTTACACAATTCACAGCACTCATCATAGCACATACCCTCCCCAATGTCTATCACCCAGCCACTCCATCCCTCCCAACCCCCACCACTCCAGCAAAACTCAGTTTGTTTCCTGAGATTAAGAATTCCTCATATCAGTGAGATCATATGATACATGTCTTTCTCTGATTCACTTATTTCACTTAGCATAATACCCTCTAGTTCCATCCACATCATTGCAAATGGCAAGATTTCGTTCTTTTTGATGGCTGCATAATTTATCTTGATGAAGTCCCAAAAGTTCATTTTTGCTTTTGTTTCACTGGCCTTTGGGGATGTGTCTTGAAAGAAGTTGCTGCGGCCAATGTCAAAGAGGTTATTGCCTATGTTCTCCTCTAGGATTTTGATGGATTCCTATCTCACATTGAGGTCTTTCATCCATTCTGAGTTTATTTGTGTATGGTCTTAGAAAATGGTCAAGTTTCATTCTTCTGTATATAGCTGTCCAATTTTCCCAGCACTATTTATTGAAGAGACTGTGTTTTTTCCATTGCATATTTTTTCCTGCTTTGTTGAAGATCATTTGACCATAGAGTGGAGGGTCCATATCTGGGCTTTCTATTCTGTTCCATTGGTCTATATGTCTGTTTTTGTGCCAGTCCCATGCTGTCTTGGTGATCACTGCTTTGTAATATAGCTTGAAATCAGGCAACGTGATGCTCCCAGCTTTGTTTTTCTTTTCAACATTTCCTTGGAGATTTGGGGTCTTTTCTGATTCCATACAAATTTTAGAATTATTTGTTCCAGCACTTTGAAAAATGTCATTGGAATTTTGACTGGGATGCCGTTGAAGTTATAGATTGCTCTGGGTAGCATAGACATTTTAACAATGTTTATTCTTCTGATCCATGATCATGGAATGTTTTCCCATGTTTTTGTGTCTTCTTCAAATTCTTTCATGAGTGTTCTGTAGTTCTTAGACTACAGATCCTTTACCTCTTTGGTTAGGTTTATTCCAAGGTATCTTATGGATTTTGGTGCTATTGTAAATGGAATAATTTCTCTAATTTCTCTTTCTACAGTTGCATTGTTAGTGTGTAAGAAAGCAACTGATTTCTCTGCATTGATTTTGTATCCTGTCACATTACTGAAATGCTGTATGAGTTCCAGTAATTTGGGAGTGAAGTCTTTTGGATTTTCCACATAAAGTATCACGTCATCCGCTGGTTAACAGTTAGCTTATGTAGTTGGCTGCTCACATGGTGGAGGTGTAAATATTTACAATTGTTAGATCTTCTTGTTGGATAGACCCTTTAAGAATGATATAGTGTCCTTCTGTGTCTCTAACTACAGTCTTTAGCTTAAAATCTAATTTGTCTGATATAAGAATTGCTACCCCAGCTTTCTTTTGAGGTCCGTTGGCATGGAAGATGGATCTCCATCCCTTTACTTTCAGTCTGGATGTATCTTTAGGTTCAGAATGAGTCTCTTGTAAACAGCATATGGATGGGTCCTGTCTTTTTATCCAATCTGCAACCCTGTGCCTTTTTATGAGAGCATTTAGGTCATTCACACTGAGAGTTATTATTAAAAGATAAGAATTTATTGTCATCATGTTGCCTGTAAAGTTCTTGTTTCTATAGATTGTAAATTTCTGTTCAGTATCACTCTTGAGGACTTTCTCCTTTTATAGAACCCCTCTTAATATTTCTTGCTGGGCCAGCTTAGTGGTCACATATTCTTTCAGTTTCTGCCAGTCTTGGAAGCTCTGCATCTCTCCATCCATTCTAAATGACAGCCTTGCCAGATAAAGTATTCTTGGCTGCATGTTCTTCTCATTTAGTACCCTGAATATGTCTTGCCAACCCTTTCTGGCTTCCCAGGTCTCTGTGGATAGGTCTGACATTATTCTGATGTTCCTCCCTCTGTACATAACTAATCTCTTCCCCCTAGCTGCCCTTAAGATGGTTTCCTTGGTTCTAAGATTTGTGAGTTTTACTGATACATGCCGGGGCGCTGGTCTCTTCTCCTTGATCTTGGGAGGGATCCTCTCTGCCTCTAGAACACGAATGTTTGTTTCATTCCCCAGATTAGGGAAGTTCTCAGCTACAATTTGCTTAAATATATCATCTAGTCCTCTCTCTCTCTCTCCACCCACTCAGGGATCCCAATAATTCTGACATTGGAACGTTTCATGGTGTCACTTATTTCTCTAATTCTGTTTTCATGGATTTTATGCTGTTTCTCCCAGGCCTCCTCTTTTTCCTTCTTTTCTATCAATTGATCTTCTAGATCACTAATTCATTCTTCTGCCTCATTTACCCTAGCTGTTAGAGTATCTAGATTAGATTGGATCTCATTGATAGCATTTTTAAGTTCTGCCAGATCAGCTCTCATTTCTGCCCTTAGAGACTCTATGTTGCCATTAATCGATTTCTCCATTCTAGCTGTCATCTTCATAACTGTTACCTGAGTCCATTTCCAACATCTTGCTTATATCTGTATCCATTTGTAAATCTGTGGCAGAAGTCACAGTCTCTGAGTCTTTCCTATTTTGGGGGTTCCTCCTCATAATCATTCTGTTGAGGGGTGGTTGAGGGAATGTACAGAGTCCATATTATTGACCACAACCCAAACAAGATGCACCTGTTTTATAGGGACCTTAGGTTTGTTGGCCTCTTGTTTTCCCAGCCTGTCTTCTGGGGAGGGGCCTGCCACGCTGTTACTCAGGCAACCCTGTTTGGGAAGAGTTGTCCTGTCCCGGGGGGGGGGGGGGGGGGGGCTCAGTGAAAACCAGTTATTTGGTGCTCTGGTTCTCTGGCGGCTTTCTGCATCTCTTCTGAGAGTCAGAGCAGAAGAGACAGTTTCCAACCCTCTGACTCAGAACAGAGAGATCACAGTCTGTTCTTCAGTGAGCTCTCTAGGCCACACTCTTTCCGTTTCTGTCTGTGCTGCTAAAACAGCTGCGTCCTGGGGTTGTGCCCCCCTCAGCAGCGCTCCCAGTCCTTGCTTCCAGGTCGGGTCATGTCTCTGCCTCTTGTGCTTCTAAAACTGCACGCACGCCCCTGCACCTCCAGGTTTCAGTCTGGGTGGGGGGAGGGGGCTGCCCTAAAGTCTTTTCCCTGCCACTACCAGTCTGTGAGTCTGCGCCAGGTCCCCACTGTGAGAGGCTTTTGCACTCCAGTGGAGCAGGATCCTAAAGGCTCCCTCCCCCCTCCATTTATCTTCTGATATCTGCCTGCGGAATCACAGCTCCCTGCTTCATACCTTGAAACCAACTGCTGCTGGTATTCTGTTTGTAGAGATCCATATATATTCTCTTACATCTCAGGCTGATTTCGTGGGTGTTCAGAGTGGTCTGGTAGATATCCAGCTCAATTCACGGGACCAGGTGGAATAGGGTCCCCTACTCCTCTGCCATCTTTACAAGTTCCTCCGAGACTGTATTTGTTAATGCAACCTAAAACTATTTCAGAACAAGTGTGCAATGAGCTTTATCAGAAAAAAATGTTGACCTTAGGCAAATGATTAAACCTGAACCTCAGCTTCCTTGTACAACAATGTAAAAGATTAAGCAAGTCATCAGGTGTTGTTTGGAGTACCCAATTTGCTGCCACACCAGAAGGGCTGAAGCAACAGTCACCAGTGAAGATTCCTATTGTTTCTTTTTAAAATAGTTCAGCACAAACAGCATGTACAAGTGTATAAATTGCCTTTAGTCTGACAGCCTCTATGATTTCTGATGAGAAATCTATTTCATTCATCTCAGTTTTTTCTTATAGGTAAGATATCATTTCTCTCTTGATTATGATTTTTTTTCTTTGCTTTTATTTTTCAGGAGCTTGGCTATGATGTGTTTTTAGGTGGATTTATTTGATTTGTTATTAGAGTTCATTCGGCTTAGTGAACCTGGAAGTTTATATCTTTTGCCAAATTTAGGAAATTTTTTTTTTTTTTTTTTTTTTAGCACCTTTCCAGCCTCACCTTTTTTTCTTCTCTCTTCTGAGACTCAAGTGATATTAATGTTAGATATTTTGTTATAGCCCCACAGGCTCCATTCATTAGTTTTTTTAGTTGATTTTCTCTGTGTTTTTTAGATAGCATAATTACCATTGTTCTGTGTTCCAGTTCACTGATTCTTTCATCTGCCATCTCCATTCTGCTGTTGAGTCCATCCATTGTGATTTTGTTGTTGTTTTCAGTTTTAAAATTGCAGTGGTCTTCACTAAGATTCTGGGTGCAGTGGAGGTTGACTTCATTACCATCAGCAAGGATGAAATCCCAGCCCCTCCTTAACCATTTCTGACCCAAAATTGTGACAGGATGATTGGGGTACCTCATTATAGCCTGATAAGTGTAGAACTCTTGAGCCCCCACTTGGCCTCTTCTGGTGTGGATGATCCAAGGCAATAGTTTGTTCACTTGTTTCTTTATTGTTCTTTCTTCCTTTCTTTCTGTGTTGTTTTGCCTATATACAAGTACTTATTATCTAAGATTTTCTGTCTTAGCTGACTCTTTTATGGTACTTTGGATAGAGAGCATGGGTGTTTGTTGGGCTTTCTCTGTACCCATTGGCATTTCTGGGACACCAGCTTCTTCAGCTTCATTCTGGGATATATAAGGCTAAAAGAAAATCTAGAACACATATCACTGTGCCATTTCCTGGAGTCTGAAGTCCCTAGTTAATCTGCCCTGCAGAAAGCCGCCAGAGAACCAGAGCACCAAATAACTGGTTTTCACTGAGCCCACCCCCCCCTTTCTCTCCACCTTTCAAGGGTCTACTATGTTCATATTATATATATAATGCTCAGCATTTTTAGTGTTTGGTGTAGGGAGGAATAGGAAGACATACATCTACTCCATCTTTCTGGAATCAGAAGTCTGATCAAATCATTTAACTGTAAAACTTGACATATCTCTATGAGTTCAACGTTCCAAAAGCTGAAGTCATTTTATATGTTAGGAAACCTACAGCAGTGACATGAACTATCTTGTCCAGGGCCCAGGAGGAACTTGCTAACAAAAGGTCATAAAATCGGTCAAGAATTTTTTTTCTTCAATACCATTCTGTTTCTTTAAAATCTAAGAGAAAGACAACTAAAGATGATAGTGTAGTTCTATTAAAGTCAGTTATCATCACACAGATTCAGATGTAACATATGTAATTTTTTTTTTTTTTTCTTTGTCTTCTTTATCTCCTAGAGTAGCTTTGGAAGGCAAACACTTGATCACTAGCACCTTTAAGAAACTGTTAGCCCTACAGACCAGTGCTGATACCAGGAGATATACCTAAGCTTCTGTTGTCTCTTATTCTGTGGGAAATAAGCAGTATCATCTAAAGCCAGTTAGACTCTATTGGAACAATGGCAAAATTTGTTTATCTCTTCAGGTTCTAGAAGCACAGTATAAAAGCTAAGGTCATCAGACCTGGGTTTTAGTTCTGATTCTGTCTGGAGTTTAACCATGGTTGTTATGCAGGCTATGAACTCCTCCAAAAGTTTCCAATAATGACTGTCTTGAGGATTATTAAAATTATTAAATGAAATAATTTATGTTAAGCTGATGCAATAAGCTGTGTACTCAATAAATGCAGATATCAGACAGTATAGTCATGTTAGAGGATTTTTAAATTATCTGGAAACTGAAACAATACATAATGTGAGAAGCTTTCTTTTTTTTTTTTTAGATACTTATCATCTGTAGTCCCTGCCGCTGACCACTGACCAGCTGTGCAGTTGTGCAGCCTGTCATTAAAAAGAATTTACCTTAAAAAGTAGAAATCCTTCATATTATCCATTCATTCAGGGTATACCCACCCCCACAATCCAGTCAACATCTTTATAAAGAACATCTAATTTGATAGCATATTCACTCAAAATAATCCATTTTAGTTCATAATTTCTAAACATGTAATTTATTTTTATTAACTACAATATTTAATCTTTTGTCAATAATGTATTTCTGTATAATTTTTTTTTTTTTGAGGCAAGCGGTACATATCTACTTCTAAATGCAGTGTAGTTTGAGACCCGTCCTTGAAAAGTTTCAAAAGATATGTAATCCAAGTATTTATGTATTTATTATTTTTAGCTTATATTTTATATGTTGGCCCTTTATGAACATAAAGTTTTGGGGACATGTCATATTTAGATTATAAACACCACTTATAAATATTGCAAAATTTAAAAAAACTAGAATATATATTTTAAATGTATATTAGAGCCTGCCTAATTACAAAAATAATTTCAGGAACATTTAATAAGTTCTTAAAATACAATAAAATAAAGAATATTTTAAGAAAGTTGAAAAAAAGAGAGCTGGCAATAAAGTAGAGGGCTTTCTAGCTATAAAATATGCAAATAATCAAGAATTACATCCACATAATTAACGAGAATACCATCTGAGTTGCCAAGGAAAATAATTTTCATTTTCATTACTGGGTGGGAAGGAACATCTGAGACTTCAGATGGTGAGTAAGGGTGACTTTGCCCTAATTCATGAATATCAGGACAGCACATTTCAATATGATCAAATTAAACAGAGCCCAGGGAGCAACCATGTCGATAAAAGATGACTATGATTAAAACTTGTGTTATTTAGACATTGTTATTGACACCATAAGTATCACCATGTGCTCTGCAAGCTGCAATGCGCCCTCAAGGTGGTCATATAGATAACAAGATCCATTTTTTCTCTCTATTAGATGGATGCTATGGGACAGTCTTGCCTGAAATAGAAGGAGATTTCAACATGCCAGAAAGGAAAGTGTCAAACTGGAGTGTTATCAAATTAGAGATAAAAGTTTTGGTCAGATGAGCCACAGTAGCATGATTTATTATATTTTTTGCCTTTGTTGCCTTGCTGTTGTTTGTTTATTTATTAATGGCAGGATCTGGGAGCCAGAGGATTTAAGATAGCCTTTTTATTTTGTTCACTCTATTTTTTTTTTTTAAGATTTTATTTATTTATTTGACAGAGACACAGCGAGAGAAGGAACACAAACAGGGGGAGTGGGAGAGGGAGAAGCAGGCCTCCCGCAGAGCAGGGACCCCGATGCGGGGCTCAGTCCCAGGACCCCGGGATCATGACCTGAGCCGAAGGCAGACACTTAACGACTGAGCCACCCAGGTGCCCCTTTTGTTCACTCTATTAAAAGCTTGTTGAAGTGGTTTACTTTGGAAGAACATTGACTAGCAGAAACTATCTAACAAAGTACTTGTTGGTCCTTGGGGGAACTCATTTGGAATAAGAATCCCTTGATGACCTACTCCAATCTTAAAACATTATAAAGTCAAAAATTATAGTTTGAGGCTCATCAGTTGCATCTGATAGCTCACCCACATTTGCACTTTAAATGTTAGAAGATATCCATAACTTTATCCACCATTTCCTCTTTATTATTTCTTTTTTCTCCTCCTTTTCACTTTCTCTCTATATATTACGATTTTTTTAAGAGTTTATTTATTTATTTGAGAGAGAGAGGGAGAGTGACTGAGCACAGGGGAGGGGCAGAGAGAGAGGGAGAGGGAGAATCTGGAGCAGATTCCATGCTGAGCATGGAGCCTAATGGGGGGGCGGGAGGGGCTCAATCCTAGGACCTTGAGATCATGACCTGAGTCGAAATCAAGAGTCAGCCGCTTAACCGACTGAGCCACCAAGGCGCCCCTCTCTATATTATGATTTTAAAGCATATACTTCTTTGTTGTTGTTCCGTTAATCCTCTAAATTCTTGGGATATTTAGAAACATATGTATTCTTGTGCCTCTTCTAATCTGATAGGCTTATATAACAATGTTAGAGAACAGGGAGTATTTTTTAACACTCTTGTTGTTACTGGAATTATATTTTATATAATACAGTATATTTATATGCCAACCTCAATATGTAAGCAGAACTGACCTTTGTTTTTCCACGTGACCACATGAGCTATGGTGCTGGTACTGCAGACCTTGTTAAGTGACTCCCATCTGTGTGTTACTGAATTTGTTCTATCACTTTGTATAGTTGATTACCTTTTTCTATATCTGCTTTTCTCTCATTTACAAAATGATTTTTTTGTATGTTGTGAATATTTGCACTTAAGACATTGTGGTAGACTGAATAATGACCTTCCTAAAACATCCATGTCTTAATTCCCAGAACTTGTAAATGTTACCTTATTTGGGAGGTAACCACTTGATATGGTCAAGTTAAGGATTTTGAGATAGAACAATGATTCTAGATTATCTGGTGGGTCCGAGGAGTCAGAGTGGGAAGAAAAGGTGACTACGGAAGCAGAGATTGGAATGATGATGCACTTTGAAGATGCAAGGCGGGGCCATAAGCTAAAGAATAGAAGTGGCCACTAAGAAGCTGAAAAGGGCAAGGAAAGGGATTCTCCTCTCAGAGTCTCCAGAAGGAATCATCCTTGTGGACACGCTGACTATAGCCCAATGAAACTGCTTTCAGACTTCTGACCTCCAGAGCAGGTAAAGAACAAATCTGCATTGCTTGAAGCTAGTAGGTTTGTGGTAATTTGTTATGACAGCAATAGGAAACTAATACAAATATATATTTTTTAAAGAAGCAAAAGAAAAAAAAAGGTTTTGCTGGAATATAATTTATACAAATGACGTATTTAAGTAGTGTAGTATGTTTAAAGTTGTGCAACCATTACCATAATCTGATTTTAGAACAAATGCTATTTTCCTGAAAAGAAATCTCATACCCATACTTAAGGATATATTTGTATTAAAAATACCATAATTGTTGCTTAATATAGGGGGCAGCATCCCAGTGATAATTGGTTAAAATAATTTATCTTTTGTTAGGAGTAGAGTAGAGATGGGGGTGACGGTGAAAGTAGGTAAAGATCTTTGAGGAAATGTCTGTGGTCCTGGACCATTTACAGTAACACTTTTCCATCTAAAACACCCATTAATAATAATAAGAAATCCAGCTTGATCTTGGAATAGAAAGGAAATTTAGGCAACATCTCCTTCTTTCCATGCATATTGCTTATTCCGGAAAGAATCTCAGATGGCTTCCAAAGAATCTAAGATAAAAGCAAGAAAAAATTATAGAAATTAAACTTTCATTACAAAGTATAGCTGGGATTTGAGCTGAAACTGCACGCTATGGTGACCCGTATCAGTTACCTGAGTTGGAACAGAATTTGTTACCAAGCTTTTGAAAATTGATGAGAGAGAACTCTTTTTTTCATCACAATATTAAATGGCCTTGATGTAAAAATAAACTAATTGTTCAGGGAAAACAAGATACTTCTTGGTGTAATAATTAGAAAATAATAATCCTGATGAAGGCACTGTAATAAAGTGGAATCATGCATCCACCAATTTTTATTCAGCCTATCATGTGTCCGACATGAATACTACATGCTTGGGATACACCAAAAAAGAAACAGATAAAACATTCTGCCCCCAGGGCATCCAGATTTTTCCAATCAGCTCACTCCAACGTCCTCTAAAGGGATTTAGAATCAGTTACCTAAGGCACCACCCCACAATCACAACTTAGCAAAACCAATTATAAAGACAGGCCAGACTGTGTCCTTGAAAATCATTTAGCATCACAATTCTTATAGTAAATTTTGGCTGACATTGATTTGAGATTTTATACCTGTCAAATGCCAGAAAAACAGTTCTTCTATGTAGCCATGAGAATTGAGAGCCATGTTCCTTAGGAATAGTCAAGGTGGGGTTAGGGTTATAATCCTTTTATGAAGGCTTAAAATCTCAATAAAGCTATCAGGGTGAGCTGGGGGCATGTCCACATTCAGGACACAAATTCTCTTTGGAAAATTGTTTTGAATCAGCTTCACCCATAGAACTGTGGTGAGCAAGGATTCCAGATCCACTCTATAAAGTAACTTAGTTTTACTCAGAAATGATGTTCCTATTAGCATATAGCTAGATACACTTGAATGGAAATAGCGTCTTAATGAAACACCCATAGAACTTTACATTGAAGAGTGATATTGTATATTATTTTTAAATCAAGCAATTAAAAAAAGCATGGCTAAGATTTTAAAACTGTAAGATTTTTAGTGCAAGGACACGGTTTGTTTAAGTTTTTTTCTCATCATTTTATCCTTAATATTTAACACATTGTCTTATGAAGAAACAAGGTACTTGATTTTCACACATATCTTTGAAATAACTTGTTAAAAATAGGCTAATTATTTTGCCAGTAGGTAGAAGAGACAACTGACCCCAGAACACAGAGTTGTAATAATTATATTTTATTGAGCACAAATTGTGTGCCAGAAACTATAAGTGACTTCACTTGCTATTTAATTTCTAGGATGTCTTATCAGCAATATTTTACATATTAGGTAAATAAAACTCAGAGAGGTAAAGTAACTTTCTTGATGTCACACAGATGATTGTTTGGCAAGGAGGTTATTTAAAATACTTATGTGGAAAAATATAAAAAAATAAATGAATAAAATGAAATACTTATGTGGCTTAAAACATCTCATTTTTAACCAGCTGATTTTCCCCAACCTCCTCCTTCCCACCTTCTCTCTTCAACCCCCCCCCCCATTGTTTTTCTTGAATCTCAAGGCAAAATGTATTGTCAATGCCCGCATGTACTAGGCACTTCACCAGGAACTGTTCATACAGATGTTACACTAATATTTATTTATTTTTTTAATTTTTATTATTTTTATTTATTTTTTTAAAGATTTTATTTATTCATTTATTTGAGAGAGTGAGAGAGAGAGCACATGAGAGGGGGGAAGGTCAGAGGGAGAAGCAGACTCCCTGCCGAGCAGGGAGCCCGATGCGGGACTCGATCCCGGGACTCCAGGATCATGACCTGAGCCGAAGGCAGTCGCTTAACCAACTGAGCCACCCAGGCGCCCTACACTAATATTTCTAAAGAGACAAGCTAACATGTGCCAGAGTTTTGGCTTGTTATGGAGCTAGTTCAAAGAAGAAAAATATAAACTAATGCTGGTGGGCAGTTTGCTTATGAGAGAGTGAACCTTTACCAAGCTGGTATGAAAAGGGTAAAAGAAAGAGGATAAAGACAGTGAAGATCGTGGCACAGAGACAGAATTATTGCGATTCAATTGGACAGTGTATAGGTAAACGGGTGTTTAAAGAAGTTAACCACTGCCAGTGTGGATCCATCTAGAAGGCAAGGGAAGTAATTATGTAATCTAAGCAGCTCGTGAAAGAGGACCATTCAGGCTGCTTGGGCATGAAACAGCAAGGAAATTGGCACAAATACTAAGAAAAAAAGAAAAGATAACCAAGATTAAGACAGTAGCAGCAAAGCTAGAAAATATGTAGCAGATAGAAAAAAATTAAATAGTCAACATTTATTAGAACTAATGAGTGAATGCTAGTATATGGGACTGAAATGTGGAATGTGGTAGATAGGTGAGAGGTCCCCAGAGTTCTCAGATTTCCCTTCTTCAGGGTGTGCTAGCTGCACGAACACACGGGCCCCGAGATCACTCTCTTCCCAAGAGCAGCCTGCATCCAGTGAGTGATCAAAGGGCACATAGAAAGGCCCAAGTATTTGAAGCCAGCTAAAGACCATTTGATGAGTCATTCTACATCCAGAGCTTTGCCTAAGTCTTCATCAGCCCCCATGGCCCTCCAACTTCTACCTCTACTCAATACTGCTTCCTCCCTCCCTTTGATAGACAATCCTTAAAAAACAAAAACAAACAAAAACCCAAAGGATCTCACCTCAAACACCATCTCTGCTTTCAGAGAACCCAGGCTGTGATAATGCCTACGTACCCAACTGAGGCTTCATTATCAAAATTGGAAATACCAAAGGGAAAAGTGGTAAAAAGTAATACATTCAGTTTTAGGGTATTGTATTTGAGGGAATGGTGGGTCAACTAGATGAAGATCTCTTGTACATGGAAAGCTATTCAGGGCTATAGCTCAAGACTAAAGGGTGAGGGGAAATTTGTACTTGAGAACTCTTTTTAAAATAAATCCAAAATATCTTTCACATTTTTTATATGCCGTAGGTATATTTCATAGCCTATTTTTCCAAGAGTCTAATTAAAAACAACAAAAAAATGTGTTATGCTTACTATAAGAAGATTTTAGAAATCTTTTCATTGTCTCTTTGAATATTTATAAATTAATTCTGCTGTGTGACTTGGCATTGTCTAATATTGTTGATGGCTTACAGCAGACAAGTCCAATCTGAAGTCAAGATTCCATTCCCTGAGCAGCTCTCTCAGGATGTGGCATCCCTTATGTCAAGCTATTTTCTTTATTGCCCAATTTATACATAACTGACAAGGTGTCCCAATTGCCTGGTTATGATATCCTTGCTTCTTCTTTGATGGGAAAGTGATTACATTTTAAGGGGCTTTCTACACACACATTTGTCAGCTTTTAGCTGTTACTTATGTCCTCAGTTAGATATAATTGATGCCCAAGGGTAACTTGTAAATTTAATTGAGAACTGTTAGTGATTAATCACATCATATCATCTAAAAACACAGGAAGAGATACAAGAAAGTTTATTTCTTCACCTTCATATCTTCTACATGTGTATTTGAATGCTGAATGGCATCCTCAGTCTGCTTTATTTTCTATTTAGCCCTTTTATGCCTTTTTGATTTCACATTTCATTAGTTAATAGTATTGGATTTGTGCCAAGTAAATAATATATACATGTATGACTTTGCAGTTAGACTTAAGAGTGCATAAGATGAGAGCATCTGCTACTAATAATCAAAAGAAAATGACTATGTGGTTGTTCCCATACACACACACACACACACACACACACACACACACACACACACACACACTCTGTCTTAAGGTGATGTGAAGAGATTGCTCCTGTTATAAATGATACCGAGTAGTTAAATACTTGACAGGAAGAATTAATGTAAAGAATGCTATGCCCTTATATCTAGAAAAACTGGCAAAGATATTTAAATGAATATGATCTGTAGTAATGGAGACTGTGTGTCCTAGTTTGCCTAGAATAGTCCTGGTTCCTCCCTGTTGTTCCTACACAATCATTTATAGCATCCCTTTAATTCTCCAAAGTATCCTGGCTTGCTTATTAAATCCTATGGCCACCTTACCTAGAATACTGTTAGATTATTTAATAATTTAGTCTATTACTATGCTGGGTAGCATGTGACTTGTCAAAAACTTTATTAAATAATTCTAATGCATGAACCAAATTATTATTCCTAGGAGGAAATAGTGGCTTGAATGCTTCTGGGATTGTTATGAAATATTTATTATAATTTATTTTGGAAAAATATGGCATTTATCACTTAAAAATTAAAATGGTCTTAAAATATATTTTCTGAATCTGATGTCATCAACATGGTGGCAGCACAATCCCTGATCCAAATGCAGGAGATTCAGGGTTGTTGATAGTTTACTATGATCGTGGCTTTGAGGGGACAGCACACTTCAACTTCAGTGTTTTCTACTAACATGGTTGAACATAATCGAAATATCATTTTCTTTTTTTTTAAAGATTTTATTTATTTATTTGACAGAGAGATAGAGAGCACAAGTAGGCAGAGAGGCAGGCAGAGGGAGAAGGAGAAACAGGCTCTCTGCTGAGTGAGGAGCCCGATGTGGGGATCGATCTCAGGACCCTGGGATTTTGACCTGAGCCGAAGGCAGACGCTTAACTGACTGAGCCACCCAGGCGCTCTGAAATACCATTTTCTAAAGTATTGTCTAGGCACATAAGATCATCAGTCATGAACTGGTTTCTGTGGCACAAATCCTTTCAAAATACCCATGATTCCGGAGTGCTTGGATAATGAGGATATTAGTGATGATACATTTCATTGCTTTTCTTTTTGTTACTGCTGACTTTATAATGTAGAAACCATGGCATTGGTAATAAAAAATTGTATCTCTATAGTATATATTGATTCAAATTTCTTCCATTAATTCTGTAATCATCACTTTCCAGATAGAAATATGCTCTATTCCCGGTTTGTGTATAATCATTTTCAAGATTTTAAAGTAAATATTTTACTGACATCATAAACACCCTCAAGTGTCCAAAGATTGGACCTTCATGAGTCATTAAGGTGAATAAAAGTAGTTATTTAATTTAGACATAATCAATAAACTTAAGTAACAGATATTTTCAGTGAAATTACTTTTTATACTGAAATTATAATAGGTTTGCATTATGTCGACAAGAGCCATTTTTTTAAATCACTCCAGAGCCTGACCTTTAAAAAAAAATGTTTTTTTCATACATTTGAGATGTTCCTTTCTCAATGGGTTGTCTTCCTGTCAATTATGACACTTAAATCAAACTTATTGTCTTCCTGTATCTAATTCAAAATATTTTACCTTAAAGTATTTTTATCCACTTAAAAAAAAAACTCTAGCTTTCTTTCTCTTCTTTCCTTCTCAGACAACTATTGGCAAAAGCGGTATACACTTCTTGTCTCCAAAACGTCAACCACACTCAGATTTTAACATTTATGATCCAGATTAGCCTTCACTCCAAAGTTTAAAATTATTCTATGAAGATTGACAGTCTCAGAGAGAGAGAGAAAGTTGTGTGTGTGTGGTCCTTAAGTGATTTGACATTTCTAGAGTATTTGCCATCGATTGATAATTTCTTCTTCTTAAAAGTTTCTCCTCTTCTCCATGTTAGTAATAAAGTGTTCATTTTACTTTTATTTCCTAAGTCACTTTTTTTTATTTGCTTTTCTCTGTTATGCATATTATTGAAAAACCTGTATCACGACTTTTTTACTCTTTTATAAGCTATCCTCCTTTGAGGATTTCATATACTCCAAGATTTGACATTCCATGTGGATGATTTCAAGCTTTTTAGACTCTCCTAAAGTGAGAATTGCATGCCCAACTACTTCCTTGACCTCTCCTTCTAGAGTCCTTCAGAGCAACTTAAATTCAATACTCAATCTACATTAATTACACGTTTTCCCAGTATCCTAGGATGGCCCTCTTGGAGGAATGCTTGATGACACCTTTTTTTTTTATTTTTTAGCATACCCTATGTATACTTGATCATCAACTTATATAAACCCCATTATGCAATGTCTGGTTTAAATGTTTCCTAATCTCTAATTTCTTGACATACAGACTAATTTGCCTATGCCTGTGTTTATATGTGTGTGCGTATATGTATTTTCCCCTCTACTTATACAGTCTAAAAACACTGTACATTTCTTTGTTACTTTTCTTTTTATTCTTGCTTTATTCATTTTTATTTTCTTGACTGTTTGAATTAAATTCCCTTTTTTACACATTCAACTGCAATCATATATAATGTCTGAAATTGACAAGCTAATATCTTATATTTTATGAATTCAATTATTTAATTTGAATAAATTATTTTAACATATATGCTTGCATAAAGCTAGTGAAACATGTTTCAGTAGTTAATAAACCCCATTATTATAAACTTAGACAAGTTATTCACATCTTTATGTTCTGCTGTATTTTACACTGTATTTTATCACTAGCTAAAATTTAGTTAGCTATTTTGTAAAAAGTGATTTTCTTTGTCATAATTTAATGATACTTCCCCTGGTGCTTTAGTCACTTTTGTTTATGCATCCACACTACATATTTGATGACAGTAAATGCTTCTTATTATCCTTGTCATCAAAATGAACTAAACGAGTTCTGGGCATGGCATTATAACCAGTTCCAGGTGCATAGGGTGTCCTTGAAAACTATTTGTTGAATAAATGGATGAATGATTTTTTTTCCTCTTGATAGTCTCTTGAGGAAGAGGACAATATTTTTATCTGTCATAATAGCCACAATATTCTAGCATCTAACAGTTTTCTAAGAAGCATGTGTAGAATTTAAATAGTCCTTGGTAGAAAATCTCATTCAATAAAAATATTGAAACTAGTCTCTGAAATAAAAGGCAGAATTTGTGAAATCCAAACAGTTTTTTTAAAGACAAACAAAATTTTTAAAGTTTTTTACTATTGTGAATGAAATTAATATTAGCTATCATTTTATGGCCATAGTTCATGATGTCAAAATTCTATTTATCCTATCCAAAATAATCACTTTTTATTACTGATTCATTTAAAAGGTGTTATATAAATATTATCTAATTGAAAGTGTATTGTGTGTGTATATATATGTCTATAAATTATTTACCTTGGAAAATAACTTTCAAGGAAAAATTGATAAAAGTCAAGAATACTGTTAGTTTTCTACCTCAGTTCTATACATCAGCACAATATTAAACGTATTCAAAAGATGAATGAGTTTTGAACATGACTGTTATGGATTCTGTATGGAAACAGCATTACACATACAAAATACAAAAATCAAAATCCTAGTGGCCACATTCTTGCATTTGAGAAATGTCTCATAACATTTCACAACATTATGGTAAAATATGTTATACTGAGAATTGATTTTTATTGAAGAAAATTAAAAATGTATGGCTTCAAAATTGTTGTGATTCACAATTTTCAGTTGAACTATGGAGTAAAATAGGGCTGGAAATCAGTTCTCTGAAGGTGACAGCTGTAATAACATGGTAGGGAATTCTCAGAGTAGTTCATGATTTTGACCTTTGGAAGGTATGGACTTAAGGGGAAATTTAATTTGAAACCACAAATGGAAGAAACATCCACTTTCCTTGGCTCATATTAGAGAGTAATTTAGAAAGTCGAGAGTAACCAGTTTTAAGTTTCGCACAGAGGAGAGGAACCAGTGTATACCTATTGTGGGTTTTTAATAAATGTTGTTGCCATAGCTGTAGCTCTCACATAGCCAGAGTGCACACCACAGACCCAATGGCACCCACACTTCTACTTTGTGGCTTCTGGCTGTCCACATCTTTAACGCAAATAGATGTACCTTTTAGACAATGCTATTTTTGTGTGAAGTAATTTCATTTTCATCCAAATGTCATTCTCTTCAGCTTCTATTCACTCCTACTACCTTTCCAACTTATAAAAAAAAAAATGAATTCCATCTACTTTGGCTTAAATGAATATATGTGGATTTTAAAATGTGGCATTATAACCTCCCAAACTATTACTGTCCTTTGTACCTATGTATTTCAGTGAAAATCAGCTGAAAGTCTAGCTAATATGCTTAGGATTTATTTATTTTTTTTTTTTTTAAAGATTTTTATTTATTTATTTGAGACAGAGAGAATGAGAGAGAGAGCACATGAGAGGGGGGAGAGTCAGAGGGAGAAGCAGGCTCCCTGCTGAGCAGGGAGCCCGATGCGGGACTCGATCCAGGGACTCCAGGATCATGACCTGAGCCGAAGGCAGTCGCCTAACCAACTGAGCCACCCAGGCGCCCACTTAGGATTTATTTTTCTAAAAAGTGTGAATTTGCAAAAGAATAGGAAAAAGAATAAAGATGAACCTCAGGTTATTACTATACTATCTCCTTTCACCGAACTAAAATTGTTTCCTACTCTAGTATCAAAGAAAGAAGAAAAGAAAAATGCCTTTCTCCCAAACAACAAAAAGTTAGTTTGACAAAGTGAATAAAACACAACTACTGATTTCTCTGCCTAACAACTTGAAAAACAGGGCTTAGGGGGTTGATTCAGAGCTCAGAGTCCTAGAAATTTAGACCTGAAATGGCAGAAACATTAGAAATCCCACCTGACAATCTCTCTCAGTCAATAAGAAGCTGAGACCAAGAGACTTAGTAACTTACTCAGGTTCATCGTACCAGTTAGTGTTAAACATGGGAATATTTCCACATATTCAAGGTCTTTTAAGGAAGTTCTTTGTATTACACTATTCTACTTCTTTTTTTAATGTAGCATTCAGTAGTTCATTAGTTGCATAAAATACCCAGTGCTCATCAGATCACGTGCCTTCTTAATGCCTGTCACCAGTTACCCCATCTCCCCATCCACCTCCCCTCCAGCAACCCTCAATTTGTTTCCTAGAGTTAAAAGTCTCTCATGATTTGTCTCCCTCTCTGATTTCCCATTCAGTTTTTCCTCCCTTCCCCTATGATCCCTTTACACTATTTCTTATATTCCACATATGAATGAAACCATGATAATTGTCTTTCTCTGATTGACTAATTTCACTCAGCATAATACCCTCCAGTTCCATCCACTTCAATGTAAATGGTAAGAATTCATCCTTTTGATGACTGAGTAGTAGTCCATTGTGTATATATACCACATCACCTTTATCTGTTCATCTGTCGATGGACATTTGGGCTCTTTCCACAGTTTGGCTATTGTGGACATTGCTGCTATAAACATTAGGGTACAGGTGCCTCTTCAGATCACTAAATACACTATTCTACTTCTTATGTAACTATTTAAAAAAGATTTAAATGTGTTTTTTAATAGCCACATTTTATATTTTTTTACAAATTTGTTCAGAAGTAGCCTAAGGACTCCAAAAGATTTCTAAGTCATACCTTACCTCCTCTTTGCAACAGATCATTCACTGGCTCCCCATCTTATTCAGAAAAAAAGTCTGGGTCTTTCCAGTGACCTACATGGTCAGAGATGAACCATTCCACCCCCTGCTTTCTTTTACCCCATCTCCTATTTCTCCCTCCCTCAGCAATTCACTCCAGCTATGTAGGTTTCCATATTTTATGCAAACATATAACCATGCTTCTGATACTAGGACTTGCACTTCCTCCTTCCTTTTCCTGGAATGTTCTCCCCACAGATATAGGTGTGATTCAATTCCTTGCCTTCTATAAATCTTTAAATCTCACATTCTAAATGAGTCTTTTCCTGACCAGCCTACTTTAAGTTTCTTTTTTATTTTATTCATTGCATTATCCCTACCCTCAAAAACAGTATCTGGGTCAGGGGAGGCCATCAGACTTTTTGTTGTTAAATTCATAAAATGAAAAAATAATTATTAGTTTTTCCAAAAAAATAAAACATAAATTATATAAGGCCAATAGGGAGTGTAAATCAAATACTTTCTTTGTTGACATGGAAGAACTACACATTGAGTTATTGGCAAAAAAAAAAAAAAAAGAAATCTTGGAATATTTAAAATCTTTCCAATAATTGAATAAACCACTTTCTGTTTTATTCTGTCCTATAGCATTCCTACCACCTTCAGTCATTAGTGTTGGCAGCCAAGAGATAGTTATATCTCTTTGTCATCACTGTTGTAACCAACTGATGGTAAGAATGAGAACAGTGCATATTTAACAAACTCTTAAGAGGATATAAGTTATATTTATATTTAAAAGCTGTATGTACTCTGTGGAATTTAGGTCAATATTTGGAGAAAAAATAAATAAAAATAAATATTTGGAGATAAAATTGGAGATAAAAACTCATTCAAAGCTTTCAGCTCCTGAATCCATCACTGGAAGAAGAGTAGATAGACCAAATGTGGTAGACACATTTTATGGAGCATTATGCAACAGTATGGAGCAACAGATCAGATGCATCCATTGATGTGTATATAGAAACATGGATAGAAGGGGAGCCTGGGTGGCTCAGTCAGTTAAGTGTCTGCCTTCAGCTGCGGTCATGATTCCAGGGTCCTGGGGTCGAGCCCTTTATCAGGCTCCCCGCTCAGTGGGGAGTCTTCTCCTTCTCCCTCTGCCCCTGTCCCTGCTCCTGGGCTATCTCTCTCTCAAATAAATAAATATAATCTTAAAAAAAAAAAAAAAGAAACATGGATAGAACTTTAAAAAAGGCTAGTTATCAAAAACATAAGAAAGTAATTATATATATGACATGTGTACATATGTATATATATAAATACATTGGGTTTACTGAAAAAGTAAGGTAATTATCTATATGTGTGTGTATGCATCCATGGCATACATGCATATGTATACAATTAATTATAAACAGATATGTAAATATGTAACCTTTATGTATGTAAATTTAAAAACATGGTTAAAAAAGCATGGTTCAAATGGATTTTGAAAAATTCTCTACAAACAAAACTTAGTTTAAAATAAATCAGAATGTTTACCAATGATTGGAGAAAGGGACAGAAAATAAAAAGATAAAAGAATAAACGAGTAAAGGAAAACATTTCAAGGACAAATGATGACAATGTGCCCTAATCTGACAAGTGTGTGATGAATTAAAATCAATTAATCAATCAGTTCAATCAGTGTTGCCAGTACAATTAGGACATTCTTAGTTTTAAGACAGAAAACATCAAATGTATATTACCGTAATTTTACACTATCACAATTATTTCTATTAAAAACTGTACTGTTGGCCTGGATGGCTCACTCAGTAGAGCATGTGACTCTTGATCTTGGGGTCATGAGTTTGAGCAACACCTGTGGCATAGAGTTTACTTAAAATAAAAAAAAAATAAATAAAAACAGTACAGCAAAAATTATATTTATTTTTTATTTATTTTATTTTATTTTTTTAAAGATTTTATTTATTTATTTGACAGAGAGAGAGATAGCAAGAGCAGGAACATAAGCAGGGGGAGAGGGAGAGGGAGAAGCAGGCTTCTTGCCAAGCAGGGAGCCCGATGTGGGACTCGATCCCAGGACCCTGGGATCATGACCTGAGCCAAAGGCAGACGCTTAACAACTGAGCCACCCATGCGCCCAGCAAAAATTGCATTTAATAATATTTTCCTTTTTTTTTCTTTTTGAATCACATACTAACCAAATGAATTTGATGTGTATTATACCAAAGTTCACAAAATACAAATTTTGTGCCGTTTTTAGTAATTATTACTTTGTAATTAAATATTTAACACAGATAGAGACTTCCAAATTTATTGGTGCCCCCCAAACAAATGAGGGAAGTTTCCTGTCTTTTTCCCTTGAAATATTCTACTATTAAATTTAATGATTTTTCCAGAAAATAAAATATCAACTACTGGGGCCAGCTTATTTTAAAATTCTGCTATATGATGTCTGCTCAAACCAGAAATATCATAAAATCTAAGGGAAATTCTAAATAGCTAGGGGATAAGGGGGCAAGTAAAACAGATGTCATATTAAATAAATGGCCCACTGTTGATTATATGCATGATGATTTACAAAGAAATCGTTTATTAAATTATTCTTAGAGAAAGAGGTATTGTGAAAACTGAAGTGATATTCCTTTATTGCTAGTTAAAACAGCGATATTCTCCTTTACACATTAAACTCTTAATTCAATCAGATAGTAAACAAATATATACTAAGCACTTTGGGATGTCATGAACTTAGGTTCTAGGCACTAGAGAGACAGCATTGAAAAAAAAAATGTTGACAAGATCCCTCCCTTCAGAGAGTATATATGAAAGTTAACAAAATAGGAATACGCTTTTAGAAAAAAAAAAGTAAATTATTTTGGAAAAATTAATAAGCAAAGTTTTGTTAGATAGTTGTATATACAAATACATACATGTACATTTTAAACTTATACATATATATATATATTAAAATGTAAACTATATATACATATAAAATATATATATATAAATTTTGAATTTGATTATTTTTTTAAGATTTTTAAAGATTTTATTTATTTACTTGACAGAGAGCACGTGAGCACAGAAGCAAGGGGAGCAGCAGAGGGAGAGAGAGAAGCAGGCTCCCTGCTGAGCAGCAAGCCCAATGTGGGGCTCAATATGGGGCTCAATGTGGGGCTCAATGTGGGGCTCAATGTGGGGCTCTATCCCAGCACCCTGGGATGATGACCTGAACCAAAGGCAGACACTTAACCGACTGAGCCAACCAGGCACCCCAAATTTGGTTAGTTTAAATTTTTCTCCTAAACCTGATCACCTGAACTGGAGGAAATAACTAAATGGAATTGATTCTTGGAAAACTGGGAAGAGATGTGAAAACATCCTGATTCCATTAAAAGTTCTCTATCCTATAAAACCCTTGTTTTAGGAATGGTATATTTCTTCCATAAATTCTCTGGTTCAGTTCTCTATAAGTTGAAGAGCCTTACCATGGAATAGGTATCACACCTTTTACTGCTGACAAGGTCAGGGCTCAGAAAAGATACAATTGTTCTGTAAAAAAAACACCAGGTTATTTAATTTTGTTGGTAATTTCTAACCAATAAAAGTTCCAAGTAAAGATTCTAATCTTAGTCTTACATTAAATAATATTTTAGAATATTTTACATATGACTGAATCAGTATTCAATGAATTTTATACCACTATTTTTACAAAAAAAGATAAAACTAGGTAAACAGATATAGTAGAAGTGTTGCCATAAGTTGTTGAACACCAAATAACAAGGTTTTAGTTTTCCCTTTTTTTCAACCAACAACCAGGGGATAATTTCATTGTTTAAAATCAACATCTCCCATCTATGTTTAGATAAAAGATTTATTTCAAATATGAAGATAAGCAGGAATTACACAGAGATTAAATGATTTAACTTAAAGTCAGCAGTCTGTTATCTCCACGTTAAAATCTCTTCCCATCTTCATCTTCAATCCAGCAATCTAAAATGATGTTTGGAAAATATTTTAATCGCATTTAATGTACTTAATAATTGAAGGTAAATTATGAATGTAAATACAATTTGTGCGTCATCAGTCAGGTTTAAAAGCAGGTGAAACATAGTAAGGAAGCACTTTTTCACTATGTGTATTACTGATTACCTTAGATCAAATCTAGGAGTGTGGAAGGAATGCATATAAAGTACTGAATCGTGATTGTATTCTTATCAGATATCAGTGTAAATAAACATATTCTTTTAAAAGCTTCACATAATTTAACTACTTGGTATCACTCAACTCATTCAGAAACATACACACACACATACATGCACAGGCATATGTCACATAAACAGAAGTATATGGAATAATTTGCTTTTCAAAAGGCAGTATTGATATTTTGTATGCTTTCATAAAACTGTCTGTTCCCTCTGTGTTCATGCTTTCATAGTATTATGCATAAGAGTGAAGTCCCGCTGCCTTGTCTTTAATATTTATTTGTCTGTTGAACAAGGTAGCAAATTTTATTCCTTATTATGTTTACTGGGGGGGCGCCTGGGTGCCTCAGTAAGTTGAGTGTCTGACTCTTGATTTCAGTTCAGGTCTTGATCTCATGGGTCATGAGATCTGGCGTTGGGCTCCCTGCTCCGTGGGGAGTCTGATTGAGATGTTCTCCCTCTGCCCCGCTACCCATATGTGCTCTCTCTCTCTCAAAAAATAAATAAATCTTAAAAAAAAGAAATGTTTACTGAGAGCAGTTTTCTGAAATCCTTTGAAAGCTCTTAAGTCAGAACTACACTCTTCAAATAGATTAGTACAACTTAATTTTCTCTATTAATAAAAACTCAATTTCTCTAAAACAAATAACATGTGTACTTGAAAATATAGATGTCAAATTAATTACAACAAACTAATGTCTATCCAATAGTTTGTTTAGAAATATTTCATGTTTAGTAGTTTTAATACTTTTTTTCTACTTTGGAGCTTAATTCATTACAGCAAGTTATAATAAACCACAAAATAAAACCTGTCTGATTTTGCAAGTATCCATCACAAATTGAAAATAGTTTCACCTTTAAAAATATTCATGATCTGGTGCACCTGGGTGGCTCAGTCGTTAAACGTCTGCCTTCAGTTCAGGTCATTATCCCAGGGTGCTGGGATCGAGCTCTGCGTCAGGCTCCCTGCTTAGCGGGGAGCCCGCTTCTCTCTCTCCTTCTCCCCCTGCTTGTGTTCCTTCTCTCACTATCTGTCTGTCAAATAAATAAATAAAATATTTTTAAAAATAATATTCATGTTGTAAACCAAAATCATATTCAATTGATCCTAGTTCAACTAGTAGCTCTTATCCATGATGTAGATATAACACATATTTATTAACCCATTGCCACTGAATGGAACAGTTAATTTGCATGTTCTATCCACAAAAATAACATTTTAATAAATATATTTGTATATATACCCAGAGGAATTAATGCTTTTATTTTTGTAATCTAGATTACTAAATGTGGTATTGCTGGGTTGAGTATAAATTTGTAATTTTGATATAAATTGCAGATTTATTTTCAAAAACGGTGTAGCAGTTTGGGCTCCACTAAATGATGTCCATTTCTCTGCATTGTTGTGCATAATAATAAACACTTGCATCTTTAACCAAAGATGATGTTTGGAATAAGGAAACTTGTAGCTTTCATTTGTAGAGTCTTAATCAGGAATGAGGTGAATATAATATCACATTATTTTCATGATTTAAGTTTCTTCCCTTGAAAATTTTATCCATACATTAAAAAAAAAAAAAAGAAAATGAAACAAAAATCACATCAAATGGAACAGGAAAGAAAGACTTTGCTCAAGACTATTACAATAGGAAAGATAGACTGATTTCAACTTTGGTAAGACAAAGGCAGAAGAATTTTTAAGCACTAGGGTGAGCTAATTGAAAAGTACTACAGGACACTTCTAGAGGGATTAGTCAATGTGATTAGGCCATCTGTGTTTAAGAATTGATGCTTATTGAAGTTAGGTTCCTATCTTCCCACAGAGACTGGGAGAAGGGGCCATATCTCCCCTCCCAACTTTATTGAGATATAATTGACATACTATATTGCATAAGTTTAAGGTGTAGAACCTGTTGATTTGATACATATATATTGCACAATGATTGCTACCATAAGATTAGCTAGCACCTCCATCCTGTCACGTAATTACCATTTCTTTTATGTGGTGAGGACATTGAAGATAATACTCTCTAAGCAACTTTCAATTATATTATATAGTACTGTTAACTATAATCACCCTGCTATACATGGGATTCCCAGAGATTTTTAACAAGTCCATCTTTCTTGATGATTACGTTTCAAAGGAGTGGCTCCCAGGTCTTTAAGAAAGGTGCTCCTCCTGGCTGTGACCCTAGCAAGAGGCTGGGAGAAGAATTATCTCTCAAAGAGATAGAGGAAGAATTTGCAACTGCAGGTTTTCTAAAGTAAATGTTCTAAAAAACGGGAGGCAAGGGGGCCTATAATCAGGAAGAAACTTGTCTAAACTTTAGTCAAGCCAAGGAGAATCTTAAGGCCATCATGGCCTCCGTTACAAAATAGCTTGTGCTTGTGTTTACATTCTCTGAGGACAATTTACTTGCCTAACGCTCTCCCCTCAACCACTGCCTGGATGAGAAATTAGTATCTCTTAGTCTTTGCCCTACTTCTACATTTTGCTCTGATTGATCTAGCCTAGCTAGCCTAGCTACCTACCTACCTACCTAGTTACCTACGTACCTATCCATCTATCTAATCTTTTCTCTCACCTGCTTTTAAGTCTAGACTATTAAGAGTGTAACTCCTCTAGTTCAATAACTTTTAAATAATAACTGTATGAAAAATTCTAATTATTTTATTGACTAAAATGTGTACTTAAAATATAAAATTCACGGTTTCTTACATGTTTGTTTCCATTTCTTAACAACTCTGTTTTGATTCTATAGCTACTAAATTAAAACACTTTCCCTAGTGTCGTCCAAAGACACATGGAAAACACAAGCTCCAAGTTTTCCAGTATTTAATACTAGCTTCCTTTTTAGTTTAAATATGGAATTATAACAATTACAACAATTGGCTGTTATAATTGGAATTATAACAGTATAGCCTTTTTGAACAGCAGAAACCTTATTTCCATCACCCACAGATGTCCTTCAATTACTGTTATGTAGATGAGAAGTCCCATAGTGCAGATTTTCTACCTTTTTTAGGAAAACTTTTCTTTCTACTCCAATGACTTTAAGGACTTTTTTTTTCTTTTGTTTGAATTGAGGATTTGTATCAGAGTATTCTGTATTGTGTGTCATTTTTCATTAATCTTCTCTGGGACTTGATAAGTACCTTAAATCTCCAGACTCAGAGAAAATTCATCTTTTACTTGATTTTCCTTTTCTTCATTCCTTTCTCATTCTGGAACTTCTTCCTCCATGACCTCTTGTTACATCTGCCATATGATACAAGTCTCTTAGTATTTCCCTATTACTTTCCATCCTTTTTAAAAAATTTATATGTTTATTTTTAAAAATTTTAATTTAAATTCAATTTAGTTAACATATATGGTATTATTAGTTTCAGAGGTAGAATTCAGTGATTCATCAGTTGCATATAACACCCAGTGCTCATTCCATCAAGTGCCTTCCTTAATGCCCATCACCCCATCCTCCCACCCACCACCCCTCCAGCAACCCTCAGTTTGTTTCCTAGAATTAAGAGTCTCTTATGGTTTGCCTCTCTCTCTGTTTCATCTTATTTTATTTTTCCACTCCTTTTTATACTTATTCAATATTAAGTGCTATTTATTCTCTCTGATGCTGCAGAACATCAACTCAGGTTTTAGTTGTGATTATCCTATATTTTCATGTACTTAAAGACATTGTAAATTCAAAGTTTATTAATGCTAAGTATTATGCTTACATACATGGTCCATTTCTTCTGGGCAAAAGTGGCAGGTTCCTCCCGACCACCCAGAATGTAAGCACTTCAGTCCACTATTGTAGCTATCAGCAGGTGCTCGGGTCAGTAGGATCAAGAAGGTCTGCCCAGAGTCAAATGTCTAACCAATATCTATTTCACAGGTGGCAGTTTGCGACCCAAGTGCCCTTAGAAAACATGAAATTTCTCTTTATACCTCCAGGAAAACCCTCTCTCCTGCTTCTGGTTTTAAGTCCTAATCTTAAATCTCTTTTTAAAGAGAATCCTAATCTCTTCTTCCAGGGAGAATGAATTCTTTCCTAGAATATCCTGAGGAAACTGTACATTTAGATATACTTTCTATATTCTACCACCTTACCCACCAATAGAAGAAAAAGGAGTCACCAACATCCTACCCCTTCCCTTACTTTCTGGATTCCCGATTACCACAGATTACCATTTTAACATTGAAAATGTCTCCTGGAGTGGGATGGAAAGGATTTTCTTGACTAATGTAGGAAATTGTTTGTTTGTTTGTTTGTTTGTTTGTTTCACAGCAAGGCAAGTAGAGTGGTCAGATTTTTGAAATACTGATTCTGTTCGTACAATAAATGGTTGTGTGATAGTTTTCAAACTACTTAGCATAAACCCAACAGGGGTATTTCTAATACTCACGGTTATGGTAGCTCTTTACTTTAACCCATGACAATTTCAGGCCAGAACATGACATCAAACAGCAAGCCTTTCTCTAAACACCTCCTGCCAATATACCTCAACAACATGTCAAAAACCCAAATTGTGCACGAAACTGCAGCTCACTCAGATCTGTCATTAACTTATTATCCTTCTTTTCTCCCAAATCTTATCCTGCATTCCTAAGTGTAATAATATAAATAGAATAGAAAAGAGATGCAGACAGAGATAGGGACATGAAGCTTCATTTTTCCTCAAATAAATTATGATGACATTATTTTGAAGGGGCATCAGGTAAACTATGTATATACAAAACATTCATTCAACATTAATACTATAACTGTACATTTACATTCACATATAATTTTAAAAATGGATCATATTTACCCTAGATGTTTTTCACTTCTCTATTAAGCAGTAAGATTTTTGCTAATTCTCCCCATCCTTTAATCAAGACAAGTAAGATCTGAATAGGAGACATAGGGAGACACATCTGCATGCGTGGTCAATGAACTAGAAAATGAATTTGGCTTTTGCCTAACAATCAAACGTTTTAATCATGGACTCCAAGGAGATCATCTTATTGTACGGTAAAATCTGAAATTACATCTAAGGGTACCCAGAGTCATAATTAAGTAGAACTTACACATAACCCCCTGCACCACCCAAGATTCATTTAATTTCATGGGTCGAATGTGAGCATTCAGCACTCAAACTAACCATTCAAACATGTGCTAAACCAGAGAGCTTGCACATAGAGAAGAGCTATGTCCAAGAAAAAGAACTGAGGGTGTTTCTCTAGAAACCCATTCATGATTGTCTTGGTAACAGTTTCTCAGAATATACCATTATAAACAACCTCAAACCCAAATTAATTTAAAACTAATTTATTTTATATTTTATGTAGTGTTGTATATTTGGTATACAATATTTTATTCTAAAATTTATTAAATTAATATTTATATTCTGCAAAATTTAGATTTGGAAATATGAATTGGTGTTTATATTATCAAATTTAAGCCTTTTTCTGAGTTAATTTCACAAAAATAATATCAGAACACCCAGTGAAATATTAATGAAACTGAATATTATTTAGCATTCTTTGGGTTGTAGGTAAAAGGCACAAAAACAACCAGACTTATGACAAAAGGAAAATATTACCATAAGGTTGTAGGGATGTGTCACGGGACCCAAAGGCAGAAATACCTGGAAGGTAGAGCAAAGACTATCTAGAAGGTAGAACATATATCTGGAAGGTAGAACAAAGTGTTAGAACCTAAACCAGAGGCTCTTGGTCTTTAATGTGCACTGCTCTCTGTACCTCTTCTTCATTCTTCTCTCCTCGTCTACCATCTTCCTTGGTGTCTCATTTACATAGTGCTTTGAATGATAACCTCAGGGACGAGTAGGAGGCCGCTTCCATTGCCATGCTTGTTCAACTTTCAAATGCTCCCTGAAGGCACACCTGGTTACTAAAACAAATTGGAATTTTTTTCTTTAATGTCTCCTGAGTCACCAAGGGACTTTCTAATTCACAGGGACAGGAAGGTAGAGCCTCCAGGATAAACTGCCTTATATCTCAAATGTGTCAGAATCACCAAATCCAAGCTATATATAATCAATGGCTTTGTTAGAACTGATTCAAAAATCCCTTTCCTTTCAAACAACCAAATTCAGCCAAATCCGTGGTCACATCCACTCAAAGTGTCAAATTAACCCTACTGCAAATTATTAACTCACTGCTTGATCTAAGAGCAGAAAAGAATGTGTGATTTATTTGTTGAAAATGCTGTGTAGACTAAGTTCTTTCTATGAGAGGATTTTTGTTATATTCATCATTCTTGACATCCCGCTTCACATTTCTTGTACACCTCAGAAAAATGGATATTACTTTTTGTTCCTCACCTTGACCATTTAACATTATTGCAGAAGATGAAACCTGACTCTGCTTTTCTTTAACCTTGTGTGTCTAGAATTCCATTTTGTACTTTTAGGTTTATATAGTAGAACTGCTATGAGGTAAAGAATGGCCCATCTACTTTAGGTGCCAGCCAAGACAGATGACTTGTCTTAGATGATACATATTTTTTTCAAGCCAACTGAGTGTCTGATTAATTGAAGGGGGAAAATTATTGCAAAAATTGCTAGCATGCCATTTATTCTCCTTCTGTTTCGCGTGACTTACCTTTGTGGGAATTACACTTTTGATTTGATTTCTAGCTGTATTGTTTTGTCCAGAGCATTACATCTAAGACGTTTTGATTCTGCAGAAATTGGGAAACAAGGTGTAAAATAAAATGCAGAAAGAAATCTCTGAGGCTACAGAAAATAAACAACTAGTAAGGTATAATATGAAGCAATCTAAGAATGTTTATATCATCAATATGCTATAAAGTTTCTTATTAATGTATATGATAAATTATGACATAAAGGTAGAGATAAAATTATAAAGATAATTCTAAGAAGAGTCTATGTGTGTTTATACTATATATGCCTACACATGGGCAAAAAAGTCACGAGGTACACTGGAACGTCCTTCTCTGCTTCGTTCAGAGACAAGAAAGGGCCTAATGCATAGGGTCTCTCCATGAGTAGCCGATGAGTAAAGGAAGAACTTGACAATCTTTTAATGCCCTTTTCAAAATTTTCAGTATACAGTGAAAGAAAAAAACAACACAATTTTAAAAAGGACTTTTTTACAACTGAAAATGACTTTGATAATAAGATCAAAATTTTAAAAACTAGATTTTTCCTTCAAATGCAGATTGAAACGGGGCTTGCATAACTCCATATAAGACTAATAATCCATGCATTCAATGGATATTTAAACATTCCTTAAGAGTTCAACAAAGTACCAACAGTTTTATTGTTAATTCTCTTAGTACCCTGAAATAATTATTCATTTTCTTATTTTTATTTTTTAACTTTTTTTTTTTAAGATTTATTTATTTATTTGTGAGAGAGACAATGAGAGAGAGAGAGCATGAGAGGGAGGAGGGTCAGAGGGAGAAGCAGACTCCCTGCCGAGCAGGGAGCCCGATGCGGGACTCGATCCAGGGACTCCAGGATCATGACCTGAGCCGAAGGCAGTCGCTTAACCAACTGAGCCACCCAGGCGCCCTCATTTTCTTATTTTTATATGTGGGAACAAGGCTCAGCATATCTCTTTCAAAGCTATGCTGAATAAATCAAATATTTGCCAGGAATCATGTAATTAAAATATTGAAGAAATGTATATCTAGACTACCTACAGTGTAACCATTCATATACATGAAATTCTGAAATTAAACTATGAACAAAGAAAGAACATACACACCTGACTTACAAATCTTCACTTATTTTATAAGTCTTGGAAAAAGTTATTCCTCCTGAACCATGACCAAACTTTTTTTTTTTTTTTTTCAGGAAAAACAATCTATTTTTCCAGTTTTTAAAAATAATGGTTATGATGGTTATCAAATACACTTTCCTCCATTATTATTCAAATAGAGGAACATTTATTTACTTGTAAAATATTCTCCACTGCCTTTTCCATTTTGAGTGAGAGCTAATTGATTTTTTGGTGACTTTATTCCACGACTTTATAAGATAAATAACCTATTTTTTCAATGCATGCTGTTTCAGCCTCGGTAAGAGGCTTTAAAATTCAATTATTCATTTTTTTCTTTACTTAACTTTAATTATACTCCCTTCCATTCATTTTTTTTTAAAGATTTTGTTTATTTATTTGAGAGAGACAGAGAGAGAGAGAGGGAGAGAGAGAACACAAGTGGGGGGAGCAGCAGAGGGAGAGGAAGAAGCAGGCTCCCCACTGAGCAGGGAGCCCAACTTGGGGCTCAATCCTAGGATCCTGAGATCATGACCTGAGCCGAAGGCAGACGCTTAACTGACTGAGCCACCCAAGCGCCCCCACTTCCATTCATTTTTTTCATTTCCCATTTTCTTTTCTCCTTTGTCTTTATTCTTTTATCTTATTTTCTTTTTCTCCCTAATCATCTCTTCTTTTCTCCTGGCCTTCTTTTTTTCTTTTCTTTTTTTTTTTTTTTCCCATTCTTGTTTCTTTCTTTTCTGTTCCGCATTTTTTTAAGCAAATCCTTAAATAGAATGTAGTTAAGTCGTGGCAGGCTGACTCTAAGCTGTGTCTCAATCATACCCATCTCCTGAAACTCACACCTTTCATGGAACCCTCTGCCGGTGAGCGTGGGCTGACATAGACACTTGTTTCTAGCCAGGAGACTATGGGGAAAGTTTTGGCGTGTGATTCTCATAATTAGGTTACATAAGATAGTGACTTACACTTGCTAGCAGAATCTCTCAACTGTCTTTTTGGCTTTCATGCATTGATGTAATAAGCTTCCCTGCCATAGGGGCCCACACAGTCAGGACCTGATGGTGGCCTTCAGCTAACAGAAAGCAAAGACTGGAGCCGTTAATACAATCTCCTCCAAGAAACCCCGTTGTGCCAAAAAGCAGGGGATTTAGAACTAAATCTTTCCCTAGTTCAGTCTGAAAATGAGACAACATAGCTAACTAACATCTTGATTGTAGGGTGTAAGAGGACCCAGCTAATCTGTGCCTAGTTTGTGGTCCAAACAAGTTATAAGCTAATAAATACCTATTGTTTTATCCTAAGTTTTGTGGTAACATTTTAGGCAGCAATAAATAACACATAAGCTTTTCCATGCTACTTGCTACATTTTCACTTATATCATATTTTTAAAAGATAAATAGTCCTGGGCGCCTGGGTGGCTCAGTTGGTTAAGCGACTGCCTTCGGCTCAGGTCATGATCCTGGAGTCCCGGGATCGAGTCCCGCATCGGGCTCCCTGCTCAGCGGGGGGTCTGCTTCTCCCTCTGACCCTCTTCCCGCTTGTGCTCTCTGTCTCTCATTCTCTCTCTCTCAAATAAATAAATAAAATCTTTAAAAAAAAAAAAAAAAAAAAAAGATAAATAGTCCTTCAAGGGCATATTTTAAAATCTGTTCGATAAAGGCAAAGAAAAAATGTGCATGCATTGCCATGTTTTAAATTTTTAATTCTTTTTTGTACTCAGGGTTAGCTTGAACATAAACTTGATTACCAATAAAAAAAATATAGTCAGTAACTCAGTTTATATATTAAGACACTTACAAAATTGACAATACTTTTTATTTTAAATGGTAGAATATCATAGTTTATATAGACCGGATTATGAATTATGTGCACCACAACTGATTCTAATTACATTCTTAATTCAGAAGAATATTACTTTTCCTCCTATAATATAATCCACCTAAACTTATATGCGTTTTATTATTGTATACACAACTTTAACTTTCATGTTGAGATTGAATTTTTCAAATTTTTGATACCATGGACTGGATGAAAATCTTGAATTCCTAATTGGAATTAGCGAATTTTCTGTTTGAAACACATAACAACCAGGGCTGGGACTGGGATGAGGCAAGTGAGGAGTCTCAAGGCACAACATCGAGGGAGACACCTGAAGAGCCATACAAGTGTCAACTTTGTATTTGCTCATTTAACTGGCAAGAGCTTTTCCTATTATAAGTCAATAATTGACTACCATTGCTTCACCTTTTGTACATATATCAGAGATTTTAAAATAAAAAAAGTGTATTTAATTTAGAAGAATTTTTTTTTTAATATAGACTTGCTCACAAAGGAATATATATAAATCTATCTTTTGTGGCTGCATACTTTACAGGCAGTCTTGGGACATAACCTTAAAAACAACTGACAACTTTTAAGTAGATGTTAATGCCTCTCCTACAAATTTTGGTCTTACATTTTCCATGTGACATTATTGTCAAACCCATGGCAGATGTCGGACAAATATTTTGTGCAAGTTTTATATTCATCACCACCTTTCTTAGTAAATAAAATTTCATACTTTCTCTTTCACTGAACATGTACATGTTTAACTTATTGATGCCAAATGGATTATTGTAATTTTTAAAATGTGTCACCAAACAATAAAATAAATACAGAATTATCTTTTTTTAAAATTTATTTATTTGAGAGAGAGAGCAAGAGCATGAGCAGGAGGGGCAGAAGGAGAGGGAGAGAGAATCTCAAGCAGACTCCCTGCTGAACTCCCTGCAGGGACCCACAGATAGGGCTCGATCTCACCACCCTGAGATCACAACCTGAGCCAAAACCAAGAGTCCCATTCTCAACCTGACTGGGCTACCCAGGCGACCCAAACAAATACAGATTTAGATCTTACAGTAAAAGAATAAGCCATATGGAAGGAAGATACCCATCATGAATCTTATGTGTTCTGTTCATATTAGTTTCTTTTTCATGTGTCTCTATAATTTGTCCCCTACTTCATTCATCTATTTTGAGTAATCTGTAATTTTACACTTTTTCCACTGACCACTCCAGTGGGCAGCCTGACTGCTTAACTTATCCCCTGACCCTTGGGTTGCAGATAACTGCATATGTGCATCAGACACCTGCCCACCATTACTGGAGACCAGAGAGAGTACATATCTGTGTATGTTTTGTTTTATCAGCATGTGGCCTCCATGGTGTCTTTTAAAGTGCAGAGCATTTAGAAAGGGTCAGGAAAAGAGATATGTGTTGCCATGGGTCATCATTCACAATTAGCCCTGGTGTGTTAAAGTAAAAACTGTTTTAGGCACGTGTGTCTCACAGACCACTGTGCAGAACCTGTTAGTACAAAGTTCATTTATTCATAGGAAATGCCAAATCATTTTAGATTGTTTTATTGCAGTTACTACTAATAACCCTTTGTTTAAAAACCTGGTCCAAATATGTGAAACTAGACAGGACGCCATGACAGCAGGCAAAAATATAGATTTCTCCAGCCACCCAAAAGATAGTTTCTGATGTCCATAAAGTGAGTCTTTTTTATGCCTATTTTACAAAGAAAGTATATTAGAGAAACTGCACATCCAGATTAATTAGTAATATAGCTAATAATTGAACATAGGTTATATAGGTCCAGACCCACTTTCTTTTTAGGATTACACTGTTCCACAAAAACTTGAATACTCTTTAGTAGATGAAAGTTTATTGCATATTAGTTTTTCTTCAACTGTAGCTCCTATTTCTACAATATCACGTGTTCACAGCTTCTCATGTATATGCATTGAAAGTTATCATATATAGCGTATGTAACAAGATGCAGTGTATGTTGTGACTGTCTCATAATGAAATATATAATCAGAATTATGTCCTTTGGGAATTAATGAAATGTAGCCAACATTTTTTCTTTGCCTTTTAGATTTAGAGAAATCATACTTGCTAAATTAATATAAACAATATAAAAGGCTGTTTTTTATTACCTCAATATAATGGAATAAATTGTAATTTACCATGCAAGTTTAGTTGACTTCATTAGTTCATAGAATATTAATAGGAAAATTGATAGGAAAAAACATTAAATATCAAGATAATTTTTAAGTAAAATTTTATAACATCAGAGAGTATCACACATAGTTTCATCAAGGCATTACTTGTACTAACTCTGAAACCTAAAACCTGCTAAAAGTAATATGTGAAGCTGACCTATTATGTAACTGTCATGGAGCCTAAAACACCCACTAAAACTGTCATGCTTCTTGTTCAATTTATATTACTTTTCAGGTGTTTTCAGGGTCTAGTCAGAATGCCAGTATTTCTGTGGGTGATGAAACATATGAATGTTTAAGTACGGAAATATTTATACATATTATAAAGGTGTCAGTATTTGTCTATAAGTAAAGATGTAATATACATCAAATTCATATATGTGGCTAATTTTTGCCAGCTATTTTAAATAGCAAGAGTTCAGGAAATTAGAAGTGGAAAGATTTTAATTTGTCTGTAACTTGTGCTGTTTAGCATCCTTGGAAATAGACTCAAAGACCTTGTAAACTCATCCAAAGAGACTTAGACAATGTATATTTCTTTTGTTGCAATTTTAGCTTATCCTGGTCTCTTTAGATAACATAATGACCCCTACCGCTACCTTCCCCTCTGTTATTTCAAAAGCAAAATTATTTAGTCTTTGAAAGTAGGATAGGAAAATAGACAACCAGAGGGCGAAGTGTATGTTTCATAGTCCATCAAAATTTATGTATATTAAGATCAAAACTAGAAAGAATTATATCGTTGAATAATAATAATGTATATTATATTTAAGAAGGAAGATAGTCTACATAAGTGAATTTTCAGATAACATGAATTTATCTGTTCAAGTGCCAGAATCTAACTGAAAATAATTATGGCTAGAAAGATTTCTAAAATGCCTTACACTCCCCTACTTCTCTTTCAGCAGAGTCAGGTGATTTGTGTCTTGTCATTTGTGTAACTCAGCATTTTGCAAGGAGGGAAAGTTAGATACTCATTTGAACACTGTCTACATTGTCTCATTTATTTGATTCATTTTCCCATCCTTCTGGCTGACACAGGTTCAGTAGTTAGGCCAGGTGGTAGAGCCAACAAATCTTCAATAGAATGTAAAGTGTTGGCAAAATCAACAAAGCTCAAATCTTAAATGTCATACTAGCATTTTCACTGGCTTCATTATTTTACTTTATTCAATTAAATGAAAGTGAGTTAGCTTGTGCATTACTGATTTCTGTGATCATCTGTTTCATTTTTAATTGCAATATATAAAATATCCTCATCTTTTATAAAAGTAAGCAATGTTGTACTGTTCTACCATTTGCTGCTTCACAATTAAGTTGATAAATATTCTTTCTTCTTACCTCTTTATAAGTGAAATACCCTGTTTTTCAGTTTTATATTCAAGTACTCACATGCCAACTATTAGAAGAAGTACAATCTCAATTTTTGCAAGGTCATTCCTGTAAGTTGTAATATCCAACTAAACTGGTATGCTGCTCACTTGTGTCCAGGATTGGGGAGGCACTCCCATATCGCATCAACCTTAGTTGGGTATTTTATCAGAGCATCTGCCTTTCATGAAGGTCACTGGCCAAGGTGTGTCTCAGAGTTGTCTCAGAGAACTCTCTGGGCAGAATGACCTGCCCTACCCACACCATCTTCCCAGAATATGTTCAGTGACACAAATTTCTGCTAAACAAGCCAGGACCTTCATAATCCAAGTCTTCAATAGTAGAACAGGTTGAAGAAGGTTCTGGGATCTATCAGGAGTGGTTGGTGAGAGCAGAAAATACTAGCTCAACTGGAGCTAGTTTGTTTGCCACTGTGAGTATACTTGGCTGAGAAAGACAGGTTATTGATACAGGGAAGAAAACCAGCTTCAGCGGAGCTGTCTGGCAAGGCTTGATAGCAGTGCTTGGGAGCAGGTTTCAAAGTTCATTGTCCCACTGGTAGTTAGTGGGATCATTCTGCTGCTTCAGGAGGCTGTACAAGTGTTAAGGATAAGGGAGCATAGAGACCTGAGTAAGATTACAAACACTGAAAACTGACTTCTTGAGTTGAAATTCTGGCAGTATAATTAAGCTCCCCAATCTTGCGTGAGCAATGTAGTCTTTGTTTCCTTTTTCTCATCTATGAAATGGACATAAATTGTGTAACTACACTCATAGGATTATTGTGAGACAAATTGTTGAAATAAAGTATTACAACAGTACCTGGTACATCATAATTACTAAGTAAATATAATAACAATTGTTATTATTTGCTCATATGTAGCACTCCTAGCGTTAATGTTCATTTGCAGAGTGAATGATTATTTCTGCTCATGGCGAGTGAGTGATTCTTTCAATGCATATCCCCTACATGATGAAAAGCAGATTATAAATCTTTCATCAAGAGCATGGATTGTAACCGGTGGCTATGCTATTGCTTCTTTGGTACCAGGATTTGTTTATGCCAAATCAGATACACCAAAACATGCAATATTAGTTCACAAATTTTTGAACTGATAAACACATCTTTATGGCCTTTTTTTTGTTTGATTTATCTCTACTCCCCCACACTTCAAACAATTATTCATATCCCAATTTAAGATACATTATGAGGTTTCTTTTATCAACCATCTCCTGAATCTTTCTTTTAATATCCCGATTATCTAAAGATAATGCTTAACATTTTGTAGGATGAAGGGAATCATTCAAATGGCAGTCAGAAAGTACAATGATGCTTTTCGAAATAATTTAATTTCAGAACACTTAAAGTTTGATTAATACAACCTCAGTCTAAATTACTTAATTATTAAAAGTAATGAATGTAGATGTGGTCCAAACTATATATTCAGTTCCAAGAATAGTTGTTGTCATATTGAAGACCTGTAAAATAACATGATCCTTTTACAGTTCTCCATATTTCATTATGACACATGTTAATTTTAATATGAAATACATTTGCTTTGCAAGGTGCTTCTTTGTCATGGTGAAAAGAGCCAAGCAGGCAAAAAATTAGATACAGGGATTTCTCTTCATACAAGTTAAGTTTTATACCTTTTTCACCGGCTTTAGGAAATCTCATCTCTGTAATTCTTTCTAAAGCTTTGATGGAAGCTACACAGTGAAAGGACTCTCATGTCTTTTTAGTTAATCAACAACATGAATGAGTTTGCGGTGACTTCTTTTTTTTTTTTTTTTTTTTATTTAAGATTTTTTATTTATTTATTTGACAGAGAGAGAATGAGAGAAAGAGCACATGAGAGGGGGGAGGGTCAGAGGGAGAAGCAGGCTTCCTGTGGAGCAGGGAGCCCGATGCGGGACTCGATCCAGGGACTCCAGGATCATGACCTGAGCCGAAGGCAGTTGCTTAACCAACTGAGCCACCCAGGTACCCTGCGGTGACTTCTTAATTACTGAAATGAAAGGATAAAAGTAAATTATTTAAACTGCTTACTTTAGAAATATTCTTCAGAGCCTCATTCGCTATCTTCAGACACAGATTTTAATTCATATCATGCAGACCCCAACATTCAACTTCCATGATTAAAAATTAATTGTAAATACATCTCTCCTCTTATAGCTAAAGTAGTTTCTATATTGTTTCAATTTCCACAACATGACTGAGTTTACTAAAAAATAAAATAGGGGATTTTTAATTTTCATGATTTTGAAATATAGGTATTATTCAAGGAAGGGTTTTATTGTGAGATACTTCAGGACAGTAGGACTCAGAAGTTGGTGAACTTCTCGTAATCTCTAATTTTATTATTTTACTGAGTCAAGATAAAAAAAAGATTCTTATGGGATTCTCTTACATTGGATCTCATACAATTCACTGTAAAATCTAAGTTTGACTATTTGTTTTAATTAAATCGTATTTTCCAAAGGCATCTGAAATTTACCTCAAGAAATAAAATTCATAGATGCGATGCATATAACTATAAAATCTTGCTTCTGAATTTCATTCCAGTTTATCAGGTAAATTCACTTTTGGGACTGAGGTACAATTTACCTCCAGACTAAAAGACTCTTATTAGAGTATTCCATGTAAGTCATCATTAAGATCTATATCCACATTTTAAAATTAATTAATTTATGTTAATTCCAGTGTAATTAACATACAGTGTTCTATTAGTTTCAGATGTACAATTATATAGACTCTTGTGTTTATATTTCATATATATGGGTATTCAACACATTACACAATATGCAGATGCATAAAGTTGTGCCTAGGTTACTGAAAATAGCAACACAAAAATAGTAAAAATGATACATATAAACTTACATTTATGTTTAATATATTTGTTTGCCATAAAACCTATTCATTAAAAAAAAAGTCAACAATCAGGGTGCCTGGGTGGCTCAGTCGGTTAAGGGTCTGACTTTGTCTCAGGTTATGGTCCCAGGGTCCTGGGATCAAGCCCCACATTTGGCTCCCTGCTCAGCAGGAAGCCTGCTCCTTCCTCTCTCACTCCTCCTGCTTGTGTTCCCTCTTGTACTGTCTCTCTTTCTGTCAAATAAATAAATAAAATCTTAAAAAAACAGAGTCAACAGTCTAAGCCTAAAACATAAGTGTGCCAAAACTTCAGTCAATATTTGTCAAATAAATCTTATAAATTAATTCTAAGAATGGTTCTAAACAGTAAAGTGGAAAGAATATGTGGTAAATTCTTTTTAAATTACATGAAAAATTCAATGAAATTCAATTATAAAAATTATATATATATATATATATATATATTTTTTTTTTACAGTTTGTATTGTTAAAATTACCTTGGAAATATTCAACTGGATTTTCTTTTACTCTTTTCATATAAAATTCCAAGTCCTGATTCCAAAATGTAACTTTAATTGAAAATATATGGCATATACTTAGCACAATACTTTGCATATTATAATAGCTAAATAATTGCTCACTATTATTAATTGCTATTATATTAGGAATAATTGAAATAATGCATATAATATGCCTAATACATTACCTGACATAACACATTCTCCACAGGTATTAGCTACTATTATCTATTCCTTTTTATGGTCCTAAGTATTTATAACTGTGGCTACAAATTCAAAAGAGTTTATATATACTTTAAAAGTCCCTAGTTAATTCTTATTGATGAATAGCTCTGATTATACCACATTAGTGCTATGATTTTATATAACATGAATCAAGGAAAAATAGAATGCCTCACTGAAATAGATTTCTATTTCCTCACCTTTTAAGTTCTTATTTTAAGTGGAAGGAATATAAATGAGTAGGTACAGTAAGGATGAGGAAACAACCTCTAGTCCTCTCACTTTGTTCATAAACAAAAGTGAAGCAACTCATTTTGGGGACATTCCTGCCACTAACTGAGAAGAGGAGATAAAAGATTAATTCTGTCAAAGCAACTTCTTTGGGCAGTAAATACAAAGAGAGATAAGGCACTAAGAATTGTCATTGTTCAAATGGAGATATACAAGCTATATCATAGTTACGATAAGGCTTAATTAATGAAATTATGCACATAAAATATCCAGAACTCTAAGTTCCTTCTTAAGGAGTCTGGTGCCATTGTTTTCATTTACTGCTTGAGGTGTTCACATAATGTGAGACATGTGAAAATTCTTTGTAGTCTATAAAACTCCTGGTAATGTGTTCGTTAACTTCCTGTCAATTGTGAAAAATATTTCCTTTCTTTGTGAAAATTCAGAGCCTTTTACTAACTTTTTATAAGAAGAGTTTCAGTTAAGGCAAGGATTTTCTCATGGCCAGAAGCTCCGAAGTTTACCTAGAATACACACTGATCTTTACTACTTTTTTTGAATAGGGAAGCATCCCTAAAATAGCAGAAAGCTCAAAGTCTAAAGAAAAAAGAAAAAACAAGATACATTTGGACATATTAGAAGAATGATAGAAAATGAAGATTCAATAAAATTTTATAAATCCTTTGATGTAAGAAATCACTGTAAACAAATTTAAAAGTCAAGTCACCTATGCATGGTTTCGTTATGCACCTTTTCTCCAATTTCACTTAGGTAATTATGTTAATTTGCTAGAGCTTTCATAACAAAATGCCACAGACTACATGGCTTAGACAATGGAAATTTATTTTACTTTTCTGGAGGTTAAAAGTTCAATATCAAGGTATCAGAAGGTTTTGTGTCTTCCAAGACCTCTGTCCTTGGCTTGCAGACGGCCACATACAGAGAAAAAACCATATGAAGACACAGCATCCCCATGCATGTCCAAATTTCCTCTTCTTACAAGAATTCATATTGGATTTAGGGCACAGCATAAGGGCCTCATTTTAACTTAATTACATCTTTAAACACCCTATCTCCAAATGCAGTCACATTCTGAGGTTAGAGCAAGGGGTTAGGGTATAAACATATGAATTTGGTATGGGGCATAATTCAGTCCATAACGGTAGTATAAAATGATTCAGAATTTAAAGATATATTTTATTTCAAAGTTTAGGAAAAACACTGAAAAAAAAAATATCCAACACTGATAAGTGGAAGACTAGTCTAAATAGGATCTAAAATACTCAATCCTATCTCCAGTCCACTTAAATCCAATTGAAATTAACAAATTCAGTACCATAGTACTATTGCTGGTACTACTACTGGGTGTGGGAAATAGTTCAAAGGAGGAAATACTTCAAAGTTTCCAGCTTGTTGCTGATGTCTTGGTGAGTGGAAGCTGAGACTGTCCCTCTGGACTATGCATGGGTATCAGAACTGAATATCCCAGGCCCTAGAGCTTCTGCGTCCTCTGAAGTCACCACTGGCTGGCTTAGGTTCTCTCTTCCTTTCTACCAACTGGGGCATTTTTCTGTCTTTTGAACTTGACTATATATTTAACATTTCATATGTTATATTTTATCTAGCATGTTTTATGTGTTTTTAGTTTTTAGCGAGATATGGATTATAAGTACTAGTTTAGTCTTCCATGTTGTCCTAAGTCTGATTTTTCTCTCTTTTTCTCCCCCCCTCCTTTCTTTCTCCCATAGGTTGTTTAATATTATTTTATTTATATTTTCTGGTCAACTTGAGTAGTAATGAAGGGCAAAAAACAGATGCCTTGTATCATAATTTGTGCCTTCTGTTTTTCCAATGACTTTTAATATGTTATCTGATACACAGGTTGTCTTTGAATTAAAGAAACCACTAGTGGAGATCACGATCACTGGATTAAAATTATAGTGAATTTTTTCTCACAGTGAAAATCTGGTCTTGAATCTAAAAGTAAATTTCATTTATTGGATGATGGGCATTAAGTAGGGCATGTGATATGATGAGCACTGAGTATTATATGCAAATGATAAATTATTGAACACTACATCTGAAACTAATGATATACTATATGTTGGCTAATGTACGTACTGAATGGAGCACTGGGTGTTATACACAAACAATGAATCATGGAACACTACATCAAAAACTAATGATGTAATGTATGGTGATTAACATAACAATTTAATATATAAAAATTGAAAAAATAGAAAAGGAATAAAAGTAAATTTCACTTATTAAAGAAAAATATGATGAAAAAATACTTGTTCACAGTATAAATCACAGGCTGTTAGGCAAAGAGAAAATAAAATTAAAATGAAAAAATATTTTCAAAACTTCTGTTATCAGACATGAAATATACTTGAAACCAATCTATAGCATTCTTTTTAATTTCAGTGACAGGAATGGAAAGATAGGAATGTAGTGGCAGAGGTCTCCTTATGCTGTCATTCCACCCTGAGAATGTCAAGTTGTTAATGAGTAAAGTGGGATCCAGGAAAAGAAAAATAAAACATTTAAACAATAATCAGAATTCCAGATTCCCAGCCTTTCCCACAGATGGCTTTAATTTAGAAAATACCTTTATGTAAATGGTGAGTCAGATGACAGAATAAAAAAAGCTACTTTAAAACATATGAATATGTATGCAATTATCCATACTGAAATAAGTACAACTAATCACAATTTTATAATTTGAAGTATCCTTCCAGGAAATGTTTGTGTCCTGATGATGGTGATTTGTTTTTTAAATGAAAATTAGAATTGACCCCAAGCTTCTACTGGACATTTAGGTGGTATGAACTTCAGTGTTTTTGAACCATTTCCATTGAACATATTTGGTAGCTTTTTACTTTTTATTTAATACAAAAATATAAATTATTCATCCAAAGAGAGAGATGTAATTGATCTCCTAATATTCTGTAAGCAGGGTTTCATTTCAGATGAAGGATGGGGACTTTGTTTGGAGTTTCTCAAGTCATCAGCAGACTCCCTGCCTTGCTCCAATCTAAGATCAAGGCACTCGATTCTAATTTGTTTTTTGTGGCTAGTTTTACATTAGTTTGAAAATGGAGTAAATTGGGGCGCCTGGGTGGCTCAATAGGTTAAGCGTCTGCCTTCAGCTCAGGTCATGATCCCAGGGTCCTGGGATCAAGTCCCGCCTCGGACTCCCGGCTCAGAGGGGAGTCTGCTTCTTTCTCCGCCCCTCCCCCTGCTCATGGCTCTCTCTCTCTTTCTCTCTCTCTCTCTCTCTCAAATAAATAAATAAATCTTAAAAAAAAAAAAGAAAATGGAGTTAATTGCCTCTGAAATGGATAATATGAGAACAAGTATATATAACAGAAGTTAAAAACAACATGCTTATTTGAGATAGATTCTATATATTTAGGGAGAAATCCTACTTAGGATGCAAACAACCAGGTGTAGTAGATTCAATAACACATGAATACAGTGACTTCAAAGTGAGGGCTAATAGCATAAAGAAGTGGGGAGAGGGTAGATATAACTATAATATTCTGTGTATTCTGTGTTAGATATTTTGAAGAATGGGAAAAACTGAACCACAGTTACATGTATGAATTTTGTGTTTTCCCAAAACACTTATATTTTTAACCAAGCAGTGATAATAACACCAACTAAATGAGAAATGGGATGAGAATATGGAGACGAAGGGAGGTTTGCAAATTCACACATATCATAAAGCATCTAAGTGGGGAAGCCAGGATTGAGGTTCCCAGTGCTGATGCTGTCAACCAGCAGTTGGTTGAACCAGGTGGAGAGACTCACCGGTCTTTCTGATACACCTGCATGTGCACCCACTCCCTCCCTCATAAAATGTATATAAGGAGATCACATTTAATGTAATGTACAGTGTGATGCATAAGAAATACCCTATAATTATTTAAAACACTTTGGATATTATGTAAGAGGTGCTCAATAATTTAAAAGCTGTCATTCTCATGAAAAAAAACCTAGTTATTTTTAAAAGATGATATTTCTACTTGTCAAATAATACCACCATGTGTTTTGCAGATAATAAAAGTTAAAGAATGAAGAGCAACACACAATATATAGTTTGAATAATTAAAGTTGGTTATTGCCTCTACCTTAACATCATATGAGATGCAGTAGAATTTTTTTCTAAAAGTTAAATCAGAAGTATATATTGTTTTATCCTCTTCAATTCAGACATACTATTGTTTTCTTATATATTTTATAATTTGGACTAAAATTTTATTTTATTTTATTTTTTAAAGATTTTATTTATTTATTGGCACAGAAAGAGACAGCGAGAGAAGGAACACAAGCAGGGGGAGTGGGAGAGGGAGAAGCAGGCTTCCCGTGGAGCAGGGAGCCCGATGCAGGGCTCGATCCCAGGACCCTGGGATCATGATCTGAGCTGAAGGCAGTCGCTCAACCAACTGAGCCACGCAGGCGCCCCTGGACTAAATTTTAAAAAGTTTTCCAAATTATACAGATAATATTTCTGTTCTCGTTAGAGTTGGGCATTCTCTTTCTTTTTCCTTTGGTTTACTAACCAGAGTTAGAACTGCAATTTCTCTATTTCATGCGGTTCTAGCAAACAGTATATTGCACACTGTTCCTCTATATATTTATCCTCTAAAATATAGTGTACCTTACTTGTCCAAGATGGTGTGTGTAAATTCATAAATACATATACACACACAAATCTAGATGTGTGTATGCGTGTATGTGTATGTGTGTGTGTGTGAGAGAGAGAGAGAGAGAGAGAGAGACAGAGAGAGAGGTGGGGGTGGCAGAGAAAGAGAGGTTGCTTTGAAACCTCTATTCAAAACCATCACTGCGTTCATTTTGAAGGACCATTAGTGGATTTAAGGCAATGTTTATGATTCTAACGGACTTTCCCTCAGGTCCCCTTACACATTCCCCATTCCCTACCTACCACATATATGTTAATCATTCCCAAGGAGGGACTGAGGATTGTTTCCCTTCCTTAGATGGTCTTAGAAAGCACTGAATTGATCTTATCTAAGCACAAACTTTCTGTGTAATGGTTGGGAAACTTAAAATTGTAAGAAACAGGAAATGCAACTTAAATGTAAACAATTTTGCTTTTTTTTCACATGGTACATCACATGGTACATCTACCTCCAGGCTCCAACTCTGTTTTCTATGTTTCTCTTTGTTTTATCCACCACCGTACACTGTATTTTGATATCTTCATTAAGGTCGACCTGTCACATCCAGAGAATGAAAAGGTCTTTCCTGCCACTCTCTTTTAAAGAGCTAGAGAAACTTATACGAAAACAACAACAGCAACAAAACAAACAAAGAAAACATCTGTTTGTCTACCATTCATTGGTAGAACTGTAAATAGGGACCATTAGGATTCGTCAATGTCAATCAGATTTTTTCCTCTGGAGCATGATACAGTATATTCTACCCTGAATCAGTTGATGGACTTTCCAGAAGGCCTGTACATTTTAAATATAATGAGGTCCCTTAGGAAAAAAAAATGGGGATGACTATTTGGCGGGCAGCATAAAGTATTTGAAATGAGATATTATTTAATGGTATTAAGGGGTTTGAAATAAGTTTGTCTGCGTCAGTCTAGAACAAAATAGCCCAATATAGTAATCGTATAGATCAAAAAACCAATGTGTTTTTTTTTTTTTTTTTTAATTTTCACCTGGTCATGTTGGATTCCAGAAGTCATGACCTATTGACCAATATTCACTATAGATTTTGAAGTACTGAGGAATTAAAACAGATTACTTATAACCAGTCAATCAATAGAACAAAATTATTCAGTAATTTCTCCAAGAATAATGGATTTTCCTCCTTTATTGCTTTTCAGATCTCTCCTTCCTGTCTCTTCAAACATAAATACAGTAGTCATACATTAGTAGTGATAAGATATGCCACAAAACAAAGCAGCTTCAGAGACACTGGAGGTGGTGGTGGGAAGGCAGTTAAATTGACTGAAATTTCCTAACTACAAGTATTTCATTTTTGTTGAGAAATTGCAGACATGTATATAACTGGTGAGGTTTTTAAAAAAAAAATTGTAGCTTGGAAATGAAAATGCATAAAAATAATATATATGATTTACTCTGCATGTATCTCAGACAGTCTAAAATATGATTCAAAGAAATCCACATTATGTTTGACAAAAGAAAAAATGTAGTGGCTTTTTGAGATAACGAAATCCTTTCTTTTTCCCAAAGTCAATGGAAATGTAGCTAGTTGAAACAATTCAGTACTGAAAAGAAGCTTTTACTTTTATCTAAGTTGCCTATAAGTACTTCTCTATTAGAAATATCAGCTGATCTGTAGAACATATGAAATATATTCTATGCAGAGATTAAATTGTTCCCCATAATCCAAATGTTCACTCATTTCTAAAATAAAATGGAAGCATACTTTAAGCCTCCAGAGGAAATATGAATTACTGAGACTTTTACATATTTCTCCACTCAAAAAATGGGTTTATATTGTGGTGGCATGCAAGGAAAGTAGTTGTGCATGTTGAAGTGGATTTAATTCTGATGTAAAATGTTTGGCACTCTTTCCAGTATCCTGTCATCTCTAGTTGAGTCTAGGCAGTCTTCCCGGAATAATACTGTCTCCCAGACAAAAACAATAGACCACCCAAATCATCACTAGCTGTACTGTCATATGAAACTCTTCCTGAGATACTGTGTTCAGTGTTTTAACTTCTCTATCCCCACTGTGAGATGATGAGCTCCTTGGTAGCACAGACTATTTATTGTTTAGCATTATTTCCACAGCACTCATGGTGCAGTGTTGGATATGCGTGTCGTGTATGTGAAATGAATGTGGAAAACATGAAAGAAGAAAGGAAGAAGAAAGGGACTAATCTGATTAAGAATGACTTTTTTTTATAACTAATATCATGTGTAGAAACAATCTGTTGCAAATATTTTCTTCAGCAGTTTTAAAGCCCAAAATAATTGTTAACTTTATAAGAAAAGTAAAGTTGGACCACATTTGGGGAATATTAATTCCCCACATATGTTTAAGCCCATCTACTGAAAATATTTCTCAGATAAATAGCTGTTTTACAATTACATTAATTTTAAGAAGATATATATGCACCATGGTGAGTTTTATAATTAACAATTCATGCAGCTGAAAGCTAGTAGGTAAGTGCCTTAATTTTTAGATAATAACTATTCTTGCTTTGAAATGTTCAGCAGTTTCCAACAATGTCCCAATGGCTTATAGACTCCACAGTTTGGCAATATCATTGAACTGTGTATTCCTCCACCAACACCATCTGCCATCATGAGGTTTTGTCCGTGTAAGTTCCCTGTCCTGGGGCAACCTCACATCTGCAGGCAACTCCATGGAATCTCAGAAATCCCAGTCTGGCTTAAAGCCCACCCCTGCATGACCACACCAGGCCTCAGTGTTCTCTGCTGGGTGTTCATCCAACAGGCACTTCAGGTACAGGGCCTATGGCCCGACAGCTTATTTTAAATAAAAAATATTTAAGTCCTGGAAAAAAAAAAACAAACGAAGCTGCAAATTTGAGATTAATATTTTATTAAAAGTGGAGAAAGCATAGATAGCATTATGTCAGTTGGGTAGCACACACATTCTATTTAATGTGAGATGTAATAATATATTAACATGTTTAATGTATCACTGACTTAGCCTCTAAAATTAAGTCAGCCCAGTGACTAAGGGGATTCTTTTGTGGCCCTGTTTGTAAGCTCCTCAACCTTTAGTTGCACTAATTGCACCCATATGTATTTTCTTTTGCTTTATATATCTTTATATCTTATCTTCTATAGTATCTTAGAACCCCTTGAGGATAGGAGACACTTCTTAGTCTTGCCCAGAGTAAGTTGAGGCTATTGTCAAGACACCAGTTGAGTGAATTTCTATTTTAGCACATATTTTCCCAACTTGTATTATATAGGTTGTTTTCATAACACTTTTTCAATTGATTGAGAGTTCCTAGAAAACAGAAATCACATCTTCCATCTAAACTAGTATCCTTTAAAATGAATAGATTTCCAATGAGTTAATTCATTGTCAAAATAACATAGCTAGAAAAAAGTGGCTAAATGTTCTTTATCAGTTCTATTTCTAAATAAGAAAATTAAATGTGAGGGGCACCTGGGTGACTCAGTCGTTAAGCGTCTGCCTTCGGCTCAGGTCATGATCCCGGGGTCCTGGGATCGAGCCCCGCATCGACTCCCTGCTCAGCGGGAAGCCTGCTTCTCCCTCTCCCACTCCCCCTGCTTGTGTTCTCTCTCTCACTGTGTCCCTCTCTGTCAAATAAATAAATAAAGTCTTTAAGAAAAAAGAAAATTAAACGTGAGCAAAAAGAATTTTGCTCTTTAAAGAGAAGGTTGGAATGTAATTATGACAAAGCCAGTACTTAAGTATTCCAGAAGTTGAGGCAATCTTAACTCAATTGTTAAAATATAACAAAATTGCATCTTAATTGATTATTTTAGAAATCCTGATTTCTACATTAATTGACAAAAAAAGTGTTAGAATCAGTCATTGTAATTTCTGCTTAAAAAGTAGCCCGTGTTTCTCCTATCTTCAATTTTCTTCCCCTCATATATTTCTCCTAACATTCTAAACTTCTGCTGATTGATGTTATACATAATGATACCCCATTGATATTTTGTGTGTTACATTTTGTCAGAGACCAGTTCGTGTACCTACACTGTCCTCTGCCCACAACTCTTGTCTGATTTAATTTGTCATCCTTGAAGTTTGGTGGCTAGCTTCTCGAGTAGCTAGGAAAACTTCAGCCTAACAGAAACTATTCAGAGAAAAGTTATTGTGAAAAGATTGCTCTCAGTTCCCAAACTAAGGGTCATTTACAGTAGCATGACCTTGACAAATGTCTTTAAGTCAAAGAATGTCTTGCCATAAACGATTTGGGGTGACAGGCCTATAACACATTGCAAACACAGATTGGATTCCCAGCGGGGCCCAGGGCAGCACACAATTCTTGCTTCATGCAGACAATACAAGGACAGGCATAGTTAAAGAAGAAGAAATTTCTTTGTGATATCAAGAAAGCAAAATCCTGTATTGCAACCAAGTAAGTGAGAGATGATCTTATAGTCAACTTGCTATATCACATTTTAGGTCAAAATCTACCACCACATACCTCAGAGGGCATTCACGGATAGCCATAACATTAAAAGTATGATAGCCATAACATTAAAAGAAACATATATATTTCTTTATATATATATATATATATATATAGAGAGAGAGAGAGAGAGAGAGAGAGAGCGCGCGCGCGCGAGAGAGAGAGGGATTTGTTTGAGAGACAGAGAGGGAGAGAGCACACACGAATAGGGGGAGAGGCAGAGGGAGAGAGAGAATCTCAAGCAGATTCCCTGCTGAGCATGGAGCCCACCAAAGGGCTTGATCTCACAACCCTGGCATCTGGACCTGAGCCAAAATCAGAAGTCAGATGCTTAACCAACTGAGACACCCAGGTACCCCTGATTTTCTTGGTATAAGTAAATTTATGGAAAAAACAGTCCTGGACTTTGGGATCTAAGCATGAAATAGGATTGGATCTAGTCTTTTTGTAAGGAATCAAGACCCCAAAAGCCTACTCGGACTTCACTGAACTAACTGGAAATAGAGTGAGAGAGATAATCCTGTGCCCTCTTTAGGATGTGTGCTGTCTTCACCATCCAGGCACTTCTATTCTGGTCAAGCCCTCATTGTCTAATATCATAAAAATCACACAATTCCTCGAGGGCTCTTAACTTTCAGGGACTCTGACCCTTTCTCAAGATAGTATTTTTAAATGTATTAAAAGAAATACTTTGGATTTTTAAAAAAATAGATTTATCTAAAATAAATTTATCAGGGGGCACCTGGGTGGCTCAGTAGTTAAGTGTCTGCCTTCGGCTCAGGTCATGATCCCAGGGTCCTGGAATCGAGCCCTGCATTGGGCTCCCTGCTCGGCAGGAAGAAGCCTGCTTCTCCCTCTCCCACTCCCCGTGCTTGTGTTCCTGCTCTCGTGATCTCTCTCTCTCTCTGTCAAATAAATAAAATATTTAAAAAAATAAAATAAAATAAAATAAAATAAAATAAAATAAAATAATCAGTATTTGAAACATGAGACATAGTAAGTAATATATGCATGTCATTACAAATATATTTTTAGAAAAACACGACCTAGTGGTGGACCTAATAATTACTACAAGTGACTCTAAATAGTATTTTGAGATAATTGCAATAGCTGTAGGTGAAATGAAATAACTGGGATTGTTTTAGTGTTAAAGTCCCAGGCATTGACACTAGTGCTATGGTTTGTTGCCTAAATATTTAATTGAGGGAAGCACTAAATTTCAGTTGGAGATTAGTGAGAACAAAGACGTGTTTTCCATCCTAGGTCATGAACCCCCAGTTGTGATCCATGGACCCATGGAGTGGGAGAAAAGCCCTTCTCATTTAGATTCTCATCTAGAATCGATTCTCTTCCCCAATGCAGCCATTCACCATTCAAAATCTGAGCTATGATTATGTCTCTAATAAGTGAGATGCGATTCACTCTCAAGCTATTCAAATGTTCGAAACCACTACTACATGAGGATTCGTGATCTAGCTGTCATGATCGTTCCCAGTCATCTCTCCTAACAATAGCCTCTGACAAATACCTCCACACCAGAGTCGATAAAATTAAAACTAAATTGAATTTCTGAACTTTTCTTTTATATACTGAGCATTTTTATATCTCTATATCTGATTGCTCTATTTATGAATATAATTTTGCTGTCACTAAATCCAGTAAATTTTATTACAAATGCAAGTTAATTTACTAAAGATAATATGGAATTAATTGTGCATATGCATACTTATACACATACCCTAATTTTATATTGACAGGGATGTAGATTAATAATTACATTGAATAAACAAAATACAATCAAACTATATGTAAAATAGTTTAGACATTTTGTTTCACTAATACCACTTCATTCCATCAGTCCTGAGGAAATAATAAGAAATCAGTAAACATACATGTAAAGATGTTCAAAGCAATGTGGTTTCTTAAAAGGAATGACAGGAAACAGCCATTCTTTCTAATAGCAGGGATATAAGTTAAAACAACAGCAACAACTAGTGAATGGCCTATTAAAATGAGAAATATCTAACATGGTGGTGAGGAACGCATTATATAGACGTGTTGCCCAGCTTTGAAATCCAGGTTTACTATCTCATAATCATGAGACCTCGAGCCAGTTACTTAAACTCGCTATCTCCCAGTTTCCTCTTGTGTATAAAGTAGAGTTAATAATAATACTTAACTTGAAAGTTGCTGTGAAGATGAAATAAAGATATGTGAAGCACAGAGTAAGAGCTATGTAGGTTTTAGCTATTATTACGATTACGATTTTTTATCATTACTATGGCTATGTAAACACTATAAAGTTTTCAAATAAGAATGTAGTAAGATCAAAATAAAAAATTGTATCATTACATCTCTGATAAGAACATGGATGCATGTACTTCCAAAAGGAATGGAATTACAAAAAGGCACGGATGTGAATAGGGTGATGAGATTTTGTTGGATTATTTTAACATTTATTATGGGGCCTGACTTCTATTTAATAATACACTCCTGACTTCAAATTCTTTAATAATAATAGCTTCTCTATGTGAATGGCTTCTCTTGAATTTTCCAGAATGGCAATACTCTTGTTGCATCGAATTGTTTCTCTTTCTTTTTTTATTATTTTTATTTTTTTTATTTTCCCCTACTCTTCATTTCTTCCCTGTCTTTATTATTATTTTTTTCTGATGTTGCTTTACACACAAATAAACATTAATGTGGTTTGAAAATAGTGCCTACAGACTCTGTGAATGACTTTAGTAGGAACTATCTTGAGATGGAACACTCAACTTTTTTTCTTTCCCAAAGAATTAACTCCTGGATCCAATCATGGTCTAGACCCACTTCTATTTGACCATGTCTTTGCTTTTGGATGCATATCTAAAGAAACACAACATTGATATAAAACCACACAGTGATATTATATAAATTCTATTTGTTGGTAAATTCAAAATTATGTAGAATGAGAAAAACATTTGTGGAGTTTTTACAGTATTTTTCAAGTGGTTTTGGAAGATTGTTGACATGAAAGTTTCTTCTCTAAATAGAGCCTTAACATATTTTACATAGTTGTATATGTAAAATACTGAGAGATTGGGTTGTTGTTTGAGGGTAAGCCACCTGCCATGAAGGCTATTTATTTTATGACCACATGTTAGTGTTGGTTGCTTGGAGGAAAGCCACCATTTTTTGCCTTCCTTCTCTCCTAGAACTATTCTTTCAACACCTGTATGGGACATATGCAAATTTAACAATGACAACTAACAACTTGAAAATAAACATCTAGAAAAAAATGATGGCAGGAAATCAATTAATAACTAAAATGAGATAACTGAGAGGATAAGGAACCAGTCTTTTTGATATTTACTTTTAAGCCAAATTATGCATATGAACTATACTCTTCAACTTTTGTGAGGGAGTTATATGTGGTATTTTGTATGGAGTCTCTTTAAAGATGGACATCTTAGAGTTTGTGATAAAAATGTTCTGTAGTATGTGACACATCTGATTGTTTCAGATTTCTGTTGAAGTGCTAAGGTTTTAGCATTTATACAATAAATTGAATTATTTGTTATAATGCTCTTGGCTTTCTATGTATATAGTTTTACTTAAGTAGAATACATGTATACATATTTTTAGTGGGATATAAATTTAATTGTGTATGCACTAGTGATAATTTACCTGACCAAAATTAGACTCAGTTTTTGTTGTGCTATTATTACAAGAGAAGAAGTAAGCTAGGTATCTATTTTAAAATTAAATTCTATGGTCAGAGTTATCTCCTTCACAAAATTTCCCTATAAAATTTGATTTTTACTAAATGATATGGAATATATCATAATCCTAAGCTTAAGCATTTCACATTAGTCAGTTCAATGTCTTTCTCATTATATATTTGTATCCCTACTCTCTAAGGAGTAAAATAATTATTTATTGTTTTGATTCTTTTTTTTTAACTACTCCCTTAACTCTCTAGCATTTGCATACTTCTAGTAAGTCATTTTTTTAAATATTTGATTGTTTAATCAACAAATTTTATAATTCCATATTTTCCTCCCCTTTGCAAACCATAATTAATTGTTACAGGTGTCCAAGTAGATCTGAATAAATACTAGGAAGTACACACACTTCTGTGTTTATATGTCTATTAGGACTTGATTTTACACCCAAAGGATATATTTGTAATCATACTTGAATTTGAAAGGGTTGTTTTCGAAAATTAGTCACAGTTATTATTTACTGGGCACTTTTGCCCAGGCAAGACACCTACTGTTTAATGAACTTTATCTTATTTAAATCTCACAATAACTGTGGATTTACAGATGAGAAACCGAAGTCCAGAGCAGCGTCATAATGCACCTAATACACCCAAGACACACAACCATAGGTCAACATTGTCTGGATTTTAATTGATATCTCTTAATTATTTTCTTTACTATAAGTTTATTAAAAAATCCAATATTTTGGTTAAATATTTGAATAAAATATTATAGATGGTTTATTAAACATTCATCTCTCAATTGTTACAAAAATTAAAGGTGTTTATTCTGGAACAGTGAATCATCTTTTAGGTTCACAAATATAATCAACCACAGGTGTTTAATATATAAACATCTTAAAATAATTGTAAGTATGCAATTATAATTTTATGCCTATAATGTATTTATCTTAGGAGCACCTGCATTCCTTAATATAAACACAGAAATACTGTACTCTTTGGCATAAAAAATGGAAGGATAATTAAAGACGAAAAATGAAACCCTGTCTGAAGGATTAACTCAGTGACCGATTGATCTTTTACGTCTCTTATGATGTTAAAATATCTCCTTTGAAGGTAGCTACTGGTACCTGCCTTGTTTTAATCCTCAGAAATTTAAAATTAACTCTGTGCTAGAAAGATTTACATTTTTAAGTAGTTCCACCAACTCTACTAAAAAGAACAAGTATAGGTAAGCTTGATTTTCTGTTTGTTTGTGTCTCATGTCTATCTTCCCAAAATAAAATTTATTTAAAATGTGGGTTCTAAAAAATTTATCCTAGCCTGGGGAGCTTGGTGTTAATCAAGTTCACTGAAATTAATTCATTGGAAAGACAAATATTGTATTATCTTATTTATATCTGGAATCTAAAACAAAGTCAAAACCAAATAGATATAGAAAACAGATTGGTGGTTGCCAGAGGAGGGGGGTGGGAGGGTGTAGGTGAAATGGGTGAAAGTGGTCAAAAGGTTTAAACTTCACTTATAAAGTAAATAAGTCATGAGAGTGTAAGGTACAGCATGGTGGCTATAGTTAATAATACTGTATTGTGTATTTGAAAGTTGCTAAGACAGTAGATCCTAAAATTCTCATCACAAGAAAAGAAATTGTAACTATATATGGTGATGAATATTAACTAGACATATGATAGTAGTCATTTCATAATGTATACATATATCAAATCATTATGCTATAACCTGAAACTAGTATGTTACATGGCAATTATATCTCAAAAAAATTTTAAGATGACTAACAAGAGGAGAGCTAGAGCCATGTTATGCAAAAAGATCAGTTTCAAATGAATAAATAAAGCAGTATTAGATAATCCTGCTTTATTATTTATTTAAACTACTGTCATGATATTAAATTTCATGTGCATGCGCACACACACACACATTTAAAAGAGGTTAGATGTGTGCTCAAAATTCTCATATTTCAAACTTATGAAAAATCATCATTGAACAATAAGATACTGTTTTCTGATTTTTAAAAAATCTATATGACAGGGGCACCTGGGTGGCTCAGTCGTTGAGCGTCTGCCTTCGGCTCAGGTCATGATCGCAGGGTCCTGGGATCGAACCCCGCATCGGGCTCCCTGCTCCGCGGGAGGCCTGCTTCTCTCTCTCCCACCCCCCTGCTTGTGTTCCCTCTCTCGCTGTGTTTCTCTCTGTCAAATAAATAAATAAAATCTTAAAAAAAAAAAAAACCTATATGACAAAAACATAAAGGTTAATCCATTTTTATTTTCTTATACCACTAGCAATTGTGTTTGATGGGATCATTTTGGATTTAAAAGGATACACATGCTAACTTTTGGAAGAAATATTTCTAACTGTATTTTTAATGGTGCTAGTGCCCTGTTTCTTCCATCTGTTAAAGAACAGCTTTGCGGGCGCCTGGGTGGCTCAGATGGTTAAGCGTCTGCTTTCGGCTCAGGTCATGATCCCAGGGTCCTGGGATCGAGTCCTACATCGGGCTCTCTGCTCCTTGGGAGCCTGCTTCTCCCTCTGCCTCTCTCTCTCTGTCTCTCATGAATAAATAAATAAAATCTTTAAAAAAAAAAAAAAAGAACAGCTTTGGTCACCTTTAGGGTCTTCAACTACTAATCTCTGTGTATGTTTTATTATTAATTTGCCAGAATTTTGATCTGAGGATCCTTTATTTGTTCAACTTCAAAGATTACCTCAGCAGAGGCTGAATTAATTACACTTGAATAGTTTGTTCTCCAAGGCCAGTATCTTCAAAAATACATCAGTGCTAGTAAAAAAAAAAAAAAAAGTCCTTTGCATATCTTAAATTACCTGGAGATCAAAGGATAATATGAAAGAAAAACAGCAACAAAGCAAGTATTTTAGGTATATATATGAAAAAGCACCAGTAGTTTCATTATTCTTAATTTCAGCCCATAAATGTAGTTGTTTGCTTGGGTTCAATAAATTAAAACCTAAAAATGACAATGTTAATATATCCAATGTTCCTTTGTGATAGATAAATTGCTCATAATTAGAATAATGGCTACTGATATTCTCACTATCTCATTTTGATGTTTCAGAGCTGGGAAAGTTTCTGAAATCTGAAATATCCAACTTATGTATAAAAATAAGAAAGGTTATTTTTCATTACTATGATAGTTTAGACCAGACCCAGTCTTCAAACAGGTATTAGAAATCTACTGGGGCATGACATGAAAATTATAAAACCTGCAACAATATATTTTTCCCATACATTTTTTATTGTTGCAAATAATAATAATAATCACTTGTTTATGAAGAATATACATACATCTAATTTTTTAAGAATCACATATTGGGCATTTGAGAGTCAAAATTAATTAGATGAATACTTCTCAGATTATCTGGGTGAAGGACATTTTGCTTGTTTTGTTCTAATTTCCTTTTTTTAAAAATTTTTTTAAGTTTTTTTTTTTTTTTTTTAATTTATTCATTTGAGACACAGAGATACAGAGAGAGAGAGAGCATGAGCAGGGGGAGAGGCAGAGGGAGAGGGAGAAGCAGGCTCCCTGCTGAGCCAGGAGCCTGATGTGGGGCTCAATCCCAGGACGCTGGGATCATGACCTGAGCTGAAGGCAGATGCTTAACCATCTGAGCCACCCAGGCGCCCCTCTAATTTCCTATTTATCATGAGCTAATATTTGGTTCTATATAGTGTTCAATGAGAGAAGTCTACTGATCACTGTAACTTGTGCTGTTTGCCTTAAACATGTAAGTAAGTACATTCAAAATGTACATTTGTGGATAGAAAAAAATATTCAAATTGAATGAACCCATTGATACTGACTACATCCAAAATTTGATTTAGGATAATACAGTATGTGATGTGATATATTAACATGAGATTATTTAATATAATATTTTAAAAATAAAATATAACATTTGAAATATTATATGCTGAGCCTACTATAAATGAAGGTGATGACTTTTCCTTCAGAAATATCATTATTTAGCTTTAGTTTATAGCTGATAAATAAAACTATATGAGTTACTCCAAAACAAATAATCTTAAAATTTGTATGGAACCAGAAAAGACCCTGAATAGCCAGAGGAATGTTGAAAAAGAAAAGCAAAGCTGGTGGCATCACAATTCCAGACTTCAAGCTCTATTACAAAGCTGTAATCATCAAGACAGTATGGTACTGGCACAAAAACAGACACATAGATCAATGGAACAGAATAGAGAGCCCAGAAATGCACCCTCAACTTTATGGTCAACTAATCTTCGACAAAGCAGGAAAGAATGTCCAATGGAAAAAAGACAGTCTCTTCAACAAATTGTGTTGGGAAAATTGGACAGCCACATGCAGAAGAATGAAACTGGACCATTTCCTTATACCACACACAAAGATAGACTCCAAATGGTTGAAAGACCTCAATGTGAGACAGGAGTCCATCAAAATCCTAAAGGAGAACACAGGCAGCAACCTCTTCGACCTCAGCCACAGCAACTTCTTCCTAGAAACATCGCCAAAAGCAAGGGAAACAAGGGCAAAATGAACTATTGGGACTTCATCAAGATAAAAAGCTTTTGCACAGCAAAAGAAACAGTCAACAAAACCAAAAGACAACTGACAGAATGGGAGAAGATATTTGCAAATGACATATCAGATAAAGGGCTAGTATCCAAAATCTATAAAGAACTTATCAAACTCAACACCCAAAGAACAAATGATCCAATCAAGAAATGGGCAGAAGACATGAACAGACATTTTTCCAAAGAAGACATCCAAATGGCCAACAGACACATGAAAAAGTGCTCAACATCATTCCGCATCAGGGAAATCCAAATCAAAACCTCAATGAGATACCACCTCACACCAGTCAGAATGGCTAAAATTAACAAGTCAGTAAACGACAGATGTTGGCAGGGATGCGGAGAAAGGGGAACCCTCCTACACTGTTGGTGGGAATACAAGGTGGTGCAGCCACTCTGGAAAACAGTATGGAGGTTCCTCAGAACGTTGAAAATAGAGCTACCATATGATCCAGCAATTGCACTGCTGGATATTTACCCCAAAGATACAAATGTAGGGATCCTAAGGGATACGTGCACTCCAATGTTTATAGCAGCAATGTCCACAATAGCCAAACTATGGAAAGAGCCAAGATGTCCATCAAGAGAGGAATGGATAAAGAAGAGGTGGTATATATATACAATGGAATATTATGCAGCCATCAAAAGGAATGAAATCTTGCCATTTGCAACGACATGGATGGAACTGGAGGGTATTATGCTGAGCAAAATAAGTCAATCAGAGAAAGACATAAATCATATGACCTCACTGATATGAGGAATTCTTAATCTCAGGAAACAAAATGAGTGTTGCTGGGGTGGTGGGGGGTGGGAGGGATGGGGTGGTGGGTGATAGACATTGGGGAGGGTATGTGCTATGGTGAGTTCTGTGAATTGTGTAAGACTGTTGAATCACAGACCTGTACCTCTGAAACAAATAATACATTATATGTTAAAAAAAAAAAGAAGAAGAAGATAGCAGGAGGGGAAGAATAAAGGGGGGAAATCGGAAGGGGAGATGAACCATGAGAGACTATAGACTCTAAGAAACAAACTGATGGTTCTAGAGGAGAGGGGTGGGAGGATGGGTTAGCCTGGTGATGGGTATTAAGGAGGGTACGTTCTGCATGGAGCACTGGGTGTTACACGCAAACAGTGAATCATGGAACACTACATCAAAAACTAATGATGTATAGTGATTAAGAACATAAAAAAAAACTATATGATTTACTTATTTAGGATTCTTAAACTAAAATTAGGAAATTTTCAATAATGATACTTAAAAATCAAATGAGGTAAATAAGTGACACAAGTATCAATTTAATTGAAATAATTATAATTTATCACAAAAGTACTTGTCTGAATCATCTAACAAATGATATGTTCTAAATAATTTATGTATCTCCCTCCCTCCCTGTGCCTTTTCTCCTTTTGCTCAAAGGTTTATTTTCCTATTTCATTCATATAATTCCTACAAACACACCTTGTTTACACTGAATCCCAAAATATGGACTCTAACTTCTCGCCTTTCTCAAAATTCTTTCAATCTAGTTCCAAAATTTCTGAGATCCACATACTCCCTTCTCATCCTCCTATTACTCCTCCTCTTCATTTTTCTTCTCCTCTTCCTTTCCTTTCAGTTCTTAGGCTCTTCTCTCTGGGTTTAAGTGAATAGAAATTGTGGTTAGTAAACAATGAGGCATTTAAATGAGAATAGAGTTTTAAGACACCAGTTTCAAGGTCACAGAGTGGTAATTACTGAACACGTGTCCTACACTTGATCTTAGCCAAAAGGCCGAGAAGCGATGAACACGTGTCCTGAACACCTGTACTATGCACTTACAAATATTTTATTGTCTTTCACAAATATCCACAAATTAGAATCACAATGAGAATCAATTGTTGGAGATGATTGTCTTTGAAAGGAATTTAAACAGGGAAACAAACTTGAGAAGCAACTTGGCTGGATTTTTACAATGAAGCTATGTCGCTGGTTTCTAGTCCTCCAGCTTTTTTCTTCTCTCGCTCTTTAATGTAACCTGATTGTGCTGAAACTGTTAGGCAATATGCTTGAATAATTCGATTGAGATAAACATGAAAGAAAAATGCCATAATTTCAGGGATTGGACTAAACAAAGGTAAGGAATGAAAAATTTCTTGGAACTCTTCTTTTGAAATTTGGCAGGAAAAAAAAGTCACTGGATAAGAAGCAATTAAACTAAGACCACAAATGAGGAAGAGTTTTTTGGTTTTGTTTTGTTTTTTGTTTTTTTAGAAAAAGAGGGCAGAAAGGATAGTCCACTGACAAGGAATAGCAATTACTGAGGCTCCTGGAAAGGAGGAACACTGGTGTGTATCAGAGATTGAAGCCAGTGTGGCTGAAGCCCAGAGACCCAGAGATGTATGGGAGCTTGAGGAGGCTGGAGATTGAGGCTGACAGTGCGGTCCAAGCAGGGGAGAGTCCTTGAAGTTGTGAAGCAGATAATACAATGAGATATGACGTTTGAAAAATAAGCAAATCACTCCATCTAAAGTTGGGAGGACAAATTAGACAAAGGTAATGTGTCAAAATGTAGCAGCAGGAGGCTTTGCTGTGATCCAGGAGAGGGACTGGTGGGTCTGGTGGAGAAGAAAAAATGGTGGACTTGGCGGAAGATTTATGAAGGGAAAGTTGTTAAAGCTTGGGATGATCTGGATCTAGGCTGTGAGAGGAAAAGTAATCTAAAAGATAAGTGCAAGGCTTCTGTTTGATTATTTGGATGTTGACTGTAGCATTCAGTGAGAGACGGGTATTGAAATAACAATTTTGTAATAGGCAAATAAAAATCCAAATCAAAAATTTTATTAACTAAAAAGCAAGTGTTGGAATCCAGTCTCTAATATCTTCTTAATCTTTTTTTTAATGTGCAGTCATGACATATCCATAATGATGCTCCAAAAAATTATACTCATCATACGTAGACAAAATAATGTTGTTCCTTTACTGTACGTGCTCATTCTACCTTTTTATTTTTTTTTACTTCAACATTTTAAAAATTAGGACACATCTAACATTAGATAAACTACATTATTATTGTAGTATTTTTTCTTTTTCTGTGTTCTTTTAATCCCAGAAAGCTGTTCTTTTTTAAGATTTATTTGCGAGCCAGTGAGAGAGAGCGCGCGAGTGCCCACGTGCGAGGGTGGGGGAGGGGCATAGGGAGAAGGAAAGAGAGGAGCCCAATCTGACTCTGTGCTGAGCCCTGATTGTGGAGCCCCACATGGGGCTCAGACTCAAGATCTTGAGATCAGGACCTGAGCTGAGACCAAGAGTCAGATGCTTAACCAACTGCACCACGCAGGTGCCCCGCCCTGAAAGCTGTCTTATTAATGACATATCTTAATGAATATGGCAATTGAGAACCAAGAAAATTATTTATTCATCAACTCATTTGAATAATGAGAAGTTAGCTAGAAATCACCAAATCTATTTGGTTAGATACTGGTTCAAAGAAGAAATTTCGTAATAGTATGCCTTCATGTGAAAGAAAATGTGTTATTTTAAGCTATGATTATATCTGGGATGGTTTAAAAACTATCCATATGTTCATTATTATATGGTATGTTTGGGAACATATTTTAAAATATTTTAATCACAAGAAAATGATTCCGTTTTTTTCTGCTGTTTGAACAACGTTCATTTAAAAATATTTTGTTAAGTAATATTGCCCCCAACGTGCTGAATTAACATACCTCTACTTAGATTATTAATGTAGAGGGAATTACAATGGTCAATGCCATTGTTTTCTGTGGTTGAAGCACTTTTAGTTTAATACAATTATTTTCTTTAATAAGATCAATTAATGTTTATATGGATACACTATGTGTCACACACCAGCCTAGGTCTATGCCTTATAGTAAGTCATTTAAAAAACACCATCCCTGCTTTACAGATAAGGAAACTGAGACAATGAGAAGTTAAGAAATAAACTCGTTTTTATGCAGCCCATAAGTTGCAGGATAGTAAGATATAATGAAAAGTTCCTGTTGTTGCACCTTACTTTTCAAGATATCTACTTTAGTGCCAAAGTATACTGATGGTTCTCCAAACTCAGTAATTTTCTCGCTATTCTTGGCCAGATTCCCTACTTCAACAAATCGTGTCCCTCTCTCACCTGTACCTTATCTGAACCTGTGCACTGTCCATCCGTCGCTGTAGAAGACTGCCCAACAGCTGACCCTTCCTCTGGTGTTAGGAAGCACAGAATCCTACACCTCCACGCCTTCCCCTTTCAATGTAACTTCAGCTGCTTCCAGTGAAATGTCAACCTAACCCGTTTTAAAACAGGGATCCAAGACAAATATAAATAAAAGGAAGTGTCAGCTTTGCATCCACATCCTCTAGCTACTTACTATGCAGTCTTCTCTCATGCCTCGAGTGACTATCCTCTATGTATTTGCACTTCTCAAGTTTCCAGTGTTTCATTAGCCTTAGAAATTGTTTCAATCTTTCTTCCTCCAGTATTCAGCATTTATGCTAAGATTGTTTCCAAAATATATGACAAGTTTTCCTCATTTTACCCTACCTCTCTGCAGCATTTGCCTTTCTAGGTCCCTTCCTCTTTCCTGAAAGTGCATTTGTCATCTGATCTTTTCCACCTTTCCCTGCTGTAACCCACGGTGTCATTGCTAATTTCTGCAATAGTTTCTTAACTATTCTCCCTTCCATTAAATGCAAGCCCTCTCTTACCAATTTGCCACAAAGCTGCCAGAGAGCACGACATAAACCACATATCTGATAGTGCCTCCTGTCTGTTTGAAAATCACCAGGATGGATATATTTTACCATTTTTAATTTAGTTTAGTTTACTATCTGCTATTGACATTTATACATTGAGAGATGAGGTCTAATTTCCTTTTCCGTGCATATAGACGGGATTGAGTAACTAACTTCTAATGAATAGCATGTGGCAAAAGGAACAGTGCATGACTTCTAAGGCTGGGTGATAAAAATGTGATGCCCATCATTGGAATTCAGCACCCACCTGTAAGGATTCTTTTTTTTTTTTTTTTTTTTTTTTAATTTTATTTATTTATTTGAGACAGAGAGAATGAGAGAGAGAGAGCACATGAGAGGGGTGAGGGTCAGAGGGAGAAGCAGACTCCCCACTGAGCGGGGAGCCCGATGCGGGACTCGATCCAGGGACTCCAGGATCATGACCTGAGCCGAAGGCAGTCGCTTAACCAACTGAGCCACCCAGGCGCCCCTTACCTGTAAGGATTCTGATCAGAGCCCCAGCTGAGGTCTCAGTTGACAGCCAGAATCAACCGCCCAATGTGGGAGTGCAGGAGCCTTCAGATGATGCTGAGTGCTGATGCCAAGTAGGCAAAGATGAGTTGTTCCTGCCAAGCCCTGTCCAAATTGCAGATTCGTAAGAGGTAAATCTTTTTACTCTGTAAAGCCACTAAGCTTTAAAATACACACACACACACACCAGACACGCATACACACACAATGTTTAGCTTAATCCAATACTCTCTAGTGCATCCTTAGCTCAAATTATATTAAAGTCTAAAATTCCCTAGAGACAGCATGTTTATTCAGATCCCAAGGCTTTTGAAAATTCTATTCAGTTCTTTCTGGAACTCTTCCCAACCACTCCACTTCTGTGAAGCTATTATTTAGGTCTCAGTTGATGATACTTCTTCTAAGTGGCTTCTCATATCCCCCAGTTTGCATTAGAATTCCATTCTTTCTTTTACCTTAACATCATACATAATGCTATATAGATGTTGGATTAATACAGAAGTTTTCATTGCATTGCAGTTAAAATATGTAATGTAACAAAATATGATAAAGATAATGTAGCAAAATGTCTTTGTTATCTTTTTTGTAGAAGTCAACCTTAGTAACTAATACTAATTTCAAAATCATAAGTAGAAGCTGCCAATGACAAATGGAGTGATGTTAGCTCTGCTATGTTTGTGTTTCCTATCCTCTGGGGAAATTAAGTTGGTTGATGATTCCATTCATGAACTGTAATCGTATCATTTCAGACACCTAGGAAGTAGGTACAGTACCGGCATTTTATTGTTGCTTTTGAATTGTATTAAAAATAAAACATCTCGGGGCGCCTGGGTGGCTCAGTTGTTAAGTGTCTGCCTTCGACTCAGGTCATGGTCCCAGGGTCCTGGGATCGAGCCCTGCATCGGGCTCCCTGCTCAGCCGGAAGCCTGCTTCTCCCTCTCCCACTCCCCCTGCTTGTGTTCCCTCTCTCGCTATCTCTCTCTCTGTCAAATAAACAAATAAAATCTTTAAAAAAAAAAATAAAATAAAAAATAAAAAAATAAAAATAAAAATAAACCATCTCCTTGAGACTCTTTGAAGTGCAGAAACTCTTCTCCTAGATTTGAGTTATGGATACAGACCTGGGTTTGTAAACTGAATCTCTACACCATTGGTCTCTTTCGTCAGTGCTTTCATTATTTTCCATCCCACCTCCACTTTGACCGCCATAGCTCTTTTCCCCATGCAGCTGTCTCCAATCACACTAGGGAGTGACCGCTCCACAGTCTTCTCTTTGCTTTCCTAGGAGTTCGTTCCCTCTGGGTATTCCTCTGGCAAATTGTTCTGCTTCCTTTAACCATGACAGATAATCCACAGGGGTCCAGGGAAGAGCTCTACATAGGGCTCCTAACATTCACAGCTGTTCTGTGAATCCCAAATTAATTGACACTATGGTTCAGCGATACTTTTTTTTCAGGTTTTTCCTCAGTAAAAAGGGATGTCAGTCATGTAATCACAACTGCATTGCAATACAGTATTTTCTTTGGGTATTCACAGAAAAACCGTAAAGAGTTTATAGTTTCATTACTACATATAAGTCCCAAGTTTTAAATTTCATATTTATGGAGTGGAAAATTATAGAAAGAATGGAAAAATAAAATGTTGAGTAAAGTTGCATATAATGAGGTTAGATTTCTGCCTAACATTTTTATTGAGAGCATTCTTCTGCTCATTGGAAATATGAAAGATTAAAGAAAACACAGTATTTCATGATAATGTTTTGTTATTTTTCTGATAAACAGTAGATCATAAGTCCAAATTGCGAGTGCATAATAATTTGTAAATCAGCCACAGTTAACACAGAGCTACCAAACTTAGAGAATGTGAAAAAACGCCTCCAAAATACTATTGGGTAGATTCTTTAGCAAGCATAACAAAAATAATATTCCAAAAATGAGTATTCTGGTCCCATCTTAAGTTTCTCTTTTTATATTTCATTCATTGGTGTTAGTCAAAAATGTGATATCTAGAAGTGATCATGTCCATACAATCAAGTCAAAATAGACTTTTCTGCATGTATTTATACACAAATACACTTTGTGTAAGACAGGAAAGGACTACAGAGGTTGCAGACACATTATTTTCTCTCTGATTTGAAATATCTCCTGAAATTATTTAAGAACTCTGAAAATACTCCTGGGAGTCTCTTGGTATTTAGGGTTTAAAATATTAATGATTAAAAATAAGCCAAAATTGGAAAATGAGATATTCTTGATATTAAAATGACCTACCTTACAAAAGGTATATTACCAAGTTTAAGCTCTTGGGGCTTCATGGAAAGATACTGAATTTTTCATGAACCTGTGCAAGATTTGTTCATTTAAATGTTGAACATATATCTGCTGATAGACCTGTGCACATTTGTTTAGAACTGAAGCTTACATATAGTTTTTGCTTTGTGTAACTATTCATTTCCAGAATAAGACAGTGCACTAGACACTAAATTGTATATAGGACTTTTTTCAGTTACAGTATTTATTAATATGGAGGCAAGTTGTGAATCAAAGTTGCCCAACTTTTCATTAGTCCTGTGTGAATGTGATGATTTAACCTGATGTACAAAGAGGTGAAGCATTATGAAGCGTTAGTCTGAGTGAAGGTTGGAGTAGTGATTCTATAGGAAGAGAAAGCAAAGTAGCTGTGTGTTTAGTGGATATTTGCCAACCCTATTAGGGCATATCTAATTTTCCACTTTAGGCTTGACTCTGGCACAACCAGCAAATGCCTTTGAATGAGTCACATCTATTTAACCTCCCTGGGAGTACTCTGAACTGATATTGAATGTCTTTTTAGCTTAAAGATATATGTAAGTCTTAAGTACTTAATTGTGTATAACCCTGGACATACTTTATAATTTAAATTTAGTCCAGAATTCTTATTTATATAATTGAGATGTTATGATTAACTCATACGGCTTAATCATTCTCTTAAAGTCTTTGAAATATGAAATGCTAACCTTTTATTTCTTTGTATGCCAATTTTAATAATGAAAATTTGACTCACTCTTTTGAAGAATATAAAAATATTTAAGAATAAAGTGATCCAAATCATGTTTTATAGGTAAATAATATTTCTAATAAAAGATAAATGTAACTTTATTTTGGAATACTTATACTTGAAAAACTGCCATACGTCATTACCAAAGCCAGGTTCATAAGTCCTTATTGAGAGAAGGTATATTGTATTCTATGGAGCACAATTAATAATCACTTAAGGAATTATGGGTTTAGCTGAAATATAGAACTTGGTTTTTACAAAAATAAAATGTTGAACCTTGAACATTTCTCTGTTTTATTTTCAAAGATTTATCCAAAATGACATAAGCATTTTGTCTTTGAAATAATGCCTGGAGAACTGAAATTACATTGTATTTTCAATATTGTCTTCAATCTATATTTCATCAGATTTTCTTCAGAAACGTGAAATGAGTTACTAAAGTAGAACTGAAATCTCAAAGCTTACATTGTAGAATGGATTATTTTCTTCTATATTGGTTCAATTCTGTTCTTTTAATTTCTTTGACTTAGGTGTTGTTCGAATTACCAGACATTAGAGCTCAATGTTACCTTTATATGGAAAATTGAACAAAATATTTTAGACTATAAAAATGTTAAGGCTGGCATTATGTCTTACTGATAAATGTATTTTCTCCAGTGCCTTATACAGCATATGTCATTAATAGCCATTTATACTTGAATTAATTAGCACTGAAATATAATGACAGATCTTTTCAATTGGACTTCAAAAATATAATTCTTCTTTAAAACATGAAATACCCCCTGTATGATTGCTATCACCAGGACGGTGACATGGGAGTTTTCTAAATTTCTCTCCTCCCATGGATGCACTGATACATACAGGTACACACTGATCAGTTCTTTCTGAGAGAAATTCAGAAAACCAGTTGAGTGATTCCTACACATCAGGTGGTTGTGAAAATACCCACCTTGAAAGAAGTAGGAAAGTCTGACACACTCTCTCCATAAACTTTGCTCCCAAAACAGGACCTTACCATGGGATGATAACCCTCAAATCCCAGCTTCTCCCTAAGGAGCATAGGATTTGGATCACACATACAGTAGCTCAGCTACCATGTTTTTTCTCTAAGATCAGCAAGAAAGTAAGAAAGCCCACTCGCACCACTTATTCAACATAGCACTGGAACTGGAATTCCTAGCCAGATAAATTATGTAAGGAAGTGAAATAAATCATCCAAATCTGAAAAAAGAAGGAAAATTGTCTGTTAGCAGATGACTGATATTATATGTGGAAAGCCCTATAGGCTCCACCAAAAACTGTTAGAATGAATAGATAAATTCAGGAAAGTTGCAGGATACAGAATCAAAATACAAAAATCAGTTGCATTTATTTTTGTTATTAATATAACAAACCATTGGAAAGAGAATTAAGAAAACAATCCCATTTTTTTTTTTTAAAGATTTTATTTATTTATTTGACAGAGGGAGACACAGCGAGAGAAGGAACACAAGCAGGGGGAGTGGGAGAGGGAGAAGCAGGCTTCCCGCGGAGCAGGGAGCCCGATGCGGGGCTCGATCCCAGGACGCTGGGATCATGACCTGAGCCGAAGGCAGACGCTTAATGACTGAGCCACCCAGGTGCCCCGAAAACAATCCCATTTTAATAGCATCATAAGGAATCAAATATTTAGGAATGAATTTAACCAAGGAAATGGTAGATATGTACACTGAAAACTGATGAAACAAATTAAAAAGAACACAAATAAGTGGAAAGATATTCCATGCTTATGAAGAACTAATAGTGTTAAAATGTCCATACTACCCAACAGAGCCTACAGATTCAATGCATTCCCTATCAAAATTTCTATGGCTTTTTTTCACAGAAATAGAGCAATCATAAAATTTGTATGGAATCATAAAAGATCCCACATAGCCAAATTAATCTTGAGAAAGAACAAAGCTGGAGACATCACAGTTCAAACTGTATTACAAAGCTACTATAATCAAAATTATAATGTATTTGCATGAAACCATCAAACACATAAAATCATAGATGAATGTAACAGAATAGAAGGCCCAGAATTAAACCTGTGCATATATGGTCAATTAATATTGAATGAAGTTGCCAGGAATATGCAACGGGGAAAGAATATTCTCTTCAATAAATGGTGTTGGAAAAACTGGATAGCCATATACACAAAAGAATGAAACTGGGCCCCCATCTTACACAATATACAATAATTAACTCAAAACAGATTAAAGAATTAAATATGAGATGTGAAACCGTAACATTCCTAGAGGAAAACCTAAAGATAATCTCCTTGAAAATAATCTTGCCGATTAACTTTTTGGATTTGACACCAAAAACAAAGGAAAAGAAACAAAAATAAACAAATAAAAATAAAAGTTTGATCATATCAAACTAAAAGACTTCTGCACAGCAAGGGAAGTCATCATCAACAACAACAAAAATAATTTATTTAGATTATGTAGTAGGAGGGTGGTGAATCTGGACAATTTCCTTGGTGTACAGTTACAATAAATCTATACACTTGCTAATGCACACCTATAACTGGGGTTTGGGCCAGATCCCACTGGATAGCCCCCAGAACAAAAGATTCCCTCCATTCTCAGATATATATATATATAATAGTTTTACCTCAGGAGCTCAAGAAATGATACATATTTAATTGTAGCTTTCGTGAATATTGTGCCCTATAAGAAGGAAGTCTTTTAAGAGAGAAAATCTTTTGGAGTACCACCATCACGAAATAAAATAAAGACAAGTAAATCTAAGAGCATTTATAAGGGATTATAGACACCAGACTACTGAAAGAAAAAAAAAAAAAATAGGAAGATAAGTCAGAACTAAAACTTGTAGCAGTAAGTCAGAGGAGACAAGACTGAAGAGAAAAGGAGAAATACTTGACTTTATCAAATCTAGTAGCTTGGTAGGAGGGTCCTACAGAGTTGGTGCTCAGCTGCCTGGGCAAAGAGCTTTTCCTGAAAGACTGGTCTCGAGTCTCAGAGGGCATGATAAGATGATAACGGCTGGTTCAGATGGAGCTAAGAAAAGCTGGAGCCTAGCACCACCTATCATTGCTTGGGATATACTGCGTGTGGTGTAAGGAAAATAAGGAAGACATTCAAAATTTTACCCTTTTCCAAAGCTCTCTAACTGCTCCCAATCATCATTGGCTAGAAAGGCAGCTGGCAAGAGTCAGGAAATGAGGTTTACTACAGATCCATGATCCTGACACCACAGGATAGACTATGGAAGAGTGAATATAGAGGTGAGAGATTAGGGTATGGGCACCTTCATTTTCTACTCTTTTGGCAGGACTATATTAAATTAAATGATCAGAAAGCTGAGTGCCTGAAATGTATTAGCTCTGCCCCTTGCTAAAATGCCTGCAGAGTTATGATTTAATATTTAGCCTCAAATGAAAAGCAATGAAAGAAGTAGAAGTGGCATTTTAGAATAAATGAAAATACATGCATACATATCTAAGAATCCATGTATAAATATAATTTGGTAAAATAATTATTTAATGGTATTTAATAAATATCTTTATAAATGTTGGAATAATTTCGTAATTTTTCTTATTTGAGCACTCACTATATACTCTTTAAAACATTCCTACTAATTGACTACTATTTAATACAGACATAGGAAAGTGTTGATTAAGAGTATGATAGAGAATTTGATACAAATACATAGAAGTAAAACATATAATGAATGTCAGTGGTGGTACTTTTAGAGCTTATTATAGAAACAACATTGATTGTTTTAAAAAATTAGATGAGAAAATATTAGTAAAGATATTATCACTATACCTATACCTATAAATGATGGTAATAACTATGGATAAAACTTTTTGCATATAATGTAAATATAATGCAAATTTATAATGACCCATGAAAAAGAATCTGCATATTTCACACTTAATTTTAAGAAATTAAATACACAATTTAAGCAAAAGTTCTTTATTTGTTTCTTTATTGTAATTCAAAGGCTGTAAATTTGGTTTGAATTAATTTAAGCTATTTAGAATGCATATTTTTAGATATTTATCAATAATATTTTAATTTAACCCTCTTGTAGCCATGGTGACAAGTAAGCTGGAGTTTTTGTGTTAATAGTGAGTCTTGTAATTGTTCTGATACAAAACAATTTTAACAGGAAGGTCTTTACTCTTCCACTATGATTTAGTTGTAGCACAACAAACTATGAACTATTAGAAAAAAATAGAAACATTACATAAAACACATTTTTAAAAAACTATTTTTAAAAAATAGTAATTACCAAAGTATAGACCATAAAGATATGTATGGCAAGGTTAGATTGTATAATCTAATTTCAGAATAACGCAGTAATTCAAACGTGTGACACCAAACCATTATAGAACTGCTCTTTAATTTAGCCATTAATTCCAACATGTGGGCCCTGATGACAGAAATTTAATTTAAAGTAGTTTTAAATCTTGAATTTGAAATTGTGCTGAGTTGGAATAAAGTTGTTATTTTAATATCAAATAGGAGTTTAGTTTTGTAAATGTGGTTTTGTGGGAAAATGTATTTGTAGGTCATCAATAATCTAAATATAAAAGGTATTTATAATAAATATATATGTTAACATTTTCAAACAGGAGCTTTCTAATGTTCTAAATTGCAGCCCACAATAAAAAAAAAAAGCAGTTTTGCTTTGTGTGTATACAATTTAAAAAAGAATATGTGAAATAATATTTACTCTTCCAAGATCAAACTGTTTCGGAAATGTCTGTTCTATTCTAGTCCAGTGTAGTCTAGTGTAGTCTACACTATTGTGTTCTATTCTTTCCATCCTCCAGTTATTCCTCCTCCTCCTCTTTTTCCTCCCCCTCCTCCCTACTACTTCCTCTCCTTTCCTTCTGTTTTTATTCTTCTTTGTTGATCATAACCTATGATATGAAAAATTACTGCTCTAGGTATAGGTTAACAATAATTACCTTAGTAATGTTATTAGTTCATTTTCTTGACCATAATGATACCAATTCTGCTTAATCTTTTAAGTGAATTGGGGGAAGGATTTTATGGTTGTTTCTTTGTTTATGGCTTCCATGTTTTGAATTGTCTTCTTGTTTATCACAGACCTGGTAACCATTGCTTTATCATTTTTGTGTCACATAATTACATGACAATTATATTGCATTATTTTTCTCGTGCTCATTTCTGTGTATGTGAAGGTGATAAAGGTGAAAACAATCATTATTCAGTTGTATAAACACAGTAGGGTATCAAAAATCATATTAAAAAATCATTGTGTATCATTTTCATAAGTATCTAAGTAGTTCAGAAAGAGTCAATGGAGGTGACTCCAGAGTTAAGAAATCCTAAACTGGTATTTGAATTTCTAAGAGTAAATGAATTCCCTTGAAATTTATGTATGCCTCTGTCTATAATGATGGGAAGTAATTTTTTTTTTTTAAGATTTATTTATTTATTCGAGAAAGAGAGAGAGACAGCACGCAGGGAGGGGCAGAGGGACAGGGAGAGAAGCAGACTGCTAAGCGTGGAGCTCTATCTGGGAATTGATCCCACCACCCAGGATCACGACCCAAGCTGAAATCCAAGAGTCGGGCACTTAACGGACTGAGCCACCCAGGTGCCACTGATGGGAAGTAATTTTTAAGGAATTCTTTTAAATAGGTATATGCTACCATATTTCTTTTTTTTTAATTTTTATTTCTTTTTTTTATTTTTTTATTCTAGTATAATTAATATACAGTGTTATATTAGTTTCAGGTGTACCAATATAATGATTCAATAATTCTGTACATTTCTCAGTGCTCATCAAGAAAAATGTACTCTTAATCCACTTTGTCTATTTCATCTACCCCCCCCATCCACCTCTCTTCTGGATCCACCAGTTTGTTCTCTGTATTTTGAATATGTTTTTTTGTTTGTCTCTTTTTCTTTGTTTGTTTCTTAAATTCCACATATGAGCAAAATCATATGGAATTTGTCTTTCTCTCACTTATTTCACTCAGTCTCATACCCTCCAGTTTCATCCATGTTGTCATCAGTAGCAAGATTTCATTCTTTATTGTGGCTGAGTAATATTCCAGTGTGTGTGTGTGTGTGTGTGTGTGTGTGTGTGTGTACACACCTATCCGGTCATCTAACAATAGACATTTAGGTTGCTTCCATAATTTGGCTATTGTAAATAATGCTGTAAATAAACATAGGGATGCATGTATCTTTTCAAATTAGTGTTTTCATTTTCTCTGGGTAAATACCTAGTAGTGGAATTAGGGGATCATGTGATGATTCTATTTTTAATTTTTGGAGGAACACCTGTACTGTTTTACACAGTGGCTGCACCAGCTTTCATTCCTACCAATTGGGCACAAGGGTTCCTTTTTCTCCACATCCTTGTCAACACTTGTATTTCTTGTGTTTTTGATTTTAGCTGTTCCGACAGGTATAAAGTGGTATCTCATTGTGGTTTTAATTTGTCTAACTGATGATTAGTGATGTTGAACATCTTTTCATGTATCTGTTGGCCATCTGTGTGTCTTCTTTGGAAAAATGTCTGTTCAACTCCTCTGTCCATTTTTAATCAGATGATGATGATTATTATTATTTTGGTGTTATGTAAGTTCTTTATATATTTAGAATATTAATGCTTTATTGGATATATCATTTGCAAATATCTTCTATTCAGTAAGAATGTTGTCTTTTTGTTTTGCTGATTTGTCTTTAACTGTGCAAAAGCTTTTTATTTTGGTGTAGGCCCAATAATTTAATTTTGCTTTTATTTTCCTTACCAGAGGAGGTAGAGCTAAGAAAACTGTTTCTATGGCTGATGCCAAAGAAATTACTGCTTATGGTTTATTCTTGGAATTTTATGGTTTCTGGTCTCATATTTAGGTCTTTAATCCACTTTGAGTTTATTTTTGCATATGGTGTAAGAAAGTGGTCCAGTTTCATTCTTTTGCACTTAGCTGGTTAATTTTCCCAACACTAATTATTGAAGAAACTGTCTTTTTTCCCATTGTATATTCTTGTTTCCTTTGTTGTAGATTAAATGACCATAAAAGTGTGGGTTTATTTTTAGATTCTCTATTCTGTTCTATTTATTTATGTGTCTATTTTTGTGCTAGAACCATATTGTTTTGATTACTACAGGTTTGTAGTATATCTTGAAAAATGGGATTGTGATACCTCCAGCTTTGCTTTTCATTTTCAAAATTAATTTATTTATTCAGGGTCTTTTGTGGTTCCATACAAATTTAAGATTTTTTTTCTAGTTTTGTGAAAAATGTTGTTGGTATTTTGATAGGGATTGCATTAAATTTATACATTGCTCTGGATAGTATGGACATTTAAAAAATATTGGTTCTTCCAATCCATGAGCATGGAATATCTTTCTATTTGTTTGTGTCATCTTCAATTTCTTTCATCAATGTTTTATAGTTTCCAGAGTACCAATTTTTTACATCCTGGGGTAAGTTTTTTTCTTGGGTATTTTATTCCTTTTGGTGTAATTGTAAATGGGACCATTTTCTTAATTTCTCTTTCTACTACTTCATTTTTAGTGTATAGAAATGCAACTGGTTTGTGTATATTAATTTTGTGTCCTGCAACTTAACTGAATTCATTTATCAGTTCTAGTAGTTTTTGGTGGAGTCTTTACAATTTTCTGTTTAGAGTATTATGTTATCTGCAAATAGTGAAATTTTGCTTCTTCCTTATCAATTTGGATGTCTTTTTCTTTTTCTTTTTCTTGTCTGATTGCTGTGGCTAGGACTTCCAGTACTATATTAAATAAAAGTGGTGAAAGTAGATATCCTTGTTTTTTCTTGATCTTAGAGAAAAAGCTTTCAGTGTTTCACCATTGATTATAATATTAGCTATGGGTTTTTCACATCTGGCCTTTATTACGTTGAGGTATGTTCCCTTGAAACCTACTTTGTTGAGAGTTTTTAATCATGAATGGATATTATACTTTGTCAAATGTTTTTTTGTCTATTGAGATGATTATATGTTTTTTTATCCTTTCTTTTGTTAATGTGATGTATCATATGGATTAATGTGCAAGTACTGAACGACCTTTCCATCCCTGGAATAAATCCCACTTGATCATGCTGAAGAATTTTTTGTTAAATATATTTTTGGATTTGATTTGCTAGTATTTTGTTGAAGATTTTTGCATCATATTTATCAGAGATGTTGGCCTGTAGTTTTGTTTGTTTGTTTTATTTTTTTGTAGTATTTTTTATCATTGTTGTTATTATTATTATTATTATGTTCAATCTTTACTTGGTTTTGGTGTCAGAGTAATGCTGACCTTGTAGAATGAATTTGGAAGCTTTCCTTCCTCTTCTATTTTTAAAAATAGTTTGAGAATAATAGATATTAACTCTTCTTAAATGTTTGGTAGAATTTACCTGTAAAGCCATCTGGTCCTGGATTTTTATTTGATGGGGGTTTTTTGTTTTTTTGTTGGTTTATTTATTACTGGTACAATTTTATTGCTGGTAATTGGTCTGTTCAATTCTTTTTTTTTTTTTTTTTTCTCTTTCTTTCTTTTGTTTTGTTTTGTTTTGTTTTTGTTTTTTTTCCTTTCTGATTTGGTTTTGGAAGGTTATGTTTCTAAGAATTTATCCATTTCTTCCAGGTTTCTAATTGGTTGGCATATAATTTTTCATAATATTCTCTTATAATCCTTCGTATTTCTGTGGCATTGGTTATTATTTCTCCTCCTTCATTTTTGATTTTATTTTTTTGAATCCTCTCTCTCTCTTTTTATGAGTTTGACTAAAATATTTATCAACTTTGTTGATTTTTTCAAAGAAGTAGCTCCTGGATTCAATGATCTGTTCTATTGTTTTGTTTTGTTTTTTTTCTTTTTTGTCTCTATTAATGTATTTCTTTTCTAATCTTTATGATTTCCTTTCTTCTAGTAGCTTTGAGTTTGTTTTTATTTTTCTAGCCCTTTTAGGTGTAAGATTAGATTGTTTATTTGAGATTTTTCTTGTTTCTTGAAGTAGGCCTATATTGCTATAGTCTTCCAACTTGGAACAGTTTTTGCTACAACCCAAAGATTTTGGACTATTGTATTTTCATTTTCATTTGTCTCCATGTGTTTTTTTTTTTTATTTCCTCTTTGATTTCATGGTTGTCCTATTCATTGTTTAGTAGCATGTTATTTAGCCTCCATGCATTTGTGTTCTTTCCAGATTATTTTTTGTGATTGATTTCTAGTTTCATACTATGTTGGTTGAAAAAGATGCATGCTATGATTTCAATCTTTTTGAATTTATTGAAACTTGTTTTATGGCCTAACATGCTCTATTCTGAATAAAGTTCCATGTGCACTTGAAAAGAATGTGTATCACACTGCTTTTGAGTGGAATGTTCTGAATATATTTGTTAGGTCCATCTGGTCTAGTGTGTCATTCAAAGCCACTATTTCTTTGTTGATTTTCTCTCTGGATGATCTATCTTTTGATGGAACCGGGGTTTTAAAATTCCCTACTATTATCGTATTAATGTCAGTTGCTTCATTTATGTTTGTTAATAATTGCTTTATGTATTTAGGTGCTCCCAAGTTGAGTGCATAAATATTCGGTTATCATATCCTCTTGTTGGATTGCTCCTTTTATCATTATGTAGTGTTCTTTTTTTGCCTCTTGTTACAGTCTTTGTTTTAAAGTCTATTTTGTCCAATATAATTATTGCTACCCTGGCTTTCTTTTCATTTCCATTTGACATGCTACAATATTTCATATTAAGGAAGATAATATATTGATTGTGAGAAGCAATATTGGGATGGATATTCTTCTGCAAATGTTGTCCAAAGAACTAGAATCATATTAATTGACCTGAATCCTAAATTTTTGGTTAAAGTAAAAAGGACATGAAAAAATGAACAAAATGTTTTATTCTGCCCTGGTACTCTGTGCATCTAATGTCTGTTAGCGTGGCACTCTAATAATGGATTATTCACTTCCTAATACAGGAAGTTCAATTTACCTTGAAATTATAACTATGCTGGCAGTTCTCTCTCTATAAATATATATAGAGAGTGCCATGTTCTCTGTTTCAAAATGGGCAAGATAATCATAAAAGTGCAATTAAATGAAAATATATGCAATAGGGCTCTTACTATTATATTGTATTCTAAGAATTTTGGATTCCATGCAAAATATATGTTCCTCCTGGCACATCTTGGTTTGTTATGCTTATATTCACTTTTAAAATTAGCAAAAGTCTCCTTTCACACCTATTGGATAAAAAAGTTTTTAATTATGTGCCTTACATTAGCACTGGCAAGATAATCTTCCCATTGCCTTTTTTTTCCTTCCCACAGTCTTCCCCCTTTTCAAAGTAGTTCTTTTAGTAAGGTCTACCAGAGCTTCACCTGCTTCATTATTGTCTCCCTTTAGGGGCTCAAAATGCTCTCGTGGATTTTGTTTGCACTGAGAATTGTTGGAATGGTATATAAGACACACAAGATTGTTAATTTTCTATTTGAATTCTCATAACTATCAAGCCCTAAAAAAAGATGGATTGTTTGACTATTTCTCCAGCTGTTTTCTCCAAGAAAACTTAATTGTTACACAGGCTTCACCAGGAAAAGACATACAGGTGACAAATGACAGTGTTTGCCAACTGTTTAACACGTGTAACTCTTGCAGAAGTTCTTCCCATTTGCAGCAGGTGTATAACCGTGTTGTGTTGCTCAGGAACGGAATCTATTTTAAACATTGCCTGGAGAGGTTGGTCTGCTCTTGAAGCTCCTTCAAGAGTTGGCATTCAGAACAGGATCAATCAAGAAGGTTGCTGGCTCCATGCCTGAATCTTCTGTTATGTTTAGTTCAATTAGATTCAAATATACAAAACATGCCAGTGAGAAGAGAAGGTCAATCATTTGGAAATTATATTAACCATATCTTGGAGGTAATTTTTGCTGTGTCTAGTCTATCTTTACTATGAATGCAAAAATTAAGGAGAACAATATAATAAACTTTTGCCATTATATGGAAAAATATATTAGAATCAAGTCAGATACTTACATATAATAATAAGACATCCTTGGTGTTATAAACTGTCTTGCTCAGCATGTTACCTTCATCATCTTGTGTTTCATAGAGTGAATTCTCTTTCTAAAGTCAATGTGTACCGTGTCAATATCATGCGTTGTAAAGCGTTTTTCCCTTAAATTTTTGGAAGACAAACTGAGATGTAAATGGGAAACAGTTTGGGCAGATCACTTGAAACATCAAACCACCATCATTAATTTATTTCTTCAAACTCAGTATGCACCACTCTCTTTTGTTTTATTTTGTTATTCCTTTATTTTGTACTATCCCTATCCATTATTTATGCCTGCTATCATTTATTCCAATATAGAAGTCTAAAAGTAGAGAAATATTACCAAAATTATATTTTACCAGAAGAGTTGATTTGAAGGAAGATTATATAAAATAACTTGTTTTTTAACTCAAAATATTGATCTGTTTTTGTTTATTATATATACTAATCATCACGTGATACATCATGTTATACTGATGTATTTTGACTTAGTGTATATGCATACATTCATTTCTCCCATGATTTGTAAGTAAAGTTTTAGGTTTTAACAAACAGATTCAGGCAAATCATATAGCATTTATGCAAGATGATGATCTAAAATGCAAATATGTAAATAATAATATATTATTTCTGGAGTATGGTCTAACATTATCTTCCGGTGCTTACAAGCCATTTTGAATGTATCCTCATCTCTACACCATGTACTACTTGTATTAGTTTCTTAATAGTTTTTGATTGGGGGGCACCTGGGTGGCTCAGTCGTTAAGCATCTGCCTTCAGCTCAGGTCATGATCCCAGGGTCCTGGGATCGAGCCCCACATCGGGCTCCATGCTCCGCAGGAAGCCTGCTTCTCCCTCTCTCACTCCCACTGCTTGTGTTCCCTCTCTCACTGTGTCTGTCTCTGTCAAATAAATAAATAAAATCTTTAAAAAAAAAAATAGTTTTTGATTGGGATGTCAGGTTTTTTTGATTTGTATGAAAATTTATATAAAGTAAAAGAATAATAATAACACTTTGTCTTTCAAATTGGATGAAAATATTTACAGTTTTTATTTATATTTTTAATTTATTATTTCAATTTCTATATTGATACATTTGTCTGAGTTTCCTGTCTTAGAAAAGCATTGGTAGAAAATAGAGATAGAAATACACACACACACATACACGCATACACACCCTCACAGATATACAGATAATAGATTCAAGGTAACATAGATACAGCTCCCCCTGTTGTGTAATGTTTATTGTTGTTTTATTTTTTAATTTTTCTACATAGAACATATTATTTGGGATAATTAAATATCCTAAAATTATATTTAAAGGTATTTTTTGCAGACAAATGAGTTTGAAAATCTACAGATTTGTTTTTTTTAAAGGAAATGGGTAGCTGTTATAATGTCTACTATTTTCTTCACTTAAAATTTTCCATATCAGCTTGTAAAAAATGTAGACATTTTATACACTCTTTTTTGTATAAAGTAATCCATAGTTATCATATAAATGTAATAATAAATGACACTGTTAGGACTATGGATTGACAATTATTTTAATTGATGGAATTTTGACACTTGGGTGCAGATCAAAGTGTGCTTACCATGATTATAGGACAGAATAGTGTCAACCAATTTAGTTCCAACTAAACTTCTGTAAAATATGAGTCACATTTCTGTGTGTTGTCTTGAAATTTATAGGCCTTATCTAGTTTTTCTTGTCCCAGTTTATATCATTCACTATCAAAAATATAACCATGACACTGATAAAATGTTCCTGTTCATGTTGTTCAAAAAATACTGCACCTTAGGAGAGTCTCTCTATAAAACACCATTCTGACTCTGAAGAAATGGCATTTGGTGTTTGATCACTCGCATTAATATTGTTTTATTTTTATATCAAACAATAAAACGGCAGTAACATTGAATTACTGATGACATTTTTATTAGCAAACTGTGGACTTGAGATGGTGCTTCTAGTTTACTGGACACGGTAGCAAGCTAAAAGTTAGAGTAGTTGAAACATTCAGGGGCTTGTACATGAGCAAAATTGCCTTTTTGCCACACTCATGAGGTCCCTAAATATCATTTAAGATGGCCACATACAGAAGGAGCTGGATATTTCTTATAGTAGAACCTCAATAAATATATACTGACTTGAAGGCGTAGTTACTAGAACTCCAAGAAAGAGACAGAAAGGTTGAGAAAGATAGAGAAGGAGAGGGGAAGGGAGTGAGGGAGAGAAAGAGAGAGAAAGAAAAAGAGAGAATTCTCAAACATGAAGATAAAGTATTTCTTTTTTTTTTTTTTACAAGGTATTAGAACCATCTAGAAATTGAAATAACAATTTCCAGCACTATATTCCAATACAAAAATAGTTTCATTGGACACTAAGAGGAACCAGCCATTAGAAATTTGTAATGTTATCTTACTAATGATTATTTTGGTGTCATTGATGTTCTCCCAAAGGTCACTGCTAGATGCAGTAGTTCTGTGTTCATTAGGCAGTTATTGGTAGGAAATAAGGGCATTTATATTTAATATACCAAATACTTTCTATTATTTATAGTTCTTTAAATTTTGTTTTGTCACTATTTCCAGGAAATGACTTACAATTCTATGATTTTATAACTCAAAGTTGCTTCCAGGGTTATATAGGAAATATTTCCAAGTAGCTTTTTAAAAAAATACCATTGTTACATACAACTCTCTGGAAAATAATTATAATTCACAGAAGAGGTTCTCTATTGTTATGAATTTAAAAAAAAGACATATGTTTATTACGACAAAATATCAACTAAACAAATTGGAAACCAAAAACAAAATAGTGGTTTTTGTCTTTTAGTTATTTAATATAATCCTATTTATGAAATGCAGTGAAATGCACATTTTTCTGGAGTTCTTAAGAATACAAATGACTAATCTTTACAGATTATGTTTAAAGGGCTTATACCAAAAAAAAAAAAAGTGCCTGCATTAATTAATAGTTTAGGGAATCTCGAAAATATATTCTGATATAGCTGTATTCTTGCTTAGGTTCTTGCTTTTCCAAGAAATGTGCCTGTTTTTTCATGTATGATGTAATTCTCATCCCCCCACCCCGCTTATTTCATTCATTTTAGTAATTTTTTTTTTTTTAAGATTTTATTTATTTATTTGACAGAGAGAGAGATAGCGAGAGCAGGAACGCAAGCAGGGGGAGTGGGAGAGGGAGAAGCAGGCTTCCCGCCGAGCAGGGAGCCCGATGTGGGACTCGATCCCAGGACCCTGGGATCATGACCTGAGCCGAAGGCAGACGCTTAACGACTGAGCCACCCAGGCACCCCCATTTTAGTAATTATTTTTGATTGATATATAGATGATGCATTCTTAAGGGTGGTTGACTTTATTATTACAATAAAGCAGGTCAAACAAAAGTTTTGTTTTTATTTCCGTATATAGTAAAACTTCAATTTTTTTGCAATTTTTCTATTCTGTTTATTTAGGCACTACTTTTAATATCCCATAAAATGTATAATTTATGATTAAAAAAAACATACTTTGTTTTTATACCTCTACAGGGAGAAAGGGATAAATATCCCTCATGGTGCAGTAGTTTTCAATAAAAGGTTTACTTTGTGAAATATGGTTTTCATATGTATCTCTTGGTACCTACTAAATAAAGAGTTGTTTTAGCACTAGCATTTTTCTTACATGCTATTTTAATGATACTATATATCTTTTTCATTTAATTTTATTAATATTATTAAACATAAAATCCCCTATTGAACAGTTTTTTGTTTTTTGTTTTTTGTTGTTTTTTTTTTTTTTTTAAAGATTTTATTTATTTATTTGAGAGAGAGAGAATGAGAGAGAACACATGAGAGGGGGGAGGGTCAGAGGCAGAAGCAGACTCCCTGCCGAGCAGGGAGCCCGATGCGGGACTCGATCCAGGGACTCCAGGATCATGACCTGAGCCGAAGGCAGTCGCTTAACCAACTGAGCCACCCAGGTGCCCTGAACAGTTTTTTGAATACCCATTAAATTAAAAAGAAAGAAATAACCATTAAAATAATTAAGAAAACCATAGTTATTCTTCATAAATTCTCTACACTCTATGTTTAATCACATCCCACCCTACAGGGACAAATTTGAGCCGACAGATGTTGTTCTGTTCAAAGCTCTCAGTCCAGATAAAGGGCTGGTATCTAAGATCTATAAAGAACTTCTCAAACTCAACACCCAAAAAACAAATAATCAAGTCAAAAAGTGGGCAGAAGATATGAAAAGACACTTCTATGAAGAAGACATACAAATGGCTAACAGACACATGAAAAAATGTTCATCATCTTTAGCCATCAGGGAAATCCAAATCAAAACCACATTGAGATATACCACCTTACACCAGTTAGAATGGCAAAAATGGGCAGGGAAAGAAACAACAAATGTCGGAGAGGTTGTGGAGAAAGGGGAACCCTCTTACACTGTTGGTGGGAATGAAAGTTGGTACAGCCACTTTGGAAGACAGTATGGAGGTTCCTCAAAAATTTAAAAATAGAGCTACCCTATGACCCAGCAATTGCACTACTGGGTATTTACCCCAAAGACACAGATGTAGTGAAAAGAAGGGCCATATGCACCCCAATGTTCATAGCAGCAATGTCTGCAATAGCCAAACTGTGGAAAGAGCCGAGATGCCCTTCAACAGAAGAATGGATAAAGAAGATGTGGTCCATATATACAATGGAATATTACTCAGCCATCAGAAAGGATGAATACCCAACTTTTACATCAACATGGATGGGACTGGAGGAGATTATGCGAAGTGAAACAAGTCAAGCAGAGAAAGTCAATTATCATCTGGTTTCACTTATTTGTGGAACATAAGGGATAGCATGGAGGACATTAGGAGAAGGAAGGGGAAAATGGGGGGGGCGGAATTGGAGGGAGAGATGAACCATGAGAGACTATGGACTCTGAGAAACAAACAGGGTTCTAGAGGGGAGGGGGAAGGGGTGATTGGTTAGCCTGGTGATGGGTATTAAGGACAGCACATACTGCATGGAGCACTGGGTGTTATACGAAAACAATGGATCGTGGATCACCACATCAAAAACCAATGATGTATTGTATGGTGACTAACATATCATAATAAAATTTAAAAAAATAAAAATAATAAGAAAAACAAAGCTCTCAGTCCAATTTATAAGGTGTAATTGCTATTGTAAAGTGGGGACTTTCCTCTAAGTGTTAATTTCCAGATAATTCTGTTACATACTGATATAACACAAATAAACATTAAAATGGAAAAGGGTCTATGGATCACAATTCCATGGTTGTGATGGAATAGGTTCTGTATATATATAATCAAAAGAGGTCATCTCACCTGGCATATATATTTAACCCATACACACACGCACGCACACACATGCATAGTTTCCCGGTATCATCAAGATTATTATCTTAAGGATATCCAGATTTCCGTTATCAGAAATGGAGCATTCCTATGAAACCTTTCATAAGCTGAAATGACATAAAGAAGCAATCCCCATTAATTTATAAGGAAAAATTTTTGAGGACCCCCCAGACCCCCAAAATGACCTATTTTAGGCTGTTCTCATACTTTACACACATCTTGCTAATGGATGCACAAACTAAGTAGAGCTAAAGCACAGATGCTCACAGACAGAGTTCAAAGCTCTGGGGACGTGATGCTAAGATGGCTGGGTGTGGTTCCCAGGGAAGGAGCTGGGCGGGACCACACTCAAGGCTCAGGATACGCACTGCCTCTGTAAGAATTCATTGCAAAATAAATGCTGAACACTATTTTCAGTCTTCTCTCTTTTTCATAAAAGCAAAAATCCTCTTTAGATTTCTTTTAGTTATCAAAAACAGGTACTAATTGAGGTCATTCTAAAAGCGAGGTGACCTAACGTGAACTTGAAAAAGCAGGGGATACCTATGTAGTCTTGTTTTCCCAGTGTTCTGTGTAGAATTCAAGTCACAAAATATGGCACTGTTATGTGAAAACAGTAGAAGAACATACTAATGTGACCATTTCAGTGTGATTTACTATTATTACTCCATTTTATTTATTCATAAATCTACTAAAGATGATAAGTTAGCATTCCACCCATTTCTTACAACAGGGTTGAAAAAGTAAAAGAGATGTGCAAATGCTTTGTGCAGTCTTCCCCCATGAATCATCTTGGCTATTAAAGAATTATGAACTCTCATTTTTGTGACAATAGTTTGTAAACAAAACAAACTACTTTCGCATGAATCTATTTTCTAGTGAATGGAAGGAGTAAGAATATGAACAGGGCAATCTGTCTGATTCTAATGTAATATTAAGAATATTGGAAAAACAAAGATAACATTTTTATGTATTGTATCGGAACAAAAAGTTAGCCCAAATAAGCTTCCTTTACTATTTGCTCAGCAATTTGCCTTTTGTCCTTGAAAAGGACAGAATAAAAAGCAGGAAATCATCTCTTTTCAGTTTTTTTCCATGTGTGCATTGATGTGTGTGTGTGTGTGTGTGTGTGTGTGTGTGTGTGTGGATTTTCTACATATTCTTAGTAACAAATTAAGGTTCTGATCCAAAACAGCCAAATAGTTTTGAGTAGTGTATTTTATGTTTGAATTTCCAAATTATTGTCCCAAATTGACTTTCTGAATCAGTATATCTATAGTCACATTCTCATTTACTTATCAATAGACATTACTTTTTTTTTTTTTTCACTAATTTTTCATTAACCTGTGAGATGTCACTTGGGAAGATTAAAAATTAACAACAAAAAAGAACTTATTATTTAAAATATAGCATGGATATAAAATAGTGTAAAGTGTATACGTGTAGGGGAATCAAAAGACATCAGCTTACCTGGCATTAAGACTTTGGGCGCCTGGGTGGCTCAGTTGGTTAAGTGACTGCCTTCGGCTCAGGTCATGATCCTGGAGTCCCGGGATCGAGTCCCACATCGGGCTCCCTGCTCGGCAGGGAGTCTGCTTCTCCCTCTGACCCTCCTCCCTCTCATGCTCTCTGTCTCTCATTCTCTCTCTCGCAAATAGATAAAATCTTAAAAAAAAAAAAAAAAGACTTTGGTATTCTTGACTCTGCGGACAGATTAAATGCAGAGAATATCTGGAGCACAGAATGAACTGTAGATAAAGAAGGGGAAATCACTATAACGGCACACATTTCAGATGTGGGCTTGAATGTAAGGTAAAAGATCAAAAGTGAAGATCTAGAATTATTTTGGGAGAAACACCTGAATGTTTACAAATTAACAGAGAGTTAATTTGCCAAAATCCCAAATATCATTACAAAACATATTTTGCCAAATAACTGAATAATTGGCATTGCATGTGAGACATCCATGTAATTCCTATGATTTGAAATTACTTTTATCTCCTTTTAATATGCAAACAAAGCCCAATTCTGATTTTAGACATAATACCTAGTAATTTTTTTTTTGCAAAGCAAAGAAAATAAATTTAAATTGCATGTGTACTTGATCCTAGAAATGATAGCAAGATGATTAAATAGAATGAGTATCAGTATGTATTTTCACTCCAAAAAATGAGAATGGAACACACCATATAAAATACAATTCCAGGGAAAATTGGAATTGCATTACTAAAAAGAAGAAAGCCTCTCACAATGACAGTGAACATACCAAGGGAAAAGATTTGCAAATTTCCTAGAAGAGGGTGATAACTGGGCTATAAATCTGATAGTGTGAAGTTCTTTAAAAAACTAGTAGTTTGATTGAAGATCTACTCAAGTGAGGAATTATCGTGCCTGTAATTATGAATGGACAACTCGAATATCTCCTCTGTAAAAGCAGTTTTATTATTATAACTATTAAACCAGGTTTATATATAGTGAAATGAAAGCTGTTTCTTTGATGAATTCATTGTATCTTTAATTATGTTGTATTTATTATGGAACCTATAATTTTCATTAGAAGAAATAATTGGAAGAAAGAATAAGGTTTTGTGGGTTTTTTTTTTCTTTCTCTTTTTTGGATATGATAAATTTGGCACGTAAAGGTGGTGTCCAGCATTCATCTCTCATATCTGATTAAGGGATTTGTGCTTTTTCAGGGCACATTCAGGCTAATTAAAATCATGCTTGTGTTTTCATTAATGGGAGCAGAACAGTAATTCCTCAAGCTTATGATAAAAATGTATTCTACATGATATGAAATTGAGTTCCTCTTTTGATTATCAGAGGTCAGGAGAGTAAATGATTCAGTCTTCCTTTATGAAAAATGGGTAATGTGTTTATTTATTTATTTATCTATTTATCTTATCTTATTTTTTCCCAGAGCATAAAGGAAAAGTGTTTATACACACAGAGATAATCTCATTTTTCCTTTGGAAAAAATACTTTACCCACTAATAAATGTTAAAATAGTAACACTGAAATTGTGCAAAGCTCAGTTTTCTTATTATTTAACAGAAAAAACTAAAACCTGTACTATGGTCTAAAATGTGAACACAACATATTCTACTTCACGATTACATTTGGCCAATGTCCTTTTCAGATCCCTCTTGGTTTGCATCTATGTTTTTAAATAAAAATATTGCTACTTGTTATTAAAGTTATATTGTTAAAAGTAATAGTCAATATCACCTACCATTTATTAAGAACTAAATATTACTGAAGCTTTCCTGAATGTATTACTGAAATTAGCTAAAGATCTTAAAGGTAGGGACTGTTCTCCATATTTTACGAATTTCAAAACAAAGGTTTTGAAAACTTAACTCACTTCTCCCAGCTTTGGAGTTCTCATTTCATTCCCAGCATAGTGGGGCCATTATGGCCACATAAGTGTTAATGTTGGAAAGTCAACACAGGCAACCCAAGGACTGGAGAATCCTAACCTTTCCACAGGTTTTGTTTTAATATTTTTGAAGTTTCTTGGTGTTTTGAACAAATGAAAGAGAATACATTATAAATAATTGTATATAATGTCTGTTGTACTGAAGTGTCCTGTTTTCTCACACAAAGGAATGTTCTCAGAGAAGCTAAATTATACTAGTTGAGAAATAAATAAATAAATATATATATATATATATATATATATATATATATAAATAATTAATAAATCATACTAGTTGAGGTTTCAAGTGTACCTGTTCTTCAAAATTCTCACTATGAGTAATTTGCAAATTAACTTCAAGTAATTCAGGGGAAATCCCCCCAAAATGAAACAAAACATTCCTTGATCAAACTATTTCTGAAATGCCCAAAATTAAGACACTATTAATATGTTTCTAATTCTGAAAGAAAATTGATATGGGACCTTATTCATCTACATAAAATGATTCATTTGATTATTTAACCTGTGGATCTCTCAGTATCCAGATGATTCCTTCCCCTCCTCCTCCCCCCCAAATAATATATACTTTGCCTGATCCATTGAAGTAGAATACTTACCATATTGGAATTAGAACAAATTAGGGAAAGCCCAGACTTCTGGACAGCTCCACTCTAGATCCATCTAAGTCCTTTATAATTCACTGGAAGGCAATTGGGATGTCTTTCTACATTAACCCAATTTTCCCAGTCCTGATTAATTTGGATATGTTAAAATATACAAGTCACACATCAAAAATTAAAATGGGATAAGAATGCATATGGCTATTGACATATTATCTATGAATATTATCTTAAAAATTGGAAGTACCCAGTCTTACTCTTTTTTTTCTACGTTAGTTATATTGAGTTAACACATAGAGTAAGGGAAAGGACTAGTCTAAGCCAAGTCATTAAAGGCCAGTTGATAAGGTCCTCTGTGGCATTCTATTCATTCATGTAATTAACTGCTTTGTATTGAATACATATTATATGCCTGGCAGGATACTGAGCACTTGTGATAAAACAAGAAATAAACTGTGCTATTAGAACTAAAGAGACTCAAGTATCTTGCAAGGGATGATGTTAGTTTTCTTATGCTGTGTAACAAGTTACGACAAACTTTGTAGCATAAATGGACATCTGTTTATTATCTTACATTTCTGTATACCAGAAGTCTGGGCAGGCTTAACTGTGCTCTTTAGTTATAGCATCACAAAGTGGAAGTCAAGGTTTCACCCAGGCTGGCCTCTTATCTGGAAGATCTAGGGAAGAGTCAGATTCCAACCTCATTCAGGTTCTTGGCAGAAGAAATTTCCCATTGTAGTAGGACTAAGTTCCTCTTTTTTCACTATCAGCTGGGATTCTCTCTCAGATCGAGGCGACTTGTAGATCTTTTTTTACAGGGTCTTCTCTATCTTTAAGCCAGAAACAACCCCCTCGTTTTTCAAATCTTTGACCTCCTCTTCTGTCCCCTATTGGACTAAATGCTCTGTTTTTAAATGGTGCATTAAATCAGATTAGGCTCACCAGGATAATCTCCTTATTTACAATTAATTGTTACTTTATTTACATCTGCAAAAATTTCTTTTACTATTATAAAAGAGTGAGGATCCTTGGGATTATTGTAGCATTCTATCTACCACCGACACAGATGGGAGTAGAATACAGAGAATAGAGAAGTTAGCCTTTGCAGAGTTATCTTTATACTTGCATTTGATGCAGCAAATATCTCAGTAATGCAAACATCTGAACATGTGTAAAACTGATGAATCACAGACCTGTACCTCTGAAACAAATAATACATTATATGTTTAAAAAAAAAAAATGATAGTAGGAAGGGAAAAATGAAGGGGGGGGGGTTGGAGGGGGAGACAAACCATGAGAGACTATGGACTCTGAGAAACAAACTGAGGGTTCTAGAGGGGAGGGGGTGGGGGGATGGGTTAGCCTGGTGATGGGTATAAAGGAGGGCACATTCTGCATGGAGCACTGGGTGTTATACACAAACAATGGATCATGGAACACTACATCAAAAACTAATGATGTAATGTATGGTGACTAAGGTAACATAATAAAATAAAACTAATAAAAAAAAGAAATGTTAGAAAAGGGGGCGAGATTGTGGGAAAAAAGGGGACCATACTTCTCTTTTCCCAACAGAACCTAATTAATAATCTATGTCTGAATCTGTTATTCCGTATTCTGTTTCATGTTATACTCTTGATCCCTAGGTGTTTAGTTTTTGTTGGGGCTACTATTTGTGTTGTTGTTATTGTTAGCCAACCACTATGTATTTGATGTTAACATTAAAAAGATTTACTTTCCCTTTGGGAATTTTGCAGGAAGTTTTTAAATCTTTCATCAAGTGAGTGTCTAGGTATATCAGTTAGGGTTACACCAGAGAACAAGAACCAGTAGGTATATGTATTAAGAATTTTATTGCCAGGAATTGGCTTTTCATGAAAATATAGGAGCTGGGTAGATAAGTTCAACATTTGTAGGGCATGCTGCATCTCTGGGGCACAGGCAAACCCACTGTCTACAGGCAGAATTTCTTTCTTTTTCCTTTCTTTCTTTCTTTTTCTTTTTTTTTTTTTTAAAGATTTTATTTATTTATTTGACAGAGAGAGACACAGCCAGAGAGGGAACATAAGCAGGGGGAGTGGGAGAGGAGCAAGGAGCAAGGAGCCCAATGTGGGACTCGATCCCAAGACCCTGGGATCATGACCTGAGCTGAAGTTAGACACTTAATGACTGAGCCACCCAGGCGCCCTCTTTCCTTTCTTTTCAGGGAAGCCTCAGCTATGCTCTCTAAGACTTTCAGGTGATTGAATCAAGCCCCACCCAAATTATCTAGGATAATCTCCCTTACTTAAAATCAACTAATTATGAACTTTAATCACATCTGCAAAATACCTTCACAGCAACATCTAGATTACTGTTTGATTACAGAGCTGGTGACTGTCACCTGGCCAAGTTGACATAGAAAAAACACCATCACTAGGTCTCATTTTTCCTTTTAAACTAAGTGATTTGCTTTCTCTCCACAGTGTCATTCTACCATGCTCTATTGAAACCACTACTTATTTTTTACGTTGATTTCCTCAAATGCATATTAGAATGTCAGATATATCCATGCGGAAGTGTGTGAGCAAGTCCTTGGTGGCCTGCTACATGACTTAACAATCATGGTATTTTAGAACTAATCATCCACTTACATTTTTTTTTCATGAACAAAATAGGTAGACATCAATAACGCAAAATAACACTCTCTCTACATATTTTATAACCTCATTTTGCCATTACAGTAAATTCAGAGTCAACTCACATTTCAAGTTCTAGAGCTTTTCATTGGTGTCCAGTCAGGGTAGAAAAATGGTTTCGGGTCAAACACAAAGTGCCACACTCCTGCATATTCTTTCTACTCAGTGCCATGTTTGCCCATATTCTGAAGGAAGACCTTGAACATGGCATGATATAGAAAGACAGCGCTTATTTATTTGGCGGACTTCTGTGGTTACCTTGGTTCTCCAAGAGAATCTGATGTTTTTCATGTAAACTTAGATTCCAAGCCTTTCCTGAGATTACTTCAATTCGTATATCATGCTATAGAATGACAAATTGATACTTTCTTTTCCCTAGGTAATTTCTATGTGTACAAATAAGAGGAGAAAGAAAAGGTCATTCATTTATCTACAAAAATGTTCAGTCAATAAACTTTTCTCAAAGAAACAATGGCTTTGTCTTAAAAATTTCAAGATAAAAAATACTAAAAACTCATAGCAGAGCTATAATCCTTTTTAGTGATTTTTAAATGTCATTTCATTTGTAATACCAACAATTGCTGTCACTCTCTTTAATTCATCACTTATTCATGGAGAATATAAAGGCCTGGAAAACTGGGAAGACAAAATGATTGGTTTTAATTGCCATATGAAAGAGCATATTGACATTTTTTCTTTTTTTTATATTTAATAAAAATCTCCCATTTACTTATATTTGAGTAAAAAATCAAAGTCTTTTTCCAAAGCTTACATCCTTAGGTTAATTTTCTCCTGAGGAAAAAACATATTAAAGAGCTATGCTTGTGTATGTTTATAAGCTTAGAATTCCTTTCTACATTATCATAAAAAAATCGTAATTAAAGTCACAAGGTCATCATTGTTTGGACAGAGTGTACAATGGAGAATGAATGACTTTCGTCTACTTTTGGAAATGCTATAAGATATACTATGTGATTATTCCAACCTACAAATTTTACCTATGGAGAAAAAAATATAAGTATAAATTTATTTTACTGCATGTCAGGATAATTTTATTTTAAAAAGGATTGGATTTGACAAGTGTTTAACTGAAATCAAAATATTACTGTATATAAAGTATATAAATTATTTATACTATTTTATAAGGTTGTAGATATCACTGTTATTTCATAAAGTGTTCTGTGTAGATCAGGATTTATCTAAGTTTTTTCTCTACAAAACACAAGTTGAGTAAAAGAGATGCACAGTTCAACACTAGAGATAGCACTATTCAACACATGACTATTAGATTAAGTTGCAATTGCAAATAACTATTCAAGGCAGCATTGGTATAGTTGGAGTTGATAAACTAAGGCCAGTGGGTCAAATCTGACCTACTGCCTATTTTTGTATAGACCACAAACAAAGATGTTATATTTTTAATGGTTACATTTTGAATTATTTTAAGTACCTACAAAATATCCTTAATTTTGCCATTTTTGCTATAAACTCTAAAACACTTACTATCTAGTCCTTTAAGAAACCAATTTGCCAAACTCTGTGTCAAATGAACGTAGAACAAGGGAGCGTCAGCAAACCTGAAGTCTAGCTTATGGTTTTTAGTTATTATCCCTGTGACCTCAGGCAGGATGCACTTAATTTATGTTAGCCTTGATTTCTTCATCAGCAAAATGGACATAATAGTATGATTTGCTCGCCTTATACATACAGTAATTCTCAAAGGAAATAATACGAATGTCATCTTTTTGAAAAATATGTAACCCTATAAAAGGGACATATTAGGGAATCAGAATACACATAGAGCTTGACTTCAGAGCAGGTTCCAAGTAACTGATGAATTTCAATCCCCAATAAGCCAATTCCTAACATTGATTTGAGGAAAGTTACGCTAAATTAATCTAAGTGCTCTACCTAGCAAAAACTTTCTATAACCTAGTTCTTTGTAAGAGTTGAGGTGCTGCTAAGAAGTAGCTGTTGGTATATCCCTATATCCCTGATTAGCTCTTACCTGCTTCCCTCCTGGAAGTCTGCTGCCATTGCCCATTGGCAGTGACAAATTTCCTGATAATAATTGGTTTCTTCTGGAATGTCCCTCTTATGGGGTTCACTCTCTTTGTGGTTCAGTGGTTTGGAAAACACCCACCCCTCATCTTGCTCTGCAATTCAGGCACAGTGTCTTTTATTGCCAGGCTATTGCCTCTCAAGCCAGCCTTGATGGGTATGTCAGTGTTTTGTAGCCCTCCCCACACTAACTGGAAGGCCTGTCTTTCTTCTGACTTATCTTCTCCTCCATAGTCCTGGAATACTGAGGGGCCATTGCATAGTGTGGGTGGGCGAAGCCCCAACACTGAATTCTGAATAGATTAGGGCAAAAGTTCCTATTATAAGAATCCCCCTTTACCTACACAAATACCATAAATCTCACTTGTTGGCTTAACAGCAATAGTCAAGAAGTGTAATGTAATACCTAAGAATGAAATCCTTCTAGTGGATGTTTCCATGTCTTATACCAGGTCACAAAACCAGGTGGTACAACAGGGCTCCTGTGTCTACTTTGTCTGAGAACCATACCAGCAAAAATCCCTCATAAAGATGCCCATCTGTACTAAATCAAGCAGAAATATTTGCATTACACTACTAAAATTTTGTTTTTTCTTGATGTCTTCTACACGGTCAAGAGATTACATCAGCTCTCAGCTTAGGGTAACGTCACTTCAACCAGCTTCGGGGTACTTCTGTTTCCCTGAGTCACTTCTGCTCACTACCAAACCTCAGACCTCCTGAGCATTAAGTATCTACCCCTAAAACATCAGAATTTTAACACATCTTTAACACTTTTGACCAGCCTGTGTATTTCCCTGGCTTTTCTAAAATTGAATTGAGTCGATGAACCTGAGAGGGCTGCCTCCATATAACACCTTAGCTAAGATGTTCATTCAAGGACCATGTCAAAACTCAATTCAGAAAAGTCTGAATTTTTCCATCAAGTTGCTCACTTTGAAGGCGAATTTCACCAGAACAAGGATAACAGCCTTCCTATTAATTGTAAGTATCAGAGAGAAAACATAAAGTTTACCTCGTAATAATTCTGAAATAATTAGAATTACTTCAAGTTATTTATAAAAGGGTTACTCCCATTCTTATTATATATTTTATGTATTGAAGTTATTGCTAAATGATCATGCTTTAGAGTAAGTTTTATAATTATGCGAATCTTTTTCTTAATTAAAGCGACTAAAAGCAGAGTATAGCAACTTAGCTTTACCACAATCCATCATCTTGTAGCTAGTTGTGTTTGTCCTCCGTCATTAATATAATGAATTGTATGCTTTAATTATGAATGAAGATGTAAATTATGAAATATTAATTTTCTCAAGAAATGTTTATTAATAATATATAATTCTTATATTTTCAGATCCATAGCACTGAGTTTAAAATTAATTAAAAAACACGTTAAAATAACAATTTTATGAAATGAAAAAGAACTAATTTTTAAGTGGAGAAGAGTACATACACAGTAAGACTGAAAAACCTTCAATTTAATTCCGAAGTTGTTTTGTTATGTTGAAAGATGGCTTGCATAAAATGGCACCTTAAAATAACTAGAGTTTTCTCCATTAGAAATCAAGTCTCTAATTTTTTTTTTTTTTTTTAAGATTTTATTTATTTATTTGACAGAGAGAGACACAAGCAGGGGGAGGGGAGAGGGAGAAGCAGGCTTCCCACGGAGCAGGAAGCCCGAATGTGGGGCTTGATCCCAGGACCCTGAGATCATGAACTGAGCCGAAGGCAGACGCTTAACAACTGAGCCACCCAGGCGCCCCTCAAGTCTCTAATTTTTGGTCTTTAGATACGAAAAATAACACTATGTGATAAAGGTAAATGGTCCTTGCTTTGTAGCCCCTTTGAGATAACTGCCCTGAATGAAATAGTTCTGGTGTGGTGAATTGTGATGGCTTTTCATATACCCAAGCAGGACAGAAGCATCTGGAAGTCCAATTCCCTGAAGAGTTTTCTGTGCTGCTTTTAAACAGAATAGTAAAATGATGGAGCAGGTAAACATCTGCCAGTTAAAGGAAACCGATATTTTGTTCAATAGGGCATTATACCGTGTGTTCAGCAAATATTTACTGAGGGTCTATTTTGTATCTGGTAATTACATTAAACACTGTGAGAGCTATCAAATAGTATAGGTCCTTTTACATAAACACATAATGTGGTGGTTTGGAAAGAAGTCAGGTAAGCCCCAGGAATAAAAATCTAGAGATGAGAAAATTATATTCTGATAATAATTAAAGAGACTAGCTGTTTTCTTTGAAATGGTTGGAAGTCACTTTATAGGTCCATCAAGGTGAACTTTTAATTATAGGCAAGAAATTTGCATTTTATTCAATAAGCAACTGGGGACTAAGGAGCTTTCCTTGACAAATGAATGACATGTCAATTATTAAGCTTTATAATGAATAATATACCTTCAGTTGCTATTAACCACTATCAATAGGATATGTTAGGAAGTGGGAGTAATAGCTTCTGGAATCAAGTTTAAGATATTATTGGCCGGCTAACCTCTTTGTGAGGATGGCAATAAGATAATATCCACATCCTGTTCTACTAAAGGGAACACAACTGTAGTCCAAATGCTGAAATGTAGGGAGCTAGACTAAATTGTCACAGTAGGCCTATTAGCATTAGTCACTTAAAGCCAAAGCCAAAGAAAACACACTGCGTTAATGATATTTTGGATATGTTGGGGTGGGGGAAAGAAGCCCTTATCGGAAGGAGCCCTTATCTTTTACACAGCACACTGAAATATTTACAGATGGAATAATATCAGGTCTAGGATTACTTTCAAATGTATACAGAGTGAGAGAATATAGAGGAAAGAAGATTGGCCACAAATAGCCAAATGATGAAGCTGAATGATATGAACATAGGTGTCTACCAGTACTGTGTCCTTTACTTTTTATATTTGTCTGAAATTTTGTAATAGAAAGTTGGAAAATAATAGAAACTAAATGGAAGGAAATGAGCTCTTTGCCTATTTCTACCCCAATGCCCACCACAAATCTCAGCTTTCACCCCTTCGATCCAATGACCCTTCCAGAGCTCCTTCAACAGTGAAAAGCAGATTACACTAAAGTATGGGAGGGATTTGCCCAATACCAGAATATTTATATTATTTTCTGGCTAAGGCTTCTTCCTACAAGCCACACCCCTACATGGTAGCTGATCTGTTTCTCTATGGGATTGGAATCACTTTTTATTTTTAATTTTTTTTTTATTTTTTAAATTTTATTATGTTATGTTAATCACCATACATTAAATCATTAGTTTTTGACATAGTGTTCCATGATTCATTGTTTGTGTGTAACACCCAGTGCTCCATTAAATACGTGCCCTCTTTAATACCCATCACCAGGCCAACCCATCCCACCAGCCCCCTTCCCTCTAGAACCCTCAGTTTGTTTCCCAGAGTCCGTAGTCTTTCATGGTTCGTCTCCCCCTCCAATTTCCCCCCCTTCATTTTTCCCTTCCTACTATCTTCTTCTTCTTCTTCTTCTTTTTTTTTTTTTTTTAACATGTAATGTATTATTCGTTTCAGAGGTACAGGTCTGTGATTCAACAGTCCCACACAATTCACGGTACTCACCACAGCACACACCCTCCCCAATGTCCATCACCCAGCCACCCCATCCCTCTCACCCCCACCACTCCAGCAACCCTCAGTTTGTTTCCTGAGATTAAGAATTTCTCATATCAGTGAGATCGTATAATACATGTCTTTGTCTGATTGACTTATTTCACTTAACATAATACCCTCTAGTTCCATCCACGTCATTGCAAATGGCAAGATTCCATTCCTTTTGATGGCTGCATAATATTCCATTGTATATATATACCACATCTTCTTTTTCCATTCATCTGTTGATGGACATCTTGGCTCTTTGCATAGTTTAGCTATTGTGGACATTGCTGCTATAAACATTGGGGTGCACATACCCCTTCGGATCACTACATTTGCTTTTTATTGATTTTACCCCTTCTTAATGAAAGAGGACAGAGTGAAAATGAGAATACAGCTAATACCACTTGTCAACCATAAGGAGTTGGTACTGATGTTTTTCAGTTGATGCAACTTTCAGTGTCATCTCAAACTGACCTATGAGAGAATCAGCATCCACTCTGAAAGAAGTCATGAATCTCTTTAACTTAAAATATTTAAACCTCAGGTTTATGAAATTGAGTAGGTTGTAGCTAACCCCTTCACCTTTATTTATATAGGCATATACCAAAAAAAAAAAAAAAAAAAAAAAGCAGAACAGAAAATTGGAAGAAGAAGGGATAAATAAAACAAATTAAAGATTATCCTTTTTCTTCATTTTTCTCTAGAGTACACTTTTTACAGATGGGAACTGGTGAGTTAGCCTACCAAAACTCCAATGTCAATCAAGAAAAAATCTTTAGTTTCTCATGATGCATAACCTTCCTTTAAAAGTGTGTAAATAGGGGACGCCTGGGTGGCTCAGTCGGTTAAGCGGCTGCCTTCGGCCCAGGTCATGATCCCAGGGTCCTGGGATCGAGTCCCACATCAGGCTCCTTGCCCAGCAGGGAGCCTGCTTCTCCCTCTCTTTCTGCTTGTGCTCTGTCAAATAAATAAAATCTTAAAAAAAAAAGTGTGTAAATAGGCTTATGTATATTATAATCTGTTTTTTTCTATTAAAATCTATGAAAATCCATGTTAAAAATATATTGATATGTTAATGATGCATTCATTTATCAAATTTTCTTATTTATATTTAATCAATACATTAGTATCTACAGTTTTGCACTATAAAAAACAGTGACATATACACAATATTTCCTCATTAAACATCTCTAGAGTCATCCACTTTATGTATACACAATCTGACATTTTTGTTACAAATGTCAAAATCGTTCCCTTGAAATTAGTCGCAGTTTGTATGTCCAACAGCAATTTATTATTATGCTTTGTAATATAATTGCCAAAAATGGAATTGTATAATCTTATTTTACATCTTTAATGGGAAAAAATTCCTCAGGATTCACAATGTAAAACAACGGTATGACCCATTTAGCCTACATCCAATCGGACGCAATCATTACAATTAAAAACAAAGTTTTCATTGGGGTTTACATAGTGTGTATATTGCCTATTTAAACAAAAAAGTCGCTGATACTTATTGAGCCATTATTTTCTATCAGTTACCTTTTTGGTACTACATGTCTACTAACTCATTTAATCTTATTCCCTCATATCCATGAACTCATTTTACACTATTTTATCCTCCTTTCTTATCTGAGGAAACCAAATGTGGTTTAAGCAACCAGCCCAAGGGTTCACAAGTATTGTTTGCTCCTGTCATGCTGTGCTGTTGTTTTAATCCTAGGGAGTGAGCCACCCAATGTCCTGCTATTTTTATCACAGTTTTTACCACTGCAGCATTATTACAAAAACTTAAATCTATATATTTGATGTACATGGCATAGTAAAAGTATTATTTCAGACTACTCGCCCACAGTCCTGGGATATGTTAAAGCCCTGTATTCCTGTGGGTTGTTTTAATTCTTTTTTTTTTTTTTTTTAAAGATTTTATTTATTTATTCATGAGAGAGAGAGAGGCAGAGAGAGAAGCAGGCTCCCAAGGAGCAGGGAGCCCGATGCGGGACTCGATCCCAGGACCCTGAGATCATGACCTGAGCCGAAGGCAGACGCTTAACCATCTGAGCCACCCAGGTGCCCGGTTGTTTTAATTCTTTTAATAAGGAAAATAGAGTCAGCAAGGCACATAGAAGTTACCTATTCTTTATGTTGTGGCAAATTATTGACTTTTGCTGAGAGTGAAAAAGAACAAGTTGACATAAGGGGAAACTGGATATTACAGTCAGTGTAACTGAGGGTGGAAGGAAACATGGTATTCAGAAGTTAACGGAGTCACCATGAAACCCAAAGAAAAAGTCCAATTTAGTAAATAAGTAAATAAGAGTAAGTGGGAGATCCTTTTAGAGCCGCTCTGTACCAATATCAGCTTTATGGTCCTATATAAAGTATTTTCAGCTTAAGGCCTATCAAATGCAGTTAGAGCCTGAGAAAGCTCAATTATGTTTCTGTAATATAGGGTCACTTGCTGTGGCGTAGATGCTGAAGGTATGCTATGGTAAGATTTCAATACACATTAAAGAGAAGTTAGAAATAAATGGACAATGATACGTGTGTATCAAGAAGTGATTAAGAATTTCACAGTGGCCATTGTTTATACTTTATTTCCCTATTTAAATTTTACTGAACTATTATCTAGATAGGTACTGGGACATTAAGTTTAAAGTTGTCTTAAACTGTGATTGAATGAAGAATGCTGTGTACAATTTAAGAAACTGTTAGAAATATAAAGTAGGGGATTTTATTCCATCTTAAATATGGCTTCTTTGGAAAATAGGAAGTAGATTTAGAGGTGTGCACACTGTTATCTTATTATGGATATAATATAGCCTTAGCAGTTTAATTACAGTCATGTTCTATTAAGGAAAAATTGAGGAAGATGTGTAGTTTTGCAACTTTATTGAAGTGTAACATGTAAAAAAAAGCTGCACATATTTAAATTGCAAATTAGATGAGTTTTGACGGATGTGTACAACTGTGAAACCACTACCATAATCAAGATATGGCAAATTTTCATCATCCCTTTGTCATCACTTGCTGTTTCCCCCTTCACCATCAATCACTTTCCTGCCTTCTGTCACTTTGGTTTAATTTCCATATTTTAAAAGTTTTCATAAATGGAATTATATACTAGTTCCTTGTGTACTATTTGTGCCTGGCTCTTTTCAGTCAGCACAAAGACCTTGTGGTTTTTGAGTATATAAGTAGTTTATTCTTTTTAAATTGATGAGTAGTATTTCACTGTATGAGTGTACCTGTTGCTACTCTGGATTGTTTCTAGTTTTTTGCTATTATGAATAGAGTCAATCATTTGTGTATCAGTCTTTGAATGGACATATGCTTTCTCTTCTTTGGGGTAAACACTTTGGAATGAGATTGCTGCATCACACAATAGGCATATATTTAACTTTTTAAGAAACTACTAAAATGTTTTTCAAAGTGGTTGTACCATTTTATATTCCCATGAGCAGTATGTGAGGGTTATAGATGTTCTGCGTCATTGTCTATTCTTGGTATGGTTGTTTTTTTTTTTCTTTTTAATTTTAACTGTGTTAATAGATGCTTGGTAGCAGAAATGACTTTAAACAATTAAACAGTTTCGAATTAAGAGGTCCATGTAAATTAGGATTTTTTTTTAGTTCTAGTTTTTAGTGAACAGCAAGTTAATTAGATATTGTTTTTCACTTCACTGCTTCCAGATCTTTCTACCTTCCATAACTTTACAATCACCGGACCTGCCCCGCTTTCTGACTCTCCACAGAGGGTCAAAATATCTGCTTAATAAAGAAATAAACACACCTTTCTTTTTTCTATTAAGCAAACTGTTCATTACATAGTATTTAATGTGTATTTCTTTAATAACTTGTGTTTTAATCATTGCTAAAAATGTGTGTGGTTTGGAATTTATATCCGTAATTCTAGACATCACTAATTTTCAGTGGTTTTAAGTGAATTTGATATGAATTAAATCTAATAATCTTAAGGCTGTGTATATTATTTACTTCATTTTGTTTACACTTAATAATCATATCTACAAGATACAAAGTAAACTAAATCTGAGCTAACAGGAAGGGGGTAAAATACCAAACAATTGTGTCTACTGAAACCCATTTATTTTCTTTTAATTGTGTACTGTGCTTTTTTGTTTCACTTTAAAATAACTTCATACTAAAGTGTAAACATGGCTTTAAAAATATAAAATATATTAATGTTGTATGTCCATTTTTCAATTATGTTTTCTAATTTAATTCTCAATCATTTTAATTAAACCACCTTTCATTTTTAAATGACCAGGACAATAAAGAAATAGGCTAAGGATACATTCTAGATGTGATGTAGTAACAATGTCCTTTAACAAAATATTTTTCCCATAATGTCATTTATAGAACGAAATAAAACTGTTAGGGGCAAGACACGGTGGGAAAGGGGAGAAAAAGTGTATTTGCTTATAGCGTTTTCTTCTTGGCTGAGTAAGTAGAAAGGATATCCCAAATTATTAGCGAAATAGATAATATAATTTAAATAGCTGACTGAAGTCTTAGAGATAATATATTCTAATTTCCTCACATTTTCCAATGAAATTTTTAACTGGAAGCTTCTTCTTAATTTTTTAAAAAAAAAATTTAAAGATATATTTATTTATTTTAGAAAGAGAGAGAGGGAAAGAGAACGGGAGAGAGTGGGGAGGGGAAGGTCAGAAGGAGACAGAGAAAGAATCTCAAGCAGACTCTGCACTGAGTGTGGAGCCTGATGGGGGCTCAAACTCATGACCCTGAGATCATGACCAGAGCCAAAATCAAGAGTCAGACACTTGACCAACTGAGCCACCCAGGCACTCCATTAAATGGAAGCTTTTTAAAATGGCTCCAGGTTATAAAGCTAGTGGTGCCAGAATTTTGACTATCATCCAAGCTTTCTGATACCCAGTTGAGCTTTCTTTATTTCCAGAAGTTCATAGTATTTCAAATTCATGAGTATGTGCAAGTGAAGCTGGCCTCATTCATGTGAACTGTTGTCAAAATGGGAACAGTTTACCTTAAAGGCTGTTAAATTCAGCCACTCCTTACACATAAGCAGAAATAGGTATAATATATGAGAATGTTATGTATAATATATGAGAATGGTAGTACACAGCAAACATTCCTGTGTTAGTATTAGCTCAGTGTTGCTGCTGATAGGTCAGTTTATTACTTTGTTAGAATGCTTTCTTGTTTTACTTGTTTATTTTTAAAATTTAAAACCATTAACATTAGTGTTCTGGGATTTCCTTTCTCTTGATAATTAAATCACAAAAAAAGATGTAGAGAGGTAAATTTGAATCTGAAGTCCATAGAGAGAAAGATGAAATTAATATAAGAATCATAAGACCAGGATCTACACAATCATCTTAATATAGTAATAGTCAAGAAAGCCTTCTTGATCTTAACTATTATTATATGAGAAAAATATGAGAAATCTAAGTGGAGAAATTTTTGTACATATCGATCACAACCTTCCTACCAGCTCGGAGTATTTTTTACATGATAATCTCAATTCTCACTCTTTAGTACAAACCCAAGTAAATGAAGAAAGAAAGAGTGGCTTCCATTTAGATATCTGTTTAGAGTCTTTATTGACTGCAACAAGACTCAGACAAACGTATTTTTTAGATATGGTGGGGAACAATAACCCTTGTCTGGAAAAGAAGACATCAGATTTTCCACTAAGTATCCAAGACCAAAGGACAATTACTTGGCTCTTTTTATTCCTAATTCCCCATCATTAAAATATGAATAAAATACTTCTTGTGATTTACATCAAAAGATTCCTGTAAAAATCAAATGAGATAATAGGTGGGAAACTTCTTGGCAAAGTTTAAGGACTGAATTAATTTGAGTTATCATCATTCTTTTCTTTTAGACAGAATTTTTATTAGAAGCCTTGAAAAAGTGTGGTCACAACATTTCTCTGTAAGATTATGAATGTGTCTGATAATTTCAGTAGACCATAAGAAATGGTGGATTTCAAGTGAGGTTTAAGAAACTTCTAGATGATGCATAAATACACTAGAAATGAATTCCTCAGGTCCACAATTCCTATGAGCTTTGCTGTTACATTACTTCTGCTGGAGAACTGAAATATCAAAAATCATCAAAACTTTGGCCTACTATATAAGTAAATGTTCTTGACATAGACATGTATTAGGGTAGGGTCATTTTCCTGTTTAAAAAACAATAATTACAGTTTTTGAGGAAGGGAGAGAATGAATTGCAAAAGGGAATTTTTGTATGCTAATGAAATTACATCATTTGTAAGTTCTAGATCGTTTATTTTTTATGCTACAGAAGTTTATTGTTGTTGGATTTTTTTCTACTAAAATATACATAACTTTTTACTGTGGCTAAACTTTTACAGTATAATATTTTATCAGTTACAAGACATAATTTTTTAAAGATACAAATGTGTTTTTTCACGTTACAAAAACAAGAAAAGTTTCCTATTCTTTTAGAAGCAGGTTTTGTTGTTGTTGTTGTTGTTGGTTTCAATGTTTGGAAATTTCTAAGCACGAAGATTTTACTGTTCAAGTGACCTGAGTTTTAATTTTAGATTTGTTCTGTATTGGCTGTGAGGCACTGATAAATTTAGTAAACTTCTCAGAATCTTAGCTTAATTAATAAAAATTTAAAAAAATAATAATAATGTCTGCTTAATAGGATTGTTCTAAGGATTTCATGGACAACAGCTACAGTTAAAGTGCATGCAAAACACATGACACATGGCAGGCATTTATTATGTAGTATCTATAATTATGACTGCTATATCTTCTCCATACTCCCCACAAAAGAGTATTATTTTAGTTTGTTATTCATGAGTGTACTTCCACATAAAATCAATTATTTGTTAAAAAGACTACTGCAGTATCATTCACGTTCTCTGTAGAAAATGTTTAAGGTGAAAGACACTTGGAGCCTATGAGAACAAGAAGACGCGTCATTTAGAAGTAGCACCGATGCAATCGCATGCAGTTGGGACTTTGCAGGTAGAAAGCATCTACGATGGCAGAAAGTTAGCTTAATTTAGGGTACACTTTGTTAGAGCGTTGCGTAGTTTTTCAAATAGCATTTTAATTTAGCAGTGACAAAACTTAAAAGTGATTAGGGTTCAAAAAAAATAAGCATTGTCTTAATTTAAAAGTTTTAAGAAGAGGTCACTATTTAAGATCTTCAGAATGAGGCTTAGACCAACACGAGAACAGAGTGCTTTAATTGTATGACCACCCAAACATGAGAACCTGAGAATCCATCAGATTTTCATTTATATGTGCTGTGTTAACAACTAGTCAGGATCCTTACAGAAGAATTTGCAGTTGTGTTTCCTCTTGACTATTTATTTACAATTTATGTGCATCAATTTTGATTTAAGCAGCCTCTTTTCTACTAGAACACTCTAAGGCCAGTCTATAATTGGATAATGGATTTCCTGCTTAGTAGCCGCAGAAGGCACTCTCCTTCTCCTGAAGTGTATTGATTTGGTTTCTTCGCCTTCAGCTCTCCCCCACCACCAGAGGAGGGAGCAAGAGTCCTCTTCTGCAAGGGACACAAGCTCAGCCCTTGTCCTGGGGCTTTTCACCTGTGCTTCTATTTTAAATTCAAGTGTCTATCCTACTATAGTGACTCTGTTCCACTGAAGTTTTATTTTGTCCAATAAGTTCCATCAAAGAGCTTGTATTTTAATGAAATCCTTTAAAAAAAAATTATTTGGGAAACAAATTCTCTATAATGCTTTGTGCATTCCTTTATTGAAATTTGACATTTTTCTAAGATATATGTTAATATTAAAATATTATGATGCAAATGCAGCCCCCCCTTCTGTCTGTCTTACACACACACATCAAGGGAATGCCATATGTCCCTAGTGAAACCCACTTGGAAAAGCAGAAATGTTGAACGTATCACACAGTACCATTGTGAGAGGACATTTGTCAGTTTTCTCCCTGGCAATGAGATTTTTCTCGCCCTCAAGACATGCAAATGACTTCTTTCATCTGTTCTTTTTATGTTATTTGAATAATTTTCTCCTATAGAAGTGAGGGCTGTCAAAAATTAACCATTTGGGGCTTCACTGTTTAATTATGTGACCTTTTTGAGAAATTAGTTCTCTCCAGGGAAGTGGTAACTTTTAAAGTACGAGATGTTGAACTTCTCAGGTGGTCAGTGAATAGGTATCAGCAGGTTGTTAATGGCACATGACTATATAAAAATGTTTAACATTTTGGATTCTCTCCTATTCTCGCGTGTTTTTGTTTTAGAAATCACTGTTTCAACTGGTAATAAAAGATGATTCAGTTAGGTGTAATGTTGTATTCTCCTGTTACTCGGGTTAATAGTATAATGCAAATGTTTTTGTAGGTCTGTTGGTAACTTAAAATGCTATATGTAAAACTATACAAGCAATGCTCTATTCTCCATGCCTTGGTTTGAGTGTTTGTATCTGTAAGAAACTGCCAAACAAGCTTATTTAGTATGAATACTTGTAATAAATCAGAGAGTTGCACTCTGGAGGGCTGTGACAAACCTCTAAATTTATTTTACATAGACATAGGTTGAAGTATGTACCAGGCTTAGAGCAAAGACAAATGCAGCTATCTCTTTTATCACATTGCTTTAAACATTTTTCAGCTTTAGGCTTTTCTTACAAATCAGGTCTATCAGGCTTTTAATTGTTTCACTGTACCTGATCTCTACCAGGAATGCACCTTGCCAAACAGCAGGAGAAAGCACATTTGTTTAAGTCCTCCGATGGCTTAACACTGTGGCTAATCTCCTTGCAAATTATAGTCATAGTTGTAGTTCATCCATTAGGCTGGAAAAGACAAGATTCCCAAGTGGCCTTGGAGCCTTTTCCAGTTCCCAGGAGACCCACTGATCCTCCGCGTGTGTTGCTGCACACGGGGAGTGCTCCCCGCTAATCAGGTCAATGATTATCGCCCGGCTCCAGGGACCTGACAGGAGCCTATCACAGCAGTTAGGGAGCCAACAAACGCAGCATGCTCGCGGAGGATCTCCCGTTAGGAAACACCGCTTAGTCCTCATTTACTCACTGGAACCTCTGAGGATTTCAGCTTATCTTTTTGTCCTCGTAGACAGTGAGGGGCTCAGCATAAACAGGAAAAAGACGCACCGCAGGCAGCTACTTGGAGGGTGTTGATTGAAAACTTCGATCTTCCCACCCCATTCACGGTTGATTGAACTGATTTCTCACCTCGTTCACAGAGAATATTTCAATTAAGGTAAGTGCTGCTAGATCTGAACTGCATCGCACTGAATTTCTGCATTGAAAGTTCTAACCGACTAAACTGACATTCTGCACTGCAGCAAGTCACTGTTTATGTCAGGAAAAGGCTTAGTTTATAAGCAAGTGTCCTAGAATGAAAACCGGCATTTTGGGGATGATGATATTTCGGGGCAATTTCTTTTGGAATACAAGCATGCTGCCTTGCATCAAGAGAATATAAAGGGAAATAATGAAAAGAGAGTTAATTTTTCATTTTACCTTTTTAGTAATCTAGAGAACTGTGCGGCGCTAAGGTAACTTGATTTTGATTGAAGTGTTTTGTTGATGTCATATGGTAAAATCTCTGAGTCGAAAAGCTTCAAAGTTAAATTAGATGGAAAGAAAATTTGCAAATGAGAGTTGAGATTTTGTGCAGCTTTCTACTTTACCAATGTTCCTGGGCTCCCTGTGGGTTAAAGGATTTAGGGCTAATCCCTGGATGTTTTAATAGTGTCCATTTAGAAATTAAAATATAAATGATAAAGTTTCTGATGTAGCTGTTTAAAAAAACAAAAATAATTAATATACTGCTGATATGATTTATAGTTCTTGCACAAGAGACAGATTTCTTTTGTGAAATTGGTTAATAAAAAGGAGAGTAAAGAAAAATTAACTTCTTTCTAAAATGCTTATGTTTGAAAGGAGAATTTTTCAATAAGAGATTACATTCAGGTGTTTATTGAAACCTTGGCTTTTATGTTTGAGGTTGTTCTTTGTTATCAAACTAAAGTGAATTGAGGTTAAGCTTGATTGTACATAGTTTAGGGCAATTATCTAGGTAATTAGGATAAACAAGTCTACATTATTTCTTCTATACCTATTTTTCTCATAAGTTTCTTAAGACTATCTAGAGAGAATGGAAGAATTTTTTTTTTCAAAGTTAGGTTTAATTATCTGAATTTTTTCTTTTCCACTTTACTTTTCACATATACTCTAATGCTTTTATCCCATATTATGTTAAATTTCTATGTAATCAAGAATAATAAAATAATTCTATCACTATAATTATATATGATGGATTGGTTAGCTTCCTAAGCATGTGAGTGAATAATAGCAACCACTTACCTTGTTATAATGTAGTACTTCAAAATGATTTTCAAATAATGAAACATTATTTAAAGTATAGGTACAAATCATTATAATACTTACACAAACTGAATTTCAATAACTAATCTCTTATGCCAAGACACAATCTAAATCTAATAAATATCAGCTGCTTTCGTGTAAAGACTTATAATGGTATCCTAAATGTGCTTTATAGAATGAGCACTCATATTTCATGAAATGGTGATACCACCTTCCTCCTATGGGTATCTTGAGATGTAACATTTTATAAAGATGTCAAAACACTATCTTAATTGGCTATCCTTCTGAAATTCTCTAGAGAGTTTTTCAGGCTGATGTTGATGTTATTGCTTCTCTCACAGGAGTAAAATATTTTCAAGATCCCCATAGGCCCTGACATGTACTTGCTGGTTGTCTGTATGTTTTTAGCCAAAGCCTGAAGACATTTACCTACCTCTGTTGCACTGAGACTTCTATCTCTTATCTCCAGGGAGTTGGTTTCTCAACTGATTCGAAGATACCTGAGAGAAATGTGTTGACTACAGTTAATTGTTACTGGGTTGGGGAACTTCTTCCTTTATTTTATTTTTTATTATTTTAGAAACACTGATAACCAAAAGATAAAACCAAAAGAGACAACATTAAACAAATAAGGCCACATGTGCTATTACCAAACTTGTACATTGCTTAAACTAGCTCTGAATTATAGACTCTCCCTGTGCCAAGTTCAAAATTGTTGGTAGTATCCTACCAATGAACTTTTATTGGATGTACTTTCTTGATGTACATGACCATTGAAAGATGTGGTGTGTATAATGAAATACTTAAGTCTAAAAAATGAAAGCAATTGTAGTTCTTATTCAAGAAGTTATGCCTAAAGTTTTTAAAGGGATTTTATCATTGTAGATGTTGTCTTAATTTGCATTATACAGGCTGGAAAGAAAAATGGAGAAAATCTTGGGTATGATTGAGAATTAGGAGCTGTAACACCTAACTCCTCAACCAGATTCCCCTTTTTGTTTTTCTTCACTTATTATACTATCCCCAAGTGCCACCTTACCTCTAGATTCTACATTGAATCCCATTTTTCATTCATTTGACAGTAATTTATTCCTTCTGTGAGATCAGAAAGCAACTTATAGGATAAATTCACTTGGAGTAGACAGTTTCAAAATTTAAACCAAAAAGTCTGTTAAAACTTTCCTTATGATTTATAACCTGCTTTTCAGTATTTGGTAGTTTCAATAAAAGACAATGGGGAGAGGCAGTGTCTTACAAGTTTTCTAAATACCAAAGAGCTGGGATACAAACTTTGTATGTATGGTTTTCTAATCATTAAGTCAAAATTATGACATCAAGGTTATTTATCCCAATTCTCCAAAGAGGAGATGGGGGCTGGGAGAGGATAGGTAACTGAGGCAAGGGCAGACCATAGTTAGTGGACTTGTGATTCACCCTCAGATCAGGCTGTGTTTAAAGCTAATATTTATGCTCTACCTTTTTTATCATCTAGTATGTGGTGACCCTTTCCAATGTTTGATGTGACACTCATGAATATTTTAAGGTGATTTATAGGATAGTACAGCTTAATTATATCACCTTCAAAATAGTTTAAGTCTTGGCTTACTCAAAATAAATGACGTTATAAATTCCACATTTGCCACTGTTTGAAACAAGCATATACTTTGTTCTTTTTGGTTCTAAAAGAGGTCAGTGCACAAGTCTTTGCATCAAGCTGATTCTGATTACCACAGACAGATAAAGCTCTCTACTCTATGGATAATCAGCTCTGAAGGAGGAGTAGACATACTTTCAGAATAAAATCAAATTATAAAGTAGTGATATAAATTCAATGCCACTTATTTGAAATGAGATTAAAAGAAAGTTAAGGAGAATTCATGTCCATGGCAAAAGACATTCACAGTATTAGAAAAAATAAAGAAACAGTTGGAATTGATTGTTGGAAAGTGGACTAAAAAAATTAATATTTAAATGTACACAAGTCTGTTCTACTGACTTTATATAAACCTTCCCATGTGTACACAGAGATTTGCTATAGCTAATTATGATTTGTGACAATATTATCAAAACCAAAATTGTGTCCAGTCTGTGGCAAAAAAAGAAGAGATCTTACAAAATTAGGATTGACCTGGGAAAATCTATTATGATTAGCTGTGATATCCAAGGACATACTGAGCTGGTAACTGGAAGTTAGTTAGCATGGTTATAAGATATCATCATTTATTATGCTCCAGCATGTTCTCAGACATTTAAAAAGATAACAGATATTGTGAATAATGGATTCAATAATGATTAGAAATATGATCAATAAATATATATATGTATAATATCCAACTGCCAGCCAACTTACTTTCCATAGTTTTTTGGCAAGTGATTGGCTTATCCTAGTTGCATGTAGGAATAACAGAAAAACAAAATAAATATATAGATAATCCCCTCTATTACTATTCCAAAAGAATGAACATGATCTGTAAAGAGTAGTATTGCAGAGGAGTTTGTTATGTTCACAATGCATAAGTCTGCCCATCCAGAAAATATGACTGTGTGTCTAGGTCCCACTAGGCACAGTAGATTTGACCAGAGATGTAAGAAAATCATCTCTAGAATGGCCAGTGGCTCCCATGTGGATTACACAGGAACTATGCCAATGTAGGATGCTCTCTATTAGATGACAAATACCTGATTTGGTGACCTTCACTATGAAAGACATGTAGATAATAGCAGTTGTTGGGCAAGAGCAGACGTTGAAAAACATAGAGATGGTAGTCTGCAGAAACCATGAATAAGCTGAAGTCATGATGTTGGTAGGAAGGAATGAAGAGGTTAATTCCCTTAGGTAAGTTAGAAGAGACACATTTGCTGACTAACAATGGCTAAGCACAAGAAAGAGTGCTCCCTTGTGGAGGGGCAACGAGTCTGGGTTATCCTGGGTGATATTTCAGACCGTGCAGTGGTCAGACTTTTTCCTGTTTTCCACATTTTTTTGGTGGTCGCAGTCCCATTTACTAACTTAAGCTCAGTAAATCTTTGTTTCTTACAAACTAAAAGATTATACCTGGCCCAACATCGGAGGTATTCATGGTCTCGTTAGAAAATGGATAAGGGCAGAAGTGCGTAGTGGCTGTAAGTACAAGTTCTGGATTCAACTACCTAGGTTCAAATGACCACTGAGGGTACTTCCTAGCTCTGTGACCATGGGCAAATCAGTGAAGGTGTCTAAACTTTGTTTTTTTGTGGTTTTTAAAACGGTTCATCTAATGGTAGTACTGTAATCCTGTACCACTGCTGTGTGACATAAAGGAGATAATTGATATAATATAATGACTCAGGTGATCAGGAAATGATAGTTATTATAAACAAGAAACCTTGTTATGAGTCCCTCACTTTTTATCTGTCAAGTGGAGAAAATTAGGTATCTCTCCTTAGCAACAATACACACCTGGACCTTACCAGAAGCTCCTGGAACCACTTCTTGACACTGTGTTTATATCAGTATTTGAATTTTAGGAACATGTAATTTTTTTCTTTTGGATTTAGACAGATGAGTGATGTTTATTGAAAGAAAATAATTCAGTAGACAGTTTATAGAAAACCTTCTATTTTTGTCAGTGGTTGTTTGCATGCACAAAACCAGAGCTGAATAGTAGAGCATAAAGATACTGTAGAGGCTAGAAAGTTGGAAATCCTTGCTGTTTTATCTCTTGCAGAAGTTTACTGACTCCTTGTTTAAAAGAGAAACTAATTCATGTTGCATAATTTTTTTTATTGTAAGCATAATAAATATTTGGTGAAATATTTTTTTAAATGTTTTGAAAATAATTATCTAAATGTCTATTTTCAGATAGATTCAAGCTTATTTCCTCTTCTCCACGAAATCATCCATATTTTACTATGGGATTTCAATCTTCTAATTATAAATGTTCAAATTTTGCATATATATGCAAAAATATTCCAAAATTTGCAACAATTTATTCAAGTGATAAGCATAGTGAAACTGTAGTTTTGCAAAGGAATTCATTGTTTTCCATCCTCCAAGAATGTGTGATTCTTGTATTTTGGCATATATAGGAACCAATGACTATGTGTCTTAAGACAGCAGTTTCCTGGGGCACCTGGGTGGCTCAGTCGTTAAGCATCTGCCTTCAGCTCAAGTCTCGATCCCAGGGTCCTGGGATCGAGCCCCGCTTTGGGCTCCCTGCTCGGCGGGAAGCCTGCTTCTCTCTCTCCCACTTACCCTGCTTGTGTTCTCTCTCTGGCTGCCTCTCCCTGTCAAATAAATAAATAAAATCTTTAAAAAAAAAAAGATAGCAGTTTCCTGGGTCTCATATCTGAAGTATTGATTGGTAGGTCTGAGAAAGAACCCAGGAACCACAGTTTTAGCAAATGAAGGTTATTCTGATAAAATCGGAATATATAGGAATATGGCCTAATTACTGGGTTTTAAACAATTTCCCAGGTAATTCTAATATTCAGACAAAGTTGAGGATTATTGCTGTAGATCAGCAACTCCAAACTTGAATGGGCATGCAAATTTTCTGGGGCTCTTGGTCAAATGGTTCTGGAATGGTGCCTGAGACTATGCATTTCTAACAACCTCCCAGGGATACCAGTGCTGCTGGTAGGTGAGAAATGCTGTTCTCATTCTGGCCCCATTCTGCCCTATTGTTGCCCTGGTGGGTAAATTTTCAAGGACCTAACATAAGACATGTCTTACAGCTCAGCTTACCTGGGTCAAACATGGTTGAAACTTCTCAAGAAACTCTTCCCTTTGCAGAAGGGTGATGGGAAGTTCTGAGCCAGGTCAGAATTGAGAAACATCTTTTTAATCTATTGTGGATTCCTACTGACCCACTCTGGAAATATGTCAACGTCTAGTGCGTTGGGGTCCCTGGGTAAGGGTCGCGAAATCACCGGGACACAGGGGATGCAGAGCAAAGGCAGCACTTGCAACTGCATACTGCCGTTTATTTCTTGACATCTTTTATGCTCTTTACAATCAAAATATATTGTTACTGATTAACAATGTAAGCATTAAGATATCCCGATACTTCTTTACGCAAGAGAGGACAAAATCAAATTCGGTTGCACCGGAATAATTACATATCTTAAGTAAATCTCATTCTCTGATCAGTTCTTATGCAAAGGTACCTTATGACCCATTCCCCGAAACTACATAAAATCAAACCCTATGCAGGAATGCTGAGATCAGACAACACCCCGCATATACATTTGAAGCAGGATGTTATCTGATCATCACATCCCCGCACACGAAGCCACTCTCCTCGGTGGGCGTCACAAGGAACAATGTGCCCAAGATTACTCAAAACATCATGAGCCATTTCTCAGCTGACCGGATGCCTGAGGCATAGGCACACAACAAGGCGAGGGAGACTTTTCCCCCTCTCAGGCCTGGGCGTTCCCGACCTTACCCTGCGTGCGCCACAGCACACAAACAATTCCGGCCACAGAGGGCTCACATGCCTATGTTGGCCTCAGAAATAGAATAATTGCATGCTTTTAGAAAGCAACATATTTAGGTAAGCATTGCCAGAATTTAATTATTTTCAGTTAAGGTAATTGTTGGGGGTAATTGTTGCTTTCCAATTCTGCTGCCCAATGTGTAGAAATTTTTGGCTTTAGCACCACCTAGGATAACTCCATACCAAAGTTCCAAACTTCTCAGAAAATTCTGACATCTTGGATGGCATTTCAGTTCTCTTCATCCTAGGAATGCAGTCCTGATGCTTCATTATTTGTCAGTTCGACATTTTTCTCTCCCCAAACTAAAATGGCAAGGATATTGATTTCAGCTCTCTCCTCTATTTAACCTTTTTTTTTCTATTTCCAACTGCCACATTTTCTTTTTATTGCTCAAATCTACAAAACACTAAGGGAAATATCATATTTCATTAATATAGACACAAATTTTGGATAATTGATTTTATCATTTTTAAATTACAAACCTGCCCATTTAATTCCCCACTAATCCTCTATATTATTTTTCTTCTAGAATGGTTAACATTGCATGAACCATACACTTGTTAATTTATTTGATTAATATTTGTCTCCCCTCTCACATTAAACATTAGAATGTAATGTCCACAAAGGCAGGGTTTTTGATTCTTTTATTCATAGCTGCAACCCAGTGCCTAGAATGGTGCCCAGCATAGAGCAGATTCTCAGAAAATATCTATTGAACGAAGAATGTATGGATGTTCCAAATGAATCATAAATTATGTGGTCCGTGTGTCAGGATTGAGGCAAGTACCTAAATAACCATGTTGTGCTTTTGCTTAGGACTGTATAAGATTCAAGCACATTTCTCAAAAGGCTTACATTTAATCCATTTAATTTACTCAATCCATATTGTGTACCTCTTAAGTGTCAGGTACTCTGCTAGATGCTAGGGACGTATGTTGATGAGCTCTAGTTCCTGTTCATAATGTATTCTGCCTATTGGTAGCGGGGTGGGGTGGGGAGTCAGACAAGAGAAAGGGCAGTTACAGTATTCTCTGGTGTTCAATCATGGAAAATATGTACTGGGTGTTATTAATCACAGAGTAGCTACTGAGTTAACTCTGAGGAACCATAGGATACTTCTGAGAAGTTATCTGAGCTATATATTGAAGGATACCTTGCATTTTGACAGACAGAAGAGGCAGGGTGGTTAGCTCCTAATAGAATTTATATTATGTGCCAAAGCACAGAGATATGATGAGAGAATCCCTACCATCTTCCAGGACCACATTAGTTTCTTATAACATGACAATGTAATGCTGTATGTGTAAGAAGAGGCAACATCATATCTGCCTTTTGTGAGGAGTTTAAACCTCCCAGAAACAGTGGAATCCCGTTAAAGCATTTGAGAAAGGGAGAGACAGATATATTGGTACTCTATTCTGAATCTTGCATTTTATTTTTCACTATTTCAAGTTGAAATATATATATGTATATATACATATATATAATATTTATGCATTATATATATGTATTATGTATTTTATATATATATATATATATATATTTAATATTTCTTTATATATATAAAGAAACATGTAAATTAAAAACAAAACAAAAATACACCAGAGGAGAAAATTCTTTTTTGGTGGGACTCAAGGGAGAGAGACACTCTTTTTTTTTTTTTTTTTTAAGATTTTATTTATTTATTTGAGAGAGAGAGAGAGAGAATGAGAGCGAGCACATGAGAGGGGGGAGGGTCAGAGGGAGAAGCAGGCTCCTCACTGAGCAGGGAGCCTGATGCGGGACTCGATCCAGGGACTCCAGGATCACGACCTGAGCCGAAGGCAGTCGCTTAACCAACTGAGCCACCCAGGCGCCCGGGAGAGAGACACTCTTAAAATGCTGTGCCGAGGACAGGTGAAAGTTTAGATGTTGAAACCAAATAAAGGGTTGAGTGAGGATGAATTTAGTCAACTATGTATCCATATGTAACTTTCAGGGACTCTATTACATGATTAGGTGAACACATTTATTTCCGTTTCCGAGTTTAGGGAAAATGGCAGACTACGGATGGCCATATCCACTAGTATTGACATGGAACAATGTTCACAATCTCTTTCCTCCAGGTTGTAATCTAACAGAAAGGAGGCAGAAGGCCACCTTCTTGCCTCTACCACTGGATAATCAAACTAAAAATGAACTATTCAAACTTAATATCACTCACATTCTTAGGAGGAGAGCATTTTGACCCTTTCCTTTTAGAAGTAGAATGCTAGGTCTTGCTGTGGCGGAAACGCTGCCTCTTCTGTTCAGTCCTCTGTTGTCGTGAACTGTGGCTGACGTTAAATAGGAGATATCTTTAATCGCAGAAGTTTTCTCTTGACCATTCTACCCAAAACAGCACACCCTCCCTTTTTTTCTCTTTACTGTTCATCTGACATGTAACACTTATTGCCTGATAATGGGTTCTTCAGTGGGACCGTAAGCTCTGTAAAGATAAAAACCTGATTTTGTTCACTGCTGAAGCCTCAGGACCTAGATTACGGACTATGATATAGTTAGTACCTTTAACATATTTATAGGAACGAAAGAAAGAAGGAAGAAATGGAGGAAGGGAGAGAGAGATCAAAACGTCTTCCCATCTTGACCCCCAAACATTTCTCTTCTCTCTGCACAATCTCAGCAAATGACACTGTAACCTATCCAGTGGGTCACATTAGATACGCAGCTCTCATCTTTGCCTTTCCACTTCTCACATCCAACATATCCAATCTAGTTCTTTCAATTCTGCCATCTAAATCTGTCTCACATGGGTTTTCACCTTTGCCTCTCCACGGTTCACACCACCTTCATCAGTTACTTGCTTATGGTCTCTATGTTATACTTTCCCTTCATAAATTAATGTCCCTTACTGCCAGAATATTGACCTCTCTAAATACAGACTTGACCTTATTATCCCTGTGTTCAAAGCTTCCCTTGTAATGCCCCATCTCTTTTAGGATATAATTTAAACCTTCATGAGGCATCTGTTTGTAAGCAAGGTCTGGACGCTGCATCCTCTCGAGTCTTGCCTAACTTGTACCAGTCTATTTTTCAGCCATCTTTTGTTTCCTTATCACTGAGATTTCATGTTTTCTGCCTGGCATATTAATTTGACTTTTTGCCTGGCTTAATCTCTTGGCCCTTAGAACCAAAGATGTCACTTCATCCAAATAGTTTTTGGCCCCTACCAATCTAGTTAAAATGCCCCTCCTATCAATTTCCATAACATAGTCTATGCCCCTTTCTTTCCAATCACAGAAACTCATTACATCATTTAATAATGCTAAATTCCAAACTCTGACGGCAGGCTCTCTGCCTGTTTCATTTTACTACTGTATTCCCAGTGACAGGCACTAAGGTCTGCAAATCATTCGTGAAGAAGGACAGGTAATGTAATTCGCTGAATTCAAAAACAATCATTTATTCACAAGCTTCTCCCTTCCACTTGGGCAGTTAAATTCCTGCCATTCTGAATAGAATTGTGCTCCTCCTTGTCACCTTTACGAAATGTCAAAAAACACAAAAATAGGGTAACAATTAAGTTAATTCAAAAATTTGTCACGCCTGGAACCACTGAAATTTGTTTAATGCATTTCATACATTTTATCCACCTTATTGGCTATGTAGATATCTTATCCTTTAATGAACAGTAAAAATTGTTCACACACGTTTGGTAAAGGTCACCTATTTTCAATCAGCACCTTTCTGTGTAATAACTGGGTGACATTTCTCATCCATTTGTGATCAATAAAAAACATGCATATTTTAACTCAAAAGTCCATTCTCTTTAAAAGTATCACTCTTAGAGCTTCTTATTTCATAACTAGGTGATATTTAGTGCAGGGAAATTACACTAACTCTTATTCTTAGGGCTTTTGAACTTTGGAGGAAAATAATTGGTAGAACAAACAATAGAAATGGCCTATCCTGGAGAATCAGTAGTCAAAAAGCACATCCTGAATAGATATTCTTTGGTGTCTCATGTTTAAGGAATGATTACAGTGTTATATTTAATATTAGCATAATTAAACTGTACTTTATTACTTGTCCTTTAGATGAGGTGAGGTGAAATGTTCTGAAAATCAATATAGAATAAACAACGGCATTAATTCTGGAAAATATTTCTTTCGCAGATTCTTAGAGGCAGTCTTCCTTGGAACCATAATCCTCAAAAAGAAATCACAGTCCTTGCAGAAACAGTTTAGGTCATCTGGGTCTAGGTCTCTGGATTTTTCTAAAAGCCTTCAACAAGCCACAAATGACATTTTAAATAGCTTGTCAGGAAAAGAAGTGATTTTTAATGCAGATCCATCAAATATGTTTTTTATCAGTGCCCCCAAAGGCAAACATCTGAAAGGCAGAGAAAAACATAATACCAAGATAAATGTTGTGACTATCGTCTAAAGAGGAACATAATATTAAGATAATAGAGAAATATCTCTTGTCAGGAAAAAAAAAAAAAAAGAAGAGTAAACAGGTTTAATACCCCATAATTCTATAATTTACTCAGAAGTATAATTAGACATTGGGATTTTTTTCCCTACCAGATGCTAAGCCAATTTATTTTAAAGACATTTTAGGGAAAAAATCCCCCCCAAAACAACAAAACAGACCCATTTATGCTCTGGTCAGCAGACATGGGGAGTGGAGCCCTGCACAGTTAAGCAGCAGTGAATGCAAAGTTAACACAAAAACTCTTAGGCAAAGTAATGGAAGTGTTACACTGATTCCTTCAAAGAAGTAAAGCCTGTTGTGTAATGATTTATGTTACTCTTGGTCTTGATCAGCATACCACCTTATGAAGCTGCCAGCCCCTATTACCTTCTACTCCCTTCTATACCTTTCTTAGTCCAGTTTTTACAGACTTTTGGGTTATCTGCCCCTCACGACGAAGTACCCACACACCTTTAGACCTAGAGGCTCTTTACTGTCTTTTGTTTGTGGTAGCACTATTCTGCTCAAGAAGTTGGGTGATTGGTTTAAGTAACAGCAGTAAAGTTAAAATGTTTTACTTCTCAAAGTCATTCCTTCATCTTTGGACGAACCTGACGGGAAAAATTCCCCCCATTTTAGGCAAAGTTCTCTATTCATAGGTACCATACTCTTCAGAACCATATAAATCAAATATTGATTCTTTGACTATATTCAGTTGGTACTAAAAAGTGGGATTATAAATTAATTAGCAAATCAATAAGCAAGATAAAATTCTTCTTCTATATGAAAACCCCTTAAATTTATCAATGGTACCCAGGCTCTGTATCCTTGCTGCTTCATTGCTTCCTATACAGTTAGTGTGTGGGTTCACACACCTTTCTTGTCCCCTTGGACACATTGCAGCTTGAGGTTACTGAAGGACCATTCGTTCTCTTTCCTCTGACCCATACCGAATAACAAAAATTAGGCCCTATTTTCCTCTCTGCTTGCTTTCCAAGAAAATTAAACCTTCTCAGGGTTGGTTAACATATCAAAATTTTGAGGGTCGGTAAAGAGCATGACCCTGTTAGTGTTATACTCACTGAAAGGTTAAATAGGTTTTGCATTCCAAGAGGAAATTCCAGAATTAAAAACATTTTTGTTCTCATTGAGCCATTACCAATGAAAGTAAAAGATATCTTTGAAAAAAATCAGCCTTGAGACTTGGGTATAAAGTCCTTGCTGGATATAGCAGAATTCTTATAGTGAGGTAGTAATAAAAAGTAGAACTTCCAGGGGCGCCTGGGTGGCTCAGTTGGTTGGGCGACTGCCTTCGGCTCAGGTCATGATCCTGGAGTCCCTGGATCGAGTCCCGCATCGGGCTCCCTGCTCGGCAGGGAGTCTGCTTCTCCCTCTGACCCTCCCCCCTCTCGTATGCTCTCTCTCTCAAATAAATAAATAAAATCTTTAAAAAAAAAAAAAAAAAATAGAACTTCCAGAGGTCCTACAGCTACAAAACTAAGTCTGATAAGAGCATAACAACATATGCAAATGGAAAACGCTCAGCATTCAGGTTGCCAAACGTAATTTAAAAAGCAGAAACAGTTTGTTAGGCACTATGCTCTTTTGGTGTTAGTTATGCTTCCTCTATAAAAATAAAAAAATGAAGAATGTCAGGAATGCCTGTTTGTAGTGTTTTCCACTAGGTAAATTGTCAGAAAACGTAACTACCATCTACATATCATGTTCATAAAAGGTATTCATTTGGTGTGCATGATGCATTTGAAGCCAATTTCAGCCTTGTTAATAATTATATACAATGAGGGTGCCTGGGTGGTTCGGTCGGTTAAACATCTGCCATCAGCTTGAGTCATGATCTTGGGGTCCTGGAATTGGCCCACATCGCCTCCCTGCTCAAAGGGAAGTCTGCTTCTCTCTCTCCCTCTGCCTCTCCTCCCCGCTTGTGTTTTTTTTTTTTTTTTCTCTCTCTCTTTCAAATGAATAAATAAAAAGATTAAAAAAATAATTATATAGAATGAAAGTACAAGGAAAAGAATAAAAATGTTGTAGCATCATTCACTTAGGCAACATTATGAGTGCTTTTCTTTGGGGGGATTAACTGGTAAGAGGTACAAAAGGGAGCCTTCTGAGGTGATAGAAATGGGCACTTTCATGTGAATGGTGATTACATGGATAGATAGGTAGGTAGACAGACATATACATAGTGTAATCTTTTAAAAAATTTAAGAAATTATGCTGTATTGTTAGCTAAGAATTTTGTTGTAATTATAAATAAATTATCTTGTATTTTTTTCTTTTCAAATATGGATTGAGACTGATTTTTATTATGATAGAAATAATACTTATTTTATTGTGTTATTTTTGTCATAATAAATTTTATCCTACGAATTTGCAAGTGAAGAGCACCATGCAAAGTCTTTTATAGTCTTCAAACTGATTGTACACAGATACATAAGAAGAGAAATGAAGAAGTATGTAAGAATTGTCTGTAAGAAGCATACAGATTTATAAACCAGAAAATTCATTTTTTTTGATAGTTTATAAATTTTAAAGGTAATGATTTTGTGTATGAGATCATCTTGGGAGAGTTTGAAGCAGAAATGAAATAATTGCCCCAGACTTTTTACTGTACAGATGTATTTTAGCAAAAAGTGATAAAAACATCATAATTTTAGATGAGGACTCTGCAATAAGGGCACTTTCCTGATACATGATTTCATAAAATCCAATAAAAGCCAATTTAGTATAAAACAGAAGAGTTGCCTAAACAGACTACGAGTAACACTGCTGAAATCTACTTCTTATCCTAAGCATCTCCCTAGAGCTCTCTGACAAAATCTGCACTTCCCAATATTATTTCTGCCCTTTAATTTGGGGTGCTAAAGTCTCTAGTGTTAGAAATGCAACTAGCGGGACACCTGGGTGGATCAGGGGGTTAAGCATCCCACTCTTGATTTTCGCTCAGGTCATGATCTCAAGGTCCTGAGATCCAGCTCCAGGTGGAGCTCGGCACTCAGTGGGGAGTCTGCTTGAGGTTCTCTCTCTCCCTCTGCCCCTCCCCCTGCTCGTGCTCTCTCTCTCTCTCTCTAAAATGAATAAATAAATCTTAAAAAAAAAAAATGCAACTAGCTGTTTGTTACTAATCAGTATCTTGTCATGGTTATTTTCCTCTGATTGGCATTGAGAAAATGAGACTGATGCACTCTGAACACCAAGTGTTAGTGGAAAAAGGAAAGGTCTATTGTGTGAGATAAAGCAAGAGAAGACCCAGCAAGGAACTATGGTGTGCCCCAAACTCACTGGTACTTAACCCTGAGGGAGAGGACAGAACAGAGGAACAAGGGAAAGGGTACAGAGAAACCTAACCTAGGCTCTATTAGGAATGGTTCAAGCCCGATCTGCGGGTTGGAGTAAATTCCCTTATTCCCTATGCAGATATCCATTTTTATAGGAACATGTAAGGAGATTTCGGAAGCTGTGTAAAGTGCCTACTTGAGGTCAATTCAAGTGACTGTAGATGTGGCTTGCCTACCAGATGCTACCTGAAATGGAGCACTACAGATAGTAATAGAGAAATTCTATTTTTTCCTTAAAAATATATCTATATATACATATAGCCTATGTATATAAAAGTATATGCATATATATATACATACACACACACACATATATGCATAAAGGTACTTTTATTCATTTAAATATATATGTATATACACACACTTTCTGCCTTTCCCCAGGACTTCTGGAATATAATGTGCAAAGTGAGATGTGGCATGTTCTTATTTATGTTCTTATTTAATCCCATCTAGACACTTAGAATTAAATCCTGTGATGGATGAATACTTCTCTTTTGTTATTAATAACAGGTTAATGCTGAGAAAATGTGATTGAGTGTGTGTGTCTGTGTGAGAGAGAAAGAGAGAAAGAGAGAGAAATACCATGCAGAAAAAGGAGTGAGAATTTTATCCTCAGGCTTTTATTTCCTCATGATAAGCTAAATTCAGGAACAAGAAAGAAAGGGAAAAAAACTGGCAGATCATTCTCCATTTTGCAGAGAATTATGGAAGAAGAGAAACCTTCACAAGGAACAAATCTGGTGGCCGTAGAGTAAGAGTCAGAAGGCTTTTTCTTTCTTTGTGTGTAAAAGACATAAATTATGTATTTTAATATTTCGTCATTGGTTGTTTCGAGAATTAAATGAGCTAAGGTGTGGGAAAGTATGCATCATAGTATCTGATGCATAATGACTGCTCAAGGAAAAAACAGTATTTGTTTTTCCTTTGCATTTCCCAACCTTAATGGAGTCACCGGGAAGCACGGCCAAGACTGCAAAGTACAGCTGAGAGGTGTAGTGATGTGAAATTAAAATAATGGGTTTTGCAGTTCAACAGACTGAAATTTCAGTCTGACTCTATGACTTACTACCTGTGCAGCTTTAGGCAATTTTCTTTGCTTTTCGTTCTCTAGCATACAGGTAATATTCATGACCTCAGAGGGGGTTCTGTATTGAGATGCCCATAAAAAATGAGCTCAGCAAAGTGCCTGGCTTATTGCAAGAACACTGCTGGTGTAGATGTGATTATTATATGAACTGGATGGCCCAGGTCCCCATATTTTGCTGGCATTCCCCATGTATTCTCTCAGGCTCTCTAGGTTTCAGAGTTAATCAGGATCTTTACCCGTGGCCCTAGCTACAGCCTTGACCCCCAGGGTCTCTGCTAATTTCAAGCTAAGAAAGCCACAGTTTGCCCAGACAATGAAAAATTAACTTGTATTGACACCCATGGCAATTCAGATGTCTAGGCCTGAGATTATAAAAGAGGATCTGATTTGCATCACTACCGCCTTTATGATGGCTCAGGACCCACCACCTTGATCGCCGCACCTGAGCCCCTCAAGTCTCCCCGGGGTTTGTGAAAGCTCCCAACGTGCTCATTCATACTCTCAGAAACAAGATTCTTGGGTTTCCCTCCTCTGACCCCCTGCCTTCTGCCAGGCAAGACCCCTACTCCTAATGTCTCTTGGGAGACAGCAGCTCCTCTGGGCAGCACTGTCCCCTGTCCTGGTCTCCATTGCTCACACAATTGCAGCTACAGGAAAAGAACACTATCCTTCCCTTTATCTCTTCTTACCTGCAGCTTGAGCATGGGCTTTTCCTTATGCCACAGAGCACTTGCAGACCAAATGGCAAGTTTTTTCATAAAGTAAAGAAATCATGGTAGGGAGTAAGGTCTAGAAGACATAAAAAAAAGGGACAGGCAATGTGTCAGCTCTCAAGCCCACAGGCCTCGTATCTGAATATGTTGTCTCTCTTAACCCCCCCTTATCATCGGCCAAAGGTCAGCTTTCTTTTCCCAACTGGACTACATTCAAATAGATCTTCCGAGGCCAGGACTCGGCTCCAGTAAAGTGTCAGAAATATAACTCCAGACTCCATCCTAGGCCTGACTGATTTTGGAACCCTCATTTTCATTTCCAGATTCTAACTCATGTGAGAATGTCCACTTATTTCAATTTAAAACAAACAAAAACAAAAAACTTTTTTACTTCCACCTAATAAGCTATTCTTAATAGAAAAAGTAGAAGAAAATAATCCTGCATAAATTCAAACTGTATTAGCAATTTCTAAATGACTCCTTGTGTAGGCTGTCATTTGTCTGAGAAGTTGAACTGAGCCAACCCAGGTTGTTAGTCTCTTCTGCAGGGAAAGGGTGCAGTGGAGTCTGCTGGTCCATTCAGTAATCCTCATGGGTCTTTGTCCTGGAAAACAACTACATGAAAAATCATACAAACATGGATCTCCCCAAGAATTTGTCTAACAAATTTGGCTGCTTAAATAAATTTGTACACAGACAAAGCAACAACCTGAAAAAAAAAAATGTAGCTCTAATCTTTAATAGCAGAAAGATGAGCTTCTTGGGGCGCCTGGGTGGCTCAGTCATTAGGTGTCTGCCTTCGGCTCAGGTCATGATCCCAGGGTCCTGGGATCAAGCCCCGCGCCGGGCTCCTGGCTCAGCGGGAAGCCTGCTTCTCCCTCTCCCACTCCCCCTGCTTGTGTTCCCTCTCTCGCTGTGTCACTCTCTGTCAAATAAATGAATAAAATCTTAAAAAAAAAAAAAAAGATGAACTTCCTGTTCTAAGTGATGCACATTCAAGAAGTAGCTTGATATCCACCACAAAGTGCAACTCTAACCCACAGGTCTCTCTTGAATCCCCTTGTAATCTTCAATGCTTGGGAAAGTGGCCAGCAAAAAGAAGGAATAAGTATATGTTGTTGAAAGCATAAAGGAAATGGGAGTTTTCCCATCATCTAACATTTACAGCTTCAAAAACCACTACGTTGGAATTTGGTTTCAACCAATTTACCACATTACATCTCTTTTTACTGATGGTTAGAAATCTGAATGTGTTTTCTCCTAGAAATGTTAAGCCCCACATTTGGGAAGTTATAATACCTTTAGTTCACATTAGACTTTATACACACAAATTGGTATGAACATTTAGTATTCAAAAACGAACAAGAGACCTATATGTAGGACTCTAATTTATGAGTCAGATAAGGTATAATATGTTTGTTAAACCTACCATTTTCCGCAGTAGACATGCTTGAAAACTAAGTATCTTCTGTTATCTCATCTATGGTAACTTTCCCCTTACACTTCTTCCCTGTACCATGCTTCTTAGTTGTGCCTCTTGATTCCTTAACTCTATAACCCCATCTGCATATTTGCTGTTTCTCTCTTAATGTCAGGCCTCATTCTTGTAGGGACTCAGCCTCCTTGTCAATATCCTGGCCTCTAGTCTCTTCTCTTTCACGACCAGTCTCCCCAGCTATGGTCCATGTAAAATACAAATTTAACCTTGCCACTTTCCCACTGAAAGCCTACATTGGCTCTCTGTTGCTATAAAATGAGCTCCAGTCTTTCGAACATGGAATATGAGGACACATCCCCAGCTTCTCTCCTCCCCTTTCTCTTGACATCCCCTTCCCTGTGCCGTACTCTTCAGTCACTGTGAATCATTTGCAGTCACGTGAATGAGCATGTCCGTGTACCTGCCCATGAACCTACACACACCCCTAATGGTATTTTTGGCCCCTGTGCTGTCCACAGTGCTTGAAATGTGTCTGCATTTCTCATCCTTAACCTTGTACTCCTCCGTAACTTCTCTGGCTAATCCCTGCGCTCTCCTGGAAACTCAGAACTGACATCACTTTCACCAGGAAGCTCTTCTTCAACTCCAGCCACCAGCCTAATTTGACTGTTTTACTACAGAAGCTCTATTGCTTCCTAATTTTCTCTTTGTGAGTTTTTGTCACCTGTTAGGTTATGAACTGTGCAGGCCCAGGCTATGTCTTAAGTTTGTTTAAACCTCAGTGCTTTGTGCTGTGTTCGTCACGTATTAACACCTGAGTACTAATTTCGTAATACGTGAAAACATGAATGAAAGAATGTGTTCTTTAAGGACTGTTGATACGTATGGCCACGTTATAAGTGCTGAGTAATGACTTCGGGGACCTCTCCCATTTTTAGTTGCTGACTACATATTTTGGGCCTTTTTGAATTATACCATCTTATGATTCATCGATTTAATAGTGGAGTGTCCCTTGTGTGTTAGAAACTGGGCCAGATCCAGTGTAACTATAAGTTAAAATAATCACCAAAAAATGTATATAGGTACAAGTGGGGAAAGTGCTCTCGAAAGAAATGTGAGTGGTGCTGTGAGATACAGAAAGGAAGGGCCTGGCCTGCTTTAGAGCCAAAGAAGCCTTCTTGGAAGGACCTGTGTTTGAACAGAGATCTGAGGATGTGTAGTTAATTAGAGGGAGATGGAAGGAAGATGGTGCCAGGCTGATGGAGGAGATGGGTCATGCAAAAGCAAGTGGGATATTGGTGTGCTCAAAAGATGGCGAGAATGGGGCGCCTGGGTGGCTCAGTCGTTAAGCGTCTGCCTTCGGCTCAGGTCATGATCCCAGGTCCTGCGATCGAGCCCCGCATCAGGCTCACTGCTCTGAGGGAAGCCTGCTTCTCCCTCTCCCACTCCCCTTGCTTGTGTTCCCTCTCTGGCTGTCTTTCTCTCTGTCAAATAAATAAAACCTTTAAAAAAAAAAATTAGATCTGAGAATATTAAAAAAAAAAAAAAAAAAAAAAAAGATGGCGAGATTGGACGCCTGGGTGGCTCAGTCAGTTAAGCATCTGCCTTTGGCTCAGGTCATGATCCCAGGGTCCTGGGATCCAGCCCCACATCGGTCTCCCTGCTCAGTGGGGAGCCTGCATCTCTCTCTCCCTCTGTCTGCCACTCCGCCTGCTCGTGCTTTCTCTGTCAAATAAATAAATAAAATCTTAAAAAAAAAAAAAAAAAAAGATGGCAAGACACCAGTGTGGGCAGAACAGACACGGAGATGCACAGCTGTATGAGAGGAGGCTGTGACAGTTTTGGAGATAGAGGCTTGGAAATGGGGCAGAAATTGGGGGAGGAAAAGTCTTATGTTACTTCAGAAAAACACCTGGAGTCCCCCACATTGTGGTGATGGAGAGAAATGGGCATGAAGACTGATTTTCGGACCTGGCGGTGGCAGCGGGGGAGGGGGATTCTTTCACTGAGAAAGGGATGGATCAAGATGAACCAGTTTCTGTGAGGGACCAGGAGAGGAGACATCTGACAGGCCTGCTTTGGACTGTTGATTTTAGGTTTAGCACCTAAAATCAACTTTTATCACCAGAGTTCTACCATATGACATTTTGGGAATCACAGATGTGGACAGAATGTGAAGAGAGATGAGAGAAGGAACTCACTGCCAAACCATAAGAAATTCTAACATTTGTAGCTCTGTGAAGACAAGAGAGAAGAGAGGGGTCATCCTCAATTTGTTTTTTTGTATGTGGTTCTATAGAATTGTAAACTTTGTGAGAAAAGAAAAAAGGGCATATTTCTTTTTTTTGAATTTATTTTTTATTTTTATGGTTTTAAAGATTTTGTCTATTTATTTGTCAGAGAGAGAGAGAGAGAGAGAGCACAAGCTGAGGGAGCGGCAGAGGGAGAGGGAGAAGCAGGCTTCCTGCTGAGCAGGGAGCCCGATATAGGTCTTGATCCCAGGACCCTGGGATCATGACCTGAGCCACCCAGATGTCCCTTTTTTTGAATTTAAAAGTGCACTTTTTTAATGTGGTTACACAGCACCAAAACAATGCAGCAATCAAAGTGGAATCCTTAGGTAAAAAAAAAAAAAAAAAAAAAAAAAAAAAAAAAAAGTATGAATTGAATTGAAATGAGTACTTACCATCTAAGAAATCACTATAAAATCTAATTTAAAAATGAAAATTATGTATCTATATGTAGTGTCATATTTTTTTATTTTTTTAAGATTTTATTTATTTGACAGAGACAGACACAGCCAGAGAGGGAACACAAGCAGGAGGAGTGGGAGAGGGAGAAGCAGGCTTCCTGCTGAGCAGGGAGCCCGATGCGGGGCTCGATCCCAGGACCCTGGGATCATGACCTGAGCCGAAGGCAGACACTTAACGACTGAGCCACCCAGGTGCCCCTAGTGTCATATTTTTTAAAAAATACATTCATTCTGAGGGAGAAGTGAGGGATATTTTTTAGTAATGCTTTGCTTTTAAAACTCTCTCAATTTGAATTAAGTACAGACCAGTGGCCATCACCCAGGACAGATCATGATGACTCAATATGAGGATTAATTATAAAAGTAATCATCCCCGTTATCTAATTATTCAAATCTTAATTGTGACTCTGCTGGCCCAATTAGTCAGAACACAAGGCTAATGTTAGAGATGGGTGGATTCTCAGCATCTGTGCCTAAGTGAGAGGCATCTGTTGCCAAGAGGTTAAGTGATGGAAAGTGTTGGCTCACCAGCTGGGAAGGGAGCAAGCCTTAGAAAAGCACGTAGGAGCAGGCCTGGTGATTTAGCCCACTGGGCTGGGAGCAGGTGGGCAGAGAGAGTGGGGGTGCTCTGGAGGCATTCCTTATCCCCGCGGAGGACGGCGGATTGCCAGTCATTACTTGTCTCGCTATTGGGTGCTACCACTACAAACAGGGAAAAAAAATAAAGAAAAAGATACAAAGATATTTCTGTTCCTTGTCCTTTGCAAGTGGATAATGTTATGAAAAGGAATGAGTTAGCAGCAAATTTTAAACAAATGTGTTTTTATATATTCATTAGGATCATTGATGGCTTCTAACATAAATATCTTCTTATAAGTATAGATAATAAAATAATAGATTCCCAGTTGGTAGTATTGATTTTGACTTTAGTAGTCTATAATATATAATATCTCTGCATCTCATATATTTGTATGCTATTACTGATTTTGGCCGTATTATATAGGAAGGATTCTATTAATAATGCTATCGACTTAAATATATTTATTATTAATATTTATCAACCTTTCATGTTGCTTTAAAATCTGTATTGAACTCTAATCAATTGTTAGTGAAAGGGAGGGAAGCAGTGGATAAAGGATGACAAAACTGATTAGAACTTTAAGTACGTCAACTTTTGACCCCACTGTGGATTTGCTTTTGCTGTGTGTCCAGAGTGTCATAGGTTCAAGTTTTGTTAATTCTCATTTTGGAATGTGCGAATGAGAGAGTGTTTACATTTATTGAAGTCAGAAAATGTTAATTTACATGAAATGTATATACATCTCACTTGTGAGTGTAATAGGAGCGATTTCAACTTTTCACATTGGTTTCACAGAAGAAAAGTACATTTCAACAAAATTAAAAGAGTTTGGGGAGCTTTTTCAGCATTGCATCTTCATGCTCCCTTGTTATTGAATCACAATAAGAAATCCTGTTAGTTCTCTGCTACTGAGCAAATTGCTTTCCACAGTTATGGTTTATGTTTTAATGGGGATAGCTGCACATTAGGAGAATTATTCCAAACCAGCGTTGCCTCTTCATGCCGCACGGAACAGCACCCTGCCTACTTTACAAAATCCATGCCTCCCATGTCGCCTCTAAGGAAAATATATAAATAAATGCTTGCCAGTCTTGCTTCTGAGAGAGGTTTAATTGAGGATAATGAAACATCCCTAGCTCCAAAGTGGGACTATGATGGCCACAAAGCCCTTTAAAATGCTAATAGGCAGCAGGCATTTATAGGAGTTTTGTGAGATGATGCAGCCTGGTAATAGTGTAGGCAGGTGACAATTTGTCAAATTTACTTGCAGTGATCAAACCTATCTTCCCACTTTCTATTTCTGATGCCCAGTTGAATGAACGATTTAGGATGATACAATGTTGACACCTTCCACACTAAGCATCCTGCCCTTTCCGCTGTAGGGCATCTGCATACCACCCGTTAAAAAAAGGGGGAAATGACCAGCAAGAAGCAAAACCGTTAATTATATGCGATTTAACGTTTCTCAATCCCACTTCCCGTCCTCATTTCAGTTGTATTTTATCCGCAGAATACCTCTCTTACTTTAAATCACAGTGACAACATGAACAGCACGTGTATACTTTAACTAAGCAACTTACCAATTCAAGTGGGTTGCCTCAGCTGTAAGACATGAACCAGAAGTGATAAAGCATGGTACTGCTTCCATAAAATGGAATAAGAAATCACTTTGACAGAGCCTAGATTCTGGTCTGGGTTGCTAAATGTAGATTTTTTTCTCCCCCCCACCTTTTTTTTTTTTTTTCCTCTTTCAAGGTCGATGTTCTTTATTTTATGTGGAGTATATCTTAAGTGACAGCACAGGAAGAAATGGCGACAGCCCAAGTTAATGCATTTGGGTTCAAAATGGGCTTCAAAGTGAAGGGAATCAGCCTCTTGAGATATTCAGCTAACATTCACAAGTTTAAAAGGAATCTTAATTAAATGGCCACTGGTATGGTCAATGCCAAGAGCTATGGGAGGCATGAAAACAGTTTCAGTTGCTTATTAAACAAGTGACTGGAATACAGCACAGAGGCGAGGTTTAGAATGATTTCCTGTTGCAGGCTCTTCTACCTCAGGGATTTATAAGTGGGAGATTTTCATTTCTGAGTTGAAAGTGTTGGTCTGTGGGATTTGAAATGACAAGTGTCTTTCCCCACCTTCATCACCTGCCAGCAACTTGAGTACCATCTGCCAAGGTGCCAGTTACCGGTCTATTGTTCCTAGGCGACTTCACCTGTGTTTGTGTAAGTGTTGCCTAAGGGTAATCTTTCGTAAGTCACATGCACTTATTTATTGGTAACACCACTAATTTATAAAAAGGACACCTGAAGAAAAAAGGCGAAATCATAAGTTAGCAAATAAAATCAAGACCATATCCTGATGATTCATTTGTATATGAGTTTCTTCTCTTCTATTGTAAAATTCCTAATCTGATTATCCATTTTGTTTTATAGGCTTATATTTGAAATAAATTCAAACATTCTGGAACACTTACACTTGATATGTAATAGCATCCCTAAAACTTTGGTAAAATGATTGTCTTCAAGAAATCTACTCAGATGATTTTTCATTAATACATCTTGTATTATTAAAGGCTTTTTAAACATAACTTCATTCCTATTTTACTCCAAATTAGAAGAATAAATATTCAAGTTTCTATCAGCTGTGTCATTAAAAATTGCTCCTTCAGTGTGTCTCATGCAGGTTTGTAAAAAGCTATAGATTGTGTCCATGGAATGGCCGCTGTGTCTCTCACATTAACTGTAAAAAAGATATGTGAATAGATTTTCACTTTCTTGATCTACATTCAGCAAGCTTTGACTCTGTTTGTAGATTGACTTCAAAACTTTTCTCTATGAAATCAAATCAAAAGGAAGTGGACAACTTGACATTATTCAGTTTCGCTTCGGGGTTTTCACTGCATGACAATAATTTTGACTTTTAAAAGTTCCACATATACGTGTGTGTTTTAAATTGACTTTGAAAGAGGAATTGTTAACTTTTGCCTGAATTTGATGCTTCGTGTGCAAGAAGGCAGTACAAAATTAAGGTTTCTCATAATGTGAGGCACTTAACTCTGCCAGAAAGATCCTACTCAAGGGCACTTAAGAACAGAAGATCCCCACGAGGGGATGCCCAGATGAATGTCTATCAGGTTTATTTAGAACCAAATGAATGACTCAAGTGTGTTTCCCCAAAATGTTCAGGGAATTAGGAATGCGTTCAATTTGACTGGGATCTCCTATCTGTTGCTGTAAAGTCCCTCAACATTATTTTATATTATGCTTACTGAAAACCACAAAGCATCCACTCCTTTTGTGAGCCTTAGAATATACAAACAGTTGTATATAGATAAAAATCTCTTTTGTGTAATGAATGTAAATGGCACTCATCCCTCAACAGCTCCTTCATTTCATATATCAGTGATAGATTATCAGTAAAACTCTTGTAGTGGTGTAAAATAAACACCTGGCTGCATTGTTTGATATTTCTTTTTCCCACGGAGCACTTTCAGTTACCTTGTAAGAAATAAGCACCAGCATTATCTCATTTACACACCTAAATTTGCTTGAGATGAGGAATGGTAAATAACATTGTCCATGTTACATGAAGAGAGACTTACTGTGAATTTCAAGGAAAGATCTCCTTGATTCTATAGTATACAGCTATTTCTTCCAAATAATTTAGGGTCCGGGTTGCATGCCAGTACTCATGTGTGCTATTTCTGCAAGAAGCAGTTTTGTAATAAGCCTTGATATATGCATCAAAGAGAAGGAAGATTCTGTTCTTTTTTTTTTTTTTTTTTTTTTTTTTTTACAGATGCGCAAATGGAATATTTTATTTGCAAGGGATAGGAGGGAGGAAGAAGATTTATAAGTAAACAGCTTGAGATAAACTGAGTCTTGATAAAATAACATAATGAAACAGCCAACATGCATATCTTGAATGTTGACTATGCATGAGGCATCATGCTAATGAAACTAGGCTGTCAGGGAAAACTTGAGCTGGCTCCGTTCTCTACCTGGAAAAATGACAAATGGTGGGCTACTGATGAGGAGTGTGACATTCACAGCAGAGTGATGAGCATGGCCAGTTCATACCTTGACTCTGTCTAGCTCTACACATGTGAAGCCAGTATGAGGACTCTAAGTAAGAAGATATAGTGTTCAAGAAGACTCCCCCCTCCTCTTTTTCTGGTTAATTATCTCTTTTCTTTGCGGGGTGGGGGTTAGAATTGACTATGTTCATTTTTGTGCCTATACGTATATCAGAAGTAATCATTCTTTACTTGTTTTGGGCAACTAGTTGTGCATTTACTAGGAATGGACATTTTAGACCTGGGGAAAATGTCTTGCTATAGCCATTGAGGAATGGATGAGGTAGTAGCTCCAGGCAAGGGGTATTTATGACCCTGAAATTATATTCTGCCTGAACTTCAGCCCAGGGGAAAGTGGACATTATAATCTTTTTTAAGTGACAATTCAACAGCATATATTTTTGAAAATGAAAAGCTATTTTTAGTTTCAAAAAGAGGATTAATTATATCATCCATCCACTATGTTCTTTCCGTTTAGGACTGCATCAGGAACAGGAATGATTTTATCAGCTCTTTAGGAATGTATTACATGCTAAGTGTTTTAGGTATGTTGTCTTATTTATTCCTCTCTGCAATCTTAAGAGTAGGCATTATTACCCACTTTATAAATGGAGAAACTGAGTTAAGAGACATTCAGTGACTTGTCTAAAATCAAACCCTTAGTGATTCACAGAGCTGGAAGGTCAGGGTTTCATGTCTTTTTAATTCTACACTTTGTGGTTTTTGAATCACTAAGCTATTTAGACTTACTTTCTAAATTATCCATCCTTCATACATTAAATTAGATCATTTTTAAGAAGCCCATTAATAATGCTTTCTATTCTAGGCATTGTCATGTGGTGTCCTCCTTAACTATTGATTCCCTTACTATTATTCTTTTTTGAGGGTGGATTTCTGATTTTTTTTAACTTCATTCTTGATCTTATCAGTTTAATATCCTTGCAGAATACCTTTTATCTTTCTGAATTTTTAACATTCCACTTGAACTCCAGTCAGTTATGTTTTGCTTAGCTGATTTAATTTGTTCTGTGGGTTTGACTGAGCATCTCCCTCTGAGGCCCCACAGTACTAATACGGTGTCCCTTTCCTCCCATCACGAGGCCAGGAAGTGACCTTGGTGACTAGCATGAGATATAATGGGTGCTATGGAAGGGTAAAACATTTTGGTTTTATTAAATTAAATTATATTTGGTTTTATTAAATTTGGTTTTATTATTTTCACAAGACAAAAACACCTACCTCCCCTGCTTTCTGATCTAGCTACCACCATATTGTTTTTTCCTTTTACAACCAAGAATAAAGAATAGTTTCTACTATAATTTCTGGCTTTCTGTCCCATTTACTTTTCAACATAATTAGCTTCATTTCTGCCCATCTAAGTTCAATAAGGATGCATTTGAAAATTCCAGAAAGATATTTTAATCACCAAATATTATGGACCATATATTCTTTAATCCTCATCTTGACTCACCACTCTCTTCTTGAATATCTCATTTGCTTGTTTGTCATTACCCAACTTGCTTTTCATTTTCTTTCTAAACTTGTATCCATTTCTTGTAAATTTCCTTGAGCTCAAATCCCTCCATTCTCCTTCTGCAATGTAATTATCCCCATGGCTCAGTATCTTTGTATTCTAAGCACATCCATGGCTTTATCTGCCACCAGGACCAGGGACTCCCAAACTCATTTCCCCACCAGTCTATCACTCCCTGGGGACCGTGTGCTAATATTCTTCTAGACTTTTCCATATCAAATGACTGAAATTCAGCCTTTGTAAAAAGTAACTAAGACTTCACCACAAACTGCTCCTTCTCTTCTACATCTGATTACTAACTTAGAAAGCCAATCATTTGCTCATGCGGCTTCCATTTTCTCTGGTCCAGCTCAGCCAATCAGAAACACACCCTGCATCAATCTTATAAATATTTATCACTTTCACCTTTCCTTTTTACCCAACTGCTATTACCTTGGTTCATATCCCTCATCTAGGCAAGAACCTAGACTATTAAAATAACATCCTAACCAATGTCACTATTTTTTTTTAGAATACCCTCACTCCTTCAGTTTCTCTTATTTTCCTGTGGTATATAATTTCTAAAAACAAAAATCTTAATGACCATCCTACCCTGAATAATTACCTTTAATACCTTTCATTCCAAGAGATTAAATGTTTATACTTTTAGGTAGACACTTGTGTGACTGAACCATGTACCAAGCTAGGTATTGAGGAAGCACTGTTTCAGTGCCACCCTTATACGCTAGGTGAGAGGAGCCTTAACCAAATAGCCTGTAATGTAAAATTACAACCCAACACATATTACTAGCATATACTAAAGTGACCTGAGGAGCCTGGGAAGTCAGGCAAGGAGACTTAAGTTGACAACTGAAGAGTGATAGAAGCTAGGTTAGGAAAAAAAACAAACAAACAAACAGAGGAAACAAACAAACAAAAATTCCTTAAATACGAAGAGGCTCAGAAAAGTTAAAGAAATGAAAGGCCAGTACATTTGAACACAGAGAACAAATAAGAGATTATAACTGATGATTCAGGGCTGTAAAAACCATAAGTCTGGTCTTTTTCCTAAATTCAAAGGAAATCAAATGCAAGGTTTAAGTCAGAGGGGAAAGTGATATGATTAGAAAAAAAGAGTGGAAGAGGCCAGGGTGGATGTGGGGAGGCAGCACAGAAGGTATTGACAGGAGATTGTGGTAGCTCAGGACATGAGGACTGTGGTTGTTATGGACAGAACAGCAAGACTTAAGGGATATTTTAGGAATAGATTCTTAATTTGTGTTTAAACATTTTAAGGTACTCTTTAATGGGTTGTATGGAGGAAGAGAGGAATCAAAGAGAAGGAGATATCAAGAGTGACTCTTAGATGTCTAATTTGCAAAAATGGATGAATGTAGATACCACTCATTGAAATCAAGGACCAGGAATGAGGACGGGTATTGAAGGGAGGAACAGAGCCAAATGATGATGTCTGCTTTTGTGCCATTAGATTTAATGTGCCTATGCAACATAAAATATAATGATACCGAAGCATATACGAGGATAGTTAAGTATATGCAATAAAACTGAATATTTTATATTGTGAAAAAACATATAAATAAAACCGAGATTGAAATATAAATTTTGGAGATGTTAGCACACAAATGGTAATTAGAACTAGTTATAAATGTGATTAGATATGGAAAGAATATAGATCTCAAAGGAAAGAAAGCCAAAGACGAATCTCTAAGAATTTCATTATTTAATATCTTTTTTTAAAGATTTCATTTATTTATTTGTCAGAGAGAGAGACAGCGAGAGAGGGAACACAAGTACGGGGAGTGGGAGAGGGAGAAGAAGGCTTCCCACGGAGCAGGGAGCCTGATGTGGGGCTCCATCCCAGGACCCTGGGATCATGACCTGAGCCGAAGGCAGATGCTTAATGACTGAGCCACACAGGCACCCCATATTTAATATCTTTATAGAAGATGATAAACCTAAGAAGACTCAAATTCGGGGGTGGGAGTAGAACAGTAAGAGGAAAAGCAGGAAAGTGTCATGAGACACAAGCTAGAGGAAGAGATTCAAGGCTAAGGGGGGTATCAAGCATCTTTAGTGGTATGGAGAAAAAAAAAATCTGGCCAGTGTTTATTAAATTTGTCCACTGGGGGTATATGGGTGACCTTATCAACAACTTTTGTAAGTAATAGGAATCTGAAACAAATTAGAATAAGTTGAGAATGTTAGTGAGAGAGAAAGAAGTGGACAGAGACTCAGACAGTACATATGCTTCTTGATAATTTTGCCTGCGAGGGAGAAGACAGGATGGAAACAGACAGAGGGTCTGTTTATTTATTTATGTAATTTATCTGAATGGGTTTATATATACAGAGGAAAGATTTAGCTAAAAACTCAATGTCAAATATATAAAAGGGAAAAAGTGTAGTTCAAGATGCCCCAAGTTATATGCTGTTGGATGTCTAGCAAAATACGTGAACCTGTATGGGCAGAACAACCATCTCTGAAGCAGAAAACTGTTGTAGATTCTGTGGGTAACTGCAGTGTATGTCCTAAAGGCATTCGAATTTAAAAACTTTGGTGAAAGAATTGTTTGACATCAGAGAGTAAATGATTCACTTGCCATAAAATGAAAAGTTAAAACATTAAAGGCAATTGTAGGTTTAGGTGAATCTGTATGTTTGAGGAAGAAAGGTGAAGTAGTTCCCAATGTATAGACCTAATTTTCTCTACTAAGCAGTTAAAAAGATCATCTCCTGAAAGTGTAGCTGAAACTTGGAAGTACTGAGGAAAGTACTTAGAAGTACTGAGAGACCGTAGGGTGCCTTTGATAGAAAAAGTAGCAGGATTAAGCTGTGAAATAATTGATGATCTGAGTTATTCCTATGTCATTTATGATGTGAAGAGATGGGGCAGATGTTATGAGAGGGGTAAAATCCCTCAGAGTTTCCATGTTTCTTGATAAATGAGGGAAGTGAACAAGATCCAATCTTTTATTTTTTTTTTTTTTTTTTTTTTTTTTTTTAAGATCCAATCTTTTAACATAAGCCATCCTCAACTATGCTTCTGCCTTGGACTCAGAGTCTTCTAAGCCAGGCTTTCCATGCAACCACCCTGGTTTCTCTGCATCCTGAATTACCCCCGTGTTTGCATATGTTAGGTCCTTCCTCTGCTTAATAATGCCTGTCCACTCTGTTTGGTTAAATAATGCTACTCATTCTTGAAGACACATGTCACATAATTTTCCCACTCTTCATACCTCCCTAGGTGTCTAAAGTCTAGGACTTTTCAGGTGCTCAGTTAATAGGTGGAAGGACAAATTTGTTCAGTCCCTTAATGTAAGTGTGACTCTATTTTAAATTTGTTTCTGGTGGCCGTGTTTGATCCTGTAGTACTGTTGATTTTCCTTCAATGGGAATAATTGGGAGGCTTGTAAAAAAAAAAATATATTCTAGCACACAGGAGCTAGTTTTGTTGTTTTTGTTTGTTTGTTTGTTTTTAGGTTTTAGCTGAGTAACTATCTTTTAAAGTTATTTTATTGCATTTTTTGGAAGAATTATAATTTGAATTTTAGATGTATATTAAAATAATTAACTTCTGAAACATTTAATTTGTCTTCCAACTTTAAGATAATGAGCAAAATATCGTAGTGTATATTTAATTTCAGTTAAATACTTTTAAGACAATGTTGAAAAATCTTTAACTGTTTTCTATTTATAGTACTAAACCTCTTATTGGACAAATGCAATTAACCTGCTTCAAAGAAAAGTCTATACAATTTCATAAACCTATTTATGATAACAACACAAATAATCACACTCACCAAATTAGTTTTGCTTCGTTGTATTCATTAACTTTGGAAAGAATATCACAGGGAATGGATGCCCAAGCACATAGAGAGGTGAATTCCATTTTGTATTGATGAGTGTATAAATCTGAGATGCCGTATTAGTCATTAGCTCCCTTGTTGCCATGGTTTATTGACCGCCTGTTATATGCTGGTTGTATACAGTTAATGCGCCTGTCGTGTATTAAGGATTTCTCTAAATTCTCAACATTTGTAAGATCATTTTAACTCTAAGAGGTGTTACCTCCCCCATATTCCAGATGGTTAACTGTGTTTCAAGATCATACGCTTGAATTTGGACTCAGACCTGTGTGAGTCTTCACCACACAGTTTTAACCATTGTGCAAGACTGTCTTTTCAGAGTGAAACCATCAGAGATTTCCAAATGCAAATAATTTTGTGTTTGTGTTTGTGTTGTTAAATGTAATCTAAGGGCGCCTGGGTGGCTCAATCAGTTAAGCGTCTGCCTTCAGCTCAGGTCATGATCCCAGGGTCCTGGGACTGAGTACAGCATTGGGCTCCCTGATCAGCAGGGAGTCTGTTTCTACCTCTCCCTCTGCTCCTCCACCCAGTAATCTACTCTCTCGCATGCCTGCACGCTCTCTCTCACTCAAATAAATAAAATCTTTTTTAAAAATAAAGTGTAATATATTAAGTCAAATTTGAAAGTAGGTATGTATAAACTAAAAAGGGAAAGTCCTTTAATCCGAAACTCATAATGATTTTAAGACTTTTTTTTCTATTTTCCAGCATTCTAATTGGTATAAAAGACCCACAAAACAACATAGGCTGTGTCTGAGTATTGTGAAGTTAAAATATTCATTTACCCAAAGTTTGCAGTATTTGGGAGGAAAGAGCACCCCCATGGGCTATCATAAGTGTAAGAATTGATACAAATTTTCACAGTGGCAACTTGACGAAGTATGTTAAATGTTGACACATATATCCAGCAATTTCTAGGAATCTAAAGGAAATAATCAGAAAAATTTACAAAGATGTAGGAACAAGATGCCCACTGCTTTGAAGTGCTATTTATAAAGGGGAAAAAAATGCTTTTAAACATCCAAAATATATAGGCATTTAAAAAGAAATTTCCTGAAAAAAAATACTATTTATAGGTATACTTATAACTTTGAAGATAAATAATATCCTCTATAAAAATAATGTATCACAGTAACCCCAAAAAAGCTTTAATGCATATGTGAATAATTAAATCAATGATACCTCAAGACATACATGGTGTTTGAGTTGAATCTAGTCTCCTAAGGAAATTTTTCATTTGGAGAAGGTGACCATCCATCTATAGTTTAACTTTGGTCTCTGATTTGAAATCTGTATAGAAATTAACCAGAAAAAGAGAGGTCTTAAAATTCGGCTAAGCAGAGAGGAATGACCAATTAAACCTACAAAGATGAAAGAAAGCCTTGAATATTTACGATTACATTTTGGTGTTTGTGGAACAGGCTGTAGAAGCAAGCCATGGCAGAAAGATGTAGCCAGAAAAGGGTACAAGAGTCTAATCGCTTCCTTTCTTTCACTATCAGTAGTGATACCAACATTGTCTTCTTTTTTTTTAATAATTTGAAGATAGTGAAATGTTATTTTATTTTCAGAATGAAGAGTTGACAGAGCTATGTTTATTAGTGTGAGCCACATTTTTATCAGTCAAAATAATCTGTCCTATTTAAAAATGTACAGGGCGCCTGGGTGGCTCAGTTGGTTAAGCGACTGCCTTCGGCTCGGGTCATGATCCTGGAGTCCTGGGATCGAGTCCCACATCGGGCTCCCTGCTCAGCAGGGAGTCTGCTTCTCCCTCTGACCCTCCCCCCTCTCATGCTCTCTCTATCTCAGTCTCTCTCTCAAATAAATAAATAAATAAATAAAAATAAATAAAATATTTAAAAATGTACAAAGAGTTGGAAAAGCCAACAGGAAAAAAATTCTAGATAATGTTTTTAGAGAAAAGAACATGGGAAGCAACCCCTCTATACGTACTGTGTCTGCAAATGTTTGGCTATGTGGTAGGTGGGTGGTTTTTCTCACTTTTTTTCCAGTCTCACGGAGCTAGGTTGTGCTAGGACTGCAGGAATGATGACTATAATCCAGCCATGTGTGTGATTAATTTCTAAATGCAGAAATCAATCTGTATATAGCTTTAATCACTTTCAAAGCTATATACAGATCCAACAGAAAACTAACTCCAAATTAAAGTCTGCACTTGAATATGGATTTTCTGTGAATAGTTGGACTTTCAAGGAATTCATGGAATTTTCTAGGTCGATGCTATATCTGCTTGTTGTGCTGCACAATTTAAGCTGGGGATTCATCCTCCTCTCCCCTGTGAGGCAAAGTACAAGTGTGGTTCCCATGCCAAATTAGGGGAATTTTCCTCTTGTTTTTCTAATATATTCCCATTTTATTAAAAAAAAATAAATACAATTGGGGCACCTGGGTGGTTCAGTATGTCAAGCATCTGCCTTTCAGCTCAGGTCATGATCCAGGGTCCTGGGATCGAGCCCCATGTCGGGCTCCCTGCTCAGTGGGGAGTCTGCTTCTCATTCTCCCTCTGCCCCTCCTCCTGCTTGTGCTCTCTCTCTCACATAAATAAAACTTTAAAAAAATAAATACAATTAATAACAACAACAAAGCAAAGCCATTTCTGTGTAAAAGAAAATAGAATCTAGAGAAATACATAATTTGGGGATTTGTTGATTTGGCTGTGACTGTGTGATTTATATAAACATTTCATTAATGAGTATTTCTTCAGAGGAGCAGTGCACTAAATTCTGAGGATGCGGTAATAGACTAGAAAGTCAGATTCTTGTTTTACCGTATTTATACTCAGTGAAGCAATAAACAAGCAAATATGTATTATATTAGGCTATTATAAATACTATAGAATAAAAATAAAATTTAGAATAAGGGGACAGAGTATGAATATATGGCTGTGTGTAAGATTCAGTGTTGAGGGAAGGCTTTCTTGATCAGGTGGCATTTGAGTCGAGATCTGAGGGAAGTAGAGGGACAAAACATGAAGATATCCAGGCAAAGAGTGTTCCAGAGAAATATGGCCTGAGGATAATGAGAGAAGCAAAGGGAGAGTGGTAGATTGTGAAATAGAAGAGGTAGAAAACAGCAGATCCTACAGGGACACTTAGTTTGGATTTTGTTCCTGGCAGATGGGGAATGGTATGGTCTGACTAAATGATTGCTTGAGGTTTGGTTTGATGAGAGGGAAAGTGAAAGCTGGGAGACCAGGTAGGATGGCAGTCAAGGCAGAAAGTGATGATAACTTGGAGTAGGGTATTTATAAGAAGAGAGGGAGTCAAGTAGAATTACCAAGAAAATATTTGAGATAGCACCAACCAGACCTGCTGCTGGAAGAGATAAGGAAGGGAAAATAAGTTGGTATTTGGTATCTCATATGAGAAACTAAGTTTCTGGTCATTTAAGTGAGCAAGCCAGGAAGAAAAAATATGTGATAATTGAGCAGAGAGTGTCACTTAATAACTGTGACCATCCAAACATACTATTTCAAGTATAAGAATGACTGTTTCCTAAAACATGTTGGCTAAAATATTATGTAATAAGTAAACACTTACCTTGAAACAGATTTTCAAAAGGAAAAAAAGGGAAGAAAACAGTGAAGGAATTTATGTGGTTTGAAGTCTTTGATTTAGCATGAAATGTCAAGGTTTTGTTGCTACATTTAGATATAAGACTGCTGTCCTATACTGTGGAGGCCACAGATACATCACAAGCACTATAAGACAGGTGTGTGTGTGTGTGTGTGTGTGTGTGTGTGTGTGTGTAAAATATATACAATTATTTGGGGAAAGTATATAAACCAAAAAGTAAGATATGTTCCCCCAATCTCTCAGCAATCCATGGAGACATGCTAAGATCAGATACAGCTGGGCTGTAATCACTGCAGGAAAGACTGGATCAGAGAGACCCCACTCTGATAATGGTCTGCAGATATTTAGGGGGTGGGACTAAAACATTTAGGAACTCTAGTAAGATTTGTGCTTCCTGGTTGAGGAAGTGGCCCAGTTAAAGGGAGAAAGCTCTGAGCTCTGCATCTGGTATCATGTTGCTTTTCCTTCAGGTGGTTCAGAAGAGCTGAACTACTTGCTTGCTAAATCACTGAAAAGGTGAAGAAAACGAGCCCTTAGGGGCATCCAGATTTGTCTTTCCTCATTCTGATTAGACTTCATTCTCCCACTGGCTTTTTCACTTCCCATTGCAACTTGACCTACATAGATGCCACCTCTATTAATTCCTTTTTCAGGAGTGTCCCATTCAACTTATAAATCCTTAGCGGCATTTTCTTCAAAAATTAGCACCATATTCTCTTTAATTTTATTATAAAAACTGACTTTTTAATTTGATATTTAGCAAAACTCAAACTTAGGAAATGGACAAACATATAAATACATATTTTGTCCTGTTCTCCAGTTTTCCACATAATTTTATATCAACTTTCCCTTTGATCCTGAACTTTTGTGTGCTTCCAGATTTTACCAGAATAACCTAATAGACATAGGAGAAGCTACAAAATTTTTGCTTGTATTACAAACATGTTTTTCCCCCAAATCTGACATTAAATAAATTGTTAACTACTTGTGCTGAAGGAACATTTGGCTGTACATTATATTTTCCTAATTGATGCTATCACATAATGGCTAGCAAAATATTGACAGTTGTTAAGCCAGCGGAAAGAGAGTCTATTCAGCCTAAAGTAAAAGAAATGAGTTTATTTTCTATATAATTCACAAATCCAAGGCTTTTTGTCTTTTATCTGAAATATCTAATTAATTGAGACATAGCTTTTTATATTAAATGATAAATCAGTTAGTACATATTTAAATTAATCAATATTTAGTTGAAATTTTCAATTTAACTCTAGGTAATTAGATATAGACCATTATAACAATAACATTTATAGGGAGAAGAGAAGACTAATAAAGAAACTAAATAAAGTCATTAAGGCATTGAGATGGTTCCCAATGTCTTATATTCAAAAATAGTAAAATTTATTTCATAACTAATACAATTTATGATATTTGATTAAAGCTTCCAGCTTTGCAAAATGAGTTGGTATCGGGCACATATGTGGTTATATGTATATAAAACATAATTTTCATATTTTTTATTATTAATGACCAAAGTGTGGGGGCTCTTGTTAATTACCAATCCACATTAATATAGCCTTTTTACTTGGTTCAATCTTTACTTGTCCTTAAGACAAATGGTATTGACTAATTCCATTAGTGGTTCACTTAATAGAACAGGTAGAACTCCATTTATATTCATTATGGTCTGGATTAATTATCCCATTTCTTACCTAGAGCTATGTCACGACAGATTTTCCAATTCATGATTTACATCTGATTTCTCACTAAATTCTAGACTTGCAGCTTTGATGGAAAGGAAGGCAGAACTTAATTCTGGTCTTGACAAGCTTTTGTAAATGCTATAGATCTTGAACTAATTAAATAAAATAATTTTGTTATATTAATATGTGCACAAAATATTAGGCACATAGAAATGCTTCTTGCTTGCATATTTCTTGGTCCAATTATAATTTACTATTAAATCAAATGAAATCCGAAGGAAGATTTTTTTTTTTTTAGCAATTGCAAGGTACAAGATGCTGTCCTAGGTGCTGAAAGAAATACAAAGAAAACGGACACATATACATGTGTTTAGAACAATATAATGAAGAAACCACATGATTTAGTTGAAGTTGGAGCCCATTTTAGTTTTGAATTTGTGATTAAACTTATTTTTAACTTCAACTTCCTCATCTGTAGACTGAAAGTGATATGGATTGTTAATCTAACCACCTTAAATGTCCAGTGAAAAAATGCATACATATATGTATTTATATATAATATATATAATTCATATATTATATATTATATATATTATTTATATATTTTAAAGTATTTTGTGAATTGCAAATTATTATTATTATTATTATTATTATTATTATTTTTAAAGATTTTATTTATTTATCTGATAGAGAGAATGGGAGACAGAGAGCATGAGAGGGGAAGGGTCCGAGGGAGAAGCAGACCCCCCGCTGAGCAGGGAACCCGATGTGGGACTCAATCCCGGGACTCCAGAATCATGACCTGAGCCGAAGGCAGTTGCTTAACCAACTGAGCCACCCAGGCGCCCCTGTGAATTGCAAATTATGACACCAACACTTCCATAATGTATTTCACAGAGCACTAGCCCTGCTATGGATTCAACAGCAGCAAAAAAAAGTGATTCCTGGTCAAATACTTGGGAAATTCGGCATGGTATCTCCATTCCACTTGGAGTGGCATGTTGCATATTAATTTTTATAGGCTCAACAATTTTGTTTAAACTAGAATTCTCTAGATTTATTTAACTGAAGTCCTTTATCATATGATACCTATTAGTGCTGCAAAAAATTATTGTACCATGGAAAATACTGAGGAAATTATACATTATGTAAATGTTAGTTGTGTCTTTATTTTTATAGTCTAGTAGGAGTAACAATATAATTATATGAATAGCTACAGCACACAGCAGACTCCCAGTATAATAAAAGCAGTACAAATGATATCTTGCCATCTCATAGAAAGGAAATATTAACTGATGTGAAAATCAAGCAATTCTTTAAAAGATTTCATTTAACTATTGTAGAGGATTAGACTTAAGATTCCCTAAAGTTCATTCCAGCAGTAAGATAGGTATCTATGTATGCATTTGTACATACACACATGCATCACTAAAACTTGCTAAATAAAAATTAGAAAATCAAAATGTAATATATATATATATATATTAGAGAGCCAAGCCTGGAAATGAAGACTGGTCAGGTAGAATGTTTTGTTTTGTTTTTGTCCTGTGTGTGTGTGATATTAAACTCCACATTTTAATATGACATGCAGAAGAACATGCACATCAAACGTAAATGTCATTGGGTCTGATTATTAAATTCCGGGTACTGTCTGCATTGAGCTTGAAGAAAGATGGATTGTAGAGTCATAGAATTAGGAGAAAATTTAGTTCAATTCAGTGCCACGGAATCTAATGGACTAAAAATTTCTTTCATTTTGTTACATAAAATGTGCATTGAGACATGTTTAAAATTAACAGCAGTTAAATATATTCACTCTCACATTAGGAATAATTATAAGTATGGGAAAGAAAAAAGGAAGTACATTCAATAAAGTATGAGGATAATACCAAACTCTATACTATTATCTAACCAATAGACATTCCCTTTCTTCCTTTTAAGAGAATGACAATTGTGTTCATGAACCACATTCATTCACATAGCCAGAGGATCCAAGGAAAGATAGTCAAGGCAACATGTGAGGTATATAGGAAAGGAACATAGAGTCTAGCTCTTTGATGAGGATGTTAAGATAAGGAATTGAAAATTAAATTAAACGACTCTATCTCTGGATTTCTTGTTTTGAGAGATAATGTATTTTATGATTTTAAACATACTGTTTTGGGTTTTATTTTTATTTATAGCCCAAATTATCCTAGATGATGAAAGATTAAAGAAGAAAATACCTATTCCTTTCCCAGATGCTATAAAATATCTTCATATAACATGTTCTTTTTTTTATGCATTTAAAAACTTTGGGACATCAAGATTACACTATTTTACCTGAAGATTAGGAAATAAATGGCAAGCTTCACATGGAAAAGGAAGCTTAGGCTTTTTCATTCTGACTCCCACTCTTGCCTTCTTAGACCGCAATCCTTCCTTAAGGTTTTGTCTCTGGTTACTCTTCTTGGACTAATTTTGCAGAGTTTCTCTTCAGTGGGATAGATAAGCAAATAGTATATAAGCAGACCCTTCCCCTTTCTTGAGCAGTAAATAAATGTATGTAACACGAATGTAAACAGAAAAGGCATACAATATAATGGAGTGGTTAAGCATGGGAGGTCTGAAGTTGTTTTTCCAAGGATTGTGTGTCAGTTCTACCTGTCACCAGATGTGTGGCTTTGGGAAGGTCATTTGAATGTCACTGCCCCAGGTTCCCCATGTATAAAATTAACAAACAGCATGGACATGCAGAATTATTGCAAAAACGAAGTACTTGTGAAAGTGCCTGGCAGAGAGGGAGCACGATTACCCATGCAACTGAATGTGTATACTATACGGTATAGAAGGCTGTCCTTTGCTTTCAATCATTCAGAAAGTCTAAATATATTCCAAAGGATATATTTTTAAATCCATGTGTATTGTACTCATATTATCAGAGGAAATAATTTTGCTCATAATCATAGAGCAGTCAGTCACTGATACTACACTGAAGCAACATCTTACAATAACAACGCTTAATAGCCATATAGCGCATTTATTCTAAGTAGCTCGAAGCACTTAACAGACATTATCCAATTAATCATTGCAGATCCCTCTGTGGTAGGTCAGAGTTATTATCTCAGTGTTAGAGATAACGATACTGATATACAGAACCAGTGAGCTACTTACAGAACCTGAATGGTTGCTTCAGCATGGAGTCAGGAACAGATGCAAAGGTCAAGGATGCTGTTAAATGCATCATGCTAGTTCTTGGACTAGACATTCTTAAAGTATTTTCTTTTAAATACTATGTAGGGTCTCTAACTTTAACTGTTAAAACTGGCAAGGATAAGCCTGTGTGTACCTCTGACAGCACCTATTGCTAAGTGTGTATCTGCTAACATTTTGATTTGAGATTCGCATGAATTCTAATGACTTAGACTGGTGGTTAATTAAAATTTTAATTAACTGTAGCTACTGAAAATGAATAAAATAAGATAAATGTTAATTTTATGATTCAATCTAATTGAAGGTTAGAAAAAAATATCTTACTATTAAGGTTATTGTTATCATAAGGGATGTGCTACCAGTTCTCAGATTCAGCGAATTAGTGGTTTTACTGCCAGAGGGTAGATTATACAATGTTCAACTAGATGTATTCCTTCAATATAGAAAAGTCAGTCCAGGAGTGTTTGGGAAGAATGATGATTTGGTGGAAAGCACTGATTAAAAAAGAAACATATATATATTCCTCATTTTACTTACCACCTCTCATCTCTGCTAACTTTGAACACAAAACAACCTTCCCCCTACACAATATAATGTGGGCACAGATTCAGCCCTGAGAAAGACTGCCTATTGTGGGTATAATTTAAACTTTAAGGAACAGTAGATGCAAATTTTTTTTTGTTTCAGGTGTTATTTTCCCAGAATCAGACTTTACTGTGAGATTGGTCAAGGTCATTGTGTTAAACAATTCTGTATGCCTTCTTGAAGTCAGAGGTCTAAATGGGCTATATAACAGTTTGACGGGAAAGGCACTATGCAAATCTAATGCACGCTGTCATCATTATGGATAAGACTTTTCATTTTCATACTCTCAGGGGGTTTGTCGTCTATAAGAAAGAACTTTGACTCTGTAAGTGGGTTAGTGTGATTGATATTTTACTCTGCAAGGGAGCAGAACAGTAATGAGTTTAACCTACAAAGTGTAAATTATAGATCTCTCTATATTTATAAATATGAGAAGAGGATAAAGTAAAAATGAGGAAATATGAAGACGGGTATGTGTGTACAGAGAGAGAGACAGAAACAGAAATAGAGGCAGAGAGAAAAAAACAGAAGTAGAGTGAAATTGAGAGCCAAAGACAGACACAACAGAAGGATGCAGACAGAGAGACAGGACGGACAGGAAAGGGGGAAAATAGACAGACATAAATACGTGGAAAGGGAAATAGATAGTCTGTGATTTAGACAATAGAAATAGAAACTGGATGGGCAGATAGGCAGAGGGGCAAATAGAAAGAGGGAAAATAAAATTCATCCAAAGTAGCAGTACTTTATTTTTGTCTGACATAAGAAAGGATCCTTATTCTTCCTTAGTGGAGTGTAGTTATTGTCAATGGGAGGTCACCAGGGAAGATGTGTGCCTCGCAGCAAGGACTGCTGTCTCTTTGTGGTATTTATTTGTGCAGTGTATGCCCCATGCACACATTATTTACCTTGATTATTCTTTGAAGGAATGTATTTGACCCTTTATTTTTATATATGACATATATCAGACTTTGTACCACAATAACTCAAAACAGTACTTGAATCGTGTGCAACACAAATAATATGTGTCCATATTTGAGAGCTGCTAAGAGAGTCAGGACGGAAAGAAGTTGAAAAGCAAAAAAGCACACAAACGAAAGCCAATTTTCGCTCATTTGCTTTTAAGTTTAAAGGAATGAAAAGGACATAGGAGAGAAATAAGCATTAATATTGCCGTAAATCTGTATCCATCTGTCTTTGATTCTGTAATGCATGCTGAATAAATTGTTTTAAAATTAAATGACGTCTTCCTTCAAGTAGCTCAAGATAGCCAAGTCTATCGCTGTATAATTAGTCAGAGAATTGAACTCTAACTATGAAACAGAATTCAGAAAAAAATGGGCACTCTCAGTGGAGACAAGTAGTGTAAGAATGGGAGATGAGACATGAAGAGAAGACTCACAAAACTTCAATTTGCCATCCATTCAAAATTGCTACATACTTACAAAGAGACATACCATCTCCATGCATATAAACACACACAGCAAACATGACCAGATGGATATAAACATACAGCATTATCTTCATGCATATATACATACAGCACTATCATCCCATAAAGTTAAGAGGTACACTTAATCAGAACAAGGATGCCATTGGTACAGCACCCACAATGAATACTTAAAAAAAAGAAAATACTTCCGCCCTCCTCTGAGTGTCCTCAGCTCCTCACCTTAGTGCCACGAGAATTCTCTTGTTCTTTTTCAGCTGTCACAAGTGGCATTTAAATGTATTGGGAGGAAAATAATGACTTTTAGAAACAATGGGAAACTATCCATTTTAATGATGGTGTTGTGAGGAGAGATTGAGGAAAATCAATATGATTGAGAAATAAAGGTTGATGTCACCCTTTGGGTCAGATATATATTCATGTGCCAGAGGAAAGCTATTAGAAATGGAATATGGATTTTTAAAGCTTAACTGCAATGTCATTAATGAAACCAGACCCAGAGGAGTCATATCAGAATACTTCATAAAAAAAAAAAATATCCAAACCTACATAAAATGAGAAAATCTAGTTTTCATCATGATATCATTACCTGTTTATAGCACTATAAATTCATAGTATTTATATGTTCCAAAGTAGAATTAAAAAGATTTAAATGATATCTTTTAAAAATATGGCCATGTTTTATTTTCTTACGGTTGATTCCAGACCTACAGAAGAGAAATGGGGCATGACAGAGCCATTGAGTCTAAAGAGCTATATATTTGAAGAACTTGTCATGATAAACAAAAATCAAAGCTTTTAAAGTTATAACTCCCCAGAGTATGAGCAAACCAAGGACACCAATACCATTACCACTGTCAAAATCTGTCCGTGGCATGAAACTTTTCAATCTGCTTTGGTTTCGCAGTGTAAAGTCATTGCAACTCCCTTGGGTATCTTTCTTTCAGCAGGGCATTGGCTCCTCATGAGTAATTTACTTGATTGGCATTTATATATGCTGATGCTTAAAATCATCCATGTGACCAGCAGCCCCAGAATATTAACAGAGAGATTCTAACACATTGTCCCACAAACTGTATCCATTCCTGTACGTGTTTTCTCCTGCTGATTGAATGGGTCTAATCTAAACAAACTGAGGTCTCCATTTTCTCATCCATGTGTTTGTCTCATGCCATTAAAGGTATATGACTATTAAGGGTGAATGATGATTTTAGACTAGTTTATTATTCTCAGTCGGAAATCATTTATTGTCTTTCAAAAGTATTTCCAGGGGCACCTGGGTGGCTCAGTCGTTAAGCGTCTGCCTTCGGCTCAGGTCATGATCCCAGGGTCCTGGGATCGAGCCCCACATCGGGCTCCCTGCTCAGCGGGAAGCCTGCTTCTCCCTCTCCTACTCCCCCTGCTTGTGTTCCTGCTCTCGCTGTCTCTCTCTCTGTCAAAATAAATAAATAAAATCTTAAAAAAAAAAAGTATTTCCATATAAAACATAAGGATTGAGGGCCAACAATTCAAGTTTCTTATGAACCTCAAGATATTTAGACAGTATTACTTATCCGTTAAAAGATTTCTGAGATTTCATTCAAATTAACTTTGCAGTCATTTTTTTACTTTTTAAAATTGATATGTGCAAGGTAAAGATCTGGTAATAAATCAGCTAAAAGAGAAAGAAGCTGTCAATGCACGCCGTTCAATAACAATGTTGGAGGAGAAAGAGAACAGGACAGGATGTTTTGACAATAGTACATACAGAGGGGAAAGAGAGAAAATACTGCTTTTCAACTGTGAATATGGTAATTTATTATCCAGCTACCTCCATGATGAAAATGACTAGTTTTCTACGATAAAACCTGTTAAGATAATGAAAATATGCCTATGATTATACATATTTGTGTTAAGAATATTTCATCATTTTAATCAGAAAATGGTGCATGGGTGTAATTTTCTTGAAAATCGTTTTTTTTTTTAAGGTAGCATCACTTTTTTTTCCTCCATATATATTAATCAAAGCCATATTAGCTCCTTACACATACCATCCCTTCTCTATTTTCTCCCTCAAATTCACCACTGCTCCAAAATCTACTCTGCAAAACCTATGGACCCTCTAGAGCATTTGTATGTTCAAAAGCTTAGAGAAATCGATGCCAGCCATAGAACTGTGAACAAATTTTTAAATAATGAAGTTTCATTTTATATGTAAACTTTGAAATACTGCAAGGAAAGCAATTATGAAGAGTCACAACATTTCGAAACTGAGGGGGCATCATTATAAATCTTGCCTTTGTTATTTTTATGAAGCGATAGTACATTGGATTAAAAAAAAAAAAAAATCATTAGGGCCAGTTTGTGAATAGGTAGTGAATCGAGCAGTTAAGTGTATCAGAATATATGTTTGTGATAGTGTCTGTACGTATACTTTTATTTTAACATGCATTGTGAACATGCAACCCAAAAAAGTATACCCTGTAATCATGATATTAAAATTGGGTTTACAAGGGCTGGTACTAGAAAATAATGGAAAAGAAGCTGCTGGAGTAGCACATCAGACACCAGATTTAGAAATAATCTCATTGAAGCTGCATTATCACTGTATTTTTAAGGAACACATTCATTCAGCTTCTTATTTGCTCCTGTGGGAAATTTAATCTCCCATTATGTGAATGGAAGGTCTTCATGAATGTATACTTCAATAAAAGGCAGCTCTGTTATACCAACCTCAGAACGGCTTGCTGTAGACCAATTGAAAACACACGTGCATCACTTAAAATGACATCGTGATAAATGTTCAGTAAATATTATTTATTCTGTTATATCCAAAAATAATTAGGGGAGGATGCATGGAAGAAATAGATAAAGCCATTTTTCTTTCCAAATGGTGCCCATGAGCAATACTATACTGGAACACTTTCACAAGGTACGATGGGCTGCTTCCAGGAACTACAGCTTAAGCCACGGTTATTAGTGTTCAAGTTTAATGGTACTAAATAGACTTTCCTAGGTGAATGTAGGTGCCTAAATAATGTGGTCTTTTTTTTTTTTTAAAGGAAATTCATCCCAAATTGCAAAGAGGAAAACTATGAAACGGACATACAAGAATCCATTGTAAAGTTGTAGTCTCCCTCTATTTTATAGATCAGGCTTAAAATATTAATTTGAACACAATATAGTAAGTTGTAATAATGTATTTTATTTACATCTAGACATTAGTTTTCATGATTACAGAATAAACATTAGTATATTTAAATCTCATTATAATATTTATCCCGGAGAGAAACCATTGGAATAGAGTGGGTTTCAGACTCTGTGCCATGTATTTATTTGGTTTGTTGTCCAAAGAGATTCACATTTAATTGTAGGTGAGATTCAAATAGGTATACTAAAGACTTAATTGTAATTAATGCCACTGAATTTGTTTTTGATTCAAAAATATTTCAGCAGTGTTTCCTTGGTTTTTATTTATTTTTAAACTAAGCTATTGCACAAACTAGGAAATATATTCTATTTATTATCATATAATAATATAAACATTTATTTGACATTTAGACCTTATATATTTTAAAGGTTAGAATAAAATACAGGGATTTTTTTTTCAGGTGTAAAAATGGTAACCTAAATATCTTTCCCTCTTGTATATTTCTTGGCAAATGATCTGTCTATCCATCTTAAGATTGTATTTCACCAATGACCTTGGTGGGACAATTCAATTTTATTTGGTGAATGTCAGGTCAAATGCATCAAATATGACTCAGTGTATGTTACTTTTATTTCCTGGTGTATGTATAGGTCTGAGGATCTGTGAGAAAATATTATCATTATATGACATTCTTGAACTCTAGGAACACCCACAGAATTACTCTTCTCAGTTGAGACATAATGAGCTCCTCTTTATGACCAGGTTCAATCTTCCTTCCTCATGGAACAGGTAAAAGGAAAGAGAGAAGTTGCCCAAGATGCAAATTATGCAGACTCCTGTGACCCAGGTGAACCAGACCTTACAAACTGCCTGTCAGGGAGATGTAAATTTCTCAGAAGCAACTAGATCACTTGACTCAAAGGAAGTTATTGATTTTCCTGCAAAGTCTCCCATCCAGAAATGAAAGACAAGTTTGTGAGGAAGATACATTCTAATCTGTCTTTTGTTAAACTGCCTTTTTCTCCTATTAATACTAGAGTTCATGTAGCATAGAGACATATTAAAAACATGTTTTCTTTTCACCATTTAAAAAAAGAAACAAAAAAGGGGAGAGAGAGGCATTCAGTAAGGACATAATAGAGAAAATTCCAACAACATGGCATCCCCATCTATACTTTAATCGATACACATTAACACAAGCTACATTATACATATGTAAAAAACGCTTCCCATCCTAGTGAAAAATGACACAGCAATTAAAATGTCAAAAAGGCTAAGAAGAAGACAGTGCGAGATTAAGTTCAGTTACAATTTTACTTTAAAACATCTCAATTCTCCAGTGCTCATCGGAATGTTTGTTTTTAACGATTTTAAATTTTGAAACACTCGCAAAACTCGTCAGGTACTTAGTATCTTACATAAAAATTACATATATTTTGATCACCTTTATCCTTCAGCCAAATTATATGATGCATGTGGTCTTTTACAATTTTTCTCCTCACGATTTAAAGACAGAAAATACTCCATTATTTATTTTTCTTCCTTAAACATAGGTGATGTGACCCCATAAGAGAAAGTACTCAAAGAGGGACCCCCTAACATTTATTATTTTTTCCAGTTGAATAAGACTTCATAGGCAAATACCGTTCAATAATAAAAATCACATTCACTAAATTGTATTTGACAAGTCTCTGTCAATTCTCTCTGCCATATTTTTTTTTTTTTTTCCCCATTAAGGTACAATTTAAATTTACCTTCCTTTTATGAGTTGAACCAGTTAAGCTCCGATTGTTTGCTGGCTATCTCTGAGTAAGCTCAGGTGATGTTATGACAAAGAGGGAGCACGCTTGTCTACTGAATACGGTTGGAAATGAGCTTCTGATGAGGCATATAAGGTAAAGAGCATGCTCGTGCACAATTCTGAGGCCATGCCACATAATCTCCACTTTCATCATTCTTAGTGAATGCATAAGTGAAACCGGGAATTGAATATTTAATGCTATCTTTTTTCCCTTTTTTGTCAGTAAGTAAAGATGCAAACCTGCACAGCTCCACCTCAGGGAACCCCAAGGGGTACATTTGTGCAGGGACTAAACCATCCACATCAAGCACCGAGGAAGCAGGGTAATGAGGCCTTGACATGCTACCAGCTGACATATAGGTTTTATTAGATTAAAAGCTCTGAAATGCCCATAAGGCAGAATGAGTCGTTGCATATTCTCCAATTCTAGAAGGCAGAAAAATGTTCTAGTCCGTAAAACAAGTGCATGCAGCTCATGTCTGTAAATCTTTTTTTAACCAGTATTGCCTTTGTCTCCTCCTATTGTAGGGAAATAAATTTCCTTAAACACATTAATAATGCTTATGTAATATTTCTTATTTGATATCAACGTCTTTCCTTCTATAAAACTTTCAACTTTGAGACATTTTTGAGTGCTTTAAAACCTGCTGTCTTCAGTGATCTGCTTCCAGACCTCAAACCTCAAAATACATCATTCCAAGAAAATCATTGTTTCCCTAAAATATAAAGGGTTCTTAATTGTTAATGCTGTGATTGTATGGTAAAAGATCTTTATATCTGCTTAAAACTGAATTTCTGACTATGCATGTTTCCTAATATTTTGGATCAAGGTACATATTTTATTTTTTTACTTTAGAATTAAGAATTTTCAGCTCTTCAATTACATAGTGGCCTTCTTTATGTTTATAGTAATTGGTAATCTGACTTAGCCCCCAAGATTTCCCTCCAACTGTGGTCCACTTTGTGCATATTCCTGGGGACTGTAACGATGATAGATTTTACTCCCGTAATTTGCCCATGGCATATAGCATAATTGACCTTACCATAGGACATGATTTAATCACACAAGCCCTTTAAAAGCAGAGTTTTCTCTGGTTGGGAGCAAAAAGGGAATCAGAGAGATTTGATGTGTAGTAAGGATTCAATGAAAGGTTCTTTATTGTTTGAGATGGGAAACACATGGCAGAACCTGAAACCAGCCTCTAGAGGATGCCAGTCTAGTCGACAGCAAGACAACGGGGATCTCAGTCCTACACAACCACAGGAAAATGAGTTCTACCAACAGTCTGAGGGGATATAGAGAAGCAGGTCTTTCCGAGTCCAGCCTCCAGGTGATGACACAGATGCCCAACACTTTGATTTCAGTCTTATGAGACCCTGAGGGGAAGACCTAGCTAAATGCACCAGACTCCTAACAGAAAGGGCTTGATTGTATATTTGTGTCTTTTAAGGGGCTAAATTCATGGCAATGTTTTACATAACAATAGACAAATAATACAATGTTACATAGGTTGAGGAAGTTCAGTGAGGGGCTCTATTTCTTGAATTTTCTAAGCCATTTCTTAAATGAAAAGTATCAGTTAATATATACAGAGCATTTACTGTGTGCCGCACACTATGTCCCTATCTGTAATGGATATTCTAATTTGGTCTTTACACCTACAGTGCGAGAGCGCTCTACTGTAACTCCCACTTTACGGATGAAGAAACTGAGTCTCGGAGGGTTTGACTTTCTGAAGGTGAAAATGGATACTAAGTGTCAAATCCAGAATGTGAAACTAAGCACTTTGATGGGAGAATCCACATGCTTACCTCTCCCTTCAGGACTTCATAGAACCTTAGAGCCCAGGGAACCAGTTACAGATTCTAATAGGAAAACAAGCAGTGAAACCTGTGATTGGAATGAGAACATCACCTCTTGTTAAAGATGCAGAATTTTACCTTCTAAATCAGCATCTTCATTTTGTCAAGAACAGGAGGTGCTTCATCTGCACATTATATTTAAAGGTGAAGATAAATTTCTTCTTTGAGATTATGGCCTTAGACAAGATACTTCATCCTGACACCCATATTGTTTCACATTTCTATAAAACAGAGATAGACTAACAAATATTTTCTTTAGGAATTGAATAATGCCCAAATGTCCAGCACATTATCTGCCACATAATAGGTACTTAACAAATAATAGATGTTTTAATTTTTTCATTGAGGGAGATAAACAAAGGAGGGTAAGGCCTGGAAACTTCTTAGTGCTTCTTTCTCTCTGGAGCCCAGCATGTAGGCACCGTTCCTCCGACCAGAGGGATCAAGCTCCCTGGGCGAAGGGTCAGGCAAGATAGAAACTCCAGAATGTGATAGGAAAGGCTTGCCATACCATTAGCCTATGAATTAGTGTTCTTATGCAATAACAACATGGAGTTAACTGTGTGCTTGCTTCTCTCTCTGAGGATTAAACCTTACAGCTGAAATTAAAATAGAATATTGTGCTATTTTCCCAAAAATGCAAGAGCAATCTCTTTGCACTATTAAAACCTTTTTGTTCATAGCTATGTGTTTCAAAAGTTGAGACCATCAGATCAGTGCTGTATGAATTGGAAACATGTTATAAGTCTTTTTATGTGGTTAAAGAGTATATAACAAAATCCTAGTAATTAAATATATTGGCTTAACTGTTTTCAGTTGCACTCCTTTAAAAGCTATTTTCCCTTTATTTTTTTTTAAACTAAATCATAGTCTCTCTGCATATTTAATCTTCACTCTTGGAATGGCTTCTGAGGGGGAAATTACTTTTAAAATAATTTTCTCTACAATTAGGAAAATTACAATCTTCTAATGTTATGTATTTTAGCTAAGGTCTAACAAGCTTTTGATTTGGGAATTACTTGTTTCACTACTTGGAAACCAAAATTATTAGCAGTGGAACAAAGCAAAACAAAACAAAGGGCCAACCCCTTCTCTGATTTAACCTTTGGAGAAATGATTTTAGCCTAATTCAAAAATTGCTTAGAAGATTAAAACTCATGGAATGGTTTCTGAACCTCGTATTTATTTAAAAAAATAAATCCTATCACATGCCTATGATGCTCTAAGCCATGGTTTCCCAAAGTGAGTTCCTTGACTTAATAATGCCTCCTACTTATTGCTTATTATCCCTTTTTCAATAGTGCCAAGTTCTTACATTTATTTTTATTCCCTTCATCAGAGTTCCTTTCATCAGTTTAGAGACAGTATAGTGTTCATGAATAGGGTTTTGGTATCTGATTGCATATATTTGAAACCAAAACTACCATTTAAAGGCTGTGTGTGACCTCTGGCAAGTTATTTAAGCTGTCTGTGCCTTGGTTTCCACATGAGTAAAATGGGTGTGTGCATGTAGCGATTCATACAGAAATAAATACTAAGTGGATTAATTCACATAAGGCACTAAAATGCAGTAAGTGCTTAACACACAATAAGTATGCAAAGTATTAAAACCACAGTTCCTTACTAAAGAAGTCCTTTCATTCTTTGAGCTAAAGCCAGGACCACCCTGTGTGGTTGTTCAATGTGTGCATTGCACAATGGCATCCTGTGGAAAGAGCCTCTAAGGTTGAACTGACATCTCTTCTCCCATCACCAAGCCATATGCTTGAGCCTACTACAGCCAGTCTGTTTTTCTGATTTGTCTATGTAGGGGGTACAACTTTTTTGCATACTAAGGAACTAGCAATGGTACAACTCTATTAGAAGATCTAACTAACCAAAGCTCTGTCTGCCTTAACACTTAGGCCTGAAAAGGTTTTTATCTATAATTTAGCAACAAAAAAAAAACCTGAGTTTTTCTTGGCCACTTCATATCTAGAAGAGATTTTAGTTTCTTAAGTTCTTAAAAATCTACAGTTGTCTCTGATAACTAATGGCAAGCATAGCTATACATAAATTATATGTATATTTAAGTTACGTTTGTTATGCATATTAACAGTTATTGAGTACTGAATACATAGTATGGTGGGATGTAAAACCATAAGGATATTATATTAGGTACTTGACTGTGAGGGGCTTACTTTCTTTTCAGAAGGCAAGACTGCTACATATAAAATAGTAAAACAAATGAGTTTTAAGTATGTAGTAAATATTAACTAACTTTGTGAATAATTAATGATATTTGTCAGGTTAGAAAGCCAGAGTAGACAGGGAGGCCAAGCCTATCAAGAAAGAATGGAGAGGGCAGATATTACAAAAAAATTTTACAAACAGAAAATATTCATAACTGAGTTGTTATAGATATAAATATGAAGAGATAAGGGTATCTCTAAGATTTTTAAGTCAAGGGTCATTGGTGTGTGTGTGTGTGTGTTTGTGTTTGTGTGTATGTTGTATGTATTTGAATGAAAAATTTATTGAATAAATTAATTTATAAATGAATTATTTAAAATTAATCAAAGTGGTTTTGTTCACCAACTGACTTGCAGCCTTTTGAGTTTGGAGATCATCAAATCAGATGTATGGTAGGTATAGACACTCTACTGAAACTCAAGTCAGAGAGTTACCTAGAGGTCACGAGGCAGAAGAAACAATAGAACTAGACAGTCACGGAAAACATTGCTTATTTTGGGTTAACTGAGTGATTGTATAATACGGGATTATTTTTGCAAATTCTTGTTAAGGATGGCTTGAAATTCCCTGCTCGGCAGGGAGTCTGCTTCTCCCTCTGACCCTCCTCCCTCTCATGCTCTCTGTCTCTCATTCTCTCTCTCAAATAAATAAATAAAATCTTTAAAAAAAAAAAAAAAGGGCGCCTGGGTGGCTCAGTTGGTTGGGCGACTGCCTTCGGCTCAGGTCATGATCCTGGAGTCCCGGGATCGAGTCCCGCATCGGGCTCCCTGCTCGGCAGGGAGTCTGCTTCTCCCTCTGACCCTCCTCACTCTCATGCTCTCTCTCTCTCATTCTCTCTCTCGCAAATAAATAAAATCTTAAAAAAAAAAAAAAAAAAAAAAAAAAGGATGGCTTGAAATTGGGTCTAGAAAAACATACAGGACAAAGCACATGAAATAAATACAGGAAGCATTATGGTGGAGATCATGGCAGGACTTTAAAAGGGAGATACCCAGTAAAGCGGTGCAGCACAGTTTGGAGGAGCAAACTATATAATGGAGCATGCAATTTGAAATCAGACATTGTATTGGTTGAATTTTGTCACCCCAAAAGATATGTTCATGTCCTAATCCCTGGTGCCTGCGAAGGTGACCTTATTTGGAAATAAGGTTATTTGCTGATGTAATCAAGTTAATATAAGGTCATACTGGATTAGGGTGGGCCCTCAATCTGATAATTAGTATCTTTAAAAAAAAGAGAGAGAGGGATATTTGGATACAGAGACATGGTAGAGCCACAGTGGGAAGAAGGCCGCATGACAATAGGTTAGATATTGGAGTAATGATGCTATAAACCAAGGAACACCAATAATTGCTGGCAAACACCAGAAGCTAGAAGAGAAATATGAAACAGACTTTCCTTTGGATGCCTGGGTGGCTCAGTTGGTTAAGTGTCTGCCCACGGCTCAGGTCATGATCCCAGGGTCCTGGGATCAAGCCCAGCGTCTGGCTCCCTACTCAGTGGGGAGTCTGCTTCTCCCTCCCTCTCTGTCCCTCCCCTGCTTGTGCTCTCTTTCTCTCTCTCTCTCAAATAAATAAAAATCTAAGAAAGAAAGAAAGGAACAAACAAACAAACAAACAAACAAACAAACAGACTTTCCTTAAGAGCCTCCAGAAGGAACCAACTTTGCCGACATCTTGACACTAGACTTCTGGCTTCCTGAACTGTGGGAAAATACATTTCTGTTATTTAAAGCCACCAAATTTATGGTAATTTGTTACGGCCATTCTAGGAAACTAATACAGACATCCTCAAATGTATTTCTATCTCTGCTGTGTGATAATAGTCATTTCTCAAAATCTTAGTACTATGGTGGTAATTACTTTGCAATTTTTTTTTTTTTTACTTTGCAATTTTTAATTGTATCAAATCAACACATTGTACACCTGAAACTTACACAATGTGATGTGTCAGTTATATCTCAAATAAAGCTGGAAAAAAATAAAATAAATGAAAGTGAATAAAACTGAACCAAAATCCATGATAATTTCAGAGAAAAAATATAGAAAGGGGCTATACATAATGCACAACTCAGAAAGCTGTGAGCATAAGTGAGACAATGTAAGTGAAGAACTTAAAATGATGTCTGAAATACAGCAAATGCTTAATAAAAGGTGGTTTTTAATTATAGAAGTAGCAGTAGTAACAGATGGATGAGGCTCAAAGGTGTAGGCAGTTGACATAAGGAAATCCAAGCAAGCATCATACTTCCAGTCACAAGACAAATCTTTAAGTACTTGCGCTGCTAGATTTGTAGGTGGTAGTGATGAAAAGAGAGCTGTAGAGGAACAAAATCCCAAAGGAGCTGACGTGCCAGTTAGGAAATCAAAGAGCAGGGAAAAAGAGCACAATTTGGGTATGTGAGGGTAGAAATCAGGAGTATGAGACAGCCAGGATGGAAAACCAGAAATCATATGCCTTTAAGATAGTACCGTGGATATCTTTATTACTGCTTGATAAGTGCGATTCATAATAATCTCTAGGGGCTCCTGGGTGGTGCAGTGGGTTAAGCATCTGACTCAGTTGTGAGATCAGCCCTGGGCTTCGAAATCAGCGCAGTCTGCCTAAGACTCTGCCCCTCCCCACTGCCCTCGCTTGCACACATGCACGCTCTGTCTCTCAAAGAAAATAAGTAAATCTTTAAAAAAATAATAATCTCTAAAAAAGATCAGGTACTTGTCATGAATAATCAATGCCTGTTTCTAGTGATTATTTTTTTTTTCCTTGATAGAGCAAATCCTGGTGACCACAGTTCCCTCTGTGCTTGGTAGGTTAGATGGGACTTCTTCCCACTCAACTCCATTAATAGTTTGCCTTAGATTTTAATGTTGAGTGGAGGGCAGAGAAAGAGAAAACAAACATCATCAAAAGAGAATCAGAAAGTATTATCGACTGGGTGAAAAGTTGGGGACAGTTGCCTAACCTGTTACTTGAGATAAAAAACTGGCAATTGTCATGAAATGGAAATGGTTCACTAAGAAAATGGCCCTGGAATTAAATTTGATTGAAAGGTCTTTTATGGAATAAAAATAGAATCACAAATAATAACGAATATGGGCATAAAATATTACCTAATTTTTACAATAGATGAATTTCTGGGAAGCTAACACTGGATGCACAAAGTTAAGTTTCCATAAGAACACATCTGGAGAAATAATATTGTAAAAATGTACCTATAGATATATTTATTATACATACCCATTTGCAGTAAACATAATTTCTGGACCTCCCTGAGGTATGGCTACACTAGCCCTATTTCTTATGGTCTTGGCGTGTTTATGCGGGTGTGTAAATAGAAAATTCACAGCCTCCCAGGACATTGTTGTTTTCAAGTGATACAAAGTAAAGATGATGTAACTGTTCAAGGAAGGACCCATTTCAGCACTGCTTTATTATAAGAGCAAAACTACCTATCTTCCCACTGTGAATACATAATTAGTTTTTATCTATATTAAGAAATATTAAAAGTAAACATTAATTTAGGGGCATTTTCAGTGTTTTAAAATGTAGTTGAATAAAAACACGTATCTCCCTCTCACACATGATTGACTTTCTAGTTACTAGTTTGCCATGCCCCCTTCCTTCAATTGGGGGTAGATAAAGGCCTATAATAATGGGAAAATGAGGTAAACATAATTGAATGAGGGCCATAAGGTGAAAAGTTACAAATAACATTTTGTTATCCAGTTATTGTGTCTATGGCTTCTTTTTAAAAAAAATTACACAAAATATATATTCATGTTGTGCTAAACCCTTTAAGTCCTTTATTCAATCTGTTGTTAAATTATATGGAAAGTTGAAAATATAATACTAATTGATACAAGGGAAAACATGAAAATACCTAACACAAGAATGCTTTTCTGGCTCTCTCAATAGCAGATTAACATTTTTAAGGTAATGTTATAGGGACTTTCAGTTGAATACTTAATATAAGGTACATCATATGTTTTTCATTTACATTGCTGCAAGATTAAACACTTAAATATACTGTAAATAGACTATGCATTATAATGGCCACTAAGAGTATTTCAAAGGTGTTTTCGGGTTGCTGCTTACTTCATTAACAAATATTGATTTGAATTCTAGTGTTAGAATTATATTGAACGTTTGCATGTCATTAAAATTGTTTGCAGCCACTAGAATCATATTTGGGTAAAGTGTGCACTGTGTAATTCAGGCACATTTTCATGCTTGAAAAATGTATAAATGGTAAGAGGGTTTTTAATTTTTTGTTTTGTTTTGTTTTGTTAGTATGAAAAAAGGTTGGCAATCACTGTGTGTCTATTGAAAGGCACTGAATTGGAATATATTCAGATTGAATTTCTGAGCTATGGTGTGCTTCAGAAATTTCTATAATTTTAGTCTCAACTCTTAGATCTTCTCTTTCCCTGCTCATCTGTGAGCTAGATAATTAATTCCTCCATCAATACATTGTTTCATTTTGTCAAAAAAAATGTTTATTTCATACTTACTGCAACCCTACTATGTGACTGCTTTGAAACTGAGTTGGTTCAACAAAGTACTTTCTGCTATAGTTTACACTGCATTAGAAATGAAATACTTGACTGAATATTTTCAAGTGCATTTAGTCACCATTCCCATCCCCTTCTTCCTTTGTCTCTATGCCAATACATATCTAAGTGGTCTAAGAAAGGGATAGATAAGTGTATTTATTTTTAGGAAGAATTAGAGAATAGCTATCTATTACACATTGTGGATAAAAGCATCACAATGGGAATAACTAATTTAGTTTTACTTATTTGGAGTCAATGTGAATTTCTTCAGTACCCGTTGGAATCAAGGTGACAGCCTGAGTCACCATTATTTTTAGTATTTTAGTAAATAACCAGACACCTCCCTTATGAATAAGCTGAAAAATCTAACAGAAAGAACAGAGACTAATGAAAAGGCAATGTGATACCTTTGTCAATTTTCTAATAATTAGTTTATGACCTTGGACAAATTTTGATAATTTTATATATTGTATGTGTATACTTATACACATGCATACATAAGTATTTTTACATAATTGTGTATATATGATTTTAATATATGATTTTATCACAAATGGTAATAACCATTTTCTCACAAAAGATGATTCCCTTGACATGGGGTTGAAGAAAATTGAATTTATTTTTTTTAAAGATTTTATTTATTTTGTTTGACACAGAAAGAGAGGGCAAAAGCAGGGGGAGTGGCATGCAGAGGCAGAGGGAGAAGCAGACTCCCCACTGAGCAGAAAATCTGATGTGGGGCTCAATCCCAGGATCCTGGGATCATGACCTAAGCCGAAGATAGATGTTTAACTATGAGCCACCAGGGCGCTGCAAAAAAATTGAATTTAAATTACGATGTTCCCAGGGCACCTGGCTGGCTCAGCCAGCAGGGCGTGCAACTCTTGATCTCAGGGTAGTGCGTTTGAACCCCATGTTGCAGGAAGAGGTTACTTAAAAAATAAATAATAAATAAATAAATCACCATATTCCCAGAGCCCCTCAACTCTTTAGATAAAGAATTTGAACTGCTTACAATTTTAGCATCTTCTTCTGTGCTTCACTAGGATTCTATTCCTCTTTATATAAACATAGACTTCCTGCTTGGAAATTCAGTTAAATTTTACAAGGTTGCCATATTCTAGTTTGATTTAAAAAAAAAATATATATATATATATATATAGTTTATGTGACCGGATCGTACTGAAAAATTACATAAGCTGTAAATTTCATGAAACTTGAATAACACAATAATTTCAATTTACACTCCAATGCATACATAATAAGAAATGTAAAAAATGATTACCATCTAAATCAAGGTAATTTGAATGTAAATGATTAGCTTTTGAATAAAGTAATATCTGTTTCTAATTTTATATTTTACTTTGTAAAAAAGTCCAAAATTATTAGCTTAAAATATGAAAAAGTTGCCATTTTTTTTTCAGTTGGAAAATAGCAGTAAAGACAGTCACAAGAGAAGACCATCAGAAGTCTTTAGTGATCATCGCATTGGGATGCATAAAACAATAACAAAAACAAGAAAGGAAGGAAGGAAAGAAGGAAGGAAGGAAGGAAGCAAGGAAGGAAAGAAAAAGAAAAGAGGCTGATTTCAAGAAGCTTGCATTCTAGCAAGAGAGAATTCTTAGGAAGGAAAATAGATACATGTGATAGTAAGTACTGATAACAAAATGAAGCTAGAACAAGGTGAATAAGTGACAGGCTATTTGAAAGAGGGTATTTGGACCAGGCATTAATAAACTGATTTGAGAAAGGGTTTTCCTGGCAGAGGGCAGAGAAAAGTCACTGTCATAAGCCTTACCTGTTAAAGAAAGAGGGAGAAGGTCAGCAGAACTAGAGCAAGGGTGGCAAAGGGGAAAGAAAGCAATCAAATCTAGAGACATGGGGACAACCTACGTGAAACTTATATCTGTCTAACTACCATGAAAAATTGCTGAATCTCTTATTCTGAGTGTGATGGGATGCCAATGGAGGGTGGCAAGCAGGGGAGAACATAATCTGATTTACATTTTTAAATAATTACTGGCTTTAGTAGGAAGAAATTATTTTAAGGTGAAGAGCAGGAGACAATTTAGGAAGCTACTGTAGTAATGAGAGAGGGTGGTAACCTGACTTAATGTGCTCCCTAATGGGAAATGTGGAATGGGATGAGAGGTGTCCCCATATGTTTATAAGGGAAGGTCAACAGTTTGCCAATTAATTCTTAGATTAGACATAATGAACAAGTTCTATAAATTTTAAAGAAATATAGATGAAACCTCAAGATTGTTCGAAAGCTTCTATGGATCACTTGGAAGAAAGAAATAAAATGGTGGCACAGGAGAGAGTGGATAATTGAAGGAGAAAAAATATATATATATGTCTCTATATTTATAAAACATTGGATACTATATGATAAAATACACTATGTAAGTTGTCAGGATTTTTCTTTTTCTTAGCTGTGTTTGTAATTAATTTTTTCTAGGAATCTAGATAAAACATTAAATTGTATGTTTAAAAATTTTACTTAAACTAATTTCACAAATATTTCATAATCAGATTAAATATTTAAATAAAATTTCCCTGAAACTTTCTAGAAAAGACAATTTAGATATTTATTCAGGTATTCATTTATGTCTTCAAATGGAGAGAATATTAGCTGAGAAATAACTCTGTGTCCATCCATACACATTCCAAGATGCTGTTTGGGAGGTCAAAATAGTAAGATGAAAAACATTTTCAGGGAGGAATTTACAATCCTGTGAAATGGTTATATGAGCATCTCATATTTTTGATGTCAGGTAAATTTAACTCAATTTAAATAGAATTGCAATGCATTTATCTACATTTTCCATAAAATCTATCTGACACTTTCTTCTGAATCTATATATTTAATTACATAAATTTAATTTTGACTGTGTTTTGAACTTTCTGGCACATACATACATAACTGATATCAGACTATTAGTACTGCGATGCAGGAGACAGATTGCTACTTTTACCTTATGAAAATGTGAGTTGAAGAAATATTTATAAAATTAGGAATTAATCTAAATAAGTAGAGCATTATAAATGGTTAAAATTGAATATAGGGCAAGTGCCTCTTTGTAACAAATAAAATACACTGCACACTTCAATCCCAATTTTCCATTTTACCATTAATGCAAAAAATTTAATTAAATTTTGGACCATGGGGCATTGACCATGAGGACAAAAATAATTGAAAGAGTTATCTGTGTCTCCATTATACTTGCATATAAAATTGTAAATATTGCCATTACCATTAGTTGTACATTAATTAAAATGGTATAACCTGCCAGTGAGATAAATCAAGAATCCTTTTCAACTATTAGTTGGATAAGATTAATATTAAATCTGCTTATTTTTTGGAAACGTATTGGACTTTAGCCAATAGATGTGACTTTCAAGATTTACTGCGATTTAGATCTTAGAAATCAAATATATTTTTGAATCAGTAAGTGGATGCAGAAGGAACATATTATGTTTTCTAGAGAAATAGTTCATCATTTCCTAAAATTTTGCTGTTACTAGGGTAAAGGCACAATCTTATAGATCACAATCATGGATTTATGCATGAACAGAAGTGATCTGAGAACACCCTAGTAAAAATATATAGATGCTCAAGTGTAGCCTAATGAACAATCAATAAGTCAAGAAATATTTTTAGAGCCTACAATGTACCAGTTATGGTCCTTTCCTTGACAAGGGTCTTCCTTTGGCTCTGTGACAACCTTTTCCCATTGTTGTTGTGTTTTTTTTGTGGGGTTTTTTGTGTTTTTTTTCCCTACTACTCAGGAGGCACTTCCTTCTCAGAGTCCTATGCCAGCCCCTCTTCCTCAACACAGCACAGACTCTACCTTCTTGTACTGCATCGTGTAACTCCAGATAATCTCATTTACCCCATGGCTTTAGTTGTTGTCTGTGCTGTGATGAGTCCCAGAATGTTATCTCCTGCTTACATTCCACTTTGAAATGTCAGACCTATCACCTCCACTTGCACATTACAGAAGGCATCTCACGTTCAGCATACCCCAAATTCAAGTTTTATACTTTGACCCAGACTCACTCCTTCTCCAAAGTTCTCTGCTTCCGTTTAGGGCACTACCGTCCATTTGGTTTCTCATTCCACAAAACCTGGAGGCAGTGTTTGAGTGATAAATTCTAGAGCCAAACCACTAGACTTTGAATACCAGTTCTCCTAAATGGCAAAGTGACTAATGTTACTTAGGGCAAGTTATTTAATATCTCTTCACTTCACTTCTGTTATCTATGGTATTGGAATAATAATAGTACTACTCCATATGGTTAATGTGAGAATTAAACAAACCTACATGTGAAACACTTAAAATAATGATAGGCACTAACAAGTGCTATCTAAGTGTTACGTGTTGCTTTTATCATTATTATTTTTTACTTTATTTTCCTTGACCCAGGGACTTCATATTCGATTAACCACTATTTCTCCCATTTCTAACTCTTAAATATTTTCCAATTCTATTCTCTTTGTTTTCACCATCTTGGCCAAATTCACCATTATTGATATTCTAGTTGCAGATTTATTCGTATCTGGGATCTGCTTAATACTGTTTAATAGCTTTCCGATATTCTTAGGGAAAAGATGAAAATATTCAATAATATAAAAACCTTGCTGTGCTCACTTCAGCAGCACATATACCAAAATTGTAGCGATACAGAGAAGATTAACATACACGAGGATGACATAAAATCTTTGCTGACCAGCCTGGCCTAAGTCTACTGTTCTTCTTCAATATCTATCCATCACCTGTTGCTCACTAAGCTCTTTACTCCACATACCTTCCAGTTCCACTAAGGAGTTAAGCTTCTTTAAAGATTTTATTTATTTATTTATCAGAGAGAGAGAGAGAGAGAGCACAAGCAGGGGGGAGCAGCAGGCAGAGGGAGAAGCAGCCTCCCTCCTGAGCAGGGAGCCCGATGCGGGACTTGATCCCAGGACCCTGAGATCATGACCTGAGCCGAAGGCAGAGGCTTAACCAACTGAGCCACCCAGGCGTCCCAGGAGGTAAGCTTCTCCTGATAAATTCCTCTATTTACTCTTCAGGTCTCAAATGTGACTTCTTCTTGGGCGTGTCCCTAAATCGCCGCCTATCTCAGCAGATTTGCTCCCTATACTTACATGGATCTATACACTTTCCCTTCTAAGATGCTACTACCATTCTAATTAAGTAATTATTGGTGTAACATTTTGTTCACATCTGTCTCAAAGGTAAGGTCAATGAGAAAGAGAGAATCATGCCATTGGAATATATCACTTTATCCTTACCAGCCAGCACATTGCTTTACCATAGTAGATGTTCAATAAATATCAGTTAAGGAATAAATATCTGGCACTCTGCCCTGCTCCCATGGAGAGCATAGTTTATGGGAAGTGGAGATTCAGCGAAAACAAGTGTTGAGAAGTGTTAGGAAGTGGATATACAAGAGTCATGTCGCCCACTAGGGGGGCAGTCCCTAACTTCATCTGGGCTGATAAAGAAGGCCTCCTGGCTCAGTCATTAAGCATCTGCCTTCGGCTCAGGTCATGATCCCAGGGTCCTGGGATCAAGCCTGGCATCGGGCTCCCTACTAAGCGGGAAGCCTGCTTTTCCTTCTCCCACTCCCCCTGCTTGTGTTCCCTCTCTCACTGTGTCTCTCTTTGTCAAATAAATAAAATCTTAAAAAAAAAAAAAAAAAAAAAAAAAAGCCTCCATAAGAAAGCTGTGTGCTTTCAAGCTGAGAGGAAAGGTGAGTGAGAGTTGGCTGGATGAGAGTGCTGGAGCAGGAGGTGGGCAGGCTGAGGGAACAGCACCTGCAAACTCTCTGAAGCAGGAGAATGCATAATCTGTATAGGACAGGTATCCATGAATTGGCAGCCAGTTCGTGGGATGATGTAATTTTGCCTGGAGAGCATGTCCTTGGTGACTTGTGTCTTTCAAGTCTGGGGGGCTCTCCCCAAAACATTGTGTTCTGATCAAGACTTTGGGGACTTTTGTCAGTAAAAGAAAGACAAATACCATATGATTTCTCTCATATGTGGAATTTAAGGAACAAAACGAAGGAAAAAAGAGACTAACAAAAAAACCAGACTCTTAAGTATAGAGAACAAACTGGTGGTTACTAGAGGGGAGGTGAGTAGGGGGATGAGTAGAATAAGTGAGGGAGATTAATAGTGCAGTCATCATGATGAGCACTGAGTAATGTATAGAATTGTTGAATCACTATATCATACACCTGAAACTAGTATAACAGTGTATGTTAACTATACTGGGATTAAAATAAAAATTTAAAAAAGACTTTTGTAGCTTTCTGACTCCTCTGAGGTGAGGGGAGTTCTTAGTTCACATAATAGCATATTAGGGACCCAAGATCTGATCCAATTTTAATAAAAATATTAACAGTAATAAAGAAATGTGTTGATTTTTGCTGTAAGTTTGCAGAATAAAATAACCTAGCTTATATATGTACACACAAAAATACACATAGACACACACACATGCACATGGAGAGAATGGCCTAAAAAATACGTACCAAAATATAAGATTGGATGTATGTGAGAATGGGACTATACCTTTTTACTTTCTACGCTTCTCTCTTGTTTGAAATTATCCATCCAGTGTACCTTTTGGCATCACTTGTGTGATCAAAACTTTTAAAATGTAATTAAATTTAAAATGAATATAAATTAAAATATAAATAAGTAAGCGGAAATATGTATTTAATTTAATATACATAGTGCGATAAGTATGCTAAAATATGCAAAATATATCTTTAGCTGAGATATCATCACATGATTTATCTTGGATAAAGGTAATGTGGGACGCGAGCATGACACTAGAATCATGAGCTGATAGTTGTATGATTTTAATCACTAATAGTTAAGCCTTGATTTTCTATGCTGATATATTTGTAGGTTCCTCTGCTTCAAGCCATCTCAATTAGCCGTGCAAAGGGGTGAAAGTTCCAGGGATTTGTTTGGCAACATGTTTCTGAAAGGCCGTTTGGTACAGCTGCCTTCCATTTGTTTCATCAAGAGACTAAGCAAAACTAAAGTAGTTCTTCGTGATGAACTGGCAGGAAAGTGCCAAGATCATTTTACTGCTTAACGACTTGGCAGTAGGAAATGTTAAAATATTACAATCTCTCATATCTATGAACTCAGACAGGCTTTCAGTGGATGGCTCACAAGCTCGTACGTGATTAAGATGCAGCCACATGGCCTTCGCTTATATTTCGGGCTGATGGGAGGAAGATAAAGAATTTGGATACTTTTAAATATATTAATAGTAATTTCTTAGGAAACCTTTGCCAGTTTGAGCCAAATGTTAATCTAAGAAATTAAGCTGTCTCCATTTTGACGTTGGTAAGCACTGCAATCCCCACTGATCAATGGGATTTCCTTTGCATTTGGGAAAGAGGGCTACATTTATTGAGAAATTGTGTGCTAAGTAAAATCCTGAGATAAACAACTTTATGGAAGGCAAACTGATGGTTTACCATACATTTCCAGAATTTAAAGAGCTATTGTGGTTTGCTTTCTTTTCATGCAAATTGTGGAATGGATGAAAGTGACACAGAGTGATGACACCAGCTAAATGGAAACACGATGTAGACAGTTACTGCAGATGCCTTATCACAAGGTTCTGCAACATACATGGGTCCTGAAGACTTCTTGCAATTGAAGCATCCGCGCTTTTCTTCACTACTGATGCTAATTTTGCCAATTTATGAGTGGCTTTCTGCTGTGAATACTACTACAAAAGAGCATATGTTAACTGGTCAATGCAGTCTTTTTGTTTTTGTTTAATCTGAAGACTGCTTTGATAACTATATGAATCAATAAATTACCAAAATAAGGATCAAATAAATAAATCACAGTGTTGTTAACCCTCCAGAATTATTATTACTGTTTTTTAATGGAGGGAAGTAATATTAGGGGAAAAAACAGATGACACCAAATTTACCAAAACTTCAAAGTTTTAGAAGAAAAGTTGTAAAAGAGTATCTGGTTACCTATTTTGTCTATAGGATTTCAGTTTATGATTGATATTAAGATGAACATTTGTTAATTGACAAGATTTCCATTGATGTCTGGTCTCTCTGTGTGCATATATGCATCCTACATATTTATAAGTTAATAATTGAAAATAAAAAGGGATTTGTCATGTCAAAAATTGGAGAATAATAAATTGACAGTGAAACAAAATATTAAATTGCAGCTTTTGTCTGCATGGATATTAAAATTAAGATCTTGTAAAAATGGCTCAAAATCTGTTTGATCTTACTCATATTCAAACATACATTTGATGTGTTAAAGTTAAACTTAATTTTATTTTATTTTATTTTTTTAAAGATTTTATTTATTTATTTGAGAGAGAGAGAGCACAAGAGAGGGGAGCGGGAGAGGGAGGAGCAGACTCCCCGCTGAGCAGGGAGTCCTATGCGGGACTCGATCCCGGGACTCCAGGATCATGACCTGAGCCGAAGGCAGTCGCTTAACCAACTGAGCCACCCAGGTGCCCAAGTTAAACTTAATTTTAAAAAGGATTCCATTGAATTCAAAGACAAGTAAAGAACTTTCTGCTAAATATAAAAGAAGCACATTTATTTTCATTTTGTTTTAATTTTCCCAAGTTTAATTTATTTTAAAACATCAATATAGCCACTTTAGGAACAATTTTTAAGAAGGAAAAGCAACTAATATTCTCACTAACATAAAAAACAAATGAATACTTATAAAAAAAAACATTTAAATGTATCAATTCAGAATCAGTTTGTAAGTATAATTGTTTTTAATCTCCTTATATTTTGCATTATAAAATTAAGTAAAATAAAACTTTTATACTTTTCTTTATGAAGAAACTTCCAAAACTTTCACATTGCAGATGAGTTACATAAGCCATTTTGTAAATTAGCAACCTTTAGAACTCACAGTTCCTGAGCCAACTAAAACACTAAATTATTTTGTTTAAATTGTGCATGGAAACAATAAAAAACCGCAAGCACTATTTTTACTATTAGAGGACAGGGAAGGTTAAGTTGAATTTAAATAGCAAATAAAAGTTACAAAGGGAGCAAGCTTTTAAAATGTGAAATATCTCTAGCTCTACAGTGGAAATCTCATTGCTTCCATATGAATAATTTTTCCATCAACACACATTTATTTCTGTTTTTTTTAAATTTAAATCTATAACTTAATAAAATATCCCTCAAATTCTATGGCTCTTTTATTCTTTGTTTAAATAAAATTGCTGGTATCTTCCAAAATTATCATTTTATAAAATGCACAGTAGTATATAAAGAGAAATAAAAAAGGTTATTCAGAGAAATTACAGGTACATCTACATCCTAACCTTATTGCGAGTTCATTGCCTGTCCATTGGGCCCAGTTTTGTTCAAGCAATTATTAGACTGCTTTATTTATAGCACCCATGTGTCTGTTTTGGGCAATGGGTTCTCAATAAATTACCAAAATAAAATAACAGCCCAAGAACAGACCTTACTTTAAAAATAGATGTCACCAATTAGGATGGAAGGAGCATAGTTAGGTGAAGATTTAAATTGCACCAATTGCTCCTGGGAAATTGATGAGACAGATTGAGAGGAACACGCATCCATGAATGTGCATGGTTATTTTCCACAATTAAAATCACAAATGTTAAGGGGAACTTATAATAAAGGAGAACAGTCATTGAATCTAATTGTCCATAATCACTGAGAAATACACAGTAGTATATTTAGTAAATGTCCTAAAGCAACACTCAGACTGCCATAGTTGGGGGTGGGGTGGGGTGGGGGAGAGGGAGTAAAGAGTGGGAGGGAGAGAGAGGAAGAGGGAGAGAGTGAAAATGTATGACTGAGTATCAGTCCTAGGAGACTCAAAAAACAACATAAAGATTCAGAATTCTATCAATTTTATGATCTTGTTTAATATAATTTGCACACACAGTCATGCACACTGGACCACATAGAACTTTTAACTAAAATTTGAGTGCCAATTAATATACAAAATATGAGAACAAAGCCTAAAATTCATAGAATATGTATGGTCAAAACTTAGGAAAGTTGTAAAGCCAGTTGTGAGTTGTAAGAGGCTTTTAGAAATAGCAAGTGTACTTTGCAAATTATACTGGAAGTTTGGGTTAAAGAGATTCATATGTTCATAATTAAGACTAACAAATGCTTAGATTTTAGAATGATTCATAAAATTCTGATTTTTTTCTTTAGTGGTGTGAGCTCATTCATACTATTGACCATTTCTTGTCCTCTTGCCTACAATTCCAGAATCAGTTCTTCCTGCCTGGATAAGATTTTAGGATGCAAATGATTCCACCTGCATCACAATAGCAGATTTTTCTCCAATTTTTGTTTATCTTTCCAATGTATTTTTTTTTCCCTCCAACACCATAAATACAGTACCTACCTAGGTAATGTTCGCCCCTAGGATTTAAAACTAAAAGTAATTGACTAATATGATACCACCATGGTAGAAAAATTCTTCTGTGAATGAGTAAAGAAGTCATATCATCAATGGGAATATTAGCTTTATATATTGTTATTATGTATATATAATTAGAAATAGACATAAGCATGTGCAGAAATAGATACAAGTCCTTCTTTGTATTGATACTTTGGGTGCCAAATATAGGCCTTTAAAAAGGTGTTTGGTGAATATAATTGTTGTGGAGTGGTATGATTAGTCTTTGATGAGCCCTGACCCATATTAGAGCTGCTTCATATGGGGACATCACAGAGCTAACCCCTCCTCTGCTCTCCATGTTTACAAGAGCTTCTCTTGAATCAATCTGGGAGGTATGGTTTTGGCAGCAAATACAATTTTTTAAGGTGATAACTCCACTTGGAAAGCTCTTCTGCCTCCAAGTGTCTATATTGCCAACTCCCTCATTTCCCAAATGTGATTTCCAACATCTTACCTTCTAGTTGAACTTGCATCCTCCTCCTCCTCTCCTAGCATCACACCTGCCCTCCCAGGACCTTTTACCTAATGTTTTATTTTTCCTTTTTTTTTCAGCATTTATCCCTTTCAAATACACCATTTATTTAACTTACCTATGTATTACACATACTGGGTTGTTGTTTGGGGTGTTGTTTTGTATTGGGGTTTTTTTTGCTACCTCCCTCCTTTAGGAGAGGACTGTTTTCTGTTTAGTTCATCCTTGTATTCCAAAGTACTTAGGAGAAAAACCTGGACTATAATAGGTACTCATTAATATTGTTTGAATGAATGAATGAAAAATATCAAAATCTACGTGCATTTTAAAAATTGCTTACTAGGGTGCCTGGGTGGCTCAGTCGTTAAGCGTCTGCCTTCGGCTCAGGTCATGATCCCGGGGTCCTGGGATCGAGTCCCACATCGGGCTCCCTGCTCGGCGGGAAGCCTGCCTCTCCCTCTCCCACTCCCCCTGCTTGTGTTCCTGCTCTAGCTATCTCTCTCTCTGTCAAATAAATAAATAAAATCTTAAAAAAAAAAAAAAAAATTGCTTACTAGTTGGGAAAGAAAATTACTTTATATGCTTAGATCTTTAACTTGATTTGTGTTCATCTTGAAATGTGCTTTCATAACTATTGTAGTCTGTAAGGAAAATACGCTTTAAAAAAGTTGATTTAGTCATTTTTACTCTGCTGGACCGTATTATTTTAAAACAAAAACAAAAAGCACTTTGGGGTGCTTTTTATTCTTTTGTCTTGGTTTGTTTTTAATTTTTCCCTTCCTGTGTGTTCAGCCCCTTTACTGTGAATAACCATTCTCAGTTAAACAATCCCACAGCATCGGCTTATGGTCACAGAGCTGCCCTGGCATTCTTTGTAAAATGAAAGCTCAGTTAAAGACACAACTTTCTTTTATGGTACGATTTGTTTGCTCTTAGCCTGCATCGCTTTCTTTGCCATTTGATTTCCTCAACTGAGCAATTTATGACAGATTTTTAAGGCCTACTGTCCATTACAAACAGCAGGTTTTAAAAACTCCATCATCATCATAAGCTTAATGAGTAAATGGCTGAAAGCTCTGCAGCTTGGTGGGGGGAGTGTTTTGGGTCTGACTCTGACAGCCAGCTTGCTTGTTGCTGTAATTAATAATGAAATGTTACATCTCTTGCTTTTTATGTGGATACAGGGAAAGTGACAGGGATTATGGAGAGAAATAAATTTACATCGCAGATTTATAAAGCATCTATAGCTTTAGAGGCTTAGTACATACAAAATTACTGTAAGATGTAAATACTTTCCAAAGTATTTGGAATACAAATACAAAATTACTGTAAGATGTAAATACTTAAATTACTGTAAGATGTAAATACTTTCCAAAGAAAGTATTTACAAAAATATTTAAAGCTCTAGGTTGAAGAATCAGAACATTATAAGAATTAAAAAAGAGAGAGAAAAGACACTTTCTTTTATCTTGTCCCTCCTTTCCTGCTGCTTAATTTTTTTTTTTTTTTCTATCTAGTGGCTTATAAAAAGATCAAAGATATATCTAACTTGCCTCCCTGAGTAAATCTATTTCAGTCAATGTCACGGCCCACTCAGTGTCACACAGCTCACTCACTTTCCAACAGTGACAAAAGTTCCTATCACACTCCCCTTCTCAGCAATTCCGATGGGTACCCCAACCGCACCCCCCTCATTTTAGAAAATAATTTATTGCGGCAAGGATGAGCTACACGGTTCTCTGAATGAGTCCTGCACAGTGACGCCAGTGCCATGGACTATTAGTCATGTTTATGGCAAGCTAAGAGTCGGCAGGTCAGCATTTTTAGCCTCATTCTTCCTCCAAAGTAGTACGTCTGGACATTGCATTCTCTGCATGTTAGAAGCAGTATGTGGAATCCTGCCATCTTCCCGTTCATGAAATCTGAAGGCACCACAACGTCAAATTGGTCATGTCAGCTTGTAAATTGCTGGAAATTAACTGTAGACTCCCACAATAAGACAAAGGGTTATCTGAAGTTAAGGAAATCAGATAATACTAGCTCTATATAATTATTTCTATTTTCGATTATTCTTTCTTGGTTTTCTCTATATAAAGTCACATTGTTGACATGGCTATTCAGGAAGTGATTGGTCCTCATTTTAAGCCAGTCTTCCATTTCAAATCAATCTGAAAACCTTACCTGTGGATAATGAATAATCAAAATGAAATTAACTATCTAGTTAATCAATATATTAACAATTAGTAATTAACACATTTTAACATAATTAAATAATTAACATTTTAATATAATAAGATAGTGTTAAAATAATTAACAATATTTTATGCTGAATCAAATAATCTGATTAGGCAGACTAGCATGCTTTATTTTACTTGTTTTTATTATTGACATGGGTATACGTTTAGTTATACATATGTGCATAGATACTCTTGTATAAACCCTGCAATAGACTGAATGTTTTTTTTCCCCAAAAATTCATATGTTGAAAGCCTAATCCCCAATATGATGGTATTTGAAGGTGGGGCATTTGGGAAGGCATGAGGTCATCAGGGTGGAGTCCTCATGAATGATTCTTATAGGAAAAGACACAAGAGTTCTCCCTTTCCCTGTGGGAGGACAATTCCAGAAGACAGTGGTCTGTGAATTATTAAGTGAGCCCTCACCAGACACCAAGTCTGCAAGTGCCTTGATCTTGGACTTCCCAACCTCTGCAACTCTGAGAAATAGATGTTTGTTGTTTAAGCCACTCAGCCTTTGGTATTTTTGATATGGCAGCCCAAACAGACTAAGAGAATCTCATATAATATGAACAATTTAACCCTCTTATTAATTAAAACCAAACTGTCTCTTTCGTGTTCAGAATTGTAATTATAGGTAATTTCATATATAGGAGTTGCCTTTGTTCTGACAATGAGATTTATACATTATTATTTTATTTAGGATTTACAGGTTAGAAGTCCATGGAAAAGTTAAGAACTAGCTTAGAGCATGTAACTAAAAATGCTCAACTTGGACTGAATTACAAATAAGAGTCTGTTTTACCTCCTCTGCCTCATAGGCTTCAATTTATCTTAACTAGTTTCTAAAGTGTCAAAAGTGCCAAAACTTTCCCATAAATTTCTGAAGTGGATTTAGCGCAATGTGTGAGCTACAACTTGAAATTGATAGATAGATATGAGAATTCACTAATGATCACTCTCTATTGTCTGATGAAACCATACTCTCCAAGACAAACTTGCCAAGTTAAATGATCAAAGATACCTTCAAAAATTCTTTTGAAGACACTGATACCTTTTACTTACAAGATACTAGTGAGAATGAAGAAGCCCCCTCAGAAATATTAAATAACCAAAATCCTTTCACTCATTTCTTATGAATCTGCAGAACAACTTTATATTGAATATTATCAATCTCTAACTCTTTAGGCCAAATTTCAATTTGTGTGTTGGAGATGGTCATCAAAGTATTCAAATGAGTACCATTATTTCAGAGTTCTATAGATTTTGAAAATGAGATAAAATATTTCCTGGGAAGAATATTTGTTTTTAGAAGGAAACTTGTGATAAGTGAAAATAAAACATATTTGATCAATACCATATAGCCTTTGAGGAAAACATGGAGCATTGCAATATAGGCAGGCAATTTGAGGCAATTCCAAATCCACGGAATTTGATTTAATTGGTAGCTGGAAGGAATCCTGCACCTGAGTTGCACAGCCAAGTCCAATGAAAGCCACATGTAACCATATAACCTAAATACCTGCCACTCTCCCTCTTTTTCAGTGATCTCCTTCTTTCAGAGTATTTGAGGAAAAAGAGGGTTGCCTTGATCGAGGCTTACTTTTCCATTTTTCTTGTATCTGACTCCACGTGTCAGTCCTCCTTGGGACTTTCCTTGTTCGACCTGGTTGTAATCTGGAACTTCTTCACTCCTATTTGCCTTAAACAACTACTGTCTGCTGCCTCCCTCCTGTTGCGTCATTGAGTTTGTTACTTTTCCTCCCCTGTTTACGCATGATACCTCTTTGCACACGGCTGCTGTGTATCAGAGGTCACTGGTGTCTGGGAAATAAAAATAAGAAGCCAAAATCAAAACTACTTTAAAATGAAAAGATCATGTAAACACCACATTAAAATCACCTCATGGCTGTACCCTATTTCCTAGGTTTAGCTCCCTGCTTACAGGTCTGTCCCCCAAGCTCTCTTTTCTCTCTTCCACTTCACTCCTTTCAGAAGATTTCCCCTCTTTATTTTCTTCTCCCAACCAGACTGCCAGATGCCTCAAGTGGAGGCTTTGGCTCAACAATCCAGTGGGGTTGTAGCACTTCCAATCAAGGTCTTCAATGTGTGTGTGTGTGTGTATGTGTGTGTGTGTGTGTGTGTGTGTGTGTCTTTCTATCTATCCATTCATCTTTCTATCTCTCTCTTTCTATCTATCTAGATGTGTTGATTGAAGCAGTAGTGTAAGGAAAGTTCTTGAAGACAACATACCCTACAAATATTTTGCAGGCAGGAGCACCATGGAGATACACGTTTTACATTTTTGTAAAGAATGGTTTAAATTCTCTTTTCCGTAGCTTTCTGCCACCTCATTATGCCCATCTCTCCTTAAGAAAAAGGGGCAGTTTACAGTGCCTTTCAAAATAGCCCAAACTCCCCAGTGCTATAGTAGAGAACCAGTAAAGAATCTGGGGTTGCAGTATTTCTTGATAGTGGGCCAGATCTGCTTCTCAGGCAGGACTTGCCACCCAACAAATATTTCTGTAAATTGAAACGAATCAGTAGATGAATTCCTCTTTCCTTGGGTCTGGAAAATCTGAGGGTGCTTCTTTTAGTTACATGAAACAGATGGAAAAATACTCCCACATGCTGCCATAGAAATAGTCCCTTACAAATCAAATTTGGCCGCTGAAAGTGTGTGCATGGATGAGAGAAAAGAACCAGGCTCAGGTTCTTTCTTTCTCACCAAGGAAGCAGATGACCTAGAATAGTAGGAGTAGAGCCATTTAATCACTCTGGAGAGGAATTTTGCCATTCAGGTTCTAAAATTCTATGACCGTTTTGAGACAGCATGCAGAAGGTAAACTGCTGATACTAACAGCTACAACCAGTTTTTCCTGAACCATCAACTATCTACTCCAGTTGGGTTGGGACCATAGTCGGGGCCACGCAATTAGTTATCTGAAGAGCCTACATACCTAATTCTTGATGAAATGTTTTGTATGTATATAAATATGGTAGTGGCATCTAATAAATTGGAAAACTAATATCCCATCTAAATATAGTAGCCAATGCTGGACTCCAGATGCCTGCTTTTCCAGTTTTCTCAGAGATAGTGATTTTTTTTTGAACTTTCATATAAAAGCTCTCAGGTAGAACATATATCTACACAGAGATTTGTGCAAGAATGTTCAATGCTCTATTAGTATTAGCCCTAAAGTAGAAAACCCTCAAATATCCATCAACAACTGAACAAATAAATTGGATAAAATGGATAAATTAAATGGATATTATTCCTACAATGAAATTCATTCAGAAATAATAAGGAATTAATGATGCATAAACTCAGTGATATGGATCAATTTCATGAGCATTATGCTGAGAAAAAGAAACCAGAAACAACTATTATGTATGATATCACTTATATAAAATTTAGGGAAGATAAATCTTATCTATAGTAACAGAATCTAGGTCAGTGTTTGCCTGTGGTCAGGGGCTGGGACAATGAGGGCACAAGAGAACTTTTTTCAGTGGTAGAAATATCCTTTATCTTAATTGTAGAAGTGGTTATTAGGGAGTAGACATTTTTGAAACTCATGAAACTATATAATTAAATATAAAGTTTAATGTATGTGAATTATACCACACTAAATTATTATTTTTATTTTTTAAATTAAAATCATACATTAACTTAATTTTTTTAAAGACAGACATGGTAGGTACTTATATTTATATATGAGTCTACTAAGCCTCAGTGATGTCTAGTGGGATCCAGCATTAAAACTTAAGTCTGCTTCAATTTATCTAACTTTTTCTTTTTGTGTTCAAGTTTTTGATTATAAAAACATTTTCCCTTGGATGAAAAAATAAAAACAAACAAAAGCTTTATTTTTAAGCTCTCATCCTACCTTTTTTGCTTTTTCCAAGTAAATTTCTTGAAATAATAGTTAGCATTTATTAAATCTACTTTCAGAATTCATCCCATCTCTTGCATGCATTCTAACATCCATTTCTACTTTTTTATTGAAACTTATTCGGAAGAAAAAAAGTTACTATTAAGCCAGCATCTCCAAAGATCCTCAACTTTTTCAGTAATTGCTTGTGATTTTTAAAGATTTTATTTATTTATTTACTTAAGAGAGAGGGAGAGAGAGCACAAGAAGGGGGAGAGGGAGAGGGAGACGGAGAGGGAGAAGCAGGCTCCCCACTGAGCAGGGAGCCCAACACAGGACTGAATCCCAGCACCCTGGGATCATGACCCGAGCTGAAGGCAAACGCTTAACTGACTGAGCCACCCGGGTGTCCCCACTTTTGGTTTTTTCGTTGTTGCTGTTGTTTTGTTTTGTTTTGTCTCTTCAGAGTCTTTTCTACTCTTGACTGAAGATTTCAGGTTCAGAATTTCAGATTTCTGTTTCTTTCAAATATCTGGGATTGCCTTTTCATGATGCTTTTGTTTGACTCTACGAATTCCGCTCTGAATCCAGGCTTTTACCAAAGGTTTCTTTCTCATGTTCTTTTCACTTACTTCTGTGCTAATACTTTCTAACTAACTATTTACCTCTGACCTTTTCTTGAGGTCATTCAACTGGTAAAATGTGGTGTCTTGACATTGTTCCACAAACTCATCATAGCTCAGATGTAACGTACCATATCTTCTACCCAAGACACTTGGAACCTCAGATATAATCTTCAGCATGCTACCCAATGCCTCCTCCCTTGTATCTATCACCCCACTCATTTTAGTGAAATCTTAGTATATTTCCTTGAAAATATCTCTCATGTCCACCATGTATCTGTAATCGTTCTGGTAAACAGTTTACATTTATGATTAGTCTTAATCATTATAATTGTGTTCCACATTTCTCTAATTTATCCTACACATTGCTGCTAAGTAATAATACCACTAAAGCATAGCTCAGGTTATATCTTTTATCTGCTTGCCTGTTTTCAATGGCTACCAGGAATTTTTTTTTTTTTTTTTTAGATTTTATTTATTTGAGAGAAAGAAAGAGAGAGAGCATGAGAGCAGGGAGGGGCCGAGGGAGAGACAGACTCCCCACTAAGCAGGGAGCCTGATGCAGGGCTCGATTCCAGGACCTCAGGATCACGACCTGAACCAAAGGCAGACGCTTAACCAACGGAGCCATCCAGGTGCCCCTCAGTGGCTACCAGAAAATCTAATTTAAATCAAACAAAAGGAGCTAAATGAATATTTCTTGAGAACTGAAAAACACCATGCATGCTCCCAAGGCCAGGCATGGATAGATAATAGAGCATGCCCAGTGTCCTTATCCTAACATCCAAAGACTTCTAATTTTCATTTCAGCCAGCACTTTTGTCAATTTTATTGCCCACAGATAATTTTTCAAGCACACTTTGAAATAAGCCCATTGAGATCATTTCGCCCAGAGCTTGCCCAAGTTTATAGTTTTCTAGGACTTTTGTTACTACTGGGAATGTTGATAATATTCACCAAAAGCATAAAAATTATGTATCATTTGTAGAGTGCATAATGTAGGCCATTCTGCCTAGCATTTTGCACACATGACCTCATTTCACCTTCACAGCAATTCTGTGAAGTTGGGTTTGTTATGTCCATTTTACAGATGAAGATATGGAAGCTCAGAGGTGTTACATAACCTGTTTTGGTCACACAGGTAGTAAAAGTGAGCCAGTTTAACACATACAAAAACCTTACACTTCACGCTTTGATATGCTGCCTTGTATCTCGCCCTCCTTTCCAGCTTTGCCGTGATATATATATATATAATATATATAATTCATATATAATTCATTCATATCAATCATATAGGATTCATTCCTCATAGGACTTCATTACAAATCTTTGTGCCCTCCAAGTTGGAAGTTATGATTCCTTACCCTCTCAAGGAGATTTTACAATGTAAACCTTTTTGTCACTTGTCACTTAGAGCTTACATTCTAGTCATTTGTGCACAGGTTGCTGTTTCTACAGCATGCTAACTAACAACTTGAGAACAAGAATTATGCCTCATGTATCTTAAAGTTCACCTTTACACAGAGAAGATAGTAAATATGTATAAGATAACCGGATGTGCAAATGTGCCTACTTCTGGCTTCCTAAGAGCATACTTTAGAAAACTTAGTTTAGAAAAAAGTAAAAAGCAGTCTTAACTGCTTTTGTTCAAAAGTAATTCTTATTTGTAAGTACTAATGCCTCCTGTAAATTTAAAGGACTATGTTCTCAGTGAGGTAGAAGAAGTCAGGAAAATTCCTCAATGAGAGGATATCTTAGAGGAACAGGTATAATTTTTAAAAATACAACTCTGTTTCATTTCTATTATTTATCTTTTATCCTAATATTAAATTTATGTTTATAGTGAATGCTATCTATAGGAGGACATACCTCTTTATCCTGAGGGATCATGTGTTAAACATGATTGGGTGACGCCTTTTCGTTTTTGTCATTTACGTGGCATAGGAGAGATATTTAAATGTATAAAATAATATCTGCATTTAACAGAAATAACTTTATGTTCTATAAGTATTAAAGAAAAAGAAAGAAAGAAAGAAAGAGAAAGAAAGAAAAGAAAGAAAGGAAGAAAGAAGAAAAACTGGGTGGACCATTTCTCATAGGATTACATTTTGTTTGGTTGACAATCATAAAAAGCCTCTTCACTATGTAAATTTGTGAATTTAAGAATAGACTGCATTACCTTACTGAGTTTCAGCATGCACTCTCAGCATCTATTAAAGTTCAACCTCCACCTTGCCCTTTTCCTCTTCTAATTGGCAGTGGGCAAATAATTTCTGGTCAAGATCAAGAGCTCATCTGCCCATCTAACCCTGAACATCAATCCAACAAAAGAGCAGATCCCATTAGCATCAGACTTGTGACTAATAAATGCAAAGGTCCAGTGAAGAGCAATAGTGCACTTTGGCTCTTCCATCAATCTCTGGCACCTCAGAAACTAAGTGTAATGAACAGTAGGTCATAACCTATAGCTTTCATAAAATGTCCCAGTAGGGATAGCATATTATGCATACAAAATGGTAATGTCAGGTCATTATATCAGACATTTTTAGAGTCAGTGTCACTGCATATCTAATTCTTCTAGTAAACCAAGATTCAGACATATAATGATTGCTTATATTACCTTCATGATATCTCATTTAAAGCTGTTCCCTGGGTTGCATATAATACTGCTGTCTTCCATCCAAAGAGAAGTAATGGCATACCCCACAAAATACATGGCATCATCCCCAGATAATACGGAGTTTACCAGCGCTAAGATTAATTTGCAGAACCATGTATTCTGAAGGTGTATGAAAGAATTTGAAGCTTTAGAGTGCATGGATATTGTGAAAGACATGAATATTGCTCAACTTTATGGTCCTAAGGGGGAGAAAATTTAGATTATAGTTGATGTTCTGTGGTTCAAAATACATTAAAGTCACCCTTGGATTTCTTTTTTGAATACTGTTTCTCCCACAATACTTTTCCATTTAATTATTTCTTTTTCACCTACTTTCCTCTTTCATTTATTTCTTACATCTTTCCCCTTTTCGTAGTGTCCCCTTTACATGTGCTTATTTGAAAAAGCACAATATAGTTGCTTTTGATAAGCTTAGAAAGAATCTCTATGGAGTGCTATGAATATGCAATACCCCTACCCACATACACACATTTTGAGAATTTTTATCCTTCCCTGTAAAATTAGCCAGAAGTCCCTCTTTTAACACATGTTCTTTTGTTCTTTCTTTCTTTGATTGAATTTTGTTTTTCCCTTGGCACATCTTTTAACACTGGAATGAATCAATGCATAGGAAACATTAGGCAACCTGTTTAATAGCCTTTTTATATTGCACTGGGGATAACAATAGAAAATGGTCATTTTCTTAAGATCTTGACAATTAGCAGTTTGGCACTTGCAAAGCCTGTAACCAGTCTTTCTGATGCATTAACCACTTCTGCAAGTGGCTGGGGCAGAAGTAGGGGTGAGGCTAAAGAAATGAGAGACTCTGCAACTGTATTCACTAATAGAATAATTGTCCACTTTATGAACAGAATGGATTCTGGAAGTGTGTCAAGGATACACAAGAAATACTCAATAGCAAAGAACTTGAAATCTGTATAGTACAACCAATTTTCCTTGATATTTATTGCTTTTTATATTTTACTCAAAATATATACAAGTTAATTACAGGCAAGATAAACTGGATGATTTCAACACAATTTGCACAACCTTGAGAAATGTAGACTGATGCCCTTCACGGGAGGTATAGAATTTCTGCCGTTCTTTTAATCTCAAACCAAAGAAAGATGTGATGCAGCCAGTAGCTTTTTCTTAGTGCCTCATAATACCTAATGGTAAAAAGTAGGTGCAGAGTAGAGCGTATTAGTTTTTATGTCTCTACAGGATGGAAGGGCCACTTAGAGAACTGATGGCTCCAGGTTGCCTTTAATGTAATACGGTGTCCCTGCAACTAGAATGGCTGAATGCATTTCCCTAAGTGCTTCACTTAGCACCAAGGAGCAACTTGAAGTCTTTGGAGAATGAAACCCATTATTTTAATATAGATAAATAAGTGTCTACTTTTATATACTCAGTTCTATGCATACTTTGAGACAAGCTTTATTAAAATGTGAATTCTGGAAAAATGATAATATAAAAGCAGTTCGTACAATTTGTTCCTCAGAAACAGAATGAAATGAGCAATAGTTGTGTTTTTTGTTTTTTTGTTGTTATTGTTGTTTTTGTTTTTAATTGCAATGAAAGCTGAAACTAGGGAAGTCCAAATTCTCATCGTAAAATTCAAGAAGTGTAGTCCAGACCCAGTATCATTTTGGAATGAATTAAAGGAAAATTCAAGAAATCAATGCAGGGTTTCTCCTTGCAGAGGACGTTGTAGTTTGGCAGGAAGTGAGAAGAACTCTCACAAACACTGATGTTCTTGAACTGAGGATAGGGGTGAGGCATGCTGGCACCGAGGTGATGGTCAGGGATGGTTTACCTGGAACTCATTTCAGCATGAATACAGAGGAACCTCCGTTCCAGGACAGAAAAATGATGGAGTTCCTCACAGGGACGCCTGGGTGGCTCAGTCAGTTAAGTGTCTGCCTTTGGCTCAGGTCAGGATCCCAGGGTCCTGGGATCGAGTCCCGCATTAGGCTCCTTGCTCAGCGGGGAGAAACCAACCTGTTTCTCCCTCTGCCTGCCACTCCCCCTGCTTGTGCTCACTCTCTCTTTCTCTCTCTCTGACAAATAAATAAAATCTTAAAAAAAAAAAAAAAAGAAATTGTTAGTAGAAATTGAATAAAGTCTAATATAAGTCACTGATTCAGCTGAGACTAAAACCAACAAAGAAATGGCTGAACAGGGCAAAACCAAACAAAACCAAACCAAACCAAAATAGCATGGCTATATCAGAACTCAAATCTTGAAAATATAAACACTTCAAAAAATTACCCCCACATCTGGAAACAAGGAGAAATATAAACCTCCCACAGAGACATTCAAGATACCCTTTACAATGTACTTTTATTTTTATGTGGCTTTGCTTTTTTTTTTTTTCATTTGGAGAGAAAAAAATACAGTAATAAAATTGCTAATGATGCCATCACAGGGCCACATGTTAGTTACCTTAGTTACCCTCTTAGCTAAAGATCAGAATAAATATCTCAGAACAGGTTGTTCTGAGGGGAATAGTCGCACAGCACCTACAGTGATAAGGAGGGAATACAAAAGAATTTCCCTTCTGTGAGCAAAGAACAGGCTTACATAGAACTTCACCCAAGTAAAGATCACACCCAGGGGAAGATGACTTTTAGAAAGATCAATAGAGAATAGAATCTATATGTTAACTAACTAAATAGGAACAAAGAAAAAAAACGGCATAGCAATAAAAAAGAAGACAGAGTCTGTTTTCCAAGGACACATTCCAGGAAGCCAGAGAAGATTGTGCCAATTATTGCTTTCAATAATATGGAATAAAATATGAAAATCATGGATAAAGAGATCAAAGTTTAGAAGGAAAGTGCAATGAGATGGCAAAGATATGTATAAATCTAAAGAGGTAAATTGGTGATAAGTTCAAATTATTGCAAGAATTAAAACAATTGAAGAAATCAAGGGAAATAAATAATGTAGCTTATTGTTGAAATGCTTCAGTTTGGCATAAGAGAAAATGGCATTCAGATACTAAGTCTGCCATTTATTCAATGGATGACCATGTCCAGATATAAAGACTTTCTAAATATTTGTATCCTCATCTTTAAGATTAGGATGATAAGAGTACCTCATTTAATGGATGCACTGAGGATTAATTTACTGCATGAAAATCACTTAGCACAGTGCAAGAAGCAAAAACAATGCATTTTTTTTATTTAAAGATTTTTGGGTTTTGCATTTTAATTAAGCTTTTAATTTTTAAGAGCGGTTTTAGGTTCATATCAAAATTGAGGGAAAGGTACAGAGATTTTCCATATACTCCCTGCCCCACATATGCATGGCCTCTCCCATGATCAACATCTCCAACTGGAGTGGCATATTTGTTACATTTGATAAACCTACATTAATACATTGTTATCAACCAAAGTCCATAATTTACTTTATAATATAATCTTGGTGTTATGAGTTCTATGAGTTTGGACAAATGTATAATGACATGTATCCTTCATTATAGTATCATACAGCATATTTTCACTACCCTAAAAATACTCTGTGCTCTGCCTATTCATCCATCCCCACCCCCACCCTCTAACCCCTGGCAACCACTGATCTTTTTACTGACTTCATAGTTTTGATTTTTCCAGAATGTAATATAGTTGAAATCATATAGTAAGTAACATTTTCAGATTGGAATCTTTTACTTAGTAATATGAATTTAAGTTTCCTCCATGCCTTTTCATGGCATGATAGCTCCTTTCCTTTTAGTGCTGAATAATACTCCATTGTCTCTGTGCCACAATTTATTTATCGGTTCATCTACTGAATGACATTTACATTGCTTCCAAATTTTAGTAATTATGAACCAAGCTGCTATAAACATCCATGAGCAAGGTCTCTGTGTGGGCATAAATTTTCAGCTCCTTTGAGTAAACATCAAGGAACACAATTGTTGGAAGGTCTGATAAGAATATGTTTAGATTTGTAAGAAACTGCCAAACTATCTTTCAAATATTTTTGCATCCTACCAGCAATGAATGAGAGTTTCTGTTGTTCCACATCCTCATCAACATTTGGTGTTGTCAGTGTTCTGGATGGTGGCCATTCTAAAAGTGGCATAGTAGTATCTCATTGTCATTTTAATTTGCATTTCCCTGATGACTTATGATGTAGGATAATGTTGGCTTTATTGAATGAGTTAGGTAGCATTCCTTATGCTTCCATCCTCTGAAAGAGATTGGAGAAAATTAATAATTTCTTCCTTAAAGTTTTGATAGAGTTCACTAATGAAACCATCTAGGCCTGATGCTTTCTGTTTTGGAAGGTCATTAATTATTGGTTGAATTTCTAATAAATACAGGTCTATTCAGATTGTCTATTTCTTCTTGCATGAGTTTTAGCAAATTGTGTGCTTCAAGGAATTAATCCATTTCATCTAGGTTATCGAATTTGTGGGCATAGAGTGTTCATAGTATTTCTTTATTATCTTACTAATGTCCGTGGGATCTGTAACTATGTTCCCTCTTTGATATCTGGTATTAGTTATTTGTGTCCTCCATTTTTTTCTTTTTTTTTTTTTTTAAGATTTTATTTATTTATTTGACAGAGAGATAGAGAGAGAGCACAAGTAGGCAGAGAGGCAGGCAGAGGGAGAGGGAGAAGCAGGCTCCCCGCTGAGCAAGGAGCCCGATGCGGGGCTCGATCCCAGGACACTGGGATCATGACCTGAGCCGAAGGCAGCCGCTTAACCAGCTGAGCCACCCAGGCTCCCCATCCATTTTTTTTTTCTTACTTACCCAGGCTAGAGGCTTATTGATTTTGATTTTTTTTTTCCAAAGAACTAGATTTTGGTTTCAATGATTTTCTCCATTGATTTCCTGAATTCAATTAATTGATTTATTTCTTAATTTTTATTATTTCTTCTCATCTGTTTAATTTGGATTTAATTTACTCTTTTTTTTTCTAGTTTCCTAGTGTAGAAACATAGATAACTAATTTTGGATTTTTCTTCTTTCCTAATATAGGCATTCAGTGTCATAAATTTCCTTCTAAGCACTGCCTTTGCTGCATCCCACACATTTTAAAAGGTTGTGTTTTAATTTTCATGTATTTCAAAGTATTTTAAAAATGTCTCCTACCCATTCATCTGTCGATGGACATCTTGGCTCTTTCCATAGTTTGGCTATTGTGGACATTGCTGCTATAAATATCAAGGTGTACATACCCCTTCAGATCCCTACATTTGTATCTTTGGGGTAAATACCCAGTAGTGCAATTGCTGGGTCATATGGTAGCTCTATTTTCAACTTTTTGAGGAACCTCCATACTGTTTTCCAGAGTGGCTGCCCCAGCTTGCATTCCCACCAACAGTGTAGGAGGGTTCCCCCTTCTCCGCATCCCCACCAACATCTGTCGTTTACTGACTTACCAACTTTAGCCATTCTGACTGGTGTGAGGTGGTATCTCATTGAGGTTTTGATTTGGATTTCCCTGATGCCGAGCGATGTTGAGCACTTTTTCATGTGTCTGTTGGCCATTTGGATGTTTTCTTTGGAAAAATGTCTGTTCATGTCTTCTGCTCATTTCTTGATTGGGTTATTTGTTCTTTGGGTGTTGAATTTGGTAACTTCTTTATAGATTTTGGATACTAGCCCTTTATCTGATATGTAATTTGCAAATATCTTCTCCCATCATGTCGGTTGTCTTTTGGTTTTGTTGACTGTTTCTTTTGCTGTGCAAAAGCTTTTTATCTTGATGAAGTCCCAATAGTTCATTTTTGCCCTTGCTTCCCTTGCCTTTGGCAGTGTTTCTAGGAAGAAGTTGTTGCGGCTGAGGTCAAAGAGGTTGCTGCCTGTGTTCTCCTTTAGGATTTTGGTGGACTGTCTCACATTTAGGTCTTTCAACCATTTAGAGTCTATTTTCGTGTGTGGTATAAGGAAATGGTCCAGTTTCATTCTTCTGCATGTGGCTGTTCAATTTTCCCAACACCATTTGTTGAAGAGACTGTCTTTTCTCCATTGGACATTCTTTCCTGCTTTGTCAAAGATTAGTTGACCATAGAGTTGAAGGTTCATTTCTGGGCTCTCTATTCTGTTCCATTGATCTATGTGTCTGTTTTTGTGCCAGTACCATACTGTCTTGATGATGACAGCTTTGTAGTAGAGCTTGAAGTCCGGAATTGTGATGCCACCAGCTTTGTTTTTCTTTTTCAACATTTCTCTGGCTATTCGGGGTCTTTTCTGGTTCCATACAAATTTTAGGATTATTTGTTCCATTTCTTTCAAAAAAGTTGATGGTATTTTGATAGGGATTGCATTAAATGTGTAGATTGCTCTAGGTAGCATTGACATCTTCACAATATTTGTTCTTCCAATCCATGAGCATGGAACGTCTTTCCATTTCTTTGTGTCTTCCTCAATTTCTTTCATGAGTATATTATAGTTTCTGAGTACAGATTCTTTGCCTCTTTAGTTAGATTTATTCCTAGGTATCTTATGGTTTTGGGTGCAATTGTAAATGGGATCGACTCCTTAATTTCTCTTTCTTCTCTCTTGTTGTTGGGATATAGGAATGCCACTGATTTCTGTGCATCGATTTTATATCCTGCCACTTTACTGAATTCCTGTATGAGTTCTAGCAGTTTTGGGGTGGAGTCTTTTGGGTTTTCTACATAAAGTATAAAGAAGATGTGGTATATATATATAATGGAATATTATGCAGCCATCAAAAGGAATGAAATCTTGCCATTTGCAACAACATGGATGGAACTGGAGGGTATTATGCTGAGCAAAATAAGTCAATCAGAGAAAGACATGTATCATATGATCTCACTGATATGAGGAATTCTTAATCTCAGGAAACAAACTGAGGGTTGCTGGAGTGGTGGGGGGTGGGAGGGATGGGGTGGCTGGGTGATAGACATTGGGGAGGGTATGGGTTATGGTGAGTGCTGTGAATTGTGTAGGACTGTTGAATCACAGACCTGTAACTCTGAAACAAATAATACATTATATGTTAAAAAAAAAAGAAGATAGTAGGAAGGGAAAAATGAAGGGGGGAATCGGAGGGGGAGACGAACCATGAGAGACTATGGACTCTGAGAAACAAACTGATGGTTCTAGAGGGAAGGGGAGTGGGGGGATGGGTTAGCCTGGTGATGGGTATTAAAGAGGGCACGCATTGAATGGAGCACTGGGTGTTATACTCAAACAATGAATCATGGAACACTACATCAAAAACTAATGATGTTGGGCGCCTGGGTGGCTCAGTTGGTTAGGCGACTGCCTTCGGCTCAGGTCATGGTCCCGGAGTCCTGGGATCGAGTCCCACATCGGGCTCCCGGCTCGGTGGGGAACCTGCTTCTCCCTCTGACCCTCTCCCCTCTCATGCTGTTTCTCTCTCTCTCTCTCTCTCTCTCTCAAATAAATAAATAAATAAAATCTTTAAAAAAAAAAAAAAAAAACCTAATGTTGTTATCTATGGTGATTAACATAACATAATAAAATAATATTAAAAAAATAAAATAAAATGTCTCTTCAATTTCTCCTCTGACCCATGTGTTCTTTAAGGGTGTGTTCAGTCTCCACTTATTTTGGGATTTTCCACCAGTTTTTTATCTGTTAACTGAGTTCTAATTTCCACTGTTGTTTGAGAACAGACATTGTATGATTTCTATTCCTTTAGGGTGTTTCATGGCCTGGAACATCATCCATCTTGGTAAATGTTCTATGCAAGCTTAGGAAGAATGTGTATTCTGCTGTACTTGATAAAAAAGTCTGTAGATGTCTGTTGTGTCCAGTGGACTGATGTTGATGACATCAAGCACATTATAATAACAAAATAAATCTAATTTTTCCTTCCATTACTTGTATCATCATTGTCCTTTATTTCCCATGTATACATAATATAATTCATTCTTGGTAATTCTATTTTGAAAAAAATGTTACCTGTTATATCACTTAAGAAAAAGAAAAGTTTTTAATTTACCTTCATGTCTTTAATGCTCTTCCTTACTTTACGTAGTTCTGAGTTTCTGAGCTATTTTTTTTTTCCTTCTCTCTAAAGAACTTCTTTTAACATTTCTCGCAAGGCAGGACTACTAGAAACAGATTCCTTCAATTTTTGTTTTTCTGAGAAGCTTCTTTATTTTTCTTCACTTTTGAAAGAAAATTTTACAAGGTACAGAATTTTAGTTTGGTGGATTATTTTCTCTTAACACTAAATACTTCACTTCACTCTTCATTCTGACCTTCCTGGATGTGAAATTTAGTATCTGACATTAATTTGGGAAAATCTTTAGTCATTCTTACTTCAAATATGTCTTCTGTTCCTTTCTCTCTTTATTTTCCTTCTGGCATTTCCATGACATGTATGTTATAACTTTAATAGTTGTCTTACCATCCTTGGATATTCTCTTCTGTTTTTTGGTCTTTGTCTTCTTTTCTTTTCAGTTCTAAGACTCTACTGATATATACGTATATACACTCTAACTCAGAGTTTCTTTTCTTAGCCATGTGCAGTCTACTAAGGAGCCCATTAAGGGCAATCCTCATATCTGCTACAGTGTTTTGGGGTTTGCTTTTGTTTTTATCTCTAACATTTCTTTTTGTTTCCTTTTTAAGAATTTCTGTCTCTCTGCTTACATTGCCCTCCTGATCTTACATGCTGTTTACTTTATTCACTAGAGTCCTTAGCATATTAATCATAGTTTTAAATTCCCAATCCAATAATTTCAACATTCTTGCCATGTCTGATTCTGGTACTGTCTCTGTCTCATCAAATTATGTTTTTTGCCATTTGGTCTGACTTGTAATGTTTTCTTGAGAGCGAGACATGAGGTACTGGGTAAAAGGAACTGCTATAAATAGACTTTTAGTAATGTGCTGGTTAGGTGGGAGTGTGGGGGGTAGAAAAAGCGTTCTATAGTCCTCTGATTAGGTCTCAGTCTTTTAGTGAGCCTATGTCTCTGGACTGTGAACTTCACGAGTGTTTCTCAGGTTTTTCCTCCCTTTAGAAGGCACCAGATGGCTAGAGTAGAACATGGAGGAACAGAGCCAGCTGGAGTAATTCCCTTTCCCAAGTAAGTTAGACTCTGATAATATCCCAGTAGATTAGGCTCTGGTTAACTAGTTTCCTCTGAGGGCAGACCTTGTTAAGAAGACCAGAGTGTGCTGGCATATTTCAGAATGGTTTCTCTTCCCTTCCCCCTGCTGGAACCCTGAGGGGATTTTTCTTAGGTATTTTCTATGCGAAACTGGTGATGTTCCTGTAGGTAAATGTCACAATATTGTGTGGGGACTGTATGCTCTTTGGAGTTTTTAACTCTTGGGCTTGTCCATACTGAGATGCCGTAATTAGTCAATTACCATTCAGGTTTCTTACCCTGGTGCTGTTTCCTGGGGAGGTTTCTGCTTATGGTAACCTGCGACTCCCTGTATTCACCTGTCTGTCTCTCCAGTCTTGAGGGCAGCAGTTTGCCCTGTGTCCTCTCAGATTTTATGGATCCAATAAGAGTGGTAGACTTTTCAGTCTGTTCATTTCTTTACTTTTTGTTAGGATAGAGTGTGGCTTCCAAGCTTCTCGCTTAAGGAATCAGAAACCAGAAGTTTTTTTTTCCCAAGTTTTTGAATGAGGTAAAGAAAAATCAGTCATTTGTATGCCCAATAAACATCTTAAACCTGAGATATCTCAATGAATTTTTGTTCCATTCATAAGTGGAAAAGTGTGTGTGTTGGAAGGGGGGAGGTTGCCCACAATATAGATATAATTATAAAGTCTGAATTCTAAGTTTGGGGTTAAGTGAATTGTAAACCCGGTGTTTGCTGTGATAATTTTATAATTTTATGATAATTGCCACCTCAAAAGTAGAATTATATATAATGTTTTTGCTAGTCAATTAACAAAATATTTTAAAGCAGTTTTCTGTCCCTAAATACTTTTTCTTCTGTTATCTCTTCTGTGATTGTCCAGAAAAAAATAAGCTTATGACTATAAAGTGATTGAAATTGATAAAAAAGAAACCTGTGAATTTGAGGTATAGAAGTGGTATGATCAATTGAATAAAGGGAATGACGCCTAAGGAATAGAAAAAAATACATTTCATCCCATTTGGATTCCAGATCCTTTTACAGTCAAGACAATCAGTCTAATGAAAGAAAAGTAAACTAAGCCATGCAGGAAGCTATTACATCTGATTACCCTTCATAAATTATTTCCTTTTTACACTAATTTCTTCACATTTATGTATATTAAAGAGCAAGTAAAATATATTTATTCATTAAGATAATAAATTATATAAAATCCATGAAAACATTCTTTTGTATTTTCAATAAAAATATGTCAAGATAGCATTTTATTAGAGTGGTTTATTTCTGCTTATTTACTTATTTAATTTAATTTTTGCTTGTGAATTTGAATAGTGAAATGGTTTAAGAACCTCAGATGTAATTTTCCTCATATGCAAAAGACTTCAACCATGGATAAAATGTTGGCCTTTTATTCTTGAGGCATCTTGGCATGTGCCTGTGTTTTGAAGAGCACCTGGCTAATTTAAGTTCCACTGAATATGTATATTTGTTTTGCCTGTCATGATATTTCTTTTAGTTCTCAATCCTGCTGTCAAGGCAAAAATTAACGTTGTGTTCACATAGTCCAACACAACTATGACGATACTCAATAAAAAGATGTTTAACCTCTGAGAATTTGGATCCATAAGAAAATAGGATCCCTGGGAGTTTTAGCTACCAGAAAAAAAAAAAAAAAAAATGATGACTCAGTACTGTACAAAACTGAAGGAAATAAACTATCTGAGACTTTTTCCCCTTGATTTCCTAGGGGTGCAAAAGTAATCAATAAGAGACAGCAAGGCAAGTTTGCTACATCTTAGCTTTGCTGTCAGAAAAGCAACCTTTGTCTTTGTGAAATAGAGTTTCCCTGTTCAAATGCAAATTGGTCTCCCCTTTAATGGAATTTTTATTAGCATCCTTTATTTTGAGAATAATACCAATGTTTAACCATGATAATCTGTAACCTCCAAGCAACCTAGGGACTCTGATATGATTTGAAGTTACACCATTTTAAAATTAGAATGTATATCACATTTCCATTTTCTCCCATAAATATTGGCTCTACTTTGTGTGAGTGAATAAAAAAGAAAATCACTGCATAAATACTTTGTAGAGATTGGTAGTCCTTGTGGCTGTGAAGACATAAAATATTGCAGCAAGAACCTCTAATTTATTCATTCAAAGTCAAGGGCTCCTTTCAGTGCAACTTAAGAAATAGAAGATTTAGTGGTGCCCAATATGGCACCATTCTCTGGTAATACGGGTACACTGAAGGAAAAAAAATAAATAAATAAATTAAATGCTCCCAACTTAATACCAAGAACAGAGGGGATTTGAAATTGAGCAATATCTAGTATTTGCCTTACTTCTGACATCCTGATCTATCTCTGATGCACTTCACTGTCTCTGTGCTTACAGTATTGATTAGAATCCAAGGGATGCACCAAAGAAGTAAAAAGGTGATCTTATTACTATGTTCTCCTTCTGACTGTTCCTCTTCTCATCATTTTCACTGTCAACACTCAACTTTATGACTTCATTTGTAACTCCCCAACACAAAACATTTGGATGTGTCCTGCTAAACTAATTCATACTGTTTCCCCCGCACGTACCAAATATTCATCCTCTCTTTGTTATAGTGAGAAAAGCAATTACGGTGATTGGAGTACTACATTCCTTAAAGAAGCTACATGTGACATGTTCTGAGATAATGATGTAAGAGAGGGTGGAAAAGAGGAAGTATTGAATATAAAGCAGATGAAAGTTTGTGGATAAGCCAGAGAAAGAGAAAGAATATTGTTTGAAAGTATAATGATGAAAGTTCCTTGACATTTTAGGATCCTAGAGAATAAGAAAAGGCAGAAATTCTAATAAAAATGTTTTATACTGTTTTATTTTTGAAAGGTATACGAGTAAAGAGAGTAAATGCATAATTGGAGGCTTTGAAGTCAGTCTTACAATTTTCAGTTTTTGAGTGCATTTGCATCAGCAAACCACTGCCATTGCTTTAATTGTGAAGTGGTGTGTATATATAGTAGTCTAGGCCAGAATCACAAGACATAATTGTGACTTTTAGTGAGATGGTGGTTGTAGAAATTGAGTTAATAAATGGACCTGAGGTATATAGAGGTTAAATCAACAGACTGGGTGATAGATTGAAATTGTATTTTGTGGGAGAGAAAGTGGTAAAGAATGATTCACTTAAGCTTAATTTAATTGGTTTGTGGCATGCACAGCTTCTTAGATGGAGGTACCATCCACATGAATAGGAATCAGTAAAGCAAGACTAAGTTTAAGTTGAAAAATCATAAATTTAGTTTTGAAGTATTTGTGGGTTCTGTGACTTTGTGCATCTGAGTACATCTACGAAATAAAAAAACTTACTTGACCTATGTCTTAAGAAAGAGTTGAAAAAGCTACAGGACGATGGCTTGATTCTGCATGGTTCTGAGTTGGGGTCCCTAACTATGAATCATTTCTCTCCCATTTTCTAGATATATGACTATAGACAAATTATTGAGATTACTAGGGTTGTAGGTTGCTAGCTATAAAATAGTAGTAAGGATGGTACTTAAATGTATTGAATCATTAGAAAGTTAAATGATGTAATATACGTTAAGTTTGGTACGCTGAAAGTACTCAGTAAAGAGAATTTGTGATTATTGGCATTAATGTTATTACTTTTATACTCATTAGTGTGCATATGTGTATCCCTCTCATGCTGTAACCTCCTCAAGATCAGGGGTTTTGCCTCATTTATCTTTGTTGTTCCTATGTTGCCCAGCACTAAGTACCTCATTAACATTTATGGATTTAAAGTGAATAACATTTTTACTCATCGTTTTAGAACTGCGGTATGCCCAGTTTTTTTAAATCAAGGGCCAATAACCCATAATAATGATATACTTTCTTAGGGAATAGAGTAGTCCTTGGATTCTAAGCACACATTCTGTAACTTGATTTTATGCTCTCATTCATTAAGCATTTTTATGTATTTATTTAGGTCACTTCAAATAAATAAACTATGTAGAAGCTGGCTCTGTGTCTTAAACTTCTTTCATATTCTTCGGAGGCTCTAGAAAAAAAATACTATATACAAGCAGCTCAATAAATATTTCATAGAATTGTAGCACGTTAACACCCACATGAAAATCAGGGTTTCCTTTTATTGTGTGCTGGTGACCAAACAGCGGTCCAGAGAGGCTACCTGACTCGATTGAGTTTACAACCAGAAGCAGGGCAGAGCCAGGCCTAGAATCGGACCTCGTAACCCCTATCTCTCACTGCACCGACGTAACTCCACCGTATGTAACATATTGCTTCTCTGTTTACTTCTTTCTTAATGAAAGCAAAGCAAAGCAAGAAAAACAAACATCAATCAAGTCTTAAAGAGCAGTAATGATGGAAATATCCACTAGCATCAGAAGTAAGTGTTGAGATGCTCCAGCAGAGCTGAGCAGACTTGGTGTCAGTCACCCTGTTAGTTTCCTCTTGCTGCTGTAACAAATCATCACAAGTGTAGTGGCTCACAACAACACCCATTTGTTATCTCACGATTGTGTAGGACAGAAGTCTAGCATGGTGTGACTGGCACTCTGCTTCAGGCATCACTGGGCTAAGATCAGGGTATTGGCCAGGGCTGCCCTTCTCTTGAGCTCAAATTCTTTCCCTGAACTCACTGGTTGTTGGCAGAAGTTGGTCCCTTGCTGTTGTAGGACTGATGTCCCCATTCTCTTGACACATGTCCTCTTTCCTTTTACATGGCATCAAGGGCATGTGGTACCCTGATACTTTGAATCTCTCTGGCTTACTCCTCTGCCACATCTTTCAGACTCCCTTTTTTGCTCTAAGGTGAGAGGAAAGGTCAGCTGTTAAGGGCGTGTGTGATTAGATTGGTCCCACTCATTTAATCCAGGATAGTCTTCCTCTTTTAAAGTTAACTGATTAATAACCTTATATCTGCAAAATCCCTTTTGTCATGTAATGTAACTTGTTCATGGCTATGACACCGGAGAGTCAAAATCATGAGGGCCAAAATTCTGCCTATCCAATTCCCAACCCATGGTTACAATATCAATAAAAAGCAAATGGTACCAGCCCTGATATCAGATTTGCTGCATTTCTAATCGGTCAATCAAAAGCAACCATGTATCATCCTAATGCTATAGCCAATGTATATAAACTGAACTGGATATCTTATGAATGGAAGATACAAACAGAAATAGACCAATAAAAAGCAAAAAACAAAAAACAGTGTAGTGAAGCAGTGGATGGCGGTATAATACCTTTTTAGCTCCTGTTTTTATAAAGCAGGTCCTGATCTTATTATATATATTTTTGAAGCTGAGTAGGTATATATATTTGTAGCTATGTGAATGAATGTTCTAAAAACATTCAAAATAAATGACAGTTTCTAAAATGAAATTAAATCATCCAAGAGCAAAGCTGTATGCCGTAAACATAACTGGTAGAAACAGACAATGTGGTTAAAATGCAGAGCACTACAAAGTCTGTGAATAAAAGGCAGTCTTAGGAGATAACTGAAAGTCATGTTGTCAATATTTTCAAGAGCATTAAGACTTGATATTGTTTGAATGCTATCAAATAGCATCTATGTAAATAAAAGAGTGTTTATCTGGGTGGTTAAAAGGGAATGCAGATTACCCTGGGATTTACAGGCCGAAACCAAGATGTAAACTTTAAATCTCTTTGTTCCTGGATTGTTAGCCTCAAGATTGTTCTCCAGAGTTGCAGTTGCTGCACCAAGCGGGTAATGCTTCAAAATCTTCACATTTTTGTTTTCAAATCCACTGGGTTGTTTTCTCTGGGAATCATTTTATTTCTTATTCACAATGGAAGGTGATTTGAATTTTTTACTTGCTTTCTGCCTTTAAGAGAGAGATGGCATGCAATTTACTAATATCCTGCATTTTTTCTTACGTGGGCCAGTATGAAGAAAGAAACTGATGTAATGTGTCTTCAAGTAGACTACTGATGCTCCTACTAATTCCATGTATGGAAACAACAGCACTACTATTTCCCCAAATTGAGCAACAACACGCACACATGTATCTTTGAGTAAAGACTAAAGATACATTTTTATGTCACTAAGAAATGATCATATAGAAAATAATGTTTTATATCATGTAGGAATAACATAGAGAGTTAGATTTAAATTATACGTCATTCACACTCTAACCAGGAAAACAAAAGACATTCAGAATATGCGAAACAGGTAATTCAATTATGCAGAGAATTGATAACAAGGGATAGAACAGCTGAGAAGCCAATTGGGTATAGTAAGGGAGCCTAACAAAAAGCTACTACTCTTGTGGCCTAAAGGGACAAAGGGAGGGATGTGCTATTTCCAAAACTCTGGGGCCATGTCACCCAGTGGGAGCTGTAACCAAGAGGCTTCTCTTTGGAAACTGGAGCCAGCCACTAAGGATGACACTTGATGCAGTGTTTGAGGGGAAGAAATATCAGGCTTTTCCCTCTTGCTCTCAAAACACACTCCAGGAGTGCCTGGGTGGCTCAGTGGATTGAGCAACCGACAGTTGGTTTCTGCTCATGGGTTCTGGGATCCAGCTCCACATAGGGCTCTGCGCTCAGTGGGGAGTCTGCTTGAACATTCTCTCCCTCTGCCCCTCCTCGTGCCTGTGCTTGTTTTTTTTTTTTTTCCTCTCTCTCTCCAAAATGAATAAATAAATCTTTAAAATATAAACACACAAACACACTCCCAACTACCTCTGTCTGAAGCCAGGGAGAAGAGCTAACTGATAGGGTGCTTGTAAATCATCCTTAAGTGCATCACCAAATAAGCCAAAGAAAAGAGAGCAAGAATTAGGTTATGAATGATGGTGAGGTCATGCAGGCTAAGAACCCAAACAGCCGTATCTAATGGAAATTAGTGCCTGCAAGCTACCTACGTACTGCCTAAAACCTACCTCTGGCACATTGTTTAACCTGACAGTGTAGTCTTTATTCTTGATACAAAGTAATATCTTTCTCTCTCTCTCTCTCCATTCTCTCTTTCTGTCTCTCTCTCCTTTTTCTTCCTTGCCCTCTCCTCTATCCAAAGCTTAAGGATGGTGGAAGGAAAATCATGATTCAGAGCTTTAAGATATTTTTTTTTCTTTTTCTTCCTCTCACAAGTTTCTGTACCCATACGCTCAGATAGCATCTCTTAATCTCTTGGTGACTCAATTTACTCAGCTATAAAAGGAAATAGTATCATAGAAAAATATCCCATTCAATTTTTAAAATCCATAAAAATCTAGATCATAAATTTTTATCAAATACTTCTTTGTTCCAAAATACTCTCTCCTAAGTAATTGTACACAAGTTAAACCAGGCTAAAATACATGAGAAATTACATTTAATAAAATGAAAATATCTAAAAATCTAGAAATATTACATACTGTGAAATGTTAGCATTGGTTACTCTGGATAGTGAGATTGTAAGAGTGATTTGTAGATTGACATGTTCTCCTTGCTATGTTCCTAAAGTTTCTAAAATGAAAGTGTATCATTTAATAGGGAAATAGAGAAAAAAACATACTAATAATTGTATTAGAGCATAGTATTTGCATTTTTGTGTATATGTTCTTGGTTTTATTGAAATATTCTTAAGAGACAATAAGGGCGCCTGGGTGGCTCAGTCCTTAAGCTTCTGCCTTTTTGGCTGGGGTCATGATCTCAGGGTCCCTACTCAGTGGGAAGCCTGGTTCTCCCTCTCTCACTCCCCTTGATTGTGTTCCTTCTCTCGCACTGTCTCTCTCTGTCAAATAAATAAAATCTTAAAAAAAAAAAAAGACAATATATAACACTTTGTATCATAAATACTAAGCAGTGGAGAGATAGTGCTGAAAACTAGTGCTAAAAATCAAACAGCAATATGTTGGGTATTTGTTCTTTTAGACAGGGATCTTCTCCTCCCCCCAGGGAGAAACGTCTGTAAGAAAGCAAAAAGTAGTGAAAGATTATTAAAATAAGAATGACCCCTGAATGATCTCAGAGGACATTATAATGAAGAAAACAGAAAAAAGCAGAGAGAATGTGAAATTATTCTGTTTTGATGTCTATTTAAATAACTGCTTCTTTGGTCATAATTTAATCTTAATATTAAGTAACCCCTGTTATCCTTTATTGAAAGCTCACTATGCTAATTTCTTATGTATATTATCTCACAACAATTCTATGAGGTGAAAATTCTATTAAATTGTTCCTTTAACAAGAAATGGATGTTTGGAGAGATTTACTGTGAAATAGTAGAGAACATGCATGAAGTTACACAGCCAGAAAGTTATGGAGCGGGTGATCAAATCCAGGTTTTAACTTCAAAACTTTGCTTTAACCCCTAAACTACATGCTTCCCTGACACGGCTGCTAGAAAACTTGGTTAATTATTTTGATATATATGGATGGGGTTTTTGAATATAGGTGAGGTTCAGTGGGATGAGGTCTGGAGTTGACGACCAAAAAAGAATTCTTGAGACGTCTTTGGTGCAAAATGGTGGCTTATTAAAGCACGGGGACAGGGCCCATGGGCAGAAGGAGCTGCTGCACTGGGAGATGTGGGGGTGGCTGATTATATACTTGGGAGTTGGGGGAGGTAAGGGAAAGGGAGGTTTCAAAAGCATTTTCATATGTTAAAGAAGACTCACAGGATATCAGGTGCCATTGTCAGTTAAGATTGTTTTTCCCTCTAGCAAAGCATTAACATGAAGATAGTTGGGAGCTTCCTGGAAGAACATTACACTCTGCCCCCTTCAGCTGTCTGTCAATGGGCTGCTGATTTTAAGGACAGTTAATTGTATCTACATTTCCTTCTGGAAGCTAGGTTATGGATAGAAATGCCTTGTTCTTGTAGATCGCTAAGACATTTGTAGACTGAGGGAGACTCCTGTCTTGCAGGATGTGATCTCTGTAAGTTTAACTATTTGTTTTTCCTTTCCTTAGCTTTAGGGCAGCCAGGAGTGCCTGAGGAGTGTCACATGTATCCCATGGAGGGGAGGGTGGGTGTGGGATGTCAGCTTCTGCTTTGTTCTCAGCTTGGCTTCTTTTCCCTCATCATATATTTTGACCAAGCTTTGCTGAGCTTGGAGATCAAATATCATAGTACTTGAAAGTTTTTCAATGTAATCAGGAATTGAGAAAAAAAAAAAAAAAAAAAAAAGAAGAAGAAGTAGAGGAAAGAAGAAGAAGAAGAAGAGGAAGATGATGATAGACCATACAATTAATCTTTAAGAGTAAGGTTTGGCCATGAGAGACTCTGGACTCCAGGAAACAAACTGAGCGTTACAGAAGGCAAGAGGGTGGGAGAATGGGGTAGCCAGATAATGGGTATTAAGGAGGGTGCGTGTTGTGATGAGCACTGGGTGTTACAAACAACTGATGAATCGTTGAACACTACATCAAAAACTAATGAGGTACTCTATGTTGGCTAACTGAACAGAATAAAAAAAAAATTTAAAAATCTCATGACAACTATAAAAAAAGAGAGTAAGGTTTGGATAGCTCTCTCCACCTTTTTGTTTGTTAGTTTGTTTTTAGGTTAGTGACTAATGTAATCATCCAGTTAGAAAATATAACTGAATCTATAGCTTCTTGTATGTTGCAAGAGTGGTTATAACTGTTAAAATTAAGAAAGAGAAATATGCAAAAAAAAAAAAAAGAAAGAGAAATATTTGAGTGTGTGTGTCTATATACATGTGCGAATATATCAAAAAGAACAGACCCTTGTCCTGAGGGGAGATCCTCCCAGGCATATCAGAAATTCTCATATCAGAGTGTCTTTTAGGAAAAGCTAGGCAAAGCACTTCAGTTGAGTTAAAGTCTACTTTTTTTTTTTCTTTTTTAAGAATAAAAAATTTTGATTTAACATGTACATTTAATCTCTTTTCACATTTCCTAAAAAAAGAAATAGCAGAGAGGCTTAATCTACCTGATACTTTTGAATGACCTCTAAAACATTAATACTTTATAATCTTATAGGGAATGACCTAAAGAAAAACAAATTAATAATATGGGCAATATTAAATTATTTTTACATCTCATTGTAACTTTAAAATGAAGTCTTGAGTGGCGCCTGGGTGGCTCAGTCGTTAAGCGTCTGCCTTCGGCTCAGGTCATGATCTCAGGGTCCTGGGATCGAGCCCCGCATCGGGCTCCCTGCTCCGCAGGAAGCCTGCTTCTCTCTCTCCCACTCCCCCTGCTTGTGTTCCCTTGCTTGCTGTGTCTCTGTCAAATAAATAAATCTTTAAAAAAATAAAAATAAATAAATAAAATGAAGTCTTGAATTGAAATCTATGTAATCCTGGCACTTACATGTATGTTTACGTAGGCAAAGACATTTATTCCGAACAGTTATTTTGTGCTTTTATACTTTTGTACTATACAATTATAGTACTTGTGTGTGTATTTATACATTTGAAGTTTCAAATATATCTGATGGCTTTGTAGGAACTTTCTCTTTGTTTCTGATGGGTGAAAAGCAGGGCATCTTACGGCCAGTAAGAGCCTAAAGTATCTTTCTGACAGTACATAAACAAGATGGGTATTAACAAAAATGACTTTTGGGGTGGCACAATTACAACACAAAGTGTTGGAAAATATGAAGCATCTCTTGACCAAAATTGAAGACAGATGGTGAACAAGTATATTATATAAAAGTGCAACTGCGCAGGGAATATTCGAGTGGGCAGAATGTGATTTTGTAAATGAAAAATTCACTTGTAACCAAGAGTGCCAAATACATAGTGAAACTCAATTGAATTATTCAACAAAGTATAGAGAATGTTCCTGGATTTATGATCATAGCCTAAAGGGCTGATCTCTGGGAAAATGAGAAACAACTACATATGGTCCACATTCCTCTTACCTAACCTTTTTATATTTCATTTATTGTAGAATAAAGGGTGATTTTTAAAGGTATATCTTTCTTTTGTATAACTCCATTTTATCAGTGTTATTTTGTCAGATCAGTACTGTCATCTCAGAAACTAATTTGACAGGGGCGCCTGGGTGGCTCAGTTTGTTAGGAATCGGCTCTTAATTTCAGCTCAGGTCATGATCCCATGCTCCTGAGATCAAGCCCTGCATCAAGCTCCATGTTCAGTGGGGAGTCTGCTTGAGATTCTCTCTCTCCCTCCCCCTCTGCTCCTCCCCACACCCCGCCCCATGCACGTACACTCTCTCTTTAAAAATGAATAAATCTTAAAAAAAAAAAAAAGCATGAAAAAACTAATTTGACAATTGAATACACATTTGGAGGTAGCCTAAATGTTACCTCCATAGTGGAATTACTTGAAAAGATATCATGAGTAAAGGACAGTGGGTGATACACTGTGATACATACTGTGAATTTTAGGGAATATATACTTGATCATCTAGATGACCAAAACTTTGTCCACAGTTCCTGGCTCATAGCTCTCAAAACCCTTGGAATTTTCTGTGATGAAAGCCATAAAGGTGTCTCTTGTTATGTTAATGAGGTGACCTTTGGAAAACACCTAAGGATGGGGCTGATTGCCAGGAAAATCAACCATGTGATCAGAGGATGGAAATTTTCAGTACCTCCCACCCCTGCCCACCTACTAACCTCCAGGGAGAAGGGAAGGACTAGACATTGAATATATTACCAATAGCCAATGATTTCATCAATAATGCCTATGTAATGAAGCTTCCATAAAAACCCCCCAAAAAGGGTTCTGAGCGTTTTCAGGTTGGTTAACAGGTGCAGGTGTGAGAAGAGAGGTTCTCTTAGAAAGGGCATGGGAGCTCTGAGTACCTTCCCACATACCTTGTCCTACTCATCTCTTTCATCTGGCTGTTCCTGAATTATATCATTTTATAATAAACTGGAGCTCTAGTAAGTAAGATGTTTCTTTGAGTTTGATAACTGCTCAGTAAATTAAACAAACCCAAGAAGTTGGAAACCTTGATTTATAGCCGGTAGGTCAGAAGTACATTGGTAACCTGGGCTTATGACTGGTGTCTGAAGTGGGTGTGGAAGCGTGGAAAATCTTATAGGACTGAGCCCTTAAGCTGTGGGATCTGATGTTATCTCTGGGTAGATAGTTCCTGAATTGAGTTGAATTGTGGGATACTCAGCTAGTGTCCAAGAATTCCTTGGTTGTGTGTGGATAAACCCTCTCCCTCTCACCACCTGTCCAACGTACTTCAAAATTGGTGTCAGAACTATATCACCCATCCATTCAAGAAAATAACAGGAATATAATGATTTAGGGAACATTTTGAGGTACTCAGATCATATGATATAGTTCAGTAGATACAGTTCAACTATCTGTGACCACCTATGATGGATACATGGTTGCATGCTATTGATAATCAGAGAAATCTCTTTTAACATCTTTAGTATATGAAGTATACTTGTTTGTGATGTAGGCACAGACTCAAACATTAAGAGTTCAATGTGTCCATTCTTTTTTTTCTCTTGATTACTATTAAGAACTGTGTGAAGTCTTACCCTGCTTGCAAGCTAACAAGTTAGCCTGCCACAGTTTCATGGATGCAGGTAGGAGGCATGAATTTCTTGGGTCAGAGACAATGTACTTTGTTACTCACTGTGATGGCAGCCATTGTATCAGGATTTTCTTGTGCCATTCCCTGAACCTTGAGTCTCATAAGGTGATGTGAAAAGAACCAAATGACACCTGCACATGCAGTGAGTTGAATTAGAAAACTAGAATCATTTATAATGGGTAGTAAGTTTTGTTCTGGAGGGAGATAGCATCTCTGTCACCCAAGACTGTAAGTACATATGCCCTTTGCTCCAGGAAAATACCTTGTCTCTATTTTCCACCCTTGAAAAGATGATCCAAAAGGGCAATCAGTGCCTCATTTGAAAGATGTGCAGAAGCACAAGAGAGGATGAAGATTTGTCTTCCTTAAATTCAAATATCATAAACAGTAACACGAAGTATGATAATCATCCCCTTCCAAAGCTGGGAGTATTTTTCTACAAGTTTTAATAATGCTTCGTTTTATCTAGTATTTGACTCAAGATATTCTGTTAATTGCTTGGTAAAATTTATAAACTTTGTTCAAATGTTATATTCCAAACTCTAAAAATAATTCTCTCAAGTCAGCAATGTGTTTATACTTTTAAAATTAATGTAGTACTAATGTATAAAACTTTCTTGTTCTTCAGGAAGTTACTGCAAAAAAAAAAAAAAAAACAAAACATTAATTAATGCTCCAATCCCTTCCAAATTCATTATGAGCCTAATATTCTAACAGAGAAGTCTTCTACAGCCTGTCATCATTTGTCGCCTGTGTTATCACTCAGGATGACATTTCTTGGGCAATAAAATATCTCCATCTCTAAGTGTTGGAGTTGCCCACATGATGAGTTTCTATCTGCTTTGTTCTCTCAGTCAGACTCCAGGGGTACAAAACTGAGTTGACCATATGCTTCAGGTCATGACTCACTAGCATCATTCCTTGACGCAATACCCCTCATTCTGTATATGATTTCCCTTCACTCCTCTTCCATGCCTCCATGTGTATAGAAATACTTATTCTATGTGTATCCTTCCAATCCTCTTTCCATAGTTTGCCTTATTGTCATAGAAATACTGGTATCATTTTGATTATTCTTGATTCTTACATTGCAGAAATTACTTTTTTTTTAAATATTTTTTTCTTGTTTCATGCTTTTCACTCAACACTACGGTTGTGGGATCTAGCTATGTTACTGCATGTAACTCTAGTTCATTACTTCTGATTGCTTTATAGTATGTTATACCTGTAACACATTTTACATCCCTGTTGCTGTGGTGATGAACAGCTATGTGCCTACCTCAATTTACTTATCTATGAACAGCATAGTGATAAAAATCTTCATGTATATATCCTTATGGGAAAAACAGGTCATAGTTTATATATTCACTAATTGAGATCATTACCCTTTACATTATCACCTGCTTCCTTTGTTTCATATCTTCTTCTTGCTAATTATTATGAATTTCTTGGGAATTATTGTTATATATTAAGGTTTTTAAATATAATTTTCCTTCACTTAACTGAGGTAGTTAATCTTTCCATTTTGGTATCACATGGAATTGGGGCTCTTTATATTGAAGATAGCCCACTACCTATCAATTAACCCAAAGTTTTAAGCCTCTAAAGTAGATCTATTTCAAAAAGAGGAGAAATATGGTACTGTGGCATGTCCTAGAGGCTAGCTTTGACATACTTCATGCACTTGAATTTGGCTTATAGCAGACTGGGACTCAGTACAATGGGCAGCTAGGAGAAAAGGAAAAGCCAGGACTATACATACCCAAGTCCAGGGCAAATAAACAAGAGAAACTCTCCTGATTGCCCCTCCTACCATCCAAGTTTTGCCAGAAGGCTTGCCTATGAGATGTTTAGTTCTCTCAATTCAGGATTTTATTTCTATTAATATGCATATAACCTCAATAGTGATGTCTCTTACACCACATGGCCACTGTGTGGTACACCTGGGGAGTAGGAAAGAAATACATATACCTACAAAGTTATCATCTAGTAGAAATATAATGTTTTTTTAATGCAAACTGTGGCAGAGGCATTCTTTTTCTGGAACATAAAGAACTCTTGGATTTTTTTGTCAACTCAGGCCAATGGAAGGTAGAGGCCTTAGGATAGGCAGGCTGAACCCCACCGAATCTTAATTTCCTCATTATTAAATATGGATAATTAAAAAGAAAAAGTAAGATTTTTCATATGCATTAAATGACTAATTGCATAATGTTTTTAAAAGTGTCCAGAATATAGTCAAATGCAATAAACATTAACTCTTACTGTATTATAACATTATTACCTGTGTTAGTTAATGAAAGATATTAGGGCAGTTGGCATTCTAAAAAGTAGTTGATTACCTACCTCATTCTATATGTCAAAATAGGTTTCAAGAGGGTCCAATATTTACCTAAGAAGGATATGAGAGTACTTGATGAAACATCAGGAAACAGACAAAACACCCAGAAATCTTATTAGAAAGAATAACAAATTCAACCATGAAAATTATAAATTTCTGCTGTTATGGGGTGCTAGGTGGCTCAGTTGGTTAAGCATCTGGCTTTGGCTCAAGTCATGCTCCCCAGCTTATTCTCTCTCTCTCAAATAAATAAAGTCTTTAAAAAAAAAAAAAAGTAATTCCTGCTGTTATAATAATTCATAAACATTAAAACACATATTCTAACCTAGAAATATTCATCTGATGAATATTATATAATACCTGAAAAACTCTTAAAATTTAAAAAGAAAGAGATATGTTGTCCTGTGATGGGTTGGATTATATGCTCTCCAAAAAAGGCAATCAAGTTAAAATGAGGTCATTAGGGTAGGACAACATAGCTGGTGTCCTTATAATAAAAGGGGAAATTTGGATACAGAGAGAGACCCACACGTACAGAGGGAAGACAACGTGAAGACATAGAGAGAATGTCATCTATAAGCCCCAAGGAACTCCACTGGCTACCAGAAGCTATGAAGGAGGCAAAGAATAGATTATCCCTCATAATTCTCAACAGAAACTAACCCTGCTTAATTTCAGACTTCTAATCTTCAAAAATGTGAGACAATAAATTTGTTGGTTAAGCCACCCAGTTTGTGGTACTTTGTTACAAAAGCCATAGGAAATATATGCCTCATTGAAAAATTAACAAAAACAGTAACAGTTAATTATAAATGAAAACCAAATGCCTTACACATAATGTAAGACGAGAAGCCTCTGAGATAATTTATAAAGTGAAATTAAAACAAATTTATATATTTTTTCTTCTATTATTAGATTAAAGATCAAAAAGTTTAGAAACAAAGATATTAGAGGATAAGGGGCTGCAGCTTCTCATATACTTTGGGTGGGAGTATAAATCAATGTGTTTACTTTGTAGGACAATTTGGCAATAAAAGCTAATATTTGAAATACACACATTTCTGGACCTATCAAGATAGAGGTTGGTTGTAAAGGCTTTCAGGATACACTTTCTTCCATGGTAGCCCTGATAATAAAGCTAACTTTTAAGTTCATTTTCTTCCTCTCTCCATCTCTCTCTCCCTCCTCATTTGTATGTGGAAGGGTATCTATCTACCTCTGTCCCTCCTCATTTAATCTGACCCCAAATGAAACAACATCCCTTCCAAATAAATACAAAGACTGTAACATACAAAAATGAACATTCTCCAAGCTTACATCCCAAACCATTTATGACGATACTAATTTTTATACGATCTATTTCAAACATCCACAAAGAAATTGGCAGTAGTTACTAGATAGCCAAACTTTTTACAAGTATTTTAAAATATTTACAAAAATAACAAATAAATATCTATTTTGTATGCTATACCCAGTATAGAGTGGTGCTATATCTATTTACTTGCAGGGTTTTTAGGATTGATTGATTAGCTTCTCGATCTATAGAGCTGTAGGTTTGCCATTAAATTTTCTCCTAATATTCCATTGTGAGTTCACCTAAAGTGCGACTTTACCAGGGACTGTTTCTTTGTTTCATTTCAATGAATGTTGCCCCTACAAATGCATTATTGAATTTTCTTCCAAACCATAACAATGCAAAGTGTAATAGCTTCACAAATGTACATTTATTGCCGAAAACCCGACTTGACAAGCAGGTGTGACTTCCTTTACTTACATAGCACTATTGTTCCATATACTTTTATGTCACTGATGTTGTATTTGGATTAAACATTCAATCTGAAATGTTACATGAAATTAATGGAAACTATAACCTTCCAATTAAAGGAGAAATGGAAATACTGTTATTTTTACTGCTTTCCACACTTAACCTTCAATTCAGAATCAGTGAGTTTGAAAGCATAGAATTATCCAGTTTTTTGAATAGATTTATTAATCTGTAAAGCCATCTAGTTTCTGGATTTTATTAATTGTTTAATGAGCAATAAACAGATAATTGCATAAGAAGCGATAAGGACTCTGCTGGCAACAGAGGGGGAAAGCAATGCAATTTATGAAATTAAAGAAAAGCTCAGTACCTGTCCAAGTCAATATTCATCTATGTGTTCACACCAGCAAATAGAGGGCAGTTTGTTTATGATTTGAGAAAATCTGTGCTGGAGAGCAGCTGTGTAAGTGCTAAGATCCCCCCTGCCCTCATCATTCGGTTAGCTGAAACAATGAAGTCCACTTGCATCATCCCCTAGAGTTCATGGTAATGTATTTTTTACCTATTTTAAGAGCATGACAAGTCCTAAGAAAGAGACAGGGTGAAAGAAGAAAAAGAATAATAAAGAGAGGAAAAAAAAAAAAAAGATAGAAATAGTGTTAGATCTGCTGCCTTGAGACTGGATACATCAAGATCCAAGCTCAGAAGCTGTCACGGAATTATGGCTATTGTTTTACTTTCTCTGTCACCCATCTGCTGTCTCTAAGTGCTGAAAGTCAGAGCAGGCATCTGCTGAAATATAGCATTCATTAATCATGAGAGCAGGGAACATGCATAAGGCACACTAGGGACATTACTTCAGAACCTCTAATGATGTAGGGCAGTGCGGATTAGTGTCTATTCCTCACACTGGGATGTGGTGTGTTTTCTACTGTATGTGGAAGGGTATCTATCCTTTCAAAGCAATCAAAGGACATTATTTGAAAGCTCATATCTCAATTACAAAGAATAAATGTTACAGATGGAGGAAGCTTCCTGGGCATCACAATGTCTTAATATAGGGTCCAAAGTTTGTTTGTTTGTTTCAAACATTTCATGTATTTGAAAGAGAATTAAGAAAACAATGGTTTTATTGATGTGGAAAGTCTGACATTTCATATCCAATTATCAGGTACCTAAAAATACCTTTCTACTGTACCTCTTGAGAGGTACTATTTCAAGGATCTTTGACCTGTTGTCCAAATCTTGCTTACTGCCTTGTTTTGTAAATATATTCCTATTGAAACACAGCCACACCCATTTAGTTATGTATTGTTGATGACTTCTTCCAGGCTACGGTGGCAGGGTTGGGTTCTTATGACAAAGACCTTAAGGCCCACAAAACCAAATATATATCTTTTAAAGATTTTATTTATTTATTTATTGAGAGAGAGAGAGAGAGAGAGAGAGAGAGAGAGCATGTGTGTGGGCGAGGGAGGGGGAGGGGCGGAGAGAGGGAGAGATTGAGAATCCCAAATAAGCTTCACACTCAGTGCAGAGCCAATGCAGGGCTGGATCTTAGGACCCTAAGATCACAACCCTGAGCTGAAATCAAGAGTCAGACGCTTAACTGACTTCGCCACCCAGGTGCCCCAACGGCAAAAATACTTTTTATCAGATTCTTTACAGAAAATATTTGCTAATCCCTGGGCGCCTGGGTGGCTCAGTTGGTTGAGCGACTGCCTTCGGCTCAGGTCATGATCCTGGAGTCCCGGGATCGAGTCCCACATCAGCTCCCTGCTCAGCAGGGAGTCTGCTTCTCCCTCTGACCCTCCCCCCTCTCATGTGCTCTCTCTCTCTCTCTCTCATTCTCTCTCTCAAATAAATAAATAAAATCTTTGAAAAAAAAAAAGAAAATATTTGCTAATCCCTGGGTTATAACATTAGTATAAATCTGTCTGATATACAGATTCATCTACATTCATCTACATTTTATATAATTCTATTATTTGTATGGAATTTTTTGGAAATAATAGTTTACCACTTCCTTAGATTTATGAGATTAAAAAAAAACAAAAAAACAAAACCACTGAACAAGTGTTCCCCCCAAACACCCCCACCCCCGGCCAAACCTCACTTTTGGACATTTTCTTTTTTATTCTATTTACTTTTATTTTATTGTTTCCATTTGTATTTAATAATATTTATAAAAGTGGACAATTCTTCTAGGCATACTTAAAGTCTAAAAGAGATCTGAATGTTGTCCACAGGAACACTGGAAGCACTAAACCTTCCATGTTCTGGGAAAATGAAATAGTCAATGGCACAATATACATTTTCTAATGAGACCTTGTATTAAGAAGGTTTGGAAGTCTGCAAATAAAAAGATAATAATAAAAACAGTTATGTTCCACAATCGTGCAAATCAATCTAAATTTCTTATAATAACATATAAATATACAACACATACACACAGAGCACATGATCAATGTTTTAAATATGGGAGTTAAAATATTCAAATAATTACATCAGCATCATTTTTATTATCTCCTTAGGGAAAGGACCATATGGATAGAAATGTCAGTTTTGTACAGTGATAGGCTGCAAGTGCCTAGATAAATATAAATAGATGCTGAATAAATATTTGTATGTTAAAGAAATGACGAAAAATCTGGGGGTCAATATAAGTAATTTAATTTAAATTTTCTTTTTGTACTATATTTACAAATTTTTGTGAAGAAGATATATCTGATTTTCATGATAAAAGTCATTTGAATAAAGAACATAGTGGTGAAATTTGGAGATAATTCTCTAGTAAAATATTATAACAAAAGAGAACAAGAATAAATTTCACATGGCACAGGTGTTATCTTGATAAATAATATGTATCCCTCAACCGTTTGAATAATTGAATATGAATAAAACATATTTCAATGAGTGAAATTAGAGTAGTGACCAAAAGAAGAAAAACCATTTATGTTCCTTGTGGTATAAGAAAGTCAGGAGAGGGGCGCCTGGGTGGCTCAGATGGTTAAGCAGCTGACTCTTGATTTCAGCTTTGGTCATGCTCTCAAGGTTGTGAGATCAAGCCCGATGTTGGGCTCCCTGATGGGCGTGTAGCCTGGTTAAGCTTCTCTCTGTCCTTCTCCCTCTCCCTCTACCCACCTCCACCCTGCTCCAGCACTCACTCACTCTCTCAAATAAATAAATAAATAAATAAATAAATAAATAAATAAATAAAAATAAAAGAGCCCTGACATACCGGGATATTAAAAGACTTTTTAAATTAATTTATTTCAGAGAGAGAGCAGGGGGAGGAACAGAGGGAAAGGGACAAGCAGACTCTGTGCTGAACATGGAGTCTGACACGGGGCTCAGTCTCACCACCCTGAGATCATGACCTGAGCTGAAATCAAGAATTAGACTTAACCGACTCAGCCACCCAGGTGCCCCAGTATTTTAATAAATCAACAGTGTAATACAGTAATTTATAACTTAAACACCTGTTTATAAAATACAGTGGGTTCTGAAAATTAAAAAAAATAATAATAATGTAGCATACAATAGATAAAGCAGCTATAGCAAAGTTGGTAAGACTTTATAGAGAGATATAATATTTCTGGAGATTTACATTTGAAGCTTTGAGATAAGTAACATCGAGAGTTAAACTTAGAGAAATATCTGAGGTAATTCTAAGGAAAAATAATGTCAACCTTGTGCTATCTCAGTATTGTCTAGTGTTGTGGAATTAGAGAATGTTGCTGCTTACTGTTTCTCTTCCATAATAGCTCTCCTTCCTTTTCTCCCCAACCCCCATATTCTTCTACTTGAAAAATAAAATCTAATCTCTTTTTATGGTTCTGAATATATCTCTCATTATCTCTCAAATAAATTGTAAGAAAAACTTCTCTTGTTATTTCACTTGAGGTTTAAAAATCATTTAAAAAAATGGTCAGTTGTGTTACTCCTAGGTATTTACCCAAGGAAAATGAAAGCATATATCCGTGCAGACTTGTATATAAAAGTTCATAGCAGCTTTATTTGTAATAGTCAAAAACTGGCAATAATCCAAATGTCAGTCAACAAGTGAATTAATAAACAAATTGTGACACATCCATACAATGTAATACTATAAAGTAAATTTTACTTAGCCATAAGAAGGAAAAAAATGGTTAATAAATACAAGCATTTTTTTTAAATTTGGGAACAGCATTTTTTTTTTTTTTTTTTTTTGCCCCAGGCAGCTAATGCTTTACTTTGGATTCTGCATTATTTTCAAAAATTAACAAAAGGTTCCTAGCCAGGGTAGTAGGGCCTTGCCAAAGGACGCAAATTCTTCTTCTTTTTTTTTTTTTAAAGATTTTATTTATTTGACAGAGACACAGTGAGAGAGGAAACACAAGCAGGGGGAGTGGGAGAGGGAGAAGCAGGCTTCCCGCGAAGCAGGAGCCTGATGCGGGGCTCAATCCCAGGACCCTGGGATCATGACCTGAGCCGAAGGCAGACGCTTAACAACTGAGACACCCAGAGCCCCAAGGACGCAAATTCTGAATTATGAATGTCTCCTGGTAAATCCCATTTGAATCTGTGACTCAGGACTGGAAAGGTGACAGCACTGGATTCCAGTAAATAAGTGTCTGTAGATCACACAGGCAATTTTATTCTGGTTATCTTTGCCTTATGTCCCTTTCTTTGCAAAGTCTGACCCAGAATTTGAGGTTGTTAATCAGAGATAAGGAAGCAGACTACAAGGTCTCTAGCATCATGGACAGGTCCGTTTTGGATGACAAATCCAGCAGTCTGAAAGGGTACCCCCCTCCTCCCCATTGCTATGGCCACAGAAATACAAATGATGACCTATCCATCCAGGCCATTGCCAGAGTAAAGGAAAGAAAGTGAAGAAGAAAGGATTTCATATAGTCAACATAGGGAAGTCTTGATCCATTCTCTTGGGAGGAAGCCGTGCATCTTGATGTCAGTTACTCCCCTTCAATTTGATGGAGGTCTCCAGCATCTGCACAGAACTAGATATCGGGTAGACTCTTCTTCAGCTGGTGAGATACGTACTCAAGGCTCAAGTCCCTGAATTTTGGCTGTCATCTGGGTAGTGAAGAAGACTTGGTCTAGTCCCTTCCAAGAAGATCCAAGGGCAGACCTTGTTCTTAGTGATTCCAAATCAGAAGGGTGGGAGAAAATTGAAAATTTTAGTTTGGAGATTGGCAGTCAGATATTTGAGGAAATTAGAACAATTCTGTTTCCAGTTCCGTTTATAGGTATATAACAAAACCTCCAAGATAATTAATAAGATTATAATTTAAAATAGCCAAGTGTGCGAACAATTTTTCTCTTTACACTTATCCCCACTTTTTAAACCAAAGATAACCCTGGTAAAACTAATTTGTTTGCATTAAACTTGGCCTGATTATTTCCATAGCTGCAAGAAGAATAGTGATTAGTCATACAAGTTCTTTTAGACTGCTTTGTTAGACTTTTCATAAGGAGCCTCAGATTGAACTCTCAAAAGCTTCTGAGGCCAGAAAGCCAAGCCAAAGACTGGCCATAAGATTTACCTGTAATATCATTTCAGTCAAAGCCTTGGTGATATAATCAGTGTTTCCAATTGTGTCTTGTTACAAGAACAGATTCTTATTGAACTTACACAAGTAGCTAACAATGTTGCAATGAAAAGAATACTCCAGATTTTCCAAATTCTGGAAGGATCAAGAAGGGAGAAAAGGTAAATGGTTTCATCATAGAGAGCTTAAGAAAAGGGTTTCCTTAAATCTGGAAAAACAAAGCATCAAGTAACTAGCAGTGTTTCAAAAAAGTCATAAATATTACGATCATTGTCTAAGTTAATTAAGTCCCAGGTAATTAATATTTGTTCTGCTTGAATCCGGGGTCCCCACTAGTTCTGGAAATTCTTACCTAGTTCAGTTTTATAATCTTAAAGTTATCAGAAATTTGTACTTGTCAAAAGTCCATAAATTTTCTTAAAGATAAGACAGTCTTGCAGGAATATTTTTGTAGAAGCATCAGAGTAAAAAAAAAACTCTGTGAATGATAAAAGACTTAAAATGACCGTGGTTAAAGATCTGATGAGAGTTCATTATAATGTAGATGATAAGGAAAATTGGTTACTTCTGTGGCATACAACATTTTAAGATAATAATGAGAATGGCTGATAACATTATATCAGGATATATCAGAATTTTAAGAATTTCATACAATTTTTGTAATGCTTATATGAATATATACCTATACAATATAAGGGAGACAAAGTTTAGTATTCTTACTTGCCAACGATTTTCATGTAATTTAACATATCAAATACATGTAATTCATTTACTCCCCTTTTTAGAAGAGAGAACAATTTTTTTATTCAAATACAATAAACCAATAGTTTTAAAAGTTTAAAGTGTACAATATAATGATTCAACAATCCTACATTTCTCACTGTTCATCAAAACAATACTGTATTGTTTGATTACTACAGCTCTGTAGTGTATCTTGAAATAGGGATTGTGGTATCTCCAGTTCTGCTCCTCTTTTTCAAGATATTTTTGGCTATTTGGGTCTTTTGTGGTTCGATACGGGTTTTAGGATTATTTGTTTTAGTTCTGTGAAATTTGTTGTTTGTATCTTAATAGGGATTGCATTAATCTGTAGATTGCTTTGAGTAGGATGGGCATTTTAACAATATTGGTTCTTCCAATCCATGAGCATTGGGATCTTTCCATTTGTTTGTGTCATCTTCAATTTCTTTCATCAATGTTTCATAGTTTTTGGGGTACAGGTCTTTCACCAACTTGGTTAAGCTTATTCCTAAGTATTTTATTATTCTTGATGCAATTGTAAGTGGGATTGTTTTCTTAATTCTCTTCCATATCAATTTTTTTTTCTAACTGTTCAGGGGCTTCTTGAATATCTCATATCTCAAAGTGAGTTTTAAGTCAAAAAGACTTTACTTAAAATTTAAATTTGGGGAAGTTTGTCAAAAATATCAAAAGGTTTGAACACCTGATGAAATAAGATTATAAATTATTATGATATAATAATTATCTATTTAACCTAAATGACCAAAAAAAGATTTTGGAGGCAAATACAGAAGGTTACATAGTTGTTAGCAAAACTTAGCTTTTAATATTGAGAAGATTCAGTCTTTGTAAGTAATCAGAGACATGATTAAGATAATATAAAGCACAGGACATTATTTTGGTAAAATATGAAATACTTGTTTTCTAGGCAAATTACTTCAAGGGCAAAGACAAACACTTCATAATTTCTTACTACAAAGAGCAGAACAATAGTCCAAGAAAACTTTGTCATTTTAACAGAGAAAACCATAGCTTAATTTTGTACTAGCTTACTTTTGATATTCAAGCTCATTCACTTAATTAAATTCATTCTAATTTTAGCCAGCCCTGACCACACACACACAAATTCCTTTCCAAAGATTTATTTTGCACAAGCTTTCTACGATTTTCTTTTTCTTCATTAAAGCACACATTTTACTTTGCTTACATGTGGAGATGTTTCCTTTATTATTTCTAGTAGCTTTAATTACATGCATTAATTATAATTCTTATCCCTTCAAAAGCTTACTTTCTAGTGAAAACTAAGAAGTAAACGACTGTAAATTGTTTTTTATAACATCATTCTTTAGACTGGCAAATTTAGGGATACATTTAATAATTTCTAGAAGCATATGTTACAGGGTTTTTTCCTTTGGTGCCCGTGGTTCTTGGTCACGCCACTTCAAAGAATGAAGAGGTAGACCAGAGAAAGAGTGGTGGGCAGCAAAGCAAGGTTTATTGAGTGATAGTACAAAGCTCCCGAAGAAGGAGGGGACCCAAGAGGGTTGCCACCACAGTTTCTAAGTCTAGGGGTTTTTATGGGCTTTGTTGCCAAACTGTTTTAATCTTGATTAACCCTCGTGACACCTGTCATCCAATCAGGTTTTTGTCATCTATCTATCATGTGGGAAAGGATGGAGGGCTACTTCCAGGGTGGTGTAAAATCCTTTTAAGAGTGGTTTCCTCTTGGGGTGGGGGTGGGGTGGGGGGGGTCTGTCCCTGCCTGACTTTCTTCCAGCTGTCCTTCATCACATATATCTTTTTCAATTTTTCCAATGTAGCACCAACATATCCAAATATCCTTTAGTTTCTCTGTAATAAAGAGCCAAAGTAGATAAACTTATGTTTATCTACAAGCATAATCACTGCTACAGTTATCCAAGATGCAGGTAGACTTAGAGTGATCCCCATAATAAAGAATAATAATAAATATTTCAGTATTTTATCTTATTTGGAAATGATCTAGGTATTTAATTTTTACCCATCATCTAATTTAACTTAGCAAAACTCTAAGAATTTAAGCCACCAGAAAAGATTTGAGAGAACTATTTAATTAGACATAAATATTGCTAAGAAGTTCATTATAAACCTACTATCTTATATCTATTTAATTAACTTTTTCTTAATAATTATATTTAAATAAATCATGAAAATTTCACAAGACATCGAATAGCTAACCATCTTAAGTTATCCTATTTGTCCACAAATTCTCTAAGAGATAACATAAACCTATTTGACCTTTAGTAAGCCTAGGTAGAATAAAAGTATTATATTTAATGCTGATAACTCTAAAGACATGTCTATTTTAATTAAACCAACAAACTTAAACTGGTTTTAATATTGAATGTTTTCCCAGATCATGGGGACCTAAAATTCATTTGGATTAAATTTCTATTATATTTCTGAGAACTTAATTTTATATAAGCACTTAATTTTCTTTAATTAAATAGAGCTCTTTTGCCAATTAATTTTGACAGTACCACTTGGAGGCAGGAAATATCACATACCTACAACATATATAGACACATGAAGATACAGACAGACACAAAAAGAGACTTTATAGCTTCCATTTTAAAATTGCTGCAACTGGGGTGCTGGGGTAGCTCAGCTGGTTGAGTGTCCTGGGTTGTGGCTCCTGGGATTGAGCCCAAGTGGGCTCTGCACTCAGTAGGGAGTCTGCTTTATGATTCTCTCCCTCTGTCTCACCGCACCCACCCCCCACCACGGGTGCCCTCATGCATGTTCTCTATTTCTCTCTCTCACTCTCTTAAAAAAAAAAAAAAGCTGAAAAATTACCCCCCCTGAAGTTTGGTCTAGATAAGAGTTCTGAAGAAACCCTGGATAGAACATTTACATCTCAAGGCATAGGGAAAAATTGCAAGCTCTTCCTAGAAGGACTTTTGTCCCCCCAAGGCAAGAACTTTTGCAACACTTACAAGCATTTTGAGATAAATATGAGGTTTTGGTATTGGTAAAAAAGGATAAGTGGACTATGAATTGTTTGTGGAGCCACACCTCTGATCCTCTAGAGACTACATTTGCTAAACAAGGACAACTGCTTTTAATTCCTCAAAAATTGGGCTGCCACCTCAATGATATCAGGACTGGCAACCCATCCCCCTACGTTGAAATGTTTTCCCTCTGGGTACATTTAGCTTAGGGAGAGGCCTAAAAAATTCCTACAGGGTCTGAATATTAGCCTCTAATTTGATCAAATTTCTGATTAAGAATTATTAAATCTTTTCAAATATCTTGTCAGGTTTCAGCTGGAACAAACAGTAAATAGTTCTGGCAGTATTGAACAACCTCATTAATTTTAGTTTCACCTTGGTTGTTTAAGAGAATAATATAATAGCACTTTACAGAAAATCTCTCAGAATCCTGTTAGCTTTGGGAGGGTTTGATGTGGGTGGGAGTCCTCATTCTGGAGTAGATATGGGGGCATTCAAACTGATTTTGCATAGGGGTTTTGAGGATGATCTTTTTTCTGGTATCCCAGTTGATTGTGATGGAGACACCAATCCTTGGACCCACATTTTGGTGATAGACCCCTAGGAGAGTGCAATGTGGGAGGCCTACGTGTTCCTTTTATGTCTTTAATTTTTCATTAACTTTTTGCAATGCATCTTTCAATGAGGCTATTTTGGAATCTTGAAGGCTTTTGGAAGCTTTTACATGACAGTTAAAATAGTTAGCCCATTCTATTTGTTTGATGTGGGAACCCTTAGTTTCAGGTTCACTTTTTAAATAAAAGGTCTTGTTTAACTGGATTGTTTCCCATAATGGCCATTGTAATTATAGGTGGTCTTTGGCAAAACTTTGCTATTTTTGTAAATATCTACAGCTTCCAGGACCACAGTTTGTATAAATAAAATAAGCAGATGTTCCAGGTGGTGCACTCAACTCTTTGGATATAAAGGATTGCATTTCTTTTAGTTGGGCCTTTGGGTTTCTCAGAGCCAAACTAATACCTGAGAGGGACATGCCACAGGGATAGTTGGAAGAAAGGCAGGTAGGGAGAAGGGTCCCTGCCTTAATAGGGAACCACCCTTAAAAGGATTTTACACCACCCTGGAAGGAGCCCTCTACCCTTTCCCATGTGATTGATAGATGACAAAAACCTGATTGGCTGATGGGTGCAGAGAGCGTTAATTAGATTAAAACAGCTCACCAACAAGCCCATAAAAACCCCTAGACTTAGAACCTGTGGTGGCAACCCTCTTGGATGCCCTCTCTCCTCAGGAGCTTTGTACTATTACTCAATAAATCTTGCTTTGCTACCCACCACTCTTTGTCTGGTCTACCTCTTCATTCTTTGAAGTGGTGTGACCAAGAACCGTGGGCACACCGAAGGAAAAGAAATCCTGCAACATGACAGTATCTCAGAATTGCATGTAAATTTTCTTGAGATTGGTGGGCAACCTAGTAAAGATTATGTCAAGCAAGATTACCTTCCCTTAATAAAAAGCAGGGGGTTTTATGGGGCAGATTACCTCTCTCTAGTGCTGACCGGGAAATTCCAGCCTAACTAATTTAAAATCCCACTTCTGAGAGAGGTTGAAACTGCAATTTAGTCTTGATTGGCTGTCCTGGGGTCAATTTTTGCTTTCTTTTCTCTTCTTTTCTTTTCTTTTCTCTTCTTTTCCCCTTCCTTCCTTCCTTCCTTTCTTCCTTCCTTCCTTCCTTCCTTCAATAGTGTGCAGTAGAGAGTAGCATCTGGACCTGTCAGAGAGCAAGGATCAATGAACGCCATAAATTAAGCTCATAGAATAATTATCACCTTGACACATCTTTGTTTTACTCCTGAGAGGCAACAGAAATTGGTTTACTGTCTCTGCTTCGCGGTGTCAAATTCATGAAGTACAAGAGTTAGGATTAAGGTTTTGCTACATCAGAGAGGGTAAATTTCCTTTTGATGTGGGCTTTCTGGGACCGAGAGAGGTATAGTAGGGAAGTTTGTCATTCCCAAGGCATACCAAGAACTACTTTAATTTCTGAACAATGGTTAAATATTTTACAGAAAAATGTCTCTGTTAAAACCTTCAGAAAATTTTTCTACAGTCAAATTCTTGAACCATCAGATTTGCCTAGAATCTTTAAATAATTATGGATTTATAATGAATTTTATATAGTATGAAGGAGAAAAATTTTAAATGTAAAGTTAAATCACATTTAAAAAATTATGTTTTTAAGATAATGAGTTACATGACGGCAAGTATAATTTTATTATTGATATTTTAATAATTTCAAGATTATATAAATTATTTTGTCACTTTTTTTAATGTGGAAAAGAAGACCTCCCTTTGTATTATTTCAAATTAAAAGACCATTTATTTAAAAGATGGGGTAGGGGACTATAAATACTCTTTAAAAAAAAACAAACAAATTTTAAGAAGTGCTCTTGAAAAATTATTTAATAGGCCACAGGCATAATTACCGCTAGTTATCCAAGATGCAGGTAACCTTAGAGTGATCCTCATAATAAAGAATCATTTGTAATAACTAACATATCTGTCAGCCTAATAAGACATCTTCTAACAAAGACAGACCCTTTCATTGTAATTTATAGGAAATAAAACTTTTATCAGGAGCTATTCTTAGAAGCACAGAGCCAAGATTAAGTAAATAACAGTGGAAACCACAGCCTTTGGCTATCTCTCAGCTTTGGAGACACATTTAATGGGTATTTCACACACAAGTATACCCTCCTTTGATATATGATCATTTTAAAAAAATCTCCCTTCTGCTAAAAGGAATGTTTGACTCCAGAGACTCATCATCAGGTTTGAAAAGTCTTTAGAAAGCCACTTAGGCTCTACAAAAGTTTAGGAATGATGGACAAATATAAATTTTTAAACGCTATGCCCGAAATCCAGTATATGGACTAGAACACACCTCTGGTGATGTCGTTCATAACAAATATGTCTTCTTTTAGGTTCACATGTTTCCATAGGGTGCTGACACCTCAGAATAAGTCTGCTATTCTTGCTGTTACAACAACAACAATGGTGCTAGGGCAAGTGGTCCCAGCTTGATAGCTCAGTATAGTTTTTCCTTGTAATTTAGGCTTTGTTTCATGCCTGGGGGGAGTTGTTTCTCTTTCACTTAAGAACGGGAGTCCTTCAACCTCCTTACATTACTTCCGTTGTGATATAGCACTTTAAAAGCTCCCTGGCTGACAACTGTGGCTGGAGGCTGGGATCTGCTGGGAGCGGCGTCAGGCACTGAAAACAGGATCTGTTCATCTGTTCACCAAAGGACTGCAGTGTTGTAGAGTCCTGGCATGGATTTTTAGGATTATGCTGCAATAGTGTGAGTTAGGAAGTTGCACACTCGCACACGTTCTAATTGAATGATGAATTTAAAAAAATCCGTGATTTCATCATGTATATGGGCCACAGACATGAGAACATTGTTGATTGTGTCCCCACAATTCAAATCTACTTAGCAGAGAGTTACTTAGCGTAAAACTATGCAATGAACAGATCTGTCTTGTTCCAAAGCCCATCTTTTCATTCACCTATTTGATTATGCTTTGATTAAGTATACTGAGGCTGGAAGTGACCCCCAAATTCGGAGTTGTCAAGCAGGTCTAACAGGCTGCCTTCTCCTCTGGCTCACGCTGGCTTACATGCCCAGATCAAGCTAACTGAGAAGAAGCCTGCACAGTGGAATCCACCTTACCTTCCTTTCTGTAGGGCAGCTGCTTCAGGTCACCTGGCCTGTCTAACACCTCGCTGGGTGGATTTGCTGGGGTGTCGTGCAGTTTCTTAATTCTCAGCCATTATCCAGTTCTTTTAGCACACTAACCCTGCCAGTTTTTGCATTTCCCCCCTTGTCTCTGCCTAGAAATTATTTGTCTCTTTTCACATCCTTGTGTGTGAATACAGGGAGCCCCACAATCTCTTGACTGAAAAGGAACTAAGTTGACCTGATAGCTTCAGTTCACTAACTTTACAGAATCTCTAAAGGAGTCAAAGTAAACTTAAGCTACCCTAATATTGAAATAGCTGCTTAGCTTTGGAAAAAATAATTTGGAAGCCAGGTCTGTAAGCTTGTATTCCTTCTCTTGCTTCGATTTGAAACCCTTGGCGCTTTCAAATATTTATGCATTCACTTATATAGGGGCAGAATACAACAGCACTTAAGAGGATGTACTCTGGAATCAGATTGTCCAGATTCAAACCTGCATGCTGTGCGTTCATTTGTGGGCCACGGCCATGTCATTTAAGATCTTGTTCTTCCATTTCATTTGTGAAATGGGCATAATAATAGCACCTCCTTCACAGAGGTGCAAATGAACATGCATCTGTAATATAAATTATTATTATAGTTATTATTAAAAACTAAAGGGTTTGGACAGCAGAGGGGATAAATGGCCAGGCTCATGCAGAGGTGGATCATGTAGGCCCTGTTAAGCTTATGTATATCGTATTAAAAATCCTAATTTCAAGATGAACTCTTAGCAACTTTCAGATATATAACCCTATTGTTAACTATAATGACCATGCTGTACATTAAGTCTCCAGTGTGTAGTGAGAAGGCTTTATGTTGTTAATTACAGATATTTCTACTACACTATGATATGTGAATTTCTAAAAAGCTTTGTATTCTGTAGGATTTATATTAAAACAACAGGATTCCGGGGGCGCCTGGGTGGCTCAGTCGTTAAGCGTCTGCCTTTGGCTCAGGTCATGGTACCAGGGTCCTGGGATCGAGCCCCGCATCGGGCTCTCTGCTCCGCGGGAAGCCTGCTTCTCCCTCTCCCACTCCCCCTGCTCGTTTTCCCTCTCTGCCTGTCTCTCTCTGTCAAATAAATAAAATCTTTAAAAAAAAAAAAAAAAAAAACAGGATTCGGGGCACCTGGGTGGTTCAGTCATTTAAGCGTCTGTCTTTGGCTCGAGTCATGATACTGGGGTCCTGGGATTAAGCCCCAAATCATGGGGCTACCTGCTCAGTCGGGAGTCTGCTTCTCCCTCTGGCCTCCCCCGCCCCCACTCATGTGTGCACTCTTTCCCTCTCAAACAAATAAATAAAATCTTAAAAATAAAAAAGCAGGATTCATGGGAAAAAAGTAAGATTATGTGCAAACCCCCAAACTTGTGAAGTCACCCCTAGCAATCATCATCCTCATGGAAATAGTAGCAAAAAGAAACTACTAATAAGTAAATTTCCCTTTAAATATAATATTCTATTTTAAGGAGAAAGTAATTTGATCACAGGGATAGAAATAAGATTAAGCCTACTTAGAGAAAGAGAAAGGGGTGGGGCTGCACATAAAAGTGGGAGAACACATCATGCTAATATGTGTCCAAACAAGGTCAAAGGAAAGACAGAATGTGAACGTGAGGGAAATGGGGATCATATTCCACACTGTCCTCCATGGCTGCAGTTAACTCCAGCCTTATTACAATATTTTGTGTTTGGCTGTCATTTTTGGTGATGTGAATCATTAATGTGCTGAGGAATTAGCTTATGAAACAACATACTTTTCATGTTATAATCACGTTCTTCTCTACTTACCAATCATTTACAACCAATCCCCTCACGTTAGACACACATTCGAGTGTAAGAGAAGGGGAATGATGTCCATAGATCAGAATTTCTGAAAGATTACTCTAGTAGCGGATCAAATCTCAGAATTTGGACACCTTTAACACCAAAGGGGAAAGGGTAGCTGGAACCAGACTGGTGGCAGCGATGATGAATATACCCAGATGTCCAATATCGAAAATCCCTAATGTAAAATTGAAAAGACACTTCCTTAAAGACATAACCTTAGGTGTCAATGCTCTCTAAACTCTGAGTTTTGATACTTCACGTTCCCAGAAAAGTGGAGGAGGAAATTTTCACCGAATAAGAAAGCAAAAATACAACCTAATTACATATACTAGACTAGGTTTGGGAAGTCCGAGTTCCTGCCATCCATCTCTTCTATTCATGTTTATCTCCCCAGCTGCTCTACATTTGCCTGGGCCAGGATTGCCGTGGGTATGGGAAGAAGCATGGAAGAAGCGGAAAGGTTAAGAAATTAGAACACTTTGAATGTTGGCGTTAGTGATTTAAACTTGAGAACAGATGAGGAAGATACATGCACTCTGCCTACACAGGCTTATTGAAAATAGTGGCAAATATTCTCTGACCTCTTAAAATGTATTGTCACATAGACATGACACGTTCATGTTAGATACTTGGATTTGAATGTTAAGAATAAGTTATTTAAGTAGAAACCACAGTTCGTGATTTAAACTCTTGTTTAAATCAGTGCTGTCCAATAAAAAATAATGCAAACCACAAATGTGAGCTGCATATATAATTTTAATTTTCCAGTAAACACAATAAAAAGGAAAAAAAATAGGTGAAGTTCATTTTTATACTTATTCAGCCTAATATATCCAAAATATTATCATGTCAACAACAAATGAATATAGAAATTGAGATATTCTATATTCTTCTTATTTTGGTATTAATTCTTTGAAATTTGGTATATAAGTTAAAAATCTCAAATCACCACATTTCAACTAAATAGCCACATATGGCTAGTGGTTACCATATGGGACAATAGAGGTTAACTTGTTATGAACATTATTTTGCCAGAATGAAAAGCCACAATTAAATATATGCCTACTTATATTTTTGTCAGCATTTAACGGTCTCATCCCTTCACACAATAGAAAAAATATCATATCCTGTTTTATTTCTTTTTTGGGGAGTATTCTTATAGAATGCTTTCAGAGTATAACTTTTGGATATTTCCCATCTCATATCTTATTTCAAGCATGATTCCCACATTAAATGTTTAAATTTGAATATTTGTGAGGAACGCATTATAATTTTTGTAATGTTTTATATGACTGGAGGAGCGCTGAACTGCATCGTAGCTGACGAGTTGACAAGATGCCATGTTTCATAGATGTTTAATTAAACATATATTGATTTTGATTTTAGTTCCCTTGTTTTGGAAGCATTATATACAATTTCTGGCCTCCAACATTTTTGGCTCTTGAGAAATTCCAATTTTAGGCTGTAGGCATCAAGCCCTGAGTGCCAAATGCACAAAACTGTGCTGGAGCTCGAGGCACATGCTTCCCGTGCCTGCTCACAGAGGATGGGTTGTTCTTGTTCCTTTAGTTCTCAGTGCAATTGTCACTTAAAACTGACTTTTGCTAACTTAGGTTGTGCCATCAGGGATAGTCTGTCTGTTTGGCCTTCTTTTTTTTTTTTTTTATCCACAGCATTGGTAAATTTGGTCTCATTTATGTATTTGTTTTTTATATTAAAATTTTTTTTTTAAAGATTGTATTTATTTATTTGACAGAGAGAGAGTGAGAGAACACAAGCTGAGGGAGTAGCAGAGGGAGAGGGAGAAGCAGACTCCCCACTGAGCAGGCAGCCCCACGCGGGGCTCCATCCCAGGACCCTGGGCTCATGACCTGAGCCGAAGGCAGACACTTAACTGACTGAGCCACCCAGGCGCCCCTGTATTTGTTTTTTAAATTTGTTTTCTGTTTCTGATTTAAGAGAGTCAAGGATTGTGTATATTTTCTTATATACTGTATAATAAAGGACTTTGTAGACACTCAATAAACCTTAGGTAAGTGAAGGAAACAAAAACAGAATTGCTTGTTGTAAGGAAGAGTTCAAAACTCACTTTACCTAAATGCAGAATAGAGGTTGTCAATCTGGTAGGGATCCAAGGTTGCTCTAAGCTGCATATTTGAGACAAAATAATTCCCATGTATCCAGGCTAGAGAAGCAATTATTTTTAAGTTAAAGCTTATAAAGCCTTATAAAACCATGTGACATTTTATCAGTCATTTATATTTCAGTAATTTCATTGACTTAAATTTACTAATTTATCTTGTTCTTTCCTGGATGGACTGATTCTTTCTATTTTCTAATTTTAGGGTTTTTTGTTTTCTGTTTTTCTTAAATTTTTTCTTTTTCTTATTCTCTAAATGTGTGATTCTCAATCTTGGCATATTTTGCTTCTTCCAGGAAATGTTTGGCAATGCCTGGAGAAATTTTTGATTGTCACAATTGGGAGTAGGGGACGATGGTACTGTCACTTACTGAACAGAGGAAAGAAATGTGGCTAAAAGTCAAATGCACAGAATAGCTCCCCAGTAACAACTGTTCAACCCCAAATGTCAAAAGGTGACATTGTGAAACCCTCCTCTAACCTAGTTCACGTTAAAAATAGTGATCTGTATTTTATCCTTAAAATGATTATTAAATTGAGAAAAAATTGCTTCTGTTTATGATACGCCTTTTGCTTCATCGTAAATAAAGCTTTTTTCAAGTCTGTAGAAAACTTAGTTTATCCAAATTTGCAGGGTGCATAGCAGTGACCATTTAGCAATGCAAGTCTTTTCCAGGCTTTCCTTTTTATTTCTTTAAATGTTGGCAGACACAATGAGAGTTTTGATGACTACCATCAAGTCATTCTGTCGATTTAATGTATCTTTGTTAATCTGTTTTATAGGTCCCTTTAGATGGAATGTAATACAGCGGAAGCCTTTTCATCAAAAGGATTAATGCCTGCATTATCATTTCTGCAATAAAACAGAAAGTTAAGTGGTGGAGGCCACAGACACCTCAAACCTGGATTCCACAATTCTACATTAAGTGCTGGAGTTTTTATTACTCTGCCATTGGAAAGCCTTTGCCAATGCTTACAAGGAACTGTTTATCCCTGCTTCTCTGGGTCCTGTTTGATGGAGGTCTCCTAATACCCCTTCAACCACAGCCACAACAGACTTTAGCCACAGAACCAACAGAAAATGTTATCCACCTGCCAGGGCGCCGATCACATTTCCAACGAGTTAAACGTGGCTGGGTATGGAATCAATTTTTTGTGCTGGAGGAATACATGGGCTCCGAGCCTCAGTACGTTGGAAAGGTAATGGCGTTTCTTTTGACAACCACTTAATAGCAAGGGGGATTATGAATTGTGTATTGTGTATGGATGTTTTGCACAGGAGTTGAACAAACCAGTGACTAGAACACTGGGATTGAAACCCGAGAGACCTGGTTTCTCTTCCTGACTCAGTGGCCCGGGTAAGCTTTGGAACATCATTTAATCACTCTTGACCTCAAATTTCCCTGGTTATTTTAATGAAATTAATATATATTTTGTTCCTATTTTTTTTAATTTTAAGATTCTTTGCTAAAGACAAAAAGTTAAAATATTAAATGTCATTAAAAATGTTGTAGCACATTATTGCTCACAGACGTTCTGGAACTGTTTACCAAGAAGACAGAGAAAAAATCCCCAGGCATAAATATTCTAAGCTGCTGTTGATATCCTTGAATGACAAGGATGTCTTCCTTTCCCTGCCCCTTAAAAACATGACATACCATTTGAAATGTGGTTTTGAAATATTTGATGTGGCTTGCTTATACTTTATAAATTATTTATTTATTATATGTTTTGCAAGCTATTTATGAAGCTATTTATGACCAAAGTTATAAGTGTTGAAACCCAAGTACATACACCTCAATCTTCAACACAGCATGTCATTTTTAATTCTTATTGTTAGTTTATTGAAATTTAATTTTTTTCACAAAATAATTGATGGTAACTCTTCATTTCAGCACATTTATGCTTTACTGCTATTTTCCTCACATAAAATTTTTGACACATGTATAGAATGGATATAACTTATCATTGCCACCAAATTATTTTTTTCCCAGAAAAAAATGAATATTTTATTTTGTTAGTTAACTGTCTTTAAATCTTCTAAAAGATTTTGCCGTGGTTTTAATAAAAACATATATGCTTGAAAACAAAACAAAACAAAAATATATGCTTGAAGAGAGTTTAGAATATATCCAAAGACAGAAATAGAGAACTATAGTAGGAGGAGTCCTAGGAAGCTGATCTAGAAGATTGTATTTATTGCACATTAATGTCCTCAGAGTTCTCTGGAAGCCTAAACTAATGAGAAATATGACGAGTCTTAAGATTCCAATGGTAGGTCAAAGGAAACAAATCCATTCAAGATTTAAATTCCTTGCACTATATTTTTAGAATTTACCTTTTAGAAATGTGTTTAAAGACTATTGCATAATACAGTGGAAAAGGTCTTCAAATAGAACCTTTGTTAAAAATGAACACATAGCCAAGGTTTCCCTGAGGTATATGGGGCCCCAGACAAATGTTTTCTGTGGGATATCTATCTCTATATAAAATTTGAGTCATGCCAAGTCAGTCTTTGCGTACTATTCTGGCAGTCCAATTTTTGTGATTTTGTAAAAAATACACAATATCATTAGGAGAGGCAATCTCCTTGACAGACCGCCTACGAGGAATCAGGACCTGGTCATGGGGCCCTGGGACAACTCCATAGGTATTAGTCCTGGAGCTCCCCAGGGTATCTGATAAAGCCAAAATTAAGTAGGAAGTCAGAGGGTGCCTTCAAGGGGAGAAATGGATACAGTCCAGCCCATGGCAACCCACCAGATGGCATTACTGCCCACAAATAGACCTGGAAAAAAGAAGGGTCTCAGAAAATTTTGAGGAAAGCACTCTAAAACATGGAAATTCCCGATGTTAGTGTACATTGCTTTTGCTTATATGATTCCTCCATATGATTGTGAAATATAATTTTTATGGTGAGATAATTTCATGTTGTTCTGGTACACTTGTTTTTTATGAATTAATGTAATATAGGGATCAAGTTCTGAAATCTTAAGACAAATGGATGGGTAGCATAGCTCTAAAATTCTGCCTCATGGGTATTAATATTCTCAGCTCTGCTTATGATGGAAACTAGACATCACATTGAGGTTCCTGGCAAGTGTATAATGAGAAAGTATACTCTCTGGTTTTGATTGAAGCAGATTCATAACCTTTAGTTGCCTGAATCTGAAGTGAGAAGATTGTTTGTTGAAAAATTAATGAAACTGACTTTTATTCTATCTTAGATAGAGTAGCATTTCACCTAGGAATTGCATATCCAAATTTTGTTTGATACTCTGGAATCATACCTTTGTAATTACTACTATAGAATAGAATTCATCCAATTCATTTCAAAGATGAATTAGTATTTATATGTAGATTTTAAAGGAGTAGATCTAAGATCTATTATTAAATGAAAACGACATTATTTTCAGTCATACATATGTAATGTGTGCTGAAAACCTGTGGCTCTCCCATAATGCATGTTCCTAATGCAAATGAAACAATAGTAGCCACGGTTTCCTTTCCACATGGAAACTAATTAAAGTTTAATTAAGTTTGTCTTGGTGCGTCTAGATGTGGGAATAGTAATATGATAACATCGGGACTAATTCAAGTTACTATATGTATGTGTGTAAACATATATAAATATATTTACGCTTCTGCTCTTTTTAGAAAGACATCGAGACAGTTTGCAGAAAAATAAAATATTATAAATAATATAGAATTCAAGGCTAAGGAAGAAGGAAAATGAAAAAGTGCCAAGCATAGCGGTCATAGTGGATTAGTTAAATACATAGTGGGTTAGTAAAATAAAACTAAACTACTATAATTGAGCTTCAAATTTAATTTTATGGTTTTTTACAGCACCAGCATCTATGGGAAACATTAATTTGTACAGTTCCTATTACTGAAAGTTCCACTTATTGAGAAGAAATTTCTATGTCCCTAGCTGCAAATCTAAAAGAATTTATACATGTGGAAATGTATAGTAAGGATCTTGATCGTCTTAGATATCAATGTTGACATTCTTGCAAGAAAGACCACACTGTGGCGTTGCTTATAATGAATATTACTTTATTTTATATACAAAGAAATCATAAGGGTGTCCAGAGATAAAGCCAATAATTCCCTCAAATAGACATTTTGGATTTACGACAATATCTGGATAAGTGTAAGATGCATAGTAACACAGAAATTAATTTGATCAGCAAAAATTTTAATTCAGATGCTGTAAGTTGCTCATAGTTCCCACTAAAAACAAAAACAAAACAAAAAACCCCCTTATTAAAGACATGCACACATACACACAATGTACACAACACATACTCGCAGAGTAAGCTGGATGCTTTCACCAACATATATAACTGGGTGCCTGTGTCTGGGTAGTACTACGTTATATCATAGCCTCAAAGCTGTGCATCAAGAAAATGCTGCCCAATTATCCTCAAAGAATAATTTAGGAAATTGAGTTATCATTTTGGATGATCTTTCTTAGCAGTAATTCTTAAATTTAAGATGTTTAAAATGGCAAAAAGATTAAAAAATGAAATATATTTAAACCCTAATTCTGGAGGCACCTGTTCATTCAACATATTTTTTTTTATTGAGTGCATTACAATTTGAGAAAGTGTTAAGCCGGGGGTGCCTGGGTGGCTCAGTCATTAAGCGTCTGCCTTCGGCTCAGGTCATGATCCCAGGGTCCTGGGATCGAGCCCCGCATCGGGCTCCCTGCTCGGCGGGAAGCCTGCTTCTCCCTCTCGCACTCCCCCGCTTGTGTTCCCTCTCTCGCTGTCTCTCTCTCTGTCAAATAAATAAATAAAATCTTTAAAAAAAAAAAGAAAAAAAAAAAAGAAAGTGTTAAGCCTGGTAAGGATCAATCTAGTTATGAAGGTCCCTAGATTACAATTATAATCGGTAAGCTTTACTTAGTGCTTACTTTGGGCACTGTTTTAATTGCTTTGTATTCATAAAATTATGTAATCCTCAAAACAGCACTATGAAGAAGATTTCTAGTAGTCCCATTTCACATACCAGGAAACTGAGACACAGAAGAGTCAGGTAACTGGCCCGGGGCCCAACAGGCAGTAAATGCTGAAACTAGGATTTTAAGTCAGGAAGTTTAGCCCCATTGCACCAGAAAATACCACAGTTTGTTATCTTATAAGGATATTAAGAGCTAGCAATCATTTCAATACTCTGTTGAAAGTACTGTAAAGGAGATCCTATTAGGGATTGTGGAGACAAAGTCAAGTCTTTGACTATGTCCAGAAGATGAAGCAGTTTAAGAAAGCCTTCAAGGATGAGGGAGCACCTGAGATGCATCGTGAAGGATGACTCCATCTTTCTCAGAAGAGAGAGTCTGAGGGAAAGTTTTATAAGCACTGAGGCTTGAAAATTCAAGGTGAGGCTTAGATAACCATATTTCAATATAGTCAGAGAATGTGAAGCCAACCATTTAGGGTAGGTAAATACAGAGAGTATTAGCAAGTCTCAATTCTGATACCAAGATCAGTATTATTTTATTTATTTATTTATTTATTTATTTATTTATTTATTTATAAATTGAGGTATAGTTGACATACAACATTATATTAGTTTCAGGTGTACAACATAATGATTCAATATTTGTATACATTACAAGATGATCACCACAATTAGTCTAGTTAACATCTGTCACCATACATCATTACAAATTTTTTTCTTGTAGTTAGGACTTTCAAGATTTACTCTCTTAGGGGCACCTGGTGGCTCAGTTGGTTAAGTGTCTGACTCTTGGTTTCGGCTCAGGTCATGATCTCAGGGTCCTGGGATGGAGCCCTTCATCGGGCTCTGTGCTTAGCGCAGAGTCTGCTGGAGATTCTCTCTCTCTCTCTCCCTCTCCCTCTGCTCCTCCCCATGCTCGCTCTCTCTCTCTAAAATAAGTAAATAAGATTTTTTTTTAAAGATTTTATTTATTTATTTGACAGAGAGAGAGAGACAGAAAGAGAGAGCAAGAGAGTGCAAGCAGGGGGAGCTGCAGAGCGAGAGGGAGAAGCCGACTCTCCACCGAGCAGGGAGCCCGATGCAGGGCTTGATTCCAGGACCCTGGGATCATGACCTGAGCTGAAGGCAGACACTTAACCGATGGAGTCACCAAGGCGCCCCAGTAAATAAAATTTTTAAAAAAGATTTACTCTCTTAGCAACTTTCAAATATTCAGTAGAGTATTATTAACCGTAGCCCCATGTTGTATATTACAGTATTATTTGTTCTTAAAGGTGTCATAATCCACAAAGATGTCTTGGTTGAGGATTCACATGGACAGAGTTGCAGTTGTCGAATGAGTATTCAGAGTGCCATTTAAAAGACTCATTGGAGGTGGGGGGACGGGCATGTAGATAGGGAGAACATATAGGAGAAGGTTACAATAGGCTTGTCAGGAAGTAATGAAGAGAATGGGATATTAGAGTTGAAAATTTGAAAGATAGACATATTATAAAATATTTCAAGATCTGTCAGTCATGGGAATATAAAGGATGAGACAAAACATTAGTGGATAATAGCATGTAGAGAATGTAGGAGTGGGAGTAGTAAATTAAGTGACTCAGATTTCTGACTTTGTTTTCCTGGTATCCGATATATTTCTGGGACTAGAGTAAGAAACAAAATGATCACACTCAGACATTATACATCCATAGTTACTTTTATTTTATTTTGTTAAAGATTTATTTATTTGAGAGAGAGAGAAAGCAGGGGGAGGGGCAGAAGGAGAGGGAGAGAGAGAGAACCCTCAAGACTCTGTGCTGAGCGCGGAGCGCAACGCAGGGTTCACTCCCGGGGTCCTGCAATCATGACCTGAGCTGAAATCAAGAGCCGGCCACTTAACCAACTGAGCCACCCTGGCAGCCCTCCTTCGATGTACCCAGGTGAATTATCTCACAGATATTTAGATATGTTAATCTAGAGTTCACAAAAGAAGCCTATGTTAGAGATGCAGACATAGGAGTGAATGGTATACAGCTAATAGTCAAAATCACACAAATGGGTAACACACTCCAGGAGAAATTGCAGAGAAGGTATGTGAACCCTGACTTTTAACTGAAAAGCAAGTGAAGTAGACTTAGGTAGATCTATTTAATAAGAAGCAAAACACAAATATTAAATAGTGCAATGGAAAATAAACTGAAAGTTTTGGGAGTAAGAAATGAAATTCAGGGGTCAAATTAAATAATGACTGAAAAAGCCTCTTCTGGTTTTGTCAATGAGCCAGAGGTGACCTTTGTCAAAATAGTTTAAAGATTTTCTTTACACCTTAAACAAAGATGAAAGGAATGGGTACAGCCAATAGATTTCAAAAGTATAGTTGAAAGACATTGATCTATGCCCTATTTATATGCCTGGTTTGATCTGATTGGCATCCTGTTAGTTAGGGTTGTCCAGATAAACAAAAGAAACAGGATATGTGTGTGTATGTGTAATTGCTATGCAAAAGCATATGCATGTGTATGTATATGTATACATATATGTATGGAGAGTCAAAGAGAGAGAGAATTTTATTTTAAGGAATTGCTCCCCCACGATTGTGGAGATTCAAGTCCAAAATCTGCAGGGCAGGCCAACAAGCTAGGGATTCAGGGAAGAGTTGCAGATATAAATCAAGGCAATGGCAATAGAATTTCTTTTCTTTTCTTTTTTTTGTAATTATAGGTAGAATTTGGTTTTGGATTAGTAAAATAAATAATAAGAAAAAAAAGAAGAGATAGCATGATAGTTTATTAACTATTAATTAAAATAGATCTAATTGCATTGCAAAAATAATTTGTCTCTCTAGAATTTCTTCTAAACTAATACAATATTTAAAAATAAAGTAGCTAACACAATACTAGGATGATATTTTGATTCATGTATATAACCCTCTGCACCCAATAAAAGTGTAAATTATATTACAAAGTTATACTAACACATTTAAAATGCATTTTCTTGGCTTGACATTTTATCTATCTATCATCTATCTGGCTCATGAGTCATGTAGTTGTTTCGTTTGTTTGTTTTGTTTTGTCATGCAGCTTTTTTGAGAAGCCTATTTTCATGGTGCAATTTACTCCTAAAATTTGAGCTTTTGATATCAGAGTAATTCTTGTTCATTTGAGAGTCAGTGTTCATAATATCAACCCAATCTTTATACAAAATCGAATGCATCCTCTTGACTCTGGCCTCACTTACTCACCTGAGAACCTTGCAGTGTATTCAAGTACTCTAATTCAAGATCTTGTTTCTAATCCATTCTGCTGTCAAATGGCTTAACCTTGATGCTAATCAAATCATCATTAGCTACCTGCTCATTCTGTAGCAATAAAAAACAAACAGAAGGAGCCATTCTCGCTCTTTTTTAAAGCCTTTTTAGGTAAACCTGATATTTTATTGCCCACTTGGTTCTTAAACACATCTCTAGTTTTATAGTTTCTCTCAAAATATGAAGCTGTGTTTGAAATAGTCATCTTGGATATGATTAGATAGCTATACATTAAAGAGGAAAACGGACATGGAATCTGAACAAATAAATAACACAATATAATAACGTTCTTATCAAACAGTTAATGCCCATTGTATGTCAGTTCTTCTCTCTCCTTTACAATTTATTTCTTGCTTCTAGCATACTAGTTGTTCATAATAGCTGTCCCATAAAGGTTTAATGTGTTTACTTTAATTGAATTGGCAGGACCTTGAATGAAATTCAACTATCTTTAAATCAATATATGCATCCTTAAAAACAGCATTTCAAAAATAGCATGAACAGCATGAAGATTTGAGACTCACTGTTGTTGTTTTTTCTCCTTTTTTCTTTCTTCTGCTTCTCTTCTCCCCCTACTCCTGCTGCTGTCTTTCCACCTTCCCTCCAACTATCTTTCCATCCTTCTGTTTCTTCAAAGCATTTCTTTGTATTCTATGTGGATGTTGCCTGATACAGTAACTTAAAAGCTAGGATAAAGAGTTAGGAGAATTTGATTCTAATTCCAGTTCTTTTAATAATGATCCACATGAAACTACTTAAGCACATGTGTGTCCATTCATATGACTAATAATGTAGTGTTACATCACATACCCAGATTATATTTTCATCAGAAAGATCTTAAATGCATTTGTCACAAACTTTACAATACAGTTAATTGTGGGTGCATGTGTGTATATATGCACATATGTTTAGACATTTTCTTCCTATAAAATACTAGCTGGATTCTTTGGGAAACAGGGCTCTCTGTGGCTAACATTGATGAACCCCTACAACTTGTATATTGTAGCAGGTGGTAAGACCTAGGACCCAATGTAATGATTGGAGAAGTACCTGGAAAGGCCACCCATATGAACAGGTAACAGAAAAAGAGGGACTGCAGAGTGATCTGAATGATAAAGATTTCGAATTTAATGTTCTCCTCTTCTAACAATATTGACTTTGTGAATATATGTCACAGTTATGTCACTCAAACATACGCTTGAAATATAAATGGATTATTTTGGTACACTTTTAACATAATATATGTGTATGTGAGAATCATTCCTCTTTCTTAACTCTGAAAAAGGTGAAACCACTAACATAAAAATACCATCTCTATATATTTCATTGTTCATGAGGTACCACATAATTCATTTCTACTGACATTTAGTCAATATAAATAACATATGAAATGACTATGATTGGGCGCCTGGGTGGCTCAGTTGGTTAGGCGACTGCCTTTGGCTCAGGTCATGGTCCCGGAGTCCTGGGATCGAGCCCCACATCGGGATCCCGGCTCAGCGGGGAGCCTGCTTCTCCCTCTGACCCTCTCCCCTCTCATGCTGTCTCTCTCTCTCTCTCTCTCTCAAATAAATAAATAAATAAAATCTTTAAAAAAAAAAAGAAATTACTATGATAAAAGCATATCTTTTCTACTCCTGAATTTCCCATAGAGATTGCATAAAGGAGATTTTCTATAGAGCTTATATCAGTGCAACACTTTAGAGTAGACTTTTAATGCATACTCACACTCATTAAAGCATGCTTTTGTTTCTTGTTATTGTTTTATGTCAACCATCAAGAACTGTTAGTCTTGAGATGCCTGGGTGGCTCAGTTGGTTAGGCGTCTGCCTTCGCCTCAGGTCATGATCCCAGTGTCCTGGGATCGAGCCCCGCATCGGGCTCCTTGCTCAGCGGGGAGCCTGCTTCTCCCTCTGTCTGCTGTTCCCCCTGCTTATGCTCCCTCTCTCTGATAAGTAAATAAATAACATCTTAAAAAAAAAAAAAGAAAAAAAAAGAACTGTTAGTCTCCCACAGTTTCATGGATGTTAGAAGAGAACTTGAGATGACTGGGTCAGAGACAAGGGACATTATTGCTCCCAGCACAGCAAGCAGCATGAGCATCTGCATAATTGACTCAGTTCCCATTGCCCCATGTACCATATGGGCAAAAAGAGACCCAGATGGATGCCAGCACATTCAGCCGGTTGCATTTATAGAGAGGAAGCCTGATAATGCCTGCCCTTTGTTTGGGAGGGAGACATTACCTATGTTTTACTGGGTAGTAAGCATGTCTGTCCTTTACTTTGGAAGAAGACACTATCTCAACTTTTCAAAGTTATTTGCTATATATACATTCTTGAAAACATAGTCTTGAAAAAAAGGACATTTAGTGCTTTCTGTGCAAGACCTGCAGGGTTGTGAGAGACGATGAAGAAGTGTCTCCCAATGCTTATAGGGCGTTGCCTTACTAAGGTGACACCATGTAATGTGGTGACATAGTAAAGTTAGAAACAATTTAAAATACTTACGCAAACTATTGAATTGCTTTTCCAGTAGTCAAATGATGGCTTCTTCTCTCTCTCCCTCTCTTTTTCTCAAGCAACTTAAAAAAAAAAAAACAAAAAAAACATTCCTCTCAGAGCATGTATTCTCTTTCATTCTGAATCTGGACTTAGAATTATAAATATAACGGAGGGTGGAACTCAAGTCTAATTCGGGCTCTTAGTGATGTTAATCTCACAAATTAACTATCTTCTCAGTAAGTATAACCTTTGCAGTGTACCTACGTATTTTTCTTACCTAGATGTTAGGAGATAACTTATTTTTCAGCCGTTGTTATGAATAATTGTTTGGGAGATAGCCTCATAATTATACTGATAGTCTCACTCCTTGATTAAAATGCCTGAATAACATTTTCCATTACAAACTGATTTATTATGATAAAAAGTGGAGAGTTATATAGAATTAAATTTCTCTATATTTGACAAAGTATTCAGTGCTACTGAATTTTGAAATGACCAGAGATTTATAGGATGTTATGGCATTTTACGCCATTTATTATAAAGAATTTGAGATTGTAATTCATAATGTTGTTTTCAAAGTGCTGGGCATTAAAAGAAGACAATGGTATTTTCCCATGATATATAAAAGGCTCTAAATACAGCTTTCTGTTGAGTAGACTTAGACAATAAACAAGGAATTGTTAGTATGGAAAGATGGAATTTCAGTTGTATTGACCATGTCAGTTACTGTGTTAACTTTTGAGGCCATCCCCAAAGGACAAGTATTGTAGCTTTTAAAAGCAAAATCAGGGGCGCCTGGGTCGCTCAGTCATTAAGCATCTGCCTTCGGCTCAGGTCATGATCTCAGGGTCCTGGAATCAAGCCCCGCATCGGGCTCCCTGCTCAGCGGAGAGCCTGCTTCTACCTCTCCTACTCCCTCTTCTTGTGTTCCCTCTCTTGCTGTGTTTCTCTCTGTCAAATAAATAAATAAAATCTTAAAAAAAAAAAAAAAAGCAAAATCAATTAATTAGTCAATAACAATAATAATAATAATAAATTAATAGACAAGGAAAAGTGTACTTTGAAAATAAAGCCAGATAATAAGAAAGGATTCAAAACCAACCCTCCAATAATTTTTTTCTTTGATTAAAATATTTTGAGCATCAAATAGGGAAATATTTAAAATATTTTTATTATCCACTACATGATTATGAAAAAAAAAATAATTTCTATGCCCAACATGGGGCTCAAACTCACAACCCCAAGATCAAGAATCTCGTGCTCCAGAGACTGAGCCACGCAGGCCCCCGATAACATTTTTTCTTTGTTTCACAACTGTCTACAAATTAGAACAGTGAATGTTTTCCTTAAAGCTACAGTTGCCTTCATGTAGTGCCACTGCATTCACTTAACTGGAAACACACAGAGTGTTTGTGCAAGCCTCCAGGTGTCCAGCATAGTAATTTTATGTAAATTTTTAAATTGTGCATTTCATGGAAGAAATCTAGATTTCATATTTTAGAATGCCAATGTTTAAATGAAAAGTTTAGAAGTGTTAGTTATGACATATACTTTTATCAATATGTGCAAACATGGACTCATTAATTTGTTGAGAATATTTCTAGTTTTTGCCTCCACTGATTAGATTGTTCTGTAACATACAATCTTTGATTAAGTATCAAACTTTAGTTATTATATGAGGCATTGAATATATTTAAGAAATAATTATCTAATTTTTATTATTCAATCTGTTTTGAAGGATAGTCTTATTTGTATTTCCAAGGTGATGTCTTTATTAATGACTATGAATACATACTACTAAGTGAAATTTTTTGGAACAATGATCAAGAGTAGCTATTAAATTAATAATTACGTAACTGAGTAGGGAAATATTCCAGTTCAATTAAGTAAAATAATAGCTTACGGAAAAATAATTATGTATGCTCTCAATACATGATGCTTCCTGGGTGAGAATTTTGAAGAACAAAGAAGATATAGATAAATGGATAAGAGCTGGGATTGTGAGAATTTTAGATAAGTAAAATGTGAGCTAGGACCGGGTGAATATTGTCAGGAGTAAAAATTAAAGGTTTCAGTATGCTCCCCTTAAGTACCAGGTTTCAAAAATCCAGACCTACAAAATCTGGTGATTCTTACTTGCTATTTTGAGACTATAAGAAAACAAGTCTCCATGTACCAATTGACTGGGATTTCTAGTCCTTTCCATGTGACTTGCACATGTCATGAGTCAGTATCCCATGCAGCTGCTTCTGCAGGGAGTGATGGGCAGGCTGCAACAATGTCTTCATCCCAGGACAAACTGGCCTTGCAAAACAGGTCTCTGCTGACTCTCTAAGGCCAAGGTTTCTCCACATGATGCAAAGCAATAATCCACTTGGATTTAGGGTTATGCCTGATGTCAAAGTAAAATTATTAATAGCACCCATATTTATTTTCAAAAGTGTTCTTGTTGGATGACAAATTATATGGCTACCTTAGTGTGTATATCATTTAGAAAACTGCCTGGGCCTCAGAGGCTCTGACCACATTGTTAGGGCTCTACGAAATCACACACATACACACAGCTATTTTGCCCGGGGCATGCCCATTGCAGTTGATTGGCAGAACGTCTAGAATCGGCTGCATTCTAGGCCTAAAATAATATCATTGTCCCTACTATTGGTTTTGACACAGAATTTTCCTGGTCATTATGGTGATTTTTCTCTTAGGGGCACCTTTATTCTTATGACCATTTGGGCTTGATCAAGGACTCTTCAGACCCTGGGCTTACTTAATCACATTAATAGCCACCACGTTACTGCCAGAAAATTATTCTGTTTTTTTTTTTTTTTTTCTTTTTTATGAACTCTCAGATGAAATAGGTAACTAGAAGAAAAGTTCAATCTAATTTTAACAATCATTATCGGCTAAGACTTGGGCAGACCCTGCCAAACCAAAATGTCTTGTTAGAAAACTTTGCCCTCACATCAGTGAAGTTCTGTACTTCATATCTGCATAACTGAAGTACACCATGCTATTTGTTCTTTCTAGAACTAAGAAAAAGTTTGGTCTAAAGCTAAATCCTAGTCTTCTTCTGGGAAAGCAGAAACTAATTTGAAAGTTTCTAGTTGAAATTTTTCTAGCTAAAGTATATGAAAATCAAAACCCTGCCAGGTACCTACTAATAGTATGGTGGGAGATAATTTAACTATAAGTCTGCATGCTCCTCGAGCTCTATGAATTATCTCCAACTTTTATAGAATTTGAGTCAATGAAGGTGGAATAAGATAATAGAATGGAGATGGCAATTCTAGAAAAGTTTTTTGAAAGAGTAGGATTTCTGGTGTTTAGTGCAAGAGACCTATATTAGAGCTCTGAGGTAAAGTACAAAGGAAGACTAAAAAGTGTCCTTGACCAAGGTGGATCGTTTTTGCAAAAACCACATTATGATAGATGAGCACGACTGAGTAAAGGACAAGAATTTTTAAAATAACAAGTTTAAGTCCTCCAAGTTCTAGCCCAGTTTGATTACCCTGATACTCTTGGAAACTACTCCAGCTTCTGAGAAATGACACAATAGCAGTGGAAGGTTATTCTTACCAGCTATAAAATAATAATTTTGGTGTTAAAGAGATAGGGACTGGAGTGCCTGGGTGGTGCAATTGGTTGAGCGACCCACATTTGGTTTCAGCTCAGGTTGTGATCTCACGGTCCTGGGATTGAGCCTTGTGTGGGGCTCCGCACTCAGCACAGAGTCTGCTTGAGATTCTCTCTCCCTCTCCCACTAATGTTTTATCTATCTAAAATAAAACAAATAAATATTTAAAGAAAAAAGAGATAAGAACATAGGCATTGGAGACTATGGCTTTGGTTCAAGGCTTAGGAATGATAAGAATGGATACATTTGAGAACTCATGAGGTAGGGGATAACAGAGTCAATGTAGGAGGTGAGATATAATATTAACAAGAATTGCACTATTGTTTAATATTTTCTAATTTCTATGTGGAAAGTATTCAGGAGTTATTCATCATCAGTTCTCTCTGTACACCCAAGAGGGGAGTACTGTTGTTTTCTGCATATTAAGAATAAGAAAGTAGAAGCGAAGGTCAGTCATTTGTCACAGGTAACATAAAATTGGAGAACTGGGGTCCAAAAGTAGATCACCCTGACTATGAAGCCAGAATAATAGTCACTGTGGTAGAGGGAAGGTGTGCCTGCCTGTTAAACATTTGACATTTGACAGTGCTTAAAATGCTTTCTGACACATAAAGCGTGTTAACATAGAGTAAAGCAAGCTCCCAAATGAAACAAGGCTGTTGGTGAAAAGCTCTGGGAAGGCACATAGCATAACACATATTATTCATTCTCCTGATGTCACTTTCAAGGAGATAAAGAGATGCTGTTGAATGGGCTGTAACTTAAGACATATGTTAATTCAGTCCCCGAAGAAGGACATCGCAATTACTCAATTATTGGATAAAGAACAGCTAAGGGAGTTTATGTTTCAGTAGAAATGAAGAGCTTTGGAGCAAGCCTTATAAGGCACCACTCATTTTTTTCTAGATGAATCAGAAATGCAGAGTAGTACTTCAGATGTCCTTCTTCATTTATCCGGGATGATTTTTTTTTTTTTTTTAATAAGAGAGATTCTCCTATTTCTTAAATGAAAAACAAACTAAAAATATAATCATTAAATAAATAAATGTATTAGAGATAAGAAAACCTTCAGATATCCATTTTAAAATGATGCAAGTGTAAAACATTTTGCTACGTAATTTTTTTTTTAATTAATTAATTTATTTATTTCACAGAGAGAGACACAGCGAGAGAGGGAACACAAGCAGGGGGAGTGGGAGAGGGAGAAGCAGGCTTCCTGCGGAGCAGGGAGCCCGATGCGGGGCTCGATTCCCAGGACCCTGGGATCATGACCTGAGCCGAAGGCAGACGCTCAACGACTGAGCCACCCAGGCGCCCCGGCTACGTAAATTTTATATGGCAAAATATACAATGATATATTTCTAAGAGGTTTTGAGCTCTGTTTTGAATAGTCCCCTGGTTGGAACTTATGTTGTTAATTTGTTATTTTTATTTTTATTTTTTGCTTATTTATGTGATAGAGTGCTTAAAAACTAATTCTCATGCTCCAACAAATTTAAGATAGATTTAACAAATGTAATAAATGTTTATTAAAGATTCCACAAAGCTTGACAAGGAAAGTGATGTGGAAAACACCAAACATACATACCATTTGTCAAAACAAGTTCTGAATACAATTTATTGGTTGTTAAGGAAAAACAAATCTTGTGAATCAAAACAAAATCAGTAAAATTTGTTATTTTCTTGTCTCCTTAGAAAGCAACGTGGTGAAACAGGCAAGCAAAAATATTGCTTCAATGTCTGTACACACACACACACACACACACACACACACACACACGTCAAAATTAAATTTCAGGTCTGCCCCTCTACACAACTGGTTATGTGTCTTTGTGAATGGAAGGAAGACCAGGGGGAGGCAGGGTGGGCTGTCACAGGTGAACAATTCCCAAGAAAATATTCACAAACACTGGCTGAAAGCAGAAGATAATCACACACAGTTTTCGGTTGCCAGTTATGTTTATTGAAGTGAAACCAATGAATTGTAAAATAAAACAAAACTCCTATTCCTTCATTGTTGTGAGGATATGTGGGAATGATGTAGCAGAAATATACTTTAAACCAGATGATGGCAGATGAAGAAAATCAAAGAAAAATAAAATTTAATAGATAGCATTGTTGATTTTTACTTGTGCTTTGCCTGTGCAGAGTGAAGTGCTGAGGACGCTTCACGCATCACTTCCTTGACTCCTCACAAGATTTTTAACCACAGGGTTATAAAATGTATGAAGCTGTGACCCACGTGTTTAAATCCCAGGGCAGAATTGCAGTTAAAAGAAAATATTCGATGTGATAAGAGAAATTTCATAGTATTCAAATCCTTTACTTTCTGTTCCTGGAAACAATTAATGAAATGCATAAGCCCCTAAAGTAATATTCTTTTAAAAGTCTTACAAGTTTCTCTCTAAAATCGTCTATGTGCTTCGCCCAAAATAGCTCTTTTCAAACCACACCCTTCCCAATCTCTGAGAAATGTTTTCCAGCTCTTGTTCTCGTCCACTATTTCCTCTCACCCTCTTTTTGTCTGATTAGGCATCACAAATACCCAAGAAATGGTTTCCTAATTCAAGGTCAAACATAAAGGTCAAAGGAAGAGAAATGAGTGAAGTGATCTAGACCCGCATTATCTTTGTAGGGTAATAGAGGAAAAGATTAGAAGCTCTTTTACTGTAATAATTTATACCTTGTCACGTGTGTATTATTATTACAGAGATGACAAAACAACACAGAGAAATGATGTAGGTAGCCAAGGTACACTGCTCTTGTAAGTGGAGTAGAGTAGCCAGGGATAAGCCCCTGTCTCTTTGAAATTAGCCACGTTGATTTGGTCTATTTAACAACAACAACAAGAAAGTTGATGTAGAATCATCTATGTCTTCCCAATTGTATATTCTTTATAGTATACTATGTATAGTGATATTGGATAATTATTTATAGAACAAAAAATACTGTATTTCATTAAAAATGGAACTCAATAAGTTTTTTTTTTTTATTTTTAAAAGATTATTGCTTAAAATCTAGATGAGTTTCTCCTTGAATTGACTTTGTCATAGTAAAAAAAAAAAAAAATAGTAACTACAGGCTTAATTATTAAGTGTATCCTATGTAAGAAGCTCAGAATTAGAGAGTTCAAATAATACCATGAGAGGGGCAGTGGGAAGGACCCTCTTCAGGTGGATCAATCTTCCGGAGGAGTCATTCATGTCTCTGCCCAATAGATGTCAGATTTTATTTGATCTCTTCTTTACCTAAAGCAAGAGTTATGTAGGGTGTATCACCATTATGTGGAGTAACTGTTACAAGAATAAGAAAAGAAGTCTCTCCGATTCCTGCCTGACAGAGCATGGGTAGGTCTTGGGTTAGGCTATGGGCATCTACATTTTTAACAAAAAACCCTCATGAATCAGATTTAGATGTCTACGATAATCATACTTTGAGAAACTATGCCGTAGAGTTCAGTAAGAACAGTGGTGATAAAATTATCTCTTACATGTTAATTTTAAGATCAGTGCACATGGGGCAGATTGAGGATCTCACAATATTTGTTGGTCTGATGGTTGAACTCTCAGCAGGGAATTTTAGTTTCCAAATTGTCAGCTTTTTCAGAAATTCTCCAAGGAAACAAAGTATTGAGAACAGACTGTAATTTCCTCAGTTGCTCATTATGTACTAGGGAAAAGAGTTTGCAATTGTCACAGTAATCCAATACCAAGTTAATTCCAGGCATGTGCAGCTTAAAAGGGTGATAATTGGATAGCAGATGAACTGATATAGTAAGTAGAAAATGCATGTAACGGTTGCTGAGGAGTGTTTAACTGCTGAGATGTACAATAGAAAATTTAACTCAATCTTTCTATTAGAAAATCGCAACACCGCTAGTCAGTAAATTACTAAATTTGTGTAATTTATCTAAGCAAATATGTGTCAATCTGCATTGTATGTCAGGTTGTATGTTGGACATACCATAAGAGGTTCACACTCAAACATATTTGAAATTATTTAAGAACAATACTAAATGTTGAAAATTATTATACGAACCTAGGTTACAGATGTGAGCGGTTACAGAAATGAGTGGTTAATTCTAAGACAGTGGTGAGGTGGACAAGGGAGTTGGGAAGGTAAGTTAAGAGGGAGAGGTTATACAAAACCCAGGGTAGCTTTATATATAGGTAATAACGTACCTTAATTTTTAGTAATAGGAACTCAGTATTTAAATCAACCTGTGAGGGAGCTGAACTTGGGCAAGGAAGGAGGAGGACTCAGAAATACTACTGGGTGACATGATTTGGTGTGTAGTGGTGCAATGAAATAAAGCTCAATCGATAGAAATAATTTTTAAAAAATCATTTTGCAGGAGTTCCTAAATTCTGGGCCCCAGGCTTGTGTGGGTAATAGATATGGGCCACTAATCCTCAGCATATGTATATATCAACTCCAGCATATGTATGTATCAATACCAGCCAGAGATACTTAATTCATAAATTTACTAAACCAACCTAAGAATTTGTTGACAATGATTGAATCTATACTCTGTAATGAGAATTATATGCAAATTACTGTAGAGTTAATTCAAGCATAAATAAAAGCAACAAACTATAAATTGTATACTTCATGATGTATAACTCATAAATAATGGAAAAATATTTTAGTTTCTGCTTAGAATATGAATAGATTTATCTTTCTCCTAGATATGCAGATTTTCATTGTTGCATAGACGACTGGTACCACAATTCTATGCTGGGTTGGCATTTCCTTTTTTCATGGTCCTTACTGTTATTTGCAGAATGTTCCTACCAATTCTGCCTGAAAGTGGTTCTGAAACTTTTATCAATACTTTCTATAACGGCGTTTTATTTTATTTGTTTGTTTTTTATGCTCTGCAAAATTTGGGCTAGCTCTTTGCCATGTTAACCTAAATGCTTCATATGGTAATATGGGCATACTCTCTTTCCTTCATTCTACCCTCATATCTCCCTTCTATTTCTTCCTGTCTCTCCCTCTCTTTCTCTCCCTCCCTCCCTTTCTTCTTCCATCCCTCCCTACCTCCTACCCCTTCAATTCCATATCTTAGGCATTCAATGTTTTCCCTCTTTGGCTTTGTTGTTCTCCCTGATCAATAGATTATTCCTTTACCAAGAAAAATTATGACTAGATTTTATTTTATTTATTATTTTAAAGATTTTAATTTTTTATTTGACAGAGAGAGAGAGAGCAGCAGAGGGAGAGGGAGAAGCAGGCTTCCCGCTGAGCAGGGAGCCCGATGTGGGGCTAGATCCCAGGACCCTGGGATCATGACCTTAGCCAAAGGCAAACGCTTAACTGACTGAGCCACCCAGGCACCCATGCCAAACTTTAAACTAAAAACACATTTCCTATTACAGTGGCACCATTATAATCTTCATATGTATTAGTATCTTTTTAGTGTCAAATGTCCAGTATGTAACTCAAATCCCTCCCAAAAGAGGAATTTGTTGTGCCCAAACCATGATCATCAGTAATCTCTTGACTTCTTTTTGAGTCTTCACCTCTACTTGTCCTGATTTTGTGTTGTTTTGTTTTGTTTTTATAATACATAACTTCATTCTGTTAGATCTTGTGTCTCTACAAATTGAAAATAATAAACACAGTCAGTTCATCATATATTTATCTTTACAGCCTTATGATGAAAGAGGAAAGTGATGCCTTCCTTGCCAGATCTAGGTTCTCTCTCATACCTGATGCATGGCCAATGTGTGTCCAGGGAGAATGGGATGCAATAATTTATCTAGCCTATGCCATATGATTACCCATGAAAACAAGGGCATCCCAACTAGCAACCCTCCCCAGAATGATATTTATAGAGAGGGGCAAATTTGAAGTCTCTCAGAGGAATGAGGATGATATGGATGAACTCTAAAACAAAATATCCATTATATGCTACAACATTTTTTATCAAACTAGTAATAGGTCAGAGGCATTCAGTGTGACTACTTCATACACATTTATCCTGTCATCAGTAAAAAGAGAAAATGCTAGAAGGATATTGAGTTGTTAAAATATGAATGAGATGATGAGAATAATTTTAGATACGTTGGGTTGGAGATGATGACCCATTAGAAGTTCAGTGTATTAATTGGACTTTGGAGTTTGGTCAGACTTAGAGATATGCATTTGGAAATCAACAGCGCAGTGGGGGCAGTTAAAAACTGTAGTAGACACAAACATCTGCAAATGGCAGAGATTCAGCTTTGAATCTCTTTTACCTGACTGAGTTCTTGACACAAAGACATAAATGTTTGGTGAATAGCTGGGGCAAAGAGTGTAAGGACTCAGCTTTCAAACTTCCACTGATACTTGCATGTAATATACAGACATACAAACTTGAGTCAGGTTGCTGAAATGTTGGACACCATTGAGCAGAAAAATCTGTGGACTGTGCCTGAGTAGTATATATTTTCAGGATTTAGGCTTAAGGTTGTTGGGGGAGAGGACAGCCAAAAGTTAAGAAGGGGCTGCCGTGAGCAGCTGCTCCTGAAGAGACTCTCAAACATCATCTCTTCTTTGCTTTGGCATTTGAGCAAGTGGGATTTCAACATTTAACCAAGTGGATTGCTAGCACCATCTTGAATAAGTATGAGAAAAATGAGGAGATGTTCTCCAATTTTTGGAAGATATTTTCAAGGTGAAAGCACTTTTCTACCTCCCAAAATAAAAGAAACAGTAAAAGAGTGAACCATAAGGAATAATTTTCTTTGAATGCAGAGAATTTTGTAAATCAGATTTCGTGTGAAACTGCCTCACACTATGGTGGTTAGTATCTTTCAAACATGTGCCGCCGCACCGTGCCCTTTTCATACATATTTTAGCTTTTGATTCTTTAGGGTAATACAGCCACATGACAGATTAAACAAATACAAAAACAAGCAAACAAAAAAACACAGCTAAGGAAGTTAAATGACCTTCCCAAGTTTATAAAGCTAGTAACCATCAGTTAAGATGAGGATAGAAATCTTTGGATTTGGGGTTCAGAGCTCTTTCCACCTTATTGGAACTGCTTTATTGCTTGGTTACTTTGGATTGACTATTGCTAAATTGCCAGGAGACTGTCAAATAAACATTTTTATTAAACAGATAATGTACTTATCTATAAAACTTGTCAAACCATTCAAATGACCATTTGTTTTTATAATTGTCCAGATTGTTGGTTTGATTATCAGTGTAGTCGGAATAGCTACACTATTCGAACAAGTAAACAGCCAGTAGTTTTCTCAATATTGTTTATAATTTCGTGGTTCTGTTTTGGCATTCTGTTACATTGACATTGGCAAGACTGCTTTCTAATACCAGTGGATTCGCTGAGTGTATTAGTTTCCTGTGGTGGCTGTAAAAAATTACCATAAATTTAGTGGCTTAAAATAGTGCAAGCTGAATATTTTATAGTTTCGTTAAGTCAGAAGTCTGACCTGAGTCTCAGTCAAGGTACTGGAAGAACTTCATGTCATCTGGAGGCCCTGGGGAGCATCTGTTTCCCTTCTGTTTTCAAGCTTTTAGGGACTGCCTGCATTCCTTAGCTTATGGATGCCGTCTTCCATCTTCAAAGCCACCAGTAGCCTGAAGGGTCTTTCTCGGGTTGTATTATTCTGATTCTACAGTTTCATAGTCAGATCTCCTTCTTTGACTCTCTTAAGAAATATTGTGATTACATTGAGCCCACTCTGATAAACTAGGATAATCTCCCCATCTCAAAATAATTTAATCATATCTGCAAAATCCCTTTTACCATGTCAGGTATAGTAACAAATTCCAGTGATTCGAATGTGGGCTTCTTTAGAAGGGAGCATGCATATCGTACTGGGTTTTGATTTTTCAGGCATTTTCATATTTTATGTCCGTGCTAATATATGATATACCTGTGCTGATCCTACTTCCCAAAGTAAGGTCTTTTTTATGCTCTCTGGTCTCTCAATTCTGTTGTAGAGTTCGTCCACAAAAATTAGAGGTGAGAACCATACTCTCCAAAATCGATACTCATTTCCTAAGTAATCAAAAATATAATCATCTTAGATTGGGAAAAATAACTTCATTAAATCCAGACAGAGTTATCTCAAAGCTGTCCTTTGATGTCTTTGGCTGAGAGATACTAGTTTACAAAATCTATTATTAAAAAATTTTCATGTGTAATCTTGATTAAGGGAAATTTTATAGGGACTTAAAACATCAATTAAAACTTGATTAAATTTTACAGCCCTTAAAGGCTAGTAATATATATATTTTTTTCCTTCCAGATGACAAAGAAAAATGCCCTGTATGCATAAGGCTCATTAACAGTGTCATAGCTCTAAAAATCTGCATGTAGTAATTATTCCAAAATATCTCTTGGAAAATAAAAAACTCTAAGCTAAGCCCAACAGAACTCTAGCTCTCTTTCTGTGAATGACTCTTCATTAGAGAAAATATTTTCCCACTAAATGACTTTCTGAAATGGGCTCCATTTCCTGATTTTGACAAGGTTCCTTCTTGGATCAACGCATCACCTGGTCATTTTCACACCATACTGAAAATGAAACCTGTTATTGTCCAGCATTTCTGCCTATAGTCCCTGGATACACCAATATGCACTTACCCACTGCTTTCATCTTCCACACATTACATGCATTCAATTCAAAGCATTCAATCACTATAAGCAGTAGGTGCAGGGTAGTGTAGTAAGCCAAGGCTCAAAAAATTGATATTTTCCTCCTGCAAGAGCACATGCATCAATTGATAAACAGTAAGCCAAAGGAAAAAGCATTTCCATTATTAGTTCAGTGCACCAATCATACCGTCTGAGGTACTTATTTTTTCCCCCACAAATGTGTAATAGAAGCCAGGTAATGGTCCTTATATGTCAATGCTGGCTGACTCTATCCAAGAGTAGGTAGTTGTTTCTCGTTTAACCTTAATTGATAGGAGTGGTAGATGCTCAGAATCAATCAATGAATTTCTGTGGATTCAAAAAGCGATTCTCATATAATCCTAATGAGTTCTGGCAGCTGGTATTCGTATAGCTTAACAGCTATCATAAATATACTGAAGAGTTGTGACAGTGGTCAAGTTTCCCTTTGCAGTTTTTGAAAGGTTTTAGTTTTCCATAATGTTAAATCAAGACCAGATTTTTAAAACAATATTTTTCTGGGTAGTGTGTGTGTGTGTGTGTGTGTGTGTGTGTGTGTGTGTGTGCTGTAAATCGAAAAAAAAAAAAAAAGTAGTAGTTCTTTTTATGTAAAAAAACCTTTTTTTTCCCATCAATATTCAATTCTTAATTGAGGTCGGATCTAGAATGCCTAATGATTGATTATCTAATCTTCTGATTTTGTGTTGGTAATTGAGTTTTTAGATACATTTTAGCCTTATTACATTTGCTGTTCTCATTGTATTAAATAATAAACCAATAAATATTATGTGGTTCTTTACAGTTTTCAGAGCATGTTAGCATACTTTATGATCGTTACTGCTCTCTGTAAGATTGGATGTTGGTAAGGCAGTTCATATTATGTCATATAATATGGCTAAGGCCAGAAGAATTAACCTACCTACTCAAGGTTAATGCTTCTAATAATTTATATAAATTGGATCATTCCCCTTGATCTGCTGATGACTAATAACATGGTCTTTCTACTTTATCTTGCCACTTGATTAGGTCTTTCTGTACCACAGGGGAAAACACTGCACTCTAAGTCATTCCAATTTCCCATTCCATTCCAATGTTCCCAAAACATAGAGAATGAAGCCTAACCTTTTTAGCAATCGGGATGCTGTCTAACCCGATACTGGAATCCTCGTGAATAATTATACATGAGCAGATATGGGAAGTTTATATGAAATGTCTGGTATCATTTGCCTATTTAGAATACTGAGAAGTTTTAGATTATTAAAGTTACCTCTATCAAGAGTGACATTCTAGACTCCAATATAACTTTAATAATTTGTTTTTATCCTTCACAACCCATTTTTGTTGCTTATTTGGAAAATTGACAATTGACTTATTTTTCTTTTTCCTGAACACCTCCTCCAAAGTAAAATATCTTTCCAACTATGAAAGTTTGATTTTCTGTAAGGCTTACGTTATCTTAGCCAGACGGTGAATAATGTCCTTTCTACATAAAAAATGAGACTAGAAAATATCTTTTGTAAATTAACATCTTTGCTGTAGTGAAAAGCCATAAGGAACAGGAATCTTAACCTTGTCGTGGGATCTCCACTATAATCATGTGTCTGCAGGTATCCTACAGTGGTATATTCTTCCCTTCCACAGGCACTTGGACATGCACCACATGACACATGATTTTACCTTAAAACAACGAAGAGTCATTTTCACTCTAGAGAAATAATCAGAATTCTATTACTGAAATCACTTTCTAATATTTCACTCAACAACTTTATTTAAATGTATATTGAGGATTTACAATGTGCCAGGCAGGTAGAAAAACATTCATGCTCCATTGATAGGAGCTAGGAAAGACACTGTTTTTAATGAAAGCATCACACGTATTTATAATTACAAACTGTGGTAAGTGCTTCAAAGGGGCTGTCAGAGCTCTATGAGAAGGAACTCAGCACGGGCCCAACTGGCTGTCATACTGAGTGGGAAGGTGAGAATTGTTCTTGCCACTTTATTAACTGTCTGAATCCAAGTAGTTTCCCTCTTCCTTCATCCTCAGGTTTCAATATCCATCTCTGTTATTCTTGCCTTCAGGGGAATTGTTATACTTAATGATACTGGAATAATATTAGTATTCCAATTGTCATAATAATAATATTTATTATTATTATTATTGAATTAGAATTCTTACAGAGGCATTTTTTTTCTTTTTTAGATAACCAGCAACATCATAGTAGATATTTCTCTCCAGGGCAGATCCAAACTGGTGTTTATAGAGAAGTCATCATTCTAAAATTGACAGAGAAATAAGAGATTTCATATAAATGCCCCTCTATGAATAACCCTGTTCTGCCGCGTTTTGGAAGAAGATTTTAAGTCTTTATTGATTCTGACAAAATTGAGATAATAGAAAACCATGGGCAGGGCAATTGCTGTGAAAGAATTCAAACATGAATCTAAACAGTTGTAGTGAAACCACATTTGGAACAACAGACTTGCTTCCAACCTTGCCTATTTCACTCTTATAATCCTGAGACCACATGGTGAGAAAATTTCCTGGAGGACATAAATTACAGCTACTTTTTCACTTACAGAATTTAGGTATCCCAGTTCATTCGGCAAAAAATACATTTCTAAAATTTCTACATTTATACTCATTATAAAATTATAGCTCTTTTGTCATTGAAAATGTAAAATAATAGTCTAAGCCTTGAACTTTTGTGTTTTTGTTTTAAAAAGATATTTATATAGTCTGTCAGCATGTGGTAAAAATACTTATTTTAGTAATAGAAAGACTTTGGAGAAACTGTCCCCATTTTCCTGATTATTGTTTTTTTCTCCTCTGACCTACCATGGCAAGTCTACACAGCTGTCCTGTTTGCCCTATTGCACCTTGAACTTCTACTCTCAGCACTCTGCTCTGAAAGTTCTTCCTCTTTATACATTGCTCTCTTTCTTGAGATCCTAGGTCCTGATAGGCAAGGAACAGGATCGCCTTTCTCAAAACTGAATCCTTTGTGCTCAACATACAATAAGAGTGAAGGGGCACATGCTGCAGTGACACCATTCTTTCACTTCCTTAGGTTGTAGAAATTTCTCCCATATTCCATATCAGTAATTGTAAGATATACTATTTATATAGTATAAAATATACTATAACATAGATATAAATATATGTAACATTTATATCCATAATATATGTTGTTTATGTTTATCTAACTTTCCATGAGATTTATCCATTAATAAAGAATCCAGAAAGAAAATTCCCTGGGTTAAGAAATTTGTATTCTCTGTTAGCCAAGGTTAGCCATGTGTTACTAATTCTGTAAATTCTAAATTCTGAGAATTCCAAATTCAGAGAAATGAAAATATTAAAATTGATGGTAATTTTTTTTCTTCTTTTTATATATGCGTGATTAGTCAGGTCTGTTGTGGTGGTGTTCTGTTTTTGTTTCTGTGTTATCCTCAGTCTTCATAGCTAGGTCAATGGGTTATTTGTTTGTTTGCTTGGTTTTCGAGTGGGAATCAATTAAATTGGCAGAATTTTTGAGAAGTATTTACTCAGTACATACATGCTTCTTTCCATTGTTCAGCTGGATTTTTATAAGTACAACATAAAATAATTGATATAAATGTCTAATAAAAAGTTAAAAAAACTCCATCTAGAATAATATAAGATAGCACAAGGCAGTGCATGAATTTGGATTTTCTGTGTCCTAATTTAAATATGCTTGTATACACAACGGAGTTTTAAAGTTATATTGTTGAAGATGAGTAGTTTTATTTTCACTAGATTTTTAAAAAGCATTCTCTGTCCTTTTAAGTGAGAAAATGCAAATGATTTCTTAAATTGAAGATTATTGTCTGCTATTTTTTATCTAAAGTGGAGCCAAAGAGGCATAAGCAGTTTTATACTGCAGACCTAAAGGATTATTGTGATGTATTAGGTGAAATAATCTGGAAGAAAAGGGGACAAAACACTATAATGTATTATGTAAGAAAAAAAAAATGGGTAATTATCTTCTGTATGGTAGCCCTGCATAATGTAGTTTTGAAGATAGTAACATTATATTTTCATTCACAAAAATCTTAATCACCATTGACCCTCCATTTAGTTAATAAATTTGCCTCTCCCCAATACTCAGAAATTACCTCCCCAGACCAGCTGGAACCTACACAGATCACGGGTGAGTGTAGCACATGATAGAGATCACATGAATACTTCTGGCCAGTGAGCTACCAGTGGAGGTGATACACTTCAGAACTGTCCGGTGATTCTTCACCTATTTCTTCCCCTGCATCAGTTCACCTGAAAAGCATGTGATAAGAGGGCAGAGCCAAAATAGGTTCCAGTTTGAATTACTGCATGGAGAGTTCTTTCCTACAATGCCCCAGACACATTGCCAACTCAGTGTGAGTTAAACCTTTGCTGTTTTTAACCTCCTATATTTATGGCTTAATTTATTAGCAGAGATTACCCAAGCCTGTTTTTAATATGCTTCTGAAATCATGTTTTATCTTCATAGTACCTTTAATTTCTTCTCCACCTCTACTTCCATAGTAGTATGCTTTTTATATGGTGTTTATTCCACCTAGCTTTGTAGAAAGCTATTTATACAAATCATGGAGAATGAAAGCTTCGTGAGTCCAGAGACCCTGTCCTAATCATTGGAATTTATAACAAAACTAGCAAAATTTTTATTTGTTTATTCAACATGTATTTTTGAGTACTTCTACGTGCTAATTATTAAGCAAACTGGGATCTGTGTAATTAAAAACTAATGCAGTATTGAAATGGATAATACCCAAGCAGAGTGAATCCTTTAGAAAGTTCATTAGTGTGAAGAAGAGGCAGTTCTAACAAAGTAGAAAAGCATATGCAAAGGGCCTGATTCATACAAGATCTTGATTTTGATAGAAAATGAATGTTAAGGGTGGTTGGTAAGTATTAGGGATAATGGAACAAGGTGGAATCACGGAGGTCAAGAGTAGATGGTGCATACTGTGCACAACAAAGAATTTGATGCAATGCAATATGTAGTTTTAAAAGTTATAGAAGGGATTGAATGGGGTTGCAATATGACCTGACTGCTATTTTTTGAAGTTCCTCTAGTTGCTGCTTGAAATTATTATTTGAAGATTGGTTAGACTAGAAGGAAAGACACCAATTAGATTATTTTGTAGTACTTTGGGCATAATGTAAATGAGTGTTTGTTTATGGTGGGAATTGAGCTAAAGACAAAAATATCAAGTTCATATATTATTTGGACGCAAATCAAACAGTATGTACAGGTAGCAATTTGCACGTGGAAAATCAAAAGAAAAGAAAAATCAAAGGGGACTTCTGGATTTGGCTTTTTGATTAAATCAAAGTTATGTAGTGTGACCAAGCAAACTGTAGGAGAGAAAGAAGCTTTGTAAGCTTTAATATTTAGAGATTATTTGAAAGAGAAAAATAACCAAATCCAATGCCTTGCTGTATCAATTTCATTCATGATTTAATAAAATGATACTATATCCATAATAAGATGTCTAAATGAACAGCCACATGCCTATTGTAACTACTTGCTCCCATGACAGAGCCAAATCATCTAGCTGCACTTAAGATTGATCAAGCCAACACAATTGATAGAATTTTTTCACTCATCTGAGGCCATTGGTTCCTGTATTCAATTGGAGTGACGTTTTTATTTCCTATTCTCCAGTGCATTGCTCTTTTTACTCACTTTTTTTTTCCCCCCGTGGCATGTGATTTGCTCTCTTGATAAAATGAGATCCTGAAAAGGGTCACTGAGAAGTCCTTGGTCATAGCTCTCTGGGCCATTAGTTTAGCAGCTTTACGTAGTGGCTTCTGGGGCAAACCCGCTTCTGAGGCTTGCATCAGCGATTCTGAACAGGTTATAGGAACAAAGTGGCCATCCTTGGGTAAAATGTTTCCATTTCCTCTTACTACTTCTGTACCTGATGTAAGGGGGACTCTTTCCCTACCTCTGTATCAAGGAAAGATGTATGTAAACCATTCCTAAAAGCTTTGGTATAGGCTCATTTTCACAAAGGTATACCACGCAGTATCAGTCTGCACATTTCTATCTTTTCAGGTCATCGTGTTGTCTCGATCCTTTGCCAGTCATCCGCTTTGCTCAAACCTTTGACTGCTTGATCCATATTTCCACCTCTGGCAGATCCCATTTCTTCTCTTCTTTCCCCAAGAATAACACCACCCCCAGCCCAAAATAACAAAATAGCACTTAAAATAGAGATAGTAATAGTACCTACCACATAGACACTTTAGGATTATTTAAATAAACGCTTCATGTAAGGACCTTATCAGAATCCTAGTGCTATGGATTGAATTGTATGCTCCCCAAAATTCATATGTTGAAGCCTTAACTTCTATAGCCGGTGATTATATTTGGAGATAGGATCTTTAGGAGGTAATTGGGATTAAATGAGGTTGTAAGGAAGGGGCTCTAATCCCACAGGATTGGTGGCTTTATAAGGAGAAAAAGAGAGAAAGAGAGAGAGCGTTCTCCAAGTACACACACACTGAGGAAGACCATGTGAGGATATAGCAAGAAGGAAGCCAGAAAGAGAGTTCTTTTTTTTTTTCAAGAGAATATTAAATCGTTTATTGATTATACATGATAATGGATGGTACACAAGCTTTAATCCCATCTATAATTTTATCTGATACCATAATTCAATTTAGATATATTGCATAGGATGTGCCAACAGAGTTCTTACTAGGAAATGAATCTGATGCAACCTCGATCTTGTTCTTCTGAACCCCTACAATTGTGAGAAATAAATTTCTGTTATATATCACACCCAGTTTGTGGTATTTTGTTAAGGCAACCTGAGCAGACGAGTCCACTCTTTTTATGTAGTAGTTATCCCATAGTTTGTTATTATTACTTTCCTTAATCTTGTACCTCTGAATGTATCTGAAACTCACATCAGATCAAACTGTGCTTATATTGTGCTCCCAGAAGATTATCCCAGTCTTTCTATCCTAAGTGCCCTGTATGTGCTTTTGTTTTGCTTTTTGTCTGAAACGTTATGCATCATTTTCTCTGCTTAATAAATGGTACAGTTCTAATGACCAAAACTATGGGCCAAGTACGGATAACCTTTGACACTCAGCACAAGCATTTCTTAATGATTCTTTAAATTTATTAAATATACTCTTTAGTATATATGTATTTGTTTACTTCTTCATCCCCCACCTAAACAGAAGGTATAGAAAGGCAAAGATATCATCTTAATTGTAGGTCTTTCTCCAACATACAGAACAAGACAGTAGCATGGCAGGGCAGGATATATATATTTTGTATATCTATATATACACACACATATATACACCAGATATGATTATATATGTTATTATATATAAAATGATATATCAAAATGGTAAAATCTGAAAACATTGAACTATTTCTCTTTTTCAGTAAATCATTGAAACATTTTTGTGCTTAACACTACCAATAGCCATAGTGTTCAGTAGATCATATTTCAATAAATGGTACCACTGATTCACTGGTTTTCTAAGACTTGAAAGTTCTAGCTGTGTGGAAAAGTCTGACCCTTGATTTCAGCTCAGGTCATGATCTCCAGGTCCTGGGATCCAGTCATGCATCGGGCTCCCTGCTCTGCGGGGAGTCTGCTTGTCTCCCTCTCTGTCTGCCCCTCCCCCACCTCTCTCTCTCTCTCAAATAAATAAATATATCTTTAAAAAAATATTTCAATGATCTCCATATGATGATCACAAAGAGAGCTCCTTGCCTACTTATACAATGTCTCACGAGAAGCATAGTCTCACTTCAATTCAGTCTAGTTTCTAATCTCAAGAATATCTGTGCATGTTCTTGTGTATTTGTCAATTTTTTCATTTATTCAACAAATATTATTAAGTTCCAGCATGTGCTCAATTCACAGTGACCCAAATAGGGAATATCACTGTCATCATGGAATTTATATTGTTTTTTGAGTTATATTTACCTAGTTCATCCTCATCAGTGCAACAGAGATCATATAACCTTTCTTACAGATTGTGTTATGATTTATTAACAGTAAGGGTTTTGAAATGGTAAAGCAACAAATGTGTGTAATAGTCTTTTGGGGTGAGCTCTCATAAGACATTTTTAGGGTACACTCTCATCAATCTTTATATAGAGAGGAAAGAGGAGGCAATTTGAGTTTTCAAAAGTGTGTGTGTTACTTTTGGATTTAAAAACCGAAGCATTTCAAACTAGCTCAATCAAGGAAAGCAAAGATAGTTATTGGAATAACACTGTACTTTCTTACTATCCAAGAAAAGCAGATAACCTGGGCAAAGTAATGATAAAAGGCAAAGCAAGAAAAAAAAAAAAATCATACCAGCCTCAGTAATCCCCGCATCTGTTCATTCTCAGTCCCTTGCTCTAACCCTTGCCTTTTATTTGCTTCTCTGTGTGACATTCTTCACCCCAAAGTTTGCATCTACTCCATTCAATAGAAGGACATTTCCTGAGATTAGTCTCTTTATGCTCTTGTCCAAAATTCACAGAAAATAGAATCATTTTGAAAATTTAAGAAAAAAAGTTATTACTCAAATGGAGATTTAAGACTTTATTCAGTTAATGCACAGTGAAGAGCATCTGGAGACCAGATAATTCCCTCAGCAAATGGACATGAGTTTTTATTGAGTAAGGAGAGAGGGGGTATATAGCCTCATGGTCGAGCACAGGTTGCAGTTTTCTTCATCTGTAACTGCTACTATAGTTGTAGTTGGAACAATTGGATTTGTGTAGTTTTTGATGTCTCTTGTTTTGGATCATTGGTCCGGTCCTTTTCCAAACGCTCTCAGCACAGCTCTTATTAGAGCTGTTTCTGTATGCCGTCAGGGTTAGGTATAAGTCAAAGTTCAAAGGAAAAAGCATTACAGAAAGGAGGGGCGCAGGGAAAAAGAGAAGAGAAACAAAAAGAAGGGGGCTAAGGCCAAAGCAAGGCAACCTAGGTCTAAGTTGTCCACTCTTGATCCAGTCAGATTCAGTTGGTGATGGAGGTCATCCAGTGGAAACAGATGCTGGGGTCTTCCTTGGGAAGGGGCCGAGGCAGATTTCATAGAAATTGAAATAGGCTGACAGAGGAGTCTAGCATAGAAAGTAAACAAGATCAATAAATGTAGTTTCAATAACTCCAGTTACTGAAGAAAAATACTGACTTCTTCGGCTAAGACAGTGACATGTCCCCCGGAGTTGTCTCTAAGTGCAAAGGTTTACTGTTTACAAGAGTAGAAATCACTGAAGTGGAACTAGATAAAACCAAGTCTTGCTGTGTAAGATACCCCTACACTGGGTGAATGTTATCAACTAGGGAACATGTAACATCTCATACAAATGATTCTATAAAGGGGGACAGCAAAAATTACAAAATATTTGGCTTAGACAAGCCTGACTACAACCACTCAATGAGTATCACAAAACTGACCTGTTTACATTTTTAAACAAGGGCATCTCCATTATCACTGGCCACCCAGAAAGATCACATACTGCAATCTGAGGAAACTCTCATGGCTTCTTCCATTTTGGAACAGACTCAGTGATCCCAAAATATCAGTGAGCAGCAATTTCAAAACAATGACATTCATAATTAGTCCACTTCAGTCTAGCTATTATCGATGGCCCTAGCTTAATAACAAATCATATATATATTTGACATTGTCTTACATAATGAGATAATAGTGGGTTTCACCAAATAGGTGGATGTTATGCAAATTCCTAAGTCCACTCAGCTTTAAAAAACAAATTACATATTACAGGCATATGGTAGGAAAAAACTATCTTTTTCAACTAAGTTTGTCAGCTTTTCTTTTTTTGACCATCTATGAACATTCAGTATGATATTGTAAGCTGAATGCATATATACCGTTTATTTGCTTCAGAAATCTCTGGTGTAACTATCTGTCACAGTACTTCACTGTAAAAGAACAAAGTAAGTCAAAAAGAAGAATATATGCAAGATTATGCTGGAACTCTATAAAGCCACAGACGTTATATCATGATTATGTATTTAAGTAGCTGAAAGTCATTTGTAGTCTTAATATGCATGGGTGATATAATAAAGGACATGATGAACATGGGCCTCAAACCAGGTCTGAGCAAGAGATAGTAGTGACATTTGTCTAAATGTTGCATATATTCAACACATTTTGACAGATTTTATTAATGCAAATGATTTTCAGAGAATCAGTGTTCAGTTTCAGACATAAAAAATGTAAATTTTCATTTCTCTAGTTGAATTACATTTCCCTCATGCTATGTTAGCACTAATTTTAAAAGGAATTGGTGCAATATGTATATCTCTACTTTGTGGTAAGCTATTGTATTCTGAAATTTGAAAGTACTACTTTCGGAGCAAAAGTATGCAACCTAAAAATGTGTACTAAACACGCACTGGGTAAATATTTCTTTAATAGGAAAAACACAGTATGTCAAAGACCCTCTTTTCTCTTTGCAATGAATCTTAACTGCAAAGTTAGCTAATGTCATCTCCTAATTAAACAAAATCAGCTGTCAGAAAATTAAACACATTGATTCACAATTAATGGTTGAGCAAACATTCTTCCAGTTTGTTTCCTGCTTTAAATCTTTGGGAAATTTCGCATTACTTTTGCTTCCTTATATTTACAGGGAAGGTTATAAGGATATTCATGAATAAGCTTATATTTATAGGATTTCTGTTTCAGCTACATCATTTGGGTCTTATGTATGCATATTTAAAATTTGAAATATCCTGCATAAATGTTCTATATTTTGAAGTGCATGTCTCATACATTTTTTTTCCTGTTGAAATTCAATACTATCAAACACAGACATACTTTGGGGGTTGTACTATGAGAATCTGAAAATGGTCATAAGGTGCTTACTGTAATTTTTTTAAGTGATTAGTGGCAGACCAGATAGGACAGGTAACTTGGAAGGCAAATTTTGAGGTTATAAATGATTTAAACTTTCTTACATTGTGAATTCTTTTTTACCTATGCTTCTGTTTACATAGTAGGATGACTCTATCACATGCTGTCATTTAACATTGATTCATTCACAGCTAGCACAAGCGTGACCTGACCTACCTTAAGTGAGTCAGTTATTCTTTTTTTTTTTTTTTTTAATTTTAATTTATTTATCTGAGAGAGCAAGAACGAGAGCGAGAGAGCATGAACAGGGGGAGGGGCAGAAGGAGAGGGAGAAGCAGGCTCCCCACTGAGCAGGGAGCCCCATGCGGGACTCAATCCCAGGACCCTGGGATCCTGACTTGAGCCGAGGGCAGGCGCTTAACCTACCAAGCTACCCAGGCGCCCCGTGAGTCGGTGATTCTTAACCTGTTCCATTATTGGAAAGATTGATTTATCGACCTTCATTATACACTCATGGAATAAATGTGCACATGCATGTGTACATATACACACCCTTTATAAATTCTAGATGTACAAAGTCATTTAATATAACTGAGATAGATTATGTGTGTGTATATCCAAAAATGTATCCTGCAAATCTATATATTTACATCAACATGTACTCAGTGAGCTTTCATTGTTATCCAAACATAAATGGTATTATGGGATATTCCAAGCAAATATGAGACCAGAGCCCTGCCCTTATTTTATTTGCACATGATTAAGGCAGTTCCTTTCTCAAGATATAGAATCCCTTATCTTTTCATTCCTCTTGATTCTTTTTAGAAGCCAATGCTGAAAAAAGAAGTATATTAAAATAAGAGAAAATTAAAATGCAGTTTGCAAAAGGCATCTGTATCACACACAAAATGCTTTATTACCTTAATATAAAAATCAATCAACCTTTGAAAAAAATCAATGAAATGTTAAAAGCCCTCTCTCAGAGGATCTTATAACTAAATTTGTTTGTTTTGGTGCTTTATCCTAAAAATAGCTAAGAAAGGGGAACTTAACCTGCATTCCTTTTATGGATGATGTTTCACAGTCAATATGAGCAGACATAATACTAAAGATTCTTAAGCATCTCATGTGTTATGGACCATTGGCATTTAAGAAGCATGCATGATCCTCTGGATCTGATATAAGCTCTTAAACAGGTAGGTCCTTCACTCTGTATTTGGACATACCCATTTAATGTGGCCACCTCTCCTGACATCTTGTAACTTGATGTACATTGTGGCAAAATTCCCATGTGAATTCATCTCTATCAAATAAAGAGATGAAATTTGTTATTTGCATATAAGATCAAGTTTCACTTAGTAAATAGTTTTAAAAATAACTTGAAACCAAGTTACAGTTAAACTTTCATATACATTGTTTCATTTTGGTCTTACCATAATCTACATGAAAAAGGGCGAATATTATTTTCTTGCTACACAGAGAAAACAGTTTGAAAGTAATAAATAACCTACGCTAGGTCACATATCCAGTAAGTAGCAGAGGCTAAACCGAAATCAAGGTTTTCAGGCTCCCAATTCTGTTTTTGATTTTTCTATAACCCCACCGAGTAAATGCAATATATTAAAGGTACTGAAATATCTTTCATACTTTTATACTACTAGAGTCCATTTACGTTTCTCTACAGAATTACACATGGACATTTCAGCAGTTCTGTAAACCATCAGGGTGAAAGCTTTTCACCTATTACTAGCTATCAACTGAAAGTCAAACAAATTTGACTCTCTTAAAAATAGAAGAAATTTAATTTGTAAGTTGGAGAGAAAATGATGAGCTATTTCATTCCACTTAAACAACTCAATTGAAATTAAAAATATATTAATTCATCTTTTTTGTCTTTCATATCAAAAATCATTTATTCTCCTTGTCACTATTATAATGCAAGTTTTCTATTCTACCAACTTTGTAAATTATTTGAAAACTGTGTTACAGTAAAATGTTAAAAACTTTTCATCTCTCTTTTTATCTCTCTCTCTTGTTTAAAAATACAATGCAAACCATGGAAAGGGGAATTTACATGTCATTGTAGACCCTGTGTAGCATTTGTTGGTTAAACAGAAGTTCCAAAATAAAAAAAAATAATAATAATAAATTAAATAAATAAATAAATAAATAAACAGAAGTTCCAACAGCAGATATTTTCAGGTATCTCTAGATGTGTGGACTGATTTTTAACAATTAAAATAACAATTCTAGGGCGCCTGGGTGGCTCAGTTGGTTAGGCGACTGCCTTCGGCTCAGGTCATGATCCTGGAGTCCTGGGATCGAGTCCCGCATCGGGCTCCCTGCTCAGCAGGGAGTCTGCTTCTCCCTCTGACCCTCCTCCCTCTCATGCTCTCTGTCTCTCATTCTCTCTCTCTCAAATAAATAAATAAAATCTTTAAAAAAAATAATAACAATTCTAAAATATAATGTTTATTTTAATTATATAAATACATATGTAAATTTTGAATGCAATTAATTTTTTTAAAGCTTTACTTATTTATTTGAGAAAGAGAGAGCTATGGAGAGGGGGTAAGGGAGTGGGAGAGAGAAACTTAAGCAGACTCTGTGCTGAGTGCGGAGCCTGACACGGGGCTCAATCTCACGACCCTAAGATCATGACCTGAGCTGAAACCAAGAGTCAGACACTTAACCTATTGAACCACCCAGGTTCCCCTGAATGCAATTAATTTTTAAACCATTAATCTATACTTTGATAATAGAGTTGACTTTATTGAGATAAAAACCAGCCAGGACTATAAACTCTAGTAGTCCTTTAAAATAAAACATATTTGAAGAAATGGTTTTGTTTTCCAAACTCTAGCTTTTTAAATTTGTTAAACAAATATATGGTTAGCATTTATAAAGTGGTAAATATTGCACCCTCTTTGATAGTATGTGAAATAATGAGATTTAAATTGTATATAGAATATTAATCTTTGTTGGCATATTTGTTTATTTTATATTTTTTTCAGGAAGGGATAGTGTCTTATAATTACATATAATTTAACAGAATGAAATAAAATAAAATTAATTGGAGGAGGACATCAGAAAAGAGGGAAAATTTGAGTAAGAAAAATTCTATGGAACCCGGGATTAAGTTAGTATACAAAATTCAAGCCAGAAAGAATTACTTTCTAGAAGTGGCTTCACGTGAAGCTTTAAGTTTCCTATTTATCTGCATATGGAAAATACAACACAGTTACATGATCAGACTTTCCAGAAATGTCTGATACACACACACACATACACACACACACACACACACACACACACACACGATTGTTCTTGCTCAGTAGAAAGACAAACTGTTCCTTTTAGATAGATAAGAAAATATCTCCCATTAAGCTTTTTGAAGAGGGTACCCAGTATTGAAAAAAATGACCACCAAAAATATCTTTACAGTTAAGAAAAAAAAAAAAAAGTCCTTACAGTAAAATTCTGGTAAGTTTTAAAGAGCATTTTCTTGTAATGTCCTTCCTTTAGGTCTTTGTAAAGGCATTTTGCAAAAGCATTTCTATAAGATCTCGATTTTATGTGTTAGAGGATTAATGTTCTAGGCTGGTCTGGCTTAATCTAAAGAAGAATTTCCAATATCCAGAGGAAATGGTGGGCCTGCTGTTTTTCCGGGAAATCCTTCTTAAATGTTGTTTATCTTCACTGACCTTTCCATATGTAGTGAATAGAAGCATGCTTGTGGTTATTTCCCCCTGAAAAGGTATTAAAGTTCAGCGAGTCTTTATTGTGAGTTAATTGTAAATCATATATTTAAAAGATAATCCAGGACCTGGTAAGTACACATTTGTGAATTGAAGGTCACTTTACCTCTGCTCATAGGGAAGCTTCAAAAATTCCTCAATAGTAAACGTTCCCTTAAAGGCTATTTTGGTTTTTTGGGTTTTGTGTTGTTGTTGTTGGTGTTTTGTTTTGTTTTGTTTTGTTTTGTTTTTGGTTGCCAAATGATCCTTTATTGAAATATTTTTCTCTGTAGTTCTTAACTAGCTGGGCATTCCACTGCACCACTATTGATGCATCTACGATGTCACAAGGGTGGTGGCCATCAATATGGCAGCCCTCAGATTAAGCAGTCCCCAGGATCTCTTTAATGGTTCCAGAGATTTCTCTGGCTAAAAACTGCTTCCACATCTGTGGAGCAATGTTGACAGTCACATTTGATAAGTTCTATTTCCACGGTGCTTAATGTTTTTCTGCTTCTTTCAGTCTCTTGGTGGTTCCTTGAGGGCTTTGATACTCAGGGCAGAAGCAGAGGGTACCACTTCAGTCTGGGCCTGTCTGTTCTGTGTGGTCGGGGTCACTGTAACCCTCAGACCCCTCCAATCACGAGTTGCCTCGGCAATGTCATCACCAACCTTTTTTGGAGACAGACCCAGGGGGCCAATCTTTGGAGCCAGGGCAGACACGGCACTGACTTCCCCACTGGAACACCTCAGGTATAGGACTTTGATCCTGTTGGGTTGAACTTAAGTGTCATGGGAGGTGGCATGATGGAGGCAGCTGGTGTCAGATACACCTGGATTTGGGAGGACTGAAGACCGTTACACCTTCACCTCCTCCCAGCGGAAAGCCAAAAGCCCCTCAAAGGCTTTTAGCACATGAAGGAATAGGGAGTAGACCCCAAAATTCTGAAGCAGAAAGACACAAAATTTTATATTTTTCCTATGGGGAAATGGACACCCATTTATTTATATATACACATAAAGAAATGATATGCATATAATTTTAGACAGTACATTAAGAGAGACTTACAACTAAATAAGTCAAATAATAATAGAATATAGTTAAATAATAATAAATAATGGAAATACAGTTAAATGAAATAAGTAATAAATAACAGACTGAGACTATTGCTGACCTAAGGCAAGGGAAATTTCGTTATTGGGCACAATTGAGAATAGTGAATTTGTAATAAGCTGGAGACAGACAATACTGTATCTTTATCTATGAATGGAAAACACAGAAAGTGGGAGTAATAATGCATGAGCAGTTTGCACGATTTTATTGCTAAAACTATCAAGGAGAATTAAAGGGGCAAGAGATTAGCTAAGATATAATTGGATCTGGGAACAGAAGCAGTAGAGTTCCATGAAGCAAAGAGCACTCATGATTTGGGCGAAGTAGGGCACTCACCCAGAATAAAAGCCTTGCTAAGTCAACCCTGGTTAAATCCAAACCTCATGAAATAACACATAGTTAAAAAGTTAGTGGCCGTCAATATTTAGTCCAACCTTCTTATGGTCAGAGGAAAAAGGAGAAAAAGATCTTGATGTTTATGTGAAAACTGGCATGGAAAAGGGTGAAGAGGAAGAGAAAATTTTACAAACAATTTTATTAGCTTAAGATGCAGTCACATATACGCATTATTGCAATTTCAGAAAATGTTAGGCCAATGCTGACCCACCCTCTAATATGAGGGTAAAGTGATAGTTTAAAAAAATGTAAAAAAAAGATTATTCAAGATGAAAAAGAACATAGCATATAAACTTCTCACTAATACATGTAATGTTCTTAGCCAAAGAGCCTACTTAATTATTTTTGATTGATAATTAACCTTCATCTCTGGCAGTATAGGAAACAAAAACCTCCCTCCTAGAACACCTAGCATTAAAAATAAGATATTTTTATTACTTATTTTTCTACTGCACGTTGTTGAATTGATGTTGCTGTCAGGTAAATGCTTGGGAAGAAAATCAACAAATAATATTTCTCTAGAGAATTACGCTTGTTCTAGAAGAGCATTTGCCACTTGTGTCTGTTCTAATCACCAAGATGTGATCACATGGGAAGAGATTTGGGGGAAAAGGCATATGAGGGCTCAAGCAGAAGGTGCCAGAGAAGAGAGGGAGAGCCTCTGGAGTATGATGCCGTTCTGACAGCTGTGAAGGAAGAAGGATGTGTAGGAAGATCCTTATATGACAGCACAGTTCTAAAAAAAAAAGTATCATTGTTTAGATGGATGGGGAGTTTAGCCAAAGTCCTAGGAGCCTGCATTCTGCAAGAAGGGTCTGGCACTAGAAGTTGTAGTTTTGTTTGTTTGTTTTGTTTGTGTTTTTTTTTTTTTTTTTAAAGATTTTTTTTTTTTTTTTTTTTTATTTGAGAGAGAGAGAATGAGAGAGAGCAAGCACATGAGAGGGGGGAGGGTCAGAGGGAGAAGCAGACTCCCTGCCGAGCAGGGAGCCCGATGCGGGACTCGATCCAGGGACTCCAGGATCATGACCTGAGCCGAAGGCAGTCGCTTAACCAACTGAGCCACCCAGGCGCCCTTGTTTGTGTTTTTGTTTTTATTTTGGCACTAGTAGTTCTGTCTTGCTTAGTTTTTATCTGGGAACAGCCTGGGGGAAGTATGGTCTACCCAGCGTGGCATCAAGAGAGCAAGTGCAGGATCAATCAGTCAGCTCAGCTCCCTGCATCAGATTCCGTTGAAGGAGACCTGACTCGTGCACTTTCATGGCTGTCATGCCCATTTAGTCTAGAATTTGACTTAATGGGCTATACGCAGGCATCAGATAGAAGACAAGGACATTGGCTCCAGCGTCCCAGCAAGGTCAGTGTTGAGATCAGTACCCCAGAATAAGCATAAGATTTTCAAAAATTAAGAAAGTTCCACCCCATAGAAGGAGATGGAAGATAAGCATGCCTGTCTTAGAAATTGCCCATTGCGGAGAAGGGAAGAGAGGTCTCCCCACAGAATACTTATTCATGGGCTCTCTTAAAATTGAAGTAAAAATATAAACTTAAAAAATCGTCTCAGGTTGGAAGTGATCCCAGATACCTGGGAGAGGCAAACCGAAATCACCTGTTGAATGTTCCTTAAGTTTGGGCCTCGAAAATTCTCTGATAAAGTTCTAAGGATATGAGTTCCTAACAGAAACATCACAAAGCACAAACAAGTCACCATGAGAAAGTTTATGGAAAAAACAATGTGTGATTGAACCAGCAGTGGTTATGAAACTTGACAGTTTTAATATTGAAAACACATTTTAAAGAGCTTGTATATTACATGGCAGGCAGAGTTCTAAGTGCTTTAATAACTAACTCCTTCCGTTATCATTTCTACCACATAGTCCACAGTATATGTTGCATGCGCATAACGTGCCAGGGAACTGTGGGAACATAGCCATGTGGGGAACGCAGCAGTGAAGAAAACAGAAAATCCCCCGCCTTCATGGGGCTTGCCTTTGAGTGAATACAAATTCCACATTGGCCACTATTTTATCATTCTATCGCTTCCTGCCTCTCTTTCTATCTCTCTCTTTTTATCTCTCACCACACACATACACACACACACACACACACACACACACACATAAACGTTTTCTCGGCAACTGAACATAAATAAAAAACATTAGCAATGATAAAAATCTAGAAGAGCCACAGCATGACATCCCGATATGCCCAACAGGTGTTGGAAACCAGCCCACACTTTCTCTACAGTCTGGCAATGGTGTGATCTCGTATAAATGAAAGAAATCGAGGGAGAATTTCTAATTTACCAGTTATCTTCTCCCAGCTGCCTGGTCAGTCCTCAATATTTTCAATGTGTAATTCTATAAAGACATTCTTTAAAGATCCTCAACCTACCATGCAACAGTACAATTAAGAGAAAAAGTATTTATGATTCAGAAAAGATTGTTTTCTCATCTCTAGATTTTGCATACCAGTTGGTGCAAACACTAAAATGTCTCATTTTTCCAAAGTAGGAATGGTAGAGGAAACGATTACTACTTTGTGGTCAGTGTGTATCATCTTCATTTTATATTAATGCATGAGAAGACTGAACCCAGGCTTTGCCTTTTATTACCATTATTGGTTTCCTTATTTATCTCTATATACTTCATCTCATTAGATTTTTCCTAATCGATCTAAGAATAGAGATTTTTCTAAAATACTAAATTCCATGAATTTGAATGCAACAAGTTGTTGAAGCTGTTTCTATTCTCAAAATGAGTTTATGATTCATAGACCAGTTTTTCCAGTATTAAATAATGCAAGAGAATACAACAGATAATGATACTAACATCAGTAATAATAACAGAACCATTTACTGAGAGATTAATGCAAACTCATTACTGTGCAAGCCCTCTGTATGCATTATCTATTTTAATAACCCTATATGCTAGTTACTGTTAGTGATCACATTATACAGATGAGGGCATTGAGAAATAGAAAAGATAAGAAAGCTAATGAAGGTACTAAAGGATAGAGCCTCAAACCAAAATCTGACTCAACGCCCAAGCTTTCATTCCTTAGTTTGTAAATATTACATCCATAGGTCAACTTACTAAAGCCTTGAGACATGCGATTCAGTACCCCAGGGTTGTCACATTTAAATTATGAGTAATATTTATGTTCAACAGACTGGAACTTAAAATCAGAAGCTGAGATAGAGGGTTATTTAAGTGTATTAATAAGGATTGAAGCTGTGAAAATGAATAACATCCTGAGAAAGCATTTCTATTAAGAAGAAAAGGTGGGTGAAAACACAGACATGAGTTATCCAGTAGGTGTGAAGGGAGGAAAGCCTGCAAAGGGAACCGATGAGGGCATCAGACAGGTAGAAGGAAACTCAGGTCAGAAGCCAAAAAAAGACTATTTCAAGGAGAAAATGGTAAACAGCATCAAAGGCTGGTATAAAGAGGGCTGCAAATGTTTCCATTGGATTAAACCAGTCTGAGCACATAGATAATCTTACAAATGTGCTCAGATGAAGGGAAGGGACTGGAGGTTCTAAGTGAGCGGAATAGGTTTAAAATAACCATGACAGAGAGTGGGAGAACAAGGTGAGTAGATGCACAATTTTAGGTTATTTACAAAGAAACTTGGAGTAGGGATCATAGATTTATTCATTACTTCAAAAAGTATTAAATAATCCCAGTGAGCAAGGCACTATTCTGGGTTTGAGGCACATTTGGGTCTAAAAACAGACAAAATCTTCTGTTCACTTTGAAATTCAGGTCTAACAAGGTGACAAAGAAACGATGAGCACCATGTTAGCATTGTAAAAACCGTTAACACAATGTGTTGGAAAGGAACCAATGTTATTTAAGAACAAGTAGGCCAGAGTTAGATCAGGAATTCAAACTGAGAATGTGTTATACATGGACATAAGATTGGCAAATATACTTAAAATTTTTGTGATATTTGAGCGATGATATCGACTGGAGCAAGTGACAATTGGCCATGTGGATATCTGGGAACAGCACTCTAGGCAAGGGAATAGCCAATGCAAGTTCCTTGAGGTGCAGTGTAGTATGGTTGGAATCCTGGGAGCAAGGGGAGAGTCATAGGAGCTCAGGGTAATGGAAAAGTGGGAATGGGCTGTGAGGGTCAGGTAAGAGAGGGAATTGAAGGTCATTGCAAGGATTCAGCTTTTACTAAGTGAAATAGGAGCCGTTTATACTGCCGACGATATGCACAGTCCCTCACTTTCTCCGGTAGTGTTCTGTCTGTGGATTGTACCCACAGAGAGCTGGCTTCACAATTGGTTTTGACAGTTACCACAAAAACAGTGACAGAAGGATTAACTTTTGACAGATGTCTTATGAAAATGTAGGACCATATGTTCTCAGTTTGATATTAAACATAGGGAAGAAAAGAATAGGTGGAAGAAAGGAGGGAAAATGGACTGGCTGGCAATTTGATGAGGATGTTTGTAGTCCTCAGTCACTGATGCAAAGATCAATATGGTGCATCAGGATCTGGAATTTGAGGATTTTTTCAGCATTGGACTCTCCTGGTTCTTCTTAGTGAATCATTGTGATTTCTAGAGCTAAATTACTACTTCGAGGTTCTGAGAAAAAGAGGAGAAAAAAAGAGATAATTCTGAACCAAAAATGTCTTACTAGAACCAGAGGCTTTAAGTATTTTATTTTAAAAGGAAACTAAATATACTTCTGGAATTTGGTTTAGAGTAAGAGTAAATCTCCCCCCCCCCCCCCCGGCCTACTGGCCATTCACTCATTCATTTACTCAGAAACAAAGAAAACATTTATTTACCTAATATGTATACAGAATTAAGATAAGTGTTGGGAAATATTTTCTTGAAGAAGCTTTGTGGAGGATAATAATGATGTGGTCAATAGAGACAAACACAGGAAAGACATGAGAGTGCACTAGAAGAATTGGGCAGAGTTTCTAACAGAACACAATATTGGATGAAGATGATTTGCCAGGTAATGTAAGATTGCTCATAATATTTTGATTAGGAAACCCATCTTTCAGGACCATACACCAAAGGCAAATCAATATGGCAGCCAACTCATTGTTCTTAATTTTGTTCTGAGTAAATATTAACCAAAAGAGAGAAGAGATAACTATGATAATGTGTTACTTATATTGAAATACACAGACACAACACTTGTTAAGAATAAAATCAAACTGATCTACAGAATTCAGTAAGGGTAAACTCTTCTATTAGAAATAAAATAAACTAAAATGTATTCTCATGTACCTTGTGCAGCTAAGGAAAATTTGTGTTTCTTTGAATGGGTGGAGAAGAACCAAAGTTGCTATATCCTAGATCTACTGCTCTGACTTTGAGCTTATTGGATAATACTTTTCTAGAAAATCAAGTCCTGATTCTATGATTCACTATTCAAGTTCTTTATTTATTATCTCCACACTTATCTTCCATGTTGTAGTAAAATAGTTTTCCTTATTAAGTATGTCAATTACCCACTTTGTGAGCCCTGTCAAATGCAACACTGAGATTATTCAATGAAACGATTCTTTCCTGAGGGGTTCAGAAGGATGACCCACTGTGAATCCAATTGAAGCCATTTCAAAACTTGATTCCCAATAATAATGTTTATTCTGACATTTTCTCCTTAGATTTCCTTATGTAATAGACCCATGACTGAATGAAATTGTTAGCTTCTAGCTTGCTGGGGCTATAAGTGGAGTATTTACTTTGAGTGTTAATAATTGGCTTATAAGATTGTTTCAGTTACTTTGGGGTGCCTGGGTGGCTCAGTTGTTGAGGTGTCTGACTCTTGATTTTCGCTTGGTTCATAATTCGGGGTCATGAGACTGAACCCTGCATAGGGCTCCATACTGCGCATCGAGCCTGCTTGGGATTTTCTCCCTCTGCTGCTCCCTGCCCCAAACCTCCCCGCCCCCCCCGCCCCGGTCTCTCTTAAAAAAAAAAAAAAAAATTGATTCAGTTACTTTGATAATGGGACAGCAGTGCAAGAAAAATAATCACATTTTAATTAACAATGAAAGCTGACTGCACTTACTAATTCCAGTTAAGTACACCTCTGATTCTCTCCCCAATTCAAATATTATTCACATGAATACTTGAAGAAAATGTGAATATTACAGTTCTTTTAATACACATTTAATATACATGCATCACCCTGAAAATGTTATATATTATATAAGGCAAAGGTTATTCATAAATTTATAAAAACAAATTCCATTTTCTGACTGGCAGTAACGTCTTTTAACACTCATGTATAGTAACCCCACAGGTATCATTAAAATGAAAAATATTAACTTTTTAGGCATATATACACTAAATCAAAAGCTCATTTTTGTTTAAAGATTTTTTTTCAACTACATTACTTTTGAAAGTACAATTTATAATGTTCAAAACAAGGCCAATTAGGCCAATATCCATAAGTTATAAATGCATTCCAAACTTTTTCTTAGAGCACTCAATAAGCAAGTGTCTCTATTTGTATCTATTTTTAGACCATTTTCAGAGAATCATACTTTAGTCAGGAAATCTGAGCTTATAAAGATGTTCATTACATTGATTATTTTCAGTATTACTGTGCACACTGAATTTTGTCTCTGCAGGCTACTGAAATATTTTATTTCATGATGTGTCTCCTGGCTAATGAAAACATGTGAAAGGTTATGGCCAAATTTTATATAATATCATGTATTAAAAGAATCTTTGCACTTTCCTAAAATACTACTTTTGCTCGAACATATTAGTTACAGATACTCAAACATACAACTTAAAAATAGATAATTGGTAATTGGTTTGTTTGGATTTTAACTCTATAGCAGAATGGATATGGAGAATAAAGCCAATAAAGAACTAATTATCTTATATTTAAAATACATGTTAAAAATATATATCTTATATTTTGTTAGAAAATATAATTAAACAATGAAAATGGTATTACTAAAACAAAAGTTTTGAGTTTTATCTGATTTGCATCAAAGAGGGTAGCCCTGTATTTTTTTTTTTTTTTTTTTTTTTTTTTTAAGGATTTCATTTATTTGACAGAGAGAGACACAGCGAGAGAGGAAACACAAGCAGGGGGAGTGGGAAAGGGAGAAGCAGGCTTCCCGCGGAGCAGGGAGCCCGATGCGGGGCTCGATCCCAGGGCCCTGGGATCATGACCTGAGCCGAAGGCAGACGCTTAATGACTGAGCCACCCAGGCGCCCCAAAGAGGGTAGCCCTGTATTTTAAATGCAGACAGTTCCTCTTAAATTTTCTTGCCTTTTAAAATTCTTTACAAGCTGGTTGTTTCATTATTTAATTAGAGTTCAGGATAATGTTTTCTTTACATAAGGTATTTATTTAGGAAAAAATTACAATAAAGAATGGCTCAATCAAAAATGTTTCTTTTTCATGCTCTATCAATTGAATATTTTATGGAGTAAATTAAATCAGTTTAAGATTTTATAGAGCAAATTAAATCAGTTTAAGAATATGTTTTACATACATGTGATTCTTCAATTTTTACAAACATAAATACTGTTGTATAAAGAAAAATATCTGCTAAGTCAGAATGCATGGATTAGAAATCCAGTTATAATCTCTTAAATAAGTAGAGATTTATTTTTCTTGTGTAAAAAGAAGCCCAGAATTGGATATCTTGGGTCTGGTATAGCAACTGCAAGATAGCATCAGAAATGGCCTTTTGATTTCCCAGTTCTTCATCTTAAGCTTTCTGCTTTCTTCTCCATGCTCATAAAATAGCTTCTGTGTGCCTAGTCTTTGTGTCAGCAAGACATGGAAAAGATGAAGGAGAAAAAGTAGGAAAGATGCAAGAAAAACAGTATAAATACAAACCGATGAGTCTGTGCATTTAAAACAGTTTTCCTAAAAACCACAAACATTGCCTTCAAGTTTATCTCACTAACCTGGGTGGAATCCCATATCTACCCTGCCTCCAAGTTACTGGAGGTGGGCATTTTAAATAGGCAAACTGCTAGTCAAGACACAACCCATTGATCATAGATTCTATTAATATGGAAGGATTCTATTAATAAGGAGAAAGGAGATGGATATTGGATAGACCACTAGCAGTGACTGCCATACTCATTATCAACTTTGCAATCAGATCCCAAAAGGCTAAGATACCATTAAAGAGATTGCTAAAAGGATCAGTTCATGTAGTTTCAGGGGCATTAAAGGTAGCATATTTCACGGTCTTTTATGATTTAGTCATTTACTGAAAAACTTACTGTGTAATCATGGACTGAATGCTGCAACGATTAAAGGTGGAAAGTGGAAAGTGTGGAGTCACTTACACCTGCATTTGTACTCCCTATCTTCTAGCTATGTAGGATTGGGCAAGCTATTGAACATCTCTTGACATTTCTTTTCTAACTTATAAGATGGGAGAAATTTTAGAGTGAGCACATTATTTTGAATGCAGTAGATACAAAAATTTTAGATGACTTATCATTTTTCTCAAAATTCATGTAATCAATAATGATTTTCAATGACTGAGTAAGATATTCAGGAGAAAGAAAACTGAGTGTCAATGAAATTTTAACTTCTTTTTTCTAGTTATGTAAGTAAACAATTCTGAGTTAACAATCTGTTGATTTTAAGAACTACGGCAGGCTTTGTTTTAAGCCGAGTAGATATTCAGTAGAGTGCAAATGTACCTTTATAGCTGAAGAATATAGTAAAATGAATTGCACATTGACTGTGTTTCTAGGTATGGCAGGAGAAACATTTTTGCATAATTCCAGCCATCACTTAAAGAGTAAATGTGATTATCTTTGCTTCTTCTACGTAGCAGGGATGCGAGAGTCCTCCTGGTTGCTGCAATATTTCCAGCCAGTAATAACAAGCACATTGTGACTGAAGATTGAATCAGCAATGATTATGTCACCTTACACTTAGAAGCGGTCATGGTGATAAACCGATTCTGAGTTGTTACAGCAAGAATCAAGAATCGGCCCCTTGCTTTTTGGTCTAAGTTAACTGGGTAAAGTGCCCACCCGTGTCTAGTCCTCCTGCTCTCGTTGAGACTTACACATACCCTTTCATTTATTTTGTCTGCAAAAATCATTTGATATCAGGCAGATCCAGTCTCAATATTCCATGTGGCATTTATAGAGGACACAGAGATGTTGGCTTGGGCTGTCAAATATGAGCATAAAAGAACAGAAGAACATTAAGCATAAGAAGAAACAGAAGGCAAAGGTTTAACCATGACCAAGCCTTGGTTATAATAACGAAAGAGCAGATCAGCTCAGATAACAATGGAAACCTGATTGGTTAGAAGGAAATAATAGCTAATGCTTAATAGTGCTTAATTTTTACACTGCACTCCACTCTTTACTTCTACTATTTTATTTAATCACCATAGCTGTCATTTTTATTCTCATTTTACACAAAAGAAGTTAACTATGTTGTTTAAGGTCATAACACCAAACTCAGGCAGTTTAACTCCAAAGTCTATGCTTTTAAATGATATTCTAAATTCTATCTACATAAAAACAACAAGTAAATTAAAAATAAATTTAAAAGGAAGCCTTAACCTATTGCTGAGTCCACTGCTTTGAAAAAAAAAAAAACAAAAAAAAACCTTGATAGATGGACCTAGCCACGTTTATGACTGGAAAATCCAACAGAAGGTGGGCACCTATAGTCTAGACTAGCAGTTCCAAAGAGATGCCTTTAACTGATATTGTTCACTAATAGTAAGATTTATCACAGACATTATAGAAGTCATTTAATGGCTATAGTGCTCTTTGAGACATGTTCTGGGAATATATGTTTCAGGCTGCTGCAGTTCCTTTCAGATCAAATCATATTTCTTGTGAAAATAGTGTAGTGTTAACTGATGGATCATCAAACCTGAAAGGATAGTTCAATGGGTTTGTATTCTGAGCTGGAAAAAAAAAAAAAAGTCAATTTTTATTTGCTCTTAGACTCATGTTTTGAATCAAATAATATTAGATGCAATGGGACTGTTAGAGAAAACTGCCTCAAGTTTGCCTGTTAAATATCCATGCTTCATTTTTAAGACCAGGATAAAAGTATGTGACAAAAAAGCATCTAGAGATTATTGAACAATGATTTTCTCATGGTTGAACAATAGCTCGGCATTAATTGATACCTGAAAAAGAACTGATGAGTCTCAGCTAACAAAGCATAATAAATAAAAGTTAGTTTGTTAGAAAAGAAAGAAAGAAATCAATAGCTACTATTGTTTTAGTAAAGGAATCCCTGCAAGAGTCCTGTTGAAATTGTAAATGGGAGAAGCACTTCAAATCAAAGTACTGTGAATGGAACTAGAGGTCTGTTAAGACCCCTTTTAAGATTGTTTAAGTATTTAATTTACTATATGTGATGTTTTAAAATAATGTGTTAGATATGTATAAAATATAGTGAATATAATATTTTTCTTTCTTTATATATGTCCTATTTTGAAGGAAGAAATCTTTTGACTTCCTCTGAGAATATTGCGCTGGGTAATGTACTAAAGGATGAATTAACTTCTCAGGAGACCAACTGTGGTTCATCAGAGACGTCCACTCCAATAACACAAAATAATAGATTGTCTCTATATGTTTAATTTTTTTAAGATTTATTTATTTGAGAGAGAGAGAGAGAAAGAGAGCGCCCAAGCGGGGGGAAGGACAGACAGAAAGGGAGAGAAAGAATCTCAAGCAGACTCCCTGCTGAGTGCAGAGCCCAATATGGGGCTCGATCCTAGGACCCTGAGATCATAACCTGAGCTGAAATCAAGAGTCGGGCACTTAACTGACTGAGCTACCCAGGTGCCCCAATTTTCTTTCTTTTTTTATGTAAGAAACTATTTACTATTATTCTTCTTGAAATGCTGGCCCTGGCAATATTTTGTAAAGACTTAATATCAATGAGATTTTATTCAGACAATTCCAAATAAGTAGGCTGATTTTCCCAATATTTTGGAGAAAAAAAATGTTTTTGTATTTTAATGTGACTTGATGTTATAATTATGTCATAAAATTTTTAGGTCTTATTTCAAGCAGGAAATTATTTGAGTCCTCTGGACTACATAAAATCGACTTGGAATATAATATGAAAGAGAAAATTCATATTGGTGCTAATAGTAAAAACCAAACAACGATTTATGGAGGGGAACTAGAATTGCATTGTCATTGGTGTGTGTGTGTGTGCGCGCGCGTGTGTGTGTGTGTGTCTGTGTGTGTGTCTGTGTGTAATTTTAAAGCTTAAACTTTCAGATATCATAAAGAAGGAACATTCTAGTTTTGTCCCTTTCCCCCTTATTGACTGTTGTTGCTACATGACTAAATGTTATCATTGTTTTTTGTTTTGTTTTGTTTGTTTTGTTTTTTTTGCTGTGTGTACATGTAGTGCTTATTCTAATTAAATACACAGGGTTAGGAAGGAGGAAAATTGACAATTATACAGGACAGTGATGAGAAAGTAAGAATAAAAAACAATTTTCACCCCAATATTGAAGTTCTTTTCTCCTTCACACATAGGTCTTATATTATAACTTCAATCTATATGACTGAGAGAATTCAAAGCAAGAACAGTCTTTTTAATTTTTTTAATTTTTTTAAGATTTTATTTATTTGAGAGAGAGAGAGGAAGGGGAGCACAGAGGGAAGGGGAGAGGGAGAAGAAGACTCCCCGCTGAGCAGAAAACCCAATGTGGGAGTCGATCCCAGGACCCTGAGATCATGACCTGAGCCGAAGGCAGTTGCTCAACCAACCGAGTCACCCAGGCGCCCAGGAAGTCTTTTTTAAAACTTACTTTTTATAGGATGTTTTCCTGTTAAGGAAACATATCTACAGCCTTCAAATCACTTGTATCATGTAATAACTTTTAAAATTTTTATCCCCAAATTGAAAACATTATCACGATGTGTGAAATCATTGTAGATTTTATAAGTATTCATATATAATCAGGTACATTACTTATTTATAATCTATTAGCTCGGGAATTTATAATGGTTTACCTATTTGCAGTATAAAGAGAAATAACTAGAGGAGCCTAGCTCTGCAGGGAGTCTGCTTCTCCCTTTCCATCTGCCCCTCCCCCCCCATGCTCTCTCTCTCTCTCTCTCTCTCTCTCTCTCTCTCTGTCTCAAATAAATAAATAAAATCTTAAAAAAAAAACAAAAACAAAAAACAAATGAGAAAAGACTATTAAAAGTACATGTGTTGGACACCTGGGTGGCTCAGTCAGTTAAGTGGCTGCCTTCGGCTCAGGTCTTGATCCTGGAGTTCCCAGGATCGAGTCCCACATCGGGTTGCCTGCTCAGTGGGGAGTCTGCTTCTCCCTCTGTCCCTCAGCCCGCTCTCATGCTCTCTTTCACTCTCTCTCTCTCTCAAATTAATCAATAAAATCTTTTTAAAAAGTACATGTGTTATTTCACATTTTGATATCTATTGAGAGAGAGAGAAAGAGAGAGACTTGTGTCCCTATAAAAAAGAAAATTGTACTCAATGAACCAACTATACACAACTATTTATTGTGTGTAAAAGTAGGGAGCTGAGAATCTTTTTATATTCAAGTGGCATAATTCCAGTTATATTATGGCTTTTCTAGCAATTTATCACATAGCTTCCCATGGAGAAATATCACTTTTAGTCTTATCTATCATTGTTTACTTCAAAACTGTATAATGTATAGTAGACTATTTATGGGCAAGATAAATTATACCGCAGCTTTAATTTTTCAGGTTTATAACTCTCACTTGTGACATAGAAAATGAAAAGATTTAAAGTCCATTTCAAGCATGTAACTATAATTTCATAAAATTTTATGTTCCACAATATATAATGTGTGATAAAAGATGTGAAGTACAGAAATTATTCACCAGTACTGCCTCATGACTGTGGGTTTGGGGCCTTTTAAGTAGGGTTAAATGTTCGAGGGAAAGATTCCCTTTTCTTTATTGAAAAATATACAAAATAGTTTACAGTGAGATTAAAAATAAAATAAAAAAGGAAGTGCATTATTTAGACTAAGTCAGGACACCTGAGTTTTGTTTCCATGCTCTCAACTTTTGAGCAATAATATACTAGACAAGTATTTCGATATTCCAAGCCCCAGGCTCCTCATTCTCAATGCTAAGGAGGAAAGGGTTATTAACGACGTCAAAGAAGATAATCCTTATAAAAATAATTAGTATATTTGTATAAATTATTCAAATAGAAAATATTAGTACAATTATTAATAATCAAATGATCCCATTTCATTTTATTTATATTCTCAACACACATACCCAAGTCTGATAATAAAACTTATGTCTACTACTTTCCACTCCATGTTATTTTCCCTGTGTTGCTAATGGAGCTTGAAATTGATGGAGTCCTTTCTAATCCTGGCATCAATCTATATTCTCCATCCCTGATACTTTTTAGTGTTACTGACGTTTCCCTCCTATAAATGCCATAACACATTTACGTATGAAATCTTGATGAAATACAGTTGATGGGTTTTATGTTATCTGAAACCATCAGAAAACTAAGGTTTTGTTTTGTTTTTTTACTTTTAAATGTTTTAAAGTTTATAGACACAAAACATTTTGATTTATTAAACATTATAAGGCACCTTTCAGGAGCCAACTCGCCTGAAAATAGCAGCAGATATTTTCACTGCACATAATGGAAAGAACTCTGGGCAGAAAGTTGGATAACCCGGTTTCTATTCTGATTCCTGTAATTAACTAGCTCTATGATATTGAGGAAATCACTTAGCCTTTCTGATTCTCAGTTTACTCATTTGTGGAATGAAAAAATTAAAACAATGTTGTCTAAGGCACTTTCCAAAGGCCTGATTTTATGCCATGACAGAAGCCATGCATGAAGACCATTTTTTCTTTTCTTTTTAAATCTCCTTCTTACCCATGCGAAATACACTAACAATGTTTTTGGAATATCTGATTCCAAATATAATTTGGCTTAATTCTTGCCTATGAGCAACATAATGGGCAGATAGAGTGATCAGTATCTTCAGTTAAGGATTTATGCAATGGTCTGTGTGGCCAGTTCAAGAGTCGTGGTAGAAATTATTCTAGGACACAAAAGATACAGCTTACACATTAGATAGGCAGCTTTTTTCTTTTCTTTCTTTTTTTTTTCCTTTTTTGTATGTGAACGGATATATATCTGAGCTGACTGTTCAAATGCCTTATTATTCTCCTTCCTATGAACAGGACCAATAAATTTCAAGCATCATTAGCAGCAAGTGTGTACTCAAAACTAGCAAATGATATGCCAACTTCTCAGAGAAGGCTTCAAGATATAAAATGAGTGGAAATCTTGTTATTTCTGCGCGCATAGAGGGATCACAGAAGCAAAAGTACTCAACATTTTATAAGGCAATAAATACAGCCTGTTTTAAACTAAAATACATTATTTTTGTGTGTGGGTTTTTTTTTTTTTTTTTTAATGTGAGAGGAATCAAAACTTGGAATTAAAGGAAAATTATGCTCAGCCCAAAGTGTTTCCCCCAAAAAGGTAGGGGATTGGGCTTAGGCAGCAGTTAAATTGTGGTACCATAAGGTTCAAGCGGAGAATTTCAAAAGCACTGTGTGGATTGCTACTTTTCCAGTGTGCACCCATGATTCTGAGTTGGGGAAGAGGACTGGGAAGGTACTGCGAACCATGGCCCTGTTTCCTTCTTTCTATATCCTGCATAATGAGTAGCTGCTAAGCATTCATTGTAAGAAATTCTATGTTAAGGATAAATCCTTAGAATGCCTGGCTTAGAGAATACTGGTATGGAATGCTATACAATGAATGAGTCTATGCATTTGATTAAAGTTTAATTAACTGTCATTATTTGAATGGCAGGAGCAGAGACCTTTGCCACAATGTAAATGTCTGTACAGAATGAGACAACACAACTCATCTGACTTCCCACAACAGTTTACTGGATGAAAACTCCGCCCTGGATCTTGAGCTCAGCCTACAGAGATCAATTGCTCACGTTTCCCTTATCCCCAAATTCAGATTGGCAGATATTTCACTTTGACCTAATACAAGAAGCAGAGTTGTTTCAAATTGCATAGAAGATGAAGAGGTAGCAACAGTAAAATCTGCTGCACTTTTTTTTTTTTTTTTTAGATTTTATTTATTTTTTGGACATAGAGAGACAGTGAGAGAGGGAACACAAGCAGGGGGAGTGGGAGACGGAGAAGCATGCTTCCCACCGAGGAGGGAGCCTGATGCGGGGCTCGATCCCAGGACCTGAGCCTAAGGCAGATGCTTAACAACTGAACCACCCAGGTGCCCTTGCCCTATTTTTTTTTTTTTTTAATGACTTTAGATGTAGAAGGACAGATTCCCTACCTTTCTTTTTTTGTTTGTTTCTTTTTTTGACTGACAAAAGCAAATTCAGAGTAGGAGATTTATGAGTTCATTCTATGAAGAAAAGTCCAAAGGATTTCAGGAGTTGATGTGATGTTGTCAGAAAGACTCCCGCTCTCCTTCCCTTATTTCTCTCATTCTCCTTTTGTATGTAGACTTAATTTTCTCCTATTTTCAAGACACCTCCTTTATGTTGTCCAGGGTATAGGGTGAGGTGGAAACTATCGAAGTAGTCCCCTACTTCTTTGACAGGAAAGGCAGATGATAACATTGGCCAGACCTGCAATCTCTGTCCATAGAATGGTCAAAGGGACAAAGTGAAGTGATTAAAATTATTACTAGATTCAAAGGGTGAATTTGTATGGGATCATTTATACAAAGGAAGGAGCAGATGTATTTACTAGAAATGGTAGAGTAGGGATACACGCAGGGAAAAATTAAACAAGCAAACAAATTAAATAATGTATCAGAAAATTGAGGCACTGTGACATAATGATTTATAAGAAATATGTATTTGGTCATCAGATGATGAAATATATATTTCTCAGATATATCTGGTCCTTATCCACAGTTCCTAAAAATGCTCGAGAGCCATAAAGATGACATGAGTGTCTCATTATTAATGAAGGTGACTTTTGGATCCCACCAAAGTACAAGGGCTGGTTGCAATGAGGACCAACAATTTGATTAGAGGGTTGGAACTTTCAAACCTACCCCCTGACCTCAAGGAAGGGGATAGGGGTAGGAGGCTGAATCAGTCAAGGGCCAATGACTTAGTCAATCATGACTATGCCATGATGACTCCATAATAGCCCCAAAAAACTGGGTTCAGAGAGCTTCTGGGTTGATGAACACATGGAGACTGGGGAGAATGGCACCCTGGAGAGAGCATGTAAGCCATACCTCCTCTATGTATCCCTTCATCTGGCTCTTGACATATCCTTTATCATATTGCTTAATAAACTGGTAAATGTAAGTAAGTGTTCCCCTGAGTTCTCTGAACCACTCTAGCAAGTTAAAAGAACCTAAAAAGTAGGCTGTTGGAAGCTCCAATCTATAGCTGATCAGTCAGAAGCACAGGTGTAGGAACATCTGGGGCTGGCAACTGGAGTCTGAGGTGAGGGTAGGAAGGTAGTCTTGTAGGACTGAGCCCTTAACCTGTGGAATCTGATGCGATCTCTAGGCAGGTAGTGTCAGAATTGAGTTGAATTCTTAGACATCTTGTTGCTGTTTGAGAGTTGCTTGGTCTTGCATGTGGGGTAACACTACTCCATGCACGGGATTCAGGAACCTTAAAAGAATTGGTGTCAGCAGAGGGATATAACCAAGAAATCAAAATCTCTTTTTAATCAAAAGTCATGATTTAAAAAAAAACGAATTAACAATATTAGATTTCTCTAATTACTTACAAGTACTAGTTTTTCATTGCTGCACAACAAATTCCCACAAATGGAGCAGCTTAAGACTTACAGTTCTGTAGGCAGAAATTTGGCTCAGAATAACGGGGGTCTGTGTTCAAGACCTCACAAGACTGAAACCAAGGTGCCAGCTGGGTGTCAAGTTCTTTCTTGAGGGGGAGAAAATCCGCTTTCAAGCTCATTCAGACTGCTGGCAGAATTTATTTCCTTGCTGTAGACCTGAGGCCCTCTTGATACTACTAGTGGTGATGTGGGACTGCCCTCAGCTCCTGAAGTTTGCCCCTCTGTATCAGCAATTTTAAATATGACTGCTTTCTTCTGAGCCAGCAAGAGCATGTGTCTCTAACTTCCTCTTTCTACCCCCCCCCGGGGGGGGGGGACGGAAATTTTAAACTTTTAAAGATCTCATGTGATTAGGTCGGGCCCACCCAACATAATATAACTGTAAGAATTAAATTCATAGTCTTCACAGTCCTGGGGAATATTCAGGGAATGTACCCTAATGGGAGAGAAGCCTTGGATAATATGGTAGAATCCTGCCTACCACACCATATTTTGGACTTCAACCATAATTGAGAATTAAGGCTTGATGTGGATTCAATTCTGTATTGAATATGCATAAGTTTTATGATCTAAAATAATACAATGAAGTATGATTGGACCCTGATTAGTCTCAGAAATTCTGTATATAGCTTATCTTAATCAGAAACCAAGGATATATATATATATAGAGAGAGAGAGAGAGAGTTGTTTAAAGTAGTGAATGAGATCAGTAAACAAACTCTTTTTTTTTTTAGATTTTGGAAATAATGCAACTATATAATCTATAATATTCATGTCAGTTTTAGGAAAATGTGCTACACATACATATACACACACAGTTCTATGGATTCCATGAATTATTAGGAAAATTTAATAACAAAGCAATTCAGTTTCTTCCGAAAAGCAATTAAACTTTGAGAGATTTATTCATCACTTAAGGTCTCAATGTCAAATTAAGCATCTGCTTTTATAATCCTGAATTCCTTTAAAAAAAATAACTTTGACCTTTAAAACTGCAATAGCTTGAAATCAATTTATTTCTCTGAGGCATCCAATAATATATATTTGCTAAAAGCAGTCAAAATTGAGGTTCCAGCATCTGTGAGAACTGTTTGCATTTTTTTCTTTTTTCTTTTTTTTATTTTTTTAATTTTTTTTTTATCGCTTACTCTTTTCCTTTTAAAGTCAAAGTCAAAGTGGAACTATTATCTCTTTGGAAGTTTCTTGGGAATTCTGTTTTCCTTAGTGGAAAACGAGTGAACCCTGAGAATGATTCCTTCTTTAATGTGCTTATAATGAGAGATTTTAGAAAAACATCTCGGTTAACCTGTATTTAGAAACAAGATGCAATTTATTGCCTTTCTTAGAATAGACACTATTTCTATTTCTCAATAGCACATTGCAATTTAGCATTTTCATACTATTGGGCAAAAAAATGAATATTTCATGTATAAATTATCATGCAAATAAGATAATATTTATGAAACTGTTATAGGATATAAGGCTGAGATATGAATTCTTAACAGTAAAACTGACACGAAACAGCTTGACTCACAATACCAAGAAAGCAACCGGTTAAGTACTTGGATTTATTTTTTCTGCATTTGTGATACTATATTTTCAAAATCCATTTAAAGTAGTTATTGTAAAGTGAGGAAGGGAAATAAAAGACTTCAATGAGGTGGCTTTGTGCTTTAACACATAAAGCAATCCCCACAGTAATGCACGCTACAGAAAATGAGTCACCTTCAAACCACCTTTGAAATAAGCAGATAATGTAATTTTCAGATTGTGTCCTTAAGAGCATTGTTTTGTAGAATGCATATCTAGTTGGCCTTTTATTCATTTTGCAAAAATGTGCATGCGTGAGCACATGAAAACACATACAAAGATTCTGTCTGTGCCTCTCTTTTTTCCTCTGCCATACACAGATATGCACATGTCTAAATGTTCCCACACACATGCACATATCTGTTTGATTATTAGTTCTTGTGAGAAGGCACACGTGTGCTCATGACTATTTCTCTAATGAAATGAAGTTATTCCATTATGTTTTTAATATAATGGGTTTCTATATGCTTCAAAGCAAATTATGGTATAAACAATGTGTAGAACCTTAGAAAAATTAATTTTCATCGAAATATTTTGTTGATATAATAGTAAATTATATTTTTTAACATAAATTTTGTTCACTTTTTTCTAGTTGACTATTAATTGTTCCAAATAGGTAATTGACACTTAGTATATTATTCAGATGATTCCTAATTATAAATGTAATATCGCTTTGTATTTTAAATAAAAACACAAATATAACGTGCTTTTTAATTATTACAGTATATGCTTATGAAAGCTTCTGCTTTTTTCAGGCAATTTTCTAAAGTTTTCTAAATTTCCTAATTTTCAAAACTGTAGAAAGACAGTATTTTGGTTTTTTCTTAAAGATTTATTATTTATTATTATTTAAAGATTATTTGAGAGAGAGAGAGAGAGCGAGGGGAGGGGCAGAGGGCGAGGGAGAGAATCTTAAGCAGACTCCCTGCTGAGTGCGGAGCCTGATGTGGGGCTTGATCTCAAGATCCTGAGATCATGATCTGACCCGAAATCAAGAACGGACGCTTAATTGACTGAGCCATGTAGGTGCCCCAAGACACAGTGTTTTGAATGAATATCTTTTTTGCTATGATCCAAATTATTCCCCACTGGACTCCTGTCTCCTTAAAAGCAAGTACTGTTATGTTCTCTATTCTAGTGCCTGGTGCAATCACTAACAGGCAGTACAAAGCGTTCTTGAATAAAACTATTCTCATTAATGTGTCCATAATAATGTAACCTGGTTTTACTCAAACTGTATTAGTATTACAAAACTAATACTTGGGTAGTTGGTATATGTAGTTCTGACCAAAAATTCTATGTTTATTTGTCTTTTCCTCTTAAGGGAGACCCAGTTTTGAAAGTTAAGGGAGAAAAATGACATTATATGGCTCAAATTAAAAGAGAACTGATTTAGTTGAAGTGCTAGTCACAAAGATACATGGAGTTAGACTACCTGATTTGAATCTTAGCTTTGTGTCTTTTTGTGTCTTGAGCCAACTCAGTTTCTCTGTGCCTCAATTTATGCATCTGCAAAATTAGGGTGATAATAGTAGGGTTTGCCTTATAGGGTTGTTCTGAGGATTAAAGTGGTTTTAGACATATAAAACCTTTAGAATATTGCCTGAAAAAAGTAGAAGCTTGATAGTGTTTTCTATCATTATTTTGGATCCAATTAGTTTTCTTGTATCTATGAATATAAATTAATGTAAATGGAAACAAATATTGCTATACTGGGCTCATTCGAATGTAAATGGAGAGAAATGAAGGGAAATAGACATTGTGAAATTAAATTCTCTACAGTATCCTCCAAATTTTATGATATAAATGTTAGAATTCACATTTTATGTATGAGGATTCTGACATCCAAAGAAATTTAGTAACTTATACAGTAACATCCAGGTAAGAAGTAACAGGTTTGGGGTTCTAACCCCAAATGTGTTGTGTTCATGATCATGGATTTCAGTTATTCCATGTTTTACATTAGAGGTAAGATTTGGTTCTGTCTGATTTATTAGAGTTATTAGATGCCTATACAAAGAAGTTAAGATAGAACATGTAGCTTTTGAAAATTAAATTTTACATTTTGAACTATTAGAATTTCATTATGGAGGGGCGCCTGGGTGGCTCAGTCTTTAAGCATCTGCCGTCGGCTCAGGTCATGATCTCAGGGTTCTGGGATCGAGCCCCGCATCAGGCTTCTTGCTCTGTGGGAAGCCTGCTTCTCCCTCTCCTGCTCCCTCTGCTTGTGTTCCCTCTCTTGCTGTCTCTCTCTCTGTCAAATAAATAAATAAAATCTTCAAAAAAAAAAAAAAAGAATTTCATTATGGAGATTCCATTTATTCTATTTATCATGCTAGCATATCACTGATTAGTTTAACTAAATAAAGCTTCTAAAATATGTAACATAATGCCTGGTATTCAGTAAGGGCTAATAATAAAAGCAATAACATGGAGAAATAGTAACAAGTAACAATAAATTAATGACTGACATCTAACTATAATAATGTATAATTATTATTTAAAATTCATCTTTTAAAATTTATTTTGAATGTAGAATAAATCATACAAATCTATCTAGTACTCTGAAAAACAACCATGTTTGAAATCATGCATAAATTCACTTTCATTTCAAATAGAGATTTCATTACTGAAAATTTGATAAGAATATTTTATTGTCAGGGAATATTTTGTTACCTAAAACCTGGTTTTGTGAAAAATGTTTTACAGCTTTGGAAATGTAGGGATAAAATTATTTTAACCTTCTCCCATATTTTTTCCCCCAAATCCAGGCACCACGCCAATGACCTCTCAAACTTCTCCAGGAGTACCTATTAATATGTTGTGACACTCTCCAATGATATAATGTAATCTGGGTGAGCTGAAGTTGTAAAATATGACAATCTAAAAGAAGAGTTAGGATACCCCTCATATGTAACCACACATGCAGTATTCAAGGAGAAAAAGAAAAAAGAAAGAGAATATCGGGTGAAAAGCATATTTTTTCTTTAACAGGATGTATAATATATCCTAGCACATCAGATTTTGTTGCTCCCAAGCATTAAAAATAGTCTTTGTTCTTCTTTGCTCTGCCTTGGCATAATTCGGGGGAGATATGGGCCTTTTTGAAATGGATTTCTACTTCCTTAAATAGAAGGGGAAATACTTCCAGATGATAAGTAGTTTTGGGTCTGTAACCCAGGCAGGGGAGTTCTCAACTCACTTTGGGCTGTTAAAGAAAATTCCCAACCTTGTCAAGTGGTATTCCTCCTGCTCAAATGGCAACAATCAAGCTACGAAGAACAAATGAGTCCCCTCAGGGAGTAGAACAGAATAGAATGTCAAATATTCCTGGACCTTCAGTGGTTTCAGAGAGAAATTTTGCATTACAACATTATTCAGGCAGAGTTATAGATCATCTTTGGGTCCCATCTTCTTTTGTCGATAAGCAATGCCTCCAACATAATCCAATGGCTTTGTAGGTAATACAATGACCACTGTGATGTTTCTGAGAACAGAATAAGCATGAATGGGAAATTAAGCAACTACCAAAAAGGAAATACTAAGTATTTTATAAGTACACCAAGGAGAATATAGCAAAAGTAGTTTGTTTTGTACATAAGGAGATTATTTCAGCCAAAGAAAAGCACGTAAAATTTTCTCATACTAGTTTTAGCTAGTTTATCTGATGGATCTTTATGTAAATACAAGCGTTATAACATTATTTCAAATCACATGCTAACTGTTGAGCCATCATATTAAACCATTCTGTGGGCTTTGTAATCATTCAAAAACTGATAATGAGTACTACAACTTACATGCCATTATTACACAAAAATTTGCTGAAGCATATCCTGAACAAGGAACCTTTCCCTTGCATTGAATGTGTTTATAGAGATGACAGGCAGAAGATCTTGTAACTCATGTTACAAAGATCTCTATATTAAGTAGGGCATACTTTTATGCTGCCACATTTCCTCATATGTATTTTAAGACTAAAAAGATATTCTAAGGCAGAACAGTAAAGACTGGAAACACACCTCAGGAAGTTTCTTATTTCAGCAGACAACTTCAGAATGGAGGCCACTTCCCTGAAAAAAGATAATGATAGGTAAATAAGTAAATATTAAAATGCATGATCCTTCGGGCGCCTGGGTGGCGTTAAGCATTTGCCTTCGGTTCAGGTCATGATACCAGGTTCCTGGGATCGAGTCCCACATCGGGCTCCCTCTTCAGCGGGAAGCCTGCTTCTCCCTCTCCCACTCCCCTGCTTGTGTTCCCTCTCTCGCTGTGTCTCTCTCTGTCAAATAAATAAATAAAATATTAAAAAAAAAAATAAAAATAGTTTTGAAAAGGGGCGCCTGGCTGACTCAGTTGGTAGAGAATGTGACTCTCAGTCATGGGGTTGTGAGTTTGAGCCCCACATTGGGGATAGAGATTACTTTAAAAAAAATTTTTTTGAAGAGTTTCAAGTGATCATAAAAAAAGATCATGTTATTTCATTATTGAAAGTGTTGATTTTTTATATAATGTAATATGTATATATAGTCAGAGAATATTATAAATATAAAAATACACATAAATATATTTTCATATATATGCTCTTTCAGTTATCTGTATTTTTTAAAGCAATTTATATAAAAATACTGAATATAACTGAAAGTGTACTGAAAGGATAAAAGAAGTTATCTACAATACCCACATCAGGCCGTCATTTATTTAATATTAGAACTGATGTTGGAAAAATACCTATACTTTAAGCTAGTCATTCATGTTCCAGTTCAATCAACATTGGATAACTAATTTTAAATATTGCCTGACAATGCAGGATATTGGAGGTGGTCTCCTGTGAGATATTGTCAAGTAGTGAACTGCTCTAAAAATTCTAATCCTCTCACGAATTTTACATTAATCAACTTCATTTTCAGTTCAAAATTTTAACGTATTCTCACATATTTCTTCTGAAGCTTCAATCTCTACAAAATTCAGCTTAAATTAGAAGGAAAAGGTAAAAGTAAGGAGAAACAGCAACTGAATTTAATTTCGATGTTGGATAAAGCTGAAAACACATTTGCTTTTCTATTCTTATGGCAGTTCGAAAAGAAAACAGTTCTGATTTTAGCTAAATGAGGATTTTTTTTTTTTTTGTAACTCTACTTGGATCACATTGTAAAAACCTTCTTAGAATTTTCACTCATTTCCCACAATATTACCATGTATTCTTTTGAGCCATTGGCAAAATGGATGCAGTTTATAAAGTCTTTGCTTTTGCATTGAGCTTTTGCCTGTCTCATATCTTTAGATAAATTTAAAAGCAAAAGCAATACCCACTGTGTTGAATATTTTTAATAGTATGGGTGAAATATGTAATTTGAAATTCCTAAGTTCAAAGTACATTTATCTACAGCTTGATTTTACACTTGAAACTTCCTGTGCTTCATAAGAGTTTGTAAAAAAAAAAAAAAATAGGGGGGGAAATCTCCCTCCTGTCATTTATAGCAATTTTCCTTAGACTTGAGTAAAATATGTGGAAACTTGAAAGAAAAATCGAAATCCTGTGCCTCTTTTTGTTTTCTCACTCTTTTAATTGTAACACTTACCCAGGTATCAATTCTTTGTTATGCTCTTATAAAAATATACTTTCAGAGCAAATTTTGAAGTAAATACAAATTCACAAAATGAACACATTCATTTTAATAACATTAATTTGAAGGATGATGTTATTTTACTGAAGTTAAACCAGAATGTTGAGTTTAAGAACAAAGATGTAGCCACTGTTGTGTTTGTTTTGTGTGTGTGTGTTTTGATTTTACTAATACTAATACACAGAGAGCCTATTTGCAAAAGGATATTTATGTAATTTAAAATATTTCAAAGCTTTTTTGTGTGTGGGTTGAAATATTAAAAAAAAGTACAGAACATTCTTACTGCAAATTTTGCAAGAATGTTGTGCTTATATGCAAATTTTGAAGCATAGCCCAAATGACTATGGACACTAGAAGCTTAACATTTTTTCTTTGGTTGGTTTGTTGACTGGAAGGAGCTTTTAAATGTAAAAATGTGGACTCTGAAATCAGATGACCCTACCCAAATGAGTAGGAATAGGTTAAAACATTTTAGATCAGCATCTGAATAAAAAATAGCATTTATAAGACTATATATGCTATATAATTTAAATATAGTGTGTATTTATATTATTTATAAAATGTATATTTGTAAGAATATACATATTCTTAGAGAATTATAAATAATGTAATATTTATATTTATATATACATTATTGGATACTTCATGGATTTCGAAGACTATGGTCATCTTCTTTTAATTCTTGGACTCCAGGGGCACCTGGGTGGCTCAGTCAGTTAAGCGTCTGCCTTCAGCTCAGGTCATGATCCTGGGGTCCTGGGATCAAGCCCTGCATCAGGCTCCTTGCTCAGCAGGCAGCCTGCTTCTCTCTCTCCCTCCGCTGCTTCCCCTGCTTGTTCTCTCTTTGTCTGTCAAATAAATAAATAAAATCTTTAAAAAAATAATTCTTGGACTCCAGTTTGAAAAAAGTGACCTACAGTATCACAGTGATAATTTATCTTCTGTTTGGTCCTCTCCCCTGTGTTATTTATGTGTATCTTATTACATGCTATAATATAATGAATTAGAAATGTGTTGAAGAAATTAGCAGAAGTTCAAAACTCTTCTATATTACAAGATTTCAAATATATAGAATGAATTAGAGCAAGTCATTTGTCTGTGAATCTGAAAGGATAATTGGTGATTCTATCCAACATTTGGCTGAGTAATACTGAATAACTCATTGAAGGACAGCCTGTTAAAATGAAATACTCTACTACACATATCTGAAACCATCTGGTATGCCAAAACTATCCTCTCCTTTCAAACAAAATGGTTCAATGTTTTCTGAGTTCTTTTACCTTCTCTCTCAATGAATTCAGGTCATTGGTTTTTTTTATTCAGGATATTCAGGAGGGTTTCTGATTTGGCATTGATGAGCTCATTTATGTTTATTACAACAATTACTTAAAGTGAAACAAATATACTTAAGATTAATGCATTTCATTTTATGAAAATTTTATGCCCAAAAGTGTATAAGAGAAATAAATACAGATATTCAAATTAGTTTTATTTATGCATGCTCATGTATTTGAGGACTGTACTTAGACAATCTCTGTATTACATTGAGAAATAAGATGGATTGACAAAAGGACAAATGGAAGGGTAGATATGTGATCTATATATGAGATGAGTCAAATACAGTTGATCCTTGAATAAAATGGGTTGAAACTTCATGGAGGTTAAATCTCACTTTTATGCATTGTTTTCATAAATACATAAACTTATGGTATCAATAAATACAATACAATTACTGTAAATGTGTTTTCTCCTACTTATGTTTACTTAATAACATTTTCTTTTATCTAGCTCACTTTATTGTAAGAATACAGTATATAAGGGGAGCCCGGGTTCTCAGTCGGTTGAGTGTCCAACTCTTGGTTTCGGCTTACGTCATGATCTCAGGGTCCTGGGACTGAGCCCTGCCTTGAGCTCACCCCTCAGCACGGAGTCAGCTTGGGATTCTCTCCCTCTCCCCACCCTCTTCTGCCCCTCCCTTCTCTCATGCCCACTCTCTCTCTCAAATAAATAGATAAATAGAATCTTAAAAGAAAGAATACAAGATATGATACATATAACATACAAAATACGTGTTAATTGACTTATTGTTTATATTATTGGTAAGGCTTCCAGTCAACAGCTATTTGTAGTTAAGTTTTGTTAGAGTTAAAAGATATACACAGATTTTCAACTGCACAGGGGTCAACAACGCTAACCACTGCATTGTTCAAAGCTCAACTGTCGATTAAAGGGTAAATGATAGAATCTCTGGGATATATATGTATATATAAATGTTGACTATGCATTTCTCTACTTTTTTGTGTCTTTAAAATGTTTATAATCAAATAGTTAGTAAAAAAAAAAAAAAAAAAGGAAAGAAGAAGAAAGAAAAACAATGAAAAAGGAACCATAAGATTTTTCTTTAACTTTTCTGATAAAAAATTATACTGCAAGTATTTTTAATATGGGACCATCCCTTTAATGGTGTTCTCTGTCTCTCTGTCTCTTTCTCTCTCCCCCTAAAAGCTGCATTCTGACTTAGATAAAGGAGAGGGCACTGTTAAATACACCCTCTCAGGAGATGGCGCTGGCACTGTTTTCACCATTGATGAAACTACAGGGGACATTCATGCAATAAGGAGCCTGGATAGAGAAGAAAAACCTTTCTACACACTCCGTGCTCAGGCTGTGGACATAGAAACCAGGAAGCCCCTGGAGCCTGAATCGGAATTCATCATCAAAGTACAGGATATTAATGATAATGAGCCAAAGTTTTTGGATGGACCCTACGTTGCTAGTGTCCCAGAAATGTCTCCTGTGGGTGAGTAGGCAAATCAAAATTTTGTCAGGTGCTATGGGGCCTTTTCAACATTTATTTTTTGCAGGTCGATGTAAACATCTTATCTGTAAGCCAGATCATTCTTCCACTACAGAAGACACATTATTTTCATTGTTTTGTCCTTTCTGCTCCATTTTAAATATACAAATAGATACATACATATCTAGGATATATAACATTTGTTACTATTTTCCAGTCTTTGCATTTACCTGAACTCACAGAATTCCTTTGTAATTAAGTACAAAACTCAATTTGTACTAAAATTCATTGTCATTACAATTCCAGGCGCCTACATAGAGCTAAAGGTAACTACCATACCCACAAATACCAGATAGTAATTCTTGGCTCAAAGTAAATCATCCAAAGCATGTATCACATACAAGTCTGGAAGTGGTCCAGAAAGGAGTGTGTTGAATCCTTTGTAGCTATAGACAGAGATTCCTGAAGGATGATATTGTTTTCTTTTTGATTACAAGTAACCCATACTAGTTATGCCATCAAATCAGGAGGCAAATATTATTGTGAACACATTATTAGAATAAATTTACAATTAGCAATAATATCACTACCGTTCTTAAAACTTAAATTTGATATAAATTCACACGTCAATATCAACCTAAATTTAAAAGTTCTGTGATATGTATTTTGAAGTCAATGAATTAAAGATAGCTTTCATGACAATTTTAAATAACTTTTATTCCAAAGTCACCACTGCCAAAGCCTTATTCTACCTCAAAGTAACTTCTGGTGTCTAGCACATTTGTAAGATAAAGCTACCCATCACTCCGAGGTTACAACTTGAAACTCATATTGTGAGCCATTGCTAATTTTCCTATCTGACATTCCTCAGAGAGCATCTGCTGACTCTACACCCATCCCAGACGTGCATAAACTATACCGAGGGCAGGAGCAGGTTAGTGGCTTTAAGAGTTGTCACATGGATTTACCCCAAGTTCACTTGAAATTGTCTTTGTGACCTTACCAGGTATTCAGAGATCATATTCCCTCCATGACCTGAGAAATCAGCTCAAAGTAGTTTGCTTAGATTTTAAACATTAGTGTACAGACACAGGGCTGCTAATCTGTTATTCAATTCTTCCTACATTTTTTGAGCTGCTTTTTTTTTACATGGTGCTGATTGCTAGAGATTTAGAAGTACAATTGGGAAGAAGTATATCTTATTAAAAAGTAGCCCCTGAAACTGGGGAGAGCTAGTTTGTTAATTGTGCCTTGATTTTACTGGGAGAGACAAATGAAGGTACTGTTTTGAGAGAAAGTAAGGCTTTTAAGAAGACAAGGCTCCTTTGTACCCAAATGGTTCAATCCAGGGCTTACTTCATGTAAATTGGAATATTTACATGAATTTATGACCCTCAGTGACTATTACAGAAACAACATCCTTAAAGCAGACATGCACATCTCTCTACATTATTAGAAAATTCTGTCTTATTAGATAAATAATTAGGTCTTTTGTTGTGCCAATTTGGATAAAGGGAAGGAATGCAGAGTCTGAACCCTTATATAAAGGAGTTCGCAGCTAGCGCCTGAAGAGAGAAATAAATCTGGAAAATCAGGGTAGGTAAGTGAGAAAACAAAGTGATCCCAGCTTTTGCAGTATTGGGGTGAGACATAATTTGCTGTACTGTCTTGAGGTATCAGAAAGATCTAGAGAAGAATGAGTTCTTTAAATGTTTTGCCATATGGTATTACTGAAATTTCTCATCAGTTATTCAAGAGACTCCACCAAATACTTAAACTGATTTTCAACACACCCTTCCTGCTTTTTTTTTTTTTAAATAATAATAAAGGAGTATTTCTTTTGAACGTGATACCACATTGCATGCTATGGGTTCACCCAGGTATTATTGGACTACATTTACATAATATCCTTTTTTTCAAATATATCCTAAAAAATACAAACGCCACTTATGAATTAAATATTAGAAATTAAATATCTACCACCTACTACTTTTGCCATTCCCCACAATCCTGCCTCTACACAGAACCAAAAACACAGGAGACCCAGTTAGGCTTGTGGCATGTGTTGTTTCTGGTTTTACATGACCAACCTAAAGCTAATGAAAAACTACCGTGCATCCATCCAGGCATCATATTTGTGTTCCTAAGCTCCTGAGCTCCATTCCCAAGCACACCCTCTTTACCATATGGAAATGGTCCCTGCTGGCAATCACTTAGTCCAACGATTACTCCTGTCTATCTTCTTCTCCCGCATCCCTTCTAAGCACTTCCTGCCTCTGTGTCATTTTCTTTGGAATATCAAAGTTACTTTTGGTGAAGACCAGATGGAGTTCACCATGGTGTATTAGACCACATAGCTACTGTCACAGCACATCTCGCTGTCAGTTTTATAGATCTGTGTTTGAGCGTTCTCTAGGAAATAACTGCCCCTTCCCAATAATTGACAGTGTTATTATTGACAATGATGGAGAAAAGGAACCAATTTACAAATACATGGAATAAAATAGCTTACTTTGTAATACAAAAAAAAAAAAAAAAAAACAAGAAATATTGGGACATCAAAACAATTTCTTATGCAAATGTAAAGTTAGCAATAATAGACTGTGTGTCCGAAAATGTGATAAACGATTAAGCATGGAACGGATGTTGAGCAAGGTGGGTAGAAATTTCAGAGGAAAATCAACATTTAAGACTTAGCAGACTATGGAATATATTTTGTTCCAAAAAGTTGAAGAAAATTCTAGTGAATCTATGAATTGTTTAAGAGAAAGGTCACTTTGTTACTAACTTGTGCTGCATGCAATATGCCATGGTAGTAATATTCACAGATAAGTTGCTTTTACCCTGACCCGAGGAAATTACCTAATGATCCAGATATTCTCCAACTTAGACTTTCTCCTTGGGGACAAATTTGGACGTTATGAATGTGGTCTAAATTCTTTAAGATCACTACAGTAACATTGAATTACAATAACGATCTTCTTTAATACCAGTGGTTATGCATGGGTATGGCATGCGGTTGCAGTAACTTTTCCTAGAGAGCTGACAGGTGTAACATCTTTAAACCCTTATTCATACTTGTTTTATCTTCCTCTGCCTGAACTAAGCCAGTTTGAGGCAGCTGATTGGGTTATTCATAACTAGGTCTCTATGACACGTTTTATAAATGCCAATTGTGAATCATAATTTATGTAGTAAGACCTACTGTTTCCAGAGCAATAGTTAGGGGCCAGGTGATCCACCTCAAGATTTGTATTCCCTGTTTTATTATTTAACCACTACAATAATTTTATGCAGTATTGTTTACTATCTGATCTTCATTTTTATATGAAAACTGAACTCTAATTCCAGAAAGTAGGTATGACTCCCAGTCTCTTTAGAACAAAGTTAATTGCAACTAGTTATACCCTTTAGTGGCTTCTAAAATGTCTTTGGGCCTTAAATTTAGCTTTCAATCTCAGATGAGCTGGTTAAGACCTTGAAATGTTTACTTTTATTTTATTTTATTTTATTTTATTTTATTTTATTTTATTTTATTTTATTATAAACCTGAGGATGGGAAACCCTGTTTAAAATAAAATCTGAGGACTAGGTATCTCTTATTCACTGACTGAAAGGAAAAAAAAATAGTATAAGTGTAAATAAAATAAGACACACCTAAAGAGAATTACACTGCTGGCTATTAAAAAATTAATATGCACCCCCTTATTTTTTTTTTCCATGAACTCTATTTTGTTTTATATGAAGTTTGGGGAAAAGTGTTAAGATGAAATTTTTGGTGGAGATTTTTGAAGGTTTTTAAACAGAGAATATTTTCTACATGGCCATAATTAAATAGTCCAACTCCATGAAGGAAATAGTGAAAATGATGACTACACCTAACATTAACTTATTACACCATTATTATAATTTAGAAACTTATATGAATTCCCAAACGTCCTTGCTTTCACGGAAGGGCCATAGGGCATATAGGGAGACAGATCAAGAAATTGCAAAGCAGATACATTATCTTACCATATGAGCTAGCCATGGCCACAGAGAACAGCTTAAGTGGTATAGTAGGAACAGTCTCATTGGTCTCTGTCTGTGCCCTATAAGCAGAATTTTTGCCAGGAAGCTGGAGACAGAATGTTAGCTGTTTCCTACAAATAAAGATATTCTCTATGTATAACCAAAATGTGATTACTAAAATCAGGAAATTAACATTAATCCGTTACTGGGATCTAACTTTTAGACCCCATTCATGCTTTATCAGTTGTTTCCATAATATCTTACTAACACAATTTTCCAGGTCAAAATCACATGGTGCACTTAAATGCCATATCTCTTTAGTTTCCTTCAATCTGGAGTAATTCCTTACTTTTTCTTGATTTTGTGACAGGTTTGAGGCTCCTCGGCCAGTGATTATTTAGAATGTCCTTCATACTGGGTTTGCCTGATGTTTCCTCATGTACAACTTCAGGATATGCTTCTTTGTTAGGTACATCACAGACATGATGCTGTAATCTTGTTGAATCTTCTCAGGTAGAACAGGGTTTTGATTTGTCCCAATAGTAATAATGCTAATTTTTATTACTTGACCAGCGTTGTGTATTAGTTACCTGTTGCTGCACAATACATTAGCCAAAACCTAGCAGTGTAACACAACAAACGTTTATTATCTTACAGGATCATGGATACCCAGGAGTGGCTTGGGTGGGTACCTTTGGCTCAAAGTCACCCAAAAGGTTGTATCCAAGCTGTTGGCTGGGGCTATGGTCTGATCTAAGTCTTAACTGGGAGGAGGTAGGGATTTGCTTCCAAGCTTACTCCTGTGGTGATTGGTAGACCTCAGTCTCTTGCTACATAGACCTTTCTGTAGGGCTACCTCACAGCATGGCAGCTGCCTGGCCCCAGGAAGACCTATCTAAGAGATAGCCAGAGAGAAGAACATCTCTGATCAAAGCCACAGTCTGTATTTATAACCAATATTTAAAGTGACATCCTCTAATTTCTGCCATATTCCAACTGTTATAAGTCCAGTCCACATTCAGGAAATGGGATTACCCAAGAGAATGAATACAAGGTAGCTAAGATTATTGAGGGCCTTCTACCAGTTTACCCTCTGGACCCCAATGATTCATGTTGCTCTGTCATGCAATATATACTCAACCCCTTTCTAGGACCTCAAATTCTTTTTCCCTCATTGCATGAGTCCAAAGTCCAGAAACTCATCATACAAATCAAGTGCAAAAGCAAATGAGATTCCTTAGATTTATTTCCTCTTGATCTCCAGACTCGTGACACTAAAGAAACCAGTTGCTTACCCCCACCCCAACACCTAACACAGAGTGGTGAGAGAGGGATGAGAAAACTCCTGTAGACATTTCTGTTAAAAAGAAAGAGGGAAAATGCACTAAATAAAGGAGTTACTGGTCCATCACATTCCTGAAATCTAGCTGGTAAATACTAACAGCCTTTGATTAGGCTCAAGGCTGAGAATATTTGCCCATGGCTCTCAGTTATACCGCCTGGGCTCTTGGTTCTACCTTCTGAGTTATCCTTCATTTTTCTGTGCACTGCAGCACGTACTTGTCTCTAAGCAGCACTCTTGGTTGGCTTCCTGCCAGTAGAATTCAAAGGGTTCAAAGGCCTATTCTCACTGTACAATCTCTGACTCTCTTTCTTCAGTTCACACTTTTGATGTTTCTACATATAGAACTCTTTATTTTGTCAGTACTATGGGTATCCCATGAATCTTTTGGGGGTTCATTGAATTAGACAAAAAAATCCCTTCAAGATAAATCCTCTCTACGTTGGACCCTATGGAGGTGCCTGAGTGACAAAGCCTTTCCATGAATTAGAACCCTTATTGTTTGCTAGAAAGGATCTTTGAGTCATACTTACCCATTTATCTCTTAAGAGAGAAATTTGTCTGACTAGACAGCAAGCCAATGGACTATCCTTGATCTTTCTAAGATCTTAATAAAAAATTTTACTGTCACCGCCATGGCTTTATCTTTTGACCATGCTTTCCCGTGTGACCTGGATTTGATTTTGGCCTAGAAACCATTTCTTAATTTTAGCATCACTTGCCGTGTGGAAAGACTAGTAATCTTTAAAACCAGTGAGACCTGGATCCTTTTGTTCAAAAGTCCCTGGGTCCTTTCTCTTCTGTTCAAATAAATGCAGGCAAAAGTTTTGCTAAATTTCCTGTCACTGCATAACAGTGATCTTCTAGTTACCAGTAAGATATTCTCAGTTTCCTGCAAGTCCTCACGTGCAGCACCTTCCAAGTCCAACATGCAATAAAGAGTGTGTTCAATGCCTTTTATACTGACATCCTCCTCAAAGCCCACACTGCCTGACTGCAAAACCATTACCACCTTTTATGTGTTTGTTATAGCAGCAGCCCACTACCAGGTACGAAGTTGCTATTATCTACGACTATATAACAGATTACTACAGGATTTAGAGGCTTAAGACTGCAAGTATGTATTATCTCTTGATTTATCTGGATCATGACTTTGGGCTCAGCTTAGCTGGGTGTCTCTGCATTAAAGTCTCTTGTAGATTTAGAGTCAAGCTGGCAATAAAAAATGTTGTTTCATCTGAAGATTCCCCTGTGTGGGGAGTATACTTCCAAGCCCAGTCACGTGGTTGTTGTCTTGGAGTTGATATCCTGTTACTTCAGCTATATTTTATTTGTCAGGATCAATTTGATAAGTCCATTTTACTCTCCAGGGAAAGGAATTAGCCAAAGGTGTGAATATTGGAGACAGGCATAATTGAGGTCCATCTTAAAGGTTGTCTACATTAGACAATGATTCCACTATAAAGTTATTATTTATCGCTTTGTAATTATTACATATTTTGTCAAAAGGTTTTCTTTTTTTCTTTTTTTTTGGTCAAAAGTTATTTTGAAACTAGGGAAATAAGCTGGTCCACATCACACTTTCAAATTATCCATCTATTAGTTAATGTCAGTGTGGTCTCAAGGTTTCTTATTGTATTGAATTGGTTCTAATGTATTACAGCACCATTATTGATTTTAAAATTGAAACTATTTCACTTTTAGTCTGAAATGTAAAATATAAGTAAAGACACTTTAAGCTGATTTTTGTGTCATTTCAACATTACCTCTTAATTATTTGAGTACTCCTTTACTTTCTGGCCCCAAAATATATTTGGGACTTGTCTTGCATTTTTCCTTCCTCAACTCTGGGAGAAACTATTTCTCCAAGGAGCTCTCTCTCCACCCTCATAGAGAATAATATTTAGAAGCCAAACTCTGGTTGTTATGTGTGTCCTTTGCTATTGGAAATTCATTGCTCCTAGGCCCTGTCAGTGGGCACAGCTAAAGAATATCTATCTATCATCTATCTATCTATCTATCGTCTATCTATCTATCATCTATCTATCTATCTATCTATCTATCTATCTATCTATCTATCTATCATCTATTTATATACACATATACATATAATATTTATTTCTCTATCATTCTTTTTTTAAAAAAGATTTTATTTATTTGAGAGAGAGAAAGAGAGAGCATGAGCGGGAGAGGGGCAAAGGGAGAAGCAGATTCCTTGATGAGCAGGGAGCCTGATGTGGGGCTTGATCCCAGGACCCCAGGATCATGACCCGAGCCGAGGGCAGATGTTTAACCAACTGAGCCACCCAGGTGCCCCTATTTCTGAATCATTCTAAATATATTGAAAACATTGATTTCACACCAATACCTCCTACTCTAATCTAACCCCACTATTTATTCTAGTTTTTTTAACCCTTTTATAATTTACAACTCTCTTTTCCAAGAGTGAGAACGCTAGCTGTTGTTATCCTTAATATATTTTGTTATTTGATGAAGCCCCCGTATGCAACCAATCTTTCACTGCCACTCAGTCTCCAGACACCTTGCAGATGCCCCGATGACTCCAATCCATCTTTGAAAATCTGCACTGTTTCCATTATCTTCTCTATCCCACTGTGCAGGTTTGTGCACCTCACTGGGACTCTGAATCCCCACACTAGGCCATATTTCCCATATATAACATGCCTTCCTCATTCCACCTGAACTCAGTGTGGACACCTTTCTCACTGGGCTCAGGCGTCAAGACCTTGTTCTGGTCTATTGCAGCTCCTGTCCAACCCCTCCACCCCTATAACCTTGGCAGCACAAAAGCCTACCTTTGCCCACCCTAGCTAGGCTTTGGGACTAAATTATTCTAGAAGATAAGCAAAGAGCAAGGGCTCTCTTTGATTCTTAAAGGAACTTAACGTGTTTGTGGAAGCGATTATCTCTGGGTTGTATTTTCCATATGCATTAAAGTGTTTAAATCAGCAGTCCTTCATTTGACTTGAATTTCCTTCATAATTTGTTGAGCTGAGTCCAAATTTTGATATGAGAAGCCAAAGATGACCTAGGAAGTTGTTGATAAGGGCCATTTTTGCCAAAATATTTGTTTTTGAAATTTCTTTTCCACATTGGGAAGTAGCTTTTCTATTATCACATTTTATGTATGTATACACACACACACACACACACACACACACACACACACACACGTACATATATACAACAGAACTCTGTTGTAACATGTTCAATTGCGGTATGTGGGTATTAAACTTAAGAGTCCAAATCCCTGCTCAACTATTTCCTAGGTGTGAGTATTTGCCTAGGTTATTTGTCCTCATTGTGCTTTAGTTTCATTACCTGCAAATGAGGAATAAAAATACCTAATTCCCAGAGTTACTGCAAGCAGTAAAAGAGAAAATTTATGTGTAACACTTACCACAATGCCTGGATAAATGCGATCAATAAATGGGGATGGATCCTATTAATAATTTGATGAACATTCTCACGAAACTGGTAAGAGAATGCCTAACTTATAGAGGTCCTAGCTAATTATCCTTCTCCTTTTTTTTTTTCCATATAGTCCCTCCCTCTGACACATGAGCTCAATATTTATGATTGTTTTTACTACAAGCTCTACCTAATCTCTTTAAAAACCTAATAGTCTTTCTATCCCCATTTACATTTTCTTAGGTGTAGAGTACTCTTCCATCTTAATTTGTGGCGACAAGCTGTTGGTTTGTAAGAAACGCCAATTATCAGATTACACTTTCGCTTTCCAATCTGCAGGGTGGCTTTCACACGTTTGATGGGATTGAGTGAGGTCTGGTGATCCCTCCGGTGCAGCAGCGAAGTGTCCACAGCACACAGCGCGGCAGAGCTATTTTCAGGGCCATAGGATGTTATGACTGTGTGTTCAGGGAGCGTTTTATTCCTCCGTTTGATTCCTATGTTTTTATTAGTGGTACAATTGCAATGGTAATACTATTGACAGTTTTTGTGTGGCCTTGAGAGAAGTGTATGAATTGTTTTAGCAGCAGCACAGTGACTCCCTAAACATAAACCATGCTGCATTGATAGTTACTTTAGCAGCCACTGATCAGCAATAAATGTTAAAAATTAACAAGAAGCTCTTTTTTTTCCTAACCACCAAATGACTCTAAGCATTAAATATACGTTAGCAGGAGTTGATGCTTGGCCACTGAGTGGTTCAAAACATTAAACATATTTTTAAAGTATTACTCTTTCCCCAGCCTCCAAGTGGTTGTAAACATTAAATATGTTTTATAAAAACTGCTTTGCCAGCTACTGGCAGGATAGCTATGAACATCATTTTTCTTTAAAGTTGCCTTCCAGCTGCAAGACTGTTTTTTTATTTTTTTTCTTATTTGCTCTATTCTATTTATTTTTTTGTACACAAAAGCCGGCAAGAGGGAACCTTGGCCCAACTGTCTCTTGCTTCATGATAAGTGATCATGGGAGCACAGTTGTACCTATAAAAAACCATGCAAGCATTAGGAGTTCTCGGAGGTTCGATTGCTTGTGCTGGGGATTCCACATAGATGTCAGCTACATTTCCCAAAATCATTTTCATTTCTGCTTTCCATTGTGCAATGCATGGAGGTATGAAGATGGGTAGGATCTAAGCTTAGTATTTAGGAAAATAACTTCAAGCAGCCAGACACAGATGGATTATGCCCATTGATCAAGGTGAAAATATCCCATTGAGAAAACAGGCTCCAAGACAGGCAAAACGGCAGGACTAGTAAGTGAATGAGATCTTTAACCCAAACATGAGGAAAGACTTGAAATCTCTGTCTGGAAATACCTCAGTGTGACAACCGCATGCAATTCCGACAGTGGAGGCATGTCCCTGTATGAAAGTCTATCCAGGAATTAGCCCAGAAAATTTGTTTATTTGAACCACATTCACAATGAAAACAAAGTGTGGCACTTGAGTCAATTGAAAACATGAATCCACTCTGTCACTCCAGGCATAGCAATTCATCATCAAGCCAAATATATTACCCAGTAAAGCTTTTATTTCTACCAGGTCCAAGTGTTTTCCAAATCATATAAAATTGTCTTTTGCCAAATGTTTTATTCTAGGTATATGTACAACAGATTTCAATATCTATGGAATACCATTATGTACCAGGCACTTTTTTAGGTACTGAGGTTGGAACAGTGAGAAAAACAGACACAACTCCTGCCCTCAGAAAGTTTCATTCCAGAGATCCAGTGCAGGGGCAGGAAACTATGTTCCGTTTCCGTGGAAAACAGTCACACTTCATTTACATATCGTCTGTGCCTTTTCACACTATGGTGGCAGTGTTGACAAAAAACTGTATGACCAGCAAAGACTAAAATATTTACACTCTGGTCCGTTACAGGAAGTTTGCTGAGCCATGAAATAGTGGATTGAGTATCAGAGGAAGTTAAGATAAGGTCAATATTTTATTTTATTTTATTTTATTTTTTTATTTTTTTTAAAGATTTTATTTATTTATTTGACAGAGAGAGACACAGCGAGAGAAGGAACACAAGCAGGGGGAGTGGGAGAGGGAGAAGCAGGCTTCCCGCGGAGCAGGGAGCCCGATGCGGGGCTCGATCCCAGGACCCTAGGATCATGACCTGAGCCGAAGGCAGACGCTTAACGACTGAGCCACCCAGGCACCCGGATAAGGTCAATATTTTAAATACATGTATGAGAAAGAGGAGTTTATCTCCTCAAGAAGAAACGAACGAGAGAAGGAAAGAAAGAAAGAAGAAAGAAAGAAAGAAAGAAAGAAAGAAAGAAAGAAAGAAAGAAAGAAAGGAAGAAAGGAAGAAAGGAAGAAAGAAAGAAAGGAAGAAAGAAAGGAAGAAAGGAAGAAAGGAAGAAAGGAAGAAAGGAAGAAAGGAAGAAAGGAAGAAAGGAAGAAAAGAAAGAAAAGAAAGAAAGAAAAAAAGGTAGATATGGTAGGACCAGAGGTAAAATGAGGAGTGGAAGCAAGTCCCCCACTAACATAGGCTCCCATTTAGTTTGTGCTGAAAGGAATGGTTTGACTTGATTATAAACGCTTAAGCACTGTCCTAAAGTATTAAAGGTTCATGATATTGTATTTTTTATTTCCCTGCAAAAATAATTCTTTCAATTATGTAACTATATATATATATATATATATTTTAATTAAAAGAAAAATTTAACTTGAAACTAAGAAGGTAGAAAGAGAATAACCTCTAGATTGGGTGGAAACATTCCTTGTTTGATGTCTTGGGATTCATTAAGTTCTTTGCCTCGCTGAGATATAAGCGGTAAAAGAAAAACTGAAAATGACTGGAAGCAAATTTAAACCCAACAACCAGTCTTAATGATTGCTACCCAGTAAGTATTATAGGAGACTTTCTCAGAAAGTTAGGTTCAGGTGACTTTATCAAGATTGGCACTATTTTCAATTCTGACCAAGAAACTGAAACTTGAAAAAAAGAATCAGCAGCTACAATTTTATAAATAATTAACAAAAATGAATATCAAAATATGGTACAATTTGTTTAATTGGCAACAGTACTAGAAGAAAAAGAAACATGTCAATTGAACTGTCATCTATGCTAATTTTGCCTCTGAGAAAAACATTGTAATGGGATAATTTCATGAAATGCTTTGATGGCAAGAAAGTGCCAAAATATGATTAGCTACTGCACAATTCAAATTAGACAAGATAGCAATTGGTGGCAGCCTGAATATGGAGAGGTTTTGTTTCATGCCTTTTTCTTCTCTTTTTCCATGTGTTTAATCAAGGATATTTTGTTTGACAGTGAAATGATTTATACTAAAAACATTGTTATCACAAGAATTTAGTAGAAACTTCACTGTAAAAGGAGAACACACTTCCATGTTCCCAAATCTCTTAAAAAATGTAATTACCATCTGAAAGAATTTGTCATCTTCAAAGACTTTTTTTTTTTTTTTGTAACTGATACTAAGTACCTATTTAGCTAAAGGCCATAATTAGAAGCAACTCACCCTTATGATTGTGTTTATATTTCTATTGTTGAATATATTCACTTGGTATTTAAACTGGGTTGTCTTTTATTATTTTTATTTCTACTCAGCCAGAATGGATATTCTAGAATTTTAAATGGTCATGTAAATTTTACTACCTATCTTTCTTATCCCTAGTTCTTTAAAAAAAATTAATCTGGTATATACCTAAACTAATATAGAGTTTAAAAATCAGAAATACAAATGGGATTATGAAGAATTCATTTTCTAGTAGTTCTTAGCTTTGCACAAAAGGTTGCTTAAATACAATGTACAGAAACTCTCTTTTGTTTTTTTTTAAATATGATTTATGTGTCACCTGAACCATAACAGATCCTTATTCCATATCACCAAGAACACAGTCTTCCTATGTTAATTCCTAAAAACAGAAGCAGGTTTAGAGTTTCTAAATGTGGGAGAGCAATTAGAGTTAAATAGTGTTGAGTCTTTTCTTATAATAATAAGATTATTTTATTTGTTAAATACCAGGAGGAGGAAGACTTTTAAAGATTATTCTTTGGATGCATGTATTTACTTCTCATGAGAGTGGCTTGTGGAAAGTATCTTATAAAGCACTAGTACAACTGAAAATATTGAGGTTAAAAGAGTGATTGTTGAACACTTGTGATAAATAATTGTCCTAATTCTAGAAAGGGAGAATATTACAGGGAAAACAAAATAGACTTTGTAATACCAAAGATCTGGATTCAAACTTCGATGAAGTATGAGGGAATATTTAGAAAGAGTCTCCTTTTTGTAGAGCTTAGATGGAAAGTACTGTTTGTCACTAAAATTATTTTTATAAGGATTGATAGAGATATAATTTGTAAAAAACAACAAACTCAAAAAACTAAACCTTGGAAGGGTTTCAATAAATTCTAATCATTCCCTCCTCCCTTCCCTCAGCAGCTTTTTCTATGGGGTTTTAGATTTGGGGAAGGTAAGAGTCTGATTACTTTTCTTTATTTATCCTTGTAATTATTCCTAGTGAATCAAGTAAGAAGGACATTTCTAGAAACATCTCCTTTCATGAATACATATATATTTTTTATTAAATACCATTCATCCAAAATATTTGAATAGTCTCAGAACATAGGTAATACTATATAACAGGTATAAAATTTCAGGAAATACTACACAAAAATAAGTCTATTGGATGTTAAAAGTAATGTCTTATAGTTCAAAAAATGGACTGCACAAACACATTTCAAAACTATCAACCAATGCAATCTAATTTTCATTTATAGAACATTACACACAAACTTGCATGATAACATCTTAATCAGATTTACATGGAACATTTATGAAGAAGGACTATGTATTCTAGGCTCTAAAACTGTATAAATTCCATAAGATTAAAATCCGAGATGAAGCAATGGTCTCTACATTGTTTGGGATATTGTTTAAATGAATGTATACATTTGTGAAACTCAATAAATTGAACACTTAAGTTCTATGCATTGTACTGTATATAAATTCTAACAAATAACATGTAGGTAGGTAGGTAGGTAGATGGATGGATGGATAGAAGATAGATGGATAGATAGATAGATAGATAGATAGATAGATAGAAAAGTAAATAAAAAATAAGAAAGTCAATCAATCAACACATCAGTAAATAATGTATAAAAATACTGTGTAAAAAAAGTTAAGCCCTGGGGCGCCTGGGTGGCTCAGTCCCTTAAGCGTCTGCCTTCAGCTCAGGTCATGATCCCAGGGGCCTGGGATTGAGCCCTGCACTCTCCCTCTGCCTTCTCCCTCTCCCTCTGCCTGCCAGTCTGCCTACTTGAGCTCTCTCTATCTCTCTGTCAAATAAATAAATAAAATCTTTAAAAAAAAAAAAAAAAGTTAAGCCCTGTAAAGGTGAGTAACCCATATCTTTAATTGGCAAAAATGCAAATGTTACTTTTTGTTTGAATCCAAAAATAACCCCCAAATCAGAAGTAGAAGTAATGGAATTTGGTTCATATTACAAGATTTGGTCAGGGAATTTATTACGGGTGATCTTCCTTCCTGTTCACAGAAAATGTTTGTGTTAAGTCTTTGCTTTTAGAAGGAAGCACTCAGTTTAGCTCTATAAATTATGAGTTCCAAAATAGGTGCTTTTAAGCATTAGAGATTAGTAAGAAGAACAGAGTCTGAACATTGCGGCAAACAGGAAGATGCCCCCACTTTCAGAAGACTTGTAGAATGATCACTGAAAGGAAAACTCACACATACACAGTTATTTCTCTGCAATTATTTTAAGTGTCTTCTTAATTTTGTGCAGTAAAATATTTATTGTTGTCTAATATTGTTCAATGTTCCTTCTTTGTGGGTTTATTTTGTTTTATATTGTTTCTGTTGGTTCTGGTTTATTTTGTCTTATTGTATTGTATTCTATGAGAATATTGTAAGATTAGATTGAAGATACAAAGTATTTGAAATTGCTTCTACCTGATCACCACATGAATGGGGCTATCTTACACAGTGTTCAAGTCTTGAGATTAGCTGGTTCACAGAAACTCAGGTTGTGAGATACAAGATAGTTTACATCTGGTTCATCTTACTCTGACAGTGTAGGCTTTGGTGATACTAATCTTCTGGAGAACTCTTGTTAGACTTTATAACATATGTTAGACTTGGGCTTTTGTTTCTTGTTCATTCACTCTGAGGCTTTCAAATAAATCTTTATATTTGTAGGGAGAAAAAATTTGCTGCTGGAAACATTGTATCTCTCTGGATTCCTCTATTCTTTTCAAATTTGGCCTCATAACTTATTAAAATTATATAAACTTTCAATGTTTTCAAAAATGTGTTTAAAAATGTACCATAACTAGCATTTTTGTTTTTTTTCATGGGAGGTGTAGTCCAAATAACATTCCTGCATTGCTGGAGATTGAAATCTCTGGTTATTCGTATATGCAGTACATTTTATATATTCGACCATTTGTCTTTTTCTAATTACTTTTATTTTAGAACTCATTTTTGGAACCTCTATTGTATGGGGAAAGAGATTGGCATTTGATTAAGACAATACTAGCTTCATGAATTTCCACCTGAACGGCCATAGGCAAGTGATTTGACGTTGGCAAGCGCCTGTTTTCTCATTTTGCCATCGTAAAATGGACATGCATAACTCTGCTCTATATGGATTAAAGAAATTAATGTGTAAAAATCTAGCATAATATCTGAAAATAATAGGACCAGGATATTTAACTCCCTCAGCCTTCCTATCTGCCACAAAACTTCTTGGATGTGAATATCCCAAGGGAAGACATGGTATACCAACAGCATGAATTTCATTGTTGGGTTCTGGGGCAAGTACTTCTTCCAAACAAATCAGACCGTATCACTCATATAACTTTCTTCTGTATTTTATAAATTGCTAATATTCTCCTGTTTGCAGGAGAATCGAGGATAAATTATTTGCTCACAATCATAACCAAATAGTACCTAGAAAATAAAAGCCACTAAAATAAGCCAAGCATCAGTTCAATTAATAACTGATCTCTTCTTCTTTCAGAAATACATCAGTTGTTACTCCATTGGTAAAATCTCTCATTTTACAATACTAAAGCAGATGCTCTGACAGTTATAAGCAGCATACAGAGTTTTAGACTGCAGTCTCACTTCTGAGTTTTAGCTTGTGGGCCTAATTTTTTTTTTTTTTAAGATCATTTAATTTACTAATAAAGTTACTAACTTGGTAACTGCGAAGCCATGTATTTTTCTCCCCAATGTGGTAAGTCAGAATGAGCTAGCAATGAGTTGTCCTCATTTTTGAATAATGATTCAGCATTAATTTAGATATATAAAACATACATACACACACTACTCTGAGGGGACGGAGATGGGGAAACCAAGTAAACATGCTCAGACACACAGAAGAAATATGTAACGTCTAATTTTAACTTTAAGGGGGGGAGAGGAGTGTCAATAATCTAGAAAAATATTCTAAGTGTTTTTGATTAGCTAACCTATGTAGTTAAGTATTTTGTTGCCAGTCAATATGCTAGAATCATAATTACAGCAATGAAAATAATTATCATTGAGTTATAAAAAATATCTCTGTGCTCAACAGCATTATCTGTCCATTCTGGTTAAACAATATGCTGTGGAAAGGAGGACAGAGGTAGACCTTATTTTACATTTTAGAATTTTTTTTTAAATCTTTGTCAACCTATGTGATGAGTGTTATACCATTCCAATGTTATTAACTCATTTGTGATTGCTGTCTAGTTGCTTATTATTTTTTCTATAGCTCTAGTCAGAGAAATATCATATTTTGACTTTTACAAAGTCTCTTAAAGCTTCTGTAATGCCTAATTTTTAATATTAAATTTAATAATGTGAGACTATTCATACATGTATCAAACCATATGTATTCATACATATTCCAAACCATAAGAGAGTTAGTAGACAATATTAAATATTATATAAAATTTAAATAATTTTATTATATATAATTATTACTTATTAAATTATTAATTTAAAATTACATATAATATAAAATTTAAAATTTTACATTTAAAATGTAGCATTTTAAATGTAGACTCTGTCTAGTCCTTACCTCATTATATATACATAAACATATATATAATGATAAATAATATAAATAGCATAAATAATATAATGCTTTTTAAAAGTATCATGATACTGTAATAGAATAGCTATGAACTGAAGCAGCTTTACCACCAATCGCCTAAAAGGTACAGCGCCACAAATTTTTTTCCACTTTCACGTTACACAACCAAAATTGTAAATTGGAAGACCTAGACACTGCTCTCTATGATTCCTCCATTATCTTTTCCTGCCAGTTCATCTTCAACAGGGATAAACCCGGCCACTCCCAAAGGTTTTCAAACTTTAACTGAGATAAACTAGGGTTGGTTGTACTGCAATAGAGCATTACCTTCATTTACATGATTAATGTAATTCAAGGAAGTGCTTTCTTTCATTATCAGGGATATCTGCTTCAAAGGGATTTTTCTTTTACCACAGAGTAATAACTGGAATGTTTTTCTGCTTATTTTTATTTTGCATATAAATACATATTTATTATTTCAGTTTCATCAAGTAAAGTAGAATTAGAAAGGGAAATTATGAAGTAATTTCAGAAAGAACGTAGTAGACTATGCTTATATACATTAACACTCTTTAAAATATTTGTGGCTGATACTTCTTTTATCATATAACAATGTTATTTTTGTGAATGACAATGCATTCTAAAATATTTAGAAACAAAATTTTACTTTTTAATTAAAAAAATGTTGCTGATTTGATATTAGCACAGCCTTACCTGCATGTTTTAAATTCATATTTGCCTGATATATCTTTATCTTTTTACTTTCATTGCATTTGAAGTTTAGTTTCATGTAGATAGCATACTGTTGGCTTTGTGTTTTTGTTTTTGTTTGTTTGCATCCACTCTGTCAACCTCTATCTTTAGTTGGTTTATTTAGACCATTTACATTTAACTTAACTATTGATATGTTGTGACTTAAGTCTGCCATTTATTATTTGCTTTCTGTTTAGGTTTACTAAATTTCCTCATTCCCCTGTTTCTCTTTTTTTTGCCTTCCTATGGGGTATATAAACACTTTAGGATACCATCTTTATTTTAATGTTTTTAAGTATATGATTTTATTTAGTTTTCTTAGTTGCATTAGTTAAAACAATATACATGTGTAAATTATCACAGTCTAACACTATTGATGTTTTAACATTTTGAGTGCAATGTAGGAAATTTATTACCATGTAGGTCCATTTACCCTTTCAACTTTATTTTTTTAAAGATTTTTATTTATTTATGAGAAAGAGAGAGAGAAAGACAGAGACAGCAGGTGGGGGAAGGAGCAGAGGGAGAGGGACAAGCAGACTCCAAGCTGAGCCTAGAGACTTTAGCGGGGCTCCATCCAAGGATCCTGAGATCATGACCAGAGCCAAAACCAAGAGTTGGATGCTTAACCGACTGAGCCACCCAGGCATCCCATACCCTTTCTACTTCTAAAATACAATTATCTTAAATATTTTCTCAACATTCACTGAGGACCTCATCAGATAGTGTAATCATTTTCACTACAACTATTAAATATGGTTTAATAAATTCATAAGAATATGATATCATATTTATCCCTATTTCTACTTTATTTTATTTATTTTATTTATCCTGTCTAAATGAGATGGATTTTTTTGAAGTTCCGAACCTCCTCCTTTCATCGTTCCTTTTCTGTTTAGAGAACATCCATTAAACATTCTTTTAAGGGTAGAACAGATTCTTTTAGTTTTTCTTCAATTCAGAATTTCTTTGCTTCCCTTTTACCTCTTAAGGATATGAATATTGGATATAGAATTCATAGTTCATAGTTCTTTCTTTGCTGTACTTCAAAAATCTTGTCCACTTCTTCTGGCCTTTATGGTTTCAGATGAGAAATCCGTTGTTATTTAAATTATTGTTCTTCTATAAGAAATGTGCCATTTTTCTTTGTCTGCTTTCAAGATTTGATTTGTTCTTCAATTTCAGAAGTTTAATTATTATCAGTCTTGGCATAGATTCTTTAGGTTTATCCTATTTGGATTTACTCAGTTTCTTGAATATTTATTTTTGTATCTTCCTTCAAATTTGGAAAGTTTTCAGTCATTATTTTTTGAATGCTTCTTCAGTCCATACTCTGTCTCCTCTCCTTCTGGAACTCTGATGGTAGTGACTATAAGCTCTTCTGTTATTGTTCTATGGGTACTGGAGATTCTATTTTTTTTTTCCAGTCAATTTTCTGTTTGTTGTTCAGGCCAAATATGTTATATTTGTATGTCTTCAAGTTCATTGATTCTGTCCTCTATCTCTACTTTACTATTGTGCCCACCTACTGAATGTATCATTTCTATTAGTGCAAATTTTGTTCCATAACTTCCCTAAATCATTGTTGGAATTTTTTTTTTATTATGTTATGTTAGTCACCATACATTACATCATTAGTTTTTGATGTAGTGTTCCATGATTCGTTGTTTGCGCATAACACCCAGTGCTCCATTCAATATGTGCCCTCTTTAATACTCATATTTTTTCAAAAGAATGCAAAATAGCTAATATAAATAGTTTTTATTGTGTCTGCTTTAAAATGCTTGTCAGATGATTCCAATCTCTGATTCATCTTGATGTTGGTAATCTGTTGATTATCTTTTCTCATTTAAGTTGTGAAATTCTTAGTTCTTTGTGTAACAAGTGTTTTTTTTTTTTTTTATGTACTAGATATTCTTGGTATTATGTTATGAACTCTAGATTCTATTTAATCTTTTTTTCTTTTTTTTAAGTAAACCCTACCCCCAACGTGGGGCTTGAACTCAGGACCCCAACATCAAGAGTTGCAGGCTCTACTGAGTCAGCCAGCCAGGCACACCTCTATTTACTCCTTTTTTAAAAGCATTTTTAAAAATATTTCTGTTGAGGCATAGCATGAAGACTGGGAAGGTGTGCATATTCAGCTTCCTGTTGGGCCCTACTAATGTCACTCTACCAAAAGTGGGTGCTGACTCATACTGCTTCATTGCAGACTAATGAGATAGAAGTTCAGCTGCCCCCTCTACCACTAGCAACTTCCCGGTGAAAGTGGGGCAGTGACTCACACATCTGTTGCCTTCAACTGGGAATATATACTCAGTTCCCTAATTCAGTCCACTGACATAAGGGAGGGGGAAGTGGGAATGAATCACACCACTTGTTGCTTCCAAGGAGTAGGGAAGGTGCTAGGCCAGGCCAGAATTGGGTCTGATAATTAGGGAGACTATTGAAAGTTCTTGCTTTTTACAGTACTCAATTTCATGGCTCAAATAATGCATGCCAGCTTATCACCATGGAATATATGAAAGAGTATTGTATACTTGTTCATGATGTGGACTCCAGGGCAGGGCTTCAGTCCCAGTTTCACACTGAAATATGAATATATGTATGCATATAAAAAATCTTCAGATGCAAAATTAGATGTGTCACCCATCTGTGTCTTAATTTTCTTGTCTTTAAAATGGGAAAACTGAGAGCTCATAGAGAGGTTCTGACAAAACAAGAACAAAATGTCAAGCAAAGTATTTAGAACAATGCCTGGCAAGTTGTTAAATTTCTTTAGATGTTAACTTTAGTTACATAGAGGGTAACATGTATCCAGTTTTGCCCCACAGTACTATTTTCATTGTTGTCTCAACATAATTATTAATAGCACCCTTGTTAACTCTCCAAAGTGTCCCAGTTTAGACAACAAATTATATAATCCACCTACTTATATTTTGTTTTTTATTGCATAATAATCATCGATTCACTCAGTCCTTCAAAATTCTTGAACTCTGTTTACGCCATTAGCCTTTATTCTGCTGAGCACAGTATAAAACAGTCAAAGGCTATTTCAAACAGTGAATTAGAGCAGAAATATGCGGTTCAATTTCCTAGTGATATAAACCAGGGAGGTCTTTTGCCATCGTAGAAGAAGCTGTGAACTGGAAGTCAGGAAAAATACATAAATATATTTAGAATGATGTAACTTTTTTTCCTACTCTCACCTGATACAGTTAAAGTACTCCGTGGCTCAGTTTCTCCTTTGTAAGAAGATAAGGTTGGACTAGGTGACTTATAAAGATCCTTCTAAAATCTGATTCTGAGATTTTATACAGACATAGCTATTGATACAGGTTTATAGATAAAGGTATGGATAATGTTGTAGATAAAAATATGCATTTGGTCCCTAGCCTGCCCCTCATCTGGAGACTCTAGAGGAGAATCCATTTCTTTGCCTTTTCTTTTTTTTTTTTTTTTTTTTTTTTTTTTTTTAAAGATTTTTTATTTATTTATCTGAGAGAGAGAATGGGAGACAGAGAGCATGAAAGGGGGAGGATCAGAGGGAGAAGCAGACTCCCCGCTGAGCAGGGAGTCCGATGCGGGACTCGATCCCGGGACTCCAGGATCATGACCTGAGCCGAAGGCAGCTGCTTAACCAACTGAGCCACCCAGGCGCCCCTTTTTCTTTGCCTTTTCTACCATGTAGGGGCCACCTGCATTACTTGCCCTTTTCTCCATCTTGAAATCACATCACTCCAGCCTCTCCTTCCATGTCACTCATCCCATCTACAACTGTAACTGTTTTTTACTCATATAAGGATCCTTGTCATTAGGCTGGGCCCACTCAGATAACCCAGCTTCATCTTCCCATCTCAAGATTCTTGAATAATTACATTGGCAATGTCCTTTTTCCATGTTAAGATATTAACAGTTCCAAGGATTAGGATGTAGACATCTTGGGAAGCCATTATTCTGTCCACCACAACAGATACTCTTCCATTTCCATACTTGAAAATAAAATAATCTCCTAAACAACAAAGAAGCTAGGTTAGAAAATCAAACTGGCCACACCAGTCTCTACATTGAAACTTGAGAATGGTTACATTGTACATTTTTATTCCAATGGAGAGATTTTCGACATAATGCTCTTTCCATTGTATGCCTTGTCACTTGTCTCTCTTACTTTGAAGTCAGAGAACACTAACTAGTTTGCAAATATATAGTCTAAAAATTTTTGTCCAAAGAGTTCTTAGAATTCCACTATATCTAAGTACACAATTACTAATTTAAGCTTAATTTAGTGGAACAGTTGAGTTTCTTTTTTTAAAAAACTTTTTTTTTTCTTTTTTTAAGTAGGCTCTGTACCCAACATGGGTTCTTGAACTCACGACCTTGAGATCAAGAGTCCTTGCTCTATCAACTGAGCCAGCCAGGCACCCTTCAGTTTCTTAATGGGAATGACTAATCACATTTTTCTTTTCTTTCCTTTTTTTTTTTTTTTTTTTTTTTTTAAAGAGAGAGAGAGGGAAAGAGCACAAGCAGGGGAAAGGCAGACAGAGGAAGAAGCAGGCCTCCCACCAAGCAGGGAGCCCAAAACCAGACTCGATCCCAGGACCCTGGGATCATGACTGGAGCCAAAGGCAGACACCCAACCGACCGAGCCACCTAGGCATCCCTCTTTTCTTTTTTTTAAAGATGGGGTGAGAGTGGGAGGGAGAGGCAAAGGGAGAGGGAGAGAGAATCTTAAGCAAGCTCCATGCCCATTTTGGTGCACAACGCGGGGCATGATTTCACAACCCTGAGATTGTGACCTGAGCCAAAATTAAGAGTCAGATGCTCAACTGATTAAGCTATTCAGGGACTCCCCTGCTTTTTTTTCTTTCTTTTTTTTTTTTTGACTAGTCGCATTTTTTAAAAAGATTTTTACTTATTTATTTATTTGAGAGAAAGAGCGCACATGAGCAGAGGGAGGGGCAGAGGGAGAGAACGAGAATCTCAAGCGGACTCTGCACTGTGCATGGAGCTCACCATGGGGCTGGATCCCATAACCTGGAGATCTTGACATGAGCTGACACCAAGAGCCCCACACTTAACCTACTGAGCCACCCAGGCACCTTGATTAGTCACATATTTTAAGTTTGTTTTTTAGCGTAAACTAACAAATCATTCATAATTTGGAACATCTGGGCTCAAAAATTAAAGAAAAAAAAGAAATTTCCATACAATGAAAAATTTTAAGTATACATGGTGTGTAAATGACTCATTATCTTAATTTCTCTCTTTTTATAAATGTTGAGCAATCTCAGAAACCATTAACTTGTTCCAAAAATTGTCAAGCAAGGTACATTTCCTTTTGATGTTTAGATAGTTAGGTTATTTCACATTTTTCTCTTATGTTGCTATGCTAAAGCTTGCCTTTGGCTGGAGTCAGCTGCCTGCAAATTTTTACCTACAAATAGTCATAGAAAGACATTGCAAATTAGTGCAGGTTCTGGTAACTAAAATAACCTGCAGGTAACTTGCAGGCAGCAGTGAATAATAAAATAGGTGTACTAAAGTTCATTTCAGAACTTTAGTCCCTTTTGAAGTGAAGGGAAAAATTCATAACTGGGAAGTCTATAACTCTCTCATGAGCATGATAGATTATTTCAAATACAAACACAGGCTTATGGACCGTTTACAGACAATTCTGAAATTTATGTTATAATCTCAGATGGTTCTTTTTTTTTCAAAATAAGTATAAAGAAGAGTAAGAGAGATTGAGAGGGAGTCAGAGACACTGAGGGAGAGAGACATGGAGACAGAGACACTTACAATAATCATTCAAAAGAATAACAGATTTAATTGGAGTCTAAACCGGTTTCCTACAGCTTATTTATTCTCAGGGGTGTGTGTGTGTGTTGGGGGGAGGTGATGGCAGGTTTTTATAACTCAACCATTTTTTGAAATAGTTGTGAAATTCACAAGTTAAGTGAAGAAAACTTGATGAGAGTTTTTTGTATGTGGAAAAATGTAATATTTTCACATTTATGTCAAATAAACATAAAATGTAAAGGTTTTATTTTTTCTCAAAAATAACTGAAAATAAAATTAACACATTTTAAGCAAAAGCAAGCTCACCCTCCCTCCAGGATGATATTCAAAATCCTAAGGAAGTTTGGTCTGATTTGGAAAATGAGACTTAACTTTCAATAAATCATAGCTATTTATAAAGCTTTCTATACTTTTATTTAGCATGAGTACATAATGAAATCATTTTTTCAGTAGCTTTTTCTCAGATATTACTAATGATTACGGAGAAAGGAAAAATGTGGATTCATTAGGTAAAACTGGCAAAGCATATCCAAAGTAGAAATAGTTTCATAAATACTTAGAAGTAATATTTGAATAGGTATTCAGGTTTTCAGAGTTAAAAACCCCAATGCATACTTTCATTTTTTTCCCATTCTATTTTAAATATGGTTATCCATGAATAATCCTTGTTTCATATTTGTATACAACCCCCTTCTTTGTACATTTTAGTAATTGAGATGCATTATTTGTGATTACTACTAAAATAATTCCTGGTAACCAGAAACTAATTTTCTATTACGATGAATGCAAAATGCTTTATTTTTAATAAGAGGCAAGTATTTTATTGAATGAAAGAAAATGGGAAAAAATCATGTTAGATTTAATTGTGACTCTGCTATAGGTGGAAACTTAACTAAAATATGTATTTTTGCCAAACTTTCTATTAAGCCCTAATCAAATATTTAAATTTATTAGTTTATTGGCATTTAAAAAATATGATTATCATATATGGTTGAGGAGATTCAAACATTCAAAATATATAAAACTCAAAATGCAGCTCATTTGTCTTACTCTTCATGTACTCTATACTTTTCTATGATTGTATGTTTGCACAGAAGATATGTCAAGTATGTATATTTCATCATTTTAGTAAAATTCTTATCAAGGTGTGCATATTATTTACACAATGTTCTTTTTTTTCTTTGTCAGTACATACACAGCTAACTCAATTTTTAGAGGGCTGCATATTTTCTAGAACATCGATATACTGTAATTTATTTATCCATATCCTAATTAAGTTGTTTCCAGGTTTTATTATAGAGCGTTTCAGTGACCTTTTTCAAAATATATCTTTATGCCTATAAAAGAATAAAAATGTTTCCATATGCACCTTGAAGTGTAATAGTTACAGTAGAGTGTATATACATTTTCAGTTGGGTAGATATTTCAGGATAGCCCCGAATTTTTCTAATAATTTTTACTCACTCAATTGTTCCCATTCTAAACCTGGTAGAAGAAGAGAAGAAAAGAAAGAAAAGAAAAAAGAAAAATTCTACTTTCTAGGATCTTGAAAAGGGACTTGTAAAAAAAAATAGAGTCAGAGAGAAAAGGTATAATTAGAGGAAAAGTGTACTTAGCAATAACTGAAGTTACTGTCTTGTCAAATTTTGAACCGCTCTTTTCCTGCTTAATGAGCTTCCCATTTTCTTCCCCTATCACATTATAAGGCCTTCATGACCTGACTCTCGGGAGTTATACTGTTCTATCATATTGTCCTGTTGTGCACCTAGATCATCATACAATTCTCAGAACTTCCATGAGCTCTGGAAACTCCTGTAGGCCATCTTATTAACGTCACTCTCTCCTAGACCCTTTTAATCTTCTATGGCTATGCTTTTAATTTTCTTTGCTGAAATGATTTGCTCCATTCACATGCCAGTTAATTACCATAATGTCTTAAGTACTCCATTGAAGTGTATCCTCTTTGCTAAGATTTTCCTGACATCAACATAAAGCAGATTTTACATATCCTCCTTTCTCATATCGTTATCCCTCTACAATTAGCATACCCCCAACACAAGGCTTATCAGGCTTTGTAGATATTTTAGTTTAAATGACAATATCCTTTATTCTTCTTAAGAGGCATAAACTTCGTACTTTATTTATCTTCTTATGCTTATTGCTTAGCACATTTGCTGAGACAAGGTGTATGCTCAGTATATGTCTGTTAAATAAGTAAATAAATGAGAAAAATAGATAGATGAATGAATGAGAGGAACTAGGAAGTGGAAGACAGACTTAAAACTGTTCAAACATTTTCCCCCAATTAATTCAGAAATATGAGAAAGAAAGTCAAGGGGGAAATGTTACATTTTGATTTACCAGAAACGCATTAGTTTGATCAAGAATTATCTTCCCTTGCTCTACCCCTTCAGACTTGCAAACTTTCAAGTTTGCTAATGCCTGCATAACCATGACTGAATGAAATAAGAATTTTTAAGAACACAGATGATATTTTTAATATAAACAATTATAGAAAATGAAAACAAATATGTTAAATTATCTCATGATCCCATCATTGAGCAAAAACCATCATTTTAAAAACTTAACACAGTGTATAGTAAACCATCCAAACGTGATTGGAAGAAGTAGAAGAGAGAGAAGAAAGGGAGGACAAGAATGAGTAGAAGTAGAAGAAGAGAAAGAATGGGGAAGAAAAGGAGGAGGAGGAGAAAGATTCTTCCTTTCCCGCTAACCGTCTCCCCAGCAGAAACCACACGCATTTATACATATAGAAACACACATATACATTTTGTATGTCCTTGTGTGCATACATGTGTATGTGTGTGCATGTATCCTTTCCTGAATTTTTTAAGGATTTATTTATTTATTTATTTGAGAGAAAGAGAGCACGAGCAGGGGGAGAGGCAGAAGGAGAGGGAGAAAAAGATTCCCCACTGAGCAGGGAGCCCAATGTGGGGCTCAATCCCAGGACATGGAAATCACGACGTGAGCTGAGGCAGATGCTTAACCATCTAAGCCACCCAGGTACCCCAGTAGTGTGTCTTTCCATAAGAGCATGTACTTTCTCATCCTTTCGGAAATTTGAGTAGTCCACTGTGGGACTCCACCACAGTATAGCTGAACAGTCCTCTGTGGAGGGACACTTTGTTCCCATTTGTCTTTAGATACTTGGACATATAATACAGTAGAATTTTAAAATTAGTTTTAATTTATAATAAAACAATTTTACACTTACTTGAAACTTTAGAGTTTAAAAATAACATATATTATTTAATCTTTACCTTAGTTCCTTGCTGTGAATAGAATGTGTATAATGTGGCACAGAAAAGATGCTTGATAAAGATTTCTAGAGAAATGAAGGAATAACTGAATGGTTACATGTACTTTCCAGAGGAGTTAATTGAGGATCAGCAAATTTTAGCAATTGTCCTCATGCTGAAAGAAGATATTAAGTAATAAAGACAGGAGTAGAATCCATGTCTTTGGATTCTTTATTTGTTGACTATTCTTGCTATCCTAGTTGAGAATTTATGAATTTACCCATGCATCTCAATTACCTGGTCAAAAAATTGATATTGTATAATATTTGGCAACAACATTTTCATATTGATAAACTTAATGCATCAACTCTAAATATAGAGCACCCTGAATACCATTATGCGTAAATAAAAGGCAGCTTCTCAAGCAGCAATCTATACTCAGGCAACGACTGTTATTTCTAGTAGAGTGGTAACCTGTTTCAAGGTAATACTGTATATCATTATTTGGAACAAATTGACAAATGATTGCTAACATTTTGTTATAAAATAGAAATCATCCCCCCCCCCAGCATGAACTCTGAAATATAGAGATCATTTTTATTCCTTGTTCCTCCTCTAAAGGAGGAATCATTCATGAGATATGAGTATCCTTTTATATTATTAAAATGCTTCTGATAAGAGTAACTCTCTAGGACTAATACGAATGACTTATGAAATGTACAAGTAAAATTAAAATGTCTATTGTTTTGGTGTTTTTGTGTGTGTGTGTGTGTGTGTGTGTGTGTGTGTGTGTATCTGTTGTGTGTTACTCCAGTAGGGAATTGTAAGTAAGTAAAAACCGAACTTGAGAAAGTTGAAGTGACATAAGTGTTTTGAAGAAAAACACCCCATGACACAATTTGCTGTTTTCAAGCAATCCTTTTGTCAAATAAATCTTATGGCTGTGCCTAGAATCCATAGATAGTGAAAAGATTTAGTGACTGCTTCATGCTTTCTGTTAGTTTTATCTTCTATCTGATTACACAAGTTTCACATGACAGTAGCCTGCCACGTTTGAGTTCAGTGAATAAGCGAGTAATGAATTCTCTCTGCCTTATTGCTCCCCTCCACCTCCTTTTCCCAACAATTGCCATATATAATTTTCTCCCCAAATGTCTGTGCACAGGTCCATTACCATCTCTTATTCTTAGGTCTATATTTTCTACCATCTAATGTATATGTCTAGAGCAACCTCCCGTTTCTCAGAATTTTCTTCCTTCTACCTGCGTTAATCTACTGCTTGTTTTGTTAATACAATATTGAGTCAAAGGCAATCCCCCGGGGGTTATTATGTGCTGTAGAAGATTTGGTTCATTTTCCAGCAAAAGTTGTTTTTAAACCCCTCCTCCCACTTTGTGATGATTCTTGATACGCCCCAATTAATCTTACTTAATTACTTAGAAGTACTGTTTGTTATAAGCTTGATTTACTTGATGTGCACTTTGAAATACTAAACAATATTACCCATACCCTGCCCTGTGCCTTGTGAGAATGCAGTCTTTGGGGCCCAATGGGGTTTTCATTTTAGTAATACATAAGGCTCATTAGGTTATACAACTTATTGGTCTCATATTTAATTTTGATATGTAAAAAATATAAATAATTGATGTTCAAAGTAATAAAATTAATGATAGCATACATAAATAAGATGGCATTGAATTAAATAGTAATAAATTGGGGATACACACCATGGTGTTTTATTTATTCAGAGTTAAATTGTCTTGGTGATTATGATCTAAATATTAAACACTTCTGTGTGTCAAGAGAATATTTTCCATTTGTTTATATATTAGTTACTCTACCCAATGAATATTAATGATAGCCTGCTAATGTTCAATAACACTATTTTCCACATTTTTCCCTAAAATTGAAAATAACTCTGACAATGCCTACACTACATATAATGATAAAGAAATGAGGAATTTTGTTGTACATTTTACATTTTATATTTATTTGTAACCCACATAACTACTCTGGGGTTAGAAAAAGAACAGCAAAAATAGTGAAATAATGGCAGGGAATGTTCATGTTTGATAAGAATTTGTGCATGACTTTGTCTAATATTGCAACACTTAGTAGTCTCTCTTTTATTATTTTGTTGAAACAATATAACAATTATATTTTGACAGCAGATAGGGCCTTGGAAACAAGTGAATAGAAATTACAAAGTTTTGGATGTTTCAAACTTTATTGGGTCAGAATTCTTTTCACAGAAATAGCTGAATATTTTTATCCAAAAATATAATCATTATTTCATTGCACAATTTTGATTTTAATAGCAATAATACCTTACACTTGTTACTTAGTTACAAAGGTATTTCTTTATCTAGAGATGGAATTATTTAAATTTTGAGGAGAAAATGGAGACAGTGAAACACTGAAGTTTGTTGCTAATTAATAGAGAAATTAATATTAAGACTAAAATTTCCTAGAGTCTAGAAGTGTCTAGACTTCACTTTTATTAGTCTCTGTCTGAGTTCCTATTTGCTAGTTAGTTTTGCTGGTGCAAATTATATTTGTCAAGAATATAAGACAACTATGGGGTGCCTGGGTGGCTCAGTCGGTTAATTTAACCTGTGGTTTCGACTCAGGTCATGATCTCGGGGTCTTGAGATCAAGCCCCATGTCAGGCTCTGTGCTTAGCAGGGAGACTGCTTAAGATTCTTTCCCCTTCCCTCTGCTTCCTCCTGTGCTCCTCCCCCTGCTCATGTCCTCTCTCTCTCAAATAAAGAAAGAAAGAAAATCTTAAAAAAAAAAGAATATAAGACAACTATCAATACTTTAAATAAAAATTACTATCATATTATGATTAAAAGTGTTTTAATTTTGTGTTTTCCTATTGGGTCCTTTGTATATAGTATACTAGGAATTGTTTTTTAAAACTCAACACTGGTAGATAGTGGACATCAATACATCTGAGAAAAAGGTAGTGATTCCAAAATTGAAGAGTTAAAAACAACATCTTTCATCAATCCCAGGGTGCACATTTTAAGTGTTTATCATTTGTGCTTTCATAGCATTATTTTGATTTTGAAAATCTCTATGACACCTTCACATTTAAATCAATCTGACTGGTAAATGAAACCTTTATTAATTAGGTTAAGCAAGAAAAAAATACCATTTCATTTCTCCTGAAGGCTATTCTTAATAGACAAACCAAGAAAAAGTTTGGGGATAGAAATCTGATCATAATTGGTCAAATTATTTGGTAGCCAAAAGAGCAATTTGTTTTCAAATCAATGTATTAGTATGTTTAAAAAATTGGACTTAAAATTGGGGGAAAAATTAGATCACAATGTAGCAATGAACTTGTGCAAAAATCTCATATGCATAGCTTTTCTTTTTTCTGTTTTTTTTCCCCCTTATTTTATTTGCCAATCTACAGATCAGTCCATCTCTGGCAGATTTATTACACAATGAAGAAAAAAGTGGCATTCTGCTTCTTTCAGGAATAACATTGTTCAAGTGCAATGATGAGTGAATATTTCTTTCGTTCATTGATCCATTAGTTCATGCAAACTTAACTCCTAGCCCTTTGGGATCTGAACTGCTGCTGATGTTAAGTTTATTCTCAAATTACTTCTTTAAAAGTCTATTCTAGGTAGTTTCTAATTAGATACCCCCAGATGGTATGAATCAAGCAGCTGTAATCCCAGCTGGGAACAAGTGTGATGAAAATGCTCATCCTTTTTTTTTTTTTTTTTTTTTTCCGTTTCTTAGCTTTATTTTCCTGTCTCACAACTTTCAATATTCTCACCATTTTCACAGGCTTTTGAATACTGTAAATCACTGGATCATATGCTCTGGAATACTAATAAGGTATCTTGTTCTAGCAGAAAAGATGTAGGGTCTATGGATGTAGTGGACCACCTGGACGTTTGAATGATTCCATCTGAAAGCTATTTAATAGAAAATGTGCCCTGTATTAAAAGTAATACCAACAACTTGTTACACACTTCAGGCTCAAGACTTTTTGGAGCACACCTATTTTTCTCAGCTCTCCATGGTCTTCCTAAATCCTTTTAAAATCCATTAGGCCTTTTAGTTTATGGCATGTCATTCAGTAATCCACTAGTCTGGGTTTATCTTAATGAATATAGAGACATTTGAGATAATTGTTTCATAATTAAAACAAAGCTATTATTAACTACTAAAACCACAGATATCAAGAAGCTTGTTGCACAAAGCTGTTAATTCACACATTATTTCATTAATCCTAACAACTGTATCTTGTATCCTTACTATACTATATTCTTACTCTACAGATGAAGAAACCAAGGGTGAGAGAAATTATGTAATCTTCCAGTAGCAAACAAGTAATGCGGTAGAGCTGGGAGTTGTCCTAATAAGAGTGAACAACATTTATTGAGTGTCTGTAAGGAGTCAGACAGTGTGCCAAATTCTCAATAAATATGTTATATTCAGGACTGCCTTATAATGTTCTTCCAAACCTGGATATTTTGATCTAGGACAAATGTCAAGTAGATGGAATGATGGGAAATGGCTGTGAACCAGGACCAACTCTGGCAAACCAGGATGTAGGATGACTATGGTTCCCTCTTGTCTACAAACTTTTAGATACATATAGAGTGGGAAAAAAGACTCAGCAAGGCGCCTGGGTAGCTCAGTCCCCACCTCAGGCTCCCTGCTCAGCGGGGAGCCTGCTTCTCCCTCTCTCTCTCCCTGCTTCTCCCCCTGCTTGTGCACGTGCTCTCTCTTTCTCCCCGTCTCTGTCAAATAAATAAATAAAATCTTAAAAAAAAAAAAAAAAAAAAACCAAAACTCAGCAAACATAACTTGCAAGTAGTAGTGTCACCAGGGTTTTATCAGAGTCAAACACTTAAACAATGAACCATCCTCCCTACTCAGGGTTATTGGTCAATCCCTTTCAAGGTCCCTTTTCTTGCTCCCAGTGAAAGTGCCCTTCACAGCTCACTAAAGCCAGTCCTCCTCTCCCACCTTCCCCCCATTAAGTTAGTGATTTGAGAGGTATTTCTACAAAATCAGAATTATTGCTTATATTTGCTATGTTACTAGCTGATAGTCTAATGTCATTAACTGACATTGGAATATCAGTGACTTGAATGGCATTGTCCTAAAGAAAATGGTTTGTATTCACAATGAATGATTCTGGGTAGAATTTCAGGATGACATTTTGGGCTTTGGGATTTTCCAGGCTACATGAGGGTAGTATCATCAGTCATATTGGCTCATGAGCACGTTTCCAGATAGCAAATCATAATGACCTGAAATTGCACAGTTTTCTTGTCTTTTAAATATATTTGATTAGTTTGAAAATTAAGCATCTATTAGTTCTGATTATACGTGCTTGTATTGGAATGTTCTCTACCTGCCATCACAACAAAAATAATTAGTCTAAACTCCTCACTGCCCCCAAATAAGCCCAGGAAAGAACAATAGAGAAAAGGAGAGAATGGAGGAAAGTAGGAATCAGTTAAGTACAAGATGAGAGGGAAAACATGAAAAAAGGAGAAATTGTAATATCTTGGAATCATTAGTGCATTCTAATCTCTCTCTTTCTCTCTCATCCCACTATCCCCAAATACTTGAGAAACATGCCATTTGCTTCCTGGCCAGTTGGACAATAAGATGTGTGTTATGAAAAGATATTTATCACCATGTGTTATTTTTCCCCCAATCACAGATTTTGCACATAATTACTCTGTCACTATATTCTGGAATGAAAAATATTTCATCTCCATGTCTCTGAAAATCCTTTTATAACTAGGAGAGAGAAAAAGTGTATAGAGTTAATTTTCACAAGTTGAAACTACATTTTTTTTGTTTTTCAAAAAGAGAGAACCTTTCCCATTTCATGACCACAAAGACAGCCACTTGATTTCATATGTTTGATGTTGACTGGGAAATGAAGATAGAGAAAACCTTCCCATGGCCCAATTTTTAATATCCTTAAGGCTTCCCACTTCCCCTTTGTTCTCTAGGAGTCCTTTCATTACCATAAAGCTCCTATTTGTTTCATCCATTCCAAAAATCAGTGCCAGGAGAGTGAATTCTGACTTGTCTAGCATGATATGATCCAAACTATAATTTATGGATGAGCAGAACATAAAGGAGGGAAATCAAGAATAATTAAAGAACCAGGAAAATGTGTCTGCTTTAAAAGAAAGAAAATAAAAATTAAAGGGATAATTTATACGACAAATGTTGCTAGTACCCAAAAATGCAATATAGAATGTGGATTTTGCTATTTTCTGGATTATTCAAAAGGCTAGTAAAATTACACTGAAAAGATAAAATAACAGCAATAATCAGTTTATTAGCAAGGAAATGAAGGACGCCAAAAGTAAATATGCAAGACTCAATTAAGAATTATTATGTATGATACTTTTAAAAAGCTCTTGATAAGATTAACAAAAGACATAAGCATGTATTTTAGAGAAGAGGGACACGAATGGTCAATAAACCTGAATTATCATATAGCGTGGCACGACCCCTCTCCTGCCTCCATCTCCCATCCTTCTCCAACTCTTGACATCCATCCAGATGGCTCCTTGGAGCATGCAACCCATCATGAGCAATAACTAGTATGCCTCAATCGTTTATCTCTTATTTTCTTCATCTTCTTGCTTGAGCCAACACTGGAGTCTTCCCTGAGAATATTTCTTCCCTGAAAATTCCTGTCAAGTGATGACTGATTTTTTTTTTTTTTTAACTGAAACCTTTGTATAGGAGCTCTGGAGGTGAGAATGAGTGCTTCATTTTCCTTCTTGTCATTTCCAGACCATTTTTTTTCTCCTGTTCCCCCTAAGTCCCCTCAAAACCCTTGAAAGTTTACCCTAAAGCCCACTCTTAGTCTCTTCCCAATACTACCCGTATCATAATTCTTGGTAGTTTCAGTATCAATAGGGATGATAGATGATTATTCTAAATCTCTAGCCTCTTTTTCTCATTTCCAGGGTTTTCATCATTAATATTTCCAGTAACTGTATTCTTTGCAACCCCAGTTTCAAGCTACTCAATTCCTCAAGACAATCCTTCCAGTTTTTTTCCCTGTAATAACTCAATTCCAATACTCTCCCCCAACACACTGGAAACTATTTTAATTTTCTTATATTTAATATCTCCTACCTGTGGCTTTACATCCTTTCTTACAACCATCTTAAATTTTATCATTAATTGTTATTATCATTCCTTTGCATACAACTTTAAGTTCTTTGCCCCGACTCTGGTTAAATCCACCTCTCTGCTTCCACCATACCGCAGTAGTGACAGTGTAATGTGGCTGGGAGAAATATACAGCCATGCTGACGTGTCTGCTATGACCACAAACTTCAAGTGGTCCCATTGGCTGTCCCACCAGATTCCCCTGATCCATTGAGTCTGCTCCTAAGTCTAGAAAATCTTCTTATGTTATACTGTTTCCTCAGACCTCCAACAATTTCTCCTTCATAGTCTCTCTCAACTGATGTCCTAGCTCAGTTTTAACTGAGGAAATAAAAGCAGTCAGAAGAGAATATCTCCCCAGAATTTCTACTTCTGTACCAACATCTGTGTACATAGTCTTTGCCTTCCTTCCTGCAAGTACAGGTTAAGACCAACCCCTCCACTCACAGCTGGATTTCCAACCACTTTTGCTTATTCAAGGACATCATTCAAGCAAACTCCCTCTTCCTTCTCTTTTTTTTTATGGAACCAGGGATATCAAATCCTGCTTCAGAACCTCAAGGAGCTTACTTAATTGTTGGAGTTAATTAAATGCTTTTTATTAGCCCTATCCTTAAGACTTCATTCAACCTAGTTCTCAAGCCATAGCCTGGCACATTCACATATGCTGGTAACGTTGGTGGTTGGAATGACATTGCTGGAAAAGTATTGGTGGCTAAGGAAAATCATACCAGACAGAGAGAAGAGAGAATTGTCATTATCTGGAAACTGGACTAAGATATTCATTGCTTCTAGTCAACAAGTCAAGATGCCTTCTGAAAATGTCCACCAATAGTTAGAAGATGAGGAATGTCACCTTGTCAATATAGACCTCATCTGTAGAATTTAAGCCACATCAACAATTATGTCATTGAGTTGCCTAAGGCAACCCAAAGTAGGGCAGTTTGATTCCCAGGGTACTTCAGTAGGATCCCAAGTCAGTGGGTAGTGTGTAAAATTCAATTTGCATTTCTCAGTTGTGGTCTGCAAGAAGCCTGGTAGCTTCCCGAGCAAAAATATGCACAACACATCAAAGAGTCTGACATATGTTTTTTTTTTTTTCTCCTAAAAAAAAGGTTACAGATCAATCTGAACTTTCAAGCGAGATGAAAGATTCTAACATCTAAAGAAAGATGACAAGATGTGTATTTTCATGACAAAATATAATTTAAAACCTCTTCAGATCCTCCCCCACAAGATGCCAGAAATCATTTCTTTTTTCCCCCAAAAGCATATTATTGGAGTCATAATTCACATTCAAAAAAATGGAATAGAAAGTCAGAAGGATGTAACACTCTACTTTCAAGTGTTCGGAATGTGTTTCCTGGCCTGCTTTTTATTATAGTCATGGGGCCGACTATGTGCTTATTCTTACTCTTACTAATTAAATATTAAATATTGCAGAACAATTCCCAGGCATATAAAAAGTATCTGTTATTGCATCGGGGTTACCAAACTGATGCTCCTAGTTCTTACATCTAAATTTAGCTCAGGAATCCAAAAATATGCACAGAAAAGGCTAATCGAAGAGGAGCCAAATTGGTTACAATGAATAAATAAGTGGGAATATTTCTTATAACTGACAGTGCCATTTTCTGTGGTGACAGTAGCTCCTACGAAAATGTAACATATTACTTTTCATTATGACCAAATGTGGCACATTGTCAAAAAAAAAAAAAAAAATCCCAGAGTTTTGATGGAAAAATACTCCTAGATGGAATTCAGGAGTCACATTCAGAAACATTCATATCAATACCAGAGGCGCAAGTCATATCACACCAGAATGTTGTTGTGAACTATAATTAGAGGCTTATCTCATTTTCTGTTATTTCCCTTAAAAATGAAGGGTCTATTTATTCAAATGTTTCAGAAATACAGTGTTTTAGAAAAGACTTGAGAGGCAGTTTACTTTATACAGAGCCACTGTTGAATATATTCATGATTTCTTTTAATTGTCTTTTTTTTCTTTTCACAAGAGAAAAAGCTGTAAAATGGATTGTAATTTTCAAGAAGACTCCACATATACTAAAGCAGTGTTAATGTGGCCTCAGGGACATTCAGGATTTGATCTCCCAATCTTTGCTGCTGTAGGAATGCTATAAACCTTTTGTTGTTGTTGTTTTTTACTTTTTTCTTGTTTGTTTGTTGTTTGTGTTTTGTTCAGTTTCTCCATACAAATAAAAAGATAACTGAATTCTTAATTAAGTTGAATACATTGTATTCCTCAGAAAGACATGCAATTGCATACCCTATGATATATGGGAGTTCTAATTGATTATCTCAATCAGTAAAAGCATTAGTGAACCATGACATAGTATGAATTCCTAAATAATATAATTATTTCTAGTATCAACGGAAAATTCTGAGAATAGATAGCATTAGTAAAATCTATGTAAAAAGTGGCTACATTTGAATAATTGTGGATAGTAAGTACTGAAAACAAAATTTTCACGTCGACCTCAAAATTAAGTCACATAAGAGAAAGCTATTAAATCCTTGCATTGTCCAACATTAACGTGCTCCAGAAGGTCCTATCTTCCTGCTATATAAAATAACCACAGAAGAGATAGAATGTGGGTTAAAGACAACAGTGGGACAAATCAAAGTTCCTTGATTGGGGGCACGTAGGTGGCTCAGTTGGTTAAGCATCTGCCTTTGGCTCAGCTCATGATCTCGGCGTCCTGGGATCGGCATCAGGCTACCTGATCAAGAGGGAGTCTGCTTCTCCCTCTCCCTCTCCCCCTGCTCATGCTTTTGCTCTCTCTCTCTCAAAGAAATAAAAGATTTATTTAAAAAAAAAAAAGTTGCTCCGATCAGTTGTGAGACTTACTAGAAATTAGAAATGATTGCAGTGAGTAAGTGAACAGTTAGCAATTGGACACATCATCCCCATCTTCGTGCATTCTTACTGTCTCACTCTTTCTTCCCCAGTTCACAAGAGAAAAGCACCTGGTGACTACAGTTGTAAATTTTAGTTTTCCTATTTGAAAGTTTGAATCAGCAATAGAATTAGTGGAGTTATTACAGTTTGAGCATTAATTGCTTTAAATGGGAAAAGTAAGTACAAGAGGAAGAAGACAAGAGGCTAATTCTTCTCTGGCAATTCAAAACTCTTAACTTTCTCCACTGTGAATACAGTGTACATCTAACATATCATAACTACTTGCAGCGTATCTGCATGTTCTCACAATCAGCTGTAAGTCCTCAATTCTGTACAAGAAAAACTTTGATTCACCCATGTCAATGATGATTAAAAAAATACTGATCTAAAACTCTATCCAATACTGTGAGAAATGCTTTCATAGAAAGCAAGAAGCATTGTAATGGCTAAAAAGTACACCGAAAATCTCTGTGACTTTTAAGAACTCTCTTTGAAGTAGCACTCCAAACTTACAGAAACACATTAATAAATAGAATGACCAATTGTAAAAAGCAAAAGATTTGTAAGCATGAGTATTCTAGAAAGACTGCTCTATATTCTCTACAGAATTAGTAAAGAAACCAAAAACAGTCTAGCTTACAGAAGACATAGGAGCAAAGGAAATTTAAAAGCTAGCCTTAGGTATCCTTAGATATTTGAAGATCTGGAAGGAAGACTGTGCTATTTAATTTTGTTCCGGGGGACAAGCCAAGATCTACCAGGACTAGAAGGAAACCACTCTTGCCTACCCTTCAGAGTAGAAAGTTCGCTGAGATTGGGGATGGGGGTGGGGGGGGCGGGTTGTAAGTTGGAGCAAGATCTCATTCAGTGTAATTAATAACTAATGTTGAGGGGAGATTAATAAATATATATATAAATATAAGATTTATCTTTATCTGTCTATAGAGAAAATTGTTACTTGTGTTCATGCAAATGCTGGAGACTGCTTCTCAAAAATCATAAACAAAAGATTCTTGCATTCTAATTCTTTTGAATTAGACTACTTGGAATGTGTCTTCAATCCCCAAAATCTCTAATTGATATACCAGAATTTAGCATAGCTATTTGATAGGGAAAGCGAGGACTGTGATACAGGCAAGACATTGGAAGCATAATTAATTAATTGGCTTGGTAGAGAAAAAGATGCTGTAAGAGGATTTTGATAGCACAATCCAAGCAGTGTTTTTGCTTCCTTATATGCTCTCTGGAAGTATATAAGTGGATTTACAAAAGAAAGACTATGGTAGGGTAGCTTATAGGTAGTTTTCCAGCAAGGATATAGAAAGGAACATTTACAGAAAGGATATAGCAACAACATTTACACTTTTGTTTTTTCCTGCTGAGTGAGTGTCTCTCTTCTCCTATCTAAGTGTGACTGAGCTTTGTAGGTGATGACATTCAATTTGAAATATATGGCTTTATAACATCTTATCTTCTAGGTTGACCTGAAAAGTTTCTTCAGATAAAGAATTGAACCCATGTATTGTAAGAAATTTTAGATATCAGCACATTCATTTGTTTATTCGGTAGTCTTTTTGGTAAGCAGATGTAGATTCGATGGCCCATAATTCAGCATTTCTGGAAGAGAAATGATTTTAGACCTTGAGAGGCAAGGTTCATCTGAAAGTATTCGAAACAGAATTTCTCATTTTTCCTGAAAGTAATCCTATAGCATAAACTCATTCACTCACTCTTAGATGCCTCTTAGAGATCCTGTACTCTGAAATTCTATGGTAATCTTCTGTGAAGCTTGTCTTGTGAATCAGGGATAAAATGCACAAAGAAACACTCCTCGAAGAATTTTCAGTTTGCTAACAATAATTTCCTCGGAGGGCGCCTGGGTGGCTCAGTCGTTAAGCGTCTGCCTTCGGCTCAGGTCATGATCCCAGGGTCCTGGGATCGAGTCCCACATCGGGCTCCCTGCTCGGCGGGAAGCCTGCTTCTCCCTCTCCCACTCCCCCTGCTTGTGTTCCTGCTCTCGCTATCTCTCTCTCTGTCAAATAAATAAATAAAATCTTAAAAAATAAATAAATAAATAAAAAAATAATTTCCTCGGAGATTTGTGTAAGCTATTTCAGAACTATGGGCAGGTGATACCAAATGCAGTAAATAATCAATGGTTACTCAGCATAGATCACAGAGACTTTTCTCTTTTATTCCACCGAGTTGTCAATTTGGGCTACATGAAATCACTACAGCCAGTTTGGCATTTACATGCTGCTTGAAAAGACTTGCATTTTTCTCCTTCATGTTTAGAAACAGTTTGAGGCTTTTCAGGGAGTCCTCTGAGGAAACGCAGGTAAGTGGGCATTTTATAATTAGCAGATGCCAAAGGAAGGAAAACCAGCAGTTTTACATGGGGAAAAGCTTTGAATGCGCTTCCTTGTCTCTTCTTAATGGCCCCGAGGTTTCTGAGATGGATTTTGTTCATTATGAGGTCAGCAGAATGCACAAATAACAGACCTTCAGTTCATATTTCACAGAGGGAAAGTTGTAGTGGCAGATTTTTTTCCCCTCAGTCGTATCTGACGGAGATAAAGGGAGTGGCATCACCGAGGTGCTAGAGAACAGAAAGGAACTTTCTTTTCCATCCGGTGATGGGACTGACCCCAGCACACTTTGCGGTGACTTGCAGAGGCTGCTTTAACTAATTCAAAAAGGAGCTTCACGGAGGAGACGGTAACGGTCCCTCACACGTGGTTTTGGCCTCATACAGTTTTGAGTCCCTCAGTAGCAAAAGAGTCCCTCCGTAGCAAATAAAAGAAGACTAAGAAGAGAATTGCTTTAAGAGGAACTAAATTCAGTTTAAAAAAAAGAGCACATCCACTTCCTTGTAGGAATATAAAGTAAACAGATTAGTTTTAGGGCCAGATGGAAGAGATGCAGGATCATTTTTGCTAATCTTATCTTGATGTTATGGCTAGTATATGTATGGATAATGCTAACCATATATAAATTTATCTCATTTATAATTTTAAAGTTTAAAAAAGAATTTAGGATAGTAGCACTCAAAGCCAAATAATTCTGTACTTCTAAAATGTGGGGTAACATGCCTTGTGCCTTACGTTTATTTTCTTTGCTCCTCACATTTCCTAAGAATAAAGTCCTCAACAAATGCTGTTGATCAACTTTATGTCCCTCAAGGACAGACATAGATGAGAGATGACAATTTTAATGCTTTAGAGGGAAATGGTTTTTCTGTATGTAAGTGCTTACTAAAATGTGAGCAGCAGATGTAGAATTAGGGAAAATCTGCAATTTGCAAGCATCTGCTGCAGAGGAGGTTTTCCTTTGCTGAAGCAAATTTGACTAAACATTCATGATCCTCTTTCTTTGCCTCACTACTATTCCTGTGTTATCCAGTTCCTTCCTACATGCTTTTGGATTGTTGGAGGCTCAGAAAAATGAGATAAAATTACAAGAGTGAACACAGCACACAACTTCAAACTCATGAGGATACCATTCTAAGATGGCACATTGTTTCTCTGAATGACTTATTGTGCCAACTCACAAAAAGGCTACCTTGACTTTGGTGATTATTTTTTTTAAGATTTTATTTATTTATTTGGGGGGCGGGGCAGAGAGAGATGCAGACTCCCCACTGAGCAGGGAGTCTGATGCGGGGAGTCTGATCCAGGAGTCCCAGGACCCTGGGATCATGACCTGAGCCAAAGGCAGATGCTTAACCGACTGAGCCACCCAGGCGCCCCTGGTGATTATTGATAGATAGTTTGAGAGTTACTGAAAGTAACCCATGTTCTTCTAAGACTTCAGAAATTTTCTGATGAAACTAAGCTATCTGATTTGAGAGGCAACCCAGTCTCTCATTTAAAAGCTTTCTATTTATTGTGATTGATAAGATTTTTTACATGTCCACTAGCATGTGCATTCCACCAGGGCTGGGGCATTTGTCTGGTTTTGTTTTATTCACTGATGCCTTACAAATGCCTAAAACAATGCTCAGGCGTTGTTGGTCTCAATAAATATTTGTTAAATGAATGGACAAATGAGTGAATGAATGAATGTCTTATACAATATTCTGAACATTTTTGCAGTCGATGTTTGATATATGTATCCATAATTATATGTTTTAAATAATGTATATCGTAATAGCACTAAAAGGGAAATGAGAAACAAAGTAAAATGAATAAAACATGTCCAATATTTTCTCATTTACTTCTTACAAAGTGGGTATGAGGATATTTGCCTTAATGTCATCATCGGGAGCATCACATGATGGTAGATATAGAAATCTTTCTCTCCTTAAATATTTGAAGCAAAATCATTCACAAGTCCTAGCATTAAAACCCTGACCAGCTCTGACAATGAGAATGTTTGTCAGTGCTCAATTCTCATGTGACAGGCTTATCATGATATTTCAATAGTAAATATAATATTAGTCAACATTTTAATGCATCCAAATGATTCTCCACAGATAGTGTTAACTTGCAGATTTAATAAATTCTGTATGTATCACTCTGTTTTTCCGTGACTCCAATCCATCTGTAGTTGCTTCTGCGAAGAAAGTAGTGACATCTAGTGGTAACAGTAAATACTGCAAATGGCTAAGGTCGAGGGCATGTGGAATTTGAGTAAATTGTGGGAAGCCCACAACTTGGCTAAGAAAAGCTAAAAAGAATTTGCATGAAAGAAAGGAGCAAATAAGCAACTTATGAGATGTCACATGTTCAATGGAATTGAAGCATCATTAACATGTTTGGTTTATGTACAAATTGTCAAATCTGGCAAAAAACAAAAAAACAAAAATACAAAAAACCCAAAACAAAACAACTCACTCAAAGAATAGCCTTATATGAAATAAGACAGTCAGAGAAAGACAAATACCATATGATTTCACTCAAATGTGGAATTTAAGAAACAAAGCAAACGAACATAGAGGGGGGAAAGCATAGGAAAACCAAGAAACAGACTCTTAACTAAATAGAGAACAAACTGATGGTTACATAAGGGAGGTGGGCAGGGGGATGGATTAACAGGGTGATGGGCATTAAGGAGGGCGCTTGTTGTGATGAGCACCGGGTGTTGTATGTGATGAATCACTAAATTCTACACCTGGAACTAATATTACACTGTATATTAACTAACTGGAATTTAAATAAAAACTTGGGGGAAAAAAGAATAAGCTTACAACTAAATCATCCACTTGAATTTTTATGTTTTGGTAAGGAATATTTTGTCATCCAGCACATACTCTAAGAAAATATGACCACACACTTCAGCATAAGCCATAGCAAGAGAAAAGTCAATATGGAAAAATAGCTCAGTTGTGTTCAACATTACTATCTGGGGAAATGAAGCCCACTTAAAATAGAATCATTCCTACTTTGGAAAATAAAGGAGCATTGGCTAAGCAACATTTTTCTTTTTGATTTGTAAATACTTTGGATTTTATTTTTTCAATGGAAGAGAACCCTGTAACTAAAAAATTTTATTAATGCAGTTGTTATCATCTCTTTGTGGGTAATTATCATATTGATTTAATGGTATTTTGTGGGCTTTGAAATTTAGCAGGAGCAAACAGGTTATGCTTGCATAACTGGTGATGGGGTTTGGGAATATAGGTGAGGTTCTGTGGGGTGGAGTCCCGAGCCGACGACCAAGAAAGAATTCTTGAGACGTCTTTGGTGCAAAATGGTGGTTTATTAAGGCATGGGGACAGGACCAATGTGCCTGCAGTTGTGAGGGGTGGCTGAATATATACTTGGGAGTTGGGGGAGGTAAAGAAATGGGAGGTTTCAAAAGGATTTTCATATGTTAAAGAAGACTCACAGGATACCGAGACCTTGCCATTGTCAAGTTAAGGTTGTTTTTCCTTCTAGTAAGGTCTTAATAGTAAGACAGTTGGGGGCTTCCTGAAGGAACATTTCACTTTTCCCACTTCAAGTGTCTGTCAATGGGCTGAGGTTATAAGGACATTTAATTGTATCGACATTCCCTTCTGGAAGCTAGGCCATTGATAGAAATGCTTTGTTCTTGTAAATTGCTAAGACTTTTTTAAATTTAGGGAGTCTTGCAGGATCGTGATCTCTATAAGTTAACTGTTTGTTTTTCCTTTAGGGCAGCCAGGAGTGCCTGAGGAATGTCACATACAAACCTTCTGGGGGTGGGGGGTGCTTGTGGGGTGTCCGCTTCTGCCTCTCCTCAGCTAGCCTTCTGCTCCCTCATCACTGGTAGGCAGGAGTTAAAAGTTTTGTTTTTCAAACATCTTAGATGTATCTCCGTTGATGTGACTTTGTAAAACTGAGAAGTATATAGGCTATATGTTGGAGATAGTGATAATCAATAATGAAATAACTAGAATTAAATTTTTAAAAAGTTCTAATTTGGGTAATTATGTAAATTCCATTTGAATTAAGATAAATGACAATATTATGATATAATTTATACCAAAAGTGTTTTAAAATGCTTAGTTAAGAATAAGAAACTGGAATAAAGTTTTCTAGTGTGTTGTGATTAATAGTGAAATAACAATTTTCTAAACAGTAATTTTACAAGTGTGTATTAGAGGAAATGAAACATTTAAAGACCTCCTTTAAATAATATTGTATTTCAGCATATCTATTTTCATATCTATTTTCACATATTATATGTGAAAATGCATCTTAAAGATATTAAAAGAATATTTTCAGTTAAAGGGCAAATTCATGACTTTCATGAACAGGTAAAATAAACAAGTGTTAAAGATTTTATTTATCCCCTTATTGAAGAGGGGACCAGTAAGATGCTACGACTGGTAAAAAAAAAAAAAAAAAAAAGAAGCATAAATTTATATGCAGCAAAGTAATGTTAAAATGAATTTGAAAATCTGGTTTATCCACAGGGCAATAATCAATTGCACTCCAGCAGCCATAAGTAATTTGTATTTCTACGGACAAGAAATATTTGCATTACTATCTGTTTTCCCTAAATTGACTTCTATTTTTAACAGCGTTGCTTAAAATAGCCTAGCCAAAGATAAAGTCCACATCCTTTAAGATCAGATAATACCCGAAGGCCTCAGCATTTCATTGAAAGATCATGCGGTAATCTATTTTGCCTATTCCAAAGCCTAAACTTTTCCCTTGCCAAGTAGACTTAATAGGCTTATCACATGCAAAATTAAAGATACTTAATAGTTTTTACTCGGTATCTCACACTGAAAATAATTTCAATTTACAGGTATGAGAGTAACTATACCTCAGGACTCTGGGAAGCTCTCGGAATAGAAACATCTTGAAACTGTCAAAGAAAGATTAAACATTTTCACATAATGGCCACTTAAGAGCTGTAGTAGCTTACAAATAAAACTGTAGCCAAAGCATATCCTATTGTATATTTTCCCACTTTACAAGTGAAAATGGAAAACATCTCCTATTTTTCTAATGTAAAGATCATTGTTCTGATTCATGCAATAATAATAACAATATTCCTATGATCAATGAGCATCTGCAATGGAATGCACAATAAAATTAAAAATAAAACAGAAATATTAGTATGAGATAGCTTTCTCATTAAATGGCAAAATTTGAAATATGATTGCCTCTTTCTTTCTAAAACTAATCTCCAGACACAAAAAAGTAGAACTTTAACAAGCCCTTTCCTTTTTTTGTTATGATTGAAAGAGTGGATTTATATTATAATGGCTTTAGAAAATTTTTATATTAATTTTTTTATATTATAATGGCTTTAGAAAATTATTTTTTAGTTTGTTTCAGTCATTTGGTGGCTTGTTTTTCTTTTTTTTTCTCATAAATTGTGACAGCATTGAACCTGATAGCACATCTCTGTTTAGAAAAATAGGCACCAAATGCTGTGCCTACATGTTCAGTAGCCTTGGGTGTTCCATCAAAGAAGAAAGGAGGAATAAAGTTAGAGATTACCAGAATGAATTGAGATGACCTTAGGTGATTTGGCTATTCAACAGGTTGGTGATCAAGCAGATTCTGGGTTATATAATAGAGGAAGAAAGAGTATCTTTCTTTGACAATTTATCTGCCATGAAATAATGGGTAGAATGAGAATCTATCTAAATATGAACCCTTATTTCTATTTTGAAAATATAATCACCTTCTTTCTTAAACTCTTCAAGCGTTATATTTCAATTAAAAATGAATATAAGTTAAAGGCAAAGATCTATTTTCATACTTATCCACCCATTTTCTCTCATTTTCCCTTCCTCTGAAATACATAAAAAATAGCTTATAGGTAGTTTCAGAAAGTGAGAGTAAGGGAATAGTAAGTATATTCTATTAAATACTAGTTCAGTGCCAAGTTTCTTTAAAAATATATATATAACATTAATGATATCATTATTAAGACTTTCTAAAAATCATTATGTAAATATATCTTTAAGGATATAGTTCTATAGATATAAATATCTATAGATAGATAGATAGATAGATAGATAGATAGATAGATAGATAGATAGATATAAAATTAACTGCCAGAGAAACAAATGAGTTTTGCATGTATAAATTACTTTTACAGAAGGAAAAATGAAAAACCTAAATAATTTATCTTTCATTCCTTAGTGACTCAGAAAAACTAAGTATCTTAGAAAAACTACATTTAAGAGTTTTTATCTTTCTGCCACATTGGAATGAGCCTTAAGGTTCTTTCCAAAAGTCTGAGATAATTTTCAAATAAGGCAGAAGCTTAATATGAAGATCAAGCTTAGACATAATCTTCTGTGTGTCAGGGGCACCCAAACGTCTGTAGATTCTCATTCTTAAGTGATGACTATGGGAAGAACTGTGGATTATGGAGGAAATGAAAATATGAGGTGTAGAGAATATCTAAAATTGTATGAAAACAAATAAATGTATACATTAAACCATTAGTGTTATCAAAACTTTATCCTTTTGCAGCTAAACACTCATCAATTTCTTTTGTCTTTGCGTTTTTAGGAAGTGTCAAAGGAATGATATGTGTGCCTCTTCTGGGAAAGAGACTTCCAAGAAGTTCATATAGTAGTGAAACTAAACAAAATTCTGTTTGGGAGGCATTGTTCACTATTTTTGTTTCAGTAACTTAAAACTTTTTGTGCAGAATTAAGGCATGCATTCAAAATCCTATTTCTGCTAGGATAACCCATTTTAAAAATCAATTAAAATCTTTTAACTTTACATCAGTCATATTTCTATAGAATATTTTATATTAGTTAGAAGAGGAGTGACACAGTTCCCATACTTTGAAACAATAGTTTCCTAGTGTTGGGTAAGTTGGGTCTTTTTTTTGTCAGAAAGGGACTAAGTTGCATGTCATATGTAGTGTCTCCACACACGTAAGTATTTTCCCTCCCAGTCTCGGTCCCTTAAGATGACAGACGCTGTCTCACTTTCTGTTTATATGAAGTCCATACTGAAGTGGCTTCTGACACGAGAAAATGAAGATAGAATCACTAACAGTTTTGCTTTTTCTCTAACGGAGTATTTACTGTGCACCTTGTAGATGCAACATACTGTGAATGATAGCAAATAGTTTATATCTAATAAAGACGAAAGGGATGAGAGTGATAAATTTTAGACAAGAATTATGGGTGATGTGATTGCTAAACAGGCAACATTGTAGAGAAATGCAGAGGAGAGCCAATTGTACCAATCAGGATTCTCCACAGAAACATACCAATGGGATATATGTATCCTATATTACATATATTTCATATATATAACGGTATATATATGAAATATCTGTATCTATCTATATACTATCATCTATAGAGATATGTAAAGACTTGGCTCACATGATTGTGGGTGTTGACAAATCTGAAATCTATTGGGTAGGTCAGCAGTTTGGCAACTAAGACGGGAGTTGAGGGGCGCCTGGGTGGCTCAGTCGTTGGGCGTCTGCCTTCGGCTCGGGTCATGGTCCCAGGGTCCTGGGATCGAGCCCCGCATCGGGCTCCCTGCTCTGCGGGAAGCCTGCTTCTCCCTCTCCCACTCCCCCTGCTTGTGTTCCGTGTCTTGCTGTGTCTCTCTCTGTCGAATAAATAAATAAAATATTAAAAAAAAAAAAAAAAAAAAAGACGGGAGTTGAAGTGGCAAACTTCAGACAGAATTTCTTCTTCTCCAGGAAACCTCAATTTTTGTCTTAAGGCCTTCAACTAATTGGATGAGGCCCACTCACATATTGAGGGAAATCTCCTTTACTTGAAGTCAACTGATCATATGTATTAATCAAATCTACACACTCTCTTCATAGCAATGCTTACAGTAGTGTTTGATAAGTAAATGGATATGGTGCTCTAGCCAAGTATAGAGATAAAATTAACCATCACACTAACTAATTCCACGTTGGGAGGGTGGTAAGAGTGGGTATTTGTTTAAAGACTAAGAAATGTTTTAATTGTGTGATTAGTACAACAAAAAAAAACATGTGTGCAATTAGGCAAGACTTTGTTAGGAATAGGTAGACCAGTGCAGAGGGGATGCCTGTGGCTGAATCACAGGATGAATACAGGAAATGTAGTGTAATTCAGCCTGTGAAGGACTGGAAAAGTCAGTTTTCCTGAATGCAACCAGTAGCCATGAGATGTTTTTTGGGAAGATAAATCTGATCTTATTATTTTATAGCATAGACTGAATAGAAGACTAAAAACTAGTGGGGATTGGGGTTAAAGTTTACTTCTTACATTCTAAGTGAGAGCTAATGTTTAACAGAATAATTAATAGTAATAGCATTATGGAGAGAAGAAGGTAAATATAAAAACAAAACAAAACAAAACAAAACCCTAGGGAACTGAACTGCCAAGATCTGACCAATTAAATGAGAAAGGCAGAGACAATTACTGAGATTTTTGAAAGAAACACAATGAATAACCCCTCTCCTGACCTGAGTTTTGACCCAGTTGCGAATGGATTCAGGAGGAAGGCATTTGGAAACCGAAATGCCCAATCTATTCCTAATAAGGTTGGTATTGAAGAGTGTAGGTTATAATCTGTAGAAATGGAGTTTTTCAGATATGAAATCCCAGATTTAGACAGATTTAACCATTAGCAGTGGTAGACGGGGTCACAATGTCTGCCATTACCCCTCCTCGCTAGTATGCTAAGTGGAGGAGTCAGCATTCTCCTTCCTTGGGGTGGAAGATTGAGCAAAGGTATGGGGTATGGAGTGAGGTCACTACAATGAAACATCAACAGTAGGAAAGACACTCCATCCACCCCGTCCTGTGATAGACTTTTCACAGCATGACTATTTTCAGGGGGTGCCATAAATGAAATGTCATTCTTTGTATTTTTAAATTTGACTTCTATTTGCAACCGTGTGTGTTTATGTGTGTGTATGTGTGTGTTTAAGGGTGGGAAGAAGTGGATAAAACAGGTTAGAAAGGGAAAAACAAACAGGCTCCTGGGTGGCTCAGTTGGTTAAGTGTCTACCTTCAGCTCAGGTGATGACCCCAGGGTTCTGGGATTGAGCCCCACATGGGGCTCCTTGCTCAGTGGGAGCCAGCTACTCCCCCTGCTTGTGCTCTTTCTCTCTGTCAAATAAGTAAATAAAATCTTAAAAATCAATCAATCAATCAATAAGGAAAAACAAAAATAAAAGACCCAGGTGTTTGGGGGAGAATTAAGGAAGACTTTAGTACTTTTAATTAGCAAAAATATATAAATTTTAACTATAAAGTATATACTATACTACATCATAAAAATTGTCTCTACAATGCCAATGAATATGAATATAACCCTAATTTATACTTGCATATTCCTCTATTCACCTATCTATTCAATAAATTGTTTTGAATATCTACGAGTGCTAGCGATGGGTGATGCTGGCCTTAAAAGAACCATTACTGTTACTGCTATTAAAAGATAAATTGAGGCATATTAAAAATTTTAAGAGTTTATTTGAGTAAAAATTGGTTTGATTCAGGCAGTGTTAAACCTGAAGAGTTTGAGCGAAAGCGAGCTGGGGAGAGACATTTATACAGAAAAGGTGGAAGCAAGGAAAGAAAGGACTGATTGGCTGGAGCTTAAAGCCCAGTTGGCTGTTTGTGAATATTGGTTGTCCTTAGGTTTCAGGTTTGTAACATTGAGGCATGTGCATGCCTCGATTTTGGTTTGTTTACTTAGGCCTTATGGCTTTGGTGCCACATCAATCTAATGTCCTCCTGGTTTATTTTAACACTGGTAATAATAATGATAATAACACCTGAACAGTAATCATGATGATTATAGAAGGGTCCTGCCGACAAGGAGTTCACAGTGTTGTGTGATGGACAAGCCACACACCCCCATACATGTGATGATCTTTGTGTCCTGGATGTTTAGCACAGTATCTGACAATTAGCAATATAAGATGAGTTTGAATGAGCTGGACTCGGGAAGATCAAAATTATAGAAGAGTTTTATTTTTTCTACCTCACTGTCGTCAAACAAGCTCCATTGAAACAGTCGTCTTTCCTTTGGATTAGAACTTGAATATCAATTGAGTCCCCTTTGTGATTTTTCCAAAAGAGTCCAGTTGTCAAAAGTCATTTTCATTTGATTCAGATCTTCCCTTTTCTCGCAGATCAGGCCTTATTGGAAGCCAGCTTTGGGAAAGTAGGAAGAATATAATTAGTTTCTTCTTTCTTCCTTGCTCTACCTAACATTCTTCCTCCTTCCCTACCAACTGACAGTTGTTTCTGGCCCCTCCTAAATTGGGCCTGAAGTGGGGGCGGGAGGAAGGGGAGTGGGATGGAAGGAAAGAGGCAAAGATTTATAGGAGAGCATAACTGTAATGTTGCTTGATGCTCTCTGGGTAAAGCGAACTCAAAATTCGAAGCATTACTCTGCCCAGTACGGCACTTCTGCAGTTGCCAAGAGGTACCCCAGTGGGGATAATGACTTAGTTCTCTAGCCCACGAAATGCTTCATTTTGTTAGCATTTGTTTTTAAGGGTACCACTTACACAGGGTCTCTCTGTAGGGTTTTCATGGTCTTTAGACATTCTTTTTATTTTTTATTTATTTAATTTTTATTATTTTTTTTGAAGATTTTATTTATTTATTTGACAGAGAGAGACACAGCGAGAGAGGGAACACAAGCAGGGGGAGTGGGAGAGGGAGAGGCAGGCTTTCCACTGAGCAGAGAGCCTGATGCAGGGCTCGATCCCAGGACCCTGGGATCATGACCTGAGCTGAAGGCAGACGCTTAACTGACTGAGCCACCCAGGCATCCTTAGACATTCTTTTTATTTATTTTTTTAAATTTTATATTATTATGTTATGTTAATCACCATACATTACATCATTAGTTTTTGATGTAGTGTTCCATGATTCATTGTTTGCATATTACACCCAGAGCTCCATTCAATACGTGCCCTCTTTATACCCATCACTAGGCTAACCCATCCCCCCCGCCTCTCCCCTCTATAACCCTCAGTTTGTTCTTTTTAAATGAAATCCCTTTCAAAACAACTTGAGCATGATTCCATTCTAGAATGTCCACATCTGGCTGTTGGGATGCCACGCCTCCACCCTGCACCACAGTCTGTGGAAGAGAGCTCCCTCCTGCTGGAGTTCTCCCTTCCGTATGTCTCATACAAGCCCCTCTTTATCAGTCCTCCTTCCTTTAAACTTTTTTAGGCGTGAGCATGAGATTTCTCTGAGTCCCAGGCTCCTCAGTACAACAGCCAAGCCTTTCCAAGCTTCCCTTGAGCACCATGGGAAGAGAATGAGAAAAGCTGGAACACTGCAGATAGTCTCTCTGTCCTGGCTGCACATTGGGGTCATCCAAGGGCCCTAAAAGCCACCAATGCTTGTGTCGCACCCCTCTACATGGGGCTTTAATGTTTCAAGTATGGCCTGAGCATCTTTAATGATTCCACTGTGTAGTCAAGGTTAATAAAGCATCTCTAAAGACAACTTTACTACTTACATCCCCGAGAATGCTTTGTCTTTAGATAACCTGGCGGTGGATAATGGTCCACTTGTGGCCGACTGGCTTTGGATTACCCTTTGGGCCAACTTCCCATAGGCGGTTGCAGATCTTTACAAATAGGAAGAGTTTGACATCTTTTATCCTCAGCATTGGGACTTCAATCAAAACTCTGAGAAAGCAAGAGTTCCATTTAAAGTCCTGTTGTGTAAATGTTTGTTGAAGTGAGCTGAGTGATGCAGAGATGATGGATAAAATTCAGAGTTATGTAAGTTCCTAGGCAAAAAGATGAGATTTCTTCACAATTTTCCAGTCCATTTCTTTTCAGTGTCTCATTTTGTTTTTGCTCAAAATCAGACTATGTCCCTGGTTTTAAATAGAATATCCACCTTACCATTTACTAAGATCAAAAAGTATCAAAACTGACCATCTCAAAATGACACAGCTCAATTCTTAATTTTTCTCTTGGAATACGTAGCAACCGATAATTTTTTATAAATATATTTTTGGAATTAATCTCTCTCTCTCTGTCTACCTCTATCTTTCCCTCCCTCCTTCCCTCTTTGACTTTTACAATTACAAATGCACAAAAGCTCTGTAAACTAATTTTCTTTATAAGTCTCAGAGTTTTGTTAGGCAATGACTTTTTGTAATCAGGGTATTTAAAATAGTTCAATTCGTGTAATATAACAATATTTTCCAAAGGAGTAACAATTTTTTTCCAGGTAGAAAAAAAAGAACAAGCCTTTCAAGATTGAATTAAGATTGAAAAGAAAATGAAACATGAATTTTAGAGCACCCCCCTTTGGCTCTGAAAATGCAGTACCTCTCCCTGGCAGTTAATGGAAGTAGAATTCCTTCCTACTACAGTTCTTCCTTCTGTCCCTCTCACATCACCTCCCTTTTTTCTGATCCTCCTTCCTTTAAAATTTTTCGGGTGTGGGTCAAGTGGTCTCTCTGAGCCCCAAACCACACATGATGATCAATATTTGAGTAGTCATATAAAGCACTTTATATAAAATAATTTTGCTTCCATTTTCAAGCTGAGATGTGGTTGTGAACAAAAGAACAAAAGCATGTATGTTTCCTCTCAGGAAATACAATTGTAGATGAATGTTTCCCATGTTGTTAGAATAAACTGTGCAATGTTAAAATGTCATGCAACCTTAGTTCATAATTTAAAATTATATTTTATTAATTTCCATAAAGATCCTCTCCAATAAGAACATAAGCTCTAGATGACTTCAAGCATTTTTTTTTAAGATTTTATTTATTTATTTGACAGAGAGAGACATAGCAAGAGAGGGAACACAAGCAGGGGGAGTGGGAGAGGGAGAAGCAGGCTACCCGTGGAGCAGGGAGCCCAACGCGGGGCTCGATCCCAGGACCCTGAGATCATGACCTGAGCCGAAGGCAGACGCTTAATGACTGAGCCACCCAGGCGCCCTTCAAGCATTTTTTAATAGTTCTTCTGTATCTTTTAATATAGTTTATGTATAGCAGCTTTTAAATACTAATAAAAAATTGTTAACAGTAGTAACCTATCAGTTCATACAACATACCCTCTGTTAACAATTGAATTGAACCTTAGACTAAATTTTAACTGGTGATCAATAATAAGAATGTTAGTAAGTCCTTTAAAATAAGCATTGAGTTTGACCTCTAATTTATAGCCTGAGGGTGATTTGATTTTACTTTTATACAATGTATTGAGATTTGATACTCAGAATTTAGGTTCTGACTTTAATGACAAGCTCAGGATTTTTCTAAGAACTATTTAAACTAAGATAAATAAAGGAATGGCCACGAATGGAGAGAAATAGTTATTCTGTCTACTGGGGCCTTTCAAAGAGAGTAAATTTGATACTTGCTTAGGGGAAAGAAGATAACACATACGCTATTTTCATTTCTTATAAGTTGTCTTTGCAAAATAATTATTTTAAATATGACAAGGCTTATTAGTAGTTTGTCGCATATGACAAAATGGAAGCCTTCAAGAAATATGCCTCCAGAGCATTTTGGTTCTAGAAGTTACCAGTTGGGTTTGCACTGTTGAGTCCTCTAGTTTCCATATTCTTTGGCTTCTGAGTATTGAGGCCTCTGGAAAGGCAAACACTTAGGACCTATCAATCACCTTTCCCCTAGCACAGAAGAGGGGATGCCTTAGTTGTAGATAAACTTCAGTGGAGCGTTCATGTAATGAGACTTCTTAGAAGGGGGCACTTTGCCCAGTTGTGACCCATCCAACATCCCAGCATCTTCTTTTTTTGGGGAAAAAAAATCCTGCTTTTCTTTTGAGAGCTACCTCTTCCTCACTTTCTCTACTTCTTCTGCTGTGGGTCCCAGCAACATCAGCTCCAGAGGTAAAACAGATTTGGCCAATCAGTTCTAAGTTCAGGGATGCCGGGCAACACATACCAAAGTAATCAGAACCAATGAGTTCCAATTCTAAAATTGATGTTAGAACTATTTTGTATGAAGAGGACATTTTCTTCCTCCTGAAGTGGCCGAGAGAACAAATAGAAACCTGGAGCCATGGGCAGGCTTGTCACTGTGTCTGCAAAATGAGACACTGCAGATGAGAACAGAGCCCTGAGATTAAAAAGCACGAGTCCCGAAGACAGCCTTGGAACCTCTGGATCTAGCAGTATGCTTGAAGCCAGACCACTCTTGACTTTTAGGTTATATGAGTCAATAAAGTCCATTTCCCCCTGAAGGCAGTTTGAGTTGATTTTCTATCACTTGCAGCCGGAAGAGTTCTGAATTATGCATCTATGATGCTCTGCCTGCAAGTACATGCACATTTTCCCAACGGCAACTCATTTAGATAAGGGGTGGCCTGGGTGTTAAATGGGGAATAACTGCTAAGCATACTCCTATAGATAGTGAAATAGGTGAAAATCATGGCTTTTTCTGAACTGGGACAATTTAGTTCTGTGTCAAATAATAGCTATTTTCTCTCTATGACCAAAAGAGATTTCCATTTGACTCCATAGTATTTGGAATTCCATACCAATCAAGTACCTCTTGAAATGGGTGACGAAAAAGACATTTAAGGCCATGATTCCTAGGTTCCATTCTATGATGATGCATCACCAATGAGTAACAAAATGGGAAAATCTCAGGACCAAGCCATGCTTCCTCCCCCCACCGCCTGCAGCTAAATTATCTTTTATTCTGAGGTTATTTCTTAATCTGGGGTGTTTAGGAATGTCTTTAAGGGAATGAGCCTATAATTTGTAGTAGATTTTTGTAATGTTTGTTTTGCTTTGTTGACTGTCCTTATTCACTAAAATAAAAATATGGACCATTACGTTACTGGCCCCAGGTTTTTATTCATGTTATAGTTGCTGTTGTTATTATGAACATGATGAAATGAGACTGGTTTAAGAAATCTCAAATTAGAGGACCCAATGTTTTATTGCAACCAAAAATCTGCTTCTTGATTCTAATTGCAATGTGTGATGACTCATTACATCTCTCACTACCGGACAGCAGAAAATTGTGAGCCCAATGTAAAGTTTATAAAATTGTCTTTGCCTGTTTTCCTGGAGATAGTTCAGATTTACCAGTATTCCCCTCAGCATTGCTTGATGCAAGGAGTTTGGAGTAGCCCCTCACCTGGTGCATACCTTATGGGGCATTAAGTAAATGTGTTAAACACAAACAAAAGTGTGATATAATAACTGAGGTATGGACAAAGACTTCAAAATTGTGAATAATTATTACTGGAGTTATGACATATCCCAGATTCAGTAGATAAGCACAAGAAGGGAAGATAATGGAATGATGGAATAAAGCTTCTTCAGAAACTTGGAGAGTGGTGATGTTCAGACAGGAGTTTAAATTACTGAACAATAGAAGAGTAGTTTTTCTTTATTGTTTTTTATGTGGTCTGTTTGATTTAAGAAGAGTATATAGAAAAATAACAGGCACAAGCAAAGGAAGGAAGATGATTTTTCAGCACTGAGTTAATGAAAACTATTAAATCAGAGATATCCTAGTAAAACTCAAACGTGTACCCCTTTTTTGGATACCCTCATTTAACCCCTGCCCCTAACTTGGGGAATATCTCACAAGCAGTTATAGGAGACAAGCAACCAACCAACCTGCACCCACAATCCAATTTCAAAAGCATTAAAAAACAATAACAGCCTTTTCTAGGGATTTATTGGTGATAAAGGAAGAGGAGGGAATAACATTGCATGGAAGATTAGCACACCTTCCTGTTTTCATGACTGTTGTGGTGGGATTTTGTCTGTTCTCCTGGTGCAGGCAGGAAGTGCTTCTTTGCTTCTTGATTTGAGGCTTGGTGACGTGACTTGCTTTGGCCAATGGGATGTTAAGAAGCATGGCAGCAGAGATTTGATGTGCATTCACAGTTGGGCTTTTCTTTTAATGCTCTGCAAAATGTCACAAAGAGAGCTTCTGCCAGATACCTGTTTGTACATTAACTTGGGTCCCAGAATAAAGACCATTGGATAAGACCATAGCCCAACCCACAGGTGGCAGCCAAGTGTAGGTAGACCTACAGATTCAAATAGAGCCTCTAGGAATAGCCCAGGTTAAATCAGTAGAACCATGACCATAGGAGTAACAGCATATTGCAGTTTGCAAATGAGTTCCAGGGTATTTGTTACACAGCATTATTGTGACAATTGCTGTTACAATTGTTATTGCAGAACTTCCTAAGAATTCCCTTTAAATACTGTCTCTGCAAATGTTCAATCACCTTCACAGCTGCACAATTCTGCACTCATAGATGCGATCATCTCTGTATTTCCGCATGCTAGAATTATATTCTTCTATCCAACTACCTTTTTAATTAAATAAAATAACTGAGAGCCTTTTCAGCTGTGTAGATTTGTATCACAACTTTTCCTCAGCCTGGATATTTGTAATGCCATCATTAGAGAAACACAAAGAAATGATCCATCTTCTCAACATCAAGAGAGGGAGTATGTAATACTTGCATTTTTCATTAATTGAACCAATTACAATGTACTGAGCACTCTTCTAAGCTATGGCAGGTATAAACTCACTTGATCCAAACTCCTACCAATACACCAATTTCATAGCAAAAACCTGAGGCTTGGAGAGGAGGTGATATATAGATAGTAGATGATAGATAGATGATAGATAGATAGATAGATGATAGATAGATAGATAGATAGATAGATAGATAGATAGATAGATAGATAGATAGATATAGATGATAGATAGATAGATAGATGATAGATAGATAGATAGATAGATAGATAGATAGATAGATAGATAGATAGATACATGATAGATTTTTTTTTTTATTCTGGGTACTCAATTTATTTGGGTAGAATATGTTTACACAGATAATCTTCCATTTTCTAGCAGGGGGCAGACAGTAGAATCTACTACAGAAATGTGAAAATAAAATCCCAAGCCAGGAAGAGCAGCAGAAATTTTATCCTGAATCCCGTTTTTACCATATACTGACCTAGAGTCCTTGAGTAGTTCTAAGATTTTGGTAAGGAAGCATGCAAATGGGTATTCTTTGGTTACCACCTGGGATAGAGCTGTGATAGGACCTCCTAGATACAGAGTAATCATATTTTACTTTCAACTTTAAATTGGTTGCAGCAATCATAAGCTTTTCTGAAGCTATTTCCATCAAGCTTACATTGCATGATACAGATTATCCCAGTACCCACCTGCAGTCCCCTCCCTCTGCCAACGTAGAAGCAAATTATATTTCATGTGCTTGCTTTGCAGTTTCACATAGAGTCTCCACTTAAATCTTACCCAGTGCTCTCAAGATTAGTGAGAAAATCATGCCCCTGTTCGCCTTTCCTTTTCTATCTGGGTCACTGGCTTTATGCTGCCATATCTTTCTCCACCCTTCCTCTCCAGCCCCACCCTCCTATGCCCACTCAGACACAAAATGTCTTTGGCAGAAAGGTTTTCATTTTAATGCCTCCCTATTTGGGCCTTTAAAAAAAGAAAAAACAATTTTAACCCCTCATTCCCGTTATCATCTAACCCACAGCTATATTGCAGGCCGGCACCAATTCAGGTTTCCTGGTGCATGGTGGGGTGCTGTTGGGATTTATATGATCAGTCTCCCCAATAAATAACAGTATTGAAGTACATTAGCTTTACATAAGTCTAAGGTTTCTTTCGTAATAGCCAGTTTACCACCTTTGCTGCTGATTTTCACAGTTGCTGGGCTCTATGCAGACAAAGCCATCATATCTTCATATTTGTGAAAAATGACAGGGGGCAGCGGGGGAAAGTAGGGGGGCTCTAAGGAAATCTGATTGTGGTCAAGAAGTATTGCATCAGGTGGGGAATATTAACACTGGGCACACCTGTAGACTCAGGTAGTGTCAGGCCCCAAAGTTTGTATCAAGTTGCCTGAACTCTGTGATTTAGTAAACACAATGAAAATGAAGATTTCCTTTTGGGAACTGGAAAAGAAAACAAAGACCATCTGAAGAGTTATGTTCTGTAAATCATGCAAGACGACAGAGTCAGAAAGTGACTCATGTGATTATTATTCATCACCTCTTAACACCTTTCCTTCCCTGGAGAGAGAGGTGAGAAGAAAAACTTCAGACTTGTCTAGTCCTCTCATTTCAGTATCTGTGTATTATTCTATAGCTAATAAGGTGTTGCTATCTCCTAAACTATGTGTCAAAACCTCATTATGTTGGAGATAGAGCATTATAAACCTCAGTCTTTGCTAAATCTATAAAACCAAATGTCTGCTCAATGAATAAATATGGCAAGAACAATAAAATGAATGGCTGAACTTACAGAAAACTCTGACCCGTCTGCTTCATGCAATTATATACACATCTGGAAAACATTCAATTTCAAGAAATTAACAATCTATTTTTGAACACTGATTCAATTTTCTAAAATTATGTAAAATACTAGGTTTTAAGAGGATCTAAACATTACTTGAATTTTAGATGATAAAATAACTTTAGAAATATAAATGCCTCATATAGTAACATGTTTATTTTATTTATTTTATTTTTTATTTGTTTATTTTTTTGAGATAGAGCGTGTGCATGCGTTTGCATGCATGAGCAGAGGGAAGGGACAGAAGGGGAGTGAGAGAGAATCTTAAGCATGCTCCATAGTCAATGCAGAGCCCAACAAGGGGCTCGATCTGATGACCCTGGGATCATGACCTGAGCCGAAATCAAGAGTCAGAGGCTTAACCGACTGAGCCAACCAGGTGCCCCATGTTTATTTTAATCATTAAACTTTCACTTACACCTATTGTCTTATTTTTCCTTTACATTCTTCTTTTTTCTCCAAATATTAATATTGAGAATCTAATATTTACCAGGCAATGTTCTAGACACCATGAATTTAGAAAAAAATAAACATTGAGAATGCTCTCTTACATCCTAGCTTATATCAGGGAAACACTGACCAAAAAACTGATAAATAAATGCATATTAGATCAGAAGGTTACAAGTGCTATAAAGCAGGCCAAAGGGAGAGGGAGAAGCAGTGACTGATTGGTAAGTATTTTATTTTATTTTGTTTTATTTTATTTTATTTATTTTATTTTTATTTTTTCCAGATTTATTGGGATATAATTGACATATAACATTGTGTAAATGTAAGGTGTACGTATGACTATATATATGAATGTATATATGCATATATAACATACACACAGATATATATGAGTATATGTGCATATATATATGAGCATGAGTATGAGTATGAGCATAAATGCATATATATATACATAGATACATATATATAGTGAAATGATAATCACTATAAATTTAACTAAGACATCCATCACCTTACATAGTTACCTCTCTTGTTTCCTGATAAGAACATTTCAGATCTTATAACTGGAGGTTTGTACCCTTTGACCAACATGTCCTCATTTTTCTCACACCCCCTTCCCTCTAGTAATCACCCATTCTATTCTCTGTTTCTATGAATTTGACTTTTTTAGATCCCACATATAAGTAATATCATACAGCTTTTGTCTTTCTCTGAACTATTTCACTTAGCATAATGCCCATAAGGTCCATCCATGTTTTTGTAGATGGCAAGATTTCCTTCTCTTTATAAGTGAATAATATTCCATGATATATATATACATATATATATATATGTATATATATAATTCCTTTGTCTATTTTTATTTTTTTATTTTTTTTTCCTTTGTCTATTTTTAAATCAGATTTTTTTCTCTAAATTGTATGAATTACTTATATATTTTTGTAATAACCCCTTATCAGATATATGGTTTGAAAATATTTCTCCCATCCTGTAGATTGACTCCCCATGTTCTTGATTGTTTCCTTTGTTGTGTAGAAGCTTTTTAATTTGATGTAGTCCTATTGTTTATTTTTGCTCTTGTTGCTCAGTAGTAGGTATTTGAAAGATAATGCTCAAGGAGGTCTCTCTAATGAGATAGAATTTGACCCAGATTGGAATGAATGAGTCCATTGGTATATTTAGGGAGAAGTGTTTTCTAGCTCAAGAAAGCAGAAAATGCAAGGACTGAGAGAAGAGTACATTTGACTGGAATGGGGAGGGTCAGAAGGAGAATGACAGAGGGGATCAGAGTGGCGACCAGAACCTGGCAATTGCAGTCAGTTGCAAAAGCTCTAAAACTTAGAGTTAGAAAATTACAGAGCAGATTTGGTTACATATAGTCATTTTCCAATCTACCAGGGAAGAAAAGACAGACTCTGTAACGTCAAAGATTTCTGTCTATTTTATTCACTGCTTTATTTCCAGTGCCTGGCGACTGCTTAGTCAGTACTTTATAAATAGTTGGGGCAAGTCCCTAATAAAATTAGGATATGGTCACAACTGGAATACTATCATTCCCCCATCTCTTTTCCTTTTTAAAATTATTTTATTTTTACTTTGTTTTATCGTCTGTGTTTTTAGTTTGAGTTTTAAAGCACATACTTTGAATCAAATAGTTCCAAAAGGCTGTAAGACAAAGTAATCCCCTACAAAGACGCTTGTTGTCTTCCTCCCTCACCCCATTTCCTGACTCACTGATACCTCCTTAAAAGTACTCCCTCCCCGGGGCACCTGGGTGGCTCAGTTGGTTAAGCGACTGCCTTCGGCTCAGGTCATGATCCTGGAGTCCTGGGATCGAGTCCCGCATCGGGCTCCCCGCTCAGCGGGGAGTCTGCTTCTCCCTCTGATCCTACCCCTCTCATGCTCTCTGTCTCCCATTCTCTCTCAGATAAATAAATAAAATCTTTAAAAAAAAAAAAAGTACCCCCCCCATTTATCTTTTGTTTCTAAAGACAAAATTTTACTGACTTTCAGAGCATACATTATTATGACTATGCAAATACTTGCCTGGTTTCCTTCAACTTAATACAGCTTTGAATTTTATTTGGGGGGGGGTGTCCTTTGTACTTTTTCCTATGTACGTATGCTCAGTCTCATCTCCCAGTGAAGTAAATCTCATCTCAATACCTTAGCTACTACCTTAATTTATAGTCTTGAAGAAGTCTTCCTCACTCTTTTCTGATCAATTGCAATCTGGTTTGCTTGCTCTCTAGAATTGCAGCATCCACCACCTCTCTCTGGTGTTTGCTCTCGTTTTTGCTAAAACTTCTGACCTTCTTCTGCCTTAGTTAGCTTCCTTATTTTGGTTGAACACATGTGTGTATCCCTGTGAGAGAATACATAGTAGGTAAAATTTTTGAGATCTTGTGTCATACAATAGAAAAAAAAATAAATAAATAAAAGGCCAAACACCATTTAGAGACACATGGCAAAAATGTAAAAGTGAGGTTTATTGGTGGAATTTAGGGCAGAAGAGCAGCAAAGCAGACTGTAGTTCTAATTGTCCAACAGAGAAGGGGGCTGAGCTTTGACTAAGATGGTTGCTTCCCGGAAGTGACTACAGAGATGGATCCCGGAAATTTTGAGAATTCCCAATCTTGAGTCTTGCTTTGGGTCTATTTTCATTCATCTTGCAGGGCTCTTAGGGACACATACGAATCAGAAATTGATGTTTTTATTTTTAGGAAATAAGTTGGAAAATACTTTGTTGATTATTCTACATCCCATTTTTGTTCTCCTTCTAGAGCTCCTATTATTCAGATACTTGTCTTCCCATTTTGATCCTATTTCTGTCTTTTTGCTCTCTTTCCTTGGAGGTTTCCTCAACTATACCTTTTAACTTTTATTACTCATTTGTGTTTTTATTTATTGTCTATCTTGGCCGATTGCTGGTCCTAGAACACACTTTGAATAGCAAGGATCTGAGAAAGAGCCTCATTCTGGCTTAGTAAGCCTTTACATTTATTTATTACTTGCAAATTTCCTTCATAACCCAAAGGGTACAAACTTCTAGGACATACCCTACAGAAAGCAACAATATAGAGATAGAATTTAATAATACTGCTTAGTTTTAATAGTAATAATTTTAATAGATTCCACATACTATACCTTAATGTGTTCACTTGTTTATTCAATAGCTATTTTTCGAGGGCTTACTACAGGGCAGGTATTATTCTAAGTACTATACATACCATACCTAATAGAACAAAAAAGTTCCTTTCATCATAAAGTATATGCTATATATTCAAATCGTAGTGATAATAGTACTAAAAATATACAGACAGAGCAAAATCGTTAAGGAAATAATTGAATGACTGTTGTTTGGAAAACCTCACCATGGATATAAATGACTGAAGGGCTGTGATATTATTTGCCACGTCTGGATTAGGTGCAAATCAACTGAGGTAAATAAAAATACCTGGTTTCTTGGGAACTCAGAGTTGCTGGAAAATCATATGTGGAAGTGGTTGGTTGAAGTGAAGTTGGAGACACGACAAAGACAGTATCCAGAGAGATACACCGGTGATCATTTGCCGAAATTTGATGGGCAAAGCAGGAGCTTTATTATGCAGGTATGAAATCAGAAGGCACTGAAGCAATAGTTTCAGGGATATAAATCAAAGTAAATTGAGATATCACTTTTAAATTCAGTTGGGAAAGCGTGTTGGAGAACTAGAACAGTTCCAAAGAGATTCTGATAAAAAAAAAAAAAAAAGGTAACTTGAAAATTGGAATCTGAAACTATTTACCTTGATTTAAAATGTTTGGAGATTTGAATGAGCTCTTATTATGTGTGACATGGATCCACACCAGTTAGAAATAATCCATAATTCAACAAAATTATAAGATTTGCACTTTCTCCTGTTTTGCCCACTTTTGGAATTGGAACCTTAATTGTATTAATATGATTCCTACCTCCCAGGTATTTAATATATTGTTTAGAAACCTTGTTTTTCTTTAATATTGGACTTGAGAAGACCCAGATATTTTCCTGAAATGACTCAACCTACGTTTTGTAGTGAAAAATATACCACATATGCTAAAATGTGTGCCACCTCACTAAAGATTTGGTGAAAACCTTGAAGAAGCATGACCAATGTCTTCTCCAGCGGAGTCTAGATCAACCTGTCAAGTTCATTTATAGTATATTTTCTTTATAATTCTACCATATATGCCATGTATTTCCCAATATTTACTGAGCAATTGCTCTGTGATGTAGACTTCGCGTGGCAGAAATTACGGTGAGGAAGAACAGCATGGAGCCATTTGTTCTCAGTGTGGCGTGTGCTCTGTACGCTGTGATGTTCAATTACCTTCTCAAGGACTTCTCGTCTTTATTTAGGTGCAGTTTTGAAAGGAGACTGTGCATTGGGGCAGCCCTTTGCTACTCTCAATACTTAGCACTAGTGTTGCTTTTCTCAGCATGTTAACTCTGAGGCACTTCAACATCTCTCTACTCTTGTTGTAATGGTCCTGGGGATTGGAGGAGGCGGGTTTTAATCGGTTTTCAAATATTATTATTTTTTTTATTAGAAGTCCAAATTAGAAGTGATCACCCACAGTGAAGAAACAGAAATATCATGACTCTTTCTGTGTAATGTCTGACATACAGTTTTACAGTGGTATAGAGCCTAGGTCACCACTGGTTTCTCATGCATCTATGTGGTTTTACTGTAATAAATGGTGAATAGTGAGTAATTTAATATTTTAAAACAATAGTAAATTTAATAATGAGTAATAATATCTATATAGATAATGTTAATGTAACACAATACAAAGTTATGTGATATAGCCCATGGGAATTTAATTATCTAGAATAGCTATTAAAGGGACACCTGGATGGCTCAGTCATTACGCGTCTGCCTTCGGCTCAGGTCATGATCCCAGGGTCCTGGGATCGAGCCCCGCATCAGGCTCCCTGCTCAGCGGGAAGCCTGCTTCTCCCTCTCTCACTCCCCCTGCTTGTGTTCCATGTCTTGCTGTGTCTCTCTCTGTCAAATAAATAAATAAAATCTTAAAAAAAAAAAGGAATAGCTATTAAATGGATTAGATACCTGTCTCATATAGATTGTATCATTATATGGTTGATTGTTGCCAGAAACAACATCTAACATATCAAGGGTACTTGAATGGCCACTAAATAGTATTTGCCTTTTCTTCTCTTTTTCCCTTTCTCTTCTCCTTCCTTCTTTTATTTTCTCCCTCTTCTCTTCAGGAGATACTGAATATATTATGCCCTAAGATAGATATTAGAACTCATAGACATATACTCTGGGATTCGTGACTATATACTTTGGAGAGCTGGTGCCAAATAAAGTTATGACTATCAGTAGCATACATTGAAAATAAAAAGTATGCACTTAACATTGTAAATTAACTTTTATAAATCTTTGAAAGTGATCTCTAACTTTCTATAACTATTTATATATATTTTATTCACATAGTTATGCAAATAAAATGTTAAATAATAATTCGAGGATTAAAAGACCTCAGACAAATTCCCTTTTCTTGATTTTCTCATCTTTATAGTGGGAAGTATGATGAATTATTGTGAGAACAAAAATGGATAATATCATAATATTAAATTTGTAATAAAAATGCAGCACTTAGCATGATTCAAAATCAGTTAATATTTTTAAATATTAGAATAATGCTAATAATAATAGTAGCTAAATAGTCCTTTTAAGTTAAACTTCCAATAACTTTTTTTTTTTGTATAGGTCATCTTACTTACATTTCTTTAAGAAATGTCTTCCTAGATTATTGGACTGCCAAGTCTCAGATGCCTCTGAAAACTCTGATTGCTTTGCCATTAGAAATACTCAGATATTTGGGGCCCTTTGAATTTTAAATGAGTTCAAATTTTGAGATTGCTCTTTCTTTGCTAAAGAGTACATATCCTCGATTTTTACAAATACAATAAACTCGAAAGCTTGTAACTTAGCCTACTCACTAGCAACTCTTAATTAGGGTCTTGGTTGACCCTATGCAAGACCTACTTTTATTTTATTTTATTTTATTTTTAAAGATTTTATTTATTTATTTGAGAGAGAGAATGAGAGAGAGAGCACATGAGAGGGGGGAGGGTCAGAGGGAGAAGCAGACTCCTCGTGAGCAGGGAGCCCGATGCGGGACTCGATCCCGGGACTCCAGGATCATGACCTGAGCCGAAGGCAGTTGCTTAACCAACTGAGCCACCCAGGCGCCCAAGACCTACTTTTATTACATTGTATCAAGTATCTATTTTTTAAGTGGCACTATGCTAAGTCCTTTGGTTATTATGAGAGATGAAAAGATAAACCAGACTTCCCTTGCCTTCAAGAAATCTACAAACTAGGATATGAAACAACTGTGTACCTAAAGATCTATAATGTGAGGTGGCTTGCAATAAATACTTTAAGTAAAGAGTGTTGTTGAAGCAAGGGGAGTAGAAAATTAATTCTAGCTAGAAAGGTCACAGATAAATCCATGGTGGTAAAATACTAGATTTACAGCAAATACAGAAAGAGTAAAAGGGAAGAACCCCCAGTGAAAAAAAGAGTATGAATTAAATCGTAGAGTTGGAAAGACCATATCTGGGAGGTGAGAAGTGAAGTTTTCCTGGAAAGTAAGACAAGAGAGTTTGGACCATGGAGAAATGCCTTTTCTATTATAGATTCTTTCCATCTCTTACGTCAAATCATGTTTCTTCGAATTCCCATGATAAAATTCAAGTTACATGGTGAACACTTCTTCCTTCATTTTTCATGATTACTTTTCTCCAGTCAGCTTGACATTGTTATTCACTTGTCCAGTTTCTTTGGTAAAACTTAAAATTATCACTTCTCAATTGTTTCTTCAAGAAATTTTAATCTACATTTCATGACCATAAGTATAGATTCCTCCCACAATTTTTCCCCAAATAAACAAACCTTTTGATTAATTCTGATTATTTAAATCGTTATTAAATATTCAAAACAGTACTTTTACTACATAAGGCCATACCTGTCATTGAGAAGGAACATGTCAGTTTTATGATGACTTAATAAAAATACCAAAGCTATTATAAACATTAAGTGGCATATAACCTACTCAATTTTCTTTATGCTTTTAATGATGTTTCCTATAATGTAATTACAGTATATAAGTATTTAAAAGTTCAGTCTTTTGAAAGTATTTGGTAATATTAGAGGACAAGAAGAAACATTCTAATATACTGCAAAAGATACATTTTAGGGAGCTTTTATTTTTTTAAAGATATCCCTGGCATATGTTTTATAATTCCAAATTTTTATCTTATGAATTATTCCAGAAATATTTATAAAACTTAGTATAAAAATATTTTTGTTGCAAACATATGTATATGTAACTGATATATTTATGTTTCCATGATTGTTTCAGAGTTGGCTTAAATGCAATCAAAATCTCCCATGTGATTCCATAGTCTTATCTGTCAGTTTAATTTTTAGAAAACTCAGAAACATTGAGGCTTATACAATAGGCTAATGCTTCTGTCCCTAGAAACTTAAGATAGCCTTTGTCAGTAAATTTTCATTCAACATAACAGAAATTCTGTGCTTCATTTCTCTTCAGTAACATCAAGGTATCACTTGGGAGATTTTTTTTTGTTAGCAGAATATAAAAGGGATCAATAACATAAGCTCTGGGAACACCAGAAGCTTTCTAGCTGTCCAGAGTCATCTTTAGCCAATATTTTTGACCAATGAATTTCAATTCCTGGATTGACACTGAAAATTTCTCTCAACTATATTTATAAAGAAAATCTGTGACCATTAGTTGACGGGGTCGTAGAAAATCACAATGCCTGGTTGTGTGGTTTTATTTACAAAAAAAAATTTTTTTCTAGCTCCTTATTGGGGAACATTTTAGTTGATCATATTTTCTGGCAATTTCTATTGAAATAACATATATTTTATGCTGATTTTTCTCAAATTTTTTTTTTCAGATTTAGTCACAAGCATTTTGCATCACATTACATTTTCCAATTATTCTATGAATAGAGAACAGGAAAGTGAAATTTCTACTTAATTTTCTTTCTACTTTTTCTCTAGCAATATTCTAAATTGCGACTTTTTACTGCCATTTTCAGAAGAATTATATTGACCAAAACAAATGAACAAATAAACTTTGAAAGTGGTAAGCTACCACATGTTTACTATCTCATGGATTAATGGTCTTACTTTCCTACAGGGTCTGGATAGCAGGGAGTTTCAATAACTTGAGCTATCTGTCAAGCGTTCAATAGTTACTTTGTCTTACACATTTTCAGTCATTTATTAATCTTAGATAGTTGATATTTTCTTGATTTCAAAATGACAGCCGCATTATATTTATTTACACATCAGTTGTATTGTGGATTACCTTGAATTGCACTCAGTGTCTCTACCGAGTTTAGTCTTTAAAGGTTGTTATGACAACCTGGTGTTTCTAGGTGAATGGTGAGGAAAGATGTGGAATTCTGATAATTTGCTGAGAATTGTCATAACCCGTATTGCATCATGTTCATGCGACAGCTTCTGAAATAATCTACATATACTGAAAAGCATGTGCCATCTCCTAGGTATCGGAGCTGGGACAAATTCTTTTCTGCCATTTCTTAATTACCCAAGCTGTGAAGGTAATAATCTATGTTTGAAAAAAAAGCTGGTATTAAAGTACATGGGTTGTTTGTCAGAAGGATGAATGTATTATAATTCTTCAAGAACACATATATATGTATACATATTTTTCATTTGGTCCGTTGGTGACTCAGTTTTTTAACAAAGTAAGTTATATATTTGGCTGTCTTCATTCCAGTTAGCAGGGCAGAGAGTGTGCCAGAGGTCAGGACTCAAATCCAACACTAAATAGAGGTCTGAAAGCCAATTCACCTTCCCTCAAGCTATCTGCTAGCTCGCAAGGGAGGGGGTTTGTTTTAGCCTCGTCCATTCTTTTCCTGGTACACAGGTTACAGCCAAGAGCCACCAACTGCTGAATGGAAGTGAGGTTGGAGGGCCCCGTCCAATGCTAGAGTGCGTTCCCACACTCTATTTGCTCTGAAGCGTGGGGTGGTCTTACTGTTTTTACCATTACACACAATTACTTGAAGGGAGCCTGCCCACTATCTACCTTTATATTCAATGATGTAAACCTCCTTTGGCAGGGCTTGAGCCTCCCTACGGTGGTAGGATTGGGCTCCCTTTCCTCAGAGGCGGCGGGTGGGAGCAGAGACCCTCTGGGCTCCAAGACATTTCTAATGGCAAGAGGTGGTGTGTTATCAGCAGCTCAGTGGGCCCCTGGGGAAAGAAAAAAAGAGAAGCAGTGTGCTATCAAGGTGATGCAGTTTCCCACATTGTCAGAATGGAGCTTGGGAGAAAATCCCCGCCTCTCTAATAGACTGAGACATGTTTCTGGAACAGTGGTTTTTTTAACGGAAGAATGAGCCCTCTGATATGCTTCGTCAAGAAGGCTCCATGCATTAATAAAATACCTGGATACTGAACCACGGTTTCTGCTCTTGACTCAGCGCTGGGACCAACCTGCTCATTTCTGTATTTTTTTCTTCCCATCCTTGCTATATTTTTTGGTTTAGTCGAATATGTTAACTAACCCCAATAGTATGCCCCAAAAAGGAATGTGTGGAGAGCAGAATGAGAACGGTGGATGGCGGAGGTCCGTTCCATTTCTCTCAGCAACTCCATGAGAGCTTCATGCAAACTTAATCATCTCCTGTCTTTGGCACTGCACTCTCCCTAGGCTACACTCTGCCCCTCCTCTTTTACGACAAGGAAAGCCCAATAACATAAAAGTCAGCCAACTAGTAAGAGAGTAGCAGATTAATAAGTGCCAATTGTTGAAAACAGTCCCTTTTCAATTTATTTACTATATAGATCCATTTTCCTGCACATTTTAACTCACTTGAGCAAACATTATTAACCATCTATGCTCTATACAGTCATTCTTATATATGGGAGCTACTGAAGGGATGAAGAAGAAACACAGGTCATTCAGAAAGAGAGAGTTACACAGATAATAGAGGATTTCTTTATATGCTCTGAAGACATAAAGATAAAAAAGCAATCAGCTCTTTCTCAGTTTCAGAGGTTGGTCAGAAAAACCTTTTGGAGGTCTTGAATGAATTTTAAACTGAAAAAAGAAGTAATGCTCTTTATATGATTTGGATAAAAATTATAAACAGATTTACCAGTGTGTAAGAAAATCAGGTTACATTTCAAATTGCATGTTTATTTTGGTGTGTGTGTGTGTGCATATGTGTGTCTTAAATGTATATCTGCACCTATTAAATACCTACTGCATTTTAATTTGGTGTGTATGTGTTATATGTGTATTTTAAGTATATTTTACATTATTAATTACCTATTATATTTTGTTTAAGATCTATTTCTTTCACTCTTCTGCATGCACCAGCCCCAAGCATTAAATAAATGATTCCTTGACTGAATAATTAATTAAAGTATGGAACTCTTGAATCCATCATCTATGGTGTAAGACCTTTATTCCTGAATTATAGGTAATGACAAACAGAGAAAAATCTTATTTGCAGTTAACTATATGCTTAAGAAGACATTTCAGTTCCTCTGTTTCTCTTATGAATTGATTGCTTTATAAATCTACTCGCCTTCAAAACCAGTGGTGGGGAAGGGAGCTATAATTATTTCTAAACGTTACATTTGTCTATTTGTTTTTTTTTTACATTTGTCTATTTGTTTTTTTTTTTAAGATTTTATTTATTTATTTGAAAGAGAGAATGAGAGAGAGAGAGAGAGCACATGGGGGGGGGGGTCAGAGGGAGAAGCAGACTCTCTGCTAAGCAGGGAGCCCGATGCGGGACTTGATCCTTGGACTCCAGGATCATGACCTGAGCCAAAGGCAGCCGCTTAACTGACTGAGCCACCCAGGCGCCCTGTCTATTTGTTTTTTTATGCAGCAGTGGATATGCAAAAACACAGCACTCACTGAAAATACTCTTTTTTTAAGTAACTTTCGTAAAGATTTTATTTATTTGACAGAGAGAGCACAAGCAGGGGGAGTGGCAGGCAGAGGGAGAAGGAGAAGCAGGCTCCCCATTGAGCAGAGAGACTGCTGAGGGGCTTGATCCCAGGACCCTGGGATCATGACCCGAGCCGAAGGCAGATACTTAACGACTGAGCCACCCAGGCGCCCCTCGCTGAAAATACTCTTAGCGGCAGAGAGACTACACACATACATTTTGTGGTGAACATCTATCAAAATTACAAAAAACATTTGGAATTCCTATTTTTGAAAAGTTGAGTAGTTCAAAAAAAGGTGATGTTACTGTGTTGCACCAAAAATTCAATGACACTGTTGGACACAGAGGGCATTCGATGCAGCTGGTAAATATAAGTCACGCTAGGTAGCAAGAGACAAGCAGCACATATTCTCTGGGTGTGTCCGGGCTCACAAGGGGATACATATCTGCATTTGCCCCTTCTTCTCTGATGTGCCCATTTCTTAACTTGTCGTGCATTTCTGGACCCAATTTTGTTCTCTACTCCCACTCTTGAATTTTCCTTTTACCGTGGCCACTTGTTTTTTTGTTTTTTGTTTTTTTTTTTCAGATTTTATTAGTGCAACTCTTGAATCCTGTCTTCTGCCCTCAACGATAGCTTAAACTAAATAGTTCCTGCAAACACCCGTTAAAATGATCCACCCATGCTTGAAATTTCACAATTAACTTGAAAGGTAATGATCAAAACTGTTCTAAGTCATTAAAGTGTAGTGCCAATGGGATATCTCCTAGCAGATACTGATGTTCAAAAGATAGGGACAAGAACAAGAGGTAGGAAAATGTTAGTAAGTAGCTGGTAACGGGTATGGAGTGCGGATACATGGACCAAAGGCCAACTTGATCTACTCAATCCTTTTATCCAGAGCAAGAGCAATTTTATATGAGGAATTGCTGCTTGTTTATTCTTTCTGACCATTAATCTATACCATATTATTAAGTTTTTGAGTATAATTATTCCATTAATAAAGTTGTTTTTTAAGCAAATTTATTGAATCAGACAGGTCTAGTAAGGAAGAAAACAGACATTTGCTCTTTTCTAAAACCTTTTCAGGAAGCAAAATAGTTTCTTTGAGGATGAGAAGGACTATAGGTCAGATCATTGAGAACCATTTTCCACTAGAGTTTCCAAAAGATTGCTCACTGTAGATAAATTTACTTTGGTACAAACATTTTTATAAACATATATATTTTCCATATATTTAAATCAATATAAACATTTTTAACATACGGCATGAGCTTCTGCCACAGGAAGAATTTGTGGCTTTTAATATTCTGGTGAATAAAATTAGGCTAGAAGAGGAGACTTATTTCTTTCCCAATCCAAATTAATCTCTGGACTGAAGTAAATAGCTGCATATGATTGGGTAACCTGAGGAAAGTGACAACAATGAAATATGCCACTTACTCCCACTGCCATCCTACAATCACCATCCGTTCTATAGCTATAGGATTCTCTAAGGGGGGGGGGGGTTGTTGCATTCGAGGAAAAATCATGTTAAACCAACAAGACAGCTCATCACCATGATTGATCACCACATCACTCTGAGCCTTGCCAAATATCTGACTAAACCCAGAAGCTTTCAATCATTGGTTTTCTATTATTAAACAAAACAAGTAGAACTATTAACATTACCACAGGAGTCATTTCAAAATATTATGCATTTTTTATTCCCAAAATAGAGTTCAATGGGATAATCATTCTTACATTTTGCTGAAAATGGTAAGAATTCAAATATGATTTTATTAACCCAAAGTCAAAGAAATTATAATGGATTTAATACTGAATGTCCTATATCAGCTTGGCATAATGATCACAGGCAGCTCAATTTCTCTGCACAGAGTTGGAACAAGTCCAAAAGAACTCAAATTAGTAGCCATCAATTAAGCATAAATTTGGAGTTTTTCCTAGTTTTCTCTTCTGTTTTACCTCTCCCTGCCTCCCTCCCTTCCTGCCTTTCTCCCTTCCTTTATAGTTTTGATGTGATTCAGCCACACTCTCAACATGTTTTCAAATAATTAACAAGGTACATTTAGCAAGGAGAATTAAAAAAAAAATAGAAACTGTAATGATAGAGTATTGATTTGCTTGAAGAAAACTTTCACTGTCCCAAATAGAGATAAATTCAGCTACTTTGGCCACATCCAAATACAGATGCCGTAATCCAAAGATTGACTTCTGATGTTGTTTAGTCTCTGGAGTGGCCCTGCAGTGTTATTTATTATGAAAAGGGTCATAGAAAGGGAGGCAAACACCCATTAATTGTACCTGTGTTTATCTCATTGGCCCCATCATTCACCTGCCCTCATAGTTTGTCTATGTAAGAAATATTGATGAAGATTTTCGTTAATGTTAGGCAGACCAAAGAACATTGTGTTGATAATGAAGGATTTAATTTCTTCTCCCAACTGTGATAATAATAGATAGATAATACTGTGAGGGGTACTTCATTGAACATTCTCTAGCTCTTTTCCTCATTTCAAAAAACAGAGGATAAAAAATAGATTTTATCTTAAGCAACTTCTAGTTAAACATAGATTCAAAGCTGAGTCTTTGAAGGATGCAACTGTTAATATTTCCTGTTGAATTTTCCCAAAACAATGTTGGGCAAAAAATTCCACATTTGTAAGTTGACTTTGTTTTTGGTGTATAAAGGGGATTAGAATGTATTACTAAATACCTAAGGAGATTGGAATATATTACCAAATACTTAACAATGTATTTTCTGGAACTCTTAATCTTCTCCTAATTCCATTTTATCTCAAATGTTATGCTACCTTAAAATGAATGAGATCTTATGTTTAATATAGAACTGTACATTACAATTATGATATACCTAAACAACTCAGGATATGGCCAGTGTGTCATTCTGTTGGGATATATGGATGTATTATAACTTTTGGACTTAATGTCATCACTTACTGGAATTCTAGTCTACATTCTATGAATGCATAATGATAGTTTATATAATTTGGATAACAGTGACAGGAGACATGTCAATTGTGAAAGGTCAGATTTTTCTCTCAACTTGCATCTATATTTTGGTATGTTTTTTGAAACATAGAACTGCTGCATATTAAATGTATATATTTTTTTTACTTTAAATTTTCTATTTTTCTTTTCTTTTTCCAAAATAGTGTTATTTACATTTACTTCATAAGCTATACTTGACAATGTCCTTTTATTTTTGGTGCAGTCTTATAAAAGGAGCTTTATTGAGCTATTCTACTTTTCAAATATATAAGGGATCACAAACATCTTTGTATTTTGTGTATATCCCTGTTGCAAAAATCTACATATGCCAAGTCACTTTCATCTCTAAAACATTGTGCTTTAGGGGCATCTGAGTGTCTCACTTGGTTAAGCGTCTGCCTTCAGCTCAGGTCATTATCCCAGGTTCCTGGGATCAAGCCCCGTGTTGGGCTCCCGGCTCAGCAGGGAGTCTGCTTGTCCCTCTACCAATGCCCCTCACCCCTGCTCATTCTTTCTCTCTCTCTCTCTCTTTCATTCTCCTTCTCTCAAATAAAGAAAATCCTTTAAAAAAATTGTGCTTTAATGGATGTGGAATATATCCATATTTATTAACACACAAATGGAGATACATGTAAAGCATGCAATTCGTTTTTAGTCCTTCTCCATTGAGTTCGAAGACCAGTGTAAGTTAGAATAGTAGAAGCACAAGAGAAATATACCAACTGAAATATTTTCTTAACCAGATAATTCTCTGAAAGACTACAGCTCATCTTGGGGCTCTATCTCAGGACCCTGGAATCATGACCTGAGCTGAAGGCAGATACTTAACCGACTGAGCCACCCAGACGCCCCAGTTATTCAATCATTTAAGCAACCATTAATTAAATATCTCTGGTGGATGCAGTGCTGGGTGAGGTGCCCTGGATGGGGCTATGAATGAGGGAAGTAAATCTTAATTATTAAAGTACAGTAGTTGTTTAGATCTTGAAAGAGAAAGAAATACACAGAAACAACACACATACATATACACACAAGTGTCATTGTTTATTATAATTAGGCAAAGCGAAAACTAAGGTGTTTCTGGAATGATTCATTTCAGTGCCAGTCATTTAATCTTGCTTTCCATATTTCCTAAGACAAATGAAGCTTTGAGATTCATATTTTGTTGGTCAAATATAGTTTGTACTGTAAGAGGAAGTGCCTTAGACTACACCTGATATTTTACCTCATTTTGTAGGCAATAAAAGTCAAACCTTGCCCAAGTTGGGTAATTGATATGCCAAGAAAAGCAACTCTGGCCTCTGATGCTAGCACAAAAAGGGTTTTAGGCTATCATCATCTATATAAAGAAACTGTAGTAGTGCTTTTATAGATATGGTTACTTCCTACAGCAGTGGGAAAGAGAAAACAGAAAAAAAAAACCCACATGTTTTTTTGTGATGTCTAGAATGCAAAAGAGCCAGAGAATATGTCTTCCTGATTTTGTTCCGCATTTAAGATGCTGGTGACGTGTGTTATCAAGGATGCACACATGTGAATACAGGGACTAGGAAGAGGCTTCTTTAGGTAAAATATTTTGTTGCACATTACTTTGGTAAAAGCAGCTTCAGGAGTCTAGCTTCAAAGCATATACTGGTAATATTTTTCTTTTAAAAGATAAACCTCACAAAGGCAATGCTGGCCTGTCTCTTTACAGGTGCAGACAACTACAGCTTTGCTAAAACCAGCGGTGACAGGGAGGGAAACGTGTTCAGTGGCTAGTGGGCCTCCTGATCAGAATTGCAATGTTCCTCTGCAGGGAGCCAGAAACCAAACCTCTCTGCGCTCCACTCCGTTTTGCTAAATTGTGTTCATATTTAAAAGAAAAATATCTCTTACACACTTGGAGGTTCAGAAATTAAGACTGTATTTGTAATGATCCAGTTTTATTTTTTAGAAAATACTGGTTTCATTTTTCTCTTTCTGTTATTGAAAAACTGGCTAAGAGATAAAATAGAAAAATGTGATGTACAATGAGGCACATTGATCTTATATTTTCCTCATTAAAAATATAAGAGTAGCATCGTCAATATATTGATTTTCCTATTAGAAATATATAATCGGATATTCTTTTCTAGTTTAAATATTTAATATATTTAGGGGCGCCTGGGTGGCTCAGTTGATTAAGCGACTGCCTTCGGCTCAGGTCGTGATCCTGGAGTCCCTGGATCGAGTCCCGCATCGGGCTCCCTGCTCAGCAAGGAGCCTGCTTCTCCCTCTGACCCTCTCCCCTCTCATGTGCTCGCTCTCTCTCATTCTCTCTGTCTCAAATAAATAAATAAAATCTTTAAAAAAATAAAAAAAATATTTAATATATTTAGAAATAAGCTAATTTTCTAATATGTATCCATTTGTCTTTTTTTTTTTTTTTAAAGATTTTATTTATTTATTTGACAGAGAGAGACACAGCGAGAGAAGGAACACAAGCAGGGAGAGTGGGAGAGGGAGAAGCAGGCTTCCCGCGGAGCAGGGAGCCCGATGCGGGGCTCGATCCCAGGACCCTGCGATCATGACCTGAGCCGAAGGCAGACGCTTAACGACTGAGCCACCCAGGCGCCCCTAATATGTATCCATTTGTATTTGCAAGGATATATATGTGCTCTTATTTATAATTATGAAAGCATGAATTAACTAGATGACCATTAATGAAAGATTAGCTTTACAAAAATAGTGTGAGAATTCATGTGATTAAATACTGTGTATTTATTAAAAGTATGTCATATAATAATATTAAAAAACTGATTATCCCAATATATATTGAATTTTATTTTATTTTATTTTATTTTTTTAAGATTTTATCTATTTATTTGAGAGAGAGAGACACAGCGAGAGAGGGAACACAAGCAGGGGTAGTGGGAGAGGGAGAAGCAGGCTTCCCGCCGAGCAGGGAGCCCGATGCGGGGCTCGATCCCAGGATCCTGGGATCATGACCTGAGCCGAAGGCTGACGCTTAACGACTGAGCCACCCAGGCGCCCCTATATTGAATTTTAAAAAGCAGCTTATAGTATACTATGAATAGTGTCTCAATTTACTTAAATCTGTGTAGAAATGACAGTAAGACTTAAAAGTGTTATCAGACATGGCTTCTAGATTTGGGGTCATGAGTGACTTTAATTTCTATGAAGACATGTGACTTCTATATTTAAAGCATTATAAACTATTTTCTAGACTGAGGAAAAATTATAATAGTGAAGAATATTATCTGTGAGCTGACACATGAGATTTTCTCACTTAATTAGTAATCATCATCTTAAAGCTTGAAAAACTAAGGCTCTATTACTTGAAGAAATAAACATTTAATAATCTGATTATTTATGAAACAAAATTATGAAAGAAAAAAAAGGAAAACATAGGTCCTCTCTTCCTATCTCAGATCTGCTACACAGCTAGGTTGACATCAATTGAGAATTTAACCTTTGTGGATACTGTAACCAAATATTTGCCTGTAAGATACTGCCCCAGGCGTGGCTAATCTAGTCCTCTTTTTGCACTCTCCTCAATGTATCTGTTTTTTTATCTTACATGCTCAGACTTTTTGTGTAGACTATGTGTTCAGTTAATTGGCTCATTGAGTAGTGGTAGTACAAAAATGCTGAATGAAAACCTGGGAAAAGGAGCAAAAATGAATTTATACCATCTACTCCCAGCTCTGCTCAAAAGTAGTTTTATTCCTAGCTCTCATGCCCCCACAATATACAGTTAATCACTTACAGGAGTTCATACAGGTTCTAATTAAATTAATATAAAGGACAGTCTCACTCAAACTGGTACCGATTTTTCTACAACTTAAGAATTTATTTCTGGGTGCCAGCAATGACATTTAACAGCCTCATGGGGACCAGGGGAGGCAGAATAAGAAGTACATGGTGAAAAACCATGTTATACAAGGAATAGTTGAAGAAGGCAGATGTGTTCAGTTGGAAAAAGAAACGATAAGGAGGAATACGAGTGCTGCTTTCCAATATTTGAAGGTCATCATGTAAGTTATAAATCCTCAGTGTCTCCAGAGAGCAAAATGGGGACAATTTGATGAAAATCACAGGAAGCCAGATTTTAACTATGTGAAGACTCTGTTTTTAACCACCAGAAATGTCCCATGTTACTACTGATGCTCATGTAGAGATAGCATTTGGTTTGTCAGTCATTTATTAATATCTTAGCACACAGCTTACCTGCCATCTTTTTATTCATCTACCTGCCTGCCATCTTAAATGCTGGTGAAGTAGAACAAGTGAAGAACTGGAGATTAAAAAATTAGAGATAAGAAGAATTGATTTCTTCATAATAATATTCTAAGGAGTACTCTACAATTTCATTGTTGATAGCTAAAGATTTTGTATTGTGATAAAAAAATCTTTTTAACATTGTCTTCTCCAAATATTGAGATCTATTTTGTCTGTTCTCAAGAAATTTTGTTAAATGTGTAGATTGAGGACCTTGAGGGAGATAATAGTACACATTTGACCCCATTCACTTTTATCTTAACTTCCTCTTCACTGATGCAACAATACAGCTCACTCTATTCCCAAGCAATTCCCTTGTGGGTTTGAGGGAAAAAAGTGCATTTCTACTTTCCGGTATTCTCTTCTAACACTTTTATCATTGGACAGTTTTCTTCTAACATTTTTACCTTCAAAACCCATTCTTCAAGTTCAAAATTCAGTTGTCGATGGACCACAAGCCTTTACCAACTACTCTAATGATGGAGATGAATCTCATCAAGCCATTTTTCCTTTGATTTTGTTAAACTTATGTTTTGGCTGATCTATTGTTCTAATTGTCCCATGCCTCCTACAGTTTGATTGCAAACTTCTTAAAGTCAGAGAATATAACATACATAAATTGGGACACACATTTTGTTTTTGCCTTGGTTAGTACACCAAGTTGCTAAATCTTCAAAAATGTAATAGGGGCGCCTGGGTGGCACAGTTGGTTAAGCGTCCAACTCTTGGTTTCAGCTCAGGTCATGATCTCAGGGTTGTGAGTCTTAGCCACATGTCAGGCTCCGCACTCAGCATGGAGTCTGCTTGAGTCTCTCTCTCCCTCTCCTTCTGCCTCTCCCACCTGTGCCCCTCCCCCAACCTTCTCTCTCTCTAAGATAAATAAATAAATCTTCTTAAAAATGTAGTAGGGAGATATTAAAAAAATGGATTCTGAGAATTTCCAGTGATTGAGTAGGAAAATCTGCATTTAAAACAGAAATAAATAAGACACTCAAGTAATAGTAATGATCTGCCAAATTTAGGAATTAATAATCTGGAAGGGACAGTATCACTTTTTCTTTTCATTCCCTCCACAATCACGCCACCCCAGCATTCACACATCCATATATACATAAGTATCCATGTCCACACATATCACATATGTGTGAACCATGGAGATTAGTCACTTGGATAAAAGAGGCTGTTTTGGTGAGAGGTAGAGAATGAGAAGAGAACTTGATTGGTTATGAGAAATTTTGATCCTCCTGATGTGGGACTAGAAGAAATAATGGAATATTCAAAAAAGGCTGTGTGAGGGGCACCTGGGTGGTTCAGTCAGTTAAGCATCTGCCTTTGACTCAGGTCTTGATCCCAGGACTCTGGAATCAAGCCCCGTATGGGTCTCCCTGCTCAGTGGGGAGTCACTTATCCCTGCCTCTCTATCCCTCCCCCTGACTCATGCTCTCTCTCTCAAATAAACAAATAAAATCTTAAAAAAAAAAAAAAAAAAAGAGGCTGTGTGGGAATCTAGCTGTTAGAAAAGCATCTCTATGTTCCCTGAGAAAAGATGATAAAGACGGCTAGAGAGTTAGTCCTTAACAACATTATGTGCCTCTGGAAGGAGCCTGGCAACATCCTACCTCACTGAGGAGTGGAAGTTTTCTGATGTTTCTCAAAATGTCCTCAGTATGAGAATCATCATATAGTACTTGTTAAAGATATAGCTAAGCAATCACTTCCAAAAAATTGGTTTTAGAGGATTTGGAATGTCATCCTGTAATTGATTTTTTTATTTTATAACTTTATATAATATATTTATATATAATTTTCAGCAAATATTTATTGATCGCCATATTGCTAGGCACTATTTTAAGCACAAAAAATACACACAGCTGTGAACAAAAGAGACAAAATGTCTGCTTAGAGAAAATTTATATTTTACCGAATCTGTTTAAGTGCATTCTAAACTGTAATATAAAATGCATATTTTATCTGTTCAAATAACTTTAAAACATTGGTCCAGGGGTGCCTGGGTGGCTGAGTTGGTTAAGCATCTGCCTTTGGCTCGAGTCATGATCTCAGAATCCCGGGAACGAGTCCATAGCCCGTATTGGGCTCCCTGCTCAGCGGGGAGTCTGCTTCTCTCTCTGCTTCTCCCTCTGCTTCTCCCTCTACTCCTCCCTCTGCTCCATCCCCACTCATGCTGTCTCTCTCACTTACTTTCTCTCTCTCAAATAAATAAATAAAATCTTTAAAAAAATTAAAAAAATAAAACATTGGTCTAAAGTCGCACCCTTTGAGTAAGCTGTTAATATTTGTAGTTGACATTGCTTTACTTAAAGGAGTCAGGGCTATAGAGAAGGCAGCTGCCATGGATATGGGTAGGAGGCATTTGATAGGGGAGAAGACTTAAAATCCTTCTACATATAGGTGTTAGAAGGTTCTATGATACTGTTACATATAGGTGGAGCTGTTAGGCTACATGGTGCTTAGGAAAGGTAGGTCATATCTATGATTTGAATATGTGCTTCAAGGCCAGTCAGATCTGCAAACTTGCCACAGTGTCATTATTTGACATATGAGCCCTGAAAAGTATCTTAGCCTCTCTATTCCTTGGATTTTCATTTTTAACTGATGATAACATCATCTGGAGATTTGTACTGCTATTACCATTTTGCTGACAAGGAAACAGAGCTTAAAGATGCTAAGACTGTTGTTGAATCAAAGATGGGTAGCTAGCTAGTTAGCTAGCTAGATTCCTAATGAACTCTATATTATTGAGAAATATACAGACATAAAAAAATTCTTGGTTTCAGCAGTTACATCATACCACTAATTATGCAAACCTAAATGTTATTTTAGTGGTATTAACATTGATTCCTTGGTATTAATATTCATTGTTTAAGCTCTAAATAAGATGCCACAAAAAACTGTTAGAATTAATAAATACAGTAAAATTACAGGATACAAAATCAATGTCCAAAAATCAGTTTCATTTCTGTCTGTAACAACAGACTATCAAAAAAAAAAAAAAAAAAAAAAAAGAAAAGAAAAGAAAAGAAAAAAATCCCATGTGCAATAACATCAAAAAGAATAAAGTATTTAGTAATAAACTTAGCAAAAGAGATGAAAGACTTATACATTGGAAGCTTTAAAACATCAATGAAAGAAATTGAAGAAGACACACAAAAATGGAAAGACATCTTGTGGTCCTAGATTGGAAGACTTAATATTGCTAAGATATCCATACTACCCAAAGTGATCTGAGAGTCAATATCATCCCTATCAAAATCCCAATGGAATTTTTTATAGAACTGGAAAAAAATCCTAAAATTCATATGGAACCACAAAATACTCAGAATAGCCAGATAATCTTGAGAAAGAAGAACAAAGCTGGAAGCATCACACTTCCTGATTCAAAATATCTTACAAAGGTACAAACATTAAAACAGGCAGTATATTTTTAAAAGCTCATTTCCATATTTAAAAAATTAGAAATAAAATTTTTGCACCAAGTATTGCCAGACAAAAATGGAAGAGCTTAGTTACTCTACGAAGAGTTCCCATGTTTCCTGTATGTAGTCCAAGGTAGTGGCTCCAGGCTAAGGCTTTGTTGTCAGCTGCCCGAATTTTCACATCTCCACAGTTTACTACATGCAATTTAGCATTTGTCAAAATGGAGCTAATTATAGAAGGTAGGATGGTTTCAAGCATTAAGTGAAATAATGCATATAAAATGTTCTTTGCAACATTTGACACATTGCAGTAGATCCGTATATATTAATTGGCATATCATAACCTTTTTTTTTAGGAAAGAAGAGGGCTCTGCAGAAGAAAATAATATTCTGATTTCCACAAAAAGAAATCATAAAATAAACTTAAGTATTCTTTGAATATTCGTTAAGGGCAGTTTTCTTTTGGTTGTTTTTACTTCTTTTTTATTCTTATATTCTCAGTACATAGTATACTGTTAGCTGTTACAACCACAGTCACTTAATTGATGCCCTATAAATGAAAATCTATGGAACTTTTCTTCTCCCTGGAGGGTAAATGAAGAGGTCCCCTGGTATTAAATGTGTATCTTTAGAGCCAGTCACTAGTGGGTTGTTTCTGTGTTCTGGAAATTATGGAAGGCTTAAGTCTGCACCTTAGTGCAAAATCTCACCCTTCAGGACTAAGAGATGGAAGCCTTGAGACACTGAAGCTTTCCTCCTGAGATAGAATATCCTAAGAGATGGGGTTCACTGGGACCCTCAAAAAATTAAACAAAAAAGGAAAATGTGTAAAATATCCTAGTGGGAAAATGGTTCTCATCAACACAAAAGACTTAGGTTAGTGCCCTAAAGTCACAGACAGGAAAGAATCCATTCTTCTGAGCCTCACTCCAAAGGAAGGAACCATTAGAATCTATAGACAAGGTAATGAAAGAAACCATAGCAGCTGTAAGTATGACTTACTTGAGTCACAACTACTCAGGGGTTGGAGTTAGGGAAGGGACTAAACTGCTACCCAAACCCTTAAAGGCATGGAACCTTCTGCTGAATGTGGCCTCAGGTTCGGTGATCTAAAGGACTAAGAGGAAAACTTAGAACTGAATCTCAGCCCCAGCATGCAGTAAGGACTGGTTTTCGAGGTGGACTTCTGACAAGCTGCCATATCTTTACATGCAAGGACATCAAACCCTTCCCTGAAATTTATCTTCTCATAGCTTCTTTTTTAATGCCACTAACCCATAATCTGTAATTATGCCCCCAAATTGCCCTTTGCCAAGTTTCCAATCTACCTTTTAAATCAAACATGAATCGAATTTTTGACTTTATTATTCTGAATACTCTTGTTCTGGAGCATCATCTCCTGCTGTCTGCCCACTTTTCATTTGGTCTCTTTTCTGCTTCCTCAGCTGGGTCATAAAATAAATTCATGGGTAACCCCATCTAGCTATAACTCACTCTCTCTTAGACTTTTAATCCTTTTTTATCTTTTAATCTGCACTCTATTTCTATGGCTGGCTTACAACTTTAAAGCTCTTTATAAAAAATACTATATATGAAAAATCTCATATAATGATATAGTCACCAAAATATTGAAAAGGAATCATTTTAGTGTAATAGGAGAAGCTTCATGATAAATAATGGAATTAAAAACCAAGAGAGATAGCTTGCATTTGGAAATAATGGCATAGTTAATTCTATTTTTGTCATCAAACTTGTATTTTCAAGTAGCATCTATAGTTTCATTGCTTTAAGTAACAGGAATGCCTCCAAGTTATTGACTTATATTGTGAAGATAAGTTCAGTGTTCCATGCAGTATGCATTAAAATTATAGTTTAGTGATATAATAGTTTCTGTCTTTATTTTTATGTGTTACTGTGAAAAATTCAAAGTGGTTAATAAAAAGATTGGTATTCTACAAAGTAATGGTGATGTATATGCTATTTTTCTCTTGGCAATGAGTTTTAAGATCCATGTCCAATTTTTAAAGTTTTTTATAAAAGAAACAGTACATCACCATGAGAAAGATAACTATAAATCCTTAAAATTTAAATCTTAGGTTTCATTCTCAAGAGAGAATCATATGAAATGAAAATTTCATAGAAAACTTATGTGAAGTGAACAATGTTGATAAATTCATTAAAGTTTAACTTGATCAGGGATCAATTTAATTAAGTTCCTCTGTCCAAAATCACAATTTGTGTTTGTATAGTGGAATCTAAAGACATCTATTCCAAAACTCCCATTTTATAGATAAAGAAAATGAGATAGGATTATTTGGCTTAACCATTGTCATTTGTATGTCAATTGGGAGAATTTCTATTAGAAAGCATATGAAATCTTACCCCAAAGATACAAATGTTGTGATCCGAAGGGGCGCCTGCACCCCGATGTTTATAGCAGCAATGTCCACAATAGCCAAACTATGGAAGGAGCCCAGATGTCCACTGACAGATGAATGGATAAAGAAGATGTCATACATATACACAACATAATACTACTCAGACATCAAAAAAAGGAAATCTTGCCATTTGCAACGATGTGGATGGAACTAGAGGGTATTATGCTAAGTGAAATAATTCAATCAGAGAAAGACAATTTTTTTTATGATTTCACTCATATGTGGAATTTAAGAAACAAAACAGAGGATCATAGGGGAAAAGAGGAAAAAATAAAATAAGACAAAATCAGAGAGGGAGACAGAGACTCTTAATCATAGGAAACAAATTGGGGGTTGCTGGAGGGGAGGGAGGTGGGGGGATGGGGTAACTTGGTGATGGACCTTAAGGAGGACACTTGATGTAATGAGCACTGGGTATTATATAACACTGATGAATTGGGGCGCCTGGGTGGCTGAGTCGTTAAGTGTCTGCCTTCGGCTCGGGTCATGGTCTCAGGGTCCTGGGATCGAGCCCAGCATCAGGCTCCCAGGGAGCCTGCTTCTCCCTCTCCCACTCCCCCTGCTTTTGTCCCCTCTCTCGCTGTGTGTCTCTCTGTCAAATAAATAAATAAAATCTTTAAAAAAAAAATAGACTGATGAATCACTGACCTCTACCTCTGAAACTAATAATACATTTTATGTTAATTAATTGAATTTAAATTAAACAAAAGAAAGCATATGAAATCTAATAAAGTTTGAGTTTTGTTTAGCTACAACACACCTGCACTGACAAATTGGGTTACAATGAATCTAGCAAAACAAGTAGGTTTCTGAGTCTTCTATTTTTGTAGCAATTACTAAAACCAAACCTCAGCTTAAATCATTGTAGCAATCAACCACAGCAACATAAAAGGAACAAAACCTTAAAATAAAACCACAGTAATTTACACACTAATAACATACCTTTCTCTATTAGCTAAGATTATTTAAACAATAATGCCCGTAATTATTATTACTTCATAGCTATACACACTATCACTCTACATGTGGATTCTTGAGCATTTTTGCAAATAGTGCCATGTCATGTGGTCATAATGTCTTTGAGTTTGTGAAATAATCAATAATCAAGCTCACTTGTTTCCAGGTAGTGTGAACTGCTATTTATTACAATAATTTTCCATAGATGTGACCTCAGTATAGTTCTTGCTTTTACAAAAGTTTATTCTTTCCTTGAAACAGAATTATACACTCTTCTGTAGACTTAGCAGGGTTTGATGTGTCAGGATGACCGAAGTACTAGTAATTGATTTCTTGTATTCTTTTGGTACTGGTTTTTAGAGTTCTCAAGGCACTTTTGATTTGAAGGGGCTCCTTTGATTTCTGTAATGGATCACAAAGCAGCCTCACTGTCGTAACTGTTGACAGGATGGGACATTTGAACCTTTTGCCTCGGTCAAAGGATATTAAGAACGTTTCATTGTGAACTTCTAACATCAACTAATCAAAAATATTTTCTAAGCCCAACTTATTTTTTTTTAATTTTCTCATTCAAGAGACATGTATTAAGTATCTATTATGTACCAAGCTCTGTAGTAGGTCCTGGGGTTCCAAAAAGAACTGTAAAGGGTCTTTATTCTGTATGTCATGCTTGCTACCTCACGGAAAGAGCAGAGCTGTGAAACTAGACACTCTGTGGACATATGGAAATGAGTTTCTGAAAGAGGAGCTAGTAAAGCCAGAGCTTAATTTGGGCTGCAGCTCACCTGGGTGAAAAAGGACATTTCTGACATCCATGATAAACCTGTAAAGAGCAGGAAATGAAGTAGCACTATGTTGTAGGGAGGTAATATTGTATTGAGGCAGCAGAGAAGTGTGGCAAGAGATGAACCTGGAAATGTAGGTAGAAGCAGATTCCCAAAGAACATGAGGGATAGTGCAGAGGGCAAAATAAAATTTACAATTTGAAAAACAAATGTGGCTTAAATACATAGGGTGGATGGTAGGTTATTATGGCAGACAACAGGGAGATTATTAAATATTGTAACACTATAATTCAAGTGGGAAACAATAAAATTTTGAAGAAAAGTAGTGGCAGAATGGAGAGGACAAGCATATTTTAGCAATGCTTAGTCAGGGAAAGAGACTGCCCTGGGTATAAACCATAAGTGATTAAAATATTTAGAATGCAAACAAGAAATTAGGTATATCTTGGTCCAGTTAACTTGCAACTTTGTTATGTCAGAAACTGGACAATATAAATGATGATCTAGTCGGTGGCACCCAGAGGCTAATAAGGAATGAAAGTGTCAAGTTAGGCATGCAGAGTGACAGAAAACCTGACGTGCATGAACCTTTGGAGGCCAGGGAGAGGAAAAGGAGCAGGTAGAGAGGACTGCGAAATGGTGATCACAGCAGAAAGGGCAGAGCCAAGAATAAATAATGTTGAGGAAACCAGCCAGAGTTGGCGGCAACCTGGAGAGAGAGCTTTGTATTAACCTCTTACATGCCTCCAGACAACCTCTTACACTCCTCCAGGTGAACATGAGGAGCACCTTGCACTCTTGGTGGGAAAGACTAGTAAATCAGAAGCAGTATTGGAAAGCTGAGGGGATGCAGTTTACTGGATTATGTGAAGTGGCTCGGGTGCAGGCAGTAGTGGAAGAAACCAGAAGGAGGTGATATACATATAATAGCTTAATTTATATTTTGCAAACCCTTTATGAAATTCGGATATATGTTTTTATTTATTTTTTATTATGTTCAGTTAGCCAGCGTATAGTACATCATTAGTTTTCGATGTAGTGTTCAACGATTCATAGTTGCATATAACCGCCCCTGCTCATCACAACACGTGCCCTCCTTAATGCCCATCACCTGGTTACCCCATTCCCCCATGCAACTCCCCTCTTTAGCCCTCAGTTTGGTTCCCAGAGTCCAGAGTCTCTCATGGTCTGTCTCCCTCTCTAATTTCTTCCCATTCAGTTTTCCCCTCCCTCCCCATGTGGTCCCCCATGCTATTCCCTATGTTCCACATATATGCTTTTAATTCTTAGATGAGAGGCTCAGATTTGTTACCCCCAAATTAATTAGCAGAGCTCTGATTTTTGTTGGACAGTAGGTAAAACAGACTTCCCAAAGAGGAGGTTTGGAGAAGCTGAGGAGTTAAATTTTAGAATGAAAACATAGATGGATTTCAGACTTCGAACAGTCTTGAAGGAATTCAGATAGCAAGTAGTGATTCATATAGCACACCATTGAAGGATATGGACAGAGCAGTAATATGTTTAAAATCCTATAACCAAAAGATTAATCTACAGTAATGGGAAAGACATTTTGAAAAGCATTAAGATTGGATTTTGTTTCAATTTGCACAACCAATTATTAGAATTAGAAGGAAACAATAAAATATTACCCCTTCATTATAAAGTTGAAGAATTTTAACAAAACCACTTTGATGTGGGCTCCTTATGTGTCAGTTATTATGCTAAGCAATTTACATGCATTAACTCATGAGTTAAGGCATAAATGAGTTCCATATGATCCCAAGTATTTATATTCCTACTTTAATTTGAAATAACTGTCTTAGAGTGTTTAAGTGACTTGCCAAAATTTTGTTAATATGGAAGCAATAAAAAAAATCCCAATCCAAGTCAAAGTATAAAGTCTCACACAAAAAGGAGTTTATGGTCTCAAATCATCAAAATGCTTGGAGGTTGAGCTTCAGCCAGGTTTGATCAAGGCTCCTCATTTTCTTTCCTGGGGTTCCCAAGTTTAGGGCCTCTTGTGTATAACTGTCTCTAGTGACATTTCCCCCAGGGTGTTGAAATGGCTGTAGTAATTTCAGACATTTGCACACCAGCTTCCAGGGAAGAAGAGAAAGAGAGCATTTCCCAGAAGTTCTCAACAAACATCTCTGGTATTATAGGCCGGAAATGGGTTACCTTTACACTTCTTAAACATTCATCATTAGCCAGAAAAAAAAAAAAAAAAGCTTGTATTTATCAGTTTAAACTTGAGCCAACTGCCTTCATGGGAGTTAAGCTTCTTTTAACATACATGAAAGTTTGAGGGAGATCGTGATATATGAATACCTATACAGACAGTTTTAAGATTAGGTGGGGTCGGGCGCCTGGGTGGCTCAGATGGTTAAGCGTCTGCCTTCGGCTCAGGTCATGATCCCAGGGTCCTGGGATCGAGTCCCGCATCGGGCTCTCTGCTCCTTGGGAGCCTGCTTCTCCCTCTGCCTCTCTCTCTCTCTGTCTCTCATGAATAAATAAATAAAATCTTTAAAAAAAAAAAAAAAAAGATTAGGTGGGGTTCACGGGGGAGTGGATTACCATACTATCCACTAAAATTACATTATTATTCTTACAGAATTGAAATAACTTGCAAAACAATCATATATCTATTTAATTACAGAGCTAGTTCTAGGATCCAATTCTTCTGGTTGGCACACACACTCACAAACATACTTACACACATACATATACGATTTGTATTTTTTTCTTTTACTAAAGCTAACTAGGTCAATGGACAGGAAGATAGATACAGATAAATAGATTGATCAATAGATGCATAGATACATGATGGATGGGTAGATGGAAGGATAGATAAATACAGATAACCTCTTAATAGCCTTTATGTTAGATGACTTCGCCCAACTGTAGGCTAATGTTAAGTATTCTCAGTGTGTTTAGGTTAGGCTAGGCTAAACTATGGTGTTCAGTAGGTCAGGGGTATTGAATGTCTTTTGAACTTATGAAAAGTTCAACCTATGATGTGTTTATCAGGATGTAACCTCACTGTAGGTTGAGGAAGATCTGTAGATGGGTAGATAGATAGAGGTCTTTTTTTACCCTTAACATGGCAGAATCATCCGATCAAATAAAAACAAATAATTTTAAGAGCGTTGAGTGTGTGTTAAATAACTAATTACATTAATGCTTCTTAACATCTTGGCTAACTGCATTTAATCAAAAGCAATTTTTTTTTTTTAAAGGGGAGCTAACCTTTTTTTTAAATTTTTTATTGTTATGTTAATCACCATACATTACATCATTAGTATTAGATGTAGTTTTCCATGATTCTTTGTTTGTGCATAACACCCAGTGCTCCATGCAGAATGTGCCCTCTTTAATACCTGTCACCAGGCTAACCCATCCTCCCACCCCCCTCCCCTCTAGAACCCTCAGTTTGTTTTTCAGAGTCCATTGTCTCTCATGATTCGTCTCCCCTTCTGATTCCCCCCCTTAATTCTTCCCCTCCTGCTATCTTCTTCTTTTTTTGTTTCCTTAACATATATTGCATTATTTGTTTCAGAGGTACAGAACTGAGATTCAACAGTCTTGCAAAATTCACAGCGCTTACCAGAAGACATACCCTCCCCAGTGTCTATCACCCAGTCACCCCATCCCTCCCACTCCCCCCACTCCAGCAACCCTCAGTTTGTTTCCTGAGGTTAAGAATTCCTCATATCAGTGAGGTCATATAATACATGTCTTTCTCTGTTTGACTTATTTCGTCAAAAGCAATTTTTTTTATCCTTAAGAATACATTACCACACTGAAAAAATACAAAGCTAAAGAATTATAACTGAGAGCCACTGAATGAATGAATTCCAAACTCATATATTTCATCATGTTTTCTATGGAATTTCCTGACAGCATTGATGAAAGGAATTTCCAGTTACATTGTGCACAAAGGAGGCAACATTGTATCATCACTGGTAATTGGAATTTAGTGTGTCACTGGGAGCAGTCATTTGCATTTTTACTGGTGTATGTGGTATAGAGTTCTTGGCACACAATGGAGAGGTAAGTGCTCATAAAAATGGATTCACTTATCCATCAAAGCACATTTGAATCACAAGGTGTAAATATGTATAGTCTAAAATATTTAGCACATATCTAGAACGAACGTTTTATAACCTTCGAGTGCTTTTGGGTCCTTGGACTGGATACCAAATCCTAAGTGGATGTCAAAGCACTGGGTGTGCCAAGGTCTGGTCTGGGGCCAGGCTGAGCAGAGTCAGAGCTGAGGGCGGTAGAAGCCGAATTGCCTGCTCTGGTTACCACAGAAGTACAGTTCAAGAGGGCATTCATTCCACTGTGGGGGATTTTTATCACGTATATCTTTACTAATCTTTAAAAGTTCTGATTATTTCAGGCAGATTTAACAAGTGTACAAACTCTTCTTTCTTGGGTCTCTAACAAAGTGGGACAACAGTGTAATTGTCTACTTGTTTGTATTTTAATGTATTCTAAACACAGTTTCCAAAATTACATTTTTCTCACATTTAGAAGATAAAGTATAATACTCATATATTAAGATGGGGGACTTGAGGACAGGGATTGGGCTAGTGTTACGTATTTGAGTTTTCTCACCCCACGTGTGGAGCAGGAGAACAGAAAGTAAGTATGTCTGCATTTTTTGGTCATACACTTAAATAGTACATACTATGTGGAAAACTTATTATAATTTCTTTATCAATATTAACTCATTTAATACTGCTACAAGATGCTTACTATTTTTTTCACTTTCTTTTCATATGAAGAAACTAAAACAGAGAGGTTAAGTAATTAGCTTGAAGTCACACAGTTGGCTAGGGGTCAACGTAGCATTGAAACATTGGCTTTAAGACTCCAGAAGCAAAAACAATAACCATGATGGCAAGCAGCACAGTCTTTCCTATTTTGTGAAACTGTGTAGGACTTGGCTCATCAGACTCATCTACAAAGATTTTAAAACTTTCTGATACTTGGCACACCGAAAAACATTTAAATTAGACTTTCTGATGGAGGCCCAGGAATCAATGTTCTCAGTAATCCCTGTAAAAGCTTCATATGCAGCCCTTGTTGAAGATAAAGAGGATAGAGGAACCATTTATAACTTTAAAGGGCAAATATATGAAGAGAATCCATAGAAGGAAGCTAAGAGTCAAGAGTTCATGAGTAGTGCAGTGAGGTCCAATGCAAAATTGATTGAAGACCTAGTTACTTTAAAGACTAAACTCACCTGCTCTGCATCCACATTTAATTTTACTTTATAATTAAATCTAGCTTTAGCAGACCTCATGTTTCAATGTGTAATAGTATCCTATTCCTTTGTAGGATCTTTTCACATGCATGGACACACACACATACACACACACACACACATCCGATCTCTAACTTGATTCTAAAAACCTCTCTGCTTTACATTTCTCTGCTGCTTGATGCCTTTTTTATGTAATAAAATGTACATTTATTTTCCAATCCTATTTGGAAATAAATATCAGTGTATTTATCATTCTATACCTTTCTAACTGGAGTTGCATTATTTCTTGGTTATAATGTAATTTATCCATAAGGCAAAAGCTGGAAGAAAGTTATATGTCTCTCTTGATATGATTTGTCTCTCTTTTCCTATTTATGGTTCGGTCTTGAGAAGGGTTAAAATTATTCAGCGAAAAAAACCTGTATTAACTCCTCTTAAGTTTGCATTTCGTATTGTGGCTAAATCTTGCTTATGTGATTTTTTTTTAATGCAATGCCGTTCATTTTGGTTCTGCTTTCTTTAATGAGAACGGTGATGTACTTTAGAAATTCAAGATAAGTTAAACTCACAACATACTGTCGAAAAGTACTCTCAAGGCGATGACTAACTGCCAGGTCTCCATTTAAAGTGCGGTATGTATAGTATGTGTGTCTTTTGGGCGTACATATGGGTACTGTATGTATCCAACTGCTAAATATTTATTTGGGACTTACGTCATGACAGACTGGATGTAAAAAGAATGAATATGGAATGGCTGATGATGTAAGAGATTTTGTAGCCCATGAGAAATGAACTGAGTTTCAAAAAATGAAAATGTATTAAGACTGTTGGGAATACAGGGGAGTGGACAAATTATGTCTGCTTGGGAGGAGAAAAACAAGCATTCACGGAGGTGACCATGGAGCTGGGACTTCAAGGGTGTATAAGATTTCTCCAGATCATGGAGGCAGAAGCGCTCCAGGTAGCAGGACCGCATGGGCAAGAATACAGAGGCATGAAAGAGCCTCAGCTCTACAGTAGCTAAGTACCTTTCAGCCTTGCAATTAGGAAAGTGAGGGTCCAGACCAGTTGAGACAGTTGAAGGATGATAAAAAGCAAAGACCATATTGAATGAGTAGAATATTTTTATACATCTAGGAAATTTAAAAAAAAAGACTTTATAGAAGCCATAAATTAGATATAATTCACTTATATTTTCTTTTTTTTTTTTAAGATTTATTTATTTATTTTAGAGAGAGACAGAGAGAGGGAGAGCACGAGCGGGAGGAGGGTCAAAGGAAGAGGGAGACAGAGAATCTCCAGCAGAATCCTCGCTGAGCACAGAACAGGGCTCGATCCCAGGACCCTGAGATCATGACTTGACCCAAAATCAGGAGTCGACCACTTAACCGACTGAGTCACGCAGGCGCCCCATAATCCACTTATATTTTCAATGTATTTCTAGCGAGTTTTTTTTAACACCCCAAATGTAAAAAATACATAGAATATAGAACTATCATGCTGGAGGTGGATTTGCCAGAATAAATAGTTATGCAACACATTGCTTTTTATGGTTGAGAATAGTACCTGGTATATGGTATGTACCACTGAACATTTGTCGATTGAAAGAAGAAATGAATCAATCAGCAAGTTAATGTCTACTTGGGCAGAAATCGTGACTTAGGGCTCAGTTCTACTCCCACCCCTCTACCATTTTATATGAGCCCATTCTTGTTGACATAAAGGACATTCTCATATAAAACAAAACAAAACAAAAAAAAACTGAGGGGCGCCTGGGTGGCTCGGTCGTTAAGCATCTGCCTTCGGCTCAGGTCAGGGATTGGGCTATTGTTACGTATTTGAGTCTTCTCACCCCACGTGTGGAGCAGGAGAACAGAAAGTATGTCTGCATTTTTTGGTCATACACTTAAATAGATATACTATGTGGAAAACTTATTATAATTTCTTTATCAATATCAATCTCAGAATCCTGGGATCGAGCCCCGCATCAGGCTCCCTGCTCAGCGGGAAACCTGCTTCTCCCTCTCCTACCCCCGCTGCTTGTGCACCCTCTCCCACTATCTCTCTCTCTCGGTCAAATAAATAAATAAAATCTTTAAAAAAACCCCTGAAATCATCATATTACAACTGTGAATTTACAAAATGCGACTAATTTTTCAAATATATTTTGACATATATATACATGCACACTAAAAATTCTATCCAAATTGGTTCTCATATTAACCTTCAAGTATCTAGGTATTTTAGTGAAACCCTTATTTAATTGCAGTTTATATCAAATGGACTTCTCCTAAAGACTGTTCTTTCTAGGTGATATTTCTATAACTCTCAGTGTTCACTTTTCCTGTCCCTTGCTCTTCTACATATGTGCGCATATATGTGATATTAACGTATATCTTATACATATATAGAAAGTGACTGCCTAAAATTTAGAATTTAACTATTACTACAAAATAACCTTTTTTCATAATAGCTGTATTATTAAAAATTACATGTATTAATCCACTACCAATCAGAGCAGTGTTACATGGAAAATTTAAGCGGTTCGGTATTCTCAATTGCATACTGTACTCTCTATCTCCAGCTGGGTATAAAGGAATGATTTCTCTGTGAGTTTCATTCTCTCTGCACTTCAACATTTGGAGTGGTTACATTGTCACTATGAATTTGGGTGATAAGAGAATAAATCCCAAGATGACTGCTACATACAAGCAGACTACTCCAGTTTTTGTGGCCATCATTGACTACATTGTTTCTTTGCTGCATATTAAATGTGTTCCCAGGTGTAACCTCCTGCTGTTCCCCCAGGTGGGAACCTCTTGGGTATTTAGTGTTTAACAGGGTCAGGAACTGCTGTATTATCCAAGCACTGCAGAAGGCAGTATTTTGAGACTTGCATTCTCCAGATGGTTAACTGAGTCTCCCCAATGAAGGGAGTCTCTGTCCTTTGCATTAGTTTGTAAGATGTCATGGAGCATCCAGCAAAACCAGCTGATATGATGTTTAATTGCGTCCTTGTAAGCACCTGTGGAGGCAGTTCTAGGAGCTCCGAAATAACATATGGTTCTTAGTGAGTAACCTTTTCACTAAGCTGAAGATACTTTCTACTGTACCTGAGTGGGCACTCTTTTTTTTAAGTTTTTGTTTAAATTCCTGTTAGGTAACATATAGTGTAATATTAGTTTCAGGTGTACAATACAGTGATTCAACACTTCCATACAGCACCCAGTGCTCATCACAACAAGTGCCCTCTTTAATCCCCAGCATGTATTTAACCCATCTCCCCACCCACCTCCCCTCTGGTAACCACCAGTTTGTTCTGTATAGTTGAGTCTGTTTCTTGGTTTGCCTTTCTCTTTTTTCCCTATGCTCATTTATTTCTTAAATTCCACATATACAGGCACCTGGGTGGGTCAGTCTATTGAGCATCTGCCTTTGGCTCAGGTCCTGATCCCAGGGTCCTGGAATCAAGCCCCACGTTGGGCTCCCTGCTCAAGAGGGAAGTCTGCTTCTCCCTCTCCCTCTGCCCCTGCTTGTGTGTTCTCTCTCTCACTCAGTCTCTCTCTCTCTCAAATAAATAAGTAAAATCCTTTTTAAAAAATTCCACCTATGTGTGA